>NW_027223752.1:219332986-221823611 GCF_028538775.1 Myotis yumanensis | reverse complement strand
AAATACAGATGCATGTACTACACAATTTAGCAATGTGTCAATGTCAGGGAAGCAAAAGATATGGGTGTATATGTGGGAGATGGGGGATTAGAGGATAGGGGAAATTATTTTTCCAGATCTTAGGTCATAGCCCAAGCCACTAAGGGCTTCAGATCTATTAGGAAAGAATCTGTCCTTTGCAACACTGCTCCATTTAATCATCTAGAATCCTAAACTATCTCTAGACACTCCTTCAAGGAATCTCAAGTTACTAATATGTTAACCAAAACAGTGGTGGAGTAGAAAAAAAGTCTTGACTATCAAGTCAAACCACACTACTTGATAATCTTTACTGAATCATAATAGTCCTTCTGGAATGTGCCTGAAGGAGGAAGCACTTTAAACCTTTGCATATGAAACACTTATTTAATGATATTGTGCCCTCCAAATCCTAATTCCTTACCTCTTAGTATTCCACTTGCTCTGGCCTGGGGTCTGGGGCTAAGGTGGAGCAATTCTAGAAACTGACATGGAACTGTCAAGAACTAAAATTTAAACTCAGATCTGTCAATCTCAAGGAAACAACAACAACAATAATCTCAGTTCAAGAATGTTGATACAGCCTCACTGAGTGTTTCTTATTTATGCTCTTACTGTTTATCAGCGATGGCAAATGGGTTTCATTCCACCCCTTGCTTCGTAAGGATTGATGGGTACTGGCTTGCCTCCTGGAGTGCCATCTTGAGAAGAAGTTCACGGTAGACCCATGTTACTAGGAAAGTGACATGATTGATTCGAGACCTACCTTGTAATGGGATGGGGAGGATGCTTGCCAGTATTTGCCATTTCTGGTTTAGAAAGAAACCGTCTAGGAGCTTGGTGAATATTGGATATTTAAGAAATATTTCTCTTCCCTTTATTAGTAGCTCTTCTAGGTGTAGCCACAAGGGCCCCTTACAGTGGACCGCTGACCTGCATTCAGCAATGTCCAAGGAAAAGTCTCAGAGGCAGGTTGGGGTGCTAGGCAGGAAGCTAGATACCGGAAGTCTTCTATGTATCCCACTGCCTTGGCCCCCAGGAGGACTCCTTCAAGTTTTACACATTTATATTTATTTTTAATGAAGCACATGAGGATATTCATAAAAGGTGGCATATTTTCTGGAATATGTGAAGTAACCTAAAGCTACATTTTCTTGTGTATTTATTACCGTGTCACAGCATGCCCAAGATATTCAGGATAGATATCCAGGTAAATGAGGGTATATTTTACTCTTCTATTAACATCCCTTTTTTTTTTCCTACTTAAAGTTAAAAGTTGCTTTAGATGTAACAATATAACTGCCAAATCAGCAAGGGCTTTTTTTTTTTTTTTTTAAGCCATTGTGTACTCAAAAGCCAATTTTCCCTCTGAGTAGCTCTGGAAGAATGGGCTCCTAAGGGACCAGATTAATCAAATTTAAAAGCAAATGTAAATTTAAATCAACCATGGAGCCCTGCTGTACAGCAATTAACATTTCAAGGTAAAATGAAATGTGATGATAATAAATACCGGTTCTATGCTGAATTGGAAACATATCCTGTTTCATGGTGTATTTGGGCAGAGAATAGAAATATGAAGGGAAAACCATTATTAACATACTAGTGTTGACATGTCAAGATATAATTGAAACTTGGTTACAACTTCTATTTAAACAAATCTCAACTTCTGTACCTCCTCCTCTAGATAAGAGGTTTTTTAAAAAAAATTTTGTCACTTTTGACATCTTGGACTGTATATTTTTTTCCTTAGGGGCTCCCCTGTGCACTGTGGGGCACATCCCTGGCCTCTACCCACCAGATGCTAGTAGCAACTCATCTCCTCCCACTCTTGGCACTTGTGACACTAAAAATGCCTCCATATACCAAGCACTGATTTGGGCATGAAGAAAACTGGGTTATCATTCACTAGCTCTACCATTCACTAACTGTGAAACTTTTTGTGGTTACTTATTCTCCCTGGACCAGGTTTCAACTTAAATAAGTGAAGGTTTCAAATAGTCTGATTCAGTTCTAAAACTGTTTGGTTTGATCTTTCTATCACTTTCTTAATGAAATAAAACAAACAAACAAACAAAAAAACCAACAACAATGTTCCAGAGACAGAAAGTCCTTGAGGAAGGTCCTCTGGGTTTAGGCAGAAAAGGTTGTGAAGATTTGGACTAACATTGTGCAGCAAAAACAAATTGAATGGAACCATGCATATTCTTTATGAATGGCGCCCAGGAGTCTGAATTCTTATAGTTGTTCTTGGTTACCATGGAAATCTGGGAACAGTGGAAGGGGCAGTGGAAGGTGGTGGGAGGTGTGTGTGGGGGGTAAGTAATACATTTCTAGAAGCATTCACGCAGTAAGGAATTACCTTCATGCAATGCGTATTCTTTTTAAAGCTATTTTTATATAAAACATAGCTTTAGACATATAATAGTTTTCATCTTTCAGATTAGGATCCCTGTGGTTCTGAATCAAAGGGCTCACCTAAAGTCATGATCTAGCGTTGGCCTTGGCTCCAGTTTCTTTTCTTTCCTTCTGCTCAAGGAGTGGAGGTGAAGCACTTTCCTTGTGAAGCCAGAAGGCTCATTGGTCATTTTCGATGCCCACACAATCTGCTGTGGTGGCATTTCTGGGTCTGCTGACAGGGACAGGAAGCCGAACGCTGGTGAAGTGCCTGTGCCAAGGCAGCACTACTGCTGGATAATGGAGATTCTAATTTGATCAGCCCGAGTTAGGAAAAGCACGATGTATATGAAAGCCTTCCAAAGATGTTTGATTTGTTATTCTCAAACAAAAAATCGAGGTAGATCTGCTTCTTCATTTATGGTTGGGTTTTGACATGTGTCTTAACTCTTGTCCTGTCCGAAGACACCCGTGGCCCCTTGTCCCTTCGTCAGACTCTCCAGCAGGAGTGTGCCGCGCACACTTGGCGTGACTGTGACTAACACTGTGGCAGGCCAGTGGGCACTGTTGCTTCTTGCGGCAAACTCTTCCTTCCTGCCTGATGAGAAACCACTTTTCCTGGAAGTTATCCTTAATCACCAGTCAAATGAGCTTCTTTTGAAATCTGGCTTCTCTGTAACCTGCTGCTACCCCCTCACTGTACTGGCATCACATAGGGTCATGTATCATCACTGCAAGTTAATGTCAGGACATCTGTTAAGTAGGATGATCTTCTGCTCTCTGGCATACAGATTCTGTTAGTAAACTTGGTCATACAAGGGAATTGACACAGGCGTAGTCCGACCCTGCTCTTTTGCTTGTTATAGCGCTAGGGGACAGGTATTTTATTATACACTTATTCACTCTGCATAGGTCAGAACCATGAAATTTGAGAATCCTTCATTTGAGGCACTCAAGTCATTTGGAAGATTAAATCTACATGGTGCTTTAATCTGCCGGACGGCCATTGCCATCAGTCACATGTCAGATCTGTCGGCATTGTTAATGTAAGGGGCACAGTCTGGGTAGTCATCAGTGGAATTCAGTGACAAGTAATTTTATTGAAGGTCCAAGAGAGAACTTAACCCTCTTGATTTTTTTCTTTTGAACCCATTTTCTTACTTTTGATGGAGCGAGGACGTTTTTAGAAAATACTGTTCTCTGTTGGTTTTAAACAAAATGGTTCTCACTCTTACACCTAAATTTAGTTTCATCTGAGAGGTCATGCCAAGAAGAAGTAACAGATTACCGAAGGAAAGAAAAAAGAAAGTGATTTTACAAAATTGAAAGCATTCTATCTTGGGCTAAATTCCTATTTTTAGAGTAATCCTTTGGTGTATTTATATTTTGTTTTTGAACTGTTCCCCCATCAGGGATACACAGGAGTTTTATTAATCCTTGATATTGCTTGAACTAACTTTTCATAACAGAATATGTTCTCTTTCTCTTTTAGGTTGAGAATTTATGCAGGTAACAGAAGAAATATAGATTAAACTTTGAGCTTCTTAAATAATTCATGATTATAAGATGTTACTGAATCTCAGAAGTCAGGTATTAAAAATGGAATTCATATTCTGCAGTTGTCATACCAATATAAACTTGATCACAATTTTTATATTTATAAAATATCACAATTTCATATATATATAAATGTTTAGGGAACTATAGTAAGTGAATTGTAAGTCATTTTACAAGTACCCATATTACTCTGATATATATATTTTAAACCAGTATAAACCGGAACTATAATTTACTCACATAATAAGATTAAACAGAGGTGAATATATGCAGTGTACTAAAAATATGAGTTTTATGACTCTCAGATCCACATTTTTACTACTACAAAGAAAGATAATTAGATTTACTTTCTGCAAACAAAATCCTGTGATATTTGACTGTGAAAGTTTACATCTAGCTCTTTACTTAGAATAATTTGGGAATTTTTAAAAATCTTCAATGACTCCACTCTGGCAGGCACTTCAGTTTTCGAGGGAGAGCAGTGTTGGTGAGTCAATGTGAAGGTTGAACTAGGAGGTAATGCCACTCATTCTGAAATCGGAAAGCACGCTTAACGGTGATGCTTGAATGAAACCTTTTCAAAACCGCTGTCAAAACACAACTTTTTTTCTCCTCTTGTTTGAATCTCCTGGCAACCTTGCTACCTTTTACAGCGACTTCCCTTCTGGGGTGTGTTGTCTGCATGCCTTTCATTTAATGGCATATTTTAGAAATCTAATTTGGCTGTCTGCTTCAGATCAGCGATGCTGCGGCAACGTAACCGTTTTAGACTGTCTGGATGCTGTTTTCATCAAGGCATCCCATTATTATTGGGGGTGACATGAGGGAGTTATCTCCCCTCGAGCAGAGCATCTTCTTTATTGAAGAGCACAACCCCTTCACCTTTGTAAAGGATGTGGTTTCACAAAGTTCACTTTTTATGCGGAGCTGTTTTCTATTATAATTTTAGTTTATGTCTGTCTGCAGTGCTTCCTGCAAAACTTAACAAGGTTTCCTCATGTCAGTAAAGATGCCTGGGTTATGATAGGTGTCCTCAGGAGCTTCTTTTTTAGCACATCAGAGTTGGAGTCCAGATGCCTCCTTTTAGAGCCGGGGGAGCTGAAACAGGCTGTTGGGCTGAGTAGCGGCTTGATTATGAATATCCTGACACTTCATCACTGTGTTTTTCCTCTTCCCCATCCTGCCATTTTCCCCAGTCTTATCTTTGTCAGAACTATATTTTGCAACCCTCTATTTATTTTATCTCTTTCGTTCTGGATCACTTCTCCGCTACATTGGATCAGAGCACCGATCTGTCTTCTGCTCTGTGCCCTGATTCATTTGGCCTGAGCTCTACCATGAACGATCCAGTTCATTATCAAAGCAGCATTATTGCTTTTATAAAAATGATGCATATTTGGGTACAAATTTAAAATGATACAGAATTGAATAAAGAAAATGCTAAAAATAAATGAATTGCACCAATCATTCAAACCCATGGTTAAAATTTTGGTAAATATACCTTCAGTCATATCTCTGTACAAAGATTTATTTATTCAATTACATATGAATTTTCGGCTGCATTCAGTTATACCATAATATTTCACCAATAATGCCCGAGGTTGCCATTTCCTATAACACAGCTAATGCAGATCTTTGTCAATTTAAATTTTTTTTACTATTCTGATCTGCATGAAAAATAAGTCTTTTTTTTTCTTAGCTCAGCAGAAGTCTGTAAATCACCTTTTCATGTGTTTTTAGTCTTTATATCTATTGGTACAGCCATGTCCTTCTTTTGGTCCTAACTTATTTGTAAAATCTCTTATCTATCTATCTATCTATACTCCATATGCAATATTTTGCAAATATTTTTCTTAGTTTTTAAGAAATTTTCCAACTTGCTATGTGTTTTTACATTGTTGTTTTAGTTTGTGTGTATTTTGTTTTATGTCTTTTGATACCAGACATTTTCCTTTGTAGTGAAGATAAACTTATTATTTGAAACCATGCAAGTAATTACTGGAACTATATTCAGAGGTAGGCCTGTAGGTAAGCAGGTTAATAGGAAGTAATACCACAAGTTATTTTGCAGAAATAAGTAATATTGCTAATACCTCAGTAGCAAGGACAGGGTCTTTTATTGGGTAAGAATGGCCTAAGTATATGTAACCAAGATAATTAGCTGCTTACTGATTTCCTGCCATTGGGTTAGCATCCCTTGGGCATTCAGTTCTTCATCTTGTTTTTGTGCTGACACTCCACAGGAAGCTGTGTGGGTGTGTGTTTTGGGTTGTTGTTTTGTTTTTTACCTTAAGTATGTCCTGTCCTGTGTGAGAGTAATTTCTGAGCTGAATATATTAAATTCCCGTCTTGAATTTTTCCAACTTGCCATATGCCATTTAATCATTGAATCGTGGAAATAAGCTCATTTGCCTGCAGGAATTCTGTGTTGTCTGTAGGATGGTTGCCACAGATAAGTTTGCTCGACAGAGTTAATGTTTTCTGTATTTCGTATTGAGCCCTACAACTTATGATTGTTATCCTTACTGCCAATATTTTTTTCTTTCTTTCCTTTTCTCCTTTTGTTCTTTACTGTTGCTTCTCTTGTAGGAAAGTTGTTTTCTTTTTAATGTAATGAATTTATTTTTATGATTTTCTATTTGCCTAGCCGAAACTCTGCTTCATCTTTAGCTCCATCAAACACCAATGAAATAATATTGAATGCTAGGTAACAAGGATCTGAAGGGTTAATGCAGGGGTGGGCAAACTTTTTAACTCGAGGGCCACAATGGGTTCTTAAACTGGACCAGAGGGCCGGAACAAAAGCATGGATGGAGTGTTTGTGTGAACTAATATAAATTCAAAGTAAACATCATTACATAAAAGGTTACGGTCTTTTTTTTTTTAGTTTTATTCATTTCAAACGGGCTGGATCAGGCCCGCGGGCCGTAGTTTGCCCACGGCTGGGTTAATGTGTAATAATGATTCAGTGTTTGAAAGATTTCATCAACTTTTTGGTTATAATTATGAGATCACATGGACTCAGATGAAGCCAATAATATGTCTAGTATTTGTCTACTGACCTCTGAGTGTGCAATATTTTCAAAACAATAGCTTTTAATTTAATTCTCCTGCAGGTACAGTGGAAAGGGCTCTGATTCTTTAGAGGGCAAAATTAATCCTTGTTAGGAAAGGAAAAAAAATTGATAATAGAAAGGAAACTAAGATTCAACAGGATTTTGCTTCTAAGACATATAGGAAAGACAGAGTGAAGCTCATTGAGAAGTAAGATAAGGAAGGCTCAGTGAGTTGGTACTTTGAACACAAATTCAAAGGGAAAACCAATAAAAAGTAACTTTTTAATGAAAATGTGATTGAAAGTAGGGATCTTTTATATTTCTTGGAGGATAAATACTAAAATTAGTGAATTAAATGAGAATTAGCATTTGTTGGAGAATTATCGTGCATTCAATTCTTTTCAAGGACAAACATCAATAGGATGATGGATTCCTAGGGCTCTAAAAGGTGGCTCTCACTTACCTCCTTTTACAGCTGAGGAAATCTGAGGTCAAATCTGAGGTCAAATACATCGCAATGTGCTCAGTTAGTATTGGAGCACCATGTCTCGCTGGTTTCAAAAGCAGGACCTTTCTGTCTCCAGTTAGGATCTTAGAAAGAAGAACATTCCCCAGGGGAACAAATGGATCTGATGAACTCTCTGATTAACAAAACACATACTACAGAATAGGAAAAAAATCTCTTTGAGCTACCCCAAGGAAGTGGAGTAGAGGGAATATGGGTAGTTATAAAATTTATGAATGATTATGTAGTTTTCTTGTTTGCTTCCTTGTTTTAGTATCACCTGTATTTTCAAATTGGAAAGTTTCAAGTTAAATTCCTAAAATATTCTTGTCTACTCATGGCAATTTTGAGGTCATGCCTTATTCCTTACATATTTGGGAGTCTATGTAAATGGGCACATACTGTTCTGACGTTCTGCTTATCTGCCCAGCACCATCTCTTTCCAAGTGACTACCTTCTTGCTCAATCTGCCCCAGGCCCCCAACCAGCATCATCTGCTCTTTTTTTAATGTTTAAATTGTAAGATGATAAAATATGTATTAAATTTTTATGTAAAAATAAATATGAATGTACTAGGATATTTTTTAATCTTTCAGATTTTAACATGTGATCCTTTCACACTATCAGATGCAGGCTAATTTCAGTTTGATCATTAGGATCTAGGCTCATGGAGGAAAGAAACATCATATACTTGTCTGAATGTCCAGTACCCAGTATGTTGTTTTCTGATTTAAATGGAATCATTCGAGACTGTGTGAATAAGACAATTTTCTGTATCTAACTATTTTAAAAAGCTCTTGTGATACATATTTTATAATTTATTAAACATAGTGGGTTTGAATAGACTTTTCAAATCTGTGGCTAGAAGATCTTAATTTATGATTATTAAAAAAAAAGGTGATTTCAGGAGAGAGAGAGAGAGATTGATTTTGATTCATGGGTTATCTACTGAATCAGTTGTAAAGCACGACAGCCTCACCTTATACACTAAAATGCTGTTCTTTGAATGTGAGGATGATGCTTCTAATGAGTCAACAGCAGCATTACACAATATTGAGTTGTTTTTCCCGTAGAGGTAATTATTTTTCTCTGATTCACCCCACTCTCTTGGTTCTGACTCCCTAGGGATATACTACATGCAGGTGTAACGTGACTCGCCAGGTCAGATCCTCTTAGCAGTAGATCTGAGCCATTAATACATGAATGATTTTTGTCTGTATGTTAGGTTATAATAATCACTTCAGCAAAATAGCTATATGTCCATATGATAATGTAAAAGCAACAAAAGAAAAAGATAAATAAAAAATTCCCATTTATTTGCTGTGTAGCCCTTATTTTATTACCTGCCATTTGAAGGACTTAGAATAGATGATTTGTGACTACACTCAAATTCTCGAAATTTATGGTTCATAAGTTCAGTGTAGTTAAACTAATGAATTAATTCCTACACATTAATTCCTCACATAGTACTATATTTTAAAATATTTTAGGAATTTTTTTTTTTTGGTTGTTTAGAAAATAAACTCAATGCTATGAATATATGTGCATGTCAAAATAACATTACAGGAATTATTGGTATATTTTCTTTTAAAAAATATATTTTTATTGATTTCAGAGAAGAAGGGGGAGGGAGAGTGAAAGATAGAAACATCAATGTTGAGAGAGAACCATTGATTGGCTGCCTCCTGCATGCCCCACACTGGGGATGGAGCCCACAATCCAGGCATGTGCCCTGACCAGGAATTGAACTGTGACCTCCGGGTTTATAGGTCAATGCTCAACCACTCAGCCATGCCAGCTGGGCAATTGGTATATTTTCAATGGGAGAAAATATTTTATTCAGCCAGAAGTTATGTCTAAGTTACAGAGAAGTAGAGTCTTTTGTGTGTTTTCTGCTTGACATCTTCTTTTAAAGTTAAACTTCTTATTTATTTTTTCCCCTGTTGTTTCAAACTATGTTATGTATAAATTCTAAGCATGAGTAAATATAATCCTAGTAAGGGCACATGAAGGAGTATTCTTATCTGTCTTCCAATAAAGCTGAAAAGGTCCATGGAAATGATAGCCTTTAAGCCTTCACTTTATGGTTGAAGAGATTGAGTTTGAGATCAATGTTGTCCTGCTAGTTAAGTTCCCAGGTCCTCTGAATTTTACTCCTTTGTTCTCCAGCCAATCCATAATACACTTCTTTTTAAACTGGAAAATAAGAATAAGGTGTTGATGACGATTAGCATTTAAACCCAACGGAAGTTCCTGGTGGTGATACAAGCCAAAAATTGTTCTTTGCTCTCCAGGAATTTCAGAGAGAAAAGCCAACAGTGTGAAATTCTCTGTAGCTTAACGTTTTTCCTTTATAAGACCCAGAATTGCCAGAATCATGTTATTCTCCCCACAGAGAACTTGCTTGCCATCAGCAATCTACACCTCACAATGTATAAAATCATGCTGAGGAATTAGGTGAGATCTATTCATATAAGCAGACATATTTATGTAAGCAGGCCTGGCCATTGTGAAATGTAGAAATCTGTCTCGGAAGGGGTCCTTCTTTGAAGTGTATGCACAGGGAGATGTCACAGAATTAGATTTCAGAATTGGTAGTAGCCCTTGTCCGGTGTTTTCATCGAGAGGGTATCTTGTGCCGATTGCAGTTATCCTTTTAGGGTTTGCTGCCTCTGCCGAATCTTTAGTTGCTGCAGGTTTTAAATACACTGAGGAAAAGCGTGCCTTTTGCTCCCTTTTCTCAGTAGCTTCTCTAAACTAAACAACAAAACGGTCATAAGTGAGATTAGGTGGAATGTCACTTGATTTAGTCTTTCTTATATGAAAGGGAAATATTTGTTCTCTTGGTATTCTGGTGTCTGCAGCACTACATTTAAAAAGGTTTAAGATGGTACCATAAGGTGATTTACTGTAGCTCTGATCCACACAATTGTGGAAACATAACTTGGATCGTGAGAATTTACTGCCCACAGTGAGTTAAAGGAATGAAAAAAAAAAATGATTCCCCGGTTCTATACAACAGACAAATGCTAAAGTGAAATAAATTCTTTCCCATTTATTAAAACCAGTTAAGGGAAGTTTTGTGGCATGAAAGCTTTAACATTACCAATAAATGTCTCCCTTTGCAATTTCAAAGCTGTCTTCAAGTTCATATGTGTTCTGGGATCATAGTGCCACTAAGGGAAATTGGACTTTTGCCTGGTGGTTATGGAATAAATTCTCCTTGCTCCAAAATTTTATGGGATGAAGAAGATAGTGCATTGGTTTCCTGCCCAGAAAATGATGCCTCGTTCTCTGTGAAGGTAGCTACTGTTTATTTGGTAGCCCCAAACCACTGTATGTGGCTCTGATACAGTGGTTCTCACTCAGGGGTTGTTATACCCCCAGGGGAACATTTGGCAATGTTTGGAGACATTTTTGGTGTCACATCCAGGGGTGGAGCTATTGGCATCGAGTAGGTGGAGGGCATGAATACTGCTTAGCATCCTAAAGTGCACAAGCCAGGTTCCCGCAACAAAGAATTATCCAGCCCAAAATGTCACCCCTGCTCTAATGTTTATCACATGGGTCTCACCTCTTCTGGTTTGTAAGGTTTTACTGGGCGAGGACTGGTCTTCTGCCTCCTGACATGTCCTCCATGTGACAGGCGTCCCATGACTATTGAATGGTGAATGACTCAAATGCAAGTCTGACTGTGGTTGTTACCTGTGTACTTTTTCTCTTTTGTACTCACCGATGAGGTTTAGAAATTGTTGTTTAAACTTTTGTGTTGACATTATGCACACAAAAATCGCACATAACTTAAGTGTACAGGTCAATAAGTCATCAGAAAATGAACACATCAATATAATTACCTCATAGATCATCAAGTAAATGTTGCCAGCATCCTATAACTGTATGTTTCCCAAGCATCACTTCCTACCTCCTCTCCACTGGTAGCTGCCATCTTCATTTCTAACATGAATTTCCTTGTTTTCCAATTGTTTTCTGGCTCAGAATCACATCATATTTAGGAGGTTCATCCAAGTTGTGTATAGCTGTAAGATGTCCATTTTCATTGCTAAATAGTATTTCATTGGATTAATATATCACGTTTTTATTCATTTACTTGTTGATGGATATCTTGACTGTTTCCAGTGTTTAGCCATCATGGTTACTATGATTGATAAATATTCTTGTGCATGCCTTTTGGTGTGTACATGCACACATTTTGGAGGGTAAATACTGGAGAAGTTATTAGATCATAAGGAAATGCATATGTTCAATTTTTAATATATAAGAGACATGATCATACTGAAAGATAAGAAAATAGTCTTTTTTTCTAGTTCATCAGGTAGAGTTTACCAGGTATCTCTTGTTACTTGCAATAAAACTAACCTCTAGCATCAGTGACTATGGGAGAAATGTAATTATGTTAGAGGCTCATGCTTTGTGTTATTATCTTCATGGGCTCCTGTTGTTTTAAGCTTTTCTGATTCTGTTATGATAATTCAGGTTTAGTCACAGTGACTGGATTTCATAACAGCTAATGTTAAAAAGGGACATTTATTTTACTATTTGATTTATGTCTGTTACCCCTCCCCACAACACACAAATCTTCACTATGCTCAATTTACCTATATTATTTTT
This sequence comes from Myotis yumanensis, assembly GCF_028538775.1. Taxonomy (NCBI): domain Eukaryota; kingdom Metazoa; phylum Chordata; class Mammalia; order Chiroptera; family Vespertilionidae; genus Myotis; species Myotis yumanensis. The sequence continues at coordinate 221,811,452 of NW_027223752.1, read as the reverse complement.
ATTTTGTTTTATTTTATTTATTTATTTTTATTGCTTAAAGTATTACAAAGGGTATTACATATGTCTCCTTTTCCCCCCACCCTTGACAATCCCTTGGCCTCCCCTACCCCCCAGTGTCTTATGTCCATTGGTTATGCTTATTGTCTCCTTTTCCCCCATAAACCCCTCCCCGGCCACTCCCAACCCCCACGGCATGCCCCCACCGCCCCAGTGTCCGTGTCCATGGTTATGCTTATATGCATGCATGCAAGCAATTTACCTATTGATATTCTATTTTGAACCTTTTGTTCATTTGTGTATCTATTTTTTCCCTCATTTTCCTTATTCAAATCATCTTTATTCCATTACTCCATAGTAGTTTCTTTTCCAATTGTACACTGCTTCTACAGCGACACAATATTAACATGTGATATCTATTTGGGTACAGAGAGAAGGATCATTTTGAATATTCAGTGTTTAATTTCATAACTATTTAGTAATGGGGCTTGCACTATAATTGAGATTTCAACTCATAGTCACAAGCTTCTTTCAATTAAGTATTAGGTATTAAGTAAAAAGATATGGAAATGACAAAGGAATTATTAAGTTTCTAAGAGTTTGCTATAGATGACCATAATCTCTGGTAACTATAAAAATACTTAATTGTAGTAGAAAATTTGCCTTTTTCATATGGACACTTTCACTGCTTCAAGTAATTACAGGTGTAAAATATTTTCAGGTTTATAGAACACACACACACACACAATTTATATTGACAACAGAAGAAGAACTTCTGGAAGAGAAACAGAAGTATAGAACTGATTTTTGATATTGTTGACATTATGCACACAAAAATCGCACATAACTTAAGTGTACAGGTCAATAAGTCATCAGAAAATGAACACATCAATATAATTACCTCATAGATCATCAAGTAAATGTTGCCAGCATCCTATAACTGTATGTTTCCCAAGCATCACTTCCTACCTCCTCTCCACTGGTAGCTGCCATCTTCATTAGTGTGTGTGTGTGTGTGAGTGTGTGAGTGTGTGTGTGGAGGATGGTAGTGATGAAGGTAAAACACGTTAGGATTGTATACTGACAGTTGTTTTCTTTAATAGCTGATGTTGAGACCTAGCTATTCAAACAAATTAATTCCCATTGTGATGGGGTTCTGAAGAGAATCATCCAAATCAAATTCACGTAGAAAAGTGGAAGGAAGCACAAAAAGTATAAAAATAGTTTTTTAAAATTTCCCATAACGTGAGTGCTAGTGTGTTTCCTTTCAATAGCAGTTCCACTAACAATTTCATATTTGCCACCGCTTTTAGTTTAGAACAGAGATAGGGAATAAAATCCATTCTAAATGCCAGCTTTCTTCACTCCGTGATCATTACAGGGAACACTATTTTGAGAACATGTCTGAGGCCAACTGCACATTTATTAAGAAGGAGTGGCGGTGAGCTTGCCAAGTATGTGCCATCTAGCTGGAGACTGAGAAGCCCCGTGCTTCAGTTTCATTCCTCCGTCTCTGCATGGGTTTCTCACAGCATCTGAAACTGAGCAGACTCAACATGGAACCCCTGGTCCTCCCCTTGGCTGCTTCCCTGACCCCTTTTGTATCTCAGAATGAGGGACCACTGTCCATTCCATCCTTCATACCTGAAACTGGGGTCATCCCTGCCAGCTCTTCTTTTCTTATCCTACCTTGAATTAATCTCCAAGTCCTATAGAATTCACCTCTCAAAATGATCCCAAATCTATCCTTTCTCTGCATTTTTCCTGCATTCACTCCAGTACTGACCTTTATTACCTACCTCCTATCTGTGCTGCTATGAAAGTGTCCATCATGGTCTCCTAAAGTTACCTGCACTTTCAAATCCATTCATAATCCAAGCAGGAGCCTGGATGAACTTAAAATACAAATCTGGTCACACCTCTGTCCTGTAGAAAGCCCTCAGACATGCTCCTTTGCCCAAAGGTTAAAGGTAAGAATCTGCAAGATGGCCTACTAGGTCAGGCATGGTCTGATCTTCAGCTACTTCCTAGAATTGAATTAGGCTTCTTTTTCACAAAATCACTTCCCATCATCCCCATTGGCTGTGCAGGTTTTAAGCAATACTAGCTTCCTTCTCTCTCAGATCATTCAAGCAGGCAACTCTATCTCCCTGAAAATCTCTTCACATTCATTTCATTTTCTTTGAAATCTCTTCCTTCCCTTTAGAAACCAGCTTAAATGTCAGGGAAACTTTTCCTGGTAACTCAAGTGAAAATTTCCCAAGTACATATGCCTATATTTTCTTGCAGTCTTTATTCTCCTTTATACAATTGCAATTAAATTCTAATCTGCTTATTTATTCAAGGTCTGTATTAGTCTCCTCGTGCTGCTGTACAAAATTACTACCGACGTAGTGACCTAAAACAATTCAGAGTTATTATTTTACAGCTCTATGGGTCAGAAGTCCAGAATGTTCTCACAGACCTGAAATTGGGGTGTCAGCAGGACTGCATTTCTTTCTGGAAGCTCCAGGGAAGAATCCATGTTTTGCCTTTCCAGTGTTTAGAGGCTGCCTGCATTCCTATTGCTGTCCCCCTTCCATCTTCAGAGTCAACAACAGCCAATTAAGTGTTTCTCCTGATGGCATCTCTCAGGTCCTGATACTTCTGCCACCCCCTTTCCCATTTAAGGGCCCATATGATTACTTTGGGCCCACCTTGATAATCCAGGATCATCTACCAACATCAGGGTCAACCAATTAGAAACCTTTATTCCATCTGCAACCTCAATTCCCCTTGACATGTAACATAACATAACCACAGGTGTCAGGGGTAGAGCATGGGCGCTGTGTGGGACCATTCTTCTGACTCCAATCAGGTCTGTCTCAACAGTGAATTTTAAACTCCCTGAGGGCAGGAACCATCTTGGCTTGTGTAATGCTAGATCTCCAATACCTAACGTATTACTCAGGACAGTGTAGCACTCTATACGTATTTGTTGGATGAAAGAATGAATTGATAAAGTATAATTATTGTCAGTTATAAATGCCAATAGAGACAGGAGTGGGGAGTAGGCAGCCTACTAATTATGCTACATCAAACTATTACGGAAGGGAATTGATTAATTGTTTGAACCTCTTTATCCAAGTCATCTCATATTCTTTGGGAATTAAAAAAAAACCAAGTGCTGCATTTTATTTTGGGATGCTTGCTAGTTCTCTCCAGCCCCCACCGGAATGAATTTCATAATTATGTATTCTGTACAGGAATATCAACATAAATGTGCTTTCCTGAAGCATGCAGCTGCTGTCACCGAGGCTGACTGTAACTCAGACATATGCTGGGTGGAAGCAGATAAGTTGGGAATTAGTTGTGATGGGTAATCCACAAAACAGCGAGACCACATGCCAGTAATCAAGAATTCACTGTAATTACTTTAATCTGTAATCGGCTCAACACAGTACACGAAAGACTGGCAGAGGAATTCTGCAACCAGAGAGGAAGTTGGTTAATTATTCCAAGACCATCTCTTTGTTCCCATATTGATTTTGAATTGTCTGACCTTTCTATTCATTCCTTTATATATTTATCACTCAGTGGAATGCGTTAATTACAACAGGAGCATATGAATTACACTGGAAATGAAACATGCCTCTCCTACTAAGAGACAGACATGTAAATAAACCTATAAGTGCAATATTAATGCTCTTCCTTTATTAAAAAAGAGGAAGTTGTAAACTCATAATAAACAGTTACCATGAGAAAGTTCTTTAAATTTTATATTAGAAAGACAAATTATTGGAAAACACATACATACACACAAATTCACACAGATGCATAATGTTGTTGCCAAGGGAACCAGCTTAGTTTACTGAGGAAAATAGTGAGGTTTAATTTGATTTTTTTTGTTCCTGAATCTATAGGTTATAGACTCTAGACTAAACTTAAATGGATGGCAGACTGTTTATTGAACAATAAAGTCGATCCATAAAAATTAGGTGTTTTTATTCTTTTGAAATAGGCGTCTTAGACTGTGAATGAAAACGTTTGCATTTTCAAAGTTGGGCTGAGCAAACTCCTGCTGCTGTTCCACATTTCTTGTTACCAAGATACTGTGGTTTCATCCAACATGTAAACATCTCAGCACGTGCAAAAGTTCTTACAGGCTGGATTAGGGCGAAGTCTTTCAAATGCCATTTAATATGGTCAATGGGTTTTTTATTTTCAAACAGCCATGTTTAGACACAGAATGAGAGAGCTAACCTTTGAGAGCAACATGCATGGAAAAAACTTCAGGAATTTCGTATGATTAGAAGTTCACCATAAGTTAGCCCTGAGTGTAGCTTTCACAACAAAATGAGCTCATGTGATTTTAGAGGACTTGGTTAAGATGATAGCAAATGAACAATAGAAGCCAACAAATGGTCCCTCATGGGTCAGACCCTGCTGGTTATATTCTTGTTGGAAGAGGTCATTAAGAGGACATGATTATAAGCTAGAGCCGGGTGCCTACAGCTCCTACTGTGGGAGCCATTTGCAAGGAGGTAGCCTTGAGAGAGCCATGTGTTTTTGATACCATCTGGACAGTGTATGTGACTGAATCCAGATAAGGCCTCTATACAAAGTTTCAAGATTTTGGCCGGAGGGTGAAATACCTGTCTCTAGGCCTCCCAAGATAAGCCTCATGTATACGTGCCCTTGCTCTATGGCAGTGATGGCGAACCTATGACATGTGTGTCAGAGGTGACATGCAAACTCATTTTTTTGGTTGATTTTTCTTTGTTAAATGGCATTTAAATATATAACATAAACATCAAAAATATAAATCTTTGTTTTACTATGGTTGCAAAGATCAAAAAATTTCTATATGTGACACGGCACCAGAGTTAAGTTAGGGTTTTTCAAAATGCTGACATGCCGAGCTCAAAAGGTTCGCCATCACTGCTCTATGGAATGGCCTGCCTCTTTCTTTGTTCTTTCTCTGCCTTCCATGTTTGGTGTGTGTGTGTGTGTGTGTGTGTGTGTGTGTGTGTGTGTGTGTTTGGGTAGTTTCAGATATCACCCAGGAAGGTCCTGAGGTCTCAAGCCAACAATTATGCTTATTTGTAGGCATCTCAGATAACAAGTGACATAATATACTCAAGCATTAGAATAATTTCTAAAAGGTCAGCATGGTGAAAGGGTCAGGCAAAGAAATGTTAAAGATATCAATACTGTTTGATTTGGGAAATATAAGACTTGGGATATTTATGAATTTCACTTTTTTTCATTTTTGTTGAATTTATTGGGGTGACACTGGTTAACAAAATTACACAGATTTCAGGTGCACAATTCTATAGTACATCATCTGTACACTGTATTCTGTGTTCACCACCCTAAAGTCAAGTTTCCATCCATCACCATTTATTCCCTCTATAGCATCTTCCACCTCCCCCTACCCAATCCTCCTCCTGGCAATCATTTTTAAATTTCAAATATTTGAAGATTTATCATGTTCAGGAGTAATTAGGTTGTAGAACTCAGTACAGTAATGGGAAGTTACAGGAAGGGTAGTTTCTGATTAGTATTAAAACATTCAAATGGGGCATATCAAAAAATGAAATGGGCATGCTGACAAGTAGTGAGTGCCATCCCTTATGGATCTTAAACAGAGGCTGGGCTATCATTTGGTAGATGTTCAATGACTCTCACAGAGCAGAAGATTTGAGCATCTGCACAATGGTTGCTTTAACTATATTAAGCATCAACTTGTAATCTTGTAGTACTGTAATAGTTCATGAGACCATCATTGAAGGTAACAGTAATTTATAAATACTCTGAATGATTTACAATGTCATCATATTTTCAGGAAAATGACCTTAGAAAACTTCATAACAAATAACTGATAGAAATGCACATACTGCTGTCTGTCCAACATTGCCAGTATTCTCTTGTGATGAATACTTGACTCTTAAGTTAGGGACCAGTTGAAGTAGTTGACATAGTTGTAGAATCTGTTGTCTGAAAACTATGTGTTATTCGACCCTTGAGTCACACTTGCATGGAAAGATCATCACAGCCAGGAAGGAAGGTTGAAACTAAGATGACTAAGAAACTATCATCTCACTCACTTTTGGGGGAGCCTATTCATGGAGTAGAACATCTTGTAGATGGTCTAGTCACCGTCTGTGTTTTTTTTCTTCCCCTCGTCCCCCAGACAGAACCTGTCTAGTTAAATTCCCGTTTGTTAAGTGGAAATATATGACTCCACTCTTGTCTTTTTAGAGCTTGGTTATGAGTCATTAATCTTGAGCTATTTCTGCCCAACATCACATGGCTTCTTCTAGTTCCTTCCTTCATTCTCACTGCTTTACTTGGTAAAATGAATGGTGCTGGTGTTTCCATGTAAAGAACTGTATGAGGATATTTAACTTAATTTATTTATAGGCTGGTAGTGAAGGGTGGTCTGAGAAGTTTAATTTCACTTATTACCTAACAGGTTTACTTATTACCCAATCAATCTACATCATTTTGCCAAATTCCCTAAGCTTTCCCAAGAAAGAAGTGTTCTCATGAACATTTTAAACCTATATATTATCAGATGCTTAATGATTATGCGTTAGATGAGACTGAGAAAAACTAAGGTCTGTTTGGCCCCAAGGTTCACATGGTTTTCAGGACACACGACGGCCTGCCTTATTTGACTTAGACATTTTCCTGGAGGCATTTTTAGCCAGATCGTTCTAATGTGAGAGCAGACTTATTCCAGTTTCTAACTTTTCTGTTCAGTCTCACAGGTTGCATTTCTGTGCAATGAAGTGAATGGATATTTTTGCTTCCACGGTTTTTCTGGGCAGTCATTTGCTTTCTAGCCATGACCATAAAAGGAAAATGCTTTCCACAAATAGTATCATGGGCTCAAAAGTATTGTTCCTTTGGATGTATTTTTGCTTCTTTCTCTGAAATCCTTACATGGAAAACTGGAATAAGACAACAGTTTACAGAGAACCAGGGCTTGAAAAGGACAGATGAAGCCCTCCAACAACCAGTAAAGATTTTCTGCATGGGGATAGGGCAGCAAGCTTGCTGTTGTTGGTTTTTTTTTGTTTGTTTGTTTTGTGTTTTTTTTCCCCCTCCATAACACAGAGCCAGACAGAAGGGGAAACAAGAAAGAAATATAATCCTACCCTTAAGTGTGAGTTAAAACCAAGATTCATGGGGAAGAAATGACACATTTCTTCCTAACACCTTCCCTTGCTACCATCTAGATGGAGTTAGAGATCTGTTTGCCTAGGGTGATGAGATCAAATTGATATGTCAGCCCAGGCTTTCCGTGCCGGCCCATAGATCAGAGCTCCCTGTGGCTTTCCAGAAGCACGAACCACAGACTGAGAGTTATTGCTGCTTTGAACTCTCCGTTCTGATTTGATTCAGTTATCCCGTGTAGAATTAGCCTCTTTGTGTTAAGGTAGTGAAAGGTGGGGCTGGAGGTGAAGGGCCAATTTCATATTTCCCAAAGGCTCCCCCTCCAGGAAATGGTTTGAGTTTTAAAGAAATACTGCAAGCAGAGAGAAGATAAGTCAGGTTTGTGATATGCTTTGTGGTTATCTACAACATGTGTCTTACACTCCAGGGCACCTAATAATGAAATAATTGTTTGACAAGACAAGAGCTATACTATAGCCTCTTTTGATATGGCGCATGACATACCCAATAACTTATGCATGCGTACTTTTTATGTGTTTTTTTTTCCTTCCGGGGTATCATCACCTAAGTTGTAAGGTTCTTGGGGGAAGAGAGGGAAGGTTTTATGCATCCGTGTATCCATCTGAAAGCCTGGCACAGAGCCTTTTTCCTGGTAGGAGCCCACAGAGGGCTTGGTGATTCATCGGTATTGCCACTTTTCTTGTGAGAAAACGGAAGACAGACTGCATGAGGTGATGTGGAATATGCCTATTTCCCCCTGTCACCCGTTTGGATCACCTGAGGGGAAAATAGCATTCATTTTTTCCAGTCTGATTGTAAGGCTCTTCAAAAGAGCTGTTTGAATTTCATCTCCAATAAAATTCTCATTTTGAGAAACTAACATATAGTTCCAGATTAGGATGCAGTTTAAAAACTGCATGGTACTTTTAATATACATTAAAATGTAGGTCTGTCAATCATGCGGGTGTTCCTATTGGGGAAATGTCACAAAACCTTTCCCTAAAAGAGGCTCAAATTTGAAGCCATATTCTTTGTTATTAATCGTTATTATTCTTCATTATGCATCTTTTAAAAATCCAGCATTTTCACTACTTTTCAGTAGTGCTGTCAGAAATGTCTTTTCAGTAGTGCTGACAGAAATAAAAATGCATGCACTAACTAGGACTTCAGTTAATGATACCAACTGTTATGAATATTCACTTTTTAAAGCTACCATTTCTGGAGAAATTTCTATATACCAGGCAGGGTGCTAAGTGTTTTACATACATCACCTCATTTAATCCCTATTATAATGCTATTTTAAAGATGAAGAAATGGTGACTTAGGTTCATTTGCATGTTAAGATCATGCAAAATGGTACAGATTGCAAAACCCCAATTTGAAACATTGTATTGTTGACTTACATTTCTTGCCGAATCGTCTCTGCCTTTTCCTGAGCACTTGGGAACAGGCATTGTATATTTTCTGATTTAGTTACTTTGACAAGGAACCTTCAGTGCTCTCCATTTTATCATGCTTATTCAAAGACTTCTGTTTGTATGACAGCAGCAATTCCTTGTGCTTAATCCTCCCCTCCCCTTCTTTTGTGTCCTGTGTGCATTTAAACCATAAAACTAAATGATAAACCCTCTGATGGGAAAAAGAAAAACCTATGTTTATGTAAGTGTGACTAATGAAAGCCAGGATCTAATATCGAAAATTCTTGATCCCTAGCATAAGCCTGTGGTTTTAGAAACCAAGAAAACAAAAAACAATTTGTTCTTTTGAGACCTTTTTAAGTAGCTAGTTATTAATAATAGGAAAGGAGCAAAGGGAAGGCCAGAAATTATAGGCATGTCATTTGGGCAGCTTCACCAGGAAGCTGCAATTTTACACTCCCCAGGGTGGCAGAAGGAATCCAACAAAGGAAAGATAGATAAAGTTGGGATGACTTAGGGAAGGTACTTGCTTGTCAATCACACCTGGGGTTAGAGATTGTTGGCCACTGTAAACACAAGAACATTTGGGACTACATAATCCCCTAAATACAGAAGTTTGCTCTCTTGTGCTTTGGGGACTCTTGTTGCTTGTGTGTTCCTGGCTTATTCTTGGCTTCCTGGTATTCACACAGTAGAGTAATGGACTAAAGTTGGCCTGATGCTATATGGGACTATGCAATATGGAGTGGAAACTCTGAACACTGGTTTTAATTTAAGCTGTACTAAAACCCCAGCTACACTTCCTCTATGACTGGATGAAGGGAAATGGGACTTTGGAAACCCAGGGGTGTCATTCCACAGAAATAAAACTTTCTACTTACTATATTGCGTCTCCCCATGTGAGTCTTAGAAAATTTCTTTGCTCGAGGATTCTCAAATCTCAAGAACTCCACCCCTGGCAGCAGCTGGGGGTGAGGGGAGAGGAGGCACACTCCCCTCTGATAACACTTTTACTCAAGAGCAGATTCCATGTAAAGCTGTCAAACTCAAAAGTGGCACCATGCGTCTATCTGCATAGACATAGCCTGACAGATGTTTTTGTCTGTAACTCTAGCCTTTTGATGTGTAGTGTGACTTCTACTCACAGATTTCTATTTGGTTTTAATTTTGGAGGTTTTATCAATAAAAGTATACCACCCATATGAAGAAGAATTAGTAAAGTGAAAAAGAGTGAATTAACAATATACTAAATCAAAAGAAAATCCAAGATGTTACCAAGATTTATCCCCTCCAGCTAGTCATGGAGAACAACGGGAAAATCTTTGATTCCTTCTGTCAGAAAGCCCAGAAATATTCCAAGGCAGAGTGCCAATTCCATGGTGATAGCATAGCCACCAATCCTGCTGTAGCATACCGCCCCTGGGAAGATAAATCTGCAGTCTCATTAGGACTTATTACAAAAAAGAAGTTTGCAATCAAGGGCAAAGGAAATGTTATAAAAATTAATTAATAAATTGTAGGTTGGCCTATGCAAATTCAGAAAATAATCAAGTTGACCTTAACAAAAAGGAAGTAGACTGTCTCATTGGGAAAATGTTGCATTTGGCATGACATCTCCCTTTATTCCAGGTGGGCACATGTTCTTCTGATTATAGATAGCCTCCTTGGTGCTGCAGGTTTAAAGACCCACCTTGACAGACACTGCTAAGTGTGTTACTCTGCCTAAGAAGAGCAGAAATAGCATCGGCAGATTTCCGTATTGCATTTTGGCATCACCAGGAAGCCGTTGTTTGCAGGTAGGAGAGCTGTCTTTGACTCACTCATCCTCACCTCTCTCTTTTTTAATCCTCACCCAAGAAGTGAGGATATATTTGGAAAGGAAGGAGGAGAGAGAGAGAGAGAGAGAGAGAGAGAGAGAGAGAGAGAGAGAGAAGAAGAAGAAGAAGAAGAAGAAGAAGAAGAAGAAGAAGAAGAGAAGAGAAGAGAAGAGAGAAAAATTGATGCGAAAGCAACACATCAATTGGTTGCCTCCCACATGTGCCCCAACCCAGGGAGAGGATCTAACCTGCAACCCAGGTGTGTGTCCTTGACTGGGAATCAAACTTGAGACCCTCCGGGGCACAGGTCAATGCTCTAACCACTGAACAACAGCAGCCAGGGCTCATCCTCACCTCTTGTCTGACACTTTGCTGCAAGCACAGTCCGGGTGGGCATCACATTGATCTTTGAGCTATTTTTCTTTCCCACATGTCCACAACTAAGTCCTATCACTAGATTTTGTAATTCATAGTACCTGTAAACATCCTCTGTCCAAAATTCTGAGAGTTTACTTATTTTTTTGATCACCATATAGTAGTAGTTTGGATGTTCTCTCATCGCGTATTTTATTTGGCTCCTCTACAGGTTTTGTGCCAGTGACAAATGTTGCTTGAATTTGGGTTATTATGCTCGTGAACTTTACATTGGTCATGTCTTTCCCCAATTGGTTTTAAAAATATTTATAGGACAATCACAATATATCACCTATGGGGAGTTCCAGTTCTAGAGATGGTGAGAAAGTTGATTTAGTGTTTAATCGTTCGTATACTTGATACAATGTTAGCTGAGAAAACATAAAAACATCCCAGGAGCTTAAGTTAATAGACGTTTACTTTTGTCTCACTTACAGACCAGTTGGCAGAGGGTAGGGCTTTATTCCACGTATATTTACTGGGCCCAGACTTCTTTCATCTTCTGGCTCCATCACCCCTGGGGCTTCTGAGCCATCTTGTAAACCCTCTGCATCCAGCCTGAAGAATGCAGTCTGCTTTCTTAGTTACTTTGGCCACTTTCCTTCCACACATATTCTGTTGATGAGTATGAAGCACATGATCTTGACGAAAGCCACTGGCCGCAGGGAAATGTAGTTTCTGGCTGAGTCTACCAAAGATAAGCAAATTGTTGATGGTCAGTCAGCAAGCAACCTGGAATACAGTATTCAAAACAAGTAATTTAGTGCTGTCCTCTGTGTCTTCATAATCCTAAAGAGCACTGCAGTGGTTTCCTATGACCGATATAACAAAATACCACAAAATGGTTGCTCAAAGCAGCAGGAATTTATTTTTCACAGTTCTGGAGGCCAAAAGTCTGAAATTCAGTGACAGCAGGGCCATGATTCCTCTGAGACTCTGGGTAGAATCCTCCCTTGCCTCTTCCCAGCTTCTAGTGATGGCATTCAAGCCAATGACATTTTTGGCTTGCAGCTATATTACTCTAACATCTCTCTCCCTTGTAGCAAGACATTCTTTCTATGTTTCTGCCTTCACCTGGTGTGTTCTTCTTCCTATAAGGACAGCAGTCATATTGCCCTAATATTGGTTTCATGTGCACAGACTCTATCTTCCAAATAATGTCACATTCAAAGGTGCCAGGTATTAGGACTTCAACATATTTTGGGGGAAATAATTTAACCCAACAGGAATGTTGAGCTATTTTGTTCCCTTTTTTTATTTTCTTAGCAATTTCTGTCCATTAATAAATTAACTACAAAGGATCTGGGTTAGGGACATTCCAGACTGTGCATCAGCAAACTTTTTGTAAAGGTCCAGACAGCAAATCATTTTTGTTTTGTGGGCTATATTACTGTGTTACAATTACTCACCTCTGCCATTATAGCATGAAAATAGCCAGTCAATAGAAAATGAATGAGCATGGCTCATATAAGCTCCAATAAAACTTCATTTGCAAAAAACTGGTGGCAGACTGGATTTTGCCTATGGGTAGCAGTTTTCAGACCTCTGTGCTAGACTCTGATCCATTATAACTTGGATGTGAACATTGTGAAATGAATCCAGCTTGGAACTCAGACACACATAGATTCAAATTCCGGCCATCACTGCGTACTTGTGACCTTGAATGACTTAACCTCAGTAGGTGCCAGTCTCTCATCAATAGAATGAGAACAATGCACATAAATCATCTACCTGGTGCTTAGCTCTTTGGAGGCATTCAAATGTAGCCATCTATATAGCTGTCTTCCTTTACAGAGGAAGTACAGAAAAGTGGATATGAGCAAGAACTATGAAGCCAGACTGTCCCTTCCTGGTGTTTGATCTTGGGCAAGTTCCTTAATATCACTGTGCCTCATTATTCTCATCATTCAAATAGAAATAATGATAGTGTTTACCTTCTAGATTGCTTATGAGAATTCTAGAGAGTTAATACATGTAAAGCAATTAGACCAGTGCCTGGCACTTAATAAGCACTCAGTAAATGTTGCCTACTCATATTGGCCATTATTGTTGTAATAGGCTTCTCTTGTTACTCAGCAATAGGATGCATTATTGAATTTTATTTTTGATGAATTTCTGTCAGAGTGTGAACTAAATGAACACATGACAATTATCAGGTCTAAGCAATTTCTTTTTCTGATTTATTTGTTATATGGTAGGATGAAAAATTGTTTTATCTTTTATTCTCTATGCTATTTCTGCTCAATGAAGGAGGACAAAGGCATCAGACTGTTTCCGCAACCACTGTGTCCTCCAAACACACTATGCCTGAAATTTTTCACACATGGTACAATACGACTTTAAAGGAAAATGGAATTCAATAAGTGAAATTTTTCTTCAGGGCTACTACTTTGGTATAAAATATTTATCTATTATATCCGAGGCTTCAAATGACAATTAAAAATTATTTCAATTAAAAAATATATATCCTATATAATAAAAGAGTAATATGCAAATTAACCCTCACTCCATCACAAAGATGGAGACGGCCACGGAGCTGGAGTGAGCAGAAGGCTCGGGTTTCCCCTGGCAATGGAAGAAGCCAAGTTCCTGCCTTCCCTGGCCGGACCTGAGCTCCGCTCAAGGCTAGGAAGTTTCAATTATAGAAGATAAATAAATCCCAGATACCTGCTTCCAGCCAGTGTGGCCTCTGCTCAAGGAAGTGCTGGGTTGCCAGGAAGCTTCTAGCAGGACCAAGGCTACAAAGTTTCAATTATAGAAGTTAAATAAATCCCAGATACCTGCTTCCATCCCGCAGGCATGGCCAGCCTGAAAACGGCCAACAGCCCCTCACCCAGGCTGGCCAGGCACCCCAGCGGGACCCCCACCCTGATCCAGGACACCATTCAGGGCAAACCAGCCGTCCCTCCCCCCCCCCCCCCCCCCCGTGCACCAGGCCTCTATCCTATATAATAAAAGGGTAATATTCAAATTGACCCTAACAGCAGAAAGACTGGGAATAACTAGTCACTATGACACACATTGACCACCAGGGGGCAGACGCCCAATGCAGTAGCTGCCCCCTGGTGGTCAGTGTGCTCCCACAGGGGGAGCTCTGCTCAGCCACAAGCCAGGTTGACGGCTGCCAGCACAGCGGTGGTGGCGGGAGCCTCTCCCACCTCCTCAACAGTGCTAAGGATGTCCAACTGCAGCTGAGGCCTGCTCCCCGCTGGCAAGTGGACATCCCCTGAGGGCTTCTGGGCTGCCAGAGGGATATCTGACTGCCAGCTTAGGCCTGATCTCCCGGGGAGCAGGCTTAAGCCAGCAGGTGGCCATCCCCCGAGGGGTCCCAGACTGCGAGAGGGCACAGGCCAGGCTGAGGGACCCCCCGAGTGCACAAATTTTTGTGCACCGGGCCTCTAATATATATATATCCAAATATATATATATATATATTTATATATCCAAATATATATATATATTTATATATCCTCTAATATATATATATCCAAATATATATATATATATATATTTATTTATTTGGATAAAAATTTGCTAATGTATACTTGGCAAGTTTTCATGGATATGTGGTGGAGATAAACCTCTTGCGTACTCATTTTCATTGGTTACATTAACGAAACTTAACAATTTTCAGAAACTTCCCTTGTTCTATTGGGAACAAATACGATTGAAGATTTATCAGAAAAATTAGAATAGTAGAACAGAAAATTGCTAATTAACTTTTGTTGTTAGTAACTTAAACATGTAAATTTAATTTGGAAACATGTGTTTCTAAATAATGAGAACCACTTGCAGAGAACTAATTATGATGATCATCTAGCTAGTTTCTCACTTTCCTGAAAGTCGGAGGAAATGTCGGTCATATTTCCTATTGTTCAATTGGTGGTTTTGAAGTTCAGTTTAAAATGGAATATTTTTATTTCTCTGTGTTGACTATGGCATATGCTATGCCTCCATGTTCATAGTACAAATGCCACCTGACACTGGTTTGAATAATTTCAAATCCATAGAAATATAGTTTTGTGTTTTTGTTACTTACTGATATTGGGAAGTCTGAATCACCTTGATAGTATTTGAAACCTCTCTATAATTTAATGGCTCAAAAACTTCCTAGTCGCTTCAGTTGGACTATGTTTAATTTTAAATAGTGGGCTTGAGAAAATATATTACCATTGTTTATTTCGTATAGAGATTTTGTTAATCTTAAATTATCTTCTCATATTAATTATCTAAGTGATCCCTACTTTTCCACCCTAGTATTGCCCATTACTTAGCTAACTTGGCCTTATTAGAAAAATTAGCATTTTCTCCTCAGCTATAGTCCTTGGAGCTATTCATTATTATTATTATTACTAGAGGCCTGGTGCATGAAATTAGTGCACGGGAAGGGTGTGTCCCTCAGCCCAGCCTGCACCCTCTCCAATCTGGGACCCCTTGTGGGATGTCTCACTGCCCATTTGTCAGACATCCCACTCACAATCCAGGACTGCTGGCTCCCAACCACTTGCCTGCCTGCCTGACTGACTGCCCCTAACTGCTTCTGCCTACCAGACTGATCACCCCCTAACCACTCCCCTGCCAGCCTGATCAATGCCTAACTGCTCCCCTGCTGGCCTGATTGCCCCTAACTTCCCTCCCCTGCTGGCCTGGTTGCCCCTAACTGCCCTCCCCTGCTGGCCCAGTCACCCCAAACTGCCCTCCCTTGCCAGCCTGGTCACCCCAAACTGCCCTCCTTTGCCAGCCTGGTCAACCCTAACTACCCTCCCTTGCTGGCCATCTTATGGTGGCCATCTTGTGTCCACATGGGGGCGGCCATCTTGTGTGTTGGAGTGATGGCCAATTTGCATATTACTCTTTTATTAAATAAGATTATTATTGTTATTATTATTATTATTATTATTATTATTTTACTGTGGCTCCTGCTTTTGCTTCTGGTAGCTTTCAGACTTGGTATATCATACAAATTTCCCCACCCCCACCCATTTTTTCCGAATCCATATCCCGTAGATTTCTTTTTCAGTTTGGTGAGGTGTCCCCTCTCTCTGGATTATAGTATTTTCGTTTGAGACTGTCTTAGTTTTCTATGGCAGCTCTAACAAAGTACTCTACTTCTAAATAACAGAGATTTATGCTCTCACACTTCTGGAGACTAGATGTCCAAATTCAAGGATTAGTTCCTTCTGAGGGTTGCAAGGGAAGGAGCTATTCCAGGCTCCTCTCCTTGGCTTGTGTGACCATCTTTCTGTTCATATGGTAGTCTCCCATATGCATATATCCCTGTGTCCAAACTTGCCTCTTTTATAAGGACAAGAGCCATACTGAATTAGGGTCCTTCCTTCTGAGCTCACTATGATTCGATTATACTCATAAAGACCCTATCTCAAAAATATAGTCACAGTTTGTGGTACTAGGTTAGGACTTCAACATGTAGATTTTGAGGAGGCATGATTCAATCTGTAACACAGAAGCTTTGGGGAATTTCCCTTTTAATGTATAGATGAGAGACTAGAGAGTTTAATTGACTAGCCTAAGCTTATAATTCTGTTTGTGGTGGAGTGAGAATAATCTAATGTTTGTACACTTTCCAGAGTATTCTGTTAACCTTTTCTCTAGATCAGTGTTACTCAACCTGTGGGTCGCGACCCTTTAGGGGTTGAACGACCCTTTCACAAGGGTCGCCTAAGACCATCGGAAAACACATATATAATTACATATTGTTTTTGTGATTAATCACTATGCTTTAATTATGTTTAATTTGTAACAATGAAATTGGGGGTCACCACAACATGAGGAACTGTATTAAAGGGTCGTGGCATTAGGAAGGTTGAGAACCACTGCTCTAGATGAATGCATCAGTCTATTTTAAACAAATAGACTGGAAGTTTCTCAGCAGTGGGCTCAATCAGGTCCCTTTTAATTTATGGGAAAGTGATTGAGGTCCATCTGAACCTCTATCTACTCTGTTGGTTTTTAGCTTGAGGTTCTCAGTTAAGGAAAAATTAATTAGTCCAGCTTCTTTTGTATCTTCTACACATAGTTACCCATTCATCCATTCAGCAAAGATTTATTAAGAAGCCTTGTAGTGTTGGTACTGACTAGACACTAGGCTGTTAATTTCAACAGAATCTGTGAATGTTCCGTTCTGTCATGTGAGAGATGGTGAAAATTAGTTTCACTGGTTTTAAGTAGTGTTCTCTTTAACAGTTATATGCATAGTTTCTGAGGCTGGATTGTTCTCCAAATTGGATTTGTGACTTCTAACCAAGTATATCTGGAACATTCTTAAGTACTGATGGGTTTCCCATGATGTTGTGAAGGATGTCAGTCATATGAAATTTAAATTACCTTCCCTATACCTCGTCCTTGGCTGCTCACATGTTTATCAGCCAGCAAAGGTAAGGTTGCGATAGGCATTAACAGCAACCTACAGTGTTAATATCCTTAACTTTTATCATCAGAATGGAAATTATTTACAGGCAAAGTTTCAATAAACATATGCCAAGTATATGATGTACTAAATGTATATTTATTTATTTATTTTAGGATTAGCTCACATGGGATTGAGAAGCTAAAGCAACTGTTATTATTACCTTTTTATCTGTAAGATCCAAAATTGTTTTAAGTAAAAATGGTATAGATGATAATAGTGTAAATTCACATTTATGTTTAATGCACTCAGAAAGATATTTTGTTATAATACAGTGCATTTGTGTTATAATACAGTAGGCAAATTTTGAGGTACATTTGTTAAGAGCTTTAATTTAAAATTACTTTAGACCCCAGAGAACAGCTATTTACTTGAGAGATATAAGGTGGAATGGTAAGTTGCTTACCTATGACATATATTTTGTAGTATATTCTGCACCATCCTGACAGATACACATGCTTCATTTTTATTTTCAATTGTTTTCCTCCATGAAAAGTCTCCTTAAGTAATGACTAAGGAGCATTATGAAAATTTAAAGAAGTGTTTTTAGAGATGAGCAATGGGTATTAGATTTAAAAAATAGACTACTTAGGATGTAAGGATAAAGTTAGACTAGGGCATGCAGTTTTGGGAGGGTGACAGGAATAGGGGAAAAAACACACACAACGTGACAAGCCCGGGCTGAGCAGAAGTTGAACCAAAGTGTGGAGAGTTAATGCCTGTTAGTGAGGATAAGAACTCTCTATTTGGAGTCAAAATCAGGAAATAATTAGGGAAGAAATGTGAAAAGTGTCAGGAAGTGGTAAGAGTCTCATAAGAAGGAAATTACTCTGACACCTCATCGTGTATTGATCAGTGAGAGATCAGCAATAAGAAGAGGAAGTCCTAGCTATCAAAGAAAAAAACATGCCTAAGGCAACATGCTTGTGCTTAATAATAATAAAATAAGGCTTGACATGAAAGAAAGTAGGCAACAAGCCAATGATAGAGGCAGATCATAGATCCTCTGCCTTATTCAGGACCTACTCTCTCCACCATTCTAGCACCCACACAAAATTTAAATCTCTGATATTAGTGTTGGAATATTGCTTTGAACTCTATCCTATTGTGTTCTTCATAGTCTATTTTTCCTAAGATTTCATTCTTCTTACCTTTATGCTGGTTGCTACATGGTATTCAGTGGAAAATTTTAGTACATACAGCTTTAGGCAAAATTTTCCTTTCTTAGACCATTTACATTGGAATCAATAAATGGAAAGGCATCATGGCTAACTCTTATCTGAATATAAAATTTGGTTTGTTAGTGAAGCCAAAATTTTGGAGACAATATTTGTGTTTTTTTTTCCTTATTTGGAACTCTCTATGTTTATGGTGCTTATAGCAAAACAACCCAATATGAAAAAATGTGGGATGGGGAAGAGCTTATAACTGTGCTGTATTAAAAGAAAAGTGTATGAGATCCATTCATCTACTGATGGGTACATAAAAAAGACCTGCTCTACATTTACACAATGGAATACTATGCAGCTCTAAAAAAAAGAAGGGTCTCTTACCTTTTGAGACAGCATGGAGGGACCTGGAGATTATTATGCTAAGCAAAACAAGCCAGTCAGAGAGAGACAAGTATCACATGAGCTCATTTATATGTGGACTCTAATGAACAAAATAAACTGACCAAAAAAAAAAAAAAGATCCAGAGATATTGAAGCATGCAACAGACTGATGTATTTCAGAGGAAAAGGGGGGGGTGTTAACCAATTAACTTATGTGCATATATGCACAGCTCATGGACAGACAATAGTGCAAGGAAGGCCTGGGGAGGGTGGGGAAGCAGTGTGAAGGGGGTCAGTGGATAGGGGGAAAGGAACATCTTTAATATTTTCAACAATACAGATAAATTTAAAAAAAAAGAGTGTGAAAAAGAGAAGCAGATATTGTAGTGATGCAATAGTTAGGATATACATTCAATTGTTATGAGATATAACATCAGTTTAAATAAAAGTAAGAGTGTTATTTCTCTCTCACGTAAAACCCATCATGCTGGTACAATGGCTAGTTCTGTGATGTTAGGTCTAGGCTCCCGACATTGTCTTGTTGTCTTGCTTCCCCACCCTTACTGGGTTGCTGTGGTTCTCATAGATCTCCATGACATCTGTATTTCAGCCAGTGGTGAGAGAGTAAAGGACAAACGAAGTCACCTCTGGTCTTTTAGAAGCATAAGCATCTCTCACTTCTGCCCACATGTTGTTGCCCCTAAATGAATCCAATGATCTTACTTGCCTGCAAGAGAGGTTGGGAAATGTGGCTTTTCTGACCCTCCAAGGGGTCTGTGTGATGGGCAAAGGGAGGATAGAATGGATATGGACAGCCAATGGCCCTGAGAGAAACTGAGCTTTTGGATAGTGTGTAGAACAAGATGGAAGGAATCTGGGCATCAAAATGACCACCGGGAGCAGAGCAGTGCCAGCAGCTTGGATCACTCACCTCAAGACCTTGATATAAAACAAATAGATTTCTGATATTACAAATTACTCTTGTTTTGTTTTGTTTTTTGGTCCTTTTCTCGCCCCAGCAGCCTAGCCACCAGTCTCCTAACTAAGACAGTTAGATGGGGAAAAATATTAACAATATGCCCTTTAACAATATTTATTAAAATGTATTAAATGTTATAATAAAATTAGGAAATGAGAAAATTAAAACAACTAAACTATGAGGGAGATGGGAATTTCTCTGCAAATCTGCAGCTAAGAGCAAAAATACTTTCTTCCATTCTTTCTTCCTCTCCCCTCCCTTCCTTCTTTCTCTCCTGTGTTGTTTTTTTTCTTCAATAAATGTCTTAAAACAGTGATCTGACTCCAATTTCTAGACATAAAAACATGAAGAGTGGTTATTTTTAAGTATTAAAATAACTGAATATGCATTAAGAGGAAATTTTCAATATAAAGTAATTAGAATTTTACAAGTGTGATCACATTAGTCATACTCATGTATTTTTGCACAATTTTGTCATTGAGGCCTGTATGCTTACCATTTGTGTGACAATATCTGTGAAAGTGTATTAATTGCTCTTCAAGGTTCAGGTCTATCTGTATTGCACTTAACTGTGATGCTTCTTGCATTTAATTCTCATTTGGGTTATGCTTCCTGGCAGGGTCCCTGATCACTGAACAATAAAGCAATTATTGCTCAATGATATGCAATATTGAGTAGGTTATGTCATGGTTAATTTTGCATATTCATAACTTTGCTACTTGTAGATGCTGACATTTTGCTGAAGCTGGTTTCCTACAAGATAATTCTGAAAACACAGTAGCATCCCTTTTCCACTGATTTGTTCTTTAAAACCAATGTTTATTTGCTTCTTTCTATTTAATAACTTTTTTTTTTTTTAGATTATGAAACTCTTTGAAAATTTGGAAAAAGCTAGGACCCTTTCCCTGGGGGAAAAATCACCAAACACATGTTTCTGGAGTATTTTGAATATAACTCCAATGGTTAATAGATTCCCTGAACCCCATTCATAGTTTCTACTTGGAATGCAATGTTGGAAACCCCCACTTATAACCAATACATTAGATTGACTCATGGAATATTTAATGGAATGCCCTTTAGGAAATTCACAGCTTAGGATGAATTTTAACTTCTTTGCAAAATGTAATACCTAGTAATACTTAAAGAAACCCCATCATTTTAACTAATTGTGGTAAAATATTCAGTGAAATGAGCTGGTTTATGCTTTTTCCAGTCAGGATCTCTAATGCGTAAGTCATCATTGATCGTACAGAAAACACAATGCCACAAGAAAAATATAAGCTTTTGAGTTTTCTATACAAGGTTTATATTGCAAAGGATTTTTCATATAGAAAGCTTAATTAAAACAGTATAAATAACTAAAATGTTATGGGCAATTTTAAAGCAATATGTAAACTATGTGTAACTTTACAGGACACCTAGGTTGCATAGTTGTGATTCATTGAAAAACAGTGAAATCAGTATTTGCATAGCTCAATATAAATACCTCTGCATTGAATTTCTAATAAAGTTCTTTATCCACTGAGGTCTCAACTGCTTTGTGTCATACAACGTAAAGCAAACAAAACTAACACAGGAACAAGAGTTATACCTTCTGAGAAGTTTATTACCATTTTTTTCTCTTACTCTTCTAGTTATTTGAGTTACTTGAAACCTCAAAGTCCAACCACTCCTTTTTAGTAGAGATGCAAGCAAATGGTTTCTCTTTAATTAACAAAGAGTAATATAGAGTAACAACAATCACAATAGGGAGAAGTGGATCAGTGTGAAAGAAACAGGGAAAATACAAAATTGAGTGGTTTGGAAACTGAGCTGGAAGTTCAGAAACAGAGTCTGGACATCTTTATGGCTGGATCTAAGGACTTAGACAATGACATGGAGATTCAGTTGCTTCTTTTTAAAAAAAAAATATATTTTATTGATATTTTACAGAGAGGAAGGGAGAGGGATAAAAAGTTAGAAACATCGATGAGAGAGAAACATTGATCAGCTGCCTTCTGCACACCCCCTACTGGGGATGTGCCCGCAACCAAGGTACATGCCCTTGACCGGAATCGAACGTGGGACCTTTCAGATCACAGGCCGACGCTCTATCCATTGAGCCAAACCGGTTAGGGCCAGTTGCTTCTTTGTTTTCCTTGTTCTCCATGTGTTGGCCTCACTACCCCTCTTCCATAGTGGACTCCATGAACTCAGACTTACACCTCTCAACTCCAAGACCATCAGATTAGCCCTCTTTGAACCAACTCGGATCACACACCTTTTCTGGATGAGTGTCTTTGAGCAAGGTCCCTATGGATTAACAGGACATTTCCCCACCTGGAATGGTCACTGTGACATGGTGGATGGGGAAAAAAATGATTGGCCAGGCCTAAGTAAGTCCTTTTACACATTCTGGAGCCGTTGCTGGGACTAGAGCATCATCACAGGTCCAGGGAGCAGGAAGGAAGTGACTTAGCTTGCAACTCCAGTTCTTAGACCAGAAGAAGGATGGATGCTAGGCAACCAAAAGAACAACTCTCCACACATGCATTAAAACATACATATTTACTACACCCAGAGACCACCAGAGAAGAATTTGTGTTAGCTCTTGCACCATTGGAGACAATTTGGCTGAATTTTACTTGTCTTCCACCACCATTTCTAGCTTTGTGACTACAGTTAGGTCTCTTATTGGAAGGAGGTTTTTGCATACCTGAAGGAGTCTTTTCATTTAAGAAATTACTTTTCCCAGAAAATTGAAAAGTACTTTCAATAAGTCACACCATCTGTTAAAACTGGCCAAAATAGAATCTTCATTGATGTGACTTGACGGTTTCACCTTCACAATTTTTTTTAGCAGGGTTGCTTGACGGTATCTTATCAGAACTAGTCTGTAATTAAATTGATGAAATTGGGTTTTTATGCATTTTCTTGAGTCTAAAATGGGTATTTCCCCCATTTATTTACTTATTCTTATTTTAACAATGCTGATATGCAAATGTGGGTCACATATATAATAATTGATATCAAAACTTTTTTTTTTAACACCAAGAGCAGTTAGGGCCTAAAATGCAGAGAGGTGGACTTACAGGCCACTGATTAGGAACATAAGTTCTATTCTGGACATCAGAATTTGAGGCTGGATATGCTAAGAATGCTTATTATTATCTACTGCTTCAGAGGATGTTAACTATAAACCATTTTTTTCTTTGTATCGGTTGGTAAAATAAATAAAAGATGCACTTGGTGAATCTACCATTTCTGAGCTTTGGTCATGCGGGGGAAATTAATCTTTCATTGCATGCCGTACTCTTTGAAGAGCTGAAAGGAGATAAGAACAACGTAAACTGTTGCATATGGAAGTCACTGCCTAGCAATAGTTACAATTACTGGGGATTGAACTCATGCCAGAGGTTAGTAGACAGTGCTTCTTGGCTGGCACACCAAACATCTTTCTATATCTGTGGAGACCACCCCATTTCTCTGGAGTTTCATATTTTCCATTTTATCACCTGTGACTCTTATTGTCCACAAAACCAGCCAGGTTGGAGGGATATCCAATTGCAAGGAGCTGTGATTTCTCTGTCAGTCTGACACATACTTTGCTTGTTGTCTCTCACTTTGCCATTCTTTTAGTCAGCATTAGATTCTTTCTACTAAACACACACACACACACACACACACACACACACACACATCTTTCCCTTAACTGTTTCTCTAAATCACTGCACTGACTTTTGCCTAAATAGCCCAGAGTCCCACTGAGGTAATTAGAGAGGAGGAATTGTTATCTTCTCTTTTATAGAGGAAAAACTCAAGGAACATAAAATTTAATTGACGAACCAAGCCACTCAACTTGTTAGTGATGGCACAACCACCAAGCCAAATTCTCCTCGAACTACCTCCAATGCGAGACAGAGCAGAAAACTGCACACTACCCTCTCTAAATGCATATATATATAAGTGAATGTGTCTGGACATATTTTTATTTTTTTCTCTTTTTCTTGAGGTAGTTTCAGAATATGTGTAGGTCTGAGCAGTTATTAAATCACGACCTCAGTAGTTTGGGTACCAATGCATATTGGTTTGACTGTTACACCAACATGGAGAATGTGACATGTGTTCTAAATTTTTTGATTGCTCCAGACATTAGGAAATAAAATTTCTATAGCAATTTAGTACACACATGCAGTTCTTTCACCAAATAGTGTTTGCTTTCATTTCATGTGATGCACACTAATATTTCATTCTCCCTTCTCTTTTCTTCTCCTATTTTTTTTTTAAATCCTGATCACAATCTACTACAATGATTTCATGACTGTTTAAATTGATGCAGCCTATAGTATGGAAAACACTGGTGTGGTGGGAAAACTATAGCTGTGATGTCAGGGAGATGTGGTTTCAAATCCTCCTGGTTTTGCCATTTACTGACTGTGTGATTTTAAGTAATCGGCAAGACTCAGGTTTCTTGACTGTAATAATAAGAATACTTTTCTGTTGGGTTGAAGTGAATATTAAGTCATGTGACTGTGAGAGTAGCTGGTATTCTTTAATCTTTCCTGACACGTTGGTCCTGTTTCCATTTTCTTTCTCCTTTTATAACTTTTCATTTCTGTGGGAGGCAGAAGGAGAAATATTTTCCCTGACTACCTCATTTTCTATTTATTTTAATATTATACATTAGATATGGTGGTTCTCTTCTTTTAAAACAAAAACTAAATACCATGACCTAAGCTTTAGGCACATGATGCAAATAATAGCTACCATTTTGAGTACTTTACTACTTGATAGACACTGCACACACCGTTTTCATGAATTTTTACAGAGTTCATCCAAGATAGGTGCTATCCATTCCATATTCACATTTTACAGACAGAACGAGGCATGAAGTACATTTCACAAGGTCATGGAACCAGAATCCAGGCTCAAGCAATCTGACTTTAGTTCAGATGAGACAATTAGCTGTTTTTTCTGTGTGCATGTGTCTGTCTTCCATATGTTACTGAATACTTCTCAAATTATCTTTATATTCTAGGAGTCCAGAACAGTAGAATATAGTAAGCATTCAATAAATGCTTTATGCTGTCTCTAATACAACAAACCACATTGTCAAGTGCCAAATGCAATTTAGGGCTACAGCAGTAAGTACATATTCATCATCTCAAGTATACAGTGTTTTGCCATAATACTTCATCATACATAAGAAGAGGCATTCACTCCATTTTCCAGATTTTTTCTCCATAATATATTAAGCAAATGTTATTATAATTTGGCCTAAGGTAATTTTGATACTTTTATTTTCAGTAGTTTAGGTATGATATAAACTACAAAGGTGTGCAAATTCAATCTTACAAGTAAAGGTTTGTATGACAAAAACATGTAGACAAATTAACTTGCATTCAATGAAATTTGTAAGCCTATATTAATGTAACATTTATCTGATTTTTATAATAGAAGCAACAGTGAGCCTTTTCAATATATGGATTAATATAATGGGCCCACTGTGATTTTAAAATCCTAACATTGAAAATATAATATTTTAAAACCCTAGCATTGAAAATACAATATTTTCTCTGAAGTAGTCTTATAAAACATATACATGATCTGAAAAAGCCTAAATTTATATTCATAGAGGAGCATGCTGAACTTAACCACAAATATTCAATCAGCAAAATCCAGACTGAGATAATGCAGTAGCCAATCAATCAATTGATCATCTCTGTTTTTCTATAAAAAAATTAGCAAGACAAAGAGAGATAGAATACCTATAGATTAAAGAGAAAGAGCAATCAATTATCATGTTATCATGTATGGAATTTATTTAGATTCTATTTTAAAAACAGAACAAACCATTACATGTATGCAATGATTAGACATATGAACCCTGACTGGACTTTTTGATGGTATTAAGGAATTAGTATTAATTATTTAAGAGTGATAATGGTGTTGTGGTTTGGTTAAGATAGTTCATATTTTATAGATATGGTAGTAAAATATGGATGAAATGAAGTTGTGGCTGGGATTTGCTGCTAGCGTTTGGGAAGAAGGGAAGTGGACCAAAGAGTGGTTAGGGCAGGTTGCTCTTGGGATGTCAGTTATGGGGACTGGCCAATGTGTGCATGGGAACTTATTTACTATTTTGTTGAATTTTGTGTATGTTTAAAAGTATCTATAGTGAAACAAGTTTGAGGACACTGTAGATTAACTTTAGTTCTATCCTTTAAATTGGCTTCAATTAATAACTTTAAAAGCAGCAGCACTTTAATCAAACATTTATGGGGTAGTTTGAAAGTAATTGAGTGTTCGATAAAATTAGTTAAACGTGGTTGTGATATATAAAGGCAATATGTTTCACTACTTGTTTTTTATTTTTAATTTTATTTTTATTGTTTACACTGTTATGGGCATCCTCATTTCCCCCTCCTTTGTCCAGGTCCACCCAGCCCTCACCCCCTCTTCCCTCTGGCCATCACCACACTGTTGCCTGTGTCTATGGGTTATGCATATATGTTCTTCAGCTTCTTTCATCTGGTCCCCCACTCCCTCCTTGCCTGTGACAGCTGTCAGTCTGTTCCATGTATCTATGCCTCTGTGTCCATGATGTTTATCAGTTTATTTTGTTCATTAGATTCCACATATAAGTGAGATGATAAGGTATTTGTCTTCCTCTGACTGGTTTCATTACTGGATTCTTTACAATAATAATTATAAGCTATGGCAAATTGATCCTAGATCACATTACAACTTTTTTTGGGGGAATTTGATGAGAATTTTCATAGTGATGTTCAATAGCATGAGACTTGAAGATAATATTTTAATAAATTTCACAATGTTATAGTGCAAAAAAGGTAGAAAATCTGCTTTGTGCTCAGAAGCAGAGACAAAAATTGACCCTAACATTATTAAATGGAAAGTCTTAGAAGGCAGATAAACACATGAATAAATAACTGCAAGGCAATAGGATAAGTACAATAGAGCTGTATATTGAACACAGGAGGATCATGATCAATTCACCTTGGGTATCAGTGTAGACATCAAAGAAAATGTTATATGTTTTTGCTGTGTTCTATGTGCACCATTTGCTTATGGCAATAAATCACAAACTAAGATGATACTGTAAGCAAACTTTCCGAAATAAAAACTTTAGAATAAAATTTGCCATTGACCAGTGTTTATAGGGATCTCTTTGAAAACATAGTAAATGAAAATCACTGTCAAAGAGAGTTATAATTTGTATGCCAAGTGTGTCTGATTTTCATTTAATGCAATTCATACTCATTTAATTTGAAGGATTCTGAAGCTGAGGTGATAGAAAAAAGGTCGTGCATACTTAATATACTTTCATTTTAATTGCATGCTTAACATAAATACCTTAGACTACTACTTGATTTATAGAGCACTTTGTTTTATGTGTCTGCTAAAAGATGGAATTGCATTAGATTTCATCATTTTTTATTTTTCTTGATCATGGTATAGTCAATACCAACTGCTGAAAATCAAATATTTTGAGTACTTAAATATATGATCAACATTTTTCCTGTGCATATTTGAGAATCTCTTAAAAGAGTTCATCTATTTTGATGCATGTTCATGGAGTTCAAGTCACCAGTTTATATTAGTTTTCAAAGTCAGAGGGAAAAAAGAATCAATATTCTGATAGATTTCTTGGAAAAATGGCATGCATACGATATTTATATAGAAGTGCATTGCACCAACATGTTTTTGAAGAGAAATAATGCTAATATTAAGGATGTATTTAAAACCTTATATTTACCTAGTGTAATACATGATATAGTAAGGTTTTGTAATATCTAAGTGAAGTAACTAATATCACAAAATAGGCCTTTTTTGGTTGTTAATCCTCACCCAAGGATACTTTTCCATTGATTTTTAGAGAGAGTGGACAGGAGGGGGAGAGACAGAGAGAGAGAGAAACATCGATGTGAGGGAGTCACATCGATTGGTTGCCTCCTGCATGCATATGGACCAGGGTTGGGGATTGTGCCTGCAACTGAGGTATGTGCTCTGGGCCACAAGTAAATCTGGGACCCTTCAGTCTGCGAGCCTACACTCTATCCACTGAGCCCAAACCGGTTAGGATGGCTTTCTTTTCTTTTTTTTTTTTTAATCATTATTATATCAGCCCAGTTAAATGGAGGCATACTGAATGAAGCAGCATGGATAGAATGTTCCCCAAGGTTAAGCACAAGGCTCCCAGTAGGTGCTCCGTATATGCTTGATGGAAAATGAAAGCTCTCAGTGTGGTCATATGAGATTATAGTTCCTACATCCTCTGCCTGCATTTTTTTTTTTTTTTTTTTTTTAAATATATTTTATTGATTTTTTACAGAGAGGAAGGGAGAGAGATAGATAGTTAGAAACATCGATGGGAGAGAAACATCGATCAGCTGCCTCCTGCACATCTCCCACAGGGGATGTGCCCGCAACCCAGGTACATGCCCTTGACCGGAATCGAACCTGGGACCTTTCAGTCCGCAGGCCGACGCTCTATCCACTGAGCCAAACCGGTTTTGGCATCTGCCTGCATTTTTAAAATCACCTTCCCCAGCCTTGTTTAAATGAGGGAGAGGCCTATAATCACCAACTGTCATTTGAATCATCTATTAACCCCTCTCTAGTCATTAAAATAGTTAATGGGTTTCTAAGTGAGTTTAATCTCATGATATAGTAAACAATTATATCTATCTTAACATGAATAGGATAATACATTGATTACATTCTGGAGGCACATTAACTGTGTTGAGCCACTCAGGGAATTGGAACAGGCTCATTATTAAATGGACTGAAAGCGTTGCTTGTCTCTGGAAGGATATAGATTCTATTGCTGTAATTTCAGATTTTACTTTTTTAACATGCTTTGTGGTACAAATGTATCATGCCTGATTTTGACCAGAGAGCCATTTACTGAATATCAATATGTAGAATAATTTATATAATTAGAATACCAGGTTAGAGGTGGATTTGGGGAAGGATTGGTTAGAATCTTGGCGTCCCTAAAGCAGTGGTTCTCAATCTGTGGGTCACGACCCCTTTGGGGGTCGAACGACCCTTTCACAGGGATCGCCTAAGACCATCGGAAAACACATATATAATTACTTATTGTTTTTGTGATTAATCACTATGCTTTAATTATGTTCAATTTGTAACAATGAAAATACATCCTGCATATCAGATATTTACATTGCGATTCATAACAGTAGCAAAAACACAGTTATGAAGTAGCAATGAAAATAATTTTATGGTTGGGGGTCACCACAACATGAGGAACTGTATTAAAGGGTCGCGGCATTAGGGAGATTGAGAAGCACTGCTCTAATAGCATTTCCCTCCCCCTTTCACTACATCATAAACTACTTCTGGCTAAATTCAGTTCTATTTGCATTTTGGACTGTAAACTCGATGTGTCTAGAGAGCATTTAATTTACAATTAAGTTATATGGGTTTGAACAGATACTAAATTCTTGCTGTGAAATTGGAAACTAGACAAAATATAAAATGTTATTTGTTGAAATGTTATTTATTCCAATGCAGCTTAATTGCTTTTGTTGATTGGAATGGCTATTCCAATGCTGAACAGACTCCCAGTGCTTTGTTTCTGCCAATTTCTCTTTCCCCCTTGGGTTCCAACACACAATGATGATAAAAAGAACAAATCTCTATTTTTATAAATGTTATCAACTACCTTCTACTTTGAATATATAGTACAGACCTCATCACTGGAGCAAGGAATGGTTCTTTTTTCCTTTTTGTTCTTATAGATGATAAGTGATTTAGACAGTAATTTAATGAATTAGATACAGTAAAATAACACTAATTCAGACTAATTGTGTGGAAAATTGTAATGAAGTGAAAAATTTGATAAAGAAGTTCCAAATAAAGTTTTATTTATTTATTCAAAATATTTACCATAACTTGTACTAATATCTAATTATACTGACTTCATATACTATAGTTTTCAAAGCAAAACCATGTGAATTATTTACAGTTACCATTTATCTTTATAGTTATTTGGACACCATCGTGCGTTGAACCATGAGCCAAACATTTCCCACATCTCTCCTGCCCCCTGCCAGTCCTTATTTTCACCACTAAATTGCCTTACAAACTTCTTTTTAAGAGATAATGCAAATATTTAAAGGGCTTGAAGATAAGAGATTTGAAAAATTATTCTCTCATTTGTTGCTTGATTCATTCAACAGTATTTGGTAAGTGCTGCAGTCTACTAAATCATAAGTGGTTCAGTGACTTCAAATATTTTCTATGTCTATGATGAAGTGTTTATGGAATATTTTAAGATTATTATAGAGGAATTTCAGGTATAAATATTTCTTAATCTACATAATGATCTAAAATTATTAATATACAATCACTGATTCATATACATATTATAATAAGATCATACAGAGGTATTTGATTTGGATGTTAGTTGCATATATTTGTATTGCTTTAGACTTTTAAAAGAGAGAGACTTTTGTAATTCCTAAATTCCTTAACAGAAGCTGTGTGAGTTAATAATTTTGTTCTTGATGATAGAGTACATATAATCAGTCAAGCTAAATTAATTAAAACAAACAGCTGTTTTCCTCTGAAATAAGTCATATGTTGTCAATATTAGACACAAATAAAATGAGTTGTATGTACTTTTCTGTAGTGATATCACCACAGGAAAGGGAACACAATTGCTTCTGGTTTTATTTGAGAACCGTTTCAAATTTTAGCCAATTAGTCCAATATTTATGCTACTTAAGCAATAATGGGAAATATCTTTAGAGTTCAGTATAATCAGCTCTCAACCCTGTAATGTTCTTCTTTACTGATGTATCTCCCAAGTCCACTGGAAATGTGTCTCTTTCACCCCAAACGTACATTTGTAATTGAACCCTAATAAAAAAATTGAGAAGTTAAGTTTTCCAATTTTCAGTAACATAAGTATACAATAAAATTAGAGTTTGGTTAAATTGATTTAACATGTTCCTATTTTCTAACCATAAAAGTAGTGTCAGGTGAAAAAACTCTGCATAAAATAAATCATAAATTGCATTTGAGAGAGTTGTTGTTTTTGTGGTTCTTTTTCCATTAAAAATTTGGTTATTGTTCAGCTAAACATTGACAGCTGTACAAAACCGGAAAGAGTTAAAATAGAAAAGTGAAATCTGAAGAGTTTTTAATTTATTCCTGGCATTTAGGGCATCAGTTTATTCATCTGTTAAATATAGTGCCAGGTATGGAATTGAGTCAGATGTAAGGTGGGCTCCAGTTTTGGTTACAGCAGAAGAGACACATACAGGAGCAAGAAGGTGGAAGATGTCAGGGAAGGTGAGATTGGCTGTACCTGAAGGCAGTTTTTAACTTTATAGGGCATAGTATTTCTAGGGATCAGAATCACCCAGGTTGCTTAGAAAGTACACATTCCTGACTCCTATCGTAGAAGTACTAAATGCATATCTTGGGGTAGAGGTGGGGCTGAAATCTCCATTTTTAACAAATGTCACTTTTTATCATGTTGTAATTAAGACCCAGTAATGGGTTATAAAATCAATTTAGTGTATTTAACGAGCATTTTTAAATTAGAGTATGGAATGGGACAGAATATGTATATGCGTAAGTGTGTGTATGTATATAATAAAGTATACTTCATTAGTGAAGTAAAGGAAAATTTTGTTTTATGAAACTTCCCTTCTGTGTGTGTATATATAGGATAGGAATGCAAAATTTAGTTATTATTATCCTATATAATAAAAGCCTAATATGCTAAGTGTCCGACTGTTCAACCATTCAACCAGTCGCTTTGACACACACTGACCACCAGGGGCCAGATGCTCCAACCGATAGATTAGCTTGCTGCTGGGGTCTGGCCCAATCAGGACTGGGTGAAACAGGCCAGACATGCCCTGGAGCCCTCCCGTGGCCCTTCCCTGGACCTGATCGTGCACCATTGGGGTCCCTCGGCCTGGCCTGCGGGAAATCAGGATATCGCTGAAACCGGCTGTCCTACATCCCCCGAGGGGTCCAGGATTGTGAGAGGGTGCAGGCCAGGCCGAGGGACCCCACCAGTGCATGAATCCGTGCACTGGGCCTCTAGTTAGTGGTGATAAAAGAGAGAAAAAAAAGTACCTTTGAGCACCTCTACCCCAGAGTTCTCTTACACTGTAGGTTTGAGAATGACTATCTAGAGCAATGCAGATTCTAAGGCATTCCAATCCCATTCACTTTGAACATTACTAAGCTCACATTATTAAAGAAAAGCCTTCAGAATGTTGCGTTATTTCAGATTTTTAAAGGATAAAATTGTCCTTATTTTTACTTTTCTGACAGATCTACTTTGTGTGTATGCAATTTTTTTATTGTTGTTTCTGTTTAACCCCCCATTCTTAATTTCCCATGCCTTTATTATGCCTACTGCCTTAAAGCTGTATTACAAGGTGTAGGTCCTCCTGAGCCTACCCTGTGTGAAGTAGGATATTGCTCATCTGCTGCTTTGTTCACTTGAGCCTTTCACCCAGTGGGAGTCAGGAGCAAGTCTTCTGGGAAAAGGCTGACTCATCTGGCATTTTCCAATATGTCCTCCTTTGGATTTGCCTCTGCTGTTGACTCCATCCTTTGAAATCTGTCTTAATTTTCCCCAGAATCTTTCTAGAGTAGAAACCACTTGACTATGACTCTAATACCCTGCCATATTTTTTAAAATATATTTTTAAAAATATATTTTTAATATATTTCACAGAGGAAGGGAGAGGGAGCGAGAGATAGAAACATTGATAAGAGAGAATCATGGATCGCTGCCTCCTGCATGCCCCCTACTGGGGATTGAGCCTGCAACCCGGGCATATGCCCTTGACCAGAATCGAAGCCTGGACCCTTTAGTCCACAGGCCGACTCTCTCTCCACTAAACCAAACTGGCTAGGACTATCCTGCCATCTTAACCCAACTCTTAACTACATCCGTCTGTTTGTCTGGGAGGGTGGGCAGAGCAATGAATGGCTGCAATTCTTGGAATCACTTCTCAGAAAAACAACATTTCCTGATAGTGGGTGGGCCTGACTGCCACTTTATTGCCAGCTATAATGAGCATTTCATTATTAGCCACAATACTGTTGATGTTAATAACAATTGTAATAATAATACAACAAATAATATGCTCAGTGTTTTACAGGGTTTATATCAGTGATTCCAATTTTCGGTGTGCATCACAATGATCTGTTTGTTGCTGTTTTCCTAAACAAGCAGATTCTCTGAATGCAGAATTAGGGAGCTTACAAGTGATTGTCATTCACACAAATATTAGGACTCACTGGATTGCCTAACTTAACATCTCTTAGCTGTACTCTAATATAAGTACTCCCAGTTTCCCTTCATATTAGAGCTTAGGATAGATTTAGAGGAAGTATCCTGTCTTAAATCATAGAGATTCTCAATGTAAAGCTACTGTGAGCAAAGGAGGTATCCAAGAAATGGTTTGGAATGCAAGTGAAATGAGAAAGCTTAGATATCAACTGCCAGTCTAGTGGTATTTCCAGTTGAAGGAAAAATAGGTGAAGTATTTATCACTTAATTCAATCTCCTGTCTCAAAATCCTCTCAATCTTTAGCTATTCAAATCTCAAAATTTGCACCACTCATGAAAAGTTTTCTTAGAAACATCAAGCATTTAAATTTGGTTAAGATGCTGTATTATCTAATAGACCATCTAGAAGGCAGTGTACAGATACTCTGGTTATCACCACCATGGGTACCCACAAATCAGTACAGGGAAGTCACAGGACAGAGAAAGGGGAATTTGTCCTAGAGGGTTGATGCAATATGTCAATAGAATGACTTAAATGCTAACAGGAGGAAGAGGTGACAAAGGCATGGTTTTAGAAATGCTTAATAATGCTACCTAGTGATGCCCTTATATCTAGGACTGGGATATTGTTATATGGAAATAAAGTCAGGAATAAAAATACACATTTTTAACCTGATGGTGAAAATAGTTATGCAGATTCTAAGGCATTATAATCGCATCTACTTTGAACATTACGAAGTTCACTTTATTTAAAAAAAAAAAGCCCTCAGAGTGCTTCATTATTTCAGATTTTTAAAGGATAAAATTGTCCTTATTTTGACTTTTCTGACAGATCTACTTTGTGTGTATGCAAATCAGTCAAACATGACTAATTGTTAATTGAGGAGCAACATAAAACACCCAAGTCATTTTTTTCCAAAGTAGATAAAATGAATGATAAGGCACATTCATTTTAAGTTTTTCTGTAATTGTTTTCAAAATGTAGGTGATCTGCTTCCAAAAGGATTGGAGATGTTTTATGATAAAATGCATTTATATAATGAGATTATTAAAATAGAAATGGTACCTCTAAAACCACACAGAGAGAAGAAGAATAAGTAAATTTATCTTCTGCATTTAGTTTTATAAATACATAATGATTGAGCACTAAGACTTCTGGCAGCCTGGCAGATTGAAATTAGGAAGATTTTTCATTTTATTTTAGGATCAGAGTGGATTTTCAATCCTGCTGACATAGATACTGCACTCTATCCCAAAATAATTTTGGGATGTGTTTCAAGCATCCATATTCTTTAAGTTTCCCAGGTAATTCAGATATGCAAGCAGAGTTGAGATCAGCTGACCCGTGTAAAACAAGCCAGAAGGTTTATTGGACTTTAAGAAAATGAATTGAGCACTCATGATCAAAGGTGACTACATATCTTTTCCTCTACACGTGGCTTAAATGCAACAACAAACTACAGATAATGTCCAGTGGCATTTAAATCTGAATGTGTAATTTTTCAGCTGAAGGAACCTTTGAAAATCCTCTGGCAGAAGTGGCTAAAATAATTGACGTTATTTACCTGAGTGAGGACTTGTTCTACCATCCTTTACTTTTAAATAAGCCGGTCTGTGCTAGAATACAGTTTAGTTATACCAGTGCTCTCGCCGATATATGCAGAAGTCTTATTGTCTATCAACGGCTCAGGGTTCAATCAAGGTGAAGCTGTTGCTTGATGAGTAAGAACCGGGCTGTGGATCATTCACTAAGCAACTGTGATTTCAGGCAAGTGTCTTCCATGGGCATTGGTTTCTTCATTTACCCCCTAGTGCTCCTGTGACAATTAAATAAGCTTAGAATGGACACATAGCAAGCAATCAATGAGTCTCAGGGAATATCACTTGCATGTTAAGTACAGACACTATCAACTATATCATTAAGGAGGCTTTGCCTTCTTGCAATATGTTCTGGAAAATGACTGCTACCAATTACTGGCCACCCCCTAGAAAGGTTTCTATCTGCTGATCAGTTGTTGCAGTGTGCAAGCCTCTTGCTCAGCCACAGATTTCTGTTTTACTGTAGGGTTCTCTGTCAGACTGGGTGAAGGTAATAAACACCATCTTTAGTTAATTCACAACCTGCCAATATAAGCAATTGTCATTCAAAAAACTGAAGTTAAGCATAAAAAAGCCATGCCAGCACAATTTTGTTTCCCCCGGAATACAAGATTTAACTTAATGACATGGTTTATTGTTCATGTTATTTCTTAGCACACAGAATGCATATAATGAGATCTAAGGAGCAGAAGCACTGGTGAGTCAAACATTTTAATAGGCTGTGATGAATTTCAGGAACTATGGGTGCCCAAAGTGTTATCATTTTAGTGCTTTTAAAGTGAAAACTAAATCTCAATGAAGTTATAGGTACAAAATGGTCATGTATATAAACTTAGTGTGTGTGATGGTGGTGGTGGTGGGGAAGAGGCTTAAAAAAGTCATAAGGTAAAAACTCCAAAAGAAAGGAATAAAAAATATATTAGTTTAGATATGGCTCCCTACGTATCTTTTGAATATGAAATATAAACAGGTTTAGAAAGCCAAATAGTAGTGGTGGTAATAAAATATGATTGTACTGTAATGTTATTACCTCATGGATTTACTTGTTTTTCTCTCATATTCCAAAATGTCCCTTTCCTGTAAGCCTAAGAATTCAACCATTTTTTCCTCAAGGCGACAATAAATGAAATAAGTTGCTTTGTGGCACTTAATATTGGAATAATATGTGGGAAATATTAGATAATTTCAGTTATATTTTCAAATTATGGCTGAAAATAAATCCTGGATTTCTGCAAATACAATATTAGTTATCTGATAAGAGGGGACAGAAATATAAATTTGAAGTGCTTTTCCTTTTATGGATAGGTGGATACAGACCTAGTCCACTTCATTTTTTGTCTTTTTTTACTTGTTATTCATATTGTCACTGTACTAAATGAATAATGAATATGAAAATAAGGTTATAAGGACTATTTTAACATCTCTACACTTATTAAACACTTTCAACATCAAATAAAGCAATATAATACATTTAAGTGTTTTCTAAAATAGGTATAATTATTAGAATCACATGCTAGTTCTCAATGCTATACAGTGGAGTGACCCAGAAATGGAACACCAATTTAAATTTGAATGATGCTTCTAACCTCTTTTATAAATGTAAAGCCTAAACCCAAATGATTTATTTCTCTTTCCTCTCTAACTTACCCAGGCTCCATGCCTACTGTATAAGTTTTCTATTGCTGCTGTACAAATTACCAAGAACCTAATGGCTTAAAGCTATGCTAATTTGTTGCCTTACAGTGTTTGAGGTCAGAAACCCAAAATGGATCTAGCTGGGCTAATATTAAGGTGTTTGTTATGGAGGCTCTAGAGCAGGGGTGGGCAAACTTTTTGACTCGAGGGCCACAATGGGTTCTTAAACCGGACCGGAGGGCCGGAACAAAAGCATGGATGGAGTGTTTGTGTGAACTAATATAAATTCAAAGTAAACATCATTACATAAAAGGGTACGGTCTTTTTTTTTTTTAGTTTTATTCATTTCAAATGGGCCAGATCCGGCCCGCGGGCCGTAGTTTGCCCACGGCTGCTCTAGAGCAATGATTTTCAACCAGTATGCTGCAAAAATTTTTTAAAATATGTAGTACCTGACTATTTAGTCAGAGGCAATGATCTCTTTTCCCAAATTTTAAAAAACATGACAACAACCAACACAATAGCCTTCTGGTGTGAATGCCCTGTCTTGAAATATCCTATATAATAAAGAGCTAATATGCAAATGGTTGTAACACCCTCATGCCCTCATGCTAGGGCTGCACCCCCTCCCCGGCGCTGGGCCAGGGGACCTGAGGCTGCACCTCCCACCCGGCACTGGGCCAGGGGACCTGAGGCTGCACCTCCCACCCTGGCGCCAGGCCAGGGGATCTGAGGCTGTGCTGGGGGGCCTGAGGCTGCGCCCCCCCGGCCTGTAGGGTTTGACGGGGGTGGGGCCAGCCAGTCTGGGTCTCTCACAATTTCGAGGTGCATGCGGGTGGGTGGGGACTTGACTGTGGGTCCTGTGGCATGCCCCAGAGTCTGACAGGAGGGAGATATTCATATACATTTTACCAATTTTCTTTCATCTCTAACACTTCTATTATAGAGAAAGGGCAAATAGCAATATTAAAATATTTCCTCTAATTAATTCCCTTTTAATGTGCACGAATTTCAGGCACCAGGCCACTAGTAAACATATAAGTCACACAATAGAGTTGCATCTTACTGGTCACGGATCATACATAATAAGGTTTCCTCTGAATGCTTAATTCTAGGTGCCAGAAATCCTTACATACAAGTATAGGCACCTGCTTTTTTAAAAAGTCACTTTGGAGCAAATAGGGTAGGTAATTACTATTATTACTATTATTTTTGTAAATCAATAAAAATTATACCTATTTTTTGTCAGATCGGCAAGAAATATATTTTTGGTGTGCCCCAGAATTTTAACAACTAGTTTATGTGTGCCATGCGATGAAAGAGGTTGAAAATCACTGCTCTAGAGGAATATCTGCTCCCTTCCCTTCACTGACTTTAATAGCTTCTTTTAAAAAAAAATATATATTTTATTGATTTTTTACAGAGAGGAAGGGAGAGAGATAGAGAGTTAGAAACATCGATGAGAGAGAAACATTGATCAGCTGCCTCCTGCACATCTCCTACTGGGGATGTGCCCACAACCCAGGTACATGCCCTTGACCGGAATCGAACCCAGGACCTTTCAGTCGCAGGCCGACGCTCTATCCACTGAGCCCAAACTGGTTCTGGCCCTTTAATAGCTTTTTGAGGACACTGATCTTCCTTGGCATGTGTCCTCTTCCTCTCTCTTCAAAGTTTGTGAAGGTGAATACAGTTCCGACAATATATTGCTCTCACCTGGTTTTTTGCCTCCCCCTTCTACTTTGAAGAACCCTCTCAATTGCATTGGGCCTACCCAGATAACCTAATATAAGGTCATTTGATTAGCAAATTCTATCTGCAATCTTAAACATCTCTTTATATGTAAGGTCACCTATTCACTAGTTCCAGAAATTGAGAGGTGGACACCATTGGAGTCTGTTATGCCTCTATGAATCCCACTTTCTCTGATTTTTTTGGACTCACTTGACTTGTACTAAGGAATGGAAATTAGCATATACAGGGCATTTGAATACATTTTTTTTCCCTTGTGGACACTGGTAGCTTTTCTTTTCAATGAAGTGCAGAGAAGTAAGATAAAACCAGTGAGCCAGGAGGGATGGCAGAGGATATGGGTTTGCCTGGGTAGCAGAAGCTTTACCTGTATATCAGAAGCCTCTTGCTCAACAGTTAGGCTAACTTACTTACATGATTAAATGCTTAAGTGACACTTCACAGACAGACTCCATTTGTCTGTCTTGATTCCTGTCAGACATTTTAATCCAACCAGACCAGAGAAACTGCTTAAGTATAGAAACCTCTATTCCGTAGAATATGGAAAGCTCAAAGTTTTTTGTTTGTTTTAAATATATTTTTAATTCATTTCAGAGAGGAAGGAGGAAGGAGAGAGAGATAGAAACATCCTATATAATAAAAGGCTAATATGCAAATTATCCTTTCAACTGGGACTTCAACTGCCCACTACCCCTACCCTTGGCTGGCTCGGCCTGATCGGCCCCGAACAGGGTAAGCTGGCCAGACCCCTTCCCTGCATGAATTCGTGCACCTAGCTTCTAGTCAGTGATAAAAGAGAATCATTGATCAGCTGCCTCCACCATGCCCCACACCGAGGATCCAGCCTGCAACCCAGCCCAACCAGAATTGAACTGTGACTTCCTGGTTCACAGGTCAATGCTCAACCACTGAGCCATGCCAGCCAAGCAGAAAAGCTGAATGTTTTTAAATGTACTAGTATATAGTTGCCTAAATAGATTCACCAGTGCAGTTCAGATGAAATGCCAAAAGAAAGAAAGGAAGGAAGAAAGGAAGGAAGGAAGGAAGGAAGGAAGGAAGGAAGGAAGGAAGGAAGGAAGAAAGGAAGAAAGAAGGGAGGGAGGGAGGGAGGGAAGAAGGAAGGAAGGAAGGAAGGAAGGAAGGAAGGAAGGAAGGAAGGAAGGAAGGAAGGAAGGAAGGAAGAATCTGGAGCATCTTTTGAGTGGATCCTAAAATGAACATTTCTTTTTCATTCATTTTAGTATGGGAGGTGCTTATGAAACAGGCGCCTACCTGCGCTGCTAAGCTTCTGTGCATCTTAGAAGGTAGCCTTTTAAAGGTGATTTTATGTCTTTCTTATTGTTGTTTATTTGTTCATTTTGTGGTGTTTTAGTAGTTGGGAACCTGGGCAGTCCTATAGGAGTTCCACTTGGTTTCAGCATTGCACCTTGAACTGCAGCAGATCAACTCCAGCTGTGTAGTTTAAGTCGTAGGTTTATCGACCTCATTCAGCTGCTTCTGGAACTCAGTGTGCAGGAGTAGTCATGCAAAGCAACTGAGCGGCAGGCGAACTGAGCTTTTGATGATTATCACGATAGCAAAAAGAAAAAAAAAGGGGAAAGAAATCCTTGCTTGTATTCTGTGAGTGCTTTTGTATGATAAATTTACACTTTCCCAAGGGAGCCTAATGCTTGAATTTTCAGCATGTAGATTTTCAGCACAGTGGTAGGCACAAAGCAAGTGCTTAATAAGTCTTTGTTGGGTTGAATGTTATTGTGAAGATAGTCTTTTTCTCATTAGTTGCCTGTCAATATTGGTTTTTTCCTGACGAGGACTCCCTCTGCCTTCCTGTTTTTCTGTGCATGTAAACATAGAAACTTACAAGGGACTATGCAGGGTCTACAATGAATTGGGAGATGAAATCCAATCATGGCCCAGCATGCTTTCACCATTGGATTTCCTACCAACCTCGCTAACCTCTGCTATTAGAATCATGCAGTTGAGAGATGAATGAGGTCTCACAGCCTCCATGAACTCAATGAACAGTTTCATGTTCATTGAGTCAAAGAAGGAATCACAGAGGAGGTGGTTTCAGAGGATAGGGAAGATTTAGATGAACCTATTCCAGGGAGCTGGCATTGAGAAATGTCTTTACTTTTCCACAGAGATGGTAAGCCTGAGGGTACCTCACCAACTGGATAACTTTTCATTAAGGTAGTTACCTAGAACGTTTGATTATTGTGCATATTTTAGTTCACCATCTTTGTTTTATGAGTAAATACATTCCAATATGCATTAATATTTACAATGCCATGCAATGTACTAAGGAATTTCTTAATGGGTGAACAGAGTCAATTTTAAAATTATTGATGTCAACCATTTAGCCCCTGATCCAATGCACTTGTATTCTTCGTTTCAGAGAGTTATGGAACTGGAAAATGTATTAAATATCATCCACTATAACTGCTTCATTTTAAAGTTGAAGGTGCTATAGCTGAAACATTGATCTTTTCCCTAGAGCTCATACTGAATATTAGAGCCGGTGCTTGAATCCAAGTCTCCAGATTCCCCTGTTCAGATTTGTTTCCAAAAAGGATAAGAAATATCAAAATGTGTTAATAGGTGACAATTGAATCTAAACTATTTTTAAGGTACTGTCATTGAAAGAGGAGCATAATGGAGAAGCACTGTTTATAAGGACTTTATATATTAGTTGAAAAACCCACATAACATTGAGAAATATGAATAAAATGGAAAAGTTGTAATTTTTACATTTGATTTTTTAATAATTTTATATGGTTGAAACAAATTAAAACGATGTTTCACAGAGTGGGAAAATTATATGAAATTTAAAAATGTTAGATAAGTTTTATTGGAACATGACCATGCTTATTCAATTTTGCTTCTTTAATGACAGTTGAGTAGCCGAGTTGAGTAGTTGTGGCACAGAGCCTAAACTGACCTACCAAGCCTAAACTATTTACTTTCTCATACTTCACAGAAAAATTTTGCCAATTCTGAACTAAGTTTAAAAGAAGTTAGCACAAAGAGCAAAAACTAGATCGAATAATTATGTCCACAATATAGAGGATCCACAATTTGTGTTTTAGAGCATAATACCTACTTTTACAGTTTTCAAGAAAAAAAAGTGTTTGCACACATTTACTAGCCCCCCCCCCCTCAATATTTTTCATCATGGAGAAGATAAAAGAATCCCATTTGTATTTAAGGCTAAAGTAGCTATTGCTGTTTTTTAAACATTGAAATTTTTTATTTTTTTCTCATTTGCAAAATCAGAATATTAATGTAACCCACGTGGATATGGTATGAGAAATGACAACATAAATAAAATGAAGAGCATTTTCCTGGGTCATAGTAGTTACTATTTTAATACTGTCTCCATTGTTCTTTGCAATATTAAATAGCTTATGATTTAATATTGAGCTGGACTAAGAACTATGAAGTATCACCTGCATTTGTAGTTTCCAAAGTACAACTGTGAGCAAATGTGTTAAAATATAATTACATACAAGGCAACAGAAATAAAGTCACTTAACTTCTCCTCCCCCAAATTAGTGTTTTAATTAATCCAAATGTCTCAACATGCTTCTTTTTAATGTTCTTTCATCTGCTATTGACTTGAAAGAAAGAAAGGCAGTTTGAAGTAAGGAAGAACCTTGAGATGTTAGCAAAGGTAGACGCCCTCAAAGTTAAAAGACCCGATTAAGGCTTGTTTGAAGGTTCTGCCAGACATATTTCAACTAATGCACTATGGAATCCGAGATATGTTTGTTCAGTAGCCTCTGACACGGGTTGAAAATGTTTGCAGGGTAATCAAGGAGCAGTTCTCTCGCAAGGGAAGAGCTCAGAGTCTTAGCTCC
The DNA here is from genome assembly GCF_028538775.1 of Myotis yumanensis. NCBI lineage: Eukaryota > Metazoa > Chordata > Mammalia > Chiroptera > Vespertilionidae > Myotis > Myotis yumanensis. The sequence continues at coordinate 221,769,549 of NW_027223752.1, read as the reverse complement.
TCTTTAAACATAAAATGCAGCCCTCCTTCTAGTCCTGCAATGTTCTGCCCACGACTGTTTCAGGGCTTTATGACTGACAAAGAGAGTCATTAGAAGTCTGTTTGATAGACATAACTAAGTGAATCGGAAAAAATAAAAAAGCCTTTTCAGCCCATTTGGAAATAATTGATGCGACTGAGACAGCTGTATGTGAGTTCCAGATAAGGGGATTTATGGAGAAACTATTGAAGCCAAAAAGGAAGGTGCGCACTTAAAGGTCCCAATAAAGTTGTCTGTAAGACACAGAGCAGTATTCAATAGGGAAGGAGATTTAACCTGAAGTTCTTTCCTGTGGCTTCCTTCGGGTCCTATCCTCTTGCAAATAAAATCGCTGTAAATGCAGTGTCACTAGGTTATAAGAAATGGATTCCAAGGGAAAAATGTCTGTAGTCTCACCTTCATACCGTTTTCTCTTTTACTGTAAGCATTGTGTATTATATGATACTCCCAAAAGTTCAGCTATTTTATGTTTCCTCTTCTCAAATTAGCCACTTCCCTGTAAGAGAAAGCAATCCATTTTTATTGTGCAGATTGTAACTTAGAGGATTTTGCTAATGATGGTAGACAAAGGGCAAATATGTTAAAGCATTTAAAATATTTTAAAGTATGTCTGTTTATGGGACATAATGTTTGCTTTTATGGTGTGATGTTTACCTTTGAATCTAACAATTAAGAATGGATAAAAATAGAGGTATTATTGTTTACTTTTAATATGCATCTGATCTCTATTGCTTTTCCTAGCAACTGTAAATGAACTTAGTGATAACTTTAAAAAAATAGAACTTGGAAATGTTATAATGTTTGGCAATGCTTGTATTCCAAAAGCAGAATAACATATTGCTGCTAATTTTAAAATTAATTTCCTGAACGGTGCAGATTGTATGTAGTATATGTTATTATATCAGCACTTTCAGAAAAGAAGGGTGATCATATGGTTCTCTAAAATTAGAAAAAAAAATTAATGATATTGCAAGATAAAATACCAAAATGAGGCACTTGTGATAGTTGTAGTTCAGTTGGACATCAGCTTTTTAGATATTTTTAAAAAATCACTTTTTAGAAAGTGGTTCAGTCCTCTAATGAATTTGAAATGTGGGCATTTAACTTCCCTTGATCCCTCTGAATAAGAGCAGGATGAGATCCGGCTGCTAGGACCTACTTGAGTGACCTCTAACCTCTTATAATGCCCAGATCTAGGTTTACTGTTTGGTAACTTACATTATCAATCACAGAGGTGCAGTTTAAAAAGTAAATAAATAAAACAAATGCTCACCACATTGTCCTTTCATAAATGCCTTACCCCTTCCAATAATGTACTTAGAACATCAGCCTTATTCCTGTAATCAAAATGTATTCTAGTTCCCCTCCTCATCTAAGCAGCCTGTCTTTCTCCTGGTCCCAAGTTCCCCAGGGTACTGGTTTTAACATCTGTCCACTTTTTTTTCCAGAAAAAAATATTAATGAGCAAATACATTTATTGAATATGAAACCTTGTATACCCCACAGCACCCAACTTAAAAATATTCTATTTGCTATGTTTGACCTTTCAAGGCTATGAGGTTAATTTTATATGGAAACTAGAGGCCCGGTGCAAGAATTCATGCACGGGTGGGGTCTGGCTGGCCCGCCCGATTGGGGCTGTTTGATCGGCCAGGCTGGCCATGAGGAGGAGACATGGGAGGTTGGCCAGCCGCCCCAACCCTGATCAGGGTGGGGGGGGGGCAATCAGGGGCAGGGCCGGCAAGGGGAAGGGGCCGCAGGTGGTTGGCCAGCCAGCCCTGCCCACTGATCAAACTCCTGGTGGAGGGGACAATTTGCATATTAGCCTTTTATTATATAGGATGATTATTGCAGTCACACATCCCTACCTTGGGCTCACCAGAATTTCTAGTGAGGAGGGAGGATGGGAAGAGGCAGCCTCAGGACCACCCATGGTTTGAGTGCAAGAATAGAAGACAGAGGTCCTCTCCATTAACACCTTTGTCCAACTCCTCATATGACCCATAACTTTCCAGGAAATAAATTAAATAAAATTATATTAAGAGCAAAGAATGCTGGTTCCCAGGCTACGATGGTTTAAATTAGTGTCAACTCTGATGCATTTCCATCATTTGGGGACTGGAATATTCCAGTGATTGTATATTATGGGGAGTTACTTTTTAATATATTTGTAATAACCTGTAAAATATCTGGGAAGTTCTCATAGTAGGGTATGTCTTGAAGTTAAAGTCTCCAATGTGTCACAATGGAATAAAAAACTAGTTGAGAAATGATATTCTAAAATAATCAAATATAGAAATGTGAATGCTTAGTAAGTAATTGGATTCAAATAGCTTTTGAAAAATTTGTGTGAATATATGTGCATATTTGTTTTACAAACAAGTTGTATTTAAAACAATAAAAACTTAGTGCATTGATAGGAAAATTAGGTTTGAAATTTCATATGATTTTTAAAAATTCTATTTAGAAGCACTGTGAATTACTGGGAAAATAATATGTATTTCTTATACTTAAAAAAATAAACCTAAAACATAGTGGGAAATAGTTCTAGTTATGTAGCTGTATAGCTGTGGCCTGAGGTATAATGCCTTTTATAGTATATGTCTTTGAGGGAGCTTAAGGCTCTTTTTATAAACTATCTCATTATTTCTCAGGGAATTTAAGTTCCTAAGGGGCAGATATTATTATCTCTATTTTACAGACCCTGAGCCTAAGGCATAAGAACCAAGGGTCAGCTAACTTGTGTGAGGTCAATAGGGAATCAATAGAGTTACTTGGAATAGAATTTTTTTTCTGTTATTTCTAATGTACATTTTTTCCCCTCATTAAACACACACATACCCCCATGCCCCATGCATGAGTTTCCTCGTCATATATGCTATTTACCTTGCCTCTGTGATTTTATTTTTTATTTTATTTCTGTTTTAATTCTATTTAGTTCCCAACCACCTTATGTTATAAGCACCCCTTTTTGCTTGCATCTTCAAATACTTAGCTTGAAGCACATTTTTAATACCATGAAGAAAGACAAAAAATATAGATAAACTGTTAACACAAATCTTTTTCTTTTTCTTTTTTTAAATTAAAGATAGTTGGACTCTTTTTAAAAATATATGTATTTTTATTGATTTCAGAGAGGAAGGGAAAAGGAGAGAGAGATAAAAACATCAGTGATGAGAGAAAACCATTGATTGGCTGCCTCCTACACAAAGGGGACTGAGCCCTCAACTGGCATTTGCCCTGACTGGGAATCGAACCGTGACATCCTGGTTCATAGGTCTATGCTCAAGCACTGTGCCATGCCAGCTGGGAATAAATCTTTTTCTTTTAACTGTGACCCTACTTCTCTTATATGTCCCATTTTTAAATTAGCAATCCATCTCCAATTTATCCTTTTTTCCATATGTTTACATTATGGTCTTTTACTTCCTTTGATCTAATCTATGATTGTTCTGCAGAGTTTAGAGATTTCATAGCCACAATGACCTTCTAATGGATGAATCCAATGGACATATGGTAGTCAGCATTCTTCTCCATGTCTCTGATGCTTTTGAACGTAGAAGATTTTCTTTCATTTTAGAAATGATGTCTTCCTTGGCTTCTGAGTTTCCAAAGTGACCTGGTTTTCTTCCCCACCCTTATTTTTATTATTTGCTGCTGGCCCCAGCTATGGAATCTATAATCAGACCTCCAATACCTATTATCTATCAAACTTCGTTTAGAGTTCTCAAACCACAAATCTCTCCTGTGCAATGCCTACCCTAAGATCCCAAGCATCTTTTTTGTACCTCTATTTTATTGGAAACTTGATCATATTATGTTTTGTCTGTCTTTATATAGCTATAAGGTTTAATTTCTTAAATGTGTAGCAGCATTGTTGGAACATCCTTGGAAACTATAATGTATACACAATAAATGTAGGTATCATGATTTAATGACTGAATCTAATCAGCCACACTGCCCATTCTCACTACTTCATAGTTCACCCTTTTTAACATAATCTTCTGCCTTCAGTAGTTCTTTAAGCCCTTTTCTGTAAGAAATTGCCAGATCATTATCTTTAACTTCACCCTTCTAATTACATCATTCATTTGCCTAAATAAAATCGTTGACTTCTGCTTCCTTCTGTTTATAATTCTCACACATATCCCACTCAGAATTTTTGGAATGATTTTTTTGGAGATCTTTTTCTTTCGTAACGCATTTCATTTTCAAACACATCTTCACAGTTTCAAAGAGCTGGAAGGCCGACACTCTTCCTCACGCTCTTCTGATCTTTACTCTTTTAGAAGGATCAGTTTGACTGTGTAGGACGTGAAATTATTATTATAAACAGAAAAATACAAAGCTCAGACACCTCAGGTCACTAGAAGTCTTCATGTCAATACTTTTGCATCTCGAGATGGAACAATGGTTCTACTAACTCTGGAGGGAACTCTATGGACACTTAGGGGACCAGCTAGTTTCCTGGATCAGTTTAGTGTTTTTTTATCCTCTTCCTATATGTTCTCTCAGTTGTAGAGTTTCTCCTTACTCTGTTTGCCTTCTCATCACCTGGGGAGATATTATAAACCGCTGATATCCAGTCCCACAATGAATGCTGATTTCATTGTGCGACTGTTATTGGCATTACGTTTTTTCACAAGTGCTCTGGGTCGCTCTAAGCTGCATCGTGGTTTAAGAATTACCATGTAAACCACTCTAATTCAGAATATCAGTAATTAACAAGGTGACAGTTATTCATAATGCAAACTCATTCTTTCTGTCACATAGTTGACAAATTGCTTTACAATTTCGGTTTCAATACTTTTGGAATATAAAAATAATAGGAATTCTGCATTATAAATTTTTTTCTGTAAAAGTTGTCTTCTCAATAGACCTAACCTGATGATGAAGGATGATAAAATATTTGACTATCTATCATCTTCCTATCTATCGATCGATCTATGTAAATTTACATGTCTGATTGACTATTGATATTAAAGCTTAACTTTTGCAGAATTCAGGATTTAGTATTCTGTACTAATTTGGTTCACATTAGCAACTTGGAAATCTTGCCACAGTAATTTTAATTATTAAAAATTATCAAAATAGCGTTTAAGGGATAGTAATATAAACTGATATTGTACTATGCAGTTCTAATGGGATCTGTTATAAATCTGATAGAAATGATTGATGGGTAGTTTGTGTTCCATTGGGTGATACTCTACTTTAAATTTTTATTGTGAATTATTTTTCATTCAGATATTATTTTAAGTACAACCTTTTATACTAAAGAAAGCATTCATGAGTATAAGTATTTTTAGAATATATATTGATCTCTGTATTTTAAAATTAAAACATTTTTCATCATTGAATTTAATATGGAACCTAAAATATTTCATGGAGATTAAAGTGTTCACATTCAAAATAAGGTAGGCAATTAATAAAATAAAATGCACAGATAGATTCATTGCAGTTATTATATAGCACATTATACAAAAATGATTATTTTGCACGTTTGTCATTGCAAACATACCTATCACCTGTTTCTCTGCTATCCTATCAACTTTGGTGGAACCAGTGTATAAACACCCCACCATTGTCCTGTTTCCTACTTTTGTATGAAAATGAAACACCACTTCTTAAGATTTCTTATTCATTTCCCTTTGGTCAATTTATAACTATAAACTATGTATTTTCTTATATATTTTGAACATCTTGCATTAGTAAAGACTGATTGTAAAAGATTTGAGACTCATTAAAATAGAATTAGATATTACCACATCTTGAAGTGATAATATATCTCCATGACCCTCGGTGTTCTTTCCTAAATTTAACATTGTCATTAAAATATCATCGTTCAGTAGAATATACTTTGGTGAGTATCTTCTGTGTGCCGAGCACTGTGGTTTGAGGAAACTGTCAGTGGTCTCATTTCCAAGATGAGACTACAGACATAAAACATATCACAGAGAGTCTGCAGTCAACAGGGAGTGATAAATGAAAAAAAAAGAAAAGAAAATATGTACACATAAGGTAAAGCATCATAAATATAAAGAGGTTTCACAATCTCACAACTGCAAATATAAGAATTATTAATAAAATAAGGATAATATTTCTGTAGGGTATATTGTCATACATTTTGGCCCATGACATGTATGCTGCTTGTACTAGAAGGATTTTATAATTGTTTTAAAATACTTCAGTCCCAATTCAGGGAAACATTATGAAGAGAATGTGCTTTAAATGTTTTCCCTTTACAATAAAATTCAGTGTGCACAAAGTCTGATTTTTACCAGAATAAAAAAGATTTTATAGTGACTGTATAGGACAAATAACTACATGGAAGGTGAGGTACTGAGTTCCAAGTACCAATAATGGACAATATTCCTTGAAAATCTTCTATCTGAGACAAAATAAAGGGAAGATTTGTAGAAACATGTGTTTGTCTTTAGCAATGACAGTTTATAAATTTGGGGTAAATGTCACAATTCTTAGTTTTCCCTTTAATAATCTATCATGTGTCTATAATCCTTAACATTTTTAAGAATTCTTCTGGTCCCAGTTTCAAGTAGTGATTTGTACTATTAACATTCTATATTATAAAGAGGTAATATGCAAATTGATCATCACGCCCCCACACAAGTTGGCTGCCCCCATGTGGTCACAAGATGGCCTCACCCATGTCATCACAAGATGGCCGCTACAAGATAGCCAGCGAGGAGGGCAGTTATTGGTGAATAGGCCAGCAGGAGAGGGCAGTTGGGGGTGACCAGGCCTGCAGGGGAGGGCAGTTGGGGGGGACCAGACTGGCAGGGGAGGACAGTTGAGGGGGAACAGGCCAGCAGGGGAGGCAGTTAGGGATGACCAGGCCAGCAGGGTAGGGGTTAGGGGGCGATCAGGCTGGCAGGCAGAAATGGTTAGGGGCAATCAGGCAGGCAAGCGTTTGGGAGCCAGCAGTCCTGGATTGTGAACAGTATGTCCGGCTGCCGGACATTCTATGGGATCGGGCCTAAACCGGCAGTTGAACATCCCCTAAGGGGTCCCAGACTGGAAAGGGTGCAGGATGGGCTGAGGGAACGCCCCCCCCCCCCCCCCCCCCCCGTGCACGAATTTCATGCAACAGACTTCTGGTTCAAGTTATAAAAGTGGAAAAAAATGTTCTTTAACTTTCTCACTATTTTCTGGCAGGATTCGTTTTATACTTTATATGAGAAAGAAATGTGTGTTACAGGTTAAAAAATCTATATATTTATGCAATTTTCAAATAACATAAGAGCTTCAAACCCAACTATTGCCACGAATGACCTCAGACATGTATTACAGAATCTTTTCATATTGCCCCCCCCCCCCAAGCCCCAGATATTATGTATGTAACCCTGTCAATGGATGGCATTAGTTTGTTTCCTTAATGAACCTTCATTTTTTATTTTGTAGTTACAATAATGTGTAAATTCCATGCATAGTAAATCTTCAGGCAATGTCAGTATCATTGCAAATTGTGGGGTCCAATTATATAAAGATTTGCAACATTTTAAAAATCCAGTCTAAAGGCTGTACATGATGTTACTCTTTTAGAACAAATTATAGTCATAGAAAACACATACAATTAAATTTTTAGTTCATTTTCCATTCCCTGATTAAGAAAACTTTTATCTATTATTTCAATACTACCCTCAAAATTTCAAGATCAATAGGTAATATGTTTAATATGAATGAAGTAAGAAATATATTCCTATTTTCTAGCAACTGCATCTGAATTCCTACTCATCAGCTGTACCTTTAATAGTTTAAATCATCTGCCAGAACACGTATTTTTAAACCATTAGATCATATGGAAAATGTATTTAAAATGAAGTCTTCTTACAATGTATTAATTAAATATTTATTGCTTTCTCAAACCACTGACCCTTGTTTTTATAGAGTCCATTTGTGAAAAACATATTTGAAGTGAAGACTACAGAATAGATAAAGATTGAATAAGTGGGACTAACATAGATGTAAATGTGTGTTTTAGTGAAATTGCTGTTTACTAATCTCTGTTTCAGAAAGGGAATTTTCAGGTTGTCCATAATAAAATCTAAGTTCTAGGCATTGCCTCAGAAAATAAGGAGTTTACCAAATAGATTTCATCATATCATATTAACCATTTTATATTGAATGAGTTGTCAGTAGACCTTAATGTATGTAATTTATGTATTTTTAATAAGATCGTTGACTCTCTTCTACCTTAGTGACATTCAGAATCTTTTCTTTTACAGCCATTTCGTAGAGTGACGTTTTCTGTTGTGAGTCAGCCTCAGGACCCACATCAGGGGTCACTGCAGAGTTGCTATGACAGCGGGCTGGAGGAGTCAGAAACACCAAGCAGTAAGAGTTCATCAGGGCCAAGACTGGGTGCCCTTCCACTCCCAGAGGACAACTATGAGAGGACCACGCCGGATGGCAGTGTTGGTGAGGCAGAGCATATGGAAAATGGTAGGGGCAAACACAACATCCACACACATAATCACGCTAGCGAGCCGTAATAAGTAGCCTCGTGAAGGTCAGTCTAAACCCAAAATAAAACAGCTGACACTAAAACTCTTCTATTTGAAATCATAAATATTTCCTAAAGTGAATGCTAAGTAAGGGAACATAACTACATAGGTAAAATTCACCATTGTTAGACAGCCTGTCAGAAATAAACAGTTACAAATAAAAGTAGTATCTGTTATGAAAAAAAAAACTAAATTAGTGCATAATACTGAAATGAGAGCAATTTGAGAAAGGTCGTGTGTTATTGTTTTCTTCTATTCATTTTTGTCATGCAACTATTTCTTCAATTGCAACTGTCCAGTCTTAGTGAAAGGAAATGACAGTCAACACACTTGCTCTACTCTTTCTTCTCCTATGGAATTTAGAAAAGCATTTCAAACCTTTCTTCAATGATAGCTGACATGGAGTCAAGAAGGAGAATGGTATTATCTTGTTCTCGAAAGTATATTGTAAATGCTATTAGAATTCCCCTCTCACTTAAGTATACGATTTTTCTCACTTTTGTGTAAGGAAATGGGCGGAAAACAAATCATAGTACTCTATTTCTCTTTCTGTTGTGAGATGATTCTCATAATTACCACAACAATTGGCCTTATGCACATTTTTTTCTAAGTTACCGAATTACGATTGCGAATAGTACCTATAAAAGCTTATGCATTCATTTATGTTCCCAAAGACAATGAGGTGATTTATTTTTTGGATTTCAGGTTCGGAGTAAATGCCTGAGGAATTAGGTTTATGTCTAATAATGGAATGGTGAATTTCTTACTAAGTTTATCATTATTTCAAGTATAAAAAGAGATTATACGTAGGGGGAGTAAGGGGAATCACAAACATTTTATCTCATGAAAACTGGAAATTAATTTTTTTCATAATTTCATCCCCCAAGTGAAATAAGACATTCTTTTTGTTACATAGCAGTTTCTTTAGTGATGATATGCAAATAGAATATATTAATGCAGAAGAAACTGATTTATTTCTAGCGTTTTAGCTATTAATATTAAAATTCAACACTAGAGAGTGATATATCAAAAGTGACCCCAAGTGAAATTATTGCTAAACTAAACAATGTTAAATAATTATTTTTCCACATTGCTATCTGGGTGAGAAGATATGATGTCAGGGTCTGATTCTTGATAATCCCTCTTGATTAATTTAGAATTAAGATGGCATTTTGCCTTATGGCTATAAAGGCATGCTTATCTGTGTGTATGGTGGTGTGTGCTTATGTGGATGGGAGTTTGATATGGTTTTTAAGAATTAACTTTAGTGTTTTTGAAATAATTATAAATATATTTGATATGCATTGGAATGCTGATGAATATATATTTAAGGCAAATATGTTTGAAATGCTTTGCACAAATGTAAAAATTAAATTTAAAACACTGTAATAATATTTTACATATGCACATGCAAGCATGCACACACCCAGGAAGGCAGGATTAATTGATTTAAGGGCATTACTATATGCGTGATTACCTTTTGATGATACGATATAATTTTGTTTTTAAAAGTACTTGTCTCACCATAAACAACAATGAATAATTAAGTATTTTTATGTCAGCTATATTAATAGAAAAACTTTGTATCATTGGCATTATGATCACACTTTAATGTAATTTTTTTTTAGTTTAAGTGATTCAGTGCCTTCAAAATAAGAAGGAAATGATGACTAATAAACAACATTACAATATGACAAACATGTAATGGCTACTTTTAATAAACATGCATGTCATGGAAAGTTAAACAGATGAGTCCGTTAAGAGACTAGAAAGTTTACTAAGAAACATTTCCCAAAGAAGGCTCTTAGTTATTTTTTATAACCATGTTTTTAGTCTTGGCAATAGTAAGGACCATCATACTATAACTGATTTTTCCTGACTTTGTATGTGACTGACACTTGAAATTCCGAGTTTACATAACGATTTGTCATCTGCCAGCTGTGATTCATGTTAGCCCTGCTCCGTAGGTAACGGCAGAAGGAGGAGAAGGAGATGTGATTCACTTTGGGTGATCCGAATGCAGCCCTTGACATTTGAATAAGGGTTTGGTCAGGTCCAAGTTTTCAGATCAGCTATAAAGTGCAATTGTATTGCTTGCATTCTGGTAATTTCATTTTCAATTTTAATGGGTCATTCTGACATAAATGGAATTAGGATTGAAACCTGTCAAGTATTCATTTGTCATATTTAATTGGAATCCAGGTAATCGGCGGTGTCTTGCTTGGTTAGGTTTTAATCAGGATTTGTATTGGATTTTCCATGAAAATATCATTTTGGATGCTGTCCTAGTTTCTAATTATTATTACCTCAAACATTTTCCTTGAATTTTAACCTATGTGAAACTATGCAGTTATAACATTGTTTTGGATAAACTTTCATTGTAAAATTTAGAAGATAATTTTCAGTACAATGATATACAACATTCTAACACTCCAATGTCATAATGTAACTGACTATAAGTTGGGGTAGCTAATAATAAAAATAAGTTTTCACAGATGCTACAGTAAGGATACAACTAATCACAGAAAAATGTAAGTAGATAGACAGTGAAATGCATATGTTTTACAAAAGCCTTTGTCTGGTTTCTATACTTTAGCATAATAAATAAAATTCCATTAAGAAGGCGTGTGGGTTAACTCTTTATATAACAAGCTTTACCTTATATTCCAACCCACATTAGTGACAGATGCCAAATGAGATTTTCTCTTATTAGCTTAGGAAAGAAAATGCACTCTAAGATATAATTTCTTAAAACCTGATCTAATAATTAGAATGAGACCCACCAATTTGATAAATCCAAATTTGGGGTACTTACATTCATCCCATGGGTTTCTGGAAATAAATAATGGAAATTATTCCATTTAAAAAATTTTAAAACCCTTATGAATTATACATGAAAAAGATTACTAATATAGTTTTGTTCCTTTTACATTAATTATTATCAATATTATGATTATTCAAATTGATCCTTTGATAAGACTGGAGGAAACTGGTTATTTATTATTTTATTAAAATACATTTAGTGGAATCAAATATTTTAAAATATGGAATTCAAGGTGGGAAATTGAGTAATGATAAAATATTTGAAGATGAAATGTTAAAATAAAACCTACAATAATGAATTGATAATTGAAGTGAAAACCAAATATTAGGTTTGAAAACATGATCACATTAAGGGCAGGCATTGGCTGTGCAAAAGCTTGCCCTGCTCTTAATTACATAGGAGCCTTCACACTTTACCTTGGAGTGGTATTTCACAATTTCTTTAGGTCTATTGTATATATTTATCTTGGCCCCTGCTTTCATGCCATGGTCTCTTTACTCTTCCCAAAGTACCCCCTGAATCATACTTGCAAGGCTAGCTTGTCTTTGCTATGTATCACTTGAGCAGATGTATTATTTAATAACTCAAATATAAAAAATGTTCCACTTGACCGCTAATTCCAGTTTTGCCGTTAGGATTGTGTAGGTCACTTTCTCCATCTGGGTCTGCTTCTGGTCATCTAATAAGGCAATTAACTCAATTAACTCTAAAATCTTAGCCAGAACCAGCAATCTGCAATTCTCTCCTCACATCCAATTACTCTCTGGAACAGAAAGAGACCTTTGGGTCTCTTAGTGAGATGGTGAGCAAATTTGATAATATGTGTTAATGTGGGCAGGGCAAAGGTAATTCTAGGGCCTTCCTTGCAACCCATGTACCATATGCATCTTATAGAAGATAAATCAAAGTAGTGGACTGAGTGCAGTGGTGTGATTTCTAGCCTTACGGGGGGCAAGGTTGGTACCACTATAAGCCAAGGTGGGAGGTAGTTTTGGAGCCTCCTTCAAATCACACTGTACAAGAGCCACCTGTAGATCTGATCTAGCCCTGGGTGCAATATCCTTAAAATATACAAATTATGATTAAATGATCTCTCGGTAGAATAAGCACATTTACTTTTTTATTTTCTTGACAGTAAGTGTAAACTTTGGTTAGAGTAAGAGTGATCAAAGAGTGGAAAACAGTATGTATTTTTCTCTAGGTAAAATTACAAGTAGTTTAACATAAAATTAAACAAAACCAGGAAAATAGCAGTTGATCCGTGGGGAAAATTTTAAAAAGTTAAATTTGGCCACTCTAAATGCCTAAATAATTTTATGCCTCTTGATTCTCTCAGATATTTAAGAAATAATTTTGATTTGTATATATTGATATTTTTTTAAATTCCCCTCTTCCAAACTTTCTCTGCTTTTTCAGACTAATATAAGCTGTACTTAATTGTTGCTTTATTCCTTCTCACTACACATGCTTTAAGTAGTGTTTAGATTACATTGCCCTTGAAGGTTAAAACATGTTACAGTCCACCACAAACCCATTTTGCTATCTGCCATGCACTTTTCACATTTCTTTCAAAAATAAATGGCTGTCTACATGAAATATTATTTGAGAATGAACCACCATTTTTATATGACTATAGGTAATGAGCAGATAGATGAAAGTCATATCTTTTTGTGAGATAAAGGGCCTCCTCTCTCTCTAGTTTCCTCCCACCTCCCCAATTTTCAGCAGTCACCTGTAAGCTACTGTCATCCAGTCACTGTAGGCTTGTGCTGTTTTCAATTTAGACTGAAATATGTAGCACAGCTGCCTCTCTGTCTTCCCAGAGATGCCCATGCGCTTGTTAATGTTGCAAACATAATACCACAGAACAAATGCTCTGCAACATTTTTTTTCTGGAGGAAGAGACTAACGTTCCTTGGAAAGGATTCATTTTCGTGGCTCTGCATGTCACCGTGTCACTCTAGTTGCCAGTGTGTGACGGAGGCTGCATCCTCTACTTTCCCATCCACCTGTGACATGGCCCCTATCCCCAAGTGTCCTCAAGAAGTCCACATGCCCTCACTCAGGAGATCCCTGCTTCCTCCCACTTCTTCAGATTTATGAGAGAAGAGCAGTGATTATGAAGACTGTCTCTGCACTGGGTTTCAGTCAATGCAGGTGTATGTACAGCAGCTTTCCAGCAAAATGAGCCGCACAATCTAAAGGACCTGAAGGAGATTTGAGTTCCAGAGGAGGAGAGGCGATGCTGTGGATAGAATGCAGTGGTTTGAAACCAGGCTTTGAAATCTGATGATATCAGTTTGAATCCTGATTTCTCCGCTTACTAATAGTGTAATTCCCTGACCTCTCTTAGCCCCACTTTTTTCAGTAATAAGTCATAGAATGATTGTGGAAGAAACTAAATAGGATAATAGCACCCAATAATTTATAAGTATAACAGCAGCAATAATTTCACAATATTAATGGCTGATACAATTATTTACTACTATTATTTAAATAATAATGATAAATGATTGTGATTATTACTTACTGGTTGGATTGGACATAGCACAATGGCTTCCTCATCAAAACGTTATAAAATGTTTAGTCTTGCAAAGAAAGCATCCTGTAATTACTGGTAAGGATGACATTCTGACCTTGAATACCTTTTGCTGAATTTCTCATTTTTGTAGGTTGACAAGGGCAACAACCAGGAGCAATGTCCTTTAAACATATAAAGGACCTAAAATGAGGGGAAGAAAGAATTCTATCTTCTAGCAGCAAATCAACCCAACTCTGTGCTCTTTTTCATTCTGGGTGGATGAAGCCATTATTATCTTCCCACATTCCCTATTCTCTTTTTAAAAAACGGTTTTACATTTTACACCTAGCATTCCAGTTGAATGAGTGTTGGTCAGGTGTACATTTCCTTTGAACTGCTGCAAAATGTTCACATTGACGAGGAAAACAAGCTGAAAAAAAAAAAAACAGTCTAGTTAGTATGCTCACCGAACTCTCAGCCCTTTCTTTTTTAATCTCAGTATTAATAATTAACACTAATAAAACATATGGTCATATTACCCTTTTTATTCTAATTAGACACTTTAAAACTAAATCACTCTGCTGAACCTTCTGACATTTGAGGACAGAATGAGCTCTCATCAAATCTCAAAGTGACTTTGGAGGTCAGTTAGTGGGTTTGTTGCCTCCAGACTCTCAAAGCATTTGCTTATTGCCATTTTAATACACTTATTTAATAATGCATTCTATGTTTAGCTTCCTATTTAGTTAAGGTATTAGTCCCATATTTTCCACATAGCGTTTTGCTTATAGATTGCATGTACTTCTTCCTCAGATTTTTTTCTAGATTTGTGTATAAAATTCTTGATGTTGCTGAAACATGACACTCTTAAGCATCTTTTAGGTGATAAAGAAACTCTGGAACTTGGGTTTTATAGTGTAGTTAGCACTCAACCTCAGAGGTGAGTCTACTTACTGAGAAACTGTTTCATCTCAATATTCTCCTTTTAGGGTAAAACACTCTATTCTTACCTTTCCTATTGAATGCTTTTTTTTTTGTAAGAAAAGCTTTCTTTAGTAAAGCAAGGCAGAATAATATCTCTTGTTTAATGGAATGATTGTATGGTGACAAAGCTGTGGTTATTCACTTTGATTCAACAAGCATGCTTTGAAAATAAAATATATCCAAGGTTCTCTGAGGAAGTTGAAGTGATGAGAAATAATTCCAGCTTTCATGGTGGCAGTCCTTATGTCCGGGAGATACAACCTTGTAGAGAGTTCACTATGATATGAAAAAGAGAAAGCTCATTAGAGAAGATTAGAGTGGTATGCAGTACAGAGAAGGGAGAGGAAATTATATAGACAAAACAATTGTAAATGTTTTCATTGAAATTTGACATTTAATAAGTAACATTTTGGGCCGAAAGAAGGCTATGAAATGTTACCTATTTCCTACATCATATCCTCTCTTTTTACTTATCTTCAACATAGATTTAAGAAAATTATTAAATTGGCTTTGAGGCTTCATGGTAAACTAAATTAAGTCAAATTATTTGTTTTGTTTTGAGTTGAGTTTGTTTATTTTCTATACCTTCCCTTTTTTGTGCTAAATATAATTAGTTTTTAAAAAAAGCTCCAGAATTTACCATTGATGAAATTGGCAGCAGATGCTGAATCTAAGTCTAAACTACAGAACAGGTTAGTTTTATGTCTCTTTTCTTTCCTTGTTTATAAATATAATTTCTAAAATATCTGCTTTAAATTAGGCCTTTCAAACATAATAAGAGTCTGTGAATAATCTTTTGAAGTTATTGTTTTCTTTTCAGAAGACCAATTGTCTTACTCAAATTAAATAGATAATTAGATTAGGGTTGATTGCATTATAGTAAGCTTATTTTTTTAAAGCTATTTATTCCTTGTGTTGGTTACAAATTGTTTTTGTAATTGCTATCTCAAGATGTAAGCTATGTTTCTGGGTATTTGTCTTTATGTTACATGCCCTTTCTAGCTGAAATATAGACAATAGGTTGCCTTGTTTTAAAATCTTATTTCTGATAAATTTTCCTTAATCTATGCAAATAGATTTATTGATGTTACTCTCATTATCTTGTATGCCTTCTTATTAGTATCAAAAAAGTATACTAAGTTTATTACAAAAGGAGAAAATATTTGAAACGCATGAAAATTTAAATGCTCCTTAGAAACAGATTTTCAACTGCTAAAATATGACAATCTTAAAAGAAACTAATTTTGATACTGTATATTAAAATGAAATCTGTGACAAGTGCTATAAAATATTTTGGTAATAGAAAGGTAGTAGAATAGTGTCCTGCTGTTTAAAAATTGTCTACTCATTCATTTCTCTTGAAAAATATTCATTCTTTGACTTTATTTCTTAGCTGAACTACTCAGCATCTACATAGAGGAAATAATTTGAGGACCCACATAAATCTGAGAGAGGTTTGTTTCTCTGAGGTTGAATTCTTGAACCTCAGTGAACTAGACTGAATCATGCATATTGTTTCTATTCAGTTTGAGGCTGCATTTCACTAACCCAGCATTTGTAGCAAAAGGTCATATCAGCCATAGATGAAATTTTATACAATGAACAGAGAATTTGCACTATTATCAGAATTCATTAAGTTCAAGAACCATTTATTGAGCATTTTACTCTATGCAAATTCCCATGGAGGATCTAAAGGTGAGGGAGGCATGCTCTCTGCCTTCTATGCATTTTAGTATTGCGGTGGAGAGTGAGATGTACAGAATTAGATGTTTGAAAGTAAAGGCATAAGAGGCCCTCTACAGATTAAATGGTGCTAGGGCCAGAGGAAGATATGGGTAGCAGATATGAAGAATTGTAGCCAAGTCTTGAAGGATGGGTGAGGAGATATTTGATAAGCAGAAATATGGGTAAGATTATAGAGAATCATGAGTGATGTCAAGAATAGAAACCTGAGAGGGTGGGAAAACATTGGTGCTATTGAAAACCTGGGAAAAATAGGAGAATACCACATTTCCAGGAAAATGTATCTGATTAAGGCATGTGGGCTTTAAGGTACCTTTAAACATTCAGGTGACATCTAGCAAGTGATTGAAAATATATATTTAAACTTGAGAGTACAAGGAGTAGCAGAAATATAGCTTTAAAATCATTAGCACCCTGGGGATTATGAAATCTTGGGAACAAATAAGATAGTTAATTCAGCACATGATACCAGAGAAGAGATCATGTTTAACAGAGTATGTGAAAACAATACTGAACTGTAAGAGAATATTGGAGAAGTAAGTTTTGGTGCTGGGAAGGATATTTAAAAAAATGTGGCAGGCTGAGGAGGGATTTAGAATTAGAAAATTAGTGGTTATCAAATGCCCAGTGATGCAGAGATGGAGGGAAAGATGTAGACACGTGATCGTACAGCCATTGATTAATGAAGAGAAATAGGAGACCTAGTTGGGAGCTATATTGCCTTTTACATGCCTTGTCTCCCACTGTACTGTAATAAGTGGTGTGAGAGCAGGGTCTTTGCCTTGTTCACCATAGGGATGATACATCTGGAATAATCCCTACACATAGGTGTCCAAAAACACTGCTGAATTTAGTTATATGGGGTAGAAGCCCAATGTTGCAGATAAAGATTCAGTAGAATTGAGACAACTGAAAAAGCCAAAGACCAGGAAATGTGTAGTGTAAGAATATACTTGAGCATTCCTTTTTCCGGTCAACAAATCCATTATAATGTCATTATCAGAGACATGGGCATGGTTGCATCCCTTGATATCTGTATTAATGAATTTCCTAAGCATCTTATAAGCCCTTTGTTCAGGGTTTTATTGTTTGTTTATTTTTACAGTTTTCTAAAATTAACTACAGACTCTGAAATTTCTGTATAATAGCTTTTGCTCTTTTCTTGAGTTATATATTAATTACTTTTTCAAATAAGTTTGGGCCTCCCATATGACTTTTGTGTTTTATTTTATACTAGGCAATCATTTGTCCATTTATACTAGGCCATCATTTGTCCATCATTTTTCCATTTGAAATTAAAATAGTGCCTGACTAATTGCATTTTTGGTACGATCCAGTAATTGATAATAGTGTCCTGGTCATTGCAAAAAAAAAAATTTTGTTTGTGATTAAAGGATAACACTGTAATAGTGCTAGCAATTGCTAGCAACTATGCAAATAGATATGCTTGGAAATAGAAAATAATGAAAAAAGAATTTGCATGAAAAATAAATTTAAATGCTATAGGACAAGATCTGTCAAATTTCATTCTATTTTACATGTAAAAAAAATCACAGAAATGCAGTGCCAAAGATGTTTACCACAGCTAGTACACCTTACAAGGGAACAAATTCCTCCAAATATATTATGTGCAAAGACATACTGATAATGATTTGTCAGTCAGATGTCACTTTTGATGTTGTTTTTATCTGAGGAAGGACAACCATCAATGTCACATGAATTTATTCTCTTTTCTCTGTGTCCATTGTTGCATACTAGGAATTATAAGTAGAAGGGATTATATTGATAAAATGTGTCTTCTAGCCCAAGATAATTTAACCAATTGCTAGGTAATAATTTCCAAATAAAATGTACCTACTATTTAATCATGCATACATTTATATGGTTCATCAAAAATCTCTAGATATGTCTATTTTCAGGCTTCCTCGACGCACTTCCCATGCCCTGGAATATTGAATGGAACGTATGGAAATGTAGTGCATGCCAAGAAAGGACTACCTGTCTAGTTTCCAAGTGGCCTCCAGGTGGTACCTGGAAAATTTTTTTTTTCTAGACCCAAAATTACTATTTCATCAGCGTGCCGAATGTACTGAGCCGAGGCCAATTCTCAACAGCATTATAAGATCCTGAAATATTAGTGAATTACATTTTAAACGGGACAATATTCCATTTAAGAAATAGGAGAGTCCCTTTTTCCTGTCCAAGGCAATGCCCTCTATCTCTAAGGAGACCCAGGGAAAATGTACCTCTTCAAAGACTGCCTGGTAAGGATGGAATCAGAAGAGGGACTTCTTCAGCCAGACCCAGTGAGGCTGGATGAGATCTGCTGAAACGAATGTACCATTGACTGAGATCGTCTCCAGAAAACAGATTGCTGTGGCTTCCTAGATTCAGGGCCTCTTTCAGTTCTGGCTACTAACTTCAATCCTGTGTCTCTAAGTTGTACTTATTGTTTGTTTGCTCTTTTTAAACATTATCTTTTAAGGATATTGCATATTCTTTTTTTAATATAGGCTTTTATTGAATTTTAGAGAGAGGGGAAGGAAGAGGGAGAGAGAGATATGGAAACATCAATGATGAGAGAGAAACATCATTGATCAGCTGCCTCCTGCACGCCCCCCACTAGAGATCAAACCCACAACCTGGGCATGTGCCCTGACCGGGGAATTGAACCACTGACCTCGACCTCTTGGTACCTGGGTCAATGCTCAACCACTGAGCCACATCCTGCCGGGCTCATATTCTTTTTTAAGAGATAATTTTCTTAGTATCAGCTCTAGGCATGATTCTATGGCTACCTTTCTTGCCTCTGGTTCATTCTGTAAGGTGTCTTTGCATCATCCAAACATTCATCAATTATCCATCATTTTTGTTGTTTACCGCACAGAGTTACCAGCTCTTCTCTTGAGTTCATAATAGACACTCAAAGCTGTGTGTCAAAAACATCTCCCAGACTGATGTGTAGTTTTAAAAATCATTTATATAGCTCTCATTTTGCCAATAATTCTCACTCAATCTTCAGTTACACAAATACTTGAGGAAATGGTGATTGGAAGCAACTTGTTGACGCAGAACCATATTTTATCAGAGTTTCCCCCTTAAGCTTTCTGCCATTTATTCAGTGGGATCAATTATATTCAGCCTTCACTTGTTCTTTGAAAATTCAATTTTGAAAGGCACTTCTAGTTTCCTGGACAACATTGGTTCATCTCTTTCTCCCAGAATAATGAAGATCTAAAATCTAATTCTCATCTATTTCAGCCCCAGACTGTTTATATCTCCTTTTGTGAAATCAAATCCACATGCTTTTTCTTTTGCAGCCCAGTCTGAGTATTACATGGGCCGAGGATCAAGTAGCTATCAAATTAGTTCTATCAATTGTCTGTGATTTTAGAGGTCTTCATGTGTGTTTTTCTTTTTTTTTTTTAAATATATTTTTATTGATTTTTTTACAGAAAGGAAGGGAGAGGGATAGAGAGTTAGGAACATCGATGAGAGAGAAACATCAACCAGCTGCCTCCTGCACACCTCCTACTGGGGATGTGCCCGCAACCAAGGTACATGCCCTTGACCAGAATCAAACTTGGGACCTTTCAGTCTGCAGGCTGATGCTCTATCCACTGAGCCAAACCGGTTTGGCATGTGTGTTTTTCTTAAGTAACCACCTTTTATTTCAAAGCACAAAGTACAGGATTCTGACTTGATTACTTAGCCTTTGTTTTGTGTGTGTGTGTGTAAGTTTTTGAAAATAGCAGGGACTTTACATAACTCTTCTTTACCCTAATGAGAAGTTTTGAGTTCCTCTGATGGTCATTTTCTTTCTGAAGGGTATTAGAGGCTGTCCATGATTAACACTGAGGTTTCATATTTTTCTTTATTTTATTCATTCTAATAAACTTACTCCTTTGCCTCTCCCAACTTCATCCCATGCACATTTTCTTGCTCATAATACCTTTTCTATTTTGAAGATCAAGTAATTCATTTGACAGTCATTATATTTGGATCTTTTCAACAATTAAGTTTCTATATTCCTTTTGGGATATATTTAAGAAAAGTCTGTTCTATAATTTCTTAGTTTTAAAATGCCCTTCTTAGATCTAACTTAATTGTGGTGTGTTGTAGTAGATAATATAATATGTAGATTTGCAAAAAAGTTGATGTCAGAAGATTGGGTTCTAGGTTAAGCTCCATCACATCTTCAGGAAGGAAACCTGGGAAAAATTTGCATAATATTTCACTTACTTATAAAATGGGAATAATAATGATAATAATCACTACCATCTTCTTTTAAGGATTATTTTGAAATTATACATGAACATATATTTTTTAGGTACTTAGCATTTACTAAAATTATATCAAATTACTATTATGTGATTTACATTTATTTATACTTTTAAAGTCCTCTTGTTCTACAGTTCTTTTTTTTCCACATTAAATCACAGTATTCATAATATTTATTAAATGCATAACTGCTTGCCTACAAAAATATTCACTGGCTGTCCCTAGAATGTGCCATAGAGGTAAGTTGTTTCTTGGCTTCCTTTGAATTTCTTATTGGTTTCTAAAGGTTAAGAGCACATGGCCCTCTATTTCCTGAGAACAGTTTCAATATTTATAGCAAATATAATTCTGTGAAAACCATAGACAAAGAAAACATATGAATAGATTCACATTTATTTTCTGCAGCTAAATACTTTCTGTCTTCAAGAGGTCTGCACATATTTTTCTGAATTTATTGTTAAGGAGAAGTAAATGACATAACCCAGCAATTCACAGAGATATCTATCACATAATTATTCAAGATAATTCCTTGCCCTAACTGGTTTGGATCAGTAGGTAGAGCATCATCCTGGGGACTGAAGAGTTCCAGGTTGGATTCCGGTCAAGGGCACATGCCCGGATTGCGGGCTCGGTGCAGCCAATCAATGATTCTCTCTCTTCATGGATGCTTCTATCTCTCTTTCTTCTCTCTCCCTCTTCCTCTCTGAAATCAATAAAAAGAATATATTTTTTTAAAAAAGATCATTCATTGCCCAGTAGTAGAACAATTCCTAAAAGGCTGATTATAGACGACTCTCAAATATTCATGGCAGTAAGATAAGCCTTGTAAAGGCGATCAATCGCCGATCACAGAGTGTAGACTCTGCCAGGTAGGCACCAATTCATAGCCTTTATTCGCATCACCTCTTAAACTTCAAATTAAGCCAAATATATTTGTAAATCCATAAATCAATTTTTGTGGGGTATTTGGGATAATTTTCAGTACACAGTGTGAAGCACCCCAAGTACAATACAATTCAAACATAAAGGCTGAAGGGACTTAAAAGGGAGCAATTCATCATGAACTAGCTCTCATGTGAGAGACAAAAGAATTTTAGACACACTCACTCCCTGTCACACATATAGAAGAGAAGGACCAGAAAAGAGCAACATAGCCTAAAGAGGAGTCTATCAAAAAGGCTTACTAGAATGATGAAATAGCATCTTTACTAAGTCTCTAAAAATAAATTATAAAAAGATAAGGGAAAGTTGAACTAATAACCTTATACTTTTAAGGTACATTAATGCTAACCTGAGGGTTCTACATATTAATTTCCTTTATAGAAACATTCTGAGGAGGATAATATTTTCTGTATTTTACAGACGATGAAAATGATAAGATATGTAAAATTTTGGTTAATACCTGATTACACTAATCAGTGTCTAATATATAGTAGCTGTCATTTATTATTCTTGTTTTGTTGCTATTAGACTTAGAGGAGCTATATTTGCATAACTATACAAAGCCTATTGAAAATCTATTGTAGCCATTATAATAATTTACATTTTAAAAAAATGTCTTTAAGTAGAAAAAAAATTAGGTTTTATTTCATAGGTAGTAGAAGCACTAATTTATTATGTAGTTTTGAGAAAATCATTGATCTCTTGTCTCCTTGTGTAAGGCAGGCAATAATTCATTCCCTACCTACTTTCAAGAGATATTCCTCTTTTTATCTGTATGAATTATAAAACAATGCATTTTTTGTTATTTTGTTAAACCCATGCTTTACTCCATCAACAAGAACCACTCTAAATTGTGGTTTGACATAAATGTTGATACCTGGAGTCCCAAGGGAAATAGTCAAGCGTTCATATCACAAAAATCTGAAAGAGGCTAATGGGTCTTTTTTCCTTCAGAATAACAGCATAATAGACTCAATACCATGAGTTTCATTATATGCCATTTAGCTTAAAGTGGCATAACCTATCGACATTCAGTGTGGACTTACTGTACGGTATACCTGTAATAGGGTAAGAATTAATTCCATGTGCTTTCTTCACTGGTTAAACTTAATAGTTATATTCCTTGTGCCTCTATTTCATTGGTAGTGCATTCTACACACACACACACACACACAGCTTCATGGCATCCTTCTGCCAAGGTTTGGAAGGTGCTTCACTCTATGGGATGGCCCATATAAGAACATACGGTGCTAGAAGCCTGGTCCTGGAGTTGGTCCCATGACTTTCAAAGACGGCAGAAACAAAGCAATTAACTTTTAAATTATGCACACCATTCAATAAAGCAAGCAGTAAAAAGATGTTCAACAGCTTAATACTTTTAATATTGTCTCAGTAATGCTGGAAATTTCAAAATAAGCAAAAAAACTTAAGCTCAGTGTGCATATTTAGTGATTTTGTTTTCAAAATTTACTCTCTATAGGATAAGTATAGAAAAATACTTATATACTCCTATCACTACCTTCAAACCCATTAGATTGTGTTAAATAATATGATTTTTATAATGTAGGATCAAAATAGAGAACATTTTAGCTACTTGGAGACTTGGGCACACATTTTAACTGCAATGCAAACCCTCTTGCCTCTCTAGGAAATACGTATCTTAATTATGCCTATCAGTTGATCTGAATTACTGAATTTGCTCAAACTTGCTTAAGAATAATAAGCTTCCCTTCAGACAGTAACACATTAAAATAAATTGGAAAAGAATTTTGAAATCACTGGCATAAACAAGTTAAAGGGCATCTACATCATCTGCACAAAAGAATTTCCAACTTGCTTATTCTCAAGTATTATGTCTTGTTATATTCTTTAGTAGTCAAAAGAAGATAGCCCTTACAAAGGTAGATTGATGGATGGCTCAATTGGTGCTAGCATTAAGATATTGTAATTTGTTTTTCATACTAAATTAATTTGACATGGAACCACTTCATTTATTTGGAAACACACATGCAGGAAAGATGATGCACGTTTCAGCATGGGATGAAGTACAAAACAGCTGTGTTAACCAAGAAGCGCCATCTTTAGCTTGCTAATAATTGACCTAGTTATTAAGTGAGTGAAAGCCCTTGTCTGGTCTGCTGTGTGTTTGTAATTATCATGTATATATTTCAGCTCAGTTCCAAGGCCTTTGCTTCCTTCCTTGGGAAGAAGGCATGGCATTTCTGAAGTGGTTAAGGGAGCTCTCTTGCCCCAATAGGGGAGAAAAGATCAGAAGGCATAATATAGCGACATGGAGAGATGCCTGCCTCTGAGCGCTTTTCACTTTCGCAGCCTGAGAAATATTGCTGCATGTTATTGCTCAGACACGTCTCTTTCCTAATGAAGGTTACTAGTCATTGATTCCAAAGAGCACAAGGATCCATTATAATATTTTTTGCACTTCATTTAGCTAGTGTCCTTATTGATTGGACTTCATGAACTATCTGTACTTGGTATGCTTTCTTAAACAATTTTGAGAGCAAATGTTTTATTTGATGGTTTAGCATGTGGAGAATAAGACTTCCCAGTTATTGTACGTTTTGGATGCTCATTCTGAAATTTATGAGCAAACTGTGAAAAGATTCAGCATTGCTCACCTGGAAGCACACACACGTACACATGTGTGGTAGGCTGGTCTGAGAAGGATAAAGCACAGCTCAGAAATAATTGGAGTTATAAATTAACTACTCTGCCGTAAAAAGGAAGAAAATTTTACCCTTTGTAACAGCATGGATGGACCTGGACAGTATTATGCTAAGTAAAATAAGCCAGTCAGAGAAAAATAAGTATCAGATGATTTCACTCATAGGTGGAATTTAATGAACAGACACTACTACCAAGCAAAATAGAGCCAGACTCATAGATAGAGAACAGGTAGACAGCTCTGGGGTAGGGGATGGGGTGGGGGAGATGGGGGATTGAGCAAATAAAAAAAGAGAGAGGGAACTCATGGACATAGACAACAGTGCAGTGATTGTGGGAATGGAGGAGGTGGGTGGGGGGTAAGAAGGCATAGAGGGGATAAATGATAATGGAAAAAATAAAATAATCAAGTATTAAAAATTATGCCTGCAGAAGGATTTTATTTTGGAGATGTCCTACAAATTAAAGTCAATAGTTTCATCAATTGCAAACTTAACAGCCTCTTACCTTATAGAGACTTTATATCATAAACATAACACTTTGAATATTAAAGCAGGCTTTATTAAATTGCAAATAGAAAATTTGTCATACACGTGCTTTTAACATTTGGATCACTTTCCCTCATTATTTAGCATGCCAACCTGGAATTCAATATAATCCTTTAAGTAAAATAGTACCAAAAAGACTGTAAGGTTATCTTAAGGCTATAGTTTTCAAATGCCTTCTACTGCTTTATTTCACCTCAAGAATTACACGCATATGTACATTTTTACACTATAGACTCATGGAATCATTGATTCAGTTAAACCAGCCATGTGATCAGTAACCTATATAATAAAAGGCTAATATGCAAATTGTCCCCTCAACCGGGAGTACGACCAGGGGCGAGGCCGGCCAGCCAACCACCCATGGCCCCTCCACCTGGCTGGCCACCCCCAACTGCCCCCTTCCCCCCTGATCAGGGTCAGGACTGGCCGGACCCCACCTGTGCACGAATTCGTGCACCGGGCCTCTGTTTTAAAATATTTCTTCAAGATTATTTCACCAGATTGTTCAAATATTTCATCATTTCAAAATATCTCTTGCACCTGAAGGCCTGGTTTCCTTACAAGGGATTTTGCTTTTTAATGTAAGCCTAAAAGTCCCTGGGAGCACTTAGACTTGGCGCTGCTAACATGTAGCAACGGGTCTCAACAAGAAATGCTGTGCCCTGAGATTGTTGCTGAAGAAGGTGGCATTTCAGATTTCTGTTAAAAACGTATGATAATCTGATGTAAATGCACCAGTTATTTATAATAACAACTTCAGCATTGTGGTATAGTGGGCTTTTCATTCTTGTTCTCTCTGCACTGGAACCCAGCCATCTCTCTGTTGTTGGCTTCTGCAGTGCTTGTTATAATGAAATCCCTCTTTTACTAAACCTCGTAAACCTTCATGGAGGCAATCTAAGATACACCCTACTGATAGCCAATGCATTCTCTTTAATAGTGACTAGTATTCCTGTAAGACTTCCGCAGAGTTATATTCCTTTAGAGTGAAGGGTTTTAGGTTGAAAATCGTGTTTATTTACTTATTTATTCATGTCATTGAACAGTCTCACTACTATGACTAAGAAAATTGCTCCATAAAATACTTGGTAATGTAAGTGTGCGAATGAGAGTTATATATATGGTGATTTATTAAATTTATGGCTTGTAGGAACATGCCTGTCTCTATAAAGGAATCTAATAGACACATTGGAGAATATTCTAGTAATGCCTTATAAAAATGGGATGCTGTTGCAATTTGAAATCTCAAATGGATGAACCACCGTAGAGGTTTGCCTTTGGCATTTCTAATCATGCGTGGCCTGGCTTTGCAAATCTCAATTTGATGTAAGAAAATTTAGAATACGCATTTATTTTGAAAATACATGCTGCTACACAGAATGTAACCTTCCATGGGCATAACTGCTTTTGATTATTTCCTTACCTGTTTCTTTTATTGGCAAGAAATGGAAGGGTCGATTCAGAGTACGAAGTTTAATCCAGTTCGTGTTAGAGGAAAAACAAAGCAAGGTTGATGAGTACAAGCCTGGAATTTGAGACCAGTGATTACCCCAGAATGAGAAATATTGGGATGTAGACAAGGGGGACTCAGGGCTTTAAGCAATGGTAGAAAATAGGTTTAACCTCTTTCTTCATCTCTCAGGAATTAATCTTTAAAAAATTTTGATCACATTTTAAAGAGTGAATATTTTTTGTCTTGAACTTTTAAAAAGCTTTTATCATCACCCTTTCTGAACTGACTTTGGTTGAAACCCTATTGAGAAATTAACTGTATTTGGTTGGTAAAGTTCTAATTTAAAAAAGGTGACTTGAGGATTCTTTCTTTAATGAACCCCCATTAATTGATTAAATATTTAAGACTTATAATAGTTTAGCTGCACAATGTACAATTTATAAAATTACATTTTTTTTATAAAAAATATACAAGAGCATAATACAAAAGCATTTCTTGAGCATCATGCACAAATAGAGTATGCCAAGACCAAGATTTAGTTTTCTTTTATGTAATATTATTCAAATAATCTTAGCTGTTATTTTTTACAATGGAATTCATGTAGCATATGACTTATTTTCAAGTCCCCCTCCCACCCAAGGAATGCATTACTTAACTTACATATAAAAGAGCATATATATTGGAAGTGGGGGAATAACTACTTTTTCACATATATTAGCAGGCCCATATGCTGTTTATTACATTCGATGCTAGTCAACCATTCCGACAGCTGATTGAAATAAAAAGAAATTAGCAATTTTGTGGAAGTATGAAAACATGTACACATGTACCACTCTGATGCAGTTTTATCATCTGTCAGATTTCTCAAGAGCATACCATATTTTATAGGCTTGAAATAAAACATGATGAATTCATACATACATAATGAAATAAGATATATGCTTCGAGGGAATAACATTACCCAAAGTTGACATTTTAGCTCATGTAATTTAAATGATAGTATGGAAAAAGGTGTTCTCGTGTAGTAACTGAATTCCAACTTAGAGCAACTGCTTATCTCTTTGGTAGTACATGAATATGTTGAGAAGAAAATAACACCACAAAGAAAGTTTGACTAAGCGTCTGGGATGTTTTATAGTAAAATAACTTGTGTTTTAAATGTAAATTAAAATACATGAACTAAGAACAGTGTGCATAGTATTTCAACTGGAGGATAGGGTGAACAGACTGTTTTACTTTCCTTCTATTCTACATTTCTATGAATAAATGTTTCTTGAGGTTCAAAATTATAAATAACAGTGCAGCGTGGAGTTATTTCAACTTTTCAATGAGGATCATTTTGTTTTCATTTGCTTAAACTCAAAATGGCTTTGTGTAGCTTCTGCTGCTCTTATTTAAGACTGAAGCATTTTTGACAAAAACATGTTTCCCAATTGTGAGTAGATTATTACATTTATGTTTCTAAATTCACTCAGAATTGACAACTGTTGTTTGACTTGACTAAATTAGAAGATGGTATAGTTGATACTAAGAGAAGGGAGGCAGCAAGAAAAATTGTAAAGAAAAGAGAAACATCAGTGAAGAACCTGTAAGTGAACTGTACTCTAAAGAAGGATTGTTAAATAGGGAAATTTTATCTTAGCTTTATCACCAGAAGTTGATTACTATGTCCTACCCTCACACATGGGCACACATAGATGAGACCAGAAAATGAAGGTAAAAATTTTCAAGTAATATTTAATTTCCACTATGAGGACATTCATTAGTCAGGCCTAGGTGATGAGTGCTAAGTGGAGTTAGACACTTCTCTATTTGGATATAGAACTTTAGTCTCTGTGTTTACAAAGTCAGGGTGTGAGAGGTTATAAAGTGAAGAGCTTGGTTTAATTTTTATGCCATGTAATTTTTACAACAAAATTTTCTTGAAAATAATTTCCAGAATTATGTGTATGTGTACAGTATGGAATGGGACATGTATTTATTTGTTAATTAAATATCTTGCCTATTAGATTTTATGCTTCATGAGAACAGAGACCATGTTTTCATGTTTATCATATCCCGAGTTACTAGGGCAGTGCCTGGTGTAGAGTAGATGCTCAGTAAATACTTGCTGAATTAATTAAAGAATAAGTTACTATCCTCTGGGTCCAACATCCTCCCACAACTTCCACCTTGGCTTTTATGCTTTATTTTCTTTGCTTTCTGCTTTGATACCTTAGTGTAGGTTGAATTGTGGTGTTGGAGAAATTAGTCAAAATGATTGGTTACCATAAAGCATGCAGTATCATAAAATGAACAGGCAAATTGTAAACTCGGTAGAGTATTGTAGACTTTCTCACCTAAAATTCATACTGTTCTTACTGGTAATTGGTGTATTAGCACAGTGAGTGTTTGTATATAAGACAGAATATTTAGTGTGTTTTATAAAATTCTAAACCTGGGCTTTGAGGAACAGTATATTTTACATTTCAAAACCATGTTTCTCAACTTAGTGTATTTTTATTCTCTGTGTGCTAATTGACAAGACTAAGGCGTATCAACAGAAAATCTTAATTTTGTAGTTGAGAAGTACTTCTTTTTAACATTCTATCCATGAAGGTCTTTCTGTATCGAAGATACCATCTGGCTGGCACAGACTTAGTATATGGAAAAATCATAACATTCTCTGCCTACCATACTCTTAATAAAATTATTTTCCAGATAATTTGACATTGAATAATAAACTTTGAGTCTACTAATTTTTAACTCCAGTGTGAAAATATCGCAGATGCTAGTTCAGGTTCTTAATACATTTCTTATAGGGAGTTATATATATATATATATATATATATATATATATATATATATATTTATTTATTTTTGTATTCATTCATTCATTACTATAATATATTTGAAATCCAATGTCAAAAAACACTTGAAAATTTAGGTCAAGGAAACCTCTATAAGCTGTGGAAGAAGTTGGTTAAATTTTTGTCTTAAGTAAGTTTTCTACCATCCGTTATTGTTTACACCAAGCATGTCAAACTTGTGGCCCAGCCAATATAACGGTATGTAAGAAACGTTTTAATAAAAATTTCTTAACTTAATTTTTACAATATCCTGTTATAGATAATTATTAATAAGGAACTACAATGTTCGCTAATGACTGATTACTATAATCGTGTTGCATTCATTTCCCTTACACACCTAACATGCAGGCGCACCATTTCTCTCCACTGATACTAGCAGTGAATATTTTAGCAACCGATTGCCATGTCATTATCTTTGACTGACTTGTTTGATGTGCGCAACAGGAAATATTTCTCTTTTGGAGAACAAGAAAAATAGGTTTATTTGCATTGTGCTTATTAATTTGTGCAGTTATTCAGTGTCTGGTAAGTTAATGTTCAAGAAAATTATTAATTTTTATTAAAATGTTCTATTATTTTATGTTTGTGATTACTCATTTAATTCAGCCCTTTGTATTCAGCATGTCTCTATCGAAATAAACCCATGTTTCTATGAAAATTGAAGCTTTTGTTTTTTTGCGGCCCACATAAACTTAAACTTGTTTATTTGGCCCATGTTAGCCTTTGAGTTTGACATGCTTGCTTTACACATTTCATTCTGTATTTAAGAAGATCCTGGAATATGTTTATCTAAAATTGCGGTTTGTTTTCTTTTGTGTTCCTAAGAGATGGTAAGGTGGAACTAGGTGGAAATCAAGATTTGCTATGGGTTTGCTCAGTTCTGTAAAGACGTGTTTTCTTTAGCATTTCTAAGTTTATTTTATATTATTGTATTTGTGTTTTTAAAATTACTCATATCCATTCTAACTTCCATATTGATTCTACTTCATCACTGCCTTTTGCCTTCTTGTTTATATCTTCCATCTTCTAGCCCACCTCACTGTACTTTATTTTCTCAGCATGAAAACCAATTCATTTTCCTGAAATATGCAATCAAAAAGTATTACTCAGCATTCTAATTAACAGCCACATGTGTAAGTACTTTATATATTTTATCTCAGTTAGTCTTCACAACATTCTTAATATGTAGAACTTATTAGCCAACAAGAGAGTAAATGGAAGCTCACAGACCTTAAGTAATTTGCTCAAAGTCATGCAGCCAATATGTGACTGAGATGAGGTTTGAAGGAAATTTGTCAAATAAAGAAAAAGTGCTCTATTACATCATGCTGTGTCTAGCCATGCCCTTCTCTTCCTGGAATGGTCTTCTTTCATCTGCATCTCTTTTGATTCTTTCCTCGAAGTTTTTTTTTTTTTTTTTTTTTTTTTGCAAGTATCACCTCTTTTGTGTAGCCTTTGCTGTCAGCCATTTCCTTAGCTCTTTGAATATTACAAATCTGTATTAGCATATATCTTAGTATCACTCTTCTTGCATTTTATTTTTATTTTTTAGTTAAAAAATACAGCAATCCACAAAATATTTTATTGATGTCAGCATAAAATGAATGTGTTATGGTTGTTTTCAAAGACCTTGCAATTATTTTAAAAGTGCCTTAATTTTTTAAAAATTTTGAATATGATGAATATCAATGATGATGTACCTCACACAAAAACAAAAGTGGTTTGGGTCTTCTATAGTTTTCAAAAACACAAAGAAGAGTTGAAACCCAAATATTTGAATAGTGCTGTCTAAAAAAGTGTTCAGCACAGAGTTTAGCACAGATTGAGCACTCATTGAATATTTGATGAAGGTAACTGAAGAGTGAAATTGATATAACAGCCTTTATTTGCAGACTTACATGTGCTATATGAGACCTTGGGCTTTCCACAATTTTATCACCTTACTCAAAAAATTATAAGTCAAGAAGAGAAGGAGCAAAACCCAAACTAAAATATACTTCTTAAAAATAATAAATGTAGAATATTAATTATATCAATTGAGTAAAATCATTAAGTGAAGTTAAATTTTTAAGTGCACATTACTCAATTCATTCGTCAATAATAAACCAGCACTTAGGTAGGCTGTTAATTTTTATAAAGGACATAGTGGATCAAGCTATTTAGCTATAAACCATAAGATTTTAAGAAAGCAGATTTGTAAAACATCAGAAATCTGAAAATAATTAAGCAAAGTATAGATCTGCTATAAAATTTAAAAAAGGTCTTCAATGCAACTAAATTTTGAAATTTTAATAAAATTGTCAGAGAAAATGATTTGTACATGTCTAATTGTCATTATGACATTTAATTTTTAGTAAGTAGTCTGTAATATAAATAAAATTAATGAATGCCTTTAGTTAAAGAGAAAAAACACACACAAAGGGGTATTTCATGATTTATTCTAGGATTAAGAAAAGTTAAATTTCATATACTAGCATTAATACGTCCTACTTTAAATTTATAAATTTACCAAACTCAATTAAAATGTAATTTGGTATTAGTAGCTAAGGTTTACACTTAAACCCTTTATTATACTATTTCCTAACTTCCTCATTGTACAATCATTTTACTACAGATGGTATCTGGTAGTTTTAAATACTTTTACTTAGCTGATTTTTATTGCCATTAAGCTATGTAATACATTCCTTCACATCTTAAGAATACAAAATATGATGGGGTAGTAGATACCATAACACTTACTAAAAGAGAGCTGAATAAAGGATTACCAGCTACCCTTTCATCTTAAGCCAGTTGATCCTTATTGATTAAAAAAGCTTCAGGTGGTGCCTACAACAATGACTCTTCTCCCCCCCCCCCCCCCCCCCCCCACACACACACCCATTTTCTCTTTTCTTTCTTTCTGTGGTCTCTAGTTAAATCCTGACCATTAACCTGATTCAGGATGAGGACTTACATGATTGCATACTTTATAACTTTAAAATACTGTTTGTTCTTCACGAACAGTGATGGAATGGGGCTATGTCATATCTGCAATAGAGCAATATCCTGAGTGCTATGAACACGGAACACGTAGCATTCCTTCCTTTGCAGGTTTCAAATCCCACCTCTCGCTATTGCCACCAGAGTCCACCTCAATCCTCATACCACAGTTAGCACAAACAAGCACACCCCACCACACTCCAGCCATGCTCATACTTACTATGACACTAGCATTATGATGATTAAAATGCACTTTTTGATAATTATCCAGTCACCATGAGTAAGAAGGAGAATGAGAGAATCTGAACCATGCCCCTGCCTGGGGCATGGGCTCTCCAAGGGAATATACTGGCTTGTTCCTGTTCAGAAAACACCTGGATAAGAATGTGACCCAGACTTAGAGCTAAAAATATCTGTTTTCTAATTGCTAGAGAACATTTTTGTTTGAGAAGCACTTCACAAATAGGATAAGGAAAACAGTCCTGTTATCAGGAATGTTTATGCCATGTAGTGATAGCTTTTCTTCACATATCCTTGCATGAGAAACGTCAGGTTCTGACAAAGGTTTACTGATATGCAGCAGAGGACAGAAGTCCCACTGCCTAATTCAGCTTCATATATATATATGCCTGGTATATATATACTGGAGGAGGCCCAGTGCACGGATTCATGCACCTGTGGTGTCCCTCGACCTGGCCTGCAGGATTGGGTTGAAACTGGCTCTCTGAGATCCCCCAAGAGGTCCCGGATTGCGAGAGGGCAGTTCTCGGGTGACGCACCCCGGAATTGGGCTCCCTCCTCTTTGGTTTCAGGTGCCTCACCTGAGAACTGCAGCTGCCAAGTCACTGCAGGTCTGCAGCTCCTGCGTTGAACGTCTGCCCCCTGGTGGTCATTGCACATCATAGCTACTGTCAGATGGTCGCTTTGGCATCCTATATAATAAAAGCCTAATATGTTAAGTGTCTGGTCATCTGGTCATCCGTTCAACCAATCAAAGCATAATATGTTAATGATATGCTAAGGCTGCTCAACCATAAGGGGGCAGACAGTCGACCAGTAGACCAGTTGTTATCACGTGCACTTACCACCATGGGGCAGACGCTGTGACCAGTAGGTTAGCTTGCTGCTGGGGTCCAGCCAATCAGGAATGAGTGAGATGAGCTGAACACACCCTGGAGCCCTCCTGCAGTCCCTCACTTGCTGGCCAACTTCCTGCATCACTCCCCGGACCCAATTGTGCACTGGTGGGGTCCCTTGGCCTGGCCTGCACCCTCTCAAAATCTGGGACCACTCAGGGGATGTCAGAGAGCTGGTTTTGGTCTGATCCTGCAGCCCAGGCTAAGGGACCCCGCTGGTGCACGAATCGTGTATTAGGCCTCTAGTATATATATACAAAATTCCTGCACTTAGGAGGGGGGTCGCTCGGCCCAGCCTGTGCCCTCTCACAGTTTGGGATTCCTTGCTCCTTACTGCCTGTCTACTCACTGCTCCTTACTGCTCAGCTTGCTGCTCCTTAGCACTGTCACAGAGGTGGGAGAGGCTCTTGCCATCCGTGAGCCTGGATTCTGGCTGAGCAGCGCTCCCCCTGTGGGAGTGCACTGACCACCAGGGGGAAGCTTCTGTGTTGAGCATCTGCCCCCTGGTGGTCAGTGCGCATCACGACGAATGGTCAGTCTGGTCATTCTGCCATAAGGGTTGCTTAGGCTTTTATTATCTACTAGAGGTCCGGTGCACAAAAATTTGTGCATTCGGGGGGGGGGGGGGGGAGGGGGGTCCCTCAGCCCGGCCTGTGCCCTCTCGCAGTCAGGGACCCCTCGGGAGATAATGACCTGCTGGCTTAGGCCTGCTCCTGGGTGGCAGAGGGCAGGCCCAATCCCTAGGTGCAGCCCCTGGTGGGGCTCAGAGCAGGCTGATTGGGGAGTTGGGGCGCCACCCCCTGTCATGCACAGAGCAGGGCAGATTGGGAGGTTGCGATGCCACCCCTAGTCACACTCAGGGTAGGGCTGATTGGGGGGTTGGGGCACCGCCCCCTGTCAGGCACAGAGCAGGGCCCATCAGGGGGTTTGGGGCTCCATACCCTGTCACGCACAGAGTAGGGCTGATAGGGGAGTTAGGGCACAGCCCCCTGTCACACACACAGCAGGGCAGATCAGGGGGTTGGAGCGCCGCCCTCTATCACCCACAGAGCAGGGCCGATCAGGGGGTTGGGGCGCCGCCACTGTCACACTCAGGGCAGGGCCAATGGGGAGGTTATGGCTCTACCCCATCACACACAGAGCAGGGACTGTGGGGGGGGGGGTTGGGGCGCCGCATCCTGTCACACACAGAGCCGCAGGGTGATATGGGGGTTTGGGTACTGACGCCTGTCATGCTGATCCGGTGCCAGGAGTCCTCGCGGCTCCGCTGATCCCGGTGCTGGGAGGCATATTACCCTTTTACTATATAGGATAGAGGCCTGGGAGCCGGCTGGTTTGCCCTAAAGGGTGTCCTGGATCAGGGTGGGGGTCCCCACTGGGGTGACTGGCCAGCCTGGATGAGGGGATGATGGCTGTTTGCAGCTGGTCACACACCCTTCAGGGTGGGTGTCCCCACTGGGGTGCCTGGCCAGTCTGGGTGAGGAGCTGAGGGCTGCTTTCAGTTTGGCAGTTGACTGAAGCTCCCAACCGCTCCTTTTCTTCTTCTTTTTTTTTTTTTATTCTGGGCCAGCTTTAGCTCTGGCTCTAGCTCTGAGGCTTCCGCTGCTGAAAGAAGCTATCTGGTTTGTTTGCCATTCTATAATCGAAACAATGTATAACTCCAGCTCTGAGATCCCGGCAGGCTGAAAGCTGGTTTCTGGAAGTTTGTTTAGCTTCTTATTTGCAACATAGTACATAGTTTCTTAGAGTTGCAGCTCAGAGGCCGGCAAGTCAGGCGGGGAACGTTGGAGTCTGCAGTCACTGGAGCAAGCAAGCCTCATATTTGCTTCCAGCTGCCTGGCTGCCGGCCGCCATCTTGGCTGACAGTTAATTTGCATAAGGATATGCTGATTAGCCAATGGGAATGGTAGCGGTCGTACGCTAATTACCATGTTTCTCTTTTATTAGTGTAGATTAGAGGCCTTGTGCATGAAATTTATGCACAGGGGGGGGGGGGGGGAGTGTGCCTCAGCCCAGCCTGCACCCTCTCCAATTTGGGACCCCTCGAGGGATGTCCAACTAAACGGGCAGTCAGACATCCCTCTCACAATCCAGGACTGCTGGCTCCCAACCGCTCACCTGACTACCTAATTGCCCCTAACCACTTCTGCCTGCCAGCCTGGTCACCCCTAACTGCCCTCCCCTGCAGGCCTGGTTCCCCCCAACTGCCCTCCCCTGCTGGCCTGATTACCCCCAACTGGCCCCGTGCCGGCCTGATCACCCCCAACTCCCCCCCCCCCCCCAGCCGCCGGCCTGCTTGCCCCCAACTGGCCGCCCCTCCTGGCCTGATTGCCCCTAATTGCCTCTGCCTTGGCCCCACCACCATGGGTTTGTCTGGAAGGATGTCCGGAAGGCCTCCTGGTCTAAATAGCATTTTACCCTTTCATTAGTATAGATAATAATGAAAGGGTAATATGCTAATTAGACCACACAGCAGAATGACCTTCCGAACATCATTCCAGACATCCTTCTGGACGAAGCCACGCTGGTGGGGGCTGAGGCAGAGGTGGTTAGAAGTGATCAGGCAGGCAGACGAGCAGTTAGGGGTGATCAGGCAGGTGAGTGGTTAGGGGTGATCAGGCAGGCAGGCAGAGTGGTTAGGGGTGGTCAGGCAGGCAGATAGGATAATGGTTAGGAGGAAGCGGTCCCGGATTGCAAAAGGGATGTCCGACTGCCAGTTTAGGTCTGATCTCGCAGCAGTATCAGGCCTAAACCTGCAGTTTGATATCCCCTGAGGGGTCTCGGATTGCGAGAGGGTGCAGGTTGTGCTGAGGGACCCCCCCCCCCCCATGCATGAATTTTGTGCACTGGGCCTCTAGTGTATGTGTGTGTGCAATTCAATTGATTTGCAGATCTTGCGTGAATTTGGGGGCACCCAAATTCAGTATACAGTATACTTAAATATATTTTTATTGATTTCATAGAAGAAGGGAGTGGGAGAGACTGACAGAAATACCAATGATCAGAGAGAATCATTGATTGGCTGCCTCCTGCACACCCCACACTGGGGATGAAGCCTACTAACCGGGCATGTGCCCTGACCAGGAATCAAACCTAGACCTCCTCATTTTTAGTTCGACGCTCAATCCCTGTGCTTTAGTACAATATATTTCATGGTGTGGCCTACTCTTCTTCCACCATACAATTTATTCCGGTTGGACAAAGTTCAGATGCACCAACGCTCAACAACCTCCTCCCCACCACACTGCATTAGGCTGTCAGTTTCTCTTTCTACAAACTATGTTTTCTTCCATCTTTTATCTGTATCCTACCCAGTTTGTTAAGAAGAAATTCAC
Organism: Myotis yumanensis; assembly: GCF_028538775.1. NCBI lineage: Eukaryota > Metazoa > Chordata > Mammalia > Chiroptera > Vespertilionidae > Myotis > Myotis yumanensis. Next base: position 221,732,711 of record NW_027223752.1, on the reverse strand, counting down.
TGTCTTATCAATCTTTACTCCCCTATTGTTTTTAACTTGCAGTCACTCCAACATTTGACCTTTAGTTTTACCCCACCTAAAGATTGGATTCCTTGAGGATAGGAACCAAGCCTTTAGCAATTCAATCTGAAATTGTGTTCTCTGCCCTTTCCCTAAATCACACAGTTGTGAGCATCAATATCTTAACATCAGTATTTCTATCTTGACCATACATTTTTTCAAAAACAGAAAGTAGATGAGACAAACATTGGAATGGGCTGCCCTAGAACATTCTCTAAGTTATTCCTGTTGTTTCAACTACATGACAGAGACTTTCAAATCCCTGTCTTTTTGGAAAACCAATCTCATAGAGATTCTATATTGCAATGCAGCTCAATAATAAGCACAAACAATCTTTCCATCTACTTTTTATTTTCACTTATCATATGGGCCATTTTCCCTTTCTTATCCAGGTAAAAATCTAGCTCTTATTATTGTCCATAAACCAATATCTACCAAATGCCCCTTTTTTTTGTACAGAGATTATTTTATTATTTTGACCTTTCAAATATGAAAAAAAAGCATTCACTTTTATTTCCCTTAATCCATAAAGTTTTATTCTCCACTCTCTGAATTCATGACTCTAAAATTTCACTTTAATCATTTTGGTTATCAGTCTGTGTTATTTCAGTTATTTATAAGTTCATTTGTTTATGGGGTCATTTTCTATTACTTATTTACATCTTGATAAGTTAAATTATTAGTGTTCTTCTGTTTTATGCATATGTATTTATTTTCCAAATTTCCTCATCTGCTTATTTTTGTATCTCTTACAGTGCAATGCTAATTTCCAAGTATATTATCTCATAATAATCTGCCCTTCCTAAAGTCAAAGGAATAATTTACCATATGTAAAATCTATAGGCTATTACAGACCCACATACCAAAAAATGCCATGTCATGAACATGGCATTAAGAACATGTAGATTAAGAACATGTAGATTTTTTTTTTTGCTTGTGAGATTCCCACTTTTGATTCTTCCAAAGACAAAGTGCTAATCCCAAAATAATCACTTAGGAATATTTAAATGTAGGAATAATTAGATTTATTTTTTTTAACTTTGATATTACTGGAATATGTAGGTTTTCATTTTAGAGGGTGATTTAATTTTTAAAATATGATGTATAACCACAATTAATATTTTAAATGAAATACAAAATCAAAAAATTATAAGGAAAAAACTAAAGCTATAAAATATTATGTTCAATCATACAGAAAATATCAAATATGCTACTTTGATTTTGTTTCTTTTAATTCAACAGACCTAAAGGTTGCATATACCTTCAACAATTTTTATGCTAATCTTTTATTATAACTAGTTAGTTTCCAAATTTCTCAATTCAAGGGCTGACTAATACTATTGCCTAAGCATTAGGTGGGTCCTGTTAATTTAAACAGAGATGATGGCTAATAGTAAGCAGTGTGTCAAAGACCGGAGGGGTTGAGAAGTTGTAAGGTTTTGAGACTTGCTATCTAAACAGGATTAAGACAAAAACCTAAAGGATTATCATGCTCCAAATCCCAAAGATTCCTGTGATAGCTACTTTTCTATACATCGGGATTAGAGGTTAGAATCACATTCAGAAACAAGAATGCAAACTTGCATTCAAGAAAATCTCTGTCTTTAGAAAAAAATTTCAAGAATGTCCAGCCCTTTTGTAAATAATACAGTAAGAGACATATTGGTGTTGGGGGTCAAAAAACATTTTTTCAACAGAAAAAAATTAATTTTCTCCTGTTTCTATTTCTTACAATACTTGTTTTCATTATTTTTTTTTATTAAGACTTTATTTTTTTAGACCAGCTTTATTCACAACAAAATTGAGAGCAGGCACAGACATTTTCCATACTCCTCCCGCCTCCACACATGCATAGCTTTCTCCAATACCAGCAGCGCCCACCACAGTAGAAAACCCCTTTTCTTCTCAATAAAACATGCATCTATTTTTGTAAGTTTCTCTCTACTATCTATAAAAGCTTGTCTCAATAGTATAAAAAATCAATTTTCATAGGTAATTTTTATTTAAACAAACATGCAAAGTTAAAGATTTCTTAAAAAACAAACACTGAAAGCAAATTGGTAGTATTTGGTTTTTAGGTGTGGTATTATTTTATACAATGATATTGTTCAAGCAATTGCTCACTATTAAAATTCAGATAATTTACTGTAATATCAACTGTTTATTAAACATTTTCATTATATTCTTTCCATATAATTCTATATATTTTCTTTTGAAAACTTACATGTAGTTGAGATTAATCCATGTCTACAAAAATATAATTAAAACATGAAGCTTTTCACAAATTCTATTAGTTTGTCCTCTTGCAGTCTATAAGGGTTCTACTAAATTTAGTTCTTTTTTATTAGGTTAACAAGTTGAATTTATTTTGATATCAAAACTACATGCCCTTAGGAGAATGTAAAAAGGAAAGTGCATTGTGAGCCAGTTATATTGCAATTAGGTAGAAGCACATATAGGGAATGATAGAAATGCTACTGTGTTGGAGAATAAAATGCATATACATACATATTTGGTATTGTTTATGCTATAGTTTTTCTTAAATTTGAAAAAAAAACAAAAAAACAACTATGCCCATATGTCAAAGTCCTGCCTTAAGCTACCCTGTTTAGTCAAAGAGCTTGACTACCATGGTAGCTCATTAGGCTGTGCAGCCCCCTGTCTCTCTAGACTTAGAAGATTATAGTTGTGAGAATGTTCTGATTAACTTCTTTTAAAATATCTCATTCGTTTACAATCTCTTTGAAATTGGTCTAGATGTTTTTTTAAAAATAAAGAAACCAAGCTCAGGGTTTTTGAAAATTGTTTTGTTGGCGAGGTCTGTGGATGGACACCGTGCAGAGGGGCTGCTGATCTTCCCTTTACATATTTCCCCATCTCCCTCCCCCCAGGTGTTGCTGCCATCACTACCCTTCCCTTCCTTCCCTTTCCTCACGGCAAGACGCATGGAAGAAGAGTGCTGTTAAGGCCTCTCCATTAATCAACAGGTATGGCGGTTCTCTCCAAGCAGGGCAGCTCTCCCTCTTCTGAGTTCTCTGTTAGTTGCCTCTTTTGCATTTAGAAGATGCATTTATCCACGACACAGAGCCTGCTGATGTGGAAGTATTGTTCAACCCGAGTATATCTGTACATGTTTCAGCATGCTCTGCGCTTCATGATTTCTTGTTGTCGATTTATTTTTTAAATGTAAAGAGGACACATTAATTAAAGATATCCTTTTTAGAAAAGTGGATGACCTGTCCTCAACTAATTATGTAGGAAAGAAAGGGAAAGTGTATGTTTGTTTAATTTATACCACTTTCAACATTCTTCAAACAATTGTTATAGAACATGGCTTTGAAAAATATGAAACGGGTTGTCTTATGAACTTTTAACTCAAATTTAATTATTATAGCATTTAAATTTTCAAAAGCATTGCAAAAAATTGTAGGCACACCAATTATAATGCTTACTTATCTGGATTTAGAAAATTAGGTATAAGCCAGTTCAAATAAATCTAAATACCCTACAAAGCCATGTCATTCAGATGTGAGACCCAAATGTATGCTAATCTCTTTCTGTAATACTTTCTCTTGTGCACTCAGCTGGTGGCATTTGAAAGAGATGGAGGGAATGTTTCCTTCAGCCTTCCCATGATTACCTCTTTCAGGCTGCTACCTTTTGAAAGGAGCTAGTCCCTCAGGGCTCAAACTCCAGCAGTCATCTATGTATATAAAAGCCCAGCAACCAAATGGTGGAACGACCAGAACGACTGGTCAACCAGTTGCTATGATGTGCACTGACCACCAGGGTGCAGATGCTCAATGCAGGAGCTGCCCCCTGGTGGTCAGTGAACTCCCACAGTGGGAGTGCTGCTTGGCTGACGGGGATGAGCAGCACTCCCACAAGGGGGCATTTCCTGCAGGCTATGCCCCCCACCAGTGCATAAATCTGTGCACCGGTCCTCTAGTAACTTATAAAACATAAGCACTGAGTCATCACAGGGAAACACCCACATTCTTGATTTCCTTTTTCACTAGAGGAACTGGTTCTCCCAGCTCCTGCAGAGGCTTGTTTTGAGGATGTTTCAGGCTCTGCACTACATCCTGGTGACTCTTTCAAGATCCTGGAGACGTGTCACTAGATCACTCACTACCTTTGGGCTAGAGAGATTATTGGCAGATGTCTTAAAAAAACAAACGGTGTGTGTGTGTGTGTGTGTGTGTGTCTGTAGGTATGCATGTATGTGGTGGTATTATTTGTGGTGTGTGTTGTTTTTTTTAAATAATAGCATAATTAAGATTTGTTTGTGTACAAAAACAAAGCAAACCATTTTCATTTACACGGATTTTCATCAATGCAATCATTAACCCTTTAAGACTGGACAATTGCTCTTCATTAAGGAGTATGTGGCCTCTTAGCCAGTGAAGCTCTGAAATCATTGGTTGTCCTTTATGATCCTATTTCTGCCCACGTTTCTAGTCTATATGTTATGCTTTCACTCCTGATGCACACTGTGCTCTGGCTTTTGCCCCTTTCTCAGTTGATGCACTCTTTTGTGTTTACAGTCCTTTGCATAGTTGGGTCCTCCATGTGGAGTCTTCCCCGCTGGGTGTGTTTAGAAAACTTTACAATAGTAATAGCAGCAAAAATGTACGGAGGGTTTACTGTGTGTCAGGCACAGTGTTAGTGAGCTGAATCTCCATTTTCTTCATCCACACAAAGGAAATGAGAGTTAGGAGTTATTACTACCCATATTTAATAGATAAAAATAAGGATTAGGGAAATCTAACGTGGCTAACATCACTCAGAATTGACTGAAGTGGGGTGGAGTGGGCCTTGGGTAGCTTCTCCTGAATCCTCCCAAGCAAAGCTGGGACTCACATTTATACTCAGTTCTGAGTTTCCAGAGCACAGTGATTTCCTCTCATCCTTTATGAACTCTTCTCTGTCCACAGTGCTTGTTACTCACTTATTCTGGAACACATGAATGCATGTTTACAAAACAGTCATTTATCTTTTTTGCCCTGATTTGGTCCTTTTTCATCCCTACTTCCCTCTACTCTGTGTTTATTCCCCTTGCCTTGTGGCTCTTGACAATTACTAGCTTAACAGGTGACTCAATATATTCTATTTAAAAAATAATTCATTATTTCTCCCATTTATGACCTGCAAGTAAAAACCAAGAAATTATGAATGATTGCCTTTGAAGCAAAAAGATAATTTAAATTTTATAAAACTTATCAAATATAGTGGTCAAAAATAAGCATAGGTATACTTATATTTCATATGGAAAGAAGAAAATTTTAGCAAATGTTATACAGTTTTGAGGAAAGGTAATAGGAGAAATTCTTTTTTACTTTATTGGTAAATAAAGGAAATATGCATATAAAGACAGTCTTATTGGTTTACACACAAGAAAAAAAAGGTGGAGAAGTAAAATATAGATGAGAAAAAAAAAAAGGACAAACCAAGAGGAAGAAAAATATATTTGAGAAAAAAATTTTGGAAAAGTGAATAAGTAGAAAAGCAATACAAAATTGAAGGAAACATAATTGAAATCTATGGGAACTGCAAGGATTTTAAAAGAATATGAAATAAAACTTGGAAGGAAAAATCAATGTAGCTAGAGAAAAAGAAGCTTATTTATGAGTTCATGTTTCCATTATTCTTAGAAAAACCTTTGAGGTAAAATGACTAGGAAGAGAAAGGGCAAGTTAAGATATGCTGATTTTGGAGAGCAAGATAAGGGCTTAAGAATTAATTTGGAGTTATGTATTTAGAACTAAAAAGGTGCCTGGAGAGTACAGTTCAGACTGGGCTTGACAGAAAATTAGGATACAAGTCAAAATATTCCTCCCACCACACTCTCTACCAGGGTAATCACAGAATATATCAGTCAAACTGTAAATATAAGGATCACTTCATATCTATTTTTATTTATGTGGAGTGCATAGAACAAATGTTTGCTCCATTAGTCATGGAATTTTAAGACCTGGTAGAGAGATATGGTCAAGCAGTCCCGTCTTTGGTTGTACATGTGTCTCTCATCATCATTACACGAATCTCTGCTTGTATAATCCGGTTGACACAAAATGCAGAGGTAGCTTACTCTATTTTGGAACATCTTTAACTTCCAGGCTTTTTCTTATATCGGGTCAAAAATCTGCCTTCTTGTAACTTCAACTCATTTATCCTGGGTTTTCCCTTTGGGGAAACACAAAATAAGTTCTCTTTCTTTCCCAAATGAAAATACTTCCAAGACCTAAATTCGGACAGACACTCTGTCATGGTGTATATATACAATGTCTCCTTGTGCATTCTTTTCTGGGCTAACTGCCCCAGTCTTTCTCGTCACTTTGTGCTATTTGGTTGTCAATCCTTTTAGCATTCATTTAGTGCAAAATTCTTTTCCATAAACGGGATGGGCTCCCCCACTTTATATTCTTATATTTGGTCAGTTTGAAGAACCCAGGGAATCCATTTAAATACCTTCAGAGGGAAAAAAAAGGTACAGTTTATAATCATATATTGCTTTGATCTGAAGTAGTACATAATAGAGGTGTGATTTGGATAGTATACAGTGGGGCCTTGACTTATGAGTTTAATTCGTTCCAAGACCGAGCTTGTTAAGGAGTTCATTAACTCAAATTACTCTATCAACTCAATGCAAAAAATCGGCCGAGAGACAGCTGGTATCTCAAAAAACTCGTTAGTCGGGACACTCGTAAGTCAAGGCCCCACTATAGAGTATACTACATAAATAAAATAAACATAAGTCTGTATAAAAATGGGTGCAAAAAATAGAAAAAAAATGAATTAGCATTAAAAATAAAGGTAAAGATGAAGGTAAAATAATTTTTAGTCTTTTCTTTGTATTTTTTAATTGAGTACTGATATTATATTCAATTAGTTGGTGCCTGAGAAGGATTATTTCCTAAGAATCCCATTCACTATTTTTACAAATTTGGCACTAAAAAAAAAAATTCCTTAAGTGGATAATAATATCAGGGGCAGTAAAAGAGAAACAAAACCAAAGCAACATAAAACAAAAATTATTTTCTCAATGCAAATTATTGACTTTGATGACTAACTGATAACATGTGCTCACACACGTTACAGGGAGGTCAACCTTGCACAGAATAAGATTGAAAGATGTGTAAAGCATGCCCTGTCAGATGTGGACCTTCCCTAATAGAAGTTACTGAAAAGTAGATCCGTTATTTATGTGAACTCTTCCTTGATGCCAAATTGCTGTCCATGTCACTTGGTGAGTCCTATTTATGAGTAATTTAGGGCACTCGCTCAGCGGCCCTGCATATCTGACTTTCAGTGAGCGCCCACACAGAATATATGGCCTTTTCTAGAACTGGGAAATTTATTTAATTTGCTTGCCCAGAATACCTTTTATGCCACATGCCTTTTCCCTGACCTTACTCAACGTTTTCATTTCCAAATGTGCTACGTATATTATGAACCTATGTAATCTTAATGAATGTCTGCCATATGGTAATTAAAGTGCTTGACTTTATATTCTCCGAAGTTCCAGTGCTTACATAAACTCTTTCTCTGTAATACTGAATGTTGTTTTGTAAATTGTATGAATATATGCTCCCTGCTCCTTCTTTAGATTACCTGCTCAAAGAAATGCCCCTTAGTTATTTGATTATATGTAAGTTCCTAGGCAATATTCTTAACAACAGAAAACTTCTACCTGCTTTGTCTATCAGTGCTATTGAAGAGATGTGCTATGTGCAACATGTCTAATTTACTACCTCTTACTCTGCCTTTTAGTGTTTTAGAAAGAGGGGAGAAAAATGCAGGAGATGTGGATTAATCACTGTCCCTCCCACGACCTCACTCACTTCACTAAAATGAAGGATTTGACTACCTGGTTTTTAAAGTAACTTCCGACTCTCTACAGAATATAGACAACTAGGAATTTTAGAAATTGGTATTTGTTTAGGTTTGCCAATAAAATACATTCAACCTCTCTGGAACATGATTTCCTCATGTAAAATATGGAGACCAAGCTATAATCAGGGATATAGTATTTAGTCATAATACGTGTTGACTTATTTTTCTCTCTGGAGCTTTCTCTTCAGAAGGGTTCTGAGAAGTAGCTTTGACCCCGTAGCATGGAGTGCTATGATTATGTCATCAATTACCTTTTATATGCAGGCTTCTTACATAGTTTCTAAGAAGGCTTCTAATTCAAAAGGGAAAAATGATGCTTTTTCTTCTCTTTTGCTGTATATACATATACTTTTAAAAAAATGTGTGAATCCAAGAAAATGGTTGCTCTAAGGAAGACAGGTTAAGGAAGGCACAGCAATTTGAGATATTGGAAGCATTTTAATGCAGAAGAGAGAGAAAGTATTTTACTCATTCTTTGTAACTTCTGAGGGTAGAACAAATGCCAGTAAGCTTAAAAGGGAGAAAATTGCTTAAAAAGATGTAACGTATTATTATAAGAAATGCTTAATAAAATCTGCTCCATAGAATAGTCTTGTTTTCTAAAGTCAGTATCACTAGTATCACTAAAGATGTTAAAATTTAGATTGCTGGATAATTTCTCACAACCATTATTAAAGGAATTAATTTACAAGATAGCTAGTGAGACAAAATGAATTCCAACCTCAATTGACAGTGATTTCTTGATAATCATCAGACATAATAGGAGTTATAATACTGTACTGGAATTTGATGACATAATTCTCAGAGTTTTCATTGGACTTGGTGCTTGAGAATTTGTAACACAAGTCTTGTAGTAGTTTGCCAATGCTATGGTGTTTTAGTGCAATTCTCTCATCTTATCAAAGCTATCCTTCTGAAGAGAAAGGCACTGATTTTCATTTGTGGAAGTAAACTCTACTCTTTACTCTGTCTATTTTGAATGGTATTTTATTTTGTAATTAAATTATTTTCCAATTAATTTGACATACAATATTATATTAGTTTCAGGTATAGACCAAGTGATTAGACACAACTTACAAAGGGGTCCTCCCAATAAGTCTAGTACCCATCTGACCCCATACATAGTTACTGTAATATTGACTGTATTCCTTAGGCTGTGCTTTATAACCCATGACTGTCTTTGTAAGTGGCAATCTGTACTTCTTAATCTGTTTCACCTTTTTTACTCATCCTCCCCAATCCTCCTCCTGTCTGGGAACTATCCATTTGTTCTCTGTATCTATAAGGTTTTTTTTTTTCCTGTTTTGTTTGTTCATTTGTTTTTTTAGATTCCACATTTAATTAGAATCATATGTTATTTGTCTTTCTCTAACTTATTTCACTTAGCATAATACCCTTTAGGTCCATCCATGTTCTTGCAAATGGCAAGTTTTCATTCTTTTTTATGGGTGAGTAAATTCCATTGTATATATGCACCATTCGACTATCTATGGGCACCTGGGTTACTTCCATATCTTAGCTATTGTAAATAATGCTGCAATGAACATAGGGGTGCACATATCTTTTTAAATTAGTGTTTTGGACTTCTTTTGGATAAATACTTGGAAGTGGAATTGCTGGGTAATATGGTAGTTCTATTTTTAATTTTTTGAGGGACCTCCATACGGTTTTTGATAGTGTCAGCACCAATTTGTAATACCACCAGCAGTGCATTAGGGTTTCCTTTTCTCCCCACCCTAGTCAACACTTGTTTGTGGATGTATTGATGTTAGCCATTCTGACAGGTGCTAGATGATATCTCATTGTGGTTTTAATTAACATTTCTCTGATGATTAGTGACCTTGAACATCTTTTCATATGTCTATTGGCCATCTGTGTATCCTCTTTGGAGCAATGTCTGTTCAGATCCTCTGCCCATTTTTAACTGGATCACTTTATTTTGCTGTTAAGTTGTATAAATTCTTTATATAGTTTGGATATTAACCCCTTGTGGGATGTATCATTGGCGAGAATCTTCTTCCATTCAGTAGATTGGTGGTTTCCTTCACTGTGCAAAAACTCTTTAGTTTGATGTAGTTCCCTTTGTGTGTTTTTTTCTTTTGTTTTCCTTGTCCAAGAAGATATAGCCAAACAAATATTGCTAAGAACAATGTCAAAGAGTTTACTTACTGTATTTTCTTCTATGAGTTTTATGGTTTCAGGTCTTATATTTAAGTGTTTCATCCATTTTGGGTGTTTTATAAATATGGTGTAAGAAAGTGGTCTAGTTTCATTTTTCTGCTTATATCTGTCCAGTTTTCCCAACACCATTTATTGAAAAGACTATTATATTCTTGCCTTCTTTGTCATGGATTAATTTTACCATGTGGTGGGTGTATTTCTGGGCGCTCCATTCTGTTCTATTGATCTATGTGTCTGTTTTTATGTCAGTATCATGCTGTTTTCATTACTACAGCCTTTTAGTATAGCTTAATATTCGGTAGCCTGATTCCTCCAACTTTGTTTTTCTTTCCATATAAAAGTTAGAATTATTTGTGCTAATTCTGTGAAAAATGCCTTTAGTATTTTGATAGGAATTGCATTGAATCTGTAGTTTGCTTTGGGTAGTATAGACATTTTAATAATGTTAATTATTCCTATCCATGAGCAGGGTATATGCTCCCATTTATTTATTTGTTTCTTCTTCAGTATTTTATAGCTTTCTGAGTACAAGTCTTTCATCTCCTTTGTTAAATTTATTCCTAGGTATTCTGTTGTTTTTGAATGTTATTTTTCATTGTAGTGTGACTGACTAAATTTATTTTATTTATTTATTTTAAATATATTTTTATAGATTTTAGAGAGGAAGGGAGAGGAGAGGGCAAGAGAGATAGAAACATCAACGATGAGAGAGAATCCTGCCTCCTGCATGCCCCACACTGGGGATCAAGCCTGCAACCCAGGCATGTGCCCTTGACCAGAATCAAACCTGAGACCTTTCATTCTACAGGCCAACACTCTATCCACTGAGCCAAACTGGATAGGGCATGACTAAATTTAAATTTATAAAAAATATGACTTGCAAAAATAACTTAATGAGTGATTGTTTTCAATGTACTAAGGTATAGAACATAAAGCATTCATTCACATACAGTCATAAATTGTTTTCTCTGGAAGAGATTATGAAAATTTCTCATTTTAAAATTCAGTTTTAAAAAATGATGAGAAAGTGCCTTTCTTAAAAAGTAACTTTTTCAAGGTCATTCAGTTAGGGAGAGATCTGTGATCCAAGTTTCCTTAATCCCAGTCTGTGAGTAACCACATTTACTGCATTTTACTTTGTATGTTTGGATTCACCACTGATCTTAAATCATCAGGATAGAATAGAAAAGCAAACAAATAATTTTATTGATAAGAAACAGAGACACACTAGGTGTTGTAGCCTACTGTGCTCCTGGAAGGGAATGTGAGTTGGCACCCTTTGTGAAGTTTACATTACAAACATTCTTTGCATCTGACTAACAGCTTCTGCCAGCAGAAAAACCAGTCACAAAGATATTCCAACTTAAAATCAGGATCTGCATGATAAGATCTTATCACCACCATCTTGTGACTGGGGACACCCCAGTATGCAGCATCCCAGAGTTGACATGGAGTAAGCAGGGCAAGTTACCAAAGGCTTCCACTCATAAGCATTAATCAGACTCAACCACCATTATTTAAGCTTGCCTGTCCACTCTAATCAGAACAACAGGCATCAATTAACTAAATAGAACATCTGATTATTTATTTACATTGAGAACAAAGAATGAGGTTGAGAGTGCTGATGGCTTTCCAAAGGTGTTTTGGCTAATATAAAGTTGCTTTCCAATTAAGCCCCATGCTATCAATGACTTTTCACTTGTTTCTGAACAAGTTCTCAAAATTACATTGTATATGATGTGTCTTTAAATATGTGACTAACACAGGTTTTGCATAGTAAGTATTTTTTTTATATATATCCATAAGACATTTTCTTCCAGGGGACTGAAATTCTAATTTTATCATGAAAATCAATGGAAAAGTACTTTCTGCTAACACATTAACTTTCTTTACTGCAAACTCTGCTAGATCACATTAGGTTAGGGACCACTATCCAAACATTTTTGGCTTCAGTGGCAGTGAAAAAGGAAGCAGAGATCAAATTATTTGGTTATGTTTTGTAGTAATTGAACTTATGAAAACTGTGGTTATGCCTTAGAGATTGAAAATATATGCTGGACTATGAGAGGTAGAGTGTTTTCCTATGAGACAGTAAAGAGAGGACGAGATCAATTAAAACTAGGCACAGAAAACTACAGATGTATTGAAAGAATCAATGACTTAGAAGGTTATAGTTTTTCAAACATGCTAAACGTTCATTTGATTGTTTGTTTGTTGCAGGACAAGGCACGCAAGTGAAATGGGAACACAGGAAAGTAATAGTGAAGGAGATAGAAAGCTAATAGTACCCTGCCAGGCTGCTAAAGGGCTCTTCTTAGATGTCTTATATGGTTAACTGGGCAGATAGGCACTGCTTCAGATTTCCAGAATATGTTTCATTGATATTTGAGTGCTATGTACATATAGCAACATATCAAATATAGTTCAAAGAATACAGAATCTATTTATGACCATCCAGGTTGCATTTAGAGTCATATCATCTTACCTAATAATAGACAAACATGTAAATTGACCGTCCCTCCGCTACACTCACCAGCCAATCAGGAGAGTATGCAAATTAACCCAACAAAGATGGCGGTTAATTTGCATAAGTAGGCGCAAAGCGGCGGAGCAAAGACGGAAGGCTCCAGCCAGAGCGAAGGCCTGGGTCCCGGGTGCCGGAGGAAAACCGGTGCCGGCAGCCAGGGGAAGGGAAGGCCTATTGCACAAATCTCTTCATGCAACAGACTTCTAGTATATTATATATCACAAAAAAATGCATCCATGTATATCTATAATTCATTATTTTTAGAATTATAGAATAAATTTAGAAAGTGAAATATATTTTATGGAACATAAAATTCAGCTTTTAACAACTCTTTTTTAGTTTTTAGAATAATTATTCATGTATTTTTGACCAACCACATTTAAAGTTCTTGGACAAAGATATTTTAACAAAGTAAATGACTTCAATCTGAAGTGAAATGGAATACAACTAAAATAAATGATTATGGGACATCATTGTTCTTTAATAGTATACAGGTATAGTTCATTAAGAGCATATAGCATTTTGTTTCTTACATTAAAAAAAAACCTTTAATTTATGAATTTAATTGAGATCAAGCACACAAAGAATTTCATACAATAAATCATTGCCATCATTAAAATAGCAACTAACAAAAGATAAAAATCATATTACCTCATTATCCATTTAAGAACAAATTTTTAGAAAAGAAAAAGTACCATGAACAGATAAGCCAAAAAAGTATTTTAAAATTATATTTTTGAAGTATATTACTAGGTAAATATATTTTCCAAACATAGCTATATTTTTTAACCATTTTATTTTAATGTAACTAATAAAAGTGAACAGTAGTTCAAGGAGAGTTAGAGAAAGACAAGTATCACATTATCTCACTTATGTGTGGGATCTAATAGACAAATAGAATTGATAAACAAAATAGATCCAGAGACATTGAAACATGCAATAGACTGACATATTTCAGAGAGAAGAGGTAAGGGTTAAGAAGAGATTAACTGAAAAATTTATATGGGTATTTGCATAACCCATGGACACAGACAATACTGCAGTAAAGGCCTGGGGAGGGGTGCAGGAGCAGGGTGGAGGGAGTCATGGGGGGGGGCGGAAAGGACATCTGTAATACTTTCAACAATAAAGATAAATGTTTAAAAAGTACTTCAAGGAGATATCAATTATGTAAATGTTTGTTATATTTTATAAGTGGGGGAACCTCATTTCAATAGTGTGAGGACCAAAACACGAGTTAGCAAAATTAGATGGTTCAGAAAGTTTAAGAAAGTAATGAATCTTCTACAATTTGATGTAAAGCATCATTAACATTTTTCAAAGATGTCATTGCTCAGCATTGCAGTGGCTCTTCAATATACATTTGGCTTTTACCTCCAACAGCAGTTTATTTATGAGATTCAATAATGAGAATGACTATGTTTTTAAATTTTGCTCATAAATTGAGGGGAACTGAAAGGAACATTTTAGCAATATGAAGATTTTTTTAAGCCAAGGATTTATTATAAATAACTGAGATTTCAGGGTGGTTTGCTCTAAGGAAATATGTGATATATACAGCACCATTAGTAATTAGATTGATGAACTATTTTCAGGGCTCTTATAAAGTCCAAATGTCAGAAATATAAGTTAGTTCATCTTATTGGATGAGTTATATCTCTTCAGGAAAAAAGTAGAATTAAATATTGTAACTGCTCATTGCTAAGCATATTTTGGAAAAGAAAAACATAAATTATTATTAAAGGTTACAGAGTTTACTTTCACATGGCTATCGTTTAGATGAAAACATGATTCTTATAGTTGTATGATGTGTATATTACTTATTCTTCCAGAAGTCTGATAGCATTAAATCAATTTCAAGTGTTTGTGGGTTACTTTAGTGCCCATGATCCTGGCATCTACGGATTTACTTTGTTGATAATGAAATGCTTAGACAATTAAACTGAAAATAAAAGTTGCCTTTTCTCTGAAGCGGTTTATAGTGCTAAAAATGTGTGCCTTTATCTATTTTGGGAAGTGGTTGTTTATTTCTTTCTTTCTTTTATTTAGCACAAGTCCTAAATGAAAGCAGACATAGATTTGATCGATCAGTAATAGGATGGAAGAGCAAAGCACTTACACTGAATAGTCATCTATTTTGTCACCTGTAAAATGATGACATAGTAACATACATTAGACTCCCAATAGTTCATGTATGCATTGTACAGATGGTTTGAAATAGAATGTAAGGGAAGGAGGATGAAAAAAAACATGAAAAAAATAAAGAAAAGAAAGAAGGTAGAAAGAAAGGAAGGAAGGAAAGGAGGAAGAAAATTTTCCTACTTATTTATAAAAGGGTCAGTCCTCCAGTGCAATTTGGAGATGCAGCATCCAAGTAGAGAAGGCATAGAGAATGGATATAATAGAATATTTTGCAGTTAAAAGTCAATCTCGATGTAGATGGCTTTGGAGACTAAATTGGCTGTGGCTGGGTCATGTAACAGGGCACTATCCAGACACACTAGTTAACCAGGATCTTTTGGTTAAGTGTAAGTGGAACTCCTTTGGCATAGCCACATTTGGGGGATATTTTTCTATGCAACTTTTACACGATGGTCATAGAAAAGCTCTGGTAAAGAAATTACAGATTGTAAGTTTCATGCTAAATGTTAGAGGCACAATTCTTACACATGGGGTTGCTTATTTCAGAATAAAAGAAAATGAATCAGCCCAGCTGGCGTGGCTCAGTGGTTGAGGGTCGACCTATGACCCAGGAGGTCACGGTTCAATTCCCTGGTCAGGGCACATGCCCTGGTTGCGGGTTTAGTCCCCAGTGTGGGGAGTGCATGAGGAAGGCAAGCAATGATTCTCTCTCATCATTGATGTTTCCATCTCTCTCTCCCTCTTTCTTTCTCTCTGAAATCAATAAAAATATATTTTAAAAAAAGAAAATGAATCAAGTATGGAAATGTTGGGCTACAAATAGTTAAAAATATGGATAAACAGAAAAAATAGTCATGAGACTAAAAATTAAATGAGACCTGTTAATTCTCAAATATCAGTTAATTAAAATATCATTTATCTTCCATTGTATCTTATTATGTTTCCCAGGATTTTCTGGATATTATTGATACAAATAAACTTTGGTCACCAAGGGGACCTCTTCCATTTATTGTGTGAACTTCAATTATATTCACATGTTTTAACACAACATAAAACGATAAACCTAAAATAGGACCATAGATTAAACCAACAATATCTGTACTGAGTTGAGGAAAAGGGAAATAATTTTTTTTAAATGCTTTCATCTGAATAAACTGAATTAGCTCTCTTTTTGAATACAGATTTTTAAAATTTAGGGTTGATTCCACTAAAAAGTCTAGGTGACTAAAGTATTTGAATTCAGAAGAAGTAAGTCATAGTTTTTATTTGACACTGAAATGAGAACTTAGGGTTACTAGATAGGTCTTCCATGTGGATTATTTTCTCTTTCAACATTTCTTTTTCTCTTTCAACATTCCAACACAGTCCTTTTCCCACCCCCACCCTAACCCCATATTGTTCTTGTGATTTGAAAATCTAATCTTGGTGATTGCTCATTGTGTAAGATTGTCATCAATTGCTATGCAATGCCCTTGCATACACTTATCTATTGATCTTCTGACCTAGTACCATCTCATTGCTCTTATTTCCATCTTTCTGCTACAAACAGAACCAAACTGATTCATCCGTCATAGCAGATATGGGTAAGCTGCCTGCAGATGCATTGGTCAAAAAGAACATGCCCATAAGGCGTTGTTTTGAATTTTGTCTCAATAACTTTAAAACATTTTCTCTGGCCCAACTAATCTCTTCCACTCCTTTCCATCCACAAAGTAATCTATTTTCCAGTGTTGGCAATCTGCCTCTTTTCTCAATCAACACTCATACTTATCGTGTACACCTCTTCTGAGCTTGACATCAGCAAGATAATTCAGTTGAGCAAATTTATATTAGTTTGTGAATGACTCAAGTTGGTCTTGGAGGAAACAAACTATATGAGCTGAATTCCTTCTTATGTTAAGATACAAAAATAGGGATATGTGCAATTAAAAAATGGTTAGTAGACAGTTATCTCTTTAATTGATAGAAATTCAGGAACAATACAATGTGAAAATTTCTGGCATTGCAATAGGGAGTTATAGCACCAAAGATTTGTGCCAAGAAACATCACTTAGATTGTTCAGGTGGATCAGCCTATCATTATATTTTCAAAGTATTTGTCCTCAAATTATTAAAAGCTACGGGGTTTATGTGTGTATGTGTGTGTGGGTATGTGTTTGTGGACTCATGGATTTTTGTTTTTTTCAATTGAGTAGAAAGGTGGTCAGTTAATTGTAGTCATTCTATGTGAGTGGGAGTGAGAATCCTGAGATGCAGTGAGAGTCCTGACGGTATATTAGTAGAGGATTTGTCTCAGTTGCTGTCCCTCTTGCTCATTATTTCTGCTGAAGTGACAACAGCTCAGCGGGGATTCACCATAAAGGTAATAAGCCTGCAGACCAAGTTCTATTATTGTCAGTCTTCTAATCAGCTAAGGTACTCTTATCATTTACATTTCAGGCATTTATCAACCATGGGAAGTATGGGAAGTAGGGTATGTTACAGCTGTTGTCAGTGTGAGAAACAAAGAGGAATGCCATCGGTCCACTATGAAACCATCCTATGAAACTCCAACCTTAGCTAATGGTAGCTATAATCAGGAAGATCTGATAGGGGCTGACTCACAGATTCCTCTGGCTTTTGGCCTAAATCTAGTCAATCAAATATAAGGCTTCTAAGAATAAAAAACTAAGCCATATGTTAACTAAGCTTACATTTTTAGGTTTAAAATCATTAGAGATTTTATATTCCTTTTTAATTTTTCTAAGTTGCTTTTCCAAGTAGCTTTTCCTGGATAATATTATTTTCTAAATGTTTGGATATAAGCACCCTATCAATATTAGAAATCCCTGAATTGTAAAGATGTCTTCCCTGTTGGTATCTGTTTTAGACCAAATAATATATTTGCATTATTATATTATTATGTTCTTTTACAAAAATAATGGTAATTAAGTTAATCTAACAATTAATAACAGTGTGCCCATTCCTTTGTGCCCAATCCTGTGCTAGGTGCTAAACCAAATTGTTTCTCTCTCTCTCTTTTTAATATATATTTCTTTCGCAAATGGAGTGGCTGGATATTCCTGTGTTTTTTCATAGTTCATAGATGGTAAATAGGATATGCAATGCATTTAAAAATGTATGGTACTTGCCAAATTTTAGTGGAATATCAGAAAGGAGAAAAAGAAGAAATAACACAACTAAGCAAGCCACCTACCCCTTTTTCTCATTTCCAGAATAATGTTTTCAATCTATGGAAATTTTGACATAAGTTAAAACCTCTCTCAACTCTGCAAACCAGACTTTGTTCAGAAGGTCACTCTGAGTCTTATGGATCATGACAGTATCAGAGGGGTCATATTTTTACATGGATGAACCATTCCAGGACAAGCTCTACAATATATTAGACACAAACACGTTAATTTCCCATTTCAAATACATATGTCTCATTTTGCTCCCTTGATGTATCTTCAGTAAATGCATGTATTTTGGCTTTATAAGAAAATTTCCATTTTCCACTACCATTAAATTGTCTACGCATCATCTCATCCCAATAATGGTGTAAAGCCGAGTCTGCCCTGTGCGTCTCAGTTCATTTTCTTAGGGGAAAGTCTGCTTCACAGCTTTCGTTTGCCATCTGGGAAATGACAGGCTGTATTAAGCTCCTTCGGTGGCAATCGTTATATTTATTTGGGGACTTACTGCATTTCATTTTTCATATCTTTGCATATGAGAACCTTAAATGTCCTTCTTTTCTTATCTCCCTGGGGTAGACAGAAATAGCAGAAGCTGTACAGCTTCAGAGCTTTAGACCATGTAAGTGGCAGGACTAGAAACACCAGCATATAACAGACTAAAGTGAAATTGTTCTACATGCGACTCCACTCACTCAGGCGATTCACACCCAGATAGAAAGTCCTTTCTCTTTTCACATTTTATAGATGAACTGCTTAAGTGTTGTTGTTGTGGGCTTTTTTTTTCCTTAATGCTATTCCCAATTGTGGATAGTAAAGAGGCACTTTTCCTCCCTCCCATTGCCTAAAATCCCTGTCAAGGAGAGTAAGTGATATTCAGAGAGTTATTGCCCTAAGTTTTGCTTAAGTGTTTATTCTTTTAATTCATATTTCTACCATGCTTTTTCACACAAAGGACTTACGGAATTCTCTAAAATTTGTAAAACACAAGTATTTGTTAATTATCTTACATCCAAGTCATTATAAATTTAACAACTCTTAGTTCCTGTTGGTTTATATTACATTATGATTACAGTACCTGTGTAGTATATTTTGTAGATGGTTTTTAAGGTATAGTCATTTACATTTAATTATATATGAGTTTATACCAGATAATAAAATGTAGCTATATTCTGCAATGTGAATTTATTTTCATGATCCTGAATCACAACTGGGAGATGCCATAAGTTGGATCAGAGAAAGCATGAAGATGGATGAGTTGATTAAATAATCTGTATTTCCACATTTCTGATGCTATAAGATGGCATCTTTAAAATTAGTGGCTAGTTTTGGGGGGAAACATGAAATTTAATTATTTCCCAATTTTTTAAAAGTGGAATGAGTCACTGTTTTCAAAAATAATTTTATTTTAAATGTGTTTGACTAGAGTATTTTCTAAACCTCTCCTTTTTCCTGAAGCTATTCCCTCTCTAGATCATATGATAAGATATCAGATCACCATTCACCAATCATGCAAAGACAAAAACATTCAAAATTCTAAGCTCTTATCCCTCCCGAGGGTTGTCACCTCATGTTGTTGGGTCTCCCTACGCACATCAGGGTTCTTCCTCATTCTGCACCAGCATTGAAAGAAATGAAGGGGGAACGTACAGAACTTGCCAGCCCGAGATAGTCATGTTACACACTTTGCCCTTTTGTGTCCTTGCATCTGCATCGTTCCATCAAGAACAAAATAATCTTTGACGTGTTCTGGAACCTCAAGAAGAAAATGTCTTTAAAAGAGAAATTATTGTTTTCCTAAGTTCAGATATACCCATAGGCAAATTATTATGACTCATCTTCTAGCAATATCCAGACAGGGTGGCCATTTTCATCTGAAAGTATCTCTGCAGAGTAAAAAAAAAAAATGCAATGCATTTTGTCTTGGAATCTTTCAAGATAATTAATTTTCTGTGCACACTATGATTTAGGTGGCTATCCTGGCCTTGTTAAACATGTAAGCTGTTTCTGACCGTCAACACTATAACTCAGAGCTCTTGCTTTCTAGAGCAAGAGCTATATAAATCAAAGTATTTTGTTACGGATCCCCAACTGCTGCTGGCCAGATGTCCGAGCTTGGAAGATACTGTCTAATTGTAAAGCATGGTTCTCCAATCAGCATATATTATTCCAGGCGAGACCCGCCCATCAGAATTTCTGTTGAAGTTGTAACTCAATCATTTAAATTTTGTCAGACATTCTTAAATGTCTCTAATGGATTAAAAACATATTACCTTCTTTCCCTTTTATAGTGGTGTTCAAAACAAAAATACACTCTTTTGAGTTATCTAATTACTCTTTAGGGATAGCTGTCATCGTTTGTATGACAAGATCTAATTAACATCCATAAAGTGTTTCTTAGCTCTTTTAATGTTAGCCCCCAAATGCAGTGTTTTTAATATGTTTAATATGTTTTTTTATTATTATTTTTGGCTGCTTCCTGCATATTCCACTACCAGGGATCTTGCCTAAACCCAGACAAGTGCCCTCACCAGGAATTGAACCCTCTGGGTACATGAGTTGATGCCCAATCAACTGAGTGACACCAGCCAGGGCCAGAATAATAACTATTAAAGGACAGGAGAAATTGGGGGCCTTTAGCTATGAGAGTAAAGGACGAGAAACAAATTTAGTATTTTGGTTTGGTTAGTCTTTTGTTTATTTAATTTATTTTTTTCAAGAAGAGTGGGAGATAGATTGAGCAAGCAGGCATTCTTTATTTTTCTTTTTTGCTTCCAATTTTGAAGAGAAACTAGAAGTAGAAAGTCACATATAAAGTCTTATTTAACTTTCACCCAAAGATTACATGTTATTAGTAGTTGAAAAGAAGGGGAGACACCCTACGTTGAGACTTGGTCGTGTTGCAAGTAGGGAGTAAAAAGTTCTCTGGGACTATGCATTAGATTACTGTTAAAGCTGAAATAAAAGTCAAGGTTATCAAAATTGCTTTCAAGGACAAAATCCCATTATTCTTGTAAGAGAACATAATTTAGCAAGAAGAGCATCAAAATGGGAACTAAGAACCTCCATTTTAATCTTTCTTAGGAAATAAACCCGGCAATCCATCAGTTTCTCTGTCCCTCAATTTCCATATTGTGAAACTATGGAATAGACTAGAGACTTTTAAAATCTCATCTCAAAGGGAATTTTTTAATTTGATTTTTTTTCTATGTGTGGAATATTTTGAAATTTGCCAACATAAATAAAATGTAGACACTTAAAGTAAAAAAAAACAATTTATCATAAAAGGCATAATAATTTTAAATCCATATAAGGGTCGTGGCTTAGAATGTTGACTGCAAGAAGGGAAAGCAATGACTGACATTACAAAAAGAAAAACACGCACATCTAAATCATGAGCACAATTGATTTTTATCCTCTTGCTTTTTGGTTTTGTTTGAATTGTAATTTCAAACTGTACTTTAAAAACTAATCATAAAAGAGCCTAATAGCTAGCAATAGATATTTTCTAAAATTGAGCCAAATGTAATTTCCTGCACATTTACAATCAAGCAAGTCTTATAGTTTATAATATTTTCTTCAGTGGACAGTCTACATATGATGTCTTTCTGGCTTTGCTCTTTTTGTTTAAAATTATAGTTTATTCTTTACAGAAAACTACACAAACTGTGATTGGCAGACAATTCTATAAACTGAAGTGCATTTTGAAAAGTAGAAGCACTCAGGCCTATAGAAGCTTATATGATTCTAGAGGTATTATTATATTTTCTTACATATGCACTCAAACTGAGCCTTTTACAATGATACTAAAACTAAGTACATTAATAAATGTTAGCCTTCAGAACCAAATTATTTTGGGTTTTTTTAAAGAAATATGTTTATATTGGTTTTAGAGAGAGAGGAGCAAGAGAGAGATAGAAACATCAATGAGAGAGAGAGAGAGGGAGAGAGAGAGAGAGAGAGGAGAGAGAGAGAGAGAGAGAGAGAGAGAGAGAGAGGGAGAGAGAGAGAGAGAGAGAGAGAGAGATGTCAGTCAGCTGCCTCCCACACAACCCCTACTGGGGATCAAGCCTGCAACCCAGGCATGTGCCTTGACCTAGAACTGAGCAAGTGAACTCTTGGTTCATGGGTTGATGCTCAACCACTGAGCCACACAGACTGTGCGAGACCCAAATGTTTTGAGTAGCATTTCCTAAAACCCAAGAACCGAACAATTTCAGAAATAAGGCATTCATGACTTAAGAGTTCAAACCTTTAGTGTCTAATCACTAGGACTCTTCCCAAGGAAAGCCATTGTTGCAGATAGTATTCCTGGAAACCAGTGACGTGAACTAGCACAGCTGTATTTTATATACAGACTTCTAGTAGAGATAGTATTACAGCTGAGGAGCCTTTGTCTGTGTATCTGACTCTTGCACTAGACTGACAGCCATATTAGATAAGGGACAGTGTCTGCTTCACTCACAACTCCTTGTCTCATATGAAGGTTTCAACATACATTTGATGAATAGACATGTTTCCTTGATTTTATTTAAAATATGCCCTTAAAAACTAAATATCAGACACAGGAACTCCTCTCCAAATAGTCTCCACTGTTCCTCTTTGACTCTATTTATTTTGCAAATATTTCTTGAGTGGATACTGTGTTTCAAGTACCATTTAGCTTCCAGCAAGAAAAAAGATTAACCGTATGCGTTTGCTCCCTGTACAAATTCAGGATTCAGTGGGAAGAACATAAACATTGCTAAAGGAAAAAATGCGATCATAAATGTATAGAAAGGATATTATGGCAGAGTGAAAAAAGAAAGAAACAGAGTAACGCCGCATCAGGTCAGGGTTGGAGATTTTTGATGGGTAAACACATGAGCAGACTTTTTTTGCTTCTTTCCTGCTTTAATCTCCTAAAATAACTCTCAAACCCCATGCTTCTTACACGTGACCTACTCACACAATTGTGCATAATTTTTTCCACAAAGAATATTTTTTAATCAGGGATTTTTTCAAAGGTTAGTTAAGTTCACTTGCCACTTATTTTGAACTCAGCTTTAATAAAGAACTGCCTGACAATGCTTCCTTTGTGTGTCTCTCTGTAAACAAGAAACTTACCTGGGTTAAAGTAGTTCTCATTAAATGTTGGAAAACTGAAAATGGCATGTAATCCTCTGTAGTGACGTAAAACAACCCCAGGTTTCTCAAGCGTGCATGTGCCTGCACATTCCCGTGTTTCCCCTTTGCCCTATTACACTTTTCCCTCTTTTCTTTTTGGACAACTCCTGTTCCTACGTTCATGTCCACAAATCATCTCTTTCCACGGACTTGTGTAACAGCTCCAAGATCCTGCATAAAATGATAATCTCTCCCTCCCTTTATAACATTTGGTATGTATCTCGGTCAGGGAATATTTACTGAGAGCCGGCTTTGTTGAAAGCACTGTGCCAAGAACAAAGAGTCACTTCAGCTCTCCAGCCAGGGCTGTTTCAGGCCAGAATGCAGAGCCTAGACTTACTGGTTATTTATGGCCAGTGTCCATTCCGAATGCCCCAGGTCCTCGCTGTACCAGTTTGTTAAATATTTTGAATGTCGCCTCTACGCAATGCATAAAGATTCTCTGGGCACTTTCAGACATGTCATTCACATTTATTTCCTTAAAGCTGCACTACTGGCAAATTCCTAGTTAAAATGTTTTGGGTTTTTTTTTTTTCTCAACACATTCCCCAGAGGAGTGTCAATTCCTACCTAGTCTGTGAATCCTTCAGGAACTGAAGGACACTTTGGAAAAGCAATTTAGGAAATATGTGGTGAAGCCATGTGAAGCAGAGTATTTGTTTGGTGCCTATACATATTCAGAGGAAACTGGAAAAATGAAAAAAAAAGAAGTGATAGAGGAGGTTGTCCAAATGTGCAAGGCATCAGTTAAGCCTTGTTTTTAAAGGCATATGTACCAGTTGGATTCCTGTCAGGGCACATGCCTGGGTTGCAGTTGAGGAGTATATGGAAGGCAACTGATGGATGTTTCTCTCTCACATAGATGTCTCTTTCTCTGACTCTCTGTCTCTGTCTCTCAGCATTTCCTCAGGTGAGGATTAAAAGATAATATAGTAAAAGCATATGTAACTTTTTAATCTGATAGATCTAAGACTGCTTCGGAAGGAAGACAGGAGAGAATAAAAAAGACAGGAGAGAATAAGAGGGAAGAGAGAGAGAGAGAGAGAGAGAGAGAGAGAGAGAGAGAGAGAGAGAGAATCTGTAGCTGAAAACTCAGTTTGAAATACATGACTTTAAGGTATGTTTTCTCTCATCAATGCATGTAAAACAAAATTCAGAGTTTTTAGTCTCTGGATTTAAATAACACTAGTCTTAAATAACAAGTGAAATTGTGGGCATTAGAGGTCAAACAGATTCATGTTCAAATCCTATTTCCTATATTAGACACTGGGTGTTATTAGACACTTTGAATTACTTTTCTGAGCACCTTTTCCCACAGATAGTTTTTGCATGGATTAAGGAGTTAACTATTGATTATTGATCACTTTCAGTTTCACATACCAAACTTTGCTCTCTGAATTATGTATTAATTGAATTATTGCCCCCATTTAACATTTGAGGAAACTGAGGCTTAGAGTTCTTCACTTTGCCTCATGCACCCACCAAATATCCTCACCCGGGTGGTCAGATCATAGAGTGGGTCTGTGTGTGCCCCACAGCCTGCTGGGATACATACACATTTCCTCCATGCAGCACCTGGCATGTGGTAAGTGCTGTATAACAGGGTTTCATTAATAACAATTTTTAAATTGACCTACTTTGCTGCAAACCTGTTATGGTAAATTACACAGCTCAGAAGTGTGATAAAGTGGTAGTTTTGCTTTCTTCCTGGCACAAATAATACTTCATGTGAGTTGAATGATATCTTTTAAATATCAGATAATTTTCCCCCAATTGCCTTTTGGAAGATCAAAAGGAAAACATTGTTTTTCTTCCCTACTGAGTATCCCATACTGGCTTACAGAACATACTGGCTAACTATTTATGAGATTTGTCAGGGGGAACAGGGATTTAGTTTATGTTCTATAGTGACAGAGAATATTTATGAAATGGAGTCATTGTCATATAGAGTATGAAGAGTCCAGTTCAGATGCTGTTCTGTGGAGGGGCAAAAGTTGCTTCATCTGCCTAAATTTCCAGTTTCTCATATGTGAAGTGTAGAGTGAGGTCAAATGCAAAGGACACTTCCCGCTCTAAGAAATTTACATGCTTCTCAATAGAATAATTCAAGTTATTCAGATATAGAATCAACCACTTTTTAAGTTATTAGAATAATTCAAGTTATTTCAATACAGAATCAACTGCTTTTTAAGTTATCAGATGCATATAAAAATAATTTACAACCAGAGGTGCTTTAGAAGGTTCAACTGTATAGAGTGGAAAGGTGAATTATATTAGCTCTTAAAGAAAGTTTGCTTTTGGCCCTAAGTTTTATAACTTGCTCATGTAAACTAAATGTGTATATAGTCAGAGGAACCTTAACAAAGGACTAGTAGAGATTATATTCAGGCTTCTTAATATGGGAAAAGAAAAGAAAAAGAAAACATCCTAAATAGACTGAAACCAGGGCTCCAATTAGCTCGTGAATTCTGGCAGCAAAGCAACAAGAAAATAAACCCAAACACCTGCTGTGTGTTTATGTAAATCAAGTTTAGTCAGGATTTCTCTGAACAGGATTTCTCTAAAATGTCCCAGGTAACTGTGGCTCAATAATTCTAGCTTTATTGGTGATTACTGTACATTTGATCAGTGTTTCTTAAAATGCAGTCCTTAAGCCATCTGCATCAGAATCACCTTATTAAAATTGCAGATCCTAGGTCCCAAATTTTGAATCAGAATCTCTCTGTTTTTCTCTTCCTCTTCCTCTCCTCCTCCTCCTCCTCCTCCTCCTCCTCCTCCTTCTTCTTCTTCTTCTTCTTCTTCTTCTTCTTCTTCTTCTTCTCTCTCTCTCTCTCTCTCTCTCTCTCTCTCTCTCTCTCCCCATCTCCCCCCTCTGCTCTTTCCCCCTCTTCCTCTCTGTTTTAAAAGTGTCCTTTTCAGTGTTTTAAAAACATTTTCTATATAAATTTATTTTTTATTGTTGACAGTGTTACAGATGCCCTCCCCATTTCCACCCACCTCCTCCACCTTGATCCCCCTCCACTCAGCCACTGCTGCACTCTAGGCCTTCACCATACTATTGTCTGTGTCCAGGACTATGCATATCCTATCTAATAATAGAGAAACATGGTAATTAGCCATACCTCCGCTACCCTTCCCATTGGCTAATCAGGGCATATGCAAATTAACTGCCAACCAAGATGGCGGCCGTCAGCCAGGCAGCTTGAAGCTAACAGGAGGCTTGCTTGCTTCAGTGACGGAGGAAGCCAACGTTCCCTGCCTGCGGCTGCCGGCCTCTGAGCTTGCAGTTTGAAACATTGTTACAAATATTGAAGCTAAACAAAACCCCAGAAACCTGCTTTCAGCCAGCCGGGATCTCAGAGCTGGAGTTGAAACAGTGTTTCAATGATAGAACCCAAACAAACCAGATACCTGCTTTCAGCAGCTGAGGCCTAAGAGCTGGAGCCAAGCCTCAGAGCTAAAGCTGGCCCAGAATAAAAAAAAAAGAAAAAAAGGAGCGGTTGGGAGCTTCAGTCACCCGCCAACATGAAAATGGCCCTCAGCCAGTCCCTCACCCAGACTGGCCAGGCACCCTAGTGGGGACCCCCACCCTGAAGGGGGTGTGACCAGCTGCAAACAGCCATCATCCCCTCATCCAGGCTTGCCAGGCACCACAGTGGGGACCCCCACCCTGATCCAGGACACCGTTCACGGAAAACCAGCCGGCCCCCACCCGTGCACCAAGCCTCAATCCTATGTAGGAAAAGGGTAATATGCCTCTCAGCACCAGGATCAGTGTGACAGGGGGCAGCGACCAAACCCCCTGATCGCCCTGTGGCTCTGTGTGTGACAGGTGGCGGGGCCACAACCTCCCTATCTGCCCTGCTCTGTTCATGACAGGGGAAGGAGCCCCAACCCCCTGATCAGCCCTGCTCTGTGCCTGATAGGGGGGAGCTCCCCAACCCCCTGATCGCCCTGGGGCTCTGTGTGTGACAGGGTGCAGCGCCCTAACTCTCTGATCTGCCCTGCTCTGTGTGTGACAGGGTGTGGCACCTTAACCGCCCCCTGATTGGCCCTGCTCTGTGGGTGATAGAGGGCGGTGCCCCAACCCCCTGATCCGCCCTGCTCTGTGTGTAACAGGGGGCGGTGCCCCAACTCCCCTATCAGCCCTACTCTGTGAGTGACAGGGGGGAGCTCCTCAACCCCCTGATGGGCCCTGCTCTGTGCGTGACAGGGGTGGCGCCACAACCTCCCCATCGACCCTGCCTTGAGTGTGACAGAGGGCAGTGCCCCCACCCCCCAATCGGCTCTACCCTGAGCATGACTAGGGGTGGCATCATAACCTCCCAATCCGCCCTGCTCTGTGCATGACAGGATCGGTGCTCCAACTCCCCAATTGGCCCTGCTCTGAGCCCGACCAGGGGCTGCACCTAGGGATTGGGCCTGCCCTCTGCCACCCGGGATCAGGCCTTAGCCAGCAGGTCGTTATCTCCCAAGGGGTCCCAGACTCCGAGAGGGCATAGGCCGGGCTGAGGGACCCCCTCTACCCCCCCCAAGTGCACAAATTTTTGTGCACCGGGCCTCTAGTATGTATATAAATTCTTTGGCTAATCTCTTCCAGTCCTCCCACAACCCGCTCTGAGCTTTTGTCAGTCTGTTTCATGCATTGATGCCTCTGGGCTTATTTTGTTCATCAATTTATTTTGTTCATTAAATTCCACATATACATCAGATCATGTGATATTTGTCTTTCTCTGACTGGCTTATTTCGCTTAGCATAATTAAAATACCAATGGCATATTTTACAAATCTAGAACAAATATTCCAAAAATGTATATGGAACTAAACTGTACTACAAAGCCACTGTAATCAAAACAGCCTGGTTCTGGCACAAGAACAGGCATATAGATCAATAGAACAGAAATTGACCCATGCCATTATGGTTAATGACTATATGACAAAGGAGGCAAGAGCATACAATGGAGTAAAGGTAGTCTCGTCAACAAATGGTGATGGGAAAATTCGACTAGCACATGCATAAAATGAAACTAGGCCACCAACTTACACTATACACAAGAATAAACTCAAAATGGTCTTCAAACATTTTTGACCAAGGTGTACGATGCACATTTTAGGTTCATCTCTCCTTTCAATGATGAGCCAGTAAGAGCCACACCAACCATTAGTTCTCCATAAGAAGTCATATTTCATTAAAATGATAAGCTAAGCTACAAAGGTCATCTGAACAGTAAAATATTGAAGGGGCTTTATAATTTGCTTAACATTTATGGAACATCTAAGAAGCCCCACTCTCTGTGATAATAGATGTTAGTTATATTATTTTTGAAAGATGGATAAAAAAATATTTTTATAACTAAAATAATTCTCTCTTGAATTGTCAAAATACTTATTATGGAAATGAAAAGTGTTTCAAGTTTTCTTATTATGAACACCAATATTTAATTTGTAGTTGCCTAAATTTGTGGGCTATTATGGTAATTTAACACTGTGTTTCTTTTTAGGAGCTATTCATCTGACTTGTTAGAGTTAATTTTTATTGTTTTTTTTAAAAAATGTTTTTGTGTGTAAGATTTTTCCCCCTGAGTCTATTTCAATTCTAAGCCTACAGTTAAGATGGTGACTATAAAAGTTAAGCATAGGGAGACCACTATCATCTAGAAAGTAAAGATATTTAACAATGTGACTCATCTAAGTCCCTTCCAACTCTGAAATTCAGAGTCAGCTTCTGATGTAGGTACATTCAACAGGTCTTCCAGTGAGCATATGACTCTTACAAAGAATGAGGTAACCAAAACTATTAAATTGCCCAACCTATTTTTAATGTAATTGTCCTGTACAGCACAAACAAATTATCTCTAAAACTCCCAGATCTTATTTTGTTACACTTCCCAGATCTTATTTTGTTCATAAAATTACTGGCCTCACCCACATCATCCCACACCCCAAACTTCATACCACCTAACATGACATATAATTAGTTAGGTACAATCAAGACTGGGCCATCTCAACTGTTCCCCACCCCACTCCATCCCACAGACATGGAGTCACTTGACAACATAAACTCACTCTCATCCTCAAATGAACTAATTCTAAAATATATCTCTTATTACCTTGTTTGCTAGTGTGATTATTTCCTTCTAGTTTATACAATTTCACTCTTTTGAACACTTTCTAGATGAGAAATAAGTAATTGTTGCTTAGAGATGTGAGGAAATGATAAAACTCTTTGCTGACATCTCAAAAGATGACATGATTGAGGGAATAAGACATCCAGAAACAAATTCTGATAATATATGGAAGTATGATGTTGGGCACAGATTAAACTCATAATAAATTTGCTATTAAATGGCCAAGTATACAGTATAGACAGAAATAAAAGTTAGACAAAGAAGATTGCAGGAGTAAGAGAGATTATGGGAAGTGCCACCAGCAGTCTGATTGAATGGATTTTGGATAGGGGAAGGGTTGAATGAAAAGGTCCTCAAAGAGTGAGGATGCAGTATAAACAGGGATTGGGAGTGCTTTGGCATGTATGGGGATAAGTGTAGAGATTGGTTTGGGAAGAGTATTATCTGGGGAGATGAGTTTGGATAGATATGTTAGGATTAAGTCATAGAACCCTTGATTGCCTGATCAAGATGTTTAACTTTGAGTGTAATGAGGGATTGCCTGCAGTTCCCTACAATTAAGAAAAGTGCCTTAATGGAATTTTAGGCAGATGGTTCTAGTGGCATGTCAAAAGATAAAAGTAATAACTGAGACTTGAAGAAGGGGACAAAAGCCCAATATTTATATTGTTGAATGCATTAGATGAAGAGAAAATGACGGTGGTATTGGCAGCAGGGTAGTGGGTGAAACAAGGTAAGTATGGACAAGATATGCTGGGACTGTTGGGGTTTCAGAGGTCAAAATCTCCAATTTCTTTTTTTTTCTTAGCTTACTTCAGATTCCATGGTATCCAATTTGTACTTGAAGGTGGAAAATTTATTAGTTTCTATTAGTCTCTCAATTTTGCCTTGAAAAAAGTCACCCAAGTGGATTGAGTTACCATCCTTTAAAAAAATACAACCTGAAATTTGCTGGAAAAAGTTGCTCCTAGCATTTATGTGAATTTACTTTCTATGTTTTAGGAAGAACAAAGGTTATTCAATCACTAGCAAAACAACAATGGCAAGAAGGAGTGTTTGCAAGGGTGGGAGGTGTAGACTCCTGGCACATACTGGTCACCTAGCCCCATCTCTAGAATTGCACAGGAGAAAAAACACGCCTAGATGCTTCCTATCTCTCATTGCCAAAGCCCAAGTTCCAGTGTCAGTAAATGCCATCTGATCATGGAAGTTCTTTTCTCTCTGACTTCCCTTCCTCCTTCCCTCCCGCCCCCCTCTCTGGTTTTCTTTCTGTTTCTCTCTTGGATTAATAGATATAATGCAACCTGGGGAGGAAAACGAAACGGAAATTCTCCACAAAGACAACACTTTCCCACTAAATATGAAAGTCTTTCTTTTTCAATTCAAACATGCGTCATTTCATAACCCAAATCAGATACTTACTGAACTAAAGTTGCTAATAGAGACTTGTATCACATAAGCCTCCTGCTCCCTTTCCCCCCTTAATGATAGGAAATAGTGAAAGCTGCCATGGGACTTGAGGACTGGATACTACCAGCTGTGTGTTGGCTAAGTAAAAAGGCGAATCTTTCCCTCAAGCTAATTTTTATAAGAAACCAAAATGTCCAGGAATGGCAAGACAAATTAAGCATGTAGGTAGTATTTTATAACCTCCTTTGGACAACATAGCCCCGCCCAATAGTGCCTATGGTCTGGCCATATTTAATGTAAGTAAGCATTCCAAAAATGCTGGAGTATCTCTGTTTGATATCATTATGATATCATTTCTTAATGATACCTCTGTTTCTTACTGATATCAACGGGGGCTATTTTGAAAGCGATAGAGCTGGGGAGAAAAAATGTAAGCTGAGAGGGATTAGTAATAATACAAAAAAAAAGTCCTTTGTTTAGTTGGCTTATGTTTCTCTCAGTCTTTCCCACTCTGCGCAGCCTAAGTTAAACACACAGGTTATATCCCACTGGAAAGAGCCATCAGGGATTGGGAGCAGCTGCACTACATCTGTCTGGCATGAGACTGACTTTGGAGCTGTCAGCCAGCTGGACTGTTGGCAGAAAGATTTCAGGGAGCAGACAACCCTCAGAGAAGTCGAGACTGACTCTCTCTCTTTCTCTCTCTCTCTCTCTCTTCTCTCTCTCTCTTCTCTCTCTCTCTCTCTCTCTCTCTCTCTCTCTCTCTCTCTCTCTCTTTCCTCTATGTGTGTATTCTCTTACCAGTAAATGGAAATGACTTTAATTTCATTGTGCACTATGAGTCTCAAATGACTCATAGGTTGGCTTATGAAAAAGATTTGCAGAGAGGACATATCAGTTTGGAACGTTCTAGAAATGAGTAATATTTCTCCCAAATCATCACAATCACCCCCCCTTTTTTCCCCCCAAAAATTACTAATATAAATACAGGCCCTTGTTTCACACAGGGAGAATCATTATTATACAAGAATAGTTTTACACATACAAGAAAACCTGAAATTCTCAGTGTTTTCATATCCTAGCAAGACTACCAAATGTTTAAATGATCAGCCAAAGACATTCCCAGACATGGCTAATATTTACTACCTGTGCCCATCCATCTTATTTTTTTTTTAAGGTAACTTGTATTTTACAAAGCAAGATGATGTTAGTTTCCCCAACTTTTTCCCTTCCTTCCCCTTCCTTCCTTCCTTCCTTCCTTCCTTCCTTCCTTCCTTCCTTCCTTCCTTCCTTCCTTCCTTCCTTCCTTCTTCCCTCCCTCCCACCCTTCCTTCCTTCCTTCCTTCCTTCCTTCCTTCCTTCCTTCCTTCCTTCCTTCCTCCCTCCCTCCCTCCCTCCCTTCCTTCCTTCCTTCCTTCCTTCCTTCCTTCCTTCCTTCTTCCCTCCCTCCCTCCCTTCCTCCCTCCCTTCCTTCCTTCCTTCCTTCCTTCCTTCCTTCCTTCCTTCCTTCCTTCCTTCCTTCCTCCCTCCCTCCCTCCCTCCCTCCTTTCCTTCCTTTTAGCTCCTCACACTTCATATTCTGATAGCAGCTAAAGTTTGAGTCACTCTTGTTACAGTAATGAAAAATCCTTTTGACCTGAAAGTGCAATAACTGTAATATTTATCAAAGCCTATTTTCAGTCAGTGTTAAAGCTGGTTCCTCCTACATCCCTCTGAGTGTATTTAAATCAGGTAAGAACTGCAGTGTTCCCCAGACAGCCCTTTGGTCTCTACTCACAGACCCCCTGCAGCACGTCCATTATGTCTTTCATTCCTGTTCAGCCCTGGCAAATAAATCCCTACCTCTTCAGGTGAGCATTTGTCTTACTTTCAAAGAATTTACAACCCTCATAATGTGGTTATTCATAAATGTGATCACTTCACAATTATGATTTCCCTGGCTAACACATGCAAATGACAATATAAGTGAGCTTTAATGTCTAGTTTCCAAAAATGAATCTCTCAAGTCAAAGATTGATTCCTAGCACCGCCATAACATTTTATAGCTATTTTCAATATCAAGTGATTAAAGGAAAGCCAGTAAATAAAACTGTACAGAAACATGTTTGGCTGCCATTGATTAATAAGGTCTTATTGCCTATTTCTAATCTAATTCTTGGAACAAAAGTCATTGTAAAATAAGAGCAAGCAATTTTAAGTCTTAATTTTCAAGGTTAAGAAGTGAGAAGTTTTACTTTATTAAAAGTATTCAATAGCTTATCTGGAAACTGTGTAACTACCAAACTAATATTTACCAAGTTCACTTTCATGAGGAATAGCAGGTTATTTAAATCCATGCTGTGTTTATTTGTACATAGTCATTCTAAATGAAAGTACGGTTGTTTTACTTATCTGGGTAAAATTTAATTTTAAAGACTTCAATCTGCCCTAAATACACAATATTGATAAATAAGCAGGAATTTCTAATATCTTCTGTTAAGAGCCTTTTATACAACAGATATGAAAAATGCTTAGTAATTGAATAAAATCGCTGACAAAAATGATTAGTGGAACCGAAGTTTATTAGGAGAAGCCAGTCCTGGAAAAGGTGCAGCTGGGGTTCCAGGAGCAGGCCAGTGTCTGGAGCTTCCTTTCCATGTTGCAGCCAGGAGTAGCTCAGCATCCAAGCTAATTAAAGTCTAATAGTTCAGGTGTGGAGGCCCCCATGACCATAAGCCACGTGGGTACAGGGCATGTGTTCCCCAGCCACAGGAAGGTGAGTTATCCTTTGTGCACTCAGCAGGGAGAGAAGGGAGGGGAGCACGTGCTTTTTTTGTATACATGCTCGCCTCAGTGCCTTGTGATTGGTTATCTGCATGCTGTCAGTCTTAGTAATACCCATGTATTTTCATGTTCATGCCTATTGCACGCACCCTGCCTTTTCTGCCCAATTGGGGTGTCTTAGTAATTCTGCCTAGTTGGGTTCTTGGGTTTTGCTTTCCCTTCCTGTGCCCGCCCCCTGCCCCCACCCCCCTCTATCTATCTAGCTTCTGTCTCCTCAGTTTGATTTTGCAATATAATTTGATAATATAAAATGTATTCTGTTTCAAGTCACACATGCACACTATGGCAGGCACTATCATGTGATGTGGAATTCCAGTCTTTGTTTTATTCTCATTGACTAATACTGTTACTTCTTTTTCACCTACATATGCTTTGATATCCAGTAAGACCAAAAAACCCTTAAAGTTGGGGACTCTTTTGTTACTTTTGTATCTGTCCCAATATCTGGCCACAAGCATGCATAAACTGAATTATTTTTTCAGAACTTGTTGGACCAGATTTTTCAGTTGTAAGGGTACATTCCATGCAGATGGCTTCATCTGCCACGTTGTAGCAAGTTTTTATTATAACCCTCAGTCTGATGGCATTTCTTTCCCTATAAACTGATATGGCATCATGACCCTGTCCTGAGAGTATAGTGGGACATTGCCACCTTGATATTAACAGTCTGAACAATGGTGCCTCTAATTCCTTTTCCTTTGTTGAACTATTAGATCAACTGTGTTAATAGTTTTGAGGAATAAGGAACCTTCTGATTTCTTTGTTCGCTTAGATAAAAGCTAAGGATTCTTCTTGCTTTAAGATAACATGGAATTCTCAAGTTTCACTTTACATATACTGAGTTTTACATAAAATAGCACTAGGCAAAAAGTATTCACATGACTATTTATACTAGAGCTTTCTGGTAACAAAATACGCCTTTTCCTAAGTATCAGACTAATAAATCAAAGTCATAATACTCTGAAACATCAGATTATTATTGAAACTGAGATGTTACAACTAACCCAGATGTTTTTTGTTCTGTTAAGAGCATATTCAGTTTTCAGGGACAGCAAGGGGTTCCCTTCCATGTTGAACATAATTTAGTACAAGTCACTGATAGTGATAGAACTGTAATAAAGCCAAATGAACATTAAGAATTATTCCTAACCTTAATGTTAATAATATGCTTTCTCCAATGGAGTCTAAAAAAAAGAAAATGCAAGGCTTGTGAACAAAAAAATGTGGTGTCATACTGATACAAAAGATTCATTCATTGTCATGTGACAAAAATAATTCTAATAATTTCAAATAAAACTGCTTATTTTTTATTCTTCAATTTTTCCAATAATTCTTAAATTTAAAGATAAAATTAATTTTGGTTAATTTTGAATAACTATAAATTCTATCAAAATATGCATTTACCTATGATTTTGTTTGTTTATAATGATGAAAGATTAAAAGAAAAATAGCATCCCAGTGGTTGGGACAAATTAACCCTCCCCCATGCCTCATTTCCCTATTTGTAGGTTATTATTAATATTATCTTCAACTACCAAGATCAATAATTTATTTGTTAAGCAGTTTAAAACCATGAGAAAGTGCTGTACGATTTGAAGGCTTTATTAAGTTTATTGACAGTAGATTATTGTCGGGAAACATATTTCATTTTTGGATGCCTAGATTTATGACAGATTTAGTTACAAGGGAAATGAATTTGATGGATAACACAGGAGGTTTGAGCTGCGTGAAAAAATATCACAATTTTTCATAACATGACTGTCTCACATTGAACTATCTGCTTCCTTGCTACCTAAGGTAGAAGCAAATATTTTATTAGAAATCAAATCCAGTTCAGATGATAAAAAGCCCCTATTCTATCACTGAATGAAGAGCAAACTCCTCAAAGATCCTCTTTTAAATTAATAAAATATATCAGCTTGTGTATTATAATGCAGAGTCCAAGAATAAGAAAGGACGCAGCCATCACCCTTCTTCTTAACCTCGCTCCTTTATTGAAGTTGTCTGATGCCAGTGTCGATCTGATATGGAAATGCTTTGTGCTCTATGACACAGGTTTTATTTTTTTATAATGTTATTCTTATTCATTTTCTTTCCTTCCTTTTTTTTGCCCAGCATAGAGATAGTCAGCACTTATATGTTTTACACTTTAGAATAGCATTCACCTTTATGGGTCAGCTCTGTTCTGTTTCCGTTGGAACATGGACTCTATTTGAAAGGAGATGGAGGGACAGGGGGGCAGAAGGGAGTGTGGAGAGGGAGAAGAGGAATGTCTAGTTCTTCCCTCCCTTTCACATGCCCCTCTCCTTAGGAGTCATCACAAGCCTTTCCAGTAAACTCTCTCACCCACAACTTCTCTCCCAGTTTCTGCTCATTTCTCTCCTCCATCCCCTTTTCCCAGCAGATCCCTTTATGCTCTGGTCTTCCCTCTTAAGAGACCCTCTACTACTTTCTCAATCATATGAAATAGAATCGTGGTGCCATTCAAGGCAGACACCAAGGTTTGAATTGATGCTCAGAAAAAAGCTATCCTCTCTACACAGACTCTAATATTGGCATCCCTTTTCAAACCTCCTCCTTCTCAATGTAACCCTTCATGTGAGAGGCAGAAATCAACCCTTTATCCTTTGCATGCCACCTATGAACTGCTCGGTATGTGAACGTTCCACTGGGGTTGTCAGCATTTCTGCTTGTATTTTTTGAGCTCCTTTACTGACCTCCCTCACATGTAACAGTAATTTCCCCTTGCCCTCTTTTCCTTGTGTCATCTCTTCTCCTGTCCTTCACATCCCCAGGATAGGAGGAGCAGTTGAGTCTAGTCCCGAAGGCACCTAGAACATTCCTGAAGCGTTGAGGTGGAATTTTGAAGTATTCTGTATTATTGATTTTGGAGGGGGCTAAAGATTTGAAGAGCATATTTCAGTGTTTTAAGCTTTAAACATTAACTGTAGTTGAGATCTGACAGGTATGTGACATGTTCTTTTCACAATATTCAACTTATCAATTATTGGAAAGCAGTGATAACATGCCTCAATGCTTAATTGTCTGGGAATCTCTTGCCTCTTGTGAGGATCAAGGCGGTAGCTGCAGGTGTCCCTTTTGTGTCTTTACTTTGGTCTCTGACTACTACCTGAGAGGTCAAGTTGGCATTACATTGGTCAAATAATTTGGAAAAAATATTGTCCGAGTTATTATTACCCACACACACAAATCTGTCTCTATATGTGTACATGTATTTTTAATCTTTATTTTCATCTATCTAATCTGTAATGTAGTTTTTCAATGGAAAAGAAAAAAATAAGGTAACAGTTTTATTTTAAACTATACTTAGTATAATCCAAAGGAATCCTGGTATTCATTGGACAAAGATAAAAATCTCCAAAAATTTAAGAAGGAATGATAGTTTGCTTTAAGATCAATTCATGAGTTAAGATCCACCTTTCAAATCAACTATGCTATTTGTTCAATAAAGAGCAAATTTAATATATGGAATGTCCAAAAAGCTATCCACTTTCACTGATTCTCATCCAAAATCATCACTGAATTTACATTTTCCAAGATAAAAGGAAAGCAAACTTATCAGGGTTGAATCTTTAAAATAATTTTATAATCATATTTTTTATACTCAGAAAAATAGTGTAGTCACACATTTGATTGATTATTATAGTTTTCTTTAAACCAGATTTTATTGCAAGCAATGTAGGAGAGATTTCTTAATCCCAAAAATGGTAACATATTTTTGTTTTTAAATATATGGGGCCTAGTACAAACCAAGTGGCCACAATCAGTATGCATTTCTTGTAGAATGGAAACATAAGTGACATTTTGAAATATTTTAATTGCATGTTCAGAGTGCTAGTGGATATGCCAAAGTGAGAATAAGATCCTGAAACTAATTAATGTGGCTTCATTTATCAAGAGCACTAGAGCTGATATAAATACTAATAATAGCATTGTAACAGTATATTTCCGTTTCTCTATTGATAGTGCTGTCAGAGTGCCCACACCACTCAACCAAAGAAAGCCTTTGTGTGGATTTAACAAAAATCTTACCCCATTGCTCTGCAGTAAATTCATGAGACTGCCTGTGCTAAGGCTTCTTACACTAGTCAGTAATGCTCCATCTCCAGTATCTGTAGTTCTGAGATTGATGCCCTTGGGGAAAAAAGTGTTTATTATTTACAGAGCTGGAAGATTCATGGAATCAGAAAGACATGCTCTCAGTTTAAGCACATTAATTAATAAAAATATGTAAAATAAAAAAAAATAACCTGGCTATTCTGTGAGGGAAGTAAAGATGAGCTGTGGGGAGGGATCAGTGTGCAGGGGTTAGTTTTAATATAAAATATGGTAGTCATGGCTAGAGGCTACATGGAAACAGAAAGGGCTTCAAAAGGCATTCTTGGAACAAGGCCAGTCTTCGGCTCTTACCTTTAACCGTGTGGGAATCTTGTTGCAAGTGAAATGTGCTTCTACCACTGTTATTGTGAGAACAATGGAACGAGCACTGGGTGAGAAATTCGATAAATGATCTTGAATCTTCCATTTCTTGTTAATGTGGTTTTTTAATCCAGTTTTATTTAGTTTGTTCATACATAAATATAAGATTATTGGACTCACTAACATTATAGGTCTTTTCATCTAACTCTAAAAGGCTGTGATTCTGTAATCATTAGTATAAGATAATTGATGTCTCAAAAAATAAAGTGAGAGCAACACTTAAAGGTTGGAATTATATATCCAAGAGAAAAATTGTCTGCCAATATAAAATTCCAAAAAATTATTTGTGGGTTCTATGAGTCACCTGTAAAGGCAACCAGTTTAATACTTTCTATGGCAATGAAATTTCAAGGTCAACTACAAAGACATCTCTCTCCATGGGCAATGTAATGATCCAAGTAGAATGTGGCATGCTGAATCCAAGTAAAATACTCATCTTAGAGAAAGAAAGTCAGCCAAGATGAATGTAATCCTGTGTGAAGAAAAATTTCCCTCAAATGAGATATGTTTTCATGTGTGGCAAAAGCCTAGATTAGTAGCACCATTAAAGGAAGGACATATTCATAGATTGTTTTGTATGTCCTCTTGCCTGCAAGCTTCATTGGTCTTTCCTTTGAGCCACAAGTTTAGCTAATTACGTATTGAATTTATATTTGGATTCCTTTTCAGGAAGTATTATAGATTATCATCTTCATTATTTCAACAAATATTATTCTACATTAGGTTGGCTGTCAAACAACACTTGAACTTCAGATATTTTAGCAGGTAAAAATTGAAAGAACGTGGCATAGGGAAGAAAATGCCTTGGGTTTTAGTGAAGACTAAGCAACCAATTTACTAGCTTTGTGACCTTGGACAATTTACCTAGTCTGTCTGACATTCAGTATTCCCATTTGAAAAATCTTTAACTGCCTGATCCGTGTTGGTTTGAGAAGGAAAATAAATGTATATAAAGCGTGAATCATAGTGCCTGTCATAGAGTAGAGCTTTATTAATTCTTAGGTTATTTTACTCATCCTCATACTGAAATGATTCCAATTCTTAGAATTTGTGAACCTGGAATTGATTCCTGGCTTTGCTACAGGATGTGTGACCTCCAGCAAACTATTGTCCTGTGCTGTCCAATGTTCTTATCTGTAAAAGGAAGATTTGCACTATAGAATCTTAGATACTTTAGTACTTTACCATCTAATTTTATTTCTTCTGATCTATTTATTTTTAAAAGAACAACAACCACAAAATAGATGTACTACTATTTTCTGATTCTGCAACAAACTACAACAGTTTTCTAAACAAATTTTTAAAATTCAAGATATACTAATTATTGTGGCTTTCCTAAAGCAAAGCCTGTGTACGAATCACCTTGAAAAGCATCAGCATTTCCACTGTAATACTTAGGGGACTTGAGTTTTTTTTATTAATTTTTTTTCTTAACAAAAAGAAAAACTTTATCCACATCTTGAATTCTTACTTAAAAGTTGAAATTTTCCTTCTACTATTAATACTTTCTATTGAGTCATAGACATATAAGTTTTAGTGTTTTTGACTAGCAGTTGATTTCTCCTTGTCTTCTAAATGATAGCTACTGATTACATTATTATTCAGATCTCTGTCCTGTCTTTCTAAAAGGTCGCTCTTAGTCTTTTTAAAAAAAATTAAGTTCTTATATTCTTGAGAATAGGATTATTATTATTTCCCATGAAGATGGTTTATAGCTCTAAGGAGCATTCTTAAAACATAAAAACAAAATATTATCTCCACTTTAGATCATTAGATGATTCACTATTATATAGATGTTGGAACAAATCCTCAAAGCAAAACTTGTGAGATATGCGAAAACAATCCCTATTTCACTTGTCCCCTGTCAAAAAAATGACTGTATAATGTTATTATGAAGAAATGGTTGAACAATGACAAAGGTGATCCTTGTAAAATTTAATTATTTTACCTAAAATTTAATATTATTCTAATAGAGTCAGTATGCACTTGAAAGTAACTTTGTCCTTGGGCAAAGAAATCTATAATGCATTATGCTATTTCACACCTACATGGAAATTACAGTTTTATAGGCTGCAGATTAGAGAGATTGACCCTTTCCTCAGCCCATTCCTTTAAGATTCTATGATATGATGGAGAAAAATCTCATCAACATTATTTTTCTACCATTCTCCAAAATCATCTTCTTTTCCAAATCACAGGGAAAAGCAAAATAAATAAATAAATAAAAATAAACAGTAGCAACAGTCACAAGATTTATTCCAAGAATAAGAATTATTTCATTATTGAATGAATGTAACACTCATCATCTTGCCTGCTTACCATATCTAAATATCATATAATTATAGCTCACTAAAAGTTAGAAGAAGGTAATAAACTATACACATTTTGCCTAAAGTGTCTACATGAAAATCCTTTCTTTTTCTTGTTTATTTATACCTGCTATGTCTCTTCTATAAAGGCACCAGGCTAATGCCTCAAACGCTTCCAAATGTAGATGTTAAATTAGCTCCTTGAACCCACTTGGTAGCTATAAAATATCATGGATATTATTTACAGTATACCTGGGCAATCTTGTCAGTATTTCTCAAATTTTGTTATACAGTTTTAAATCACGAGAAGGGCCCATAAAACAGCATTTTCTTTCCTTTTCAGATATAAATATAAGATTAAAAGGAAAAATACATTTGAATACATTTAATTCTATTTTTTTTTACATATCTTAAAGCATGGTAATACCATAGCAATATGTTTTAGTTTAAAAATTAGTTAGAATATGAAACTATAAAATAGGAGAGCATAGTTATATACTTATAGCCTAGGAAATATTCTCATATTAAGCAATTTAGGAATGTGTGCTAGGGAGGAAAGAATATCATGCCCCCTAGGTTTTTTAGTTGATAATTAAATTTTAGGGAGGGCATTATATTACAAATGGTGGTCATTCACAAGGTCACTGTCAGGGTGAGAATGAGCTAAGACTGGAATGCAAATTATTTTAAAGGCTAGATTGGCTTTTATAAAAACATGCTATTCTGTGGAAAATGCATAGACACAGGTTGCATAAAAATACCCATTCACAAAAATTGTGCGTTCCTCTCAATTTGATCATATAAATCACATCATTAGAAAGGCATAATCAAACATGAGCTGTTGTGATAAGCAGATGGAAACTTCATGATTATAGCATATAATGAAAAATGAGGAATATGTGTGTGTGTTTTTTTGGAAATCACACTATTTTGTCATATTTATGTCCACAGTATATCAAAGCCACTACATTTCCCTACATGGTGAAATAATTAGACTTGGGATATTGAAGTATGTTAGATAATAGAGAGATGATAGATAGATGATAGATGATGATAGATAGATAGATAGATAGATAGATAGATAGATTTATCACCTACATACTCTGAATTATAAACAGTTGTAAACACTATAGTCTGAAATTAATTTAAACAGAATTTGCAGAATATGAGAAACCCAACATTTTCCATATGCACTGTCATACTCCATTCTTTTTCTAATATTCATGTGTCATTAGCATTTAGTGCACAAGGCCTTGGGATTTTTTGAAAAGAAATAGAAATATATTTAATTTTGATATTTGTGAACTATTTATCATTTAATTTACCACCAAGGCCTACTTAGTTTTGTGTAAGACACTAAATGAATATAAATCCCATCTCTTTTACTTTGGCTATGCAAATATTTTTACTTTGATGTTGTAGCAATGCAAATTGAAGTTTGCAACATGAACTGCTAATGCTAATTTGATTACTTCTGTATTAGTGCTGAGAGCTACAAAAATAGCAAAAAGATTGTTTTAAAAAAATGAAACTGGGAATGGAAGAACTCTTTCTCTGCAGGCCCTCTGCAATGATGGTAGTATTAATGCATGTCCATTGGTGCTTGGTCCATTGGTCTCAAACAGCAATGAATGCCATTTTTAAAGCAATAATTGGGGATTTTTAGAAAACCTGACACTTTGATTTTTTAAAGATGAGTTCATCAAAAAGTCCTCACTTTACTCTTTAATAGCCCAGAGAGTTCAAATCTATTAAAGTGTTTATTGCAGACCATAAATCATAATTTATTTTTAGTAGTAAAGATGTTTATGTAATATAGTATAGATAAGGTGCCTGAATTGTGAATTCAATACTTTTTGGATAGAAGTGAATCAGGCTTTTAAAAAAAGCCTGGGTGTATGTTTTTTAAATATTAAATTGATTCATTTGATAAATTTGAGGAGATTTCTAATGATCTGTAACAAAGTTGATATAAGTATCTGGTTGAAACTGTAGCTAAGATTACTATGCCTCAAAACTGTGGAAAAACAATTTCCTCCCTCTTTTTAAAATAGTAATTGAAAATGGTATCTCACGAAATTGAAAAAATATACATACATTCTCTGTAGGCTATTCCACTGGTGGAGCCGCAGTAATACCTGCCACCTGTAGTGTGCCTGCAGCGTGCATGTTGCTTGTCTTCCCATGAAATGTCTATGTCGTGTCTGTCTGTAATTTGATTATGCCTGAAAGTCTCTATGCTCATTAACCTTTTACAGGTGCCGCACCATTCCAAGGAACTGCAGGTACTAAGAGAATGGGCAGGACTAATAAAAGCGAGGCACGGCACACTTGTAAGCTCCACCCTCTTCTCATGGCGACTCTAGCCCATGATTTGGAGGTTACTCAGTGAATTAGATATTTGTGATCAAGCTAAGGAAGTAATACAGAGTAGTAGCTAAGGATTGAATGAGCACCATGTTGTATATTTCCAACATATTACTGATCATCTGACCCCCCCCAAAAAATTGATGTAAAAAGAGAGAAGAAGGGAGATTGAGAGATTTTCCTCAAGATGTGACTAAAAAAATGTTTTAGAATGTAGGCACATAACATTGATATTTTTAAAGATTCCAAATAATGCATGTGGTATATGAAAATATAATGTAGAGATGAAAGAAGTTAGAATGTTGATGAATAAAGAATAATAGGCTCATTGATTGTAAACAAAAGGAATTTTCCTAAGGATTAAACATTTAGTTCTGTTGGGCTGATTCTTTTTACAATTATAATAGAATTTTTATGTAGTTAGTCAAATAACATCAAGCATTCATCATTCTACATTTGTGGAAATTTATCACTTGTGTATATAGGGAGGAAAATGTACAGTGATAGTCTCAAAAATGTGGGCAATATTTATATATATACAGGGTGGGGCAAAGTTATATTTACAGTTGTTCATATGGAAAATGATGCAAAATTAATAAATAATAATACAAGAATTAACCGTTTTCTGTACTCACAACTGTAAACCTATTTTTGCCAACCCTGTATATCTATATCTATCTATCTATCTATCTACTATAGAACATTTTTCAACATGATAATTAGAATAGAGAGAATTATTTTCCAAAATGCTATGGTTTTGCCATAAATATCCTTTTTTTGCCACATTCTTAACCTGCATATATAAAGAAAAAAATGTTTCACTCTTTCTAACTAGCACCTCAAATATTTTAATTTCCTTTTTTCAAAATAGTCACAAATTGTTTTTCCACAAATGTGTTCTTTTATATACAATAAAAACATTTTAAAAGAATTTAAGTCAATCTACCTTGCTGAAAGCCTTATTAAATTGATATTAAATAGACTTAAGCAAACCACTTATAAAATTCAACAGCCTTATTAGAGTTGGTGAATGCTATTGGGATTATGAAAATCATTAGTGCTATTAAAAATAATGATGCCACCGATACTGGTCTTTATCATGGAAACCATTATCAAGGGCTGAAAATGACACAAAGCATGAATGAGCCCACTCTGCTTAATGGGTTTACAATCTAAACTACCATCTTGCTCAACCTCTCATTTAAAAAAATGCAAACCCTTTATAAGTCACTTATGGAAATGGTTAAGTCTAATAATACCATACCCTTTTTGTTGTTCATAATGGGTGTAAAATAATTATCTAAAATTCTTTACATATATAATGAAGAGAATTGGGGTTGGTTAAAGTAAGGGAAGAAGGCATTCTATTCTCACTTTTAAAAAGGAGGATTTGTAGATGGAAACGCTCCTTGCTTTGCTCATCTTCATCTCTTCCTTCCCTTTCACTATTTCTTTC
Organism: Myotis yumanensis; assembly: GCF_028538775.1. Taxonomy (NCBI): domain Eukaryota; kingdom Metazoa; phylum Chordata; class Mammalia; order Chiroptera; family Vespertilionidae; genus Myotis; species Myotis yumanensis. The sequence continues at coordinate 221,688,573 of NW_027223752.1, read as the reverse complement.
AATTCAAATGTCATGGATTTCAAAAATAAACCCCGTCTGTTTTAAAACACTTCCTCTTCCAATGTAATCTAGAAGTATAATCTAGAAGTACTCAAGTCACCACTGAAATGTTGTTTCTTAAAATTATTTCTCCTGAAATTTGCCATTGACTATTGTGGAAAGAAAACTGAGCCTCACTCCTCACTCCCAAGTCCCAATGTCAGTGCCTGTTTTGCCAGCCTTCACCTTCATGTAAACAGACAGCTTGTCTACTGTACTCTGTTAGATATAATGTGAAAATGACCAACAGTGTATCTTCTTCCAGAGTGTACAGTTGTAAGAGGAGGAAAGAGGACAGAGACTATACAAGGGGGAAAGAGTTAGGGTAGAAAATCCTTGATGAAAACATTAGTTGGTCCTTAGTTCCATTTAGATCACTACTCTTATGACCCAGGAACTGATCTTTCTAATTTTACTCAATCCTAATTTAAATTTAAGTTGCCACATTTGACTAGTGGTTACCATAATGGACAGTGCAGATTTAGATACTCATGTCCTCATTTAACTTAAAAAGACAGATTAAATGGTTTCAAATTAGCCCTTGAAATAGACCCGAAAGGATAAAACTGGTTATATATTTTGGAGATTCAGTGCTCCATTTGTTAATTTCTGATGTTTATTTTGTCTCCTGTGTTTTTACCCTTCTCCTTCATTGAATATAATTAAAATATATTCTATAAATTATTGTTATAGACATATGTGTGAGTATCTGTGAATGTAATTTTTATTTGTGGGATTTTAATAAATAAATATAAACATAAATGAATGTACATAAAAATAGTTTGTGTGATATTAGCCATAGAACTGTTCCTAACATTTCTCTTGTATGTCAGTAATTGCCATGTCTTTGGAGTCAACTAGACATGGGGTCTCAAGTTCTAGTTCTTTGACCAGCTAAATGATCTTTGGCAAATAACTAAGCTTCTCAAGTCCTCAATTTCTTCATTAGTGCATAGAGATAATGCTTCATCCATTGTAGAGTTATGGTGCAGGTTAAAGAAGCAAGTAATTCAAAGCATGGAGCATTGTGCTTCTTTCCTAGTGTTAAGCAAATGTGAACATGTCAGGCAGCCTCATTCATTTTTTTGTTTTGTTTCGTTTCGTTTCATTAATCCTTACCTGAGGATATTTTTCCATTGATTTTTAGGAAGAATGAAAGAGAGAGAGGGAAAGTCAGAGAGAAATATTGATGTGAGAGAAACACATTGATTGGTTGCCTCTTGCACGATCCCTGACTAGGGCCCGGCCAGGGAGGAGCCTACAACCAAGGTATGTGCCCTTGACCAGAATCAAACCCAGGACCCTTTGGTCCACAGGCTGACGCTCTATCCACTGAGCCAAACTGGCTGGGGCGCCAGTCTTATTCTTAATGTTGCATACTGTGTTATATGAATACAACATGTCCTCAAAAGGAACATTTTTTTTTTCCTTTTAGGTGGCTAACAAGGAATAATTCCCAACCCACCTGAATACAAACAGTACCCGTGAGCTTTAGCACTTTCTCCTCCACTGGCCTCGCAAACTTATAGGGTGATCTTACAGGGTGCCTCAGTACAACAATTTTATACAGTTTAAGGGAAATAATACTAGTTTAAAATATTTAAAGAATTGTCCCAGGAGGGATGTTTCTCTTGAGCTTCTACTGTAAGATTTTACTTTTAATAGTAAAATTGTCAAGCCATGTACCTATTGGCATTCAGACTGGGACAATTACTTTATGACAACCAAACTTAGGTTATGGTTCATGTAATTTAGGGAGCCTTCGTCTATGATCTTATAAATCACAATGCCAGTTGAAGGAGAAGAAGCTGACATTACCAGCTGAATTAGGGGAGAGGGGGTGACTAATGCTAAAATAAAATACAAATATAGTAAGTTCTTCACACCCAGCCCCACACCTTCTCTCATTAATGTCAGTGCCCAGTTGGGCAGTTGTCTTCTGTGATAAACAACCCCCACACATCCACTGCCATGTTGAACTTCCTAAGGTGTCAACACCCTCTCACTTGAGCTGCATGTAAAGTTGAAGGAGCTGAGATAGATGCCAGCCTAGGCTTCTTCCAACCCGAGTGTCTGCATTTTCCACTGGGAGATCCTAGGATGGAAACTATACTTGACGATAATGTTTTTGAAGTCAATCTAAGAAGGATGCCTTTTCATATGCTTTGACATCTGGTTACAGATGTTTTGCCTTTACAAAATGAATCATGGTGCGTGTGGATGTAATGTGCCTATAATCAAGATTGAATTAAACTATATAAAGAAGGAACCATCAAAAAGGCAAGATACTTTGGGGACTAATAATGATGATGAATAGCGTCATTCACACAACACAATAGTGTGTTGATTATAGGGGAAAACCTGCTCCTAATATAAGGATTCAACAATTGTCAAAAACCAGCACGCTCCTATGTGGGCATCAGATGTGCTAAGGTTTTGTGACAGCCTTACAAGAAAAGCAAAATAAAGCCAAGGCAGTGAAAAAGCATCTAGGAGTTTTATTTTATTTTATTTTTTTACGTGAAAGAAAATATTTTAAGAATTTTGAAGAACACCTTCATTGTAAAGTTTTTGCCACGTGGTAACTTCCTTAAAAAACATCTAAGGTTGGAAGATATGGTATATCGCAAATTAAATAGAAGTTTGGGATACAGTTGAAGCAAGCGAACAAACAAAAAATAGCTGCAAGGCCCACCGAATGTTTACAAGAGGGTGCTCCTGTGTGGGAGGATCTTCAGAGTTTATAGTACCTCTAAAGTGTGTAGGTCGGAAATCTAGAAAAAGGAAAAAGAATAGTAGGTTGGTAGTTATTTGGATAGACTATGTATTTATGGGCAGTGAAAAAGACTGAACTGCCTACTTGACATTTTAAAATATCAGTAGAGTTATTTAAAATCTTGGTAGATGTATCAGCTCTCTTTAGAAAACCAGGCATAATGGGAAATATCCTACTATCTTCTTAGGTTGAAAAAAAATTTTCAGGGTTATTGATTATCAGAATCAATAACTACTTATCTTTTTGTGAATTGTCTGTTTAAAATCTCATTAAGAGAAAAGCTATGCATTTTGCCTTTATATACATTATCCCAAATTATAAGGATTTGAAAACGAAATATCTCGCCAGTCATAGAAAGGGTTGAAATGGATTACCTGTGTTCATGCTTGCAATCCTTGGGCTGTTTCAGCTCCGTGTCTCTCAACAGACACCATGACCCATGGCAGGTTTGTGGCAGCTGAACTGTGATATGAATAAGCAGCCATTAGGAAATAGAAAGAAGTAGATCTATTTTATTTTAGTTTGTTTTGTACAACGAAAATTTGATTTCTAACTTTTAAGTGTAAAAATAGATTATGTATATAGAAATTCAAGTTGGGAAAGATAGATGATAAAAAAACACAAATGTATATGAAACTTAAAGATCAGCTTTCCAACATGCCCAACTCAATGCATGAACGATGTGTAAATACCACACATTTCCACTTAGTTGAAAACATTCATGTGTTAAGATGGTTTTGTTACCAGTTGAATTTGCGTGTTTGGACGATTTGAGCAATGTCTTGGTGGAAGTCAAAGCACATGCACTTTGAACACTTAGAAATAAATTACAATATTTTAAAAAATAGATAAAATAATAAAATTATAGTTGAAATCATATAAGTATATTCCAAACTGTCACAAAAATTGGCTTCTGAAAGCTAAAACATCTCTGTATATGGATCTGTGCTGTCCAATACAACAGCTACAATAGAGTTGTGACATTTGAGCAATTGACATGTGGGTAATGCCAATTGAGATATGCCTTAAGTATACCATCGACAGATTTAGAAGACTTAGTATGAATAAAAATAATGTGAGATATTGTCATATTGATGACATAGTGATATGTTACTATTTTGGATATATCGGGTTGAGTAAAAGACTTTATTAGAATTAATCTTGATTCTTTTTTTAAATATATCTTATTGATTTTTACAGAGAGGAAGGGAGAGGGATAGAGAGTTAGAAACATTAATGAGAGAGAAACATCGATCAGCTGCCTCCTGTACACCCCCTACTGGGGATGTGCCTGCAACCAAGGTACATGCCCTTGACTGGAATCAAAACCGGAACCCTTCAGTCCGCAGGCCGAGGCTCTATTCACTGAGCCAAACCGGTCAGGGCAATCTTGATTCTTTTATTAATTTAAACATGGCTACAAGGACGTTGCAAATTATTCTTGTTTCTGTTATGTGGAATTTGCATTCTGTTTCTATTGGTTGGCATTGATATAGACAGTGTTTATCTTTAAGTACAAAAGAATGAGGCAAGTGCATGTATGTGTATGTTCATTTTCTAATTCTGCTTTCACAAATTGTACCAATAACTTAGTGGCTGAAAACAACTCAAGTTTATTAATTTACTGTTCCTGAGGTCAGAAGTCCAAGTGGGCATCCCTAGGCAACATCAGGCTGTTAGCAAGTCTTCCTTCTTTACGTAGGCTCTAAAGTAGGATCCTTTTTGTTACCTTTTCCAGCTTTTAGAGGCCAGCCTCCCACATTCTTTCACTTTGTGGCTCATCTCAAGGGCAAATAATCTGCCTCTTCAATTCTTCCTTGCCATGACACCTAAGGTATCCACATGTTCCTGGGATTTGGTCATAGACATCTTTGGGTGGTCACTATTCTGCCTACCACAGAGGCCTGGTGCACGAAATTCGTCCCTCAGCCTGGCCTGCGCCCTCTTGCAATCTGGGAGCCCTCGGGGGATGTCCGACTGATGGCTTAGGCCCACTCCCCTCTGCCACAGAGGCGGGAGAGGCTCCCACCACCACGCTTGCCAGCCATGAGCCTGGCTCAGGGCTTCTGGCTGAGCAGCACTCCCCCTGTGGGAGCACACTGACCACCAGGGTGCAGCTCCTGCGTTGAGCATCTGCCCCCTGGTGGTCAGTGCGTGCCATAGCGACTGGTTGTTCCACCATTCGGTCAATTTGCATATTAGCCTTTTAGTATATAGGATAGTTAATGGCATTTATGAATATTTACCATCTGTTTATAGCTATTTATCATTTATCTTTGTCTTCTCCATTCCACAAAAAGTGAATCTTTTTCTTCAGACTTCCCCCCTCTTTTAGTACTAATTATTTTTATCATTTTAAGTCTTCTGAAAACTTCAGATAGTTTTCATCTCACCCAAATACTCATAGCTAAAAGTGAGTATGATAACATGTAAAGATTCAGTTGTTCATTTTTATTTGGTGGTTTTAATTAGGAAAAAAAATAAAATAAAACCTCTCCAAATTTGAAATTGTTTGTTGTGCTCCTCAAGTAAATTAACAACTTACACAGCAGCCATATCAGAAGAAAAGAAATGTGAATTCCAGTGGGAGAGCACAGCTGTGCATGGATAGAATGAGTAGAACTTTCATGAAAAAGAAAAGGCTTTGAAACGAAACCAAACAAAGGAAAAAGGAAAAGTACTTCTCTGCCTCTCCAAGGGATTGTGTTGGTTTAGCACACATACTCAGACCTTTGGAGATTATCTTGGGACATACTGCTGTTAGTTGAAAAGTGGGTTCCTCAAGAAACTGTAGAAACCTGGTAAACATTTGGTAATATCTTTGCACCCTGTCAGATACCAAAAAAATCAGTCTTATTTTGAAAGTACAGTCAGCCCTCTATGTCCATGGGTTTCACATCTGATGGTTCAGCCAACTGCAGATAGAAAATATTTTTTGAACAATGTTACATTATTGCTGATATATGCTATACAAGGATGGTTTCACCTATACTAACCGTGGACAGACCTTTTTCTTTCTTGTCATTATTCCCTAGAAAATAGAGTTTAACAACTATTTACATAGCATTTGCATAGCATTTACAATGTATAGGTATTATAAGTAATCTAGAGATGAGTTAAATTATACCAGAGGATGTGCGTAGGCGGCACCATTTTATATAAGAGACTGGAGCACCTCAGGATTTTGATGTTTGGAGTCCTGAAATCAATCCCCTGAGGATACTCAGAGTAACTGTATAGTTGATTAGACACAATTTTTACTGTTGCTATTATAATATTGGGTGATAATGAAGCTTAATTAAAAGATAATTGATGAGAGTAGTGCTTGGGAGTCATACTTGTCCCTTGCATATTTATACAAGACTCAAAGATTTCCAAAGGTAATAATTCATAGTTTTAAATGAAACCCAACTTTTAAGATGTTAAATTCTGAATTACATTATTGAAATGCTTTCCTCTTTGCAGTAATGAAATGGTTTACCTACACTTAGAAAACAGTTAATTTACCCTACCTATCGGACTGAGCATAAGTAGATACTAATTGCCACAGAGGTATGAGAGTACAATCAGTGAACTCTAAATACAGTGGTTTAAACACAAAATACAGGCTGCATGTTTCTTCCTTTGCATCTTTTTCTTTCCTTTTTGTTTATACCAGTGTTATTAAAGCAACTTTATTTCTGAAAGCTTTGCATTATTTCCATGTAGGTAATTTTTAGGAAAACGTATTAGCTAAAGATAGATAAAATAAAATAAAGTGATTGAAGAAGCCAAAATAAATTTATTTTATAATCCCTTAACATAATTAATTCTCTTTTTATCTTAAAAATGGTTAATTTTTAAAATTATATAAGTAATATTAATAAGTTGTGATATGCAAAACAAAGTTTTTGTTGTAAATTTAGTTCATAATAATTTCAATCTCAGGTTGGATAAAACTTTTATTTGGTTTTAAAATGCATTCAGTATAGGATATGTCTTTTAATAGATTTAGACTATATTTATATTATTTAAAAAATGTAATTGTGGATGGTAGCAAATTTCTAATGTTCATGCATTGGGTAAAATCCTTAAAACTGAGGGTTGAAATGAGGCCAAATCTTGAAGCATTCATCAAGATGAAATCTGATCTGTATATATTTAAAGACAGTGACTGAAATAACACAAAAATAACTGTATTGGTTTAGACATTTGGATCTCACAGACACATGCCTACACAAGTTTCTTTCTGAACTCATGCAGATAACATTGAACTCTTTCCTCAGTACAGCTGAGCATTAACAGTGTGGTGGAGGTGATGATATATGCTGAATGATATATTTGAAATCAAGTCATTTTTATTTGTTTTATTTTTTTTAATATACTTTATTGATTTTTTACAGAGAGGAAGGGAGAGAGATAGAGAGTTAGAAACATCGACCAGCTGCCTCCTGCACATCTCCCACCGGAGATGTGCCCGCAACCCAGGTACATGCCCCTGACCGGAATCGAACCTGGGACCCCTCAGTCCGCAGGCCGATGCTCCATCCACTGAGCCAAACCGGTTTCGGCTCAAGACATTTTTAAAGAACACTTAATAAAGGGAAGTCAGCAGGCCAAACAAATTATATATTTTTTCTCTTAATTTTAATTGGGGTGTAGGAGCTAGAAAAAAAATTACAAAGTACCTAAAGATTGTTAAATTTTCTTTTTTTAGAAGAGAATTAGGCAAATATAAATAAATTCCTAAAAGGACCAAATGTGACATTAAATAACATATAAATAAATTTAATATAGCTAGTACTAACCACAGTAGGAAATCAGACTAGGAAATTATGAACTTTGCCAGGGGAAGCTAGACATATTTCAAAAGAACTATGACCATGCAATAGACTTTGAAAGTTAAAAAGAAGTTGGCCAGGTTGAGATTAAGGCAATAAATGATGCAAGGAACACAGCTCTCTGCACAATGGCCTACCATTGAAGAGATATTAATTCGTTGTATAACTTTATAATTTTGTTTGTACCCACTAAAATTCTAAGAATAGATGGGGGTGGGAAAGGTGAAGATGGATATTTTCTGTCATTATCTGGCCAAGATATGATGAAATCATGACACAGCATCTGTATACAAGGTATGAAAGAATGCACTGGGTCAGTGCTTCTCTAAAGGTGGTCATTAGCCCTGCCAGTGTGGCTCAGTGTTTGAGCATTGACCTATGAACCAGGAGGTCACGGTTTGATTCCCGGTCAGCGCCCATGCCTAGTTGCAGGCTCAATCCCCAGTGTGGGGCACACAGGAGGCAGCTGATCAATGATTCTCTCTCATCATTGATGTTTCTATCTCTTTCTCCCTCTCCCTCTCTGAAATCAATAAAAAAATATATATATTTTTAAAAGGTGGTCATCAAATCAGAAGTATTCACCAGGCAACTTGCCAAAATGCCAGCTCTCTAGGGCCTCATCCCAGAGCTATTGAATCAAAACTTCTGAGGTAGCAGCCTTTTTTAAAAAGTTTAATTGAAACACAATTGATAACCAAAAATTGTAATGTTCAAAGTATATATCTTGTTGAGTTTGGACATATGCATACACCTATGATACCATCACCAAGGTACTAAACATAGTTATCACTTTAGGCAACCTATGTTTTAACAAGTAGTGTGGGGAATCAGAAATATACTAATATTTGAAGGCTACTGCCTTAGAAATATATTTCCAGAACTAAACACCCAGAATTAAGGAATTGTTTAGATTTGGGGATAAGTCCTATGGAAGGATCAGGAACTGCTTAAAATTTTATTTTGGGTAACTAAGTGAAAAGTGGTATCATTAAATGAGATAGGATATATGAGAGGAGAGTTACGCCCAAAAGAGTGCCATACTGTTGAAAATGTTTAAATTGGTAAGGAAGCTGTCATTACAAAGTTAGAGGTTTCTGGTCAAATGTCAGGAATTGGTCTTATTGGATCAATTTTTTGGTCTTTATTTGACCAGATGATCTGTTATTAATGTGTTTGTAGTTTATCCCTACAGCTAAGGAGCTTGATTAGAGGCTGAAACACCATTAGGATACACAGTAGGAAATCAGACTAGGAAATTATGACTAGGAATCAAACCGTGGTGTAGAGGAAAGAGCCTTGATTTTGGGGTCAGAGGACCTGGACTATGGCTATGGCCTAGAACAATCTGTAATACTCTCTAGCTATGCTCACTAGTTGTGCTACCTTTAGAAAATTACTTGAGGTGTATTTGTGTGTGTTTTTTGCATCTCCCCGACTCAGGATAATAAAAATATTGCCTTTTATAGTGATTATGAAAAAAGTAATGCTTAAAAACAGAACAGTCACTGGCAATAAATGGCAGATTTTGTCCTTCTCAGCTATTTGCTATTTGCACAGAATTTCCTTTTTATCATACAAAAACTTGGCCAAGAATTGGTGAATTTTGGGGAAGAAGATTGAGGAGAATAAAAACCTGCAGAGGAAACCAAGACCCAATAGTTACCTGGAAGCTTATTTGAATGGTGAAACTCTAAAATAGCCACACGTAGTTTCCCAGAGAAAATTCTTGAGCAACACATCTAAAAATATTTACTAAGGGAATGCAGAAAAAAAAATGGACAAGGTTCTTTTGAAGAGACATGGGACCAACAGATATATTACATTTCACATATAATATAGCAATGCACTGTAATGTTTTGCTATCAGCTACACCAATTAATGCAGATGATGCTAATTAAAAGTAAATTTAGAGAGTGATTAGGTTCTCTCACCATTGTTAGGGAGAATTGATTCTTCTATAGATCTAATATGTTGAAGTAAGAAGTTAATGATCTATTGATGGATTTTAAAGCACCTAATTTAGATTATAATTCTGAGGAAAACATTTGCGTTAATACTGAATATTAAATGACAAACGTTTTCTCTTAGAAAAGGATTGGCACCATTTGTGTAACCCTAGAGCAACGCACATGTTGATGTTTCGAATAAATTATTGTGTATGGCTGTATAATCTCAATTTTGGTCTTATAAAATTTATAATACAAGAATTCTATTGCACATGTGCTCATTTATGTGGCAGTATACAGCTGTGTGTGGCATAATAACTCTATTGAACAAAATTATGTGCTGTGGAACTTGCAAACATTTCATGGTCCCATCTGGACTTCTTTGCAGTTGAGAAGGCTAAAGTGGGCAAAGATTTTACAGGATTGCAGAAAACAGTGATAGATTTCTGCTGTCAATTTAATATTCAGAAAATAAGGTCAGTAGGTGGTAAAGCTAGGAGGATGTCTTTTTTATACTCAAAAGAGGTTTTCAGTTAGGAACAAAGACAGTCTCCCTATACCAGTGATGGCGAACCTTTTGAGCTCAGCATGTCAGCATTTTGAAAAACCCTAACTTAACTCTGGTGCCATGTCACATATAGAAATTTTTTGATATTTTCAACCATAGTAAAACAAAGACTTATATATATTTTTTAAATATATTTTATTGATTTTTTACAGAGAGGAAGGGAGAAGGGATAGAGAGCTAGAAACATCAATGAGAGAGAAACATCAATCAGCTGCCTCCTGCACACTCCCCACTCCCCAGTGCCCGCAACCAAGGTACATGCCTTTGACTGGAATCGAATCTGGGACCTTTCAGTCCACAGGCCGACACTCTATCCACTGAGCCAAACCAGTTAGGGCAAAGACTTATATTTTTGATATTTATTTTATATATTTAAATGCCATTTAACAAAGAAAAATCAACCAAAAAAATGAGTTCACGTGTCACCTCTGACACACGTGTCATAGGTTCGCCATCACTGCCCTATATGAAGGTCCTCAAATATAGGCAGACATCCAGTTCATATCTGCCTATATTGGCCTTCAGTTACTCTGCTCCTAAAATCTGATATCTTAAGCACAACAAACTAGTTGATTCTTATATTTCACCAGCACAGGCATTTAAGTGATCCTGGAAAATTATCCTCTGAGAACTTAAATTTGGCTGATGCTATATAAGACTTAGTTATGCTATTTGTTTTTTTATGGGGAAAAGAGGAAAAGGGTAACATAAGTATGAGGCTGACTAAATGCGAGGACACAACTGTCCATTGCTTTCTTCTCATATCTTCTATCTCACTTTCTTTTTCTTTTGTCCTCCATTCTCTGTGCCCCCCTTCTATTCTTCTTCCCAAACAAAACATGGACACACAAAAAAAGAAAAGAAGGAAAAAGAAACAGCATCAGGTTTTTCTATATAAAATGTAGTAAAACTGAGTTTGGAACAATAAAATAGTGTATTGCAAAGTGGTAGTTCTTATACCTAGAAAATGGTGACAAAATGGAGGTGCTGTTATCACTGTCCTGGTGTTGTCTCATCTTCCCACTATGATGGTATGTTACATGTATTTTGGAATCTATCTATACATATATATGCATACTTGTGATGGTGAAACTTCTGCAACTATATAAATTAGATGGTAAAAGTAGAACCCTGAGGGGTGGTAGTGTAGATAAAAGCATGTTGATGATAACATGTAGCTAATAATTATTTAACACTAATATACACTATCATTTCCAAGGATTATAATAAGGAAAGTTGACTAGATATTGAATCACCTATAACAAAGCCTGTGGACAAAAAAAAAAAAAAATTATAAGCCAAATATTGTGATTGTAAGTTTGAGTTCTGAAACATTTTTAAGAATATATTTTAAAATTGGTTTAGACATTAGTGTAATTGTCTGATATTAAAACATAAAACATATGCTTTTATATACATAAGAAGATTAAAAAGAGATTATGTTATTATATACATATGTGTATATATATATATATATATATATATGCCATCCTATATAATAAAAGGCTAATATGCAAATCGACTGAACAGTGGAACGACCGGTCGATATGACAAGCAATGACCACTAGGGGACAGATGCTCAATGCAGGAGCTGTTCCCTAGTGATCAGTGCGCTCCCACAGGGGGAGCACCGCTCAGCCAGAAGCCAGGCTCATGGCTGGCAAGCACAGCAGCCGCCGCCTCCATAACAGTGCTAATGATGTCTAACTGCCGTCTTAGGCCCATTCGGGAAAGTGGGCCTAAGCCGGCAGTTGGACATCCCCCAAGGGCTTCTAGACTGTGAGAGGGCACAGGCTGGGCTGACGGACCCCCCTGAGTGCATGAATTTTGTGCCCCAGGCCTCTAGTCTTATATAATCATTGTACAAGTTCAGGCATATATATCATGCTTTCAGCAAATCAAACCTCAAATTTTGTTGAGCATTTGATTGCTTTTATCTATACAGTTAAATACTTGATGTGTCAGATGATCATCATATATATGTATTTATTTCAATGGATAGAGACTCAAACTTTTATTCAACCAATCAGCTCACACATGCATTTACCAGCATGGATTTGCATTTTAAAAGGAAGTTAGAAAGCACAGCTACTAACACTGTTATCAAATCATGAGGTGAAGAAAGAGTGAGCTAAAACCTGATTCCAGACAAGCTGTTTAGAACAGTACCTTTTTTGTTAATTTTATTGTTGAGAGTAGTTCAATAAATGAAGGGACATTTTAGTATTATGTTTATATTTGATGTTGGGAACAGAAATATTTATCCCTACTTCTATTATCAACACAGTAATTATTTTCTTAACAAGTATAATATTGAAATCCAATTAACCAATTGTACACAACAACGAAACTAACAAAAGCATCCTTTGGACTGGACTATTTAAACTAATTATAAGCCCCTGAAAATAATGCACAAGTACGCTGAGCTAATATAGTAGAATGTACTAGATTCTTTTAATATGTAGAGCAAGCTGCTTTCCTATTGTAAACTACCATAGCAAACAATCCTCCCCCCACTTCCACCCCTACAAATTCTGTTCATCTGGCTTTTTTCTTTCTATTTTCTTTTAACCTCCTTCACCAAGATACTTATAAGTGCCCGTACTTGAAAAATTTTACCAGAAGAAATAGATATTTATGTGATCAATTAAAACAGGCATGATTTGGGTCAAAATTTATTTTTTTGCAGTTTCGTCTCTCAAGGGGATGAAAGGATAAGCATTTAGGCACCATGTACATTTCACACCCAGTACATGTTCGCGCAGTTCCAAATCAGACTATTGCTATTTGCAGCAACGTGCATGATAGAATAGCATTAATAGTCCAACAGTTTCACTGCACCATTGACAGTGCACCAATTTAATGCAGACCTTTTTTTTTTTTAAAGTAAATTAGCATAAATAAGCTTGCAAGAGTTATAGTCTCTCCTTAGATGGGTTTTGAGAATAGAGGCCTGGAATTATGCAATGATGCTAACAAAATTATTTTCCAGATGCATGACTTGAATAGGAATAGAGCTAAAAGCCAAAAAATGAAAAAAAACACACACCCTATTTTAAACAAATAACAAAAGTTCACTAAAGTAGAATATTTCTTTAAACAAAACTATGCTTTACCAATTAATGCAAACTGCAATTCTGGCATGAAATAATTATTCCTTGAGGTAGTCTCAGCTCAATTTCATAGAAAAATCAGGGGGAGAGAATGATGTTTGTATCTGTTATATTGATTCTGTCTATAGTTATAGACCCAAATATTTTAACATGTGCATCCCTGTAATATCTGAAGCTCCGTTCCATTTATAATCATAATTCTCCCGCTGAGAACACGGCTTGTGCTGATGCCAGCCTGTGCCTCTCTCCTTGAGGTCAGAAGAAATGTAATTTATATTTTTTAATTACTTTAAACTTTAGCTCTGAGGAGATGACTTTATCTTAAACCCTAACACTTCCAGAGATAAATGCATCCCTTTAAGAACAGTAGCTATTTTCACATTTTTCATTTACATGCAAGCATATTGAAAAGGCACCGTTGGTACAGAATAAATAAATCTGCTTGTTTACAATTTATTTAAAAATACTTACCAAGTGTTTCTGTGTCTTAAGCCTTTTGACCACCTCCCCACTTCCCTGCCAGAAGCATACTTTCATTATAATGTGTAACTTTTAGATTCTTTCTACTCTACAGAGTTTCCAAGGGAAATATTTTACTTGTAAGGACAATGAATAGATACAGAGTGAATCTTAAGTAGTATCTTACTCACTGAGAAGCTTTTCTCTCTGCCAGGATGATGCCTGAAAGAAGCTTCTACACTGTAATCATTTCACGATAAAGAAAAAAGTAAAATTTTTTTTTCATTAGAAATTGCAACTGCCCTCAATGTGTCCTAACCTTCATTTTTTTCCTTGCTCATACAATATGTGAAACCCGTTACACGAATGAAACAGGATTGCTTCTCTTTTGTATAGACCCGGCACCAGTATCTTAGGTTATATAGACCAATAAGACCATTCTCCTGAAACTCGTCTAAGTCCCAGAAGGGCAAATGTACAAATCCTGCAAAGGTTTCAAAGAACTTCTTTATGGGCTTAGAAATAAATGTACTTCACAACTGTTGGCACCACATTTCCCATTATCTAGGGGCTGAGGAAACTCTTTTCCATCTGTTAGAAAATGGCACATTGGAGGGACACAATTGACCTCATCCTGTATGTAACTGATGGTTATAGCCTATGTGCTGCCTTATGGTAAATTTTTTAGATGAGAGATAAATTAATAAGTAAATTAATAAATAATAAGAGATAAAACCTTAGCCTAAATTAAAAAAATCAGGAAGAAGCCAGACATGCATGTGATAACTGATTCTTAATACAAGGCAACAAATCCTTTATTTACTAGGCTATAGGTATAGGCAATCCTATATAAATAAAAGGGTAATATGCAAATCAACTAAACTGTGAAACGACCAGTCTGTATGATATGCATTGACCACCAGGGGCGCTCCCCCTCAGACAGAAGCTGGGCTCACGGCTGGCAGAGCAGTGGCAGTGGCAGGAGCCTCCCCTGCCTCTGTGGCAGTGCTAAGGATGTCCGACCGATGGCTTAGAATGTCCTAAGCCATCGGTCGGACATCCCAGACTGTGAGAGGACACAGGCCAGGCTGAGGGACCCTCCCCTCCATGGCAGGAATCTCGTGCACCAGGCCTCTAGTATTCAAATAAGCTCTGAGACTGATTAACAAAAAAAAGTTTATAATAGTATTTCATATTTATTGAACATATGAACATTTATTTCTGTAGGTCAGGCACTTTTGGTGTACTGTCTATTAACTCAATATTTTCAACAATCTTACGAATTAGGAACTATATTATTCCCATTTTTAAGATGAGAAAACAGAAGCTCAGAATGATTAATTAATTTGCCCAAGGTCACACAGCTAAATGGCTGAAGCAACAATAAAAACCAGGAAGTCTAGCTTCAGAACACACAGAACTTAAAAAAAGGAGGGGACAAGTGAAACACAAAAAAGCAAAAGCAAAAAATAAAATAAATTCCTAAACTCTTCATTGGCAAGTTCACTGTGTGAAATAGTATTTCTGTGAAAACTGGGCAAGTCAGATTTCTGAGATTAACTTCCCCTTTCAAGTGAGTGCAGTTCATCGTACTTGGCCTACAGAGTGCAGGGTTTCTTGAATTTCAAATGGTTTATCGTGTAAAAGAACTTGGTAATACTGCTCTGCTTTTTTTTTTAATTTTTAAAGTTTTATTATTTTAAAAAAATTCTTTATTGTTTAAAGTATTACATATAGTATTACATATGTCTCCTTTCCCCCCCATTGATCTCTCCCCGGCCACCGCCACCTGCCAGCACATGCCCTCACCCCCCTAGTGTCTGTGTCCATTGGTTATGCTTATGTGCATGCATACAATTTTTTGGTTGATCTCTTACCCCTGCCCCTCCACTGCCTTCCCTCTGAGGTTTGACAGTCAGTTAGATGCTTCTGTGTCTCTGGATTATTTTTGTTCATCAGTTTATGTGGTTCACTATATTCCACAAATGAGTGAGATCATATGATATTTCTCTTTCTCTGACTGGCTTATTTTGCTTAGCATAATGCTCTGCATGTCCATCCATGCTGTTGCGAATGGTAAGAGTTCTTTTTTTACAGAAGCGTAGTATTCCATTGTGTAGATGTACCACAGCTTTTTAACCCACCCATCTGCTTATGGGCACTTAGGCTGTTTCCAAATATTAGCTATTGTAAATTGTGCTGCTATGAACATAGGGTGCATATGTCCTTTCTGATTGGTGTTTCTGGTTTCTTGGGATATATTCCTAGAAGTGGGATCACTGGGTCAAATGGGAGTTCCATTTTAACTTTTTGAGGAAACTTCATACTGTTTTTCCCAGTCGCTGCACCAGTCTGCATTCCCACCAGCAGTGCATGAGTGTTCCCTTTTCTCCGCATCCTCACCAGCACTTGTCCTTTGTTGATTTGTTGATGATAGCTATTTTGACAGGACTGAGATGGTACCTCATCGTCATTTTGATTTGCATCTCTCAGATGATTAGTGACTTTGAGCATGTTTTCATATGTCTCTTGGCCTCCTGTATGTCCTCTTTCCAAGAGTTTCTATTTAGGTCCTTTGCCCGATGTGAGTTGTTTTACCTGTTATTGATGTTTTTGTGTGTGTTTTAAAATGAGGAACTAAGTGTCTCTCCAGCTATTTACTAGTGTAATGGGGAGGTTTGGAAAGCTGGAAGCCATACTTTTTCGCGTTTATGTGCTATGAGCCTCTCCCCAGACATAGGGTTGAGCACTAAGAGGGATGTGGACAGAAGGGAATGCACTGAACGGATGGGCCACAGGCACAGCCACTGTGCGGGGAGTGAATGACAGCCGCCTGCCCTCAAATGCTTCTTTCACTCCAGGAAATTTAAAAAGTCATTAATCAATATTGTAGCACACTACCTTTTATTCTAAAAAAGATACTTTTTAAAGGAGAAAGAAATAGGTTCAAAATATTTTTTCTCTGTGAAAAAGTTAGGGAAGCAAAAAAATGTGCACGGACTTTTTCCCTAGTAACATATTCTGTTAGGGTATTAGCATACTATAATTTCAAAGACATCTATGATTGTTTTTCATTTTTTAAATATTACTTTGTTGAAAATCAGAGGAATAAATTTTACTATTTTATGATTAGAAGCAGAAACAAGCCTGATGTATATATTTTTGTAAAATAAACATAGCACACAGGCAATATAACAGCTCTATCCAATATGGTAACCACCAACTAACATATGGCTATTATTTTGTACTAATTAAAATTAAATAAAATTTGAAATTAATTTTTTTGTTTGTTTAAATTTATCTTTATTGTTGAAAGTATTACAAATGTCTCCTGTGTGTGTGTGTGTGTGTGTGTGTGTGTGTGTGTTTCCCTAGGATCTCTTCCATCCTACACTGGCCCCTCCCAGGCCTTCACCATACTATTGTCTGTGACCGTGTGCTATGCAAATATGCATATAAATTCTCAGTTAATTCCTCCATATCTTTCTCCCCACCCCTGCCTTCCCTCTGGAATTCATCAAAAATGTAGTTTTTCATTATTTATCACCACAGAAAATTCTGCTTGGACGGTGCTGGTATAGAGTTGTGGTATAGAGTTAGGTCAACCTGGAATCTAATTTCCTGAGTTCCGGTCTAGCTTCATTACTTACTAGCAGTGTGACCTTGGCCAAGTTCATCTTGAACCTCCTGCTTCATCTGCAAAATGGAGATAATGATAATACCTATTTCTGATACTTGTCATGAGAATTAAATGAGATAATGTATGTAAAACACTTAGCTCAGTGCCTGGCACAAAAGCTTAATAAGTGTGGTTATTCTTACCAGGAACTAGACATTTTTTAGAGTCATTAAATGAAATATCATTAATTGTTTTTCTTAAAAATCAATTGCACATTCTAGGATTAAAATGAATCAGATTATAGGCCCCTAAAAATGTAACAATAACATTTCACTTCCATATATGCAGATCTTTTTGTCCTTTTAAAAAGGGATTTGAAGCTAGTAACACATTTTTAAAGACAAATAAACAGAACTGAAAATGATGAACCTAATTTTTGAAAGATAAAACCAAAATTGTTTAAAGGGGAAAGAAGGGAGTTAAAAGAAAACCACAGTTAACTCAAACTATTGCAATCTTAGCTGAGGCTCCTGGTAGCTGTGATCAAAGGAAGACATCTATTTAGGCATAGCTTTCTTTGTGTTTGTTTTAATTCAGATGAGATGTATGAAAAGTTCTGAAATGTATTCACATACAATGTGAATCCTACTTATTCTTCATTAAGTAGCAGAACCTTATAGAATTAGTAGAAAATGTCTTGTTACACAAAGCTATTTTAATAACCTATCATATTTGTAGATTTTTAAAAAAGAAAAGCAGATATAATCAATAGGCCCTACTAATCATCTAGAACAGCAATTTTTAACCAGTGTGCCAGCAAGACTTTTTAAAACAATCAGTATCTGACTATTTAGGGGCACTGACCTCTTTTCCTATAGATTGTCAAATGATAATAATTTAAAAAAACAAAACAAAAAATGACAGCAGCCAACATAATAATAGCAGTCTGGTGTGAATGAATCAAAATTATGGCTTTTTTGGGGTCAGATTGGCAAAATAAAATATATTTCTTGGTGTGCTGCAGAATTTTAGTAATTAGTTGATGCATACCATGCAATGAAAACAATGGAAAATCTCCGATCTAGGGGAAAGCTAGTAGAAATTATCTTAGAGAAATCTACACTACAAGCTTAGAGGTGGGGCACTTATATAACATAGAGGTTACAGCACTAAAGGTAATTCTCACCGTATGGACCCAATCTCACTCCTACATTAGGGGCTGAGTGACTTGGAAAACTACAAACCTCTTATTGTCTCAGTTTTTCATCTATCAAATGGAGGTAATAATTATAACATTCTCTTGAATTTTTGTGGATAGTAAATTAGCTGGTGCTTATAGGGTAGACTGCTTGGTACTTAGTGCATATACAATACATGCCATTTCTTATATTACTCAACAACTTTGAATGGCTGACTGAGTTTGGAAAAATTCCATTTATTCCTCTCTTCCTCTGTTTTTTCCCCCTGCAAATTTGGTGTAGAAGTAGGCTTGTTGATTGCATTGTGAAGATTATCACAGTGTAAAAGAATACACTATAAAATGTTAATATAAGTATAAACACTTAAGTCCAATTTTTATATTTTTCTTTAAAATGTGAGGTAGTATTTTTGTGTGTTTTGATGCAGTTTCTAGAGGGCATGTGGTTTTTGGGGTGTGTTTTTAAAAATACTCTGGCAATATTTAATACATAGTTAATATTGGCAGAGTTTTCAACTTCGGGGGGCGGGGGGGGGGGAGAAGGACAGAGCATATATGCTAATGGAAATTACTTAGAGAAACCTGAGTAAATCTAGTAATTGTGTGCCATCTGTGGTAAGGAAATTAAATAGTGCACTTAAAGTGATTCAATAATTAAATATGTATTTATTAAATCATTTGTAATAGCTTTAGTGTATGACCTCTGGACTCAAAGTCAACCTCACGGTGATTACCCTTGAAGCTCCATTGAAAAGAGAATGACAGAATCAGCTTTCTTGTCCTTATTGCCTGAACATGCTGTACCTTGAGCCTCATTGTGAAAGAAACTTCCCTGTCGCTCACTGCCTTTGCACGCTGCTTAATCTCTGCAGCATGACACGGGGAGGGAGGGCAGGGGGAGAAGGGGAATGTCATGAAAGTTGATAATAAACAGAAACAGTCAGAAAATTACCTGTGGGCGGCGGCAGATGATGAGATACTGAGACAGAAGGCAGACACTCTGCACAGCAGCTGGAGAGGAGAAAAGGTACATTAGTCAAGTGAATGATGGAAGAAAAAAAATTCCAGCGAGGTGCTAACCATTTTCTTTACACTATTCCGTGTTTTTCAGATGCTGAGATATATTTATTAGCTGTCCATTCTTTTGTTAGTGTATTACTTAGGGGAAAATTTTTAAATTTTAGCTTTTGGCATTGTTTCATGAAACACAGACTGATTTAACTTGGTTTACATGAATGATTTACTTTGAAAAGTCACATTCTCACAGATCATGGCCAAACGTTTGGCTTATAGATCTAGGAATTAGCCCTCTGGATGCATGTTTATTTTTGTTTGTTTGTTTGTTTTATAAGCTAGGTTTCCTGGGCGATATGATGAAAATAAATGACTACAAACATTTCAAATTAATATTACTATTTCTTTCTATTTCTGACTTTCTCTTGTTAATTTACAGGGTTTCCCCCTTAGAAGATCCAATTTAACCTCTTTGTCCTAGTTTCTAAAACCAAATGGACCACATTTTATTATTCTAACGCCTACACCTACCTATTTCCATGCTACTCAATCTATCCTTTTCCTTTTCTACAGTTCAGTAAAGTTTGTATTAAGGAACATCCTCAAAAAGTAATTTGAAGGGAAAAGTTTTCCTAAGGTAATGTAGTTCTTATTTCTTCTATTTTCAACTTCAGCTCTTAACTTCTTTTCACCACATTCTCAAATGTACAGGGTTATGTAATTTTAGATAAGTCCCTTGGCCATTACCTCCTCTGCCACACTCTACATTCCATCAAATGATAGACCAAAGCATTTTGCACCTGGACATAGTTCAGTCTAGGCGCTTTGATGGTCAAAACAGAGAGATATTTTGGAAAATCATTAACATATAAATGAGAGACATTGAAAATGAACCTAATTTTCTATACCATTGGTTCTATGCAATTAAAGTATAAAATATTAACATCAAAACATTGTAAAATGTCTAATATCTTATAGATTAAGATGGCAGATCAGCTTTCCTCTGGTAATAAATTGTCAAACATACCACTTTCACAGAACAACATTTATTTTAGGCCATCTGTTCCACTTGCTTACACTTTTCGGTGTTGGAAGGCTCAGTCCAATTAGTGGAAATAGTGAAGCAGCTGTTTGCAATGTCTTAGAGAAATAGAATGTTCTAGAAAGTAACTCATTCACATGAAGATGGAGGGGGCACAGGCACACACACAGACACACAGACATTGTATACGTATTTTTGTTAGTATGGAGAAACCACAAAATCTGCATAAGGCCTTCTAGGAGTCAGCAGAAACCATCAGCAATTATATCAACTTCTTAAAAAAAAAGAAAACAAAAATATATACATTTAATTGACATTTTTAGAGACAGGGGAAGGGAGAGGGATAGAGATAGAAACATCTATGAGAGAGAAACAACACTGATCAGCTGCCTCCTGCACACCCCACCCAGGGCATCTAGCCAGCTACCCGGGCATGTGCCCCTACCCAGAATTGAACCAATGGCCTATTGGTTCCTGGCTCACAGCTCAACCGCTGAGCTACACCAGCCAGTCTAAAGTTCTGATCACTTTTAATTGAATACAGTTCCAATCACTACGAGAATTACAGACTTGTCATTAATTTTCAATTAATTATATTGTTGTCAGGAAATGTTTACCTCCTCTGTATCCCTGATATAGGGAACGACTACGTATTGGGATATTTTCAGAAAATTTATGTTGGGCAGACTTCCTTTAAGATTTTCTCTGTGCTGAAACAAACCCCACCTTCATTTTGCCAGAAGTACATTCCTGTGGGTGCTCGAGAGGGAGCTGCAGAGTTGTTATTTATTGACTGCTGAGGTCAAGACGAATTTTCAAGTAAAACTACAGAAAGCAATTCTTAGGAGGTAAAACTTTTCTTTTTTTATTGACAAAGGGCCAAAGGTGAATATTTTGGGGAGCTTAGATAAAAACTAGCTTCGACACTTTTGAATTATACACTAGGAAGGAGGAGGGGGAAATGAGTTGCAGCAGAACCATAAGACTCTAACAGTTTCTGATGCCTGCAAAACTGCCTTGTAGTATAAACCTCAAACTTGGAATATTGTCCTTCTTATTGTATTGAGAAAAATGTATTGAGAGCAGAAGCAATCCACATTCACATTTATAAAGCTGTGAGGGTTTTGAAATTCATGCCTGGATGAGCACCATATAAGCATTTTTCTTGATTTCTCAAACCAATCTTGCTGCTGTGGGACTCTATTAGGAGTTAGGAACCTAAGGGAAATGAAAGGTTTACATGTAAATAGCACGTTTGTGCAAACCCTCTTTTGTTTGGGCCTAATGGACCATTCATTTGCTTGTTTCTGTAATTCTTTACTCTTTACTTTTTAAAGTTAACATTTTTCTTACTGATTGCAACAGGTCGAAATAAATGATCTGAGGTTAATTAACAAGAATTAACTTGAACTTGATTTAATTATCTCTCCTGTTTGATATCATGAGTTAAAAGTCAAAATTACATTTTTAGAAGCCCTCTAACTCAGAGATAATACTTTTATATTAAAAACATTTTTGGCTTTCACCTAACATAAAAAAAATATTATTAAGCATTCTGAAAAAAATTTTGAGCAGCTAATTTATCTGATTTTCAACTCTTGTCATATGTTTCAAACCAAGACATCTAGAAGCATGTTCAATAAGGCCTCCACCCACAGGAAATAATAAAGATAACTCTGGCAAATAGAATTTGATAATTTTGAACCTCATTTCTCTATCTGTATTTAAATATATTAAATGATTAAAATGATAATTCCAAACTTTAGAGCAATTTGGAAACACATGTATTATATGGATATGATACAAAATAAATGCTAATTTCCTTCTCTTCCCCTGTTAAATATGTTGAAATGTATATATTTCTCCATATCCAAATAGCTGAGTTCTTTTCTGTCTTGGGCATACACAAAATATCAAGCCCATTACTTTGTGTGTGGATTCTGATAATATATATATCCTATCTCTCACTTAGTCATTGTGGCCAAAATAAGTTAATAGTGGACAATAGTTCCATTGACAAGGACAACCATAAGGTCAAGGCTTTGTAGCAGGAGTGGAAAGTATTGGTAGGTTGTTCATCAAAGAAATCAAAGAGGAAGATAAAAATGCATTAAGCCATTTTATAGGAAGGCACTAAAGAACCTTGCTGCTGTAAGAAAGTGTATCAAATTGCTTTTTTATTCAGAATGGAATTGAAATATGGACACTTGGAACTTGGTCTTTTGTAAAATTCAGCAGGGATCTTTTATTCCTGATATTTGGTTCCTTTCCAAGCATGTGTCTGGTGAAGTAGCTTGAATTACAAGCTAATAACTGATACTTTTAATCGACTCTCAGGCTTTAAAATAACTTTTTCCTTCTCTTCTTCTTTCCTTCTTTTCTCCTTTCCAGTCAATTATAGTACTTTCTAATGTTGGCACACATTTTAAATCAGAAACTCTGTAGCAGCCTGAGGTAGGAACCATAAAATGATCACCACAGAGAAGAGTAGGAGCAAAAATGGATTATTTGAAAATTTTTAAAAGGTGAATTATCAGGTGCAGTTTAGTCAATTCTCAACTTTATAGTAATTACCTATCAAGTAACTACCAAATTTCAAAATTATAAATATGATTTCTTGTCTTAAGATTAATATTTGAGACTATACTAGTCAAGGAAATTTCCAAACCACACGTAGAAAATGGAATGTATTTTCTGAGTTTTTGGAAACAGTATCTGCACTATATAATGATTTCTTAAGACCTACTTTTAAAATGATAATGTAAGTTACATTAATACAAAGGAGGTATTATTTTTATCATTGCATGCTTGCTTTTTTGTTAAATGTTTTAATTATATTCACTAAAAACAAGTTATACTTTATTCAGTCATTAAATGATCTAGCAATATTTCAGTTATCTCTAAATCATCTTATTAGAAACAATGGTTATAGTTTAAATCTCAAAAGTTTTCATTTGAGGTTGTGATGAGTGCATTAAAAACTAGAGAACATAATCTCTTGTCAGACAGACTTTGTTTTTTATCTGTCTATTTATCTATCTACATACCTATCTATCATCTATCTATCTATCTATCTATCTATCTATCTATCTAATCTATCATCTACCTTTTTTCCTTTCTAATGTATCTAGATATATATCATGTTTTTTCTCTGGGAAAGTAGACTATAAATATATACAGAGAAATACTATTACTTATTTGTCATATAAATTCAATGTTTTATAATTACTAAGAACAGGGAGGGCCCTGTCTTGGAGAAAATAATTGGATAATTCTGGAATATTATGATTTACATGTAAAAGAAATGAGAATTTTATAATGGTCCTGTCACATAGAATTCTATTCTGTTACAATAGCATTCACGTTATTTATAACCTCTTGTAAGTAGAACAATTTTTTCTGGGGATTTCCAGTTTAGGCTTGGATTTGCAAGTAATTATCTCAGGAATTTAGGCTAATATTTGCAAAGGATTAATACAGCAAAGAAAACTTTATGAAGATTTTTGAAACAAAAAAACATGATATTTTAAATTATGATTTGGGGGATGGTAAATTTGTTTTCAGTGTTAAAGTACATAATATAGTGTAAACTTATTTAAAATTCTGGTTGACACAGAAATGTGCATTGCTATAGAAAAGAGGAAGTGGCCTATTTAAAATTTACAGCAAATAATCTAGCCAGACAGAAGAAAAAAAAAAAAAACAGGGACAAAAGCATAATTATGAAAATGCTTGGAATACTGCTATTAAAGAGTAAAACATGTATAGATATATTGAACTTGAGAATAATTTAAAAAGGAGACATTTAATAATAGTATATACATGACACTTATTTAGAAAATTACCTGAAATCACTACTGTAACACTTCCCCCAAAGGCTTATACTAATGTATTTAAAATTATTTGTTTATATAGGTAACCTATTATACACAACTTTTATTATACCTAGTGAGATTTTTAGATAGGAAAAAAGAAAAGATAAAAACAGAATATACAAAAGACAAAAGAGAAATGAAGAGGAGAAGGAAGGGAGGGGAGAAGAAGGGGGGAACAGATAAGATGACTGATGAGAATGGAAGGGAAAGGAACATATAGCACATAGGCTAGTTGAAGAATCACACATTTTTTTGCATTTCCACATTAATTTTATCTTTACAAAATGTATAGCCAAAGCATTAAATGAGAATATATTTTATTCTGTCACTTCCTAATGAAATACAGAGAGCTTTAAAACTTGATATGTGTAATGAATTTCTTAAAAAGGTAGTAATATAATTTTCTTAAGTGATATCACAGGAAAATTTCCTTTTAGTCATTTTGGGAAGTGGGTATTATTTAGTTTTCAGGTAAATGTCACTTTAAAGAAGCCTCAATGGCCCCTTATTAATTTCATATCCTGTCACCTATTTTAACTTCTTGCACAAGATTTATCACTACCTAATGAGTATGCATTTATTTATTTGTTTTTATGTGCATCCCCAAGACTAGAATGTAGGTTAATGAGGTTAAGAGAGAAATTGTCTTGCTTGGTCTATCGAAGACGATCTATATTTAATAAATGAATAAACAAAGTAATACATATTTAATTTTAAATTTGACCAAGGTTTTTTCAGTAAAAATGTATTTGCCATGTCATCCATGCTAGTACCTGGGGACCCTCTGTGCACCTGTCTGCACACACTGATGACTGACTCCCCAGATGTGCAATGAGAAAGTTTTGTAGGTTGTATACCTGCTCCTTTCCATAATAGCAATGGCTCCACTTCATGCCCCATCTTCTGTCAGAAAATCAGAATGCATAAACTCGGTGAACTACCAGTCACTTTATTGTGCAAACAAATGCAACCTGGCTAGTCCAGATTCACGTTTGCACTTTGTGATGAAATGCCAAGTCATGCTTTAAATTTTATTGGCATAATAAGTGATATGTCTGTCAAATGAAAACACATACTACAAACTCTACAGTATTTTGTTCTTATCAATCAAGAATTACCATGAAAATATGTCTATAATAACATATTTTTCAAGCATGACATTGAAAATCACCCTGCCTACATTAAGGCCCAATTCACATTCCATCTCTTCCATTAATTCTTCTAAAATCTCACAATTCCCAGAATTTGCCTCACTCTCAACTCCCACGTAAGCCTTATCCAGGCCTGTATTATGTCACTTAACACATTCTTTTCTAGTAGAGTAAAACTATTCGCATATGGGTCCTTTACACCTATATTATAAATCTTCAAAGGTAGTGACCATGTTCGTTTTATCTTTTTCCTACTCAAACTACCTAGCATAATGCCTTATCCACTGTAAGGTCTCTAAAAACAGCTAATTGAAGTTTAGATCACCTGTGTAAGATCAGTCTTCAGATAATACATAAAAGATCAAAACCTAGCAAATTTATTTTAGAGTCAAATATGTTAATTATGTTCATATAGGCATTTATTAATTTACACAGATTAATTGTATGGTGTGTTTACAGTTACCAATGTACATAGCTTCTGGCAGCAGGAGAGGATGGGCCTGCGATGGTGGGTGTAATATAATGTATTATGTTTAATGCAGTAAACTATTCAAGGCTAACATTCTACCTGCCAAATCCAAACAATCGTTATAAAAATGTAATGAAGTGTTTCTTAAATGTGCAAGGATATTCAAGTAACGCCTATTAAAGGCCAGTGCTCAGGTTTTCTTTACAGTTTCAAGTTAATGTGCAAAACGTGTGTAAATTCCCAAATGACCCAAAGAAAATATATACTTATATCCATAATTGGTAATACAATAACTACACATTCATGAATATTAGATTTCAAGGGTGATAGGGGTCTTTAAAACCACTTTAGAGAGAGAGTGTTTTGAGTACGAAATAGGGTTTAAAACATTCTTTGGGGATTTTTGGAATCAGTCTTTCTGAAAATTGGCTCCTGGTATTTTTACAAGCATCTGACTTGCTATAGGAACTTGCAAAACAAGTAATTGAAAGACAGCTTTGCTGACAGAACTCCACTATTAATGTTATTAGACATGAGGAAAGAAAGAGCCATCATTTGAACCTATGGTTCAACTATGGGTGTGTATTGAGCAACTCCAAGGGTTGCCATTTGCATAGAGGACATGGTGATCTTGGAACCATGCAACGCAGCAGCTTTGGCAGTGAGTGACAGCTGTCATGCGTAGCATCATAGCAAGATGGGGAGGGTTTGTTGAAGAAATTATTCTTTTGTCTCATACAAAATTAAATTTAAAAATACTTAGAGTGAATATATAGGATACATTAGTTGAAAAGTTCTCACATGAACTATCTCAGTGCAGTGTCTCAAGGTAATTGGTTGAATGTAGGGGTGGTTTTGTAGTGTGTGGGGGAGGGCTATGTGTGTGTGTGTGTGTGTGTGTGTGTGTGCGCGCACGCGCGCGCTCTGTATGCCATTTGCTTACAACATTGAGCTTCTAGACCAGTGATGGCAAACCTTTTGAGCTCAGCGTGTCAGCATTTTGACAAACCCTAACTTCACTCTGGTGCTGTGTCACATATAGAAATGTTTTGATATTTGCAACCATAGTAAAACAAAGACTTATATTTTTGATATTTATTTTATATATTTAAATGCCATTTAACAAAGAAAAATCAACCAAAAAAAATGAGTTCGCGTCACCTCTGACACGCATGTCATAGGTTCGCCATCACTGTTCTAGACCATATATGACTTGTAGTTTAGCTAATCCTGTGATAATTCACTTAATAAAATTAATTAGAAATGTGGACATGTGGTATGAGAGAGTCTGGCTAGGTGGTGCACATATTGTAAAAGCTATGCAGTAAGGAGTTACTGTGTGCCTACTTCTAGACATAGTCTAGACCAGTGGTCTGCAAACTCATTAGTCAACAGAGCCAAATATCAACAGTACAATGATTGAAATTTCTTTTGAGAGCCAAATTTTTTCAAATTAAACTATATAGGTAGGTACATTGTTATTAACTTAATTAGGGTACTCCTAAGGCTTAGGAAGAGCCACACTCAAGGGGCCAAAGAGCTGCATGTGGCTCACGAGCCGCAGTTTGCTGACCACTGGTCTAGTCCTTTTAGTCCTCCAAAATTCTACTTTTAATTATATGGTTTTTGGATATGTTTAACATGAGAGATAATTTAAGTGATTCATAAAAATGGAATTAAGTGCTATTTTTAACAATTTAAATGCATTCTGTGCATAGAATTATGAGGGTTATAATGTAAGATCGATGAGGGCAAGAGCCTTGTTAGCTGTGCTCATTCATATACTGTATATGCAGGGCCCATCTATAATAATAAAAGGGTAATATGCTAATTACACTGGATGTCCTTCCCGACGACCTTCTGGACAAAGTCAGGGCTGCGAGGGAAGCCCGGATCCCGGGTGCCAGAGGGAAGCCGGTGCCGCCAGCTGGGGGAAGGAAGGCCTACTCTTGCATGAATTTTGTGCATCGGGCCTCTAGTAGGTATATAACATATAAACTGTCCCAGCACATATTGCAGAGTGAGACCTCAGAATCACTAATTGCCTGAATGAAGACATCCTGAACAGAAGAAATGAAGTATAACATCTTTACTTTTCTGAAGCTTATGGCATAAAGTTTCAGTTACCAAATGAATTAACAAGTGAAGTCGCTTAGGGAAAATTCACTTCACAGACACACACACACAGATAGATAGCTAGACTCAATTAGACATGGATAGGGATGTGTACGTAATGCATCTCATCTGACACCCAAGTGTGAGCTCTCACACACACAAAGTTTACATAATTATTAACACTCCGGTGTGGGGTGAATTTCCCGCCAAAATATAAGATGGCGCGGGCAATTATTTAGGTTTCCCGCGCAAAATCAGGGATTTTTATGATACCTATTACCCCAATGGGTATGAAACGGTTCGCATACGCAGGTAGGTATCTTTGTGAACGGCAAACAAACAAATATTTGGTAATACGCAGTTACAATCGGCCCGAGTTTACACGTTTCCCGCACTCCACCGCAAATCTATATGAACCGAGTTAAGACGGCTCCCGCGGAGTACGCGCAATTCACGCGAGCCGACTTAACTCGTTTCCCCCACTCCAAGTGTTAATCAAAATACAGCACTATGCACATCATCACTCCCAAACTATAACAATGATTACACACAAAAAACAGTGTGGTAGACTCTGTCGCTGTAGTGAGGACAATACAGAGAAGAGAAAATTAAAATCATGTTTAGATAAAGGTGCACACAAATAAATTTGTTTTATGGTTTACAATATTTTGATACTATTCTTGACTATAGGTACAGTATTGGTCAATATATAAGATACTTGTACTGAGGATAATACAGAAGTGTACTAATACAAGAGACTTTATTTCTTATTCATAACAAATACATTAAGACTTCCACCCAATAATCTTACTGCAATAAAACTTGCCATTTACCTGAGTAACTTAAAGCCAATCCCAGATTTATTTTAATTAGAAATTAGACTGTTTTAATAATTCCAAGATTTGGAACATCAAAATATGAAACTTAATCTTTCAAAACTTTGGCATTGATGAATATTTGAAAATCTTAATTAACTTGGTGGAAAGGCTGGAAAAGATTATCAGCATGTGGTGATTGACAGGATAATGAAATTTTTTTCCTGTAAAATTCTGATACATTTAGCCTGACTTGGGCTTCTTCCTCTATCATCAGTTATCTCTGTGTTATTTTTAGTTCAGCTGAATCAATACCAGGAAAATATTCTCCAGTGTAGTTTGTGATAAAATATTCTGATAGCAAACAAAGGTCACTGGACGTAGACCAAATTACAAGTCTAGATGAACTAAGTTTGTCCAAGACAACATTCTTAATTCTTTCCAACAATTTTCCTCCGAACTGCAAATGTGCCCGTGTCATTTAACTTCCGCTTCACTATCAGACCCTTATCTTCATATCATAGCACCATGCTAGCGACTTTCAATTCAGGACCTATAGATGCTATCCAGCCCTCTCTTTTCTTGGTGCAGTCATTTACAATCTCACATTATAAGCAAAGTCTTGAAGCTGTGCCCATTGTATTCTGAATTTTTACAAGAGGCTTCTATGTCAGGTATGTTTTGGTAGCATAAGAAGTTTGAGCCCAAATCTGCAATCCCTCAGGACCCCTATAGGAGACTCTAATCTAAATCCACTGAGACCTTGGGAAGTGCCTGAGAGATTAGCGCCTGTTGTGTGGTTCTAGGAGTGGGGAGCTGGAGGTTCCCATGAGAGAAGGGGAAGGTGGATAGGCAGGAGAAAAGACAATTAAGGGAGTGGCAGGAGAAATTCTTGAAGGGTGGCTTCCTTCGTTTTCATAGTAGCTCTCTCTGGGAAGTGGGATTTCTGGTATTTTTCACTTTTAAAACTACTTTTTAGTGGTGTTTGAAGGTTTTACAAGTGAATACAGATCAAATTTATAACCAGAGATAAAAGTTTTCATCTTGAAAACAATCTGGCTAACAAAACCACATAACCGATTTTAAAAATCAGAGATAACTGCAGCTTGGTATTAGTTTTAAAAAAGAAGTTAAATGTATCTACATGTAAAAACTACATAAATAGATGCCCAAAGTGAATCTACCTCTTCATGTCAGTATTATAAACACCGACTGAAGATCTGCATAACTAGTGGATCTTTCCTTAAAGGATCCATATGTGCATCAGAATGAATAGAATCTCTTCATGAGGATTCTAGCATTCAGTGACTCTGAAATATATAAAAATAGGAAATAATTATTCTGTTATTAGGATTTCATTTCAGGGTGTATGATTGTGTGTGTGTGTGTGTGTGTGTGTGTGTGAAAGAGAGAGAGAGAGAGAGAGAGAGAGAGAGAGAGAGAGATGAACAGTTTAGAGATGCTGTATATTGAAACATCCCATAAAATATTATGGACAGACAAATCAAGCTTTATTTCATAGTTTACCAGTCAATTTGGGAGGCACTGCAGTTGTTGAGACCTCTTAAGCTCTCTCTCCAGCACCCAGTGCTACCTTTCAGAACCCAGAACGCAGTTGAAGGACAGGGAAATGCTTGAGGATAGGTTTGCAGGGGAGGTGAAGCGTCAGAAGCGAAATTCTTTATCTGCTATAAAGCGGCACAAGCTGTAACACCCCGGCGGTCCTGGTTTAGTGAATTAACAGTAGGCTTCTGTCTGCTTTACTACAAATGCAATCCGGGCCTCATTACAATTATCCACAGCAACGCTAACCATTTGTTTGAGTAATGCAGGGCTGTACATATTCCCACTGTGAAATCTGTGTTTGAACAGGATTCACATTGATTTCTACCCACTGATTGTGTGCAGAGATTCTCATCCAAATTGATTATTTTTTTGTCTCCTCCGCCCTTCCTTTACTTTGCTTTCTGAATGGTGGAACTCCAGCAAGACATGTGTGTTCTGTGGACCACATTATTGTTCTATGCTACATTTCAAAAGAAAAGAACCCATTAGGAAAGTATTCTGATGAATGTAGAAAAAAAAAACCAAATGATTCATACATATTTAATCAGGCTGTATGATAAAACCATGCCAGGAAAAAAGAAAATATATATCTTGATGTAAATTGCCAGTTTTGTCAGACAAATTATGGGTGTGAGCAAGGGGTCTCCAAATGCAAAGGGCCCAGAGAATTAGGTGTCCTTACTTCTAACTCATTAAGACACCTTCAATTGTTTTTCAGAATGAGCTCATGCAGCCCCGAGGGAAGTGCATGACTAACATGTACTAGATTCATCACAGCGCAGACAAAAACTAGTAATTTCCCCCACTCCCTTCGTAGAGATGTTTTGCGGGAATTATCTCTGATCAAAATGGGTAAGAAAAATTCCTAATCAAATAAAAGGAATATATAACTTTGAAAAAAAAATTCTGAAGTTGCATCGTCAGCATGAGACAACTGTTGTAGTTAATAGCCCCTGAATATTAGTGATTTAACCTAATAGACTGACATTTCAAAAGCTTAGAACATGACTGGCCATGTTCTGCTGTGTCTTTCCATTGGACTCAGTGACTCGGGCTCTTTCCATCTTGTAGTTTCAGCCTCTCCCAAAAGCTCGGAGTCCTTTCAATTCTTCAAGGACATGAGGAAAGAAAAGAGGAGCAGGGCCTATGCTTTCCTTTCTTTCCTTTTTCAATGCATGAGTTCTGTAAGGGGCACATATCTCTAGGCCTCACATCACAGCCAGACAGTCAGATGACTACATCCAATTTCGGGGGAGCTGGGAAAGATGGTGTAGGTTGGAACCACAGAAGAATAAAGACTTGTTTGAATGAACATCTCTCTGGTTGCTGTCACAGGAGAGAATTCATGAAAAAGTTATTTGTTTTCTTCAGGATATAAAGAGATACAAAATAGAAACAAGGATGTTCATCTTTAGTTGCTTTGAAATTATGAAGTGCATGGGCCTGGGATTAGGAACCTGACATCTCTTATTTTGTTTAACGCATAGTCTGGCGAGAATTATTTTCATGTAAAGATGTAAAACATAGAATATTTCCTTTGAGTTACCTTCTATAAAGTCACTGTTTAAACTGGAAAGGCTTCTTGACAGTTAATAGTAATGAGTCTTGATTTTCTGTAGCAACAGACTCTGCTTACGGCTGACTGTGTGCAGGTAACCCTTGGGTATTCATGAACATTTTTTTGGTTAATCCTCACCCAAAGATATTTTTCCATTGATTTTTAGAGAGAGTGGAAGGGAGAGGGAGAGACAGAGAGAAACATCAATGTGAGAGAGACACATTGACTGGTTGCCTTCTGCATGTGCCAGACCAGGGTCGGGGAGGAGCCTACAACTGAAGCACATGCTCTTGACCAGAATCAGACCCAGGACCCTTCAGTGGGCTGATGCTCTATCCATTGAACCAAACTAGCTAGGGCTTAATGATTCTATTTTATTTTATTTTATTTTTTACAAATCTCATGTGTTCCACATGGAAAACAACCAGGTTTATTGATAAAGATATTCTTGGCAGTGCAGAGATTTTGTGATTTTTGCACAGTTGATGTCTGATTATTTTTAATGGTAGAGTAGGTAATGACTTTAAAAATTTACACTATAAACTCTAAAAAATCCCGGTGTTTAGTTTTATTGTGCATAATTGTGCTTACTGTGTCATTAAATCTATTTAGGTAAATGAAGCAAAACATTTTCTGAAGCGTGGTGGGAAAGTGGGAGAGTGCATTAGGATTAATGCATGACTGAATATTTCGTATGTTTCTTATGTGTTAATTGAACATAAACACACTCTTCGAACAGAGGCAGACTTGGATGTTTAAAACAAGTTCAACCCAGACATTTAAACCATAAATCAGATTTATCAGCTTGAGAAGTAAGTGGAACTCTTCAATTCTCTCTCATTTCTAGACTTCATTTTCCCATAAAAAGTAACTTGAAAATACTTAATTCATCTTTATTTTGATGATTATTGATTACAAATTTTTAGGTGTAAACTATTTAATTAGGCCTTGAGAGAAATACAGTGTTGAATCATACCTGGACGCTGCCTTTCAAAAAAGTTTACACGTAGTGATAGAAATAGTAGCTAAGCACCATAAGCTGCAACAGAAGGTAGCTATGAGATCTATGATTAGGAAAATGAAGCTACTAGACCAGGAGTTAAGAAGAAAGAAAAAGATGGGGAAAATGAGGAGAAACATTAGAGAGAAAATGTAAGTTTAAGAAGATAGCTCAATGGAAGTAAAGTAATCAGGAAAATGATTATTGAAACAAGAGACTTGAGTTAGTAGAGTGATGCAAATGAGAAACAAAATATAGAAAGTGTTTGCAGTAGAGGT
Source organism: Myotis yumanensis (assembly GCF_028538775.1). Lineage (NCBI taxonomy): Eukaryota > Metazoa > Chordata > Mammalia > Chiroptera > Vespertilionidae > Myotis > Myotis yumanensis. Next base: position 221,655,149 of record NW_027223752.1, on the reverse strand, counting down.
TGAAACACGACTTAGGGAATGTTACAAGACATGTCTGAATTTAAGGAGATGGTGGGGTGGGTGGTGAGATGAAGGTCTAACAGCAGAGTGAATTCACAAGGCCAAGGTAGTTGGAAGTCATCTTTCTCACCCTCATTTAGACTTGATTATTGGCAATGCCTGTAGCACTATTTTCATGGAAACTGACCATGGTTTGAAATGCTCTAGAGGTTGTGAAAACATACTGTGGAACTCAGACCAGACTCCTGCATGTATTATATATTTCACTATCCCTATTCTTATCCTGACAGCTAAACCTCCCTCTTCTGAGAGAATTGGCAGAAGAATAAGAGCATTAGAGTCAGCCCAGGGTTGAATTCTAACTCTATCATGAATTAACAGTATAATTTCCAACATTTCTTTTCCTCAACATAAACCTACTCTTAAATGAAACAGAGGACTCTTCTTAATTTGTAGATCTATTGTTAGGAGAAAGTGGAATAATATGTGTTTGAGTACAGTATCTGTACTCTTATCATATCACATTTATTTTTCACTTTCTGGACTCCTTGAAATTATATGCTGTAGCAATATTATTCAGCAAGAAAACATATTTTTACTTAATAATTAGTAAGTAAATTCTACTAGGTACTTTGGTTTACTGTCATTTTTTAAAAATCTTAACTTACATAATAAATAATTTTACTAAGAAATAAATTAACTTATGATACTGCTAAAATATTCTCTTGGTTGGGCGGTGAGCTTAATGAAATGCACATGTCTATGTCATTTTTCTCTCCAGAGGCATATAAGTAAAGGAAAAGGTTAACAAAAATTTCACAGAATTTTCAGAGAAATTGCCTCACATATAGGACACATTGCATTTAACATCTTGCATAGCATCTGTCCTTAATTTTCAGCTCTGAAAAGCTAAATGAAATGGCCATTAGTGTACAGACAGCATTAGGAGAGTGACTTGTTTCTTAATGCGGTTTTAGTAAGAGTTGGAAGAAATCCTGACTCTGGCAAAGAATATAAAGATTTTGAAAGTATTTTTCTTTGCTTGTCATTTGGCTGAATTGTTTTGATTCTACTTAACTTGGATTCACAGTGTTGTATTGTCCTTAAAGTACCAAGCAAATCTAGGAGATTATTTATTTCCTAATTATCCTAGCTGGTTAACAGATGAACAAAGAAAGGGATGTTTCCATTTGCCTATTATTTAATAGAAAATTCCCCTAAAACCTCTCTGTTCGTACTACAATATACAGCCCCCAAAATGTATTTTTAAGTTCTTTCCCAAATATATTAGGTTCCAGTTTCTCCATTATTTCATAGATTCTAAGCCCAGTGATTATAATTGATGTTGCATTTTGGAATTTCAGTCTTTGTGTAGATAAAACTTAACAGAATAGATTTCATGGCAGCCACTGAAAATATGAGTGTTACAACTATCCTTTCTCACTAAAATCTTCACAGAAATCCTAGAAGTTTTTAGGACCTACAGACCAAAAGAGTAATGGTGTTCAACAGGTAACCTACACATATTTTCGAACAGTCTCTCAGGAGGCATACATGTTTCTAGAATTTTACACAATTATAATTACTGGTATCTATCAAGTAATTTACCAAGGGCTATTGTGTGACATGTCCTACACCGTCATTACTGAAATTCCAGCTAGCATGGAGATTTCACTGACTCTGGTATACCAAACTGTTTGCCAGAATTATATTTGTATTAATAACTCATTCACCATCTTATATTTTCTCCCTTTATGCCAGGTCTTCTATGAGATTATCCCTGCCTTCCCTCCAGTCCTAGAATTTTACTTGATTTCTCTTTCTAAATGCAGTTGTATTTTCCCCTACGTTTGTACCACTAGTTGTGCCTTTGATATATTTAAATTTAAACTTCTTATTTTGATGTGGGAGTGAAGTAACAAGAATTCCTGAGGCTATGATCTGAAAGACAACAGCCAGACTCGCAGCAAGAGAAGTTGAGATAACAACAGTGGGCACACCAAAATGAGCATGCTGCTATGGCACGTGCTCCTAGTTTTATGAACATATTATGGAGCTGACAGATGCTATGATAAATTTGTATAAAGACATTGTCGGCAGCATAATTTTTATGTATTCCCTTTAAAGCTGTAAGTGTATGTGTCTGTGAGCAAATATGTATTAGCATACGTGCCGTTCTGCCTGCCTCGTTTGCTTTTTTTGGGACACAACATTCTGCCACCTTGGCATCCCACAGAATTAAAACGTTTCCACACATCACTGATATTTGTAGCACCTCTTATTTTCGCCATAAAAATATGTTGCATTATTTAGCTTCCCTTTGGAAAAAAAAAAAAAAGGCAAAACATGTGCGTGCGGGCACACACACACACACACACACACAAACTTATGTTCTGAGACCTTGGCCTAATGTTACTCATCTACAACATTAAAAAATACATTCAGGGATGTCTCAGAGCTGATTGGTTCAGGTTGTTTCATAATTTGGTTAATTAATAAAAGTAATCTGTGTGGTAGACTTCTCCAAAAAAGTTTCAAATAATTGCATTTTAAATACAAGTGAGAGTAAGCAACTAATATTTATTTCTAAAAAAATTTTAAAAGCTAATCTAATGCAACTATTGCACTAGAATCCTCTTCTGAGTCCCACAGAACATCCGTGACTTGCCATAAGGAAACCAAGCCCAGCTCTGCTGACTGTTAAGATAAATTTATCTTTTCCAGACTCAATTCTTAGTGTCTGTCTGCTAAGTCTTGATGAAGTAGCTAAATTAATCCCCCCAAGGACTCTTCAAATTGCCAGCTGAGCTTCCTTGGAACCTTCTTACAAATAGTCATTATGTCTTCTGTGAAGAAAATTTCACTTTGTATTTGATCAAACACCTTGGTTGTTTGAGTGTTGATAGAGTATCCTACACCATTCTTTACTGTAGTCTGCATTACCTGTATTCTTTTTGAAATTTTGAAAAAATCCCCTAGATTTATATTGTATGTATGTGTGTATATGTTCATTTATATGTGCATAATATCCACATGTGTATTCATTTGTTAGTCTTAAAATAATATATTTTATTATTAAAATGTATTATAAGGATCCTTTATAAGCTTGGCTCTGATTATAGGATCCATTTAAAATATGTAACATTTTGCAATGTGAGCAAACCTGCTCTGTATCAATCCTGCTTATTCTTTATTGATATTTTATCAACTTGATTCAATTTAACTGGAGGAATGTTTGAATTCCCTGGGGAAATTAAATTAGCTGATTTATTTTTAGGTATAGCATCACTTTTTGTATTTAGATGACTTATTAATGGCCATGATCATTTATGCCTTCCATAACTTTTAGTTTTAATTAAATGTTTTTTTAATATAAGTAAAGTACTGTAGAAAGTATTCTTAGTCCAGCAAAATAATTTTACTAGTATATGTATGATACTGGCTTTGAGTAGCTTAACATAATGTCCACTAACATGGCTTTAGTGTATTGGGATACGTTAAAAAATTGATATGATGTGTAATATTATACATAAGACTATTCTTAGAGTAAAATGGCTTTAAGTATGGTCTTTATAAAAGCTACTTATTTCTTATTTTTATGTTTATGCAATACACTACACTCAAATTTAATTATTAAAATGGGGAAAATCTCCTTTAAAACAAAAAAGAGGAAGGTAAATGTTTCATTTCAAAAGTACTCCCAAATTCAAGATTAATATTAGTTATTTGACTAGATGTTTTAATTTTGCCTTACTTATACTATAGTTCTTTGTGATGGATAACACATGAGATGAATAACATTGAGAAATGTCCTAATCTTGCAAAAATAAACTAAGGCAGCTCATTATAGAATATTCTGAAAATTGGCGAAGGGTAATAGGTATGAGAAAAATCCTTGTGTCACAAAACATAACTACCCCAATGATCAGAAGCAATCCCTAACTGGAGGTATGGCTTTGATTTATTTTGATAATTGACTATGCCCAGAACAGCTAATAAAGTAGGTCTATATAAATGTTGTAATTTGGTCCAGGTGGCAGTAATTTTCATACATGATTACGAAATTTTATCTTCCACCCTGTGAAATGTAGCAAATATAATATATAACTTTGATTTTAAAGGCCTAATTAATTCATTTTGCCATCAATCATTGGTGTGTTTTTGTGACCAGGAGAAAACAAACCCAAATGAAAATCACGACACCTCTATTTTTTTGTTGTAGAGATGCTATGCCTATTTTTATTAATGCACCATTAACTAATCATAGAATAAAAGAGATAGTCTTTGTCTGAAGGTTGTGTGCCTCCAATATGAAAACAGGCAGGGTCAGAAATGTCCTAGGCACCCAGACATTCAGAGTAGGTTTCCTCAGAGGGGAGCCCCCGGAATGTAGAGCGAGGTCCTTTGTGTAGGGTGGACCCTGAGCAGATGATGAAGATGTGGTATCTGCAGGCATAGCTGGGCGTCTGGAGGCGATCCTACTCCAGCTAATCAGGGGAACATAGCAGTACCTGAGTGTAGCACCAACAAACCTTCGCTCCCCGCTCCAGCAAGGAAGTTCATGGAGAACTTCAAGTTCAGACATATTTGGGTTTGCACAATAGCTCTTCCATCCTTAAATCAGATTACCAGAGGAAGTGGTTCAGAATCACAAAATGTCTCTAGAATGCCAAGATGGGGAACCTGGATGAATTTTAGAAAACCCAGGCAGGCAGATAAGCCTCTCAGTGAAGGTCTGATATCAAATAACAGGGCCCTAAGCACTAGGCTGGAGTGCAAGCATAAGAACTTAGTCCTTAAGGGTCATACTTACTATAGTCAAACCTTGGTGTCCAGGTAGTTTTAAGAATAAACAAAGAGAAACCAAGACTAACGCAAAAGCAGTTAAAAACACACAAAACCCACCCCGTTATAGTGGGATCTATCTAGGACTTGAAAAAATGCCCAATTTTCTAATCATGCATTAATCAGCTTCCCAAAGAACCCAAACTGTGAGTTCAGTATCTCTGACTGATGGAGAGGATTCAGAGTCTGAGTTGGGAGAGTGTGTGGTGGGATGTTGTTCGGTGGCAAGATTGCCAATTGTACTCCCTTGTCCCATAAATCCTAGCCTTGTCACATCGTCTCAGACATCCTTCAATGTATCCTCAAATTGCTTTGTCTTCTTTCGGACATTAACCTAGAGCTAGAGAACCCAGGGTCACTCATCCTTCACAAGTGTCAATTTCAGTAGAGGGAGGTTTGAAAGCATCATCCTACCAGTCCACCTCATTTTTCAAAAGTCTTGTCTGACCATTCATTTTCCATTTGATTCAAAATTTCATTCATCCTGTTTGTCTTCCTTTTTAGACCTTAGTTCAGCAATTTAATTTAGGGATGTTATGCTTCCTCACAAATAATAGAGAAAGACACATAGTTATTTGCTCTACTACCTATAGTAACCTAATATTTTGCACTTAAGAATTCTATCCAAACACTAGCCAGGCTTAACCACAGATTTAGAAGAAAAAGGAGAAAAAGGAAGAAAAATAAGTTAATATTTGTTATCCAAATTATTGTCTTCAGAATGAGAGCCAAATATATATATATATATATATATATATATATATATATATATATTCCTGAGCAGCATAATTTCATCTTATTTTAAATTGTTGGTGCTTAGAAAAGAACAACTAAAAAAAAAAAAAGACTGAAGTTTCAGTAAATTCCAATTACTTATGGCTTAGCAGCAGTAATTGAAAAGCTAATTTGTTTAGTAATGAACTTTATCTGCAGAGAGAAAAGACAACAAGACCATTATGGAATTCAGCAAGAATGACTTACTCTCCAGTTTTAAGAAAAAAAAAAATGGAGCGGGGGGGGCGGGGGGGGCGAGGACTAGAACTTGTCTGTACCATTTTTCAGATCAGTTAATATTAATCATATTTTGATTTTTCAAAATCTATAGTACAGACAATGATGTAGAGTCTAAGAACATTCTGATGATAATATTGAATATTATATAACAAATATATGACAATTTTTGAGCAAATAAAAGGTATAGGGCCTTATACCAAGAAAGTTGTCTTGAAGATCCAAGAAAGAAAATTCATAGTATCAGTGTTCACCCAAAGTTTTTCTAATGATGTAGATAAGATTTGAACAGAAATACTTATAATATAAGGAATAATGGGGTTGTTTGAATAAGACTCAAGTGGTTAGCGGTATGAGGAGGATGGAAAGATCATATTTGATTTAAATCTGGCAGGGGAAGGGTGGTTAGGATTTAACCAAGTATGTAAAAGGGATTAAACTGCTTCTTAACAGGGGGCAATTCTGACCCGTATTCCATTCTACCAAATAGGACATTTGGCAATTGTTTGTCACAACTGGGGACATGACACTGGCATTTAGTAAATAGAAGTCAAGGATCCCACGATCCACAAGATGAGATCCACAAAAGACACAGGCGTAGAGTCAGCTAGAAGGGTGTGGTGAAGAGAACATATTCATTTTGTTCATAACCTATTTTCACTGGGTGAATAAAATGATATATTTTAATACAGAGAGGTGGCTCTCTGTGGATGTAAATGTTTGTAGGGAGAGGATGCATCCCTCGTCTAAAGCGTAAGTAAGTACAACAAAAGCCATGTTTTTGGAATTACAACTATCAGAGAAGAAGAAACTTTGCCAGTGGGCAATGAAAAACTAAAAACTTGATTATGAGTCAAAAAAAAAATAAAAGATACAAATTAAGAAACTACAGTACAGTGGACACAGAAACTCAAAGGTCGTGTGTCCACGGGTGATAAGATGGTTTCTGCTGTCTTGTCTAAATGGATATAACTGGGAGACACTCAGCCCCTGTGAATAGTAGCACCATTTACTTAGATGCAGCTAGAGAACCTGGAGGAGACGGAGAAGTCACAACATTCTAGGACTTAGAATGTGGAGCAGCTATTACATGTAGTATAATTGCCTGTATGTGTTAATGAATACATGCTAAGTTTCTGGTAGATGCTAACATGGGTGTGTAATATTGAATATATTCAGGCCTTGTGTCAGAAATCTAATTATGCTTTTCTGAATCTGTTCTCATAATTATTGCTGGCAATTTAGCCCTGGTTAGCCAAGTGGGAAGGGCACAGTCTATAACAATTCTCCAAGACTGGCCTACATTCCCAGAAAGTGATGTGAAGACAACATTGTTTCTTCTCTGAAGGTCATTCTCTCATCTTTCTGCTTCCTCTGCTTTTCCACATAATTACAGTGGCTGCCACAGAGCTAAGTTATTGTGTAATTCCCAGGTGTGGCCCCTCCTTGTCTGCTTCTTTCCTTGTGTTTTTATCTCTCAGAAAAGTTGTTCATATAGCTCACTTTTTGCAAAAAACACTCATTTTAGACTTATAAACTTCAAGTTATATGGAAGCAGAAAATGCAACTGAAATAAGTTTGAAAATAAGTATAAAAGAAATATGTTATCAATACTACTATGAAGATGAATATTGGGATAAAGAAAAGAAAAAAAAAGACTGCCCACCACAAACAAGAATGATCCAGCATGAATGGTCAGTAGTGCCAAGGTTGAGAAATCCTGGGATAAAAAACATTCCATGTAGAAGGAAGAACACCCACAAAAGCAAGGCTTGGGACCTTTGGGAAATCCCAAATGCCGTAGTTTTCCTGTGCTATAGATTATGTGAGGAGTAGGGAGGAAGCCAAGACTGGAAAGACAGTTTAAAATGAACTTGGATGCCAGATTAAAGCATTTCGGTTTCTTAGTTGTTGGCCTTCCAGATGTCACCTATTAAAAACGTTTCACATCTGATGGCCCAGCTGGTTTGGCTCAGTGGATAGACCATTGGTCTGCACACCGAAGGGTGCCGGGTTCTGTACTGGTCAAGGGCACATGCCTGGGTTGCCAGCTGGATCCCCCATAGGGGGCATGCAGGAGGCAGCCAATCAATGATTCTCTCTCATCATTGATGTTTCTATCTCTCACTCCCTCTCCCTTCCTCTCTGAAATAAATAAAAATATATTTTAAAAAAACACACGTTTTACATCTGATATAATACAATGAAATAATATCATTCATTATTCGAGCAATATTCCGTCAAATATTTAATAGGCTTCACTCTTTTCAAATAACCTTCCCTATTCAATGCAAAGAATGAGCAGGGCATATGGAAACACAATCAAATAACTTCTTGGAAAAAGTTATTATTATGTACCAGGTTTCTTCAAACTTATTTACAAAAGCAGAGACTGTTTCTTCAGATAAGTGCTAGTATTCAAACATAAGCCTTTCATGATTCTGCCATGACTTTTCTCCATTAAATATTTAATTATTTTGTGGCATGTCCATGATTATTTTAATTACACATAAGTACTGTATAATATCTGCAAAGGGCTAACTAGCTTCATTGCTCAACTTCAGAAAGGATGAAGATAACATGTATAGTTACTTATTTCACTTTAATTAACTTTTTTAAAAGCTTTGCTACAGATATAATTTTGCTTAGTAAAATTATTTGTTTATAATTACCAGTGTGTGTCAAGTCATGATATACTCTTAAGATCAGAGAAACTTTTTATCAGATGATACACCCTTCTTGACAGGTTACGCTTTTAATTATATAATTGTGTATGTCTATATTACATATAATATCATATTTCTAGAGAGTTCTTATATGGCCCATATTCCCTTTCACAAAACCACTATAACTTTTATAAACATATACATAGTATTGGACTTAGCAAGTAATGCATGTCATTTTGAACATTTCATCTTTACATATAATGACAAAACTAAATTATTTTAAAACTCAAATGCAAATGTTAAAATAATTCACTTTTCTGTGAGATTGAAAGATTCAAAATTTGCCACATAAAATAATATTTTATCTTAGCATCTATTTAATGGATAGTAATAAGTAAATTTTACGTGATGAGTGTTTCTTTATTATCAAGACTGTGCCACTTTTGGTATTCATTTGCATAATAGTGTTTATTATTTATCTTTGTAATTCCTCTCTCTTGTCTTCCATTGCAGGTTACAATTGAGCATGGTTAACACAATGCCTATTGTGATGGTGGGCATTCAGAAAATGTTTATAGAGTAATATTATCTGACTTTTTCAAAAGGTAGTTTCCCTAAACTACAAAATGTAAACATCAAATGCAAAATGCAAATGATATTTCTTTCATTAGTCTGAACTGTTTTTCAAAATGTGATGCCATGTAAAGCCAATAGAAATGTGGCTCAACATTTAATCAACATATACATGCTATTGAACTTAGTCCCTTCATAGTGGGACCCACAGATGATAACTCACAACATGCATCACTGATAGATCCATCAGACTCTGTACAGAAATCTAATAGAACTTCACAATATTGCTTGAAAATATAATATGTTTTTTTCAAACTTTGCTGAGAAAAAATACCAAGATTAGAGAATCTTTACTCAGATAATAGAAGTAGCATATCAGTATGTTTTATAAAAAAAGTAAAAATTGAGCAAAAAGGAATATAGGGTAGAGAAAAGCATCAGAGAGAATGATTTCTACTATAGAATTTGCCTCTAGAGGCAACTCCAATTTCATCATGTTACACAACTGGAATCTGCATCTGCTTCTAACCCTCAGTTCAAGATATTAAACTTTCTACAATTCTTTTGCTTCTGACATTGCGTCTAACTTGCATTGCAGTTTAATAATCACAGGAATTAAGTTCTGCCTTGTTTTCTTTTTATGGTTTTTTTCATACCATCTTCTTTTCCCACTTCCTGTGCTTCTTCCTGAAGCTTTCCCCTCCTCTTTTATATTCACTCTCATATTCAGTTGCCAGCTTTTTTGTAGCTTTTTCTTTTATAGTAAAACCTATCTGTACTTATGCCATCCAGAAAAAAAAAAAATCCAGCTCAGCTATGTTGCCCTGGTAGTTCTCACCCTGATCGATTTCTCCTTCTTGGAACCCTGACTGTTAGGCCTCTGTTCTACTACTTCAGTTGGGTTTTCAGATCTTCTCCCTGGAAGCTTATTGGATGGACTTTCCTTTTTTGTACCTGGCATATTTACAGTTGAAGGAAATCTTTCTTCTTCATCAGCTGTCCCATTTCTCATTATGCCCCATCACCTTCTCTTCCTCTTCCTCTTCCTCCCCCTACTTCATACCAAATGGGACCTGCTTCAGAATCACTCTATTAAAATGCTTCTTCTCACAGAAAATTACCTCCTCTCATGCACAACCTCAGGAACCAAGAACAGTTATTTAATTAAAATTAGCATAATCATTCATTATTAGTAATATCTTTTAACAATAAGTATGATATAAACAACCCCTGTGTGCATGAGAACACATAGGTATTTAATTTTCACATTTGATGGTCAATATTAGCATGAGTTGATGATGCCTTTTTTTTTTTTTCATCCTCATCCCAGGATATTTTCCGATTGATTTGTAGAGAGAGAGGAAGAGAGAGGGAAAGACAGGGAGAAATGTCAGTGTGAGAGAAACACATCGATTTGTTGCCTCCCTCTTGAGCCCTGACCAGGGCCCAGCCAGGAAGGAACCTGCAACTGAGATACCTTTCCAGGACTGGAATGAACCCGGGGCCCTTTAGTCCATAGGCCGATGCTCTATCCACTGAGCCAAACCGGCTAGGGCTGTGATGACGCCTATTTTAAAAACATTTTTAGAACGAGGACAGTTGAAGTCTAACTGCTCAGTGCCTTTTCAAACCTTCAGGTAAACATCTGAATTGAAAAACTGCCATTATCTAAGTCTCATTTACCTGCTGGTATTGCTATTCCGGAACTTTTTCAGGGTTGTAAAAAATCGATCGTCATTTCCCTGCCCATGGCTTCCACATTCCTTTGGTAATCTCACCATCTGTTTTCCTGAAATGGCAGCCCGGGAGGGTGGGGAGCATATCTTATCTGTGCAGTGCTGTATGTAAGGGTGGATTCTCTGTCAGCATTTAAAAAATAATAGAACTTCAAATGGGGTTGATTTAAGCTTCCCTCATCAGCAGTTAGTCTTGATGACACAAATCACTCTTTCAAATGGTAATTTGCACCTGTTACCTTCATCCACAGGTTGGAAAACACTTACACCTTAATTAATTATACCCCAGCAACGTGGGAGATCCTGTCCTCCATTCTGAGATAGGGAGGCTGGGACATAGAGAATCAACAGCTTTTCTGATATTTCAAAGCGGATATTTGTAGAAGAAAATTGGAATTCAGGCCACGTTTCACGGAGTGATCGATGAGGCTCTTTAGGAATCTCTGCCTCTCGTGGCAGAAAACATAGTGATGACATCCCTTCCAGTAAGAGATGTGCTTGTCCTTAGCTTATTCGGTAGCATCAATTCAACAGACCTCAGAGAGCATCTATGCTTCTAATAACTTTCCCTCTTCACTGTGGCAGTGGTCGATGCCATCCAGGCAACCAAGGAGCAGGTGGCATGCAAATGCCTTTTAGGGGAGCACAGTATTCAGCATATAATTCCCCAAATGGCAGTGTGGCCATGTAATTAAGCTGCAACTAAGTGAGGACTATCTGATATCAGATAATCATTTAATAAAGGAAAATGGGAGGCAGTTTATTATTTTAAAATGTTTTTTTTTTTAAGTTCTTTGAGGATGCGGAAGGATTTTCTTGGCATACAAAGGATCTTAAAATGTTTGTGTGTAATTATGTTTGGCACATGTAGTAAGGTGTTTATGATAGTGATAAGCGTTTCCTTGGCGTACATCATTAGATGCTCCTAAGAATTGTGAGTGGACTTTCACCTTTGGGTTTTCCCTGTCGGGAAAGATGTTGTCTGGGTTCATATGCTTTTTGTTCCTTGAAGTTGAACAAAACCTTAAGAAGTGCTGAGATAGAAACTTTGTAATGTATTATAAATAAATGTCTTTTGCATCATTGTATGAAGTGTTTGTATTATTTTAATTCGTATAATAGCTTACCCAGTATTTTGCTTAGTATTTTTTCACTGAAAATAGAAGCTAGGAAATTCTAGTTTTTGAAAAGTAGCAATAAAAGATCCCATCTCTAAAAGCAGCATATATATATATATATATAATGGTAAACTATTATATATATATAATGGTAAACTTTGTTAAATTGCAAAGATAAAAACTGAGTTAGAATAAACCATGTAATACTCATTAAAAATATTTTTCATAATCTATTACATGCGAGGCAATCTACTACACCAGTATCTCTCTAATGCCATCCCCTTCATTTTGAATTAACTTTAATTCATAATTGCCTTGTGTCATTTTCTTCATGGTCCCAACCCCATCTCTGCACCAATTCTTGCCTTATTCTCCATCCTTGAAATATCTTATCTGATCTCTAGGAAACTCAGTTTCTTCAGCTGTATATTGGGAAGGACAATGAAACCAATGGAATTGTTTGAGAATTAAATCATATTTAGATGTCCTTTCATTCAATTATTGGCAAATACTAAACTACTTATTTCTTAATGTTATGCCATTATTGATTTTATTTAAGGTTCAGCTTAGATATCCAGAGCTCTCCTGGAAGGGTGTTCCCCTGGTACCATTGCACTATGTTCATACTTTGACTGCAATTCTAGACAATTTCTATGTTTTCTTCTCATACAAGAATTACTAAGCACCTTGAGAAAGTACATTATGAATGGGCCATGTGTTATTCATCTCTGTGTTGCCAACAATAAAACATTCAAGAGTCTCTGAATGTCGGTCAACTAAACAACTGAAGAAATGCTCTGCGAAATATAGTTGACATTAGTTGGGAATATTTCATCTTCTCCTACTGAATGTATTCATTATTTTTTTTCAAATATATTTTTATTGATTTCAGAGAAGAAGGGAGAAAGAGATAGACACATCAATGATGAGAGAGAATCATTGATTGGCTGCCTCCTGCACTCCCCCCACTGGGGATCAAGCCCACAACCTGGGCATGTGCCCTGACTGCGAATTGAACCATGACTTCCTGGTTCACAGGTTGATGCTCAAACACAGAGCCACACTGGTCTATTGCTTCTTTTGTAGAAGAAATGCTGAAGAGTGCCCTCTAGAGATTATTTAGCCAGCTCTCATCTCTCCCACTATCTCCTGCTGTGGGACCAGCATTGTGGTGTGGATTTTGCTTTAAATGGTGGAAACCCAGGTGAGCTACAAAATGATAGCATGTTAATAGAAGGAGGCAATGGCTCAATCAGATAGGTAGATGACAGGTGACACATGTTTCCTGGCTGATGACCAGAGTTCAATGACAGAAGTAGATGGCAACAAGCAATATTCAGAATTCAGGCAGGCAAGTAAATGGGTTCAATATAGTCTGGCAGCAGATGGTCGGGCCCAGGCCAGGACTTCAGAGTGTCGACCTGACCTCCAATTTTAGAAGTATGGTCGCAGCAGAGATCTAATTGCAGAGAATAAATTATGAGATACGGAAAAGAATGGTGTTCTCCAGAGTTAAGCCAAGTTACTTGACCCTGGAGAAAAATTTAGAGTAAGTCATTCTATATCAGGCTTTGATTGACATTTACCAGTAGCAGAGGAACTTGGCACATATTTTTATTAAACATTGCTCTATATGCTTAGTTTCTGATAGTTGGTGCTAAAATTTTATTGTAATTATTACTTATATTACTCATTATAAACCCAAACATTCATTAAAACACACTATTAGAATCATAAAGTATGAAATGAAAACAACAATTAGTTCTTTATTATGGTAAGAAGCTTAAATATGAGCGAAATAAATACAAAGCTACCCAGGGGACTATTTGAGATAGAATAAGAAATAATATAGAAAAGAAATGGGTTTTATTGCTATCTTATTTTTCATTATGATTTAAAAAAAAAGTATGCATCTTCAAAAACCATAGATTTGTTTTCCATTTATGAATTGAATATAAATATTCTCATATTTTATACAGGATGGAGCAAAAGTAGGTTTACAGTTGTTTGTATGGAAAGTAATACAATAAATAAATGATAATCCAAGAGTAAACTCTGTGTTTCACATACTCACAGCTGTTAGTCTACTTTTGCCCCATCCTATATATTCTTCTGTGACTTGACATACTCACTAGAAATGTTGTTTTTGTGATTTATCCATGTTGATGTGAGTAGCTATTGTTCACTGATTTTTAACTGTATATAGTATACACAGTAGGGCAAAAGTTGGTTTGCAGTTGTTCTTATGGAAAAATAATACAGTAATTAATAAAGAGTAATACAAGAATAAACTCTCTTTTGCATACTTGCAACTTTAAACCTACTATTGTTCCTCCCTATATTATTAAAGGCATATATAAGAGTTTATTTGTTAATTCTCCTATTGCTTAACATTGAATAATTTCTAATTCTTTTCTATAACCAACAGTGCTCCTACGTATACTCTTATGCAGTGTTGTATGGTCTATGTATTTTAAAATCCCAGCTCCATCTCAAATCTGCTGCTTAACCTGGGATAAGCTTCTTAATTTCTCTGAGTTGAGGACTCCTGGTTTGTAATAAGGGAATGATCATGGTAACTTACTACCTAGAGCAGTGATGGCAAACCTATGACACGCGTGTCAGAGGTGACACACGAACTCATTTTTTTGGTTGATTTTTCTTTATTAAATGGCATTTAAATATATAAAATAAATATCAAAAATATAAATCTTTGTTTTACTATGGTTGCAAATATCAAAAAATTTCTATATGTGACACGGCACCAGAGTTAAGTTAGGGTTTTTCAAAATGCTGACACGCCGAGCTCAAAAGGTTCGCCATCACTGACCTAGAGTGTTGGCAAAGAGAAAATACTAGATAATGCATACCAAGTATTTAGAACAGCACCTTCCCATAAATACAAAACAAATATTAATTATCAATATTGATATTATTCCAAAATGGAGAAACTATTTCCATGTGGATCGTGGACCCTAAAAATCAGAAGACGCTAGCTTTTTTTACTCAGTCGTGTAATCCTAGATTCTATTTGGCATTTGTCTGTAGTATGATAGAGTTCTCTGTGCTTTTGTGACAGTGTGAGGACAGCTGAGTGTTCATCACAAGTCCCTCCACCACCAGAGGTGAAAACGAGAGCCTCTGAAGGCTGAAAGCCACCTCAGGGCTCTCCCTCCTCAAGCAGAGGGGGCATGTCTGAAAGTGGGATGGCCTGTGGTTTAGTTTATGGTTTTTATATCTCGTCTCCAGAGGCCCAAGTCTGCCTCCTGATGTTTCCTGTTTCCCGACCCTTATTCTTACATCTGGAACAATAATTACTGGACTCTACACATTCTAACTTTGTTAGAAGAGCAATTAAAAAGCTTATTTTCTCTAAATGATATGGGTGTTTTTTGTTGTTGTTGTTTGCTTTGTGGTTGTTTTTTTTTTTCCTTTTTATTTGGTTGGTTGGGATGTGTTTGTGCATGTGTGTGTGTGTAAGCACACTTCATAACTGAAAAAAAATTCAGCCACATTTCATCTTAAGCTAAGAGAGTGAATTAGAAGCAATAGTCAAATATTTAAATATCCTAGTACTCAAAGCAAGATAGATGTCAATAAAGACAAAGATTGCAGACCAAGGTTGTGATCCCCTAGCCTGGAGTCTGCACTCAGTTGAAAAATCATAGGGTTAGATATAAGCAGAGCTTCTGAAACAGATTCTGAGACTGTATGGTGTTGTCTTCTTTATCAGGAGAACAAATGGCCAGGATGAAATGCACAGATATTCCAATGTATATGTCAGTGAGTTTTGATAAATATATACATCCATATAACCAACACCTCAATAGAGATATAGAATATTTTCATCACCTCAGGAAATTTTCTTATTCTTCTTTACAGTCTCCCCTCAATCGCTCCCCACAGCATCCTGGCCCATCCTTGCCATCCCTGCCATGATTTTTATTATTATTAGCTATACCTGTCCTAGGACTTCATGTAAATGGAAGCATACTGATTGATAAAAACTTTTGTATCTTTTTATTTTTTATTCTTGCTCAACAAATTGTATGGCATTCATAAAAGGAAGGAATGCTTTTTAATAGTTTTTTTGTATAAAATTACATACATTTAACATTTGTACATGAATGATGATTTATATCGCTTTAGTTTAAATCACTTTAGTACATTGAACTAGTTGAAATCAATATTAAAGTGTTTCACTTGAGGGCATAGAGCATATCCATTATTAATCAGAAACTAGAAACATTTCTTGAGTTTAAGTTAGGTTGGAAAACCAAAGACAAGGCAAATACTTAGTCATTCAACAATTCATCAGGTCAGTCCTTACTCATCACATGCTTAACCATCCTCAACATTTAGTAGTGTTCTCCTAATCTGGATCATTTGAGCTAAAATTACTGTTATTAAAGACACAAGTTGCCCAGGTAAATGGCCTCCTGTATATATTTTTTGGTTTTGACACTGAAAGTTAAATTTTGATAAACTAAATCATATGCCACTTAGCCAAGAAAAATGTTTTCTCCCGAGTCACCATTGTTATGACATGTATGATGAGAAGACACCTGGACCAGAAAAGCCCATGGGGATACAGAGCTGGGGAGAGATGGTGGAAAACATTTCTCAGCTTTCTGAGATAAGAAAAATTAAGCGATTTTTTTATATACTGACATCCCTTTAACAGGGCTTGCAGAAAACTATTCATCATTAAAAGTTTAAAATTCTATAATGCTAGACCAATTTAGAGCCACAACTCTGTAGGGATTTTGTTTTGTGTATGCTCATCATTTACATGACTCTTAGGATGACATCCTACAGCTAAGTGCTACTGAAAGAGGGTACAATATACATTTTCTCCTGGAATTTGTTTGTTCATAAGGGAATTGCCTAGTGTACGGCACTGACTACCTACTGTTAGAATTGCTTGCTTGGTGATCCTTCTGGGGATGCTTTATGAGTGATGATTATGTTCTGGCAGCGTAGTGACTTTCTATTCAGACATCACTGCTTTATTTTTCTTCACCCTGGTGTCTTCTACTTAGTACATTTTGAAGAGCAATCTCCTTGTTTACCATGTTGAAATCCAGTCCCTGCTAATTATCATGGCTGTGATTTCTAACTTCACCAATGAAAATCAAAGCATGGATTCCTGAGTTCTGGAAGCCAAGTACAATCCTAGCAAAGCCGAAAGGAGCATGGTGTAGCAGGCACATTGACGCCCGGGTGGCCTTGCTTGAGCAATCCTACAAAGGAGAACTGCCCCCAAGCAGACCAGTACTTCAATTGGCATTACTTGGGCCATTTGCCCTCAAACTCGTTAATCCAATTTGCTTATGTAGCTTTTAGCCCCATCAACATGCTTCCTCATATTGAAGATGTAGAAGTGCCATTCAATGATTTCATCTATTCTTTTTAAAGAAATTCTGCTTTATGAAAGCATGTTTTAATATTTCTAAGGAAAAACTAAATGCTATTTCAAGGGCATGAAACAAACCATGAATAGAAAGAAAGCTTTCTTTTCATAGAACTGAGTATCATTTCCTTCCAGAGAGTTTGTGTGTAACAGGGGACAAATGGTAGCAATGGGAGTAGGAAAGTTAATCAAAAAGGTAATCATGTGAATCCAGGCGGGATTCCCTCTGCAACTACATCCTGGTGTTTCTGATCGACAGTGTTCAGCGAGTTAGGGCACAAAGGTTTCCATCAGCTGAGTGTGCAACCTGGCTCAGCAGCCTGAAAATGCGGAGCTCTCAGTCACGTATCATTTTAATATGTGTTTCAAGGCTTGGATTCTCCTTATATATTTATGTGTTTGAGGGATTGTTCCTGCCTTTCTTCTTGGCTCTTGTAGGTAAGATCAGAGGATAGGAACGCTTGGCATTGCTTTCCTTGGTAATCGTCAAAATATTAAAGTAGCGAGTCAGAAATTCTTGTTATAGACACTCTTTTCCCAACAGAAGTGTCTTATTTCCTTTTGATCTTTGCCTGTTGCGTTGATGATTGGTAATTACATTGACATGGAGAATATTTTACTTTTTGAATGAATATGTTGCAGTAAGTCATCAAAACCGTTATATACAAATATATGCATATCTATTTAGGAAGAGTTTATGCAGGTTGTTTCAAGTAAAGAGAGACTTGTAAATTAACTCCTAGCTTATTTTCTTGGGAGCATGATGCTAAGCACTGGGGAGGGATCATATGTGGATGTTGATCTCAAGGACTTTACTGTTTGCGGGGAGAAAACTATACAAGATAAATGTGATGTTCAGCAAAGTGTAATAACTTCCTTAAACTACAACTAATTTTCAGTATGGATAACAGACAAAGGAGGTTGCTTTCAGCACAATAATGTGCATAAAGACAGTGCAAATGTCTGGCTTCAGGTCATGTGAGATATTTGTGTTGTCCTTATGGCAGGGCATTAAACAGGCTTCCATGTAGTAAGTGGGTTTGCCTATAGAAGAAATATAATTTGAACACATGAACATTAAGAAAGGGCAGGAATAGCTTAGGAAGATAAATAAAGTTGAAAAAACACTAAACTTGTGTCAACTAATGTTATGATTGAATGGTCATAGGGCACACAAAATATTGGGAAGGTAAAATGGAGCCAGATGATGCAAGGTCTATACATCAGTTTAATTCAACCAGGCTAATTTCTATGCAATGGCATTTTTTTTGCACATTTTTCAGCTTTAGAAAGACTAATCTGACAGCAAGAGACAATAACGTGGTGTGAGGGAAGGCAGCTTAGGAGGCTATTATGATATTGCCATAAGAAAGACACAGAGAATGAAACAGCTTAGCAGTAGCAGAATTTAAGGAGAAGTTGCATATGAGAAAGATAGTGAAGAAATACAGTGTACGAAATATGATAGCTAATTTGATGGGAAGACAAATTAAAGCAAGGTTTCCAAGAAAATTGTGGGCATTTTAATAGCCTCTAAAACATTAGAGAACAGAAAGTAGAGAATGACTTAAGAAGGCATTTGATGTATTTAATTTTGGACATACTATTTGAGGTGCTTACACTATTTTAAACATAGGAGGATGACCAGGAATATAGGGAGAACATGGGGAATAAAGAATTAGAATCTAAGACAAAGGTAAATGTAGCGATATACTATAGATACACAAACCACCCTGCTGGAAGTGATTTTTAAAGACATGGCATTGCTGAAACAATGATTACAGAGGAGAACAGAAAAAAATATTGTGGTAAACAATTAGGCTTAGGGGTGTGTGGGTGGGTGGAGGTAAGGTCCGACACAACAGGAACGTTCAGAGAGAAAAGCCAAACAAGTCTGACGTCATGAGGGCCCAGGAGTTTTCACCGCCTCAGTATTTTCAGGAGATTGAGGATGAGGCCTGAGCAGACTGTTGAATTTATAAAGTAGATCCTTCTAAACCTTCAAGAGAGCAACTTTGGCATGGTAAAGGCATAGGCTGAAACATAAAAAGCTTACCAATGAATGGGAGGTGGGAAAGTGGAGATGACTGGATGCAGGTGACATTCCTGTAAGGATGCCTAAAGATGAGAGAAAGGAGAGAAGATGGTAGCTTCAAACGGAATTCAGACTTGAAAGTAGCCCTCTCCTTAATGGATCATGTCTGCCTTTTCAAATAAAGAAATAGATAACTAAGTAAATATGGAACAGTGGTGCTTGCCATAGAGTCACAAGAATGAGAGGATTCATGGAACATAACAGATTCCACATTTTAGGGTGTGGCTTGCAAGAAATTAGCAAATTGTGCAGAAGGCCCGGGGTTCTCAGCATTAACAAAGTAGATTCTAGAAATTGTGTTCAAGGCTTTGCAGAGAGAAGCCAAAAGATGTTAATACTTAGGGTACACATTTTAAAAGGATACCTTTTTACATCAATATATTGTTCATTTTTCATCTCATATTGCTATAAAAATAGGGATTCTGTGGCAAAAATATATTTTGCCTCCTCCCTTCTCTTTTTCTTTTTTAATTTAACCATCAGCCATATAAACACATTAAAAAACCAGGCTAAAAAAGAATCTGGTTCTATATCTTGATTTTTATTTCTGTTTCCTCATGTGTGTGTGGCAGGGGGGAGGGCAAAGACTCTCATTTTTCTGTATTTTATCAGATTTTTTACAAGAAAATAATTACTTATTAAACCTTGGATAATAAATTAGAACCATACTTGTAAACTTCTATATAATTACCAACTACAAAGTGGCAAAACAATAAAAATGTTTGTATTCTTAATGATATAATTTGGTGCTTCAGCAAACAATTATAAAACGATTTCTCAGTTATTTAACTGGGTATCTCTATATATAAAACTCTAATATGCAAATAAACTGAATGGCGGAACAACCAAACAACTGGTTGCTATGATGTGCGCTGACCACCAGGGGGCACACGTGGAACATGGCGGGTGTTGGCAGCAGGTGCAGAGTGCAGAATACGGAAGGTGTCAGTGGTGGCAGGATGGTGGAGCAGGTGAGCGGGGGCACCAGACGAAGGTGGGGCACCGGTTGCTGTCATTGAAGGTGAGCCTTTGGTGGTTACTGAAAACTCTGCTCCTGCATACCACAGAACCACCTGGCATTTGCACTGGCCGCACCTATTGCCAGTGCTGGAGCAGCTGCTCGCACCCACTGCCAGTGACCAGCGCCGGCCCCGATTTCTCGGTGCTATTCAGTAGGTGCGAGCGGCAGCTGTGGCCCTGATCGCCCCTGAGGGCTTCTCTACCTCCCCCTGCTCCTGAGGGCGATCAGGGCAGTAGCTGCTGCTTGCACCCACTGCTGGCACCGGCCCCAATTTCTCTGCGCCATCAGCGGGTGCAAGTGGGACCTGCGCCATCGGCACTTGGGAGTGGTGGCTGCGGGAGCGGGGCTGCCAGCAGACAGGAGACCAGGGGCCACAGCAAGTGGGGCCGGGTGGGGGCACGGGGGATGAGCTGAGACCCGCCTCTGTGCCCACTGCAGCCTCGCAGGCCACAGTTCCTTTCAAGGTGCACTGGGCCCCTGGTTTTTAATAAGCTTGGTGAAGTTTCTTGGGAAAATAAATATAATCAGAAGATTCACTGTAGCTTTCTTTCCCTTTTTATTTTTCGTAAAGTTTGTTGTTTTTAAATATTTCCCAGTTTTGCAGAGCTGACACACAGATGAACAGAGGGAAGGCAGTGGCTTTTGGCCCCTCACTCCTTTGCCTGAGGCTTAACATCCAGCTACCAGGGTGTGGAGAGTCACTCCCAAACATGTTATCTAACTTTTGCTTTCACCTCTTCCATGTCTCCTCTATGGCCAAGAAAAAATATCTAAATAACCAGCTAGATTTTTCAGGATGTAAGCCAGTCTGTAAATTAATGACTTGCAATTTCCAAGCATTTTATGAATTTGTTCTAGCACAGTGGGACACAGAGGAATTACTATGACTTCACGAAAGAAAACCCATATGAATCTTATACTGTTTTCCTGCTTTCTTAATTTCTGATACTTTCCCCAAACAAAATCTCTGAATCTCTGTCTTCCTGATAAAACTTAGGTAGTTTTTATTTTAACTTTTCTGTCTCCCTTTTTTTTTTCTTTGCCTTTTTTTAGACTATTCCAAAGTTGTTTTATGGGTATTTGTATTCTGATTGCAAACATTCAGATTTAAGGAAGGAACTATACAGTGTGTGTGTGTGTGTGTGTGTGTGTGTGTGTGTGTGAGAGAGAGAGAGAGAGAGAGAGAGAGAGAGAGAGAGAGAGAGAGAGAGTCTCAGGGACAATATAAAGAGTCAGAGGGCATGCTGGCTTCTGTGGAAGCACAAACGTTCTAGACCAGCCGTGGGCAAACTACGGCCCACGGGCCAGATCCGGCCCGTTTGAAATGAATAAAACTAAAACAAAAAAGACCATACCCTTTTATGTAATGATGTTTACTTTGAATTTATATTAGTTCACACAAACACTCCATCCATGCTTTTGTTCCGGCCCTCCGGTCCAGTTTAAGAACCCATTGTGGCCCTCGAGTCAAAAAGTTTGCCCACCCCTGTTCTAGACTCTAGAAATAAATCAAGAATTCCACAAAACATTCAGACTGGCTGTTATATTCATTCTGTTAGAGATCATGCCATGATAAGCAGAGGGCAGGTGAATCCAAATCATGGTAACATATTTAGAATCTTTGAATACAATTTCTGATTTGCCTTAGTTTTATATGGGTATGTGTTAGTAAAACATTTTTGGTTGAAAGCCTCAGTACTAAGCCATAATGCTCTCTATATGTTCAATTATTTTTTTAAAATATATTTTATTGATTTTTTACAGAGAGGAAGGGAGAGGGATAGAGAGTTAGAAACATCGATGAAAGAGAAACATCGATGAGCTGCCTCCTCCACACCCCCTACTGGGGATGTGTCCGCAACCAAGGTACATGCCCTTGACCAGAATCGAACCTGGGACCTTTCAGTTCGCAGGCTGACGCTCTATCCACTGAGCCAAACCAATTAGAGCAATATATGTTCAATTATTGCAACATATCTTTCCTGTAGTTATGAGAACCCAAACTACATGATCTGTTTCCTTGAATTAAATTTGATAGTGTTGCAAAGGCTGTCTTTTGAGGAAAAGTTTGAAGAATCAGTATGAATGTTCTTTAATTGCATTGTATTTTCTTAAAATTGTAAAAATAAAGACAGTGATATAGGATATAGGAGAAAAAAGAATGTACCTGCAGAATTCCTGGATAGGTAGCTGGTGTCAGATTTCAGGAGCATCCTCAAGAGGGCACTGTCACCTGGTTTATATAGTTTGTAAATTTATCCTTTGAGAAGACCCCCTGCAATACTTGAAGAATGATTTTAAACTATTTCTGTCTGAAATGCAATGTTGTGTTTACATCACACACACAATCTTGCTATCTAAAGCAACCTACACCTGTCTATGGGTTGACTTATATATTAATGTTAGCATCATTTGACTGATTTTATGTCAGTAACATTTTGTGTATTGGTCCATCTATCAAGGTAGCTAAGACTATTTACATTTTAGTTATCAATTAATCATAGTAGTTTTAGCACCTCCTTTAAACTTACTATTGATGAAATTGATATGTATAGGTAGTTAGGTTTGGGCTATTCAGTATGAGGCTTAGCTAAGTAAATAGTCCAATCGATGCCTACTTGCAACATTCCCACTTATCACTGATTCTTTCTACATTTGTATTAAGGTATAGCTTATTAGTGATTTTATTTCCTGTAATATGTATGCATACACCATGGTTAATTCTGGAGTGAGGCGTCTTGGCTTTAAATAGCAGTTCCACTATTTATAGAGAATGTGAATATGGACAAACAACTTCTCCTCCTTGGGTTGTTATGGGGATTATATTAATCTAATTTTATATATATATATATATATATTTTTTTTTTTTAAATATATTTTATTGATTTTTCACAGAGAGGAAGGGAGAGAGATAGAGAGAGTTAGAAACATCGATGAGAGAGAAACATCGATCAGCTGCCTCTTGCACATCCCCACAGGGGATGTGCCCGCAACCCAGGTACATGCCCTTGACCGGAATAGAACCCGGGACCTCTTAGTCTACAGGCTGACGCTCTATCCACTGAGCCAAACCGGTTTCGGCTAATTTTATATATTTTAAAAGTTCTCTATTGCACTTGCCATAACTCAAATTATCTAGCGTTTAGTTTGTGCAAAGTGTGGTTGGTTTCTAATGATTGAAAATGTTTATTTTTTTCAAATATATACAGCACTTTTAGTTACTTAGATACGACTTAAAAATCTCTCAAGTTTTGAAGATAATTCTGAAAGTATATGTATATACACACACACATACATTGTTGAGGAAATTCTGTTTTAAACTGACTTTAATTTAATTATTCAAAAGGAAAATTTTTTGAATTAAGTATTCTAAAGCATAACAAGTTAAACATTTTAAAATAAATTATTTTTGTTTAAATGATACTTACATCCATCATATTAAAGTATTTCCTTTGCAAATTTATATATTTACATGAGAGAAACAATTCTAACATAATTTCTATTTATGCACAGAAATAAATATAAATTTTTACATTATAAATTCCACATAAGAATTTATAAGCACACATAAATTGTTTATTTACTAATTGATATGAAGAGATAACTGAGAATAAAGGACCACAATTGCTATTATAAGTTTGAGCACAATAGTCCTCATTTATATTTGACTAGTGTCCCAGTACACGGATTCATGCACATTGAAAGGAAATTAATTAGAAGAAATATTTTAATATCACTATTCGCCCTTTCTCTATAATAGAAGTGTCAACCAAATTCACGATTGACAATGACAGATCGAAACACACACATGCAATTTGCGCCAGTGAAGGCTTTCTATGTATCGCTCATGTGCAAGTCAACTTAGCCATATATATATATATATATATATATATATATATATATATAATAAACTTGCTTAATTAGACCTGCTTTTTGATGTAGCTAAACTTTTTCCAGCCCAGTGAAGCACCCCAACTTCTCTTTCAGGTAATTGTCAGCAACACAGCAGTAAATATCAACATGAAGCAGATTATTATTGTAGATCATGCAGGGGGAAACAAAGGGTGAAATATTTAACTGCAGCAGTGTTTGACTATATTCTGCACAGTAAGAAAACCTGAAGTCATTTTTAAGGTCCACTATTTCTTACTTCTTTTCAGTTGGGTCAAGTTTCTAAACTTTCTAAACCTCTGTTTTCTGGCTAATGAAATGAAAGTAGGATTCTACTGAGTCTCCTATCTACCTACTCCAGGATTTCTATGAGGATCAAATAAGATGAGGCATGGGAAAATGCTTCACAAACACTTGGTTAAACTGTAAATTGTTTCCATCTGGCTATGCAGCAAGTCGGGTTCCTGGGCTGAAGAAACTCCAAGAAAGCTAGTCGCTAGGGAGAGGAAGCCAGGCGTTGCTATGTGACATCATTGCCCATTGTCCACAGCGACTGTTTCCAGGCAGGGCTGGGCTGTGGGCCGAATTTTGTGCCATGGAGTCTTGGCAGCTTTGACTGCGATTTGGTGGGGTGTTGCTCCAGTGTGGTGGTGGGGCCTGTGTCCCACTTGGGGGAAGCGGAATGTTGGTTTTTCAGTGCCGGGGCCATGGTGCCGTTTCTTTGTAAATGGCCAGTGTGCATCACGGCAGCTCCTGCGTTGAGCATCTACCCCCTGGTGGTCAGTGCGTGCCATAGCTACCAGTTGGACGGATGGACACTTTGCCTTTTATATATATAGATTTTGACACTATGCGAGTAGTTAAATTTGACAGTATATGGTTTCAAGTTAACTAAAATACAATTTAAAAAATAGGTTTAATTTTCAAATAGTTGAAACTTTCTTTTTCCTCTGGTTATACAAACACTACATAACAGCAATTTTTAAAACTAGATAAGATGGATTCTAAATGTTCTTGGAGATTAAACTAATGAATAACTTCATGTGATTTCTCCTCAAGCTACTGTTAAGGGCAAATAAGAAAAGCAAATCCCCCCACACATGTCCACTATCCATTAACATGATTACCAATTTATAATCTTCAACATGCATGCCAATGCTCTCCAAACTTGGTCATCACTTACTTTTTTTTTTTTTTTTTTTTTAAATTCCAGGATTACAAACAGTGAGGAATGTACAGCTGCATGTTTGGGACAAATGCTCACTGTAATAGGAGCCACTGTCTCTGCCTGTCCCTGATTATCTAATGATTATTACTCCACAAGAGTCAAAGGGTTGTCTCTCTCCCTCCTCAAAATGTACTCCTCAAAATACACGCATCTATATAGAAAGAGAGAAGCAGTAAGAGAAAAGAGACTGCTCAGTTAATTTATTGATTGGTTGCATGGCTGATTGGTTTTAGAGCTTCCTTTATGAATTCATCATTGCTACATTTTGAAACCAGCGTTGTTTTATCATGTGCTGAACGGTCTGATTTAATTGGACATCTCTCATAATTGCAAAAGCAAATATGTCATATGCCTTCACCTATCACTCATTTATTTTGAACATTTTTTCCCTTTGAGGCTAGTATTTATTTCTAAACTCAGCATTAACGTGAAGCATAGAAAAGTGGTGAAGTTCCCATTTGATAGAAAAACTTTTTGACTGAATCGATGTAATGAATTCTTCAATCAACATTTATTTTACTTTTTTTTTTAACACGTCAGGGTTTTCATTCTCGTCCATGTTTTACATTTCGACAGTTTACATTTTAGAAGAATATTGAAAAGAAGCAGTGACATTATAATTGCATGTTTATTTTGCATATTCTTTAAGGTTTTCTAAAGTCTTAGGGATGGTCAGCATTCTGAAGGAAAGGGAAAGTGTCTTTCTCTGCTTCTAGACATCCCTTTTGGCTGGCTTATGCTGACGCTTTGGGTCCCTCACTGCATGCTGATGAAAACTATCCCATCATGCCTGATGTGATGGGAGACACCAGGCTGTCTATCTAATTAAAAAGCATTCAGATGATCGCCCCCTCCCCCAGCTTATTGAAGAATGATTAACTGACAAGTCCAATGGTGAACTATCTAAAGTGTTGCACATGCGCAGGTCACTTGTGGCTTGGTTATACATCTTCACAATAATAAATGTAGAACAAGATGCATAGTATTTGCACTCCTCTAAACTTTAATTAAACAATTATCTGTGTGAGGGTCTGTTAGAATATGAGTTCCATAAAGAAGGGGGTGTCTTGCACATAAGTTTGTTATGACTATTCATTTCAAGATTTCTGTACTTATGGGTACTCATTGAACACTTTTTGAGTAAATGTATAAAATAAAGCTTTTAATAATTACTAAATACTATTAAATGACAGGTGAACGAATAAGAACATATCAGGAATTTTGAAAACTGAGATTAATGGGAGGTGTTTCCAGACTTCATAACTATGGTTATACCCGGTCCCCAGACAAGATGTATACTTATCAAGTTCAAAAGCTCATTAATGATCACAGTGGTACAATATGGGGCAAAAGTTATTCTATTTTCTAATAAAGGTTACATGGTACTAAGCGATATAAATATTGACACTTTCTAATCCATAGTAATATACTTATTGCTAGTCCTTAGGCTTGATACCACTTATAATCTTTCCATGTCAGTAGAACCCAAGACTACTTTGCTCTGATTAGCAGAGAATTACTTTGAAGACTTTCTTTTCATGTATGCAAGGACAGACCTGTTAATTCCAACCCAGTAAGTTTATATGCGTTGCCCACAAAAGTCATCAGAAGCCCCGAGCTTTTACTACAAATAGTGGATTTTTCCATACGCCAGACCTTCAGGTTTTCAGAAGAAAACATCCCACTGGTGCTGGTGAAAAGAGAAGAAAGGAAAAGCTTAATTCCTTAAGTAACGTTGCTGTTGCCACTCAATACAGGAAATGCACTTAACCCAGTGAAGTTTAAGTTCTTCTTCCAAAGGATTCAGTAGGAATGTTGCAGCAGAATGTTGTCCTAACAGAGCCCCACAATGCGTGAGAGCCAAAACCCCTTTGAGAACAAAAGTACCAGTGAGTAAAAAGACAACTATGATGAGATGAAATCATTCAACTGTAAACCAGAAACAGAAAAGCATGCTGTGGGTATAACATTAAAGTGCATTTTTATATTGCTACTTGAAAGGGGCTTCACGGAAGGTAAGCTAAAATGAGAATAGAGTAATTATGAGCATCGGGTCACATGAAAGACCTGAAAGACCACTTAGTTATGGGTGAGCGTAACCCATTCCTTACCAAGTCACTCACAGCATGTGGCTGAGCCGTTAGAAGATGAAGGCCCTACAGGCTTATAGTTAGGAAGAGACAAGCCTGGATATGCAAGAGGAACTCAGACAGGAAAGGGTGGCCAGGGAAGCACAGGCTAGAAATAAGCTGTATTTTTTTGTCTTGCTAGGAACAGAGATAAGGCATAAATTGTTAATATTGATTGCACCGGTTAATTACATTGCACGTGATAGAAAACTTGACCCAAATAAGCTTTCATCACAGGGATGCCCATCTCTTAAGATATTTAAAAGTTTGGAATTTGACCTTGCATGGCTGGAGAGAAGGTCAAATGTGGTCACCAACGCCCCATTTTACTCTCTCCATCTCTTAATCTCCCTTTACATCCTCAGAGAAACCATTCTCTTCTGCCATTAAAATATAGTCGCTGTCAGTCATTCCAGCACAATCTCAAGGTCTCTGACGGGGTCACGTGGACATGTTTGAACCAGTTATGTGAATGAGGAAAAGTGATATTCTGATTAGCTTAGAGTCGACCCAAATCACATGTCCACCTTAGAACTAGGGATGAGACTCACTCTACAGGAACAGCATGGGTTAAAGCTGAAAAGGGATAGTACTCCAATGGAAACAGTGTGTTCATACTAAAAATAGATGAAGCAAATGCTGGCAACAGATATTTACTACGTTGGTCCATAAATCAGTAGTTACAGTGCGGGCCCATCACTGGCTGTGAGACAAGTGCTCAGTACTTCCTTGTAAGGTCCCTTGTCTTACAATTTGGCTTTAGGAATATGCTTCAGGAAGTTTGTCCTCAGGTCAGCTCTTGCCAACTTCTGGGTCTGTGTCATATTTATTGCTCATCAATTTCAAGAGACAGTTTATAAAAATATTACTTTGGAATTGGGTGTTGATTTTTTAATCACAGCACTCTACCACATAGACTACAAAAACATCCTATATAATAAAAGACTAATATGCAAATCAACCGAATGGAGGAATGACCAGTAGAATGACTGATCGCTATGATGCACACTGACCACCAGGAGGCAGGCACTCAATGCAGGAGCTGCCCGCAGCCTGCAGGCCCCAGGCCAGCCAAGGCAGGTGCCAGTGGGGGACCCGCCCCAATCACCCCACTAGTCACCCCACAGAGGGAGGCAACAGCGGTGGGAGTCAGGGCCAGCCAGTGAGCAGGTGGTGCCAGGTCAACCAAAGTGGGTGTCAGGGGGGTACCCCCCAGATGGCCCCACCAGTCGCCCCACAGATGGTCCCTGATCACTGGCCAGGCCTAGGGACCCTACCCGTGCAAGAATTTTGTGCACCAGGCCTATAGTTATTTACTATACTAATAACATGTGGCTGAGGGTATTTAAAAAATAATTTTCACATATTAATTGTACTTGTAATTACATGGAGCGCAGAAGTAAAAATTAAATTATTGGGGAAAATATATGTTACTCAATGAGATTGAAGGGACAATAATTTGTTCTGTTACTATTTGATTGTAAACGATGTCTCCTAAATATGATTCATGCTTTATTATGGGATGCTCTTGTTCAATAATTAATAAGCATTAAGGACAATGAAGTAATATAAAAAGAGCTCACTGTCTCTCACTTTACTGAAATAATATTTATATTTTAAAAAAATGTGAAATTTGCCTCTTGGCCTTGCTTTTCTAAGAAGTACATCTTTATAATGAAGTGACCTCTACTTCTACACTTACTAGACAAAAATAGCTGTAATTATGTAAGTAATTTCTGTGAGGTGCTTTAGAACTCACAAAACAGATTCATATACTTTCCTCAACAAACTTTGTGAATCTATGTTTTCAATCTACATTTTAGAGATTGAAATTCTTCATAAATTTTCAGGGTCACCTCACTGTCTTGCAATTAGAGTGAGTCCCTCTGCCTTCACACTGTCTGTCCTCTGCTACGCTAATATATTTCCAGCTGGGTATTATATGCACATAGCACCTGAATCTTATTCACTTCATTCACATGACTATTTATCATTTTCATTCATTGATTTTTATTGAAATTGCCTTGGAAACTCCAATTCTTCCCTTAAAGTATTGCTCACACGCCACTTTCTCTGTGAGGCCTTCTGGAATCTCCAAGCAAATATGCCTTATCTAGCATCACAGCCCCATTGTACCAGCATCTGTTAGCACATCTCACTCCATTATAACGATTTGTTTACAAGACTGTCTCTCCAGCTGAACTGTGAGTTTCTTGAAGACAGAAATGGTGTCTTATGCATCTGTGTATCCCTATTTACTAGTATTCCAGGAGGCTGGCACCTGAGGGCTAAGTAATCAATGTGTGATGAATTAATGAATGAGCCCTACATTCTGGAAACCCAGCAGCAGAGCTGTGTGGATGGAGTGCCTTCCTGTAGAATATTGAAGTTAGAGATGAGTAATTTACAGCCATTACATAATATTCCTGGATATTATAAGTAGGTTTTTATTTTTATTTTTTCTCATATTCTTAGGTTGCCATCCTAGAATTAGAGTTGAGTTTGTTTTTATTTCTTAATCTACACATAAAGCCCTTAAATAATGCCCTTTGTTTTAATTAATTCTTAACAAGTACAATAAAGCAGCACGTAATCACATGTTTTCATGGGTGGCAGCAGAACTTAAACCTTCACAGCAAAAAAATAGCAACCTTGAGTTGACACCTCCTCAGGTATGCAATTTTCTGAAGGAAAATCTTACACTTTGACTTAAATAGAAGCAGACTTGATCTTTTCAAAACTAAAGTATTGTGGTGTGTGTGTGTAGTGTGTATGTGTGTGAGTGTGTGTGTGTATGTGTGTGTGTAGGAATGGAGGAAGTAGTTCACGATACTTTATTCATGATACTATAGATGACCTCTAGTTCTGTGAAGATTATATTTGAACATTGTGACATTAATTTTCTTATCACTGGCGTCCTATTAAACTATGGATACATAGAAAATCATTATTGTTAATTTGATAAGTTTTTAAACTGTTAAGGGTATTGCTTTATATACTAATAGAAGGCTAATGGAATTTTGTGTCCTGGTACTAGATAAAACTGCCAATTTTTATTTAAAACATTAGGGAAACATTGAATTGGTGTAGGAAGGAATGGGTTGTCATGGCAGTTCCTTATTAATCTTGGCTTAACCAAAAGCATCCTCTGTATACCATGACCCCAGAACCAACGTGTTGAATTTTTATTAAACGGATACAGAATTTCCTCTACTTTTAGTATCATCAAACTTTGAATGGTAGTATCATCTTCACCACTAAACATTTTGGAACCTTGCAAAGGAATTTATCACTGTGCACATCAAGAACGTATAGACTCTTGACTTGGAGTTTACAAGATAGCTGGGATTTTTTTTTTATTTTTATTGAAAGGCAGATGGTAATAAGGCAATGAATTCAATCCAAACACCATTTTGTGAAGACAGATTTAAAATATATATTTTTCTTGAGGAACATAAGAATGCCAGTTATCTATTCTTTGCCCTCAAGTCAACTCTGCCAAATATAAAAGGCTCTTTAGGAAATAAAAATATAACAAATGACCAGGAATCAGAAAATTATAATAAGCATGAGGAATTCTGAAAAATCTATCTGCATATGCAATTATAAAAGGACTTTTGTTTCTGACACACTGTAAACTTTGTTGAATATAATGAGCTACTGATGATCCTAACATCTGACTGTATGACTTATCATAGGAATCACTTGTGTTAGAAAGAACAAGTGAAAATAATATAATCTAACCATGTCCCTTCAGAATAATGACAGATTTCCATGATGTATTTATTTTTACTCCATGATTTTTCTCCTCTTTCTTCTCAACTTTTTTTTAGGTAGTTAAATGCTATGTTGTGACTGGTATTTAAAATTGTATCTAATTTTTAACATCTCTAAAGAAAACTATGGCAAAGAGAGGGATCTGGGAAATGATTTTTCAAAATGAGGCATCAGAGCTCAGTAAAACATAAGTTCAGTTCCCAAAGAGCCACAGGTCTGCACAAAATTCCAATCTTTTTACTTAGTCATTCAGACTGGAGGTGTTTCTCACTCTTTGAAATTCCTACCCATTGTAATTTTAAATAACCAGTACATTTTAATTGGGTAACCTATTATTTTAAAAAATATATTTACTCAATGGTATGGGGAAATCAAATGAATTATAAATTTAAACTACCAACTGATGGGAAGTAAAATCTAGCTGAGGGACAGAGCATGCATACACGACAGGATAGGAGGCAATAGCAGTTGGTAGGTGACAGATAGCAAGTGAAAACTAACATACAGGGTGTCATAAAGTTTCAATAAAACACGGTACAAACAGTGATGTGAGAGGAGCAGAGACATCTCTCAAGAAGATTAAGAAATCAAACTGAGTTTTGACATATGCAAAGGATCTAAGTTAGTAGTAATTAGAGATTTGTGATGTAGATTAAGTAAACAACTGAAACAAATGTATGGAAGCAAGAGAAAACTAAGTTAAGTTTGGAGGACATGATGTAAAGTTCGCAAAGATAGGTTGGAGAAGTCTAAAATCACATTAACTTCGTTAAGAGTTCTCTTGCTTTATAAATATACTAGCGGCCCGGTGCATGAAATTCATGCACTCGGGAAGTGGGGGCTTCCTCAGCCTGGCCTGCGCCCTCTTGCAGTTTGGTTGACCTTGGGGGATGTCTGACTGACAGGGAGTGGGCCTAAGCCAGCAATCAGATATCCTTAGTGCTGCCACAGAGGCGGGAGAGGCTACCACCACCGCTGCTGCACTCGCCAGCTGTGAGCCTGGCTTCTGGCTGAGTGGTGCTCTTCCCTGTAGGAGCGCACTGACCACCAGTGGGAAACTCCTGCATTGAGCATCTGCCCCCGGAGGTCAGTGTACGTCATAGTGACCAGTCATTCTGCTGTTTGGTTGATTTGCATATTAGTCTTTTATTATATAGGATAGCTCTAGTGCTTCTGACATATTTATAAAGTATTCAGCACCTCCCTTCTGTATGAGGAGATAAGAGACTACATTTAGCTCAATTGATTTAAAGGAAGTAATCTGGAGGCCATTATATTAGAGAAACTAAAGATTCTGGTTCCTCTTGATGGTGCCATTACATGGGAAAGGCAGACTGGTGAAAGGTGCCAGATGGGTGCATCTGGCCACATTTGTGCTCAGTGCCATATTGTTGATTCCAATTAGGCTAATTTATCTGCAGATTTCTCTTTAGAACTGCAGTTTAATTGAATATGTATCCCTATCACATTTACTGTCTAACGTTTGTTTTAATGTAGAATGTAAGGTATTTATCAAATGCTTGTATCAACTTGCCATAATTTTAGTTCTCATTTCACATTATTTTCTAACTGCTGTCAGTGTCTTGTTTTGACTTTCTTTCTTACTATTACTATTCTGACTTCTAATATTATTATTTACTGTTACGTTCCCTTATTACTATTTAATGAGTTATCTCTACATGTTTTGTCCCTAGATACTATAGAAAGATATGATTAACAAAGCATTTATGTTTCACATATATGGGTTTTTTGTGATTCATTTTCAAGTGAAATATTATTATACCTTCCACCTGAAAAAAAATAAAAAAAATAGGTTAACTTTGTTTTGAGACACTATATCTCTCTATATATAAAGTATTCTATTTGTTAAAGTTTTTGAATTTCAGAGAAATTTATTATATTCTATTTGTCAAAACAAATCAAAATTTATAAATATTATTTTTGAGATCTTTTAGATCTTAGAACTATATATTTTCAGGGTCTATAAAAGCTCTGAGTAATAGTAGGTTTTTAAAAATCTAATTGTGGACTATTTCTTTGGGGAGTAGGAACCTTTAAAAAATCTCAAATGATAACTATTTCATTCACCTCAGTAAACAGCTGGCATTTCACTAGGTCCTCAGGTTGAGCAGTCTACTAAAAACATATAGTATAACATAAATATAATCTTCTTTAAGTGTTCTTGTAGGAGACACACCCTCATTTTTGTCTAAGAGAAAATGCTACATAAATTATTGACATTTCATTATAATTTCATTTGTAATTCTCAAATTTTAGAAGAATGAAGTCAGTTATAGTTAGTGATTCCCCCCCACCCCTTGAGACAAAGAATGTATCAAGAAGTGACAAAGAAAATAATGAGAAGGTAAAAAGGTTGTGTTTAGTGATTTGAAAAATTTCGTATTATTTTTAAAGTACACGAGTCAGAAATAAAGAGAACATCCAGTGCTTTCTTTTCTTGTTTCTTGCTTATAAAGAAAGCTTAGCTGTTACCTAATTGTTAATGTTATTGATCATTAGGACTGTAGTTAAAGACATTTTACCCAACTGGACTATAGCTGAGCTCCACTGTTAAGAGAAATTTATTTTATACAACAGATTCCACATGCCTTTGTTTTTATAAACATTGGCTCTATGACATTTTCTTAAGTTTTCATCCATTAACCAAATATTCAAATGAGACAAACTTTATAAATATGTATGTGTTTGTCAATGATTATCCCAAGTTCTTTATTTACATATTAAGAATTTGCTTGTTTTTAGAAAATTTCAATTACGGAAAAATGTTATTTAATAAGTTTGGTCTTCGGTTAAGTCCATTCATAAAAGTATACCTATATGTGCTTTATGTCAAAAATATTTGTAAACATGTGAGACTTTTTCTTTCTTATTCTCTATTTTGCCAACTTCCAAAGAGATGTTTGCTTTTATAAGTAGAAAAGCCTAGCCATACTATCGTTTCTTGTTCTCTTTCTGTACCTTCCAGAAATTAATGTTATTTTTAAAATTTCTATCTAAATAGTCATTTCTTCTCCAATTTCCTTGAAAACAAAATCAGCATGGAAAATAGGAAAAATTAAAGGCATGATCCTCAAGCAAAATCTATTCAAACGCTATAAACATTGTCATTTTCAACAGCAGTGATTCAGAGATAACAGCCCAGGCATTCAGGGACTAATTACGTGAATTTCTACACAAAAATGTATATAGCTTCTCTGTACTGGTGATTATGGAAGAAAATAAAACTTTTCTGATATGTCTGAACAAGTTGAACTCTGATGATACACCTGATAATGAAGGTCACATGCCAATTAGTGCTACAGGAATCTGATGCTGTCACTGAATTCAACTACCAAAGTAACACTAAAGACACCATGTGGATATATATGGTGTCTTTATATATATCCATCACTAAAACCAGTCATTTCTTCATCCATTCATTTCTTTAGGAAAACACCTAAAGGCACATACTGAATTCTCACAGTACAGTCAGAATGGCAAACTATATGAGACAGCTTTACAAGGTCTTTACACTCTCAAAGGGGAGACAAAACATGTATCTGAAAATGTAAATTTTCTAAGTGCCTTAAGAATTATAGAAAATATGATAGGCATTCAAAGAAGAGAGAAATCCTCTAGTAGATAAAGGAGATTATTAGGATTTAAATATCTAATTAAGTTGAAATGGCCTTTGACAATTGAAAGCAGTGAGGTCCTGAATAAGAATCTGTTATAAATCAAGAAATTACATGTATTGAAAATTTTATATAGGAGCACTAGGGGAACTTTGGCCGCTGTGACACAGACACACACAGACATAAATATACACACACACACAGAGACACACAAACACAAATCCAAAGACAAAAACTTTTATCAGTTAATTCCAAGACAGACATATATCTGTGTTAAGAAATTATGTGATATACACTTTCATTTAGAGAGTTATTACTGTTTTCTTTGTTTTAATCCATTCTGTTTAATAGAGTATTCCCACTGGCAAGATTCTTTGTAATTCATCTTTTTAAAAAAATATATTTTAGTGATTTTTTACAGAGAGGAAGGGAGAAGGATAGAGAGTTAGAAACATCGATGATAGAAAAACATCGATCAGCTGCCTCCTGCACACTCCCCACTGGGTATGTGTCCTCAACCAAGGTACATGCCCTTGACCGAAATCGAACCTGGGACCCTTAAGTCCACAGGCTGATGCTCTATCCACTGAGCCAAACTGGTCAGGGAGTAATTCATCTTAAATATTGTTGATGATTGTGTATGCAATATTAACTTATTTGTTAAAAGCTCATGTACCTATGCCAGTCCATCAAAGCAAATTTTAACCAAAAACTTATAAAGCCATTATACAAATGGATAGCAATTTAGTTAGCTAGGGTGCATTTACCTGAGAAGTAAATGATAGATATGACATTTAGTTACAAAGATGGTTTTCTAAACTTTCATTACTTTTATTTTAATGAGCTTTCTAAGGACAAATATAATTTTACAAGTGATTCAATTAAGCACTAAAAGATCTTCTTACTATCTAGATAATATTTTTGGATCACTGAATGAAAAAGTTAATTTCCTGGCAGCCTTTCACACCAATTACGCTGGGAATCTAGTGATACACCTAATAAATAGCCTCTTATGTACCCAAATGTGCTTTAGATGATAGAGTCTCTGAGTACGGGATTCTAGATACACTCATTCAAAAGAGGAACAATAGAATCAGCCAGCCAAGTAGAAGAATACACAGAAGCAGTGATGCACAGAATTGTGAAGCTATTTACAAGCTGACACTCACCGCCACATGTAACTGACTGCAGACTAAAACCTATTGTTCCGTTTTTCACTGGGAAAAAACATAGGCCCTAGAACAAGACTCAATAGAAACTGAAGCAACTTTTCATTTATATAGAGAACTCCAATTACTAGAAAACACTTTAAGTTTCTCTCTTAGAATTTATTTCTGAAAACTGTGATATTTGCCTTGATTGTATATATCATACTTTATTTTTTATATCCTTAAGAACATGTTTGTATTTGCTTGCTTTCATTTTTGTTTCAGAAGTCTATGATGGTTTATGTTTGAATTAACATAAGAATTTTGTTAGTCAGTTTTGAAGCCAATTTTGAACCAATTTTGAAGCCAATCTTCATTCTGAGAAGAAATGTTTCATAAGTCCTTGAAGACTGTTAGCATCTACATGACTTTTATACCTTCTTAAACAACACGTCCTTTTCTTAAAGTATATTTTTATTGATTTCAGAGAGGAAGGGAGAGGGAGAGAGAGATATCAATGATAAGAGAGAATCATTGATTGGCTGCCTCCTGAACACTCCCTACTGGGGATCAAGCGTGCCACCTGGGCTTGCGCCCTGACCAGGAATCAAACTCTTGGTTCATAGACTGAAGCTCAACCTATGAGCTATACCAGCTGGGCTTAAATAGTTCTTAAAATAGAATGAATCAAAACAGTACCCAATAATATTTTTAACATAAAAAAAAATATTTTGGGTATAGTCCTTCAGTCTTATTTGACACTCATTAAGAACATGAATATAGACTTGTATAAATTGAGAATAGTTATATTTATTCATAATCTTCATAAACTACACTAATAAAGGGAAAGATGCAAATTGACTGTACCTTCATGATGCCCGTAAGCCAATCAGGAATGAGTATGCAAATTAACCCAACAAAGATGACAGGTTAATTTGCATATGCAGGTGCTGAGTGGCTGGGGACGGGGTGGGATGCGCAAAGATGCAGGCGTTCTGCCGCCCTAGCCGCTCCGGGCCTCTGGGCAGTGTGGGAAGGCGGAAAGGCAGCTCTGGGCGGAGCGAAGGTAGAAAGGCTGCTCCGGCCAGAGTAAAGGTGGTGCCGGCAGCCAGGGGAAGGAAGGCCCATTCTTGCACAAATTTGTGCTTTGGACCTCTAGTAATTTACATAAATATTTTTCTTATAATGATTAAGCTCCATGTCATTTCAATGTTGTTTTATTGGAGTCCCCAATGACATAAGTCAAATAGTTTTGAGTATATAGTAAAAAAAATACAATTCTCAACTTGAGTTGATGAATGTAAATTTTCATTTTCACAATATTCTAAGGCAGCGGTTCTCAACCTGTGGGTCGCGGGGGTCGAACGACCCTTTCACAGGGGTCACCTAAATACATCCTGCATATCAGATATTTATATTACAATTCATAACAGTAGCAAGATTACAGTTATGAAGTAGCAATGAAAATAATTTTATGGTTGGGGGTCACCACAACATGAGGAACTGTATTAAAGGGTCGCGGCATTAGGAAGGTTGAGAACCACTGTTCTAAGGTAAGCAATAACTTTATTTAATACAAGGTAGTTGAATATCTCTGAATTTACTTCTTTTTCTATTAACTTGAAGAAATTAGAATGAAGATAATATATTTTAATTAATTATGTATTATTTTATCTTCATTATTTATATAAACATAACTGAAATGTTCAGCTTATTTACTAAGTAAACTATTATTTTCTTACGTATATAAAATATTAAGGTGAAAGTAACCTTAGAGATCATCTCCTCTAGGTTCCTTCTACAAGTTGAAGAAATTGAGCAACAGTGAGGCAAAATGACTTTTCATTATTGAGGCATAACAAAAGCTAAAATCAGCCTGTCTTTCTGTGGTAATAATAGCACATGTGCTTGGTCAAGCATATCTGACCAAAAAAAAAAATATGTAGAAATAGTGATGATTTCTGTTAAAAGGTGCCTTTATCTTTACACACAAGTTTATAGATTTGGGTAAATCCTATAAAGAATAAATCAACTCCATTTCATAGTTATCTCATTTTCCCTGTACTCAATAAAATAGGACGTTTTCTGAATGCATAGCCCCAAACTTGGTTATGGGACTAGATATCTTTCTATGATAATAAATTACTTCCCTAAACTTTAAGTAACCAAGAGCCCACCCACAGAGTTAATTTACTTGAGGTCACTTAATTATACTTTTGCTAGCATTTAATTTTCAAAGAAACCTCTATTTTTTTTTTTTTTTTGCATCTCCAAAAAGCTCCCAGTATCATTAGGTTCTTAAATGGATTTGTCTTGTGGATTGCCATATTGTTTGGATGGCCCTAAGTGGCCAAACATTTAATTAAAATCCCTTGAGAGGACAGTTTTCATGATGTGTTATTGGACATCTGCCAAAGTTCATTTTATCAAGCCTTTGTCATCTACTTAGGCTACTTCTCAGTATATTTTTGATGCTGCCTGTATGTCTTAAGTTTTAAATATTCCCCAAGCGATGATTTCTTACCATCTCAAAGTCTAAAAATGTTCAGTTTTAGTATATTAGAAGGTTAGTGTTTAATTTCTTCTTATCATTTGATTACAATTTTTTAATTAGTAATTTTTTAAAGAAAAACATGGACCCTTCATCATATAGAGGAAATTATTGATTTATTTAACACATACTGTATTAATACAGTATGTATTCAATAATAACCTATTTATTGAATGCCAATTTTTCAACATCTGTTAGTAAGCATGTAACACAATATTTTGGTTAAAGAACATTACAAATTCGGAGAAAGTTTTAATTACTCTCAAGAAAACAAGATTCAGGCTGTTAAGTCACTTGTGCAAGTTTATGTCACGTATAAAAGAGAATCTTAGTTTCTGTCCTGACCTCTCTGAACCCAGATTGTAACCATTTCACAATAAAAACTACTCTTTGAAAGTGCATGCCTTCCATTTACTGTCATGTTGGTTTCTATCCTTTTTAATAAAAGCCTAGGTGGCATCACACCCTTGTGCGATGTCATCACAAGATGGCTGCCACAAGATGGCCAGCAGAGGAGGGCAGTTGGGGGTGATCAGGCCTGCAAGAGAGAGCAATTAGGGACCATCAGGCCAGCAGGGGAGGACAGTTGGGAGCCATCAGGCCAGCAGAGGAGCAGTTAGATGTCAGTCAGGCTGACAGGGGAACAGTTAGGGTGTGATCAGGCTGGCAGGCAGAAGAGGTTAGGGGCAATCAGGCAGGCAGGCAAGCAAGCGGTTAGGAGCCAGCAGTCCATAGGGATTGGGCCTAAACCAGCAGTCAGACATCCCCCAAAGGGTCCCAGATTGGAAAGGGTGCAGGCTAGGCTGAGGGACACCCCTCCTCCCCCCCATACAAATTTTGTGCACTGGGCCTCTAATGGAATGTAAAATCCTAGAGCATGCATATTTTACATAATTTACAAGAAAGCTATAAATGACAATTTCAGTGTATTGTTACCTGTGTTTTGTGCTTTGTTGGTATCCCCTAGATTGAATATTTGATTTTACTTTACAGTCTACTTAGCAGCAGCTACCTGGTGATAATTGGTGCTTCAGGTTTGTCTCCCAACAGTGCCTGGTCCATGAAATCTTCTTAGTTGGTTTATTTGATTTCAATTTTTAGACCACTTAATGTATATGGTTTCAGATAGCGATATGATGATGCAAAATTCCAAGTTTATAGTTTTAATTTTCTTCTAGATCATTGATCCTTTTTTCCTAACAGATCCTACCTGTGTTTTCCCCAAGGCTATAACTTTTACAAAATAGAAAATCATACTTTTCTTCCTTCATTATAAAACATATCTGGATTTTCTCAAGAAAAAAAAATGTCTCTTGCATTTAAATTAATTTTCTTCTTTTTCAGTAAAATAATACCCTGAGGTAAAAAGAGTAAAAAGAATATTTTAACAGAACAAACTTAAAACTCAATCATTTTAAACTCAGTGTTACACAATTAGAGGTTTTTATTTCTTTTTTCTTTCTCTATGGAATAATTGCATCACCTGTAATATTCAAAGCATGCAAACTGAAAGTGAAAGTTTTCACTGATTTTCTTGAATTGATTGCTGGTTTGACTGAGCTGACCTGTGCTTTAAACCAGAATTGATTGACCGATTGAGTCCACACGGTTAAATTGGTTGTGCATGCACACAGAGACTTTGTTTATTGAATTTAGGGTATTCTGAGGGACATAATTTCCCTCTGCTTCTCTTCTGCTCCAGGAAACATTCTGCTTTATGATTGCATTTAATAATGTGTCAGAAAGCAAATGGAAATAGAACCGTACACAAGGGAGAATAACAGGGGATTCTGCACCTGTTTAACATCCAAAGAAACAATCCTTACAAATTGATGCAGATTCTCATGTAGTTTGTCTGTTACACTTATTGGTTATATTAAATACAATATCTAAAATTTGGCTTCAGTAAAGTTATCAAAAAATCAAAAGCCAGTGACAGTATGATAACCATCTATTATAACTGAATAATTTCCAACATTTGAAAAAAAAATGGAGTACCTCTTAGAATAGTTGGATAAATCTGAATGCATTCAGGATGTTGCATCTATTTCTGTGTTTCCAAGTCAGTCTTTTATTGTTGTAACAGGTTAGCATTGTGGTCAAAAGAAATTAAATAATACGTGAAAGAACCAATATAGATTCTAACACCTGGTGTAGGATGTCTCTAAAAATAATAGTTTTCTTGTTCATTTAAAAGATCTAATTTCCTCTGTTTTGTCCTGGTTCTTATCATTTAGACATCAGAAACAGACTGAAACCCAGAAATTAATAATCAAAAGAATATGAGAGCCAACCTTCTGAGTTCTAAAGGTAGCCTGCTTCTCATTTTGCCAAAACAACTGACTTCATAAATTTAGTCCTTGTGTTATGAACTGTACTGCCAATGAAAATCAATAAAAACAATTTCCTTCTACATTCATGATCCTCTCCTCATACTCTTTTCTCATATTATTTTCAGGGCCATTTTGTCAAAACGCCACAGGGCCATACAGAATGTAATTTTGTGTTTCTGTGTGTATGTCCCATGAAAGCTGATTTTTCATGTGTACTTTTTATTGGTATGAAGTGTAATGAGGGCTTTAAGAAGAATAAAAAACTTCATGTTTTCACAGTTTAAAAAATATTGAATGGCCCTAGCTGGTTTGGCTCAATGAATAGAGTGTCAGCCTGCTGACTGAAGGGTCCCATGTTCCATTCTGGTCAAGGACACATGCTTGGGTTGCAGGCTTGATCCCCAATAGGGGACATGCAAGAGGCAGCTAATTCATGATTCTCTCTCATCACTGATGTTTCTGTCTCTCGCTCTTCCTTTCCCTTTGTCTCTGAAAAATTTTTTTTTTAAATATTGAAGGAACCATTAAGTTTTATTGTTATTGTTGGATGAAGTTTGATGCTATGATTTATATAGTATATTTGCTGTGTAGGTTTAATTATATATGTATGTAATATATTTGCTGGGTTAATAGTTAATGTATGTCTGAAAAGATACTGAGAAAATTAAGATTATAATGCATTTTTTAAAAAAAGAACATGTTAAGCCTACAAAAGTAAACATAACTGAACATTCAGATACCTCCCGACAGGTTATTAATTCATTAATTCTCTCACTCATCCATGTATTCATTTCAAAGCATTTATCAAAGGTGTGGACCATGTGTCTTTCTGTAATATCAGGGAAAATATATCTATAACTTTTCCTTCAAAAAGCTTATTAAGATAGAAGATAGTGTAAGCTTTAATATATACAAGCAACTGCACATATGTCTAGTTTCTAATATCAACTA
Source organism: Myotis yumanensis (assembly GCF_028538775.1). Lineage (NCBI taxonomy): Eukaryota > Metazoa > Chordata > Mammalia > Chiroptera > Vespertilionidae > Myotis > Myotis yumanensis. The sequence goes on along the minus strand of NW_027223752.1, from coordinate 221,613,028 downwards.
ATTATTCCATTAGATTTATGTAGTTTCCCACTTCTTTAAAATACATTTGTATTGATTTCATAGAGGAAGGGAGAAGGAGAGAGAGATAGAAACATCAATGATGAGAGAGAATCATTGATCTACTGCTTCCTTCATGCCCCCCACTGGGGATCAAGCCCACAAACTGGGCATGTGCTCTGACTGGGAATTGAACCTGTTTCATAGGTCAATTCTCAACCACTGAGCCACTATCTCCTACTTTTAATTCTTAGAGGTTTATGTCTCAAAATATTACACAAAATTTTTACAAAGATTGAATATGCTACTATGCATGAGGTGATTAGGCTCTGACACATCATCAGACTCAATGAATAATAGTAGCTATTATCATTATATTATTATTCCCAAACTATCAAAATACAATATTTGTTTGCTTGTTTATTTCACAGTTAAACAAACCGATTCTCTGGTTAAGTAATTTCTAAAAGAAACTACAAATTAATTGGCAGTGCTTACATTCAAAACAATAGATAATTTATTTTAAAGAATATTATTTTATTTTAATCAAAATAAGTTTTTTTCATTATTTAAATTATTCCCACTCTGTAAAATGTAATGATATTAATATTTAATGAGCAGGTATGTGTTAGACATTGGGCTAAACAATTCCAATATGTTATCCCTTCTATGTATCATAACATCTCAATGAGTTTAGATTTTTTTTTTAATGTATACATTTTATAGATAAAGAAACTGAGATAGAGAGAGGCTTATAAATTTTCCCCAAATCAAATAGCTGATGGTAATTGGAGAATAAATTCAACCCAGTTCCAATGAAAAAGTATGTACTTCTTTTAAGCCTGATGTACTTACAAAAAGGCCATAAAAATGTGTTGAAAGATGAAGAAGAATAAAACTTTTTACATGACTCTTACAGTGTACTACTATAAAAAAAACAGGCCGAAACAGGTTTGGCTCAGTGGATAGAGCGTCGGCCTGCGGACTGAAGGGTCCAGGTTCGATTCCGGTCAAGGGCATGTACCTGGGTTGCGGGCACATCCCCAGTAGGAGATGTGCAGGAGGGGGTGATCAATGTTTCTCTCTCCTCGATGTTTCTAACTCTCTATCTCTCTCCCTTCCTCTCTGTAAAAAATCAATAAAATATATTAAAAAAAAAAACAAACAAACAGGTAAAGTGACCTGACGTTAAAACATTTTTATTGGGGCCACATGATAACCATCAGTGCTGTTTTCAAAGTGGAAAACTAGAATGTCAAGAACAAAGAAGAAAATCAGATTAAGTTTTGTTTCTGTCCACCTGGCCATGCTGGAGAGAAGCCCTTCTATGATTATTTTTCTTATTTAATTACAATTGAATTATATGGTTATTATTGAAAATTTGGAAACAATGTGCATTTAAAAAGTTATCTTTTACCTTTTCACCCAGAGATAACATTTAAAATATTAACACATATCCATTATTCTCACTTTTCTATATGTGTATGTATTGAGGGTGTTCTGAGTAGGAGTGGGGGATGTATGTCTTGATATATATATATATATATATATATATATATATATATATATACACATACACACACACACACACATACACTAGAGGTCCAATGCATGAAATTCGTGCAAAAGTAGGTCTTCCTTCCCCCGGCTGCCAGCTTTGTCCAGAAGGTCATCTGGAAGGACATCCAGTCTAATTAGCATATTATGCTTTTATTATTATAGATAATATATATACATGTAAGACATATTTTATTTTTCAAATAGTGTGGCAAATGCATATTTTGTTTTTCAAATAGTGTGGCAATGTATTTTATCACCCTGTGCTTTTGTGAGGAAGTGGGATATCCCTCAGAGAGAAGCTATGTAAACCTGGCATGTTTTACTTTCCCTCTGGCATCACAAGAACACTAGATATTTGACTTCTGATCCTTTCCCCTGCATATGGGCAATAAGATCCATTGGGCAGCCTCAGTGTAGTGTACTTGGCTCCGAGACCTGGTAACAACCAGGAGAGCAATTGTTCGCTGAGGTGGATTGAGTAGCACTATAATAGCAGCGCTTAGTGGTGAGGCTGTCAAAGAGGTAGAAAAGAGATTTTAAATTAAATGGACTCTATAGAAAATTGTCTTCACTTTGTAGTTTGGAGTCAGGGTGGCAATTTTCAACTTTCTTTTCCCTCACTTACCTGTTGCTAAGAGATCCCATTCAAGGTAAAATTAATGCTCCGATTGCAAAGCTTGCCATCGACAGTGGAAGAGGAAATGTAATGTGCTGTCTGTTTGTTAGGACTGTAGAAAAATACTAGAGAAAAGACTAGAGAAAAGTCATGCATACAACAGACATGTAACAAATGATAATTAAATGAACCAGTGATCACCATGTAGTTAGTTTCTGAAGGTCTGTCATTGTGACTGCATGTAATTTGCCTTGTCTTCTTTGTTTTTGTTTCTTTAGATTTTTCACTCTTAAGAAAGTTGAAAACTATTTTTACCAAGGTAGAATTGACAGCCATTATTTTCCGCTAGGGTTCATCATAATATTAACAGAAATCCCCTATGGCTCTGGAATCTCTTGGAACCAGAATATATATATATATATATATATATATATATATATATATATATATAGACACTTTCAATTGCACAATACAATTTCAAGGTTAAAAACTGAGTTCCAGTGAAAACAGAGAGGAAACTGGGAGATATATGATATGGGATGATTACACTTTAGAGCTTGTTTGTGGTGCCATATTTTTTCTTAACTGTCCTTGAAAGCTAGTTTCTCATTTGCCAGTATTCCTTCTATTCTCAGAAAAATAATGCTAACCGATGATCACCATCCAGTTCCTCGTCAGCCACATCCCTCATTCAAGAAATAGTCAACATCTAATTCAAGGAAGGCTCCACTTAAGGTTCTATGGCACTATAACACAATGTGAGAGAAGGCTATTTTTTCCTTAAGATTCACCATCTAATTTAGGAGATAATACCTGCAAATAATTAGAAGGAAATGCTCCATTTCTCCTATGTTAAATGAAGGGCTTAGAGCTAGTCCATCTCGAATCTTGTTCAGTATGATGAGTCTTATAATGTAATATTAATGAGCTATTACATAACGATAAATGTATTCATAAGTCACCCCTAAAAAATGGTTTACCATCTGCTTTTCTCTGCTCAAACACTAAGAAGCATTCAGAAAAGCCATATTCTTTCATTTTTCTCTTCATAGTTAGTATAAAATTGCAAACAAAGTGAGAATTCAAGTGGGAAATTAGTTCAGGTGCCATTATTAGCCATTCTTACTCACCAAAGCCACATTCTCAAAATGTAACAGTGTCTTGAACACCTCCTAATGGTCTCTATTAACCTGCTCGGGGCACTTCCCCCTCTGGAATTTCACTATGGTATTGCTTTTGCGAGGTGCTGTGACATGAAATTTGATTTTAAATGGTGTTTAATATGTTCTGGTTGGGCCACTGACACAATACTTAACAACCCAAATATGCTTTCCCATATGGAGGGTACCATCTGTGATATTAAGTATTTTTTTTATAAAGGTTTAATTGCTCTCTCTGTTTTCTTTAACAAAAAGAAAAATACAGTATTTCATGAACATTTTAAAGCAACTCTCCTCTCCCAATAAATGCATTAATTTCATTAACAATTTTCTAAAGAAAAATGACCAGAGACAATGCAAGAGAGAAAAAAAAAAGATAATAATTATGTAATCCCTAGGGACAGTGATGTACATGAGAACTAGTTGCTGATCATGATAAAGTATGAAAATTATTGTTATGGGGAGTAGATGCCTGGGTTTTATTCCCGTCGTTATCACAAACATAAGTCTCCATTTTTTCATCTATAAAATAAAGACCAGGAAGAAATTCATGCTTTTCAAATCTACGCATTGCTCCAGTGGTGAAGCATACAAATATCTTAGTCCCACCCCCATCGAGAGGAATCTCAATGTAGAGCCAGAGCCTAAGAATCTGTGGTGTTTTTTGAGTCCCTGGTGATTTTGGATGCACAACAGGGTTGTGGAATCACTATTCCAGTGATCTTTAAGACCTGTTTCCTTTCATAACTGCCATGATTCTCCCAGTCTAAGTCAGGGAAATTTCATCACTGAGATGCAATGTGCCTCGTTGGAATTAGAAGGACCAGGAACTGAGTCTGGGCCTTGTGTGGCAAGACTTTAAACTCTTGAGACAGTTTATCTGAAAAGTGAGGATAGTATTAGTTATGTCTCTGAGGACTATTTGCATTAGTGAATGTTAGCTAGAGAGACAGAGTGAGTGAGACAGAAATAATGACCAGATTACAAAACGAAACATCATAAAGGGACCAGCAAGAAATACAAGTACTGTGTATGAAAATGAGTAAGGAATAAAATAATGTTTGCTAAGCTTTCATTATATCATCAACCTAATCCATTCATTTATTTATTGCAACACCTTTTAAAAATATTGTGACAGAACAAACTTCTTCCTTTTAAACATCTATGGGGAATTTTGATAAGTTCTTTGTAAGACTTAATAGAAGTTTGTCCACAGCAAGATATTAAATAGTTAGAAAAATATTATACATACAAAGAAATAATGAGAACAGCAAAATTATTCCCTATTCTGGAAGGATGAGTATTTTAAACCTCACCATCTCTTTCATACCAAAATATCCTCTTCAATATTTGTTCTTTAAGGATCTCATTATTCATGAGAGTTTTAATCCCTAGTCCCTTCTATCCATATCCTTACAATTTCATATAGCCCACATACTCATAATTATAGAAAGATTGAATATGGACACAAGACATTCCAAACATATTGCTAGCTTTGTTTTATGGGCAAATAGGACTTTTAATTTTTTTTTCTACTTTTGAAACAATTCTCATAATTTTGGTCTTCTTTCTTTTTTTTGATTCTATTAACTCAAGAGAAAACAGAGGGAAAAGTAATATAACATTTAACTAACACATTGCTGCTCTATAAAAATTCCCACACAGCAAGATGAGAAGGCAGAATATATAGGAACTATATTTGGCTTGTAGGGTCTGATACATACAGTCTTGCACAAAGCACATTTCAGCACAAAGAATTCAATAATCTGACACTCCTCTTGTGAAGTGCACTATTATGCTGTAGAGAAAATTGCTATGGTCGAATTTTTCAGTATGATCCAATTCTCTGTAACATCCCAGCAAGGTCAGACCTCAAACAAAGCCGTGACCTACCTACATGTCCCCTCATAACTACTGAGAACTTCCAAGGAGGCAGGAGGTCTCCCTAACCTGTCTGCTGGGATCCTTAAGTTTAGTTCGAGTTATAAGAAAGGAGGCTGTGGCCACTGATCTCCTCCGGACATAGTTTTTTTATCATTGTTTCCTTAACTTCTGAGTATTTGTTCCCTGGGGTATAAATAGGATGAACGGTGCCTAGAGGAGCTTCCGTGACTCAAAGAAGCCATAATTATACTGGCCATGCAACTATTTCTAGAACAGACAGAAGGCCTATAATTCAGAGAATAACATTTGTTTTAAAATGTGGTTCCAGATACTTCCTTGACTTTGTCCTAGAAATGTTGGAGTAACAGAAAAGATGGCCTCTTTGTTTAGTCCATAGAACTTCTTTTTTATCTTTTAAAAATTAAATTATTGGGGTGCCACTGGTTAATAATATTACATAGTGCCTAGTGCACAATTCTATGATACATTGTCTGTAATGCATTGTGTACCCACCACTGTAACTTCTTAATGTGTATATTTTCATATTGAAACAGCTGCTATATCTGAGTTACATGCTATGCTGATGGACACTATAAGTACCTTTCATCCAGTACTCTCCTGTTTCCTACTCTGTGTCTTTATTTTTAGGAATAAATGGGAGTTTTTTAAAAAGGGTGGTTGACTTCAGCCATAAAGTAGCTCTCTACCAGTTGGTGCAGAAGAGGCCCTTGTACTCTCAGAAACAGTAACCATGGAGGACTTGCTTTGTTCCTTCCAATGCAGACTTCAAAACCTCATTCAATTCATTCACTTTGCTGAAGTAAGCAAGTATCTGTGGTACCTGAGGTCTCGGGTTCCTTTGTGAAAATGCTTTTCCTTCTCATGACATTTAGAGCATTCTCAGTGATAATTTGAAAAATGTTTTAAACAAAAAAATTAGCAGAGAAATTATAGAGAGAAGAAATAGCCTTCCAAATCATTATAAATGCTTAAGGAAAGAAAAACTAATCCTGTAACACATTTTATTTTTCAAAATGATACTTTAATGACTTGAATTTCTTAAAACTTTTTTAGTTTTTGCATAAAACTTATAGAGTAAATGATAGTAAAAGTTAGATGTAATTATAGCAATGTGTCCTTAAAAAATTGAAAACTTTGTGAATAAAAGGTAAGGAAAAGTTTTTAAAATAGATAACTTGTCCATCTGGCATAATATTTTTATATAGTTATATTAATGTTACTTTTATATCTGTTCATAATATGTATTAACTACTTATTTGTGTATTTGTTTTCCTTTCATTGTTTTATTTACATTTGAGGTATGATTTACATAGAACTGTATACTAGATTCAAGTGTACAATGCAATTTATTCAAACACATATTTATTGCAAAAGATCACTGCAATAAGTCTAGTTCACATCTTACCATACATAGTTACATTATTTTATTGGGAGGAGAACTTTTAAGATCTACTCTCTTAGCAACTCCTAAGTATCTAACTCCTTTTATTAACTGTAGTCACCATGCTGTACATTATATCCCCAGACTTACTTTATAACTGGAAGTTCATACCTTTTGACCACCTTCACTCTGTTTGTGTACTTCCTAAGAATACAAAATTAGTCTCAAATTTTCTCCATTTTAGCTAATTTTTACTTAGCTATTTCTCTCAAGAAATCAGCCCCTGTGAATTTCTGAAGTTTAGCCTTCTTTAAAACTAAAATATCTATAAAAGCCCTGAGACCCTTATGGCGGAATGACCAGGACGACCGGTGCACTGACCACCAGGGGTCAGGAGCTCAATGCAGGAGCTGGCCCCTGGTGGTCAGTGTGCTACCACAGTGGGAGTACTACTCAGCCAGAAGCTGGGCTCACAGCTGGTGAGCGCAGCTGCAGGGGGCCACTCCTGCCTTCATGGCAGCTGAGGAGCAGTGAGCCAAGTGGTAAGGAGTGAGCAGGCAGGCGGTAAGGAGCGGCAAGCCAAACAGTAAAGGAGTGAGCAGGTGGTCAGTTAGGAGCGAGGGATCCCAGATTGCGAGAGGGCGCAGGCCGGGCTGAGGGGCCCCCACCCCCATGTATGAATTTCATGCATCAGGCCTTTGTTATAGAATAAACTTTCACAGACCAAATACTTTGATTGTATTATTGAACCTAAGGTAACTGATCTGATTTACAATATGAACATGACCTAATTAGACTTTAGGTAATAAAAGTAGCCCAAGCCTAGCATGAATTTTCCTTACATTTAGGATGGAAATGACACCAAGTGGCTTCTAGGGAGAATGTGACATATGCATGCAAATACAAGAATTTATGCTTTTTATCTACCACCTACTTTTACTCTGAGTGTTCTAAGGAGTTCACTGGTGGTATGATTTATCAATTAACCAACACACATGCTCATTCAACAGTGTACTTTTCGAATTATTTTAATTTAAACAAAATGGCCATAATTATTTAGACGGACATCTGACAATGAATACTTTTCAAACTGGTTGGGGTAATGTGTTTAGCATCATTGATCCAGCAAGATCCAATAATAAGACTGACTTTTTGTTTAATAGAATTCTCTCTACAATGTTCCACTCCATTAGTGAGAAGGGAGTTGTTCAAGTTGCATAGATATGTTCTCAAGGACATTGGTTAATAAAACACGCACATTTGTGTCTAGATGGTGAATGTTTAAATGTAGGCATTTGCTCAAGCAAACCGTTTTGTTGTTTTAACAAATGACCATTGTATTCAACTTAGGGTTGCATAGACCTAATCAGATTTTTAAAATCACTGAGCCTATAGAAAATATTTCCTAAACATTGTTAATCATTTTGTCTTTAGCTTTCTATACGAAGACCATAAAGGCACACATAAAAATCCCAAGGGAATACATAATCAGAAGTTACCTGTAAAAAACAGAGCAAGTTTTTTTTTTCTCCTTTACCTTTGCATTTTAAAACTAAGTACATTAGATCCATGCAGTTGAACAAATATATGTATTTGTTAATGCTCTGTTGCCAGGGAGGGCATTCGGATTTATATCAGACACAATTTATACAGGGCCATCCAGAAAGAGACATGCTGTGTTGTTTCGCTGAGTTTGTGTAAAATCCTACAGCTGTCTCGAGGATGCCTCTCCCCTGTGGAAAAGGAGCTTAATGCTGCCAAGGCGAGAGTGCAGGACCTCTTCTTGCCCTTATTTGCTTTTACAGACTCACACTGTCAAGTTGATAAATGGGCCTTGACAGAAGCAGAGGTAATTCAAAGCTCATTCAAAGGTAGAATAGTCTTTAATAGATTCTTTTTAAAAAATCTCTGGTGGAGGAAAAATACATAGAGAAAATGCATAGTATGAATTCACTGTGAGGTCATTATTTTCCCAAAGCCAATGATTCATCATCTCTCTGAAGCTATAATTTAAAGGCATCCTATCACACTTACCATATGCATGTGTGTGTATTTATTTACAAACAAGGTTATTTATATTTTATCTGTATAAAAATCAGTTATTCACCAAGAAAAAAAATTGGAGGGAGCGGTAGAAAGTATGGTATGTTTAGGGGCAGTAACCTTTTATAAACTGAAGTAGTGTTGAACTCATCTTTGACTAGAACACCCTAACAGTAAGATACTTTGAAATTACAGAAAAGAGTTGAAGGTGTTAGCAAACGCAGGTAAATTTTAGTTCTAATCTTTTGATGTTTGACAGATTAATTCACTAGTGATAAAATAATAGGATAAGTCTGCGGTGAGAGCTCAATTCATTGCTTTTATCTCACCCACCTTAGTTCATCTGCAGAATCTTTGCTCTGAGTTTGTGAGAACATGCTCCCATCCTCCCCTGCACAACCCCCCTCACCTTCCACTGAGGTTTGCCCTATTAAGTGAGCCGTTGCTTTGCTCTGTTAAAAATAGACAGGAATACAGCATTTAGAGACAGTGTTTCCTGCAGTGTTACGGACATTCTGTAATTAACAGTAGATACCAATAATAGGTTATCTGCCTTCCTGGGTATTCCGAAGGGAGTGAGAACACTTTCTTTAGTTATTACTTTTAGATTAGCTCATATAAATAACTACTTTTAGTACTAAACTAGTGTCAGAGCTATGACTCATCTTTACTATCTTTATTGTTCTAAGTTTGGAAATGTAACAAAGCTAATTTTCTTTGGAAGACAGTATTGGAGCAATCTAAAACACACATGTGGCTGTGCATTAGCACGCCTCTAGGGGAAAACATTATTGACATAAAAGTCTAAAGGTATTCTTGGGACAAATAAAAATGCCCAAAGATAGGTTTAGCTGAGTTTTGTCATCTTTGATGGGAATAATATGTGAAATCTACTTTGAAAAAATAATGCATACAGGATAAAATTTATAACTACATCCAGTTATTAATTTGAGCATCCTAAAATATGTGCTTCTGTGCATATCTATAAGAGAGTGGTACAAAGAAAATCACCTATGATCTCATTTGAAGAGGTTGTGAATGCACACACGTATAAATACTTGAGAATAAGTAATTATGAGTTAACATATATCAGACATGATGTAGAAGGACACCAGATAAAAACAAGGAAGCACTGACAATGTGTGAAGAAATACAGAGGAGGGAGGGATGGCTCTGGGATAAGGAGTCAGGAAAGGCTTCATGACTGTTTTAGGGTTTTGAAAGATGTGTAAGATCTAACAGGTAGTGTTGACAGTAGAAAGAGACAACTCTAAGAACAGGGAACAGCATGAGTTAAGACAGGAAGGCCAGAAATCCAAAGCCTTTTCAGAGAGTCATTTTATCTAGATCACATTGCACGGATCACGTTATGGGAATGAATCAAATCTAAGGTGGGAATGATAGCTGGCATGTATTTATCTGTTCATTCACTCATCCATTTAGTTTATTGAGTCCCTGCAATGGGTTAGTCACTGGTATAGCACTAGTGATAAATTCAGTAGGAGGAAAGTGAGTAAAATACAATGCCTGTCCAAGAAGGAATCATTCTTTATTGTGGAGGATGAAAGTAAAAACAGATAATTACAAGACAATGTAATAAATTCTTCAGTTGGAGCTTTCACAGAGTGGCATGGGAGTAAAACACATGTATCAACTAAATCTACTTCGGGAAATCAGGAAAAACTTAACTGAGAGGCTGACATTTGGGCTTGATCCCGAGGGGTATATAAATATTAGAGTGGATGGGAGAGTGTAAGATGAATTGCCAAATCAGATGAAATAAATATTTGTAAATATAAGTGGATAGAGAAGGGCATAATTTGTCAGGGCAGAAGGCTTGAGTGCTGTGCTTAGAAGATTAGACTTTATTTTCCATAGCCCTACAGACTCTGCAAATATTTGAGGAAAGAAGTAAGAGATCTTAGTTGATTTTCAGCACCATTACTTGGGCGTTGATTGATAGCATACACAGACAAACTGAATGGATTGTAGCACAGTTAACCCACGGATATCCAGTACTTTCTAAATGATACTGATATCTTGAGCCAAGTAGAGTGTATAATGTCAGTCATTAAAAAGAACTGAAGAACCCACCTGACAGTATTAACCCAACTGCCTCATCACTATTTACTCAGTCTAATGTGAACCTCTTAATTTCAAGGAAAGCAAAGGAGCTGAAGGGACAATAACTCATTGAAAATCATGAGCAGCTCAAAGGCCAAATGAAAGACTGAAGAATACTTATGGCTGTTTCCACCAAGGCCACTAAATATGATAATTTAAAAAGAAACACACCTGCTATACATAATAAAATATGACCTCTGCCCCACCTCATGTCAAGACTCAATATTTATCAATGATATATAATGGCTACAAGGAGGGATAGTCTCACTGTATGCATACATAATTTTATAGAACAAAATACAGTGTTGTGTTGCAAAGAGGTATGGGGCACAGATCTGCAGTCTCTCTCCCTGAACTTGAACACTTGCCCCATCCATCCCCGGCATCATAATCTTGGCCATACACTGGATCTCTTTCAGCCTCAGTTACCTCATCTTTGAAATAAGAATGGCAAAAGTGACCTTTCCATTTTTTTGTGAGGATATAAAATGTTGGATATAAAGTCCTTGGAGGAGTTCATAGTAGGTACTTAATGTATTTTGACCAAGGTTTGTGTGAGCTGGACCGGAAGAGTCCCTGACTTGGAACTGAAATAAAATACTTTCAGTTGTCATGTGTGCCCTACACTTTCCTATGTCCCAGGCTTTGCTTGTGTGACTCCATATCCATAAGGGCCTGCCTCCCTTCCATCCCCATGTGCTCAAATCTGACTCATCCTTCAAGGCCCAACCCAAATAGTGGAGTAGCAGGAGCAGAGTCTGAAGCTGTACATCCAATAAAACCTCCAACTCCTTGGGAGTAGGACCCATGCTTTGTTTCCACCTTTGTTTGCCCCTCCCTGAGAGCACCAGGCACATAGTAGGCCTGCAGGCAGTGCTGATGATGGTAATACCTCACAGTGCCTGCGCTCTTTCACACTATAAAGTCCCCAGGGCAGGACATTTGCATTCATTATTATATTGAAACCTCCTAACAACCTTGTAATAGAGGTGCAATTTGGAAAGATAAGGAAACTGAGGCTTGACTGTGTAAAGGGGTTTGACCAAAAGCTGGTTAAAGATGAAACCAGGATTGGAACTCGGACTTCTGTCTCTTAAGGCACTAAGCCATTTTGGACAAAGACTCAGCCCCAGCTCCCCTTGTGAAGAAGGTACCTTCTGCCATTGAACCAGGGACATTGTTAGGGATACAGCATGTGCCTCACAACTAGGTAAGTTAGAGATGCCTAGTCCCCTTTTCCAGGTGACAAAGCTGAGCCATGGGGGACATTAAGTAACTTGCCTGTGGCTGCACAGGCCTGTTCCTGTCAGGATCCAAGGCCCTGGAAAATTCTCCAAACCAATTTCGATTCCAGCTGGTGTACGTCATCCCTGGTGCATTTTCTCTGAACAATTGTCTCAGATTCCTTCTGCTCAAGGTCCAATTTATGAAAATACGAAATGCTTGAGAAGCTTCCTGAAGGCTCAGACTTGCTGTTTCAGTGCTCCCTCCTGTGCTACCTGTTCCTATGAGTCCAAAGAGAAAAGCCAAATCAGAGCTGTGGGAAGGAAGAGAGAAAAATCTCTGCTCCGTCTTCTTTGTGCTTCTCTAACAACAACAATGGAAGTATTTGCTTTAGGGTAACAAACATGCATAAATCATAACCATTCTTTCCCTGGCTCTCCAGCCAAACTGCCTTTCTACAGTAGCTATTCCTCAGGCACACCAAGCTCAGTACCCCAGGCCCTTTGCACTTGCTCTTGTTACTGCCACCTTGTTTTTCCCCGAGATGCACATGCCTATTTTGTCTTTCAAATCCTAGTCCAAATGTCACCACCTTGACTATCTGTTCTAAATTAGCTGCACCCCTTGAGCCCCAAGCTGCAGTCACACTCAAAAATATCATCCCTCTTATCTGGCATCATTCTGTTTATCTTCTTGCTCATATGTTCATGCTCAGTCTCCTGTGTCACCTTTCTCTAACACAGACACACTAGGTTGCAAAATGCGAGAACTTCTAAGTAACTTGTCCATATAGCTCATGACTGTTTTCTGAAGACCTAGGACAGTAGGCGTTCAGTTGAATGAAGGTACAGCATTCTCATATGTTTTGATCATTATTTTAAAGGATGGGCTTAATAACAATGAGGATTTTGGGAGGTGGCTGAAAAGAATAATGTATAACTTAGTCCTTTGTACACTATGCAGGAGACATGGTTCTTTGCTGGGTTAAAAGTTTCGTCTATTTGAGGGGCCTAGCCCTGCCACTCGGCATATGAGCTTCATTCCCACTGAAACATTGCTCATCATTTGTAGCAGGAAAATTAATAGGAATTAGGAGGGAATGTTAGTGGCCTTTCTTCTCCTCCTACTCTAGCATGTCATCAACCACACCCTTCTCATCTGCAGAGTACTTATTAAGGCTCAACTTAAAAAGACTTTGAAAGGGAGCCTGCATAAAAGAAATTACAAGACTGTCTGGACCTCACCCTTTTCTGACAAACAAACAGACAGGAGCGGATAAAAGTGACTTTATCATATTTGCTACGTGCATCCCTTTGTAACAGTATGTTTTTATTCTTGTTGCCTTATTTTGATTTACTCAGCTCTGTTCTATAATCATGAACACGACCTTTGCATTTGTCTGCAAGTGCTCCTTTTACATGGTATGATGCTAATTATAGTGACGATATAGTAGTGCTGTTTATAGATTAGCAACGTGCTGGATAGAAACAGCTAGAGACTCAGAGGAAATATAAAGAGACACTAACTGAGTTCACAGAGCTAGTTCTTCTACCTGGTCAGCTTGGAGCTTGGCCATGTGTGTCTCCTTAGTCTTCCAGAGTCTTAGTTCCTACTGCTGTGGTATCCTCCCTTACAAATGAAAGGAAAAGCATGCATGACTTAAACGAAGAGTCTGTTTCATTATGTCTGAGATGTGTGTACTTGTTTAAAGATTCACAGAAATTTAGCTACTCACTGGGTTGAGAACCAGAGGTCTGGATTATGACTTGAGAACCTCAAGACAGGAGTCCAGCTTTATGAGTCCTTAGGTAATGCCAGCTCCTGTCACACCAGCAAGCAAAGGTCAGGGTCTGACTATCTGGATATGGGCCCTGTTGAATCTCATGGCCAGTGACATCTGTAACTACAGTAAATTCATTAAGGAATGTGATTTGTCAATAGCTGTTAAAAATTTAAATTTATTGGGTTGACATTGGTTATAAGATTATACAAGAAGGTTTTTAAATTCAGAATTTCCTTCCTTCCTTTTCTCCTTTTCCTCCTCTACCTCCTCCTTCTCCCCCTCCTCCTCCTTCTTCCTCTTCTCCCTCCATCCTCCTTCCCTTCCTCTCTTCTCCCTCCCTGCCTTTCATCTCTCTCTCTTTCTTCAATTATTTTTTGAATAATCTTCATGACCTCACTTTATTAAAATTTTATTCAATTTACTTACATATATCTCAGGAGCAAAGTTCAAACACCTTTAAATTGAATGCAGGGGTGCAAAATACTCCAGCAAGCCCTGCCATAGGTGGTGTAGGTGTAAAACCAGGTATGCATATTCCATTGGGTGTTTTGATTTCATAGGAATATCTGTATCTCTAAAGTCTCCTTAAGGTTAGGTAACATGCAAGTAGCAATTGGCATATCTATTTTATTCTGGGGAAAAAAGCGAGGAAGTCACTTAGCTTCCCCGTGTGGTCTGAAGTCTGAAAGTCATGCTGTTTATGAAGCTTTGAGATGGTAGCGGCGTGGACTGTCTCTGCTGTGACACAGGATGTCAGGTCCCAGCTCTGGCACACTCATCAAGTTTATGTTACCAAACCTCTTACCATGTATTAAATTACACCAATTAATCCTACATTCAGGATAGATGTTAATCTTTTGTGGTAGCATCCTTTATCAAAAAGAGTCATTTTAATTCCTACCTTTCTTAATTGCCTTTTGTGTCCTATTCGTTTTTGAAAAATGCACGTTTTAAAATGCATTTTTGAAACATTGTAATTTTTTAATTTTGCACATCAAAATCCCTTCTTTTTCTGCATGGAGGAGTCAATAGCTGGTGATAATTATAATATCAATATTCATAGTGTGGCTTAAAGTACTTAGAATAGTGCCTGATTCTTAGACTATGCTAACAAATAGCTTGTCAAAGTAAATATTAGGTTTGTTGTAACAAATTAATTTTAAAATTTAGATTGTAATCTATGTATCACCTCTATTTGTTATTAAAGTATAATCAGTCACCTTTGTTCCTTACTTTTTAAATTCTTAGATGCTTGACATTCGAGCCCTTTGGCCTACATTCTTCTGCTCTATACAATATCAAATAAAACACAAAATTGTATTTCCTATTAAAAATGCATTTTTTTCATGTTGCAGCTCTAAAGAAAAATCTTAAAGTAGAAATTTATTTCTTTCTATTGTCCTCAAACACAAATAAAATGTTAATTTAAAGCAATGGTACTTTAAAAAATATATTCTTGGTGTTAATATTTTCTCATCTAAATTGCTTTATATATCTTTATACTTATACAGTTTTTCATAGTTTATTCAAAAGAGACTGAGTAAGCTACATTTTATTCTTATTTTCTCAATGTATTCATAAGGCAAAAGAAAACGCCAAAATTGTACTTTTTCAGCATTTTAAAAGAGTTAATATCATTATAGCTATTACTTTCTGAAGAGCCAAAACATAAAGACCTGGTATCCAACATTATTACAGATTATCTCTTAATGTAATTCACCACATTAAACGATTAAAGAAGGAAAAATAATGATCAGATCAACAAACGATGAAACAACTCTAATTCATTTTAAACAAAATCTTAGCAAACTTGGGACAAAATAGAATTTCCTTAATCCTCATGAAATGCTATATTTAGTGCTAAGACATTAGAAGTATTACTTTAAAATTTGAAGCTAAGCAAAAATAGTCATCATCACAGCTTTAATACATTTTATTAGAAGTTTCCTATGAAAAAGGGAAAAAAAACAGCAAAAAAATTAATGATTTGAAATACTACTTATATCTGTATATGAATGTCTACTGATATGCTATATATGCAAAAATGTAATGAAAATATGCAACGCTGTTGTAAAAAGATGTTAAATTGGAGGTTTAGAATGAGGTGCAGATATAACCGATAACAGACACCAAAAAGTAGTAGACAAATCAACTGCAGATTTTCAAAGGAAACATTCACAATGATTTATCTCCCATCTCTTAATATTCATCTCCATGACATATTTATCAAAAAGCATCAAAGGGGAATTGTGGCATGGGAGAGACTTGTTAAGAGCTTACTTTGGTAAGACTTGATGACATATGTGCATCTCACTCACCCACCCTCTAAAGTGTAATTGATAACGTGAGCGCATCCTATACACTGAGATGCCCCAAAAGAAGGTCTTCAATGACCTTACTTGGAGAATTTGATATTTGACCCTGATACTTAGGAGGCACATGGTCCACTGATTGATAGAAATCTAGAAAACAAGAGAGCAGAACTGGCAAGACGTTCTGATGGAGGAATTAAAATGAAGTGGCTGATTTAGCATCATCCTGCTTCCCAGAGTTTATTAGCTTAAAACAGTGATTTTCAACTAGTGTGCCACAGGAATTTTTGAAACATGCAGTAACTGACTATTTAGTCAGGGCACTGACTTCTTTTCTCTTACACTAGCAAAAAAAAAAAAAAAAAAGATAATAGCCAACACAGCAACAGCCTCGTAGTGTGAATGCCCTATCTTAAGCCATAAGTATATAGGTCATATGGTAGAGTTGCATGTTATTGGTCACCGTGACATAATAAGGTTGTGTGTGATTGGTTACTTCTTGGTACCAGAAGTCCTTATATACAAGTATAGGCACCAGATTTTTATCAAAAGTCACTTTGAAACAAAATGGATCAATAATAATAATTATTATTATTATTATTATTTGTAAATAAATCAAAACTATACCTATATTTTTTCAGATTGGCAAAAATATATATTTTTGTTGTGTTTCAGAATTTTAGTATTTAGCTTATGTGCTCCACGAGATGGAAAAGGTTGAAAATCATTGGGTCAAAGGCATAAGTGTCTCCTAAGAATTAGACATGGGCCATGGAAAGGAGAGGCCTGGTTTGTAGCTACTTTTACTTCTGTTTAAAAAGAGTATAATATAAGGGTAAGTGTGTATACCGCCTGGGAAAACTAGGGGCTAAGGCCAGATAGAGAAAATGGAAGGAAATGATGCATCACCCATGTCATGGTAGGTGAAAAAGGATAGGACCCAGCAGGGAAGCTTATGTAAAACTTATGAAATATCCTACAATAGAGTCAGCTTTGAACATCCGCCAGGCTCAAGCCAATTCTCCTCAGAGAATGTTTTGTTAATTTAAAACAATCAAAAAATAAGATCTATTGTTTCCAAGCCAATCCCCAAATTTTTATTTGGCATTAAAAGCTTTGAAAGTTGACAAGATACATTTTAAGAACAAATTTGGTGATAGGTGGAACTTTCCACAGCTGATGTTGAAACTCCTTTGAAAGCCAAAGTAATTAAGAGCTTTAATTAGCACAGAGTAGTTAAGTGTTTGGGCTAGAAAAAATAAACAAGTGGAACAGAATCAGAAACTATAAAAGACATCCACCTATATGTGGATTATTAATTTACAAAATCTATGTTAGAAATCAGTGGAAAACAATGGTCTATTGACTCTAAACAATAAATGATCCTGGGATAACTGGGGATAAGGGTTGGATAAAGTCAGCCTCACAAGAGACAAAATAAATTGGGGGTAAAGACCAAACATTTAAGGATAGAAATGTAAAATTGGAGATCACATAGGAAAACATTATGACTGCTGATGGAGGCCAATATTTTTCAAACAAGACATTTACAGTACAAACTACAAAGGAAGTAATAAATTTGACTTAATTAACATTAGAAACTTAAGTACAACAGAATACTCCATAAACTAAGTGGAAAAAATGCCACAGAGTGTGAAAAGATATTGCCAATACTGGGATATATAAACCAATTTTTGAAAATAGACAAAGTAGCAGTTCATGTGAGAAGATATCCAAATGGCCAATAACCATGAAAAGATATTTATTCTCCCTAGTAATCAAGTAAAGGTGGACTAAAGCTACATTTAAATATTATTTCAAAGCCATTAGATTCCAAGGAAAGCTAACATTTGCTAATACCAAGAGCATGGTGAGGATGTTGAGATATAGACATTTTCATATACTGTTTTTTTAACAAACAACAGTTTGAGTTTGGTGTAAAAGTTTGTGAGAAAATTGGCCAATAGCTAGTCAAGTTCAAATATCCACATCTTACAACACACGGATTCCTCTCCAAGACAGACCTTGGAAAAGGCCTTCTACAGGAACACATTGAAACATGCCCAGCAAGGTGAACTGCGGTTTTGCAAACAGCCCAATGTTCATTATCAGAAGTCTAGATCAGCACATCTGGCTGGATTCAAACAATGTAATATTCTACTGCAGTTAAAATGAGTGAATCTAGAAATAGAGGAGAATATGGTACACAATGGGGAAGAAATGAATGATTATAAAGGAATACAAAATGATGAGAGAAAAGAATATAATACAAAGTAAGTATCAGTAGTAAGACTACGCAGGAAGAACCACCATGTCCTTTCTTTTGCTTCACATAATCAAACTCTTAACAGCCTGTTGTCAGCCACAGCCTTGCTTTTGGTGCATAAACGAAGGGGCCTTTAATATGTGCTTAATTTAGGAATTGAATCCTTCCTAGGGCCTTTCATAAATTCTATAATTAGAAATATTTAAATATAACTAGATAAAGGCTCCTCTAACACTTTAATAATGCTGAAGAAATGTTAGAGTTGAAAATATCACCTGATTTTGCTTCCCCCTCCCCCCCCCCCACATACACACACATCTATAGATATTCTTTACTATGCTTAGTAAGTTGTGTTCCCTTTGGCCCAGACTTAATAAGTTTGATTTTTTAAAAGTAATAGTATGGCCCTGCCCGGCTTGGCTCAGTGAATAGAGCGTCAGCCTGCGGATTGAAGGGTCCCAGATTCAATTCCGGACAAGGGCACATGCCTGGGTTGTGGGATTGATCCCTAGTGGGGGGCATGCAGGAGGCAGCCAATCAATGATTCTCTCTCATTATTGATATTTCTAGCTCTCTCTCCTCCCTTCCTCTCTGAAATCAATAAAGAAATATATATATATTTTTAAAAAGTAATAGTGTGTGCAATTATATGATAAAAATGTTAACATTTCTTGATAACCCCAAAAATGATGACACCCGTCATATTTTTGGCTGTAATTTAAAAAGTCATTTGACTTTTTTAAAACTCACTCTTAAATAAATGACTAGCTACTGATAGCTGAAACAAGATTGTTACTGAGAAAAACAGTAATATGCTTCTTACATGCCATTTATTTTTGTTTTAAAAAGTTATCTAGCTAAGTTGGTTTGCAGAGGTGGAGCCACAGAAAGTTATAAAATGAAGGGTAGGTTGCCACAGGCCTCAGCAATAGTAGCAAGCTGAAATGTAATACATGCATGGCATGCAGTATTTTAGATTATAGAAGAAAAACCTTTAAAAGATTTCTGGTATTAAATATCCATTCATACTAGGGGGGGAAAAAAGAGCTGCTTTCAAATTTTATTTCGGTATGTTTCCTAAATAGTAAGCAGTGTTTTTATATTTAGGATTCTGAATAAGATTATTAAGATCTAATAAAGGAAATATCAAACCAACTAATCTACTAAGCATTTATTTCTAAAGTTGACAACATTTTATATTTCTTAGATTTTTGCCCAATTACTTGTGAAAGACCATATCTACTTTTTGATCATTTTTATATGTGATTTTATATATCTAAATATGATAGATTTGAAGCTTTGGATAACATTTCCTTAATGTAGTCCTTAAATTTCTCTAGCTTAGAACTTCACCCAAAGTCCCAATATACACCTCCACAAAGACTCATAGTTCTGTCTCTTTCAATCTTGCGACATTATTATTTTAGGTTTTCTTATATGATTTTTGGCCAAGATAGCTGAGATTACATGAGCTTATCTTAAGAACGTTACCAAGGTTCATTTATTTTCCCCAGTCTCCAACTTCTTATTAAAAAGAAAAGTGAGAGCAAGCAGATAGCTTTGTAAGAAACCTCGTAAATATAGAACCGACTATATTTAAGGGGATCATTTGCTTCTAATTGCAGATGAATTTATATAAACTGCAAAAACAGAGTAGTAGGTACATAAAATTAGCTGAACTGCTGTTGAAAGTCAGACTGCAGACACAGGTCTTGAATTCACATGACTTCCAGGCTAAACATTGCCCAGTCTTACAGCAAATTGCCTGTGCTAGCAAGTCAACACAGTCAAAATCGGTAGAGTTGTAACAATAATAAGAATAATGCAAGGGGAAAACTGTATAGTAAATGTGCATATAAAACAATGTAGATTATATTTATCTTTTCTGATTATGTAGCACGGATTTTATTCTGAATTACATAAAATAAAAATGTGATAAAATAAGGATTTGTTCATTTATACTTAACATAATTTATATTTACTGAAAGTTTGGGTGTCTGGACAGTTGGTAGGTACTGATGAGAGAGCCTTTAAAAAGGCCCTGATTTTATGTTAATTTTCAATAAAGCATTGTAATCAGAATAACTTTTTGCTAGTTAGAAATTGCGCTTAATCTTGTGATACCTTTTGCATAATATAGATGTGAGCTATAGCTTGATATAATCAATTTTAAGAAATATATTTTTGAAATCATGCCCTCTTTATCTTTATTATGTACCACCCAAATTGTTGTTTTTTTCCCCCCAAAATTATCTTTTCCTTTGAAAAACCAAGAAGCCTAACTTCACTTTTGTGTGTGTCTGAGCCAAATTTTAAAGGATTAGTTTCTTAATCTTGACATTCAAAGGAGACATCCCGAGATGTTGTAAATGTTTCAAAGGGATTAAGGAGAGAGGCTGCAGCGTCTCTGAGAGCACTCCAGCCTGTCTTCAATATGCTCATTTCTCAGTGCTGAGGCAGGGCAGGGCAGAGCGCTAAGCCCTTGACCTCCTCACAGAAGTCAGCTGTGTCAAAGTGTGACTAGCTCCATGTATTAAGTAATACGGAGGGAACTAATGCAACAATTTTTTTGCTTGTAACACTTTTCTCCCCAGCCTTATTCAGCAATGCTGAAACCATAGGTAGGAAATACTTTATGTCATAAATATTTTCCTTACCCCCTAGCCGGTTTGACTTAGTGTATAGAGCGTCTGGCCTGGGGACTGAAGGGTAGGGGTGTGCAGGAGGCAACCAATCAATGATTCTCTCTCATCAGTGATGTTTCTATCTCTCTCCCTTCCTCCCTGAAATTAATAAAAATACAAATAAATAAATAAATAAATATTTGTCCTTAGAAGTTTTAATAGGAAATGAAATGACAGTAAATGTGAAATATCCATATTCATTTGTTACATAGAGGATGCTCTGAGCCCGTACATTTGCCATGCTCTCTCTTTGTTATATTTTATTATATTAAAATAATAAATGTCATCCCAGAATTCCATGTAAAGATTTGATATATAGATTTGGGACACAGACAGCAGTATGATGATGGCCAGAGGGAAGAGGGAGGGGGCAAGGTGGCGAGACTGGGCAAAACAGGAGGAAATGGGGACATCTGTAATAGTGTAAACACTAATATTTTTTAAAACAAACAAACAAATGCCGCTGTACTTTCTATGTGAATACTGAAGCCGAGAGGCTGCTATTAAGAGTGTGCAAATATGCTAACTGGAAATGAAAGCTTCATTTGACTTTTAATAATGAAGATATGGACAGATTGTGGGGAACATTTAAAAGTTGAGAAATATATGACAGGCTCATTTAAAGGGACAGGAATTTAATTTCCCTGTGTTAATAGCCTGACACGTGAAATTAGTTAATGTACAGCTACTGAGCTATATTATAGAGAAAGGAAAGTTGTGCTTGAATACAATCATTGGGTTTTATCTAAACAAGCGTATGGCTTTTGCATAACATTCCTAATTCGGCAATTGATGGTGCAGGTGCTACGCTGGCATCTTGAGGTGGCAACTGCTGAAATTGATCACAAATTCAAAAATAGATTGTGATCCTACATATCAGATTCTTTTTTTTATTTTTCATCTCTTCTACTTCACTAAGAAACCACAGGCTTTTGTGTACAAATGACCATGTCAAATCTGTTGATGGCGGATTCAATGGCTAATAGGAGGACACTCTTTAAAAAATGCCAGAAAGTTGAAAAAAAAATCTGAAAAGGGAAAATAATGGGGTTGACCAACTAGGAAAGTGAGGAAACTGAAGGCATTGAATCAGTTAATCCAGTTCACGCATAGTTTTGCTTTGTTTGGAAAAATAGCATCTTCCTGTTGTAGCCTTATATAGAGGCTGTTGGAGGAGGCGGATGAATGAATGAGATTGGGGTTTCTGCTTTCTGTGAAGCCTGTACTGTCCACATCATTTTCTCCTCCCAGAGTCTTTAAAAAATATTTCAAATTTTTAAAATTGCAATTGACATACAATATTAGGTTACTTTCAGGTGTGCAACATAGTGATGAGACATTTATATAACTTATGAAATGATCAACCTGTTAAGTCAAGTACCCACCATACATAGTTATTACAATATTATTGGCTATATTCCCTGTGCTACACTTTACATCCCCATGACTGTGTTTATAACTGGTAATTTTTACTTCTTTTATGCAACCCCCATTATCTTTTTGATGTCCAAACCTATGTTTGGAACAGAGAGGACACCACTTTTATTGATTTTTAAGTAAGTGAATAAAAATTGCTATAAAAAACCTAATTCTTGATCTATGGCATTGCAAAAGGCTTTTCGGGTATTTTTGAAAGAGTCTGTTTTTGCATGCAGTTTGTATATGTGTGTGTCCTTGCACATAGGTTTATTCATCTCATTGTATATATAGACATATTATCTATATACATAGGGATTTGTAGGTTTAAAAAAGATGCTTATTCTTAAATATATTATTATACATAATGTGCATCTTGTTTTGGGTTGACAAAATTTAAAAATGGGTATATGTACAAATTTTATGGTGTGCACAGAGAAAAATAGTATAACGAAAATTCCACTTTCAGAAAATATTCAGTTCTTGTGGGAATATCCATATGTAAATGTGTCTGTGTCTACAAGTAGAGATATATGTTTATCTGTTCAAATAAACTTACAGTCTCGAGCATCCCTCTTAAGATCGGACTGTACACTAACATGCCAGGTGTTTTTGCATCTCATGCTAGATGGAGATCAGAATTCCAAAAGGGTCAGAGCAAATGCACAAGGAATAATACATATTTGATCAAAATGCACTTGTAGGCTAAGGGATGATTGGCAGAAAACAAGCAAAATTAAGCACTCAGCTCTGCTCAGAGAAAGCACAGTGAGTCCATAGCCAAGAATACCATCTGTTGAATATGAAATTTTTGGATCAAGACATTATAGATACATTTCCCCAAACAGCAGGGACAGAAGTCTTTCTGGAAACAAAATCACAATAGGGTTGCAGAAACGCCAAGTGAAAGAGAGGCAAATAACTGTTCCCTGCATTGTGGGGAGCAGACTTCCTTACTGCTCGTGCAGAGCGTGATTAATTACATGGCATGGTTCGTGGTGCTGGTAGTAAATAAACGTACAGCAGGTATTCACCCTGTTCGAATAATTTCTACATCAGTATGCCAGCTACTACCCATGAGTAGATCAAAATCTTTTTTACCATATGTGTTGTCTGCACCTTTATTAACTCCCAGAATTCCCATGCTTCCTGTCACTCCTTATGTTTTATAAAGATAATAGAATGATGGTTGACAGTCATTGGGAAGATTTATATAAAAAGACTGATGAATGATACTCATCCCTAAAGTAAAACTCAGACACAATTCTATACTTTATATTTGGATCTAGCATTCTTATAAAACACATATATATCCATATATTCATATATATATATATATATATATATATATATATATATTCAGATAGATGATAGATAGATAGATGATAGATAGATAGATAGATAGATAGATAGATAGATAGATAGATAGATCTCCTTTACTGGAATGAGTCCAAATATAAGGTGAATCTTTTTAGGAAAGCAGCTTGGTTTCTTTGCATAGACAATTGTTGACATGGAAATGACTTATGCTAATGAAAAGTGGGATAGAATGGCAGGTAGGAACAATGACAAACACATTAAGAGAAACAGTAAGAGAAATAATAGTGGATATACAAATGTTAATTAACTGCTCCTGTTAAGAAAAATGGGAACCAATGACTAAAATGTTGATTAATTCAGAACTTTATGTGGTTGTTCTTTTTTTCATTCAAATTATTATTTTATTTTACCCTGGAAATTTCTGTATTTTGCTTTAATTGTCTATAGCATTACACATGACTATTAAGACAATCAACTATTATTAACTTAAAGTAGATACTCAATAATTAGTTAACAGAGGAACTAGGGTGATGATATAAAACATCTTAAAAGCACCCTTTTAAGCATTTTACATGTGTTATTCATTTAATTCATAAAACTATTCTAAGGAGTAGATGCATTAGGATCTCCAGTTGTTCCCTTAGGGCAGTGATGGCGAACCTATGACACGCATGTCAGAGGTGACATGCGAACTCATTTTTTTGGTTGATTTTTCTTTGTTAAAGGGCATTTAAATATATAAAATAAATATCAAAAGTATAAGTCTTTGTTTTACTATGGTTGCAAATATCAAAAAATTTCTATATGTGACATGGCACCAGAGTTAAGTTAGGGTTTTTCAAAATGCCGACATGCCGAGCTCAAAAGTTTTGCCATCACTGCCTTAGGGAAACAGAGGCAGGGAATTTAGGTAAAATGTCCAAGTTCACTCAGTAAATTGATTTGAACCCAGTTCTTCTTTGCCTGATTCTGTACTCCTAACCACTTTGCTACATTGTACATGAAAAGAACCATGGTACCCTTTAATTTTTTTTTAAGAGAGAGAGAGAGAGAGAGAGAGAGAGAGAGAGAGAGAGAAGTTCCACTTGTTCTTCCACTTATTATGCATTCTCTGATTGATTATTGTGTGTGCCCTGACTGGGGATCAAAACTCCAACTTTGGCATATCCAGATGATGGTCCAAACAACTGAACTATGCAGCCAGGGCCAGTACCTCTTTAATATTATGTTTTAGGCCTACAGTAGACCACTGCTAAGTACTCATAATGAGGTTGTTAATTTCTTATGTTTGGGTAGAGTATCTGTTGGGGAGAGTGCCCTGTAGAGAAGCCCTCTTGCACCTGGTATTTTTGAGAGATGCATATGAATCCAAGAACCCCTATTAATCCTCCCATCGACAGATTGTGAGCAACACAAAGAAAAGCAGAGTTATTTAGGTGAATTAGAAGATCCTATATAATAAAAGGCTAATATGCAAATAGACCGAACGGCAGACAACCAAACAACTGGTCTCTGTGACGTGCGCTGACCACCAGGGGGCATGTGTGGAACATGGTGGGTGTTGGCTGTGGTGGGATGACGGAGTGGGGGTGCCAGACCAAGGCAGGGTGCTGGTTGTTTTCATTGGGGTGAGCCCCTGGTGGCTACTGAAAATTCTTTGCTCCTGTGCACTGTGGTCCTACCTGGATCTCACACCCACAACTGGAGCCGAAGCCACCACTCGCACCTGCTGCTAGCGCCTGGTGCCATCAGTGGGTGCAAGTGGCAGCTGCAGGCCCTGATCACCCCTGAGGGCTTCTACACCTCCCCCTGCTCCTGAGGGGCAATCAGGGCAGCAGCCGCCGCTTGCACCCACTGACAGCGCTGGCCCTGCTTGCACCCTCTGCTGGTGCCGGCCCCAATTCCTCTGGGCCATCAGCAGGTGTGAGCAGGGCTGGCCCTGTCAGCATGTGGGAGTGGTGGCGGCAGCAGGGCTGCTGGCAGACAGGGAACCCGGGGCTGTGGAGGGAGGGGCTGGGCAAGGGCACGAAGGATGGGCCAAGACCCGCCCCTGTGCCTACCGCAGCCTTGCGGCCCACAGTTCCTTTCAAGGTGCATGAATTCATGCACTGGGCCCCTAGTATAAAACAAAATCTTAAGGAACATTTAGTGACTTAATTTCTCTGAGTCTTTTTTATATCTCATACATGCCATACATTTTGCTTTGTGTTACATCTGTATATGCCCTCTCTTGCTTTGTAGGCTTCTTGAAGGCATGAGTCATTCTTTGATAGTCTTTATCAATTTAATTATTGCTAGTGATACAAATATCTCAAGTCAAGGATATCAGTGACAGTCTCCAAAACAGTAATGGGAAGAACATCTCACATTGTGATTTGGCTTAAAACATTATTGCCGGATCCTTAAAATGCATATTTGAAAAAATATTTTTTTAAAAGTACAACTGCTCCCTGAGAATCTCTGTAACCATGTCCACCATCCTTTCAATATGATGGACTTATGAGTCATCTATTAAAAATAAGTAATCATAATTATTTCCATCTACCCACTAGAGCAGTGATGGCGAACCTATGACACGCATGTCAGAGGTGACATGCGAACTCATTTTTTTGGTTGATTTTTCTTTGTTAAATGGCATTTAAATATATAAAATAAATATCAAAAGTATAAATCTTTGTTTTACTATGGTTGCAAATATAAAAAAAATTCTATATGTAACACGGCACCAGAGTTAAGTTAGGGTTTTTCAAAATGCTGACATGCTGAGCTCAAAAGGCTCGCCATCACTGCACTAGAGTGTAATGAAAGTTTCAAGTACCTTCAATGTTTTCAATGATAATATTGAAATGCAGTCTTATGTGCCAATATTTATTTCAGTTACACGATACAATATATCATGTGTAACACCCCAAAATATCTTACACGTTAGGTATTCTATCTTCACTTCCTAATATGGTCCATTTGCACTACATTTTTGAACTATTTCAGACATGTTATCTTGTGATTCTGACTCAGTCAGAAAACAGCTAGTACCACTCATTTGCTTTAGATAAATGAGTTGCTGGTCATTTATCACCTCTCACACTGGAAAATGACCACACTGCACTGACATGGTGCTGTTGGCAAAAGTTGGCAAAAATTACATCAGTACGTATAATTGGACTATGTCTTCAAAACATTACTTTTATAATATAAACTGGAAAGCTGTTATAGTTTATAAGGAATATAATGTAATGTATTTTAGGGGCAGAAAAATAATTTGTAATAAATACAGAAAAAATGCATATTCTTTTAAAAGCCAATCTATTTTAACAATTTAAGGATTTTTTTAGCTACTTTGCCAAAATATAACGTGGCAAGAAATTTTTTTCTTATTTTTCCCTTTTCTTGGAACTACTTGTATGTGAGGTAGAGCAGGATTGTACATTAGTCTCTGTAATGATAGGTGCTTAATGAATACTGTATATAAAATACAAAAATGGCTTAAATCATAACTGTTTTTACATATTCAAATCCCAGTATAAAAATATTAAGGTTAAATTTAGAATAGTGACACATTTAGATATGTTTCTTACTTAAAAATTTCTGGAAAGCAATTTACTAAAGCTCTCCATAAAATTTTTCATTTTTTCCAATAATTCCACTTAATGATGCTCTTTGAACAGTAATTTTAACTAATGGAGAAGTAACATTATATTCAGAGAACCATCACCTATCCGAGTCTCACAATACGGAAAGGTCCTGAAAACAGCTATGCTAATGAGCTCAGCATTTTAGCTCTCATACATTTCTATTGAGTAAAATGAGCTAATTTCCGTTAGCAGGCTGAGATAACTTAGTAAGATTTTAGAACTTCTTGTCAAATGTAACTTGACCTAATAATTATCCCTAAAGATGTGATTAAGAAACACCTGACTCAGATGTGGGGAGTACATATGCAAACCACGAATCATCAGGCCTGTCCTCTGATTTCAGTGGCTAAAGGCCAAGTCAGCAGGCTGAGAGCTGGCCTTCAGGAGTCACCTGCCAGTTTATCGTTTATTCAGGTCATTGCACTTCTGCTAACAAGAAGAGGGCCCTTGATGTGCGCAAGCATTAAATGCCTACATTGTTCTGAAAGATTATATGAGGGGAAAAGAAGCTCCTGTAAGCTGTCTTTAATATGAATGTCAACAAACTCTAAAAAAAATCAGTAAGAATCTTTTCAGTTTCACTAAAGTGAGATGTATTTTAAGGATGACAAAAGGTTTCCCCGCTCTAGAAAGTGACACCTAACTTTGTATATGAGATTGATTTTTAATCTTTCAAGTTTAAAAATTGATACAAAGCATACTATTTTTATATTTATTTTATATTTTATATTCATTTTTATCTAATTTTGTTCTGAATTTATTGTTTAATACTTAAATAAAATATAATTCCATGCCTCTTTTACAGAGTATCTGGGCAGTGTTATCTGGATTGATTCCTATACCTCCCCAAAGCTCAGGATATATCAAAGTGTTTAAGAATACAAAACTTGTTCAATTAAAAAAAAATCTTTATGAAATACACTTAACAGGTAATATTATTAGAGTTTATCTCAATACAATGGATATTTTCAGTGAGACTAGGATTAGTAATTTTCAGCTTTCTTTTCTAGCTGAGTCTATTTTTTAATCTCCTTTACTCCAGAAAAACTTTCTGTCCAAGTGCTATCTATATATATAAAAGGCTAAGTGACCATCTGACTGCTGACTGACCGATCGGCTGATAGGTATGACACTCACTGACCACCAGGGGGCAGATGCTCAATGCTGGAGCTACCAAGCTGTGGTGACTTGGCAGCAGTGGTTCTCGGGTGATGCACCGTGGAACCAGAGAGGGGGGAGTCCAATTCCTTGTGGGGCAATGTGATTCCACCTTAGGCCATGGGTTATGTTGTTGCTGAGGCACTGTCGGCCCAGAATCTGATTTATTGCCAAGCTGTGGTGACCACAGATAGCCTTTGAGCTGCACTGCCCCAAATGTGGCCAGGGGGACAGGGAAGGGACCGTGGAAGTTTGGCTCCAGGGCATGTCCAGCCTGTCTCGCTCAGTCCTGCCCTGTTGGCCACCTTCTAATTAATTTCTTTTTCTTGTGCACAAATCTGTGCACCAGACCACTAGTGTTATATGTTGTCACCAGTCGAAATCAGCTTCCTGAGTTTCTGATGGGTTATGACCCATCCATAGGAAATAGTGAAATGCCTACATTCATGCATACATACAAAAAATTAAGACTATCAATGGAGTATATTAAATGCATAACTTAGATTTAACGTAGGCATATTTAGCTGTAATTTATTTCTTAGCTGAAAAAGATATTAAAATCTCTTAATGACTTTATATACATATATGGGGATTTCAATTACTTGTGGATTTTTATTTAAAAAAACAAAAATAATTAAAGAAAATATTTTTAAATTGGGAAAGCAACTTGAATTTCCCTTTATGAGATTAAGGTTATGAAAATAGATGGTTATTGGAAAGGTAATTATTTTTATTATCATATTTAACACATGGATTTATAGTAATTTTTCTAACTTTTATTAGTCACTATTGGTCTGTATCTCAAATGAACCATAGTGTTAAATATAACTAAAATATAAAAGATAAAGTAAAAATGAGTTTGATGAAAAAAGATAACTTCATATCCAGTTTAACTTCCATGTAATCTCATGGTTATTATGAGAAAAGTTTACTCAACCCCGAAATATAATATATATTTATGTAATATATAATTCTTATTCCACTTATAAATTATGAATAAAGTTTCCTCTTAAGAAGAATTTCACAACTTAAAAACAGAGTGTGACTCTGGATGTATATAATTAAAGAGTGGAGCTAAATGCTTGCATGATTAAAGGAAATGAAAAATTAGAAGTATTTATAATGGTTGAATTGTGAAATTATAATCAGACTCAATCTGAAGTAGTATGATTTTCATTCCAGTGGTCGTTTTAGTAATTTCTTGCCTGATGGAGTTACTATTCTTTCCCCATGCACATGTTCAAATTTTCTACATACTTCATGTGGTGGTTATGAGAAACTGCCTAATTCCACGTTCTGAAAAGTGCTTGGTACAATGTTGATGTGCAATAAGCTTTCTTTATGAATAAGGAAAAGAATGAACAAATATTTTCCATAGATACATACCCTAAAATATACATATTTCTGTATCTCAAAGAAATGAAGTTATCCTTTTCCAAGAAATATAAAAAGTTAAATGTCAATATTTATCTTTGTTAGATATAAGGATGAGATAAATGGACTCAAAACAATCTTGTGTGGGTAGACATTGAGGACAGAAAAATAAGGAGTTAGAAATGCTATAAACATAAGGTATACTTGGGGTGAAGTTCTAATATGTCAACAATGGTAACATTTCTATTACCTAGAGAGATTTGACTATATTTTCTGAAACAATTTGTTATATTAAAATCATAGATCATTGCTATTGAAAGGGCCCTTATAGATTATCTGGTCCAGTGGTTCTTACCTGACTTGAGGTATGAGACCCGTTATGAATATGATGAGACTTAAAGACTCTCATTGGAAAATTACACATTTGCCCAGAGTCACAATTTCAAACAAGCTTCTGCAAACATTCCCAGGAGCTCCAGTTAAACCAAGCAACCCATAGGCACAGTTTAAGAGCCTATTCTTATTCAAAGTTCATTTTATAACTGAGTTCAGTAAACTACAGACCCAGAAGGCAACCATACTCCTGAATTCCACTTCCGTTGACCTTTCAATACCTCTCCAGCTTGTCCAGCCATCTGCAGTGACACTGTTCCCAACAGACATCCTCTTCACGTTCCCTTTTCCTGTTTCTCTGACTGAATGGGAGTGGAAATGTGTGGGTGCAACTTCCACTCTCCATCTGAAACCAGTCCAGCTCCACTACCTAATTTTATCTTTATAGAACAAAGTTTTCTATCCTTTTTAATGCAAATGTGTGTGTGCTAGTTGATATGTGTGTGTATACATGTGCACACACGTGTACATGTGCCACCATTTCCAACCTTTGTCTGAACCAGGCTGTCCCACTTCCGAGTGTTTGCATCTGCGTCTGTCTGCCAAAGAATAATGTGCAGCAGGAAACTTGTTGGCCAGTGACAGGCAGTTGGACGCTGTATTCCTTTTCCCCGCTGATATACCTGCTTTTCAAACAGGATGGGATTGGCTTTTGTTGTAGACGACAAGGGATTCTTTTGAACATCCTAGAATCTAAGAGCTTTGTGACAACTAAAAAATAGCCGGAGCGGTCATTTTCGTCACATTCATTTCATTACAAAGAACGGAATGTCAGTGACAATACTGCTTGCTTCCCTCTTACCCTGATTAGTAGTCGATAGGTAAGTTCTAACTTTTGCCACACTCTTGATTAAAAAGATGCCCAGTGAAATTTGGGAGGAGGGGATGAATTACAGGCTTCTCTTCACTTCTTTCTGCTCTTTATTATCTTTTAAATTGAATTTATTGGGGTTACATTGGTTAATACAAATATATAGGTTTCAGGTGTATGACTCTACAATACATCATCTGTATATTGTGTGTTCACCACCCAAGTCAAAACTCCTTTCGTCACCATTTATCCCTTCTATACCCTCTTCTACCTCCCTGCACCTCACCCTCTTCTGCTCAGATAATCACCATGCTGTTGTCTATGAATTGTTGCTGTTGTTGTTGTATTGTTGTTGTTTTGCTTAATCCCCTTTAGATCTTTAAAAACATAGCTCTCTGAGTTGGCCATTCGAGGTGGTAGAATATTGTGTGGAGCTTGGATTTTCCGCAGCGATACAGGAAGCACACAGATTCGTTTGGAAGTTATAGAAATGAAATTACAAGATGTAGTGAAGTGGCTTCTATATAATAGTTAGAAGAGAAATCCTTTAACTTAAAACTCAAACATAAGCTTTTCTTAAAAGCATCACGGTAAATACATCCACCACATTTTTATTCATTGTTCATTCCTTCTATAACCAAGTTGATAACTGTGTAATTTTAAAGAAGTTATACTTTTTTTAGATTTTGAGAGGCAACAACATGTGCCAAAGAGTCCCTTATTTCTTCCATGCTGGTTATGAGAATTAAATGATATTATATATAGGAAACCCTCTTGTAAACAAAATATCACAAGTTAATGTCAAAGCTGTTTAAAAATCTTCACTAGTGTCATCCAAGTCTATCATCACCTAATAACAGAAATCTTTAAATTATCTTCCCATCTCCATTCTCTTTTTTTTTACTTTTCAGTTATAGTTTGCATTCAATATTATATTGTATTAGCTTCAGGTGTACAGCATAGTTGTTAGACAAGCATATACTTTACAAAGTGTTTCCCCCAATATGTCCAGTACCAACCTGGCACCATACATAGTTATTATAATATTACTAGAGGCCCGGTGCACAAAAATTTGTGCACTGGGGGGGAGGGGGTCCCTCAGCCCGTCCTGTGCCCTCTCGCAGTCTGGGACCCCTCAGGAGATAACGACCTGCTAGCTTAGGCCTGCTCCCAGGTGGCAGAGGGCAGGCCCAATCCCTAGGTGCAGCCCCTAGTCGAGCTCAGAGCAGGGCTGATTGGAGAGTTGGGGCACTGCCCCCTGTCATGCACAGAGCAGGGCGGATTGGGAGGTTGTGATGCCACCCTCAGTCACGCTCAGGGTAGGGCCAATTGGGGGGTTGGGGCACCGCCCCCTGTCACACTCAAGGCAGGGTCGATGGGGAGGTTGCAGCGCCACCCCCTGTCACGCACAGAGCAGGGCCCATCAGGGGGTTGGGGCACTGCCCCCTGTCACTCACAGAGCAGGGCCAATCAGGGGGTTGGGGCGCTGCCCTCCCGCCCCCCCACCCCCGTCATGCACAGAGCAGGGCCCATCAGGGGGTTGGGCGCTGCCCCCTGTCATGCACAGAGCAGGGCCCATCAGGGGGTTGGGGAGCTCCCCCCTGTCATGCACAGAGCAGGGCCCATCAGGGGGTTGGGGAGCTCCCCCCTGTCACGCACAGAGTAGGGCCGATAGGGGAGTTAGGGCACCGCCCCCTGTCACACACAGAGCAGGGCGGATCAGGGGGTTGGGGCGCCGCCACTGTCACACTCAGGGCAGGGCGGATGGGGAGATTATGGCTCTACCCCATCACACACAGAGCAGGGCCCGTGGGACGGGGGGGGGGGGGCGATTGGGGCACCGCCCCCTGTCACACACAACAGGGCTGATCAGGGGGTTGGGATGCTGCACCCTGTCACACACAGAGCCGCAGGGCAATCAGGGGATTTGGGCGCTGCCCCCTGTCACGCTGATCTGGTGCCAGGAGACCTCTCGGCTCCGCTGATCCCGGTGCAGGGAGGCATATTACCCTTTTACTATATAAGGATAGAGGCCTGGGGGCCAGCTGGTTTGCCCTGAAGAGTGTTCTGGATCAGGGTGGGGTCCCCACTGGGGTGCCTGGCCAGGCTGGCTGAGGGAATGATGGCTGTTTGCAGCTGGTCACACACCCTTCAGGGTGGGGGTCCCCACTGGGGTGCCTGGCCAGTCTGGGTGAGGGACTGAGGGCTGCTTTCAGGCTGGCGGTTGTTGACTGAAGCTCCCAACCGCTCCTTTTTTTCTTTTTCTTTTTTTTTTTATTCTGGGCCAGCTTTAGCTCTGGCTCTAGCTCTCAGGCTTCGTATCTGGTTTGTTTGCCGTTGTATAATCGAAACAATGTATAACTTCAGCTCTGAGATCCCGGCTGGCTATATTTGTTACAAAGTTTCAAACTGCCAGCTCAGAGGCCGGCAAGTCAGGTGGGGCACGTTGCAGTCTGCAGTCACTGGAGCAAGCAAGCCTCATGTTCACTTCCAGCTGCCTGGCTGCCGGCCGCCATCTTGGCTGACAGTTAATTTGCATAAGGATATGCTGATTAGCCAATGGGAAGGGTAGCGGTCGTATGCTAATTTCTCTTTTATTAGTGTAGATTGATTATATTCCCTATGCTGTACTACATCCCCTTGGTTCATTGATCAGCACTCAACCTCCTGGTTCATTGATTAGCACTCAACCACTGAACCACACAGGCTGGGCTGAAAATAATGTTTAAATTACCTTGACCAACGATTAAATGAGGTGGTAGTCCTACCCTCTAGAAAAATCTCTTAATAAACAAAATCATCAAGACAAATTCAATCCAGAACCAAATATTTGAATCTGTGCATATTGTCTGAAATAATCTTCAGAACAGAAACATCCCAGCCATCTTTATATAAAGCTGACCCAATCCATTCAGATTTTACATTCAAAAGAGAGATTGTTGTATGCTCACCACTTCTCCAGCTCTTATATAAGTCATGTTAAAAAAAAAAATCAGTGCAAGGCTGCAAAGGGGTAGAACATTTCTTCAAGACAGAAAAATCTTCCCAGAGGATTATGAGGCGATAATTGTGTTTTCTTGGTAAGAAATGTTTTCGTTCATGCTGCAGACTCACAGAGAGGTCACACTGAGATAACAGAAAGTGTGTCTCACCAACAGAAGCAAACCAGCAAGGCATATCCAGCCCTGGGACTGGGAGTGATTTCACAGCATCTGTTAGAAGCACATGGAACCAGGGAGAGAGTATTAGCGAGAATCCTGCCCTTCATCCCAATACCACTGATAGGGAACATACAAACAACAGCAAAATCTATGCGGTTCAGCCAAAGTCTGTTTCAAAACACTGCAGGCAACCAATACACATGTTCCTTTAAATCCTTAAAACATTCATATTAGCCCAGCCGGCATGGCTCAGTGGTTGAGCAGAGACCTATGAACCAGGAGGTTAAGGTTCAATTCCCAGGCAGGGCATATGCCTGGGTTGCAGGCTTGGTCCCCAGTGGAGGGTGTGCAGGAGGCAGCTAATCAATGATTCTCTCTCATCATTGATGTCTCCATCTCTCTCTCCCTCTCCCTTCCTCTCTGAAATCAATAAAAATATATTTAAAAAAACATTCAGCCCTCGCCGGTTTTGCTCAATGGATAGAGCGTAGGCCTGCAGACTGAAGGGTCCCAGGTTCAATTCTGCTCAAGGGCATGTGTCCAGATTGCAGGCTCCATCCCAGTGGGGGGTGTGGAAGAGGCAGCCAATCAATGATTGTCTCTTATCATTGGTCTTTCTAGTTCTCTCTCCCTCTCCCTTCTTCTTTGAAATCAATAAAAATATATTTAAAAAAACAAACACGCTAACTAAAAAACAAAAAAAAACAACATTCAAATTAGTTTTATGATCAATATTACCAAAAACATTATGCCTTTGGGGCAGGTTATTCAGAGTTAGCATCAAGTGTCAATTTGTTGTGTAATTCTTTTATTTGAAAAGAAAGGATCCTTGGGCTTAACTATTGATAGCCAATTGAGTAATCTTTTGAGTAAAGGTGTAGCTATAAAGTAAAAAATCAAATACAGTAGTTGGATGTATATTATCAGCAACAAAAAAAGACCTTGACCTGTATGAAAGCCAAAGATATAATAGAGAATTGAATTATAGACCTACTAGACAGGCTTTTCTTTTTCTTTATGGTTGAAACCTGAGCTTTAAATATCTCTGGTGCCATTTTTTCCCCCTTTTATTTACACTATTAATTGTGGTTATAAGGATTGGGCCCATGGGAGATTTTGTACCCAGCTTAAATTGCATTTCTTTGGTCTAGTGATTTTCTGCCTGCCACCCTCACCTTTACCCTAGAGGACTGAATCTCGGGATGATTAAGGATAAGAACCAACGGGAATGGGAGCAGCTCAGCGGGGGCACCTGCAGGGGATTTTATAACTTTTCTATTCCTACTGAGAGTCGACTGACCCCAGAACTGTTCTCTGCGGTCCCTTTAAGAAAACCTAGTTTTGTATCAACCATCTATACTTGTTCTATTTTCCAGAATAACTTCTGTTGGTGTCCTTTGTCTGCCTGTTTTGTGATGGAGTAATATAAGGAACTATACTTTCAGTTATTTAAAAAAATAACTTCAGCATAAGTATTTATTAAACAATCAAAAACCACTCCTCTAAAGTGGGGTGGGGGTGGGGAAAGCTTAGTCTTGATAAAGAGCCAAATACTGGTGGATTGAGGCCTGGAAGTGAAGCCATCATCTGAGATTTTCTGCAAGGAAGTTATGCTTTTAAAACAGAAAACATATGAAGAAGCCTTGTACTCTGTTATAATGTTTATAGCATTTTCTATTAAATTTTAGCTTTGTTTTTTTAGCATTCTTCAGATAATTATTACAAAATGGTTGTTTCATACTTGATCATTTATTGAAATGTTATTGCTTTGTTAACTTTAAGCAGGATATTATAAATCTGTACTCATTAAGACAGAAGCAGGCTTGCCACGGTGCTCCCATCATAGGCTGCATTCTACATGGCACTGGTGACCCAGGGTAAATAGAAAACTGTTGTGTGCAAATAACCTGCCTAATATTTTAGGCCCCTAAAGTGCTGAAATATTACATAGCATGATTTCTCTAATAATATATTTTGTGTCTTGCAATATGGTCAAATCACATGTGCAAAGGACATCCACCAAAATATTCTCAGTTATTTGTATTATATAAGATTGTTCTTCTGCCATAAACACATTGGGACAAGCAGATGGAATTATTACAGATTTTTAGAAGTAGGTAGGTTTAAATATTCAAGAAAATTTATTTTAAATCTGCCTTTTTCCAAGATTTGAGTCACCTTTCCAATATAGAAAAAAGATGCGACCAAGCTTGCATGAGAATAGAAAGTTGGGACTGTAGGCCAAAAAATAAAATAAATAAATAAATAAATAAATAAATAAATAAATAAATAAAAATTAGGAAGTAATTGAAGGAAGTAAAATAAAAAGGATGTAGAGAAGAACCTCCTTTCACCTTGTCCCAAAATGCAGGGTAAAATAGATACTTTCAATTAAATTAAAGGATAGCAAGTTTAGAAATTTTATTTTGGTAGCATATAATCAACCTGTGGGATTTACAGCCTCAGGAGGTTGAGTTAAATTTGTGTCTAGAGTTTAAAAACAAATAGATAATTTCATGGCTGCAGATGTTTAGGTGAAGGTGTAGGAGTAATCACCTCTCACATTTTTAAGCATAAAATGACATATGGACAAGGGAAACTTTTTCCCCAGAGTAAAACATAACTTGGGACGTGTTAGCCTCAAACCTTAGACATCTGTCAGTGGGAGGAAAGGAGGAGTCCAGGTGAGTAGATTCTATGATCCTTGCTATCTGTTGGGTCAAAAAAAAATTGTTATTGAGTTTATTTTGACTTAGGAGAGATAAACAAGCAAAAAAATCCCACATACATATATACATATATACATACTTTCTCTAAAAGTTCATAATTGATCACTGAGATAATATTAATAAAAAATAAATACATTGCTATTTAAATACATGCAATTTTTTTTCTGTCAATGTGTGTATGCATGTATGCATGTAGGTTTCAACTAGGTTGTTCCTATTTTGGTCTAGTGAGTCCCTGCCTGCCACCCCCACCTTTGTCCTGGAGGACTGAATCTGAGGAAGGTGAAGGTATGAACTAAAGGCAATGGGAGTAGCTTAATGGGGACACCTGCAGGGGATTTATAACTTTTCCAATCCTACTGCGGATTGACTGACCCCAGAACTGTTCTCTGCAGACCCTTCAAGAAAACTTCTTTTCTTATCAGACCTCTATATTTGTTCTGTCTTCCAAAAGAACTTCTATTAGTGTCTTTTCTCCAGGTCTTTTTCTCTGTTGGGTCATAATATTTGATTCTATATCTATATCATCTCTCTATCATCTCTCTACCTATCTATCATCTATCTATCTATCTATCTATCTATCTATCTATCTATCTATCTATCTATCATCTATCTACAGAAGGTTTTAGCACTATTATATAACTTTTGTTTTATATAAAGCACATTTTCCCCAAGTTGTCTCATTATAATATCCACGAATCTATGACAAATAGATATGTGTCTGGTGATTTTTCAGACTATGACACATTAGTGTATTTCCATCTTTAAAAACAATGTTTTCTCAAGTGACACATATGCAATGACTGTGTGTGGATGTGGCTTTTTCTTTCCTCAAAAAAATATGTACTCAATCTTTGTGTGTGTGTGTGTAATTTCCCTAGTGAAGCTAAATGACTTTATCTTCAAGTTTTTATCTACCTGGTAAATCCAACAAGTATAATGAAAATGAAATGAGAAAAGAGCTAACCAAGTTCAAAGGCAGGTTAGATTCTATGTATCTTTTGTCCCTTTTCAGAGTTTAGCTATGATATAAGTACCTGTTCTTGTCTTAATTGTGAATTAGCAGATTTCTTTTCAATTAGGCAAACTTATCAGTGACCCAAGGCACTATTATTTTATCCTTTACAGAGAAATTGACATGTTCTGAGATAAGATGATTCTTAATCTAAATAAATGATTTTCTAGGAAAAGCTTCTCAGTCCAGGTGTTATCTTAATGGAATGTATTTGGGAGTAGTATTGTAACCCCAAATCCTTCATCTGCTTTCTGTTTAGGCGACCTTAGACTTGTTTGTTCCCCCAGAGAGAAGAAAAATGGAATTAGGGCTTTGGAATTATGTCACAGCAGCTGCTGATTCCACTACACAGTGATATCATAGGCAGACCAGGGTTAGCTTTCCTGTTCCCATATTTAAACTCTATTATTACCTCTGAGGGTTTCTAGTTCTCATAATGTATCACTGGGAAAAGTCAGGCTTAATTTTGGCTATTTTTGTGAAATGCATTTCTAGCATAATTTGAGTCAGTATTTAGAAACTATCCTTTGAGACAGCATGGAGGGACCTGGAGAGTGTTATGCTAAGCGAAATAAGCCAGTAGGAGAAGGACAAGTATCACACGATCTCACTCATATGTTGAATCTAAAGAACAAAATAAACTAATAAACAAAATAGATCCAGAGACATAGAAATATGGAACAGACTGATGAATCTCAGAGGGAAGGCAGGGGGTGGAAGTGGAGGGGTGGGGGTGGGGGGTGGGGGGATGAGCGGGTGAGTGGGAAGAGATTAACCAAAGAATTTATATGCATATATGCATAACCCATGGACACAGACAATAATGTGGTGAGGGCCTGGGGCAGGGGGAAAGGGGTGGGCTAGAATGGGTCAAAAGGGAAAAAAATGGTACATCTGTATAACTTTCAACAATAAAGATAAATTTAAAAAAATGAAAAAATATATACATAGGAAAATAAAAGAATTATATATTGAGCACCTAGTGTTTATCAGTTTACATAATTTTTTGTATTCCTAATAACCTTTCAATGTAAATATTGTTGCACTCAATAAGTCAAAGAAGATTCAAAAAGGTTGACCAAATTATGCAGAGCCATAAAGCTAACCATTTCTGGAATGGGTGGGAAGTATAGTGCTGTGGTTATAGCACAGGGTCTGATACCAGACTACTTGAGTCCCACAGTTTGGTCACTTTAACTTAAAGATCATTGCAAAGTTATTTAACAGGCAGATAGTAAACACACACTATCACTGTTCTCTTTCTTGCTTTACTTGCCAGTG
Organism: Myotis yumanensis; assembly: GCF_028538775.1. Lineage (NCBI taxonomy): Eukaryota > Metazoa > Chordata > Mammalia > Chiroptera > Vespertilionidae > Myotis > Myotis yumanensis. The sequence goes on along the minus strand of NW_027223752.1, from coordinate 221,573,683 downwards.
AAGTTAACCTATTTCTGGCAGTTCCTTCTGCCCATAAAATAGAATAGATTAACTAGATACATACTTGGCCAGCATTTTAATACAGAGCATATTAGTTTGCTGGGGTTGCCATAACACAATACCATAGACTGAGAAGTTTAAACAACAGAAATTTCAGTTCTCACAGTTCCAGCGGCTGGAAGTCCAAGATCAAGGTGGAGGAAGATTGGTTCCCTCCGAGGCCTCTTTCATTGGCTTGCAGCTCTCTGTTCTCTGGCTGTGTCCTCGCATGGCCCTTTCTGTGTGCACACCTCTGGTGTCTCTTCGTTACCCTATAAGGAGACCAGCCCTATTCCATTAGGACCTACCTTTGTGACTCATTTAATTTACTTATGTCTTTAAAGCCCCCCCCCGCCCCATCTCCAAATACAGTTACCCAGGGTTTCAACACATGAATTTGGAGAGAGCACAATTCATTATCTCAGAAGAGATAATAATTTCATTTGCCATAGATATGGTCTGAGAGACACTGGTGTCCTCCACTACAGAGCATGGATGCTGCATTAGGTACAGAGCCTGAAAGGGAGTAAAGGCAAAGCCACATTTACTCTACCTTGTGTGGGTCTGGGTTTGGCTCAGTCTGGACTCTGGGTAAACTGGATTTCCATTACAAAAGCAACCTGTGTCTGCAGAAGGAATCTGCCTAAAGCTGTTTGCTCTGACTGGATAGGCAGGTCGTATATTCAGAAAAATCTCAGGGGAACCTGGGTAGGCACATATTTATCATAAGCAGTAAATTTTAAAATACGTATTAAATATCTACTACATGCAAGATACATTTTAGGGAAAGTGATTAATAACAGATGACAGATTTTGCCCTCAAGATACATACAAACACATCAGATATATGTGGATAATTGTAAAAATATATCATATGCAAGTTATTTATTACTTACTATGTCAGGACTGTGACACATTACCTGTCTAATTCATCCTAAAAGCTGAGGAAGAGAAGATTATTTTCCCCATTTCACATGTGAGGCAGTTAAGCCCCTGAGAAGCTAAGAAATGTCTTCAAAACTAAACAGATAGTGGGTAGAGAGGTAGGTTCCTTATTAGTACATTCCTAAGCCCATGCTCTTGCCATACTGACTGGTGACCTAAAATATGATGCGATGATTTGACACATATTTCCATTAGCATTTGTAATAATGTACAGTGATTATTTATCTGCATGTGCCTGTCCCTTCTTGCAGGAAGGGAATATGATTAATTCATCTTTACATGAACAGTGTTTAACCTTGTGCCTATATCATGGTGAGGCCAAGGTTAATGCTGGAGGGAGGAAAGGGGGAAGGTGGAAAGGAAGGAAGGAAGGAAGAAAGGAGGGAAGGAAGGAAGGAAGGAAGGAAGGAAGGAAGGAAGGAAGGAAGGAAGGAAGGAAGGAAAGAAAGAAGGAAGGGAGGAGAGCATAGCTGAGTGTGATTTTCACTCTTGTTCTCTTCCCTGGATGTGTCCTATAAACTTCACCACAATCATCATACACAAATGAATTTAAATTCACTCCAATTCTAGCTTGAAGCTTAATCAAATAATAGCTCAAATTTCTTTGGTTCAGAAAAGGTCTCAAGGGGAAGATAAAATGCAGCTGAGGGTAAAAAGGGAAGTAGATTTCAATAGGCAGATTTGTTCATGAAGAGGAGTTTAGCTAAGACACAGGGTACTGTAAGGAGATCCGTGGGGCTGAAACAAGTTTGGAGAAAAATAGTGGGAGGTGATTGAAGTCAGTGTCAAACAAAAATGTAAATAAAAGGCTAAGTATTTCTGCAGGCAAAGAACTTCAGTAAGACTGAGATGAGCTCATCAATCCTGGGAGAAATTTGCTCTCATATGATTCTTATTACTTGAGTGTATGATATGTTCACTCTTGGGTTCTGAAGTATACCTGTTAGAGAAATCTTGATAGAAAACAGGTCACTCGCCATTAAGCAAGACACTTGTCCTTTCTCACATGATTAAACATTGGAAGCCAGAAGCAGAATTTTTGAGTTCCTGGATATTTCAGGGATAATCTAGTTTTATCCTCTCATTGTAGAGAAAACAGAGTGGTAGAGAAATTAACTGGGGCTGATGCAAGTGTTGAAGTGGCAATAGAACTGGATCCCAGAACACCAGGCTCCTTTACTCCTCTTTAAAAAAAAAAAGTATCGATTTCAGAGAGATAGAAACACCAGTGATGAGAGAGAATCATCAATTGGCTTCCTCCTGCACACCCCCCACTGGGGATGGAGCCCACAACCTGGGCATGTGCCCTAACAGGCAATTGAACAGTGACCCCCTGGTTCATAGGTTGATGCTCAACCAGTGAACCACACCAGCTAGGGGCCTTTACTCCACTCCAGTTTTCTGCATAGTCATAAGTGAATGAGTCAGGGAAATAGAAGTGTGGCCTGTTATAAATTGTTTGTACTTAAGTTATAGAAAAATGCTCTTTTATCTAGATAATTTTGCACATGCATTTACTTCTATCTTTGACATGTAGAAAATTGGTTTTATAATCTCCAGAGAAAAATTGTTAATTTCTGCCCGGAGCATTCTTTCTGCTGATTCCTATCAGAATATTTGCAACTCTAAAATTAATTTTACCCTATTTACTGTGTTGGTTGTAATGAATCATATTCAAAATCACCAAAAACTTATTCAAAAGACTGCACAGGAGAGGAAAAAAACATTTGGTTTTCCCAAGCTGCTTCTCTGTTGATTATTTCCAGGTAGCTTCTTTTTTTTCTTCTTCTTCATTTCTTCTTCTCATTTATATGAAAATCCAGATAGAAATGGAAGTAATATATTAGCTATTTTGGAAAAAAAATGTTAAGTCAATTATACTCTTGCAAGATTTATAAGAACTAAAGTGAGTTTAAATTTGAATTGTCAAAGGGAATTTTACTTGCATTAAGCACTCAGTAAAATCCATCATATGTATTTAATTATGTACTGGGTTTTGAACTGTTATATATAAAGTGGTATTTTTATTAAAAAATATTTTAAGATATCTTATTCTAAGCATTTCTTTATATTATACCTATAAGTTTAACTCAAGTATTCATGCATTTTAGTGAGAAGATTTGTGGAAGATTTGAGTGTGTGTGTGTGTGTGTGTGTGTGTGTGTACAACACTACTAAACATAGTTTGTTTTTTAATTCCTTTTGCAATAGATGTGCTTAGAGCAGTGGTTCTCAACCTTCCTAATGCCGCGACCCTTTAATACAGTTCCTCATGTTGTGGTGACCCCCAACCATAAAATTATTTTCATTGCTACTTCATAACTGTAATTTTGCTACTGTTATTAATCGTAATGTAAATATCTGATATGCAGGATGTATTTTCATTGTTACAAATTGAACATAATTAAAGCATAGTGATTAATCACAAAAACAATATGTAATTATATATGTGTTTTCCGATGGTCTTAGGCAACCCCTGTGAAAGGGTCGTTCGACCCCCAAAGGGGTCTCGACTCACAGGTTGAGAACCTCTGTCTTAGGGGAAGAACAATGAACAATTGTCAAATCTGCCTAAGGCAAGTGCCTTAAGCCTTATATATTCAGGTGTTCTGGAAAACCTCCTGCTCTCTGTTAATATAGGAGTGTTGAATTCCTGCATATTGGGGTGTTTTTTCTAAGGATGAAAAGTCTTGCATTAGCCGAGGAAACATTGACCTTTAAATCTCCCCTTCAACTGAAATGTTTAAAAACTGAGCATATTACAGAAATGCATGGAGCATACTTTCTATAAATGTGAGGTGCTGCAAAGCCTACTGAACGTTCAGAGATCTATGAGATGGTCCCCCTGTGTGCAAGTTGCATCTGCACACTCTCACAGTCAAATGTGGGTGAACCAGGCATAATTCTCTGTTACAAATGAAAGGACATGGTAGGAATGCTTTGCCGTAACGAACTCATCTCTTTATGCATGAAACACTTCACATGGCTCTGACCCTAATGACTTAAATATTCCCCAAGTGGTGCATTTCTCAAGCCCTATTAATGTTTTCATATCTGCCAGTATCAGGGAATTACTTTAAATGGAATAAGATATTGAGAATTCCAGCAATAGGCACCGTTCTTAGAGTCATTACTTTAAATGAAAACTGATAGGTGTGATAGGCCCCAAATGTAGCTACTTTGGAAATGATAATTTCATTTTTTATTTTACTCTCCTCTTCCCCAAGCAACATCCTAAATCCAAAGTAGGAATGTCACCTGGTATCAGCCCAAGCCAAGTCAAGTGCAAAATGGAAAATGAAATGTTTTCTTTTCCTGGCCTCCCTGGGGCTGTTGAGGTTAACAGAAAGAAGCAGCATTCCCGGGAGCCTTGGTGTTTATCATGTTGAAGATTTACTCTGAAAGTGGAACAATGAGGAAAAGCATTTGTAAACACAAGTGAAAAGGCCTGGTGAAGGGGATGTTAGGATGATAGTCAGGTATCAGGCACAAAGATGCACGTACCTGTATCCCTATGTGTAATTTGAATGTGATTTTCATTATCTGTGCCTTCCTTGGATTTTATATTTTAGAAGTAAGAATAACAATCTACCTTTGGGAAATAAAATTTAGACTCATCAGATCTGGATTAGTCACATTCAATATTATCTACATTTGGTCCATTAGATGTTATATAGAATTATCTAGTAAACATATTTGGTTGAGTCACTGAAGGGTTGTTAATGTTTGGGGATTATATTCTTTTAATGAATGCTTATATTAGTAGTATCCCCATGGCAGATAGAAAAATAATATATAATGTCTATAATGCTATCTTCATGGTTGAATATTTAATCTTAGCTATAATAAAGGTCTCCCTATGAGATATATGAATAATAGCCAGACTAATTGTCTTTTGATAATTATATTGCTTGAAAAATATCAAATTATTGTATACATCTGTTTTCTTTTTTTTAAAATATATTTTATTGATTTTTTACAGAGAGGAAGGGAGAGAGATAGAGAGCTAGAAACATCGATGAGAGAGAAACATCGATCAGCCGCCTCCTGCACATCTCCCACTGGGGATGTGCCCGCAACCCAGGTACATGCCCTTGACCGGAATCGAACCCGGGACCCTTCAGTCCACAGACCGACACTCTATCCACTGAGCCAAACCGGTTTCGGCTACATCTGTTTTCTTATGTTTCCTTGCAATGATTCTATAAGTTAAAGTTTAGAAGATGTTGAAGGAGATTTTATTTATTTATTTATTTATTTATTTATTTATTTATTTAGGGGAAAACTTTGTATAATCCTTTTGCCTCTGTATCAAATAAATACCAATAACATATTACTACTCTTTCCCTTTAAAAAAAAGTTTGATTTAAAGTCTTGTTTGACTCTTAATTCTACGAGACTTCCTGTTTTTCCAATTTTTTTTTAAAAAATAAGTTTTTATTGGTTTTCTTTAGAGAGAGATAAAGGGAAAGGGACACAAGGATAAACATCGGTGAGAGAGAACCATTGATCAGCTGCCTCTTACTTGCTCTGTACTGGGGGTCAAGCTTGCAACCTGGCCTGTGCCCTGAGCCAGAAATGAACCAGAGACCTCTTGGTGCATGGGATGTTGCTCAACCAACTGAGCCACACTGTTCAGAGCAGTTTTTCCAATTTTTATCTTTAAAATGTTTCTCCAGTTTCTCTGCTCTTCTCCAGCTGCACTGCCAACAATATCTTACCCAAATCACTAGAGAATCCTCTTATCTGACCCAGTCCATTCTTCTCCGTGAAGTAAGAAAGTGCCTGCAAAAATATACCTCATCGTATCATATACCTATTTAGAAATATTAGTTATTTAACATTTTTATAGAAGTGTCACAGTTAGCACTAACATGGCACAAAAAACCTGAATGACCTGCTTTTGTAACCTTACTATCTGGTCTAATCTGGACAACCCATTCTGGACTAGTTGAAGGACCTCAAATAAAGGACATCATTTCATGCCTCTAGGCACTGTCTTAGGGCGTTCTCTTCACTGGAGTGTTCTCCTCACCCTACTCCCTTCAACCCTTCATAGGCAAAAGCCAGCCTTTGAGAAATCCAGATTAAATGTCAACTCCGCAGGCAGATCCTTCCCTCAGACATTCTTCTATAGCACAACACTGTGCATTTATAGTTTCTCAACATTTGCATTATCTGATATACAGTAAGCTTTTAGAGTGCAAACCCAAATTCTGTTTATTTCCTGCCACCATAGCACCCAGAACAGTGACTGTAACTGTTCAAAGAGTGTTCCACCAAATGAACTGTGCGTGAGGTTTTGAGTAGATGCATTCATCCCTAACTGTACTAAACTATATTTTCCACCGAATATATTTATAGCCAGAGACAGATAATTGAATTGTTTCATACACACCCCTTCTGTCCTTATCCTCAGTGGTTAAAATGGAGAAGGAATCAGTTTGTTGTTATAAGTAAAGGATATAGAACTTAATTGAACCAATAGACATCCCTTCTTGCAACGATGTTATCATTGGCTATAGTGCTGATCTTGTTTAAGGAAATGTTAGTTTTTGTGTATAAAAATACACTGCATGCACTCTGTCTTTCCAAACTATTTTCAGGCACTACTTTTAATGATTTCATTTGCAGGACTGTGGGCCGAGTAAGCTTTCTGTTTAAAATCTTAGCACTGAGCTTCCTAAGAGCGACGTGGTCTGCATGTAAACTCTTTGCAAACAATCTGATTTACAGCAGAGACACACATTAGGAGCTGCCAGAATTGTGTTTGTTGTGGCTGCCTGGTTAGCTGCTGCTTGAACAGCTGAAGTCTGAGAGTATCGATCAGTTAGTGCCAGCTCAAACAAGGCGTCCGCCAACCTAAAGGGAAGTCAGAGTTGTATGCAAAGCTGGGTTGGTAAATTTTGGCTGGGATCGGTAGTGACAGGGTTGGACAAGCTATTTAATATGAAGGCACCAATGTACCTCAAGAAATGCATCACAATTTATGTCTGCTATTTCAAAGATAGCGTTTTATTTGTACTTAAGAAAAATGGAAAAGAGGTTCATTTTAATGCAAAGAATGTCCCTGCCTTCATATATAAAGTAGGAAGGGCAGTGAAGTCACATGTTGAAAAATTTAAATCTAACATCTAGTTTGAACTTAGCTGTTCACTGTAACTGAATAATTATGGTAACTCATTTTTTTTTTGGCCTTGTGTATAAGTAGAGGACACTTCATCAAAAGCTATTAACAATTACTTTATGAACTTTGCAACACTCATGTTGTATCTTAAAGGTGGCTCATAGGATTGACTATAATAACAATATTATGTTGAAAGAAGTATATGTAGATGATTCACAAGATCAAGGCTGTCTGTGTTCAATTTCGTCTGTATATTAGTTAGGTAAACATCAAGAGAATCTTCTAGAAACCACTCAAATATGTGTAAAAGCATTTGAGTAGAAAAATGAGAAACTGTGACAACAGCCTTCCTATTAGGTCTCCATCCTGGAAACAGCAGCCTCACTACAATGATAACACTACCTATAGGGGTATGAGTATGTCATATGTGTGTGTGTGTCTTAAACTTGGGACTGTGATGAATATCATATTAACATATATTAATGGGTAGAGAACTGCAAAGTTCATGCTATGAATTTAAACACAAGCATAGAATGTATATTATTAAAACTTCAAATGATATGTAATAAGAATACTTATATGAATTTTACATTCTTTCTAAAAATATATAGTTTTATTGATTTCAGAGAGGAAGGAAGAGGGAGGGAGAGATAGAAACATCAATGATGAGATAGACTCATTGATCAGCGGCCTCCTAAATGCCCCTCACTGGGAATCCAGTCTGCAACAGGAGCATATGCCCTGACCAGGAATCCAACCGTGACCTCCTGGTCAATGCTCAACCATTGAGCCACACGAGCCAGGCTAATTTTACATTCTTTAAGACAGAACTAGTTACAACAAAAAACTTCACCATGTATATTTAAGGCAACCATCTCTGTGCAATCCGGTGTTGATTTCTTTCTTCCGGAGGTTCTCCATGTCCCTGCGTGCCCAGCTTCCCTGATCTTATGTCTGTGCTAGAAGGTGGCTTTCCTGAGTTGAACTCAATATCACTGGCACAAATGTTCCAACTTTATATGGACAATAGTGCAAAATTTCCCTGAAAATACCCTCTTTGTATCTGCTTCTGGGAAGAATCTGCTCTTCTTCCTTTGGTCTCTGCAGCGGGCTGGCCACCAGGTCCATGCCTGCATAGAGTGGAGTCGCTCTTCCTGTCTGCAAGGCCCTTTTCTGCGTGTGATGAAGTGTGACTTCCCTGTGTGCTCTGGTGATGAAAAGGAGGTTTTATGCTCTGATCTTCTAGGCGGAAGAGCCGCTTCCTGATTGGGTTCTGTGCTAAAAGTGACTCTGCCTCTGGGCTGAAATATGAAGGCCATGATACTTCCTATTTCACATTACTCACCACACTTCCTGGCCCCAGCAAGCGACCGTTCAGCTATTTCTTTCACACCCATTATCATGGAATTATTTGTAACAGAAAAAAAGATAAGCAGATGAAATGGCCACACTCATGTTAAAGGGATCTTCTGTAGATTATCCTGCTGGTTCAGAAGTAGGAGCCATTTAGAGTAGTGCTCTTGCTGGAAGTGCCATGCAGTGCGATTATGAAAGCGTGGGTTTCTTCCCTGGTATTAGTCAATAGAGTAAGAAGATAAATTAAGGATGACTATCCCAGCCTTTTTTAGTGGCCCATTATGATTTTCTAACCATTACTCTTGGGATTTCTTCATCCTACTTATACTCATCATTTCTACTAACTTTTGGATTATTATTAACTACTCACAGTATAGGACATTGATACCATTTACTTACTCCTTCTTTGTTGTTTTCAGACTGTTCTGTAAAATATTTCTTGTTGTAAAACTTAACTCTGTCTACAATCTTTATGTATTCTCAAAACAGTATATATGTATATATGATAAAATTCTCAAAGCAGTATGTATTCTCAAAGCGGTATATATGTATATATATCTGATTAAATTACCCAGACAATCCACAATTCTTTTTTATAACTAAACACTGAAGTATACAAGTAATGATGTGAATGCATGGGTGATAGAATGTAAACTGAAGGCTAAACGGTGATAGAAATGCATTTTGCATTTGCATGTTATTTTTTTTTTCTTTTCACAGTGAAGCAGGAAGGGTTATACAAATACAGGTGATAGAAGGACCATTAACTGGCATGCAAAATCGCTGAAGCACTGTAGTTCAGCCGAGGGACCAAAGACATGAAATGAGAGCAAGAAGGCGGCTTTGATAATTAGAATGAGTCCAAAGCAATCTCCTGCCTGCTTCAGCTTGCACAGATGACAGGGGGAGGAAATATTCTTTTCTTCTGAGACAGAAACAGGACATCAGTCAAAATGATAAGAGATGTCAGTATAATATTCCTCTGAGCCCGGTGCCACGGAGCTAGGCTTCTGGGACCAGAGTTTCTTATCTTTTTCTTTGCTTCAGTTTTACGTGGGGCTTTGGGGCTCTAGATGCCATATCAATATATGTACATATATAAAACATTCACACTTCTTAGCTGGGAGAAATAAAACTAGTTTGTAATCTAGTGGGGAAAATGGAGCCTTTGAAGTCAATAAAATTAAAGACTTCTAATTTTTTTCTATGTTAACTTGAGTAAGGATTTAATATTTCTTAAAATGGGTATGGAATTACCTTTCTCATAGGAATTTTGGGTGTATTTATATTTAAAATATATGTGAAATGTCATTGCGTGGAAGAGCTTGATTAACAAAGGATTTATATTAGTAGCTATTATTAAATTCACTAAAGGGATAACCAAAAACTCAGTAATTTTATGCTAGTAAAATGAAACAATACTTGAGTTAAGGCCTAACATACAAAATATAGTACTGCTTCATTTTTTAGTGTATTATATTTCCAAAGAAAGTTACAGAAAGGAAATTGTATATTACTGATACCAGCAAAGAAAAAAACGTATCTTAAAATTATCTTAATTTCCATGAGTAAAAACAGACCACAGCCATGTTTATAGTATGAAATCAGTAAATATTCCCTTTAGTCTTCTGTCCCTCACAATTAAAAAAAGAGATTTAAAAAAAAAAAAAATTGGGGGTAATAGAGATTTCTGGAAAAAAAGCTACTAATGAGAAAAATGTAGAATACTGCTGATATATATACTAACGTTCCAAAAATAGAGCTGTGAATACAGTAGACTGTAACATAAGGCAGCCAGTTAAAAAAAAAAAAAAAGAATCCACTGTCTAATTATATGAGGAAGAGAGAGGAAAAGGGAGCCAAGTAATTGAATAATCCTCTTACCTAATTTAACTGCTAATTCAGTGTTTGTGCCACATGGGTTTCCACCATCCTCAGTGAAAATTCCACAACAAGAGATAAACCCTATTTTTGTGATTCCACAGACACCTGCCTCACAGGCGGGAAGGTAGGCCTCCCAGTTGCTATTTTTATTGGGAAATAAATTAACTGAGATAACTTATGCAAAACGTTTGGAACTTTATGAGCACAAAAAAACTGTGCAATAAATTGTAGCTATAATGTTTTAGCATTGATTAGCTTCGATTGATTCATTCACATTTCTCACAAATGTATAGTGAACATGATGTGTGTATTGGTCATATAAGAAAGAATAATCTGTCAGTGTTTTGTTGTTGTTGTTGCTGTGCAACAAACCACCCCAAGACGAGGTGGCTTAAGGCAACATACACTTATTAGTGTATTGCCTTAATACACTGCAAAAGATATTATTGAGGGAAGTTCATTGTATTGACCAAGCAATGCAGAACTTTGCATATGAGAGAACAAATCTTAAACTTAGAACATATTCCCAGTGTGCCTTATTTTGTGGCCTAAATCATATTTTGTAATTTTCAGTATAAAGGAATATTTCTGCACAAGTTCAATATTTTTAGTAATTTACTACCTTAAATAATGTGGATATTTATCCAGATTTTCATATGTGGACATAGTTTCCATTCATAATACAACAATAACAACTTCACTCAGAAGGACAAATATATTTTTTTTAAAAAGGAGCACAAACGTGTAAAATACAATATATTCTGACAACAACAAGCAATTCTGTCTTTTATACACCCTAAGAGCAAGTAGTGGAAGATAAGGCACTTCCCAACCCTAATACGCCTTATAATGATTAGCTCAAAAATCTCACCTGTATCAAATCATCCCTGCAAAGGTTATAGTTTTATGTTTTGCTCTTATACAGTATTGGTTCAGGTATGTAGTGGGCCATGGACTCAGGCGATAAACTGAGCTCAAATTCAGGCTAGGACACTTCCTAGCACAGTGATTTGGCAAGTGACTTAGCCTTTTTGTGATTCATCTCTAAAATGAAGATAAAAAAAAAAAATTAAATGGTGCTAAGTGAAATACGCCAGTTGGAGAAAGATAAGTATCACATGACCTCACTCATTTGTGCAATATAATGAATAACATAGACTGATGAACAAAATAGACCCAGAGACATAGAAGCAGTGAACAGACTGTCCAACCTCAGAGGAAATGCAGGGGAGAGGAGGGGCAAGAAGAGATCAACCAAAGGACTTGTGTGTATGTGTGTGTATGCATATAAGCATAACACATGGTCACAGATAGTAGGGGTTGAGGACATGTGCTGAGGGTGGGAATGGCTGGGGAGAGGTCAATGGGGGAAAAAGGAGACATATGTAATACTTTAAATAATAAAGAATTTTAAAAAATTACATAGGTTAGAAATTAAATATTTAGGACCATGACTGACAAATAATAAGCATTCTATAAATACTGTTGCAATAGACTAGAGGCCTGGTGCAAAAAATTTGTGTGCTTCGGGGGGGGGGGGAGGTTCCCTCAACTCAGCTTGCACTCTCTTGCAGTCCGGGAGCTTTTGGGGGATGTCCAACTGATGGCTTAGGCCCACTCCACTAAACTGTCAGTCTGACATCCTTAGCACTGCCACAGAGGTGGGAGAGACTCCCACCACTACCACTGTGCTTGCCAGCTGTGAGCCTGGTATCTGGCTCAGTGGCATTCCCCCTATGGGAGCACACTGACCATCAGGGGGTAGCTCCTGCATTGAGCGTCTGCTCCCTGGTGATCAGTGCAGGTCATAGCAACCGGTCATTCCACTGTTCGATCGATTTGCATATTAGCCTTTTATTATATACTAAGGCCCGGTGCACAAATTCGTGCACAGGTGGGGTCCCTCGGCCTGGCTTGCAGGATCCGGCTGAAACCGGCTCTCCAACATCCCCTGAGGGGTCCCAGAATATGAGAGGGCTCAGGCCAGACCAAGGGATCAAACTGGTACATGATCAGGGTTGGGGAGACAGGAGGTTGAACAACCAGGGAGGGATCATGGGAGTGCTTCAGGGCGTGTCTGGCCCATCTTGCTCAGTCCCGATTGTCCAGACCCCAGAAGCAAGCTAACCTACTGGTCAGAGTGTCTGACCCTGGTGGTCAGTGCACGTCATAGCAACTGGTCGACTGGTTGACTGTCTGCCCTTTGGTGGTCAGAGCACGTCATAGCCAGTGTTTGAGTGGCCTTAGCATATCATTAGCACATTACGCTTTGATTGCTTGAATGGCCAACCAGTCAACCAGACACTTAGCATATTAGGCTTTTATTATATAGGAGGATTCTAGAAGTCCACTATGCAGCTAGTTCACTGAGATATTGATTTTCCTTGAAGTTTCCTTAAGTCCCTGGTAGCTACCTTTTTATACAGTAACCTGAAACCAGCAATGGAAACCTTTTCTTCATTAACTAAACTGATTGGCTTTGTTGATTGTACGTATCTTTTCTTAAGCACATAAGGTTTAGTTGATAGTATGTGTTATAGAAACCTTACAGACATTTCATCATTCTCAAAGTCAGTTATTCAGTTTTGAAGGCTTGTGTCCAGAGTTGTGTCTTATCTAAATGTTTTCCTTGGACTTTGTGTGCAATGGAAGTGGAACTGATATATTTGATTTGTACCACGCTTTCTATTTCCATACAGGCTATTATGAGGACAGAAAAGAAAATATAATGTTTAGCAATTACTACTAAAAATCTAAGCCATTTGAGTCTCTCTTTCAGGTCCTTTATGAGACAAAATTCTCATTTTGAAATGAGAATCCATCTTTGTCATCTTTATCAATACTGTAAGTTCAGTTGGCATAATATCCTGCGAGCTCTCAGGATGAGCAGAAATCTCCAAACCACAAAGCAGGAGGCTCTCTGTTGTTTACAGTATTTAAAATAAATTGTTTCAGTTCTCTGTGGGATTGTTTCCTGTTGAGAAGAACTTCATAATTAAAAACAGCAAATGGAATGGAATTATAATGCAGGTATTTTGACAATGTGGGCACCTGGTATATTATCTTGAAATAAACTGACCTATGGTTTTTACCGATAGCGTTCTTTTCGGGCGAGATTTGCATAACTACTGAGAATTAGTCCCTCTGCCCATCCTTTTGAAAGAGCATAGAGTTTTCAGTGGAGAGGAGATAATTATGCTATTTAGGATAATAGTGATTTACTGTCTAGGATTGCTATTCTTTACACTACATGAATTTCAGTTTAATTGCTCAGATCCTGTTTTGATGAAAACTGATTCACTTTTTTTCAGACTTTCCTTTATGCTCTCTTTTTGTTCTTATTGTTATTTTTTAAGCAAGTAGATCTAGCATTGCAAGTGGAAATGCTTTTGAATATTAAAATTAACTTTCCTTTGTTTACTGGAAAATATTTGAATTGTTATAAATCAAAATTTTGTTCAAATTATGATTGCCCTTTTTTGTCTGGTGTTTCATTACTATATCTGTCATTGTCTAATATATATGAAATAAACTATAAATTTCCTTTTTATATAGAATGTTTGATATATATATATATATATATATATATATATATTCCTTCTTCAGAGATAATCAAATGCCCATCAGCAAAATCAAGTGACAAGTTGAAAAAATTATCAATTGATTTTCTATTAAGAGACAACCACAGAATAATTATATTAAAGTTAAAAATATTTTGTTGCATTTTAATTATAGTAATGGCAACATATCTTTATTTAAAATACATTTTTATTAATTTCAGATAGAAAGGGAGAAGGAGAGAGAGATAGAAACATCAATGATGAGAAAAAATCATTGATTAGCTGCCTCCTGCATGCCCCACACTGGGGATCAAGCTCGCAACCTGGGCATGTACCTTGATGGGGAATCAAACAGTGACTTCCTGGTTCATAGGTCGATGCTCAACCACTGAGCCTTGCTGGCTGGACATATGCATTATATCTTAACTAATATAAATTCTCATCCAGGGGAATATGTTGCATATTGCTTCTTCCTCTTCTACATAATTAACTTTTTTTACTCTTTATGAGTGACATAGGGGAGCTAAAAATCAAACATTTTTTATGGCTTATCCTGTAAATTATCCATTTATAGTATCATAATGCATGAGCAAATCCATAAATTGTACTTAAATATAACAATAAGTTTATTTTAATCTGTGTGGTTTCAAGAATTATCTTTAATATGTTTTCAGAAACAGATGAGGGTATTCTACTTATTGATTTCGACCACATGGCTATGGTACATTTTTCAAAAATCACAAAATAACTCCTAGTGACAATTTGCTATACTTTTAATATGTTGTCACTTAATTGACAGGAGATTTTAGAAATTTAAAAGTTAAGGATTTATACTACTTAATTTTTAGTAAGCCTACCATTTGAAAGTTTTCATATCATTCTGTCTTTATTTTTTCTGGTCAATAGAAATCACCTCATATAACTATAAACATACTAATTCTGACATTTAATTGATGAGCTATTACTTTTTTGTGGCATCTGTGGGTAAATAATAAATCAGCATATCAAAATTATTTAGAATATTCAGATTCCATTGGGACACTGCCTCCTTGGTAAAATTATTGGAATCCAAATATTGGCCTGTAAATCACCCCAAATCTGTATTCAAAATACCCTGCTTTTCCAATAATACAAAATTGGGCGTTTTGGGGTGTTTTTTTTTTAAGGCCCATGAAATTGCATCATGAAAGCATAATATTTATAGGATCTATTTTCTCAGTGTTCATTTCAAAGTCAGCCACATCAAACGCACTCACTAAAAGGAGAAATAGGAGGCAGGAGAGAAAGAGGGACTTGAGCATGTACAACTATTACAAAGCAAAATCCCTATTATGAAATCAGATCCCTTAAATAAAAATACGTGAGACATGTCTTTCCAAGATTTATTTTAAAGCATGAAATTGGTATATGGCATTCTAATTTAGCCAGATCACAAAGCTATCTGTGATGGCAAAGAAAGGATCTTTCTTGCAATGGATGCTTCATTCTTTTTCTCCCAGTAGCTAGTCAATGTCCTTTGTCTATTCGTATTCATTATTGCCGCTGTAAGAACAGTGTGGGTTTTCATTACTTCATTGGCATGAGATCCACTGATTTCGATTTGCTATCAATTCTGACCCCTTTCCTTCCCCCACTTCGATTTACTGAAAACCCACAAATGGAAGAAACAACATACACAGTACAAGGCAGCACAAAATAATAGTAAGCAGTTCATCACACATTAAGTTGTCATGTTTAGCTTGAATTTACTATTAACAAAATTGCATGCATTGAACAATGAACACAAAGAAACTTACGAACAAACAGGATATTTTGATGATTTCTTTTGTGTGCAATGATTTTTTAAAACATGCTAAATATTATTATCAATCGTCTGAATTTTTACTATTACTATGGATATGTTGCATTCCCTCTAAAGTATTCAATTGAGAAAGAAAAAGTAGTTTGGTAAGATGATTGACATGATAAATTCACAGTTTTGTTGTGAAATATGTGCAGCTATTCAGTATAAATTACTTAATTTATTTTTACCTCAATCCTTAATTTTCTGTGGCTAGTATGATCATCTAATGAATTTTCTTTTAAAATGTTTCTCATACATCTGTTGTTATATTCATTCATTATGTACAGAATGGTAGGATTCTTGTTTTTCTTAAATTTTACTGTAAGTAATAATACCAATATACTATAATGCAGTCTTTATTATGTCATAAAATAATTCTTGAAAAATGCATATTCTGATAAAAATGTTTTTTTTCTGATAATCATGGATAGGTGGAAGTGATTGAATTTTAAAGCAGTGTAACAAAAATAATTGGATCTCACACATCAGAAAATCAGTTTAAAATATACATTTTGCCAGCTCAGAGAATGCAGTCTGGTATCACTATTGAATTTACATTTCTTTTTCTTGCAAAATGGATGAGAAAAATTTCTATTGTAACTAGATGCCTCAGGTATGGTTTAATGCTTCTCTCTCTTTTTCTCCCCCAAATGATAGTATTTACAAAGAATCTAGGAAAGAAATAATGATGTAGCAACTCTTTTTTTTTTCTCTATACATTGTGGAATTTATAAAAATCCCTCTTAGGTGCAGTGGTAAAAGTTTTGTCCAAGACCAGGCCTGGTCAGTGGAGGGGGGAGAAATGAACTTATGAGGTCGAACCCCTCTTCATCAGTAAGTGCTTCTGACACTAGAAAAGTCTGTCTCATGCTCAAAATATCTTGACGTGTCTTTCCATCTTTGGTGAGTCCTGCAGACATCATTGTATCTGACACCCTAGAACAGTAACCCTCTGGAAAAGCCTGCCACATTTTTGGTTTATAAAAAGTGGATTTGGTTATAAAGAGGCCCATAAACATTGTTCATAAAGTTTTCTGGCTGTTGTAAGCAGTAAACAAGATGGTGTTTTCATGGGCATTTTGCGTTTCATAGAAACTTACAGCATCATGAAATCTTACCAACACATCGACAGCTTTACTGGGCTGTATTGAGACCATCACTTTACATGGGAGGGAACTGAGGTAGACAAATTTATGTTTGGACCACTCAGTGGGCATTTTCAGTGGTGTTGGCCCCATGGTATGCAGAAATAGCTTAAGGGGAGGTTTGAGCAACTTCATTCAGGTCATGATGACATCGTCATTCTGGAAAAATCGTACTCCTTACTCTTTTCTCTTAGTGTAGTTTCAAATGCAACTTGAATAGAGGAATCTGAGTAGGATTTTTAAAAAATGAGTCTTAAAACTATTATAAAATATGTAAATCAAGGCAGGTGTGAGCACCTGTGGTAACCATCAGTTATATAGCATTCTGACCGAAAATCTCTGAATCCATATAATGTGTATTGGATTGTGTTTTAAAAATGTACACAACTCCCTAGTTAGATGTTAAAGGCACTTTGGAATCTGCATTGAGTAAAAAGTCAGTAAACCAAGGGTTACCTGGGCTAAGCTCACATGTGCTACCCATAGGCTGCAACTCAGATCAATGATGGATGCTGTGCACTAAATCTGTTCACTTCCTCTGGTTCTGAGCTTTACATTGAGTAATACACACTCAAGACTCGTGTATATATATGAAGCATTTGACAGAGCAATAAGAAGCATTTTGATGCTGAGACATAGCATTTTAGTATTTTAATTCATTTATTCCACAATTATTCATTATGTATCTAAAAATGTGCCAAGGGATTTTTTTTTAGGAAGGCTATTTATCAAGCTAATATGTTGTGTGTGTTTTTTTCTTACTAGTATATTAGCATCATTATGATATTGCTAAGAACATAAATTTTCCAGTTAGGATGGCACTATAGCCATTTGTCTATAGAATAGAATGACAGATGGAGATAATTGGCTGGAATTTATCAGAAAACAAAATTCCCTTTCACTGTAAACAGGGATGGAAAAATGGTTTCATCTTTCATCCAATACTGAGTAATGATGTTTGGGAAATCTTGGAGGTCAGCTTTTGTTGGAAGGGTGGGTGGAGATATTATTAATGATGTCTGTTTTGAATGCGGTTGAGGACTGTTGTGGACCAAAGTTGCCACTTTTGAATGACAAGTTCATTGGCCAAAGCTCGGTTTTATTTATTTATTTATTTATTCATTCATTCATTCATTCGTTCATTCATTCTTCCTTGAACAGTTCACACAATTTTTGTACTTCCCTTATGAAAGTCATTGTGTTCTGACAGGATCAAAGTTGCTTATGTACTTACCTCCCTTTCTTAGATTTCGGCATCATGGAAAAAGGGTCCGTGTTTAAGTTAATTGTGTAAGCCCCACAACCCCTTGGTACGAGATACCTAGTGCCTATGTGTTGAATAAATCATGGAGCACAAAATTCCATGTTTGACTAAGATGGCCCCTCAAAGACTAATAAAAACCAACGTTCTCTTTTAAATCCATACCCAGTGTTACAAGAAAGTAGCAAAGCCTGTGTAAATTGTGATGAGGGCTCTGCCATCATTACAGCACTGAGATTTACTTTGAAAGGGAATTGAAATCAGCCACTGGGAACACTTTAAACCCTCTGCTAATTTTAGGTCATTAGTTGTTCTTCTTTTGGAACATTAAAGACTTCTCAACTAACATTATTTTAATGTGTTCTAAATATATGCTGCTGCCTAGCCACATCATTTGGAAATTTTTTCTTTCTGGGAAGCTAGCTAATCCATCATATTGCCGTTATAAAGTATTTTAGTTGAAAACATCTTTAGTGTTTAGTAACCCCTAAAAAAGTAAAACAAGACAAAACACCAAGAAAACCCAAACAAACAGGGAACAGGATGTCAACCTGCGTAGTGTCTAATTTAAAACCCTGTTTGGGCTGTTGAACCCTCAACTTAAAGCTATAATTTGGGCACTGACGGTGCAAATGAACAGCTAAAGATAAAGCGAGCCCGTGTGAGGACCTCTGACCATTAGTGATCTTTATTTAAAATACCTAAGACACTAAAATTAGAAAGAGCTCAAAGTGTATGCTCTTTAACACGGTAAAAATACAAAAAAGACTTTCATCCAGAAAATTCTAGGTTAGATTGAATACTCAAGAATCAAACTAAAAGAAAGAAAAGAAAAAGCCTTCAATCTCCTATGTATTTCATAGGTCCTGTTGACTTTTCTCTCTCTTTTTTTTTATTCATTAGAGCGCTCCTAAAAACTTTCTGAAATTAGAGTAGATAATAGAAAATGTTCCAGTGCTCTGTGTCATTGATGTACTGCCCCGCCCCACCCCCTTAATGCAGTTTTTTGTTCTTTGCTGGGCCTCTAGTTTTTCATTAACTTGTCTATAGTGTTCCAGTTTTAGGTTCATTTCATAGTTTTTTTCTTAATGGTAGGGAATGACTGATCAGCTCACTCATTCTCTGTTATTTGTCATGCCTGGGTGTTCATATCCTGTAGGGTTCTTTTTGGAACCATGTTTCAGCCTTACGTTACAGCCTTCCTGCCCATCTGCTAAGGGCTGGCTCTCACCTAGCTGCATCTGTCATAAATCTGTAACCATCCAGAGTCCATGTTTGTGACTAATCCATATACTATACCTTAAAACAGAGCTGAAGTCGATATAAAGTTAATGTTAAATATAAATTCTTCCACAGGTCACACATCAAGTTGAGAGACTCATTATCTTTCTCTGTTATGTTTCTCCTGTGTGTTTTTTCCCATTTTCATTTCCTTCTCATACTCTCTTGCTTTTCTCTTTATTTTTCCTTCTTTATACCCTGTCTTCTATTCCCCTTACCCTTCCTTCCCTCCCTCTTTTCATCCCTCTTTCCCTCCGGCCTTTTTTTTTTAATTGTTCTCTTATTCTCCCTCCTCCTTCAGTTCTTTTTGTCTTTTTTCACCCTTAACTTTTCTACCACTTTCCTGACTTTCAGACATTATTTAATTCTATTTTTTTATTTTTTAAATAAATATCATTTTTATTGATTTCAGAGAGGAAGGGAAAGGGAGACAGGGATAGAAACATCCATGGCAAAAATCATTGATCAACTCCCTCCTGCACGCCCCCTACTGGGGATCGAACCCGTAACCCAGGCATGTGCCCTGATTGGGAGTTGAACCCTGACTTCCTGGTTCATAGGTCCACACTCAACCACTGTGCCATGCCAGGCTATTTTTTCTTTATAGTTTTTCAATCTCTATGTTATGTTTACCATATGTTCACTGAAAATTAATTAGGTACAAATGGAAAGAATAAATGACAAAATCAAGATCCAGACTTCCTTCCTTAATTTCTTTGTTATTTCCTACTTATGCACATGCTTATTGAAAACTTACATGCACATATCTAGGAATTTTAGATGCAGAATCCTGTTAATTCTTTACAATAGCCCTAGAAGTGAGTAGAGAGGCAGGGGTCAGGATAGGGTAATTAGCTTGCACAAGTCCATACAGTAAGTGGTAGCATTAGAAAGTGGGTAGGTGTACTCTAGGATCCCCAGGTTAACCAAATTTTTTTATACCCCTTTCCCTTTCCAGATTATGTTTTAGACAGTGGGCACAACACTTGCCTGTTTCTCTTCTCAGTCAGTAGAAAAAGGGTCCCTAATTGTGCCAGGCACACCGAATAATCCATTCCTATGATGATGATTAGAATGATGATGATAGCTTATGCTTATATAGCCTTCTGTGTGCCTGAAGCTTGCCTTACCACTCTCCATGGATAAATGCAGGCTATTCATCAAGACAGCTTAGCTATATATCTTAATGAAGGTTGGTGTGCTTAGTATAATCAGCACATGATCATGCTTCACAGGTCCACGCCAAGATAAAGATATGTCTTTGGGATGTAATGTCCTTCACACACATTGTCCTCATTTTTCTGTCCAGATGCTGGAAGAGGGAAACAGACATTTCAAACTCAATTCAGGTTTAACAAATGTTTATTGAAGATAAATTTTGAGGAGCGGGGAAAGCATATGAATTAGCAGGCTATCTATTTTTTTTAATATAACATAATAGCACTAGGAAGGCAGGAAGAGGGGAATAAAAATATCAATGGCTATGATTTGCTTCCTTAATTGGAAAGGAACAAATTAGAAAGGCTGTCATCTCTAAATGATTGCTTAAAAATTCAAGAATAATTAATTTAAGAATTTATTTATTTAATGCAGATATTGCTGGTTTATAGCAAGCAGCAGTGTAATATTCTGTGGATGCTTGAGATATTTTATCTCTGTGGACATTTTATGTTATTGGATCTTTTAAAATACAGCCAGGACCTAGCTGGTTTGGCTTAGTGGATAGAATGTTGGCCTGCGGACTAAAGGGTCCCCAGTTCCATTCCAATCAAGGGCACATGACCGGGTTGCGGGCTCGATACCTAGTGGGGGGTGTGCAGGAGAGAGCCAATCAATGTTTCTCTCTCATCATTGATGTTTCTATCTCTCTCTCTCCCTATCCGTTGTTCCTCTCTGAAATCAATAGAAAGATATTTTAAAAATAAAATACAGACAGAAAAATAAGATTATTAGTTGAGAACTAGTAGTTGTTAGCTTTCCATATATGTAGAAAAACACTTCTAAACTCCAAGTAGGGGCAACATTGAACATTTTAAGAAAGATCAGGGGAAGGGGAAGACATGCCTCTCATAAAAATTTACTTATTTTAAGTTAGTCCGATTTAGTTGAAAATAATCTAATCTAGAGTGATGATAGTGGCTTGGAGTATCATCTGTAAGTAGTTCCATTTTGTAAGAAGAAAAAGAAACAAAATGTGAATCTCTTTCATTTTCTACAAGATAGCAAATTTAATTATATTTTTCCCAGCAGGAGAAAGTTCATAGTGCTTCTGCTTCTTGGTTGGTAGCCCTGGGGTTAAATATCCAATATTATTCTTATTACACCTGAATCACTATTTATCCAGAATTTTTTTTTTTTATCTCAAAGCCAGTCGGATACTGACTACTTTGGAATACTTAGTCCTAACTATCTGGACACACCATGAGCAGCATATTTTATTTGACTGGTTTTCTCGTATTCATGAATAATGTATGACTAGTCATACTTTTCAGATCACCTCATTCTGATTCCACAACCTGACTGCAATTCTAAATTTATTTAATCCTGCCAAATCCCTGTGTGTTCTTTGGAAGCCATGTAGGCATCTCATGAGCAGATAATTAGTCCTTATTCTGACTGGACAACAGTTTTAATAGTTCAATGACACTTCTTAATACAGCCTAAAGGGTAAATGAGTCCCTTAGGTCATTGATAGCTTTTATTCACAGAGGCAAGTTCTCCTTGACAGTTACTTTAAAAGACAAGTCGTCTCAAGTTACTTGTTTTCCCTTTTAAATTCTCTTGCTTTTGCACTTAAGCCCTGCATTATTTAGACTAGTTAACATGCAGAGCAGGAAGCTGTTTCTTAACTTTTCCCCCTCTTTTTGAGGACCATTTAAGGCACATTAACTGGTATTCTGCACCTCTTGTACTTTCTGATCTGTTTAGATTAAATTATTTTTAAAATGTTGATCTAATTGCAAAGTGCACCCAAGTAATAGCTTAGAGATTATATTGTATTGAAGGCACATGTTCTTTTTAAATTTCTCAATTTAGTCATCTTTTCATGTCTCTCTATGGGGGAAAAAGCATATTAGTATTTAAGCAGTAAAAAAAAAAAAAGATTTTAAAATGTACAAAATAGTAATTATGTAAAAATTGTTTCTTTGGGGGAAATGGGAGATTATACCTGGTTAAGTAGATGACAGAGTGCTAATTATTATTTATAGCCTTTATTATTATATACCTGCAAGTCACAATAGATTAAGTTTCACTTAACTTTCAACAGCTACTAATTATAAAATACAATGTGGAGAGAAGAATCATTAATTTACATTCACCTAATCTTTGAAGTTAAATACTTTGCATTTATTCTTCAAAGCTTATTGTAATATGCATTTTAAACATTTATTAATTTAAATAATTTAAAAATAAACAACATTAGAAGTTGTACTTTTTATCTACTCTTATGGGGATTTATTTAAATGATACGCATGTTTTTTTGGCACCATCATTTTTAGTAGAAATACATGAATCTATAATCTTTCATATATGAAAACTATTTTTCTGTAGTGAATTGGTAAATATTCTAAAATTTTATGGTTTTGATAACTTTAGTTTATTCTAAGAAAACAGGACATTGAGTGAAAATATATGATTTTCAATATTTTAGAATCAATATTCTACCATCAAAATATAAGTGTAGAAAAATTATGTAGAAGAGTAGTTAGAGCAATAGTTGTGATAAGAGGAGAAACATATATGAAGTGCTTCTATGTGCAGATGATTTTGCCAAGCATTTAATGTCCATTCTCTCATTTAATCCTCAGAACTACCCAATGAGATAGTTCAGTAACTTGCTCAAGGATCCATTGCTGATAACTGACTGAATTTGGACTAAAATCAGACATCCTCTGCTCAGATCCCAGTGTATTAATAATCACTCCGATTCACTGATTCTTTCCAATTAAGAGAAATTCAAGTAAAGGTATTCACAAGTGAAAGTTAGATTTACAAGGTGCTTGGTCCCGTGGCTTTTGTGGCCTAAGATAAAATTATGAAAAATTCAAGGTATCTAAATGTATGTACTTGAAGGCACCACTCATTTTACTAATTTACTTGTAGTATAGATAGCTTTTCATTATTCCCACAAATTAAATCTCAGCTTCATGGATTTCAGCTATAGATTCTCACAAATTAAAAATTCAGATATTAATCAATTACCAGGTTAACACAGAGAATCAAGTTGGATAAGTATAGCCCAGGTGTTGCTTTGTGTTCATTTTTTCTTAAGAAATCAGTACAGTCAGTCATTTTTTCCCCAATTTAACCAACCCTACATAATCTCTTTGATGCTTTGTTTGCCAGAAATAACTGTCCATACTTCTTTTTCCTATTCTTAAAGCATTTATTTCCACTTCTCACATTCAGTTCACCAAGGAGTGGCTCAGCAACCCCCGTGCTCAGAAGTGCAGCCCAGCACGCTGTGGTTTCCAAACATGGCTTTTCTCCTGGGGAATGTCAGTGATCCCAAAACCTCAAAATTGAGGTGTCTTTCTGCCATGGAGAATTAAAAATAAACCTATATGTGAAGATGAAACTTTTTTCGCTGAATATGGCTTTAATAATAGTAGAAGTTTGAGGCTTTTACCAACACAGTAATTTAGTCTCCTATTTTGATTTTAATATAAAATTCTTCATCCCTTTTAAGAACTAACTGAGGGACAGCTGTGAGAAAGTAAAAAAGAAAGCCCTGAAGGAAAACAATCCCAAAGTCATTCTGGCCCTGAAATCTGCACACACACACACACACACTTCTTGAGTTTTTACTGTTCAAGCTAAAAATGTTCCCCTTGTTTCAAGCAAAGACTGTTAAAATTTCTATTAGTTTTGACCTCTAGGGGCACTGCTTTTTCCAACTTTTTTCTTCTATGAATAGGGAAATACTTTTCTGCTTTAATTCATCTTAGGCAAAGATGATTTTTTTGCAAATGTATGACATGAGTTTACAGTCCATTAATGTGTTGTTGATTGAGGAGTAGTGTGGAATAATAGTTTAAGAACACAACTCTGAAGTCGATGGCTTGAGTTTGCAATCTCATTCCACCCCTTACTAGATGCAAACTATTAGGTCATTCACTTGACTTCTCTGTGTCTTCGTTTCCTCATTTGTAAAATGTGAGTAATATACAGCTTGTCCCAAGAGTTACTGAGGAAATTGAATGAATTAATACATGTAAAGTTGTAGAATAGTGCCAGAAGTATCACTATTTATTGAACGAGTGAATGAATGGATGAATGAATGAATATAATTTTGTAGTTATGTTACCACAAAAGTGAGACCTATCTTCCTTGAACCTGGAGGCTTCCTGCCAGCTCTGTGAAGCAGAGTTTATCTGTTCTTATTTTCTCTCAATAGTGAAATTTCCACTGAGTTCCCATATCTGCCATCCAAATCCCAATTCCACCAGTCCTCAGCTTTATTTGTCAACCAGAGGAGGCTGACAAACAAATTAGCAAAGTTCCCATCGAATGATTCACTTAAGCACTCACAGCGTCCAGTCCGGTGGTTAAAACAGGACACATACATTTGAAGTATGTCATTTAAAGGAAACTCCGAAAGCATATGCCTTAGTGATGATTTCCATCGTTGCAAGGCTTGTTGTGTCATCCTTTTTGTTTCTTAGAGGATTGATTCATTTGAATTGTACAAAACACTGGCCAGGACACAAAAGCTTGCTATAATTAATACCTTCCAGCCGGTCCTCTTTGCCTAAGAGCTGCAGAATCGCCAGTGAAGCTAATTCATTGAACACATGGGAGAATCTGTTTATACCAGGAAGCCTGTTTTCCTATGTGATGCCCACTGCTGGCAAAATCAAAGCTGAAAACATTGAAAAAAAAAGAGAATTAAATAAAGAGCATGTGTGGCAGATGGTGGAGATAGTTGATCGTCACCGTCTGCTAATCTCACTATACTCCCTTTCTTTGAATTGTTGCCGTCTCATAATTTTGCCACGATTCTCTATGAAATTATGCTGATTGTTAAGCTCTGATTCATGCTTTTCTTAAGTCATCAGTGGAAAAGATGGCATGCTAATTACACTCCTGAATTTTACACTATCAGTTTGTTAAGTGCAAACATGTTTTACTAAAAAAAAAAAATAATAACAGTATGTAATTGACAATGTGACAGATTAATACTTAGGCATTAGACCAGCAGCACAATTAGATGGTGTAGTGTGTCCTACATTCTAATGTCTATAGGACTTTAAGAAGTCACCTTGAGTTCTTTTTTAAAGGGTCTGTTGCCATTTTGCTGATTGAAATAAATCAAAATCTATCAGGATTTAAGTGGATTATGAGAAGGCTCATGACAATTACATGTAATTCTAGAAAATTGGAATCTAGAGGGAATTAACTGTAAATTCAGAATGTCTCAAGGTAAGAAATTATATTTATAGTAGACTTCCTGAAGTGGTTGTTGAGGCTGTGACTAACTCTCATTCTTGGGGTATCTAAATTCCTTTTTAATAAGGATAAAATTTAGTCTCTGAAGTACAATTTGAAATGACAGCTAAAAGTACAATTCAAAATTTACATGACATTGTGAGTATATTATCATCATATTTTTTTATTAAATATCATACAATATATAGCTTTCTCAGAAATAGCCAAGAACACACAGATTTCCATGTGATACAATTTCAATGATAGGCTTTTAATCTTTTGCAGTGTGACTCAGAACTTAAAAATTCATTTTATATAGGAACCAAGTGCACACATATAAATATATAGACATATATTTAAAAATTCAACCACGTTTTCAC
Organism: Myotis yumanensis; assembly: GCF_028538775.1. NCBI lineage: Eukaryota > Metazoa > Chordata > Mammalia > Chiroptera > Vespertilionidae > Myotis > Myotis yumanensis. Next base: position 221,547,433 of record NW_027223752.1, on the reverse strand, counting down.
AAAATAATGTGACCATGTTGTCAAATGATTGACTCCCTAAGTGGGTTCAACCATCAACTAGTGGATCATGACCCTTAGTTCTGAAATCACTGGTCTAAAACGCCCATGATCCTGGACATGGACAACAGTGTGGTGATTTCAGGGGTAGGGGTGGGGGATGGATGTGGGTGGAAGAGTGTATAGAGGGGATAAATGGTAATAGAAAATTTTAAAAGATAAAATAAAAATAAAATGCCCATGATACTACTTATTTAACATCCATCGGGTTGCTACCAAAGACAAAATAAAATGTGTTGAACTGAAATAGGTTGGCCTGTTGCCTGTGATAGTTCCCATTAGGACACACCCATATTATGTACAAGAATGAGAGGAGAACCATCTGCTTTTCATCTGTTCTATTGCATGGAATGCCTTCCCTTCATGACTCCACGTTTTGAAATTTTTCTTCTATGATACAAGCTGTATATAAGCAAAAGATAACTTTTTCTCCAAGTTTATTATTGAAAGATTTATATAACTTCCAACCATAGGTCTTCACAACACTAAAATATCTTTAAAGATTTATACCATCCATAAGCAAAGGAACTTAACAAACTAGTACATATGTGTAGCCTTGTGACCACTAAGCATAGGATTTTCTCATTTGACTTTTTCTTAGCACCTACACTGACCCCACCCCTGCCCCAGAATGAATATGAGGACTGCATTTTGTTCTATGAAATATATCTACAGATTTCAATCAAATTCATTGTTCTGTTAGAAAGCAAATCTTAACTAGAGAGATTATAGGACAGACCCTGAAAGAGGGTAAGAAGAGTGAGTGATGCTGTAGCCAGTTTTTCTCAGTGGTTAGCGCATCAGCCCAGGGACTGAAGAGTCCCAGGTTTAATTCCAGTCAAGGGCATGTCCCTTGGTTTCAGGCTCGATCCCAGCCCTGGTCAGGCTGTGTGTGGGTGGCAACCAATCAATGTTGTCTCTCTGACAATGGCTCTCTCTCTGTCTCGCCCCCTCTCTTCTACTCTCTTTAAAAATCAATGGAAAAATATCCTCGGTTGAGGATTAACCAACAACAAAAAAAAAAAGAGTGAGTGATGGAGTTCATTCAGATCTGCACATACCAAACAATAACAATAAAGCCCTTCCCTTCCTCCACTTGGCTAATTACATCGCATTTACAGTGAAGAAAGGTTATTATAATCCTTCCACGTGAAGCACTCCTGAAGTTCTACATAATCCATAATTGTCAAGGATGGCATGCAATCTGTTTCTGTACCATGTTCTTGATTCATCTTCCTAAAAGGTGCTTATTGAGTACATGAATGGCATGGTGCTAGGATTCAGAGTTCACAGTTAAATAATTTATGAATCCTGTTCATAGGAGTTACCTTTTACAGAAAAGTCACATGAATAGGTAGCAGATTTCAGTGTAATATATCAAATGCTATGATAGAGATAGACATAGGGTGAAGACTAGAGATACAAAGAAAAATCAGAATTGGACAGCCTGGTTAGGCCAAATCTTACATGAGACATCCCGAAACTCCATCATGAAGGATTTGTGGGGGACAGACAGAGGAAGCAACACATGTCTATCAGCAAGACCTGGAACAGCAAGAGGCTTTCTAGAAATGGCAACTACGTTAGTTAGGTGTGTTGAAGTGGCAAATGGGAGCACATAGGAATGGAAAGAGATAAGGGTTAAGAGGTAGGCAGGATCCAGATCCCCAAGGGCCTTCCGTGTGAAAATACAGAATTTAAACTGTATGCTGAAATTTATAATACAGGGTGTTAAACTAGGGAGAGCCTGGTGGCTATACTTACTATTCTTAAAATAACCCTACCGGTGCTTTTTATTAGACACTTTCCTGCATACCAGTAGGAGGAAAACAGGCTAAACAAACCAACGTGACACTTAACACATTCCAGAAGTCACAAAAGCACCATAAATCTGATAAAAAAATTAAAAAAAGCCTTATTTGGGCTGTGTCCTGGTACCTGACTCCACTTCTTAGATGTTATGTCACACTTTCTGTCTTTTCTCTTCTTGAGAATCAAACTACCCAAATTTAGAACAGCTTCCACTGATTTCTTTGTTAATAGCCTCAGAGACAGCTATCACTGAGGGCGCGAGGAGGAAGATGTTGTCACTCCGAAAAATGAGCTGTTAGCAGTTTCCTGGACAAAAAAGAAATTGAACTTTGTTGATTGGCTGTAAACAAACAACGTGGACAATTACATACTAGGGTGTAGAAAATTTTTCAAAAGTGGAACATGAAAATTCTCTAGTGGATTCTGAAAACTTAGATACATGTGATTCAATGGAAACTTTGAAAATCAAAGTTTGTCCACGCCATTTCCCCTAACGGATGAAATACCGGTAGGAATGTGCAAATGCACCAAGTCTACACTGTCCCTTCCTCTGACCAGAAAATTGCTGGGAATGTGTAGTAGGTTCCTACTGCAGCTGTAACAAATTCCCAGAAACTTAGTGTCTTGCTCTAGCAGGTTTGGCTCAGTGGATAGAGTATTGCCTGTGGACTGAAAGGTCCCAAGTTCAATTCTGGTCAAGGGCACATGCCCGGATTGCAGGCTCGACCCCCAGTAGGCGGTGCGCATGAGGCAGCTGATCAGTGATTCTCTCTCATCATTGATGTTTCTATCTCTCTCCCCCTCTCTCTTCCTCTCTGAAATCAATAAAAATATATTTTAAAAAGAGAAAAGAAACTTAGTGTCTTAAAACAACAAAATCTATTCACTTACAGTTACATAGATCAGAAATTTGACATGGGTCTCCCCAAGCTAAAATCAGTGTCAGCAGAGTTGCATTTTGTCCTAGAGGCTTGAAGGGAAAGTCTGTTTCCTGGCCTTTTCCAGTTTTGAGATCCTGCCCACATTCCCTGGTTTGGAGTCTAGACCCCTATGATCTCCCTATTTTAAAATCCATTCATTAACAACCTTAATAGCATCTGAGACCTTAATTCCTCTTTGCCACGTAATCTAACATGTTCACAGGTTCTGAGGATTAGAAGGTAGACATTTTTACAGGGCACCATTACTCTGCCTATCACAGCTAGGTTGTAGGAGCGGCATGAGTGCGAGCAGTGTGAGGATGGGTCCTGAAGTGTCAGCCATGTAGCATGGGCAGGTATGATGCAGGCATGAGAGGAGCTCCAGAGCCTGTGTCTCTGCCCATCACAGGCTCCAGGGGAGGTTCAACAGTGACACTCTGCCACTCGCTGAAGACATCGGAAGTAAATAAAGCAAAGCATTTCAATGAGCAGCAGAAATCAATGCAACCAACGGATTCAGCGTTGCTTCATTGATTTCTCCCACTTTACTCACTCATTGAGTCCTCTTTGCTAGTCACCAGAGGTCATTTCCTTCCTGTTCATTTTTCTTTTTTTTAAACACTGCTCTGCACTCCCAAACTCTAACACTCTTTTGGTGCTAATTGTGATTGCCAATTTTAGCTTCGACTGAGCAACTTATTGACTAGAGGTAGGGGTCTGCATTCCACTGCTTTAAAACTCTCCCCAGAAATGGTTTTGCAGCTCCTACCAAAAGCTTTCAGAGCCTCATCTCTCAATAGCATGTCAGAACTCAATGCTTTCATGAAATTGTCCTTAGTAGGGAACAAAAGGTGGAACTCTGTATTTCTCCCAAATCAGAGCAACGGATGGAATTCTGTTAACACACAGCTTGTTATTATCATAGGAGCCTTTCCCACCAGATCAGCTTTTCTGTATGACCGGTGAAATCTTTCAATAGGTAATCCCATGCAAAAAGTTTGATAATGTGTTTGGAAAATGGCCATATCGTTAGAATAATTGTATAGTTCCTCAGGATCCCTATACTGAAGGAGAAAATGAACGGGTACCGTGATTTTTGCCACATTAAAAAAAAATTAATTTACTCCTTCAGCACATTTTAATTACAATGATTTGCCTCTCTGTACAAAGTAATTACATTTCTATTTTATGCATGATTTGAGCTTTAACATAGTTCATTTTAGACTTTCACGTAAAATAATACATAGAAAAATACCTAGAAAACCTTATATCATATATGGCTACTTCATTGTTTCTCTTCCTCCTTAACACAACCCCAAATATGGAATTAACTTGTAATATTAACATATTTGCATTAAGTATTTAGATATATAATACTGGCTACTTATTACAGGAGTGTTTAACTTCTCATTTACTTAAAAAATGTTTTTCCATTGTTTTATTGGAGGAAATAAAATTTGAGAAAATATTATCTAGTAATTGAAATATTTGTTTTCCTTTTTTTTGTTATGTAAAAAAGCAAAGATAAAATGGGTACTGCCTTGAAGAATACAAGCCAAAGATAATATTTTTACAGTGAATAGAGACTTTATCTACTACTTTTCGAATAAACATCCATTCCTACAGGCAATATTAATGTTTATTATGAGATATACATTCTACACATTATGGCCAATAATAAAAATGTTGAAGATTTGGGACCATTACTGGACAGTGGCTTTAAATTGATACTTGCAACTAGAGTAGTACCCACTGTAACTGATACTTCACAGTGAAACCAACAGATAGTGACTAACCCATCTTATGAACTAAAAAAAAGAAATAAAGAAAAGCAAAAGAAACAAACAAAACACCTCATGTGGACATTTTTATTTTTGTATAATCTTTCATGATTATAAGAATTCATCAATTTATCTCTCTTCTTATGATAAATACATTGCTAGCAATGCAATACACTGGTTTGAAGCAAATTCTGGATTTAGTTTTTAGGAAAGGGAACATGTTTTTAAATTGGTGCTCAGCAATCAGTTAAATCCATCTCTGAGCATTTATTTGCTGTTTATACAAAGCCTTATAAGTTCTGAAAGCTTTTAGATTTGGGCTTCGAATGACCTACCTAAAAAGTTAGTTATCAAAACTAAATTATATTCATTACCTCTAAATATATGTTTTATAATTTTTTAAAATGTTTTTGTCACTGTTTGAAGGGCAATTAGTTTATAACATGTAATTTATATTCTTCAAGGATGGTTGTTGAATTGTTAAATATTTCTTTTTAAAAATATATCTATATATATGTTGTTGTTTTTTATTGATTTCAGATAGGAAGGAAGAGGGAGGGAGAGGTAGAAATGCCAATGATGAGAGAGAATCTTTGATTAGCTGGCTCCTGCACACCCCCTACTGGGGATCAAGCACAAAAGCTGGGCATGTGCCCTGACTGAGAATCAACACTCAACCACCGAGCCAGAGGGGCCACACTATTTCTTAACTTTTCATTCTAATTTTAAGAGAGATTAAAAAAAACAACAACAAAGTATAAAAATACAGCTTTCCATCTCCCATTCACTAGGTGGTTCAAAGTATAAACTTCCAACTTTAACTCAGGTATCTTGAAATCCACTGAAATTTTATACAAATTTGGGTACTGCATAAATTATCTGCATTTATGGAGAAAGGCAATACTTTAGTTTTCATCAGATTATTAAAGTCTATGACATTCTAAGCAAATAATATCTGATATAAGAAAACCCAAGAGAAAAAAGGAAAATCATGAAAGTTATAATTATTAAAGTAGGAAATAAATATGAATTACCAAAAAAAGCCCAGAAGTGGTTCTACTTTCAGTGGAATAATCAATTGCTTACTTATGAAATAAAGGTCCCCAGTCTGTTTCTGGATTTTATCAACTCCTTTGATCAATATTGGAGGGACTTCCTATTTCCAGCACTTCCTCCCCTTCTATTCTGCTCCCTTAGCACTGCCTTCACCACCGCCTCAAATTTTGAGTAGGCGGAGAGAGAAATCAAAGTGAAGCCGCATCTCCGATGTGCATAAACTTATTGCTCCCAAGCAGTCACCATCCATTTTTCTGCTGTCATGCAGTTTTCACGTGCCAACCAGCAGATTCGTGTTTGAGTTGATTCAGCAAGACTGCCCGAGACACGGCGAGCGGGTCTGCAAAGTCTCCACTGTGTATGATAATGCCACATTCACAGTGACAGTGTCTAAGCTCGGGGCAGGACAGGCTTCTTGAGAGACATTCAATTGCTATTTAGCTGAGTTTAGCCTAAGGTATGGAGGAAAGTTGCTGATGCTTTCAAACATGTTTAAACATTGTAATATTGTCTTGGCGTGTCAGCCTGAACTAGAGCACTGGCAGGTTTAACACAGTAAAACCCTGCAATCACAAGACCAGAATTTCCAGAATTTTCTGTGGTAGCCCTCAGCTTGAACTTCTTATTTAAATGTGCTTAATCTCTTGGCTGGCGTGCGTGGCTCCGTGGTTGAGCATTGACCTCTGAACCAGAAGTCATGGTTCCATTCCAGGTCAGGAAGTAGCCAATCAATGAGTCTCTCTCCTCATTGATGTTTCTCTCTCTCTCTCTCCCCACCTCCTCCCCCTTCCTCTCTTAAGTCAATAAAAATATATTTTAAATGTGCTTAATCATTAAAAATGTTCTTTTAAAGTGTTATGCTTTCAGAAATATTGGTCAGTTTCTTACTCGTGATTAGGAGCCATAGAAGAAGTAGAATATATTGTTTTCAGACCTCAGGCTGTTGTTTGGAGCCATTTGTTCATTGCAGATAATACAAAACATTCATGATCATTAGCTCAGTGATGTATCTGCTTCAACACTCCCCACTCCCCGCCCCACCCCCAAACAAACACAAACAAACGGGCACGACTTGGGGGCGGCAAAGAGCAAAGATTTATCGGCTGCACAGTCCTTCAGCTAGTTTTGCTCATTCATTTGGCTGTATTCACCTGGAGCGCTGGCTGGGGGTAGGCTCTGCTGGGACAGCTGAATCTCCTTCTCAAACAGCATTTGATCTTCAAAGAAACTAGATCATGCTCTCTCTCAGGATCGAGGTCCCAGGTTCTAAGGGCAAAAGCAGGAGCTGTTAGGCCTCTGGAGACCCAGTCTGGAAATAGCACAGGTTTATTTCTGCTACATTGTAGTGGTCAAAGACAGGCAGCTTTAAGGCATGCAGGACTAGAATCCCATGGCGAGGGCAGGGGCAGTGGTCACATTGCGAAGGGGGTATATAAGGAGATTAGAGGGATTTCTGTGCTCATGTTGCAATGTACAACAATCACATACATACCGATATCATGAAATATGCATTGCTTGTGTGCTGAATGGCTTGTTTCAGTATTTTTGATGTATGAGGAATGCATGGCATTTTAGGATTTGCCTTGCTTTTTGTTGTCTTTATTGATATTCAACCTCTTAGTCTTAGGTTAGTTTACTGCTAATTTCTGACATATCATTAAAATGGAACTCCTTCTTGTGTCAGGCAAAATAAGATAGCAAGCCAGGAAACCACTTTTTTTTTTTTCAAGTGAAAATGATTAATTGTGAGGTTGATCTGTTTAGGTTGTAAAGATAACTGCAAATAATAGAGTATTTGCCCTTTAGTTTTGAGCAAACATAATAACACAGACTGAATCAGTCTTCGTTGGCAAAGTCTTACTAAGTGTTAAGTATTAAGAGATCCCGGACTTAAAGTAACCAGGACATGGTGGCTAGTGTGTTTTCCTAAATGGATGGTAGCTCTGGTCCATTGCAACTCTCTCAGCATAAACCCATTAGTACCACTGGAAAAGTTACTCAAAATACGTGTTCTTTAGATTGATGGTTAGTATTAATTACAAAATAATTTATTCAAATCCCTTGGGGCCAAGTATATCTCAAAATTCAGAATCCTTCATGTTTTAGAAAATATGCATGTTTCATATATTGTTTTTAAGCATCCAGAACAGTATGATATGGAGTCCTTAATTAAATATACTATTTCCATAATGAAACATAAATATTCAGACTATGTAAATTTCATAAAGATGAAAAATAGCCTTGTATTGAAGACCGGTTTTGTTGTAAATTTTTGTAAAAAAATAACTTTTGGTTTCCAAGATTTTTTTATTACTAAATTATGGATAAGGGATGGTGCACGTGAAGTAACTAATTTTGTTGTTATTGTGAATCCTCACCCAAGGATACTTTTTTTTTTTCATTTATTTTTTAGAGAGAACGGAAGAGGGGAGAGAGAGAGGAAGAGAGAGAGAGAAACATCAATGTGAGAGAAACACATTGATTTGTTGCCTCCCACACATGGCCAGACAGGCCTGGGATCAAACTTGCAACACAGAAATCATTTTCTGACAGCTGTTTCAAAATAAAGCATTTTATTTAATTCTTACAAGATATTTTTATTTGAACTAAAGAAGGTAAATGTTTAAATATTTGTTGGAAAACCATTGCCAATTATTTTATTTCATAAAACTTTTTTCATAGTCCACCAAATCTCACCAGAATCTAGGGTTGCCTCTGGAAAAAGAAGTCATATGACAGGAAGTTGGGAAGTAGAAAAGAAAAAATAAATAACGTAGAAAGGAAAAAAGTTGCCCATATATATTTTTCCTCCCCAAAAGAATAGAATGTCATAATTTTTCATTTGAAAAATTTTGAACAGATTGTAGGATGATGTGAATACTTGCGATGCCTACATGTTGACTGACAACCCATTTATTTCAGACTAGAGGCCCAATGCACAAAATTCATGCAAAAGTAGGCCTTCCTTCCCTGTACCAGCTTCCCTTTGGCACCCGGGACCCAGGTTTCCCTTGCAGCCCCAGCTTCATCCGGAAGGTCATCTGGAAGGACGTTCTGGTCTAATTAGTATATTACGCTTTTATTATTATAGATGTTAGGAGAATTCAGTAATTTATATATTAAGCAAATAAGCAAAGGATGTATATGAACTTTAAGTATCTGAGTTTTTTTAAAACAATTCATCAGAAATATTTTAACACTAAATGCTACATATTTATGCCTTCTCTTAGGAATCAGAAATATCCTTGTATCTTCTGCCCCAAACCAAGGGCCTGAAGTGGAGTGTGTGCCCAGGATTCTAGCAGAATGCATAACTCAAGAGTATGAAAACCCTAAGTCATGTAGAGCTGTCTAAACAATTCCAGTGCCTTCCTATAATAACGATGCCCCTAATGGTTTCTGAATCATGTAGGACAGTTTCTGGAAACAATAAATGCCTGTCTGAATCTTGGCTTTCCTTGTTATTTCTAATGAATCTCCCACATTTTGTCTGTCTGTCGCTTCTTGTTGAGGTGATGGTAGCAGCATCTTCCCATTAGCCTCTCGTCTACGTGTTTTAAGAACAGATATACATCTTTTTAGAGAAAGAACTTGATGTCTTACATTAGTTACAATGTATTTTACTTTAGGAAATAATATAGTTTTAGGAAGGTTGTGCCACATGTTTAATTAAGTAGTAAAATCTATGACTTTGAGGTATCTATTTCCTGTGTTGTTCAGATATGTCTTTCTCTTCCTTTAGAGACTGTAGCTTTTGTGTATGCCTATAATTGACCTCTAAATATTTCAGCTGTTATATTTTAAGAAGGCACAATAAAGCAAAAGACAAAACACTTTTTCTTTGGCCTCAGCTCCCTCATAGACTGGACCCCTCACTGCTTCGATCCTCCTGGCTTTTTGGTTATGATAATAAGTAAAAGACATGAAGTGTGCAAAGTGCTTTATATAAGTTGTTTTTAGAGTGACTGTTATTAATGATGGCTTAAAACCATGTGCTCTCAAGGGGGAAGTTAACTTTATATCTAAGGAAAGACTTTAATTCTGCAGAATGTTTTGAAGATCATAGTAAAAGCATAACTAGGTAAGAATAGAGAACACAACGCTAAAAGCAATGACAGGGTCTAATGAATGCCATTTCTACTTCCAGTCTTCTCGGGGATGATAGGATTGAGTTGGGGTGGGCTTTGAGGAGCTGACTCAGCTGTGTAACTGCTGACCGACAATACCATTATATTTCAATATAGACCATCTTGCATGTTTAACTGACTTACTCCATGCCAGGTAACAAGAGATGTAACTAACTGTTTTCCATCTTTAGTCTTGTCAAAGTAAAAGGGAATAATAGAAGACAAAAGCATGAAATAAAGTTCTCAGATAGGAAAAGCACATCCTTCAGTGAAAGCATGAAAGACTGAGGATTACTCGTTGTGGAAGGTCTATAATCCCACCCAAAATAAGACATCTTACGATATGTATTTTATGAAAAGAAGTGTATTTGATGATTCTGTAAGACCTTATATAACCTTCATGCTTTTAAAGGTCTATGCAATATACTTACATAATCACAATAAGAAAATATAGAAACACAGAAAGATACTTCTCCACTCAGGACTTCCTTTTAATAAATTGCATCATAATACAAACTGCGTTTGTTCATCATTGGCATGTCTTTTGAGGATTTATTTGAATCATCAAGATCGGAAGATCTGATTGCTCGTGATGAATCTCTTCTAGCCTTTCTTGATTATTTTCTAAATTTGATGACAAACACTGCAACATGTCTCAGCCAATTAGGCTTGTCAACTTCTAGTGTGGTCCCCAATCAAGAGTTTGACTTTGGAAATGACAGGAGATCCTTATTAAAAGGCATGCTTGCTGGATAGAGATGTGGCAGCCACACTTGGGGCTGATGGCAGAGGAGACGAGCTGTTTCTCATTAACAGCAATAAGCGGAAATCAGTGTTAGCAGGAAGGAATCTCGACTAAGAAGGAAATGCTAAAGGAAGGCTCTGAAGGGTATCTCACTTCTAGTTGATTTGGTTATGATAATAAGTAAAAGACATGAAGTGTGCAAAGTGCTTTATATAAGTTGTTTTTAGAGTGACTGTTATTAATGATGGCTTAAAACCATGTGCTCTCAAGGGGGAAGTTAACTTTATATCTAAGGAAAGACTTTAATTCTGCAGAATGTTTTGAAGATCATAGTAAAAGCATAACTAGGTAAGAATAGAGAACACAACGCTAAAAGCAATGACAGGGTCTAATGAATGCCATTTCTACTTCCAGTCTTCTCGGGGATGATAGGATTGAGTTGGGGTGGGCTTTGAGGAGCTGACTCAGCTGTGTCAGCTGAGTCAACCTAAATGAATATGATTTCTTATGAGCTACTGCGACTTCAAGTACACATGTTAAACAACAGGGTAAGAAGAGTTGATAGCGTATTAACAACTGGATGAGCTGTCTCTAAATTCATCTCAAAGGAAAAAAATGAGGTGATGTGAATTTCAAACCATAACACACATTAATGCTCAAAGCAGTGAGTAAAGTGACATATTGTATGAGGCTTAAGTGAACTTAGAAACATGGTTGCAGACCATTCTAGGTCTTTTCTACAGGAGATGACACAGAGATTTGTTCCTATTTTGGTAGCTAAATTCCTTGCTAGGCACTAGCAGAAGAGCAGAAGAAAACGTTTTAACTCATTAAAATAGTGAAGAAAAAAAAGGAATGTTTAAAGTAAAAAGTAGTCTGATCTTACACTTTGTATTTGTATAAGGCTTTTTTTTTCTTTCCTATTTCAAAGTATTTAGGTTAGCTTCAGATCAACAAAGTAACCCAAGATGGGAACTATTCTCTAAGAACTCACAGTTTGCTCATCCAGACTAACTAGATTACAAAAAAAATCCATAAAATTTGTCATTAGTTTGATTGTTTTAAATGCATCTAAAATATGTGTTTGAGAGACTACAGAGGGAATTTAGCATAAGGAATGAATAAGAAACTGCTTTTTCATTTGATGATACAATGAAATATAAAATATATTAGATAAAACTATAAAATATATTAGATAAAACCCCATAGGTTATTTTCTTACGATCTGTTGGGTAGAGCAGGTTTTTTTTTCTCTCTCTCACTCTCTCTTTCTCAAACAAAAGCAAAGTCTGTTAAAAAAAAATATATATATATTTGTAATAGTAAGAAAATCCATAACTATTCTCCAAATACAGACACACATAATGATTTTAATTATACGTGTATGTAATTCTTAACTGCCATCTTTAATCCTAATTCCTAAGAACTCTCTATATATGACTTAGCCTTACAGAAATAGGAGACATTTTCCATTTCACTAGGATCCACCCACTTAGAAGTCAAATAGCAGTATGTGCAGGAACAAAATATGATTACCTTTGCATTTTACCTTTGGGAGTACTCTAGATTTCCTTTAAAGAACACTGGCATTTCTTTGTGGAACTCTCAGCACACAATATAAAAATCTCGGGCCACAGTGGCTCAAAAATCAATGGGCTGACAAACATCAAGATTTCAGTTATCCATCTCAGAAGGAAAAATTGCTTGCAACACTGGACTGCCTTATACAGGAGATTTGGCGGAGTAACACTTGTAAAACTCCTATACAAATGATTGCCAAAATAGGAGTATAATGTTAAACTACAGGGGATGGTGTGGAGCAGCGGTTCTCAACCTGTGGGTCGCGACCCCTGAAAATACATCCTGCATATCAGATATTTACATTACGATTCATAACAGTAGCAAAATTACAGTTATGAAGTAGCAACGAAAATAATTTTATGGTTGGGGGTCACCACAACATGAGGAACTGTATTAAAGGGTCGCAGCATTAGGAAGGTTGAGAACCACTGGGAGAGACAAAAGCAGAAAATACAAATATATTTGGGATAATTTATGCAACTTCCTCTTCTATTTTAAACTGAAGCTACGGGGATTATGTATATTTAAATCTCAGTAATTCCATTTGTTGTGAATATATTTGCAGAGGTCAAAAACATCAGTCTTTTAAATCCCAAGTCTTGTAACAAAATGATATGGTATGATATAAATCAGAGCAGTCATGTTATGTTTGTCTGTTTGACAACAAATAAACTATAAAATATATTAGATAAAACCCCATAGGTTATTTTCTTACGATCTGTTGGGTAGAGCAGGTTTTTTTTTTTTCTCTCTCTCTCTCTCTCTTTCTCAAACAAAAGCAAAGTCTGTTAAAAATATATATATATATTTGTAATAGTAAGAAAATCCATAACTATTCTCCAAAGACAGACACACATAATGATTTTAATTATACGTGTATGTAATTCTTAACTGCCATCTTTAATTCTAATTCCTAAGAACTCTCTAGATATGACTTAGCCTTACAGAAATAGAAGACATTTTCCATTTCACTAGGCAACAATACCATTAATTAGGAATGCAAGCAATTTCATCAAAACTCTAAGAGCTTGACTATATATATATACCCAATACATTGCATTTCACATAATATTTCATTTAGCAAGCACCTTTACAAATGTATTTCTGTGTGAACACTCAGAGGATTATCCTACAGCACGTATATATTGTATATATTAGGTCATTTGACATGGTGGGGATGGGGGATTGGTGGGCTAGGGTGGGAGAAGTGGTGATATTGTTAGTATGCTCACACCCATAACCTACTTGTACTTGGATTTTTTTACCACATCATGTGCTGTCAATTTAGGTTCTACTTCTGAGTCACCCTGATGTTTTAGAATGTATTTTAAATTTAAGGTTTTGCATATTTGCATTCTATGAATAATGCATAAGCAGGACGGAATCCATTTGGCAAAAGTGCACGATTCCTGGGATAATTTACAAATACAGAATATTATATATTTGGATTTAATAACTTTCCTTATGCATGTGGAAAAATGTATACCTATACAAATACCCATATATCCTTTATTTATTTCTATCCCTGTCCTGTTAACAGATGCATGAATTCCTGACTCTTCCACACAATTAAATTGATCAGTTTTTGCAAAACCTTATCTTTAATGGACATGAAATGAAAACTGTTCTGTGGGACAATGAACTGCAGGGTGTTTAAAGAAGGGAACAGACTATATGTATGTATGTGTATATATGTATTCATTCATTCATTCATTCATTCATATATTCCCCCTCCAATGCATACAGATGAGGAAAGCCTGTTGAGGAAGGCCCAAATTTAATGGCTCCCTGTCCTTGAATTTCAGATTCAAGACCTCTTCCAGATGTAGCCCTGACTGGGAAGTGCACCCGTGAGTGTGACGAGTACGGCCACTCGGACTCCTGCTGGATGCCGGTCCGCACTTCCCCGGAGAGGAAGAAGAGCCAGCCCAAACTCTCCACCTTCATGCCTGTGGATGAACGAGGGAGCCAGGAGAAGCTGGCCAATGGCGAGGCCGCCCTCATGGGTGACCGCAACAGAAACCTCCTGAACAAAAAGTTGACCTCATCCTATGAGACCTTCAGCGCAGCTAGTTTCAGCAAAAATGAGGAAGCCAACCCTGAGGATATTCCCCTCACCAAAACAGGGGAGTACAAGCCATCTCCTGTCAACACTCTCACTAGAAGAGAAGTGTACCTGTAGGCGCTAAGGAAGCCACAGCAGAGTTCTCTTCACAGGAGGAGAATGAGGGGCAAGGAACCTACCTTACAGAGCAAAACCGGTTCGTTAGAAAAAGGGGGCTACCAAAGAGACAAAGCTCTGCCTGCCCCTCCCGCCTCCAGACCAGGCCTCTAGGGATACTGTAGCCTGATCGTAATGTACAATGTAGAAACCATCCTTGTGACTTGCATGTCTGACCCCTTCACTGATTCCCAGCACCTGCTCACCCTCTTCCCACCACCCCCTAAAAAAGAAAAAAGAAAAAAAAAAAAGATGGTTGCAAGTTTCTTCATTGGTAATAAGCCTGATTAGCAGAACACAACACACTCCCATTATCCCTAAGCGGAAGCATGATTTTAGTCACTTTGATTTCGTTCGACTGTCATCTGACTGGTCAAAAGAGGTAGAAGAAGTAAAATATATATTTTAAACATAGTATCAGAATCGGATTGAACACTGGGAAAGGCAGTCTCTCAAAAATGATCTAGCCCCTCTAAAGGCACAGTCTTCTGCATGGGGCTCTCTAAGAAGCACGTTTGGAAAATCACGGCTTTAATATTCCATCAAAGACTGAGAGCGAAACAACACCCAGTCAGAGAGTGCAGTCCCAAAGTTGGCCTAGGTAGTTCTTTTCAAGCCAGGAACGTCAACTTCAGTTCCATACACTCACTGGATATTCTAATCATACACACAGTCTTGACCACATGTGTCAATTACACTAATTATAATTTGTAAACATTACAGGTATATTTTTCAGAAAAGCATCACTAATATCAAGGAACTGGAACAACTGTGTCATTAAAAGGCCAAAGATCGTACAGCAGATCAGGGAATTCATGAAGTAGATTTGGTCTTGACTTGGTAATCCATTAAGCAACAAAAGCCACCGAACCCATTCTTGCACAGAAACGCTCAAACACTCGTTTATTTTATATTGTCTCCAGCCCCAGAAAACATGTATTTTCTTTCTAAAATGGATTTTCTTTGAAAGTTCAAAAGTGAAAATTAATGAGACGTATTTTTGGTATTATAATAGGCAATTAGTTGAAGTTCAGGTTTAGTTTCAAAAGACATTATCAGGGAAGATTCTACTTCTTAAAATCATGTTTGTTGGTAAGGAGTGAAAGAAAGATACATTGGCATGCAGTCCGATAAATTAAGTTCACTATTATCCTTTTGGAAGATGGGTTATGCTTGCTGGTCTCAATTAGCAACATTTCAAATTACCAGTTGCATTTTTCATGTGTTCAGTGCACACTGTTATATAACACAAGTGCATTAATTTTGAATCCTGTGCAGTATCACACTAGTTTGAGATTGACAACATTGAAACAAGACGACACCCTAATTGACTTTGTCACTAATGCGATTTGAACGTCATTTAATATGTGTCTTAAAACAAATCCAGACTGCACATGGAAGAGATGAGTTCTGGGCAGCAACATGTCTCACAATATGTACATCTCAAGTTGAAAAAAATATGCATTTTTTTTTCCTCAATGTAATATAAAGACACAGAATATGCAGATTTTTGAGTCACTTGCTGTATAGAGGATGATTTCATGCAATTGGAAATTGAGCTGGGGCATTCAGACAGAAGTGACCATCTAGGGACAGAATAGGGGACCACAGGGGAGGAGAGCTAAGTCCCCATCACTGAATGTCTGTAACCTGGTGAAGGCATAGCCTTAATGGCTCTCTAGCAAACTGTAGAAACAATGTAGCTTTGGGTAGTTTCATGCTTTGCAGAATTTCTTAGACTATAAAGTGAAGCAGCCTGGAATATAGGTTGTTAATTCACTATAGGCCATCAAAATGCTTATCTTTGAAAATCACTTCTCTGTTTGGTGGGGTGTTCTTTTGGGGTCATTTCCTTATGATTTTTTTTTAAGTGAAGTTTTTATTTTGATGTTAGTTTGTGTATAATAGGATGAAAGAGGATGTGTAATTGAAACAAAAAAAAACATTGGACTAAAATATCAATAATTGAACATGTTCATGTTTGATTATTCTTTACATTATGGAGAGATGCAATTCTAGTAATTTGTTAGGAAACTGCATTAAAGCAGTTCTGCCTTGTATAATCTGTAAGTACCTATTAAGACAAAATACTTCTAAAGATACTTATGAAATGTATACATATTTTTCTTGCACGCTACAGGAAATAATTGCATAACACAGGTGTTCAAACTTTTTAAATGCATTTTTTTCTTTCTATCACGAGACACTTGAAACCATTAGATAGCTCATTTCACTCTATCTTAAAACCCTTCTGTTGTCTATAAAGCTAACACAGGTCATACTGGACCTTCAGATTAATCGGATTCACATTCCTCAATGACATTTGCACCACATTCAGGACAGCTATGTCATTGTCATTTAACTCGTGAGCCTCTCTTTAGAACTAAAATGGGTGTGAAAGAATAAAATTTCATGTACTGTAAGTATTTGCAGTAATTCTAGTAGAATTAGCTATCATAACATGTTTATTATACAATGAGCTGGCATGACACAGAAATATATTTTGTGTTTGTATGACTTTTATTTTGAATAGGTTAAATATGGTGCCACTCCATATATAGAGTGCTTTTGAAAAAAAAATTTAAAAAGAAAACAAAAAATATAAATAAATAAATGAGTGAATGCAAAATAAGCAACTGTGCCTTTTATACCTGTTGTTATGGTAAAAAAAAAAAAATGGTTGTTGGGTTTGGACAATGAGGGGAAATGGGCTATTCCCAACTTTTTTGATCCTGTATATTTATCCATGTTTATTTTCTGAAAATAATAAATAATATATTAAAAATTTGCCTTCTGACAAACTCAGATAATGGACCAGTCTTAGCTATCGTTCATCCATCCAACAAAATTAAGGCGTTACTATGGACTGCTTATTTCTGATGAGAAGGCTAAAGCATTTATTGTCATAGTAAAACAGGAAGATGTTATCAGGGGTGAAATCAGTCCATCTTGCAAGATAAAATATTGATTTCGAATTTCTATTCTTGATTTCCTTCTTGTTGTTATTTTTCTGTTAGCTGCTGTTTGGTTTCGGTTATACAGGATATCAACCATACTTGTTTTCTGTACACAAGGATCTCAAGTGAACTCTGCATGCACTATACATTAGGACACATTTATAAATTAATGAGTAACTATATAAATTTATGTGTTTTACAACGTCTGTAGCATCGATCTGAAACCATTCTGAACCTCCAGATATCATTTCTGTATGGTTTGCGACTGGCCTGCTGCCTGAGTTTCAGAACACAAGGGAGGCATTATTTTTATGGAAAGAGGAACTAAGATGGGACTGCCCGTGTCTGGCTGAGACCCACTCTAGAAAGCTGATTTATAAGAGAATAGGAAAGTAAAACACACAGAGCAGAAGAAACTGCCAAGAATCCAACAGCCATTCTGAAACAGTCATGAGAAATCTCAAGACCTAAGTAGTTTTCCGTATATTGTTATCAGTGATAAATGTGCATTGTGTCCTTAAGGGGGACATAAAACATGAAGATGAGCATGAATATCATGGAGCTGGTCTGTTGTGACCCAGGCAGAGGTGTATGTAACATCTGGAGGAAGGCATCATTTTCCCAGCTACCTAGGGTTTACTTTCAGAGGACTTTTTCCTACATTTTAAAGCACTTACATTCAGTGTGGTACGATCTGTTTGTAATGTTCATCATTGACTATTGTTCTGCTACTTGGATGTTGATAGTGAAGCAGAGAACAATTTATCATCGTTTATTATGAGTCACTATGCACGCAACTATGCTAAACATGGCGAAATGTATTAAAACACTCGTCCAACTATTTATGAAATACTTTACATAATTTAATTTGCTTTTGTACAGTTTTATGTAAATAAATTGCTTGTCATTTTTGTCTCTGCAAATTAAAATATAACATGGTCAAATGGTTTCACACTTGTAAGTGTGCTTCTCTGTCGACAGCTAATTCAGTTTTGATTGGACGAGCAGTGAATGGATGTATGTACCAGTTTGATTGAAAACAGCTTGATTTCTGCTAAATTAAGATACAATAAGGAAAATAATGCTGTAGCAATTGTTGGTTTGGGGCCAGGTGCATACCTGTCTTGAGTTCTTCAGTCTCATCAAAATAATTCCTGAGACAGCTAGCTGACTTTTAAATCGTAAATGTAGAAGAACTTATTATCATTAAGATTAATTTTTTTTCAGAGAATTTTCCCATTTAAGATAAAATTAATTCTAAGTCAAAATGTATCTCTGTAAAGGCAATGTTTGTTTGTTTGTTTGTTTTCATCTACAGCAATGACAAATTTTAAAAGCTTAGACTTAAAAAAATTTATGTCATGTGAGATGTAGAGAAAAAACCCAAAGCAAAAAATAGAATATTTACTTTGCTCATTTTTCTTTGGTTGAGCTTTCTTTACTTGTTATATTTTTAATGATTTGCTATCTTTCTTTTTTAGTTATTCTATTAGCTCTTTGTTATCAGATTATGCACCTAATTATAATGGTTATCTTCTTTGTGTATGAAATTAGTATCTATGTAACCAAGCAACTTCTCCAACCCAACTCAGAAATCGAAAGGAGAAAAATTGTTTTCTATACAGGTTGGGGCAAATGTAGGTTTACAGTTGTTTGTATGAAAATGATACAATAATTAATAAATAATAATACAAGAATAAACTTTCATACTCACAACTGTAAACCATTTTTGCCCCCCCTTATATGAATAGATTATATGGGATTTTTGTGTCATCTTACAACAGAACTGCTAAAATAGACTAATGTGAAAAAAATAACCATTCTGAGGAAACTTGCCTTGAAGTTTCCCTACCATTCTTTCCCTGTCTTGGATAAAAATTCAAAATAATTTATATAGACTTGCATATTCTTTCTTAAATCAAAGGTGTCCTTACAAATTGATTTTGGCTCCAGCCTTCCTTCTCTAAAGAAGGAATTAAGAGTCCATCCCAGGTGAGGGCACATATAAGAAGCAACCAACAATGCATAAATTAGTAGAACAACAGATCTCTCTCTCTCTCTTTCTCTCTCTCAAATCAATAAACAAAAATTTTGAGAAAAGAGTGAGCATGGTGAGAAAGTCTGCTTCAAGTTATAATAAGGAGAAGAAATGACGTGAAGAAATGCTTTCACTTGGCTTCTGTTTTTCTAATGGTGAGAATCAAACATCAGCACATAAATCAATGGAACAGTATATAAAATGAATGCACTATCTCTTCTTCCTTTAAACTCTCCGTATAGATTTACCAAACATATTTCTTCACCCTGAAATTGCATTCTTAAGATCATTTTTTGAAAAAATCTCAAACATGTAAAACTACAGTAATACACTTTAGAACAAACATGAACATGAAGCAGGCCAACAAAGCTGCATGTGTTACTCCCAAGGCTTAGATGTGATTGTTCTACCATCTCCGAGTGATTGGAAAGAGTTCCATCTAGTTAACTTAGAAGCTTTACTTAGCACAATGACCTGGTTACACAGTATCTTACATTTATAGCACACGATATGGTTTCCAAATGTTTTTGCAAGATGTATCACAACTTTCCCACAATACCTGCAACAAAAGCTGTAGAAACCGCTAGATGAACCATGTGTGAAGGTACCTTTTCCTTTTATTAAATAACTAGAAGCCTGATGCATGAAAATTCATGCAAGAGTAGGCCTTCCTTCCCCCGGCTGCTGGCACCGTCTTCTCTCGGGCACCCGGGACCCGAGCTTCCCTCCTCCAGCCACCAGCAGGCAACTGGGTCCCAGGGTGTTTCCCTCTCCAGCTGCCCCCAGGCACCCAAGACCCAGGCTGGCTTCCCTCCGTTCCTGCCTTGGTCAGGAAGGATGTCTGGAATGACATCTGGAAGACGCCCTGTCTAATTAGCATATTACCCTTTTATGACTATTATTATTATAGATTCTTAGATTGAATAGAAATTTGAATAAAAAGTTCTGCTATATTAACATTCTCCCTCTACTACCAAATTAACATCCCTCTTCTTCCATTGAATACCAATGGAAACATTTTGCATGATTTAGCCCAGTGACAAGGAAAAGAAACTACCCATTTACCTGAATAAAATAGGCATTTGGTAAAGTGGGGATTTGGGGAAAGGCACTAATTACACAGATGGGCAGGTGATTATCTTCACAATTCACTCTGGCAGGCGTCGTTACTTGTATGGCATTTCTGAGAGCAAACTGGAAATGTTTAAAAATATATATAGCCTAATTTCTTCCCGCTGAATTCCTCTTCCCTTCCCAAATCTTTCTTTTGGTGAACTTTGGCTGGATCAATAGTCAGTATAGATTTGGGGAACTGAATAATCACGACTGACAGCACTATCAAAATTGATCAGATAATTGTAGAATTCCCAAATTTACTTTGTTTTCAACAAGCTGACTTCACAAAGAAATCCATTTATTGTTTATCTGGTCTCTTTTCTCGTTTTGAATTTATCCCTTTTGTGTTCCCATCTCAAAGCCCTCTGCCAATCTCTGAGAAGTTATTTGCTCTGTGTTTCTTCCCTGTCAAAAGCAAACGTAGTTTCCCCTGCAGGTGGTGGGATGTTAGGTAGCTAATCACAAACTAGAGAATTTGCAACCCAATCAGCTTTACTTTAATAGGAATTCACAGTATCACTACTCCAGCACTAAGGAAGCAGAGTGAATAGAGACTCCACTTACATTTGTTTATTTTCTCTTATCTTTATCCCTACTCTAATGCTTGTTTATAAACTGCATGAAGGAAGGTGATTAACCAAGATAATATAAAATTTCTAAGCTGCAGGGAGTGAGGAAAGGATATGAATGTAAAATGTGGAAAGCTGAAAAATTATGCTCTCTTTTAAGCCTAATTTTATTTTTTTCTTGTTGTGCTACTGGTAATGTAAATTTTATTCATTGATTGAATTTAATATGTGTGACCCACGCAGAAATAATTATGTCTAGTTATTGAACCTCTTGGAGCAAAATATAGAAGATGCTTAAATGTTCATAAATGTAAAATTTGCCCCCAATACTCTCAGATGATACTACACAAAAAATTATCGTTTACTTGTGATATTCATTTTTATTTTATTCCATTGAAAGTTATGATTCAAATGATCCACTACCAGGAAAATCTTAAGAAAGATGTATAAGGTGAAGAGAGAAATGCCAGATATAATCTTAGAGATTAAAGTGAGCTTTGAAAAAAATGAAAATGTTAATTAAGGTGCCTAATTTTAGAAAATAGTCCACTAAACAACCACGCACTGAAGGGTTTTGGGTTTGTTCCCAGTCAAGGGCATGTGCCTGGGTTGCAGGTTTGAACCTGGCCCTGGCAGGGGCACATGCTGGAGGCAACCAGGCAATGTGTCTCTCTCACATCGGTTTTTTTCTCTCTCTTTCTTCTCCTCTCACTTCCACTCTTTCTAAAACAAAATCAATGGAGCCCTAATTGACTTGTCTCAGTGGGTAGAGTGTCAGCCTGCGAACTGAGGAGTCCCGGGTTCGATTCTGATCAAGGGCATGTACCTTAGTTGTGGGCTCCATCCCCAGTAGAGGGCATGCAGTGGGCAGCTAACGGATGTTTCTCTCTCATCTATGTTTCTAACTCTCTATTCCTCTCTTTTCCTCTTTGTAAAATCAATAAAATACATATTTTTTTAAAAGTTTTAAAAAATCAATGGGAAAATATTCTCTGGTGAGGATTAACAAAAATGAATAAAGAAATTAAGAGACAAAAACAAGGTGTTTTATTTTGCTAATTTAATTGAAAGTACATCATAATCACCTTGTTGGCTTGGCTCAGTGGATAGAGCATCAGCCTATGGGTTCTGGGTTCAATTCCAGTCAAGGGTACATGCAAGTGTTGAGGGCTTGATCCCCAGTAGAGGGCATGCAGGAGGCAGCTAATCAATGATTCTCTCTCATCATTGATGTTTTTCTCTCTCCTTCTCCCTTTCTCTCTGAAATCAATAAAAATATATTTAAAAAAAGAAGGTACATTACAATATCTCAGACAGTAAAATTAGTAGTAACTTGATAGGATAATGTCAAGTTTTTTTCCCTAAAAGTGTTACTTGGAATATTTTTATTGCAGTTTTATAGATGGTGATAAAAATTGGCCATGTATTTAAATCATTTTATAATACATTTATGGAAATGCATTGAGGGCAAAAATTACTAGAAAAAAGTAAAAAAATCAAGTAAATAGATGGCTTGGTCATTTACTTATGGTTTTAGCACTTGTCTTTCAGACAGAAATGGGATTTGAAGGCTTTTCCAGACCCGACAGTACAGCTGGAATATACGAGAATAGTATTTCTTAAACTGGAGTTTGTGATCCACTGAGAGACTATAGAGCAGTGGTTCTCAACCTCGGCTGCACATTAGAATCACCTGGGAATCTTTTTAAAATCCTGATTTCTGGGCCTCTTTCCGGAGGGGATTTCTGGAGGCCCAGAAATCAGGATTTTAAAAAGGTTCCCAGGTGATTCTAATGTGCAGCCAAGGTTGAGAACCACTGCTACAAAGTGTTACAGATCCAGGAATCTCATGAGAATTTTTAAAGTTTTATTAATATGACTAGAGGTCCGATGCACAAATTTTGTGCACTGGAGTGGTGTCCCTCAGCCCACCCTGCACCTTCTCCAATCCAGGACTGCTGGCTCCTGATCACTCACCTGCCTGCCTGCCTGATTGCTCCCAACCACTTTTGCCTGCCAGCCTGATCATCCCCTAACCGCTCCCCTGCCAGCCTGATTGATGCCTAACTGCTCCCCTGCTGGCATGATCACCCCCAATTGCCCTCCCCTATAGGCCTGGTCCTCCCCAACTACCCTCCCCTGCTGGCCCGATCACCCCCAATTGCTCTCCCCTGTAGGCCTGGTCCCCCCCAACTGCCCTCCCCTGCAGGCCTGGTCGCCCTCAACTGCCCTCCCCTGCCGGCCATCTTGTGGTGGTCATCTTGTGATACATGGGGAGGCCATCTTATGGTGGCCATCTTGTGGTGGCCATCTTGTGACAATGTGGTGACAGCCATCTTGTGACAACATGGGGGTGGCCATATTGTGATGATGTGAGGGCATCGCACGAGGGCCACCTAGGTTTTTATTAGTATAGATGATCAAAGTGATATTTTAATAGAAATAGTTTTCAGTGATAATTCTCAGTTGAAGTTGAATTTACCAGAATGAAATCTTCACCTTATATGTGAATATTTATTCATCCATTATGCAAACAATTATGTTCTCTAGAGTCCAAAAGGAATTTTTTTTTTTCCTTTACAGGGGTCCATATTTTACTCAGTTGTGAAAAAAAAAAAAAAAATCAGATAATTGGATGAGAAGCAAAGTATTAGACACATTAATGTAAACGATTAACTAGGAAATATTAACATATACAGAGGTTGACAAACTTTTTAAAGAAGTACCAGGTAGCAAAATCTTCCAATAACTTAAATGCATGAATATCATTCTTAATTGAGGAGACATACAAAAGTAGTCAATGAATGATAATTTGCTGACACTGCTATACACCAAAACTATTTCAATTGATACTAATTTTAGAATCCATCATCCAAATTCTTCTTATATTTCCCTTAAGTATGTATGTGTTTGATCAGGACAGTACTTATTTGTGGCTTTGTCCAGCAATGACACTAATAATCACCCTCAAAGGTTACATTATGTGGTTACCACAGTATCAGGGTCCTTCCTTCCCATTGGCCAGCTGTGTAAAAATCTCAACCCCAGATCACAAACATTGACTCTATCAGAGATACAGGTGGATGTGCACCAATCTTTAGGCAACTGTAAAAGAGCTCATAATCTTCTCAATATAGGAATTGTCATTGTCCATATCATAAAAATATTAAAGAGTATCTTATTCTGGAAGTTCTCAGTTTGGTTTAGAGGTGGGGATTTTACTTTTTTACACTGGATCAAAAGCTTTAAACATACTTACATTTAAATGCCATAGATAAGGGCTCATTATACTATGTTAAGTAAAAAATAATATAAAGTTTCATATTTAGAGCATTATATATACAAAATAAAAAGAAGAAATACCGTGATGAATGTAATGGCATTCTGGAAATGAGGTTACCTTTTTTTGTTTTTCAAATTGTATACATGAATATGATTTACATTAACAATATGAAAAAGTGAACACAAAGAAGTATTCTAAAATTATGGGCAGTTGAGTGAATAAACTCAAAACTAATAAAAGAAACAATTTACTTCTAAAGCTTTAAACGCTTTTCATCTAATAGTACCTGCAAAGGAATAGTCATTATTAAAAAGTCTTACATAATCATTTTAGGGTTACATTTGACATTATCTATTACTTATCCCAGCAAAGTGAATATTATATGCTGAATAACTTCAAGATTGTTGCTACCCAAATGATGTCTATATACACTGCTAAGCCTTTAAATGTGAAGTGTGTATTTTGAGAGAAGTAACATATAATCATGAAAAAATAAATTGACACCTATAATGAACCTATTATCTAGGATTCGAACAACATAGAAATTATGGATGGGTGCTTCGGTGTGTAAATTGGATTATTTCAATATGAATTCTCCAATATGACCATTTCTGAAGCTTCAATCTGGGTATTATTATAGATGTTGACTGTATAATTCTCAGGACTAGTTGGTTTTGTTAAACCTCCAGAAATGCAGGTGCTGAAAAAGGTACTATAAAAATCTATGCCTGGTATAAGGAGCAATCGACATTCTCATTGACTAAAATAATCTGGGAACATAATTGGAGGAAAGAAAAGATAAATGCTCAGCCATGAGGGACAGGTGCTGTCAGTCCATAGTCGACTTAAGAAATAAAAAGGGCAATTGAGAATGCTACCATATTGGAAAACTTGCTTCAAGGCTGTTGATGTTGTTGGCAAAGCGAGTGTGAACAGGGTGAGCAGTATAGCTCTTTTCTAAAAAAGCTCATTCCTCAGTGAGCCATCTTTTTTTGTCAGACGAGAGCTAAGCTCCTGCTATGTCAATTACCGGGATCCACAGGGAGATATTTAGTATACTGCCTGTTGATGTCTTTCCTTAAATTGCCTGGAATACTCCAGGCTCATTTTTTGCTATTTTTCTCCATCTTTTATTAGATGAAAACAAACAGTATCACAGGTGATTTGATTTTTCTTTCTGCTTAGGATTTATATATGCTTCACAGCCAGCATTTGGTATCCTCAGGTTCAAAGGCTCTAAGTCATCAGAGAAATGCTCCCACTTGACTATAACTGTAAGTCAGACGATTATAATGATAGTGGCACAGGTGGGAAAATAATCTTCACTCTATTGTAATCAGAACTGACGCTGACAAAGAATCATGCATTGCTTTGGTGTTTCAATGGCCATGAAAGCACCAATTTATACTTTACCTTTTCAAGAACAGAAAGGGATGTAAACAGAAGGCTATGGTACTCAGGTTTAATTTCTATCTGAATTACAAATATAAAAAGATTAACTCAGGATAGTGGATTGAAGCCAAATTACCAGAAGTCAATATGGAAATGACATTTGCATTGCTTATTTTCATCAGACTCCTAATGAAAAGACCTTGATCTCTGCGACTCTTGCTCCCATAGCATCATGGCAAAGAATTCCCAGGGCTATGACTCCTTCCACACAGATGAAAATAACCAGAGGAATCAGGTGGGACATATTTACTTTGCCCACATCATGGTCAATTTCTGCCTAGATAGTTCCATTAGCTCCAAATTTATTTTTTTCTTTCAGCTGCAATTTGACTCAATTTTCACCAATATGTAAATTTTGGTTATAATTGTATGAGGCACAGCATAATTTCTAAAATTCAAATCAGAAAATGTATTTCAATTACATTTCAATCATGTGATGTCACTTCTCAATCTTCTCCAACTGTGCAGGGAAACAACCTTCTGGTGACCTCATCTCTTGAAATTGCCCTTCCCATTCTGGCTCTCAAAGTTGTTTCTCTTCATTCTCAATCTATGAGGATTATTTAATTTGGAACAAAATTTCTGAAAATGGATCATGTCCTTCCAGAAAAGTTGCTCATATATCTTATTTCCCCTCAACTGTTTAACATTGTGCATTTCCTCTAGGAAATGAGAATATAGTTTAATACCCTAACAAAAATATATGAGGTACACCAAACACAATGCTGGATATCTGGGATACAGTAGTGAGCAAGATATGGATGGTCCCTTCTCGTATAGAGGTATAATAAAGGTGGGAGGTAGCCAGAGTGAGGGGGCAGCATTGAAGTGTTATGAACGACATAGCACTGGGTACTTTGTATGTTCAAATGCTGAGAACATAAAAACTATTTAGGATAATTTGTGAGGCATCTATCTGAGATTTTTGCAATGGGAATACCCATTCAAGGAGGCATCCAAGTTTAAGAATAGGGATAGGTAGATGGAAATAAAGGATGAAGAAATTTTCAGGCAAAGATAACTGTATAACGAGGCCAGGGTTCTGAGAGAGCAGGAACATTTGAAGAATTAAAAGAGTATCAGGATGGGGAAATGATAGAGAACAGAAGTGTGTGCAGGTATTTTGTGTGTGGGGGGGGGGGGGCGGGGGGTTGATGGGAATAATGGTAAAAAGAGTATGAATTCCAAGAGTTTGTTCTCTGTTCCCTTCCTGAAAAATATCTGAATATCTTATGATTAAATAATTGCATTATTTAGTGCCCTTCTGTTCCAAGCAACCCAGATATTTTTAGGTTATCTCAGTAACTAAGAGAGTTCAGGGTTCATTTCAGCAGCTGAATCCTCAGGGAACTGAATGGTTATGCATTACACCATCCAATTTCAACACTTCTATTCATCTCCTGACTACCATGGCTCCGGGTGCCTTTATCTCTTCTTGACCACCGCTGTGACGTGGCTCACCTCTGCCTCTGCTGCCATTCTTGCTGTTGTGGCCAATCATTGTACTCTTTAGACAGGCTCTGTCCAATATGGTAGCCACTAGCCACATGTGGCTATGGAATATGAGTTTAACTCAACTAACATTCTTCAGTCTCAGTTCTGTTATGGTCTGACTGAGTTTGGCAGAATACTTGAGCTCATAGGTGGATGGTCATTCAACTGGCTGCTTTCAGATCATCATTGCAATCAGTTGAGTCCGTGGTAAGATGAAAACAAATCTGATCAGCTAACCACAAGGAAATAATCCCTAAATCTGCTGCTTTTAGTGGCAGAAGAAGGCCACAGAAATCATTTCATACATGTACACACATTTTTCAACAAATATTTGCAACTGCGCTTAATGCTAAAGATACAACTTTGAATAAGACCTACTCATGAGTGCAAGGAGCATGTTCATTGGAACATTGGTAATACTAAATTCAATTATAAATATCACAGTAAAGAAATCCATGTCTATGGTTCTTAAGGTATAAAAATACTAACTGGTCTGACTTGGGCAGCTATAACTTATAAAGAAAGTTCATTAAAGGTTAACAAGGAAAGATGAAGAAGAGTGAGACAGTGAGAGAAAAATAAATATTCCAAGTACAGAAACAATGGTAAAGGTTAAAGGTGAGGAAACAAAGAAAACAGAGGTTGTACCTGCAAGTGTTTAGTGTTCCGAGAGCACAATGTGGATGAGGGGCGTGAGTCCCCTAATACAGCAATCTTGCAAATGCCTTACTTCTTAGCTCCTTTTTTGCACCCACATTGTAGTACAGTATTTAATCTTTCTACCACACTGTTGTGATACATCACTAATGGTGGACATCTGCTCTTTTAATCAACCAAGCATTCCCTCTACCTTCTTGTTGTAAAATCACCCTCTTTTTCCTCTGCCGGTATCTGCAGTAAGAGTCTCCATTTTCCCCTGGACACATGCTTGTGGGGAGGCGGGGGGGGGGGGGGGTCTCAATCGGGGCCAATTTGACTCTCTCCAATTCGGAGGAGGATCCAACAACAGAAATAGGTTTTGACCCTATTGATTCGGATTGTGACACCCTGAAGATCATGCCACAGTGTCTGCAGCCTAGAGCCTCAGAGCTGTTTCCATGGAGCCCAATGAGGATTTACCTATCACCTGCCTTTTATTAAATGTTTTAATCCTAATACCTCCAATATGTGCTTAATGATAGTGATTGAAGGAAAAATCGAATACCAGAAAACAGATGCATATATGCTCAGAGTTCTATTCATACTGCATTATCCTCCTGCCTTTCCAGTGGTTTCTGCCCCAATCTCTTCATTCCACACTGAGATATTCAGTTTCTGAAACTTGTCTTGTGTGATTCAGTCTCTGAGTAAATTTTGTCCCCATCTCAAAACATGTGCTCCCTGAACCCCTGTCCAAATCCTGCCATGACATAAAGTCTAGACTCGCAGGGGTGGGCAAACTTTTTGACTCGAGGGCCACAATGGGTTCTTAAACTGGACTGGAGGGCCGGAACAAAAGCATGGATGGAGTGTTTGTGTGAACTAATATAAATTCAAAGTAAACATCATTACATAAAAGGGTACGGTCTTTTTTTTTTTTTTTTTTTAGTTTTATTCATTTCAAACTGGCCGGATCCGGCCCGCGGGCCGTAGTTTGCCCATGGCTGGTCTAGAGCAACCTAGATTCCCTACCACTTCCTCTGATTATTCCAGCTGAAAGTCATCCCTATTCCTTGAAACTCTGATTTGGGAGATAAATATAATTTTTTCCTTTCTCCTTTTCAAATGAGAGAATTTTATAAAATACTCCTGCTTCTTGCCCCACATCCCACTCTTCCTCCCAGCAGAAGAATGAGCTGTTTATGGATGAGAAAGAGATACATGCCCATTTTCATTCTTGAATCTGGTGGAGGTGCTAATCACCATCATAATAAAAGGCTAAGATGCAAATGGTCATCACACTGTGACGCTATAAAGACCAATCAGCTGGGACCTAAGGCTGTGTGGTGCCTGGCCGGGCTGGGGGACGTGAGGATGCACCCTCCACCTGGCTGGGGTGGACGGGGGACCTGAGGCTGTGCTTCCCAACTGTGCCCCCCGCCTGGCAGGGCTTGACGGGGGTGAGGCTAGCCAGGTCAGGGTCTTGCCCAAGGGGGGTGGGGCCAGCTGGGTCTCAGTCTGGCGCAATTTCAAGGTGCAGGTGGGTGGGCAGGGACTTTACTCTGGGTCCCGCAGTGTGCCCCAGACTCTGATAGGAGGGAGATTTTCATATAAAATTTACTAATTTTCTTTCGTCTCTGGCACTTCTATTATAGAGAAAGGGTAAATAGCAATATTAAAATATTTCCTCTAATTCCCTTTTTTTTTCTTTTTAAAAAAAAATATATTTTATTGATTTTTTACAGAGAGGAAGGGAGAGAGATAGAGAGTTAGAAACATTGATGAGAGAGAAACATCGATCAGCTGCCTCCTGCATATCTACTGGGGATGTGCCTGCAACCTAGGTACATGCCCTTGATCGGAATCAAACCTGGGACCTTTCAGTCCGCAGGCCAACACTCTATCCACTGAGCCAAACCAGTTTCGGCATTAATTCCCTTTTAATGTGCACAAATTTCATGCACCGGGCCACTAGTTTATTTATATTTAATCAGGAAAACCCACAGGGGATTATTTGTCCAGAGGAGATTACTTTTTTTTTCACTTCCTTCGTAGACTATTTGTGTCTTGCATTTATTTATATTCCCATCCCCTGCAATTTATTGCAGAGCTAGAAACAGAGACAGAGATACAGATTTCTCAGCATCTTCCCCAGATTCTTGTTGCACAAAAGCTAGTGAGAGAATAGTGCCACAAAGAGCTCCCAAGGTTGGTAAAATACTTACCATAACATCTTGTCTTAGATTTGAGATCTCTTTTTCATAAGGAAAGTTATATTCTGATCGTAAAGGATTTCATGAGTGACATTCATATAGTTATGAAGCAACATTTTAGAAGTGAGCACATTTTCTGCTAAATCATTCAGCATATTTCAACAATCTCAGCACTCACTAATGCACTAATTTTGAATGACTGATTGCTGATTAATAGTTGTCTTTATTCATTGTTCTTGAAAGGTACTATGATTTACAGTAATTCAAAAAGCCAAAAAAAAAGTGGGTTGTAATACTCTTCTTTGAGATTAGCTTCACTATTTATGATCTACTTTGGCATTACTTTAAGTATGTGTTTAGGGATCTGTACTCTATGAGAAATGACACCCATCCCCAGTATTACTTTGAGAATAATATAAATGAATGCATACTATAATGTTTCCTGTCTTGAACTTCCTTATAATCATTACCAGTTAATATGTTCAGAGTTTTATATATAATAATCAATTTATACAACACAAACCCTTATTACCTTCTGCCTGCTCTTCTTACTGTTTTTATGCAGCATCTCGATTTCTACAAACAGGATGGCATTAATAATTGTTAAACTGAAAATAAATATCCACCTGCATGCTCAGCTGTAAAACATATTTAAGCCTAGGCAATGACTAAGAAATTTATAATAAAGACAAACACACCTTGGTGAAATAGTAGACTAGAAGTCTGTAAATATGCTAAGAACTAGAAAGGAGTGAGATTGATATCAAGTCCTGTGCTTATGATGAAAAATAAATTTACTTAGAATTCCATTTCATAAGCTAGCGTATAAGTGATGCTAATTTTAGTTAACTTGTGAGGGTAGGAGAGAAACTGGTGAAAGGCATAAAAATTTATTAATGTGAATTTAATTTTATGCTTTAAGATGATAACAACAACAACAAAAGCCACAAATATGTATAACTATGCAAGTTCCAGACTCAGTTGATGGAATCCTATACAATAAAGAGGTAATATGCAAATTGACCGTCATTCCCTCGCACAAGATGGCTGCCCCCATGTGGTCAAAGATAGCCACCAAAAGATGGCTGGCAGGGGAGGGAAATTGTGGGTGATTAGGCCAGCAGGGGAGGGCAGTTCGGGGTGACCAGACCAGCAGGGGAGAGAGGGCAGTTGGGGGGGAGACCAGGCCTACAGGGGAGGGCAGTTGGGGGCAACCAGGCCAGCAGGGGAGGGCAGTTGGGGGCAATCAGGCAGGCAGAAGTGGTTAGGGGCAATCAGGCAGGCAGGCAGGTGAGAGGTTGGGAGCCAGGAGTCCAAGATTGTTAGAGGGATGTCCCAGATTAGAGAGGGTGCAGGCTGGCCTGAGGTTCACCCCCTTCCAGTGCACAAATTTCGTGCACAGGGCCTCTAGTAAATATATAAATTAACTTCTATTATCTCCATTTTTAGATGGGGAAATTGTGTCTTAATTGAGGTAAATAAATTTTCTATTAACTGAACAATCTCGGAATCCCAAATCATATCAGAGTGCCTTCAAGATCCACACTTCTATGTACTTAACCACCATCTCCCATCATTTTCCAAGGTAGACTTTCAAATCTGCTTCATAAGGGTGCCTTGTGCACAGCACCTTTCTTTATTAACTTAGCACACACTGTGACAACAGGAGAATAGTTTCTTTCTAGAGCAGGATTTCTCAACAGTGACACTACTGGCAGTTTGTCCTAGGCAAATTTGTGTTGTGAGGTGCTGCCCTGGGCATTGCAGGGTGTTTATAAATGCCCCTGGCTTCTCCCCACTAGATGCCAGGGCTCCCTCCTCAGCCATTACAATAAAAAGCATCTACAGATGTTGCCAAATGTTCCTCCCCCCCAGAGTATGTGGTGCCAAAAAATTGCCCCTGGTTGCAAACCACTGCTCTAGAGGTACAAATGTTCTTTTAAATTTTTTTTTAAATTTATTGATTTTTAGACTAAGAGAAAAGGAGAAAGACACAGAGAGAGAAACACTGACTTGTTGTTCCACTTTTATATGCCTTCATTGGTTTATGCTGTGTGTCCCCTGACCAGGGACATTGAACTAGCAAGCTTGGCATATTGGGGTGATGCACTGAGCTACCAGGCCAGGGCATATGTTCTTTAATCTGGCCAAATTCCAGGCCAGGATGTTGAGTGTTGAAAAATATATGCATATATGCTTTGTGGTATCTTACATGGTATACATTAATGTAGAATATTTCTGTATAAACATTCAGATATCTTCTTTTTCAATTCGTTGTGCCAGTAGAGACCAAAGAGAATGTAGAGGTTGTTCATGTTCTGAATCGGAATCCATTTTATATACAGGCATTAAAGAGATTGTTATAAAGGAATCTCTTTTCTTCTTTGGGTTTTCTGACTCACTCTGATCACTTTTTTCTCCTTCCTGCCTTCCCCTTAAAAGTATATATATGTTGATTTCAGACAGGAAGGGAGAGGGAAAGAGAGACAGAAACATCAATGATGAGAGAGAATCATCAATTGCCTGCCTCCTCCACGCCCCCACTGGGGATCTAGCTAAAACCCAGGCATGTGCCCTGACCAGGAATTGAACTGTGATCTCCTGCTTCAGAGGTCAATGTTCTACCACTGAGCCATGCTGGCCAGACCTGGCCTTCCTCATTCTACCTTCTCTCGGTTTCTCTCTGCCTCCCCACCTTCCTTCTTTCTCTTTGTCCTTCCTTCTCTCCTTTTCCTCTCCCTTTCCTCTATTTCTTCCTTATTGTTCTCCTCACTGACACAGGTTAAAAGGAAACTATCACTTTTCAGTCACACGTGCTTTCCACTTAGTCTGGAATGTCCTAGTCACTTTAGTAACTGAAAGAAGCAGAATATTTGAGAGACTGTGAATTTGCATGAAAATTTGGACTCTAGGATAATGTTGCATTTTTTACAAATAGTTTTGAAAACGTCTTTTATTTTAACAAGAAATGACATACTGCCATTGAGGTTAAAACGAATCAGTTGCTACAAATAATGCTCAAATTTGAAAATGTATCTGGCCTAGTTTTGTGTAGATAATATTTTCCTGATATTTTTACCTTTTTCACCAAGATAAAAATGCAATTGTTTTAGGTCCAACAATATAAATAACACGTATTAAACACAACAAACCAAGAACATTCAGAAACTAGTTTAAAGAGGCTTTTTTTTTCTTTTTCTCATGACTGCTTTGAGTCAATGGGACCTCCAAGATAGTTAAAATGAGAAGAAAGCTTACAGATCTCCCCCAACCTGCCTCCTCATTGTACTGTGTTTTCTTTTTTAATATATTTTTATTGATTTTTTACAGAGAGGAAGGGAGAGGGATAGAGAGTTAAAAACATCGATGAGAGAGAAATGTTGACCAGCTGCCTCCTGCACACCTCCTACTGGGGATATGTCTGCAACCAAGGTACATGCCCTTGACCGGAATTGAACCTGGGACCTTTCAGTCCGCAGGCCAATGCTCTATCCACTGAGCCAAACAGGTTTGGCTGTGTTTTCTTATTTGATGCAGACGCTAGAAGTTTTTAAGTGATAAGAGGAACTCATGTGGAGTCAATACACATAAATCAAATGGAAGAAGCCAAAACTTTGTTAGGAAACTAACATAAATGAGATTTAAAGTTGGAAGAAAATTTTGTTTGCTGTTGACTACCTTAGCTACTTACCCACTATACTTTTTAAGAAAAGGCAATATAAATGTGCCTGTCTTGTAATGAAATCCATAAATAGATTCTAGAAAACCATACTGTTCTCTGGAAATAATATGAAAAAAAAAGATCTTAGCAAGTTATAGAGGGGTAAAGAAAAGTCGATGTTGCTTACAAACATGTAAAGAGATGACAGAGCTTTATTCTTTTTGAATCTGCTCTTCTCTTCTATCTCTTAGTGAACTTAAGTTTAGAGATAATTTCACTTACATCTATGAGTTAGGGCAGAAGCAGAGATGGCTCCTTCTTTTATACAAAAAAGGACCAGAGGGTTCCTTCTTGAAATTTTGGGTAAATTTTGTGTATCTGTGCCTATGTCACAGAGTGATCAGTAAGAATAACTCCTCTGTAAATATTTCCTCCACCCGGAACTAACTTGGATAGCTAAGAGGTAGAATAATGTTTCTGATCTGCATTTGATAAAAGAAAACAAATCCTAGCTGGTTTTGCTCAATGGTTAGAGGGTAGGCCCGCAGACAGAAGAGTCATGATTAGATTTCAGTCAAGGGCATGTACCTTGTTTGCAGCCTCCAGCCCCAGTCTGTACGCTGGTGGGAGGCAATCAATGGAAGTGTCTCTCTCACATTGATGTTTCTCTCTCTCTGTCTCTTCCCTTCCCTTCCACTCTCTCTCTAAAAATAAAACTAATAATAATAAAATAAATGGGAAAAAATATCCTTGGATGAGGATTAATTTAAAAAAAAAAAAAGAAAGAAAGAAAACAAGAAACAATCATTACCTTCAAGATTTTTTTTTCCGGGAGAAATGCATAGTAAATGCTCTTACTACCAATACAATAAGTAATCTACAAAGAAGAGTGTTAAATGCCTCCCCACTGTAATTCCTATAAGACTTCTCTGTTGTTCTTGGCTATTTGACCTTGATGTTAAACTTTCTTTTTCAGCTTGTTTTTCTTGATGTTTCCATTTATTCAGTAAATCCTTCTGTCTTTAATAAAAGAAAGATACATTTTGAACATATTATTTGATTATTTCTGGCTCTCTGCTCAATTCAATGACTGCTAATTTTCAAATTAGCAGAAAATAATCTAGTATATACATACATATATACATACATATGACTTACTACATGTTTGGCACTATTCTAAGAGCTTTACTAATATTAACTTATTAAACCATCAAAATAACCCTATGATAAAATTACTTATAATCATTTCACTTTAAAAAATATGTTTTAACTGAATTCAGAGAAGAGGGGAGAGAGATATAGAAACATCAATAATGACAGAGAATCATTGAGCAGCTGCCTCATGCACGCCCCCCACTGGGGATCAAGCCCACAACTCTGGCATCTGCCCTGACCAGGAATCGAAAGGTGACCTGTAGGTTCATAGATTGACACTCAACCACTGAGCCATGCCGGCTGGACAATCATCTCACTTTTCAGGTAAGAAAAATGAGACACAAAGTTTCAGCAAGTTGCCAAGGTCACCCAAAAAGAAATGACAAATTCAAACCCAGGACATTAGCCTCCAGAGTCTGTCCCCTTCACCACGAGGCTCTACAACCTCATGTGAAGTCACATTTACTCCAGTCCTTCAGACACAGATGGATAGTTGACTATCTGTTACATACTGTCTCAGATGCTGGAGAGAGACTTTCTAATTATCTGGAAGAATTTCCTGCAAAAAAAATGTTTCCTATAAATCAGAGAGATCTCATTATCTTGAATAATCAGGTGGCACTTCAGAGGTCAGGGAGAGGTGGCTTCCGAGGTTGTCACAGGTGAAGAGAGTACACAGCTTGGAGGCACTGCATCGTTGCAAGGAGTCTTAAATAATCCTGGGGGTTCTGTGAGCACAGGCCTACTTAATGCTACTGAATTTCTGTGAATTATAACTTCTGTGTCTGTTTGTTTATCATTGATATAGTTCAAGCAACAAAGCTGTGATTCACAAAAATTCAAGCTATAGGGTTTGTAAAAAATAAACCCAAGTCAATCAATATGACTATTCAAATCTTAGAAATATGTGTCAGACGGTCAATTTAGGGATTAGAAGGGCCTCGCTTAAACATAAGCAAATCTGAAGCAAGGATAAGCTCATTAAACAGTTATGTTCTTTTAGAGCAGCGGTTCTCAACCTGTGGGTCGGGACCCCTTTGTCAATGGAATGACCCTTTCAAAGGGGTCGCCTAAGACCATCCTGCATATCAGATATTTACATTATGATTCATAACAGTAGCAACATTACAGTTATGAAGTAGCAACGAAAATAATTTTATGGTTGGCTCACAACATGAGGAATTGTATTTAAAGGGCCAGAAGGTTGAGAACCACTGTTTTAGAGGTTGTTATACTTTTTTTTTTAATCCTAAAGAAAACCCAGGGAGAAACTTGGGATTGAACTATTGGTGGGTAGCCAATCTATGAGGTGAAGTAGAACTGATTTCATGATTTATAAATGGAATTGAAGTTGTTCACAGATGGTATTAACTTACTAACTAAAATGCTTCCTTACTTGAAGAGGAAACATGTGATTTTCATGTTGTGTCGTCTCCAAGATGGATTCAATTGGACATGAGGATAGTCAAAATGGACAGACTCCTCAACTAGAATCTGTGTTCCCAAAAGACAAACAGCATTATTCAGCATTGTGTCTCCAGAACTAACCCAGTTCATGACACATAGTTGATGCCCATATGACAAGAAAAGGAGGAAGGAAGGAAGGAAGAAAGAAGGAGGGAAGGAAAGAGAAAAAGAAGAATGGAGGGAGGGAAGGAGACAGCCTTTTAACTAATTTACAGAAAGCATTATTGGAAATGTTCTTAACGATCTATTCTCTAATCAAATCTTCCTCCAAATGAATGGGTTTTAAATTTTTAATGTGAAGATGTTCAGAAATTTTAGCCTGTTTTAGAAAAAAACAAATTTACAAAATTATTTCTCCATCCTAAATGGTTTTCTATTGTAATTTAGAAAAAAACACTTTTCTCAAAAAAAAAAAATCTATAATTTCCAAGGGGAGCATACAAAACCATTGCAGTTAAACACAATGCTTTCTTTCTTTTTAAATTAGCTCTGAAATTGTAGCTCTTAATATTCAAAAACTGAGAAGATAAACATGAGTCATATTTGAGAACTGGGAAGACAATGAATACAGCAGTTTTCAACTTAATGGATTTTGATCTAGGCTCTAGGAAAGTTCTCTTTAGCGTTTTAAAACCAAGTTTGAGTTCTTCCATATTCCAGGCAAAATTCCATTATCTTACCCCTTTCACTCAACTATTTCAGAACATTAGCATGCCCCAGATCCTCATCCAAGATTTGTTTAGGGTTTTTACAAATCGTTTCTGTGTTCTAAGATAGAGGCGCTTTCTATGATTAGAGGCATTTAAGCAAAAAGATAATAGACAAGGTCTTTGGGTCAATTTTGCATTCATGAGACTTTTCAAGTCCTTTAAAAAAGAAGCCCATCTTCAAATATCAGCGTGACTAATGCTTTTCTGAGTTGTGGTCACAACACTCAGGACAAAAAAAAAAAAATCCAATCCTTCGCTCTAGATGCTTTATACTCAGGACAGAACTTGTTTTACACAAGGTTTTCTTGTGAAAAGGCAGTGGGTGGAAGGGCTTGAAGGTTAATGCAGGAACAGAGCTCAGTTACTCTGCTTCCAGGCACTTCATCGGAGTTATTTATAAACTAGAGGCCCAATACATGAAGATTTGTGCAGGAATAGGCCTTCCTTCTCATGGCTGCCTTTGCTCTGGCCGGAGACACCTTTCTGCCTTTGTTCCAGCCTGAAGCCGCCTTTCCACCTTCCCATGCTG
The DNA here is from genome assembly GCF_028538775.1 of Myotis yumanensis. NCBI lineage: Eukaryota > Metazoa > Chordata > Mammalia > Chiroptera > Vespertilionidae > Myotis > Myotis yumanensis. The sequence continues at coordinate 221,509,850 of NW_027223752.1, read as the reverse complement.
TCCAGAGGCCCCGAGCGGCTGGGGCTGTGTGGAACGCCTGCGTCGTCATCATGGCGACGACACAAGCATCCCGCCCTGCCACCAGCCGCTCGGCGCCTGCATATGCAAATTAACCCGCCATCTTTGTTGGGTTAATTTGCATACTCACTACTGATTGGCTGGTGGGTGTCGCGCAAAGGTACGGTCAATCTGCATCTTTCTCTTTTATTAGTGTAGATAGATGCATTTGATGTCCTGTTATTTTGAATGAGTGTCTAGTTTTAGGTGAGGTATATACACATTTTAATTAAATATCCAACTCCATCATCTGAGAACCCCTCCCCCTCAGAAAATAAAATTTGATTTATTCTTCATTAAATATAAGGGCAGTAACATTTTACGAATAGATTTTCAGCTCAAGAGATTGAAATCTTTGGGATAGGACTATACTATATGCACAGGTTCTTTTATTTTAAACTTCTCTAAGCTAATGAACTATACAAAGGTAATGAAGTTAAGCCATGATCTGCTGAGTGTGGTGCAGTTTCACCACATGACAAAGGGAAAGAATGTCTAGATTAATTCTGCTGTCCTGAATTTGAGCCTACTATGCTTTCTTGCTTTTAACATTCAGTATAAAAAACATTTGTGTGTGCACTTGTGTGTGTGTTATGTGAGTTAAAACAAGAAACAGCATACTGTCATACCATGGCAATATATCTGGCCCTCTATTTTCTGTCACTAGATAGGCAGTCAATGAGAAAACTAGGACATGAGCGCAGGAGAAAAGATGTTTAACTGGAAAAGTTGGACACTGTAGAGCCTGCATTTTTCAGAATCACTTTAATATATGCAAATCACAGGGTTTTCCACATGTTTTTCATTGCAATCAACCAACAAAAATTTGCTATGATACTTCTCATAATTCTCAGTTTTCTTAAATAGAAGTTAAATCCCAGCCCTAACCGGTTTGGCTCAGTGGATAGAAAGTAGGCCCTGGGATTGAAGGGTCTTGGGTTCGATTCCGGTCAAGGTCTCATGCCTCGGTTGCAGGTTCCATCCCAGGTTGGGGCACATGCAGGAGGCAATCAAACAATGTGTCTCTCTCACTCTCTCTCTCTCTTTCTCTTCCTCCCTCCTTCCTTCCCTCTCTCCCTCCCTTCCACTCACTCTAAAAATCAATGAAAAAAAATCCTTGGGTGAAGATTAACAAAATATAAAAAAAGTACTATTTATTAAAATAATTTATTTATTAACTAAATATGTCAGATCAACATCTTGGACACCTTAAACTTACACAATGTTATATGTCAAGTAAGTCTCACTAAATAAATAGAAAAATAAATACTTTAAAAAATAAATAAAGCTCCCCTGCAAATCAGCAATGGAAAGGGATCTGATTTGGAAGGGCCAAATAATCTGTGGAGATTCTCCTGGAATCACTACTATTTACTTTATGACACGAATTTTAGAAAACATCTGTCTTCTTTTTATGGTCCAATTCAAGGGACATCTTGCTGAAACTACCCTTAATTAGTAGTGAAGAATTAATTGCTCTTTCATCGAAACTCCTAAAGTATAATCTGCATAATTTTATTACAATGCTTATTTCATTACATTTCAGTGATTGAGTGGATGTATCTGTCTGATTTGATTGAGTCTTCTATAGGGAAGTGATTGTATTTTTATTTTCCTGTCCCAGGAGGGCTCCCAGCCTAGAATAACCCCTCCATGAATGTTTGTCTTGATGATATGATAGAGGTAAGCATATTGTTACTCTTAAACATTGAAATGCAACCCATCCTCAGAGGGCAATTCTTTAAGTACCCATTGTGAAAAATTTTGCAAAAAGTGAGAATTTACCCAGGATTTTATAGATTGACATGAATTATGGATTTAAGAATTATTTTACCAGGACAAAATTGTAAGCTTGTTGTATTTACATATCTTGATGTTCCCTAATCCTTTGCCACCTTAAATAGTCCAACATATTATGCAAGCAACTAAATAAAAGGGGGTGGAATCGGGTTGGAGGCATTTAGTTCAAATTCCAAAACTAAATTGTGTTGTTTTGATTTTTCTCTTGGTTGCAGAATGGGTGTTTATTAGTAACAGAGGGGAGGGACTCCCCTCAAGTCCTCTGGTCACTTCCCTGAGCTGCCCAGGTAAAACCACAGGTTGCTGCATTTTTCTAGAAGCTTCCTTGAGTTGTACATAAATGAAAACATATCTGATCTCAGAGACTTTTATGTCCTATGGCCATTATTCCTGAGGGTGCACAAGCCCTTCTTCATAACTGAGGCAATTAGAGAGATTTGGAGGGGTCTCTGATTACATAAAACCGGCGTCAGATCTAATGAAACCATTTTGTTTCCCACAGGGTCTTTATATACCTTCTCTTCAGACCTTTACAAGGACTTTCCCAAGCCCTATTTTCTCATCGAACTAATGATATTCTGCAAAGTGAAATGTCTGAGTTTTTAATGGTTAAGAAAAGCTAAAATAGGTTAATACATTTTGCCTGACTTAGATATTCAGTGTTTTGTGTTTTTTCTTTCTTTCTTATTTTAGATTTTGCAAGGATAAGTCAATTCAATTAGCACTGGGTGAACTCCCACAGGACCCTGTGACTGGTCCCAGGGCTCTGCAGATAGACAGTAGAATGCATATGAGCAAAACTGCTTTTGTGCTCTGCACCACGTTAGAAAAGCATCCATATCTGTCTGCTCCTCTTCCTTTATTCCCTCATGTGTGCGTGCATATGAGTGTGCATGTCTTGTGTGAAACATGAGAACATTCTTATCTCCACAGTTCAGCTAATTTTGTAAGACATAGCAGCAGTCATAACATAAGGAGATATTTTGAGATTCAGACACTGAACCCAGCCAAATACTTCATGTAGCGCAGTATGTCCACATGGAGCTGAAAAACATAGCTTCTGTGCTTCATAGAGTCCCTTAAATTGAAGTGAAGTCAAAGTGGGCTACAAGCTCAGTGGAGAATATTTCTTTTTCATTTCTTCCCTTGTGTATGTGGATTCCCAGTTCATATAAAGGATTATCATATGTGACTTATAAAAACTTTGTAATATTAAGCAACTTAAAGACCCATAACAAATTATATATAGAAAGGTAATACTAAGGGCAATGGCAAAGTACAGTATTTTGGAGTAAACTGAGTGATAGGAAGAAGATCTGAATGAGGATTGATCAGGTAAGTGGAAGAAAGAATGCAAGGAGGTGGGGGACATCATGGATTGAGATCTTGAAGCAGGAAGGAAATTGGCCCTTAAAGGAACAAATTGAATTGGGGGGGTGATGCTTTGGGGAGCTGGTGGGTGTAGAGGAGTTCTCCTTTGTCTGTCATCAAAAAAAAAATTAAAACTATATATTTATTAAAGTAATGCATTTTTTAAAAATCTATCTTTATTGTTGAAAGTATCACAAATGTCTCTTCCCCCACCCCCGCATTGACCCCCTCCAACCTGCTTCCACCCCCTTTTATTTACTAATTCACATAATAAGTACATATTGTATCTGACCATGTCTCAGATGCAGGAGATACAAAGGCAGACAAAATTAATGTAATACTTGTTCTTGTAGAATTTGCTGTCAGTAATGTACAGGTCTGTGTCTGTATTTGCAATGATGATAAGAGATATGGCAAGAAAAACAAAAATAGAGAGTGATATAAAGTAGTTTAAAAAAACAGCACAAACCTAGCCTGGTCCACGGAGGCAGGAAATCAAAGTGACATCGAATCTGAGATTAGAAGACTGATTGATCAGGTAAGTGGGAGAAAGAATGCAAGGAGGTGGGGGGGGACATAATGGGCTGAGATCTTGCAGCAAGAAGGGAATTGGCCCATTAAAGAAACAAATTGAATTGAGCCCCACTATGTCTGGACTGCAGGAGCAGCAGGTAAGAAGTCTGAGATGAGATTGGAAGAGTTAACTATCAATGTGCCATGATGCCATTTTAAAGTGGGAAGAGACAAAGCACTTACATGGTTTTACCTGTATTCTGCTCTTTCTGTAGTATACATCGCACATAACAATTACTCTTGCAAATGATTGGTTAACATTTTATTAAAAAAAAAAAAAACTTCTGAAACTCCCAGGCAGAATTTATCACTTCAAATTTAGTTCTACTTGATAATTCTGTTTTCTCACAGTCATTCATTTGTTCAAACAACTTGTCCAGATACCGATTTGTTTTAGAGACTATGCTAGATGTTGATATAAGGAGGTGGAGGATACATATAGCAGTGTTTTTGCCCTCGGAAAGGTTGTACTCTAGAGGGACAATGCTTATCTCACTGTTTCATAATATCTATAATAATAAAAGCATAATATGTTAATTAGACCGGACAGCCGAACAACCTTCCAGATGAAGCCGGGACTGCTAGGGGCTGTGAGGGCTGGCTGAGGCAGCTGGGGCTGTGAGGGCCGAGCCCCTTGCACTAATTTCGTGCATCGAGCCTCTAATTGTTATATAAATATTCTGTCTTAGAATATTTCTAGTTTTACAGAACAACAGCGAAGGTAGTTGGTTGGGCGATATCCCACACACCGAGAAGCCACTGGCTCAATTCCTGGTCAGGGCACAAGCCTGGATTGTGGGCTCAATCCCCAGTAGGGGGTGTGCAGGAGTCAGCTGATCCACGTTTCTCTGTCACATTGATGTTTCTCTCTCTACCTCTTCCTTCTTCTCTCTCTAAAAATCAATAAAAATATTAAAAAAAAATACCAAACAATCATTCTCGTATTTCAAACCAATGGCTAGAATCCCCAAGGCCTCTAGGTGAGTGGACACTTAATTCCCTAGGCCTCTGCCCTGATTAGAAATGATTTGCTTGGAAATTTTCTTCTTTCCCTTTTGATAAACTCATATGACTTCTTACATTTCTAATCAACCTCCATACTAAAAACCCCTACCCTTTTCTCTGGGCTTTTGAAGTGCTCTGCCTTAGACTACATGGCACTTCCTAAAGGAATTTATACTCCCCTCTCTAAGTAGTTAATCAGGTTAAGCAGCCAGACATCACTTTGACTTGCCTTTTGTCAGGCATCCTTCTAAGTATCTGAACACGGCTGTTGATCTCTCTGATTGTTAGAGACCAGATGTGCATGGGGTACTTCAGGAATGCAGCATTTTTGAGATTTCCAATTGATAAAGCAGCTAATAGCAAAGGTCTTTATTATATATATTTTCCCTTATGAAACCTATTCAGCTTTTAATTTTGACCTTCAAGATTTTTCCTTAGCTCACCCAAGGATTGGAATTTAATAAAGACATTCTCCCAGCTCTGTTCATGGAGCAAAGAATTGTTTTGATGTATTATATTAGACATATCCTGAAGGGCTAAAAAAGTGCAGGAAATGCATATACATAGACCAATCATCTTGAGTCTTAGAAAAATCACCTGGCATATCTACCGCCCCAAGCAACCGCCTGCTTTGATCTCTGACCTAGAGTTGATTGGAGAATGTGCAGTGCTCCCAGGGGTTTTGGAATGGAATGTGCCTCTTAATCTCAGACTTATCTGGAAATTGATGGGAGTTGATATATGGGCAGTCACATGTTTCTAAGTACTTGCTTAAATGCTTTTCCTGTTTTGCACATATCCACTCACTTGATAAGAACTATCATTCCAAAAGTATTTTTGGTTAAAAATAGTAAATACAGAAGAGTTAGTTTAAAACACAATGGAGAATTTGAATGTGTTCTTAGGACATAGGTGTGTTTTTTTTAGAACTCAAGGAAGGCAGTGCAGAAATGCAACAGGAAATTGAGAGACTTCCAGAACAAAAATCTCTCTCTCTCTCTCTCTCCCTCCCACAAAGCCTCCCCTCTCCTCTTTGCTTCTTCCTGGGTGCCAGCTTCCTTCCCTCCCTGAAGATCAGCTTTTCCTGATTCTCAGTTCATAAGGAGCCATGTGGCTCTTTGTGTGCCTTTACATGTCTGTTGTTAAGAGACTAATCCCAGTTGAGTCTGATATTTCCTCTTTTCAATTCTAAATTCCAAAGAAAGAATATCTAATTAGCTAAGCTTGAATCATCTGCCTGCCTCAGAGTTCAAAGCCTCAGATACAGACATGCTTCTGGTGACCAATCTTGTGAGTCACAGTGTGGGCAGATCATAGAAGCCATCCTGGGTAGAGTTGAAAATAAAGGCATTTACAGGTATTAGAAGAGAGGAGAAGTAAAGGTCAAAAAGGACATCTTTTACATCAGAAATACTAAGAGCAACTTGAAGTAGAAACTCTCAGCAATACTTTCCTCTTCTCCCACAGCACCTATACAAGAGAGTGTGTAGTGCGTAGGGAACTGACAACTGCTTGATTGACTGAAAAGGTGGCAGTGGTCCTGAAACTTGAATAATTGTGCTATATCTTTTATTGTTAAACTAGAGGCCTGGTACACGAAATTTGTGTACTGTGAGGGGGGTGTCCATCAGCCTGGCCTGAGCCCTCTCAAAGTCTGGGAGAGCCCTCAGAGGATGTCCAATTGATGGGGAGTGGGCCTAAGCCAGCAGTCGGTCATCCTTAGTGCGGTAGTGGAGGCAGGAGAGGCTCCCGCCACCGCCGCTGCACTCGCCAGCTGTGAGCCCAGCACAGGGCTTCTGGCTGAGCAGCACTCCCCCTGCGGAAGCACACTGCTCCCTCATCGTCAGTGCGTGTCATAACGACTAGTCATTCTGCTGTTCGGTCAATTTGCATATTAGCCTTTTATTATATAGGACTAGAGGCCTGGTGCACAAAAATTTGTGCACTCGGTGGGGAGGGGGGGGTCCCTCAGCCAGGCCTGTGCCCTCTCGCAGTCTGGGACCCCTCAGGAGATAATGACTGCTGGCTTAGGCCTGCTCCTGGGAGGCAGAGGGCAGGCCCAATCCCTAGATGCCACCCCTAGTCACGCTCAGGGTACAGCCGATTGGGGAGTTGGGGCACTGCCCACTGTCACACTCAAGGCAGGGTCGATAGGGAAGTTGCGGCACCACCCCCTGTAACGCACAGAGCAGGGCTGATCAGGGGGTTGGGGCGTTGCCCCCTGTCATGCACAGAGCAGGTCCCATCAGGGGGGTTGGGGCTCCGTACCCTGTCACACACAGAGCAGGCTGATCAGGGGGTTGAGGAGCTCTCCCCGTCACACACAGAGCAGGGCCGATCAGGGGGTTGAGGAGCTCCCCCCTGTCATGCACAGAGCAGGGCCGATCAGGGGGTTAAGGAGCTCCCCCCTGTCACTCACAGAGTAGGGCCAATAGGGGAGTTGGGGCACTGCCCCCTGTCACCCACAGAGCAGGGCGGATCAGGGGTTTGGGGCGCCGCCACTGTCACACTCAGGGCAGGGCCAATGGGGAGGTTATGGCTCTACCCTGTCACACACAGAGCAGGGCCCGTGGGGGTGAGGGGTTGGGGCACTGCCCTCTATCACCCACAGAGCAGGGCTGATCAGGGGGTTAGGGTACTGCACCCTGTCACACACAGAGCCGCAGGGCGATCAGGGGGTTTGGGCGCTGCCTCCTGTCATGCTGATCCCAGTGCCGGGAGGCATATTATCCTTTTACTATATAGCATAGAGGCCTGGTGCACGGGTGGGGACCGGCTGGTTTGCCCTGAAGGGTGTCCTGGATCAGGGTGGGAGTCCCCACTGGGGTGCCTGGCCAGTCTGGCTGAGGGGCTGAGGGCCGTTTTCAGGCTGGCGGGTGACTGAAGCTCCCAACCGCTCCTTTTTTTCTTTTTTTTTTTTTTATTCTGGGCCAGCTTTAGCTCTGAGGCCTCAGCTGCTGAAAGCAAGTTTCTGGCCTTTGTTTACCTTCTGTATTTGATACAATGTTGCGGTCTGGCTGGCTGAAGCCCTGCTGAATAAAGCAGGTTTCTGGGGTTTTGTTTAGCTTCTATATTTGCAACATAGTTGCTTAGAGTTGCAGCTGAGAGGCCGGAAAGTCAGGCAGGCAACGTTGGAGTCTGCAGTCACTGGAGCAAGCAAGCCTCCCTGTTAGCTTCAAGCTGCCTGGCTGCCGGCCGCCATCTTGGCTGGCAATTAATTTGCATATCTCCCTGATTAGCCAATGGGAAGGGTAGCGGATGTATGGCTAATTACCATGTTTCTCTTTTATTAGATAGGATTATATAGGATATGACTTGTAAACGATGATGCCACACTTGTAGTAGTCAGATCCAGATCTTTTCAAAGGTACAGGTCTTTACTATTAAAGCAATCAATAATTAATAATACATCATAGATCTTTAGTTTTAGATTCAGCATCATCAAATATTGCACAAAAAAAATATGTGTGGAAAGGAAGAATGTAAGAAAAAATGAATAAAAATACATCTGATCAAATGTAATTTGATAAGATGAACATAATGCTAGATTTCTGATTTCATTTTATGCTGCGGTTGACCGGCAGCCCCTGAACAACGGATGAACAGATTACTCCGACACAGTTTCACTGTGAAAGAGAGGGCTAAGGGACGGCCTGACTGATTGCAGCCAGGCAGCCTCAATTGCCTGTCTTGTTAGACCTTTATTGGAATTTTTATCTTTAGATACAATCAATAGGGTGAGTAATCTTGGGAGGACACATGTGTTTATATTGTCCTCTAGGCAAGGGTATCCATGGATTAAGCATAAAGATTCCAGTAAACACCCAGGGGTCTGCCCATGCACAGACTTGTTTGGAAAGGTCAAGGATTAATTTGGGGCGCCGCCTTCGACTCTCCCCTGTTTCCCCTAAGTCAGAATTCCGATAAACAGGGCAGGTGGCCTCCCACACACTTCTGTTTTCTCAGAATGTCCTCCTTACAAACTTTCCAACCAAGTCTCCTGTGCTCCCCAACAATTTTGTGATTTGATGTTAGTGTGCTGGGAATTATATGCTACCTACGATGAAGATGGAATCCATAGAGCTAATGAATGGTTTTCAGGTAAAAGTTATATATATGTGTTTTGTTTTTTTTTATCATGCTATAATGAATTACTTTCAGAAACTTTCAAAAACTGTTTATATGTATATAATAATTCTTCAAATTAGTGTTTTGAATGTATTTCGATTTTAAATGAAAAAGAGCTATTATAATCCTTAAAAATACACTTTTACATATATAATACATAAATACAAAACATATATTGTATATGTAAAATTTCACTTGATTCTTACATTATTTTACCTTTATCTTTAAATGAGTAAAATTTAGAATGCTATCTGAGTTACTCAGGTAAAAAGTGGTAGAGCAAGAGGTTTTTTTTTTCCTTTGTTTTATATATTGTGCATTCATGTACTTTTTAAAAAAAAATTAAGACTTTTTTTACAGCAGCTTTAGCTTCATAAGTAAAACCAAGGAAAGGCACAGACATTTCCTATTTACCACTTGTCCCCACAAATTCATAGCCTGTCCCATTGCCCACACCCCCCGCCCCCAGAGGGTTTCATTTATTACACTTGATGAACCTACATTGACACAGCATAATCACACAAATTGCCTAGTTTACCTGGAGCTTCGCTTTTGCTGTTGCATATTCTGTGGCATAAATCCATCCTTATAGTATCTCACAGAGTATATTCCCTGTCCTGATAATGCTCTGTGCTCTGCCTGTTGGTCACTTCATCACCCCCACCCCACAAACCATGGAAACCACTGATTTTTCACTGCATCCATAGTTTTGCCTTTTCCAGGAAGCCATAGTAGATGCAATCATACAGTATACAGCCTTTCAGATGGGCTTCTTTCACTTAGTAACATGCATTTAATGTTCCTCTATGTCTTTGCATGACTTGATAGCTTGTTGTTGTTTTTTAGCACTGAGTAATATATGTCACTACCTGGAGATGTCACAGTTGATGGATTCACCTAACAAAGAACATCTTGGTTGCTTCCAAGCTTTGGCAATTACAGATAAAACTGCTTTAAACATGTGTGTGCAGGTTTTTGGATGGACATAAGTTTTCAATTCCTTTGGATAAATACTAAGGAGTATGATTGCTGGATTGCATGGAAGGAATAGGGTTAGTTTTGTAAAAAAACTGCCAATCTTTTCCAAAGTAGCTGTACTGTTATGCAGTCTCAGCAGCAATGAATGAGAAGGCCTGTTTCTCCACATCCTTGCCAGCATTTAGTGTTATTGTCTATTGCAGCCATGTTAATGTATGTGTAGTGATACCTTGTTTCAATATGCATTTCCCCGATGACACAATGTGGAGCATCTTTTCATTTGCTTATTTGCCATCTGTATATCTTCTTTGGTAAGATATCTGTTAAAGTCTTTGGCCCATTTTTTAATTAGGTTGTTTGTTTTCTTATCATTGCGTTTCAAGAGTTCGTTGCATATCCTAGCTAATAAAAGACAAAAAGGGTAATTAACCATACCTCCACTACGCTTCCCATTGGCTAATCAGGGCGATATTCAAATTAACCGCCAAAGGCTGCAAGGCCTCATGGCCCCGGGATCAGTGGAGCCACCAGGCCTCCCAGCACTGGGATCAGTGGAGCTGCGAGGCCTCCCGGCCCCTGGAGCAGCGTGACAGGGGGCAGCACCCAAACCCCTTGATCGACCCTGATCTGTGCATGTCAGGGGGTGGTGCCCCAACCCCCTGATTGGCCCTGCCCTGAGCATGTCAGGGGGCAGTGGCCCAACCCCCTGATCGGCCCTGCACTGTGTGTGACAGGGGGCAGCACCCAAACCCCTTGATCGATCCTGATCTGTGCATGTCAGGGGGTGGTGCCCCAACCCCCTGATTGGCCCTGCCCTGAGCGTGTCAGGGGGCAGTGCCCCAACCCCCTGATCGGCCCTGCACTGTGTGTGACAGGGTACGGAGCCCCAACCCCCGATGGGCCCTGCTCTGTGTGTGACAGGGGGCAGCGCCACAACCTTCTGATTGGCCCTGCCCTGAGCCTGACAGAGGGATGTTCCCCAACCCCAAGATCGGCCCTGCTCTGTGCGTGACAGGGGGCAGCAGCCCAACCCCCAGATCGGCTGGCTCTGTGCATGACAGGGGGCAGCACCCCAACACCCTGATCAGCTGGCTCTGTGTGTGACAGGGGGTGGCACCACAACGCCCCCCCCCATCAGCCCTGCCCTGAGAGTGACAGGGGGCGACGCTTCAACCTCCCGATCTGCCCTGCCTTGTGTGTGACAGGGGAATGCGCCCCAACCCCCTGATCGGCCCTATTCTGTGCGTGACAAGGGGTGGCGCCACAACCTCCCCAACGGCCCTGCCTTGAGTGTGACAGGAGGCGGTGCCCTAACCCCCAATCGGCCCTACCTTGAGCGTGACTGGGGGTGGCATCGCAACCTCCCGATCTGCCCTGCTCTGCATGACAGGGGGCGGCGCCCCAACTCCCCAATTGGCCCTGCTCTGAGCCTGACCGGGGGCTGCACCTACGGATTGGGCCTGCCCTCTGCCACCCGGGAGCAGGCCTAAGCCAGCAGGTCGTTATCCCCGGAGGGGTCCGAGACTGTGAGAGGGCACAAGTGAGGCTGAGGGACACCACCCCCCTACCAGTGCACAAATTTTTGTGCACCAGGCCTCTAGTTTTGGATAATAGTCCTTTATCAGATATATTTTTTTGAAAGTATTTTCTCCCAGATTGTGGCTTGTCTTCCCACTCTCCTGACATTGTCTTTCTACTGAGTAGCAATTTTTAACTTCAACGAGTCCAGCTTATCTGTTATCCAGTACCTTAAATAAGACATCAGTGACATATAGTGAAGTTGTGTCATAGTTATATTTTACTTATAAAAATTGAATTAAATATTTCATACACACGTGCAATAAAGAAAAATATCCTCTAAATGGTGCAGGCTGTTTTACCCAACATTCCACTCCATGAACAAATGTTCCAGCCCAGCTGGCATGGCTCAGTGATTGAGCACCAACCTATAGACCAGGAGATCATGGCTTAATTCTCTGTAGGGGGTGTGCAGGATGTAGCCTATCAATGATTTTCTCTCATCATTGATCTCTCTCTCTCTCTCTCTTTCTCTCTCCTCCCCCCTCTCTCTTCCTCTCTTCCTCTCTGAAATCAATAAAAAATATAAATAAATGAATAAACCAACAAATGAACAAATGTTCCAGAATTACCTCAAAAAGCTAGAATGTAAAGTCACTTTTCTGTTACTTTGCCTCAGGCCCCATATATGTCAGACCGTGAACTGATCACCATACTGAGTGCTTTTCTAGTATGTAGACATACCTATTTTTGACAATATGGCTCCTAAATACAACCCAACTAGTTTCCCTCATGTTCAACTGGAAGAAATCACAATGCAATCTAATAATTGAATATGCACCTTCAACTGCATAACTTGAACTTAATGAGAGGAAATGTCTAGGAAGTTTCAAAGGTACTATTGACTATTTGTGATGATATATAGACAGTTTTGTGTTTTGTTTTGTTTTTAATATATTTTTATTGATTTCAGAGAGAGGGAGAGAGATAGAAACATCAATGATGAGAGAGAATCATTGATCAGCTGCCTTCTGCACCTCCCCCACTGGGATCCATCCTGAAACCCAGGCATGTGCCTTTTACCAGAATCAAACCTGGGACCTTTCAGTCCTCAGGCCAATGCTCTATCCACTGAGCCAAACTGGGTAGGGCAGTTTTGTGGGTTTTTTTACTCTATGATTTCTCTGTAGAAAACCAGCATAACTACCAATCTATACGCTGAAAATAATGTATAAGGTATGATAATAAAATAAACTCAATTTATTTTTTGGCAAACCTATTTGGACATTTATAACAAGTGTGAGCTAGTTTCTTAAAAGCTGGCACCTGTTCTCTTATTTCAAAATTCATATATATCCAGATATTTTCTAATTTTTTATTTCGCAATATCCTTTGAAGCTTGCTCAACTCGTTTAAATTCAATTAATCTTGGCATGTGGCCATTCTTAGCAAGTAGACTTGGTTTCTAGTAATAGTCGAAATTCATCTCATGTAAGTGTGAAACGCTTAAATTGGAAAAGTATTTTAAGACAAAATGTGTTGTGCCTCTAAATTAACAAGACGGCTTCACTCTCATGGCTCCTAATCTAGCTCTAAGAGCAAGTCACAGGGATGAACTTCAAAATGCTGATGGTAATTTCATTGAAATTATAAAATAAATATGATGACCGCTTTGAAGAAAACACATATTTGGATATGATAGTTCTAATATATTTGCTTAAATTTTCTCTTTCTACTTGCCAAATCTGTCTTAATTTGTAAAAGTTTTAGCTTCTTACAAAAGAGGAAGCGTGAAAGAACTTCACACCTTCACCTGCATGCTCTTTCTAAGCTCTTGAAAATAGGGCAATTATCTTCTTCTTAGTACTATTCCGTTCAAAAAAAAAAAAAAAAAAAAAAAAAAAAAAAAAAACCCACAAAAAAAACACCTTAGTTTAGTAATTACTTATTTTATTTCTTTCTTTCTTCCTTCCTTCCTTCCTTCCTTCCTTCCTTCCTTCCTTCCTTCCTTCCTTCCTTCCTTCCTTCCTTCCTTCCTTTCTTCCTTTCTTCCTTCCTTCCTTCCTTCCTTCCTTCCTTCCTTCCTTCCTTCCTTTCTTTTGGTAGCTTTTCAAAAGACATATCACAATGTTTCCTCAAGCATCAGCTTTGTGGAGAATGTCCATTGGGCATTCCTGGAATTGTCAATAAATCTTGGCATTTAAAATCAGGATAGATTTATAGAGAATGAGACTGGGGTAAGGTGAAGTGAGTGGGGTGCATACTGCAGGCACAATGTCTAAGGAGATGAAATCATTTAGTAATTAAGATAAATCATGTTGGAAAGCAAATTAAAGTTAATGCAAAAAGTCCATGATGTACAAAATATGAAACATTTAAATAAAAATGGATATTTGTTCCTTTGTTTGTTCCTTTGTAATTTGTCTGAAATTCCTGGACTGGATAGATGTTCTGTCTCCCTTGGGTGGGTTTATGAGGATGGACAATGATGTGAGAACAAATTAAATAATACAGGCTGTAGTATAGTGTCATATTTTTGATTCTAGAACTTCCATTAATTTTATCCAATTGGTTTTAAACATGGGAGAATATTTTGATAAGTGCATATCAGGGAGAACATTCCCTCAGGCTCCATTTCTTTTCCACAGCTGCCTTTTACCTTTTGCTACCAAACACTGGCAGAAAGTCATGTTTTTAACTCCCCAAAGGTTATAATCGGTGGTATGCACCATCACCCTGTATTATATTACATAATGGAGAGTCAGGCAGTATTGTTGGTAGAAATCAACTTGAATGTCGTTTAGATAAAACTGTTATCATTTTTTTAGATTGATATATTGTCTTGGAATAATGTGAAAGTACATAAACGACAGACATAATGAGAAAGCATAAATATCAAGAGATAAATACTAGAGTGTGCCATTCTAAATAGAAAAGTTTGCCTGTTCTTCGATATTTAAATAAGTTTGCTGTTTATTCAGCACATGAGCTGATTCCCATTATTTATAATTCAAGTATTTGTGTCGACTGTGAATCTTGTTTTGGCTGTTTAGTCTAAAATGGTTTTCCTTGTTATTTCTTGTATACTGTATGCAACCTAGATTAGCATAATCACTGTGATTAACATTAATTGAGGAGCAGAAATGAAAATGGTTTCTGAGAACAGTTTGGCTGATATGTACAGTGGTAAAATTTTGTATTACATGAACACAAATTATAATATTTGACTTTAGTTCTAAAACCTCTGAAGCATTAAGTGGGAGAATCAAATTTTGGACATAGTGCAAACTCGATAACTAACTCTGTAATGTGTTGCGGAAGTGAAGGGAACCAGGTTTGCTAAAGTAATTGTGTTGATAGAAATATATTAGCTCCATAAGCTTCTGAGGTGGTCGATTCTATGCTATTACAATGTAAAAAATTTTAAAAATAAAAACAAATGAATAAACTTTGAGGCATAGATGAATATACAAATATGTGCTAGATAGATATGTTGATGTGATCTATAAGGGAATATACATATCTATATTAAGATATTTATGGAGAGGCACTATAATATGGTTGTTAAAAGTATACAATTTATAATCATGCTAAGACACGAGTCAACCCTTTCTTTGTCAGCTATGTAACTAAGTTTCTGACTGTCGCCAAATCTCAGTTTTCTTCATTTGTGAAATGTGGATAATAATTTAACTTAGCTAGTAGGATGGTTGAAAGTCTTAAATGAAATTCTATAGGCAAGATTTTTGGCATAAGGTTAGACAAATGATAAATGTTTTCTAAATATCATTTATGCTCTATCACTTCTCTGATTTTTTTCTCTGTTTTATTGCTTAATGTCACATTCTTGTTCACATCTCTGCATTTCATTTCATGTGGTTTATACTAATAGATTTCACTGTTTGTAATGTTACTGACTTTCATAAATTTACATTCCTTTTCATTTCTGTTGAGAGGTTCTGGAATTCTCTATAGGTTTTCCTTTTTATGTATCTGTACATATTGTACCATTTCTAATCCAAAATTACTGCAATAAGAGCCAGGTTTTTCTTTGGAAGCATTATAGTATAGTGTGTGTTAAATGAAAACTGGCCTCCTATTGTATATTTCAAGCCAATTTAAGTTAGATAAAGTTACCTCAAAAATTCTAAGGGTATCTGCATTTCAAAATATCAGTTTTGGAAGGGTAGGCAATGTAGCTCAGTATTAACTGCTAAATACACACACACACACACACACACACACACACACACATATATATATATATATATAATTTATATAACAATTTATATAAATTATGTCATTTAAATAAATTAAAACTATATAAATATATATTTCAAAAGCTTAAAAATCAAAATAGGTAAGTAAAAATATCTGATGGTTTTATTTTTTTGATAATCAGATATCTTCTGTGACAGAAATTAATACAGAGAAGAAAACTTATCAGACTACTTAGCATATAGGAAGTTACAATAAACTTCAGTATTGTGACTATAGAAGAGATCATTCTTTCTGTTACCGATCACTAGTAAAATTAGCTAGTCTTACAAACATTCTTTAACCATTGTCTTTTAAGACTATATTACCAGGCACACATTTAAGTGCAATGAAACATTAACAAAAAATAAGGTGCCATTAAAAATATTTCTTTCTTCTATACAACAATTAGTCTTAAGGAGAAAAGTTGATAGCGTTGGTTTAGCTATGTAGCGGTATCTAAGGAAACCAGGCTTTTCCCATCTTATTACTCTGTGATTCTTTAAATTTTAGCCTTTTAGTCTTAAGTTTATTGCCTCATGGTTGCAATAAGGCTGCTGCAGCTCCAGTTACCAAGACTTCATTCTAAGGCAGGGGTGCAAGCCATGCAAGACAACTCCTCATGCAGCTTTCTTGTTTGTGAAGGTATTTTTGAACAAAGATCATTAGCAGAATGCTCCCTTAATGAGAAATGAAAAAATAAAAAAATGACCACTCCTTAACAAGTTTTAGGCTCCCTTTCTCTGAAATAAAAAGATATCTGCTTGTATATGCCAGAAGGCTTTGTAGAGTCAAGGCTCTGTTAGCATGGCAGTGGTATGTGAGCAATTATTGTGCCTGCCATATAGGCCTACACAAACACACATACAGACACACATAAACTGTCATCTGTCTTCACACTAACTTTCTATATTTTTCCTATTTTTTTTTTCATTTGGCTCTAAAAAAATGTTATAAACTGTTAGGAAACATTAGAGTACTAATAATTCCCAGTTAATGCTTTTTTGATCAAAGGTATTTCTGAAACTAAGGTTCTATTGAAGATCAAGGTCTTAAGTATTCGGTTTTAAATACAGTTACCTCAAAAAAGAGGTAACTGTTATATCTCTTCATATCCCATAAATAAGTAAAGAAAATGAAGAGCAAAGAGAAAATGCACGGTAGAAAATGAGGTGGTGAATACTTAAAATGCTGCCCTAACCGGTTTGGCTCAGTGGATAAGGCATCGGCCTGCGGACTCAAGGGTCTCAGGTTCGATTCCGGTCAAGGGCATGTACCTTGGTTGCAGGCACATCCCCAGTGGGGAGTGTGCAGGAGGCGGCTGATCGATGTTTCTCTCTCATCGATGTTTCTAACTCTCTATCCCTCTCCCTTCCTCTCTGTAAAAAATCAATAAAATATATTTTAAAAAAATAAAATAAAAAATAAAATAAAATAAAATGCATGTCAAACATGCTAATCTCTTCTTAAATGTTGGTCATGATGTTGCTTTAAGCTTCTTAGGAACCAATAGGAAGAGGAAAATCAACCAAGTCAAAATATTCACAGTATCCCTAAGGCAGAAATGAAGTTCTGACCTACAGTAAATGCAACAAAAAGTATATGTTATTCTTTTTATCATGATTCTGATAAAAAGAATAACATATAACCCAGTGAAACATAGTTTCACTGACATCTTTATAGCTAACATAGCTGCATTTCTCAGGGGCAATTTCTTATTAGTTTGAGTGCTTTCAATGAGAACAGTAACAAACCACCTAAATCTAATTCAGTAAACACGATTTTTGGTCAAGGGCCATAGACCTGGCATATCCTGAAATAGGAAGGATAAGAGAACAACATGTAATAAATCTACTTTTTCCTTTCTCCTTTGCAAATTCATCTCCATAAATGAAAGTAACAGACAAAGGAAATGTACAAGTAAATCTATCCTGCCCCATGGCTGACAACACATTTGGTCACTTTGGGTTAGTTTATTACTTATAAACTTCTCCAAGTCTTAACAAGCTAATATTTTTTTCCCTTAGGTTTGTGCTGGTGGGATTTCAGAAACTACTAAACAACTCTGTAAAAATTTTGAGGTTGAAGAGATACCATAAAGATTCAAAGATTTTTCAGAACAAACTAGGGTTACCAGTTAACTTATTTTATTTTAAATATACTTTCTTATAAATACTTTCTAAAAATAAATCAGAGATTTTAGTCATGAAAACTTTGCTGAGCAACAGTGTGTTAAAAGATTCCCTTTGACCCTGACCATTGACTTTTATATCTATAAGTAATTAAATATTTAGGGACTTAATTCATTTCAACCATTAATTTTCATCTCAGGTTAAGTGGTTTGTCTGTTTGACTTCATTTCAAATTACCAAGACCTGAACTTAGACATCATTTGGCAAAAGATAAAAATCTCAAGGGTCCAGGAGCCCCAATTATTAATCTCTCCTGTGGAGGTGACCAATCAGGCTGCATAAAGAGCATCTTTTTAATACAACTTTTGAACCTTCCATGACACATGCAAAGTCAAAAATAGATACAACTTATAAGATTCAGAAAATATGTTATTTTGTTTTTGAAATAACATTTTTATATAATGTATCTAAACTTTATAATTGATCTCTAAGTTTGTTTTTTTTATTTATAAAGATAGTTCTTTTGGAAAATGTCATCATTTGTTCAATTTACAATAAAAATAACTCAACTTTTTGACTAAATCATTGTCAGAACATCTATTGCTTGTCTCCTAATTCACCTTGGAAACACTAAAACATCTTTGAACACTTAAGATAAAAACTACTATTTGGTTACCTAAGCAAATTAGAAAAGTGAATAAAGAAATGCATATTCATTGCAAAGGGTCACCAAAATTGCAGATGCAGCTAATTAACCTCCTGAGCAAGGAATTGGTTGATTGCAGGTGTAGTTAGTGAAACAGAAAAAAAGAAAGGATGGTGAAGTTTTGTTGAAAGTTTAATCTCAAATTTATGAGTTTTCCAACTACATTGCAATATAGTTAAAAGTATCAACAATTAAGCTGGCTAACATTTGGCTTTCATGGCAACTGTCTATTTTGTAATGGTAAAGGAAAAATGCTGGTAAGAAAAACCTGAAGTTTTTCATGAACTTTATTTAAAATAATTAAAATGTTTCTCTATACCTAATTTTAACAAAAGTTGATAAGAAGATAAAATATGATGTCTGGGTCAGTGCATATACCACCATTGTGAAGAATGCAGACCCAATAGACAAAACATATTTCTCCCTCATCCCAATCTTCCATACTTAATTATTTACATTTTTTAATGGAAATAACAATATAGGGCATACCAGAAAGAACATAGGTGTCTAAATTATCATCTATCCCCTTTCCTTCTAGGAATTCAAAAATAAAATGATTTAAAAATTGATTTTAAGCAAACATAGAAACAAGATTAATTCAGGATTTTTAAGTAAGAGTAAAGTCTACTAAAAACATGTAAAATAGGGGAAAAAACTGAACTGGAGGAAGTAAGGTGAATTGGTGGCAGCTCTCAGGAAAGCAAGACACACTTCCTGAAGTTGAAGGCATAATCATGAAGTGTAAATATGAATCTCTGTGGAAAACAACAGTGGTGGTGCCCTGGCCAGCATGCTCAGTAGTTAAAGGGCCAGCCCATGCCCTGAAGGGTCTCAGGTTTGACTCCTAGTCAAGGGCCTGTACCTGGGTCTCAGGGTCTCAGGTCCAATCTCTGGCCCTGGTTTGGGAGCATGCAGAGGCAACCAAATGATGTACCTCTCTCACATCGAGGTCTCTCTCTCTCTCTCTCTCTCTCTCTCTCTCTCTCTCTCTCCTATTCTCTCTTCTGTCTCTCTCCCCCTCCCACCCTTCTTTCCACAACAAAAATACAGTGGGGCCTTGACTTACGAGTGTCCCGACTAACGAGTTTTTTGAGATACCAGCTGTCTCTCAGCCGATTTTTTGCATTTAGTTGATAGAGTAATTTGAGTTAACAAGCTCCTTAACAGTCTCAGAACGAATTAAACTCGTAAGTCAAGGCCCCACTGTAATAATAATAGTGGTGGAAATTGAGGTGGAGTGGGCAAGCAGGAAAAGCTCTCCAGGGCCCAAAATAATAGGATAAGAGGATGGAAAGCTACACAAAGTGTAATGACTTTCCATTGTAAGGTGTTTCTTTCACAACCAAATGAAAGAATCTTTCTGTGTCTACTTTCCATACAATCCATGGAATTCTTCTGCAAAGGTCTAGTCTAGGAGAAGACAACTTATTAAATGAAGGGTAATGGGAAAAGGAGCAAATGCCAGAAACAACAACAACAGTAAGTATAGAAGATGCCCAAAGGAGGTTCAATATAAGCAGGTGTTTGGTACCCAGATAATAAAAACTATATATTATATAATTTAATGATAGTATATTTAAAGTACAGAAGTATATGTGAAGATTCAACTCATGATACCTTTCAGGAAAAATAAACTTAAAACTTAAAAACTATTTTATTAGGTCATGTGTGGGAAAAAGTTGACCTGCAATGGTCAACATCGAGACACATCATCCTATATAATAAAAGGCTAATATGCAAATTGTCCCCTTGACCAGGAGTTAGACCAGGAGTTCAACCAAGAGTTTGACCAGGGGGCGGGGCTGACCAGCCAACCGCCCATGGCCCTTCCCCCTGGCTGGCCCTGCCCCCATTCACCCCCTCACCCTGATCGGGGATGGGGCCGGCCTGCCAACCACCTGCAGCTCCTCCCCTTTGGCAGGCCTGGCCAGATCAACCCTGATTGGGGCGGGCTGGCCGGACCCCACCAGTGCACAAATTCGTGCACTGGGCCTCTAGTAATAAAATAAATTTAAAGGTAGAATTTCTTTAAAGAGGAGGTTATGGCTAGCCTCATTTTCCTATAGCAAAATCCAACCAATGAAAATGAGGAAGCAATATCTGTGATACTTAAAGAGAAAGAGCATGTACCAAGATTTTATATCTAGCCAGACTAAAGACTACTGAAAACAGTTTTGACAATGCACAAATCCAAACTAAATCACATTGAGATACCACTTTCACTTTTTATACTGGCAAAAATCCTAAAGTGTATCACCATACTCCTAAACTAGGAGATAACTTTTATACACTGAATGTAGAAGGATAAATTGGTGTAATTTCTGTGGAAGTTACTTTAGCAAAATTAATAAAGGCTGCAAATACATATCTACCTTAATCAAACAATTCTAATTCTAGGAATACATTCTATAAATATACCTCTATGAAAATTATGCATGAAATGATTATTTACTGAACCTTATTTGTTATAACAAATGATGAGAAAAATCATCTGGCTGGTGTGCCTCAATGGTTGAGAGTCGGCCCATGAACCATGAGGTCATGGTTTGATTCCTGGTCAAAGCACATGCCTGGGTTGTGGGCTCTATCCCCAGTAGGGGGCATGCAGGAGACAGCCAATTGATGTTTCTCTCTCATCTCTCTCATTGATGTTTCTATCTCTCTATATCTCTTCCTTCCTCTCTCTAAAATTAATAAAAAGGTATATTTACAAAATGATGAGAAATACAACAAGTTTATCAAAATAGAACTACATGAACAAATTGTCGTTCATCTACAGAATGGAATACTATATAGCTATGAAAAATGAATGGGGGCACTCTCCATGTACTAATATAGAAGAGTTGATAAGATGTATTCAGTGGGAAAAAGGCAAAGTACAGAATAGTATCAATATTATTTAATATTTTGCATAAAAGTATAGACCTTTGTATTAATATTTGCTGCATAAATATAAAGAAGCTTAATAATAACCGTTACTATACTTTTAGGGGAAGTAGCAAGGAAATGGGCAGATATAGAATAGAGATGAGAGGGATACTTTTTACTCTATACTTTTGACACCATATATTTTTTCTATTTATTAACTTTTTGAATAAATTACCTATTCAAAAAGTACAGACATGTATACAAGAGTTGCCACAAAATTAAAAGTGATGAGTACTGTTGTATTTTTTTCTAAGATCAATCAATATTGTTCAATTAATAGATCAATCATTATAGAAGTGTTCATCTATTTTTCTAGGACCATTTCTTGGTAAAGCAAGAGAGAACACGTTAAATATGTATACAATTTTAATTTTTATGTCAACTTTTGTAAGAGTTTGATGAGATGTTTTCTTTTGAGGTATTTCCTATTTGGATTTTCTGAATAACACCTTATTGTTTTACTTCAGATTATATTTGTAGGAATTCCTTAGCAGACTGTGGACGTCATACGGGCAGTTTTCCCTGTGGTGTTCATTGCACTTTTCTCAACCTGGAAGAGTATCTTACTCATAATGAGGGTTCAACATACATTTGATAAAAGAGTGAGTTCATGTGGGAGTAAATGAAAAAGGACTCTTTAAAAAAATGTTGGGAAAATTGGACAGACATATGCAAGAAAATGAAACTAGACCACCAACTTACACCATACACAAGAATAAACTCAAAATGGATAAAGGACTTAAATGTACGACAGGAAACCATAAAAATTCTAGAAGAATACAAAGGCAACAAAATCTCAGACATATGCCAAAACAATTTCTTCACTGATACAGCTCCTAGGGCAGTTGAAACTAAAGAGAAACTGAACAAATGGGACTACATCAAAATAAAAAGCTTCTGCACAGCAAAAGAAACCATCAACAAAACAACAAGAAAACCCACCTCGTGGGAAAACATATTTGCCAACGTCATATCTGATAAGGGCTTAATCTCCAAAATTTATAGGGAACTCATACAACTTAACAAAAAGAAGATAAACAATCCAATCAAAAAATGGGCAAAGGATCTAAATAGACACCTTTCAAAAGAGGACATTCAGAAAGCCAAGAGACATATGAAAACATGCTCAAAGTCACTAATCATCCGAGAGATGCAAATCAAAACAACAATGAGGTACCATCTCACACCTGTCAGAATGGCCATCATCAACAAATCAACAAACGACAAGTGCTGGAGAGGATGTGGAGAAAAAGGAACACTTGTGCACTGCTGGTGGGAATGCAGACTGGTGCAACCACTATGGAAGGCAGTATGGAGGTTCCTCAAAAAATTGGAAATGGAACTCCCATTTGACCCTGTGATCCCACTACTAGGAATATATCCCAAGAAACCAGAAACACCTATCAGAAAGGATATATGCACCCAGATGTTCATAGCAGCACAATTCACCATAGCTAAGATCTGGAAACAGCCTAAGTGCCCATCAGTAGATGAATGGATTAGAAAACTGTGGTACATCTACACGATGGAATACTATGCTGCTGTTAAAAAGAAGGAACTCCTACCATTTGCAACATCATGGATGGAACTGGAGAGCATTATGCTAAGTGAAACAAGCCAGTCAATGAAGGAAAAATACCACATGATCTCACTCATTCATGGATAATAAAGACCATTACAAACTTTTGAACAATAATAGATACAGAGGCAGAGCTGCCTCAAACTGATTGTCAAACTGCAGTGGGAAGGCCAGAGAGAGTTGGGGGGCAGGAGGGAGGGGAGTAAGAGATCAACCGAAGGACTTGTATGCATGCATATAAGCATAACTAATGGACATAAGACACTGGGGGGTAAGGGAGGGTAGTGGTTTGTCAAGGGCAGGGGGGGGGGGAAAAGGATACTTATGTAATACCCTTTGTAATACTTTAAGAGGAAAATAAAAAAAAAAAAAAAAAAATGTTTTTATTGATTTCAGAGAGGAAGGGAGAGAGAGTGAGAGAGAGAAAGATCAATGATGAGAGAGAATCATTGAGCAGCTGCCTACTGCACACCCCACACTGGGGATAGAGCCTGCAACCTGGGCATGTGCCCTGACCAGGAATTAAACCATGACCTCCTTGTTCATTCTAATAGGTCAATGTTCAAACACTGAGCCATGCCTGCCCAGCACAAGGACTCTTAATGTCCTGTGAAACAAGGCTTTTAGGCAACTGCTTGTTTTTCTTTACGCCAATCTCCTACCCATTCTGCTAACAGCATTGCTCCTAGGGCTGTATTCTCATCCATGGGTTGTACTTCCTTATCTGTGATAGGCAGTATCCCATTGAAAATCCCTTTATATATGTCAATAGTTATTCTGATAATTTAGGGCATTCTAATATGATAATGGGGTAGGCATAGAAGGGCATACCTATGGCACTTACATTTTAGTTTAATTTAGTTTTGTTTTTAAGTTATTACTGTATGGGAGGATTTCAGACCAAGCAGGGACAGAATTTAATACACAGCAGATGTAATTTGGGGATGAATGTCAAATCAAACTTCTTATGTGGCCACTGTTTTGTTTTGTTTTCTTGGTACGTGATTGGCCTTGCTCAGTGTAAACCTCTATGTGATGGCATTCTGCAGGTAAGTCTGGGATATCTTCCACCGAAGTCTTTTCTTTTCCCCACTGGTATCCTGTGACTTCATTTTGGCTTTCCTTTTTTTAATTTCAGAAAAATTAGTTTTGTTGATTTTATAAATTTTTGAACATATATATTCTTAAATGTTATGTATGAATTTTGATTTTATTAAGGCTAATTTGGCTTCAGAGAAATTTTATATAGGAATGTCATAGAGCCATGAAAAATTGGTTCATACAGAAAAAAGGTAATGCAATTATGCATGTCTTCCCAGTAAAACTAATTTTTATTTGTATGCTTTGAATGTATGTCAAGGAATACATCAAGGGAAAGGCTATATTCTGTAGCTTATTCTTCACTTCGTTGCTTGAAATATGCAGCCAATTAACAAGATAAAAAGCAAAATAACCCTATAGTTCTCAATTTTCTTTGTAATGTAAACTCAAAAAACAGAAAAGCACTGATGTCACCAGCATATAGCTCATAGAAACACTAATAAAGAGGTACTTTATTGTAACCAGACCTTGGAAATGCTCTTAAAATTGAATTTGTAAAAGAAAGGAAGTAAGTTATTAGATTTAGAAATCTTACAATAAAATCATATGTTATATATTTTAATGTATCCTTAGTGTTCTCATTAGATTACATAGCATATGTCTTCAAAAAACATTTTTGTAGTTTGAAATCTCTGCATATAATGTCTTAAGGTTGTCAACAGTTTGAAAACAATAGAGACAGTCCTTCTAAAAAAGGATGGTATGTTTTTGGAAGCAGAGAAACTATCATCCTGAATGAAATGCCCAGACAACAACAGCTAAACCCTATAAAGAGAAGAATTCCTTCTTCCTAAGGGTGTGATGCCAGCTAGTCAGCTGGTCTGAGGCCTGGCTGAAGGTATGAAGCAGAAGAATTGTGGTCAAGGCTCTAGGCCAAGTTTTTCAAAGAGAAAAGGAAACAAAGAGATAGTGCTAGACTTTATAATCAGGCCAACAGTACAGTACATCCCACTGTCTCCAGCAGCTCATTTTTTTCTTTTCCTAACTCCCACCCAAAAACTAAGAAAGAAAGTGAGAACCTCTTAAAAAAAAAACTCCCACAGCCTATCATTGGCAACTCTTTGGAATATGCTTTTATCAGCCAGAAAAGCAGATAACAGGAAGCTGAAGAAACAAAAAGAAAAAGGAAGGAGATGGCTTTGGGAGGCTTGGGGAAATATAGTAAATGTATTACTTGATGTTATTTAAGCAGTTAGCCAAAGGACAAAAAGTTCCTGTAGCCTGCTGATATTCCTTGGTGTAAGAGATGGCAAATGTCTTATGATATTTTATCAATCTGTATGGAAGAACATTTATATGATTCATCCTGTAATGTTCTGATGTGAGAAATGGGGACATATTAATAGCTGGGCAAAAGAGACCAGCAAAGCTTTGGACCTAGTGTAGAGTCACACATATTATTTTTACAAAAAAAAAAAAATTCATCCTCTCTGACTTTGTATTAAGTCAGAGAGGATGAAAATTGTTTTTAATAATCTAAGAGACAAATGACTATATAGGTAACCTCATGTGGAACTTACATACTTCCATTGATGTGTTCCAACCACTTTAAAAATATTTAATCTGTATGGATCACTATGACATAATTTTTTTTCACACACACATAGATTTTAATGGTTTAAAAAAACAAATTTGTTACTTTAGAAAAATGAATGCAGTGCACGTTCAAAAATATTATCGCCACAGACTCTGATTGCTCAGTCCACACATAAGTAGTAGTTGCCTTCTATGATGATATGGCTTCTCTGCACTAATTCCCATCAGGCTGAAAAACATTAGGGCAGGTTAAGTAAAGACTGAATTGTTGCACAAAGGATCATTTACTCATCAGATCCCACTGATCTCTTCTGTGCCAGCTTCCTGGGCAACCTTCTTTGTGAAGCTTTATTGATCTGATTCAAAGTTTCCTGAGGCATCCAACTCATGTCAACATCATTCTGACTTGTTGTACCCATCTCTACTTTCTGTACAGGTCTCTTGCGCTTTCTAGATTCTAGGAGTTGATGAAGGCCAACAACAACCAAGAGCCCAAGACCAGCAAGGAACATATACATAAAGATTGTTTCTCCATCTAAGCGATCCTCTCTTTCAATAATTGTAACTGATTGAAGACAGCATCTTGAAATACATTGCCATTCAAATCTTTGTAGTTCAGATTGATGACTAGTCCGAAGGGTCGTCCACCCATAGGCTCTGCAGGAATGAAGGAGTACTCAAAAGTTGCCTGTCTCTGGGGTGGGACTACAGTGTTCAGAGGAAGAGCTGTGAAATTCTGGGTATAAAACTGGTAGTCCTGCGGGTAATGAAATGAGGCATCTAGGGATTCAACAATAAAATCTTCTGTGCCCTTGTTTGTAAAGCCTACCAGGAATTTCACAGTGTTATTTGCTAGAAAATCTTCTCCTTTCACAAATAGGATAATTGTATCTGTACTTGGTGAAGCTTCAGGTTCACCAGATACATCTTCTTCCTCTTTATCTTCTGCCGAATCTGTTGGTTCACCTTCTCCCACTTCTGCTTCATCATCTTCATCTTCAATTATTGAATCTTCCACTGTTTCTTCATCTTCTGTAAGATCTTGAGCTGCTGCTACTGAGCCTCCAGGGCCGCCTCAGAGCAAGAGGGTGGCAGGGAACACAAGCAAGAGAAGCAGAAGCAGGCAAGGGAGGAGCCTCATGGCACGGTCCGTCCAGTGCCCTGTCGCTGTCCGCGAGAGCTCTCGGGGGCCCACTATGACATAAAATTGTTCTTACAGAAAAATGTTGATTCACTCATTCACTCGTTTGTTTATTCAACATTTATGTAAAAATTTATTTATACAACTAAATTGTTTCATATATTCCAGGCACTAAAACTTGACCAGTAAGACATATAAATTTCTTTTAAATACTATTTAGTGGTATAAGTTAATTTTAAAATAAGTGTAGAAATTCATTTACATAAGTTAAATGTAATAATACTGTAATTTATTCAGTAAAGGTTTAGTCTCATGTCAATGTGTCTTTACCTCTATTTAATTTTCTTAATTAGGTCCAAACATTGAACTCTTAAATTTTTATTATATGTTTAGTATACTATGTATACTATATATACATTGAATTTTTCACTTTTTCTTACATAAAGAGTAGTATGAAGACATCACAAAAGATGTGAGGAAAGGTCATGTTCTGATGTGAAATTTTAATAATATAATATTAGGTTTTTCTTTTCTTTTTTTTTTAATTGTTGTTAATCCTCACCCAAGGATATTTTTTCATTGATTTTTAGGGAGAGAGAGGGAAAGACAGAGAGAAACATTGATGTGAAAGAACCACATCAATTGGTTGCGTACTGCATGAGGCCCAACTAGAGCTTAGGCCAGGGAGGAGCCTGCAACCAAGGTACGTGCCCTTGACCAGAATCGAACCTAGGACCCTTCAGTCCACAGGCGGATGCTCAAGCCCGAGGCACCTCACCACTGCACGAATCCATGCTCGGGGCTTCTAGTTGTTCTACAAAATCTCCTAACTTTGTATTTGATAATTAGAATTCTACTATAGCAGAGACTGCTACTTGTCCAATAATATTCATTGTGTTAATAATAGAAATATAAACTCAGCTCTATTTTGGTGTCTGTTTCAGTAGCTTAGATTATACCTTCAATAATGTAAAATTCATCTCTGTCATTAACCAGATTTTGTAATGTTGAAAGTTAGTCTCTTTGGATTTCCATGGGCTACATGTGCTCTGAGGGTTTTTCCAACTCTAAATGTCCGTAAGTCTACCTGAAGGATCAAATTAATCTGGTGAGTCACTTAATATTCTTTAGTGAGAAAAAATTCCACTTCAGAGTCTATTTCCCTCCTCAGCACCCATTAAGTGACTTAGATAGCCCATTCTTTGAAGTTGCATGACATTAGCATTTTCCAGGTTAGACCACTAATTGCCCCTATATAACATGAATGGTTGGACTAGGGAGGGACCCCAGAAGTACGGGCTTCATAAAACAAGCTGAAGGAGAAAAGAATTATTGGAGAAAAATAGAGGAAAAGGAAAGCAGTGAGACCTTCTCTCACCAGAAATGAGAAAGAACAAAAGAACAAAATTGATATTTGCCATAGAGAATCTTTAGAGAGACATTCAAGAAAAAGTATATTTATAGTGGATATATTGTTGGTTTTCAATGGAACTGTTAGTGGCTATAGAGTTCAACTAATTACAGTATATTACTAATGTGGCCAATGTTTAGTCCCTACAAGGGTCAGTTAACTGTGTCTTGTAGCATAACCACACATCATGTCCCTAATTTTGGCCAACTGTGAACCGCGTCCAGCATGGCCAATGGTGAACCTGAGGAGGGGCGGTGAAGGATTAAAGAAAACAGACAAGAGAATATAGTTGGGGCCAGGTGGATCACTGCACCTGGATGAAGACACGGTGACCCAGTCTGAAAGCCAAATCTTTATTTTATAGTCAGATCACACAAGGCAAAACAAGGAAGTGGTCAAGATATTTACAATGTTCTTGGGAGTTTCAAATCTGCTTCTTTCCTGTTATTGCAGTTCTCTGAACTCTATCAAGCTTTGTTTTGACAACACTTGCTGTACCTCCCACAGCCCACATCCCTCAGCTACCTAGCACTACAAGGTCAGACTATAAGGTCAAGCTTACATACAACCATAGCCTTTGGCTATAATTGTGCTGGGAGGCTTTGCCCTCCAAGCTGGGACTTGTATGTGGCTTTTCCACAAGAGGACCACGCCCTCTCTCGTCAGTCTGAGGCTTGATCCTGTCCAAACACTGTAGCCGCTCTCCACACAACTGTCTCCAAAGTGCATGTTCTTTGTCATAAAAGGGACCGGTTGTGTATGAATCAGTGGAAATCTCTTCTCACCACTAGGAAAATTTTTCAAGGCAGGTGGTAGATCAGTAATGTCACTTTAGCATATAAAGTACAGTGTGTGTTCTCACATTGAAAAGTAAGGGCAAGATTTGTCAGCTATCCAATTGTAATTGAGTATTTGGCCTAAAAATCCAATCAAGTTTAGTTTAGATAATCAATGTGAGGATTGATGTCATTTACTAAGAGCACTACTACTTCAGGGAGATAAACTTAAGTGACTTTGGTGACCCTGGCCTTCTACATGAAAACAGGAGCAGTGGAAATGATGAGAAATCACGCAATTAATGCTGCACCTAATGTGATAGCAAACTGTTAGGTCCATGCGAACAGGAGCCAGGCCAAGAGACTTTGTGAAACTTTAAGAAATTTTATTGTATTCTCTCACAGAGACCAGTATATTGCTGTCAGCACTGAGGGAATGTTTATGTTCTCTTATATAGGGACTAAATCAGGATTGCATCAGCCAGCTGTGCTGCCTGAACAACACAATGTCCTTGGAAGACAGAAGGATATCTGGTGGGCAGAGAGGAGCACCTGTGTTGGTGGAGAGGAGTGCTTGAGTTGGTAGGGGAGTGCATCTCATTTTGCTTCTGCAGGTGCTGGCCATTTGCGTCAAGTTATGGGAAAAAACTCCATATATTTTTTTAAAAATGCCCAAACAGGAGAGGCCATTGATAGCACATCCTAACAAAAATTGTAGTAACAAAAACTCATTCATCAGACTCTTGACTTTGGGCCTGTGATTCAGAGGAATCAGAAAATCACATTGTGAATGGATCTTAAGTGCCTGATGATAGAACAAAATATATTGATTTTATGAAAAACACTTATAATACTTAGCATTTTCTATCATAACTAGAGGCCTGATACATGAAATTCATGCAAGGGGCTCGGCCCTCACAGCCACAGCAGCCACCTTGGCCCTTGTAGCCTTGGTCCAGAAGGTCGTCCAGAAGGATGTCTGGAAAGTCGTTCTGCTGTCTGGTCTAATTAGCATATTATGCTTTTATTATTATTATAGATTCTTTGTTCAAATGTATTTCCTCACTAGATATTTTCCACAAAGGAAGCACAATTTCTTGTCTTCTCAATACTACTATCTTCTCAATGTTTTTAATACAACCCACCCATGAACAGTAAAATTTTTTCAGATGCATGGTTATAGTGTAAACACAAAATTATGAGTCACAATTACTATAGTATTAATTTTACTTTTATAAGTATATTTAAATTCTGGTTTATTGTGTATTTAAATTAAAAGCTTATTAGAATAAATAAATATAATTAGATACGCAAAAGCATATTTCCAGTAAGAGAGATCTCTAAACATCATTCATTTAATCTAGATAAATTCCAACTGAAAAGTAAGTTTAGTCTTACTTTAGACTTTAACATGGAAATTAAATGGACTCCAGTTTAGTGTACATTTCAACAGAAACATTAAGAAAAGTATTTGCTTAGTTTGTACTTCTTAAAGCAGATGAAGACAAAACAGAAATAAACAGTGATTAAATTACATAGAAATTTCAAGATGAAATAAAACAATTCTGTACTGCTTCAAGGTAATGGCAAAAGTGTTTCTGGCAAGAGAAGCATAATTAAC
This sequence comes from Myotis yumanensis, assembly GCF_028538775.1. Taxonomy (NCBI): domain Eukaryota; kingdom Metazoa; phylum Chordata; class Mammalia; order Chiroptera; family Vespertilionidae; genus Myotis; species Myotis yumanensis. Next base: position 221,479,232 of record NW_027223752.1, on the reverse strand, counting down.
AGCAGTGCTAAAGCTGAGCTTTACATTCTTTTGGCAATTGAGTCTACTAAGTCGTAAGCTGTTAAGTAGGGTGTTTGTGTTTCATATTAATTTGCATTTCACTGCACTGCTTTTTGCTATTTTGTAAGCATGAAACAGGGAGGTCTGGGTCCAACATAACAAATTACTGAACAAAAATAAAAAATTGCTCTCCAAGCAGCTTTGTGTTTCTACTGGGTCTGTCATGCTGTGAGTAAAAGAGAAAAGAAAAAAAAATACAACAGAAAGAAAAGAAAAAGAAGTGTTGATTCTTCAGAGGCATCTCAGCACCAGATCTGCACTATCAAAAATAGTCCTCGAACATAGAGTTATCTAGAAATTCAGCAGTTTGCAAACATGTGCACTGGGGAGTTGTTTTTTCACACTAAAATTTTTTGCTACACATCAGCAAGTCCTTGAGGACAGCCTGCTGGCTCCGAGGGCCTGCAGTTGGCTGTCGAAATAGCAGAGCAATACTATTTAGCCAGTACTAACAGGGAAGCCATGATGGGTCTGCTCTTGAAAGTGATTACTACATGTGACCAAAAATTGTTGAACCCCTGGGATCAAAAAGCATGACTTCATTTTAATACTTAGTGCTTGACCTTTGATGCCTATTCTTCTTCTTTAGAAGTGCTAATATACACATCACCTGTTTTTCCCCGTAGGTGTTGATCACAAAATATGGAATGAAAGACAACTGATTTCCCAAAACAACACATCCACTGTGTGTGCGTTTGTGCTTGTATATACATGTGTGGGCAGGTGTGTGTGTTGATCATCCATTTTGTGTTTTGGTTAGCAGCTGGCAATGATAAAATGATAAACAGAAAGTCTCTTGCCGTAGGAGAGGGTATTCTTATCCAGGTCTGTTAGTTCTCTTCACTACTAGAAAGTGTGTTACTACATAGTAATTTTCTTAAAGTCATTAGAAAATTTCAGCTTCCTTTTCCCCCTGTCAGCTTCCCTGCACATATTAATGTGGGCTTTAATAATTGTATCTTGATCTAATTAATTCCTATGCCCATGAGGTAATCCAAAATATTTTAAGGTTCTTTGACCTCTGACCTGCTTGTTTTAATGTACTTATATTTTTTTTCACCAAAAGCCTGCAAGAGATCAGGTATGTAAAAAAATACAACTTTAATAAGCAAGGGGATAGCAGCTCTTTATTGAAGGAGCTTGTGTATTGGCAGCAATCCAGACAGCAAATAAAGTTGTTTAAATATTTGCTCATTAGTGAAATGAAATGGTATCCATTTAATTCATTCCCATTTCATGTTTCCTGTGTTTCAAAGCAACTTTTAATACACACACTCTAAAGGTTTCTCTGGAGCTCTGGTGTTATAATTTGCTGCCTTTTTTTTCTGTGACTAGATATAAATTAATGAAGTCATACTGAATGAGGTGTTGGGCTTCCCCGAAAACCCTCGCGACTCATTTGTTTGAGAGTTTGGCTGTAAATTGCAATGACTGCAAAATCACAAGATGTGCACCATTAGCAGGACCCAGGGGCTGAGGTATGATAATGAAGGTGACTGGGTATCAGATCAGATAGCTGATGCATTCCAGGACTATTTAGGGCAACTAAGAGCTTGTCACAGTAGGAGAAGTTGCTGGGTGGCACTAGGTTTATCTTGAGACAGTCAGAAGGGGAGATAAAATGCACATTAATCCCTAAGGATAAGTAGTCGTTGCTGTAGTATTGGATAAGCATCTGTTTTGTCAAATTTAGCCTAACTGTGGGCAAATGGCCAAACATCAATGGTAAGTGATTGGAGGGGGTTGGGGTCAGAGTTGGGGATGCAAAAAGAGTAATAGATGTGTCCAGCTCACTCTGGTTATACATTCCAGTGCTGTCTTCTCATCCACATTTACTGAGAACTCTGCATTTTGGGTGGTGACAAAGTTAGTATTTTCATTCTCTTCTGATTTTCTTTATGCCTGATTTCTGCCCTAGGGAACCTAGAGAGCAGGATGGTGAGGCATTACCATCTCTAAACTCCAACAGGCATCAGTACCCTTCAGACTGAGTTCCTTGAGGTTAAGGATATTGTGTTATTTCATACCTTTCCTCTTCGGTGTCCGGCACCATATTAGGAAAAATTAGGTATTGCATACATATTTGTTAAATAAGTTTCTTCTGACTAATGACAATAGTTATCCTTTATTATTTTTATTCTTTCTAAAAAGGAACATTGCTAAAATCAGAGCATACGCCTTTAGATAAAGCAGAGCACAGGAGTTTTTCTTTAATTAAGCACATGCTGGCCCCCAATCCCATGTATTACTTGCTTTTACTTAATGTGTCTGAAAAAGCTAAATAAATATACTTGTTACAATACAAGAACAACATTAGCCTGGGGGGTATCGTCAGAGGTCACTGTTTCTACCAGAAAAAAAGGCAAGATTTGGAACAGAAACCCAAAGAATTATTCATTTATTTTGAATACTACTCTTAACAGTTCTGCTTAGAGAAAAGGTTAGCTGACCTCTTACTTTTCCTTTCAATTATGCTTGCTTAATGACAAATTTAGAGCCAAGGGGATTTTTGAAATTCTGGCTAAATTCCCATGCAAACAATGCATTTTGGGGGAAAAAAAGTGTTGAAGTGACTCTTTAGAAGTTGCGCCCACTTTTGCAAGATTAATTCTGTAAATACACAGTTGATAAATTGCTGTATCAAGGTCACAGACACTAGATATGGGGCACATGTTTTCAGGGATTTAGATCTAGTTCAACATTTATGTTTACATCTCAACAATATTGTATTTTTCATGAAGTCTTCAGCATACTTCTCAGCCTCCTTTTCCAAGGCAAATAGAAGGACAATTTTAGAAGGGAATATCTAAGTATTTTTTCCACTCCTGATTTCAGACCATTTATAGGCCATGGAGGCTTTTCTCTCGCTGCCTGGGGGAGTTTGTTTCCTAGCTCAGTTTCTAGCTAGTCCATTTTCCTGTAAATTCTACATTGCTCACTGTGGTGTGGTCTCCAAGGTGGAGCCCAAGGAAACTCATCTCCCGATATTCGCTCGGTTGTGTGGTCTCACAGATTGTATCAGGATTGTTTTGTGTAACCAATAGAATGTGGATGAGGCTGAAGAATTTACCACTTCTAACTTCTTCTCTTGAATTGCTCACTCACTGAGCTAAACTGGCTAGGGTGTCACTATATGTATTTTTATAATAGTTCCATTAATATTCCACATTCTGTTCATCTATTTCTCTAATGATGGGCATTTAGTATTTTCAACTTTTAGTTACTACTATGCTATGACTATCCCCCTCTCTCAGCTCAGCCATCTGCTGTGATTTCTACCACTCAATGGTTATCATCCTGGTTCTGGATCCTGCTCTCCAATGCCTGGCTGGTCACTCTCCCCATACCTCTTACCTGGACCTCTCCCGGGGTCTGCCTCACCATGGCAAATGCTCTCAGCACTCACTTCCTGAGCAAGGGGCTTGGCCAGTTACCAATGCTGTATCCTGAAATGGAAGCTTCCCCACATCTTTCTCAGATCAACTAGTTGGTACAAAATGATGAATTAAATAAAATCATTATTGCTTCTCACGGTTGTTCTTTTTTTATTCTGCTCATCCAATGGCTATCAAAGTAAAATTTGCAGTTTGTGTGCCTCATTAATAATGGCCTGGCTGCCCGGCCAGTGTGGCTCAATGGTTGAGCCTTGACCTATGAACCAGGAGGTCATAGCTCGCATCAGGGCACATGTGTGGGGCATGCAGGAGACAGCTGATTGATGATTCTCTCTCATCTATTGATGTTTCTATCTCTCTCTCTTTCTCCCTTCCTCTGTGAAATCAATAAAAATATATTTTAAAAATGGCATGGCTATTAATTGCTGCTCTTATCAGTATCTTTGATAAATACAGTTTAGAAATAAAATATATCATTGTTGTTTTCCCTCATATTTGTGTTTGATATTGTAATCGAATCCAATTCAAAGAGAAGAGGACAACTAGGCATTATTTGAACAACAATAGCTTCTCTAGTTCTATAATAAAATTCATGTGCATTTGTTAACAAATATCTATAGCCAATTCACACTGAAAAAAAAAATCAAAAGGGATCAGAATCGCTGGGACCTTACTCTGATTGTGTTTGCATTATTAGAGTCTTGTAATATTTTACCATTGAGTTATGCCTGTGGTTTCTCTGTTGGATTTCCACCCATGTGGTTTAAGATTGAATATCTAAAAATACATGCCCAGTCCCTGGAACATTTAAATGTGATAAAAATCAATTTTACCTATGCGATTCCCAGCTGAATGCCACTTCTGATGTACATCAGCTTCCAAAGAAATTAAAAGATAAGTAACATGATTACAATCAGATTAGCTTGTCTAGGCAGACAAACGAGATTACAGAGTTGTCTGAGTAAAGATACTTCCTAGTGAGACCGGTTTACATCACATTAAACAAAAATGAGTTTCCAATATGTGTGCTATATAACAAAGTGAGTAAATGGAAAACGGCACCCTTGTGGCTGAATATGAGTCAGGAAGCTCGCCGTTATTTTGTGACTATTCAAGAATTGACTGCCTGTCAGAGCACTTTATGAGGTACCTTAGAAAAAAACAGAATCATTCTCTGAGATTTGTTGCTCAGACTAAAAGAAGTATTCTTTGATTAATAGAACTCATGAAAGTCTAAAGAGGAAATCAGAACACGGAAAAATCTTGGATCCCAACTTATTCTATTCTAGAGGCCCAGTGCACAAAATTCGTGAATGGGTAGGGTCCCTAGGCCTGGCTGGCAATCAGGGTCAATTTGTGGGGCAACTGACGGGGCGATTGGGGGGCCCCACTGGCACCCACCTTGGCTGGCCTGGGGCCTGCAGGCCTGGGGCAGCTCCTGAATTGAGCGTCTGCCCCTGGTGGTCAGTGCATGTCATAGCCACTGGTCATTCCATTGGTTGTCCCACTGTTTCAGTCGATTTGCATATTAGACTTTTATTATATAGGATTGTAGAATAAGATCACAACAAATATTTAGAGGGTAACTCACAACAAGGCTCACATCTAACTAAAAAAGAGACATACACATGAATGATTACTAACTAGATAATATACAACAAATGAGGTGGGCTCAGTTTCAGTGAACACAATATCCATAGTGAGGGATGGGGAAGCTCTTGACTCTATTTATCTTAATTATTAAATATTTTATTATTATAATTCTTTTTGCCCAGGAAGGGGGAAATAAAATTATATAGGGAAAAATAGAAAATAATTGAGAAAAATTTATTCAAGCAAGTGTGATAATGCTACACTAAGCTATTTTCTTTTTAGCCTGTAATTATTTTGGTTATAAAGAAAACAATATGCAGAAAATTAAAATAATTAAAGTGCCTTCATGATCATACACTAATATATATGCCTTGATGATTGGACAATTCCAAGAGCAAAACTGCTCTAGCAACAAGTTTTAAAAATAAAAAAAAAAGCCAAGCAGACAACAAAACTTCAGAAGTTAGAGTCAGAGATGTCACAAGAAAGAGAAGAGTCCCATGAAAGTGAGTCCTAACCAGGAGAGCTGATTGTACATCACAATGGAAAGCCAGTTCCCCAAATGTTCCGGCTTAAAATGCCCAATTTCCCTATCACACGTTTTGTTTTAATTTGTCTTTTGATTGCAGAGTTACAATACTTCAAATTCCTTCGGATTGTACAGAAGAACATATTCATTGAACAAATAGTGCTTTTCAGAATAACTTGCTGACAAAATATTACCAAGCATCTATTTAGAATTTAGGAGATTTACCATTTGCATGATTCAAAAAAGGGAAGAAAACTCTATGTAGGTAGCGCATTCATCATTGGCTTCGGTTGACCTTGTCATAGAAAATGCAACCATAGCTTTTCTTTATACAAAATGTCAAGGGTAAAGGAATGGCAGGGCAATAATTGTCAGCTAGGAATCTTGGGAAATATGTCAAGTAAACGTTTTTCTTCTTCTAAACATATAGCAGTACTTTATGGCCTTAATTTCAGGGAACTCCAGTTGTACATATAACCTAAATATCTGATTACAAAATGCCACCATTTTAAGAAGCCCTTAGACCTGGACTTAGATTCTTTTTTTAAAAAACAAAAAAAAATGAAGCTTAAATATTATCAGAGAAATGCGAAGCGCCCAGTGTAGTGCTTGGACGAGAAAAGCGGCCAGGTGCTTTGACAAAGCACAGTGATCCTCAGGAATATGTTTTTGATAAATATTCTACCAATTATTGATAACTCCTTCTGTGATCAGAATACTTAATTTCTGGTACTTCTTTCCAGAAATCAATAGTTAACTCACTTTTCAGCACAAGCCTTTGAGTGGGAGTTTTCCTAGAGATTCTGTTTCTATAGACTGACATATTTTATGAGCAGCTTAAAGGTGGGACAACCATCCCGGAATGCATCGGCCTTGAAGGGATAGCCATAAATAAATAAATAAATAAATAAATAAAATTAAATAAATTATCTTTGTTTTCATGGATCTTTGAACACAAGTCCTCATTTTTTTCTGGGTTTTGGACTTTCTGTCTCTTCCTTGCCTTCTCTTTTGTTTTTTCCTTCTACAATACAAATTTTTCATCTAATAAATGGGGCTTAATAACAGCTCCTCATGTGGTTGTTGGGATGATCAAATGAGTAAACCTCTGCCTGTTTTGTTGCCTACTATAGTCGCCTTGTATAGAACACATAGCAAGTGTTCAAACAACATTTATTATCATTATTCTCTTAATCTAGCACAAAACAGGCTTGTTCCCCATAAAGCAATGTCATCTGTGTTACACTGTATCAAAGTTGTGTGTCACTGGACTGCATGAGATAACAAATGGCTATTTTTTTTTTCTTTTTTGCTTAATATATGTCAAATAGTGTTGTTCATTTAGCACAATTTACACACTGAGGTAGCATATTTGAGATGTCTTTGTAAGTTAAAGTCTTCTTGAATTATAGATTGTCCACCATACTTATGGAGAGAAAGTGAAGCTATTTGGTTCATCATTTCTTTCAGGGCTTTGTTTTTGCCTCCAAAACTGTCTCTTATTTTTAGCTCTATTGAAAATTACATTTTATGTATTATTTTATTCAATTGGCTGAATGCTCCTGTGTTTTAAATCATTATCTTGAGCCATAAATTTATCTAGGATTAGCTGCTCTTCTTTAAGATTATCCTACTGCATTTTAACCTGTCCTAGGCCTACTCCATTCTAGACTTCTGTGTTATTTTCTCAGGATAGAACTTCTATTACTCTGGTTCCATGCGTCTGTTGAAATACCAAATTTAGTGAGTGATTTGTTCTATCTGTTGGTTTCTTCTTCATTTAGTGCTTCATGTGTGGGGCTGTCTGGCTCAGCACCGTGACTGCAGCAGGAGATAACCATGGTCTCAGATTTCTGTCACTCAACACACTAGTTGTAAAAAATTGTACCTGCAAAGAGACCCAGAGCTATTTCTTGATAGCCTTCCCTTCTTATGATATGCCTTGGTCAATAGTGAACTTAGTGTTTATCCTTGAATATGTGCCTTTGTATACAAACTTGAAATCCAAATACTTTTGTTTATCGAAATACCTGAGTCTCTAATCAATTCTCATGTATTAAGTCAAGAGGAGTCTCTTCAATAAAAGGGTCAATTATCTCCCTACAATTTAGTGATTATCAGAAAGCATGACTATACAATTGCTTTTTTTTCACATTTTTTGAGTTCATTTGTGTTTTGAATTATCACCTTAATCCTTACATATTCTACTAGAAATTTTCTTTTCCATAGTAAAATTTTTGGTTTAAGGTATGTAATTCATTTCCTGCTTCTAAAAAAATCTTGGTTTAAGAGTTGATTTGCCCTAAATATATAAAGCAATGCAAAGTTCCTGTTCCTTCAAAAGTTTTTGGAATAAGTATGAAACCGATTTCCCTCTGTCTGCCAGGTTATTAAACCCTTGAGACATAATTAGGAAGACTAAGGGTCCAAGTGGTAAAGAAACTGTTAATACCTCTCTCACTAATAAGGGCTTTTTCAGAGATTTTCAAAAAAATTCTCTGATTCTTACTATTAAGAAAGTCCTTGAAACATCTTAAATTTCTTCTTTAAGAGAATTACTAAATGCATTCACTGTAGTATTCCCTGCAGTAGCATACTGTGTGGTATTTAAAAATAATGATGTAAATTGGAATATAGAAGCATAAAGTATTTCTAAAAAATAGTGTGTAAAAAAAAGAAGTTGCAGAAAAATACATAACAGTGATAATATCCTATATAGTAAAAGGCTAATATGCAAAATTGACTGAACAGTGGAACCACTGGTCCCTATGATGCACACTGATCACCAAGGGGCAGATGCTCAATGCAGGAGCTTCCCTCTGGTGGTCAGTGTGCTCCCACAGGGGGAGTGCCGCTCAGCCAGAAGCCCTGAGCTGGGCTCACAGCTGGAAAGCACAGCAACAGTGGTGGAAGCCTCTCCCACCTCCATAGCAGTGCTAAGGATGTCCAACTGCCAGCTTAGGCCCACTCCTGAGGATTCTCAGACTGCAAGAGGGCACACGCTGGGCTGAGGGACGCCCCCCCACCCAAGTGCACGAATTCCATGTACTGGGCCTCTAGTATTATATACACATTATACATAGAAATTTTAAATCTGTCAATCTATCTATCTATCTATCTATCTATCTATCTATCTATCTATCTATCACAAATCCAAAAAGTAAGACTGCATCTGTGAACACATGACTATGTGTGTCAATGGAGAGAGACCTCTGGAACAATACTCAACTACTCATGTGGAAGAGGGCCAGTGGTAGAGGAATGGGGAGAAGTCAGGGATTGCAATAGGAGACAAAGTAGAAAACAGATTTACTTCTAATACTCAAGTCCCATCACTAGATGAGTATATAGAAAAATACACTATGGGATACTTCTCAGCCGTAAGAAAGAAGGAAACCTTACCCTTTGCAACAGCATGGATGGAAAGCATTATGCTGAGTGAAATAAGCCAGTTACAGAAAGACAGATACCATATGATTTTATTCATATGTGGAATCTAATGAACAAAATGAACTAAGAAGCAAAATAGAGACAGACTCATAGATACAGAGAGCGGACTGACAGCCATTGCGGGAGGGGGATTGGGAGGCTGGGTGGTGGGGGAGGGATTGAGCAAAAGAGAAAAAACTAATGGACACAGACAACAGTGTGGTGATTGCCAGGGAGAGAGGTGGGAGGAGGTAGAAGAGAGTAAAAGAAATAGAAAGAGCTCTTGAAAAAAACCTTTGACTACCTGTGTCCGAGACACATATGACCTGTGACTCAAATTTTCAAGAGCTTCATGAGTTTGAAATTTCTATTTGAGATAGTAACACAAAACTCATCAAGGACCAATAAATTCCTGGCACAAAACAATTTAATACATGGACCAATTTTCTTACTGTGGTAAAATGTACAAACATAAAATTTACCATCTTCAATATTTAAAAAAAAAAATTAAAAGAATAATGTATTTATGTATTACTTTAGTACTTGGTAAATGATCTGGAAAAGTAAAGTGTAAGGCATTACACTTTTAACTACACCCCCCCCCCCCAATATTCTCAAAGAAAGATTAGTAAATATTTGGTTTGGACTGGACACTAAACTTACAAGTTTAACTTAAAATGGACACTAATATTATAAGATTCTGGAAGGTGAAGAGTACATAATAACCATAAATTTTTTATCACCAGTCATTCTACTTGAAATTTTTCTTCTTTATCATCATCATCACCATCATCCATTTTTACTAAGTGGTTATCATGTATACAAATGCATGATGCATATGTATATTTGTGTGTGTGTGTGTGTGTGTGTGTGTGTGTGTGTGTCAAGAGGCTAGAAATACAAACAGTCCATGAAAGTTTATCATTTGTAGAGTTTGGGGATATTAGGACAGATACATTTAAATGTTAACTGACAATAAAGAAGAGTATAACCTAGCTGCAAAATGGGTGGCAACCAACCACAAGCATTAAGTGTGCTCTGAACTATAGGAGACAGATATGATTGCAGAGTGGTACCATGAATGACATCTCAAATAACAGAAACACTTCCATAGGTGAAGAGAATGTACATGTACTCTAGGTAGAGGATCTCAAAAGAATAAGGACTGATAGGAGGATGGTATATAGTATGTTCAGAAAATGTTAAATAGACATTCTGATATATCCTAGGTATTTGGACTCAAATAATTTGAAAGCCTCACATCAATTAAGAATTGAATGACACTTGATAATATTTTTTAAATCTAAGATCAATGATTATGCTACCTCATAGGGGGAAAACAATTTTAAATCCAAGTGCCTTATAAACAGTAATATGTTTCCCTTAGCCTTAGTTTCTCCTCCTCTAAAATGTGAGTTTTAGCAGATGGTCACTGTGGTTGATTCAAGGCATTCACTTTCAAATACAGATTTTGTTCCGGGTTTTGTTTCTAGATTATCAGCCATCTAGACTGATTGTTAATCAAGGCCTAGTTTGGTCTAACTTTGATGTAAAATATAAAATAAAAGGGAGGAAAATAGTCCAGAAATCAGGAGAATCGGATGCTAGCTCCAGCTTGGCCCTTAGCAGTTGTGAGAATTGAGGTAGGTCCTTAAAATCTTTAGGCTTCAGTTTCTTCTTATAATTTTGGGGTAATAATTTCCAATGATATTCTATGTATGTAGTGTGAATCAATATTATAATATATGAAAATAATTGGTAAAATTTTAAATGATCTTAAATATAAAGCACAATGACATTAAATTCAAACATTTGCAACAAAAATATAAAACACCTTAATCATATTGTCCTCTTACTATTCCTTGAAAATGAAACCAGTATCCAATTTCTCTCCTTTGCATTACTGTGCCAGCTGAGCCTGGAATGCTCCCTGACAGTATTATCTGCAAGGCTCATTCTCTTACTTATTTTAATCTCTACTGAAATGTCACCTTATCAGAGAGGCCTCCCTCCCCGACATCCTATATCAATTAGCACCACTCACCCAGGTACCGCTATCTCCCTCACCATGTCTTATTTTATATCAACAACTGAAACATTATCAAGTTATTCACTTATCTAATTTTTCTATCTGATACTTCCTTCCTCCAACACACCGGAGTGTAAAACCCATTAGAAGAGTGATTTTGGTTTGGTTTACTGTCAATCTCTAGTCTCTCATAGAGTGCTTGACCTAAGGTAGGCAAACAATGCATAATTATCAAAGGACTGAATAAATTGCCTGAGGGAGATTTGAATTTAAACACATAAGCAAAATGAATTTTGTGATATTTCGTATCCTATAGTAGCTCACTTAATAATCCTTCACATTTATCAAGGAAATAATGGAAACTCATATGATGAATGCATCATGTCAAAGTGCCAACATTCCTTTGACTCTTACTAATATGATTTCTTTTTAGAACTGTGTAATGATGTCTATTGCAAGGAAATGAATTGGTGTTTATGTCTTGTCAAAACATGACACAAATATGCCAAATATATGGAACTTTATTTAAGTCTCCAGGAGAATCAAGCAGCCCTTCATTGTGTAAAGGCCAATTACATAAATAAATAAATAAATAAATAAATAAATAAATCCTAATTATTTGTACAGCCAAGGTGGAAATATGGAAAACAATGATAAGTAAAAACATATTAAGTGTCATGCACACCATAGGTATGCATATGTCAAAACCATATTAGATGACTTGAATTTTATATCTTTATCTATATCTTCAGGAGAATGGAGAAATTAATAAGGCTAGAAAGAGATTATCCAGAAGGATGTGAAACAAATCAGAGTAATATGTTGACAAGATAACTATTCTAACAAATTAAAATTTGACTATAAATAAAATTTTCTCTACTTTTTCAGGGGGTATACTTTCAGAAGACAGCAGCTGGGATCCACACATCTCTGATTAGAGAGTATTCTTAAGAATAATGTATTATTTGGTAAGTCACAAAACCTTAAACCAATTATATGTTGAATTAAAAAAAACAACCTTTTGGCAATTTGTAACAATGCCACCAGGAATTGATTATATCTTCAATAAAAATAGTTTTGACATTTTCAATTGAGCCATGCCTCTTTATATTAATAAAATTCCAACATTTCTCATAATACTAAATGTAAAATGCCAAAGTCTAAACTGATATGTGATAAATACTGTTCTTTTATTTATCAAAATACAGCACATAAAATCCTTTTGATCTTCATATACAGAATTTACTAGTATGTAAAAGACTGAGTTAGCATTTATTTTAACATGAGCCTTTTTTCAATATAAATTTATTGATTTCAGAGGGTAAGGGAGAGGGAGAGAGAGATACAAACATCAATGATGAGAGAGAATCATTGATCATCTGCCTCCTGCACTGGGGATGGAGCTGCAACCTGGGCATGTGCCCTTGACCAGATCGAACCGGGGACCCTTCAGTCCACAGGCAGATGCTCTATCCACTGAGAAAAACTGGCTAGGGCAACATGAGCCTTTTGAAGACATAAAGACTCTAACAATATTGGTAATTTAGGTAAGATCATAGGCTGCATAAAGAATATGACGGTATCCTTCTGGGAGTTAATGAAAGTTAAGAAGGCCATTAAATTAACTGATAAAAGCTAAGCCTCAAATCCAAGGAGTTTTAAAGAAACTAAAAAAAAAAAAGTGGTAGTACATGTTCTCACATGAAATCTGGAGAAAGAGTAGATTTTGTGGTATCTTCAGTGAGCTTCCCATAACACCATCAGCTTTCATCATAAACTCATTTTGGTTTACAAATGCTACAAAGGTGAGTGTGTGTGTGGATGGACAGAGAGAAGTGGATGGGATATTCTTCATACATGGATATGTCAGCCATGGATGTGCCCAAAAGGGGAGTTTTTAACCCAATTGCTACTATGTATAATGGCTGCATTGGATAAGTAGATAAGTAAGTTGCCAAGACAAACTAGTAAAGGAAAGAACTTAGAGTTTCAGCAATGATAAACTTCTTTCTGGAATCATATCCATTAGTAATACCTTCTCTTCCCCTCACATTTTAGAGGCTGATATAAATACGACATCCTGAAGAAACTCAGGTTAGACTGCTGTTTGTCCATAGAACAGATGGGACCAGAAATGTGTCTCAAAACAGTGTTTGACAAAAATACAATATAGCTCTGTTAACAAACATGTATTGGAACAGTGTGACTCAAATTTCTCAAACCTGTGTGGCTGAGGGGTAAGTAGATTCAATCACTAGGAATCTGGAGACATACCATCATGTTTAATTATTGCAAGCTGGATGGTTCTGTTTGAAGTTTTTCATGGAAAACATATGATGTTTGTTTTAATATACAATATTTTAAGTTATCAATAAATGGTGGGAATGTTCTCTACTTATTTTAAGTAGGACTGCCAACTTAGGAAGATCAACTGTTACATTGAATGCATCAGCTAAAAGAATGGACTGGGATTATAATAGGTGACATAATTCTAGCAAGTTTTCTTCATTATGTTCTCACTGGAGGCCTGGTGCATGGATTCATGAAAATCAGAATGAAATTAATTAGAAGGTGGCCAGCAGGTCAGGACTGGGTGAGATGGGCCAGACATGCCCTGTAGCCAACCTCCCACAGTCCCTCCCTGGCTGGCTGTACTTGGGACAGCACTGGGGCTCAAAAAACATCTGTAGAGTGAACAGGGTCCCTCCAGCAGGTGGGGGTCCCTTGGCCTGGCCTGTGAGGATCAGGCCAAAACTGGCAGTCTGACATCCCCTGAGGGGTCCCGGAGTGTGAGAGGGCACTCTGCAAAGTTGCTGTCACTCAGCAGCTCCTGCATTGAGCGTCTGCCCCTTGGTGGTCAGTGAGCGTCATATCTACTAGCTGGTTGGCCAGTTGCTTAGCCTTCTATATATGTATACTAGAGGCCTGGTGCACAAAATTTTTGCACAGGGGTTCCATTCAGCCCAGCCTGCACCCTCTCCAATCTGGGATCACTGTCTCCTAACTGCTCACCTGCCTACCTGCTGCTCACCCCTAACTGCCCCTCCCAACAGCCGGATCACCCCTAACCACCTATGCCTGCTGGCCTGATCACCCCCAACTGCCCCCCTTGCCGGCCTTGTCGCCCATGCAGCTGCTGTTTGGTCATTACTGTTACTGAGATGGCATCCTGGACAATTTGCTTATTCCTCTATTATTAGTAAACTAGAGGCCCGGTGCACAAAAATTTGTGCACTCGAGGGGAGGGGGGGTCCCTCAGCCCGGCCTGTGCCCTCTCACAGTCTGGGACCCCTCGGGAGATAACGACCTGCTGGCTTAGGCCTCCTCCCAGGTGGCAGAGGGCAGGCCCAATCCCTAGGTGTAGCCCCTGGTCGGGCTCAGAGCAGGGCTGATTAGGGAGTTGGGGCACCGCCCCCTGTCACACTCAAGGCAGGGTCGATGGGGAGGTTGCGGCGCCACCCCCTGTCACGCACAGAGCAGGGCCAATCAGGGGGTTGGGGCTCCGTACCCTGTCACACAAAGAGCAGGGCCCATCAGGGGTTGGGGAGCTCCCCCCTGTCATGCACAGAGCAGGGCCCATCAGGGGGTTGGGGAGCTCCACACTGTCATGCACAGAGCAGGGCCAATCAGGGGGTTGGGGTGCTGCCCTCTATCACCCACAGAGCAGGGCCCATCAGGGGGTTGGGGCGCCACCACTCTCACACTCAGGGCAGGGCCGATGGGGAGGTTATGGCTCTACCCCGTCACACACAGAGCAGGGCCCGTGCGGGGGGTTGGGGGGGTTGGGGCACCGCAACCTGTCACACACAGAGTCGCAGGGGGCTGGGGAGCTCCCCCCTATCAGGCACAGAGCAGGGCTGATCAGGGGGTTGGGGCGCCTTCCCCGTCACGAACAGAGCAGGGCGGATAGGGAGGTTGTGGCCCTGCCCCCTGTCACACACAGAGCCGCAGGATGATCAGGGGGTTTGGGCGCTGCCCCTTGTCATGCTGATCCTGGTGCCGGGAGGCATATTACCCTTTTACTATATAGGATAGAGGCCCGGTGCACGGGTGGGGGCCAGCTGGTTTTCCCTGAAGGGTGTCCTGGATCAGGGTGGGGGTCCCCACTGGGGTGCCTGGCCAGCCTGGATGAGGGGATGATGGCTGTTTGCAGCTGGTCACACACCCTTCAGGGTGGTGGTCCCCACTGGGATTCCTGGCCAGTCTGGGTGAGGGGCTGAGGGCTATTTTCAGGTTGATGGGTGACTGAAGCTCCCAACCGCTCCTTTTTTTCTTTTTTTTTATTCTGGGCCAAGGCCTCTGCTGCTGAAAGCAGGTATCTGGTTTGTTTCGGTTCTATAATCGAAACACTGTATCATCTCCAGCTCTGAGATCCCAGCCGGCTGAAAGCTGGTTTCTGGGGTTTTGTTTAGCTTCTATATTGTTACAATGTTTCAAACTGCCAGCTCAGAGGCCGGCAGCGGCAGGCGGGGAACGTTGGAGTCCTCCTTCACTGAAGCAAGCAAGCCTCATGTCCGCTTCCAGCTGCCTGGCTGCCGGCCGCCATCTTGGCTGGCAGTTAATTTGCATATCGCCCTGATTAGCCAATGGGAAGGGTAGTGGTCGTACGCTAATTACCATGTTTCTCTTTTATTAGGTAGGACTAGAGGCCCTGTGCACGGATTTGTGCACTGGTGGGGTCTCTTGCCCTAGCCTGTGCCCTCTCGCAATCTGGGACACCTCGGGGGATGTCAGACTGCTGGTTTTGACCCGATCACAACAGGTCAGACTGAGGGACCTCACTAGTGCATGAATCTGTGCACTGGGCCTCTAGTATGCATATAAGATCTTTGGTTAATCTCTTCCCAACCTTCCTCTCCCCCTTTCCCTCTGAGATTCATCAGTCTGTTCCATGTTTCCATGCCTGTGCATTGAGCATCTGCCCTCTGGTGGTCAGTGCGCATCATAGCTACCAGTTGAATGGTTTATGATCGCTTAGGCTTTTATATATATAGACTAGAGGCCCGGTGCACAAAATTCGTGCACTGGGGATGGGTGGGGGGTCCCTTAGCCCAGCATGTGCCCTCTTGCAGTCCAGGACCCCTCCCTTGTTACTGCCCACCTGCTTGCTGCTTCCTACGGCTTGGCTTGCTGCTCCTTAGTTCTGCCACGAAGGCCTTGGGTCTGCTGGGTGCCGGGCCTGCGGGTTTGTGTCTCTGATACACCCAGCAGCCCCAGCACCAAGGTGGCGGGCCTTGGGGCTGCTGGGTACAGGCCCCCCATTGCATGTTTGTGTCTTCTATCAGGCCCCCAGCAGCCCCAGCAGCCCCAGCACCACCTAAATAACTTAAGGGAAACTTTATTTAGTCTTCTTTTAAAAGCAATCTAGTTTAAAAATGAGTTGCAGTTAAGACAGAAGAAAGAACATGGTACCTAAGAATGAGATAGACTGACAGAGGAGAGGCTGGGCACTGGTCAGGGGCTTACATGCCAACTATTCTCCACCTGGGAAATGATGTAAAATCGGTTTCTTTAGTTTTCTGCTTAATGGTCTTCTCCAGCACTGAGGTCAGGGGAGCCCCCTTCCAGGCCGTAGGCTGCTTCTTAGAGTCAAAATTTTCGCCATAGGCCTCTGCCTAGGAAAGGACCTCTGCACCCCCAGGGTGCATAAACACACAGGGCTTCCATCAGGCTTTGCTGATCCCGGGGCAGGAGGCCTCTCAGCTCCGCTGATCCAGGAGGCTGGGAGGCCTCTCGGCTCCCTTGATCCTGGGGCCGGGAGGCCTCTCGGCCGCTGATCCAGGCGGCCGGGAGGCCTCTCGGCCCCGCTGATCCCGGGCCGGGAGGCCCCTCGGCCCCGCAGATCCCGGGGCCGGGAGGCCCCTCGGCCCCGCTGATCCCGGGGCCGGGAGGCCTCTCGGCCCCATTGATCCAGGCGGCCGGGAGGCCTCTAGGCTCCGCTGATCCCGGGGCCGGGAGGCCTCTCGGCCCTGTTGATCCAGGCGGCAGGGAGGCCTCTCGGCCCCGCTGATCGGGGCGGCCGGGAGGCCTCTCGGCCCCGTTGATCCGGGCGGCCGAGAGGCCTCTCGGCCCCGTTGATCCGGGCGGCCGGGAGGCCTCTTGGCCCCGTTTATCAGGGTGGCCGGGAGGTCTCTCGGCTCCGCTGATCCCGGGTCCGAGAGGCCCCTCGGCCCTGCTGATCCCGGGGCCGGGAGGCCTCTCGGCTCCGTTGATCCTGGGGCCGGGAGTCCTCTCGGCTCCACTGATCACGGCGGCCGGGAGGCCCCTCGGCCCCGTTGATCCGGGCAGCCGGGAGGCCTCTCGGCCCCACTGATCGGGGCAGCCGGGAGGCCTCTCGGCCCCGTTGATCCAGGCGGCCGGGAGGCCCCTCGGCCCCGCTGATCCCGGGGCCGGGAGGCCCCTCGGCCCCGCTGATCCCGGGGCCGGGAGGCCCCTCGGCTCCGCTGATCCTGGGGCCGGGAGGCCTCTCGGCCCTGTTGATCCAGGCGGCCAGGAGGCCCCTCGGCCCCGCTGATCCCGGGTCCGGGAGGCCCCTCGGCCCCGCTGATCCTGGGGCCGGGAGGCCTCTCGGCTCCGTTGATCCTGGGGCCGTGAGGCCTCTCGGCTCCGTTGATCCTGGGGCCGGGAGGCCTCTCGGCCGCTGATCCTGGGGCCGGGAGGCCTCTCGGCTCGCTGATCCCGGCCTGGCTGCCGCCGCCATCTTGGCTGACAGTTAATTTGCATATACTCACTGATTAGCCAATGAAAAGGGTAGCGGTCGTACGCCAATTACCATGTTTCTCTTTTATTAGTGTAGACTAGAGGCCTGGTGCACAAAAATTTGTGCACTCAGTGGGGGGGGAGGGGGGTCCCCCAGCCTGGCCTGTGCCCTCTCGCAGTCTGGGACCCCTCAGGAGATAACGACCTGCTGGCTTAGGCCTGCTCCCGGGTGGCAGAGGGCACGCCCAATCCCTAGGTGCAGCCCCTGGTCGGGCTCAGAGCAGGGCTGATTGAGGAGTTGGGGCGCCGCCCCCTGTCATGCACAGAGCAGGGCGGATCAGGAGGTTGCGATGCCACCCTCAGTCACGATCAGGGTAGGGCCGATTGGGGTGTTGGGGCACCGCCCCCTGTCACACTCAAGGCAGAGTCGATGGGGAGGTTACGGCGCCACCCCCTGTCACGCACAGAGCAGGGCCGATCAGGGGGTTGGGGCGCTGCCCCCTGTCACTCACAGAGTAGGGCCCATCAGGGGGGTTGGGGCTCCGTACCCTGTCACACAAAGAGCAGGGTCGATCACGGGGTTGGGGAGCTCCCCCCTGTCACACACAGAGCAGGGCCCATCAGGGGGTTGAGGAGCTCCCCCCTGTCACTCACAGAGTAGGGCCAATCGGGAGGTTATGGCTCTACCCTGTCACACACAGAGCAGGGCCCGTGGTGGGGGGGAGGTTTGGGGCACCGCACCCTGTCACACACAGAGCAGGGCCAATCAGGGGGTTAGGGCGCCGCACCCTGTCACACACAGAGCCGCAGGGCGATCAGGGGGTTGGGAGGCTCCCCCCTATCAGGCACAGAGCAGGGCTGATCAGGGGGTTGGGGCGCCTTCCCCTGTCACGAACAGAGCAGGGCGGATAGGGAGGGTGTGGCCCCGCCCCCTGTCAGTCACAGAGCTGCAGGACGATCAGGGGGTTTGGTTGCTGCCCCCTGTCATGCTAATTCTGGTGCCGGGAGCCTCCCTGCTCTGCTGATCCCAGTGCCGGGAGGCATATTACCCTTTTACTCTATAGAATAGAGGCCTGGTGCATGGGTGGGGTCCAGCTGGTTTGCCCTGAAGGGTGTCCTGGATCAGGTTGGGGGTCCCCACTGGGGTGCCTGGCCAGTCTGGGTGAGGGGCTGAGGGCCGTTTTCAGGCTGGCGGGTGACTGAAGCTCCCAACTGCTCCTTTTTTTTCTTCTATTCTGGGACAGCTTTAGCTCTGAGGCCTCGGCTGCTGAAAGCCGGTTTCTGGCCTTGTTTACGTTCTGTATTTGATACAATGTTGTGGTCAGGCAGGCTGAAGCCTGGCTGACTGAAAGCCGGTTTCTGGGGTTTTGTTTAGCTTCTATATTTGCAACATAGTTGCTTAGAGTTGCAGCTGAGAGGCCGGCAAGTCAGGTGGGGAATGTTGGAGTCCACCATCACTGGAGCAAGCAAGCCTCCCTGTTCGCTTCAGTGCATGGCTGCCGGCCGCCATCTTGGCTGACAGTTAATTTGCATAAGGATATGCTGATTAGCCAATGGGAAGGGTAGCGGTCGTACGCTAATTAACATGTTTCTCTTTTATTCGTGTAGATATAGATAGATAGATAGACTAGAGGCCTGGTGCATGAAATTTGTGCACTTGGTGGGTGTCCCTTAGCTTCGCCTGTGTCCTCTCGCAATCCAGGACCCCTTGGGGGATGTTGGACTGCCAGTTTAGGCCCAATCCTACCAGTGAACTAGGGATTGAGCCTAAACTGGCAGTTGGACATCCCTCCCACAATTCACGATCCCTTAAGGTATGTCTGACTGCCAAATGTCCAACTGGCCTGCAGGGATTGGTCCTATACCAGCAGTCGGACATCCCCTGAGGGATGTAGCAGTGAGCCAATTGGCAGGTGGCCAAAGAGGAGCCAGAACCGAGGCCAGAAGCCACACCGCTTGCTCTCAAGCCAGCTTACTGTGCCTGCTGCCACCACTTGATAATGCTGCCGCAGAGTCGGGAGAGGCTCCTGCCATCACAGCTGAGCTGACCAGCTGTGAGCCCGGCTTCTGGCTGAGCGACGCTCCCCCTGTGGGAACACAGTGACCACCAGGGGTCAGCTCCTGCTTTGAGCATCTTCCCCCCTGGTGTTCGGTGTGCATCATAGTGACTGGTCGTTCCGGTTGTTCCAGTTGTTCCATCTAACGGTCACTTAGGCTTTTATATATATAAATAATATTTTGCTAACTTAGCCTTAATACACAACTACAAATAATAATAGTTATTTTTTTCATTCAATATGATTACGTAATTACTAAGGAGTGTTGCCTAAAATATTGACCAATAAAGAAAGCATTAGTGGAAGTTTAATTTGGGGGGGCGCGGGGGCGGGGCGGTGAAGATGGTTTGGGAAGAAAAGGCAAAATTGTTTGTTGTGTGTCTTTGATCCAAGGGTCAGTCTTTCTGACTGACAATGATCACCAACATATTTTTGGGTTTTTTTTTTGTTGTTAATAAAGACATCAATTGGTGATGCTCTTCTTTCCCTTCCCATTTGAAGCTGTAATTTAAACCAAATATAAATGTATTAAGAATTCCATACAGCCCTTCTGGTGTGGCTCGGTGGTTGAGCATTGACCTATGAACCAGGAGATCATGGTTAGATTCCTCGTCATGACACATGCCTGGGTTGCAAGCTCAATCCCCAATAGGGTGCATGCAGGAGGCAGCCAATCATTGATTCTCTCTCATCATTGATGTTTCTATCTCTCTCTCCCTCAGACTTCATCTTTGAAATCAATAAACATATTTTTTTTAAAGAATTACATACAGATTCCAATCCCTGTAACAACATTTCCTTATCCAGTTCACATACTGAATCGTTTTTATAGTTTGTTGTCTAATTTTATTTTTAGTTTTATTTTATGCCATAAAGTTATTTATAGTTTTTGCCATGGAAAATGTTCTTTAGGAATATTAAATCTTGAAAACATAGCCACGAAGCTACCCAACTTGGTAGGTCATTGCTCAAAAGAAGACTGAATTTATTCCATTAATTGAGCTTTAAATTCCTTTGTGCCTCCTTACTTTTTTTTCTTTTTGTCTTCATAAGAAAGAAACAAATCAGCAATAAGAATTTAACTCTGGGAAAAAGAACTGTCAGCACCTTCTATGTGCTGACAGGGTGTAGCAAGGTGCCTTTGCAAATAACCTTTCTCCTTTTTATAAATTTGTTTCAAACAGGAGTGTTAAAACTACGAGTTTGACTCTGCACAAAACTTCCACTGTTAGCATTCCATTGACTAACTTGTGATGATTAAGAGACCATACCTTTGGGATCTCATTGGTGATTAATGCAGGTAATAATCCAGGTTTACAAAAAGTGTTGTGCGATGCCACTCACATTCTTTTCCTCCCCATAGAATTAGCTTCATCTGGGCATGGTTCCAGCATTTTTTATTATTATTATTTTTTAATGGTCAATTTTGCTTGAGGAAAGAAGTTCACATATCTTATTAAAATATCTTTCGCATCAAATTTTTCATAAAGCAATTTGAAAAATAATTATTCTGCACAAATATAAACAAAATGTAAATGTGATAGCCACTGTGAGGTAAGGAGCTATTTTTCAATTAATAGCTCAAGTATACTCTTTAAGATCACTTAAATGCATCATCAACTTTTTAAAATAACATCATCTTTTTACAGCTATGCTTTTTTATGCAAAACTGAGGAGTATATAAACACAAAAAAGTAAATTTTCTTTTATCACAGAAGCTTTTCCTAGAAGATCATAAAACTGATAAATAAGAAAATTTGAACCTTTCATAAATTTGCATGTTGAATTAAACTTGTAAATGTATTCCTTTTATGCAAGGCATCTTTCATTTTAATTGAATAAAATTCTTATTTTCATTCAACTTTCCATTTTTAATAAAAGTGACTTTCAAATGTGGCCACAAGAGCAATGATTTCAAAGATGTGGTAGATTGTTTTCCAATAGAGCTGCAGTAATTCCTCTCACTTCCATGTCTACCCCTTCGCACCATGACTTTGCTATTCACACCTCCCATCTGAAGGTTCAGGCTAAATCCTGTGGCCATGGTAACAAATTACCATACATTTGGAGACTTAAAAACAACAAAAATGTATTCTCTCATGGTTTTGGAGGCCAGAAGTCTGAAATCAGGTGTCAGCAAAGCCACACTCCCTCCACAGGGTCTAGAGGAGAATCTTTCCTTGACTGCCCCAGGGGCCCTCAGCATTCCTTGTGGCTGCCTACCTCCAGTCTCTGACTCCACCGTCATGGTCTCTCCCCTTTCCTGTCTGTGTCTTCTCTTTTGTCTGTTACCAGGATCCTTGTCATTGGATTCAGAGTCGGCTTAGGATATCCAGGATGGCCTCATCACAAGCTCCTTATATTTAACGAGAGGCCCGGTGCGGCTCTGGTGGCATCTACCTTCTGCTTTTACTCTCCTTGACTATAGCCCTGGATGGTGTAATAATAAAACAACAACAACAACAACAACAAAACAGTCTTGTCTAGCCTATCAGAGCATGAAAAGCCACGTGGATCAGAGTTGGGCTTTTCCAGCTGAGGCCCCTTTGACCTACCCCAGCACCAGCTTTCAGTAATGCTACTGAAGCTGTCATAGCGCATCCAGCCTCAGTCAACTGTCAGATGACTATAGCTCATGTGGGAACATAGACAATACCAGCAGAATGATCTATCTAGGTTCAGCCTAAATTGTTGACAAAATAGTGGGCAAATAAAATAGTTTATTTTAATTATTAAGTTTGTGGTAGTTTATCAAGTATCAATAAATAACTAATCTTATATAATAAAAGCATAATATGCAAATAGACTGAACAGGGGAACAACCGGTCAGCAGGGGGCAAGACCACCCAAGGCACGTGCCAGTGGGCAGAGGGAGAGGACGACAATGGGGTGGGGGCGGGTGGCAACCAGCAGCGGGTGATGGGGGCCAGCGCCATCCCCTGATTGCTCGTCTGGTCGCCTTCTGCAGAGGGAGGCCACCGACGACAGTGGTGGGAAGATTCGGGGTGGGGGGCGGCTGCTTGCCACCCACGCCATCTCCTGATTGGCCTGCAGGTCACCTCCCACAGAGGGAGGTAGACTCCGGTTGGACATCCCCTGAGGACACCCATGATGCTAGAGGATGCAGACCTGGCTGAGGGACACCGCCCCTCCTCCCCCCCCCCCCCGCCCCCTCCCCACCGAGTGCACGAATTTTCATGCACCAGGGCTCTAGTACAGAAATAAGAACCTAGGTGTAGGACAGTGCCATAACAAAAAACCCAAGTAAGCAGGGTTGGCTTTGAGGCAGGGAGTTGGGAATGGGCTAGAAATATTGCAAGGATGAAGTGGCCAACAAGTTGATGGGAACTTGAAAAATAGTGAGAAAAATGCTAATTGAGGGTGGAATGCTAATTGAGGTGAACCTTGCTATGTAGTTCTAAAAGAAGGATCAGAACTTTCCTTTGTAGTAAACTGAAAGAGAAAATTCTTCTAATGAGCATATGGATCTGACTAAGGAGATTTCCAAGCCAATTAGGTCAATTGGTTTATTTTTAATGTGTGCTTCTATGTTTTTGATGTCTTATAGAAGACATCAAGGTTTTAAAAGCACAGTTGGTAATAAATATATTGTATCAGTTACCTATTGCTGTGTAACAAAACAATCTCAAAATTTGGAACCTTAAAACAGCAACTATTAGGTCAGGATTTTGAAGGTCAGCTTGTGTTGGGTAAGATAGGGCTTCTGCTGGTTTTCCTTAGGAGCATTCACACAACTGTTTTTGACAGCTTTAATGGAACTCTGGAATCTAAACTGGCCTCACTTGTGTATCTTTAAGTTGGCGCTTGTTGTTATTGATGGTTGCTATGGAGAACTTCAGCTGAGTCAACTTGTCTTGCCTCATGTGACTTCTTCTCCTCCATTAGGCAAGTTAGGACTTCTATATATGGTGATATCAAAGCAAATTTCCAAAAGAGGTAGAATAAAACCTGTATAATATCTTGATGACCAGGCTCAGAAATTGCACAATATCCCTCTTATGGAATTACACTGACTTGCATCTCACATGTGTGTTCTGTAGGTGTGATCATGAATAAAAATAAAAACACTGGTTCATAAAAATATTTTTTTAAAAAATCCAGTGCCATTTGTCTTTCATTTTCAAGCTCATTTGATTGGGCTAAGATTAGCTATAGCAACCAGTGAAATAAATACTTCTTCCTGGCTGAATCAAGACTACAGTACTAATGCCATTGATGCCATGTGAATCTTTGGGAGCATCAAAAATGCCCAGTCTTCCAATACCTGATGGCTTATAAATATTGTTATATTCATGAAAGGTGGGAGGGGGTAGGGAATTGGCAAAACCAGAAAAGTAGGTTTCTGTAGATTTGCTTGTCCAATTGTAATGTTAAAAAAAAATTTCCCCTGAGGATTTGAGTAAAAGTGATATTTCCTGAAGAGTATAAATGGGAATGGTATGGCCTTGCTTATTCCAAGGCTAGCCTCCGGACCTCTGTTTTTAGCATGCCCCAGTTTGAGAACCACAGGTTTATAAGATGAGCTGGGCTGTGGTCTTCGTGGAATACATGGCCAAAGAGAAATTACAGCTTTGAGGTTGGGTTTAGAGGAGAGTGTAAACATAGAATCAAGAACCCGAACCTAGAATTGAGTAAAATGCATATATGAGTGTCCAAAGGCAGGCAGTGCACCGGCCGTAACAATAGCAACAGTCACAAGCTCATCACCAGCAGGATATTCTTTTACAGCTGAATCTAGATGTTGAGGTTAAGTTAAGGTTAACATATCTTTAGTGCTATATATGAAATTGGCTCAATTCCCCCACTTCTCTTCTCTGGACAATGCTATGCTGTTTCCTGGATTTCTATATATTCTTAAGCCCTTACATTCTCCTGGGTTCAATCTCTAATCCCAATTTTAAAACTTCTGTATTAATGTTCTATTGCAGCCATAACAAATGTCCACAAAAATAGTGACCGAAGACAACATAAATGTATTAGCTCACAATTCTGGCGTTCATAAATGTCACAGCACTAAACTCAACAGAGTGGCAATGCTGCATTCCTTCCTAGAGGCTCGCTGACCACGTACCTTGGCTCCTGGCCCCCTTCCTCCATTTTCAAAGCCAGCGAGAGTGGGTTGACCTTTACATCAGATCATTCCAAGGTCCTCTTTGACCTCTCCTGTTTTAAAAGGCCGCTGTGATTACGTTGGGCCTGCCCAGATAATCTAGGATATTATCCCTACTTCAAAGTCTTGTAATTTGACAACCTTGATTCCATCTCCTCCCTTAACTCCTCTCCCGTGGTCGGCAAACTGTGGCTCGCGAGCCACATGCGGCTCTTTGGCCCCTTGAGTGTGGCTCTTCCTAAGCCTAAGGAGTACCCTAATTAAGTTAATAACAATGTACCTACCTATACAGTTTAAGTTTAAAAAATTTGGCTCTCAAAAGAAATTTCAATCGTTGTACTGTTGATATTTGGCTCTGTTGACTGATGAGTTTGCCGACCACTGCTAGGCTATGGAACGTCATGTTCCACTGGTTTTAGGGAGTAGAATATGGACAATTTTTGTGTACACATCTTCCACAGTTGCTTTCTTTCTCTTATGCTGAGATTTGACATGTCTGGACCTCAGCCACCTGTCCCTGATTTCCACAAAGCATTTATAAATACAAAAGACTGTTATGAATGTTTGGGGTGTCAGTTTATATTAATTAAACCAAATTACATAAAACATTACATGTTTTTGTTTCAAAAGAATAACTTCATGCACACTAGAAAGTAGTCATTTTTAAATGCTTACATAGTAGCAAAGGAATATTCCTATTTCTTTAATAATTTGGGTATAGAAAGTTATAGAGAAACCATGAGAAAAAGCGTAGTCTCATATGATTACTCTGATAAACACTCCTGGCACCTGGAGCATGTGTGCCTCTATCCTACAGGGGAATGTGGATCACAGAATCCACAGCAGGTTGGCAGGTTCATCGTCAAACTGGTGTGAACAGAAATTAGCCCTGTTTGGAACATTCTTACAGATCTTTCATTTTGCAATGATTTTTTAAAAAAACTCACTTGGATTGAACCTTAATCTAAGTCTGAGTCAATGTTGGTCAAAGTGCTGATGCTATTTTGTTGGCAGCCCTTCTCAAAGTGAGCTAGAGATAATGTGATATGATGTTAGACTGCACTGCAAATAAGGATAGTAGCTGAACCCCAATTTTGTTCTTTATCAATAGAGTATCATTTTTGCTGGTGAGGCAAGACTCAGGGTATGAATGATTATTGGCCAAACAATCATGGTGACTCTATTCGCCATTGCCAATAATTTCTTGATTTTAGGTGGCGATGTGACTCAGTTTGAGAAAATAAATGCCTTTATTGCTCAACCTACCTTTATTTGGTACTCTGAGACTGTTGCCAAAGCATAATAAATGCTGTGAAATTCTACTTAAAACAACTGAAAACATTATAAAAATAAAAAATGTAGAAAATTTAAAAATCTTTAAGAAGCTGTCTTAGTTAGCTCAGGCTGTCATGACAAAATTCCACAGAAATAACAATAGAAATTTATTTCTCACTATTCTGGAGGCTGAGAAATTCATGATGGAGGTGCTGACAGATTTGGTTACAGGTGAGAGCTGAGTTCCTGACCTGCAGAGGGCCAGCTTCTTGCTGTGTACTGACATGGCCATTCCTCTGGCAGTGCACAAAGCAAGCAAGTGAGCTCTCTGGTGTCAGAACACTAATCCTATTGGATCAAGGCCATACCCTCATTACCCCTTTCAACCATAATTATCTCCCTCCAAATTCAGTCACATTGGGAGTTATAGTATAAAATGAATTTGAGGGGGGAGGGCACACAAACATTTAGTCCATAGATAAAGCTAAATATAATAAACTAGAGGCCCGGTGCACAGATTTGTGCACCAGTGGTGTCCCTCAGCCTGGCCTGAACCCTCTCACTATCTGGGACCCCCAGGGGGATATAGTAGTGCATGAAGTGGCAGGCAGTCAGGGAGGAGCCCGAGCCTGGGCCAGGTGCTGTGTCACTCCCACTGCAACTGCCATCACCACTGTTCAGTAGCGTTGCCATGGAGGCGGGAGAGGCTCACCCCACAATTAGTGCAGCTGTGCTCGCCAGCCATGCACCCAACATCTGGCAACTGTAGGTCAGCTGATTGGCGCTCCCACTGGGGGAGTGCACTGACCACCAGGGGGCAGCTCCTGAATTGAGCCTCTGCTTCTGGTGGTCAGTGTGTGTCATAGCGACTGGTTGACCGGTTCCTTAGGGTTATATATATATATATACTAGTGGCCTGGTGCATGAAATTCTTGCACATTAAAAGGGGATTAATTAGAGGAAATATTTTAATATTGCTATTTGCCCTTTCTCTATAATAGAAGTGTCAGAGATGAAAGAAAATTAGTAAAATGTATATGAAAATCTTCCTCCTGTCAGAGTCTGGGGTGCACCACGGAACCCAGAGTCAAGTCTCCACCCACCCACATGTGCCTCAAAATTGTGTGAGACCCAGACACAGCCAGCCCCCCTCAGTGGGCTAGATCCAGACCCAGCCGTTCCCACCCTTGTCAAGCCTCAGAT
The DNA here is from genome assembly GCF_028538775.1 of Myotis yumanensis. NCBI lineage: Eukaryota > Metazoa > Chordata > Mammalia > Chiroptera > Vespertilionidae > Myotis > Myotis yumanensis. Next base: position 221,451,832 of record NW_027223752.1, on the reverse strand, counting down.
CCCCCAGCCTGGGCCAGTGTGGGGGGCGTGGCCTGGGGTCCACTGTCAATCCCTGCTGGGTGGAGGTGTGGCCTGAGGTTCCCCATCAAGCCCTGCCGGGTAGCAGGCACAGCCTGAAGTCCCCCAGCCTGGTGCTAAGGTGGGGGGCATGGCTTGAGGTCCCCCGTCAAGCCCCACGGGGGAGGTGGGACAGCATAGCCTCAGGTCCCTGCTGATTGCTCCTTAAGGCTCATTATGGGAACTCGGCCTCAGCTGTGGGTGCAACCATCTTTGTGGGGTGGAGTGATGGTCAATTTGCATATTCCCTCTTTATTATATAGGATAGATGTTATAAAATAGGATTATACTAGATTTAGCAAAATTATAATCAAATTTAGTAAATTACATATAATATGGCATGTAATGTATTATTATATATCATATACAACAGATCCTCTAATAAAGGAGTATTGTTCAAGGTCATCTCATCTAATAAAAAAGAAACATGCAAATTGACTGTACCTCTACTACACCCACAAGCCATGCCCACAAGCCAATCAGGAGTGAGTATGCAAATAAACCCAACCAAGATGGCGACCACAGAGCTGGAGGAACAGTAGGCTTGGGTTGCCCCTGGCAATGGAGGAAGCCAAGCTTCCTGTCTTCCCTGGCCGACTGTGGGCTCCGCTCAAGGTACAAAATTTCAATTATAGAAGATAAATGAATCCCAGATACCTGCTTCCAGCCGGCCATGGCCTCTGCTCAAGGAGGGTTTGGGAGCCTGGGTTGCCCGGGGCCATGGCCAGCCAGCAAACAGCCATTAGTCACTCACCCAGGCTGGCCAGGCACCCCAGGCACACACACACACACACGCATACATGCATACATACATACATATATACACACATATTTTTAATATATCATATGTTAGTCTTTTTTTAGAGTTTCTTATATTTGTGTAGTACAAAGAAAATACCTTCCTCAGCCCATGAATAAATGTATGTAATTTACTTCTAAGTCCTTTATAGTTTCTTAGTGAAAATTGGAATTATTTTGAGTGGAAATAAAGCTAAAAATTACCTTTTTTTGGTCCTTGTCATTTGCAGTTGCTGTTTAAAAAAAAAAGTTATAGAAACATTTATCTTTTTACATATGGACATGAAAGTGTTTATCTCTCTCGTTTTTAACATAAATATTTTACCTATATTTATAATTATCAATCATACCTATGATGAGAAAATTTATGTTTTCTCTTAGCAAATTTATTATATGAGACAGTTATCAACTATAGTCACCATGTTATATATTAGATCTTTAAACCTTATTCATCATATATCTGAATATGTAAAGAACACACACAGACCAATGGCACACACAAACAATTCTACTGAAAAATGGCCAGAGGAACTGAACAGACTTTTTTCTAAAGAAGACATACAAATGGCCCACGGATATCTTAAAAGGTGGTGTTCAACATCGCTAATCATCCTGGAAGGGTAAATCAAAACTATACTGAAATGTCACCTCAGAGCTGTCAGGGTGGCTATTATCAAAAAGAGAAATGTGGAAGTCAGGACGCCAGGCAAAGGGAACCCTCATGCACTGCTGATGGGAAAGTAAATCGGTGCAACCACTATGGAAAACAGTATGGAGGTTCCTCAAATTAAAAAAAGAACTACCATATGACCCAGCAATTCCACTCTGGTATAAATCAAAAGGAACTGAAAGAAGGGTATCAATGTTCATTGCAGCATTGTTCACAAAAGCCAAGGTATGAAAACAAACTGTCTATGAATTAAAAATATGATATGTACATATATTTACACATATTTATATGTATATATACAATACTTAAAGATAGATAATGTGTGCTATCACTTATATGTGAAATCCAAGAAAATACAAAGTGGAACTCATGGAAACAGAGAAAAAGGACTCTTCTTTTATAGAGAGGAATAAACAAGACTAGAAGGAATGGGGCAAAGAGGAGTGAGAAGGCCAGTGGTCATCAGATAGTTGGTTGAGAAATATTTATCCTAAAGGGAGATGATTTCTGGAGGAATTTTTCCATTTCCCAATGCTTGTTCAAAGGAGTGTCAAGGTCCCAAGGCCTGTGGGGAGAAAAAAGCCAGGGTAGTTAGGTTAAGTTAGTGAGTATTTCATCCAGCTTGGTTAGACTGAGTTATTTATTTTTATTTTGACCAAAGTAAAATGGAAATGCTATTACCCAAATACAAACACACACACACATACACACACACACAAAGCAAAAACCATTTTCACATATCTCCTATGTCATCTTAAATGCAATGGCAAAACAAACTAGTTTAAAGCAATTTGTATTTTTACTCAGTTACATACTATAAGCAAGATGGTCTATATCATATGTGAGTGTATAGGTACATGCATGTTTAGACAGATACATATCTAAGTAAAAAATTATAAACTAACATTTAAAGTTGTAAAAATGGTCAGATATTTTGTTCTATTCTCTTTATTCTTAAATTTTAAAAATGTTGTCATGCCATAAAATTATTTCAAGATCCTGTATTTTGAGGTATTCTGCAGTTTAAAATGTGCTGAATGTGATTACTGTACCATTTTAAGCACTCTAAAAAAGTTTAATTATTAAAAATGTCTGGATACCTGACCTGGCATTGCTCACTCTTATTGGGGGCAAACAGAAGAGTAGCTGATGCTAGCCTTCAGCTGAGTCTCGGTAGGAAATTTTGGTCTACCCCTTTAACTGGTCTTCTCAGTTTATTGAGTTCCCTGGGGTACAGTGAGCATACAGATTGAGCTGATGAGGAATATACTCACTTCCCCCCTCCTCCTTATTAACATTATCTAGGGAAATTCCCATTAAGCATCGCCCAGGGGAATCCCCTTAAAGCTTAAAGGGAAGGGCTTTGTCTTAAATAGATTAGGTACCCATAGCAGGATCACCAGGAAACAAAGAAGACATTTTAAGGATGGCATCAGGATTCATTCTTTTGCAGTGCAAATTCACAGACATCTTCAGCAATGAATTTTCAACCTTCAGCCAGACCCATTAGGCTCTCAGGAAATCAAATTCAACTGTCTCAATCAGCATCGTTTAAAATAAATTAAAAGGGAAAATACCCGCAAGCATTACACATAGTACTGTTTCAAAGAATTTTTGTCTTTTTGCATGTGTATGTGTGTGCACAAGATCATGATGTAAAATGATGTTCTCATTGTAGGTAATGATCATCAAAGTCTGAAGCCCTTACCTTGTAGGATATGGTGCAAAAACTTTAAGCCCAGCTTGCTTCAGAATCATTATTTATGATATTATTTTCCTCTATCTCGCAAGTGGAAAAAATCATTACGTGGCTAGAGCTAGAGAAATTCACATCTGTATTTTGGGCATTTCCCCCCAAATCCCGTGTCTTATATGACTTAAATTTTTGCTAAAGCATTGTTTGTTTCCTTACCCTTCTTTCCTAAATCTGACAGCCAAACTTCCATTTCAGTCTGCATATTGTCAGCCAATCTTTCATCTCCAGCTTCATAAAGTACATGTTTTGTTGAACTTCATAGGAATCTCTAAGGAGATACTACTGAATTTTCTCTCTCTCAAGTACTATGTTCTTGTTCTTCATTCTGTTACCTCACCTTTTTTTAAAATATTGATTTTCTCCTTTCTTTTCTCTCCTCCTCCACCCCCTTGTAAACCAACCTCGAACATAATGAAATCTATCCCACTATTCTATTACCTGACAAATTCTATGAGTGAGGTTCCCTTGATTCCTTTAAATATTTACCTGCATGGTGTCAGATCTTTCATATCAGATTAAAACTGGAGAGCTAATGGATGTGGGTCAGTGTCAGCACCTCGGAGATCCGCAGCCTGAAGAGACTTGGAATAGTTCTGCTCAGAAGTCATTTCGTAGGAGGAAAAGTGTATGTAGATCTTATGTCTTTGTAGGTCTGTTTCCCTCCTATGCTGTATTAAGCAGAAAGTTACAAGAGATTTAGAAAGTAGTGCTACATTTTTCCCTAACATTTTTTAAAATGAAGATGGTTTTTCCATTCCTTGTTTTCTCATTTCAATAGCTGTTTTCATCAATTTTGGGGGTGGAGGGCTTTATCATGTTAAAACTTTACTATTTTGCTGGAAATAATTATGTAGATTACCTTCAGTATGTACCCTTCAGTAAAATGTACCACAATGCCCAAAGCATCCTATTTACAAGAAATGTTTTATTACGTATGGCTTAATTAAAATAATTTTCCATTTTACTTCTTAGAGTTTTAAACCTATAACAGCAGCAGGTGAATAAATGCAATTTGTGCCCAACATTCTGCTAAGCGTTTTATGTACACATGACAAGAATTGCCAGCTATCCACACATCCTTTTTCCATGCTTGGGCTGTGGTTACATTTCCCAGAATTTCCTGTGGTGGGCACAGCCATGTGACTAAGGTCTCTATGTAAGTAGAAGTAACTCACCACTGTAGGCCTTACTCACAAAACCCTGCCTGCATGCTCTCCCTTCTTTCTCTTCTTTTTACTGACTCCACCGGGTTATCCTAGCTTCCTGATGACCATATGATGGAGAGCTACTCACCTGACCTCAATACCCATCCAAGAATTTTACATGAATAGTAAATAACATTCTACTTGTGTAAGCTACTGAAATGGGGCCTTATTATTGAAGCAGCATAGCCTATCTTCTCATCTCATTGCATTCTCATGATAATATTAACAAATAGGTATTATTTTGCTAATTCTACCAATGAGGGATCTGAATTATTTAAGGCAACAGTGCAAAAGCCCATATATCAAGCCTGGTTTGCTAACTCCAAACCCTGTGTTCTAACTTCCTCATTTTATAAGTGGCACAGCTGCTGTAAACAGCTCATGGAGGAGTATCATAGGAGAGGAGAAGCATGAAATGGCTTTATTTTTCCCCCTTAATACAGATGCTTGTGCTCTGTTAAATCTTCATTTCTCTACAAAGTATTAGAAAGGCGTTATAAGATCTCATTCCAGGTCTATAGTTTTTCAAATACTGTCAGTTATAAAACACATACTTTTCATTTTTAAACATGTATTCAATTCATTTTCAAAATCCAAAGTTAAATCAACTCCAAATATTTCTCCTATGTTCCCTGCACTTCAGTCTAGTGGTGTGGCTGGTTTTAAGGGAAGAGGGGCGTTGGCTTTGCCTGGCATACTTTGATCATATTTCGGGAGAGAGACTGCTTGGGTTAGACCCCACCTCTGCTGTTTACCAGCGCTGAAACCAGGGACAAGCTATGCCAATCCTCTGTGCCTCTGTTTTCCCCTTGTAAATATTGGTAATGATTCTACCTGTTTCAATAGGTTAATTTTTCCTATGAAGATTAACTGAATTAACCTAAGTGCAGAATCAGGCACATTATAAAGCCGTGGTAAATGAGAGGGTTTTAAAATGGGTGGCTATTACCTTGGCTAGAGACTGAACTGCATTCCTTTGTGTCTCCATCATGTCGCTCCCCTGCTGTGTTCAGACTAGACAAAGTTGTAGCTCCCAATCTTGTTATTCTCCAACGTGAACCCCTAGGCCTCTGGCCTCAGGCAGGATTTCACTTCTACATCACTTAGGAACTGCTCCTTCATAGGGGAGTGCTGTGGTCTTGGTGGTCCTGTCCACTGTCATGGTCCCCAGCCTGAGTTCCAAGATGTTTTCCTCCTCTGCTCAACATCAGGTGGAATAAGATCACTTCTCCCCCACTGATGGAGGAAACATGTTTGCAACTCCTTAAACTTTATTGTCCTGAGTCCTTGGTCCTGGACTTTAAAGAGTTGGAGAACCTCACCTCCTCTTTGGGAAAGTAAGAAAACAGGATGGCCTCTCTGTATAAAAGGAGCCTGCTCCCCCTAAAATATGACCTGACATCTCCAAGCATTTCTCTTGCTTATATAACAAGGAGTGACATGGTTAGGGGAATGTCTAAATGCCAATAACCATTGTCCTCTTCGTAGTTGGTGTGTGGGAAGCTGAATGTCTCTTAGTGTTCATTGGAGCTCAATAGTCAATTTCAGGGGAGCAAGACCAGGACTCAGCACTACCACCACCTGTTTACATTTTAATTGAATGACTTGGCCAAGTCAGAGTCACAAAATTAGCCTGAGGTAGACTCAGGCTTAAAAACCAATCTCCAGGCTCTCAGTACAATGTTCTTTCGAAAATTTTATGAGTGCCACTAGAATGTTTTTAAATAGAAACAAATAAAAATATATATACATATATCAATCAATCAATATGCAGACAAATATTTTCTACAAATATCTTTTTTTTTCTTTGAAGAAACAAAAAAAATATCTCTACCTTTATTCTATTTTATAGGAGGGAAAAGGATTCCTTCCCATAGGCGATGGCTGTGAAGAGCAAGGCTTTACTGCATGTGCTGAAGGAAGAAGGAGAGAAGGCAAGAGAAAGCAAGCGTTACTGAGGCTGTGATGTTTTTCATTAGGTCTGGAGCACATCTCTGATCTGGTAAGTTTTAGGATCAGGTCATCTCTTTAATAGATTTTAATATGGATTTTGCATCATAATCTTCACATACTTAAACTTTATTTATGAGTACCTTTTCAGAGTATGGTCTTTTAAGCCTCTTGGTAGTCTGTGTTAAATGTAAATTTGGGTTTAAAGGTGCCATCATGGGGCAAACTAATCTTGGCCTTTAGAAACATGCTTTTAATTCACATTTCTTCACAACACAGCTATAAGTCAAACCAAGAGCTGGAGGTTTAGTGAAGGAATTGAGGTTTATTCTTCTGTATTTGAGAATTTGGAATCAAATGATAGTGTTTTTCTCTTTTAAAATCTGTATAACTATCTCAGAAAGAAAAATAAAGTAATAATATACTGTATATTTCCTCAAACAGAAGTATTACTGTATATCCACATGGTTTTGTTTAATTCTAATCTCAAACCAGCCTTTGATGGACACTGTTGACTATTTTGAGGGAAATTAATAGGTTAGGCTACATAACAATGTACTCTAACATCTTTTCCGCTTTGATTTATGAGTCATTTAAGTATTGTTTGATGAAACATTTGTTCATCTAGAGTTGGGTACTATTCAGCCTTCCAATCTTCTCTCCTTTGCCTGCCCTTTTCCTCAAACTCCCTTATAGAGATAAGCATAGTTGGTAGGTTTTGATTTTACTCTTAGCCCGTTCTTATTTCACTTTTCCATTTCCCTTTAATTGTGATAAAACTGGTGTTTGTTCCAGAGATCACATGAGGCTTGAAAGAATTAAAACCTATCTTGTGGAGAATTGTAGGGAAATGACTTTTAAGGAAACCAGAAAGAGTAAGTGTGATTTGCTAATGAAGTGAATGTTTTCCCTTTGGTTGTACACTTTGGTATTTAGAAAACACCTTGAGTAGGAAAAAACAACAGGAGAACGATAAGGAAGACACCTTTAATATATCATCTTGTGATAATCATCAGTGAGCCAGGGATTATAAAGGCACAAAACAAATACAGTAGTTTCAGTTGGACACCGTTTACTTTACTACAAATTGTCTATTACTGTTTATAAGAGACAGAAAATAATTTCTTTAAATTACATCTTCATAAATTCATGCATGTATGAAGTCTCATGCATTTTAAACTAAGAGATACTATAAATATATGACTTGCCATAGATACCATAAGCCAAACAATGTCTGTGCAATGAGTTACTATAAAGAAAAAAGGTTAGGTGCACCTGATATTTAGTATTTGTTTCCACAAATTTAGGTGCTAAAAGCTCTTCAGTGACTTCTTATTATTCTTAACATAAAAATCCGCAATCTTGAACACACATATAGAAGGCCTTACACAGTCTAGTTCCTGTCTGTCTATATCTTCAGTCAAATATGGTGGTGCTATTTTACTCAATCTCTTCAGCTCCTGATATTCTTCCATCTACCTAGCAATGCCTTCACCTTCACCATTCTCTTCATCACCCACCCCTACATTTGCTCCTAATGTATCCTTCAATTTCATTCAAAGGTGATGGTTTTGGTGAGATCCTCTGTGAATTCCACCTCAAATTTAAATTTAATCTTTCTGGAAATATTCTTTCTTAGCCTTCTATATTTTATATCATAGCACATAATTGTATATTTATGTTTAATATTATGAGCTTAAAATCTCATTGGTTATTAGGAGATAAATTATTTGAAGGTAAGAACCCTACCTTGCTCATCAGTTTTTCTCTTAGTGCTTGTCTATACATTGCTTACACAAAAATAAGCCTATACTTGTATCAACTAAGTGATAATTGAACCGCACTTGAATTACTTAAGTAATAATTTGGAAACTACTTGAAACTCTGAAATTTGTGAAATTCAAGATAGCGAAGGGAGCAGCGGGATCCCTAGATGTGACAGAACTAAAGCTGGACAAGAAACAGCGATGGGCTTGGAGGAGGAAGGCTCTCGATGTGTGCAGGGACACCTGCCTTCTGAAATCTCAGTGTCCCTTACACTGCAGGCAAAGGTGGCTCTATACAGATATTGCCCATAGTGGACTGCAAACTGAAATGTGTGCGAACACCTCAAAGAAGAAAATGCAGGAAGTTTCTTTTTCCAAGGTTAGCACTTAATAGACATTCATAGTCACAAGATTGAGTATTAAGACAGAATATTCTGTGGCTTTTCTTTTTAAAGATTAAAAGCAAACAAAACAAAACAAAAATAAAACCAAGAAACAAAAACGGGGTCAGACCCTTCCTTGACACGAAGAGCTTTAGCCAATATCTGTGTTTCTATGTATAAGAGACCAAGGCAGGTACTACCATGTCTGTCCATCTTCAATCATTACAGACTGAAAGACACAAACCAAATTTGATAAGTAAATTAATGACTGATCTTTAGCACTTAGAAACATTATATGATATTTAATATTTGGGTGTTGAGCAAATGTGTAGTGAAGACTTCTAAGACTTGAAGGAGTTTAGGGATACTTCTATATTTTGAGTTTCTTAGTAGAATATAAATAAACTAGAGGCCTGGTGCACAAAAATTTGTGCACTAGGGGGGTCCCTCAGCCCGGCCTATGCCCTCTTGCAGTCTGGGACCCCTTGGAGGATGTCCACCTGCTTGCTTAGGCCCGCTCCCTGGGGGACCGGGCCCAAGCTGGCAGTCAGACATCCCTCTGGCAGCCCGGCAGCCCTCAGAGGATGTCCACTTGCCAGCGGGGAACAGGCTTAAGTTGCAGTCAGACATCCTTAGCACTGCTGAGGAGGCGGGAGAGGCTCCCACCACCACCGCTGTACTGGCAGCCATCAGCCTGGCTTGTGGCTGAGCAAAGCTCCCCCTGTGGGGGCGCACTGACCACCAGGGGGTAGCTCCTGGATTGAGCGTATGCCCCCTGGTGGTCAGTGTGTGTCATATGACCAGTCATTCCCAGTCGTGCTGCTGTTAGGGTCAGTTTGCATATTACCCTTTTATTATATAGGATAGAGGTCTGGTGCATGGGTGGGGCCAGCTGGTTTGCCCTGAAGGGTGTCCCGGATCAGGGTGGGGGTCCCGCTGGGGTGCCTGGTCAGCCTGGGTGAGAGGCTGATGGCTGTTTGCAGTTGGTCACACCACCTTCAGGGTGGGGGTCTCCACTGGGGTTCCTGGCCAGCCAGGATGAGGGGCTGATGGCTGTTTACAGGCTGGACACACCCCCTTCAGGGTCGGGGTCCCTACTGGAATGTCTGGCCAGCCAGGATGAGGGGCTGATGGCTATTTGCAGGCTGGTCAAGCCCCCCACAGTGGGGACCCTCACCCCATGGAGGTTTGGACAGACTGGGTGAGGGGCTGATGGCTGTTTTCAGGCTGGCCACACCCCCTTTAGGGTGTGGGGTCCCCACTGGGGTGCCTGGCCAATCTGGGTGAGGGACTGAGGGCCATTTTCAGGCTGGCCAAGCCCCCCGGCGATGAATGCTCCCAGTCTCTCCTTTTTTTCTTTTTTTCTTTTATTCTGGGATTTATTTACCTCCTATAATTGAAACTTTGTAGCCTTGAAAGGAGCTCAGAGCTGGCCAGGGATGGCGGGAGGGAAACCTCCTGCTCGCTCCAGCTCCGTGGCCACGGCCCAATGAAAGCAGGTATCTGGGGTTTATTTATCTTCTATAATTGAAACTTTGTTGCTTTCAGTGGAGCCTAGAGCCGCAGCAGGCAGGAAGCTTGGCTTCCTCCATCATTGAGGCAACCAAGCCTCCTGCTTGCTCCAGCTCCATGGCTGCCAGCCGCCATCTTGTTTGGGTTAATTTGCATATAGTCACTCTGATGGGCTGGTGGGTGTGGCTTAAGGTGTTGTGAAGGTACGGTCAATTTGCATGCTTGTCTTTTATTAGTGTAGATGTCTAAGTCATACAATTTTAACCTATTAAAAATTTAAATTGAATTCATGAACACAACATTAAATTAAAAATGAAATAAAATGATACAGTTGACATAATAAATAAGAGAATTTGTAAAATCACTGATTCAATTCCAGCAAACATAATTTGCTATTGAGGCACAGCATGAGTTAAGTGTTGTTTGATGAGCATCTTTAAAAAAAAATACTCACTTTTTTTTTCTGTGCCATTTTGGGTAAACATGTTCAAGTTCAAGTCTGAGATCTTCCAAGAGAATGAGGCACCCTTCACCTGGTTGTTCCTTCCATGGCAGAATTCTATATTTTTAACTCCTAATTTTAGGAAAAACTTTTCCAATTAAGGAATAGTTCAGAAAATTTTTCTGCTAAAAAATAAACAGGTAAACTGGAAGCGGTATCAATATTAAGTAGTGAAAAATTATACTAACAAGTTGAGCTAATGAAGAAAACCATTTTGAAAAGGCAATAAATGATCTTTTGCTCAGAAAGATAGCCCTCGCTGGGACCCAATGGTCTTCCTTATAAGGCAGTACCAGGGTACCAGAGATGATGAAGGACCTGGTGATGACACTGAACTTGGGGAAAATTAAGAGACCTTTAGCTGCATTCTCACTTTTTCAACATTCCTTGGCAGTGTCTTCATTCATTAAATTTTTTCCTAACCAATCTCCTTGTCTACAGTTTAGCCTTTGCTACACTACCTCCAAAGCGAGAACTTGCAAATCCAAATATGATTATTCCATCTCCCAGCTCCAAAACCTTTAATGAGTCTTCAAAGCTCGGGGGCGGGGGAGGGGCACATAGAAGCCCTTCCAACTTTGGCATTCAACTCTCCTTTTGATTCCACTTTCCCCAAAGCATCATGAGTGTCATCAAAAATCTGGTCTTTCTGTTCCCTGAATGTACTTATTATTTGGAGTTTCTCCTTGGTAAACTCTTCCTGTCTATTACTGCCTTTCCAGTTCTTATTCACCTTTTAAAACTTTATTTCCTGCCCTGGATGGGTGGCTTGGTTGCAGGCTCAATCTCTGGCTTCCTCCAGTACACCAAAAGGTTGCGGGTTTGGTTCCCCTTCAGGGCACATACCTAGGTTGCGGTGAGATCTCTGGTCATGACACGCTCAGGAGGCAACCAGCCCACCATCTCTCTCTCTCTCTCTCTCTCTCTCTCTCTCTCTTTCTCTTTAAAATCAATAAAAACAGCTCTACGTGGTTTGGCTCAGTGGATAGAACCTCAGCCTGTGGACTGAAGAGCCCCTGTTTTGATTCCAGTCAAGGGCAAGTTACCTTGATTGCAGGCTTGATCCCTGGCTCTGGTCAGGTGTGTGCAGGCGGCAGCCAGTCAATGGCTCTCTCACATTGATGTTTCTCTCTCTGTCTCTCCATCTTCCTTTCACTTTCTCTAAAAATCAATGAAAAGATATCCTTGGGTGAGGGTTAACAATAACAAAAAAATAATAAAAATAAAATCGGTGAAAACATATCTTTCAGCGAGGATTAAAACAAAACTTCATTTCCTTGCAACCGTGTTTGTGAAGTCTTCCTTGACCCCCCTCCCCCCTCCACCACCCCTGGTCCCTGCAGCCACTGGACTCTCCCAAATACACACAGGCTGGTAGAATGGGAGCAGCTACACAAACATTAAAGAGAAGCAGCTGCCATTTGATTCCAATGTCGATACTGTTGTAACTGTGGAAATGTGAGCCAGTTACCTGACAGCTATAAGTTTTAAATTTACCTGTAAAGTGGGAATACAATGGTACAGAATTTTGAAGTTTGTGGGGATGATACGTATCCAGGCTAAAATAGGTCCTTTGTCATTTTCATGAGTTACATTTTCAATTGGGAGGAGAAATTCACCTGCAAACCTTAACTTTTTGGAAGAGATACTATGGTCATCTTCTGCATCCTAGTCCTGGTCTTTCTTTCACAATACCTGTGATGGCAACACAGCAAGTAATCTACATAGCAGATGTTATTCTAAATGTGCTGCACATAGTACCTCCTACAACCCTGTGTGGTGGATTCTATTGTTGTTTTCATTTATTGAAGAGGAAACTGAATCATAAAGATGTTAAACACTTGTCCAAAGTCAACATTTCTCATATGTGTGAGTGTTGGGTTTGGCCCTAACTAGTCCAGCCCCTGAGTTTGTGATCCCAATCACTAGTGTATCCTGCATTTGCTGACGTCCTGGACAGTAACCCCACTCTCTAATTTTCAGTGTCCTCATCCGAGAAATGGGTAAAATAAAACTTGTTGAGATTGTGGAGAGATCAACACAGAAAATGAATGATGAACACCTTAGTACAGGGTCGAAAATAGATACAAATATATGGTTTTTTTCCCCTTATATTTAAATGTCTCTTTCTGATCAGCTATAGCTAATGTGAAGCATACGTTGTTTCAAACCAATTTTATATCGAACTCAGATTTCCCAAAACACATATTAATAGTTGAAGGCATGGGTACTTTTTGCATTTCCAGATACTCACAAGTATGCTATCCTCCCAACTCTTCTATACCCTGTAACCACTTCTCACAATAGTGGCTCATAATTTTCTAGCATGTGCTATGCAGTATCATGCCTATACCTTCGTTCTGAGTATTATCTCTGCTTGAATCGTCTCTGCCCTTGTACAAATTATTCGCCCTCCACTGCCTGGCATACCTTCAACCTGGAATGTTCTGTGCTCTGCTCCCAAGCAGTTCGACCCTCTCAGGGCATGCATTACCTTTGCTTAAGGTGTGAACAAACTGAGTGGTTAACACTTGGAGTGCGGGTGAATTTCCCTCCAAAATATAAGATGGCTCTGTCTTTTGGTTTTGTTCCATCCACCAAAAGGGTGGATTACAAACAAATATTTGGTAATACGCAGTTACAATCGGCCCGAGTTTACACGTTTCCCGCCCTCCACCGCAAATCTATATGAACCGAGTTAAAGACGGCTCCCGCGGAGTACGCGCAATTCACGCGAGCCGACTTAACTCGTTTCCCGCACTCCAAGTGTTTTAAAATGTATTATTTTAGAAACTTGCTATCTGTATTACTTCGAGAGCACTCAATCATTAAGACATGGTTATAAGTGCTGGCCAATTCCAGTTAGAATTAAGTGAGACTGAAGAATGCTGGCTGTGGTAATTTTTGAGAATTATCATAATTAGAACTCACCTCCAAATATGTGTTGTATTTAGAATCTTATAATGCCCCCAGAACTCCATATTTGGTCTTGAAATCATCATATCTTCTATTAAAACCAAGCTTAAACTTCAAAGGGACTCTCATCTCAGTCAACACCGAAAAGCCTTGTCTATTTGCCCCTCCCCCCCCCCCCCGAGTATTATTTGTTTGTGAAGATGGAGCAATTTTAAAATATACTGTTCGACCACATACTCATGCATGTCTTAGAAAGCAGAAGAAAAGTTGCTTGAGAGAGGTGACACCTAATTGGGTTTTTGTAAAATGATAAAAGGATCGTTACATTACAAATGACATGGAAAAGCGATCCCTGAACGTGTTTGAAAGCCATTTGACCTGAGAAGGAGAAAGCCCGACATTAAGCCTGACGTTGTCACTGGTGCAGCGGCCCTGAGTCTGCGCGAGCCTGGCCTGCAGCCTCCCCAGATCAGGCCCAGTCCCTGCACTGGAAGGATGATTTGTCTTTATTTATGCACCTCCCCACTGTCTTGGATGTCGGCTAATAGCTGCAAATCAAATGGCATATTCCCATTCCCTGTCACATACCCCGCTCCGTAAGCATTAGGATAAACAGATGTGGCTCTGCCGAAGCTATTGTCCGCGATACAGGACTTGCAGTGACAATACATCTTTCCATTAATGATGTTAGGGAGCAGAATTGTTCTTTTGCACTTTCTTCTCTCTCTGCTCTATTTGAAGGCAGCGCCTCTGTAAACAACCACTGAAGGCGCGCGAGGTATTACATGGTGTGAAATAAACTCAATCCATTAGGACGTGGTGAGGTCGGGGCTTAGAAAAATAAAAGGAGATAATGCGATCAGTACAGGAGGCAAAAAGAACTCTGTGCGACATAAGCAAACCGACAAAAAGCAGAACGGCTTAGTTTTATTTATAAAAGCCTTTACATGTTTCTACATTTATTAAAAAGTGACCCTCTTGAACTCAGTCTGAATGGCATTAAAATGCTGACAGAGAGACAAGAAGGAAGAGTCTGCCGAAACATTTTTCTATCAATGGTGATGTTTTCCATTTAGTTTACCCGAGATAAAAAAGAATAAGGGGGTTAGGGAACTTGCTGGTTGTCATTTCAATAGCAAATAAACACCTACCTAATAACACCTCTGAGAAGGATGTTAGAAATTTATTTTTTAAAAGCTCTCATGCCATGAGGGGGGAAAGTTGGTTTACTTCGGTAAATAGAATTTAAGCCTCTTAATATCTCTTCTATGTTATAAAACAAGAAAAAAAAAAAACACTGCTCCTTGAGATTTGATCTCATATAAAAAAGAATGGAAACAAGTGCAGGAACTTTGACTTACCTTGATCCAGGTCCATAGCTTTTCAGAAAGTGTCCAAGATTGCTTTTTTTTTTTTTTTAAGTTTACTCCCTTTCACCACCTCCTTCTTCTTGTCCTCATTACTTCTTATTTTTTCTAAAGACATTCATTTTTACAAAAGATTCAAGAAATTGTATTTGAGGGTTTTAAAAAAGTAAAAATTCACCACAGTTTGTAAAAGAAATTGAGCCATTTCTTCTACAGAGTGCTTTCATTTTGGTTCCCTCTGCCAGAAGCCCTCCTCTGCCTTTGCTGTTTCCAACTCCTGCTCATCATTCACGTTCAGTCTGAGAAGTCCCCAGAGGCTGGGGGACACACTTCCACTGTGAGCACACATGCTGCTGTCATTCCCATCAGTGCACCTAATACATAGGAATTGCTGTTTTCCTACTGGCTCCTTCTGTTCAATGACCACCTGAGAATTAAGGACAAAATTTATAGGGACATTTACATTTGGGATGAGGAGGAAAAGTAGTGAAGAAGAAACAGAGCCCTAGCTGGTTTGGCTCAGTGGATAGAGCATTGGCCTGCAGACTGAAGGGTCCCAGGTTCAATTCCGGTCAAGGGCAGGAGCCTCGGTTGCAGAGTCCTCCCTGGCTCAGGCCTTGGTCAGCGCTCATGCAGGAGGCAACCAATTGAAGTGTATCTCTCACATCAATATTTCTTTCTGTCTTTCACTCTCTCTTCCACCCTTTCTAAAAAACAATGGGAAAATATCTCAGGGGAGGGGGAGGGGGAGGGGGAGGGGGAGGAGAAGGAGGAGGAGGAGGAGGAGGAGGAGGAGGGGAAGGGGAAGGGGAAGGGGAAAGGGAAGGGGAAGGGGAAGGGGAAGGGGAAGGGGAAGGGGAAGGGGAAGGGGAAGGGGAAGGGGAAGGGGAAGGGGAAGGGGAAGGGGAAGGGGAAGGGGAAGGGGAAGGGGAAGGGGAAGGAGAAGGAGAAGGAGAAGGAGAAGGGGAAGGGGAAGGGGAAGGGGAAGGGGAAGGGGAAGGGGAAGGGGAAGGGGAAGGGGAAGGGGAAGGGGAAGGGGAAGGGGAAGGGGAAGGGGAAGGGGAAGGAGAAGGAGAAGGAGAAGGAGAAGGAGAAGGAGAAGGAGAAGGAGAAGGAGAAGGAGAAGGAGAAGGAGAAGGAGAAGGAGAAGGAGAAGGAGAAGGAGAAGGAGAAGGAGAAGGAGAAGGAGAAGGAGAAAGAAGGAGAAGAAGAGAGTTGACAGAAGAGAACCAGGATTGGATGGTTACATTGTGTAGAATCAAAGGACTAAAGAGTTCAAAGAAGGAAGGAGATACAGCAGTGTCAAATACTTCAAGGAGTTTAAAGAATGAAAACCACTGTTGAATTCCACAATCAGAAGACCATTATCTCCTTCAAGAGAGTAATTTCTTGCCCTGCTGGCATGTCTCAGTGATTGAGCATCAACCTATGAACCAGGTCATGGTTCAATTTCAGGTCAGGGCACATGCCAGGTTGTTGGCTCAATGCCCAGTGGGAGGTGCTCAGGAGATGGCCGATTGATGATTCTCTCTCATCACTGATGTTTCTATCTCTTTCTCCCTCTCACCCTTTCTCTCTGAAATCAATAAAAAACATATATTAAAAGGAAAAAAGACAGTAAGTTCTCTGATAGGGTATGGAGAAGACACTGCAAAGTTTAAAAAGTAAGTGAAGAGCCCTTTCTGGGTGGTTTTGTTACAGAAGTTACCAGGCGGTGGGAAGACAAAACAGCCAGATACTCAGAAAATTCAGAAAATGCACTTTAATTGCAGGATCACCGGTGCTGTGACTCAGGGGATCAGTTTTCCAAAGATGAGTGTCAAATGCAGGTGGGGATTTCCCTTTTATCCCCCTAGTTTCTTAGTCTCCCCAATATGGACCAGGCTTCCAGGCTTTTCATGGTCTTTGCAGCCCCTGTGATTGTTGTAAAGGGGGAAGTGAGATAGCGACCAAGACCCTGTCTGGCGCTGGCAGTCAGACCCTGTTGTGGGTCTGTGTGTGGTTATAGCTCCTGTTAAGATAAGCATTCAGGGTAACAGTTTTTGAAAGGCTAGCTAGGACACAAGTGGAAAGGGGGCTGGGGCTAGCAAGCATATGCATCAGAATAGAGGTTGGAGTGGGGGGCTCAAGGTGCCCTCACAGTTCACTTGGTTAGAGCATTGATCTGATACAACACGTATATGGGTTAAATCTCCAGTCAGGGCACAGAAAAGAAGCAATCAATGAATGCATAATAAGTGGAACAACAAACCGATGTTTCTCTCACTCTTTCTCACTTTCTTCTTTCCTTTCTCTCTCAAATCAATAAAAAAGAAAAGTAAGTGAAGGAAAAAGAAGTGGGGCATAGTCCAAGTAGAGTATATGGGGCATTATCCAAGGCATCCCTTGAGATAAACTTAACTGTGCAGGTGTTTGGACATTAAGTAGTTGTTAGCAAAGAGACTACTCTAAGCAAGCAGGACCAAGGGTAGGCATTAGGCATTGAGAGCAGTATATTCTATTACAATAGTGCAGTGGCTCTCAACCTTCTGGCCCTTTAAATACAGTTCCTCATGTTGTGACCCAACCATAAAATTATTTTCGTTGCTACTTCATAACTGTAATGTTGCTACTGTTATGAATCATAATGTAAATATCTGATATGCAGGATGGTCTTAGGCGACCCCTATGAAAGGGTCGTTTGACTGCCAAAGGGGTCGCAACCCACAGGTTGAGAACTGCTGCAATAGTGGGTGATGAAGAAGAGATAGTGTGCTAGCTTGAGGGAGACACACACACACACACACACACACACACACACAATTTTCTTTAGGGAATGGAAGACTCAACATGGCATGAAAGACAGTGAAGGGACCAGTAAACAGAACTGAGGCATCCATCAAATGGGAAGGATAGCCAAGAATAAAGGTAGAAGAGGTGGCTTTGGCAAGAAGGAAATTTGTTTCTCAGATTTGAGTAAACGAAGCCTGAGGAGCAGAGGAGGACTGAGTTGCAGAGGAAGGTCAAGCTCTCATATAATTCTATTAGTTACTGATTTGGTATAAGAAAATGAACATTACAAATGGGCATGATGGTTTGAGGTGAGGATGGAGAAAGTTTGGGAGAGACATTTGGGGGGGATTATGAGAGACAGGCATTAGCCAAGGTTAGAAAGCAAGCAATCAGCAAGCAAAATTTCTGTGAATTTCTAGCAATACCAGTGAACTTGGAAAGAGTGTTAAGAGACAGAAAATGGGGACTTTCCAGGGCTGTCTTTCAGCAGAGTTTGGATGCATTCTTTAAAGGGCTTCTCAGTTGTATAATCTGAGAGGCAGAGTGAGGCACAATACAGGTCATGGCCTGAAATGGCCTGAGGTTCTGAGTCCCACATTCTCACATTCCATTCCAGGCCTGAATCTAACCTGAGGTTATTGGTACATTTCTCTGGCCCCAGCAAGGATTTGCTAATTCAGTAGGAAGAAGGTGCAACCAGGTTTCTCCATTGTAATGAGTGCCCCGGGTGGATCTGACACAAATGCTCTGGATTGTGCATTGAGAAATACAGCTGATCACATATTGAGAAACACTGGCCCAGGACAATAGGAACCAGGTCAAGGGGCTAAGGGTCACAATGATAATGAGCAAGTTGGGCTGTAATTAAAAAATAGCTAAGAAAAAGAAAGGAGTGTAAGAGAGGGGTTAACTTAAAGAGTGAGCATTGGAAATGGAGCTCTTTACCAAAAGCTTATGTTTTGGAGAGAGAAAAAGTTTTTCTCTGTATGACTACCCCTCTTTCTTGCTTGCTATAACCCAGCGGTTCTCAACCTGTGGGTCGCGACCCCTTTGGGGGTCGAACGACCCTTTCACAGGGGTCGCCTAAGAGCATCGGAAAACACATATATAATTACATATTGTTTTTGTGATTAATCACTATTCTTTGATTATGTTCAATTTGTAACAATGAAAATACATCCTGCATATCAGATATTTACATTACGATTCATAACAGTAGCAAAATTACAGTTATGAAGTAGCAATGAAAATAATTTTATGGTTGGGGGGTCACCACAACATGAGGAACTGTATTAAAGGGTCGCGGCATTAGGAAGGTTGAGAACCACTGCTATAATCCAAGAGGGACCCAAATTCAGAATTTCAGGACAGTAGATTAGGCACATTTAGGCATTGGAGCTATATTGCATTAAACATTAAAACACATGGATATAGCATTCTTCTTCTGCTTTCTTCTTGCATGTGAAGTAAGAGACTCAGGGCCTATTAAAGGGTCTGTCAAAGAGGCCTGCATGTGGAAAAAGGCACTGGCTTCATCATTAACAAAGTTGTACTTGTATTTTCCATTTCTCATTGCTATTTTGGGGTGAAACCCGCCCTATGGTCCTCTTTCTTCAGGGGAATCCTGTAAAGCTCTCCACGTGACTTTTCTCCAGTCTCTTGGCTTGAATAAAGAGGAAACTACTCCCCTACTATCTCCTCCTCCCCCAGGGCAGAAAGGGTTGGGAAAACACAGTACAGAAAGAAGTCTTTCCAAAGAAATTCACACATCTGCCCTTTTCAAATTTCAAAGAATGTTTCCTCCTCACCTATAGCCCCTGGGTGAAGGGCAAGTGCAGACTGAATGAGTTACCTCACAGTTTAGCAAGTACACAGACAGGTGAGAACCTCACCTGCAGATGTAGGCCTTAAAGAGTTGTTCTCCACCTGCAAAAATCTGAGACAGCAGGAAAAGGTTACTTTTAACATTTGTCACATAAGCATTTAATGGTGCTATAGGGACTAAGTTTTCTTATTTTATTTTTTAATTACAGTTTACATTCAACATTATTTTGTTTTAGTTTTAGGTGTACAGCATAGCGGTTAGACAATCAGTGTTACCAAGTCTTAAATGAAGTTTACTGGTTCTTGTAATTGGGATAGTAGAGAGAGAAGTCTGGCTTTGGTTACATTTGGATTCAATATCTCAAATGATGCCAACAGCCCTCTCTTGTGCTCCCTGCGCCTGAGCCCAATCTCGCTCTCTCTTTCTCATTCATTGTTGTTTTCACTCTCTTTTTTCTTTTTCTCTTATGAGATTCTGTTTCCTGATAAATATTGCCCCTATTATAATAGGTTTTTTCCCCTTATGATGTAAAAAATGTTGCCAATTGCCTGGCCGTCATGGCTCAGTGGTTGAACATGGAACTATGAACCAGGTTTGAGTCAGGTCATGGCTCATGCTTTGGTTGTGGGCTTGAACCCCAGTAGGGAGCATGCAGGAGGCAGCTAATCAATGATTCTCTCTCATCATTGATGTTTTTATCTCTCTTTCCCCCTCCCTTCCTCTCTGAAATCAATATATATCCTAATATATAAACAGCCAGGGGCCATTTCAACCAAAAACAACCAGACGGATGACCAAACAGCAGGCTGTGTGGGGCAACACGGTGGGAGGAGGGTTAGTGAGGGACAACCAAACGACTGAACAGCAGGCTGTGTGGGGCGACCAGGGCAGCAGGGGGGTAGTAAGGGGTGGCAAGGACAGCAGGGGGGCAGTTGGAGATGACCAGGCCAGCAGAGGGGGACAGTTATGGGCAATCAGGCCAGCAGGCAGAAGTGGTTAGGGGTGATCAGGCTGGTGGGGGGGGGGGGGGGCGGGCAATTAGGAGCGATCAGGCAGGCAGGCAGGTGAGCAGTTAGGAGCCAGCAGTCCTGGATTGTGAGAGGAATGTCCGACTGCTGGTTTAGGCCCGATCCCAGAAATCAGGACTAAACCAGCAGTTGGACATCACCCAAGGGGTCCCAGATTGGAAAGGGTGCAGACTGGGCTGAGGGGACCCCTCCCCTCATGCACAAATTTCATGCACCGGGCCTCTAGTATATATATATATATAGTATGAAATTCTGCACTGGAGGTGGGGGTCCCTCAGCCCAGATTGTGAGAGGGTACAAGCCAGGCCCAAGGAACTCCACTGGTGCATGATTGGGGCTGGGGAGGGACATGGGGGGTTGGCCAGCCAGGGAGGGACCACGGGAGGGCTCCAGGGCATGTCTGTCTTGTCTTGCTCAGTCCCAGTCAGCCAGACCCCAGCAGCAAGCTAACCTACTGGTAGGAACATCTGCCCCCTGGTGGTCAGTGCACATCATAGCAACTGGTTGACCATTCAACTGTCTGCCCCCTGGTGGTCACTGCATGTCATAGAGACTGGTCAATTGGTCGACTGTCTGCCCCCTTAGCATATCATTAGCATATTACACTTTGATTGGTTGAATGGACAACTGGATGACCAAACACTTAGCATATTAGGATTTTATATATAGGAGAGAGAGAGAGAGAGAGAGAGAGAGAGAGAGAAAGAGAAAGACAGAGAGAGAGAGAATGGCTGCCCATAGGTTTACATTCATTGCATTCTATCTTTGTAATCAGAAATTTTTTTTTTACTTATTTTTTTATTGCTTAAAGTATTACAAAGGGTATTACATATGTGTCCTTTTTTCCCCCCCACCCTTAACAATCCCCTGGCCTCCCCTCCCCCCCAGTGTCTTATGTCCATTGGTTATGCTTATATGCATGCATACAAGTCCTTCGGTTGATCTCTTACCCCCCTCCCTCCTGCCCTCCAACCCTCCCCGGCCTTCCCACTGCAGTTTGACAATCTGTTTGAGGCAGCTCTGCCTCTGTATCTATTATTGTTCATAAGTTTATAATGGTCTCTATTATCCATGAATGAGTGAGATCATGTGGTATTTTTGCTTCATTGACTGGCTTATTTCACTTAGCATAATGCTCTCCAGTTCCATATACACACCTTTTTATGTGCCTTCTTATTTCACTCTCAAAAATATTCTGTTAAATTCTATTTGATTATGTACCACTTTTGAAACAATCAATTCCAGGAATGCTAAGACTGACCTAGTTGAGAAATATGTCACACTTTTGAGGAGGGATAATGGGCACCATGACTGAAAAGTTTACTTTTACTGAATGG
Source organism: Myotis yumanensis (assembly GCF_028538775.1). Classification (NCBI taxonomy): domain Eukaryota; kingdom Metazoa; phylum Chordata; class Mammalia; order Chiroptera; family Vespertilionidae; genus Myotis; species Myotis yumanensis. The sequence continues at coordinate 221,429,988 of NW_027223752.1, read as the reverse complement.
CAGTGTGGGGAAATTTTTCCAAATAGTTACAAAAAGGAGAAAATTGAAAATGATTGTTGGCAGCAAAATTATATTTATCACATGTATATAGCATATTTTCATAATATAATTGAGTCATAGCTCTCTATTCTTTTATTTCTCCTTACCAAATGAATAATTGATGGATAATGATGCTGCCTTTTGATAGTAAAACATCTCATATGCTGAATGTATAAATGTAAAGTGACTGAATCAGTAAATAAATTATCTTAATTTTTCCATAGAAAGGAAAGATAATATCAAAGATAACTTATCTCAACTTTTTATTTCTTTTTTTTCCAGATGTATTATTCCTCCTACCTGTTCTTTGGAAGATCTATATTTCTTATAAAAATATGTTTAAATATTTTTTCTAGAAAGTCATAACCAGAATAAAAGAAACAATCAATATTACTAACATTAATAGGTTTCAGACAAGAAAAAGTAAAATCATGATATTTTATTGTAAGGCATGAAACACTACTTGATCACCAATGATTATTATTGACTAGAAGAAATTAGGTTCCTATCAATTATTTTGTCAATTGTTTTTTATCAAAAGGATAATATAAATCCTTAAGAATGTATTATAGTATATTATAGGTGTATTTAGTATTGGAGAGTATATCAGTACAGTTATTATTCCAAAAATGTAAAAACAAATTTGTACTAAGTTGTCCTGCTGCTTTTTATGTAACTTTTTCTACTGAGACTCTTATATTATTATACACATACATTTACCAACCTCTTGACCAAAGAAATATATTATGTGTATTACTAGGTATATTATATTATAACCCAGAAGTGGAATTTTCCCCCAGTAAGGGTTCATTTAAATAATTTTGCTTTGACCATCAGGGCTTTCCTCCCCACCATAGCCTGTAGTGTGGTAACCATAGTCCCTAAAGAGGGATACAATATAATGTGTTCTGGAGTTATTTTTGTTTTCATGAAAGAGGCACTTTGCTATGCAGCTGGAGGGAGGAATATGCAAGTGCAAGAGTGTAGACAGTGATTAAAACCACTTCTCCTTGCCTGTGGGGTTTCTGTACCAGTTTTATCACTGTTTCTGGAGGTAAAACAAGAAGGTGTATGACCTTTGTATCCCGCTGCCACAGCAGTCAGCTCACCCGGAATGAAGACAGAAGGACCCACTGTGTGGTGCCCATCAAACAGATATATTTTAATAGTCAAGAGCTTGATACTATCACAAACACTGGCTTTTGCCAAGTTTAACTCAAAATAAAATCAATCTTACAAAGAACTGAAATAGACCAACATGCAGAAAACATCTGTCTTAAAATAATTTAATGTCTATAAATTGAATGAGCCACTTTCTAACTCAACCAACTTGTCCTTGTGAGTAAATGGTCTTTGGGTACCAATTTTTTATACTAAGACTAGAGGCCCGATGCACGAAAATTTGTGCAAGAGTAGCCCTTCCTTCCCTGGGCTGCCGGCACCAGCTTCCCTCCAGCACCTGGGACCGGGCCTTCCCTCCTCCAGCCACCAGCAGGCACTTGGGACCAGGCTGGCTTCCCTCTGGCTCCGGCTTGGTCAGGAAGGACATCCAGAAGATGTCCAGTCTAATTAGCATATTACCCTTTTATTATTATAGATCCCTTTAAAGTAGTTTCACAGCCTTCAGTTAGATGATGCTTCTTTAGAAAGCAGAGTTCATCTCCAAGAAATTTCCATTATATCTGCTTGCTCAGAAATAATGTGTGTGGTTTGGCAAGTTAATGAATACCTAGCCTAGCACATATGATAACTTGTTTGAAGGAGGTATTGGTAAGTGATCATTTAGCACATAATTGTCCCTACCCTTGTAGGTTCTTGGATACCAAAGGCCATCCAAATGCATCATTTCTCCAACTTTGTAGTCCCTTGTGTTTCATTTGTTTCATTGTTTACCACTTTGGAGTTCAATAATATTTATTTTGTTTGGTGAGAATGTTCTTAGCTCTGTGTATGGCACAAAGAAAGCAAAGTTCACTATAGTAGTCTCCTCTTATCCATGTACTGTCTTCCAAAATTTCAGTTACCTGTGATTTACCATCGTCCAAAACTATTAAATGCAAAATTCCAGAAAAAAGTCAAAGATTTAAAAATCTTTGCCATTCTCAGTAGCATAATACAATCTTGAGACATTCCTTTTCATCTACCTGGGATGTGAATCATCCTTTGGCCCAGTGTAGTCAGGCTGTATGGACACCCGCACACTTTATTAATTTACTAGCTGTCTCTGTTATGATACTTGCTGTTATGGTATCATACTGTTTATGTTCAAGTAACCCTTATTTTATTTAATAACTAGAGGCCCGGTGCACGACATTTGTGCACTCAGGGGGTCCCTCAGCTCGCCCTGTGCCCTCTTGCAGTCCAGGAGCCATTGGGGGATGTCCGACTGCTGGCTTAGCACTGCCATGGAGGTGGGAGAGACTCCAGACACCACCGCTGCGCTTGCCAGCTGTAAGCCCGGCTTCTGGCTGAGTGGCGCTCCCCCTGTGGGAGCACACTGACCACCAGGAGGCAGCTCCTGCATAGAACATCTGCCCCCTGTGGTCAGTGCGCGTCATAGCGACCAGTCGTTCCATTGTCAGGCGAAACGGGCTCTCTGACATACCCCGAGGGGTCCTGGATTGCAAGAGTGTGTAGGCCAGGTTGAAGGACCCCACTGGTGAAAGATCGGGACTGGGGAGGAATGTGGGAGGCTGACCAGTCAGGGAGGGACTAAGGGAGGGCCTCAGGTTGTGTCCAGCCTGTCTCATTCAGTCCTGATCAGCAGGTCTCCAGCAGCAAGCTAACCTACCAGTTGGAGCGCCTGCCCCCTGGTGGTCAGTGCACATCATAGCGACTGGTTGACCGGTTGTCTTTCCCCTGGTGGTCAGTGCACATAATAGTGAGCAATTGAGTGGCCTTAGCATATCATTAGCATATTACACTTTGATTGGTTGAACAGCCACCTGGATGACCAGACACTTAGCATATTAGGCTTTTATTACACAGGATGGCCCAAAGCCATTCACAAAAGTATTATTATAATATTTATAATATAAATAATAATTTATATTATATTTATAATATAAAAAATCCTAATATGCAAATAGACCAAACAGCAGAACAACTGAACAACTGTTTGCTATTACATGTGCTGACCACCATGGGGTGTGCGTGAAACATGACAGGCATCGGCAGCAGGCAGCAAAGCGCTGAACATGGCAGGTGTTGGGCGTGGCAGGATGGTGGAGCAAGGTAAATGGGGGCACCAGACCAAGGCAGGGTGCTGGTCGCTATCCTCAGGGTGAGCCTCTGGTGGTTACTCAAATTTCTTTGCTCCCCCAAACCGTGGTCCCGCCCAGCACTCGGACATGCTGCCGGCACTGGCCCCGCTCTCATCCACTGCCAGGCCTGGAGCCGCAGCTTGTACCCTCTGCAGGTGCCTGGTGCCGGCCCCAATTGCTCAGTGCCATCAGTGAGTGTGAGCAGCAGCAGCTGGCCCCTATCGCCCTTCAGTGCTTCTCCTCCTCCCCCTACTCCTGAAGGGAGTTCGGGGCTAGCAGCTGCCTCTCGCATCCGCTGCCAGTGATGGGCCCACTCGTTCCCTCTGCCAACGCTGGAGCCATCGCTCACACCCACTGCCAGCACCTGGTGCTGGTCCGGATCGCTTGGCACCATCAGCAGGTATGAGTGGACCCCTGAGGGCTTTTCCACCTCCCTCTGTTCCTGAGGCGCAATTGGGGCAGCAGCTGCTCCTCAAACCCACTGACAGCACCAGCCCCGCTTGCACTCACTGCTGGCTCCGGCCCCAATTGCTCCACACCATCAGTGGGTGCGAGTGGGGCCGGTGCCATCAGCACATGGGAGCGGTGATGATAGGAGCAGGGCTGCCAGCAGAGAGGGGACTAGGAGGCTATGGCAGGAGTGGCTGGGCGGGGGCATGGAGGATGGGCTGATACCTGCTCCTGTGCCCACCATAGTCTCGTGGCCCACAGTTCCTTTCAATGTGCATGAATTCGTGCACTGGGCCCTTAGTATTGATATAAATCATTATGTTGTATTATTGTTGTTAATCTCGTACTGTGAGTAATTTATAAATTAAACTTTATTTGATGTGTGTGTGTATAGGAAAAATATATGTAGGGTTTGATAGTGTCTGTAGTTTTAGGCATCACCCATGGGTAAGAGAGAACTACTGGATAATTATCTGTAGGTATTATTGAAGGTAACCCAATGACCCTATCTGCATTAGCCAGGATAGATTTGGCTACTGGTGCAGGCACTTCTACGATCCTGTGTTTTGTTCATCCAAGAGCAAATTCTTCTGATTACTGTGGCAGCAGAGGAAGATTCTGAAGTATGATTTCTGTTCTCATTTTATTGTCTAGAACTATTACATAGTCTGAAGTAGCTGCAACCAGACTGGGAAAGGTGAGAGAGCGCACAGCTGTTCAGTAAGTAGAAAATATTTTGGCTACACCAGCCATGAAGCACAGAAATATTTTTCTGGTTAGGAGTGCAACTACTATATAGTATAATTTTCTATACTTTAATTGACAGTTTTATTTTTAAAGCAATATTAGCTAAACCTCAGACATAGAGGGTACTATAAATGAGTAAATAAAATACTTGAGGGTAGTGGGCACATGTACAATATACAGATCTTGTAACATAGGAACCCACACCTGCAACATATATGTTCATGTTGACCAATATCACCCCAATAAATTTAATTTGAAAATATATAGCCAGGAAGAGGGGGGGATGGGAAATATCTGTAATATTATCAACAATAAAAAATATAAAAATTAAAATTAAAAATATCTATACTAATAAAAGGGTAATATGCTAATTAGACGGATAGACCAGATGTCTTCCGGAAGTCCTTCCAGATGTCCTTCGGGAAAAAGCTGCAGTGGTGGGGGCCGAGGCAGAGGTGATTAGGGGCAATCAGGCTGGCAGGCAAAGTGGTTACGGGTGATCAGTCAGGCAGGCAGGTGAGCAGATAGGAGCCAGCAGTCCTAGATTGCAAGAGGGATGTCCAACTGCCAGTTTAGGCCCGATCCCACAGGCAGTCTGACATCCCCCAAGGGGTTCCAAATTGGAGAGGGTACAGACCAGGCTGAGGGACACCCCCCCCCCGCCACCCATGCATGCACAAATTTTGTGCACTGGGCCTCTAGGATATATATTTGAGTATTTAAATAAATAAAAATAAAGAAATATCTGAGCATTCAAAATATAATTGTATCAATTATTTTTAGTTTGTGGAAGGATGTTATTTCAAAGGAGAAGCCATATTCTATACTAATCATTAATGTGGTTTACTTTATATTTCAAAAATCTCTACTATTATAGGTACACAGTATGCTTTTAACAGATATGTTGTTAAGGTTTGATTAATTGGAGTATCTATCCTATATGTTAATTCAGTTGCATTACACATTTGATTTTTTGACAAATATTGACTGATAATTTTAAGTTAATTATGCAATGTAATTTTTAACACTTATTAATATTTTGATATAAATTTACATATATTTAACATAAGCTTTCAAGTGTTTCAAAGTTGAATAGGATTATGTTTTCCAAATAGTGTTAATAGTCAGAGCTTCAGATAATGAATATTCTAAATCATAAATCTCCTTCCAGCACAGTTTTCATATACTATATAGAAATAGTCCAATAGAGATTTTTTTCTGACTCTTGATTAACCTAGTGACAGCCACTTGGAACACATGGTAGAAAGAGAAATAAGAGGAAGGAGAAAAATCAACCTGTATTTTAAATATTATCTCAGATAATATAAAATAGTTATTATTTAAAAATAATATTAATGCAAAAAACATGTAGATATACTACTGGAAGATGATCAAATACTAGTATCTTTGTTATTAGTCTACTTTAAATAAGACAAAAAATTCACTAAAAATTGAAAAACAATGAGGTATTTTCATTATCCTTAGGAAATAACATTTTACAAATTCATGAGATTTTGTGTGTTCTGACTGTGGTAAAATTGATTTTTATATATAAACATGTATTAAATTTTCATTGTATACATAATAATGATGATAATAGTGAAATACCATTTATTGCAAGCTTACCTATGTGGATTAATTTTTAAACATTGGTTATGAATTACATTATTTAATCTTTAAAACAATCTCATGGGTCTTATTATGACCATCTTTTGCTTTTAAGAAAATGAAGGCATGGAGATCACATAATGGTGCTACGATGTTGGGAAAATACTAATGTGATCTATTTTAACAAACAAACAAAAAAAGCTAAAGAAAAGGCAATAAGCTTTTATTTTAGATTAAAAAGAATTGCAATTCTGGGAAGGGCTGTTCAGGCAGAAACCCAAATAGTGCTCTGATTATAGAGTAAAAGGCAATGGTTTTTCTAGGAGAAGGGGGAGGGAAATAATTACATAAAAAGAAAAAAAAAGGAGTATTTATTGGCCCCAATAAGCTAAAGTTTTCTTTAGCTATACATCATGCTGCTGATACCAAAAAATGTGGATGTTGTTTGAGTCTGAGTTCTTGTCTAGTGAAAATCAAAGAATGAAGTCACAGATAGAAATGATAAATGAGAACAAAGTTAATTGGGAGAAGCCAGTCCTGGAAAATGTGCAGCTGGGGTTCCAGGAGCAGGCAGGGTCCGGAGCTTCCTTTCCATGTTACAGTCAGGAGTAGCTGAGCATCCAAGCTGATTAAGGTCTATTAGGCCATGTGTGGAGGCCCCCATAGCCATAAGCCACATGGGCACAGGGATGTTCTCCCCCGCCCAGGAGTGAACTTCAAGAACCCATTGCATGCTGGGGAGAAGAGAGAGAGTGAGAAGAAGTGTGCACCTTTTAATTTAGGGGGTGGGTAGTCTTGTTAGCTCCTCACTGGTCTTTTCAAAGAATTCTGCTTTAGCAGTATCCTTGGGATTGGCTTATACGCCTTACTGCCTTGTGATTGGCTATCTGAACGCTGCCTGTCTTAGCAATACCCATACATTTTAAAGTTAATGCCTCTCTCTTGAGTGTCCTTTCTTCATCGCCCAGTTGGCTGTGCCTTAGTAACTCCATCTAGTTGAGTTCCTGGTCCTACTCCCTTTCCCGTGGTCCCACCCCTATTTATCTAGCTTCCTCCTACCTCCTCATTGTTAATTCTAAAAAAATGTCCTTTACTTTAAGTCCTGTAGTCAGGATGCCTGCTTTCCTATTAGATTTATAAACAGTGTTTGGAACACAATGTTTGTTTGATCCAGTCTGAAGATTATATTGCCCATTTCAAATAGACTAAAGGTTCAAGGGGCAAGATGTGCCGTGCCTTTCCTCTGGTTTGGCAACTCTAACTCCATTTCCAAATGGCTCTAAATATCAATTTTCTTATCTATATTTCATTTGGTGATATATAATATTTTCTTGTAGTTTCTACTATTAAGGCTAAATCCTGGTCTCATCACCTCAAAGACAAGGTAATTCCATCCAGAATAAGTTGCTCCATCAACTTTGAGATTTAGTGCTGATTTGTTTTGAGTCTATATTGAGAAGTCCAGTCTTTTGGAGAGAGAGAAAAAATAAAAAATGTGTTTTGTTTTGTTTTTATGAACTCCAATTTGTTTCCCCCCTAGTTATATCCTGCCAAAGATTCAAAGATTCAACTCATGGTTATTGACTAGAAATGACAGATAGAGAGAACTCAGATTTTGACTAAAGGTAAGTTCTCATTTAATAAGAAAATAAACAGAAGAACCACACAGATAAGAAGAGAAAGGATATAATTAGACTTTTGTGAATCTTGGCTTCTCACCACTTCCAATATTTTGAGATCAATGGCATAGTGAATGTTTGTTTGAAGAGTCTGGAATAATCTGCAATCTTGTGTTATTCATTTCACTCTAAATAAAACCTTAATAAAGAATATGAAAGGAGAGAAGATGAAAGGAAAGAAGGAAGGATGGGAGAAAAGAAGGAAGAAAAAAGAGAGGGATGGATGGAAGGAAATTAAGAAAGAATTAGATGAGTCATCTTTGACATTTTTTCTTGTTTCTGGGACCAAGCTATGGATCAATCATTGGTTTTCAACCTAGGTACACAATAGAATTACCTGGAGAACTGTTTATAAATACTGTCCAGATCCCACCTGCAGAGACTATTAATTTAATTACATTAAAAGTGTTTCAGTTGTTCTAATTTAAAATGTAGTTTCTGTTGCATGTTTAGTCTCAGCCAATATTTAAACTAGATTAATTCAAATTTAAACTTGCTAACCAGACTGTCCTCCTATTTAAACAGTCTCCCCATTTTCCTCTTTCTTCCACTAAAAGTGGTAACACTTCAAGGACGTGAGATTGAAGACTACTTTCTGTCCTCTCTTTGCTAATTTCTTCTGGTATGATTGGCTTCCTTGTCATTGTGTATTTGCCTCTACCTCCTGTGCACCTACCTACTCCTAACAAAATTCCTCTCAGTGTGTTGGCTACAAATATTTATCTTCTCTAACTTGGCTTCTGGTTATGGGTCCTACCTCCTTTGAATTATATGTACCCTGAACTCTTCTCTCCATGACCCATTCCATCCAGCCCTTCAATGAGAGTCATGGGACAGTACATATAAAGAAAGAAAGCTCAGGCTTAAAATTTTAATATTTGGAAAATAGAAAGTGTTCAATAATTTTTAGCTACTATTGTTACTAGTCTGTTTGAACCTGCCTGCATTTCACTTCCATACTGATCAAACTCCTCAATGACTTTCACCTGTCTGCCAGCTTCACTTGATTCCATAAGTTTTGCTCTCTGAGATTTGAACCTTCACCGATGACCTATTGCAACCTTAGTAGTTTGTGTATTAATCTACTTCCAAAATCTGAAACTTATCCCATCTTATCTAAACATGTTTCTTATAACAATGAGAGCCACCCATATTAGAGGGAAATTTATTTTAAAGACTACATCATTGTGAATACTAGATATGTAAGGGAAAAGGAGACTTTAATAATATTTTCATAGAATCAGACATTAATTTTCATAATAACTAATTTCTTAAATAAGTATTTATTGATGTGTTACACTGAGTTCCAATTTCTGGGATACAGTTGAGACAAAAAAGTCTTTTTCCTTATGACCTCATTCTAGAAGTCAGACAGACACCAAGAAAGTTAAGAAAGGACAATTTTAAGATTTTATATATATACTAGAGGCCCAGTACACGAAATTTGTGCACGGGAGGCAGGGGGGTCCCCTCAGCCCAGCCTGTATCCTCTTCAATCCAGGACCCCTCAGGGAATGTCCAACTGCTGGTTTAGGCCCAACCCCAGGGATCGGGCCTAAATTGGCAGTCGGACATCCCTCTCACAATCCGGGATGCTGGCTCCTAACTGCTCACCTGCCTGCTAGCCTGGTTGCCCCCAACTGCCCCCCTGCCAGCCTGGTCGCCCCTTACTGCCACCCCTGCCAGCCTGGTCGCCCCTTACTGCCACCCCTGCCAACCTTGTCACCCCCAACTACCCCCCTCTGCCTGCCTGGTTGCCCCCAACTGTACCCTCTCCCCACCAGCCTGGTCACCCCAAACTGCCCCCAGCCCCCTGCCAGCCTGGTCACCTCTAACTGCCCCCCCCCCCCCACTGGCCTGGTTGCCTCTTACTGCTCCCCTGCTAGCCTGGTCACCCCACCCCACGCAGCCTGCTTGTTGAGTTGTTTGGTCATCTCTCACGAACCACCCCCCCCCGCCCCCCCCGCTGGCCTTGTCGCCCCACGCAGCCTGCTGTTTGGTCATCTGTCCAGTTGTTTCGGTCGTGATGGTCCCTGGCTTTTTATATATTAGGATAATCTGAATCAAGATACTTGTCTAAAGAATGACCACAATATTTCTGAAAAAGAAGTTACTAGTATCATGTTGCCATTAAATTATAAATTCTAAGAACTGATAATGAATGTGATGGTAAGATTTAAATCCCTACTGGTCTTCAATTATAATGAATTTGAGAAATCATTATTTCAGAATGTCTTTGTAGTTTTTATTTTATAATATTTTTTTGAGAGTGTGTTCATTCAGAAACCTACCATGGCTACCATGGATGCACTGTTCAAGAAAACAATATTACAAATTGCCTCAAATTACAAGATTTTGATTCAATCAAACATGGGAAGATTATTCACCCATCAGTTTCCTTGGAGACTAATAGTTAACTAGGGCTCCCATAACAAAATACCATAGACTGAATGGCTTATTTTTTCTCTCACAGAACTTTATTTTCTCACAGTTCTAGAGGCTAAAAGTCCAAGGTGGACTGTGATTGATAAATATATATCTGGTCATTCAGATGAACAAACTGTATTTCTAAAACATATTTGATCTTAGTCCCATATTGGGAAGCACCCTCTTCCTTGGGATTTCTCTTGCCTTTCTCTCTTTCTTGCTGTTATTGCTGGTAGCCTCTCACCTAAGCCCTGGACAATGTCACACTATGATGGACTTCCCATCTCATGCAACCTAGGCCAAGTGCCACCCAATAAAGCTCATGTGTGCTATTGCCTTTCCTGGTCATTGTGTTTTCCTTGAGCAAGCCTGTTAAAAGATAAACTAAGGCATATTAAAACAATTTTAAGGGTTTATTTGATCAAAGGATGATTGGAATGGAGCAGCACCAAATCAGAAATGGTTAGGTGTGATTGCAGATAGAAGCTAGGGAAAAACTTACATGGAGTCAATGCAAAAGCAAAGCAAGGAATTAAATCTTAGCAAATGATTTGATTGACTATGGTTTGTGATTGGTCCTCCTTAGGTTTTTATTTCTTAATCCTGAGGCCTTTGCAGGCCTTGGTTGTGGTTTGCTTATGTTGCCCACTCAGCCTTGGGGCCACTTCAATCTAATGGCCTCCTTGTTTAATTAATTGAACAGCCCACAGCCCTCAAACACCTTACAGTTCTTCATTTCAACAACTGGAAAGTTCAACACTGTATCTCAGTCAGTAGTATCTGGTAAGGAATTGGAATCATCCTCTTACATAAATATTTACACCATTTAGAGTTGTTATTATCATTTATGTATTTATAATTTGATATTTATCATCGAGTGAATTTTACCAAATGCCAGACACTTTACAAGGCAGTTTGCAAATATCACAATTTAATTTTCATGATAATAAAACAAGCAGGTGCTGTCATTTTTCTTTAACGTGTAAGAAAAATGAGCTTTAAAAAGTTAAAGTTGCTCCAGACAACATAAAGTATTAAAGTAGGTTGATCTGATGATAAATATGTTTTACGTTTTTTCCTTCCTCTGTCCTATGTTGCTTCTATCCTATGTTGGCTTTTATTATTTTTGTAATATTTGGTGAGGGGAGGTTGTACTGTGTCACTAATCTGAGATATAGCTTGCCATTTCTAATTATCCATTATAGTATCCAATGTTTTCCCTCTGTTTCTGATATTAAAGAAATAAAATTCCTTGAGAATATTGCATCAACCCTGCAGAAAATAACCAATTGTTTTGTTTTTGTCTTCATATTCTATTTAGTAGAGTCATCACAAATAATACACCTTAAATTTCCTCTGAGTTCATCAAATTCTCAGTGATTATAAATATAAATTATGTACATATCTGGAATAAGTAATAAATATGTTGCAACAAATGATGGTATGTGCATATCTTAATAGGACATATCTTGCCGATATTATACCAAGAATGTACTGGAGTCATTTTCTTTAATATTTTTATTGATGTAACTAGGTCACTTACCTGATAGACTAAGGTTCACAGTGAAATATGTCCTTTTGTAACCGATGTAGGTGACAACTGGTAGAGCTAAATAACCAGAAATTTAGTGACTTGCTAACCGGGGAGACCAATGGAAAGTGAAGTTTACCTGTAAATGTCTGGTCCAAGGAAAGGCTGATGGAATATGGTTCTTGAAAAATCAAGACAAAATTTGGTCAAAAGGCAGGAACAATTTGGCCCTAAGTAGTTGAACCATACTTAGCTAAAGACTTAGTGAGACTGACATAGACAGCAGAATGAAAATGCTGTCACATGGATCAGAATATTTGTGTAACCAAATACCAAGGGGCAATGCCCATATAATCAATTAGAAACAATGTTTTTTTTAATTTTATATAAAAAATCAAGAACATAGAGATAGAAAATATTAAAAAATGGATAATGAGCACTTCCTAGAAAGTAGATTTTATGGAAATTAAAAACTATATATTAAGCAAAAACTCAAAATAAGGGGGATTTGTTTGTGTTGAATGGCATCAGATTAAGCTAGTCGGCCATAGCCATCTGATAGTATGTACTGTCTTGTCAATGAGTGGGAAATAATATCTATATTCAGCTCTGTCCTTGTGATAACCTGGGCATTAGATGAGAAATATTCAATTCTCAAGGTTAATACATCCACTCTCAGAGTGGATGGCTAAATTAAGCAATGAACTCAGGTATCTCTCACTTTCTCCATGATTTCTTCTTTTGATAAAATAAGTGCTTCAGTTATATATTAGCATGTTCAATGGAGTGCCACCCCCCGGGTATTTTATCCCCCTTTGAGTTTTTGCTAAGATTTAATTCTCAAAGGGCAATGTTAACCTCCTCATTTCCTAGGTTTCAGCACAACTTGTCAGACTCCCTTGTCTAATGCTAACCAAACCCACGCTTTGATCCAGTAAACAGTGACAAAGGGTTTCAAATAATTATTCATCTAGGAAGTGGAAGAGATGAATCTTTTTCTCATAGACAATATATGTCACTTATTAAATGCTGCCTTGGTAGACTTACATGAATCATATGTGTCAAATTTTTATCTTTTTTCTTGGGTGACACGCTTCTTGTCATAACTCATTTCAGTACTTCCCAGAGTACCTAGAACCATGTGACATCTTGAGTATGCGCTTAATAAATGGTTGCAAAAAGAAATTGAAAATCAACGAAATACTTATTAGCCATTTCCAAAAAGCTGAATAGAGGGAAAGGCATGTTCTTTTGCATATTTTGTTATATCATAAAAGCTGAGATGAACTTCTTTGTTCCAAGTTCAATGTGGGTATGATGATTCAGAATTCAGACAATGTGGGTAAGAAATATACTCTATTTTATCTTGCTACTAAAAAGGGGAAACGTCTATTACTTGGAGTAGTCAGGGTATGCACAGCTTTCAAACTGTAATCTATAAAATGTTTTAGAAATATATGTACTATTTAGGGAATAGTTGTTTCCAGGAAGAGTCTTGTTTCAGGTTCCCTATGTTTGTATGAAATTGGTTTGCAACATACAGAAAACTGAACATATAAAAGATTGCAATAAATATACTCTTGCATAGAGATTTTTTTGGTGATTATTGAGGGTAACTTAGCAACAAAACATTGAAAACCAAGAAGGGGACAAAGATTTAAGGTGAAAAGCTTTTGATTATGTTAACCACTAGGAGATTGGCAGAGTGAGAAATATGATAAATGACTACTCTCCAGTTTTATCCACAGTTGACATTTTTTATGTGATGCAAGAAATTTTGCAAGAAGCTGACTCCCCAAAAGTACAGCTCCCTGCTAGAAAATTTGAATTTCCTTTCCTAGAGTGTCATTGGAACAAAGCATATCTTCATTGTTAAAGGACTTCTCATCGTCGCTGGGCAAATGTGCAATGTGTGACATTCAGCAAAATAACCCCTGATGTTTCAAATCTGGTCTCAGAAACCACTACATCCAACAGCGGGAGAAGGGAATTGTATCATCTCATCTGCGTTCAGTTGCAAAGCCCCGGAATCTTGTTCCACGGGGAGAATCATGTCACAGACGCTAACTACCATCGTCACAGAAAATGTAATAAAAGACTTAGCAATAGCAAGAGGTTCTCAAGGTGAGATGGAGCTCTACTTTTATTAACTCAACTGTGCCTGCATAATAAAACTATTATGGAGCCACAGTAAATACTGTAAATCATATATTTTCACCTATAAAACTTTATAATGAACCGAGTATAAATATCAATAAAATATATGAATAACAAAACTACTCAAATATATGCTGGGAAGGCAATTCTTGACTTCTCCAGGGTGCAGCTTATAATGCTGTTGCCAGCGGGCAAGTCCCAGTGATGAAAAGTAACAGAAAACTGAGCGTGGGAACGCAGTGAAATCTCATTTTAGTAGCCATGTCACTAACTTAGAGAAAATTCTTACATTGTTTATTTTTAGAATATGAGATTTATCAAATTTATTTTTGTTATTCCCTGTATTCACTGAAGAGTCACTGAAGTAGGTACAGATTCTTGCCTATCCAGTAGCCATCTCCTCTATTATTTCTTTATATAAAAGTCCAAGGTTTTTTTTTTAGCTTATACCCCACTGGATTGAGACCCTATCCTTTCCAGGGCAAATGCTGATGAATCTATTCTAATCACGTAATCATATTCTCTTGCCAGTGATAGGTTTAGGAGTGGGTATGGGATCATATTTAGTCAATGCCATGAGAGTGTACAGTTCTTCCATGGCTGGCTTGAGGTCCTGAGTCAAGCAGAACCACATAATCCATGGTGTCATTTCATAACCATTAATGGAACACATTTTTGGATCAAGTCAATATAAGAAGTTGATATAAAGACAATTATACAGAACCTAAGTCCTTTAAAATACTTGTAAACTTATGAAATAATTTACCTCTGAACTTATTTTAAGGTGAGATATATATTGTGTGTTTAAATTGGCTAAATCTTTATTTTCTGTTAGTTGCAATTGAAATAATTCTCACTGATAGATACAAGATTTTCAGAGGTAATTAATGATCTATAGAAAATGCTAATTTTAAAGACAATTACTTAAGACTTTTCAATGGAATCTGTAATATATATTTTATATTACAAAGTAAACAGAAGACAATGATAGCAGCCCTATGTAGGTTATATGGACAGATTATATAATTCCATATTATTTTCTATAGAAAGTGTATTTATAGCATACATTGTTTAAGTTTTCATTAATTCTTTTTTTATATTTTTTAAAAATATATATTTTATTGATTTTTTACAGAGAGGAAGGGAGAGGGATAGAGAGTTAGAAACATCGATGAGAGAGAAACAACAATCAGCTACTTCCTCCATACCCCCTACTGGGGATGTGCCCCCAACCAAGGTACATGCCCTTGACGGGAATCCAAACTGGGACCCTTCAGTTCGCAGGTCTATCTACTGAGCCAAACCAGTTAGGGCACTAATAGACTGTCTTGAAGGAAAGATTAAGGAATTAAGGTGGTTCCCTAGCCCAGTGGCTTAAGTAAAATGATTGTGGGTTCCATTCCTGGTAAGAGCACATACCTAGGTTGCTGATTTGATCCATGCTCAGGGCATGTATGGGAAGCAACCAATTGATGTTTCCTCTCACATTGATGTTTCTTCCCTCTCTCTTCTTCTTTCTCAAAAATCAATTAGTACATCTTTGGTTGTGGATTAAAAAAGAAAAAAAGAAATATTTAAGGTTTTGAGTTTTCAAGGGTATACCACTAAATCTAGAGTCATCACTCTAGAACAGTTGTTAGGATCATCTGAACTCTGTCTTCTTTCACATAAGAGACTAATAGAAACAATATAATGGATTTATGAAAAATCTGACACTATTAGTGTCAGTCATGATCCCCTCCTTGCTTTCATTTCAGCACAAAATTCTCAGTTTCTCAATAAACTCATCTCTTAATTTTTTAAACTTAGCTTAGTTTTTGAGCATTAAAAATTAACTTACCCAATGGGAGAAGGTGATTCTGAGGATTTCCAATATAACTTTGGATACTGGAGAGGAGAGTGTAGACCCCATGGCGAACTAGAAACTGTGCTTTCCCAAGAGAAACCCATGTTTCTAATGTCTAAAAACACTAAGCAGGAAGCATGAGTCAGCCAACTAGCAGTTTTTCATTTTCTTTTAATTTTTTTCTATACTGTTTGGATATTTTTTTAATTGATTAAGTTATTACATATGTGTCCTTATCCCCACATTACCCCTCATCCCCCCCTCCCACTCATGCCCTCACCCCCTGTTGTTTGTGTCCATTGGTTAGGCCTATATGCTAGCATATAAGTCCTTTGGTAGATCTCTCCCCCTTACCGCCACCCTCCCCTACCTTCCCTCTGAGGTTTGATGGTCTGATTGATGCTTCTCTGTCTCTGGATCTGTTTTTGTTCATCAGTTTATGTTGTTCATTATATTCCACAAATGAGTGAGATAATGTGTTATTTATCTTTCTCTGATTGGCTTATTTCACTTAGTATAATGCTCTCCAGTTCCATACATGTTGTTGAAAATGGTAAGAACTCCTTTTTTACCGCCACGTAGTATTCCATTGTGTAGATGTACCACAGTTTTTTAATCCACTCATCTATTGATGGGCACTTAGGTTGTTTCCAAATCTTAGCTATGGTGAATTGTGCTGCTATGACACAATCCTTCCTAATTGGTGTTTCTAGTTTCTTGGGATATAGTCCTAGAAGTGGGATCACTGGGTCAAATGGGAGTTCCATTTTTAGTTTTTTGAGGAATCATTAATTCTTAATAGCTGGTTAATCTGTAGAAAATCATGAAAATGACATAGAATCTTGAGAAAATAAATACCAGAACATTTAAAAATAGAATTTTGAGAAAACACTCTTTTAAACAATTTTCACATATCATTGTAAGCATTATTCCCTAAGTTCTATTTAATGGCTTAAGTGAAAAGAATATCTTGAGTTTCATAGAAATGTAATATTTGGATAGTGTTTAATCATTTTCTCTTATCTATGTACGTTTTCATAACAAGAAACTTGTATAATTTGGACAAGTAAATTATCAATAGCTATGCTACACTTATTTTTGTAATCAGGTTTAGGGATGTTGATAACAATAAGGTCAATAGGCAGACATTGCCTACTTATGAAATTTCTCAGAATACTAGCATGAAGTTGTCAGTTGAAGTCTTAGCCTCTGTAATCAAGGAGTTACAGAGGGCATGACCTGAGATGGATTCAGTTTTCTTTTAGCCTATAATTTTCATATATTACCGTCAATGAAAATACAAATAAAATGACAAAGATGTCAGAAAAAAAATAGATATTTTTCTAGATGCAATAGTTTATAACATAAATCCAGAAATTAAATTTTATATTTCTGATTAGATGCTTTACATTGATGTTATGCCAAAGATGATGCCTAGTCCATAGATCTAAAATAATGTATTTTGTATTTATATAAAATAAAGAACTTAATAGTCTTAATTTGTTATTTCTGCTTTGAAACTATATAAGGGCAAAGAAATGATAGATTTAATGTATTAATTCAATAATTATTGAATATCATATCTATATATCTATTATGTACCTTTATCTATTATTCTATCTATGTATCATCTATCATCTATCTAACTAGCTAGTTATTTATTTACCTTTCTATCTCAGATACTATGCTCAGTGCTAAGAACCTAAATCTTTTTTTTTAAATATATTTTTGTTGATTTCAGAGAAGAAGGGGGAGGTAGAGAGAGATAAAAACATCAATAATGAGAGAGAATCATTGATTGGCTGCCTCCTGCATGCTCCACATTGGGGATAGAGCCAGCAACCTGGGCATATGCCCTGACTGGGAATTGAACTGTGACTCCCTGGTTCATAGGTTGATGCTCAATCACTGAGCAAGACTGGCCAGGTGAGAACATAAATCTTTACATTCAAAACATAAGGGAAATCCTATGGAATAGGCCAGTGATGGCGAACCTTTTGAGCTCGGTGTGCCAGCATTTTCAAAAACCCTAACTTAACTCTGGTGCCGTGTCACATATAGAAATTTTTTGATATTTGCAACCATAGTAAAACAAAGACTTATATTTTTGATATTTATTTTATATATTTAAATGACATTTAACAAAGAAAAATCAACCAAAAAAATGAGTTCATGTGTCACCTCTGACATGAGTGTCATAGGTTTGCCATCACTGGGATAGGTAATGAACAAATAAGCAAAAACAAACAAACAAAAACCCAAGGGGAAAAAAAACAACAACAACACAAGAAACCATTATAGAATCTGATAGTTGCTCTAAGTAAACTATACTTTTATGTATAAAGTAACAGGGACTTTGAGCCTGGGAGGCGGGGTGGTCTACTTTGATAAGTTTTGCAGAAAAGGCCCGGTTATGGAAGTGGGATTTCTGGGGCCCAGATGCTGAAAGGGAAGTGATCGTGCAGGAGCAGAGTAACTGATGCGGGATTTGTGAACAGCACATCCAAAGGCCTGAAGCTGGAAAGGAACTGGTCCCTCTGAACATACAGGAGTCCAGTGTGGATGGATCACAGTCTTATCTCTCTATTAAATAAATCTCTCTCTCTTTTTCCCTGCCCTTCTCTTTTATTCTCTCTTTTCTATTATGGAACTAAGTAAATGAAAGCCATACCATTCGGATTTTTATAATAATTATATAGTTGAAGTGTCAAGTTTAAATGAGAAGTGTGACTAGACCTGGACCAAGAGCATTTATCACCTAACATTTCCAATCAGGTTCCAAATGCATGGCCCAATTTTTATCTTAAGTCTTTCCTTGTGTCTGCCTTTCAATTAATCTTATCTCCATGTTTAAATTTATAACCTGAATTATGTTATTCTCTACCAGGTTGGCCTGCGATTTTTTTCATTGCATGCCTCGAGGCAGAAAGAATCTTTTAATTTTGGTCCAGATTTGAACTCTAAAGAAGATGGAAACAAGATCTTACTTCAGGGTCAGACAAATGGTATTCGGCACTGCTGTCTTTATTACTTCAAGCAGAGAGTTAAATGCACAGATCAGAGATGAGGAGATTAGCCCTGCAGAGTAGAAGGGCCTCAGAGACAGGGGAGGTAGTTTATGCAACGGGCCTGAGGCAGCAAAGAGTTTAGCATATTTGAGGAAGTAAAAGAATATCTAGTTCAGCTGGAGCCAGAACTAAACTGAAGTTGGAGAGAAAGGGAAAGCAATACAAACAGCAAGATTTATGAAGCCCTCCAGCAGATACTGTGAGGGCAGACTGAGCCTGGGATTCGACCTGCAAAAACACACATTTTTTTTTTTTTACTTTTCCCTATTCCCTATCTTGCTTCTCCCACACACTTAATAATTTTTCCTGGAGACCTTTTCCTAATAAACCACTTATACCTGAATCCTTGGCTCAAAGTGAGGTTTTAGGAGACTAACAATTCGTGCTCCCAGTACACTGCATAAAAGTATCTAGATAAACTGTGAGGCAATATTGTTTTTGAGGTAATACTATTAACTGTCAGAGTACATTATATGATTAATGAATCTTAGGCTTCTTAACAAGAAGTCCATAGTGATCTGGCTAAAAGATATAGCGTCATACAATTTTACAGCTGAGAGAAGCACCTTTGAAATCATCTAATGCAAGTTTCTCATTTTACCAATAAACCCAGACTCGGGCAATTTGGGAATTCCTATCAAGAGTCTGTCAGAAAGGTCACATTTTATGACCCTGTAATTCCCTCTTTATGGAATATAGCCTAAGTAAGTAGTCATAAACACAAAGATTTATGTATCGAGATTTTCATCTGACGATTACATATAATAGTAAATTTGGAAGCCGTCTAAATGTCCAAAATATGAGAAAAGATAAATACACTGCAGAATATGCATTGGCATATTTATTCATACAATAAAAAGCATACTCTAAAAGAATATTTAAGAGATGGGAAAGGCTCACAGGTTCAATTGGAAGAAAGGATGTACATAGGCACATTCATTAGAAGAAAAGAATGGTGGCAAGACATCAAAATATTAACGGTGGTTATCTCTGGGTAGATGATTTATATTTTCTTTTTATTCCATTATTCATTTTCAGAACTTTCCAGAGTAAGCATACATTAATTTTATCAGCATGTATGTAAACCAAAAAGTGGAAATATAAAACGAGTCTTAAAGAATTAAAGTGACATGTTCCAAGGTCAAATAGACACATTCCTGTAGAGTTAGGAATCCAAGAATCTTGATTCTTAATATTGGTCTCTATTCTCTCATAACAAGCGGGTTTTTAAAAGTGGATCAGAGAAGTTCAAAAGTGAACTATTTGGTTCACTCTTATGCAGGACAGGGCACAGGTGGGGATGGTATTAAGGATCTAATCATTTAGTTCCTCCCTCTCTGCCTTCCTCATCTCTTCTTCTTTAGCCTTTGCCTTATTTCTTGTTCCTTCCACCAATTTTCTTGACTAAGCTGCTTTGGGCATCAGAACTTTATTTTTAAAAGGGAGATAGCACTAGTAATGTTTGCACCTAAAATGGTTATTTGTGTTCGTTTTGGAAATGCAGTAGAATTTCTTTTCTTCTGTAAATCATAGCATCAAGACTGGAGCCCGTTTTACCAAAGCAAGTAGGTGCCCATTGCCTGGGAGAAATGTGTAATGTAGAACGCTGTACTATTACATAGTACTCCCTGGGAAGGAGGTGGATATATTTTCACAGGATATTGACATTGGTACAGTAAACTGATCTTAGGCAGATTTTTTGTTTTACTTGTTCTCATTTGTGTGTGTGTGTGTGTGTGTATTTTGTTTGATCTCTTTGCTCAAATGTGTAGTTTTCACAACCTACCTACAACTGTAGTCAAGCGCTAAAATAGGCCCATTATCACAAAAGTCACACTTTCCTTTAACAAAAGAGTTGGTACAGACAATTGTCACAAAATACTGCATAATGAAGTCCTTTTTGTTGAATGACTCTGATGGAGTATGACCTATTTTTTGTTGATTTTACACATATATTAGTTACACATCAATTACTGAGTTTGAGAAAATTTATGTAGGATATCATCATCCAAAGGCATATAGTCTGCAATTTCACTTATACAATCAATTTCACCATCCTTAGCATCCAGATTCAGTGCAATCTGTCTGTTTGAATTCATCTTTTGATTCATTTAAATATAGTGAAATGTCTTCTTGTGACAATTTTTCTTTTTCTTTTTTTAAAAAAATATATTTTATTGATTTTTTACAGAGAGGAAGGGAGAGAGAGAGAGACAGAGAGTTAGAAACATCGATGAGAGAGAAACATCGATCAGCTGCCTCCTGCACATCTCCTACTGGGGATGTGCCCGCAACCAAGGTACATGCCCTTGACCGGAATTGAACCTGGGACCTTTCAGTCCGCAGGCCAACACTTTATCCACTGAGCCAAACCGGTTTCGGCTTGTGACAATTTTCTTTGCTTTGCACTTCAGAGCAGAAAATAACAAATTGTGAATTTGAACTGCTTTCAGTGAAAGCTGAGAAGCAGAACATGAATATGGTGCCTTCAGTCTTCTTTTATAGTTTCTTGAAAGCTGCAATAAGAATACTTAAAAACATTGAATTAATAACAATTTATTTCACTATTGTGTCATTTTTCTAAGAGACTACATCATTCTGTTCTATTGTTTTAGTCTATTTTAGCACAATTCAGAATAGCTTATGAATAATAATTACATAGTAACAATATGATTAGTAATGATTAGTGGTTTAAGCAGTAAATAAGATTATAAAATAGTAAAGGGTTTCAGGGTATAGCAAAATAATTACTAAGATATAATGTATCATAGATGTAGACAAAGTGTAATGAATCTTTATGGTGAATGCAAGATAGTATAATTTAATTATATTCTGTTATAAATAATTAATTATATTTCTTTCAAAGAACTCTAAGAAAATAAAATTCATGAAACATCTATCCTTACAAATAGCTAGAACTACTCAAAAAGAAAAAGTTAAAATTGGGCCTAATGGATCATCTGTTATTTTGAGTGTAGATGGAGATATGATTTCAACTGATTTGCAGTTGCACAATAGACCCTAGAGGACTTTATCTGGAAACCTCTAAGGGATGGGGTGTGTAATGACTTGAATTTAAGTCTGAATTACACTTTAGAATAATAATCTTCAATTTTTTTGAAAAGCTCAAAAATATTTGTAACTTCCTTGAACAGTTTGAACTTTCATTCATATTTTTTATTATATATTTATAAATTTTCAAATGATGTTTTTTGTTTGTAAATATTGACACTTCAAATAAAACATTACATCATTCTTTTACTCTAGCCAATAGAATATAAATGACAGAGTAATCTGATTCCTACCCTATCCTTTCATAAATATGAATAGTGTATCCATTAATATTTGAAAGTGTTATCTCTTTCTTTTTTCTCCTTTAACTATTATGTCCCCTCGATTTTGTCAAAAATTTAGTCTTGATTTTATGCTTGAAGATATTTTATTGATCATCCTTTTATACATCTTTGTAGCTATATATAATTAAACTTATTTTAATAATAGTCACTATTGTCTCTAAGTGTCATTTCATTTCCTTCTGAATAGAGTAAATCTAAAAAGTAATACTATTATTTACGTAAAGAAGTATAAATATGTTACATATTTTCATAAACAAAAAATTAAGTTTTCATCATGGTGATTTGCTTAATGATTTGAATGGATTTGTGATTTACATTATCTTCATTAAAATTATGATGAAATATATCTGGATGGGAAAAGACAGTTTAAATTTATGCACCAGTCAAACTATGCCCAGAGAATAATAAGTACTTTCATCTCTGTAGATTAGAACACAAAAGAAAGAAGGGATAGTTTGTCAGCAAAACCTTGATGTAATCAGAGCTATGCTTTCTAAGGTTTACTTAATAAATATATAATAAAGTGTCTGATGTTTTCTCCTCAAAGCCAGCCACCTTCTGTAGGGAAACTAATATTTGTTATGGTTCAATTTATATTGTTGACATGGAGGACTATTTATTAAGCAGATACTACACTCGACTATGGTGGGCAGAATAAGGCTCTAGTGCCTGGAACATCTGGCCATGTCACTGTGCATGACAAAAGGGACTTTGTAGATGTGATTAAGATTACAGACCTTAAAATGCTGAAATGGATTATCCATGTGGGCCCATTCCAATTACACGAGTCATTAAAATCAGTGAACTCCAGTTGTGGTCAGATGTGGGTGTGACAACAGAAAATGGATCAGAGGGAGGTGGACCTGTGCATTGTGAGCTGTGAAGATGGAGGAACAGGGCCACAAAGCAGGGAATGCAGGAAGCTCTTGCACGTCGAAAGGGCAAGGAAATGGATTGTCTGCCTGAAACCTCCAGGACCTTGATTTTCGTGCTATGAAACCTGTGTCGTGTTCTTGACCTCCAGAGCTGTAAGAGAATAAAGTGGTGTTTGTAAGCCACTAAGTTTGTGGTAACGTGTTATAGAAACAAGAGAAAACAATTACATTTGATATAGTGTTTTGATTGAATATTCAAATATATTTATTTTATCTGCTATCCATTAAAACTCATAAATTTTGAGGAATACCAAAGGGAAATGTGTAAAAGAAACAGTACTTTTTGTTGTTGTTTGGACAAGTCTCATTTATCAGTGCCGCATTCATGGTGCTCGACAGTTGCTTCAGAAAAGTTCTAATTTTTTATTAAAAGTGTTACAGATTTTTGTTCACCAAATGAAACATTACTAATATCATATTAGGAAATGATATAATTCCTTTAACAATCACTTTTATTTAGGACAATAAAAGTTAACAACCTAACTTTTCAGTACCTAAAAGAATCTGAAAGAAACTTTTCAGCATCTGAGAAAAATCAAATCAAGTATTAGAAAGAATAATATGCTTGTGGGTTATCTTAAAGGCTTTGCAAATTTGTTTCTAAGCAAATTTCACTGGACAGAAGGAGTTGTGAAACCGCAGACTAAAACTCTGTTAACATTTTAGAAACTCAATCTTTAACACATTTCATACTCTCTGAATTATCATCACAAATTTTCTCTAACATCCAAAAAGTTATGTAATGAATGATTTAAATATAATATTATAAAAATGAGAAGAATGTTTAGTAACTATTATAGCTCTGGATTATTTATATGCTCTTGTGTAACAAATCACCCTAAAAGTTAGCAGACAAGACGATGACCATTTTATCATCTGTGGGTCAGTAATATGGGTTGTATTTAGTGCAGTGCCTCCCTGCATTCAAGGTCTCTCATCAGGTTGCTGTCAGGGTATGGGCCAGGGTTGCAGTGCTACCTCAGGCCTTGATGAGTTGGATGATCTGCTTTCGGACATGTGTTGTTGGCAGGATTCGATTTCTCATGGGCTACTGGCCTAAGGCCTCAGTTCTTTACCATCACTCATGAGCTTCTTTGTAAGTTTCTTTAGGACATACCAGCTTCCCCAGGGTGGTACTACAAAGGGAGAGAGCAAGGGGCACCAAAAATGGAAATCACAGGCTTCATCAAACCTGCCCCATTCTACTTTTTAGAGGCAAGTGACTCAATAGGAGGAGGCTGCACAAAAGTGTGAGAACTATGAGGTGGGAGTTATTGGAAGCCATCTCAGAGGCTGTCTACTACAAGAGCTCTTCTGATTCATTGCTTTTTCTTAACTAGTTATTTTCCCCAAAATATATTCCTATTCAAATGGTATGTATTCATTGTTTCATTTATTGCTTTATGAGGAGTGGGAAGATTTTTAAAAATATGTTCTTATTTCCCGGCCTGTGTGGCTAAGCAGTTAAGCGTTACTCATGATCCAAGAGGTTGCCGATTTGATTCCTGGTCAGGCCACATGATAGGGTTGCTGGCTTGATCCCCAGTAGGAACCGTACAGGAGGCAGCTAACCAATGTTTCTCTCTTATTGATGTTTCTCTCTCTATCCCTCTCCCTTCCTCTCTCTCTCCAGCCAGAGCAAGGAGTGGGGAGATTTTAAGAGTTCATGAGGAAAGTCAATGTACATGACAAATATAGAAATGTAGTCTTATTCAAAATCATGCATACTGAAGAGAACTATAGTAATAGTAAAAGACTTTCAAAAATCAGTTGTTTCTGAAGTGAAGTTCATCTGTCTTACAGGGAAGTAAATGTAGCCTGTGTATTAGTTTCCTGGCATTGCCATGATAAAGAACCACAAGGTGGGTGACATAAACAACAGACATTTGCTGTCTCAGAGTTCTGGAGGCTAGAAGTTCAAGGTGTCATCAGTATTGGCAACTTCTGAGAAGTCTGAGGAGAATCTGTCCCAAGTCTCTGGCCTACCTTTTGGTAGTCTCAGGCATTCACATTCTTAGGCTTGTAGATGGCATTTTCTCTGTGTCTTCCCATCATCTGCCCTCATGTGTCTTTCCCTGTGCCCAAATTTACCTTGTATATTTTATTTTTTGTTAATCCTCACCCGAGGATATTTTTCCATTGATTTCTAGAGAGAGTGGATGGGATGGGGAGAGACAGAGAGAGAGAAACATCGATGTGAAAGAGACACATTGATTGCTTGCCTCCCACATGCACCCTGACTGAGGCCGGGGATAGAGCCTGCAACTAAGGTACATGCCCTAGTCTGGAATCAAACCCTGGATCCTTCAGTCCATGGGCTGACACTATCCACTCAGCCAAACCAGCCTGGGTCAAATTTACCTTTTTTATAAGGACACCAGTCATATTAAATTAGAAGCTATCCTGCTGATTTCACCTTAACTTGATTACTTTTGTAAAAAAAAGCTTGCATCCTAATAAGGTCTTAGTCTGTTAAGGGGGTTAAAATATTAATGCACCCTTTTAAGGTGACACAGTTCAACCCAAAACAGTCTGTGTTACATATTTTTATTATTATCATCCCTACACTAGGAGATAAATCTGTTTAAGCAAGCATATCATGCTTCACACTGCTCTATGTGTGGACCCCAGATGGTCAAAATCTGTATTCTGTGAATGCTGCAGAGAAACAAGAGCTGGGGGGGGAAAAAGGATGAAAATTTCTTCCAGAAATGCTTAAAAACCAAACTCATTGTTCAAGAATTGGCACTCAAGCCTGCTCATTACCTTTGATTCAAGAAACAGTTTGTGGTCACTACAGCCTTGCCAAAGTCCAGTAGACTGTGCTATAAATGTGGTAAAGAATCAAGAGACTCAAAAGTTGTGCTTGTATTCACTTTATGTAATGGCATCAAAACTGACTTTTCTCTTAGAAACATGCTCAGTTTGTTATTACTTATTAATTCTCTGTTGCTTTAATATAATTCAGACACAATCTCTTTATCAGAAAAATAACTACTTACATTCTCATTGTGAAATTCAAGTATGAAATGTGTAACCATTCTGGGAAAAGTTATTATGCTTATTATTTATGGCAGGTCCAAGTAAAATCTAGAACTATTAGAGAACTGTTGTTGTTGTTACATTTTAAGCTAAAGGTAGATGATTTATTTTTTTTCTACATTGACACTACACTGCTCCAAGTTTAGTGTCAGAAATTTTAAATACTCAACCCAACTCTAACTTAATTATGCCTAAATTTCTTAGTCCTTTGAATAATCAATGAAATAGCAACAATAACAACAAATTATAAAGAGAATAAAAGAGGCTAAGGTGAGCACTTATGTAGTTATATTAAATAGTTCATTTCATTACAAAATTGATTTCCAACAATGAAACCTTAAAAAGTTTTGAGTTAGATATATTGGTATGGATTTGTTTTTTTATGATGATATATTATCCTTAGATTTGGGTTATTTTAAATAAATATATCAAATATATCTATAATGTGACCAAATTTGATAAATTGTATGGTATGGCCACTGGATTCTATTGAAAGAAAATGGTAAGACAGGTGTGAAAACAGTTTATTGGGGGTAATACTTTTGAAATGTAAAGGAAGAATTCGATAGGGAAATTCTTCAGAATGCAATTGAAAACCATAAAAGTAGGAAAGAAGTAGGGTTAAGAAGGGAGAATAATCTCCAAACACAACTGGGAACTTCAAGACACAGATTTTCCCTTAGGTCAGACCCATGTTGGGCAGGAATGGACATGTCCTTGATCATTGGCTTGGCTCCAAACGCGAGGTGCATCCTCAGCGCTCTTCAGGTAGAATCTTTCAGGCAATAGCACTCCTTGCAGCTGAATGGCAAGTTCTTTCCTGAAAGAAAATTGCATTGGTTGCAACCATAGTCCATGCCTTATGCAATGTAGAGCCACCTCTCTATACCTTTGGTATTTAGCTCCTCCACATTTAAGATGTCCCCACCCCACCCCAAATATACTTCAGTTAGATTTGGAAGGTATGCATACCTCATTGAACCATCCTTGAGCATACAAATACCTTGAGAAAATTTCCAAAAGAGAGTTGTACAAGATATTTTTAAACAATTTTAGAGCTAGAAAATTTACTCTTGGATATTTACTTAGAGGATTTTTTTTTGCTCTGCAACTAAAAATAAATAAATAAATTTCATAACATAGTCATGTATTTATTTCTTCTTTCCTTTCTTTATTCCCCCAAAAAATTTTTTGGAGAAACTATTAAATGGGAAGTATACTTCTATAGTTTAAAAATAAACAAAAATCTCTGATTTTATGTATTTGACCTTATAATGTGGTGAACAAAAATAAAACAAGATTAACAAGTAAAATCTACAGTATCCTTGAAAGCTTTAATTTCTCTCTCTCTCTCTCTCTCTCTCTCTCACTAGACTAAAACAATGAAAAGGCATATGGAGTGTCAGCAAGCACAGGTGGTAATCCACATCCTAATATTTTAAAATATTGTAGTAGGCTGAATTCACATAGACAATAATTCTTAATCATTTGAATTTGTAAATGTTATTCTACCTGGCAAAGACTTTGCGGGCGTGATTAAGGATTCTGAGATGCAAAGACTGTCCTGATTATCTGGGTGGGCTCTACATTTATTCACAAATATCCTCATGAAAGCAGAAAATTGGAGACACACAGAGGAAAAGGCAATGTGAAGATGGAGCAGAAAAACTTTTGAAGATGTTGGCTTTGAAGATCAGAAGGATGAGGCCACAAGTCAAGGAATGCTGGCAGCCACTAGAAGGTGAAAAAAGCAGGGAACAATTCCCCACGAAAGTCTTCAGTGGGCATGTGACCCTGCCCAAGCCTTGATTTAGCCCAGGGAAACCTATTTTGGAATTTCATGGCCTCCACAGCTATGAGAGAACACATTTCTATTGTTTTAATCCACCTAGTTCATGGTAATTTGTTGCAGCAGCCACAGGAAATACTAATTGTGTCTGGAAAAGAATATTTGTATAGAGATCTGATGATGACCACCTGAAGTCACTTTTCGTTCTGTACAAAGTAGACAATCAAGTACATAATTGGAGGGGGTTGAAGAATAGAGAGCTCAGAAGTCGGGGGTACAAGATTTTTTCAAAGATTTTTCTTTTCATCCACTAATTTGGACTTACATTCACAGGGAAGCAGCATTTGAGCTGAGTCTTGAAAACTCCCTATTACAGGAAGGGAGTATATGTAAAGGCTTGAAAGCATGAAAAATTTAAGCATACTCCAGGACAGTGGTTGGCAAACTCATTAGTCAACAGAGCCAAATAGCAACAGTACAACGATTGAAATTTCTTTTGAGAGCCAAATTTTTTAAACTTAAACTGTATAAGTAGGTACATTGTTATTAACTTAATTGGGGTACTCCTAAGGCTTAGGAAGAGCCACACTCAAGGGGCCAAAGAGCCGCATGTGGCTCGCGAGCCGCTGTTTGCCGACCACAGCTCTAGGATATTAAAAGATTTAATACCTTTCTGCATGCACCTATCAATTAGAAAGAGTCAAGAGCAAAATATGTCCTTTGGTATATGATAATGTTAAGCCATAAAACGTGTATAGAGCAGTTCCTTTTTCAACTTGGAAGTCTCCTACTTACATGGAAGAAAAGTGATCTATAACCTGTGCCCAGATGATTAAGTGGTGTTCTTAAAAAGGTAAGGGCTCTTCTTGGCAGGAAAACTAGGAGTTATTTCATCTGATTAGGAATCATACTGAGGCTGACATCTTACCACATGTTCAGCTGCATTATGATTCATTTCTATGGGGTATCCAAAAAAAATTGTAACAGCAGTTAAAGTTCTAACGTTAAGGTTCGTAACAGTTCAATAGAAGGTTAGACATGTGTATATCTATTTACCTACCTACCTACCTACCTACCTACTAGTGGTTACAATATCTCCATCTCAGTAGATAAATTGAAGTTGAAGTTCATTGATGTTGATTTACTTTTTCTTTTATATATACAACTATTCATATTTTGAGTTCCTTATGAATGATATACATATGAATAATAATAAAAATAGTTACAAAGGCTTAATGTACACCACACAGTATTCTGAGAACATCCAATGTATTAACTTATTTCATTTAATATATGTGACAATAAACGCTATCTTCATTTCATAGATGAGGAAACTTTCTATATTTTATTTTCAAAGCGGAAGCAGAATATTTAATGTATTTATAACATTATTTGGAATGTCTTAATTGTTAGTTTGTAATGATCAACAGAGCAAAACAGCACAGGGCTAAAATAAGCCCCAGGGGTGAGGTCTTATGAAGCAACATTAGAATGTCACATGTGTTGGGAAACACAAGTAACAGCCAAGGAGATGGAATCATTCTGAACAGCACACCTGCTTATGCCAAGAGCGAAATGGAGTGATTGCCCAACTCCGCAGCATGGGCACAAGGTAAGATCAGACACCAGCAGAGTCAAATAAGCTACCAAGACATTAAGGCACAGTAACCACATATGGATAATATAATTGAATTCCATTTGACTACACCTTATTGGTGCAATGTCCCCTTTTAATTGGGGATGAAGACATCGGAACCTCCAGATATTATTCTTGGCATGAGCACAATGGTAAGAGAAGTCAACACAAAGATGAAATAAGTGTTAATTTTAGTAAAGACAAATCTCTGTTTCTTCTGGAGTGTAAAATGTTTGGTCTAATCTACATTTCACCAGGTTGCTGGCTATTTTTCTCAAGTTAGAGAGCTTTGTGTCAGTCTCAGTTGTTGGAAAGTGAAAAAAATGAGCTCTTGCTGTTGGGTTTATTGCATCAATGTGTATGCATGCCCAGAAGCCATTGTGCCAACAACGAGATGACCACCTCAGGTCACTTTTCCTCCGGTACAAATTAGACAATCAAGTACACAATCGGAAACAGTGACCACTGCATCTCCCATCACCATGGTACTTCAAGTCTATGATGCATCAGTTGTTCATTTTTGGCTAGCATCAACCTTTAACCAAATGTAGCCTGTGACCCAGGCCCATGATTTTTCCTTATTATTTGGTTGGAAGGAACCCTTGCCTCCACTAGCTCCAGGTATGAGTTGAAGGAGAGTCATCAGTGTAATAGAAATGCTTGACAAGATACCTGTCTTGCTGGTTATACAGTGCACTTTGATCTTCCAGACCCATTTTGATCAAATCCCAAATCTATAATTTTACTGCACTGTGAGTCACCACTGTGCACACTTAACCATATTGTTTTGTGGATTTCATAATTCCCAGCTTGGGATGAGTTCCTTCAATCTCACTGTCACTTAGTGTCCCAAGGACAATACTTTTGTAGATCTGATACCTTAGAGCAAGCAACTGCAGACAATGACAGCTGCCTTACATTTTGCAAAATCTGCAAAAGAGGTCCTTTATAATTTTCCTAAGTTGCAATGAGATGCCCTTAGCTTATAATTTTCCTCTTACAATGCTTCCATTGCAGTTAATATAAACCAGTCCATTTCAAACCCCTTAAAGGCTCCCTGCCCAAGGCTATAAGTGATACAGCTGCCACATATCCCAAGGCTTGACTTTTTTCTTTAATTTCATTTCCATCAGCCATAGGTTGTGATGCCACCATATGCCAAATGTTATCGCTGCCCCACTAATCATGGTGCCCTAATATCCATCAGAACAGGAGAAATCCATCCCAATATCCCATTTTGAGGGCCTTTTTTAAAATTCAATTCCCCAGAAAGTAGAGTGGCTTATATGTTATCCTATATAATAAAAGTATAATATGGAAATTGACTGAATGGCAGAACGACTGGTCAGCGGGGAGTGGGGCTGGCAGCCAAGGTGCGTGCCAGTGGGCAGAGGGAGGAGACAGCAGCAACCAGCTGTGGCAGAGGGGTGATTGAGGTGGGGGTGGGGCCAGCTGCTCGCCTGTGCCGTCCCCTGATGGGCTTGCCAGTTGCCTCCTGCCATCAGTCAGATGTCCCCTGAAGGCTCCCAGACTGTGAGAGGGCACAGGCTGGGCTGAGGGACCCCCCTCAAGTGCATGAATTTTTGTGCACCAGGCCACTAGTGTCTTTATAAGGAAGTATAATTTCACAGAGTAAAAGTGACAAGTGAGATGAAGCGTAGAAGGCTTATAATGTCTCTATCTTCTCTCATTTCCTTTTTCAAAGGATCTTATAATTGACTAGAGGCCCAGTGCACAACATTCGTGCACTAGGGGAGGGTCCCTCAGCCCAGCCTGCACCCTCTCACAGTCCAGAACCCCTTGGGGGATGTCTGCCTGCTGGCTTAGGCCCGCTCCCTGCCGCTGCGCTCACCAGCCATGAGCCCGGCTTCTGGCTGAGTGGCGCTCCCCCTGTGGGAGCGCACTGACCACCAGGTGGCAGCTCCTGCCTTGAGCATCTGCCCCCTGGTGGTCAGTGCACATCACAGCGACTTATTCTGCTGTTTGGTCAATTAGCATATTAGGGTTTTATTATATAGGATTATTTTATGCTTCCTTCTAGACTTGAGCATAACCCCCTAGAAGACAGGAGCCCTGTCTTGCTCGTGGCTATATTCCAAGCACCTAAGAGAACCATGCGGAGGACACTGGAGGTCAAGGACAGATTTCAGCCACAGAAAGTAGAGCTGCCATGGAGCTAGATTCCTATAATAAAGTAGTCATGAAAAAATTTAGCCCGGGTGCTCACTGAATGCAAAGAGTAAAAATAAAAAATACTCCTTGTGTCCATTTCTCTCATTTCTCCACCAAAAGGGAGAGTGGTGGGTGAGCTGTGGGCAGCAACTTGAAAGCTTGAGTGTGCCTAGGGAAGGATAAAAAAGCAAGGGAAGCACTTGTCAATTCCTCTGGGAAGAGGAACTCCTGCAGCCACTGGAGCCTTTTGTTGCTCATAAAAACGTGCCAATGAAAGCTTGTGAGAGCTGTGTTGTCTTGCTGAGAACCAAACGACTCCATTTACCTTGCCTTGACAGGGGAGTGAATGCTGTTTGTAGTAGTCTCATTGGAGAAACAAACCATTTTAACCTTTTTAATGTTCCCATGGCTGAGAACTGTGGCCACCAACCTCTCTGCAAAGAGCACAAGTCAACAGGACCTTCTGGGGAGACCTGTGCCATCGCTACTGCATTAGCCAGAGCTATGGAAGGACTTCAGCCTGTCACTCTCACATGGGATATTTTTTCTCTTCCTCGGATGTATCTTCTGGCTCAGATGACAGCTCAATAATGATACAAAGGCTTTAAAATATAAGTTTGCCAGTATTTATTAAAGAGACATTGCCTTGAAAGTCTAAATAGAAAGAGTGATATTTATGAGAAGACTTAGAAATGCAATACTGCCGTGTCAAGTAAGTCACTTTTTTCTGCTTTGCTGTAGATTAGCCTGGAGAGACAAACCTTTCTTTTGTGAAATTTCTAGGACCCATTCCTTCACTCTTCCCTCCTATCTGAACCTTCACAAACTAAATTCGAGTTTTCTGATCTCTTATCTTCCCTTATGTTTAGGCCTTTCGCACTATCGTACTGTGTTCTTCTTCTATAGACTCTACATCCTTTCAGGCCAGGACCTATATCTTAGTCATCATTATATTTCTCACACTTAATGTGGTATTCACTTAAAAATAAGGAAATAAGTATCATATGTGTAGAGTCCTGATCACTTTTGCAAATGCATTCAACATTAATTTTGGTTCTCTTACCTTCCGAAGTTGTTTTCTGTAGATCTCCTCCAAGTACCTCCTAGTCAGTAACCTGAAAGAAGGCTTCATTCCTCTGGATTTATGGTTTTTGCTCCTTGGGATCTCGGTTTAAATGTATATTCCATTATGAGGCATAATACTTTAAGCTACTGCTTTTCAAAAAGTTTAATAGCAAAAATCCTTTCGCTTGCTCAAAGGACTTAAGCTTACAAACTCCAGCTTACTCATACTGCTTTTCAACAAATTGCCTGTCCCCCTGGTCATAAAAATGTGACCAGGAACTAAACTTAAGAAGGGGTGTCACACAAAGAAAGGGTGAAAAATTCCACATTGAGAATACGGGCAAAATAGAAGCAAAATTTTAAACGGGACATATGTTGCTTTTGCTTCTCTTCCCAAGAATCTCTACCACCAGGCAAAACGTTCTCAAAGATGAGGAGTTTGAGCTTTAGAGGAACTCACTAAACTTGTTGCTGTATTTCTTTGGAGGGATCAAAAACAGCATTTGAGTTATAACCATAAACTGTTCCAAAAGTTTATAGGTAACTTAAGTGCTTGAAATTCAAAATGCATTTTGCCTGGAGGAATAGTTTATCTGTCTTGGTTATGTTCTTACACAAGCTCACAGAAACCTATTTATCTTCCTAAATGCCTGAAGTTCAGCACTGCTCACATAACACTATAGACCCTGAGCACAAGGAAAACAATTTGTGCACTTCCAATGAATCAAGGGCTCTCCCTTTCTCCCCACCTATTTCCTCACTCAAAGTCAGGAAGAATAACCATCTTTGTGCCAATGGTCTAATACATATATAAGAGGTTAGCTATAAGACACTGAGAAGACTCTAGGAAAATGCTGAACAATGAGGGGTAGACTCCAGGAGCTTGGACTGGTGAAGAAGGAGCAGTGAGGGCCATAACCTCATTCCCCAAATTCTTCCAACACTATCAGGTCAGTTAGTATTTTTATTTTCTTCTTATCGAATGCCACATGAAAGGCCTAACTTTGCTTGTCTATTAACTTTGGAAGTGTTTCTCATTGACAGACTAAAATTGCATCAAAGTCTAAATAGAGTAGCATTATTTCTCTCTCTCTCTCTCTCTCTCTCTCTCTCTCTCTCTCTCCATTCCATCTCTCCCTCTCTTTTCTTTAACATTTTATGTTATCTTAAATATATTTCTTCATAAGACATGGAGTAGGATTTGGAATTCTGGAGTAAAGAGATAGGGTGTAATGAATATTCCTCAAATACCTATGAAGATAAATATTCAACATAAATTGGATGTCCTGAGGAGCTAGCATGGTGTTCTCGGGAGACTGAGATCTCAGGTGGGGCTGGAGAAAATCGGTGGAAATTAATGGAGTTGCAGCTTATCTCCTTTGTGTACGTTATCTTGCCTCTGACAGTCAGCCCAGTCCATGATCATGAACTCTTCTTGTAAGTCTGATGAAGAAAAGTTCCAGGAAAGAGTTCTCTTTGGAAAAGAGGAGATAGATCACTCCAGGCATTGTTTTGCAGAAAAAGTAAGCAGAAATAATGGGGAAAAGGGTTGTTGGGGGAGGGGGCAGATTTCCAGAAGGCACTGGTCATTCTTGGTCAATTATTTGTGTGTAATGGACAGCTAAGCCATCTAAGTCAAGGACTGCCTGAGTACATCCTAAAGGCAGCAATGGCCTACTTCATTAAATGTCACATAACGTTCTTGCACTAGTGTGTCAAAATAGAAAAGTAATTGCTAGTCTTATTATCTTAAGTTGCATATGCCATGACCTGGAAGTCAGTATGTAACAAGAAATGTTTTCTTAAAGAAGTGAACATAATTTCCTGGAAAATTAGCATAAGTAAAGTCTATAAGTTAGCAGCCAGATTAAAAACAAATGTTCTTCATTTTTAAACAATATGCTTGCTAAAAAAAGACAAAATAACTCGTTTTTATTTTCATTAACTGGATTTATCTCTATTAAGACAAGCTTCTTATTTTACTCTGAATATTTTCTCTAAGTAAAAACTGTACATGGATAATTAATGTATAAAATCTTGAGAGGTGATTCTATTTAAAATTACTACAGACTTATCTATAATTTTCTCAATTAAAACAACATTTATTGCACATAAAATACCTTGCTTGTTGTGAGTTGTGCACCGTACTTTAAAAATATATAGAGAAATTACAACAGAGTCTATGTTCATAGCTAATTTAAAAAATAAATGTTCCTGCAAGTTTATAATCAATTATTTGGCATTTTAAATAAAATGGATCTTTCCCCTATACTATGGTAATTTATGTAGAAAAAAATCCATTCCACAAATATTTAGCTCTGATTTTCATGGCTTTTATGCTTTGAGATCTTAATGTTTTGATATATTATTAAATAGTAAAAATAAACTAATTAGATTGTTAACATTTTGGTGGAATTAGTAGGCCAGCTGATATCATTGGTTATTAATTACAAGAAGGGGTGTTGGTAGGACACATATTATAAGAGGAGTCTTGCCAATTAGTAAATCAAAATTTCCCCTTCCCTCAATAAGGTTAAACTAAAAGGTGTAGGAGCAAACATATGACAATTTACTGTTAAATATTCTAAGCAGTGTCTTA
This sequence comes from Myotis yumanensis, assembly GCF_028538775.1. Lineage (NCBI taxonomy): Eukaryota > Metazoa > Chordata > Mammalia > Chiroptera > Vespertilionidae > Myotis > Myotis yumanensis. Next base: position 221,394,579 of record NW_027223752.1, on the reverse strand, counting down.
ACAATAACTCTAATTAAAGTTGCCACTGCTTTGACCTGATAAGATAGAAAGCAATACTGCTGCTACTCTTTGTCTACCTGAGGATGCTAAGCAGCTGATGGGACATAATCACTTTTGACAGCCAGATTAATTATAACCTAGCTGAATGTATTTCTTTAGAGTAGAATTTTTTTTTTAAACAAAAGAAGAAGAAATCGTAGTGAAAGCTGTCAGAATATTTCTAAATATTGCTAATGACCGTATCTAATAGCTAGAAAATGTTAATTTTCTTGAGATTTTCCTCTTATTTTTACAATGCGCTCAATGTATTTTCCAGTTCCACAGGGACATTCGTATAAGGGCATCAGAGTTGCCAAAGTAGGTCAAAAACAATGGCCAGTCTTTTGCAAAAGAAACATTTCAAGGTTGATCGCTTCTTGATTTGGTAAGTGAAAACAAATACCATCCTTCTAGGAGTTAATGAGCTTAAATTCCCCCGTTCTGGTTGTGTCATAATAGTGCCTTATTAGAATCGGTGTATTTGGTAGCTTAAGGAGTACAGAGTATAGTGTGATTGCCATTGTAATACCCAACTGTGTCATGGCTCTGTAATGCTATTTAAAGAAGAATTATATATATATATAATTTCAGAAAGGAAGGCAGAGGAGAGAGATAGAAACATCAATTATGAAAGAGAATCATTGATCCGCTGCCTCCTGCATGCCCCCCACTGCAGATCGAACCCACAACTCAGGCATATGCCCTTACTGGGAATTGAACCTGACCTCCTGGTTCATAGGTCAATGCTCAACCACAGAGCCACACTTGCCAGGCTAAAGAGGAATTTTGAATATTAATCCCTCCAGCCCTCAATGTCAACATATACATTTAGCACTATAAGTCATGTCTAAAAATGATATTGTTCAGAATATAGACATTTAAAGCCCCTGAATATATTCCAGACAAATTGTGTTTGTGGCTACCTTGATCATCATTTTTCTTTCTGATTAATATTTTTTAACTGGAGATAATTTATATGAAACTGAAACACCTAGATTTTCAAATTCTGAGCCAGGCCTAAGCCTTATTGCCATGACCAAAGTTACTAACCATTCTATTTTTAATTAAAAAGTCTTATTGGATGACTAGGAAAGAACTGATTATAAATAGTTATTGCATCTATTCCTACTCTCAGTCTTTCTGTATCTGGTATGTTTTGTTGGCCATCACAGAAAAAGGAATGTCAGGTCAAGTAAAAGTACATACCAGTAGTCAGGAAAGGATAATTGCTGCTAAAAAGCAAAGGAAAAATACCAGTGGTTAATGGTAATGAAGTTTATTTTTCACTCATACTTGTTTTTCACTCAATGCTGATGTTTTGTGGGTGACTTCGCATGCTGTAATTCACGGAAACAGGCACTTCTTATCTTGTAGCTACTTCATCCCTCAGGGTCTTAGAGACATTTGATGGGTTCTCTGCATCGAGCTCACAGTGTGAGACAGTGAGAGCGCCGAGGATGGGGGGTGGGGAATTTAAACGTGTCAAACCTAGAAGTGGAATATATTTATTTTCACCATTTTCCATTGGATAGGATTTAGTCACATGGTCTACCTGCAACTAAGTGCAAATGAAGCTAGGAGAAGCAATCTTGCTGTTTCCAGGAAGAAAAGAAAATAAGTCTGGGAAGTAATAAAGATCCCACAAAAAAGAAGTTAATAAAAATAATAGTTTCATTTTGAAAACATTGCTAATAATTGGCCTATTGTAGTATAACTTGGAGAAGCAAAAAATTGGATATATGGTCCTGGATCTATGGGGATAGAAATCATAACTACATAGTAGAACACCCCTTTTTATGTCATTGTCCATTTTGTGACATTATAAAAAGTATTTGAAGTGTTGCCTGATTTTTAAATAGTATAAAAATATAAAATAATTGAAAGCAAATCTAACAATTTCTGAAAGGGGCAACACTGTGCTTTTTTCTTCAAATGCTCTTATCTTTAATGAAAGTTGAAGCTTCACTGAGTAATAATTTTAAAGGTATAGAGGTTAAAATCAATCTTTCACATGGTTGTTGCATGGTCAGATAGTCACAGGATAAACAACATAATCAATTTTGCATGTGGTCTGTCTTCTGTAATAATATTCTGTTTGCAGTTGACTTTTCTTTGCCTCTAATTATAGCTACATGTCAAGATATACAGTCACCATTTGAAGCAATTTTGTTAAGCATTCCTAATAAGCTAACCAAAATAAAAAACAAAAACATTGCTTCATACAATAAAAATATAAAAAGTGTTCTTTTTATCTGAAATATTGGAGAACAGAGTCTATTTTATACCTGGGATCTTTGTAGGTTAGTGGGTAAGTTCCAAAAATTATATGAAATCACAAATACCCTGAATAGCCACAGCAAACTTGAGAAAGAAGAACAAAGTTGGAGGAATCATGCTACCTGATATCAAACTGTACTATTAGTCTATAGTAATCAAAACAGCATGGTGCTGGCATAAAAGCAAACATATAGATCAAGTGAACAGAATAAAGAGCCCAGAAATAAACCCATGCCTTTATGGTCAATTAATATTTGACAAAAGAGGCAAGAATATTCAATGGGTTAAAGACAGTCTATTCAGTAAATATTGTTGGGAAAAATGGACAAATATATGCATAAAAATGAAACTAGACCACCTTCTTACAACATAACCAAGAATAAACTCAAAATGAATCAAACACTTAAATGTAAGACTTGAAACCATAAAAATCCTAGAAGAAAACATAGGCAGTTAAATCTTGAATTTTTCTTGTAGCAATACTTTTTTGCTATTTCTCCTCAGGTAAGGGGAACAAAAGAAAACATAAATAAATGGGTCTAGATTAAACTAAAAAGTTTGCACAGCAAAGGAAACCACCAACAAAATGAAAAGACAGCCCAGTGAATGGGAGAACATAACAAGGGATTTATATCCAAGATTTATAAAAAACTTACACAACTCAACACCAAAAACAAACGATCCAATTAAAAAATGAGCAAAAGACCTGAATAGACCTTCTCCAAAGAGGACATACATGTGACCAACAGACATATGAAAAGATGCTCAATGTCAGGAATCCTCAAAGAAATAAAAATTAAAATCACAATGAGATAGCACCTCACACTTGTCAGAATATGGCTATGGTCAATAAATCAACAAACAGCAAGTGTTGAGGAGAATGTGGAGAAAAGGGAATCCTCAAGAACTGTTGGTAGGAATGCAGATTGGTGCAGCCACTGTGGAAAGCAGTATTGGGTTACCTCAAAAAGTAAAAATGGAACTGTCTTAAGACCTAGAAATTCCATTTCTGGGAATTTATCTGAAGAAACCTGAAACACTAATTCAAAAGAATATGTACTTTCTATGTCCATTGCAGCATTATTTACAATAGTCAAGATTTGGAAGCAGCCAAGTGCCCATCAGTAGATGAGTAAGAAAAAGGGCTGTGATACATTTATATGAAGGAATACTGCTAGGCCATTTAAAACACACACACACACACACACACACACACACACACACACACACACGGAAATCTTACCCTTTGCTACAGCATGAATGGACCTGGAGAGCATGCCAAATGAAATCAGCCAGTCAGAGAAAGACAAATATGATTTCACTTATATGTGGGCTCTAATGAATAAAATAAACTAACAAACATAATAGAAACAGACTCATAGATACAGAGAGAGGGGAGAAGGAGATAGGGTTGGGTGAAAATGGTGAAAGGATTCAGAAAAAAAGAAAGAAAGCTCATAGACACAGACAACAGCATGGTGATTGCCAGAGGGTAAGGGAGTGGGGGAAGGTAGAAGAGGGTAAAGGGGATAAATGGTGATGAAAGGAGACTTGACTTTGGGGTGAAAATACTATAGAATATGCAGATGGTGTTTTATAGAACTGTACACTTGAAACCTGTGTGATTTTATTAGCCACTGTCACTCTAATAAAATCAATACAAATAATAAAAAAAGAAAATAAAAAAAGAAAACCCCACACATCCTGAACCTCCGTAGTGAATGCTTCTTTTTCATTTCTAACTGAAAGATGGACCTCACTGAGGCTGTTCTCAAGTGGTAACGCGTTTCTCTTCTACCACCTCAATTAGCTGCTCCCAGGTCTTTGTCCAGCGCCTTCCCTATTCATGTCACCAAACTTTACTCCTGGTGGTATGTTCTTGGTGTGATCATCTACACATCACAGTTTCCATGTAAACCATCTCCACCTCTTAATTCCTTGAAAATCTAGTTACCATCTGTCACCACACAGAGTGATTACAATATTACTGACTATATATTACCAACTTCTTTTTTCTCCACAGTATTTAATATCATCTGACAAAGAATGTAGTTACTTGTTAATCTATCTACTTATCTACTTCTATCATTGTCTACCAGCATGTAAGCTCAGCCAGCACTTACATGTTTTATTTACTGATATATATGTTAGTCTCTATAAGAGTACTTGGTACAAAGTAGATACTCAGTAGCATTACTTGAATGAATAATTTAAAAATTAAAGAATAAAAACTTTTACCACATGCGATTTCCAGTCCTACCATGCCTTTTAGTGTGAATCATTATGGACATTTTTCTGGCTTGCTTTAGAAAAATTAAGTAAACCTTCTTTCATAGAGTAAGCAGTACTGTTACTCATATCACAGAAAATGATAAAATGCTTTGCCCCTCCCATTCTTCTATTTTCCTTTATTTCTCTTTGAATTGCTGTATTCACTTTTTAAATAATTGAATAATTATAATTGATTTGGGCATGCTAATCTATTCACGCAGGCTAGTGTTATTGTTCCTCTGGGGGATGGGGGAAGAGTAATATGCTGGACCAACACACACACACACACACACACACACACACACACACACACACAGAAAGAAAGAACACAGATAATGTGTAATGGTTTTTCATACAATGTTTTTCTCCAGGGCAGTAGGAAAATCTTTGTCAAGAAATCAATATTTGGAATGCGTTTAGATCATTATATTTGAGTGACTGCTACCTGAAAATGCACAGAACAATAGGTCTGCCAAATATAATCAAGAAAAGGAGCAGATTTTTTACTGGCATTACTCCACAATAAAATCCAGTAGCATGACAGATCAGCAGATACAAGTACTCTGTCAAGCATTAACACTGTCCAACTAATACACAAATGTGTTTGTCCCAAGCAAGGCAATTGAAGCTGTAGGGATATTTCTAATATGTATTTGCCTTGTTTATTTTAAATCTTTATTATTGAAAGCAATACATATGTCTCCTTTTCCCCCCATTGATCTCTTCTAACCCATCCCACTCCTGCCCCCTGCCGTAGGCCTTCACCACCACCCTATTGTCTATGTCCTTGGGTTATGCACATATGCATACGAGTTCTTTGGTTGATCTCTTCCCACCCACCCACCCCCGCCTTCCCTCTGAGATTAGATAGTTTGTTTTAAAGGATCTATCAGAAGCCACTAAACTTGGACATACATGATGTAGGCGACACCATTTTGTATCTTTATATTTTTTCTCTTGGCAAAGGAAATGATTGATTTGTGAATGTCTTAGTTTCTTTTCCATCTTTTAATAGATATGCTGCAAGTTTGGGAAAAATAAAAATGAATGCTGCAATAGAAAATGTGCAAGTGTTAGAAAATTCTCAAAGTGTTTGCTCTGAACTAGCAAGTCATATATGAAACAAATATAGGGAAAAAATCAACTAACTTGGGTAGGCATATTATCTCCTCTTGTACTGTGATGTTTAATGATTATTCTTATATATAATAAATAGGAAAATAGTGTGAGGTTAAAGACAGAACTTAGTGACATAAAAGTGCTCAGTAATTGAAACACTGCATGTCCAACTTGGCAAACATATTTCAAATGTGATATCAGACTGAGATTACATATTAGTTTCTCTTTGCTTCTTGTGTCTGATTTTGATGTAATTACTGAAAGGCAATGGCTCTTTTTTTTAAATGATTATACATCCTGAATCATTCATTTCCAGAAAGCATTTACTGAAAGCCTAGTCTATACTAGGTTCTGTGCTGGGAACCACACACTTAAGAACAAATAGAGTGTGACCTCTAACTTTGAGCACTGTGATGTCATGTAGAAGAGAATGACATATAAGCAGAAAATTACACCAAAGCCTCAAGAACCAACCAAACACGAGATTGTGATTTATTATATTTCTTATATCTTGAATGATTCCACTAATAGGAAAAAAAATCAGTGGGCACTGGATTGCTTTTTGCATCATTGAATAATGATTTTATCTTTTAAGCATCTAAAAACAAAGGCAAGTGTGAGTCAGAAAACTTCATTCTTTGTAATTGTATGTCAACTAATTGAGTAGCTATTCAATTAATTTAGCTCCTGAGGACTTTTGTAATCCTGCTAAATATATTTTGTAAAGCAATTCGGTAAATGGTTTGGGCTCCCATTTCTTTATTTCAAAATGAGGGCAGTAATAGCTCCCTGGGTTTTCTAGACTTCTCAAATGAGATCATAAAATCAAAACTGGAGACTGGTGATGGTAAAACGTTACCCTTGAACTCAGGAGAGCTCCCTTTGTGTCGTGGCTGACTCATCTAGAGTAACTCACTTATCTCTAAGGACCTATTAGACGAAGAATTGGGTTGATGATTGCCAAGGTGACTTTTAAAATTTATCACCTTATTAATTTAAGGTATCATGGCTATAAAATATAAGTAATTCTGATAATGCAGGACATCTGTATTGTCAGCAACTGTTTTATTTTAAAAGTATTTTACAGTGTGGTATTCTCAGGCAAAGCACAATGCATTGGTCTGCTGGCGGTGGTGAAGGGACTGTTTCTATTTTTTCTTTACATGGTGCCTCAGAAACCCAAACGGCCATGTCTCCAGTTTCAATGAGTGCATTAGCAATTTCTCCAAACACCAACAAACCTGCGTTTCCCTCCTACGTAGAGTTTTAAAATCTACAGGACACGTTGAGCGCAGTGTCTTTCCTGAAAGCCTGGTCTCCAGAAGGCAGTGTTTCCAGGAACGGAGGCACACCGTCAGCTCATCTGTGTTTGCCACCACCTCGTTCCCAGAAGAGCATCTGTGGCTTTTGGAGAGAACGCTGTACTTCTGGGAATGGCGCCCAGAACATGCAAGCTTCTGTGTCATTTTAGAAAGTCAGAGAGGGGAGGGTAAAATCTGCCTTTGCTGCGGTCTTTTATGTGCAGTCATCAATCCTGGGGCTAACAGCTAGCTACAGTACTCATATATTCTTATTTGTGGATTGAATTAATCTATTTTTTTTTTAATCCTCACCCACGCATATGTTTTCATTGGTTTTAGAGCGAGGAAGAGGGAGAGAGAAACATCGATGTGAGAGAGAAACATGATCAGTTACCCCCTTACTGTATCCCCACTAGGAGTGAACCCACAGCCCAGGCGTGTGCCCTGACCGGAATCGAACCGGAAACCTTTTGGCATATGGTGCTACACTCCAACCAACAGCCACCAGGGCAGAGTGTATTTACGGATTTTTTTTAAAAAGACTTTTCCTGTGATGTGAGTGGGGAATTTTCTTTCGTTTCTCCTCTTTGTACTCCCAAAGGGATAACGCCCGCATTAATAATGACCAATGGCGTGATTGACATACATAAGCAATATGCATAAATCAAGTAAAATTATGTACCCTCAGCTGAAAGGAGAACTTACAATTATTAAAATAATTTTACAGGTAACTTGCACATTTTATAAAAGCTTCATTCTTAAGTATATGCAATAATAACTTGTGCATTTTATAAAAGCTCCAGTCTTACACATATGCAATAACTGTTCTACTATTTGGCTATTTCTTTTAATATGTAATACAAAAACATAAGTAACACACTCAGTGTAAGACTTAATACATGTTTTGCTGCTTTATGATGCAGATAAAGTAGTGGCAAAGTAATCTGTATTATTATGAGCAAGTCAGTTAAAGATGTGGTGCTCAGAGAGTCCAGAAAGAATTAAGCCTTTACAATGAAATCTTTTACCATTATTGTTTGAAAGTATGGACAGAGGGTGATCTAATTGAGGGGTATGGTTTTCACATGCTGAACTGACATGTATGAAACTCAGTTTTTTCTTCAAGGCTTCAGTACTCCATTTCTAGAAGTTAATATTAAGCCTGCCAATTATGTATACATAAAATAAGTATGAGTTGAAATTGATTGTGTGCTCTGATTTTGTATATAAATATACATATTTGTATGTATATTATTGATCTATTCTCTATTGAACTTATTTTGGATAAGTAGTTTAAAGAAGAGAATGCTAGTGCATAAAGAGTGAAAGTTATCTATATATATAAAGAGCCAGGGGACATCGCAACCGAACGGACTACCGAACAAGCTGAGTGGGGTGACAAGGCTGGCAGGGGGGTTAGTGAGGGACAACCAAAAGACTGAACAGCAGGCTGTGTGGGGCAACCAGGCCGGCAGGGGGGGCAGTGAGGGATGACCAAAAGACTGAGCAGCAGGCTGCGTGGTGCGACCAGGCCTGCAGTGGGGTTAGAGGGGCAACCAGGCCAGCAGAGGGGGGCAGTGAGGGGTGACTAGGCTGGCAGGGGGGCAGTAAGGGATGACCAGGCTGGCAGAGGGGGGCTATTGGGGGCAACCAGGCCAGCAGGGAAGGCAGTAAGGGGTGACCATGCTGGCAGGGGGGGCAGTTGGGGGTGATCAGGTTGGCAGGGGGGAGCAGTTGGGGGCAACCAAGCCTACATGCAGAGGCAGTTAGGGGTGATCAGGCTGGCAGGTGGGCCAGTAGGGCAATCAGGCAAGCAGGCAGGTGAGCAGTTAGGAGCCAGCAGTCCCGGATTGTGAGAGGGATGTCCGACTGCCGGTTTAGATTCGATCCTGAGGATGTCTGGCAGTCAGACATCCCCCGAGGGGTCCCTGATTAGAGAGGGTGCAAGATGGGCTCAGGGGACCCCCCCCCCCCCCATGCACGAATTTTGTGTACCGGTGCTCTACTTTCAATTTAATAGGAAGAGTCAAAAAGTGAACATGATTAAAGTGGTCTAAATAGTATCAGGCACATAGTATAAATATTAAATTATAGTTATTATTACTAAGACTACTATTAATATTGGTAGGTTGGATTTTTATGAAGTTTGCATATACAGAGAGACACACTGATTAATAACCTTAATTTTCTGTTAGGGTAGTAGAAGTAATCACTGCAAAATAAATATTGAAGATATTATGAAAAAACTAGAGGCCTGGTGCATGAAATTCATGCGGGGGTGGGGGAGGGCAGGTATGTCCGTCAGCCCGGCCTGCACCCTCTCCAATCTGGGACATTTCTCTCACAATCCAGGACTGCTGACTCCTAACCGCTTGCCTGCCTGCCTGCCTGATTGCCCCTAACTGCTCTGCCTGTCAGCCTAATCACTCCCTAACTGCTCCCCTGCTGGCCTGATTGCCCCCAACTGCCCTCCCCTGCTGGCCTGATGGCCCCCAACTGCCCTCCCCTTCCAAAGCCTGATCACCCCCACCTGCCCTGCCCTGCTGGCCCCCAACTGCCCTCCCCTGCTGGCCTGATTACCCACAACTGCCCTCCCCTGCCACAACCTGCCTCCTCTGCCAGGATCCGCCTCCTCTGTTCTAGGCGGCGGAGACCCCAGGACCAGCCTCCTCCATGCTGCACAGAGCCACAGGACCCTCAGGCCTCACCATGTGGAGAGGCCGTCTGGCCCTGCCTCTGCTGTGCGTGTGGCCATCTTGTTACGGCCATCTTGTGATGGCCATCTTGTGACGACATGAGGGCGTGATGCCACCTAGGCTATTATTAGTCTAGATATTTGAAATTTAAATTTTCATGAAACTGTAAATAAGAACAAGCTAATTTTTATAGGTCTTGAAATGCTTCCAAATCCTGATGTGACACTATCTGACCTTAAGCGTCATTGTGAAACTTGCAAAGAATGAAACAAAGTGGAAAGATGTTCAAGCATTTTAGGAACTTGTTAACACTCTCACTGGCAAAAAATGCTGAAATTTTATACTAGTCATTTATCATGTTTTATTTGCTTTCAAACCTTATATTTGCTGGAGTAATTTGCAAATAAAGTTATCACATGCTATACCAAAAAAGGTTTAAATAATAATCAGGGACAATACAAGCAAAAGAACTGGGAAGATACTTCAAATAAAATAGTTCATTGTTAGGTCACAGATATAGCTAAAAACTAAGGCAATAAATATTATCATGGCTATGATAAAATCTAGTCTATTCACTCTAAATAGATAATCCTCTGATGTTGTTATTTATTGTCTTATATATGAGCTAAATACTGTGACCATGGAGACCTTTTGTTCTGCCAGTCTTTGCCAACTAGTACAACTGGAGTAGAGATTTTAAAACTTATTAACAAGTTCATTACATAGTCTGGAAGTGATTTATAAGGATAAGCACAAAGAGTACTAAAGTCACAGTTGGTGCAAAGTAAGGATTGCTTCACATAGTCAATCTGTATCACAGGAAATAATGCACCATATCCTACACCCACTATCCTCCACCCACACCACCCTGGATGTGCAGAAGACATGGGGGTATTCAATAAATGTAAAAACATATCAATCATTGTAAAGAAAGGCCCCTGAATTCTTTACATGTTTTCTCATATTTGTCTAGAATCAGGAAATTACAACAAATACAGATGGTTTTATATTGAAATTTCTTTTATGTTGAAAGCTTTCCTTTCTTGATTGAGGCAAAAGAACAAGTTTAGTGTGTGTGTTTTTATGGTTAAAACCTTTAACATGTGATGTGTGCATAATAGAGACTATCTTTGCATAACAGAATATTTTTCAGATCTATCAGCTCAATAGACAGCCTTAATCTATCTTTACAAATCTATCCATTTATATCAGTATTCCACATGCAAAACAGACAGAACTCATTGATGACAAAATTGGAGCATTGACCATCAACTCTTTAAAAAAAAAAAAAATAAATATATATATATATATATATATATATATATATATTATTGATTTTAGAGAGGAAGGGAGAGGGAGAGAGAGATAGAAACATCAATGATGAGAGAGAATCATTGATTGGCTGCCTCCTGCATGGCCCCCACTGGGGATCAAGCCTGCAACCCGGGCATGTGCCCTTGACCGGAATTGAACCCAAGACCCTTCAGTCTGCAGGCTGACGCTCTATCCACTGAGCAAAACCAGCTAGGGCTGACCATCAATTCTTCATGGTGGTGTGATATTATAAAGACATTTTGGAGGATAGCAAGTGTATAAGGTCTTCACATATAATTTCCAAAATTATACCCACTTTTGTTTTGCTAAGACATGCTTTTGTCCCCTGTTATTGCAAACATTACTAGATTATTTGACACATTTGAAGAACAGAATTAGGAAGACACCTCACATGACCTCTTGGAACAAAAGTTTGTTATTCAAAGTCACTTATCTTATTTTGATGAATAAAAATTTTCAGCATCAGAACTTATCAGAAAAAACAATTAAATAACTTATCCAGTTCCCAAATATGTATATTTTTCAGTTGAGGTTCTCAGAATTGCTTAATATAAAAAGCAATGAGATTGTCTTATTAAATTAAGCTCCATCTTAATTCTTAATTAAGATTTAATATTCAAAACTTGATTATTGGCCAATAAAAAATTTCCACTTTATTTCTTAAAAATTTAATATTACGCATGTAATTGTAATACATTGATTAAATTAATGGCCATTTTTGTGGATTTAAATATTTTTCAACATTTAATAATGTTTAGTATAATGGTAATATTACAATGGTGATAAAAGCATGCTTAGTGCATTTTAGGCAAAGCATACTATAAAAATACAAAGTAAATAACAGTACAGCTGGTAAACAAATACAGCAAAACAACATGGAGGCTGTATGTAAATGATGAATTGTGAACTATTACTTTAAAAAATATTAATGAGATATAGAAGGATAAATATTCTTAACTTTCAATTCATCTGAATATTTGACTGTGTCCATGGTGAAAAAATCTAGTATTGTATCTATCAAATAGATAAAGAATATGAATAATTAACATTATTTGGGTTCACTCAAAGGCTTGTCATCAAACAGACAAAATCTTTGATAAGAAAGATCAGTTTTCTAATTCAAATCACCTGAATCTTTGATTCTCATTTTGTTAGATATTTTTAAAGTTAAAATATATGCAAAGAAATTATATTTCAGTTAATGTAATAAATCTATCACTATTGATAATTAAAACATTGCATACTTTGTTTCAAAACAAGTTTTAGTTATAATCCTCATGCCATTTTGCGGATGTAGTTGTATTCTCTGGAAGGAAAAAATATTGCTTAAAGAACCTGACAAAATGTCCTTAGAGATTTAGAAATAACCCAAGTTTTTGGAAACAATTGTTTCAAGAATTTAAGACTAAGACAAGTGACTATTGTTACATTCTGGCACTGGACAGATTTCATTAGTCAACCTACACACCCAACCTACACAATCATATTTGGAATCAAATGTCAGGGCAGGCTGTGATAATACAAGTGACATTCGGGAGCGTAGCTTCTTGGCATTGCAAGCCATAATCTTGATACTTCAACAAAAAGAAAACAGCTGAAAAAAAATCAACTAATTTTTTAAAAGAGCCTGACTCTGAGAAGCAGCCAATAGCTAAAAATGCATATGGATAAATGTATTATCAATTCTTGAAAGAAGAGAAATATCTACAGAATCAGCTGGTTAATCTACTTTCATCAGTATCTAGCATTATCTGATTATTGGTTATGGGGAGATATTGACCCTGATCATTCAAGATTCTTTTTCCTCCCTTCCCCTAAATAACCTCCCAGGCAATATCTCATATCTCAAGCATTTGTTCCAAGGACAGATGGTTGGTTCTACAGACTGGAGTACTCTGATTTTTAAGGGACTCATCTTAAAAGGACAAAAGGAGAAATAATTCTGGGTTTCTAGCTTAGCAAATTCAGACATCCAAGCAAGCACCTATGCAACCCCTCAAATCTGCTCACATACTAGTTTCTTTTTATTAGTAGTATGATCCCTATAGAACTAAGTCGCATCACATTCATTGTGTGGATAGCAATGATTTAGTAGTGTTTGCTATAATTCCCTTTGGTAAGATATGCCTGTACATGAATCACAGACTGTAAACATTCACAATCCTGGAATATTAGAGCCCAAAGGGACCTCGTGACTCATTTAATTCAACTTGTTCATTATATGACAGTAAAATTGCAACTCAAAAAAATTTAAGTACTTTTTCCAATATTGCAATAGTTAATTACTGGAATAGCTAGTTTTAAAACTCAGATCTTTCCATTCCCAAAACAGTGTTTACCCACTCCTGAAGGGTTTTTTAAAAAATATTCCTGCGTTTAGTTTTTATTTATGTCAGAAACGTGGCCATATGTTTGTTATGTGATTAGTAAGGGGCAATGGCATTATGTTGAAGTCACTCTACTAAAGACTTTGAACATTAGCAAAAAAAAAAGGCACTTAACTGCTTGGTGGTTGCTTGAAAAGATACAGATTTGTGTGTGAATTTTTAAAACTATCAATATTCAGTTTTTTACTATGGACCAAACATGGTGATAAATGCCTGACCTGTGACAGCTTAAATAGTAGCTGATGGAAGTGACACAGCGTTAAAGAGGGAGGGCCATGTACTGAACAGTCACTATGTGTTGGTGTTCTATATCTGTCAGGCCATCTATAATAATAAAAACATAATATGCTAATTAGACCAGACGTCCTTCCGGACGTCCTTCCGGGAAACCTTCCAGACGAAGCTGGGGCTGCAAGAGAAGCCCAGATCCCGGGTGACAGAGGGAAGCCAGTGCTGGCAGTCAGGGGAAGGAAGGCCTACTCTCACACGAATTTTATGCATCGGGCCTCTAGTACTTTATAAGGTCAACACTGCTAATCATAAAGCAACCATATTAGGGAGTGAATAGTATATGATAGTCACTTCACAAATAAGCAAATTTAATTTCCATAAATAATTCCTGTTTTTCCCCCAGAAACAAAACTGCATATAAGAAAATTAAGGCTCAGAAATTCTAACTATGGTCTACTGTCCAAGCTCAGTTTCTTGGCAATGTCCTACACATGAACCATATATTCTCAACATATGATTGTTAAGCTTATTACCTCATTCTCCTCACAGTGTTTTTAGTACATAACACTGCCTCTGCCTGGAACATTGCTCCCACCATCTTTTTAAAATTAAATATCTTTTTTATTGATTTCAGAGAGGAAGGAAGAGGGAGAGAGAGAAACATCAATGATGAGAGAATCATTGATCAATTGCTTCTTGCACAACCCACACTGGGGATCCAGCCTGCAACCGGAGCATGTGCCTTGACCTGGAATCAAACATTGAACTTCTGGTTCATAGGTTGATGCTCAACCACCATCTATTTCTCTTGCGAGGCTAAGAACACCACAGATTTCTAATTATCTTTCCCATCTGTATCAGAATTTATCAGTGTACTTTTTAAAAAAATCTTCACCTGAGGATATTTTTCCATTGAATTTTAGAGACAGTGGAAGAGAGAGGGAAAGACAGAGAGAAATGTTGATATGAGAGAAACACATCAATTGGCTGCCTCCTGCAGGAGTCCTGACCAGGGCCTGGGCCGGGGAGGAACCTGCAATGAAGATATGTGCCCTAGACTAGAAATGAACCCAGGACCCTCCAGTCCGCAGGCTGATGCTCTATCCACCGAGCCAAATTGGCTAGGGCTTTAGCAGTGAATTAAACATAGATTTAGCAACAAAATTTTTAAACACAATATTTTTCACTTCTAAAGTTGAATATGCTAGTGAACAATTACTAACAGATATCCATTTTTAATTATTTTCAGCTGGTCCCAGTCATTTAGGACGAATTGTTTCACAGAAAATTAATATTACTTTTGTTTAAGGAACCCATCTATATATTGGACATTGTATATCAGTGTCTTCCGACCTCAGTTATAAAAGTAGAATTCCACCTTGGAACAGCTCTGTATCAGTCACGGTTCTCCAGGAAAACAGAACCAATGGAGTATCTGTATAACCATATAATAGATTTATTTTAAGGAAGTAGCTCACATGATTATGGGGGCTGTCAGCTTTGCCAGCTGGAAACTCAGACAAGAGTTGAGGTTGCAGACTTGAGTCCAAATCCATAGGAAAATTCAGTAGACTTGGAAACTCCATCAGGATTTCTGTGTTACAGTTTTGAGGTAAAATTTTGCCCTCCATGGGAAACCTCAATTTTTCTCTTAAAGCCTTCAACTGATTAGATGAGGCCACCCACATTATGTGGTATAATCTTCTTTACTTGAAGTTTACTGATTGTAAATGTTAATCACAGCTACATAATAACTTCCTAGACACATCTAGATTAGTGCTTGACCAATAACTGGACACCATAGTCTAGCCAAGTTGACATTTAATATTTAGCCATTGTAAGTTTCACAAACACTAGCAAAAATGAGCACTTGCATATGAAGGACAGTGCAGACATGAAGTTTCAGAATATCTTTCCATTCACTATGTAGACCCTCATGAAGTCTGACTGGAGATGGTTGAAGATGATTTGAAATATCAGAAACACCTGCCCACTAGTAATCCTTCAGTATGGGTGACTGTGTATAAACATGGCACATTCTGAGATATAAGAAACCTGATAGGTCTTGACTCAGTTAGTCACTGTCAAAAATCAGCTAGAGGGTATTAGAGGTAGACATTATCATCAGAGACTAAGTATTTGCATAATGGTATGAGGTGTAATGAAGAAATACAACTTATATTTTTCTATGTCAAAATAACTGACAAAATGTATAATTGCTAAAATTGATGTTTGAAATGAGAAAGGAAGAAATTCTATGAAACTCTTTGAGAAATCTAAGCACATTTATAAAGGTTTATTTTTTTTTCATGGAATTGCCTTATAAAAATGATATAGCTTCCAAAGTAGGCTTGATCTTTTAAAAAGTAGTTGCCATTGTTGTTGGGCTTTGCCCAAGAGCTAAGGGTATATTTCTATTTCTGTTTTTAATTTCAAACACAATGCTTAGGGCATGAAGCATTAGCATTTAAACAATGATTTCTTGTGAACAAATCCTGAATTTGCAATAGAAGACATTCATGATGATGCATGATCTATTTTTAAGAAATGTGATACGATTTTTTTAAAAAAGACACTCTTTAAAGTCAGAAAACTCGGGTTGAATGTGCCCTACAACTGACCACCTGCTGCATATCTACTTTCAAAACAAGCCAAAGTGACATGCCACAGATTAATGACTCAAGTTGATAAGCTTGTTTCACACAATTCTTTTATTATCAAAACTTACTGTGGATGTGCTGAAATCTTCACCAGCATATGTTGTAGACTTTTATAGAAGGACCCATTATACAAAACTTTCCAGAAAAACAAAGCATTTATGTTGATATAAATAAAAGTTAATCATTAACATAGGACTATAAAAGCAATTTATAAAGAAACTAGGGGCCCAGTGCACAAATTTGTGCACCTTGAAAGGAACTGTGGGCTGCAAGGCTGTGGTGGGCATAGCGGCGGGTCTCGGCCCATCCTCCACACCCCTGCTCGGTCCGTCTCGCCATGGCCTCAGGTCCCCTGTCTGCTGGCAGCCCCACTCCCACCACCACTAATCCCATACGCTGATGGCACAGGTCCCACCTGCACCCACTGATGGTGCAGAGGATTGTGGCCGGTCCCAGCAATGGGTGCAAGCGACAGCTGCTACCTAATCGCCCCTCAGGAGCAGGGGAAGGTGGAGAAGACCTCAGGGGCGATCAGGGCCAGCAGCTGCTGTTCACACCTGCTGAAGGTGCCGAGTAATCAGGATTGGTGCCATGTGCCAGGATTGGGTGTGAATGGTGGCACCAGCACTGACTGTGAGCAGGGCTGGCACCGGCAGCAGGTGCAAGAGGTGGCTGCCTGCCCTGATTGCTCCTCAGAAGCAGGGGGAGGTGGAGAAACCCTTAGGGGCGTTCGGGGCCAGCAGCCCTGCTCGCATCTGCTGACAGCGCCGAATGATTGGGGCTGGCGCCTGGAGCCAGCAGCAGGTGTGAGCACTGAGCAGGACTGTGGTGCATGGGGGCAAAGGATTTTCAGTAACCACCAGAGGCTCACCTTGATGACAGTGACCAGTGCCCCACCATGGTCTGGTGCCCCCACCCACCTGCTCCACCATCCCACCACGGCTGACTCCCACCATGTTCTGCACATGCCTCCTGGTGGTCAGCACACATCATTGTGACTGGTTGTTCAGTTGTTTCACCATTTGGTCTATTTGTATATTAGGGTTTTATGTATATAGATTGGCACAAGGTAAAAGTATGGTTATAAAGTTAATGAAAGAACTTCTTACCTCTCTTAACTAAGTTATTCTGACCTGAATTTAACTCTAATTTAGAAAACACCTAATATCTTCATTTGAACCAGACTTTTTTTTTTTTTTTTTACCAAGAAAACCAATACTGTAAGACAAATGAAATGAAATAGCAATATGCAGTATCAATTTCTCTTCACTGCCAGGTAGAAATGATGACTTAAAAGCCAATAACTGTTGTACACTCTCAGTAGCATCCTCATGTTGGCATATTTGAACTTACTGTGTGTCTGTTTTTAGTATGTTTGTAGGAGGAAATCTCTTTTTTTGAGAGTGGTGTATTTTGTTTATTTTCAATATGGAGTGAAAACAACATATGGGTTCTAGGAAAACAGTTGATGGACATTTTCCCCCCAACATGTTTTTCGTGAATTATTTTTACTCACATGGTCAGTTCATATTTCAGAAAAGAGATCATAATCCTATCTTAGGAGCACAGGTTTCAAACCAGATGACACCCTCTGCCACTCTAGGCAGATTCATCAGAAGACCCTACCTGAAAAACGCTCCACAGTTTCCTTGCTGCAGTGATTTGAATAGGAAACTTAGCCCACAATTTTGCATGAATAAAAAAAAAATATCTTCCAGGCTGGTGTGGCTCAGTGGTTGAGCTTCAACTTATGAACCAGGTTCAATTCCAAGTCAGGGCATATGCCCAGGTTGTGGATTGATCCCCAATATAGGACCTGTGGGAGGCAGCCAATGGATGATTCTCTCTCATCACTGATGTTTCTATCTCTCTCTTTCTCTCCCTTCCTCTCTGAAATCAATATATATATATATATATATATATATATATATATATATATATATTAAATCTCATCATTGCAGGGCTAGTTATTACTAGGGCTTTATTGTAACATTACCTTTGGAAGTTGTTTGTGGTGCTCTTAATTACTCAGCCTCTTTTATTTTTCTTCTTAAAGGGTAGATTAGTAGAAGAATGGCCCCCTCTTCCAGTTTAGAACGATTTTTTTTTTCTGTCCTTTTCTTGGATGGTAGGATAATAGAGACTTAGCATGCATGTTTCTTTTGAATTCCCTCTATGTACAATTTTAACCTTGCAGTGAAAATGAGCCACACATACACAATTCAGAAGCCTGTCGTTTTTGCAATTGCAAATTACCAATTTGAATTACACATGTTGAGCTTGCTAGCATTGGCCATGTGCCTCAGGGGGTTATTGTTGAAAGGAAATGTAAATCATTGACTTTGAAGAGTCATAGTCTCTTAGGATAGCAAACATTTATACATCAAAAATCCCACCTTTCTGAATTTTAGAGTAATATAGCAACATTTCTAAAAACCAAGCTTTCTTAAAACCATGCTGATGTTTGACTCACGAAATGCTATTTGTTTTGTATGATCTGAATGGAGGAAACAGTGTTGTGTTTTGTTTTTTTTCATTTTTATTGTGTACTTGTTAATCTATTTCTAAAGGTATTATGCTAATTATAACACCACTCTTCACATTCAGAATCCAAATTGCTCATTTTCAAGTTTTTCTTTTTTTTCAAATTGTAATCTGTTAATTACTTGTTTAATGGAGTGTGTAATTACGTACTTTAAGTTAGGAAACTGTTTCCATTTCAAAGAGAAAAACCTATTTTAGAAATGAAAGAATATATAAATGCAATCCTTTCTGATACAGAATATAACTCTTTACTCCCCTAATTGGTTCTAAGTGAGAAAATGAGATTGAAAAACAACTCATTATATTTTCTCTTGATGTCTTTGTGCATAGCACATCAAGCACAGGTGAAATTTATGACAAAGGTAACAGGTTGCCATTTTGATCCACTTTGCAAAGTAATTTTATTCTCCATTCATGACATTTAAATGACTAATATCCAGAGTAGAAAGAAAACCAAGTTATTAACATGTTTTATTAAATATGTTTTCTTTTTCAAATATGTGGCCAGAGGAGCAAACTGAATCATAACAGTGATTAAGTGAGGTAACAAGATATAAGAGAAGTGGGACAATTTAAGAAATCTAAGTATATAAAAGATAATATGCAAAGTGTCCTCGCAGGAGTTCGAGTGGGAGACCAGGAGTTTGATTGCTTTCTATGATGTGCCCTGACCACAAGGGGGCATCGTGGAATGAAAGAAGTCCCTGGGCTGCAGCTGGAGGGCCCTGATCAGCCCTGATCGCCCGCCAGGCCTAGGGACCCTACCTGTGCATGAATTTCGTGCCCTGGGCCTCTAGTACAATAATAATAAATGATGTTACCAGTGAGTTTTGGGCTTATACATAGCTTAGGTAGTTTATATAAAAATTCTGTTTTTTCTAAGCAACATCAGATATTAAGCAAAACTGGCTATTGCCACATAACAGCAGTATAGTCTTCACACTCCAATCTATTGACTCAGACAAACTACAAGCTACTATAGCTACTATAATGAAAATAGTTAGATTTATGTAATATTAGGAAATGAAGGAGAACAGACTTTTCATGATATTTCAGTGATGAACATTTATTCTTTTAATGGTCTATACAGAAAGTTGGAAATTGGTCAGAAGAGCTCTTGATAGCAAAACTTCCATATTGGATGGTAAAGTAAGCTATATACCAAGGTTCATCTTCTCACTGAAAGTGTTTGTAATATGAGGATAACTGGCTGGGACCTAAGAGAATGCCTTGTAAAACTAATGGCTCAATAGAGTTTTGTCAGCAAAATAATGGCAAATTAAGGAACTCCAAAGTTTTGATCCCTATAAATGGAAGATAGAAATCAGAAAATTGGCTAAATCAACTTTTTGAAGTATTGAGGAGATGTATATGCAAGAAAAAAGCTCAATCTCAGCATGAATAATGGGGCCTAGCATTTTAACTTTCTATGTTCTTCTCTAGTTCTGTGTTAGACTGGAAATTCAGTAGACCACAAACATGGTGAGATCCACTATCCTGTCAGCCAGCAGAGGGGTGAGAAAAGGGTTTCATCCCCAGAGAATTGTTAATTGCTGCCTCATGGTTCCCTGAAAGATTCTACTTGAAGGGATGTCTTTATTTGGCCCAAGTTGAAGCCTACCCAATGTGAAAAGGCTTTTCTCTGGAGGTGTGTGTTGAAAACATTTTGAGGTCACTGTTTATCTTCCAGAGCTCTCTGAGGCAGTGAGTCATACCTGGGGTCAATAATGAGTTAACCAGCTATTCCTGAGAAAGAAGAAAAAAAGTAGGAGGGAACTCAATACCAGATATCAAGCTGTATTACAAAGCCACTGTTCTCAAAACTGCCTGGTACTGGCACAAGAACAGACATATAGACCAATGGAATAGAATAGAGAACCCAGAAATTGACCCAAACCACTATGGTTAATTAATATTTGACAAAGGAGGTAAGAGCATACAATGAAGTCAAGACAGTCTCTTCAATAAATGGTGTTGGGAAAATTGGACAGATACATGCAAAAAAATGAAAGTAGACCACCAACTTACACCATACACAAAAATAAGCTCAAAATGGATAAAGGTCTTAAACGTAAGATGGAAAACCATAAAAATATTAGAGGAATCCACAGACAGCAAAATCTCAGACATATGCCAAAGCAATATCTTCACCTATACAGCTCCTAAGGCAATAGAAACTAAAGAGAAAATAAACAAATGGGGCTACATCAAAATAAAAAGCTTCTGCACAGCAAAAGAAACCATCAACAAAACAAGAAAACCCACTGCATGGGAGAAAATATTTGCCAATGTTATCTCCGATAAGGGTTTACTCTCCAACATTTACAGGGGACTCATACAACTTAACAAAAGGAAGACAAACAACCCAATCAAAAAATGGGCAATGGACCTAAATACATACTTTTCAAAAGAAGACATAAGGAAGGCCAAGAGACATATGAAAACATGTTCAACAAAGTCACTAATCATCTGAGAAAAAATATTTTTTGATGCATGAAAATAAAGATACAATATAACATAACTTATGAGCTACAGATAAATCAATTCAGTGTGAAATTTGTAGCTATAATTCCCATATTTAACAAAAGTTTCTTGCCTGGACAGTGTGGCTTAATGGTTGAGCATCAACCCATGAACCAAGAGGTTACTGGTTGGATTTCAGTCAGGGCTTGATCCCCAGCAGAGGGCGTGCCAAAGGTAGCCAATGGATGAAGTTTCTCTCATCAATGTTTCTATGTCCCTCACCTCTCCCTTCCTCTCTTTCTAGAAATCAATAAAAACATATTTTAAAAAGTTTCTTACATGAATTACCCAATTTTCTATCTTAGGATACTAGAACCAGGCATTCAAACTAAACCGAAAGCAAGCAAAGGAGGAAGTGATAAAGACTAGAGTGGAAATAAATAAAATATCAATTGGGAAACCAATAAAAATAAACACACAAATAAAGATGGTTCTTTGAAAATATCAAACTGACTAATCTTTAGCTAGACTAATGAAAAAAAAAAGAGAAAAGTAAAATTATTAGAATAAGAAATGAAAGAAAGAAAATTACTATTGGCCTTACAGAAATAAATTGAATAATAAGGGGAGACTGCATGAATTGCATGTTAACCAATTAAATAACCTAAATGGACAAATTCTTAGAAGACAAGTTACTGTAACTATCTCAACAAAAAATGGTCAAAGTGAAAGAACCTATAACAAAGGAAGAGGTAGACTTAGTAATCAGAAGCTATCTACAAAGAATGGCCTAGGACCAGAGGTCTTCAGTGTTGAAGTCTACCAAACATTAACAAAAAATTAATACCAATTTACACAAACTCCTACAAAAAATATAGGAGAGGGTAACACGTTTCAACTCACTCTATGAGGCCAGTTTTGACTTAATACAAAAACCAGATAACGAATTCACAAGGAAAAAAATATTACAGACCATTATCTCTTATGAACACAAATAAGAAAGTTTTCAATATGCTCAACAAAATATTTGAAACAAATAAAGCCACATATAAAAAGGTTTGCACACCATGACGAAGTGAGATTTATTGCATTAATGTTGGTTGAACATACGAAAACCAATGTGATACACTTATCAGTAATTTTCAACTGGTGTGCTGCAAGGGATTTTAAAACATGCTATACCTATTTAGTCATCAGCAAAACAAACAAAAAGTGACAACAGCCAACACAAAAATAGCTGTCTGATGTAAGTGAATCAAAAGTTTACCTATTTTTTTTCTCAAATAGTAAAAACTATAATACATGTTTTGGTGTGCAGCAGAACTTTAGTGATTACTTTATGTGTGCCATGAGATGAAAAGTTGAAAATGGTTGCACTAGATTAATACAAAAAAGCACAAAATTCACTCAATCGTGTCAACAGATGCATAAAAAGCATTTGATAACATCTTATATCTTTTAATGATAAAGACACTTAAACTCAAGAACAGGGAACTTCCTTAGCCTGATGAAAGATATCTGCAGAAAAAGTTAATTTTGTAGGCTGCAAATCAGGAGCCAAAAGGCATCCAGATTAGAAAGGAAGATCTGAAGTTATTTCTATTAAAGTTAACATCATCTTATATATAGAAAATTACAAGGAAGGCATTAAAATCACAAAATAACAATAACTACAAAATTATTAAAGCCAATAAATGAGTTGAGCAAAGTCACAAGATCCCAAATCAATATACAAAAGTCTATTGCATTTTACACTGGCAATAAATAATCTGAAAATTAAATTAAGAAATATTTCCAATTTACAATGTAAAAAATAGAATATCTAGAAATAAATTTAACACTGAAAACTACTGAACATAATTTTAAAATATTAAAGAAGACCTAAATAAATGAAAAGATATCCTACTTTTATAGATGGGAAGATTTAATATTGTTAAGATGACAATAGTTCCCTAATTGATCTACAGAATCAATGGAATCCCTACCCAAAATCCCAGGTAAGATTTTTTTCAGAAATTGAGAAGCTGATCATAAAGCTCATATGAAAATTTAAGGGGTCCAAATAGTGAAAACAATCTTCAAAAAGAAAAACAAAGTTAAATTATTTATACTACCCTAGTTTAAAACTTATTACAAAGCTGTGGTAATCAAGACATGGTGTTACTGGCATTGATTAAACAATGGAATAGAATTGAGAGTCCAGCAATAACCCCATACATTTATAAGCAATTTATTTTTGACACTTGTGTCAAAACAATTCCATATGGAAAGAATAATTTTGGGGGGGGGGGGGTTGTTGTTGGTTTTATTGTTGTTTTTAATAAAAGATACTGGGACAACTGGGTATCCATATTTAAAAGAATAAATTTGGAACCCTACTTCACTCTATATACAAAAACAACCTCAAAGTAAATTAAATCCCTAAAGATAAGAGCTAGAAGTATAGAATTCTCCGAAGAAAACATATGAGTAAATATTTATAACTTTGGATATGGTCATGGATTCTTAGATATGACACCAAAAGGACATACAACAGAAGGAAAAGTAAATAAATTAGACTTCATAAAAATTAAAAATTTTGTGCCTCAAAGGACACTACCAAGAAAGTGAAAAAATAACCTTTACAATAGGAAAAATATTTGTATATCATACATTACATAGGGATTTGAAATTCAAAATATATAAAGAACTTCTAAAACCAAAACTAAACATCCCAATTAAAAAACCAAAAAAGGATAGAAATAGACACTTCTCCAAGGAAAATATGTAAATGGCCAACAAACATGAAAAGTTGCTTTACATCCTTAGTCATTAGAGAAATGCAAATCAAAACCATAATGGTAAGGCACTTGTCACCTTCTAGGATGGCTATAATCAAAAGAACAGACAATAACCAGTGTTTATGAGGATGTAGAAAAATTGGATCACCCATTCATTGTTTGAGGGAATAAAAGTGGCACAGTCGTTCTGGAAAATGTTTTGGCCCCTTTTTGAAATGTTGAACGTGGAGTTATTATATTACCCAGCAGTTTCTTGTCTAGACATATACAGTGGGGCCTTGACTTAGGAGTGTCCCGACTAACGAGGTTTTCGAGATACGAGCCGTCTCTCGGCTGATTTTTTGCTTTGAGTTGCGAGCTAAAATTCGGTTACGAGCCAGCTTCAGATACCCCACCGCTAGTTGACGCAGCGAACGTCACAGTGAACGCCACAACATCAGCCCGGCATCACGTGTCTCACTTGTTCACTTTAAGCAGTTAGCTCTTAGTTGAAGCATCAGTGTTGTGCTCGCATTTGTGCTTGCAGTTATTTTGCAAAACTTCGTTTTTTCAACCATGGATCTGAAGAAAGTAAGTGCGGAGGACAGTGCTGAGAAGAAGCAGATGATGTGCATTGAATTAAAAAAAGAAATTATCGAAAAACATGACCAAGGTGTGCATGTAATCGACTTGGCGAAGCAGTACGAGCGTAGCACTTCTACAATCTACACCATACTGAAGCAGAAGGAGTCGATACAGGCTACAGCTCCAGCCAAGGGCGTTAAAATAATTTCTAAACAGCGGACATCTATCCATGAAAATATGGAGAAGCTGCTAATGGAGTGGTTAACAGAGAAGCAGCTTGCAGGAGATACCGTGACGAAGGCTATAATCTGCAAGAAGGCACGAGCTATTTACGCTGATTTGCTGCAGCAGACCCCAGGCACTTCAATGGATGAGGCATCGGGCGAGCCATTTAAAGCCAGTCGGGGCTGGTTCAAAAATTTTTAAAAGAGGACCTGCATTCACTCCGTTGTCAGACATGGTGAGGCAGCGAGTGCGGATATAAAGGAAGGTGACATCAACGAGCTCATCGAGGAGCACTTCGAGGAACTGACAACGCAGGAGCTAAAGGAGCTACAGATGCAGCAGCACATGGAGGTTTTGCAGGAAATAGATGACACGGAGGAGGAGGAGGAGGAGGAAGAGGAGGAGGAGGAGGAGGAGGAGGAGAAGGAGGAGGAGGACGAGGAGGAGGAGGTTATCTCTATAAGTGAGATAAAGGAAATGTTGGGAATGTGGGAGAAACTTTCAGACTTTATTCAAAAGAAACACCCAGAAAAAATTGCAACTGGGCGTGCAATGGAGCTATTTAAAGACACTTGCCTAACTCATTTCAGAAATATTCTGAAAGGGAGGATGAAACAGATCTCATTGGACAGGTTTTTATCGAAAACTCCTGTAGATGAAAGTGATGAAAGCATGGCAAAAAGGGCAAAAATCAGCAAATAAGATTCAGTTATTCAGTTATTCAGTTCAGCCTTTCTCCTCCAACTCCATCAGCATCTTTAAGTAGTTTGATCTCCAAGGTAAATGCTGTACATTAAACTTAATAAAACAAGTTTATTGCACTACATTCTATTGTTCAGTATTGTGTTTTTATACAATATTCATTATTTTTAAATACATTTTTCTTATTTAAAAACATTTAACAAAACAATTGCAGTGTTTTGGGTGTCCGGAAAGGATTAATGGCATTTCAATTCATTGTAATGGTGAAAATTGATTTGATATACTAGTAATTTGAATTACAAGCTCCATCACCGAACGAATTAAACTCGTAAGTCAAGGCCACATTGTACACCCAAGAGAATTGAAAACACGTGTTCATGCAAAAAATTTTACATGAGTGCTCATAGCAACACTGTATATAACTAAAATGTGAAAACAGCCTAAACACATTTCAACTGGTGAATCAATGAACAACGTGTGGTACAGCTGGTCCTCAAATAGCGTCATTTTATTCATCATCGTTTCATAATAATATTGATGAGAAAAAGAAAATCAAATCCCAGCTGAAGCCACTGTCTGTGTGGAGTCCGCACGTTCTCCCCATGTGTACGTGGGTTTTCTCCGGTACTGCGGTTACACCCACATCCCGGGGATGTGCCTGTGAGGTGAATGGGCCTGCCTACCTTGTCCCAGTCTGAGTGCGGGTGTACACATGAGTGGCCCTGCAATGGAAGGGTATTTTGTCCAGGGTTGGTTCCCACCTTGTGCCCCGAGCTGTGGGATAGGCCACCCCAGACTATGAATTAGAATAAATGGGTTGGAAAATAATGACCTTTCTTGTTTTTATTAATCTTTCTTAAAAGTACGTATAGTTCACATTTATTTCAATGTTTAATATTAGAAATGTTTGGGGTCTTTACATAGAAGTTTGGTGTTTTTTTGTTACTAGAAATACACCATAGGAACTTAACTCTTTTTGTATCAGTTAGCGTATGGTCAAATTGGTTTTGTTATTGGTCGTTCCGCTTAAAGTCACGGTTCCCAAGCAACTATCGGCAACATTCAGTGAGGATTTACTCTGTATGCATAACCATAAAAAGAGATAAAGTGTCATTACATAATGTGGCTTGGATGAACCTTCAAAACTTACACAGAGTGGAAACAGGCACAAGAGGTCATAATTTTGTAATTTTTTCTTTTAGGTATATGAAATGTTTGGAATAGGAAAATGCATAGACATAGAAAGTAGATTTGTGGTTGCCTGATATTAGAAGAAGGCGAGAATAGGGAGTAACTGCTGATGGATATGTTTCTTTTTTTGTTTTGATTTGTTTTTAGTGATGAAAAGTCCTATAATCAGAGGTCAAGGTTGTATAACTTATGAGTATGCTAAAAAACAACTGACCTTTTTTTCCCCAAAAGTCCATTTTAGGCATGTGATTTATATGTCAATTAAGAACTCCAATGAACTATTGATAGTTGCCTGTTGTAAGAGGGGTATCTTCCCTCTACCTCATCTCTTTGAAATCAGACAATAAATACACTGAAATTTATGCTTTATATTAACTGGTTTTATGAGAAAGTTAAAATATTTTTTCAATTTCATTCCCTCATGATGAGGGATATATTTTTCTCCTAGCTATATTGATTTGCCTTGCTGATTTGTTTGATCAGAATTTATTATTAGATTATTTATCTGTTGTTTCTGCAGCTATAAACTGAATAAAAAAGATGGAGAAGCCCATGAGTAAAGTTTGTATAAATCAAACTTTGATTTTAATATACTGGAGAAAAATATATAAAAGGTTGAAGGTATTACTTTGATTAATAGTTAGTATTCACCAAGTCTTTTATAGAAAGAAAAGCATTTTTGTTTTAATGAATTCCTTTTGTTGTATCTAATCATATCTTCTGTTTTACTGTTTTACACATTCCATTTTAGTTGAATATTTATAATGAATATTGTGTTCATTGTGAATCTCAATAACTTTCTACATTGTGGTTTGATTTATGCCAGATTATGAAGCACTGACACATGCTGTATTAAATAATTATGTTTTACCTTGATAATTTGTTCTGATACAATTCTATTATATCTTGTATTTATAAATGCCTTTATCATACACTTACATAATTTGATCTCATCTTTTCAATTTCTTTTCTTTTTCAGCTACTGATTTTTATTTTTTCTCTTCATTGTTGTATTTCACATAGAAAATCATAGCATTCATTTACTGAAACTTCATAAATAAAATTTTTAAAAATTTTGTTTTCTTTCTTTTTTTAAAATCAAGCAACAGTAATTATATTTCTCTTACAGAAGTTTAAATATTTGTCATAGCTAGAAAAATAGAGTTTTTGATCATAGGAATTGATGTTTGACAAATATCAACAAAATGTCACTTGATATTTTCTGATACTCGATTTGGTAGATAGCAAAGATGTTGATTATGCTGCAGTGATATAGGTACAACTCATATAATACCAAAAAGAGTTTTTCTTTTATAGGTGAGCAGTAAACCAGGCAGGAAAGACCTGAGTGTGGGAAGTAGAAAGAAAGGGAGAGGTGATCAGATGGAAGATCTGAGAATGTTCTACCCTGAAATCTAGCTGTGGTCAGGAGGAGCCGTTAAGGAGGATGGATGCTGGCTGAAGTTATTCAAGAGCCTGAAGAAAGTAAGTAAATTTAACCAAAGTTTGGCTAGCAAACGTTTTCTTCTGACTGATCAGTGACAACAGCAATTCAGCTAATTATTTATGAGGCAAATAATGGGAATTTGAAAAATCTGTCTGACCTTGCCATAGATAAACCAGGAAGGCATCTGTGAGTCTTATCTAAGTCATATGGAGAAGGGTGTTTCTTTGCAGTGAGAATGATGGGGGAATTTCTTAACCATACTGTTTTCCAGGAGCTCAGAGCTCAGGTAAAATCCAACATTGTCAGTCTACTATACAACAAAAATATGTAACATATTGAAACACCCATATGATAATTCTCCCCAATGAACCCCTTATATTATAAGTATATTTTAGATTCCCAAGACTTCGCTTTCCTTGGTGACAGGAATTGCAATCATCTCTCATTTGCCAGTTTTAATGGTTCTGGTCAAACTAATATCTTGGACCAAATTTTCCTGGGTTCTACCTTTGTATTGCATGGCTTAAGTGCCTATGTGATATACAGTGTTCTCTCAGGAAGGCATTTATCAAGGTCTTTTAAACTATATTTTTCTTTTATTTGAACTTTCCTGTTTAACCTCCATCAGTTTCTATTATATTTGCAAAAATAGAAGTCACTTGGTAAAATCGATGTAGAGATGTGGTTGATAATATATATCCCAAGAAAATTATAACTATGGTACTATGTCTTAGTGCATGTCTCTAGTTTTTTTGTAGACAAAGGCCCCACAGCTTTAAAAAATACTCAAGATGTTTGATGATCTTCAAAATGTGTCAACAATATGTCTTAGGTCTTATATGTTATGCCAAGATGGGTATTTCAGCCTGCGGGATAATTAGATATTTTGTTGAAAATTAATTAGTTGGCATTTAGTAGCATATATCAGTTTAATAAATAATAAACTCAACATGAGTCTGTCCTTGATACTGTAGCTAAACTTTCAGTTTGTCTACACAAAAAAAATTAATGTTTGAAAGACTGAGTACAAAGACTTCTTGCTAAAGTCACCAAAGTAATTCCACTGGGACTAAACACTACTGGTATCAGCATATATCCTTTGCCATCATCTTTGTTGAACAAAAATTTCATTGTTGTTCAAGAATTTCTATAGTCTACATCAGTGATTTTTAACCTTTTTCATCTCCTAGCACACATAAACTAATTACTAAAATTATGTCACACCAAAAGTATATATTATATTTTTTGCCCATCTGACAAAAAATAAAAGAGTATAATTTGGATTCATTCACACCGGATGGCTGTTGTCATTTTTTTAAATCTGGCAATCTAAGGGAAAAGACATTAATGCCCCTGACTAAATAGTCAAATATTACATGTTTTAAAAATTCTTGAAGCACATGGGTTGAAAATCACTGGTCTACATCATTATGAAGATGAGTTTGGTGTGTTCACTGTAGCATCAACAATTTGCACAAGAAGAACAGTTGAGGGGAAAGAGCTGCAACTGCATATCATAGATGAGAATTATCAATTGCCAAAATATCACAATTAAATTCAGAAAGCTAAAGTTTCACAATTAGCTGCAACCATCCTTCGATGGTTAGGAAGAGACTGAAATTTACATGCACTATAAGTACAGCATGTGCATTGGTTTTACTATAAGGAACATTTACATGATTTTTTCAAAAAGTAAATATTGTTGGCTTAAGATGCGTATAGTTATATGATTTCTTTATAAACTGAAACATCTGTGTGCCTGAGCCATCACCATTCTACATTGAGAGAGTAATCAAACCTAGTTGCAGTGCTTTGAAGAAAAGATTTCTGAATCTATGGAAATTCATAATACCTGCTATGGTGAGAAAAATGATGTTTGGATTAAATATGTTTCATTGACATAGACAGAGAACCAGTTTTTTGAGTTGAAAAAGGAACCATAATTTTTATCTTGAATTTTAATTAGTAAGCAGAAATGAAGACTGACACAGTTATATATGTGTATATTTATAGATATATACTTTATACATAGTAAAATATATTTTGATATGCTGACTTTATATACCTCACATATTCCATATGTGATAAGGTGAATTTGTAATCTATGTGTGAGTATGTGCACAAGAATCTGTGTGCTTACATACATTTGTATTTACAGTAACTGAAAGGATACATATAAAACCTTATAATAGAAAGTTGAAGGTGGGTTGGAATTGTAAGGGAATTACTTTACTTTAAATGAAAAGTTATCCATAGAGTCTTTGTTGAATTCTTTTACAATATATGTGCAATATATATGGATATGTGTATAGATAGAGACAGATTTTAGTAAAAGTATTCCTGAACATTAACAGTTTAAATCTGGGTGATAAATATAAGAATGTTGTTATGGTCTGAATAGATGGGTTCAGGCTGAGAGAATACAAAGCCTCAGGCCCTACAGAGATGAGAAAAATTTTCATGTGGTCAAAAAATTGAATGAAAGTTATTGTGGCTGAAATAACTCTGGTGGAGAACAGAATGCTAGTATGTTAGAGAGGAACACAAAAGTCAGATCAGGTAAGGTCTTGGCCTATGTAGTAGAGTTGAGGAAAGGTCATTGTGGTTGGTGAAACTGATGAGTGAAGAGAAGAAAGACAGATTATGAAGACAGCAGTAGGAAAGGTGAGCTCATGTAAGCACCTAGAGTTCTCATAAAGAGTTGGAAAACTTTTTAAGACATATGAGAGACCACTGACAGATTCTATGTATTGGTATAGAGGTTGGTATTATTTTATTGGAGAGACATTTAAAGTTTGGAAAGTACTATTTCTAAAATGCAAAAAAAACACACACAAAAATTTGGTAGATTTCATGGACAAAAAAATAGGGAAAAATTAGACTGTCATCAAAGATAAAAACAAAAAACAGAAAGTTTACTCTTTTTTGAAAATTTAACTAAACTTATGAAATAAGTAGAGGAAGATAAAGTTTAAATCCCCACTTACCCTTTACTTAATTTAGGGTGTCACTTATGATGAATTACTTACCATTGTGCTTGTATTTCCTTTTTATGGTTTAAACATTATATTTGCATAATTTTTTATAATTGGTGTATTCCTTTATATAATCAGTATAAAATTTATTTTTAGTTAAATTACATGATTTCATTGTTCTTTTTGTTGTTAACTTTGTTCATTGCTAAGGTGATTTTTTTCCCCCTTGTAGCATCTAAAAGAAAATAAGTTTAAAGTGTTTGAAATAAAAACTGTAAACTATAAAGTAGCTTGCACAAATCCTCTAAGAAAGGAATAGAAGGATCATACTTTATATAGAAGAAAGATTTAGGTCAAAATTTAAAGAGGAAACCTTGAACATATACTTAAAGAATATATGGTGTGCTAGAACCATAAAGTAATTATTTTGTAAGACTTTGTAGTCCAGTGAACTTACTATTATTAGTAGTCAACACCCCCTTAAATTATTGTATGACCTATTTTCTGTAGGTCAGTGTGCCAGACAGTGGACAGAAAAGTGATATTTCTTCTGAGATCAGACTTGTAAGAAAACTTTCCTCTAATGGTGTAAATTATACTTACTTTGCAGGATCTTAACATCAAAGTTTTCAATCCAAATATCCGATCTAAATTACATATGGATTGAGGACACACATAAACAGATGTTAGGGGAGGTGCAGGATAAAGATAAATTTTGAGATTATATTAAAATTTTAAAGTTTTTATTTGTTTAGTATACCCACAGATGGGGTGGTTGAGAAATTCCTATTTTAAAAAGTAATCTCTTGTGTTTGCATGATACATTATCATTTCAAAGACTTTATTCTTGCATCTATATATATAAAAGCCCAGTGACCGGAATGGCGGAACAACGACCTGTGGCTATGACACACACTGCGGCAGCCAGTCAGCCTGATCCAGGCCCCGATCAGCACCCCCATTCCCCACTGGCCCTGCCCCCTATCTGGGTGTTGGGGACTAATTGGGGGTGAGGCCGGCCAGCCAACCACCAGCGGCCCCTCCCCACACTGGCCCTGCCCCTGATGGGAAGTGGGGCTGGCCAGACCTCACCCATGCACGAATTTGTGCACTACACCTCTAGTATTACTATAATATTTCATATGAATATCAGATTAATCCTTGAGGTCAACAAAGCATCTACTTTCCCAATTGTATGAATGACATAGGAGCCAAGTAAATGAGAGTGCTGCCTATACCTTATAGGTGACAGGTGTGAGCTCAGATCCTCTCACCTTCTGTTCTCTTTCTCAAAGATCTTTCTACTATGCCATGCAGATTCTTAGTATCATCTGTCTAGAAAAATAAGGAAAAGTAAGTTCAACTTTTGGGACTATTATGAGAAATTAATTGTGATTCTTACACTTATGTATAAAATAAGGTAAAAGTCAACAGTGTTGCTTA
Organism: Myotis yumanensis; assembly: GCF_028538775.1. NCBI lineage: Eukaryota > Metazoa > Chordata > Mammalia > Chiroptera > Vespertilionidae > Myotis > Myotis yumanensis. The sequence continues at coordinate 221,361,929 of NW_027223752.1, read as the reverse complement.
GGCTTTTTTGGTTATTGATAAAAGAGAATTTTGTTTTGTGAAAATGTGTACAAAAGGCAAAGTATTAGAAGTTATCATTTACAAAGTGTTAACAATGAACCAGATGGTTCCTCCATAGGTATTATTATTCCCTTTTTAGAAATGAAGAAATCTCTGTGTCTCTACTATATCCATTGGGGATCTGAGTTTTAATCCTGGCTAATTTGATGACATTGTTTAAGAATACTAATAATCCTCCAACTCTCTGGGAAGGCCAGAGATCTGGTTTAGAGGCCAGCAGCAGGACCTGTGTCTGCCCTGGAGCGCACTTCAGAGACCCACTGTATGTGACACAGCCATAGGCCATGCGGATCCTGTAGGAGACCATGTGGGGTGTTGCTGTCTGTCTCTCTGCCTGCTCTACACCTTCGCCAGAATATGAATTATTCATAGTTCCTTCCCTTCTGTGAGTGAAAACAATCCCACAATAATGCATCTGATTCATTAAGTCTAGGTCACAAGCGACAGTCACACCATTCCATCTCATGAGTGAGTTAAAAGGAAACTGAAAAAGCAAATTCTGGCATTTCCCTCCCTTTATCCTTGAAAGTAATACTGATAAAGTGGTAAATTCTCTAAAAGAGGACTTCCGATTAAAAGTGGTTGGGTACCAAAATCATGACATAGGTCCACTATACTATCACGGCAGATTTCAAAAATGGGCATAAATTTTTCCTACATATCTGCTCAGGCATTCACAATGTGAGTAATGCACTCCTCAGATCAAAGGGTAGAGCATCCTGGCCCCAACCTTGACCCCAGCTGGACTTGTGACCTACTTACACAAGGCAATGAGGTAGACGTGGCACTGTGCTGGCTCCCAGCCTGGGCTTCAGGGACTTCCATGCTTCCGCTGTCCCTCTAAGAACTCTGCTGCCACATTGGAGATAGCAGCAAGTTAACATCCTAAAGAGTGGGGAGTTAATCAAGCAGATGATGCCGTTGCTGTCTTGGCCCTGACACATGAGAGAGCCAAGGAGGAGACGCCAGGCAACCAGTAGTTGACATCAGATGCACATGTGAACTCCATGGAGCGTACAACCCAGTTTACACCGGAAGAACCGCCCAGCCATCCTGCAAACCATGAGTCATTTATGCTTGATGCTGTAAGCCAGTAAGACTCGGGGTGGATTTTATGCAGCCAAAGCTACCTGATAGACTTTTACAAAGTCATTTGGACAAGGCATTCCTGTGCCTGATGGGCTCCACATACTTAAAATTCTTTTGGAAGGTGGGTGTAGGTAAGGTGAACCTTCCAGTGGTCGGCAAACTCATTAGTCAACAGAGCGAAATATCAACAGTACAACGATTGAAATTTCTTTCTAGAGCCAAATTTTTTAAACTTAAACTATATAGGTAGGTACATTGTTAACTTAATTAGGGTATTCCTAAGGCTTAGGAAGAGCCACACTTAAGGGGCCAAAGAGCCGCATGTGGCTTGGGAGCCGCAGTTTGCCGACCACGGCGACAATTTGCGTAGCTCGTCAAGTTCACCCGTGGCACTCTGCAAATGGGTGCTGGTGGTTCCACTGGGCACTTTTAAGGGACTGCCAAAAAGGGATTTCCTCCGTAAGGTTTCAAATGACTCTGAGGTCAAAATCACAACCTTCTGATAGAAGTTGATATATTTATTTTCTCATTCTCATTTAACTGCGCATGCTCTGAATTGTAGTGTTCTTTGCTCATCTGAATAACCCCTCAATAGCTGTTTATTGTAAGTTTTGCAACAAAGGCACTTCCCTCTGACAGCAGGGTAATACAGCTTAATGAAATATTTGTAAAGCCCACTGAACTGCACAGAAGAAATGTGCTTTTTAATTCTGGATTATGTTTCTTGATAACACATTTTTCCCCACAGCAGTGTAGCACGTGGTTTCATTCAACCAACCCTACACCTCTTGGTCACACCAAATAAAATGTGGGGTCTGTGAATGACTCTGCCTGAGACAAATAGGCAAGGTCTGATACAATGCAGAAGCTGCTCTCCACCAGTTCTGGGAAATAATGCCAACTGCTAAAAATCTTTTTCAATAATGTTTCTTGTCTTTATGATGATTGTGATTTTAAAACCTCTTTTTACCTGGCATTACTTAGGCGTTATTAACTGCATTGCATTGTTAACAGCATCGATTATTATATTTCTAAGTTGTCAGTTAGGCTCTGTCATATCTGAGACCATGCTGAGACCAATAAACCCACATCGTTAGTGCTGAAAGTAACTTTTAAGTTAATATATATTAAGTGTTTAATATGATGCCTTGAACGTAGTAATTGGCCAATAAACATTAGTTATTATTATACTATTACTATTATTATCATTAAATCTTCTAATTTTAAAGACGAAAAAACTGAATCTTCTACATAAATATTGCCAGTAATATATAACATAACTTCAGCAATTTTCCTGCCTGTTATCATAAAAAAAAAACAAAAAAAAAACACACTGCTCTGGCCTGTTTGGCTCAGTGGATGGAGCGTCGGCCTGTGGACTGAAGGGTCCCAGGTTCGATTCCAGTCAAGGGCATGTACCTTGGTTGCAGGCACATCCCCAGTAGGAAGCATGCAGGAGGCAGCTGATTGGTGTTTCTCTCTCATCGATGTTTCTAACTCTCTATCTCTCTCCCTTCCTCTCTGTAAAAAATCAATAAAATATATTTTAAAAAAAACTAATGAGCAGCATAGTCCTATCAATGAATTTATACTCGGTATTAGTGTGCAATGCATGAGATCCTCCATAGCTATTCTCCTGAGTGTTTTCCCAGAAGAGAGATACTAATATAAGGTCATCTTGCTCCCATAATATTTCCTGAAGCACTTTATCATCACTATTTCTTCTGATGAATATAAAGCTTTTCATCTCAAGAAAACACATACTCTATGTATTTTTTATGATGGTATTCATTCCTAATTTTTCATTTTCTTTCAAAACTAGCAGTATCCGTGCGATATGGAGCATCTTATAACGCCCTGCCTGATTATATTGGTTAAAGATGCCATTAAAAATCTGCAAAACAGTATTGAATCAGTTTCTGTTAGCAACAGTCACTAATTTTGATCAACTGTTTTGCAACCCAGTTCTGAACTCCAGCTTTGCCATTAGTTTGTTCTGCTTATTTACTATGCATCTACGTCCTGACTCTTTACAATTGGACTACAGTTAGAGTGAGATGATTCCCTTCATCTACTTCCAGTGAGATCAAGCAAACAAAGCAATTCTACAGCTACTCTTATTGTACAAGTTGTTTAAGGATATACGTTATCACTATTAAAAATTAAAATATTGCCCTGACTGGTTTGGCTCAGTGGATAGAGTGTCGGCCTGTGGACCAAAGGGTCCCAGGTTTGATTCCGGTCAAGGGCATGTACCTTGGTTGTGGGCACATCCCCAGGAGGGGTTGTGCAGGAGGCAGCTGATCGATGTTTCTCGCTCATCGATGTTTCTAACTCTCTAACCCTCTCCCTTCCTCTCTGTAAAAAATCAATAAAATATATTTTAAAAAATTAAAAAAATAATAAAAAATAAAACAATCTTATTTAAAAAAATTAAAATATCTCACTCAATCTAGTTTGGCTCAGTGGATAGAACGTCGGCCTGCGGACTAAAGGGTCCCAGGTTCGATTGCGGCCAAGGGCACATGCACAGGTTGTGGGCTCCCGTGCAGGAGGCAGCCAATCAATGATTCTCATCATTGATATTTCTATCTGTCTCTCCCTTTCTCTTCCTCTCTGAAATCAATAAATTAAAAAATTAAAATATCTCTAAAATGTTTTGTTATAAACCTCTCCTTATAAGACTGACCACTATGTCTCCTTTTACAATGTATTAGGAACCTGAAAGGAGTATTACAGGTATATTGTCTTAAAGTGGATGTGAAATGCTTCCCTTCATCTACCAGCTTTATTGAGTTTACTTGCAATCATCTTGTCTTACCACTAGATGGTGGTAAAACTAGTAAGGCATTCAGTGTGCATGGGGTAAGAAACTATTGGAGTACAAAGAAGTGAAGTTTAGGAATTTATTGAATAAGGCATAATAAATAAATAACATGAGAACAGGGAATTTCTGAACTCAAAATAGCGAAGTAATTTTCTCATTTTCGTTCCTGTTTCTTAATTCATAACTGAACCGTATACTTTCTTTGTAAACATTCTCATTTTCAAACTTAATTGCCAATTGTGCTTTTGAAAATATACTAAAATGTTATTTAATTTTTCTCTTCCCTTTGACTTGTATAATTGCATCATTATTTTTGAAAAACAGTTTATAAAAGATAGGCTTCATGGGTTATGTAATATAATTGCCATATATATAAAAAATGCATCATTTATCCCCAACATAAAGATTTCAGAAATTAAATTACTTGCTCTCTCTTGTATCCCCCACAGCAACTATTACTGACATACAGACATAGCCAATTGTATTAGTCCAGATTTTTCAAAGAAACAGAACTAATAATATAATGTATATATGACTGTATAGAAAGAGACTTACAAGGATTGGCTCATGTGATTCTTGAGAAGCCCCACGCTCTGCTGTCTGCAAGCCGGAGCCTAGGACAGCCAACACTGTAGTTCCAGCCCAAACCCAGAGACCCAAAAGTCAGGAGTGCTTATGTCCAAGGGCAGGAGAAGATGGATGTCCCTGCTCAGGCAAAAACAGAGCAAATCTCCCCATGTTTGTTCTATTTAGGTTCTCGGCAGACTGAATGGTGCTCGCTAACAGTGGTGAGGGCAACCTTTACTCAGCCTACCTATTCAAATGCTAACCTTGTCCGCCCGGAAACAGTCTCACACACAGATCCGGAAATGATCTTCCACCAGGTGTCCGGGCATTCCTGAGCCCAGTTATACTGACACGTAATATTCACTGTCACACCTGTGCTCCATAAACGCTTGTTGAAAACATGATGCTCTGACTCCTGTTCAAAGCCTCAGCAGGGATGTAATGTGCTTTAACAGCTCCTCTGACCTAGAGCCTTTGGACCATTGTCCCCTACAGGCAAGAGCCTCTGAGAAAATTAGCAAGGCCACGTCTTGGGAGAGATGACCTCCTTATCTCCCCAGTTTATTTACTTTAATCCTCACCCCAGGATAGGTTTTTTTCATCGATTCTAGAGAGAGAAAGGGAGAGGGGGAGAGAAAGAGAAACATCCACCAGTCGGTTGCCTCTCGTATGTCCCCCAATGGCACCCTCAACCTAGGTATGTGCTCTGGCCAGGATTCAAACCTGCTGACCCTTTGGCTCATTGGAGGATGCTCTAACCACTTAGCTACACAGGCCAGGGCTCATTTTCTCCCCAGTTTCAACTTTAGAGGCAGGTGTGCTATAATCAGTCTTCCTTTAGAGCAGGGGTGGAAAACCTTTTCCTGGCAAGGGTCATTCAGATATAACATCATTAGCTTAATATAATTCACTTAATATAAGTTTATGTTGCTATGAGAAAAGCTCCCAGGCTAATTGAATTTCCAGACCTGCCTGAGGTTGCCTTGGCAGGACCAGACCAAATGATTTTGCTGGCCTTATATGGCCCGAATACTGCATGTTCCCCACCCCTGCTTTAGAGTATCAGGTACTCTTCTCTCTTACTCTTTTGCTCTACCTCTAGGCCTCATTGTTAGTGGTTCTGTTTTGCAGTTTTGTTACTTTTTTATAGTGGGTTTTGCCTTTCTTTTTTTAAAGTATATTTTTATTGATTTCAGAGAGGAAGGGAGAGGGAGAGAGAAATAGAAACATCAATGATGAGAGGGAGTCATTGACTGGCTGCCTTCTGCACACCCCCTACTGGGGATCAAGGCCTCAACCCCAGGCATGTGCCCTTGACTGGAATCGAACCTGGGACCCTTCAATTCACAGGCTGATGCTCTATCCTCTGAGCCAAATCGGCTAGGGCAGGTTTTGCCTTCCTGTGGTGGGTGTCCTTCGCTGAGAATAATTACTGATTTTCCCACACATCCTTGCATCATGTCTTCTGATATATCTCTACCATAACTTGTTAAAGAAAGTAGGAGGTGTGTGGGTGAGTTCTTAATGAATATCTTCTGCAGCCCCATATGTTCCAGAATAATATGCAAAAAGGAAAGATCTCTGAGCAGCCAAATATTTGACAAAAAAGCAAGCTGCCCTATGATAAACCACTCTTAACCCAGGAAGCATGAGAAAAAACGTGCAAGTTTTCTTCCTTTGGTCAAACATTCTTCTTTTACAATTTAATAAAACTGCAGTTAAAAAATGAAATACAAACATACTTTTCATAATAATACACTACATTATTTTTAAAAAAATATATTTTCATTGATTTCAGGGAAGGGAGAGAGATAGAAACATCAATGATGAGAGAGAATCATTGATTGGCTGCCTCCTGCATACCCGCCACTGGTGATTGAGCCTGCAACTCAGGCATTTGCCCTGAATGGGAATTGAACCTTGACCTCCTGTTTCATGGTTCAAAGCTCAACCATTAAGCCACATCAGCCAGGAATACACTACGTTCTTAAAGGCAGGAATTTAAAAGTCTTTACCCCTATCATCTCTATCAGGAGTCCAAACTAAAGCCCCTTTCAGGCCTAATTGGGCATGCTCCTTGTTTTTAAATAAAGTTTTATTGGCACAAGCTTTTATATATGGATGGGCCATATTATAAATGGCCCAACCATTTACATTTTGTGAAAGATATAATTCTATCTTGCACTAGAAATGCAGAACTGAGTTTATATATTCTATCTTGCACTAGAAAGGCAGAACTGAGTTTTGACAGAGACCATGTACCATGCAAATAATAAAATGTTTACTCATTTTCTCTCAACAGAAAAAGTTTGCCAACACAGAATGGAAGTTTAAAAAAAAGTGTGTTAAATAAATGAATGAATAGAGAGTGTTACCTATATTGATGAATATCTTGACTCTAAAAAATAATGCTTATTAAAATTGCCCTCTTGCTCAAAATATAATTCAAGTGATGATTAATGATTTATCTACTGAGAATTGAAGATGAAATGCTTTACTTAATTTAATCATTTTACCAAAGTAACTGGCTATATAGCTTTTTTTTTCTTTGTGGGTTGGTTTAGAAATGGAACTTTTAATGTGTTTTACTTACTTTACCAAATTTTTGATTCATTTTTGTATCACATGGATGAAATGCTCCTGAAATGTGTTATTAAGGCTATTAGTTCCATGAAAAAATTATAATCTCTTCTTGACATATAAGTTGCATAATGAAGTGACATAAAATTTTTTTAAATAGATTTTATTTTTTTACAGCAGCTTTAAGTTCACAGAGAATTGGGCAGAAGAGACAGAGATTCTCCATTTGACCCCCTCCCCACACAAGCAAAGCCTCTTGCAGTGTCAATAAACATACCCCACATTTGTTGTAACTGATGAACCTGCAATGACATATCACCCAGAAACCATAGTTAACATCAGGGTTCACTCTGGGTGTTGTATATTCTGTAGGTTTGTATAATGGCATGTGTCCAAGATTATCTATCTATCTATATAAAAGCCTAAACGACTGAACAACTGAATGACTGGTCGCTATGATGCATACTGACCACTAGGGGACAGATGTTTAATGCAGGAACTACCCCCCTCGTGGTCAGTGCGCTCCCACAGCCAACCTCCTGTGGCCGGCCAACCTCCCACAGTCCCTCCCTGTGACTAGCCAGCCTGATTGGCCTTCATCAGAACTGGGCAAGATGGACCTCATCGCCGGCCAAACCGAGGGACCCCACCCATGCACGAATTCGTGCACCAGGCCTCTAGTATATATATAAAAGCCTAATATGCAAATGGTCTCCTTCGGCGGGAGTTCCACTGACCAGGAGCTTGACTGCTCACTATGACAGGCGCTGACCATGAGGGGGCAGCGCAGAACAAAGGAAGGCCCTGCTGGCAGCTGGTAACCAGAGAAAGGAGGCCCCAGCCAGCAGCTGGCAGCCGCTAGGGACCCTACCTGTGCACAAATTTCATGCACTGGGCCTCTAGTCTATAATAATAAAAGTGTAATATGCTAATTAGACCAGACAGCTGAATGACCTTCCGGATGTCCTTCCGGACAACCTTCAGATAAAGCCAGGGCTGCGAGGGCTAAGGCAAGCCGCCTCAGCTGTGAGGGCTGAGCCCCTTGCACAAATTTTGTGCATCGGTCCTCTAGTAGTATCATAAAGAATCATTTCATTAAAAACCCTCTGTGCTCTGCTTCTTTATCCCTTCCTTCCCCTCAGCTCTGGGAACCACTAATGTTTTTACTGTCTCCATGGTTTTGCCTTTTCCAGAATGTCATACAATTTGAATCATATAATATGTGGCTTTTCAGATTGGCTCCTCTCATTGAGTAATATGCATTTAAGATTCCTCTATGTCTTTTCATCACTTTTTAGTGCCGAAAATATTCTGTTGTCTGGGTGGACCACAGCTGATTTATCCATTCACCTGCTGAAGACCATCTTGGTTGCTCCAAAGTTTTGGCAATAATGAATAAAGCTGTTATAAACATGCTTGTGCAGTTTTTTGTGTGGACAAACATTTTTAACTCATTTGGATAAATATCAAGGAGCGTGATTGCTGGGCTGTATGGTAAGACTATACTTAATTTTGGAAGAAACTGCCGAACTGTCTTCCACAATGGCTATACCCCTTGCATTTCCACCAGCAGAGAATGGGAGGCCAGCATTTGGTGTTGTCAATGTTTTGGATTTTCACCATTCTAATTGGGGTCGTTTTGTTTTAACTGTAAGAGTTCGCAATGCTTTCAAAATTTTAAAAATTGGCTCTGGATATTTGGGGGTGTGGTAGAATGTACAACATTTCTCAGAATAAATTGACTGTCTTGATGTTTTACTGTGGGAGAGCTTGTAAAATGAATGTTGCTGGGCAACTGCTATTAGCCTTGTATTTCTGGTGTTGAGCATAGTACCCGACATATAGCAGCTGTCTGTGGATATTTGCTGAATAAATGAATCCTTGAGATTGGAGCACACAGGGAGATCTGGGTTGGCTGAAGTTTGAATACATTCAGATATAATGGGATAATCTTGGGTCTACTTAGGGGGAAAAAAAGCCAACACTCATATGCAAAAAAGTTCCAATGCTTAAGCTGAAACTATTATATGAGTGCTCTGTTTTAATACAATTGGCTAATTAAATAGTTAATTCTAGCATTACAATAGAAATAGACATATGAGACTAGTGAAATGCTTTTTTTGTGAGTCCATATATTTGGCCAGTACCTCATAATAATGCAGTATTTTTTGGCAGCCAGTAGTTGATGGCAATTTTCTTTGTCAGAACTGTTATCAAACTGTGCTATTAAAAGAGATTTATTTGGTTAAATCTGGGTGGATCTGTAACAAATAAGCAGGCAGTCCAAACTGTTGTCTCCCACACAGGAATCTGAGGAGAATTTTCTTTATCCTCTTGGCTTAAGCCATGGCTTATTATACTTTGAATATGGTCTGAGCAAGCTTTCCCAAATTCACCCCATACAATTATATATTTGAGAACATTTTATTTTGAAAAGAACGTTTATATAACTTTGTAATTGGCTTAATGTATCTATTTATAATATAGGATTTTTGACAAACAGTCTGATTCTAAATAGCAAATGTATGCTATTCTATTTTACAAATCGGGAAGCTAAATTCTGGGGCAGGTTTCAGTGGTATTTTAACCTTACAGTATGAAATGGACTGGCATTTGAGAATTTAGATATTGATCTTCCTTTTAAGCCAGATTTATTTGAAGCTTTAATTTTATGTTTTTTAATTTGTATATAATTTTTTTTGAGGTAATGACCATAATATGATTATTTTCCCTGTCTGTGTCCAAAAATTCTAAAATGATTTAGCATTGTTTTTTTTTTTTTTTCCTCTTGTTATTATTTATTTATTTTTAGTCTTGCTTAAGTTTTAAGAGGGTTGTGGAATTATTTATTTTTATTTTGGAAAACTTTATAAATACACCAAGCATGATAAAAAGTAATCAAATATTTGAAATTTTACAACAGCTCATGGAATCTAAATTTTCATGAATGCAATTTTATTAACATCCTATCTAATAAAAGAGTAATATGCAAATTGACTGTCACTCCAACACAAGATGGCCACCCCCATGTTGACACAAGAGGCCAGCAGGGGAGGGCAGTTGGGAGGGACCAGGCCTGAAAGGGAGGGCAGTTGGGGGCGATTAGGCCTGCAGGGGAGGGCACTTAGGGGCAATTGGGCCAGCAGGGGAGCAGTTAGGTGTTGATCAGGCTGGCAGGGGAGTAGTTAGAGGGTGATCAGGCTGGCAGGCAGAAGCAGTTAGGGGCAATCAGGCAGGCAGGCAGGTGAGCAGTTGGGAGCCAGCAGTCCTGGATTGTGAGGTGGGATCGGGCCTAAACAGGCAGTCGGACATCCCTCGAGGGGTCCCAGTTTGGAGAGGGTGCAGGCTGGGCTGAGGGACACACCCCCCCTCATGCATGAAATTCGTGCACTAGGCCTCTAGTAATTCTTACATTAATACATATTATTAGGACATTTAAAAATACATTTTTTGACCAGGATAAAAGCTATGATTATGTACATGGAGGTCATGAAAAGACAGGATTATTTAAAGTTTAAAAAGTAGTCCTACAACAAATTTAGTAAAAGTAATTTTTAAATCATGTTTTTAGAAAACTTGATCTATTTTCTTAAGGAAACAATGTAATCATTATTGTTTTGGATTGAACTAGTGCCATAGGCTTATATGATCCATAACTAATAACTAATTGCCAGGAGGAACTGCCTAGGGGATAAGATCAAAGAGGTAGAGATAAGACTATTGGTGGGGGGATTTGAGTGACATAATCAAATTTGCAAAAATTGGCTGTACAACTTGGGAATCACTAAGGAATTTTAGGAAAAATTAACTGGTTTGACTTGGGTTTTTAAAATATGTCTGTATGGAGGGTGTTGAATGTAGGAATACTAAAGTTAGGGATGACAAATTAGGAAACTATTTCAAAGTATCTAAACTTTTATGGCTGCCTAAACTCTATCATATTTCAAGGTACAGACAATGTTTTTTTTTTTTTAATATATTTTATTGATTTTTTACAGAGAGGAAGGGAGAGAGATAGATAGTTAGAAACATCGATGAGAGAGAAACATCGATCAGCTGCCTCCTGCACATCTCCCACTGGGGATGTGCCCGCAACCCAGGTACATGCCCTTGACCGGAATCGAACCTGGGACCCTTCAGTCCGCAGTCCGACGCTCTATCCACTGAGCCAAACCAGTTTCGGCAGAGGTACAGACAATGTTGAGGGCATCCCCAAATGTTCAGTGAGAAAGAAGCCAAACAAGGAAGAACCATAATTTCACAGTAGAAGAATGCAAGAAGAGTTGATAATCAAAGGATCTGGACTACAAGCAGCCAGGACTGGAAATGAATATGGAAAGTAAAATATAGAGCTGCATTCCCCTATGACAGTGGTTGGCAAACCACAGCTCGCGAGCCACATGCGGCTCTTTGGCCCCTTGAGTGTTGTTCTTCCACAAAATACCACGTGCAAGCGTGCACGTACAGTGCGATTGAAACTTCGTGGCCCATGCGCAGAAGTCAGTTTTTGGCCTGGGCGAGTCTATTTTGAAGAAGTGGTTTGGAAGTGGGGGGTGTCTGTCGGTCGGACGACAGGAGATGCGGCGCAGGCGGACCGCGGGATACGCAGCGTGGGGGAGGTAAATTGTAAGGAATTTAATTTTATCAATAAATAATATCATTATTAAGTATGATATCAAGTTTTATTCAACGTGCCTATAGTTTAACTAAGACTTAAAACTTTAAGTAAATTTTATTAAGTTAATTTTAGGGAACGTTGTGGAGTGAAAGAAGATGTAGTGTCAAGGATTGAGAAGGGTATGTTGAGATGGTTTGGACATATAGAGAGGATGAACAAAAGGAGGTAGACGAAACAAGTATACAAGATGAGTGTGGATGGGAGAGTTGGAAGGGGTCGACCTCAGCGAACATACCTCAATCAGATTGAGGACATTTTTAGCAAAGACCAGCTTAGGAGTACCCTAATTAAATTAATAACAATGTACCTATCTATATAGTTTAAGTTTAAAAAATTTGGCTCTCAAAAGAAATTTCAATCCTTGTACTGTTGATATTTGGCTCTGTTGACTAATGAGTTTGCTGACCACTGCCCTATGAGAAGGAAAAGAGAAGGAAGTTACAAGGAAGAGATAGTAAATCAGGACTTTCTCCCACTAAAGGATGACACCACATTGATTTTTACACAAATAAAAAGTTATCTGCCAATTCTAATAGTGATTCAGGAGAATTTAAAGTGATTCAGATATTTGTTGATTTAATATCCAACAACTCATCTATACTAATAAAAGGGAAAGATGCAAATTGACCGTACCTTCACAACACCCACCAGCCAATCAGGAGTGAGTATGCAAATTAATCCAACAAAGATGGGTTAATTTGCATACGTAGGCACCGAGGGGCTGGGGGCGGGGTGGAATGCTTGTGTCATCGCCGTGGCAACGACACAGGCATTCTGCACCGTCCCAGCCACTCCTGGCCTCTGGGCAGCGTGGGAAGGTGGAAAGGCGGCTCCGGGCCAGAGCTAAAGTGGAAAGGCAGCTCTAGCTGGAGCGAAGGCGGTGCCGGCAGCCAGGGGAAGGAAGGCCCATTCTTGCATGAATCTTCGTGCATTGGGTCTCTAGTGTAAATATAATTTTAGAAATATATCTAGTTCTGTAGGTACAAGATTTTTTAGTTTTTGCTATATGACTTTGCTTAACTTATTTAATTGTATGGTTTTTGTACATGAACACTTTATTAAATTGATGAATTCAGCAAGATGACCATTAAAGGCTCAGAAATACTGCCTCCATACCTAATTTAGGATCTAATATTGAACCATGGCATCATTAATAGATACCTCATAGTGGATTTTGGATTATCTCACATTTAGGTAAATATATATATATATATATATATATATATATATATATATTCTGATATGATGAGCTGAAAATAATTACTTATATTCCTATCTTCTTTTCTTATTACAAAGAATGAGGCCAAGAAAAATTTAAGCTACTTTCTATTGATATTTTCATTTTTGGATCTTTCTTAGTTAATTTTATTTACTTGGGCTCATGTGCATGTGTTGGAAAAATTTGCGGAAATAATCAAAGATGACATATACAATGACTCACATACTGAGTATCTTATGTGACTAGCCATAAATCTATTTAAAGCTATGTGTGTACAGGAACTTAACTGATCAGTCCTTGATAATATACTCATACATGAATTGATTGTGTTCTTTTATTGGCAATTATTCACACACTGGCTCAGGCAAAGTAAGTTTACATAATCAAATGTCAGGCTAACTGGGACTCTAAGTCTACTGGATCTACAGTATACCTAAGTTTCATTCCTATTGAACATGACTGGTTTGGTGGCCTAGTAACAATATAAAATCAAATGCAATTATTGCAATAGTAACATGGGTAATTTATATCTTGTGGAGTACCATTAAATCATTTTTATACAGTAATTTACCCTTTTCATGGTTTTACTCCCAATGGTCTCAGTTACCTGTGGTAACTGCTGTTCAAAAATATTAAATGGGAAAGTGATGGAAAGATGGCAGCGATATAGGCAGACGCGTCCCAGGTCTTGTCCCGGAGCAAACGGAGTAAGCAGCTGAAACTAATAACACCCACCCCGAATTGGCAAATTTACTCAGCTGGTGAGACGGCTTGCAGCCTGGAAGGGCAGACCTCCCCTGGAAAGGTTAAAAACCAGGGATCTGGGCAGGAAAGTTTGCCAGACCTGAGCCCAGAGGGTCGGAGGGAGACCGCATGGCAGACAGCCGCGTCTCTTGGGACAGACACAGACCCTGACCAGGGTAAGGAGTTCCTCGGGTTTGCTGGCGCCAGGAGATTTGAGATTTGGATTTTGTGATTGCGGAGAACTGAGACTAAAGGGGGCATCCTGAGGAACTGATCAGACCATGCAGTGTCCATAAGAGAGGAGCGTTTCCCAGACCATGCAGTGCTGGTAAGAGGAGCGTTTCCCAGACCGGTAAGAGGAGCGTTTCCGCGGCCGGCCGGCGTTTGTCTGTTTCTTTGTTTTCACTGAACCCTGCTCATAGGACAGTTCGGATACAGACACTCACCTGTGCTGAAGAGAGGGTGAAGGTGCAGACGAGGGGAATCTGGGGAGAGGCTGAGGAAAGAGGGGGAGCCGGAGGAGGTGGCAGCGAATTGAGTGCTGAGACCCCCCTGGGCCCAGGACTGGGGCAGCCATTCCTCCAGAGGGTGGAATTCCTCCCTCCAGCCCCCCAGGCAAGGAGCACAGCCACACCCAGATTCCACCCTGTATGAGATAAAGGACTAAAACAAGCTGATTAGTCCCTGGGAGTTACCAGGGTCTGGCCTATAGAGGGATTTTCAGTCCCACCAACAACACAGAGCAGGGTAAGGATTAAAAAAGGATAGAGAAGCTGTATAGCCTCAGAGGCCAACCCAAAAACACTGCCACCCAGAGGTTGAGCCACAAACTGACTCTTAGGGGAATACAAATTAAGGCAGACTGGATCACAAATACGGCCTGCTTTAAAATCGGGACTGTGATTTGCAACACGGAGGAACAGTGTAATGCAGGCAGATTCAACACTCTCCTAAATACCTGGCAGGACTAAGGCGAACCAGGCTGAAGAGTGGAAGAGCCGAAGGACCATCACTACTGCAAATTTTTTCTTTTTCTTTTTCTTTTTAATTTTTTCACCTTTTTACTAAGAAACCATTTTTTTTTTCTCTTTTTCTTCTTTTTCCATCACCTGATTTTACCCTTTCAATTACCACATTTTTGTTTTTGACCAGTATTGTTGCTCCTACCATTTTGCCATTTTTTGAAGTGCCATTTTATTTTCTCTTTATTTTCTTTTGGGATTAGTGTTCTCCATTCTATTTTCATCGTTCCTTTAGCATTAATTTTCCCTATCTCAATTCCACCTCTTTGCTAAAACCCTCTTCCTTACTTTTCCCCTTTTGGTGTCCTGTTTCTCTTACCCTATTTAAGGGTAAGACTTTGGTCCAGACTTTCCCAATTCCCTCTTTTTACCCCCTGTCTAATTCCACCCTACTTATATATCCTACTTCCAATCTACTGCTCTAAATCCTTATACACCTATTCTTTATCCTTCTTCACTTTCCAACCATTTTTTTTCTCTCTTATCTTTCTATTGTTTTCTTGATTGTCGAATATATTGGGCTTTTTTTTTTTTTTTTTTTTTTTTTTTTTTTAATTTGTTTGTTTGTTTTGTTTTGTGTTTTTTCTTCTTTTTTAGGACTGGTTGTGAGGTTGTTTTTCTTTTTCTTTTTCTTTTTCTTTTTTTTTTCTGCTGGTTTTTCCCTTCCCTCCCCCACCCCACCCCAGTTATTTTTGTGCTTCTGTTTTCCCTTACCCCTCTGGATATTATTGGTGGTTTGTAGTTTGCATTCATCTCCAGGGATCTGTTGCTGAATTTGTTGAGATTAGTGGCAGTTCTATTGGAGTTTGCTCCTCATACGGGGAGTCTCTTCCCCACTTCTACTTCATTCTCTTTTTTCGCTCTCTTTTTTTCCCCCCTCTTTTTTCGCAATTCTATTTTTGCACTCCTTTTTTCTTTGTTTTTTTCTTATTTTTCTTTTCTGTTCTCTCTTTTATCTTCTTCTCTTCTTTCTCCCTTATCCCCTAATTCTCTTAATTCGGGTGGTCACCTTTATTTGGAGTTATTAATATTGTGAATATACTTGTGTTCAGTGCCTGGTACGTTGTGCCTTGCTCTGTTGTATTTTGTGCCTTTAAATCAACGCAGCAGATCCAAGCAACAGCAGCCCCCTGATCACCGCAGCCTCCTGATCACCACAGCCTCCTGATCACCACACCCTCTGTCTGTGGAACAGCAACTGTACGTGAAGCCTCCCCCCACCAGCCAGAAGAGCCAACACAGCTGTGAACAACACCCACCAGAGGAGCTGCTGCCAACTGGAAAGCAGCTGCTACCGCAACCGTCTGAGCAGCAACCACAACCCAAGGAGCCCCTGCCACCCAGGGAGCAGCCACTGAACACCTCAACATCTACATATGTCAGCGAGATCAAACATGGGTAGGCAAAGAAACCCCCAAAGGAAAGAAAAGGAGGACTCGCCAGAAAAGCAGCTAAGTGAGACAGAGATATGCAACATGACGGAAAAAGAATTCAGAATAAGGTTCCTAGAGTACATGCACCACATGTTCAAGAAGCAAGAAGAAACAGATGAAAAACTCAACTACTTATGCAAGAAGCTAGAAGAAACAGATGAAAAAATCAACAACTTAAGTAAGTCCCAAGAAGAAATGAAGAGTGACATAGCTTCAATAAAAAACTCCATTGAAAGTATCAACAGTAGACTGGGAGAAGCAGAGGACCGAATTAGTGAATTAGAAGACAAGGAAGCAAAACACACTCAAACTGTACGGCAAATGGAGAAAAAAATTAAAAGACAGGAGGAGAGCCTAAGGGAGCTTTGGGACAACATGAAACGAAACAACATACGAATAATAGGGGTGCCAGAACAACAGAAAGATGAACATGGATTAGAAAACCTATTCGAAGAAATAATATCAGAAAACTTCCCTGAGGTGGGGAAGAAAAAAGTCACACAAGCCCAGAGAGTCCCAAACAAGGTGAACCCGAAAAGACCCACACCAAGACACATCATAATTACCATGGCAAATGTTCAGGATAAAGAGAGAATCTTACAGGCTGCAAGAGAGAGACGGAAAGTAACATACAAGGGATCTCCCATTAGATTATCAAATGATTTCTCAACAGAAACACATCAGGCCAGAAAAGAATGGACGGAAATCTACAAAGTGATGCAAAGCAAAGGACTGAATCCAAGAATACTCTATCCAGCAAGGCTATCATTCAAAATTGAAGGGGAAATAAGAAGCTTCACAGACAAAAAAGGGCTAAGGGAGTTTATCACCACCAAGCCAGCCATGCAAGAAATGCTAAAGGGACTGGTGTAAAAAGAAGAAATATCAAGCTCAGAAAGAAAACAGCCACACACACACACACAAAAAGAAATGGCTACAAACAAATACCTTTCAATAATAACTTTAAATGTAAATGGACTAAATGCTCCAACCAAAAGACATCGAGTGGCTGAATGGATAAAAAAACATGACCCATACATCTGCTGTCTACAAGAGACCCACCTCATTAGAAGGGACTCACACAGACTGAAAGTGAAGGGATGGAAAAATATCTTTCACGCAAATGGAAAGGAAAAGAAAGCTGGGGTAGCAATACTTATATCTGACAAAGTACATCTCAAAGTGAAGGCCATAACCAGAGATAAGGAAGGCCACTTCATAATACTAAAGGGATCAATACAACAAGAAGATATAACCCTGGTAAACATATATGCACCCAATGCAGGAGCACCCACATACATAAGAAAACTTCTGGAAGAAATCAGGGGAGAGATCGACAACAATACAATCATAGTAGGGGACTTTAATACACCACTGACATCACTGGATAAATCCGCTAGACAAAAACTCAGCAAAGAAACAGCAATCCTAAATGACTCACTAGATCAGATGGACTTAATTGACATCTTCAGAACACTTCACCCCACAGCTGCGGAATATACATTCCTCTCAGGTGCTCATGGGACATATTCAAAAATAGACCACATATTGGGTCACAAGCAAAGTCTCCACAAATTCAAGAAGATTGAAATCATAAAAAGCTTCTTCACAGACCACGATGGCATAATGTTAGAAATAAACTACAATAAAAACAACCCAAAATACTCAAACACTTGGAAGCTGAATAGCATGTTATTAAATATTGATTGGGTTACCGATGACATCAAAGAAGAAATTAAAAACATCCTGGACACTAATGACAATGAAAACACAACAATCCAAAACCTCTGGGACACAATGAAAGCAGTCCTGAGAGGGAAGTTTATAGCTCTACAGGCCTATCTCAAAAAACAAGAAAAAATGGTAGTCAATCATCTAACTCTACAACTCAAAGAATTAGAAAGAGAGCAACAAGAAAACCCCAGAGTGAGCAGAAGGAAGGAGATAATAAAGATTAGAGCAGAAATCAATGAAATAGAGACCAAAAAAACAATACAGAAAATCAATGAAACCAAGAGCTGGTTCTTTGAAAGGATAAACAAGATTGACAAACCCCTAGCCAGGCTCACCAAGAAGCAAAGAGAGAGGTCCCAAATAAACCAAATCAGAAATGATAGAGGCGAAATAACAACAGACCCCACAGAAATACAAATGATTGTTAAACAATACTACGAGCAACTCTACTCCAACAAACTGGACAACCTGGAGGAAATGGACAAATTCCTAGAAAAATACAACATTCCAAAACTCAATCAGGAAGAATCTAAAAACCTCAATAGGCCAATAACTATGGAAGAAATTGAAGCAGTCATCAGAAAGCTTCCAGCAAACAAAAGCCCAGGGCCAGACGGCTTCACAGGGGAGTTCTACCAAACATTCAAGGAAGAACTAAAACCTACCCTCCTCAGACTACTACAAAAAATTCAAGAGGAAGGAACGCTTCCAAGCTCATTCTATGAAGCCAGCATCACCCTAATACCAAAACCAGGTAAAGACATCACAATGAAAGAGAATTACAGGCCAATATCCCTCATGAACATAGATGCCAAAATCCTCAACAAAATCTTAGCAAATCGGATCCAGCAGTACATCAGAAGGATCATACACCATGACCAAGTAGGATTCATCCCAGAGATGCAAGGATGGTACAACATCCGTAAATCAATAAATGTGATACATCACATAAACAAATTGAAAGAAAAAAACCACATGGTCATATCAATTGATGCAGAAAAAGCATTCGACAAAATCCAACACCCATTTTTGATAAAAACTCTCAGAAAGGTGGGAATAGAAGGATCATACCTCAACATAATAAAAGCCATATATGACAGGCCCACAGCCAACATCATACTCAATGAACAAAAACTAACACCATTTCCCCTAAGAACAGGAACAAGACAGGGATGCCCACTCTCACCACTCCTGTTCAACATAGTACTGGAAGTATTAGCCATTGCAATTAGGCAAGAAGAAGGAATAAAAGGCATCCAAATTGGAAAAGAGGAAGTAAAACTGTCCTTATTTGCAGATGACATGATATTATACATACAAAACCCTAGAGACTCCATCAAAAAGCTACTAGACTTAATACATGAATTTGGCAATGTAGCAGGATACAAAATTAACCCCAAGAAATCTGAGGCATTTCTATACACCAACAGTGAACTTTCAGAAAGGGAGATCAGAAAAACAATCCCATTTACCATCGCACCAAAAAAATTAAGATACCTAGGAATAAACTTAACTAAAGAGGTTAAAGACCTCTACTCAGAAAACTACAGGACGTTGAAAAAAGAGATAGAGGAAGACATAAACAGATGGAAGAACATACCATGTTCTTGGATTGGTAGAATCAACATCATTAAAATGTCCATACTACCCAAAGCAATCTATACATTCAACGCACTTCCCATTAAAATACCAATGGCCTTCTTCAAAGATCTAGAACGAACTCTCCAAAAATTCATCTGGAATAAAAAAAGACCCCGAATAGCTGCAACGATCCTGAGAAAGAACAAAGTAGGTGGGATCTCAATGCCAGATATCAAGCTGTATTACAAAGCCACTGTTCTCAAAACTGCCTGGTACTGGCACAAGAACAGACATATAGATCAGTGGAATAGAATAGAGAGTCCAGAAATTAGCCCGAACCAATATGCTCAATTAATTTTTGACAAAGGAGGCATGAACATACAATGGAGCCAAGATAGTCTCTTCAATAAATGGTGTTGGGAAAATTGGACAGACATATGCAAGAAAATGAAACTAGACCACCAACTTACACCATACACAAGAATAAACTCAAAATGGATAAAGGACTTAAATGTACGACAGGAAACCATAAAAATTCTAGAAGAATACAAAGGCAACAAAATCTCAGACATATGCCAAAACAATTTCTTCACTGATACAGCTCCTAGGGCAGTTGAAACTAAAGAGAAACTGAACAAATGGGACTACATCAAAATAAAAAGCTTCTGCACAGCAAAAGAAACCATCAACAAAACAACAAGAAAACCCACCTCGTGGGAAAACATATTTGCCAACGTCATATCTGATAAGGGCTTAATCTCCAAAATTTATAGGGAACTCATACAACTTAACAAAAAGAAGATAAACAATCCAATCAAAAAATGGGCAAAGGATCTAAATAGACACCTTTCAAAAGAGGACATTCAGAAAGCCAAGAGACATATGAAAACATGCTCAAAGTCACTAATCATCCGAGAGATGCAAATCAAAACAACAATGAGGTACCATCTCACACCTGTCAGAATGGCCATCATCAACAAATCAACAAACGACAAGTGCTGGAGAGGATGTGGAGAAAAAGGAACACTTGTGCACTGCTGGTGGGAATGCAGACTGGTGCAGCCACTATGGAAGGCAGTATGGAGGTTCCTCAAAAAATTGGAAATGGAACTCCCATTTGACCCTGTGATCCCACTACTAGGAATATATCCCAAGAAACCAGAAACACCAATCAGAAAGGATATATGCACCCAGATGTTCATAGCAGCACAATTCACCATAGCTAAGATCTGGAAACAGCCTAAGTGCCCATCAGTAGATGAATGGATTAGAAAACTGTGGTACATCTACACGATGGAATACTATGCTGCTGTTAAAAAGAAGGAACTCCTACCATTTGCAACATCATGGATGGAACTGGAGAGCATTATGCTAAGTGAAACAAGCCAGTCAATGAAGGAAAAATACCACATGATCTCACTCATTCATGGATAATAAAGACCATTACAAACTTTTGAACAATAATAGATACAGAGGCAGAGCTGCCTCAAACTGATTGTCAAACTGCAGTGGGAAGGCCAGAGAGAGTTGGGGGGCAGGAGGGAGGGGAGTAAGAGATCAACCGAAGGACTTGTATGCATGCATATAAGCATAACTAATGGACATAAGACACTGGGGGGTAAGGGAGGGTAGTGGTTTGTCAAGGGCGGGGGGGGGGGGAAGGATACTTATGTAATACCCTTTGTAATACTTTAAGAGGAAAATAAAAAAAAAAAAAAAAAAAAAAAAAATATTAAATGGAAATTTTCAGAACTAAACAATTCATAAGTTTTAAATTGTGTGATGTTTTGAATATAATGATGAACATACCTCACACCATTCCTCTCTGTCTCTCCCAGGACATGACTCATCCCTTTGTCTTGTGTATCCACATTGTATATGTTACCTACCCGTTAGTCACTTAGTGACCATCTTAGTTATTAGATTGGTTATCAGAAAGAGAGAGACAGACCACATTCATGTAACTTTCATTATAGTATACTGTTCTATTTTATTTATAAGTTATTGTTGTTAACCTCTTAATGTGCCTAATTAATAAATTAAAGTTTAGCATAAGTATGTATGTATAGGAGAAAACATAGTATATACATTGGGTTTAGTACTATCCACAGTTTCATGCATCCACCTGGGGCTTTGGAAAATATCCACTGTTGTACTATTCCAATTTTTTCTTCTGGCTTTTCTAAGTTTGTTTCATATTATTAGAGCATTTTCTCCTCATTTTATTAGCATTCGTGTCAATGATATTTACAGCACTGCATTATAACTGTTTTCTCTGAAAGACAGACATTTACTAATACCTATGAAATTTTGACAATAAAATAAAAATAGCTGAAAGAGGTTCCTAGTTAAAAAAGTGTTTTAGAGTAGTACAAATCCTAGGATAAAATTAAAATAATAAAGTTCAGCAGAGCAAAACAGAGTCATCTTATTTTGATATATGAATATGTGTGTAGAAATGGATTTTTCAAATGAAGATATTAATTATACACATTTATGTGGTAGGTGTAAAATAAAATATATTAGCATTAAGAAATACGTTTTAAAAAATACATCTGCTTCACATTAAGAAATTAAGTAGGGAAGAAATAAATATAGACAGAGATTGTTTGAATACATAATTGATTGTGTGTGTGTGTGTGTGTGTGTGTGTGTGTGTGTATGTGTATGCAGGAGGCTGGCGGTTATGTAGGTGTGTAGACCTAGGACCCTCCATTTTCTGGATAACATCAATTTTGCCCTTGCCTCAGAGAAGATAGCTCCAAAAGGCAGGGGGTTGCTCCAGAACTCCAGAAGCCCTGACAGTGTCAATGATGTCTCTGAGTTTTGGTGAGTGTGAGTACAGCTCTCCACTCTCCTCCAAGCCTCCCATGCAGAAGTCAGGAAGTAGAAAGTGGTAAAGTTCTAACTACTGAGAATCAGACACACCTTTCAGGGGAAGGAATTAAGAGGTCAAGGGATTTTCATATTTCTGCCAAGAGACTCTCAGACTCACAGTCTCTCACTATAATCTGCCTTTGAACCTACCAAAATTAATCCAAACTTGCCATTTACCCTGGTGTATTTTAGTGACCTCGAGAAGCCCCAAATCTGAGGTTAGCACTCATGACATGTACACTTATAACTCAGTAATGGTCTTAGCACAGCCTCATCCCATAACTTTCCTTCATTTACAAAACTTCTCATGCATCTTATGGGTCTTATTGTCATCTGTAGCTTAAAACTTTTCTCTAAACCTTTCTTTTTATTATGTTCTGAATGAATAGCTGAAAGAATAACCAAAAGCATAGGCATTGAGACAATTTGGGGCAAATTTTTCTTCCTTCCTTTCTTTTATTCTCCTGTAAATTCTTTGTTAAATGATATTAGATTCTAATGGTGTATTACTATATATAAGCAAAAATTTGAATGAAGTGGTACAGATGATCTTGTTTGGACACTTTGGGTATATTTAAGATATTTTCAAAACCAACAGCTAAAATAAATTGGCCTTATAAAAAACAGCTTAAAGAAGTTTCTAAGCCTACAAATAAATGTTAATCATTACGGAACTAGAGGCCCGGTGCATGAAATTCATGCACTCAGGGGTCCCTCAGCCTGGCCTGCGCCCTCTCACAGTCCATGAGCCCTTGGGGGATGTCCGAGTGCCAGCTTAGGCCCACTCCCAGGAAGCAATCGGACATACCTCCTGCAGTCTGGGGCTTTCACCGTCCAGGACTCCTTGCTCTTTACCACCCGCCTGCAGCGGAGGTGGAAGAGGCTCCTGCCACCGCTACTGCACTTGTCAGCCTTGAGCCCGGCTTCTGGCTGAGCAGCGCTTCCCCTGTGGGAACGCACTGATCACCAGGGGGCAGCTCCTGCGTTGAGCATCTGCCCCCTGGTGGTCAGTGTGCATCATAGTGACTGGTGGTTCTACCCTTCAATCTATTTGCATATTATGCTTTTATTATATAGGATAGGATGGCTTCGCATGATATACAATTCTTTGAAGCAGTATTTGTTTTGAGAGTGCTAAATTATGTTCACTTGTTTTCACTACAGGGATGAGGGCCAGATTTAAATTGGAACTCAAGAAATTTAGTCTCATTTTTTTCAGAAATCAAAAAACTGTATCCAGAATGGACCCTGCTGAATATTAAAAATACAACTACATCAATCATAATATATGAAGCCCACACCAAACCAAAACACAATCATTCTACATGATCCTTCAAATTTAAACTGTTAACTCCTACCTTTGGAGGACTTAGAGCCCAGAGTACTTAGATCATTGATTCGTAAGCATGTTAAGGATTTGTAAAATTCCTATTTCAGGGGGGAAAAAAACCTTTCTGAAACATTCTCTAAACAAGCAATAATTTAGAAATCCAAAATAATATCTACCTAAGAGCAGAAATTCAAGATGTGTAATTAGACCACCCAATGGAATCAAGAGAATCATAAGCAAAGCATTCCCTGAAGCCATGTAGATTGCATAGCTCACAATATGATGGACTGAACACAGCAAGAGCCCACTTCTGTTCTGCAAAACAGTCTTCCCAGGTTCTCAACATAGGCAAGAGGGTTATTTTATCAGTGACATTATCTTACAGAGAGCATCAGTGTGCTCTCACGTGAGCTGTAAGCCTTGGAGGCCTTCCTGGGGAATGCAAAGTTTAGCCAATTGAGAGGTTGACATTCACTCTAGCAGCATAAAGGGTTGATAAATGAGTCAGACCAGTGCCTTCAGCAAATTCCAGCTACCTATTCGGTTATAATTAGTATTTTGGAACTGTCATCCATGTTTGACTCTGTCAGAGACGATTTGATGGGGGATTTTTTGCTTAAAAAAAAAAAAAGAACTGTCATTCTTTTGTCGTGGTTGTAAAGTGTGTGTGCAAAATTCCTATCACTCACAGAATCTCTGAATCTGACTGTCAAAGGAACTTCAGGCATTTTCAGGCTGTTAATGAACAGGCATCCATATCCGCATCTTGCACCTGAAGTCAGATGTCACAGTTAATGTGCCCTGAGTATTATATGTTCCAACAGAACATACAAGACACTCCAATAGCAGCACCCGCATGGTCCCTTCAGAACCAATGAATGTCAAGAACCTGAGGTGGTTTTCTATATGTGATTCCAACAACTCAACTGGCTGAGAAGTGAGTGATTCAGTCAGCCCAGTTTTACATGACATTCGCCTCAGCATTGTGTAGATAATACGGTAAATTAAAAATTAGGATATATTGCTCAGCAATGTTACTCAACTGTTTTAATTTCTTAATGAATTTTCTATCACTTTTGCATAAGTAAGATTTATTTCTGTCATTGAGCTAAGAAGCTGTTATATAGAACTAGAGGCCCGGTGCACAAAAATTTGTGCACTCAGGAGGGTCGCTCAGCCCAGCCTGTGCTCTCTCATAGTCTGGGAACCCTCGGGGAATGACCACCTGCTGGCTTAGGCTCGTTACCTGAGGGATTGGGCCTATGCTGGCAGTCAGACATCCCTCTGGCAGCCTGGGAGCTCTCGGGGGATGTCCACTTGCCAGTGGGGAGCAGACCTAGCTGCAGTCAGACATCCTTAGCGCTGCTGAGGAGGCGGGAGAGGCTCCCACCACCACCGCTGTACTGGCAGCCATCAGCCTGGCTTGTGGCTGAGCAGAGCTCCCCCTGTGGGAGCGCCCTGACCACCAGAGGGCAGCTCCTGCATTGAGCGTCTGCCCCCTGGTGGTCAGTGTGTGTCATAGTGACCAGTGATTCTCAGTCATTCTGCTGTTGGGTCAATTTGCATATTACCCTTTTATTACATAGGATAGAGGTCTGGTGCATGGGTGGGGGCCGGCTGGTTTTCCCTGAAGGGTGTCCCGGATCAGGGTGGGGTCCCGCTGGGGTGTCTGGCCAGCCTGGGTGAGGGACTGAGGGCTGTTTTCAGGCTAGCCACACCCGCTTCAGGTAGGGGGGTCCTGCTGGGGTGCCTGGCCAGCCTGGGTGAGTGGCTGATGGCTGTTTGAAGGCTGATCACAGCCCCTTCAGGGTGGGGGTCCCCACTGGGGTGCCTGGCCAGCCTGGGTGAGGGGCTGATGGGTGTTTGCAGGCTGGCTAAGACCCCGAGCGGGGACCCTTACCCCATGAAGGTGTGGCTAGCCTGGGTGAGGGGCTGATGGCTGTTTTCAGGCTGGCCATAGACCCGAGTCACCCAAGCTCCCAGTGGAGGCTGGCTGGAAGCAGGTATCTGGGATTTATTTAGCTTCTATAATTGAAACTTTCTTTCCTTTAGTGGAGGCCACAGCCGGACAGGGCAGGTGGAAAGCTTGGCTTCCTCCATCGCCAGGGCAACCAAACCTCCTGCTTGCTCCAGCTCCGTGGCTTCCGGCCGCCATCTTGTTTGGGTTAATTTGCATATAATAACTCTGATTGGCTGGTGGGCGTGGTTTGTGCATAGCGAAGGTACGGTCAATTAGCATCTTTATCTTTTATTAGTGTACATAGTAATTTGACAAGTTTATCTCCAAGATCAGTAACAACATTTACAGGAGGGAGAAATAGTCCTTACACAGTAGCACACCATTTTGCCTACAGATGGAATGTGCCTGTGATGGTTAATTTTATGCGTCAGTTCAGCTGGATCACTCTATCCATTTATTTGGTCAAACATTCTAGATGTTTCTGTGAAGGTGCTTTTGGTTAGATCAACAATTAAGTTAGGTGAACTTTGAGTAAAATAGATGGCCCTCCATAATGTGGGTGGGGCATAGTGGAGGCCTTAATAGAGCCAAACTGTCCTTCCCTCCTGAAGGAATTCTGTCAGCAATCTACCTTTGGATTCTAAAGACAACTCTTTCCTCCACCTCAACCTGCCAGCTGCCCTGCAGATTTTGAACTTGCCTTCACAAATATGTGAGACAATTATTTAAATCAAATCTCTCCCTTCTCCTCTCTCTCTCTCTCTCTCTCTCTCTCCACACACACACACACAAACACACACACACACACACATACATGATTAGTTTTGTTTCTCTGGATACCATCAATTAGAAAGTATACTTCCTGAGAATTTGAAACATCTGGCTCTGTTTGTGAATTTTTAATACAATACCACCAGTGTTCACAACACTATAGATAGACATAAGCTAACAGTAAAAGTGCATGTATTGACAATGGCTGTAGAGATTGTACTAAATGAGTGGAAGAGAAACAGAAATTGACATGATTGTGAGATTGATGATTATATTGAAAACAGATGAAGAGCAAGTGATCTAAATGTTCAGTGGACAGGGAAAAAAAAGGGGGGGGGGAGAGGAATGGGCAAGAACAGATTATTTGAGGACCGGATTAGAACCATGTCTCAAAACTTGTAAAGTTTGCCCAGAGCATAGTTCCATGTCAATCAGAGACAGGGTCCTGAGACTCAAGAAAGGAACACATTGTTCCTGGTATCCTGAACAGAATGTAGAAGCATATATATGTAAAAGTCTAAGCGACCATTAAGACAGGATGACTGGAATAACCAGAATGACTGGTTGCTATGATGCGCACTGACCACCAGGGGCGGACACTCAACAGAGGAGCTGCCCCCAGCCTGCAGGCCCCAATCACCAATGGGGCCTGTTGGTCAACCTTCCCATCCCTCCCCGAGGCCAGCAGGCCTTGATTGGCCAATCAGAACTGGATCCCTGGGCTGGGATGGGGAACCGGGGGTGGATGGCAATGAATGTGGCTCCTTTCCCAGGGAGGCCGAGGGCTGGCTTCCTCCTCAGGACCAGTGGCCAACCTCCTGGGTACCTCCCCCAGCCCTCCCCCAAGCCGGCAGGTCCCAATCGGGTGATCGGGGCCAGTCACTGGACTGGGATGGGGAATCAGGGGTGGGTGGCGGTGGACGCAGGTGGCGAGGAAAGGAAGAGGGAGGGAGGTGGGAAGGTGGGAAAATGTGTGGTGGTGGCACACAGGCAGCAAGGGAAGGAGGAGGGGGGATGCGGGGAGATGGGGAACCTGATCAGCCCTAATCACCTGCCAAGCCTAGGGACCCCACCCATGCATGAATTTCGTGTACCGGGACTCTAGTTTTTAAATAAGATAGAACTCTATGATTTTTCACAAAGCTCACCAGGAGATTTGCCTGCCTGGAAAGAATAAACAGGGAAATCTAATGGTGATGTTATTCCATGTTTGTAGTATGGACTTATCATAAACTTTCTGTATTGATAAATGACTACTTGTACATAGATTAAAATTTGAATAAACAACTACATAATATAAATTTTATTTTCTCTTTATTGATAAAGGTATGTATATCAACACTAGAAAAAAATAATTCTTTCTGAAAAAAAAATGAAAAAGAAGCCCTACAAATTGCAGAAATTAGCAAAGTTTTGATGATCAACTTGTTCTTAGCATTGCCTCTTTTGAAAGTAACAGTGATTATTCAAATCTGCAAGTAATTAAGTTACTTTGTACTTTTAAAAAGATCAGCTTTATTGAAGTCTGATTATAAAATATAAAATATTTAGAGGGGACATTGATGTGATTTGATATTTCCATATCTTGTGAAAGGGTTTGCCTATTCAATTAACACATCCATCAACTCACATACTTCTTTCTGTTTTTAGTGAGAATATTTCATTTTTCTCTCTTAGCACATTTAATTATACAATACAGTGTTATCAACTATTTTATTATATTTTACATTAGATATCCAGAACTTATTCATCTTCTAATTATACCCTTTGATCAACATCTCCCCCAATCCTACACACCATCCCTTGGCAACCACCATTCTACTCTCTGTTTCTATGAGTTTGGCTTTTTTAAGCCATGTAAATGATATCATACAGTATTTGTCTTTCTCTATTAGGCTTATTTCAGTCAATATAATACCATCAAGGTCTATCCATATTGTCACAAATGGCAGAACTTTCTCCTTTCTCATGGCTAAATAATATTCCATTGTATATGTATATATGTGTGAGAATATATATATATATATATATATATATATATATGTATATGATTGATCCCTTTTACCAATATATATATACTAGAGGCCCGGTGCATGAAATTCATGCACTCGGGGGGGTCCCTCATCCTGGCCTGTGCCCTCTTGAAGTCTGGTACCCCTTGGGGGATGTCCGACTGACAGCTGTCAGTCGGACATCCTTAGCATTGCTGCGGAGACTGCTTCTGGCTGAGTTGTGCTCCCCCTGTGGGAGCACTCTAACCACCAAGGGTTAGCTCCTGTGTTGAGGGTCTTCCCCCTGGTGGTCAGTGCACATCATAGCGACTGCTGTTTGGTCGATTTGCATATTAGCCTTTTATTATATAGGACAGTGGTTCTCAACCTGTGGGTCGCGACCCCTTTGGCGCTCAAACGACCCTTTCACAGGGGTCGCCTAAGACCATCCTGCATATCAGATATTTACATTACGATTCATAACAGTAGCAACATTACATTTATGAAGTAGCTACGAAAATAATTTTATGGCTGGGTCACAACATGAGGAACTGTATTTAAAGGGCCAGAAGGTTGAGAACCACTGATATAGGAGATTTTATATATATATAATTTATTTTTCCACTAATTCATTGATGGGATTGTTATTTTCACTTGAAATGTATACATAAATAAATAAAAACATTCACTGGTCATGATGTTTCTATATGTAATTAGCTTTAAATTTGCAGTGTGACTAATTTATGTAATTTACTCCTGTATTGATTGATGTTAAAAAAAGATATCCATAACCTACAGTAATATTTATGTATTACAATAATGGATATCAGTGGCTAATTTATATTATTACATTTTTCTTGAAATTGTGAAATAAAAACCTACCTTTGGTCTGATTATTTAAGAAAAGTGAAACAAACAAAAATGTGTAAAAGAAAGAAAAGAAAAAAATAAACCAATGAGCCAGGCAATAAAAAAGATGTATAAACAAGTAAATAGGATGAATATGAGAAGAATTTTATTATGGCTGGTTTCCTAAAACGCAATACATACGTAGATACAAAAATAACACAAATACACAGTTTAAAAGCTAACTACATGAAATACTACATGGATATTTGAATTATTGCCAATATAGTCCCTTCAACTTCTCTGGTTATTTTGCATCTTGCCAATTTCTTTCTTCTAAATTCATATAATCACTTAATGAAACCAGAAAATTAAGACTTTGTCTATGGCTTGTAAGAAACTAGAATATTGGCTTGAAGAAAAATTGGGACTAGATTCTAAAATGAAATTGTTGTGAATCTCCATTAAGGAAAAATACCACCTAATATGGGGCCTTACATGTAGTCACTCAAAACATGTCTATTCAATTGAATTAAATTGGATTGAATTGGAGAAAACCACTTCTATTTGGCTATCTTTCAGGTGGGTTCTATTGAAAGAACTCCTGCTGAGGCTAACAGACCCTATTTTAACTTTGCCATTTACCAATTCCTTTCCTTCTTTTATGTTTAAGCACTATTTTTTTTTTTTTTTAGATAAAGACAGATTGTTAGCTGAATTTCATCTGCTTGTTTATTTGTTCTTTTATCACATTTTAACAAAATACAAAGATTCTTTGAAAAGCTTTTATTTGTTAAACTGTCTCAACCGTTAATATCATGCATTTTAAAAGTCATTTACCTTAAGACATTTCATCTTACTCTCAAAACAGTTTGTTTTACCTTTTTGATTTGTTTAAATAATAATGAATTTAATAGGCTTGAAAACTACTCTTGCTAAGATGAAAAATCAGGCTTAAAGACATAATTTTATAGCATGGTTCTAGTTCCACTAAAAAGGACTCACAACCTTTTTTATAACCAATAAATGTTTTTAATTGTAGTATAAAGACACATAAAATCACACAAAATAAAGGGCACACTCTGTGAATTGTCATTTAAAAAAAAACTACAGTTTATTTTTAACATAGATATTCAATTTACTGAGCATTGTTTATGGAAAAGACAGACTTTGCCCTGCAGTGCTACCTTTATTATCAATTAAATTTATTTATACAAGCACTGTTTCTTATCACCTTTTTGTTTAATTTGGTCTATTTGTCTATCCCTATGCCAACGCCACTGTCTGACATTTTAACAAGTTTCTTCTCATTGTTCTTTAAATGTGTCTTGACGTTCTTGCCCATTTGTAATTCCATGAAAAATTTATATCACACTATCAATTTCTAACTATAGTTGTGCAGTGAATTTGGTCGGGGCAGATTGAACTCAGATAAATATGAGGGAGAATCAACATCTCTTCGATATCCACTAATCCAACTCATCTAATCCATGAACAACTGTCCTTTCTTCTTTTATGTGGGTCGTTAACCTCTCTCAGTAAAATTCTCAGCCTTATTTATCATTGTTACATATGTTTCTAAATATTAATTTTATGCTACTATAAATATATTTTATTTTTAAGAATCATGGATGGTGATTAGAGACACTTTAATATTTCATATTGATATTGTATCTAGCACATTTGCTAAACTCACTTTTTAATTTTAAAATATCAATAGTTCTATTTGAATTATTTACATAAACAAATATTTTATCTGCTATCTAGAGGCCCATTGCACAAAATTCATGCATGGGGGCGTTGTCCCTCAGCCTGGCCTGCACCCTCTCCAATCTGGGACCCCTCGGGGATGTCTGACTGCCAGACATCCCTCTCACAATCTGGGACCACTGGCTCCTAACTGCTCGCCTGCCTGCCTGCATGATCAGTCCCTAACTGATTCTGCTTGCCAGCCTGATCGCCCCCTAACTGCTACCCTGCCAGCCTGAACGATGGCTAATTGCTTCCTTGCCGGCCGATAGCCCCCACTGCCTTCCCCTGCCACCCCGATCATCCACAACTGCCCTCCCCTGCTGGCCCAATCACCCACAACTGCCCTCCCCGCCACGACCTGCCTCCTCTACCAAGATCCGCCTCCTCCATGCAAGGCGGTGGAGACCCTGGGACCAGCCTCCTCCATGCCCCACAGAGCCGCGAGACCCCTGGGCCTCACTGCGTAAAGCAGCCCCCAGGCCTCACCTCCGTTGTGCCTGTGGCCATCGTGTGGCAGCCATCTTGTGATGATATCGCACTCTAGGGCTACCTAGGCTTTTATTAGTATAGATAATGAGGCTGTTGTTTCTTCCCTTCCCATCCTTATAACTCTATTGCTTTTCTGTGTCTTATTGTATAGCCTAGTATCTCCTGTAGAATGTTTGATAACAATCTTAGAGAGATTATTTTCAACACTTCATTATTAAGTAAATAGTCTTCAATAACATTTAAAAATTTTTATTGATTTCAGAGAGGAAGGGAGAGGGAGAGATAGAAACATCAGTAATGAGTGAATAATTTATCAGCTGTCTCCTGCACACTCCCTACCAGGGATTGTCGAGCAGACAACCCAGGCCTGTGCCCTGAATGGGAACCGAACAGTAACCTCCTGGTTCTCAGATGGAGGCTCAACCACAGAACCACACCAGCCGGGTAGCAGTAGCGTTTTTGTTTGTTTTTATCAAAATGAGGATGTTCACCCTTTTTCCTAATAACAATGTCATTGTTTTATATTAATTAGTCATTATTGCCGAAACTGGTTTGGCTCAGTGGATAGAGCGTCGGCCTACGGACTGAAAGGTCCCAGGTTCGATTCCGGTCAAGGGCATGTACCTGGGTTGCGGGCACATCCCCAGTAGGAGATGTGCAGGAGGCAGCTGATCGATGTTTCTCTCTCATCGATGTTTCTAACTCTATCTCTCTCCCTTCCTCTCTGTAAAAAATCAATAGAAATATATTTTTTTAAAAAATTAGTCATTATTATTATTCAAGTATATTGAATTTTATCAAGATTATTGGCTTCCTGCAAAGGTACAAGAAAACTTTCTGTGGCCCAGTGCCTAGTGCAACCAATCCTGGTCATTCACAGGAGAAGATCCTCACCGTCTGATCACACGCAGGTGCTTCCCATCAATTAACACTGTTTCAAAAAATCCTGATCCTACCTTGCCACACCTTACAGCTGCAACCCAAGGCTTGGACTTATGCCAAAGGAGCATTTAGATGTTCCCTCAACCATGTATGTTTTGCTGAAGATGGGGCTGGTGCGAGGCACTTCTTTGGCATATTTCTATAGTGTCCTGGCCATATCAGGTAAGCTCTCTGAGGTCCTATGGTTCCTCTCACCATGGATTTCCCTTCAATAATGCTCTTCCAGTGGGCCTGGCTCTGTGCACCTTGCTTTGTTTTCTCTTGTTTAAAAGGAATCCTTTCAAAGATTTTTGAGTTCACTGTGCTAGTAATTTCTTTAGTAAGTTTATCTATATTTGTAAGTGAGATTTGAAAAATTTATCTTTCTAATTCTGCGTTTTTTTGTGTGTTTTTTTGTTGGTTTTTTTTTTTTTTTTTTTTTTTGGTATCAAAATTATGCTAGCCTAAGACAAAACAAAACAAAAACTCATAGATGCATAGGAGATAAATTACTTTATTACACATTATAGATTCCCTATTACATTGGGACTTAATTTTCTTGTGGAATCTAGGTCAGAGAGGTTGCCTTAAACTTTAATTTATTGATGTTTATATATGCAGGCATATATAACCCAGATCATTTTGTTGTTGTTTTAGATGTGGTATGTCTTTCCCAATCCTTTTTTACTTTCAATCTTAGTCTTTATCTTTATATTTAAGGGTGGCTCTGGTAATAGAGTTTCTATATTTATTAGTTTTAAAATGCCTTTATTTTGCATTCATTTTAAAAGTATACAATATTCATAGAATTCTATGCTGGCAATTATTTTCTTTTGGAAGGTAAAAATTCTTAGTTTTCATTATTTCTACTGAAGATACAGTTGTTGCTTTATTTTTGTTCCTTTGAAAATAATGTCTCTTTAAATTTGGCTGTTTTTAAGGATTTTTCTTTGTTTTTTAAAAAATAGTTTATGAGCCTAGTTGTTCTTTTTTCATATATTTGTTTTATTCTGACTGGTATTAAGTGTTTCCTTAATATTTGGCTTGATATCTTTGTCAATTTTGGAATATTTACTATCTTTTCAAATATTTCCTTTGCCCTATGCTTTCTCACTTCTCATTCTAAGATTTCAATTACAAATATGCTAGACCTTCCCACTTTATTCATTAAGTTTTTTATTCTCTCTTGTTTTCTGGGTATTTTATTTTCATTCTATGCTACATCATAGATATTTTCTTCTGTTCTACATGTCTATGAAATAATTCTAAGATGTATATGTTTTAAAATCCAATCCCCAATAGCTAGTTTTGCTATTTCATGTTCCTGTAGAAATTTTATAACATGCATGTTATTTCTTTGAAGATATTGGGCATGTTTACCTAAAGGTCAGTTTCTGATAACGTTAATTATTGACACCCTCATGGACCTGTTCTAATTGTCTGTTATTGAGCTTTCGATAACAGAGTCTTGCCTTACTGCATGTCTGATTCTTTTATTGGAAGCCAGAAATTATACTTTGAAAAAAAATATGTAAAAATAATGTGATGGCTAGGGTCATGTTATATTCAGAGATGATTTATAATATGATCTTTTAGAAGTTTCTGGAAGATACAATTCAGTTTTAACCAGTGAGATCATTTGAAGATGGACTTTTTTCCCCAGGAGAGCTGACTGATGGAGTGTTCACACTTACTACTATAATCCTGCTTAAATGTTATTCCAAACTATGGGGTGGGATTAGCCCTCTCACCTCCTTGGTAGATTTTAGACTTACTGTGTAATTTTCCTAACCCTGCAAGAATTGCAACTCTGCCTCCCTTCTCTCCTTCCTGTTCCAGATTGTCAGAGGCCTTAGGGAGGATTATTAAGCTGCCTCAAATGTAAAGCTCATGATTTTAAAAAATGATTGTTCTCTATTAGTTGCAGGTATACAGCATAGTGGTGACAATGATACACTTTACAAAGTGCTTCCCCCATATTTCAAGTACCCATCTGGCTCAAAATCATGAAGCTCATCATTTTTATGTTTCTTCTCAGTTCTTGGCTCCTTAGTTCTTCATTGTTAGTTTTCTTATACCTTAGATCTCTCTCTTTTCTCTCTCTCCTTTCTCTGTCTCTCTCTTTTGACTTAATATTGTTGTAAATTAGAGGATTGCGTTGAATTTCCTCTCCTGAAATTACTGAAAGTAACAATTTTATGTTTACTTAAAAATTATGTTTGCCTTTGGGACATGGATTTATATATCTTGGTATTTTTACATTTATTTTAGTAAGCAAGTTGGCTTACATTTAAATAAAATTCCTAGATAGCAATAATCTACACTAATAAAAGAGAAACATGGTAATTAGCGTACGGCCGCTACCCTTCCCATTGGCTAATTAGCATATCCTTATGCAAATTAACTGTCAGCCAAGATGGCGGCTGGCAGCCATGCACTGAAGTGAGCAGGGAGGCTTGCTTGCTCCAGTGACGGCGGACTCCAACGTTCCCCGCCAGCCGCTGCAGGCCTCTCAGCTGCAACTCTAAGCAACTATGTACTATGTTGCAAATAATAAGCTAAACAAAACCCCAGAAACCGGCTTTCATTCAGCCGGGCTTCAGCCAGCCGGACCGCAACATTGTATCGATGTTTTCAGCAGCGAGGCCTCAGAGTTAAAGCTGGCCCAGAATAAAAAAAAAAAAAAGAAAAAAAGGAGCAGTTGAGAGCTTCAGTCACCCAATTCCGGAAAACAGCCCTCAGCCCCTCACCCAGACTGGCCAGGCACCCCAGTGGGGACCCCCACCCTGATGCAGGACACCCTTCAGGGCAAACCAGCCAGCCCCTACCCATGCACCAGGCCTCTATCCTATATAGTAAAAGGGTAATCTACCTCCCGGCACCTGGATCAGCGGAGCAGCGAGGCTCCAGGCACCGGGATCAGCATGACAGGGGGCAGCGCCCAAACCCCCTGATCCGCCCTGCTCTGTGCCTCATAGGGGGGAGCTCCCCAATCACCTGACCGCCCTGCGGCTCTGTGTGTGATAGGTAGCGGGGCCACAACCTCTCTATCCGCCCTGCTCTGTTCGTGACAGGGGAAGGCGCCCCAACCCCTTGATCAGCCCTGCTCTGTGCCTGATAGGGGGGAGCTCCCCAATCCCCTGATTGCCCTGCGGCTCTGTGTTTGACAGGGTGCGGCGCACCAACCCCCTGATCGGCCCTGCTCTGTGTGTGACAGGGTAGAGCCATAACCTCTCCATCGGCCCTGCCCTGAGTGTGACAGGGTGCAGCGCCCCAACCCCCTGATCTGCCCTGCTCTGTGTGTGACAGGGTACGGAGCCCCAACCCCCTGATTGGCCCTGCTCTGTGGATGATAGAGGGTGGTGCCCCAAACCCCCTCCACGGGCCTTGCTCTGTGTGTGACAGGGTAGAGCCATAACCTCCCCATTGGCCCTGCCCTGAGTGTGACAGGGTGCAGCGCCCCAACCCCCTGATCTGCCCTGCTCTGTGTGTGACAGGGTACGGAGCCCCAACCCTCCTGATGGGCCCTGCTCTGTGAGTGACAGGGGGCAGCGCCCCAACCCCCTGATTGGCCCTGCTCTGTGAGTGACAGGGGGCAGTGCCCCAACCCCCTAATCGGCCCTGCTCTGTGCATGACAGGGGGTTGCGCCGCAACCTCCCCATTGACCCTGCCTTGAGTGTGACAGGGGGCGGTGCCCCAACCCCCCAATCGGCCCTACCCTGAGTGTGACTGAGGGTGGCATCGCAACCTCCAGATTTGCCCTGCTCTGTGCATGATGGGGCGGTGCCCCAACTCCCCAATCGGCCCTGCTCTGAGCCTGACCAGGGGCTGCACCTAGGGATTGGGCCTGCCCTCTGCCACCTGGGAGCAGGCCTAAGCCAGCAGGTTGTTATCTCCCGAGGGGTCCCAGACTGCGAGAGAGCACAGGCCTGGCTGGGGAACCCCCCTACCCTCCCCCCCGAGTGCACAAATTTTTGTGCACCGGGCCTCTAGTAATACCAATAATAGCTTACAGTACTTGTGCATTTAGTTGTGACAAGACCAGGCATAAGTTATTTACAGAAAATAACTTCTTTAATATTCTTACCTAACTTGTTATTTATATTCTGTATTATTCTCATTTTACTGATGAAAACTATAGCCCAGAAGAGTAGCATTAGTACTGTATACAGCATTTTGGTTCCCATGCTGACACAAATTTGGGGTACACTTCCAATTTCTAAAAAAATATTGACACAAATGTGGATACACAGGCACATATGTTGCGCGTGCGCGCGTGCGCGCATGCGCGCGCACACACACACACACACACACACCATACAAACAGTTATAGTTAAACTCTTGTAGGAAGGGAGGCTACCTAACAATTGCCCAAGCCTCCTCAGATAAGAACAAAATCAGTTCTTCTAATTATTCATTGGTGGGGAGGGTACACTGAACCAACAGTCATTAACTCCTAACTCTCTCCCCTTAAGCCATACCTTCTTGAGTTTCATTTGCATTAAATACTTCAGTGGCCATGCTCTCTTGGCCCCTGGGTCATATAACTCTCCTTTAAAAATATCAAAATATCAGACTAATGTTATTTTTACGTTTGTTCCATAGCACATTGAAGGCACATTTGCATTTTCAAAAGGAATTTTTCTCAATGTATAGGGAGAACAAAGAGGAATGAATAATGTACAAGAGGCATTAAAACTACACGGGCTTAGGAAAACAATAGGTTTCTGTTCCTATTGCATTTAAGGAGCTTACCAGGCCAAAAGCCCCAGCTCTATTCCCCAGGAATGTTACACTCCAGCCCCAAAAGGCTGCAGCCACTTTGCAGGCAATT
This sequence comes from Myotis yumanensis, assembly GCF_028538775.1. NCBI lineage: Eukaryota > Metazoa > Chordata > Mammalia > Chiroptera > Vespertilionidae > Myotis > Myotis yumanensis. The sequence goes on along the minus strand of NW_027223752.1, from coordinate 221,324,623 downwards.
TACCTGGCTAAAGCCTCTTTTGCCTCCTTGGTTTTCTCCATGGGGTGAGAGCTGTCTTTTCTGCAGGGAGCTAGTCAATTGCCCAACATGTTCCCTCCATAATAACTGCAAAGAGAAAACATTCCAATCCTGCGGCTGACCTAGGATGCTCCCACTCAGTTCTGGCTTCATTGTGATTGGCAGCCTACGGCTTCCAGGAAGGGCAGCACACACAGGCAGCAGTAAGAGGCTTATTCTCTCACCATCGTTCAAGTGTGTGCATGGAGGGGGTGGGCTAACTAGGCAGTTGACTCTGAATCTATATCTCAGCTTCCCAGCTACAGGCGAGAGACATTTTCTAATTCACTAGGAACAAGTAGGTCCTGGGGCATGGATGGAACCAAATTAATTTCAGGAGAGACTAATTTACAAGCTTTAATGGCCGTTGCATAATTTCAGCTGAGAAAAATAACTCTGTGGTCAAAACAACCTTGTCGCCACGCAGTTCTCGTCAGCAACACATTCAAAAATCGTCACAAAAACGTGACACCTTCTCCCCCACGTCCTCAAATTTTCAGGATGGACACAGGTTCAAGTTTCTGACCTTCATGTACAGACAAAATTAATATATTCTTACTATTCCTTAACGATTAAAATGCATCATCAGATTTACACTATTTCTATTCCCTTTCTAGGTCATAAAAAAACATGAGGTCTTCTCATTTTATTTATGTATTTGTTTTTTAGGAAAATATATATACCTGATGTTCTTTTACTAATTAGCAGTATCACAGAAAGTAAATCCATTGATTCTACTATTTCAAATATATTTCAGGCTGCTGGCTGGTATAAGAGAATAGAGAAATTTGTCAATTATCCAACTCATTATCTCAGTGTATGGCAGACAAACCAAATGATCCCGGTCCTCAGTGAACATTCTGAACTGAATCATCTAGATATCGAGCATGGGGATTCGATAAAAATTTTGAGGATATAAACTTTCCGTATTTGTTTCATTAATTCGTCAGTGCATATACCTCCAAATCATTCATGCTGGGCATCCAGAATGACGATTACAATAAAAAATTGGAAGAACTAGCATTTATTGACGCTTAATATGAGCCAGGCAGTACGATAAGTGCTTTCTATGCATTCTCATTTAATTTTACAACAAGCCAATGAGGAAGGCACTAGATACCTGGCATAAAATTGAGCCTGCAGTTCCCAAATATCTCTTTAACTTTATCTCTGTAAACAGCTTTGCACATATATTACTCAAATAAAATTTCCTATGTGTGATATGTGGGTTCTTTTTGACTCGGTGTTTTTCCTTTCTCTCAAAAGCAAATGAATTTTCTTTGAGTCATCTGTGGCATTTTTCTGATTCTCATATCCTTTCCTTTCCTCTGATTGCTATCTTGAGTACAATGCCTGTCCCTGATGTTGAATGATGCTGAGAATCACAAAATTTATATGTGATTTTCAGAATGTTGCATGGATTTTTATTCCTTTCTATTTCATGGGAATTGCTATTTCTCTCAACACTTAAGAAAGCAAACAAGTTATGTATAATAATGTCAAATCATGATGGATTCTGCACACCTGGACAGATCAGGGCATGGGGCCATACAGTGTATGGCATGCAAGTGGTTATGTAAGTGGTATTCAGTGTTGGAATGAACCACTGAGGAATACACTTCTCTTACAACTTAAAAAACACTTAGGCACTGAGCATCCCAATTTATTAAAATTAATGAGTAACAGATGGCTGTTAAATGCCCAAATAAGTTGTTAACAGGACACTATTCAAAATGATGCAGTGAAAGTTGAATGCCTTCTTCAGCCTGTCGGAATGTGCTTATCTTTAAGGTGTTCCTTAGTTTAATGGGAAGTCATAAAATATGGGAACATAAACAGAGTTTGAAGTAAGACACCCTTGAAATCAAATCCGGATTTTAATGATTATTGGCTTTGTGACCTTGGGAAATGTATTTAATCTTTCTAATTGCAAAAGGAAGGTAATCTATCCTCTGCTTAACATATTCAATCTGTTTCAGAGAAACAGGGTTTGCTGCTAGTATCTTCAAGGAAAACATTTTTTTCTTCTTCCTTAGATACTGCATTGCTTGATCTTTCTAGCAAAGTACATCCTAAAGGTAAATTGTTTTTACAGAAACAAGTAAAAGTAAATTGTTTAACAGAAACAAGATGTCTTAGATTTTCACCTTAATTGGGGAAGCAGAGAAAAGAATGCAGCTGGAGGAAGTCCAATAGTAAAAATATTCATTCAGGGCCTGGCATTCTAGGGACCCTTAAATTTTTCTTCTGTTTAGTGTCACCATTGCTGAGGGGAGTAGGTAGAAGCCTTGGTGCAAATACTGAAATCTATAAATTCGTAGCTAACTCTGGGAGTAAGAGAACAAATCAATGGATGAAAGACCTAAAAATAGAAAACTTCAAGATATCTAAACTGTCAGAAAAATGTACACCAAAGATAATGTAATGGGATCTTAGATCAAAGAGTAACAAAACAAAAGAGCTTGAAAATATACTCAGGTGCACAAACTCACTTTCTTTTCAGTGAAAGCTCAGTCAATGTTAATCCAATTATTAGTGAGACTAATCTTATGCCCTTAGCATTGATTTAACAATCAGAAATTGTCAATGTCACTATGTTAAATCCTGATATTAACATCTTAATCTCACATTGAACTGTGACTAGACTGTATCCTTAAGGGTTTTTTATTTGTTTGTTGTTTTTATTTTATTTATTTTTACCTGAAAAGGGATAGAGGACATTAAGGGATTTTTCATTCTCTGAAAACATATTCAAGGAGCACTGAGGAGTCAAGAGTTTGTTGTGGGATAAAAAAGTAGAAATTTGAAGACAGAAAAAATTACTCAGGTATTAAGGAAAAAAGTGCAGGGTGTAATGCAAATGTGGTATGGTGGATTTTTACCATTTATTAGTAAGTGTTGCTCAAAGATAAACAAGTGGATGAAAATGCTAAGCTTTCTGATTATTTATATCTTTAAATTTTGACCATTTACAAATCTTGGTAAAAGTCCTATATAATAAAAGGCTAATATGCGAATTGTCCTCTCAGCTCAACCGCTTGCTATGACATGTGCTGACCAAGGGGGGCTTCACAGAACGAAGGAAGACCCTGGCCGGCAGCCGGGGAAGGAAGGCCCAGGTTGGCAGCTGGGAAAGGAAGGCCCCAATCGGCCCTGATTGCCAGCCAGGCCTAGGGACCCTACCCATGCATGAATTTCATGAACCAGGCCTCTAGTGTTCTTATAATCTCCATATTCTGTTTTTGTTTTTTTAAATATATTTTATTGATTTCAAAGAGGAAGGGAGATGCAGAGATATAGAAACATCAATGAGGAGAGAGAATCATTGATAAGCTGCCTCCTGCTTGCCCCACACTGGGGATAGAGCTCTCAACCCGGGCATGTGCCCTGACTGTGATTCAAATTGTGACCTCCTGGTTCATAGCTTGATGCTCATGCAGGCTGAGCATATTCTGTGTTTTTATAACTTATTTCTCTCACATCAAGAAGATTTCTGGGGATCCACCAAGAAAGGATTTTATTCTCTGAAGGAACATGATAGCATTGCTGGTAATGTCAGGAAACCCAAATCTGCAATGAAAAGAGGATACTAAATAAGTACCCAAGCTAGTCTTTCAGGTAAAACATCTGGATCTAGCCCAGCCAGCATGGCTCAGTGATTGAGCTTTGACCTATGAACCAGGAGGTGCTGGTTCAATTCCAGTCAGGGCACAGGCCTAGGTTGTAGGCTTGGTCTCCACTGTGGGGTGTGCACGAGGTAGCCGATCAATGAGTCTCATCATTAATGTTCCCATCTCTCTCCCTCTCCCTTCCTCTCTGAAATCAATCAATCCTATCTAATAAAGAGGAAATATGCTAATTGACTGCCCCACCCACATAAATGGCGGCACCCACAGCCAATAAGGAGGGAATATGCTAATTGACTACCACACCCTCAAAGATGGCAGTACCCACAGTCACAAGATGGTGGTGCCCAGTCCCCTCAGCCCCACTGGGATGGCAGGCATGCGCCTGGGGGTGGGCCTGGCCATTCTGTATACCTGACTCTGGAGTACCCCATCCCTTCAGCCCCCCAGATGCCCAGGGCCGGCTCAAGGTGCAGGCAAGCCTCAGATGGCTGCTGCCCAGCTACCCAGGGCTGCCTGAGGCTTAGGTAACCAGGACCGGCCGAGGCTTGTGCTGCCAGCAGTGGCAGCAGCAGAGTTGTGATGGGGGCCTTGCCTTCCCCTGATCACCAGGTCTTCTCCCTCCCCTGAGGGCTACAGGACTGTGAGAGGGGGAAGGCTGAGCTGAGGGACACCCCCTCCAAATGCATGAATTTTCATGCACCAGGCCTCTAGAAAACAAAAACAAAATCAAACAAAAAAACACATCTGGATCTAAATTTATCTCATGCAGAGTAAAATCATTCAAAGTTCAATGCAAAGATTTATTTTCACAATAAATAAAAATCAGATAAATAATTAAAAGAATAAATCCATATTTGCTTTAGCCTCTTTTTAGAACATGTTTAATTGGTGCCTTGGTGGAAATAATCACTCTTGGACTATAAAACCTGAAAGTTTATGACATATTATATCTCTATACACTCAATTTTTGGAAGATAGAAAAAAAAATGGTAGCATTATTGCTTATTCCTATTCACCTATTATGAAAATATTTGTTAAAGACTTAAAAATAGCAGATTCTATTTCGGTGAGTAGTAGGAAATAAATAAAAAACAAAACAGTTTCTGTCCTGGTATTATAAATTTTTTTGTCTGATCAAAATACAAAGATCAAGGTATTGTAAGAATAAATCCTAAGGTATTAAGGAAGTTGAGAAGCAAGCATGCATAAAGCATGCAACAATGAAGAAAAAGAAAGGCAACCAAAACAGAAGTAAAAGAATTTGGATAGTCTGAATATGAAGCAAAGTACAATATGATGTGATTTTAAAACATTAGGGAATGGTGACCACATTTGTCACATAGTAGGTGCTCGATAACTATTTAATAAAAAATTATATAATAAAGAAAAATGTTCTTGACCTACAACTTTGGGGGCATTCATTTTGAGTAGCACAGAAATTATAAAATTAGAACCATAGGAACAGTATGTGCCCAAACATATAACTGAATCTGCAATACCACTATTTACGTAGTAAACACAATATAGTGTTCAATGTAAACAACCTTTGAATGAACCTTCACAAGCATCATGGATTATTATAAGCCAGTTATTAAAGAGAATGCACATGTGATCTCTCTTGGAAATACATATTTAGACAAAACTAAATAATTTCTGTCCCAACTACTTACTATATGTAAATTCATAAGTGACAGAGGTTTAGAATTGGAAGTGGGGAGTAGGAAGAACTATCTACACTAATAAAAGAGAAACATGCAAAATGGTGTCACTCCGATACCCTTCCCATTGGCTAATCAGGGCAATATGCAAATTAACTGCCAGCCAAGATGGCAGCCGGCAGTCAGGCAGCTTGAAGGGAACATGAGGCTTGCTTGCTTCAGTGACGGAGGACTCCAACGTTCCCCACCTGCAGCTGCCGGCCTCTGAGCTGGCAGTTTGAAACATTGTTACAAATATAGAAGCTAAACAAAACTCCAGAAACCTGCTTTCAGCCAGCTGGGATTGCAGAGATGGAGTTGAAACAGTGTTTCGATTATAGAACCCAAACAAACCAGATACCTGCTTTCAGCAGCCGAGGCCTAAGAGCTGGAGCCAAGCCTCAGAGCTAAAGCTGGCCCAGAATAAAAAAGAAAAAAGAAAAAAGGAGCGGTTGGGAGCTTCAGTCACCTGCCAGCCTGAAAACAGCCCTTAGCCCCTCACCCAGACTGGCCAGGCACCCCAGTGGGGACCCCCACCCTGAAGGGTGTGTGACCAGCTGCAAACAGCCATCATCCCCTCATCCAGGCTGGCCAGGCACCCCAGTGGGGACCCACACCCTGATCCAGGACACCCTTTAGGGCAAACCAGCCAGCCCCCACCCGTGCACCAGGCTTCTATCCTATATAGTAAAAGGGTAATATGCCTCCCAGCACCAGGATCAGCATGACGGGGCAGCGCCCAAACCCCCTGATCGCCCTGCGGCTCTGTGTGTGACAGGGGGTGGGACCACAACCTCCCTATCCTCCCTGCTCTGTTCGTGACAGGGGAAGGCGCCCCAACCCCCTGATCAGCCCTGCTCTGTGCCTGATAGGGGGGAGCTCCCCAACCCCCTGATCGTCCTGCAGCTCTGTGTGTGACAGGGAGCGGCGCCCCAACCCCCTGATCAGCCCTGCTCTGTGTGTGACAGGGTGCAGCGCCCCAATCTCCCCACCCCCACGGGTCCTGCTCTGTGTGTGACGGGGTAGAGCCATAACCTCCCCATTGGCCCTGCCCTGAGTGTGACAGGGTGCAGCGCCCCAACCCCCTGATCCGCCCTGCTCTGTGAGTGACAGGGTATGGATCCCCAAGCCCCCTGATGGGCCCTGTTCTGTGCATGACAGGGGGCAGTGCCCAAACCCCCTGATTAGCCCTTCTCTGTGTGTGACAGGGGGTGGTGCCGCAACCTCCCCATCGACCCTGCCTTGAGTGTGACGGGGGCGGTGCCCCAACCCCCTAATCGGCCCTACCCTGAGCATGACTGAGGGTGGCATCGCAACTTCCCGATCTGCCCTGCTCTGAGCCTGACCAGGGGCTGCACCTAAGGATTGGTCCTGCCCTCTGCCACCTGGGAGCAGGCCTAAGCCAGCAGGTCGTTATCTCCCAAGGAATCCCAGACTGCGAGAGGGCACAGGCCGGGCTGAGGGACCCCCCTCCCCCCTGAGTGCACAAATTTTTGTGCACTGGGCCTCTTGTCTATAATAATAAAAGTGTAATATGCTAATTAGACTGGACATCTTTCCGGACTTCCTTCTGGACGACCTTCCGGAAGAAGCCGGGGCTGCGAGGGAAGCCCGGGTCCCACATGTCTACGGGTGGCCAGAGGGAAGCCTGAGTCCAAGGTGCCAGAGGGAAGCTGGTGCTGGCACCAGGGAAAGCAAGGCCTATTCTTGCACGAATTTTGTGCATCAGGCCTCTAGTAAGAAATAAAGAAGCACTGAAATATTTAGCTAAGAGTTCTTACTGATTACTGCTCAACATTCATAGACATAAAAAACTGACTGAGTAGATTATTATATTTATGAGTGTAAAATTTATAACTGAACATAAATATTAATCTTTTTAAAAAATTTACTCTATATTCGATGATTATTTAACCAAAGAGCATTGTAGAAATTTTAGAAAATATAGAATAATGCATAGAAAAGAATATTAAAAATCACTTTGTAATCCGTAAGTCAAAGATTATATTACTAACTTTTCAGTTTGCTTTCTTATTGTTAAGTATATAAATATATTTTGGTTTTCCAAATTAGTGATTGTAGTTGCATAGAATTTTTTAATGTCAAAATTACATCAAATATTATCTCAAAATACTTTTCTTCTTTACTGATGTTTTGCTTTTTAATGGTAATTTAATATGATTTGATGGTATGGATACATTTAACTATTACTGTTTCCAACACTGAGGCTTTGAAGCAATAGTCATTTTGGCATTCATGATGCCTGTGATCATTGGCTTCACTTAAAATTATACAAAGTTATGTCTTACATAGACTGTAATTTATGGCAGGGAAAAACCTACCAATGTAATAGAAATAGCATGGCTTGAATTCTTGTCAAAATGTCCTGTATTCATTTGAAGTCTTTTTGTCTTTAAATATATATATATAATTCAACACACACACACACACACACACACCGTTGAGATACCACCTGTTCACAAACTAAATTAGTTTAGATAATTATTGAATAGCTACACTATTCTTTTCATTTACAAGATGATTATGTGTGTAAACGTTCAATGATGTGGTAACACAGGCATGTTATGCATTGCATCGATAGGCAATACATTTTTCACACAAGTGGGGCTTATTTAACTTAAACCATCAGTGTCCAGTTTGAAAACTGTAAGACATTAATCCTACTTGTTAGATTATACCATTAAAATTTTTCATTAGATACTGTCTTGTTCCTAGTCTGTAAATTATAGCCCTTACACACAATTTTATGGTTTATATAGCTTACACTTCCCATGGATTTCCCCACACACACCCCATGTCTATCTTTATCTGAGATACAAAGGAAGTAATTCAAACATGAGGAATCCTCCAACATGAGGAATTTTGTAATAAACAAGGAGTAGTTTCACAGCACAGCTAACAAATGCACAGCTCTTTTACTCATTCCATTATTTCCTAACGTATTCAGTGGTATAAGTGTTTGACTTAAAGATTGTAGAAATGGAATGAAACTCTGCAGATATGGGAAGTACCCTGCTTTACAAAGTTAATCAAAAGGTCAGGGGGCCTTTTGTACTAAACAAGTCTCATCAGGATGGTTTATTAACACAATTAGTCCAAGTGTATTCTTAGTTTCAGCTAGCTATTTATTTTTAAGGTCCTTTCTGCTTTGCTTAATCAGATTTAACTTGGGAGACTTTTCCTGGCTCCATAATCAACATGTAAATTAAAATGCACAGGGACCTCCAAAGAATAAAAAAAGTTAATTATTTAATCGTTTTTTTTACTATCTATGTATTGGGTTGAGAATGTTTAATTAAAAGGAGAGAAGAGAAAGGAAGTAAATATATTTTAACATGTTTATTTCTCTTGTATAAAATAAGTAGTATAAAAATTACAACATGGAATATTGAATTTACCTGCTCAGCCTTAATAATGGGAATTTAGACTAATGAAAAGTTGTCATTTTAATTGGAAAACTGAATCGACATTGATAAAATGTGTTTTTGTAAAATATAGATTATAATTTAAATGATATTTTTGTTTTACATAAAAATGTCCATCTATTATATTAATCAAGTACTTTACATTTATAAAAACTGAAAATATTACTGAAGGGCAAAGAGAAAACCTGGACATTATTTGACATTTTCTTAAGAAAGTTCTGGAATTGTTTATTTGGCTTTAATTTGCCATCCATTAAAGTTTATGATGGAGTGGGCATAAGGTATGACTATTGATTCTCTATCTATGCAATTTCCATTTGCAGATTGTGAGTAAATTCATTTTCTAACCTGGTTTTTTGACTTGTTATTTTTTTGCCTATTCTCAAAATGTTAAAATGTTGAGTTCAGACAAATGCTAGTATTTCTTGACTTTAGGTTTGTATGATATAAACTTTTTTTACATGAGAAGTTCTAGTCCTCTTATTTTTCTCTTGAAGGTAGCTGCTATGATTTAAATCAGTAAAAATTCACTTAATATTGCATCCAGTTATTCATTTAGTGAGTTATCCTCACTCATAGAGATAATCTTAACTTCAGAGATGTCAACCAGTGAAAATGACCCCCTAACATATTTTATCCAAATTTAAAAAAAAAAAATTCTATGTCAGTGATTTGGAAATGTTTTCAAAGATTCCCAAAGTTTTGTATCATCCCAATGCCCTTACACACTGCTTCTCAGAAAATAATATATGTATATTCTATTTATATGTGGACACTTTCACTCCTCTCATATGTATTTTGAAGGTTCCAAGTACTCTTCAATACTAGCCAATCAGTACCCAAGTAATATTCAGTCAATGAACATTCAAAAAATTATGTGACTTGCTGTTCTGGCCAAGGGTAAAGAAAGATAAATAAGACCTGATCTTGCCCTTGCATAACTTAAAATTAAGAGAAAAATAAAATCAGGCTATCACAAGAGGTTGCTTTCTGGCATGGTGGGGTCTGAAAAAACCTCAGACCTTTTTGAAATTCAGCAATACTGATTATGGAGGCAAAATATTAACATAATGACATGCAAATTTTAGGCCATGGTGTTCCTGAAAGATAAAATAATGTGACTGAATAGTTAAAGAGTATACATTGGTTTGTATTTATATATACTAGTATGTATACATTTTGTATTTATATATGCATATGTATAAATACATATAAATATATATCTATGTATATATAAATAAATATATAATATATCCATATTTATTTATACTTATGCTTAATTACCTTTAATTCATATAAGGAGAACTAATCTTAGTTGTAAATATTCTTAAAAGATGGCGTAGCAGAACTATGTAACTAAGTATATACATATTTGATTTACCAAATGTTTATACACTTATTTATTCCCAATAATAGCCCTATGAGCTACAGATGATTTTCATCTCCACTATACAGATAATAAAGTAAAAGTACAGAGAGTTTATGTAAGTTAAGTTACTAGCACAAGGTCATACAGATAACAAACAGGAGAATTGAGATTTGAACCCATTAATCTGTCTCCATAGTTTGTATCTTAACCCTCAAGGTTAGGATGCCTCATCATTGCTGTTGTCAGCAAAATTGGCATAAGTTTTTTGGGAATTCTGGGAGGAATGGGTGCATAGGAATTAGCTGGAGATAAGCTTTACTGGGGAAAAGGGATGATCATGCAATCAGAAGAAATAATGTTCACTGAGCAGTTAGTTGTATTTTGTACATATTTAGGCAGTCAATTTGTATCTAATTTATAATTAAAGTATACATGTACATTTTTATTCTTTTATTAATATGAACGGATAAGATCTAAGCTTTCATTTGCACAGAAATTTATGCTTTCAGTGTCTTCTCTGGGCTGTCAGAATATCTATTTAAGTCACTTCCAGTAAACTTTCTCAAGAAGTCCAGGACTCTGAGGGGCGACAACAGTATGACTTTAACCCACCCAGAATACATTTAAACATGTCAAAGTACAGTCATAGTTAAGAAAGTAGAAGCTGCAGACAGAAAGAAGCATGAATCCTGATTCTGCTTGCTAGGTGACCATGAATGAATGATTTACATCTCTGTCCTTCAATTTACTCATCTGAAAAATGGGGATGATGATAACATTTATCAGCTTAGCGTAGTGGTTCTCACCTGGGGGTGATTTTGCTGTCCAGAAGACATTGGCAACAACACTTTAGTTGTTACAACTGAGAGGCTACAACTACTGACATTTTATATGTTGACACTGCTAAGTACCTACAATACATAGGATAGCTCTTCGCAACAAAGACTTAACTTACTCAACATTTCAAAAATGCTGTGGTTGAGCAACCCTGCTAAGTTGTTATAAGCATAAGTGAACTAGTACTTAAAAATTAGAATAATGTCTGGTATAAAGTTCTTGATAACTGTTTGCCACTATTTTTTATTATTATAGAGAGAAATATCAAGAAACAAGATTGATGGAGTCTGGGGACAAGTGGAGGAAAGTCCTAAGTGACAGAGTAGGCACATAAAATTCTCTCTTGCAGAAGAAGAGAGTCATTAAGTGCTTTCAAGCACAGGAGTGACAAGCACCAGTGGGTAGTGCAGAAATTAAGGGCAACGTGCTATGGAAAGATGGGATTCTTCAGTGCTGTAATTATACAATATGGTCACAATGGCCTTATTTAAATATAATATAATTATTTTACTTAGGGAGTGGTCTTTGGAGTAAGAAATCAATTTTTTTATTGAAAAACATTTAAAAAAACTCACAACAGACTACACAGTAAACAGCCTCAAATGTTGTTTGGGTTTTAGCTATTGTGCTATTGTGAATATTTCTGGGGGGAAAATGCAAGCACACAAGCAAATGCCCTAGAAAGTATAAAATTTCACATTAATGTTGAAGTATTATGGCTCTTTTTGTTATTGTCCATTATTTGTACTTATAAATATTCATGCATTTCTCCAATTATATATGGAACTAGCAGGCACTATGAAAATATACTTTGTCCTTGTTGGTCATTGACCAAGTTGAGAAGAGCTAGAGCAGACATTTCTTAATGGGGTATAATATGCAGTCTGTGCTAACAAATATCAATATAATATATTGACTGACAGCAGCCTTTGTATTGTTCATTTCATTTATAACAATTAGTTTTGGAGACGGAAGGGTGCTGTCGGGTGGTAATCTGCCCTTAGGTTTTCTGATCCACTGGTGAAGAAGTTAATTACTGAAACTTCCCCAGTTACACAGGAGTCATATAAAAACCATATCATTGTACTACTTACCCAAATAAACAATATTTTTTAGGAGAAAACAGTGGGCTTTACTAATGAAAAATGTAAATTCCAGCTTCATGTGTTATTCATGAGTGCTCTGATACCACAATTGTGATTTTCCAGGGTTTAGCTATAGTGAAAAGCATGTTTGGCGATGATGTGGGATGTTGACTACAAGTGTCAGAAATAATGACCTAGCTGCACTGTAATCTTTGCTGAATGAGCTCTATTTGTGTCATATTTAGAAGAATCTTTGTGGTGTTGAATGATTTTTAAACTAATTATCTAGCACTGGTTGTATTGCATAAAATATAATAATAATCACACAAAAAAGTTCATATTAATACTGCTAAGTCTAATTTTATGCAGCATATTTGAGCAGGAAACTAAAATGGACATATTTATCTAATCCACATATATTGTTATTAGGATAGGGAAACCACATATAAAAGGTTTCCTTGCTTTCAGAGGAACTGAACTCAGATTCCCAACTAATTTCATTTTATTTTATTCTATTACAATGATTATGCTACTTTTATATGATAAATGTGAATGTAAATAATATAAAGTAGCAAGGGTTTCTTTATAACATCTTGGCTATGCAACTTGTTTATTTAGATTGTGGCCCATTCATAGATACATGAACAACAAATATGCTGATCAGCAAAATCTAAGCCTTCCTGAAACTTATCATTACATTTGCTTAACATTGCTTATCATATCAGAGCATATGTGTTCAAATAAATTTTCTTTCTATTAAAAATAAACTAGTTGCATTGTCCTCAGACTTTTTGAAATCTCAAAACTTAATGAACATTTACTGTTTTGTTGGTTGTTTGACTTTTTAAAAGTGTAAAACAATGAAGAAAGAATATTAAATGTTAGGGTATACTTTTCTTAAAATGGGAACGTACTTGGGCATGAGAATTTTCTTTTCCTTTTACCTCCGCACACAGCTAGCATGTGATGTTTGATGAAGAAAAAACGATTGCTGTCCATGGTGGGAAATGATGTTAGAGTTGTACTTAAGAGAATTGGAGAGATGGAATATGAGAAAGATGTAAATATTTGGCCTTAGACTTATCCAAAATGAAATTGTGTACGGATGGTAATAGAAACAAGAATGTTTGGTACAAGGAGCATTTCCTGCATTCAGGAAACATTCTTTCATGAAATGGATGGGTTACCCATTGTTTTTCTTTCACTGGAGCCTACATTTACTTATGAGAATGCAAATGTTACATAGCATAAGTAACTGCAAATTAAAGCATTGCAGTGCCACCCCATTCTTTCTTTCCATTTAGGGAACTCAAGGTCAAAGTTTAATTTCCATAATCACATTTGAAGAAACCTCAATGTTGACACTGACAAAAAGAGAAAGGCAATACACGGGACCAGTGAACATCCTGCCAGTGATACCTGAATGTGAGGGACAGACAGTAACATATATCACATATTTGCAGAACTGGTGAAAGGAACACATACTCTGCATTATCACCTGAATAGCTGTGGCAGCTCTGCTGGGGCTGACCGGCAGACCTTGAGCAAGGACGAATGATTACTCTGATGCATATTTGTGTGAAAGAGAGGGCTAAGGGACTGCTTGGCTATAGGAACCAGACAGCCCTGTTCACCTGCCTCCTTAGGCTTTTACTAAAAGTAACTATAGATGCTATCGGCAGGGTAAGCATCCTTGAGAAGACATATGCATCTGTAGTGTCTTTAAGCAAGGATGTTTTGAAGTCTAAATATAAAGATTCCAGTAAAACACCCAGGGGCTCAGACTTGTTTGGGAAAGTCAAAGCAGGGCCTGCCGCCTTTGGCAAGATCCCCGTAGAGGCCCCCGACCTTTAGAAGATTCCTCCTTGCAGACTTTCCAACCAAGTCCTGTGCTTCCCCACACAGCTCTACTTGTGTTAATAAGTTCACAAATGCACTTTTCATGGTATCATTCGTTTTGGTTTGTTTGTTTTAAAAATATTTTTTTTATTTATTGCAGAAAGAAAGGGAGATGGAGAGAGAGACAGAAACATGATGAGAGATAATCATTGATTGGCTGCCTCCTGCATGCCTCACAGTGGGGATAAAGGCCTTGGCTGCTCTACTGTCCTATTCTTCCATTCCATCTTCACATTGGTCTCTGTAACGGTCTTTATGTGATCACACTTCCTCTCTCAGTATTTTTTTTTAAATATATTTTATTGATTTTTTGTAGAGAGGAAGGGAGAGGGATAGAGAGTTAGAAACATTGATGAGAGAGAAACATTGATCAGCTGCCTCCTGCTCACCTCCTACTGGGGATGTGCCCGCAACCAAGGTACATCCTTGACCGGAATCGAACCTGAGACCCTTGAGTCTGCAGGCCGACGCTCTATCCACTGAGCCAAACCAGTTAGGGCATCCACTCTCATTATTGATCTAGAATTATTTTCACAGGAGCTACATGGGAAAATCCTACTCTGGCTTATTACTACCAAAGAAACAGACCATGCAGCATAAATCCATGCTTCTTACACTTAACTTAGTTCTCAGTGTAGCACTCAACGTTCTGTCCATTTCAATAATGTCCATTGTCGTATACATGTTTATAATTCTCAACGCTGTATTTCCAAAGGAGATTGATTGATTTTGTCTTTTGGTTACCTTCAAAACATATCTACTTTATTCTTCCATAGCCACCTCATACTAACATGATTACAACAGATATCATCCTTTATTTGATTAACATCAATTGTCAGCCGTCAAGTCAGTAAAGGCAGTATGGCCAGCATGAGTATTGAATGCTTACACTTTTCTTTACAGCAAAGGTTCTACAGAACAGCACATTTGAATATGTTACCACCAAGACTCAAGTCCCAAGCCTAACATTCCCAGATTGGAAAAAAAAAATTCCATGTAAATCAAGTATACCTTTCATCTACAATTCAGGGAACATTAATCTTTAAAATTTTCAAGCTCCTCTTATTTGATTCGCTAGAAAATCCAAATTTATATATCATAAGAGAACTATTCTTTAGGTTAACCTATTATATAAATTAAGTGGGTTCCCACCAATTATTAGGTGGAACAGGAAAAATTTCAGTTGACCTGATCATTATCCTGGCCTTTAATAATTTGGTAATTTGTGGTAATATCTAATTTTTATTTGACATTATTTAAAATAAAACATCCCAAACCATTTGTATAACTGTGACTTTTGCATATGTACAATAATCAACAGCATCACAGCATGTGTTCAAACTGCTAAACTGATACAGTTTTGAAAAGCAACTGGAAACAAAATATTGTTGACTTGTGGTCTTTATCCTCATGCTTATTGATTTTACTTCAGTCTATCATAATGTTAGGTTATGCAAAAACATGTTACTAGTGATCTAAAATCTTAATTGTGTATTATTTTCAAAAACCTGTTTTTTTCTTAATTTATCCAAAACTACATTGGCAATTGCCATGCTTAATTTACTGCATTGTGTAAGTGTAGTCACTTTATTTAATACTAGAGGCCCAGTGCACGAAATTAGTGCATGGGTAGGGTCCCTAGTGGCTGCCAGCTGCTGGCGGGGGCCTTCCTTTGTTCTACACCGCTCCCTGGTGGTCAGCGCATATCATAGCGAGCAATCGAACTCCTGGCCAGTTGAACTCCTGAGGGGACACTTTGCATATTAGACTTTTATATATATAGATACTAGATATTATATATTCTGTGGAGGTAACAAAAAAATGAGACCACTTGCTCTAGCTGGTTTGTCTCAGTGGATAGAGTGTTGGCCTGCAGACTGAGGGTCCTAGGTTTGATTCTGGTCAAGGGCACATGCCAGGGTTGTGGGCTTGATCCCCAGTGGGGGTCATGCAGGAGGCAGTTGATCAACTATTTTCTCTCATCATTGATGTTTCTATCTCTTTCTCCATCTCCCTTCCTCTCTGAAGTTAATAATAATATATTTAAACATAAAAATAAAAAAAATTCTTAAAATCACATTGATGGCATCACAGGAACAAATTCAAGTCAATATTTATGTCTTATTGAGTTGCCTAGAGTTAGTGATAATGTGCAAAGCTGAAAGGAAAAGCATTCTCTTTGTAAAAAATATTTTCTGTCTTTATTTATGAAGACCTATAGTATAACATTAAACCTGTTTTGTCTTGGCCTGACCCACTGGTAGTAGCATTTATGCACAGTTTATTATGTGTATTACCACTTGAGAAAAGAAGATATGCTTTAAAAATTTAATTACATGTGTAATTAGGTTTTTTAAGGAAAAGGCACCATTTAATATATGGTTAGGATAAATGTAGTTTAACCACAGCAAGGCCAGTGGTAAATGTGCACACATTAGAATGACTGGTTATTGGTAGCGTATCAAATGCATTAAGTAAACAATGGCACAAACCTTACAATTCAGCCAAAGCCACAAGTAAGTTATAAAAGGTCTTTGCTCTCAAGTGAAATAAATTACAACATAGCTACAAATGCTTGTCAAGTATTTAGTTTATTTCAGAGAGAAGGCAAAATGGTTTTATTTTCCTTCAGACTGGCCAGCGGAAAATTGCTTATTTGTTCTGGTTCTATTGCTTATCAGCTATCTGTAATCTTTCAATTAATCTGAAAATTGCTATGAAAACTCTCTACACTACTTTCTTTTCCTTTGAATTAATATTCAGTTTGAAAACAGCATAAAATTCTATACGTAACTATTTTGCCAAAACTGGGATGCATTTACAGGTTTAAAGAGTCTGATGTTCAGTAGATCTTATGAAGTAGGTGAAGATTTCAATTATTTTTTCAGAGAATAATTCATGGAGCTTACATGATACTTGACTCAGAATGTGAAAGCAAGGCAAACAAACAAACAAACAAACAAAACCAGCAAAGCGTAAAAGAACCTCTGAAAAATAATCATACAAGTGAAATATTTAATTATCTTAAAGACTCTCCAAAATATTATGAACTCCTTAAAGAGAGAAATTTTGTATGTTTTGTTTCTTATTGTATCAGGAAGGCCTATAGCAGTGCCCAGTACATCTTGAATGATGCTAATTTTAAAAAGACTAAATGACCAAATCATGAGCATAAACTAGTTCTGAAATTAAATGGGACTGCGAAGTATTTCTATGTTTTGTAAAATGTACTTAATGTTAAGCATGAATAACGTGATAACATTCCTCAAAAGGATAAAAAGCCTGGAGAGAAAAAAACAAAAACACTTACGGTATGTGTGATAGCTTAAAATTCTCTTCAATTTATAGAGTCCATGAGGATGTATCAGAGATTATAGAAAATCCTTTACACTTATTATATAACATGAATAAAAATATCGGAATAGTTTTCCAAGTTCTTGACTACCTGAGTATTTAATACAATAAAGAAAATCCAGGTTTAAACGTGACTATGGGAAAGCCATCACCAAAAAGTGGTAAGAAGCTCTGACCTGTGTTTGCATAGTTCATAGAAGTCCACAAATTGAAAATAGATTGTATGTTAGAGGTCATTTACTCTAATCTAATATCAAGGGAAATGACTCTCTTTTCCATTACAATACATACAATTTGCAGTGCATTTTTATGTATCTGAATTCTGAGCAACTAAAAAACTCAACTCACTAATTCATTTTCCCATTTGACTTTTATGAGAAAGAAATTACAAATAATAGGAAAGATAATTAATACATTTAAAGATGACTCTGGGGTACTTCAACACCCTGAAGTATCCTTTCAGTCACCAGTAAAAAAAGAATATAATCATCTTCAGCATCATTTTGGTGCTAACTCTTTGATTTTATACCCAGGCATGAAACCCTACCTTATGTGGTTGCTCTGTGCCAAGGGGTTTGCCATGGAATGTGTGAGTATTAGATAAAGAGGGAAAGAAAAAAAGAGAAGACCACAGAGAAGACAGTAAGCAGAAGTAGTGTAAACTGAGGAATCCAAGAGGAACAAAGGGAAACAGAAAAATCAAATTTGAAGAAGCAGCTGTAACAGGAGACAAAAGAAGGGACTAGAAAATTTCGGACCGTGGGGGTAAAAGCTAAAGGCATTGTTACTCTTATCTCAGACTCTCTTCCCATTCTTTGAGAGGATGCTATACAACTACCAACAACCTTCCTTATGTTTCCTAACAATACACAATTCACCAAGGTGACCTGACAAGGGTCTTTGTTCCTGGCAATCTAACTTATCTAATAAAAGTATGCTGAGAAACAGCTACCTAAGACAATTCTTAGAAAACATCTCATGGTCTGATAATCACAACATTCCTGACAGGTGAAATGACAGCTTTTGCTTTAATTGCTTCCAGCAATCCATGTGTGTCTCTATGACCCAAACATTCTCTTTAAAAATGCTCCTAAATGTTTTGTTCTCTTTCAAGTATTAAGAGGCATAGGCCCTTCCCCACCTCTCTTTTCCCCACATTTTCCTTTTTTTTTTTTTTCACCTGTGTCTACTCTATCAACCTCCCGACTTCTCCTAAGGTTTTTCCCATTCAACTTTTCTCCCTCGCCCTTCTCCCTGGCCAACTCTCTGCCTTCCTTCCCTCTCCTGCTTTCTCGGTGTATAAATTGTTTAAATACAGTATTGAAGTATATAGTAGAATAAATGTAGCAATGTGGTAAATGCTAGTTGCAGAGTGTGTCACAATAATTATTCAGTCCATGTAGCTAATTCAGTCTTAACCAGAAATCATTACTACTTGCTAAGAACAGGTAAAGCTACTAAGAGATCTCACAACAGAATAACCTTTAACACAACTGAGCAATAAAAGGATTTGTAGTACAATTTATGAGGTTTCAAATCCCAAATCCTCATTTTGAGAAAAGAGCCTTTTGGGTGGTATTTTCTACCCTCAAAGGAAAGACTATTACTACTTCTATATTTCACTCTAATTTGAATCACTGCTATAAAATGGTTACTTCAAATGAATTGGAGTAGCGTAGACGATTTTCTCTAAACTTTCCTGTCTTAAATCATGCTTGTGAGCCAAAGCACCTCCTGTAAGCTATTTCTAAACATAATGTATTAGAAACTGTGTTAGGCTTTGACTGCAGCCCAAACTCTGGTTTAACATTCAATGTTGCCTTTTCCTAACCTGTGACCTTGTCTTCATCTCCTCAACTACAATTTCATCATCTGTAAAACTGGAACATTAAACACTGAATTTGCAGGGTTATGGGTAGAATAAGTTGAGATATTTTTAAAACCTCTCTCAAATAATTTAACCTATATATGCATTTCATAGAACCTAATAGAGGCCCGATGCACGAAATTTGTGCAAGAGTAGGCTTTCCTTCCCTCGACTGCCAGCACCGGCTTCCCTCTGGAACCCAGAACCCAGGCTTCCCTTGCAGCCTGGCTTCGTCCGGAAGGTCATCTGGAAGGATGTCTGGTCTAATTAGCTTTTATTATTATAGAACCTATTATGTAGTATATAGTAGTGAAAGGAGTTTTTAGGGATAAAATAGGGAGGTTTAGGGAGTTTTAGGAATTAGGGGGTTCATAGAGGAGAACTACAGGGCTGCAAAGCTGGGAGCTGCCAGAAGGCAAACAATTGCAGAATAAGGGAGCTAAGAGCTGCCAGAAGGCATACATTCACAGAATAAGGGGGCTGGGAGCTGCCAAAAGGTACACATTTACAGAATAAGGGTGCTGGGAGCTGCCAAAAGGTACACATTTACAGAATAAAGGGAGAGGAAGCCACTCATTCACAGAATAAAGAGGAAGGCCACAGGGAGTGGAAAAACAAAAAGGAGAAGAAGAGGGGAACCCCACATGGGGTTTGAGCTCTGAAGCTGCAATAGTGACCAATCAGAGGGGTTATCGGGACACAAAGAACTGCAGCCTTTATAAACCTTGGGAAAGAGGGACTTAGTGGGCCTCTATCCCCCTCCCGACATGTGCTTGTTTCTCAATAAATATCCACCTTTTCCTACACCACCTTTTGTCCGTGGCTTCATTCTTCGAATCCACCTGGACAAGAACCCGGGAAGTCACCTTTGCATCCTGCCCAGACAAAAAACCATTCATTTCAGTTTAAGTTCTGTGTTTCAGTAGTACATATTTATTTATTAATATACAGTAATAGTATAGTGATCATGTTTATAAACACATACACACACAGCCAGGTGTCATTATTAACTTCATATTAAGATATACATATTTTTTCTTCTCCTTGCCTAAAACTTGGTTTATTTGTATTTTTAATTGCATTTTAACATTTCTCAATTTGAAAATATTGAAGACTTCCAAGAAATATTATAATTTTTAAAATTATCTAAACAATACAAAATGCACATTGATTTACAATTCATCCGTTATGCATCTCCTCAAGCCTCTTCTTCCTCAGAATACACTAATTCCTTTGAGTCAATAGGAAGAACTTTCCTTGACATCACAGGTGTTTCCGTACTTACCTCTTCTAAAACTGGTCCAATTTGAAATTGAATGCCATTATATTTGCATATGGGTGTTATATTTTTGCAAGACAGTTATACTGGATCCAATATGGCATGCATACAAATATAAAAATATTAGATAACAAGATTTCTTCATTTGTTAAGGTTTTTCATCATTCACTCAATTGCCACTTGATTTACTGGTTGTGAAAAGAACTTCCTGGGAAATACAGAGAAGAAGAAATAGTTTCTACTTCCAAAAAGCTCAAAATTAAATTACCTGAGCCTATTTCACAGTGGACTGAATTTAATAAAGTTTATTTAAGGATTGGTGTGTACAAAAAATATATTGAGTGTTGTAGAAGATAAAAAATTAAGACAATAGAATGCTTCCTTCTTAGAGCTTTGTTTGATTGACAAGTACACTATATATAAGTAATCAGTACATTCACAACTGTTAAGTTCCAATAACACTGATGGTATTTGTAACAATATAGAGAACTTAGATTGTGTCAAACAGGCCTCTAGATGCCTAAGCATATTATCTTAATTTGATCATCTTAAAAGTCGTCTGTGTTAGGCACTATTATTCTAATTGGACAAATGAGGAAACTGAAGTGCAGAGGTTAGATGATTGTTCAAGGTTATTTGGCTGTTAAATTTAGCATCCTAGATTTGAGTGCATGTAACTGGACCCCATACTCTACCTTAACCACTATGCAATATTGCCTCTTTTTTGCTAAAGCCCTGATATTTTTTTTTGTTTGTTTTTGATTTTTTTTAAGGTGGCATACAGTTTGTACTTTGAATGAAGAAGATTCAATGAGCTGAAATGGAGGACAGACAAGAGTGGTATGGGGAGGGGTGGGGGGGCAGGTTCTATTTTGAGGAAATATTATGAACAGTGGCATCACTGTAAGATACTGCATGGGGTGGTCTATAAACAGTGATGAATTCTTTTTGGATGAAGAAAAGGCCATGTATAGGGGAGAAGTGGAAATTAAAGCTGGAAGATAAGCGTGAAGAAATCCTGCAGCAACGAGAACACTTTAAATCTTTTAAAAGGATAAAGCTCTGAGAGCATAGACCACCTGACAAGGTGTGACAGTCTAATCTCTGTGAAGCATTTGAAGGGGTCACCAGAGCTGTCTGAGCAGAAGAACTGTGGCTCTCCAGTCCCCGAAACAATCCTGCTGAGTTGCAGGCAGCCTGGGGAGGTTCTGCTGAAATGACTGCATGGACTCATTCTTAACATATGGGGCTCTGAAGTACTGCCGCGTGTTGTCAGATACGCCCGTTGTAACTGTCTCCGAGAGCAAAGGTAAGAGCAGTAACTACCCCACACATCATGGTCTCTTTCTGATCCTGTCACCCTCAAGAGCCATCCAGGGGCTCCTGAACAGAATGGCTGACTTGGGCACCTTCATCCTTGAGAAGGTGAGCAGACAATGAAAGTCGATTTTTCACGTGTGGCAGAAAAAGGGAAAGGTCAGTTTTAAGTTTGCATTTATACAGGCCAGTCTCACACCCAGCGGAGAGAGCAGCCATCCATGGGTGTATTAAAAGGGACATGCATTTTGTAGTCAGAAAGTAAAATGACACTTTTTAAGAAGAGAAACCATTTCAGCGGTTTGGTGGAATGATGTCCTTGGCCTTCAGAACCACGCGGGAGCCTGGACAGAAGTGCCATGTGCCCTTCTCCTCTTTTCTTCCCCGTGTTCAGGGTAATTACTTGCTAAATCAATTGCAGCTGCTTACCTCGGTCCAGTGCCTTGAAGCCCTTTTCTTGGAGCCCAGGCAGCACCCTTTGAGGATTTCACCATAACTCCTTACCAATTCCTTAAGCTGTCTTGACTTCTCTACCAGAAAATTGTTATTATATTTATAACAGCATTTGGAGAATATTTCACCAAGCTGCTAACGCCACTCTGGTTAATACAGCCAATGAATTACGCCTTCAATGCCTTTTTCTCTCTGCATGAAGTGCTCGATTAATGCACTATATAATGTTTGTAAATACAACGGTGCTTTTTCTTCAAAAGTCATTAAGTGGGTTTTAATAAACATTGAAATGATCAGTGTGTTAATTGGTTCCAGATAAGGTTTATCAAATATTTAGGAAGAGAAAGTTCTGGATGGCATCTAATCCAATTCAAGGAAGTGGTTTTATTGGAAGAGATATGCTTAAATAGGGATAGAATTTCAACACTAAGGGCTTTTTACAATACACTCGGGGAAAAGAGGTAAGAATTAGGTTAAGTAAACTTTAATGGAACATTAGGTTTGCAAACGTAATTGAACAAAGTTAGAAAATGTGAAGTTTATGTTACAAGGATAAGCCCAAATTATGATCTTTGGTTATGTACGATAGACCACATGGATTTTACCTTTATTAATATGATCTGTTAATAATAACGTACTGCATTGCAAAACTGATGACCTGAAAATCATTTCTTCTAATTCTGAATCTGAGGGACTGTCTGGTCATAGGCAGGGCGGTTATACAACACAGGTCAAATTCAGTACTTATCCTAACTTACTACTGCTTTAGCCCCTTTAAATGAAGGAATACAGGAGTAGACATGGATAGAGGTGGAAGTTATCTATCTATCGATCTGTGTGCTGTATGTATTCCTCTTTCCTTTTTGTACTGCCCAGCAGAGGTATAATGAGAAATTTAAATTTCAAGCAACAGCATAAATTAAAGGAGAAAATAAGGCACGTTTGATTTTTCATTTGAATCTCACCCTACAAATAAAACAAAGGATACATTTTGTTGAAGGATGACAGCAGTGCAGCTGTTGTTTATGCGAAAACTCTACAGGGGAAGACAAAAAAAAAAAGTTCAAGAGCATGGGGATAATAAGAGGTCCAAGATCACCTTTTACTGTCCAAAAGGGATGGAGCATTTCTATTGTTAATGAAAGACCTTCTGCTCCCAAGAGAGCAGCACAGTCTTTCAGTTTCTGCAGGCTTCCTGGCAAACAGCTATTCCCGTGTATTAGGAAAACTTGACTTAATCCCTTTTGAATAGTCATTTCCAACTTTGTGTCAGTTTTTTTTTTTCTTACAGTGCAATGGAGGCAGAGGATACTAGAATTTCTGGCTAACATTTGTCCATTGCACTCACATTTTATTTTCACATGTTTTGCAAGGTAATTGAACTGGCATCCGACATGAAGGTTCACAGAACTTAGAATAGAAATTCCTTTAGCAAGTGCTATTGTTACTAAGGATTTAGGTCTAGAGGGGACACAGAGAGCTGAGTTTGTGAAGAAAAAAAATGAGCAAAGTCATGAATTTTAAAAAATGTGAATTTAGCAGAAGACTAACATAAAGGGAAAATGCTACATTTTAAGACTTGAAGTTTCATAGAATTTTAATGAAATAAATGTTCCGAGTGATACAGGGAGAGAAAAAAAATGAGCAAAACTGAATAAATCAGGTTTAGATATGACAGAAATCCTATATTTTAATGTACACGTTATTATTGAATTTTCTTGTCACACAAACATGTTATGGAGGAAGATATCCTTGAAAATATACATAATGTTTAGTTCACATAAATTGTGATTATTTTAAGTGAAAAAAACATTATTAAATATATAATTTCATAATGTTAAAACATATAACAACATTTAATAACAACATTTAAATAATATTTGGTTTTATGATGCTAATTAAAGCTGTTGGCATCTTTATTCTTTGAGTTATGGGCAATCTAATTCTAATGGCTACAAATATTCATTTGGGTTATGACTTGTGTTTACCTGTTTAAGATGTACTAAAAACACTACTACACAACACTGCTTCTCTACTCTATTATGGTTTGTGCTGCATAATACTGAGCAGTTTCCACAAGGTGAGGAAAGAGTTTAAGAAAACCTCACCTTTGCTAGAGAGCTACATACTCACACAATTATGGTGGATTTAATATAGTGCTGAAAACATGATGCCAGTGTGTAGTTTTCGCACCATAAAATGAGGTGTAGTGTGATTTAGTATTTCCTTGAGGAAGGACGTGAGCAAGTTTTCTGTGAGTTCTACTTTTCAATCAATAGAGTGTAGGAAGTAAACTGTCAAAAGCACTTTGAACTATATCACCATCTCTGCCTCATAAAAACCAAGACCACATGGAACAATTAAAAAGGCAACAGACAAGCAAAATAAATAGTTGAAAGGTACATCTGAAAAGAAGTGTCAAGTTTTCCAGAAAAATCAAGACAGAATCCTTAGTTGAAGAGGGGCTTGTGCAAGCTATTCATACATTGTGAGTCTAAGTGTCTTAATTTTAAAAGTGGTGTTAATAATATTTATTTGTAAAAATTACAAGGGACAACCCATTTCAGAGGTTACTCCAGTGTCTGACACATAGTATCTACACTAATAAAAGAGAAACATGGTAATTAGCGTACAACCGCTACCCTTTTCATTGGCTAATCGGTGAGTATATGCAAATTAGCTGTCAGCAAAGATGGCGGTTAACCGCCAACAAACATGGCGGCTAATTTGCATACATAGGCGCAATTATGGGAGGCAAAAGGGGAAAGACGGAAGAATGGTGGCAGGGCAGAGCTAGGGGGCAGGCAAAGGCTGGGCGGGCATCGCATTGCAGCCCCTGATCTGCAATGGAGAAGGGAGGGGTGGAGCAGCAGGCATGGCAGCATCCAGGGCACGGGGTGCAGGCCCAGGGTGCAGCCATGCCTGCAGCCCTCTGATCTGCAATGGCAAAGGGAGGGGCGGGGCCACAAGCATGGCGGCACCCAGGGCATCGGGTGCAGCCGTGCCTGTGGCCCCGGATATGTGACCATGAAGGGAGGGGCGGAGCCACAGGCAGGGGAGATCGGGGCTGGTGGGGCAACCGCAGAGGTCAGCCAGCACTCATGCCCCCCAACAGGCTCTCCCTGGGATGCCTGAGAGGACACTTTAACTACTGATCCACACCAACCAGGGCCTGGAGCTACAATGAGTTCCCTCAGGGGGAGTGCTGCTCATCCAGAAGCCGGGCTCAAGGCTGGTGAGTGCAGCGGAGGTGGCAGGAACCTCCGTGGCAGCACTGAGGAGCAGCAAGCCGAGTGGTAGGGAGCAGCAAGCAGGTGGGCGGTAAGGAGCAAGGGGTCCCAGACTGTGAGAGGGCACAGGCCGGGCTGAGGGATTCCCCCCACCCCCAGTGCACGAATTTCGTGCACCGGGCCTCTAGTCTACACTAATAAAAGACAAACATGCAAATTGGCCGTACCTTTGCTATGCCTTAAGCCACGCCCACCAGCCAATCAGAGTGACTATATGCAAATTAACCCAGCCAACATGGTGGCCGGCAGCCATGGAGCTGGAGCAAGCAGGAGGCTTGGTTGCCCCAATGATGGGGGAAGCCAAGCTTCCCACCTGCCGTGGCCTGGCTCTGAGCTCCACTCAAACTAACAAAGTTTCAATTATAGAAGGTAAATAAACCCCAGATACATGCTTTCAGCCGGCCGTGGCCACAGAGCTGAAGCGAGCAGAAGTGGGTTGCCCCTGGCGATGGAAGCTCCCAGCCTCTCCTTTTTTTTCTTATTTTTAATTCTGGGATTTATTTACCTTCTATAATTGAAACTTTGTAGCCTTGAGAGGAGCTCAGAGCTGGCCAGGGCAGGAGGGAGGGAGGCTTGGCTTCCTCCATCGCCAGGGGCCTCCCTCCCTCCTGCCCTGGCCAGCTCTGAGCTCCTCTCAAGGCTACAAAGTTTCAATTATAGAAGGTAAATAAATCCCAGAATTAAAAATAAGAAAAAAAAGGAGAGGCTGGGAGCTTCCATCGCCAGGGGTGCTTGGCCAACCTGAAAACGGCCCTCAGCCCCTCACCCAAACTGGCCAGGCACCCCAGTGGGGACCCTTGACCCTAAAAGGGGTGTGGCCAGCCTGCAAACAGCCATCAGCCACTCACCCAGGCTGGCCAGGCACCCCAGTGGGGACCCCCACCCTGAAGGGGGTGTGACCAGCTGCAAACAGCCATCAGCCCCTCACCCAGGCTGGCCAGGCACCCCAGTGGGGCCCCCACCCTGATCCGAGACACCCTTCAGGGCAAACCAGCCAGCCCCCACCCGTGCACCAGGCCTCTATCCTATATAATAAAAGGGTAATATGCAAACTGATCCTAACAGCAGACCGACTGGGAAGGACTGGTCACTATGACACACACTGACAACCAGGGGGCAGATGCTCAATGCAGGAGCTGCTCCCTGGTGGTCAGTGCGCTCCCACAGGGGGAGCTCTGCTCAGCCACAAGCCAGGCTGATGGCTACTAGTACAGTGGTGAGTTGTGAGAGCCTCTCCTGCCTCCTCAGCAGCGCTAAGGATGTCCGACTGCAGCTTAGGCCTGCCCCCCGCTGGCAAGTGGACATCCCTCGAGGGCTGCTGGGCTGCCAGAGGGATGTCTGAGTGCCAGCTTGGGCCCTATCCCCCAGGGAGCAGACCTAAGCCAGCAGGTGGACATCCTCTGTGGGGGTCCCAGACTGCAAGAGGGCATAGGCAGGGCTGAGGGACCCCCTCCCCCCCTGAGTGCCCAAATTTTTGTGCACCAGGCCTCTAGTATACTCAATAAAGACTTCATTTTAGTTAGTATAAACAGAAATAGTATGTTGTTTTCTATGGAGTGTTTGTGTATTTTACTTAAGATACACATACTTTATCTTATTTAAGACAACATAAACTGACTGTAGGGTTTAGTTTTATTATTTGTGTTTATATAGGCCAACAGGACAGCACAACTTGCCTAATAGGTCCAACAGGGTTTGTTAAAATTCAATTTAACCATCATCAAAAGGGTTTTCTTTTTAGATAGCCTGCTAAAGATTATTATTATATAAATGATGATTGTAAGTCAACTTCAAAGTCTAGCTGAACTTTCATGCTTCCTATAGAAATTAATATTTAAAATTTTCTACTCACACAGTACATAATTTGATCTTCACAATAGTCAATGAATAACTGGTCAAGGTCAAACAGAATTGGCAGAGTGAAGACTGGAATCCAAGTTCCAACTTCTATTTTACTCCTAATTAATTATTCCTCACTGCTCAATATTGCTGGTACCTGCTACCTTTTACCTCTTGTGTTAAAGCAGTGAAAGTGATATGATAATCTCTATAATACTCTTATATTATAGATAGAAATGACCAATGCACAGATAGTAAGAGCAAGCATCCCTGGTAACACTTTCTCTTAAAGTTAAGACTGGCTGACAGCCTAGGAGACAAGGTGTATGTGGTG
This sequence comes from Myotis yumanensis, assembly GCF_028538775.1. Classification (NCBI taxonomy): domain Eukaryota; kingdom Metazoa; phylum Chordata; class Mammalia; order Chiroptera; family Vespertilionidae; genus Myotis; species Myotis yumanensis. Next base: position 221,296,871 of record NW_027223752.1, on the reverse strand, counting down.
CAGGTGATGTGTTCAACTGCACTCTTCAAAGCTATAGACAGAAGAAAAACGAATTTGGAATGCAAGGGATATAACCCTGACTTTATGTCCTAGAGTTTAGTGATATGTTTATTTTATAATAGAAACAATGCATTCATTCACCATAAGCACTACAGTACAACAATGCTATGTTACGCAGTGCAATGGATAAATTGAAATGCAATCCTTCCAAAATAGCAATATTGTATGTAATACAAAAATACTATTCAATGTTTCTATTTTTACCTAAAGTTAAAATTAGTTAAATTAAATTACAATGTCAGTTCTTTAGTTGCACTAGCATATAAGCTGCTCAGAAGATGCATGTGGCTAGTGGCTACTGTGTTGGTCAGGCCAGTTCTAGATAGTCTTGTTATATTATTTTTTAAAGTTTATCTTTTGTGTTGATAATATTACAAATGTTCCCCAATTTCCTCCCATTAATTCCCTCCACCGGGCTTCCCCTGACCCAAGCCTTCACAGTTCTACTGTCTGTGTCCACAGGTTATGCATATATGCATATAAGGTCTTTAGTTAATCTCTTGGTCCTATTATCCTATATAATAAAAAAGTAATATGCAAATAGACTGAACAGCAATCAACTGAACAACCAATCAAAGTGTAATCCTATATAAAAAAAGGCTAATGTGCAAATTGACTGAAGGGTAGAATGATTGGTCGCTATGACACGCACTGACCACCAGGGGCCAGACGCTCCACGCAGGAGCTGCGCTCTGGTGGTCAATGTGCTCCCACAGGGGGAGTGCCACTCAGCCAGAAGCCAGGCTCATGGCTGGTGAGTGCAGTGGCAGTGGTTGGAGCCTCTCCCACCTCCACAGTAGCTAGATAGTCCCTGAGGGCTCCCAGACTGTGAGAGGGAGCAGGCCGGGCTGAGGGACACCCCCCTGCCACGAGTGCACAAATTTTGTGCACCAGGCTTCTAGTATGTTAATGATATGTTAAGGCTGCTCAACAGCTCGCTATGATGTGCACTGACCACCAGGGGGGAGAGGCTTCGACTGATAGGTTAGCTTGCTTCTGGGGTCTGGCCTATTGATCGGGACAGAGTGAGATGGACTGGACACACCCTCCCCAGCCCGATCATGCACTGGTGGGGTCCCTCAGCCTGGCCTGTGCCCTCTTGCAATCTGGGATCTCTTGAGGGATGTCAGAGAGCCAGTTTCAGCCCGATCCCACAGGCCACTCCCCTTAGGAGGGCACCAGGCGCAGGGCTCATGGCTGGCAAGTGCTGCTGCAGCAGTGAGAGCCTCTCCTGATCGGGACTGACTGGGCGCAAGCCTGCGGCAGGCACAGTGGGGCCAGGATGAGCAGGAGCGGCAGGTAGGAGCTGCAGGCAGCATTGGACTGTGGGTTTCGGCCCAATCCTGGCAGGCCACCCAGAAAGACCCCACTTGTGCACAAATTTGTGCACCAGGCCTCTAGTATTCTATAAAATTGGGAATGTGAAAACCAAGGTCATTATGATTTTATTAAATTTAGCTTTGAACCTTAGCTATAGAAATCATATATCTCTCTCAATACCCTTCATAGTGCTAGCCTTTCCCCTGATAATCAGCAACCCCAAAGGCAGCAGAAGGCAATAGCCCAGACCTGACTAATGATCACAAAGTCTGGACCTCTGGTAGGCTAAAGATAACACCTTGACCTAACTTATGTTTTAGCTCCTGAGTCCCAAGTGGAATGACCTCCTAGTTTCTTTCCCATGAAACTAGACAAAGGGACATGGGAAAAGAACTCAGAGCTGTTTTTAAGACTTAAAACAATGATTACCTCAGCTCCTACCAATCAGCTCCCACCTTGGCACTGTGCTCCCTAATCCACAGTGTCTTGTAATGTTGCAATACATGACCTGTAACCTGCATGCCATTGGAGAGCTGAGTCTTTTTGAACAAGAGCTCGCCTGCACTCCAGATTGGCCAGTTACTCAATAAACCATAATAAATCTCCTTTCTATACTGCAGACTCCTGTTTGTGAATTTCAGCCAGTGCACACAGGCAGATGGACTCAAATCATGGGACCCAATAATAATGTCACTGCAACACAAAGTTGCTAAACTGTCAAAAATACTTGTGTATTTGTGGAACATATAGGTTCATTTCAATTGTAGCTAGCCTCAAATCAAAAGAAATGATAAAATACTTGGTTTGCTCAAAGTCTTCAAGCAAATGGAATATTTGTAAATTGCTTTCTTTTTCTATACCTTGTTTCTTATGTCTTTGTCATGTTATATTACTTTTGCATTGTTAATGTTTATTTTATACATTATTAAATTATCAGTCTTCACTCCTTTTTGCTTCTTCTTTATTCTGTAAGTTGTAGTTTAGTTCTCTCTCTCTTTTTTTACTTCTTATATTTCAGCTTTCCTTTCTTTTTCTTTCTTTCTTTGTTTGGAAACTGCAAACACTTAAGGATTAGACTCATAACTAAGTGGAGCATCTTGCATAAGATGTCTCTTCGAGTGATCAAAAAGTTTTATCACAGGCATCCATAGGAAGCTCTTCATACCCACCAACAGGCTTCTCTACTGGCCCCTTTCCTCCTTGTAATGTGTATTCTGCTTAAGGACCTCACAGAAGGCTGTAAGGTGAAAAGGGAAATGTATTAGCCTTGAGATGAAATGCTGTAATGTGTGTGCTGATTATAATTAACATTCCAAATAAGGGTACTTCAGAATGCCACAAAAATATGGTTTTTGAATGCTCTTTCAAAATCTTTCATCTGATTTGTGGGGTGGGAACACTATAAACAATTAAGGCTTTTGCCTTTTCTATGGATGTGGATTAGTCTATGTTTATTAAACCACCTCAAAGTAAAACCATCATCTACTTGCAAGCTAGTGTAGACATTTTTGCTGCATTTGATTTAAGCCATGTCACATAATTTTCTGAAAAATAAAAATGACATCAAAACTACCAATTCTTTCCTGTTTTTTTATTCATCGGTTATGTTAAATAATATAGGAAGAAAGATCTCAGTCATCACTATTAAAAATACTAAACCATTTTTACCTGTAAAAGGGAAATGTGAAATGAGGGGAAGAAACAAGAACCTAGAATCAGATGTATCAGATAGAATGTGGAAATGGATGTACAGTATTGATTGCATTTCCATATTATAGTCCAGTCAGATAAGTTTCTTATTTTCAGGCATTGCAGTTCTCTTTAAGAGATGTGGGATATCCTACAACCTGGTGATTGAGTTTCCTATTTTATTGAACTCATTATTTTATCAAAAGAGTTCATCTATCACATCTCATCTGTGGCACCCCTTATGTAGGATGCGGATATCTTTATCTCAAGAATACTAATAAAGGGTAAGGAAGCTATAGCCCTATGGCCAAGTTGGGCCCTTATGTGCTCCACCCTTAGTTAAGAAAAATGTTTAAATATTTCAGGTTCTTTAAGAGGGTATGAGGCAGAGATCATACATGGCCTACACAGCCTAAGTATTATACTGTCTGGCCCTCCACAGAAAAAGTCTGCCCATCTCTGACTTATGGGAAGAAAAAAATCCTTTTAAATTGTCAATATGATTATTGTGTACAGTGTATCATGCCTAGTCCTCTTAGCAAATGTAATATTGGATCATGAATTTGGTGAATGAAAGGGGGGTATGTACAAATTCAGGAACTGAAAGTAACATCATGGGATCAGCCTATCTATTAAAAGGGTAATATGGGAATTAACTGTCACTCCATCACAAAGATGGCGGTGCCCATAACCACAAGATGGAGACTCCCAGTCCCCTCAGCCTCGCCGCTGGAGTGTCTGGTCCTGTCATCCCTGCCGGGGGAGCGGCGGCTGAGCGGCAAGGCTAGATCCGCCCCCTCAGGTGGATCCAGGCTCGCCCCTCAGCCACCACTGGAGTGTCTGGTTCTGTCAGCCCTGCTTGCCCCTCACTGAGAGCAGACAGCAGGGCCCTGCTTGCCCCTGGCTTCTGCTGCAAGCCAGAGAGCAGACAGAAGGGCCCCTGCAATGAGCAGAGAGCAGGGCCCTGCTTGCCCCTGGCCGTGGTGGCAAGCCAGAGAGCAGACAGGCAGGCAGGTCTTCAGAGAGCAGAGAACCATGGGGAGAAGGCCTAAGCCATCAGTAGGACATCCCTTGAGGGCTCCCAGGTTGGAGAGGGTGCAGGTCAGGCTGAGGGACCCACTCCTACCCACCCCCCCCCCCACCCCCCGTGTACGAATTCCATGCACCGGGCCTCTAGTTTGATCATAAATGCCTAACTGGGTAGGTCATGAAGGGTAGTCACACTCCAAGCCTCTAACTTCTTTAACTTAAGCAAATCCTCCCTGTTCATTGTTATTGTACATCTTGGTTAACACACTTTGAAATGCCAGAGTAATCCTCTTTCCCAGACCACTTGGAGACAGGAGCACCCTCAAGGGAGCACGGAATCTTGTTAACTAGCCTGCACCTTGCTTTCTCCCACTTTCATGTAATCTTTCTTACATTCCCTCCCTAAAAAGAAACTGCAAAATGGAGACCTTGCTTTTCCCTGCACATTGTCAGTGTGGCTCAAATAAACTCTTGCAGGTTTGGACATTATTACAGAGACAATTTCTAACATTTTTAAAAATTATAACGTTATTTTTTTTCTCTATATTCTCTTAAACTCACCAACTTGCTGTGTATTCACAGGTAGTATGGTCATGTTATTAGTCAGTTTACAAAAAGCTCATGCTCTTTACTATATGAAACCAATTTCTGTAAATATTCCAGGGAACTTCTTATTAATTAAAGCTACCAAACTAATCTGTATTTGCTCAAACAACATTACTGTTTGCATACAATTCTTAAGACTAGAATTGTAGTTATATCTGTTGAAGAATTTCTGTTTGGCCACTTTCCTTTTCGTATTTACAGTATCACTTTCAGATTTTGAGCTATCACTTTAATACCACCAAGGAGGTGAATCTTGCTTTGAGCTCCTTAATCAAAGCATCGATAAGCTCTGATACTTTAAAAGAAGCCAATTTGTTCTTGAAGTGCTAACTTATTCTCTAAAGGTACACAGTCCATTATTTACTTATCACTGACCTGCATTACCATCTGCTCTTTAAGGAAGTCACATGATAAGTAATGACAGATTTGACCTCAAAACCTCTCTTTGGTCCTGCATGTAATGGTGTTTTTAAACCAGAAGGACATTTCATGTTTAATATATCTCATTCTTTACAAATGTGACTAAAATTTAGCAATAATCAAATTCATGTTGTCCTCAAATAGAAAAGCTCTATATATTGAAAAGTTTATTTTAATAATAAAATAAAATTTAACATTATTTCTATCACGTAGCATAGAGTAGTGCATATCAACAATTCTGTTTCCACCATGTTTAAGCTTCATAAAGATTCTTATTGTCATATGTCTATTTTCCTTTGTTTAAGGCAGGTTATTTGAGGACTAGACAACTTGAGGACTCAGCACTAATTACCCCAAATTATCTTGCCTAGGATGGGAGCTACTTAGAAATAAGGAGATCATTTCTATAATCCTTCATTATGCAAGCAAAAAACACTGTTAAAGTTTAAATTTCAAAAGTTTAAGTTCCATGCATCTGTGGGGGAGCTAATGATGATTTTTGCATGAGAATAATTTTTTCTCCATACTGAAATCCGTGAGAGTAAGTCAGGACTTCAGCTACCCAAGTTTTTCTGAAAATCTTCAGCTCTGTACAGGTAATTCCAGGAGAGCTTGTCAGCAATGTCAATCTTTCTTCTTCTCTATTCAAATTGACATTTCCCTAGTCCCAGGGAGAAACATAAAAATTCCATTTCAATGCTCATTTCTTCAAGTGTTCAAAATGAATTCCCTGCAGATCTCTGATTCTTCATTCATTACTTTTAAAGTTACCACTGAATAGATGTTAGCTATATGTCAGAATCCTCCCCATACAATCACTTATATGAGATAATTATTGATATTTTTATCTTAGAAACAGAAAACTAAGGCTTGAAATGATAGTCTAAAACCATATATAACTACAGAATTGGCATTTCATTCCAAATGCTTCCAACTTAATTAGCCATGAAATGGATCACTACTTTATACTAAAGTTCGTCAATGGACTTGGAAGAAACCAAGAATCTTATATTCCTGTGTCAGTTGGGGTCCTCCAAGAAGCAAATGTCAAACTGGATTAGGTATGGACAAGAAAGACCGGGTGAAATGACTGTGAAGAAAAAGGAGAGAGGAGCCAGGTGTGCTTTCTCGTATGAAGCAAGTCTGACATCTCAGAAAAAGAGGGGGAAAGAAGGCAGACTGGGTATTAGGTCTCAGATGACAGTGTAGTTCCAAGAAAAGCTCATTGTGGCAGATGGATGAGTGTTTACTTGAGCCAAAGTTGCCTCACCTTACAAGAATGGGCTTGCCAAGGTCAAGTTCCTAGCTTGAAGGAACAAGGCCTCAGCTTGGAAAATGATGGGGACGTCAATTACACTGATTGCAGCAGGAGATCTAAGTGAGGCATTTGGTGGCTGACAAAAATCCTCAAAGAATGACAGAACATATTTCTCAAATAAAAATCAGGAAAATGGGGCACCTATGAATGTGCATGTGAATTATGTACTATATACTTTTCGTGAGGTCAGACACGAATTCCTCTCATCCTTTCATGAACCTCTCCTCCATCTCAACTTGGTGTCTCCCCAAAGTCACTGATTTTTTTTCAAGACTTCTTATCCCGGAATCCAACCCTTTACCAAGTGTTCTTTGACAGGGATTTACTATTAACTAAGGTTGGAGAGTTGAAGGGTGTTTTTTGTTGATATTCTTCCCGGGGGACTGCATTATATTAGGCTATTTTTAAAGTCTCAAAACATTCTTTTAACATCCAAAGGAAAGAGCCTTAAAAGCAAATGAGCTGTGATTTCTTTATCCAATGCGAATAATGTTACAGGAAGTTGCGACTCTAGAAACTCAGATTTATTTGTGCTATTATCTCAAGTATTTTAGGGAGAAAAAGTTAACTTGCCAATGAGATGTTGAGCCACCTAGAAACAAAAATAAATACACTAAAATTCAATATTAAAACGAACCATTCTGATAAGGAAATGCTGCCGGTACAGATACACGCTTTATCTGATTTGTGACCTAGTTCTTGGTTTGAAAGTCACTCGGGCCGGCTTATTTGTCTCCACAGTGTTTTGATGTGCTCTGTTTTACAAGTGCTGCCTCTCATTTGCATTCCTCTATGTCCAAATTCCGGTTCAGCTATCTTTTACTGTTACCGTTCTTTTCTTCTCTTAAACAATTGTCTAAATGTCAGGTATCATAAAAGCATTTTCAAAAAAATTAAAATCACAAGCTCTAAATCCCTGGGGAAAAATAGCAAAAGGCTTTAGGATGTGATTTATCTTCATTATCCTCTGGGTACCTTTCCATTTCTAACTGCTGTCTACAGTTTAGAGGAGTAAAGAGGCATATGAAGCCTTTTTCTCTTTTTATAGTTTTTCCTTTCCCAGCTCAATCTTTTATTTAAGTTAGCAGGCCAGGGCTTTCCCCGGAAAACTTCCCCTTTTCATTTTCAATTTGGGAGAGAAGGAAAAAATATCAGGGTCAATAACATGCAATAAATGCGAGCTCTATATAGCAACAAGTACCTTTTTTTTTCACACTGTAAATCAAACGTAAGTGTGAGCAGAGACCAAATGACATTGGAAATTAGAGTTTTTGCGCCATTTGAGTAATTTATAAAATTTCCCTGCCAATGAACATGTAGTCAGGTATATTTTGCAGACTGATTGAGCTAAATTCCACTTCTGCCTCAGTCAGAGCCCCTGAGTAAATGATCAACTGTCCAAGATCTATTGCTTGTATAGACATAATAATAAGACTATAAATTTTAGTCTTCAATTTGCATGAGTGCTTCATTTAAGTAATCTTCATGTTCTGCTTTGTAGCTGTATTTCTTTCCTCTATCAGCTGCTCATTTCTCACCAGTTACACCGTGTTTAAAATACACAAGTCTTTAGTAATCAACTTAATCTACTACTGCATTCTATTTTGATTTTTCCTTCTCTAAAGGAATAAGTATAAGCTAAACTTAAATCCTAGTACAATATTAAGTCATATTATTCCAAAAGATGTATCATGTTGTCATAAAGAAATTTCCCCTTCAAAATATTAATGTGGATTATATAGGACAGACCTGACACAGCTGCATTAACCAGCCAGCTGAGAATAAATGTGTCACCCTGTATTCCACATAGTATGCGTTTTTCAGTTGCATACTCATCTGCCAAAACATATGCGTCTGAATTATGTTAAGAATCTTGGTTTAAGTCAGTCACACAATTTAAACACCTGCACATGGTCTGTATTTTCATCCCCTATTGAAAGTCTCTATTCAGCAGCAGAGATACATTTAGAAAACTCTAAGGAGAAATAAGTCTGTGGACAGTCTTCCTTAGTTATTTTCATTTGAGCTTACATACTGTCTGACCTGTTTTACTTATGTTGCAGAGACATTACAAGATCCTTTTAAATCCTAAAAAGTGGTTGAGAAAAAAAAATGTATTGTACACACACATACCCACACACTCATAAAATGGACAAATGGATGAAGTGCCAAGTATCATACATTTTTTGTGTGTGCTAATTTCTAAAGTAGAAGCACAGACACATAAAAACTATTGGCAATCCTAAAAATATGAAGGACTCCTTAGCTATAAAAAAATAATGTATGGTGTATGGAATGCACTGAGTCGATTCATTGCTTCTCAGGGGGACATTCTTATTTTGACCTATGGATAAATCAGCTAATGGCATAAAAGCTAAAATTGGACTGTCTTTCCTTAGCCTATGTGTAAATTTAATTACTATAGAAATTATTACTCAATATTCCCTAGGTGTAGGGACTTCTATAGGTTGAAGCTATATTAATAAATGATGTATTTTCATACACTGAAATAAGCTTAATTATTTATAAGATGTATTCTTTTTTTAGCAAGTATTAAACATTTGCTGCTTTTTTGGAGAAATCCCTACCTTACCTTCTTATCTTCATAGGAGATATTTTTATTTAATGTATAGTCCTACATATTACATTTTAACTGGTTCGGGAAATAATCTGTCCTTGTGGTTTTGATTCCACAAATAATGCGGAGTAAGTGACCCACAATAGGTTTGTAAGATTTTATATTTAAAAATCAATCATCTTGCCATTTTAAGCTTCACCATGTGAAGCACTTGGAAGTTGTCATTCCCATTCTTAAAGCAGCAACAAACTAGCTGGACAGATGATCAATAATTTTTCTTGTACCCATTAGAGAACTGAGGTTGCAGGGCAACTGCTACCCTGGAAACTGGAGAGACAGACCCATCCATTGAAAGACAGCTTTTGTCTGCCCACTTGGAGCGATGGCCCTGGAGACCTAACCTGATGGAAATACTGAATGTAATTTTGCCTAATTGCTGGAGGCTGAGGTGGACTGGCTGAGAGGGAACTACAAATGCTGAGTTGGTTTACTTCCAGGAACCACTTCACGTTCTCATAATGAATATCTGAAAAAGATTCCTTTGTGGCTTTAGCAGAGGGAAAGGGAAGAGTAACCATTGTGAAATAGACTCAAAGCCTTCTCAATGACACGTATATTACCTCTGAAGGAAAGAACTTGGCCGAGGCCTTATTCCAGGTAGGGAAAGAAATTCCTCCCACTCCCTTACCTCCAGCCTTCCCACCCCACCAAAAGAAAACAACAAACACACAAACAAGCAAAAACCCCAAACAGACAAGAAACATAGTCAACAGAGGTTAGAGTTTCAAGGAAGTAGACAGGGAATACTTACAAATTTTATACCCAGGGAAGAGAATAGGGAACAGGGAGAAAATGCTACTCTACTGAAAGAAACTGTTGTAGAGGTCACAGTCCAAGGACACTGGCTGACTAAAAGGGTGAAATTTTTATCAGATTATAGAATGCAGTCCTTCCCCCATACCTTATCACCACATCAATAGGGTTTCATCTGAAAGGATTTCAAAGTAAAGATTCTCTCTAAGGAGGAGTACCTAGGGAAACCCAAAGTCAACAGAGTGGACAAAAATTGGGAACATTAAAGAAATGTGAATCCTCTGTCACCTATAGCGATAGCAAATATTAAACACAGCCAAGTTCTAGCCAGATTAACATTAAATCTCACAATAAAGGTCTAAATACCTCAGCTCCTATTACCAAATAAAAGATGCCCAGCTTTGAACAAAATTATTACAAGGCATGTCAAAAGGCAATAAAATCCAACGTCTGAAAAGTAAAAGAAATAATCATAACCAAAACCAAATCTGACACATGTGGGAATTATTGCACAGGAAATTTAAAATAGCTATAATTAATATGTTAAGGGCACTATTGGAAAAACTAAATCACACAAAAATAAATGAGTATTATAAGAAGGGGTATGGCCATTATAAAAAAGAATGAAATGGAAATAATAGAAATAAAAACACATTGTAAGAAAAAATAATTCCTTTGATGAATTTATCAGTACATGGCATGGCTGAGGAAAGAATCAGTAAGCTTGAGGATTGGGTCATTGAAATAGAAATAAAAAATAAATCAGAGTAAGAAAGAACTGAAAAAAATTTCAAAACTTAAAATACACAAAATTTGAAAAACAAACACAGAACAGAGGGAAAAAAATGGAATAATCATTTAAAGTATTTAATAACTGAAAAATTTTCAAAATTAATGATAGACAACATGCCACAAATTGAGGATGCTAAAAGAGTGACAAGTAGGATAAATACCAAAACAAACAATAGCACATCTAAGCATATCATATTCAAACTGTAGAAAACTAAGGACAGAAAATCTTGAAAGAAGGCAGAGGAAAAAAACACACTTTACTTTTAGAAGAACAAGAATAAGAATTATATATGATTTTGTTATCGGTGAAAGTGAGGTATTCCTTTTCCTCCCACTGGGTGCTAGAGAAAATAATTTTCTGAGACTCACACAGGAGGATGAGTAATTCTTATTTGCATGGAATTACATCCCTCGGTTTCCAAAGTCCCATTTCCCTTAATCCAGTCCTGGATGATATGCAGTTGAGAATTCAGCAGAGCTAGGAGCAGAGCCAGTGTTCAGTTTCCATTCTGTATTTCAGCTGGTCCTGTTTAGCATTCAGCTAGTTGCAGTCCATTAGTCCATTGTGTGTGGGGTCCACATGGCTATGGACCATGTGGGGGAGTGCATAACAGTAGCAACATTACAGTTATGAAGTAGCAACGAAAATAATGTTATGGTTGGGTCACAACACGAGGAACTGTATTTAAAGGGCCAGAAGGTTGAGAACCACTGGTTTAGGAGATTAAATGTCTTCAATCTTCCCATGCTTATAGTGGCCATGCCTACTCTGGCCATTGACCTGTTCCCAAGTGAGACTGACAAACAAGCATCTTCCCTCTGTCACCCAGACTTTACTGGGCATGCACTTAAACTGCAGCCTCCGGGGAAATCTACACAAATGAGTACAATATTTGGCCTTCCCTTTGCTCCTTTCTAGTTATTCATAACTAGTTTAGATTACAATGGTATCAATTCCTTGTTGGATTCCATGCAAGCAAGAAGAGAATATAATAAACACTTAAAATTTTGGAAAAAAACAACAACCATAAATTCTATAGCCAGTAAATTTATATTTCAAATGTAGAGAAATAAAACAACTCCAAAAAGTTAAAACAAAATAAACACAAGGGGATTCATTGTCCACAGACCTGCCTGTAAGAATGTTAAAGAAGAATGACTAAAAAATGGATCTACTTAAAGAAAGAAAGAGCATCAAATAAAGAGTAAATGAAGGTAAAATGAAGACTTTTATTATTTTACTAGAGGCCCAGTGCAGGAATTCGTGCATGGGTGGGGTCCCTTGGCCTGGCCAGCAATCAGGCCGATTGGGGCTCCTGGCCGGGGAGGGATTGTAGGAAGGTTACAGGGCGTGTCTTGCCCAGTCCCAATTGGCTGTATCCCAGCAGCAAGCTAACCTACCAGTCAGAATATCTGCCCCCTGGTGGTCAATGCATGTCATAGCAACTGATTGGATACTTAGCATATTATGCTTTTATTAAATAGGATGTTAATTGATATAAAAATAACTTTGTTTAAAGCAATAATGTAATAGTAGTAACGTATTAGTTGATTATAACATATGATGATGTGAAATGGAAGGCATCAATGTCACGAGGGATAAGAGGGAAGAATTTGGAATAATCTGTTATAAGTTACCTGGCCTATATGTGAAGAAATACAGTGCTATTCAAGGTGGATTCAGATTCGTTGAAAATGTTTGAGAAACTCTCACAACCTAGAAGAGACCAAGTAATGAGATAAGGTTTTAAAAAAAAAGCAAAAAGTATGCTATTACATTTCTTAGGCTCCACACAGATCTGTAGACAAGTAGGAAGACATTGGTTTGTCTTCCTTCACATACTTAACAATTTCCCTGTCTTATATGCAGCTAACTTGGTCAAAATGGTAAAATTCAAGTGAAGCCTATTCAAAAGTCTCTCATTTGAATGATTTGAAAATATATTTAAATAGGTCATTTTTTTTGATTCAGATACATTTTTAATGTTTCTTGCCTTGCTAGATGATTTGAAAAATGTCCACTAAAATGGCCAATTTTAGGTTGATTTCTGATAGCTGAAAAGAATCTTTAGAGTCAGTAGATCTGATGAATCCTTAAAATCCGTAGTTTTAAAAATGCCAAATTGATGCCCTAGCCAGTTTGGCTCGGTGGATAGAGCTTCAGCCTGTAGGCTGAAGGGTCCCAGGTTTGATTCTGGTCAAGGGCATGTACCTTGGTTGCGGGCACAACCCTGGTGGGGAGTGTGCAGGAGGCAGCTGATCGATGTATCTCTCTCATCAATGTTTCTGATTCTCTATCCCTCTCTCTTCCTTTCTGTAAAAAATCAATAAAATATATAGTTTAAAAAATGCCAAATTGACATGTCAGTTCAGATGCCTCTAGATAGGAATAGGCAACCATACACAATATTAAAAAAAATTTATGACTGGGACCACATATAAGAAATTCTGTGTGTGTGTGTGTGTGTTTTAAATCTTAATTATTCTTGACAGAGGAATTGGGAGTTTTTAAACACAAATCTTACTAATTTGTCTTTTGCCCTTATTACTCTTTAACTTAAAAAAAAAAAAAAGGCGTGGTGTTTTTGGTGATTAAACTCAATGGCCCTGGGATACCTGAAGTTAGAAATCATCACCTGAGAAAAGCAGGAGGGATATGACACGAGTCATATCTTAGCTTTTTTAAATGGTCGTTTTGCTCATGCACCATTCTAAACATCTATATATATAAAAGCCAAGCGACCAGAACGACTGGAATGACTGGAACGACTGGAATGACCTGTGGCTATGATGTGCACTGCAGCAGGACAACTGATCGATCAGGTGTGGGGCTGGCTCGCCAACCTCCTGAGCTCCCTCCCTCCAGCCGGCCGAACCCCACCCATGCACACATTTGCGCACTGGGCCTCTAGTGTTTGTATAATTTTCTTTGAGAAAATTGTACAATCTCCTGTACATAGGAAATTTAAAGAAAGTCAGAAACTGGTGGCCTTTATAATAAATTAGGCTCAGATATGTACTTTTTTGGGACTTATATGGGTGATTTCTTTAGTTGCCAGAATTTAAGAATCAGAATATTTCCCATATAAATCTGAATTTTCAGTTTCTTTGAAGAACTAAGATACTGGTCAATAGCACTCTCTGAAATGGATTGTTGGAGCTTCCTGGTTCTAGTCCCATTTTATAAGGCCATTGGGACTACATAGAAACCAGTTCCTAGAAAAGGATCCTGCGAAATTAATGAACAATATTGATTTTCTGTAATATTTAAGTGAAAAAAGCCCATAGCTTTCATATCTATAGGTTTAGAGAAGAATGGCACCATTATAAATCGACTGCTTCTATTAAAAATCAAGTAAATGTTCATAAACACATTTTTTATCTCTTCCATTCTTTCACCCCCATAACTTTTGATTCCAAAATGCTCTTTCAGCAGATATTCATGTATAAAGCTTGACTCACAAAATTGTTAACCTGTCCTTAATTTTTCTCCTGCTACACAGAAAAAATAATTTAATCTAATATTTAATGAGTTTTCTTATATTGACCTCTTCTTTTATTTGAACTGTGCTATCTCATAACTTTTATACTACCAGCATTATATGGTTTTAAGATTCTATTCTAGAATCACAGGTTACCTATTCTTTATAATGTATGACTTTTAAAATGTAAACAGGAATTAGTGAAGTATCAAAAGTAGACACAAATATAAGTGATCCTTTAGTTCACAGGTCTGAAATATTTATTTTTAAAAAAATTAGTTATAAACAGAAATACAATTATTATAATAAGGTCACATCCATTAATCCATATTTCACTTTTTTACTTCTCATGATTGTCTAGCTTTTCCCTGCATTTTATTTATACAATTTGAAGTTTGAGTATCAGTTTTTCTATTTGCTTCATAAAAAATAGAGATGTTTCCCTATGTCAGTCGAGTTGTCCTAATTTAGCAAACTGTCAGTGAGAATTTGTCAAAAAAAGTTTATTCTTCTCTAAAACTTTGGATTCATATTGAATAAACCCATTGACTTATGTTCCAATTGACATTGGAATTGTTTATATTTTTTTAAAAATTTGATCACAAATATAGTGTTGACATTTCCAAAATAGATGTACCCAAATTTAGTGCAAAATTGCTCAAATTAACTCTTAGAATATGCTATTTAGTTGCAATGATTTAACATGTATAATATAATAAAACACCAGAGGCCTACTGCATGGATTCGTGCACTGGTGGGATCCCTCGGCCTGGCCTGTGCTCTCTCACAATCCAGGACCCCTCAGGGGATGTCAGATAGCAGGTTTCAGCCTGATCCCTGCAGGCCTGATCCAGACAGGAGGGAGACAGATCTTATAAGTTGAGCATCTGTCTCTGGGTGGTCAGTGTGTGTCATAGCAACTGGTCGACCGGTTGTTTGGTCGTTTGGTCGTTTGGTCACTTAGGCTTATATATATATATATAATTATTATAATTGATGTGTGTGTTCCATTTACCTCAAACTTCTAATTTAATATGACTATGGAAAAAAAAATAGCAGAAGTAAATAATATGTAAAAGTCTATTTTAAAAAGTAAACAAAACAGGGCTGTAACAAAAGATTAGAACACAAAATAATCATCACTTTCACACTCTCATACCCTCCATACTGCCCCCTCACTCAGGGCCCCATGCAAGTTCTGTATAACCCATAGACTATGAGGAATTCAATTAAAAATGCACAATAAACATTGCGTTAAATGATAGTTAAACACTCTCCTTTGGAAAAAAGGAGATTATTTTATTAATGAGTGTTTAGTAAATAGGTTATTAATTTCAATATTGCTTATTAATAATACAGAAGTTTTACACTATGGGGACATTGACAGCACTTGAGAAATGCCTCAATCATGTTAAAATTAACAATAGTTCTAGTCTTTTTAAAATATATTTTCATTATTTGCAAATCATTTGTCTAACATGTGTTTAATCCTCACAAAAACAAAGTATATCTATCTATCTATCTATCTATCTATCAATTGTATATATATGTATAATATATATATATATTTCTCTACCTTTAGGTAGTTATGCCATGTGCCTAATGTCTCATTAGAGATAAGTTAGGAAAAAAACTAGTTTTTAAAATGTTGTGTTTGTTTTTTATTTAGACATGCATTTATTAATCACCTGCCTTTTGCCAAACAGTTTTCTTGAGTTCTGGGAGGTAGAAAAATAAATGAAGACACTGAATTTGCCCGCAGGGAGATCACAACTTCTTCGAAGGGACTGATTTTTTTAACTGAAACATAGTGGGAATAGGACATGCACCATATAAAGCTATGTGCAAAGCAGTGATGTGCTGGAGAATGAACTCTGGAGGGGTGGCGATGGGGTGTCAAGAGAGCATTTCTATGACAATTTCCATGGTGTAAATATTCCCACCATACTTGATTTTAAGCTCCTAGCAGTTTAAAAATCAGCTTGAAAGTGTCTGAACATTCAATAATCAGCTTTCACAAGTGGGTTATCAGATGGCTTCAGTTCAGCCCTGGAAGTGCAGCCGAAGCATAAGGGAGGCAGCAGTGAACTTTGCCTGGAATGGAGGTGAGAGAGGATTCAGAGTCGGGAGAATCGGAGCTAATGCTTGAGGATGAGCAAGATTGGAGGGCAGAGAACAGGAAGAAGAATGGTCAATGTGATGGGAATGTTATCTGCTAACTCATGGTGTGCTAGGGCTCCAGAAGCTGAGTGTTACACTGGAGCCAGACTGTTGAAAACCTGTAATACTGCAGAAGGAATTTTGATTTCTTTAGATAGTAAATGGGACTCTGCAGGAGCTCACAGAAACTATTTGAGGAACAACTAACAAAATAGCCCAAGCGTAGATGGATTCTGCCAAATGCCCAGACCTTCTCCAAACATGGCAACTTAGCTTTGAATAGGAATTTGATAGTGTGACTACTATCTATCTCCTCCTTTCTCTTATGTCCTCCACTGTACTTATCTGATTAAGCAATATAATGGATAAAATATATAGTGTGAGATTTAGGAGATTGGAACCAGTTCTTAAAAGAATATTAAAATGCAATGTTAAGCAATAAGTGCAAAATTTTACCAATTTGGAAGTGTTTGTAAAAATTTCTGGTCATGAAATATTTCTTTAGACTAAATCATCTAAGTGGTTTTCCAATTGTTGCAGTTATCTATGTAGATGATTTTTACTAGTGCAAATTTTATCATATTTGTAAATAATAGAGTTCTTAGATTAAATATTCATATTATCTCAGTAAAGTCAATCTTCCTTGCTTGATATTATCTCTTCATGCCACATTTAGAAAACATGTGGACAAAAATTATCTGTTTCTGATGTATTAGTCCTTTCTGAGGCAAAATTGTAAGGAAGGAGAGAAAATATTCAGATATGGAGTCAAAGTGATTTTTTAGTTGGTTTCATAGGTATTGAAAGTTTCAAACTTAGTGATTTTATATAACATATAATACTAGGGGCTTGGTGCGTGATATTCATGTACTCAGGGGGTCCCTCAAGCCTACCCTGTACCCTCTCATAGTCTGGGAGCCCTCGGGGGATGTCTGACTGATGGCTTAGTGCTGTTTAGGGCTTCTGGATGAGCAGCTATCCCCCTGTGGGAGCACACTGACCACCAGGGGGCAGCTTCCGCATTGAGTGTCTGCCCCCTGGTGGTCAGTGCGCATCATAGCCATTGGTCATTCTGCTGTTCAGTTGATTTGCATATTAGCCTTTTATTATATAGGATATGTTTTCCATCTGGAAAAAGGATAGCCTTATAATCCATTATTACAAAATCATCTACATTTTAATAATAATTTTATTGATCAAATGTTTTTCTTATTAATCTGTTGATGGAAAATAAAAACAGATTGCCATAAAGACTTCCATGTACTCCTTACATGGTTTACATTTCTTTTAAAGAGTTTATGAAGCAGGGTCAGGCACTCAGAATTTTTACTCCTGGATAAATAATCTCTGTGATTTGTGTGTTTAATGGACTGCCACTAACAATAATATTTTGCCTGGTTTCATTTAAGTTTCATACTAGGAAGTTGATTTTTTAATGGAAGTAAATAAGTTTCTCAAAGAAAAGTATAATTCGGATCAAATAAAGACCATTTATCAAGAATTGTTTTCCTTTCAACACTGTGGTCTCTCCAGATGCTGTTTTCCTAATGACCCTCTATCCCCATTCTAATCTTGCTGGTTGGCAAGCTGAAAGATTTATAATCCATCTCTAAATCTATATCCTATATGTTGGGAGAATTTTTATTTTCTATCTAGTCCATTTGGAACTAGTTAGAAGTTTAATGACCATAATTGTGAGGACAGCAGAATTGTTAACATTGTTTAAAGGTCAATATAATTATGAAACTACATACATATAGTTCCCATAAAAGCAATTGTAACAGCTCACTCATTAAGTCACCCTTTAGTTCCTTTTAATTTCAATAAACACAAATGCATCAAAGCTTACTGAACTCACAAAATGAATGATTGGAAAGTTCTTCAAGCCAATCAGAAAACTTCTGAAAACACTGGGTCTTAGACAATTTTTCCTTAGCAAAGTATTGATGACATGTTTCCAAAATCTGAAACAAATTTTATGTCATAACTATAAGATGATATATACAACTATCTTCAGGTAAGGGATTCAGTTCAGGAATTCACACTATTGCATTTGTAAATTAAACAGGAAGTGCATTTGCTTAGATTTTACCTGTATTGGAGTGTTATACTGGGAGATATCTTCCAAATGACCCTTAGATTTTTCCTTCCTAAGAAATAAATTTTTTCTAACTTTATCTATTGATTATTTGAAGGCCAAAATATTTGTTTCTAGATACTCTGTATGAACATTTATTTCCTAAAATATTGCTTAAAGTGAGAAGTTACTTTTGAGTAGAGAGCTAAGTGTTTGAGATGGATTATTTTTTGAGGATGGAGTTAGGTTCAGTCTTTTATTCGCATTTCAACTTTAAATTTGGCAGTTGACAAGCATTTTATTTAACTAAACATTTCAATCAAAGAATGTACTACAGATAATGTTGGCAGAGAAATTCTTCTACATCTGTTCAATTCTGAGTTCTAATCTAAATACCTGTTATTTTTTTAAAAGTATATGACTGCTTTTATGTTAAAAGTATCAATTTATAAACTTCTGAACTTTTTCATTCTTTTACCTGTTATTTCCTGCAATTTCAATAAAAACCTACAAAAATTAGGTTTCTACTTTTCCCCCTAGTTTGGTAAGACTTAGCAAATACCAACTTGCAAACATTTACTTGTATGATTTCTATAACTTTTCTCAATAAATATCAAAATGATAAAGTTGCTTTTTTAGTTATCTATGCATGTGTGTGTGTGTGTGTGTGTGTGTGCAAGAGTAGGAAAGAAAGAGACAAAGACATTAAGAAAGACTGAAATGAGAAATAAATATATGATTTTCTAAAAATAAAATCAATGTTTAAAATATTTAATACAGAAGTTTGTCAAATCAGGCAATGTAATGCATTTATTTCAAAGAATTAGTCTGTATTAAGCATACTATTTCAGCCTGGCTGGTGTGGCTCAGCGGTTGAGCATCAACCTATGAACCAGGAGGTCAAGGTTTGATTACTGGTTAGGGCACATGCCTGGATTGCAGCTTGATCCCCAGTGGGAGGCATGCAGGAGGCAGCCGATCAATGATTCTCTCTCATCATTGATGTTTCTATCTCTCTCTTCCTCACCCTTCCTCCCTGAAATCAATAATATTAAAATTAAAGAATACTACTGCAAATTCTGCCATTCTAGACAATGTCTACATAAGGCACTTTATGAGAAACCTTAGCTCTTGAATTGGGATACTAGATTAGCAGCATTCTGTAGCCTATTTCTGTAGTATAAGAATGCCTGTTATAGACGACAAGGTGAAATTTTTCCTATAGTGTTGATTTTCCTCTTTTTGCCCTTACCCTTTCTCTTGTCACCTCCCGTTTCTAGTATCATTATTTAGAAAACTCTTACTTGTCAAGTGTTGAGGAGTTTGACTGTATACACACGAATATTGTGAATATTTCCATATGATAAATGGCATGAAGCTGTCAAAACATCAGTGGTTTTTGTTTTTATCTTGTAAACCCAAGAAGGTGATTTGGTGCTGTGAATCTATAAGACTTTAGAATCACATAGGCTTGAGCTCAGATTTAAGCTTTGCTATTTTTTCATTAGTTCAAGCTTTACAAATGAAAAAAAAGCTTTATTCTTATGTAATTTATAAACATGTAATTGATTTCAATATAATTTATATGCAATACACTTCACCCTTTCCATTCAGTGCAACCAACAACACTATCTATTTTTAGAACATTCTTATCACCCCAAAGAGAAAACCCATACATGTTTGCTGTCAATCTCCCTTCCCAAACCACCATCCCACCCCTTGGAAATCACAAATCTATTTCTGTTTTGGCTTATGCTGAGCATTTCATATGAATGGCATCATACAATATGTAAGCCTTTGTGATTAGCTCCATTCACTTAGCATGGCATTTTCCAGGTGTATTCATGTTGTAGCATGAACCAGTTCTTCTCTCCCCATGGATCAATAATATCTCTTTGTGTTTTCATTTCTACTTACCTCAAAGTGTTTTCTAATGTGTCTTTTGAAATTTTCAATGATCCTATGTAATAAAAGGGTAATATGCAAATTGACCCTAACAACAGAATGACTGGGAATGACTGGTCACTATGACACACACTGACCACCAGGGGGCAGATGCTCAGTGCAGGAGCTGCCCCCTGCTGGTCAGTGCGCTCCCACAGTGGGAGCTCTGCTCAGTCACAAGCCAGGCTGACAGCTGCCAGTACAGCAGTGGTGGTGGGAGCCTCTCCCGCCTCCTCAGCAGCGCTAAGGATGTCTGACTGCAGCTTAGGCCTGCTCCCCAATGACAAGTGGACATCCCTTGAGGGCTCCCAGGCTGCCAGTGGGATGTCTGCCTGACAGCTTAGGCCCAATTCCCCAGGGAGCGGGCCTAAGCCAGCAGGTGGTCATCTCCTGAGGGGTCCCAGACTGCGTGCGAGAGGGCACAGGCCGGGCTGAGACCGCCCCCCCCCCCCAAGTGCACAAATTTTTGTGCACCAGGCCTCTAGTATATTGATAATTAAAGAGTGTGCTGTTTATTTTCCACCTATTGGGAATTCACCAGATTTCATTTTAAATTAACTTAATTCCATTGTTATCCAAGAACAAATTTTTAAATGGTTCAGTATGTTTTCTGGTCTAATACATAATCTTGACTTATGCATCAAGTGACTTAAAATCTGGTCTTTCTTCCATCACTATTAGGTTGTGAAATATGTACAACTTTTAAAGTTTCTTGGCCTCAATTTTCCTAGCTGTTGTGGTGTGAATGTGAGTTCTAAGTTTCTATGATTAAGAAAAAGCATGTGTTTTCTTTGTTTTCTGGAAGTCCTTTGTTTAGCTTTCAGTAGAACAGGGAATGATCTTTCCCAAGTTGCCAAAGCTATGCTTTCTTATGAGGAAACATAATTTCCCTTCTTGCATTTTTATTCTATTTTATCTTGCAGTTCCCCATATTCATTATATTAATGTGCCTTTGCTGGCATCCTTTGTGGCTAGGAAATATACCAAACCTCATGAAGAATGTGGTAGTGTATTTTTAACCAAAGTATATAGATGTGTCTCCAGTAATCTATAAATATATTTAGCATGTTTTATTTTAATTTAATTACAATCCATTTAGAATTGATTGTGGCCCTTTCTTCTCTCAAATGTGGCTTTGGTATATGCTCAGTATAAGAGACATTTTCCTAAATATAATCATATTTTTATCAAGTGAATATATCATTTAGATCTCTGCAAACCCCCAAATGTTTATATACTGTGCATTTAGTTTATCCTGACAATAAAGAGGTTGAAAATATAACTGTAAAATCTGGTGTTATTTCTAGAAAGTTCACCTTTAAATAAAAATATTGTTTGCATATGTCTATTTTGTGTGCTATTTATTTGCTTATTTCTCTTTCATACTCAATTTTACTTACAAGTTTAATTTTAGAAAATAAATTTTTAGGTCTCTACGGCTTTATTTAGTTTAAATTTCTTTTTTTGTCACTTAAATTTTAGAGATGAAAAGACTGCACAATTTTATATAGAAGTATTATAAATTCGTTGTCAGACAAATAAAATGAGAAAAAGTGAGGAGAGAGTAGGACTAGATACTTAAAAATAACATGAATCTCTAATAGTCTTTGCTAAGATGATAAGGTTTGAGTATGCTAATATTGACAGCTAACTCTTCTATAACTTAAAATACTGCCAGGCACCATTCTAAGTCCTTTACATATACTAATCCAGAAAATTGCCCTATATGCATTTTTCAATCTTCACAACAACCCAGTGAGGTGGCTAAAGTTATTATCCTCGTTTTACAAATGAGGAAGCAGAAGCACATTGAGGTTACATTTTTCCTAAAGTCACAGGATGGTACTCCTAACCGCTGTGGATGTCCACAGACCATAACGATACAGGGCATTGGAGGAGGAGACCAACACAGAGGCCCTTGGCCTCCCTGGGCTTGCACTGCCCTTTCCTCCTTGTTGTTTTAGGTTTTCGGGAAAATTAATTCTCTGTCGCATTCAAGTATACAATCAGGCTGATCTTCATGCTCTGGCTGCATGTTGAGCTCTTGTTCTCCTCACTCTCCATCTTAGCTGAGTTTTAAAGCAAATACGTTAGGTGGAAAAATCTGGCTGACTGAGCTCCCCCATCAATTTTAAACACTTCAATTTTCCAAGTCAACATTCATTTTGGTATTACTTGAGACACATTTAAACTTTTGTTATTGTAACATATTCCACAGATTTTTATATGACTTTGAGTTCATTTGGGAAAACAACAACAACAACAACAGAATACCCAAAGGATTTATCTCCCTGTATGTCTTATTGTGGCCCATTTCTTTCTCTAGGCATAGCACTTACTGCCTATGTTAGACAAGCAACTATATGTGACTTCTACTGGCTGAGAAAAGGAAAAGTGTAAAAATAGTTCATGCAAATACTAGAATTAATTTGATAGGACAGGACAGGCTGATAATTAGGGCCTGATGGTATATATATATATATATATCTCCTCTCCCCGCTCCCCAACCCAAAGGTAAAACCATGGTAGAAAGTTACAAGATGACTGGCCTTCAGGAAATCTTTGCCTATCAAAATAAATGATGGAAGGGAAAACTATTTCATGTCTTTATTGTTTACTTATTAAATAAAACTAAATCTGTAAACTGCTTTATTAACATTATTTTGCTAGTTTCCATAGGTACCTTTTGAAGCGAGATAGCTTTCCAGCTCCATTTAAAACTAATAAATCAGACATAACTAAAACGTAATACCTCTGCTTCTTAGAAGAACCAGAACACACTCCAATATATACACATATACACGTAAACCACACACATGTGTGCATTTCTGAGGTTGTTGTTAGGATTCTGAGGCCATTCTAAAGTCTTATTCTTCCTGATTCTTCATCCCAATTGGAGCAGGAGATGGAGGTTCTGTGACTGCTTCCTCAATGCTGTGACTTTCTTTTTTTTTTTTTTAAAGGATTTCTTTTTTTTAAAATATATTTTATTGATTTCTTACAGAGAGGAAGGGAGAGAGATAGAGAGTTAGAAACATCGATCAGCTGCCTCCTGCACACCTCCCACTGGGGATGTGTCCGCAACCCAGGTACATGCCCTTGACCGGAATCGAACCTGGGACCCTTCAGTCCGCAGGCCGACGCTCTATCCACTGAGCCAAACCGGTTTCGGCAATGCTGTGACTTTCTAATATCATCTGGACATATTTAGCCACTAATTATTTTATTAGAAACTGTTGAGCATGCATTTGATGTCAGGCATTGTACTGGAGCTCTATGAATAAAAAATCAATTAGGGTCACATCTTCATGGATATGACGTGAGGAAAACAAAGCAAATCTTAATCAGATAGAATTGCAAATGAATGTAAAATTTCCACTGTGATTCAATGTGCTAAGGAAGACCAAAGTACAATGCTTTTAGAATCTACAATATCTGAGATTCAATCTTGCCAGAAGGCTAGATTTGTGCAATCTAAAGGAGGACGGAGGGTAAGCTGGTGAGAGTAAACAGTATGAACCATCAAGTAGCCTACTTGAGAAGTGGAAAAATAAGCAGAGATATGAATAACAGTGGAGATAAGCCCTGTGGTTACCTGTGAATGGAGTATTCCAAAGGAAGAAAAATGAAATGCTCTCTTTGAAGAATCTTGTGTGAAGTAGTGTGCTTCACATATTGAAGGTGACTCAGAGGAGGCCAGTGTGGGAGGGACAAGATAAGTCTGTGTAGTTACAATGATTCTCCTCTTGACCAACCTCTAGCCAATCTCTTCTGAGCCACCTTCTCTACTCTTGTTATGCCCAGATTTCAAGATTCCCAAGAAACCACATCAGGGAGCCAGCCAATCCGATGCAAAAGCATAAGAATCTGTATTTCAAGCTAGCTTGAGCTCCCCTCCACCAGACTCACCAACACAACGGCAAACCAAGTGGCCGAGAGACAGAACCCCGCCTAGAGACAGGTTTTAAAGGGGGGATTGGAGTAAGGGGAGGAGAAAGGACTGTGCTCTGCCGATTGGCCAGGCGCAAGTCGATGTCTTGTTCCTGGGTGTGGCTAGCAGAGTCTTAGACTTCCAGGAAGAAGCTCCTTGCCAAGCACGTGGCCAAGGTAAGATGGAGGACATAGCCCTTACCCTGGGGCAAGATGGAGGGTGTAGCCTTTACCCTGGGGCAAGGTGGAGGGCCTAGCCCTCGCCTTTTCACTCTGACCAGATGTTGATAGAGTTTATAACAGCTCAAAGTGGCATCCCTAAGGTGACCCTGGCTCCCTCAGAGAGCCTGCAGGAGAAATCTCTAAGCTGACAAAAGAATGTACTGTTTGTTGTATCCAACGTCTGTCTATAAGTGCGAGGGTAGGAGACTAACTACCACGAGTGCCAATTAGCAAGCCCAGATGGGTTTCACATGTCTTCCTACTTTTTGTAAATTTTTACTTCTTGACCCTGCTTAAGCCCTGCTTTTCCTCCTCCCTTCTTCCTCTGTCTCCTTTTAAATACCCAGGCACCTCTGCACAGATGGGAATGAAGCTCTTTTCTTTGTTTTTTGTCAATAGTTATCTAAATAAAATCTGTTTCACCACTTTATCGTGTCTGGTTGTGTTTATCTTTGAAAGAGGTAGGACACAAAATCAGATAGATATATTAGATGAGAGTCTGGTCACAGTGAAGATTGAAATCTATGATAAGAACTCTGGATTTGATCAAAGACTACATTTTCCCATCTAAAGCTGGAACACTGGGGCTGTCATGCCTGAACCTCTCCACTCAAGCTGTTGCAACTGAACTGTCTCATAGCTGAGCTGTATCACAGTGAGCTGTTGTCACTAAAGTCTCCCCACTTCGTGGCACCCCAAATTTGGGAATTCCTGGTGGCATTAAATCGGTGGTGAGAAATCTTTGGTTGATAAGTTTCTAAACCTTCTTTGCTCTTTCCTCTACTTCCTATCACATTTTATCCCCATTGTGTCCTATTTGTTAGGCATATCCGGGACAGGTATACCTAATAAATATTGATAAGTGAATGAATCTCTTCCCATATTTCCTTTTTTTTTTTTTTTGCATTTTCTCATCACTGGCTCCATAGTCCATGGGCTTCCAATTGGGATCTATACTTGCTCCCTGAGATCTTGCCTCTTGCCCCTTACCTGTAATAGGACCTATCATTCTAGCAGAAAGTTCCTAAATGGGACAAACTTCATTGCATCCACACCAATGAAAGCTCATTTTTCCTCTTTCAATAAATAATAAGTATTTATTGACTAAAAAAACAAACAAACAAACCTCTGGATTTTACTTAGAATTAAGTAGGGATTCATTATAGGCTTTAAGCTGAGAACAGGAATAAGAGTTATGTTTTCAAAGAAACCACCTAACTGGTGTTTGGAGAAATACCTCCAGATGAGCCAGGGCAGAACTGGGGAGACCAGTTAAGCAGCTGTTTCAGTGATCCCAGCTATAGATGGTGGTGGGTAATCTAAGACAATAGTGGTGGAGAAAATGTGAAATGATAACTTTCCAATACACCTGAAGATAGTGCTAGTTGGATTTGCTAATATATTGTGGGAGTTAGATTGTAATATGTGAGGGACATTGATGCATGTAAGGAAAAGTAAATATAATTTTACAACCTGCTCAAATATCTGTGTCAAATGTATAAAGGATTATGATGTCTTTCTGAAACAAATATTCCATAGAAGAAAAGACATCAGTAGCTAATTAGTAAAATAAGATATATAGTATGTATTTTCCATTTGAATTTTTATGATTATTCAAAAGTAGTAACTAATGACAAAAAACAAATTCAGTGGAAAATTTAACAGAGAACAATGAAAAGACAATATTGTTGAGGACTCTCTTATATAAGACTAGAGGCCCAGTGCACGGATTTGTGCACCAGTGGGATCCCTCGGCCTGGTCTGTGGGAATTGGACCAAAACCAGCTTTCCAACATCTCCTGAGAGGTCCCGGATTGCGAGAAGGCACAGGCCAGGCCAAGGGACCCCACTGGTACACAAATCCATGCACCGGGCCTCTAGTATGCATATGAGTTCTTTGGTTAATCTCTTCCTGCCCTCCCCACTCCCAAACTCTGAGATTCATCAGTCTGTTCCATGTTTCCATGCCTGTGGTTTCTGCTCCTGTGTTGAGCATCTGCCCCCTAGTGGTCAGTGCATGTCATAGTTACCGGTAGGATGGTCAGACTGTTGGCCGGTCACTTAGGCTTTTATATATATAGATGTCCCATTCTGTTCCCAAAGAAATACTTGTGTTTTCAAGACATTAAGAGAAATAAGAATATGATTTAAAGTTTTTATTTTTAGAAAATGTATATCTCTGTATGAAAAACAAATTCAACAAGTCAATTGTATCATAAACTGGAAATTAAGTTTCTAGTTTGGTAATCTTAGTTTTGGAAAGCAGAACAAAAAACTAGGATGTCTGGAAACTTTTAAAAAGACAACTCATGCCAAAAAGCTTTGCTTTCTTTAAAATTATTTGTAGTTGGTAAAATAAACGGCATCCAAAATTTTATTAAGTAGCACACATTTATGATTCTTTTCCAGGTACTAAGAATAATTATGCATTTCTTTCATTCATCAACTCATCCAATATTATCCAATGACCATGGAGATTTGCTTAATGTATTCCTTATCTTTGCAATGGAAAGGACATGTATCTGAAACTTAAGTAGGGAATGGTTTGAAAGAACATGTTCTATTTATAGTTGAATAATTTTAAAAATGTATTATTTTTATAATGCAAAATACAGAAAGGAAATGTCAGAGAATGTATTTCAAATGCTTAATTGAAAGTCTGAATTCATACTAACCAAGAAGTTTCTTCAAGAAAGTTAAAGTGTAGGAGTGTGCCATTTTTATGCGTATCCAAAAAAACAGACTTTGAAGGATTTCATATACTTGACAACAGATGGACCTAAGTTGAAATCCTGCTTCTATCACTATAAGTTCTGTCACATTAAACATGATATGCAATTTCTCTGAACATAGGTTTTCTCAACTCTGAAGTGAGGTTCATAATATTAATTACATCAGATTCTTATAAGAATTTAATAAGATATATAATTGAGTGCTTTCTAAATTTAATTGAAAGGTTCTAATTCAGTAAATATAAATTTTTTTTGGGGGGGTCTTAAGAACTGTCCAGTACTTTAAAAAAAATAAATATTACAGTTTTTTAATAGCTGTATCACTGTTGGTACTGTTACCTTGCTTTAAAAACTTACATTCACATTTCATGCAAGACATAAAACTCAATGAAATCACTGTTTATAATATGTAGACACCTACATAAATTAGTGAATTTGTTTACCCCCAATTTTTTCTCTTATTGAGTTTCAGTCACTGGGTTTATTGCTAAAGAGACAATGAGGTACATACATTAAAACATACTTGCTTTGTGCCTGTCAAGACTGATTTGAAAGGCCATTTTGACAGAACAGTATCCTTTTTTTATAACTTATGCTTTCCTATATGTTTCTTTAAAGTGCTATCCAGAAAAAAACTAACAGCATTTTGAAGGTCAGTATTCCTAAGTCACATTTACTGACCTTTTATAAGACCAATTTTCCTTACCCCACACTTACACATGGCCTAATGGAATTATAGATGTACATAAATTCTGCTTCCCTCACATTTATGAACAGTCATTATGACATGGCTGGCTCTAAATTCAACTGGAGGGGATGCATTGTATTTGCACGAGCAATCCCAACTGGATGAAGATGCATACAATGGAAAGTTTTCTTCTTCTTCTTCACCAATGCTCCAAGTTAAATCTTCTTTACCTGAAGTTTTCAAATTTACAGGTTGCTTCCTACCATTATATGTTCATGCAGTTAAAAATCATATTCTTTCTGGTTAATTCTCCTTCCTTCTATCAGGCTTAAAAACTTCCTCCTCCCTCTTTAATTTTCTCACCTGAGACTTCACCCTTTCAGAGTGAAGAGACAGGTCATTGGGGGAGGGAACATGGTCTTTAAGAATACAGGCTACTATTGAACCCTTTCTGTCCATTGTTGTTGCTTGTCTTGGTTAACACTGGTGTCTACATATTATAAAACAGCCAGTAATAGTCAAACTCTCCTATTGGGCACGTGTGAAAATTCCAGAGAGGGTTCTGGAGGGAGCCTCTCCACTGGCCAATTCCCAACATTTTTTTCTTTTTCTTTATGGGAGTGAAACTAGGCAATCTCTAGAAATGCAAAGAAGAGTTTCTAACTAAACTTCTGGAAGTCAAGATGGAGCCTAAGATGCAAATCTTTCCTTGTATCTCATCTTTATTCTGTGGAAGTTGGTTTATTCTTTTTCCACATGTCATAAAATATAGTTGCTGACATCTCCTGAATATTATATCTTAGAATTCTGCTGGCAACAAAGAATGCTGTGACTCTTTTTGGAGTCTAAAAATCCCTAGAAACATTTTTATTGGATAAATAGACTCAGGTGCTTACTACAGGACAAATCAACTGTGGTCAAAGGGTGAGGTAATGTACTAAATAGAAGTTCCTATGATAAACTTCTGAAATTAATAGAGGAGGGTGCATATTAACTAGAGAAAGGTAAATTTATTACAAAAAAAAAAATCATGAATTCCCACCAGTACTTATTCTTTGCTAGTGCTGGACCCTGGGCTACATGATTTGATATAATTAATGTACACAAAAATTTGAAGCCAGTATTCCTATTACTTAAGAATATCCTAAGATTAAGAACCTTAATGGAGATAGCTATCAAATTGCCAAGGTAATTTGTAAAGCTATGTTTTTCTCTTAAGTTAGATTTCTTTACTTTCTCCTGGCCCGTGGTTGAAATGAAAGACAGTTCTTAACATCTTCCTTCTGCACACATTAGTCTTGCTTATCCTGAAGAGCCACACAATACTGACCCACAGTTCATAAATCCCTAAGTTGTATCAAATTTCTTACTATCACTGACATCATAAATCCTAGCAGGAAACTGATCGGAAAAATGTGTTTCTAGAGGCTTTTATCTACTAATAAGCTTTATTCATGTCAAACATTTGCAATATCAGAATCTGCTACAAATAATATTTTAAACTTTAAATTTGCACATAGTATGGCCTTTTTTAGAGATATAGACACTTCTTATCTGGATTGGAGAATTGGTCTTTTATGAAGAGCTCATAGTCCAATGAAAGAGGAGTGTAAGTTGTGTGTGCAGGGTTTGTATTTTAAAAACACAACAAAACAGAGGTAAGAATGTCAAGTTAAATAAAACTCTCCCTCTTGTCAATGAGTTCGAGGTGCATATGGCTAAAATATCAAGTCAAGCTTTTCCTGTATGTGCAGCAGCTTATTAAATGACAAAGAACCTGAGAAATCATGAACTTTCATTGTTCATTTTTTTCTCTTTCTTAAGGTTCTTTTGCATTAAGTAGAAAGTGAAGCCAGAATATGGAGCACAAGTCCCAGTGTAAAAACTCATCTATTTCTTGGACCTTCTATTGAGGATCTTCAGAAATAGAGAAATAAAAAATATATGTAACAATTAAATATTTACATAATGCTAACTGTAAGCTAGGCATTTACATTGAATCTTCTCAATAATCTACAATGCAGGTGTTACTTTTATTCCCACTTTATAATTAATGAAATTGATATACAGAAAATTAAATAATTAGTGCAATATCAAAGTCACAAAGTTCAAATTCATATCCAGATTTTCTCTGAAGTCCCTTCTCTTAACCACTTTATAAACTCCCTTCATAGATATATATGAAGGTAGTATATAAATATGATATATACTAGAGGCCCGGTGCATGAAATTCGTGCAAGGGGGGATGTTCCTCAGCCTGGCCTGCACCCTCTCCAATCTGGGACCCCTTGGAGAATGTTCGATTGCCGGTTTAGGCCTGTGGGATCCGGCCTAAACCGGCAATTGGACATTCCTCTCACAATCCAGGACTGCTGTCTCTTAACCGTTCACCTGCCTGCCTGCCTGATTGCCTGAAACTTCTTCTGCCTGCCAGTCTGATTGCCCCTTAATGGCTCCCCTGCCAGCCTGATAACCCCCAACTTCCCTCTCCTGTTGGCCTGGTCGCTCCCAACTGCCCTCCCCTGCCAGCCATCTTGTGGTGGCCATCTTGTGATGATGTCGCACGAGAGTGTCACGCAAGAGTGTGACACCACCTAGGCTTTTATTATATAAGATATATACATGAATATGTATATTCATGTATTTATCTGAATAAATACATTTGCAACCAATTTATATTTTCTTTTCTCAACATTCAAAAATATTGACATGCTATTTTTTATTTAAGGTATGCACATTTGGTTATTTTATTATTATTTTAATTGTATGCATTTTTCTCCTGCTGATGCTTTGTTTTCCAAGTCCATACTAGCTGTTAATAATAGGATCCCCTCTATAGAGATTAGTGTCATTCAAGTATTTCTGATGATATCTTGGTTGAATAATCTTTTTAAACTGTCTTTCACTGAGAAGAAAGTAATTGTGTTTCTCATTTATTTCCCCAACATTGTAGGTCTATAAGTCAATATTTTCTAAGATATTTAACATCAGAACTTGCATAACAAGCAAGCAAGAAACTGTTTAACTCCATTCTTATTCTCCATTACCCTCATATTAGGAATAAAATTCTAAACTGTGTTTTGACTAAGATCTCTTATGTAAACTTTGTTCTAGCTCTCCCTTCAACATCTATTCTTGAAACAGCTTTCAGAGTGATATTCATATGTCAGTTTTATGTGCCAAATAGCACAATTTGTTTGACAATTTGACACTCTTGAAGTTCATATTTTTCATTTTTTTAAAACTTGAAGCAAAAAAGCTTGTAAACATGATATACATAAGTATTTAATTCAAGCAAAAGTTACTTTAAAAATTTATCAAACTACATGTTTAGGCCAAAGATTTATGTGGCAGAACTTTTTCAAATATCAATAACTTGGTAGAGCTGAATGTATATATTTCCACTTGCTTGTTTTTCTCATAAAATAAAAACCACTTAGTGGTAAATGATGCCACCAATATTTTGGACATAAAGTCCCTCTGCACACCCCCCACTGAGTGTGCCCTGACCAGGAATCAAACTGCGACCTCATGGTTCATAGGTCGATGCTCAACCACTGATCCTTGCCAGCCAGATGAATTCCTCTTAAATACTTAGCTCTGCCAACAAATTATTCTGGTAGACTGCCAAGTGTTACTGACATTTTAGCATCTTTTTGTGTTTTGGGTAAAAGTGTTTTAAATAGTGATCAAAGTTTTAAGGCAACTTGCAACTACAGTTTTAAGTATATTTATGTGCTTAATCCACAGGGACAGTATTAATATTTATTTAATTAACAATTGTCTTCCTTTAGCTTCAATGACACACTGCTAAGCTTTTAAATGAATGTGAAGTGTGAGCCTACTATACTCCTGAACAAAGGCAAACTCAGGATCTTCACTCCTGGTTTTGGCAATGTTCGCCCTCAGGAATATATTATGTATAAAGAATATAAAAGTTACCTAACATATGCTCCTCTAACACAAGCCTTTTACTTTGTCACTACCTGGTTGACTACTTCAATTCACCCGACTCTCTTATTTCTCTACTTATTATATAACATTGAAACATTAACATATTTTATAAAAATAAATCTTGTTTCATTGGCTCATTAATTTTATTAGCTTTCTATGCTATGATATTTTTCTTACCCATTTTTACCCTCATCTCTTTGAACATCCCATGTTCATGGGATATCTCTCAATTTATTTAGGACTTTAATTTTTCTCAGCATTGTTTTGCTGTTTCCATTTTGTAAGTTTTTCAATGCTTTTATTAAATTTATTTTTAAGTATTTTATTCTTCATCTTCTCCTGAATGGAGTCGAAGCTTAATTTTCTTTTTGGATTATTCATGTCTAGTTTACATAGACAATTAATTTTTTATGTTGACATTTGTCTTAATTTCCTGAAACTGCTGGAACAAATAACTATACACTCGGTGGTTTAAAACAACAGAAATTAATTATTTCACAGTTCTGGATGCCAGGATTCTGAAATCAAGGTCTTGGCAGCCCACACTCCCTCTGCAGATTCTCAGGAGAGAATCTATTCCTTGCATCTTCTAGCTCCAGGTGGCTGCCACAAATTCCTTGGCATCCCTTGGTTTGAGGCACTTGTCACTCTAATGACCACCTTCACATCACCTCCTCTTCTGTGTGTCTCTCCTCTGTCTGACTTCCCTATGCATTTCTCTTATATGATGCACAGCATTGCACTGATAATCCATCCACAAAAACTAGGGTAAACTCCTCTTCTCAAAGTCTTAATCCCATTTTTTGTAATATAAAAGAATACTAACTCTTTTGTAATATAAGATAACATGTACAGGTTCCAGGGATTAGAATGTGAATTTATTTGGGGGATTACCATTTGGTCCACTAAAATATTGTACCTGCAAGCTATCTAAAATCTGTCGTTAGTTCTTCTAGGTTTTTTGTTTGTTTGTTTTGTAGATTTCTTACAATTTCCTATATACTGGATCGTATAACCTATAAATTAAATTTTACTTCTTCCATTCTAATAGAGGTGAATACACACCTATGAAACCAAGGGTCCTTATGGCTGACTATACTTAGTTTTATTTTATTTTTTAAAAAATTTATCTTTACTGTTGAAAGTATTACAGACACTCCCCTTTTTCCCCCCCATTGACCTCTTCACCTCGGAACTCGACCCCATCCCTAGGCCTACCACACTATACACTATTGTCTGTGTCTGTGTCCATGAACTATGCATATATGCATATAATTTCTTTGGTTAATCTCTTCCCAACCGCCCCCCGCCCCCCACTTCCCTCTGAGATTAAACTTTGATTTAATTTCTAGCTCTGGGTATCCATCTTTATATATATATATATATATATACCCCTCATAGACCTAGCCTTTCCCCCAGGAAAATTAGCAACCCCCCAGACAGCAGAAGAAGTGGCCCAGACCTGACTAATGGTCACAGGATAACATCTTGACCTAAGTTATGTTTCAGCTCCTGAATCCAGGAGGAACAACCCCCCTGATCCCCCACTCCCCTTCAATACTTCCCATGAGACCAGACAGAGGGACACCGGAAAAGACATCAGAACCATCCTGCAGACTTAAAGAAATGATTTATCAGCCTCATGTCACCTCCAACCAAGTAGCTCTCATACTACCCCACATCCCCTAACCCACAGTGTCTTGTGATGTTTGCCCTATATAATCTGTAAACTACAGACAATTGGGGAGTCAATTTTTAGGGCATAAGCTCCCCACCTCCATATTGGCCAATTTAATATTAAACTATTTTATCTTCTTATACTGCAAGCTCCATCTGCTCATGCATTTCTTTGGGCCAGTGTGCACAGGCAGGCAGACTCCAGGGAAAACTCTGGGGTTCTGGGAACACAGACACACATTCCGTACTGCGCTGGCTAAGACATCCAGCCCATATTGAATAGATGTGGTAACGGTTGATAACCAACCCAGACCACAGCCTCAGACTAGCAGAGCCACTGTCCTCCCCATTCTCTTGCTATGGCAATTGCTGCTTTTGCTTGCAGTGCATTTGGTGTGGCAATTTTGCTTTGTGCTCCAAGTCCAGTGGGCTGTCTCCAATAGGAAAACTGGTGGTTTTCACAGCTTGTCCTTCCCTAGTAGAATTAAACTCAGACCGAGAGAGTGAGATGAGAAATCACTGGTTACGAAGAGCATAGACTCTCACTGCTCTTACCTGAAGTTCAGGAGATTTTTCAAGTCAAAACATTTGCAAATTTGGTGTATGCTGTTTGTCCATGTCCAGAGCCCTGACATTGCTGATTCTGACAATTGTGTCTAGTTTTGTAGTTGATTTCTAGGGAGAGGATTTGCCAAATGTTTCATTTCATTGTCCTGAAAGTGCCCAATTTATAATCTTTTCTTTGAATTCCACTTAAAGTAAGGTAAGGTGAGTATAGTTTGAAAAGTCATACCAACAAAAATAAATGTCTTCTCATATAGCGAAATGGTGCTTTTCTTATGAGATAGCGTTTCGTAGTAGGAAAACCAGAAACTAATGGAAGTAGACTTCAATGTGATGCCCTAGTAACAGTGTAATTTAGAAAAGTTTACTTAAATTCTCTGATCTAAGTTTCTTCCTCAATCATAATATAAAAGAAGAATAAAGATATTTATACTGTACACTAAGTTTGTTGAAATATTGAATAACATACAAATGCACTTTGGTCACCAAAATATGTATATGTGGACATTTACATGCATATGTGTGTGTGTGTATATATATATATATATATATATATATATATATATATATGTAAAATCACTTCTTATGAATAAATTAAAAATGTACAACACTAAAAATTCTCTACTTTTTTGTGTAAAATAGAGTTAAACATATATTAGCACCTCAGTGTCTTGATTTTATGTTATTAAGTTACTCTGTTTTCCTTAAGCAAAGCTGCATTAGGGCTGGTTACAAATACTCCTTTTTCCCTTTCTAACTCATAGGAAAACTGTACTTCCCCAACTACCTTGAAGTTAGTTATTTGCTACCCCCATGAAATGCTTCTCCTAAGGAAATGAGAAGAAGATGACATGTGATACTTTGGGACTACAATTTTAAAAGCCAGGCACCACTGGCCATATCCCATGCCCTCTGTCTTAATGATCTGGAAGTACAAGTCTATTTGAAACAGATAATCCTGCTAACTTAGAATGAGTGAGAAATAAGCTTTTGTTATTCAAAACCAGTGTAACTTTGGGCATACTCGTTAGTGTAGCACAGCTTAGCCTGGTCTGACTAACAGTTCTCCAAAAGACAAGGTTTATTGGTTTACACCCTTTAATGTAAGTAATATCCAGTAATATGCTTTATTGGATTCTTGTACCTTGAGTAAGTTTTTAACCAAAATCTAAAAGTATGCACAAGTTTTATAAAATCATTTTTGGAAGCCCAGTTAAAGAGCTTATGTTACACTGCAGACGAATTCTACAGTTACAAAATAATGGTCAACATAAACAGGTAGCTTAAAATATTCAAGGTAAAAGTCATAAACTAGAATAAGTCTGTGAAAATGAATATAAACTCAGATAAATGCATATATTTAATCAAACATTTCTGAAGGTACTTTTTCTAACTGGGAAATTCAAAAGCACAGAAATAAATGCAAGTAATTTGAGTGCTCTGCACTGACATTTAAATACAAGAGAAAAAATGTTAATAGGATAAGCACCAGAAAGGATTAGGTGACTCTAAACACCAAAGAGGATTAGTTATTATCCTGCCTTTACAGGCACCCAGGTTTCATGTGGCCAAGTAGATAGGAAATGGAACACCAGTGCTGCAAAATGGGACTGCCTTTTCTTCGTGCAATGAGCATATATTAAAATCAGCTTTATTATGCCACATTACTAAACAGGTAACATAATACCCAGGCTTTCCTTTGGTTTATCTAAATGTAGTATACTTTTCAATGTATTTAAAGTAAATTTAATTTTTTTTTCTCATCTAAAGATTGCTTGTCAAATAAGCACATAGATTTGCAATTAAACCAGACATTCTACTTTCGAAACCAAGTCATTCATACCTACATGCTAATGTAGAGCTTTCTCCATTATTCACACCAATCGTAACTGCAGATATATACTATATTTTATTTCATTTCATGACTGTATTTTATTATAACAAGTAGATTTATGAAACATGTTCATGTACACGCATATATAATAGTCGTACATACACACATTCTCTCTCTCACACACACTTTGACATTCTTAATATTTAAATATCTCTGAATTTGAGACATTTTTCACTGGGTGAAAACTCATTGCTGCAGTTGTCCAGTGAGATCTGGTCATTTCCTATGCATATGATTGGTTATCATTCTTGGGGGCATGACTGGACAGTTGCAGTCTCATATTATTTCAGTCAACCGACCATTTAAAGGCTATTTGAGAAAGGAATGGGAACACTTGTTGTTGTATGAGAACCTTCCATTGATATCTTAAGTAGATTAAAAAAACACCAGCATTAAAAATTTATACAAAAAGTATCAGTGACTTGGAAGAAAATGCTGGAGGTTATAGCAGAACAATCTTAGGAAAAACTGCGTTACTGACACTCTTGGGACACATGACCAATGTTGTATGTTGTGACTCAATAACAAATACCTACAACTAACAGGACTTTAAGTAAATATATATCTTTGCATTTAATGGTAAACTCTCAATAGAACCAGACTGGACATATCACATTTCTTTGTGTATTCAGCTACTTCTCTTAGTTTCCACACATCCTGTAATATTATTCCTAACAACTTGGTCAGTTTATATCACCAAGTTCTAGTGATATGAAACCTGCCAGGCTAGTCATTCAATAAACAGGAAAACACTATTACCTCTTTCTTGTGAGTAAAGAAAACTGGATATACGCTGACATGTCTTCACTAAGTACTTCTGTGGTCCTAGTAATGTAACAGAGCCTTCTGGGGCCCAGTGTCCACATCTATGAAATAAACAAATTAAATTCAGCGATATTTAAATTTTTTTCCAGTGTCATGCTTCTATAACTCTGCTTTAAATATTAATTCAAAATATATTTTATAAATTAAAATTGTTGTCATGGCTTGCTTCATTCATAACAAGAAAGAATACAGTTTACTTATCTGTATTTATTTATATAACTAAAGTTTTCTTTTAAACAACAATGATTCTTTGTAAAAAAAAAAAAAATGTAGGGTTTTATCCTTTCTGAAGCATCCTTATTTTGGCTTTTTCAGATTTATTTGCTGATGTGAAAAGTAAAACCCTTATTGAAAGTTATCTTAAAATTATAATCTCCCTTAGGACATATCGTTTCCCCTTTCATCATTTCTTTTTCCCAGCAAAACTAATTCTTTGATTTACATGCCTGATTCAGATTCTATATTTTGTATGTTTTTAAGTCTTATAATTTTGACTATTCTCATCTATGGTTTATATATTTTTCATGCACAAATTTTGAATTCTAGTTTTACTTCTGGCTACAGATAATGCTGCTGCTTATTCAACCAAAAAGTATTAAAAGCATTCAAAGGTGAGTATGACTTAGGCACTTATTTAATCATATTTTATTTTTTATTTTTCTTCCTACATCTTTGTTTATCCTATAACTAGAGGCCCAATTCATGAAATTCGTGCAAGGGGCTCAGCCCTTGAAGCTCTGGCTTCATTCAGAAGGTCATCAGGAAGGACATCCAGCAGGTCGTTCGGCTGTCTGGTCTAATTAGCATATTATGCTTTTATCATTATAGATGATTTTTTCCTCCATAACTTTGCTTTTCCTGGGGCCATCTCTTCTCCAGAAAGCTTGCTCCTCCCAAGTGTCACCTTTTAAAAGTAAAAATGATAATACATTTAATGAATTGCATGTTAAATAAATAATTAATGTTTAACACAAAATGAACCAGGTTGGAGACTAAGAATAAATTCATAGATATTCATTGTCAAACAGTGCAGCACTGCTATTGGCTCTGATGTACCATCTGAATATACTCGTGAGAGCACATTATTAATAAGTCCTGATGTGGTGTCAAGGCAAATGAAATTTTCAGATTGAATTCATGAAATTAGTCAGGGTATGTGCATGCAAGCAGCATTGCACAAATTGATTATATATCTAAAAGTGCTATGACTTTTAGGCATAAATGTCTTTAGCATACACAAAGTGACAATCATATGGTAGGGATTGAACCCATGGGTTCAACATTTCAGAGGCGAGAGATACTTTATTATCTGTAATGTGACTATAACTGAATGCAATTTGTATCCCCTTTATAGAGAAGAAAGGTTGTATCTAATTAGGGATGAACTAATGCACAACCATTTAGTTGATTAACTCTTAAAAATATGAATAGCTCATCTTCAAGACTGTAACCATATGATAATAGGGCTCTGATTATACTCAATAAGGATCTCCTTAGAATTCAAGATATTAAAGTAGTTAATTGTATTCTGGTGCAGGAATTCCTGCTAGGGTACCAGCACCATTTCTAAGGGATATTTATCAAAGTGTAAATTCACATTATTGTTAGAGTAGAGAACACAAGACAAGCTGAATCTGGAGAAAGGGTAGCTAGGAGACAGGCTAATGTCTGTCCCACTCTCACCTTCTGTGGCCTCATGAAAGGATACTATGGGAACTAGTGACACAGCATTGGAGAAAGAACAATTGCCATCTTTTAAAATGGGTGATATTTGAGATTAGCAACAATACTGATACTGTGAATGCTGTTTTCCCCTTGTGTTAAATTCCATTTTTATTCCACCCCTTTTGGTGCATGATACTGGAATGCTGTCTATGAAAAGTGAATATTTCCAGTAAGAAGTATGTTTTTATCACATCAATTCAATTTAGCCTTATCGGAAAAAGTCCGATCGAGGGTACTATTCAATGATGAGAAACATGTGTAACTCACTGTCACACAAATATAAGCTGCTTGTGGATGATTCACAGGAAGACTGGAGAGATCAATGCTTTAAATCAGGTGTGGCAGTATGAAAATGATAAAGAAAAATGTGCTTCCTCCTAAAAATAAATAATTTAGAGTTCTTTTACATATATCTTATAGATAAAAATATACATACATATATGTATATTAATATACATATTATTATTAATATACAATTAATATACATACATATATTTTATATTTATTTTATATATATACTAGAGGCCCAGTACATGAAATTCATGTACTGGGGGGAGGGGGTCCTGCATCCTCTCCAATCTGGGACCTCTTAGGGGATGTCCGACTGCCGGTTTAGGCCCGATCCCAGGGAGTTAGGGGCGGTCAGACATCCCTCTCACAATCCAGGACCTCTGGCTCCTAACCACTCACCTGCCTGCCTGCCTGATCACCTCTAACCACTATGTCTGCCTGCCTGATTGCTCCTAACCACTCTCCCCTGCTGGCCTGATCGCCCCTAACTGCCTCTGCTTCAGCCCCCGCCACTGTGCCTTTGTGTGGAAGACATCCAGTCTAATTAGCATATTACCCTTTTATTAGTATAGATATTTAAAATAATTTACCATTATTTTATTATCATTTTCCCTCTTTGGAATACATGTCAATAGGATAGTCACCATACATTTTACCAGTAAAATTATTACATGGAAGTGTAAACAGTAGGTTAACAAGCAGAAAACATTCTTTACCCTTGAATGGCACCGAATGCTTCAGGTTGTGTTTTTCCTAGCTTGGATGGACTTTTGCACAAAGTTATGATATAAATATCTTGATCTAATCCAACACACATCTTGTCCCTGTTAACTTTCACCACCTTGAGATGCTAAACTGGTTTTACATTCTATTCTCTTTAAAATAATAGCCAATATTGTTCT
This sequence comes from Myotis yumanensis, assembly GCF_028538775.1. Taxonomy (NCBI): domain Eukaryota; kingdom Metazoa; phylum Chordata; class Mammalia; order Chiroptera; family Vespertilionidae; genus Myotis; species Myotis yumanensis. Next base: position 221,257,179 of record NW_027223752.1, on the reverse strand, counting down.
GTCATACTACCATTTCTGTCTTCTCTGCAAAACCTGTACTCGTTCATCTGTTAACTGGCTCTCCTGCAAATCAACTATAGTGAGTATTCTTTCCTTTCTTCCATTCTTTCCTTTTCTGATAAAAAATTCTGCCTTGAATAATCACTCAGAACCTCTGTTTTTTTCCATTTTTTTCCATACTCTCTTCTCCAGTTAATCCAGGGGGAATTAGGTTCAAGTTGAAAAACAAATTGATTCCAATGTGTGCACTCTACAGCACTATGTAAATTGTAAGATTTACTATTTTTTATTTTTCTAAAATTATAATATGATTAAGTAATTTTTCTGCAATAGTATTAAGCATCCTTTAATATTTACCTTAATAAGACAATAGTGGGCATATTGCTTGAAAATAATAATAGCAGCTACTATTTATGGAGTATTCACTATACACTAAGTCCTGTGCTAAATGCTTTATATATCAGTTTGTTATCTAAGAGCTAGCTGTTTAATGTTACAGGGAAACAAAAGGTTTCAGGAAGGAGAAAAAGGCAACTGCTCATGTCAGCCAGAATACCATATCTGTTCTGACACCAAAGTTTGTTTGGCACATCTTAGTGAAAAAATTAGTGAAAGGCCTCCCATCCAAGAATCCCAAAACAACAATCAGAAAGAATATATGCACACCTCTGTTCATAGCAGCGTCATTTACAATAGCCAAGATCTGGAAACAGCTCAAGTGTCCATCAATAGATGAGTGTATAAAAAAGCTGCGGCATACTACTCACCTGTAAAAAGAAGGAACTCTTACCCTTTGCGACAGCATGGATGGACCTGGAGAGCATTATGCTAAGTGAAATTATCCAGTCAGAGAAAGGCAAATACCATATGATCCACTTATATGTGGAACCTAATGAACAAAATAAACTGACAAACAGAATAGAATTCTGCCATGGATAAATGGAATGGACTGATAGAGGTCAGAGGGGAGGGTAGTAGGGGGGACTGGATGAAAGAAGGTGAAGAGAGTAACCAAAGAACATATATGCATAGCCCATGGTGACAGACAATAGAGCAGTGAAGACCAGGGGAGGAGTAGCAAGGGCTGTGTGAGGATGGGAAAATGAGGGACAGCTGTAATAGTGTCAACAAAGGCATTGTGATGTGGTTAATCATTCATTTTCTAATGTGGGATACAATCGGATTTGAATCTTCCCTAATACTAGGTGTGCAACCTTGGTCAAGTTCCTTTATGTTTGTGTTTGCTCATTACATGTGAATAAAAATGGAACCCGCCTCTTGGAGAAACACATTATGGAGCTTAGACAAGACAACTTGTATTCATAAAGCAATTGATATAGTACCTGTCACGCACTACACATACAACAAATGTTTGTTCCTTATTATTTCATATTCTTAATTGAGAGTTTCTCATTTTAATAGTAGGGGCGAAAATAGCACCTATCTCAGAAGATGAAATGAGATCATCAACTAAAAAATGTACTGGGCATGGAAGTGCTCCATAAATTGTAGTTCTTTTCATCATCATGCCAAAGGTTTATTTATTTACTGTTTTACAGAGCTGTGTGCTAACTTTGGTAGGTAATTTAGGCAAGACGAAATCCGGACATGTTGGGTTCATTTCATTCCTGCTTGTTCTTCCTGCCAGTGGAATTCTGAGGACTCCATCCAAGTCTTTGGGATCTACCCAGTCTAGTTCTGTTGAGAATCTAGCATTAAATGCAAAGATCTTTATTTACTTAAACTCCTGTTCGTGGTGTATATCTGTCACTTCTCAAACTACACTGAGAAAGGCCCCGAGGCTCTGATGAATTGCCTTGCATTTCCTTAGCACTTACTCAAATCTTAGCAGTATTAGAGAATATTTTTATGTTATTTTCTAAGCCCAAAAGAGACCACCAACAAAAGAAAAGTCAACATTTGAGACCAGGGGCTTTGCATATATTATTTTATACAACATTCAGAGTTAAGTGAGCATCCTTAAAGCAGGCACTTGGAAAAATTCCTTAAGCAACAATAATGGAGAAACATCTGGAACGGACCATAGTGTGAGATAAAGGAACAGAGACCAAAATGTGCAAGCTATGTTTGCAACATGTAGTCTATTTTTTGGAATAATTGTTTTCTTTAGCTCAAAATTGGATACATTTTAACATAAGATTGGAATTAAATTAAGAAACACCTTGAATGCCATGCCTAAGAGTGCAAATTTCTCCATCACCAGCTGAATAAAATGGATCACACTTTCTTGGTTGTTAATTTATAATGGTACTAGAGGCCCAGTGCACGAAATTCATGCATGGGTCGGGTCCCTAGGCCTGGCCGGCAATCAGGACCAATCTGTAGGGTGACTGGTGGGGCAATCAGGGCCCATACTTGCACCCACCATGGCCCCCTGCGGGTCCTGCTGGCTGGGGGCAGCTCCTGCATTGAGCGTCTGCCCCTGGTGGTCAGTGTGCTTCATAGCGACTGGTCATTCCATCAGTTGTTCCACTGTTCGGTCTATTTGCACATTAGGGTTTTATTATATAGGATAACCATGAAGTACATAAGGATAAAATTATCATGGAAGACACAGTGGGCATAGGCAAAGAATAGAATTAAGAAGAGTAATTTCAGTAAAATGAAACAGTAATTTCAAAGACATAGCATGAACAACATTTTTAAGTGATATAAAGTAAGAAAAAGGTTAAATTTTTCTTTTTAGTGCCCAAATGCCATTGATCAGCTTTTACTTTTTATATGGGAAAATGAAAATCAACCATATCTTCTTTTAGGTTTGGGGTGTATATGGAACACATATGCACACACACATAAACATGTTGTTTTTCTCTTCTTTAATATTTGTCATGGTTCTGCTTTCAATGTATTAGTTTACTCAACAATATTTATTTTTTCTGAGTGCCTGCCATGCACAGGTATTGTTGTAGGCATTTGGAAGACATGGGTAAATAAAACAGTAGACAATCCTTTGCTGGACTCTAGCAGAAGAAAGAAACATTAACTGATATCACAAAACTAATAATTGTAATAAATAAATAAATATTGCTAGGTCATTAATAATCAGCACCTTTCTGGAATTATATATGGTCTCAATACCCTAGAGAAGTGGTTCTCAACCTTGGCTGCACATTAGAATCACCTGGGAATCTTTGTAAAATCCTGATTTCTGGGCCTCATCCTCCGGAAATTCTGTTTCTTTGTTACTAATGTTGTGGCCCCACCCCATAACAAAGAAACAGAATTTCCGGAGGATGAGGCCCAGAAATCAGGATTTTACAAAGATTCCCAGGTGCTTCTAATGTGCAGCCAAGGTTGAGAACCACTGCCCTAGAGTAAGCATGTCAAATTCATAATGAATATTTTTGTGGCCTAGCCAATATAATGGTATGTAAGGAACGTTTTAATAAACATTTCGTGACTTAATTTTTATAATATCCTGTTATACATAATTATTAATAATGAACTACAAAGTTCACTAATGACTGATTACTATAATCATGTTGCATTCATTTCCCTTATGTGACTAACGTGCAGGCACACCATTTCTCTCCACTAATACTTGCAGTGAATATTTTAGCAGCCAATTGCCATGTCATTATCTTGGACTGACTTGTTTGGTGTGCGCAATAGGAAATATTTCATTTTTGGAGAACACAAAAAATAGGTTTATTTGTGTTGTGCTTATTAATTTGTGCAGTTATTCAGTGTCTGGTAAGTTAATGTTCAAGAAAAAAAATTAATTTTTATTAAAATGTTTTATTATTTTACATTAACGATGACTCATTTATTTCAGCCCTTTGTATTCAGCATGTCACTATCGAAATAGATCTACGTTTCTACGAAAATTGAAGCTTTTTTTTTTTGCGGCCCACATAAACTTAAGCCTTGTTTATTTGGCCCCTGTTAGCCTCTGAGTTTGACATGCTTGCCCTAGAGCAGCGGTTCTCAACCTGTGGGTCATGACCCTTTTGGGGGTCGAACGACCCTTTCACAGGGGTCGCCTAAGACAATCAGAAAACACATATATAATTACATATTGTTTTGTGATTAATCACTATGCTTTAATTATGTTCAATTTGTAACAACGAAAGTGGGGGTCACCACAACATGAGGAACTGGATTAAAGGATCGCGGCATTAGGAAAGTTGAGAACCACTGCCCTAGAGGCTCTCCAACTCTCACTACATTTGGTTTCTTACCTTTCCAAAAGGTATGCACCCCTATCCACATGGCAACATCTAGGAACAGACAACATCACAGTATTTTGTCAGCTGCATGATACAGATTTTTGCTATTTCCAGGCCCCTTTAAGTTTCCACTTTTCTGTGCATTAAAAGTAATAAAAATGTGGTAATAAATCTGTATATAGCAAGCCTGTTTGTGGCATGTGAAAATGTAGAGACATAACATGCTGTTCAGGCCATTTGGAGACCGGCAGCCTTCAAGATTTAGGCCCATACAGCTACTCAAGAGCTCCGTGGGAACACTACACATTTTTATCTTATTTTAGTGAAACTTATCAATATGTCTTGTTCCTACCTACGCCTGTGAATTCCTCACAGACGGAGTCCTGTGATTCATCATTAAACAGCCTAACCGCCAGCACCAGGATGGAGAGTGGCTCTGAGAGATGAGATTAATTTCTTTGGGGAATAAACTATAACTATTGTTGTCTTTTCTCTGTCTTTCCTGTCAGTTTATTCCACTCATTAACAATTTAACACTGGTTTTCCTTTATTTATTTTGCCTATTGTTTTTTTTTTTCCTCTCCCTGCCTCTCTTCTATTTCTCTCTGGGGTCTTCCTTTTGTTCTTCACAACAGTCTGTTTTCCCTAATGAACTGGCTCACAGAGAAGCCCCCAGTATCCTGCATTTTATTCTCCAGGATAAATCCTGCCTTTGTAAGGCTGACACCTGAAGTTTACCTCATGGGGCAAGTTTGCCTCAGGATAAGGAGAGGAATAATTTACTTTTCCTTGTAAAGTAAGACGACCAAGCACTATGGTCTGAAGCTGGCCATAGCAAAGAAAATCCTAGCATGCGTGGTCCTGTGGGTTCTCTGGAGAAAGCATTGAGGAGACCTGGCTGACCCCACACTGAATCCCCATACTTGGTGCTACTCCACTGAGTGCTAGGATTAGGGCCAGTTGGCATCTTTATTTTACTGAGGCCTGATGGTTTCTGTTTAATGGATTATAATGATAGATTTTGCCCTGGCTGGTTCACTCAGTGGTTAGAGCATCAGCCTCTGCACCCAAAGGTCAAGGGTTATATTCCTGGTGGACAAGAACATATACCTGGGTTGCTGGCTCAATCCCGGGCCCCAGTCTGGGCCCCTGTGGGGAGGCAACCAATTGATGGTCTCTCTCACATCAATGTTTCTCTCTCTCTCTCTCTCTCTCTCTCTCTCCCTCCCTTCCTCTCTCAAAAAAAAATAGTGGAAAAATATCCTCAGTGTGGATTAACAAAACAAACAAAAATTATAGATTTCAATTTTAGACCAACATTTTCACTACACAAAGATAAGACTTAAGAAGACCTGGCTTCCATTTTTCTTTTCTTTCCTCTTTTTAAAGACATAGCTACATGCTCTTTCACATTGGGTTTTATAATTGAATTTCCCAATCAAATCAGAGAAAAAGGATTTATTTCAAAAGCTATTCAAAATCATGTGTTTGAAATAATCCAGGTGTGGAAAAATGCTCTTTGAAACATTTCTGGGCATATGAACAGCTGACTGGTAGGGTTTCTGACATCATTTCAGGCAACTGTCAAAAGCCCAGACTTTACATCAATAATCTCAGACTCTAGAACAGATCTCAGAGGTAGAGGGTAGTGCCTACCTTGGTTTCTGGTGGAAAGTCCAAGCTGATAACTAAAGCTACCTATGCAAATAGTATACCCCGATATGTTCCTTTGGTAGGCAGTCAGTCGCAGGTGTCAAAATAGGGTGGCCAAGTATCCCAACTGGCATTAGTGAGTCTAGTTAAAGGAATTAATTTCAAAGTGTGACTGGTATTTGATAACTAATTCTACCACACAATAGTGTGGCTTTCGGCAAGCAACGTGGTTTTGTGATTCTTGAGTTTTTCTGTTTACACAATTGGGAGAATAAAATGATTGGGGGGACCTACAAATGTTTGATTAGAAAAGAAGTCCTGCTTACAATCTAAAACTCTAGTAGTAAAAGCAGACAAATAATACTAACAGTAAATATTTATTTAACAGTACAATCATAGTGTAACAATGCTTTATTTTTCTATAGTGCTTCACCATTTACAAAACACATTTGCAAACACTTTATCATTTCAGAGTAAACAGGGCATGGTTTATTATTTAATTTAAAGCTGAGGATTAAAAATTCTGAAAATTTAAATAACTCTATAAAGAATCTTTAACGTGAAAGAGAAATAATTTACAACCTCACATGGCCTGAGTTATGAGATTTTCTTGGCTTATGTAATGACAGAGTATGAGATTGGGAGGGTTTCAGGCATCACTGAACGTAGGGCTATAAGAAAATAATTTTATATCATTCCTCAATAACATCATTACTTCTTATATTTTGCTTTATTTCCAGCAACTGAGTGGTATCCATAAGTGTCTCTAAACATACATCCCGTGGTAGGAGTAAGTGGCTGCTACCTCTCCAAACAGAAAGTTATTATAAAATTTGATTCATTTTTAAAAATAATCTCTGAAAAATTTCTGAGAGTAATTCTGACTTGAGTTATATTACATGCTAATCCTCAACCACCAGCTGGGTATAAAAATATATGATTCATTGTCAGTCCAGGTCTCAATGTATAGAACAGCGTACAGGGAGGTGGAACCCTTCCTCTCACTGGGACCATATGATCAAAGAGTTGTGGATAAATGGATAACCAAATAAAAATCAGCTGATGGTCAAGGAGAAAAGGATGCTGGAAATGGCAATGGAAACATCTGCCTTTGTAGATAAACAGGTAAAGGTGTATGGTGTAGGCAGCAATAGAATGCAGGTACTATGCACACATACAAAAGAAAGACTTTTCCCCCCAAATTAAATAAGAGGCTAGGAAAAAGATAAAATACATGAGTGAGTATGAAGTGATTGAAAAGTTAAAAAAATGATTGCGATTACTAGAGTAACTAAAGCTTCTTGAATCATACTAAATACTTGAGTCATATTAAAAGCTTCATGGAAGGCAATCCATAGGGAGAATTACATGGGCCTCCTTTGGATTGTCCATTTGATATTTAAAATTCTAACTGAAGTTATGACCAAATGGATTAAATCGACTATATTTCTGGGACAGGCATATCCAGGGAAACTATTTTTCTACTCAACCTATTGCTGACTGCTTCATTTCACCAGACTACATGCATTAAGGGGCTTAAACACTATTAAACACTGATAGAGATATGCATTTATCTTTGAAACATGAGCATAGCTAGTGATATTTCCTGCTGAGAAGCTATCAGCTCTGTGACTGTACTAAAGTTACAGCCCATAAATGTGGGACTGATCCTCAGTAATTACTCTTTCCTTTCAGATCATCAGAAGGAAAATAAGCTGTGTATTTATAGCCAGCTCTATTAGGTATTCAATGATTATTTGTTGATTCATGCATTGATTTCTCATATAGGATGTTGTTATTTGAAAAAACATGCTTGTGGGAAAAGACATAATTGGATTGATTTTTACAGACAGCAGGGTCTTTATAAATAGCTATCTGTTGATATTTGCAAATGTAGATTAGCAAGGAGAAGAAAAAGAGAGGGAGAGAGAGAGAAGAGGTGGAGTAGGAAGAAAAGACAGATAATATGTTTTAGCTTAGTTTATTAATAATCTGTAGCTTTGTCCTAAGTTGAAATCAAGATGTAAATTTATTCTTTTTTAAAACAGTGTGTTAATGTGAAAAAGACATATACATATGTGTATGTGTGTATGTTCGTGTGTGTATTCACAATAGTGTACATTTTGTGCCTTGGATCACGTTGAAAGTATCTTAGAAAACCTGGACAGTCCTATCTTCACAAAAATTTTATATGTATTAATGAAGATGATTTTTTAGTAAATTTTTTTGGGGGCATGGACAAATTTGTATCTTTTCATAGTCATATTCTGCAAGATCTGTATATAGTACATCAAACTTAAAGGTGTGACCTTAAGTTTAAGTTTTTAAATCAGAAGGTAAATAAAATGTAAAATACTTGAAAACTAAAAAACCTTACTATTTTAACATATCTGGCATATTTCAGAGCTAACTTGGTTACTATTGAATAAAAATTGCTAAGCATGAAGCATAAAATGCAAAGATGACTGTGCAGAGGCAAATTTAGTGGCCATATAACTATTCTGGAAAAGTCTTTGCTCTATTGGAAATATAAAACAATAATAAGTGACTGAGCAAGAGGAACCAAGATGGCGGCATAGGTAAACACCTGAACTTGCTGCCTCACACAACCACATCAAAACTACAACTAAAAGACAAAACAGATATCATTCGGAACCACGTGAAGGCTGGCTGAGTGGAAGTTCAACAACTAGAGGAAAAGAGAAAAGCGCATCTAGCCTGGTAGGAGGTGCAAAAGTGCGGAAGAGCAGAGGTACGGAAGCACACGAAAAGGGCTAGCAACTGGGTACGCTGTGGTCTTTTTCAATCGGGAGGGAGATACAAACTCCCGACTGCTCTGAACTCCAGTTCTGGGCAAGACTCGGGAGACCCAGACTCATTCGGAGAGAAACTTGACTGTCTGGCATCGGGCTGGAACATGAGGTGGCTTTCTTTCAGAGGTGCTCGCAGTGTTCATTGTTCTTGCAATGGGCCATGGGACATAGAGACCCAGGGACCTATCCGGGACAGGGCTGACGAACAACGATTGCTGTTTGTACTGCCCTGTGATTCCCTGAGACCTCACCCCACCCAATTTACAACCCCACCCAAGCTGTGGCAGAAGCTTTTGCATATGAATGGCCTGGCCTTTAGCAATTTAAAAACTAACAAACTGCAGCTGGGTCAAAGAACCCCAGAGCTTCCAAAAGAAGGACTAAGGCTCCTCAGCAGCCTGCATGGCTTCACAGCTGCACCTCATCTGGGCACTCGCAAACCCCAACCAAAGAGGAGGATCTGCAGATCTCTCTGTAGCTCCTGCTGGGTGGCCTCAGGCAGTGGCTGACTTTGCACCTCCTTGGAGATCCAAGAGCCAGTGTACCCAGTGGTCAGAGTGAGACCACACCAGACTAAAACTCTTCAGATACATAAGAGACACACTCAGGGGAAGATTCAGTGAGCACCAAAGCCCCACTGAAGCAAGTTCTGCCCCATAAGGGTGTTTTCAGCACAGCAGTTCTCCCATTGTAGACACAACTGGTCTTCACAGACAATTGGTCTGGAGGTTAATTCCTCCCAGTGATACCAACAGCAATCAAGGCTTAACTACAACAAGACTGTGCACACAGCCCACAAAGGGGTGCACTAAGAGCATCCACCTCAGGTGACTGGGGAGGCTGAGCCACTGGGCCCTATAGGACACCTAACACACAAAGCCACTCTATTAACACAGGGAAGCAGCCAAAATGTGGAGACAAAGAAACATGTCACAAATGTAAGAAATGGAGGAAAGCAAACTACTGGATATAGAGTTCAAAACCACAGATATAAGGTTACTCAAGAATCTTCTAGAAACCTCTGAGAAATTTAGTGAGACCCTCAAGGATATGAAAAAGGACCAATCAGAAATTAAGCATTAAGAATAATATACAGAGATCCAACAACAGACTAGAGGATCCCAAGAATCAAGTCAAAGACTTGAAATATGAAGAAGCAAAAAACACCCAACTAGAAAAGCAAAAAGAAAAAAGAGTCCAAAAACATGAAGATAGTGTAAGGAGCCTCTGGGACAACTTTAAGCGTACCAACATTCGAATTATAGGGGTGCCAGAAGAAGAGAGAGAGCAAGATATTGAAAACCTATTTAAAAAAAATAATGACAGAAAACTTCCCCTATCTGGTGAAAGAAATAGACTTACAAGTGGAGGAAGCACAGAGAACCCCAAACAAAAGTAATCCAAAGAGGACCACACCAAGACACATCTTAATTAAAATGCCAAGGGCAAAAGACAAAGAGAGAATATTAAAATCAGCAAGAGAAAAACAGTTAGTTACCTACAAGTGAGTACCCATACGACTGTCAGCTGATTTCTCAACAGAAACTATGTAGGCCAGAAGGGAGTGGCAAGAAATATTCAAAGTGATGAATAGTAAGACCTTACAACCAAGATTACTCTACCCAGCAAAGCTATCATTTAGAATTGAAGGTCAGATAAAGAGCTTCACAGACAAGAAAAAACTAAAGGAGTTCATCATCACTAAACCAGTATTATATGAAATGCTGGAGGGTATTCTTTAAGAAGAGGAAAAAGAAGAAAAAGTTAAAGATAAAAATTATAAACAACAAAGTGAAAACGAATACATATCTATCAACAAGTGAATCTAAAAATCAAGTGAATAAAAAATCTGATGAACAGAATAAACTGGTGAATATAATAGAACCAGGGACATAGAAAGGGTGTCGACTGACAATTCTCGGGGGGAAGGTGGTATGGGAGGTGAGGGAAGAGACTGGATAAAAATCGTATACCTATGGACGAGGACAGTGCGGGGGGAGGCATGGGGTGGGATGGCAACTGGGTAGAGGAGAGCTTTGGGGAGAAAAAAAGAGGAACAACTGTAATAATCTGAACAGTAAAGACTTATTTTTAAAAAAATAAGTGACTTAGCATGATCCTGTTACAATTTAGTCATATAATAGTAAGATTTTTTAAAATTAAAATTGGCTTAAAACTCTATGGTGCTATTTTGCAAATATGATCATAAATCCTAGTCGTCTTATTAACTTCATTTGGAATTAACTCTGTTTCTTAAATTGTAGAAATATGAAAGCATTTTAAAATATAGGCCAAATCGCTTGGATGCATATTTCATCATCACTTCTTTTGGCTCTAGGATAAGTTAGAAAATTTTTCTCATGCTTCTTATACTCATTTGCATATAAATAGATTCTTTTAATTTTTGATAGGATAAAATGTTTAATTGTTTTAATCAATAAAGACTAGTAACAAAGTGAACACGCATGCAGGGCATGTGGCAGTTCTAGGCATAAAGGAGCTTTGGAATGTAGAACTGTAGAAGAGGTTAGAAGACAAATTCACCAATGTTTATTTTTCTGCCTAATTTTAGGATGAGTCTGCTGTTACCAATAAGATTAAAACAAACCACTGAGAGATATCAAACATTTCTTATTTATAGATAAATGAGAGGTATTTTAAAATAATAAAATAGCAGTTGTGAGAAAGCTTAAGAAAGCAAAAGTCAGGAAGAGAAACAAAAAGTAGGTTGACGCTTTACAAATACAGGGCTGAGATAGGGAAAAGTAGAAGATGGAAAATAAAGGATATGGAAAATTTTTAAAAGAGCCAGACCCAAGGGTTTTGGGGGTATTACTAACTGTTTTATGGGTGACTCTCATAGTGTCTAGCTCTTTGGATTCCCTAGTCTTGATCACTGTTTTCAAAATGAAACCATTTATTGAAATTATGATCAATTTCTTCAAGAGACAGAACAGTGAAGCCATGAAGAACACCCTCTGCAACCAAACCAACTGGATTTGTGTTCTGAATCTATTGTTTAGTTGCTCTGTCCTTTGCAAGGTACTTACCCTCTCTCTGTGCTTCAGTTTTCTCACCTGTAAAATGAAATTATGAATACTATCTCTCTGTGGGTTCATTGTGTTTAATAATGTGCATTCCGGTATTCCATGTATCTAGAACAGAGCAGGGCACAAAATAATTCCTATTGTTTGCTATTCCTATTACCGATTTAGTGCATTATTACCAGAAAACTTATTTTTTACATTTTAATTAATTATTTTTAAAGTTTTAGATTTCCAAATGATTTGAGAAGATAGTATAAAGAGTTCCCATAGATTCACATCCAGCTTCCCTTATTAACATTTTCAAAGGGATGAGAAATGTATTACAATTAATAAGCCAATATTAAAATACTAGAGGCCTGATGCATGAAATCTGTGCAAGGGACTCGGCCCTTGCAGCTGCGGTGGCTTGCCTCGGCTTCCTCCAGAAGGCTGTCCGAAATGTCGTCCAGAAGGTCTTTTGGCTGTCCAGTCTAATTAGCATATTATGCTTTTATTATTATAGATCATTATAAAATGAAGTCTATGCTTTATTATATTTTCTGTTTTACTTAATGCCTTTGCACTGTTCCAGGATTATGTCCCAGATATCACATTACCTTTAGTTTTCATGTTTCCATAGGCTCCTCTTGGCTGAGACAGTTTCTCAGACTATTCTTGCTTCTGATGGCCACAGCTTTGAAGACTACTGGTAAAGTATGTTGTGGTATATTCCTTAATTGGGATTTGTCTGATGTATTTCTCATGATTAGACTGAGATTTGGGGTTTCGGAGGAACACCGGAGTTTAACTGCATTTTCATCACATTATACCAATGATACATAGTATCAACGTGACTAATCACTGTTGATGTTGAACTTAAACACCTGGCTTGACTTTGTCAGGTTTCTCCACTGAAAACTTACTCTTTTCCCGACCCTACCCATACTGTACATTGTGGAAATATACTTCTATGCACAGCCCGCATTTAATGCAGAAGGATGTATTTTACAACCTTAGGGTTTGGTTTTTACATAGTTACTTGGAATTATTTTACATAAGAGATTTTGTCTATTCTCACCCATTCTATTATTTGTTTGTTGTATCAAATATCTGTTTATATAAAAATTGAATCATGGATATTTGTTTTGTACTTTTGGTTATAATCCAATACTTCATTATTTTGTTTTTAAAAGTGTTTCAACTTTGACCAATAAAAGTTCTTTCGGTAGGCTCCAGTGTCCCTTTGACAACCCACCCTCAATGAGTGAGAGTTTGTGGGTGCCATGTGTGCTGACTGCTACTGGGATGTCTTTGCTTCTAGGCTTTCTCAGCTGACAGGGCCAAAAAAATTATGTGTATATTAATTCCTGTATGTACTATACATATAAAATACTATAAATATTTAAATACATTATCTGTCCATTAATGAAAGATGTATATATAAATCACAAATTTTAATAGTAGATTTGTTTATTTCTCATGCATTTCATCAGTTTTACCTCATATATGTTGGCAACTATTGTTAGCTTCAAAAGCACTAGAACTATTATATCTTCCTGAAGAAATGGCCACTGTCATTATGTAATGCTATTTTTAAATTCTTTATAACTTTTCTTGCACTGAAGTTCTCTTTGTCTAAGATTAAATAACTCCTTTAAATTAAATAGCTACTTTATTTTATTAGTGTTAGGAAGAAGGAAGGAAGGAAGGGAGGAAAGAAGAAAGAAAGAAAGAAAGAAAGAAAGAAAGAAAGAAAGAAAGAAAGAAAGAAAGAAAGAGAGAGAGAGAGAAAGGAAGGAAGGAAGGAAGGAAGGAAGGAAGGAAGGAAGGAAGGAAGGAAGGAAAGAAGGAAGAAAGAAAGAAAGAAAGGAAGAAAGAAAGAAAGAAAGAAAGAAAGAAAGAAAGAAAGAAAGAAAGAAAGAAAGAAAGAGAGAAAGAAAGAAAAGAAAAGGAAAAATAAAACTAACATGATGTAACAATCCCACTTCTGGTTGGATGAATGTGAAAGCAAATGAAAACAGGATATCAAATCTGCACTCCAATGTACACTGCAGCATTATTCACAATAACAAGGATGTAGAAACAAACTTAAGTGCCATCAATAGATGAATGGATGAGGAAAATATGAGAAAGAAAGAAATCTTGCCCATTGCAACAATGTGGACAGACTCTAAGGTCATTATGCTTAGTGAAATAAGCCAGATAGAGAACGACAAATTTATTTTTTATATGCAGAATACAAATTAAAAGTTGAACTACTAGAAACAAAAAGTAAATTAGTGGTTTCCAGGGGCTGGGGAGTGGAAGTGGGAGGAATAGGAAGAGGTTAGTAAAAGGGAACACTTTCAGTTGTAAGATGAGTAAGTTCTCAGTATAATATGGTAACTATAATTACTGTGTACTGTGTAATTTAAATTTGCTAAGAGATTAGAGCTTAGATGTTCTCAAACACACAAACAGATAAACATGTAAGGTGATGAATGTGTTAAAAATGTAGTGATAGTTGATTTGGAACAAAAAGTCTTGATTGAAATAATTTATGCACTTTGTGTTATATTCTCAAAGATTAAGTGAAAGGATACTTTCTAAGCAAAGTATAAATTATTCTGGCATATGTCAATAAACCTCAGTTAAAAATTCACTAAAGTATCTGGGAATAAATATAGAATGAGCATATGCCAGCATGTATTAGTTTACAGTCAACTTATGCATAAATTTATTTGAAAAGGTATGAAATCCTTGTTATCTAACTTATGCCTATGCAGCTAAATTAAAGTGATGCTTAAATCATCCAAACATTAGATCTTAAAGCTGGAACTAAAATCACTGTCAAATAACAGATGGAACATTCTCAATAGACAATGTAAATTTGCTAAGATTTTAATATATTTGTGGCTTTCTAATACTTTGGTTACTGTTTCCCACTAATTCTACAGAACTACTTAAGAACCAACTGCTCTCAGCCACAGAATTCTGTGACATAAATAGGTCTCTTTTCAATGACAACATATTATTAAATGATAAATGTAAAATGTTGGGAAAATGCATTGCTTTAAATATACCAATAATAGAAATAAAAAGGTCAGAATAAAATATTGGATTTGATTTTGGTATTGAGTTGTGCAAATATGAACATTTAAGAGACAAAGTTTTTCATACTCTGATTTAAAAATTATTGATTGATAGGTTGATAGGTTCTGTTACAAAGATTGAGCTACTGTATCATATGTAGTCACTTCTAAGTATTGAGAATAAATGTAAATGACTTCTAAGGGAAATAAAATAATTTATACAATGTAATATCTATAGTACAATTTTAAGTGAAAATAGATTTCCATTACAGGCTTATGCTTATATTAAAACTGATCATTCAGCTATGCAATTCTCCCAAGAGTAGGACACTAACTATGCTTTTAATTTGAATAAATCCAGATATTAATGAACTCTAGTACATATTAGAACCACATTTTTGCAAAATGGATTTAAGTGGGGCAGCTATTTAGACTCAGTATAGTTGTAAATTCTCTGGGAATCAAACAATCTCCTCTAATTTGGTCAATGGAGAAAAGTATAACCAGGAAAAGTACCTCATCATAGTGTTAATGAAATAAGCACAGAGTAACCACAGGATGTTTGAAAGAAATATGCTATAGTAGTAAGAAATTGAAAAGAAGTGGTGTACAGCTAAAGAGAATCAAAGACAATTTCAACAACTGATCCCCACCTAATATATCACTGTATGGAGTGAGCTTTTAAGCAATTAGAATACAAGTAATCGAATAATCTTCATAAATTAATCTTTAAACTACTTAGAAAATGTTTAACTTTAAAATCAAATTTTATATTGACTTTTTCGTTTCACAAAGTACTAAAGGAAGAGACATATTGAACATGACATTCAATATACAGTTGAATAGTCAACTGAACTGGAACACATTTCAAATGCCAGATAAAAATAATACTTAATTGTCTTGGTGTTAATAAACTTTTATCTATAAAATAAAAAGGATTTTTTTCCTCAAAAAGTTGTAGCAAAATTAGTCAATATGTAATTTTTTATTTAAAACTAAAATTGTTTGGGTATAGGAATATTTCATTTACTACAATGAGCTTCAATCAAGCAAGAAATACAGAATTTCCAGTTGGTCAAAGAAGATGTTGAATGTTGATGATTGATTGATAAAAAAGCAAATAATACTGGGATTGAATATTTTGATAAC
The DNA here is from genome assembly GCF_028538775.1 of Myotis yumanensis. Lineage (NCBI taxonomy): Eukaryota > Metazoa > Chordata > Mammalia > Chiroptera > Vespertilionidae > Myotis > Myotis yumanensis. The sequence goes on along the minus strand of NW_027223752.1, from coordinate 221,241,277 downwards.
GAAAACACATTATATCAACTTACTGAGAAATTGAAATAACCTGATCATAAAAGTTACTCTTTAGGGAATTTTAGCAAGAGTTATTAGTTACTGTGCTAAATAATTTACATGATAAGCATCATATATGGAATATTTACTACTTGTCATAGTCTCTGCTAAGCACTACCTTATCTTATATAATAAAAGGGTAATATGCAAATTGACCCTAACAGCGGAATTACAGGGAATGACTGGTTGCTATGACATGCACTGACTACCAGAGGCCAGACGCTCAACATAGGAGCTGTCCCCTGGTAGTCAATGTGCTACCACAGCGGGAGCTCTGCTCAGTCACAAGCCAGGCTGATGGCTGTGAGTGCAGTGGCTGTGGCGAGAACCTCTCCCACCTCCTCAGCAGCACTAAGGATGTCTGACTGTGGCTTAAGCTGTTAGTCGGACATCCCTCTTGGGTTCCTGGGCTGCCAGAGGGATGTCAGACTGCCAGCTTAGGCCCGATTCCCCATGGAGCGGGCCTAAGCTGGCAGGGGGACATCCCCCGAGGGGTACTGGACTGCGAGAGGGAGCAGGCCGGGCTAAGGGACCCCCTGAGTGAACAAATTTTTGTGCACTGGGCCTCTAGTATAGATATAACTGAAGACCAAAATTTTTGGTTTGGAATTAGAAGGGAGATTTACTTACTTTTTATTTATTTTATTTTATTATTTTATTATTTTATTTTATTTTATTTATTTACTAGAGGCCTGGTGCACAAAATTCATGCACTGGGGAGAGGGGGTGTCCCTCAGCCCAGCCTGCACCCTCTACAATCTGGGACCCTGAGGGGGATGTCCGACTGCCGGTGTAGGCCTGATCCCTTTGGGATCACCCCTAACTGCCCTGTGGGATTGGGCCTACACTGGCAGTTGGACATCCCTCTCACAATCCGGACTGTTGACTCCCAACTTCTCACTTGCCTGCCTGATAGCCCCTAACTGCTTCTTCCTGCCAGCCTGATCACCCCCTAAGTACTCCCCTGCCAGCCTGATTGACACCTAACTGCTCCCCTGCCAGCCCGATCACCCTCAACTGCCCTCCCCTGCAGATCTGGTCCCCCTCAACAGCCCTCCCTTCCTGGCCTGGTCGCCCCTAACTGCTCTCCCCTGCAGGCAATCTTGTGGTGGCCATCTTGCGATGACATGGGCATGGCCATCTTGTGACCACATTGGTGTGGCCATTTTTGTGTGAGGGTGTGATAGTCAATTTGCATATTGCCTCTTTATTATATAGGATTTATTTATTTGTTTGTTTGTTTGTTTGTTTGTTTGTTTGTTTTTTAGGTCTACAATAGGCCTAGATTATTTCTGAAGGGGTAAGTTATCTTGCTGGCCTTGATGTAAGCTGTTATGTCATTGTCATGTAAAGGTCACGAGAGTGATGCCTTGTAATAACCTCATTACTATTTAACAGAAAAGGAGTGAAAAGGAAGACCAAATAGCATAGGCATGTCATTAATACAGCTTTGCAAAAAAGCTGCCTTAACAGTCTCCAAGTCTGTTCCCTGATGACTGATGGGAAGGAACTAGAAAAAGGCAGTTTAGATGCATGGCCCGTAAGGTCTGAATGGCATAGAAAAATGCTTGCCCATCAATCACACCGGAAACCAGTAATTGGCCAAGATAGAAGTGGTCACCTCAAGTACTCGAAATCTACATATATAAACTTCTAGATAAAGGAGCCACTTTCTCTTGGTTCCAAGGCCCCTGGTGCTCTTGGGGCTCCTGCTGCAGGGACACACTCCTCTGAGCATGGCTCATGGCCATATGGGGCTCCACACGTGGACTAATGGACGTTAAGCTGGCCTGACTGCTGAACCACACCCGGCTGAACCATGGAATGGAAGTTCAGGACACTGGCCTTGTTTCTGGCTCTGCTGAAACTCCCTCTTTCAGCACTGGCTTGGGGGGAATGGGACATTGAAGCCAAAGAATTGAAACTCCCTGAAAATCTTCCATGTACCATCCTCCCACCAGGGCTTCTGAAATGCTTCCTTCAGTGGTGCCCCTAGAACCTCCACTTCACTCCCTAGTGACCCGGGAGTTTAGCTCTCCATTAAAGAGTATGTCCAGCTGAGATTCAGAAAGAAGAAAGGGATGTCAGTACCACAAGTGCAAGGAAATGAATTCTTCTAACAATGATGGGAGCTTGTAAGAGGGCCATTAGCTTCTGCCTAACTAACGCCTACATTTTGGCCTTAAGAGATCCTGAGCAGAGGACCCAGAGAGCCTTGCCCAAATTCCTGACCCACAGACATTATGAGATAGTAAATGGGTATTGTTTTAAGCCACAAAGTATTTGTTTATGGATTAAGGAACCCTAGGAGACTCATAATTCTATTGAATTTCTATGAAGGTGTCTTGGTTTGTTTGGGCCGCTGTAACACAGACCCTTAGCCTGGGTGGCTTATTAATAGCAGAAATCTATTTCTCACAGTTCACAAGGCTGGGAAGTTCAAGATCAAGGCCCTGGAAGATTTGGTGTCTGGTGAGAACCTGCTTTCTGGTTTATATATGGCTTACCTACTGGGAGGGGCAGGAGAGATTTCTGGGGTCTCTTTTATAGGGGTACCAATCACTTTGCAAAGGCCCATCTCCAAATACCATCACATTGAGGGAATAGGTTTCAGCATGTGAATTCTGAAGGGAGAAACATATATTTAGTCAATGCAGAAGGATTGTAAACATAAAATGCAAAGGAAATTTTAGCATCATATAACATTTATGGGCCTCAAAGAGGTTAAATAACTTGCTCCAAGAATAAGTTCCTCAGTTTATTACTGAGGAACCCAGAATCATCAAAATTCAATGTTAGAGTCTCTTACTCCAGCATTACCCATGTTTTTAACAATTTACACAGTAAATTCTGGTCATTTCAATCTTCTCAATAATCCCGTATCTTTATTTTACAATGGAGGCTATTGCCCTAGGGATAGTAAATAACTTGTCCAAAGCCACACAAGTATATTGTGGAAATGGGATTTAAACATAAGATTAAACTGGCCACAAACTTGATCCTCAGAAACAACATATTACACATGAGATGACTCTCCTGGTTAAAAGGGAGGATGAAGGCAATTTAAGAAACCATGCTTCTATCCACTTTAAGCTTTTGTTTTCTACTCTGTGATGAGCCATAAACTGCCATTTGGCACCCAAAGATTTTTGTCTCCCTGCTGTCTTAAAAGCTGATATTTTTACAATCCCCACTCTTTTCATTATTAAACACTCAATTTTCTTCAACAAAGCATGAATGTCATGTGGTAAGCTGATAAGTCACATATCAAGGTTAACTATCGGGAAAACATCTTACCATAAAGCTGTTGCTTTTGGTACAGCAGTCCAGGAATAGATAAAGCACAATACAATAAAGTGATTGACTTCATGAACCGAGGACTTTCATTTTATCTCACAATCCCTGGAAAGGCATATAAAAAATAGAGTTCTATCCTATTATATCAGTAAACTTTCTTTGCTATGATGATCAATAAATCTTTGAAAAAATAAAATCAAATAATAAATGTTTCTATTTGGGCCTTCATAAGTCTGTTGGGGTTTTTTAAATAATGTATTGCATTTTGTCAATATTAAGAGAGTCATATGATTGCATTGAAATAATAGTCACAGGCCCACTATTAGCAATACAACATGTCTTATTTTCTCTAAAGCACTTTGTGTTACAACGTTCACTTATTCACTGTCGTCATTACCATTAGTACTTAATAAAGAGGAATGTTAAAGAACACAGAGGTTATGTTGCTATGAAATCTAAACACAGAGGTTATGTTGCTATGAAATCTAAACAATGGAAATGTGAGAAGGAAAGGAGTCAAAGAAGAAATACAAAAATAAAATGAGAAAAAATAAAATATACTGTATTTAGTGTTAAATGAATGATACATCTCTGCTAAAATCTCCCAAATTCAAGATGAGTGTACTAGACTACCAGAAATCCAAATAGTGGCTAATTAAAAGTCTTTTGGATTAATTGGGAGTACATTGCCAAAACTATAGCTTAGCTAACTTGTTATTAAAAGTTTCAACAGTTAGAATCTTGCCTTTCTGATGCCTATATTTTATTAGGAGGTTTTTATTTTATGATTTCTATCTCTGAGACAATCTGAAACAATGGCTGCTCTCTGCCAGAACATCTAGGTTTGTAACCTCCTCCCCAGGGCACATCTGATACCATCAGTCATCACAAGTTTCCTTCAATACGAAGAATGTTTTAGGCAAACTGCTTTGTCCAATATTTCATCTTTATAAGTAAAGAAGAATGTTTTTCCAAAATAATGAATTGTTTACATTTAAAACAGCCTATGAAAATGCCATATTTCCCTACATAAATAACCTGGAGGAAGTACCATAATAGGTTGCTAATAATTTTTAAAGGATTTTAATTTCTTGAACTTGCTAGATCAATTTTCTTTTCAAAATATGATGAGGTCATCATGACAGACCACAATGGAGCTGTGAAGAGTGGCTTTGAGATTTACATCTAGAGATAAAATAATTGTTGATAAATCTGCATCCTGGAATATACTAGTTTTGCCTTCTAATATCTGAGTCTTTTGCCTTTCACATTTATCCTTTAACTTTTAAAGAAGGTCATTTCACAGAAAAAGGTAAAACATTAAAGGAACTCATATTCTTGCTACTCAGGCAGTAAAGTGATGTAAGAATCTCAAATATGGTTATAAAGTTTGAGAGCCACTGAACAAAATAAAACAAACATAGACATTTAAATATACTCACTTCCATAAACATTGGGGCACATACTCGATTCCTGCAGTACTATGAATTTTTAACTAACCACTGGGCTTATATAATGGCAAGTTCTTATTACAAAATTTACATTCTTCTTTTTAAAAAAATATCCTGTTTTACTAGCTTAGAACTTTGTTTAGCATACTGGTTCCTAGTTTCTAACAGCAAATGTTTCAATGGGAAAAATGGTCGGTTATACTACCCAGAAAATGGTAATAGCAATAAATGAAATACAATCTGACAGTTTAAATTTAATTGGTATGCCACTGTTGGTGTCTTAATAAAGCGAATAACCCTAGGTTGAGTACTTGATTCACTCTCTGCAGCAAGAGGTGGATAATGGAAGCAAGAGTCACTCATTACTTGGGTATAGAAGGTAGTGCAATCAGGACTGCTCATAACAATTCAAATTAGATCCCAATCATGGACGGGATTGCTAATTTAGACAAGTATAGGTTTGGAAGGCTCCATGGCTTTAGCATATCAAGTATGCATGGCAGGCATTTCTTGACTCCCTGAAATTTCAAGGTAATAGTTTTAAGATGTTGGTAATATTTCAAAGCACAAGTATTTGTAGTAAAAATAAATACTCATTACATGTTTGCACAAATATGATTTGCTCCTTTTCTGCCTAATGACTATATTTGCCAGCACTGAAAAGGACCATGGAAAGTAACTGATTAGTAGTCCTAAGTAAAATTATCCATTTTGTTTGGATATCAAGAAGATAGAATTAGGCTAAAAGATTAGGCAAGCAACCTGAGATTATTTAGATGCTATTATGAGATTTACTGAAAAATGAAATACAGTGGGGCCTTGACTTACGAGTTTAATTCGTTCCGTGACGGAGCTCGTAACTCAAATTACTTGTATGTCAAATCCAAAAGTGAACGAGTGAGACACATGATGCTGGGCTGATGTTGTGGCGTTCACTGTGACGTTCACTGCGCCAACTAGCGGTGAGGTATCTGAAGCTGGCTAGTAACCCGAATTTTAGCTTGCAACTCAAAGCAAAAAATCAGCCGAGAGACGGCTCGTATCTCGAAAAACTCATTAGTCGGGACATTCGTAAGTCAAGGCCCCACTGTATTCATAAGGAAGTTACTTTATTTTGTGATTTATTTGCCCTTTGTAGAATCATTAGAAAATTTACATTTTATTATATGATGAGGTAAAATTTGTTCATACCAGCACTCTGATAAATCCGCATTTAAAAATGCTTGTTTTGAGAATAAATGTTAGCAAAAGCAAGGTAGCTCATTTCACATGGCTTTCTCTGGCAATGTTTTACAACTCAGAGTGAATAAGGTTGTATTAAAATAATTAGTGAGTTGGTTTAAAGTTTCTAAAAAGCACTATAATTTTCACAAGTTCCTAATTATTGAGAGGCAGAGAAGAAAACTATTTGTTTGGGGAAGTTGGTAAACATTATAACAAACCATCAGAGGTCAATTGTTCAAACTCTCATGCAAATTTTAGATGTGCAAAATGGAACATGTCTAATTTTCTATGCCAATTCCTAGTTATTGACATATGGAATTATGGATTTCTCATAGCAAAGTAAAGATTTTTTTCCCGATTCATTAAAGCTTTAACCTAGAAGAATAAATGATTATTGGAACCCTGCTACGACAGCATAGAAATTAGGTAAACCATAGAATGCTGGTTTGCAGAAACAAGAGGCTCAGTAAGGTACAATTAAAGCACAGCAGGTACTGAGGGAAAATTAAGGAGATGGAGAAGGCCCAGCCAGCCTTGAAGGTGTTTCCAAGTAAAGATGGAGGTGCTCTGTTTGATCTGAGAAGCACAATAATACACTGAAAAATTTTTTTATGCTTATCCTTGCATACATTTAAAGCGTAAGATATAATATCCAAATCTTTCTCCATCTTAGTGGTGCCTACACCTTTCTCTTCTTTTGTACCCACATGAATGTAGGCAGTTAAACTTTGACTATTTTGTCTAATAAGAAATACTATGCATTGTTTTTATTACTTAGTAGATGACTATGCTATGTAGAGCACTCAAAATTAAACCATTCAGCAAGTATGTATTAAACATATTTGTGTTGAATGAAGTGAATCAGTCATATTCAGCAAATCTTACCTAATAATAGACAAACATGTAAATTATCTGTCCCTCTGCTATGCTCACCTGCCAATCAGGAGAGTATGCAAATTAACTCAACAAAGATGGAGGTTAATTTGCATATGTAGGGGCGAAGACTGAAGGCTCCGGTCTGGAGCTGTGAAGACTGAAGGCTCCAGCTGGAGCAAAGGCCTGGGTCCCGGGTGCCAGAGGAAAACCGGTGCCGGCAGCCAGGGAAGGGAAGGACTATTGCACAAATCTCTTCGTGCAACGGGCCTCTAGTATGTATTAAAAATCTTCCATGCCCACACCCTGCTCTTGGGATAAATTAATGGAAGCTAAAAAAGGACATACATTGCTGCCTCCTTGAAGCTTATAGTCTAACATGGGAACAATATAAAACAAAACAAAAATAATATGTAAATATTAGTATACTATAGAAGGGGTTTAGTGCTATAGATAATGACAAAATAGAGGAGCACATCAGGAGATATGTGTACATATGTCTGGGGGATGGGTGGGCACAATTTTAAACAGGGTGGTCAAGCTAGGCCTCATGGAGAAGGTCACATGTGAACACTCACTTGAAGGAGGAGAGGTTGGTTATTCAGATATCTTAGGGGAATATGTTTCTAAAAGAAAGAATATATGGCATAAGCATCCGAAGGCAGGTTCGGGCATGGCATCTCAGGTCTAGTGTGAATGGAACAGAATGAGTGAGGAGGAGAGAGATAAGAGAGTGCGGGGTGGGGAGTAGGGTGATTGTACAGGCAATGCATTGCAGACCGGTCTAAAGGCTTCTTTTTCATGTTGTAGAGCTGTACGTAGAGAAGGTATTCTGTTGGACATCACAATATAAGTCAGAGTTTCTGATCCTTGGCTCTCTTGACACTAGGGCCTGGATATTTGTTGTGCGGGGCTGTCTTGCTCACTGTAGGGTGGTCCAGCAGCCTAGCTGACTTGTACTGTTAGAGGAAAGTAACACCCACAAATAAAATGAGTTCTGATATTGCTAAACGTACTGTGGAGGAAGGGGTAGCTTGCATTGCCCTGGTTGAGAGCAATGATATCAATAGAGGCTACTGAGGCACAAAAGGAAAATAACTGATCCAGGGTCACGCAGCTAATACATGAACTTGACTCCAGATGCCATGTTTAATGACAAGATACATTTACTCCACTGCTTGGCTATACCATTGAAGTCTTTTCTGCTTCATTTGAATCAAAGATAGTTGACCAGAGTCATCATGTCAACTCTTGAGCAGTTTTAATCAACATAACATACAATAAAATTTAGCTTCAAGCAGCCAGACAGGTTTAACTGGAATGAGGTCCAGGAATGCAGTTAGTACATGAACTCAGAGTCAGTTTTTAGAGCTCTTAGGTAAGAGAAGAGAAAAGGCTTTGACATATGAAAGCACAATTTCCAGTGAACAGTAGAGCTGTGGCAACCTGGGAATTCACAGGACATGAGTGACCAAACTGATTTGCTGCAATGGCAAAAGGCATCTACCCTTGGTTTGAGCACAAATGCAGTAGAGTCCCTCCCTTGTCCTGGTTTTGCTTTCTGAGGTTTCAGTTACCCAGAGCCAACTGCAGTCCAAAAATATTAAATTTCCCCAACCATTGACTTTTTCTTTTCCTGACATCCACCCATCAACGTTTTCATGGCTAGGTAACCCAGAAGCAGATGACCCTCCTATTGAGGTATCCTCAGAAAGTCAAGAGTAGCCTAATGCTATATAGCGATGCCTATGTCATTCATCTCATTTCATCTCATTGTGTAGGCATTTAATCATCTCACATCACAAAAAGAAGAAAGGTGAGCGCAGGACAACAATATATTTTGAGACACAGAGATCACGTTCACACAACTTTTATTACGGTATATTATTATATTCATTCTATTTTATCATTAGTTAATATTGTTAACCTTTTTCTGTGCTCAATTTATAAAGTAAACTTTATTATAAGTATGTTTTCATAGGTGGAAAGTGTATCATATGTAGGGTTGGATACTAATGTGATTTCAGGCATCTACTGGGGGTTGGAATGTAACCCCTCTGGGTAAGGGGGTGGGTATTCTATAAAACAAAACATCCAGAAAATGCCAAGAAACACTTGGAAATGGAATGAGCTGTGTACAAGTGAAGATATCTTCTTACTTTTTTCTCCGTAGGATTGCAACATACGTAATAATTAATGTGTTTTATTGCTAGTAATGGAATTTGTAATATGTAACCTAAGAGCACATTTTATGTTGTTTCATTATTCTCATTAACAACCTGAAATTTACTTAATCATCCACTGGAGATCAGATTGCCTTGACAAAAAAATGAACAATCGTCTAGTAAACGTATCCTAGGTTTATTTTTCCTTACAGTCATCTTTTAAAAGAATTCTGCATTAGAGGTTTTTTTCTTTTTCAAAATCTAAATCCTAACTCATTATTTTAAAAGATTTTTGAGGCTTTTCACAGTAGGCGTATCATAATTCCACCATTCCCAGAGATGGATGTTAAGGTGACATCCTTATATACGTGTTTTAGGTGACTTCACCGGGTATGCTTTGGAAAGATAAGAAGACTAGGTTCTTCTCTCCTATGCATGGGTTATTTTGTTTTTCAGAATAAATATTTGTATTTGAAAAAAATACAACAAAATATTAAAACCCTCATTGATCATGTATTATTAGTGTGAATACAAATGCTTTTTAATTTTTAAAAACGTGTAATTTCCATACTGTATACTAAACAGCTTATTTTAGATATGTATATTGAAGATACTACCTAATAAACACAAACAACTCTGCCTTTATAAGATAAGCTTATATTATTTAACTGAGCTCATGGGGACTGAAACCAAGTCTGGATTTTCAAATTTCAGTACAGCAAGTCTTAACTCTAAATTAAACTGAAAGGTCGAGGCCTAAACTCCATCGCATAGTGTAAGTAAATAACACATTTCAATAATGAGTTCAGAAGAAGTACAATGCCTCTTGCTTCCACCCTACTTTAGGTGTCCCGACCAATTTCTACTTCACATTATAACAAATGGAAACAGCTCATCCCATGTACTGTTATTTGTTCACATTTCATGCAATACGGAGCAGGGCACTTTACTGAAGCTATTCCCAGCGCTTCCTTGTCTGTTGTAATATCAAAGCTGTTGATTTTGGACTCTCATTCTGATTCTGGTATGCCTATATGAGTGACAAGAGAGCACAAGGGCTCAGAAAAAAATATACTGAGGAAGAAAAAGGAATGCAAGGTATTCGGACAAAAATGAACAATCCTTTCTCACAAAACAACGGAGAAAGGAGTAGAGAGAGAAAAATCTAACTTAATACCCTGTGGACATGGTATATCACCCTCATTTTCATTTTGTGAAATTGGCAGATACACTATATGCCGGCAGCAGCTGTGCCTTTTGTTCCTGGACTCTCTGACAGCAGGGACAGTGACTCCCTGCTCAGAGTAAGTAGCTGATGTGACTGGGGAAGTTGTGACGCTAAGATTGGGAAAGACATCTGGCATCAAATCTAAGAGACTGTTTTGATCCCCAAAGATTGCTCTGTTTATTGCAAACTTTGAAGATTCTTTTTTGTTCTTTCTGGCTAACGTGTGAACATATCCATTACTGACCTTCCTGCCTATATAGAAATCCTCAATCAGGCAGAGTTTTCAGAAGGTGGAGCACTATTCATGGTGATAAAAGAAAGAAGTAGGGTGAGAACAGCAGTAAAAACATCAAGAGAAATCAGTTCTTAAATGTGCTAAAAATGTTCATCAAATTGTTTTCTCAGTCTCTTTTAGTGTTTTTAAATTGTCTTTTCATATCTACCATGGGATTCCTATTTTCATGTCTTATACATGCACTGATATATAGCAAAATTTTTATGTTGACTGAAAGTTATAGTCATGACTACTTATTTTAACTTATTTTTCTACCTTTTTGCCGGGGTCCAACCCCAGCAGGTCCAGGGGTCCCCAAAGGTGTGGACGGAGTCGGTGAAGAAGGAATGACACGAAGACAGCCTTCAGTTGATCAGCAGCCTAGTCAGGACCTCTAGCCAGGATCTCCAGCCAAAGTTCTCCAGGTTCTCCAGCCAAGTTCTCTCTTGCTAGGTTCTCCAGCCAGGTTCTAGCCCGGATCTCCAGTCAGGTTCTGTCGCTAGGTTCTATCCAGGTTCTGTAGCCAGGTTCTCCAGGTTCTCCTGCCATGTTCTGTCTAGGTTCTCCAGTGAAGTTCTGTAGCTAGGTTCTGTCCAGGATCTTTTGCCATGTTCTCTCACTAGGTTCTGGTTAGGATCTGACGAGGGTCTGATGAGGATCTGATGTTTATTGTCTTGTTACATGCATATTTATACCAGCCGATTTTAATCCTGTCAATTTCTATTACAAAGGTTAGGGCGTTTCTTATCTCCATTCCAGGGAGTAAAGATTATGTAGCTTAACTACCCGCCTGGCACTTAATTAAGGGGTTGCATCCCCTCCCTAACCTCAGGGAAAGATCCCCACCTGGGGAAACAACCTTTCTCAGAGAGGTGGCCTTGGTTAAAACACATGGCACTAAGGAGAGCAAACATATTAAGAACAATATGCTATATATGCCAGGGCCCTTGAAACATATGCTGTGCAGATGTTTCTTTCCTGCAGCGACTGTGTCAAGCAGCAAGGATGGACCGGCTTCCGGCACCTTTTGAACAGAATTTTAACCAAAAATAAAATAGACTGGAAATGGGGAGTCAGTTGCTTTTGCAAGTCTTCTTGTACATATTTTTCCAGCTTTGTTTTACAATAGTACTATTTGCATATACACCAAGAAAACAGAATTATCAGGGTGGGCCCTAAAGCGAATGACAGATGCCCTTTTAAGAGATACCCAGAGTAGAGGCACATAGAGAGAAAAAGGCCACATGAAAGCAGCAGAAATGGGAGTGATGCAGCCACAAGCCAAGGAATGCCTACGTCCACCAGAAGCTGGAAGAGGCAAAAATGGATTCTCTGTTGGACCCTTCAGAGGGAGTACAGTTGTGCAGAAACCTTGATTTTGGACTTCCAGCCTCCAGAACTGTCTGAGAATACATTGCTCTCGTTTGAAACCACCATGTTTGCGGTAATTTTTACATCAAACCTTGGAAACAATTAGATTTAGTGACTTCCCAAATTCGTCAGTTTGCTTTTTTTATATTACTTTTCTAAAGCAAAGCTAGAAAAATATGATTATTTGCATGATCTTCACCTTTATGATACTTTTCATTGATCCAGTGAGCAAAAATACACTTAAAAATGTAACTACAGAATAGTATTTAATTTAAGCTGCCAGTTCAACTCTGGAATACACTTTAGAAACATAAGAAAGGATATTTTGTTGACTCTACAATCTCTTTCTCATCCCACATTAATCGTAGTTAATTTTTAAAATCAAAATAAAAACCATTAGTTTGTTGATAGTCTTGGTCTTCTTGGCTGCCGTAACAGAACACTGCAGACTGAATAGTGTAAGGAATACAAATAAATTTCCCCATAGTTCCAGAGACCAGGAAGTCCAACACGAAGGTACTAGGGGATTTGCTTTTTAGTGAAAGCTCTTTTCCTTGTTGGCTAAGGTTTCACTACCTTCTCACTGTGTCCCCACATGGAAGAGTGAGAGTGATAAGTGGTGCCCAAAAAGAAGAAGAGACACGGCTCTCTCAGATAAGAGCCCCATTCTATGACCTCATTTAACCATCCCCTTGTCACAGGACTTGTTTTCACACAGGATTAGAGCCTTAACATACGCATTTTGGGGAAACACAACATTCAATCCACACCAATTAGTTAAGCAAAGAGTATTGTACAAATCAAGTGAGAAATCAAAAAGATTTTCAAAATTTTGTGCCTGTTGTTAAGGAATATATGAAGTAGTGGGGAAAGAGGGAAAATAAAAATAATTACAGATGATTAAAACTTACTGCATTGTGACCTTATGCAGGTCATATCCTCTAAACTTTCTTATAGAAGTAGGTATTTTTAATTGGGTTATTTAAAAATACACCCTTATCAATAATGACAAAAAAAAACCCCTATAGAATGATAATTAATTTGAATAGTTTATTTCAGGATAAAAAAAATGCAGGATAAAAATAGTGAAAAACTCATTATCATGCAATTCAAAAAAACTAGACAAATTTTCTAAAGATTTTCAAAGCCTCTTAATTTATAAAATGGAAATCAAAATATTTTCTCTACCTATGAAGTGTTGTGACAAAAAAAATGTCTCAGGTAGAAATTTAAGAAAATCTACCTGTCTATACAAATATAAAGTTATATGCTAAAATGCCTAAATGGTAAGCCTGTGCTGAATGGATCTTTACTAAAGCCATTATAAAGTATCTTAAAGGTTTTACATCTGATTTTAAAATGTCTGCATATCTGTCAAAAGAAAAAGTTGAGAAAAGATTCTGTGAGTACTCAACAGTGCTATGCAGCAGGATAACAAGATTAGGACAGACTAAATAGACTTGCCACATCCAAGGATTCATACCCATAGATATAGTAGTTGATATAATGGGGTCAGTAGAGATTTCCAGGAAGATAATAGGGGGAGAGAGAGGAGAAAGAGAGAGAGAGAGAGAGAGAGAGAGAGAGAGAGAGATTAGAAAGCCAAGGATGGAAACTTAAACCTTCCATGTTTGAAGAGCATGAAAAAATACAAATGTTAAAAGTCACTATCCCAGGAAAACATGAAGAAGATGCCATGAGCCAAGGTAGACAACAGCTTCAGGGAAGATAGCTCAATAGTTACCAAGTGCATAGACTAATAAAAGAAACAAAGCTTATAAAGAACTGAGTACAGAGTACTAAAAAGATTATTCCTTCATCTGATCAAGCCAAATCAATTTAAAATGATGTAAATTAATATAAAAAGGAACTTGTCAGTTTTAAAACTGTTTTTGCTATTTTAAGCTATTGCTTGTAATTAGATTTCCAACTCTCAGAACATGTTATATATATTCTTCATATTGATTTATTTTTGTATATCGTTGTTTCATTAATTAAGTTTCATGTTAAATACAAAGAGAAAGGGAATGAGCTGATGTGGATCTGGACTGAAATGGCAGTGAAATAACATGAAGACAAAATTAGAGGCATGAGTTTTAGAGGAAAAAAGTGACAATATTGGTGACATGAGATACAGTATGTAGAGAAGGAAGAATAAAAATGGCTGATAATCTCACATAAGAAAGTGGAAAAAAGACACTGGCATAGAGAGGAATGAGAAACTTTGGAAGGAAGGGAAAAATGAAAGGTCATTTGATGAGCTAATTTTGGACATGTTAAATTTGACAATAAGAGATTTTTCTACAAGTGACTGGAAAGAAGGAGAGAGTTAAGGTCTGAGGATAGATTTACTGGCGAACATAGAAAGATTTTACACAGAATTGTGCTATAACAGTATAACTATTTAACCTGTATGATAGTCTAATAAGCTTATGGCCTAATTTATTTTGAGAGAACTTAATTTATATAAGTTTTAACCTAGTAAACAGAAATATTTGCATTAATTGATGATCTGCTATTATTATTTCTATTTTACAAACAAAGACATTGAGATTCAGACTGCTTCTGTAATTTCCCAAGGTTGAACATCCTGTCATTGACAAAATTAAAATTGAAGTATTGGTCTGTTTGACCCTAAAGCTTGTGGCTCTTCCAATGGCTAAAAAAAGTGAAAGTGAAAAGGAACATAGCAGGAGGAGGATGAAGTTGAAATGTCAAGGCTGGTTCTTGGAGGCAAGGGAGTGAAATTAGAAAAAATAAAGTTTTGTTACACATCTACAGGAAAAATAGTTTTTTGTTATTGTAGCTCCAAATTTAACTGAATTCGTCTTGTACCATGTTTTCCTTGAGTAATCATCACCTAAGATTACTTTCTCATCCATAAAATGTGTATCATATTTTGGCCCCCAAACAAAAAATTAGTTCTTGCAATAATCCTATCAACTATAATCTTGCCTATCTAATCTAATAAAAGGGTAATATGCAAATTAACTGTCACTCTGTGACAAAGATGGCGGTGCCCATAGCCTCTCATGTCCCGGCCACGGAGGGAAGGGAGGGCTGCAGACACACCGTGGGGCTGCTGGGCTGGGGTCGTGCTCCGAGCTGCCACCACATGGCTTGGGGCACACCCCCAGCCCAGCAGACAGAATCCCAGTGGACAGAAGCCCAGCGGACAGAATGCGGCTGGAGTTCCCAGTCCTTTTGGTTTCTGCAGCCCCTGGACTGCAAGTAGAAGCCCAGAGCACTGGGAGCACCAGGAATGCTGGGAATTGTAGTTCTGGTGGCAGATGCATTGCGTGATCTCCTAGACACTCGAGCAAAGTGAGCCTGGAGCAAGTTACTGTTGCGGTGGGAAATGGAGGGAAAGCAAAGGTGAGAGACATAAGTAAAGTCAGAGTGTCGAGGAAAAATTAAAAGGAAGATATCCTGCAACTTCCTGGAAATATCCACCAATGGAGCAAAGAAGCAAAAAAGACCTCTATTATTCTGTGAGCACCAAACCAGACTGGGCTGGGGTTTCAGACAATTTGCTCATATGATTGAAAAGACAGACAGAAACTTCACTCTTTTATGTATCCAGGCAGATACAATGCACAACATGCACGTTTTCATGGAAGAGGACTTAACAGCACCGTTTGCTTTACACCCTTTGGTAAGTCACCTTTTTGTTTGCCATCTGTGTTAGTTAATTGCCATAATCAAGAGTAAAAATTAAAACTTTTCTGTCTCTATGACAAGCAGGTCCTTACAGCTTGGAGCAAGGCAACTATCTATAATAATAAAAATGTAATATGCTAATTAGACCGGATAGCCAAACGACCTCTGGACATCAATCCAGACATCCTTCTGGATGAAGCTGTGGTGGTGGGGCCGAGGCAGAGGCAGTTAGGGGCGATCAGGCAGGTAGGTGAGCAGTTAGGGGTGATCAGGCAGGCAGAGTGATTAGGGGCAATCAGGAAGTCTAACAGGCAAGTGTCCCAGATTGTGAGAGGGTGCAAGCAGGGCTGAAGGACCTCCCCCCCAATGCATGAATTTCATGCACTGAGCCTCTAGTTTTACTAATAAAAAAATAAAAGTTGGAAAGATAAAAAAACAAAACAAAAATCTGTCCTGATGTTACACATCTACCAAGTGCTCAGAAGACTTAACCCACATATTTCTTACTCTGATATCTGTCTTGTCTTCCATATCAGCATAAATGTAATGCTTAGAATGCCTCTAATAGTTGTTAAATGGTAAGTGTTTTCATTCTGAATTCTGCAAGATTCCTTTCAGATATGAAATGATTTTTTTTTTTCCATTTGTGTTGAGAGTAAATGAGAACACCATGGAGAATGCAGTGCACAGGAGGCTCCTGATTTGGCTGAGACTCGCCCCTCAGGCAGCCCATCTCCTGGCATAGATGCCTGGGGCAGATTCTGTACCACAGCAGCATATCACAGATAAGGACGAACAATGAGATTTGTGACCAAGGAACTTGCTTAAAACTGACACTACAAGTTTTCTTCCCTTGCTCTTAGCTATGTTCTTCTTTTTTTAAAAAAAAATATTTTTATTTATTTCAGAGAGAGGAAGGGAGAAGAGAGAGATAGAAACATCAATGATGAAAGAGAATCATTGATCAGCTGCTTCCTGTACACCCCCTATTGGGGATTGAGCCCACAACCTGGGCATGTGCCCTTGACTGGAATCAAATCTGGGACCCTTCAGTCTGCAGGCTGACGCTCTATCCACTGAGCCAAACCAGCTAGGGAAGCCATGCTCTTAGTTAGAAAATCAACCTTTTATGATTGGTCTCTACACAAAGATTTAATAAGTTGATTCCTGATTATGAACATATAGTTTTGTGTTGTTTTTTTTAAATCCTCACCTGAGGATATTTTCCATTGATTTTTAGAGAAAGTGAAAGAGAGAGGGGAAAGACAGAGAGAAATATCTATGTGAGAGAAACACATCAATTGGTTGCCTCCTGCAGAAGTCCTGACCAGGGCGGAGGGCAGGGAGGAGCCTGCAATCGTGGTACATGCTCTTGAGCAGAATCGAGCCCAGGGCCCTTTGGTGCACAGGCCTGTGCTCTATCCACTGAGCAGAACTGGCTAGGGCATGACTATATATCTTTAAACAAAATAATTTGCTTTAATTGTGGCACAAACTTATTTGTGAGTGATACGATAAAAATATTTTTTAAATGAACAGTATACTAATTATTGTGGGTAAAGTTCTCTTTAATTTTTCTAGTTTAATGGTTTACACCTGAGGACATATTGCCCCTAAGGGGACATAGGGCAGTGTTTAGAGACAATGTTGGTTGTCACAAGAGGGGTGGGGTGCTACTGTAATCTAATAAACAACAATAAAACAATTTAGTGGGCAGAGTACAGTAGTCAGGAGTGCCACAAAATGTCCCACAATACACAAAACAATCTCTTACAGCAAAAATATTGATGGCCCAAAATGCCAATGGTTCCAAGTTGGGGAACCTCACTCTTGATATATTTATATCATTAAAACCAATGCTACATCCCAAAGTTATTACTATCTTCTCTCTTTTTTTTAAAAAAAAAAAATTTATTGATTTTTTAAATAAAGATAAAGAGAGAGAGAGAGAGAGAAACATTGATGAGAAACATCAATCAGCTGCCTCTTGCACGCCCCCTACTGGTATCAAGTCTGCAATTGAACCCGAGTCCATGGGAAGATGCTCAGTACATTGAGCCACACCAGCAGGGCTGCTATCTTCTCTTAGTTGTTGTGCATAGGGAATTAAAAAAAAAGAATAAACTTTTTTGGAGCTTATAAGCCTTGATGGACAACCATGACTAAAAATACTGTAGACAGATACAAGCTGGGTATGCATTTTCTTAAATGTTGAAAGCAGAGAAGAATTGTATATTAAAAAGAGGCAAGCAAATTCTATCTAGGAGTGTGCTAATGGGGAGTCACAGACGTTTGCCTGAGATAAAAGATCGCTTGACCAACCTTCCATGAACATTTTCTGGAAGCCGATTTAATGAAGCAAGAATTTATATATTTCATCTGATAGCCAGCCAGAAGTCAAAGCCCCGGAATGAACTTGATCCTGGTGAGAACGAATTGTGATTGGTCACAGATAACCACTGCGCCACAAAAACAACAGCAACACTTAAACTTTCCTAATTGTCACTTTTACAACCCAGATGGATAAGGGCTGCACATTTGCTCTTTTAATTTGCTATGAAGTGACAGAGGCTTTAATGTTCCTTTTGAAGACAAAATTAATGTTTTCCACAGTGGGTGTTCTCCATGTATGTGGACTTAACATGTTTCTGCCCTGCTAGTTTCTTTTTTAAAAAAGCTGGGTGGGTGGGAGACAGACCTGTAGAAAGCAAAGACCATTTGCTGCTGCTTACCACCTGAGGGTTGGGTTGGGGGGCCAAAGAGGGGAGGGGCTATTATTTAAAGTAAAAAAAAAAACTAACATCAGTACTTTAAACTTAGCCTTGACGTTTGACCAACTAACCATGTCTTTTTCTTGAGAATACAGTAGGAGAGTATTCCTGTTACATCAGTAGATAAAAGTTAATATAACAGCCTTGATGCAGAAGCAGGTATTAAGCTCCTAACCATAACATTCTGTCTCAATTCTGTTTCTATATTCAAACCCAAATCTTCTCTTTTGAAACATTTATCTATAAGCCATTTTCCATGAGCTACAGAGACTTTTCATGTTTTACCACCATTTCTTTTAATCCTCTCTTCTTAATAATTTATTCAAGTAACGCATTATCAAAGTAGAAGACAGTCGAAAAGTTCAAAAAGTAAAAAAAAAGTTGAAATTACCTGAAGACTCCTAACATCAAAGATAAGTGCTATAAACACTTTGGTGCACATCCTTCTGGAATGTGACATACCAAACATCCAACTCTCCTCATTACCCAATTTTACTTGAATATATTGCCATCGCATAGTTGTCAATCAACTGACATGTATTACATCATTTTGTTGTTGTTTAGTACTTTTCATAACTATAAATTATCATGCTAACCCCACATTTTTAAATGTTTAAATTACTTCCAGTATTATAAATACTGTGTGTGTGTGTTTGTGTGTGTGTGTGTGTGTGTGTGTGTATTTCATTGAGTTCAGACAGGAATGGAGAGGGAGAAAGAGATAGAAACATCAATGATGAGAGAGAATCATTGATTGGCTGCCTCCTCATGTCCCCTACTGGGGATCAAGCCTGCAACTCAGGCATGTGCCCTGATCAGGAATCGAAGCTGGAACCCTTCAGTCCTCAGGCCAATGTTCTATCCACCGAGCCAAACCGGTTAGGGCTATAAGTAATGTTTTAATGAATATCCTGCTTTATACATCTTTGTACATATTTCCTGAAGACAATGCCTAACAAAATGGAAACATTGGGTAAAGTATATGTTTTTATTGATTTTCACCAATTACCTACAAGAAAATGTACATAATAGTTCTATTCCTTCCAGGTGAGAATTTTAATACCTGCTCATCAAAATGTTCTACCACTTTGTAGTATTTACATTTTTGACTTCTATTATTGAAAGGCTAGTTTAAGTTTAAATTTGTTGAGTAAAAACAATGCTAAACTTAAAAAATGTTTCTCATTTTTATTTTTTTCCATGAGTACCAACTTGAACTATATTTTTCTACGAGCTGTTTGAGTCTTCTTATTGAATTATATGATTTCTTTGGAATATATAAAATGTTACTTTTGTTGCAAACCCTTTTACAAATCTTTATTTATTCCGCAAGCATAAATTGACATTCACTATGAGTCACACAGTATCCTGGTGACATAAAACCATAGGTAAGCAAAAGTTAGAAAGATTCCATTCCCATTGATCCTCCAGGCTGGGGAGGGAGGAGCGATTATTAATTAATTCATCACCGAAAATAAATGCAGAGTTGTGAATACTAAGATAACACTTTTATGGAAATTATTTTCATCTTTTGAATATAGAACTTAAAGCAATCCTTAGACGGGGTAAAACAAACAAACAAAGAAAATCCTCATGGAGAAATGATGCTCAGAAGGAGCCCCCAGATGAATTGGAAAGCGGAGAGCGTTTTTGAGGTGAGCTGGCCTATACACATCTAAGGCAGTCCCCCTGCCCAGCTCCCTAACACTAACTCAAGTTGTTCTGACAGATACACGTGGCAGATACCAGTGCGAAATTACTATCTAGGAAACTCCAGACTTTATCAACAGCTTTGGTGTTGCTTTTCCCTAGAAACCACTATGACAGGCTGGTAATTGATGCCAATATGTAAGCCGCTTTGGCACCGGTCTGCAAGCGGGATTTTGAAAGATCTTGCTGAAGGCATTGACAGCACAGATCTCTCTGGAAGCACAGTACTTCAGTACAATGGGCATCAAGCCCCGAATTCACCATCGGGGAGGCTGCATGTCACCATCTGGATGGCTAATGTGACATGTTTCCAACAAAAGTGTCTCCAATGCAAAACTCTTTCTCAGCAGGCAAAACAGAGACATAAGTCACTACGGATTCCTTATATAGCAATAGAGTATCATCTTTTCCCAGGTCTGATAGTTGAATGAATAAATATCATAGTGATATCCTAAATGTTCACCGAATAGGTATTGTTTTCATGATTTTATAGTCTAAATTAACCAATAGAAATTTTTTTTAAAAAAGTTCTTACTTTTCTTTATAGTTAAGATGTATTGAACTTTTAGGAACCATTTTTGCAGAGTTGGAAACCCATTCATCTCAATGAAAGATACTGTCTAATTTATACTCACTCTACTTTCTTTCTTCCCAGGGTAATCTAAATACACGGTAGGATGACACATCATCTGTGATGTACTGACAAATATTTAGAAACAAGCTCCCTGGTCAGGAGTGGGGGTAAGGCCCCCATTTGTAAGGTTTCCAAGTTCCTGGTATAAAAGCTCTCATGGTAGCCAGTTTTGAGCTTCCAATCGGATAGCGTTGAATCAGAGATGGGAAGAGATAGCCACACTTGGCTCTAATGAGCTGGTTTGAGCCAACTCCAGTATGCCACTCGTTATAGTCCTGGACTCGAGGCTGCTTGTGGCTTGAGGACTTTCTTCTGTTCTCATTAGCCTCTGTCAAGGCCTAGTTTTTCTACTTGGTATTGGGAATTGACTTTTATCTTCAGTATGAACAGCACTGGCTAGTGCTTTCCCCTCTGATCTTATGAAACAGGAAAAGCCTGGTGACTCTTCTGGAAATAACACAGTTATCCCTCTGGACAACTGTGCCCCCAAACGGGCTCCTGATGGTTTTGTGGCTCCGGCCATGGAATCTATAATCCCCAAAACAGTTTCACGGCAGCTGGGTTGGTATATGTTTTTCTCAGAGACTTGGATCCTGAAAGTTTTTGGATACTATCCACGTGCCATCTAAGCCGAGGGAGATAAGAGATGCAGGGAGTCTATCGCAGGCTCTCGTTGACTAGACAGAGCACATTGCCACTTTTCCACTGCGGCAATGCTGGCCCAGGGCCTTTCTGCATTGATGTATCCATGTTCAGTGTCCAGATGATTGGCAGCCCTAACGTGTCCTATTCTTTTAGATCCCAAACCTAACAGTTGACTCCAACAGATGTCACCCCCTTTCCAATTCCCACCCCCAGGCCTGGGTCTTGGCTTTAATTTAATTGCTGCATTATTTCTGATACAGTAGTTTCTGGATATAAACTGTAGCTCTTGAGTTTCCAAGTTCAGCTCGTAATAAGGATATCCTGATATTTAGAAGTCCATTCAAAACAAAATATTCTTCCCTCTCAGTTGCCTAGCTCTTTAGGTTCACATTGTATTGCACATTATTGTTGTACAATCATTTAAAATATGTAAGTTTGTAAATCAGTGCTAAATAAGGCCTTTTTTTCTTCTTTCATCTTGAGGCAATGAGTGCTATCGTGTCCTTGAGATGTGGGAGTTTTAAAAAGAAAAACAAATATTGAAATCCCCTATACTATGCTAAACACAGGTTCCCAGGGTAGTTAAGTACTGGAGAGAGAGATACAATGATAAACAAGGCGGACATGGCCTTTGCCTTTATAGAAGTTACAGTCAGATAGGGATACAGACCAGTTTTTTCAAAAATACTGTATGCTATGCTAAGTGCAAAGATGGGAGTAGTGACAGATGCCTTGCAAATTCAGAAGAAGCACTTCTAACTCAAGCTTGTACAATTAGCAAAACATTCTCCTAAAAGCTGATGGAGCACTCTGACTAATAAACCATCTCACCTTAGTGTCCATCAGACGTCCAGTTTTTGATGCATGTGCCATACGAAGGGGAAGGAACAACGGACTTCTCTGTGGTAAGAATGGGTCCTGACTACAGTGGAAAACAGAGGTAAATAAATAAAACCCAGGAGCTCCATTTGTTGTAAATTTAAACAAGAACTACCACTATTACCATATGTTGAAAGTATAAAATCTAAAATACTGTTCACTTCTAGTTGTCTTCTAAACCCTGTACAAATCTCTATAAATGATTCCTTGGCAACATGAAATGCTCACATCTTTCTTGCTAGTGATGTTCAAGATCCAGGTGTTAGCAAGAGATACAAATCTCAATTGTATTAACGATTGGCTTCAGGGTTTCAAATATAGTCCTCAGGATGGTTTTGAAGACTTTTCTCCCTATGCCAGTAAGTGTTTTGTCTGCTGGTATCTGAAAAAAAAGTTACATTAACTATTAAAGTACATATCTCCAATTCCTGAACTGGCTGATGGGTAAGAAATTCCTTCACATAAAGCAATTATTGGTTAGCATTGAGTGACTCTTGGTCGATGGAGGAGTAAATAAACCATAAGAAAGATTACACAGGTTATAAGATGATAGAGAACATATTGAGCATAGGGCACCTTTATTATTAACAATCCTGGAGAATCCTAGAGAGCTTTTGTGTATTTGTATCAAATCTTGGAGTATCACTATACTAGATAAAAACTGAAAATGTCAAGATATTTATTAATTTACTTGAAATAGAAATAGCAAACTTCTTAAATACACTTCTTAGATACATGAAGAAAATATGGTTCAGATAGATATCATCCCATGGAAAAGGGAGGAATATTTTAATATTTATTACTTGTGCATATTTGTCTTTGATACTACATTGAAGCCTGTTGAGTGGTAGTTACTTCAAGGTGAGTTATGGTGTGGATCTGCAACCAGGTCAATGAAAACTGGTGCTTTGTTACATCAAAATTAATCTATTTTTCTTTAATTTTGAATGTAGGATTTTTTGACATCATGCAGTATTAAATAATGCTTCACTTATTTATGCACATCTTGCAAAATGTTCACAGATTACATCATACATTATCGAAATGTCACATTCATTCATATAATTACTGATATAAAAAAAATCTCCAAGTATTAGGGAACATTCAGGCTCGTGGTAGCTGATATAAGTTATAAACATTGCAAATGTTTTCTTGGAAACCCATATTTTACTATTAATATCAAATACTGTCTGCTGCTTTTGTTGAAATTACAGGCCTATTTTTTACAAATTATCTTCCCCAATGTCTGAATAAACATAGTTTATCTGTCAGTTGCTCTTTTACATGAAATGGCATTTCATGATGAAAGCAGCTGGTTCAGTTCAGAACTCAAAATTCTTTCAAGTGTTCTATGTATATTTTCCATTTTGTCACACACAACATGAAAAAGATGTCTGGAAAAAACAGTTCTATGAAAAGGGTTGAAATTGAATCAAATTAATAATTGTACTGCTTCATCAAGATGGCCTTAAGTAAAACAACATTTTTCCCTACTGCTCGTGTGTGGCAGGAAAGGATGCAGTAACCATTAATCCAGGCAGTGCACCAAACTCTATTGTGCTAAGAAACCAGGAATGTTATCATCACTTTGCACCATCATTGTCAATGTCAAAACTGAAAATGGCAAATATATATTATTGTGCGAATGTTATTGATCTCACAGACCCTTATAAAGGGTTTTGGGGACCTCAGAGGGTCTGTGGATCCCACTGTGAGAACTGCTGAACTACAGAATTCCATCTTGTCTGGCCTGCTGCTTCCTCTGCATTGTTATTTATTCTCACTGCACTTCAGTCACATTGACCTCATGGCTAGTTTTCAAGTACTTCAGACATACTCTTGATTTTAGAAATTATACTGGGCTCAGCTTGCATGGCTCAGTGGTTGTGGTTGAGCATTGACCTATAAGGTAAACCAGGAGTTCATGGTTCAATTCCCAGTCAGGGGCACATGCCCAGGTTTAGGGCTTCATCCCAAGTGTGAGGTGTACAGGAGGCAGCCAATCAATGATTCTCTATCATCATTGATGACTCTCTCTCTCTCTCTCTATCTTTCTTTCTCTCCCTCCCTTCCTTCCTCTCTGAAATCAATAAAAATATTTTCTTTAAAAAAGTTGCACTGGTTGCCTCCTCCCCTCCCCCCGCATATATCAGTCTTCAAAGATATCCAAAATGTTTACTCCCCAATGGCTAACAGCAAACCAAACTCAGCCAACGCTCAGAACTTATCTCAGCAGTAAGTACTTACTACCTTGACCATGTTATTTAAGACTGCAGCTCTGAGAACTCCTGATTTGACTTAACCTGGTCCATAATTTCTTCATAGCACTTCCTACATTCCATTGTCATATTTATTATAATACTTTTAGATTCCCTCTCCTGTTATTAAAATAGAAGCTCTATGAAGGCAGTTTTTGGATTTTTGTTTACTTCTATTTATCTTTGTATCTCAAGCAACTATGCTACGGTAGATATCAATCAACATTTGTTGATTAAAAAGATGAATGACACCACATGTGTATCTTGTTTTTGTTTCATAAACGTATTTTTTCATTTCTATTTCAGAGGATATTAATAATACAAATATCAATAATATCTAATAACAATATAGCTTGAAACTGTTGCTCCTTTTTTATCTTTTCACCTCAAAATTTCTTTTTCTTATTATCTTTTGTCTCTCACATTAGAGATTTCTCAAACATCTGATGAGCTTTTTCTCTCTATCAATATTTGAGTGAAATACTAGAAAGCTTATAGGGGCCTATGTATATGTTTTCACGGTACGGATTCACTTTAGATTGATCAGGTGGCGATGGAATGGTTTGGGGTCTCCCAAGCAGTAGAATAGGCTGTTCTTCTCCCTCGGGTAGTCCATGTCTCTATGTCTGGTTAATGTACATTTGGTTACTATGTTGGGAAAGATTGATAGTGGTCTTACTCTTAAATGTCTAAACTTTAATCCAAAGGTCAGTTAACTACTGTCTGTGGCCCAAATCTAGCCTTCTATCAATAAAATTTTATTAAGACACAGTGACACCCATTCATTTACATATTATCTATGATCTCATGCTACAAATGCATGGTTAACTTGTTGCAATATAACCTATATAAACTGCAAAGTCTAATATATGAGCTCTCTGGCTCTTTATAGAAAACTAGAGGCCTGATGCATGAAATTCATGCAAGAGTAGGCCTTTGCAGACCCGGCTGCCTGGGACCTCATAGCCCCAGCTTTGTCCAGAAGGTCGTCCTGGAGGTCGTCCAGATGGTAGCTCCGCTGTTTGGCATCCAGTTGATCTGCATATTATGATTTTATTTTTATAGATATTTGCTGATTTTTAATACCTGTTCTGGTATAATTCCTCTCAGTCATTATCCTTGTTGCTTTGTGTCTTGGTGGGCAATAGACCCTGGTTTAATTTCATAGAGGGAACATGCATTCTCCTGGTGGGTGTGTGGGAGGTAGATTTTATCCCTTCTGGATGGGAGAGGATTTGTGAGTTTACATGCCCAAATAATCTTTTTCAGCCTCACCCCTCACATTTGACTTCTCAAGCATCTTCCTAAGATAAAGTGGCACCACTACTCTTACTGATTTATTCTATTGTTTGCATAAGGAACTTTGGCATTATCTTTTATTTTTTGACAAGACACTGTAATTCTGCTTAATTGTGTTATCCCAAGAATATGTGTTAACATCTCTGGTTGCTTGATTTACTTTTTCCATTTTTTGTTGTTCCCATTAATTAAAAAAATTTTTAATACTTTTTTTTGTTGTTTCATTTTCAGGAGAAAGTATAGGTGAAAAAGATATCTAATCCATTGTGCTTATTTTGGTCACCAGAACTATTTTTAATATTCTGTACTTAAGATATAATTGAATTTTTATTTGTAGCCTAATTAATGGGAAGTTAAGCAATTTTTAATGAGATGTTAGTGTTTTACCTTAAAAAATTCTGAAGTTTGACCTGTTAAGTATTGTGCGTATATTGCTGGTTGCTTTGTTAAAGATGAGAAGGGTTCAAACGTTTGCTTCATATTTGTACCAGGTGCTATTTTATATGTCTCAATGGAATACAATTTAGTGAATAAAAATTCATGACATTTTAACTGGACTGCACTTCAATAATAAAAACTGATTCTTGGGACTCATTTAATGCTTAAATGTTTTATTGTGCATAAAGGGAAAATAGTTCCAAAGGGCTTTTACTATAAAAGCTCAGAAGTGTAGCTCTCTCACCTCTCTTGTTTTTTAAGAGCACCTATTTTAACTCATTTGGTAATTATTTTTTATATTTATACTCTTTTATATGTATACCTTACATTATATATATATAATATATAATATATAAGTATTATATATATATAATACTTACCGTTATGTATAATTATTAATTGTGGTAGACATAATGATCATTCCCAAATAGGCCTATGTCCTCTAATCCCCCAAATCTGTAAATATGTTTATATACAGGTCACAGGGACAAAGCAGAAATGATCAAGGATAAGGACTTTGATATAGGGCGATTATTCTGAGATTATGAAACAATCATATGTTTAGAAGGAAACAAAATATATTAAGAAAAGGAGACAGACAAAAATAGTTTTCACTGTATGTTTTTCTTACTCTAAGCTCAGAACTAGACCATATCAATCCATGCTTTTAGAAGTCAGAAAAGTGATTACAGCCCTGGCTGGTGTGGGTAGTGGGTTTGGCATTGCCCCATGCATCGAAAGGTTGCCAGTGTGATTCCTAGTCAGGGCACATGACAGAGTTGTGGGTTTGATCCCTGGGTTGGTCAGATACAGGAGGCAGCTAATCGATGTTCGACTCTCACATCGATGTTTCTCTCTCTCTCCCTTTCCCTTCCTCTCTCTAAAAATCAATATATATATATTCTTTTTAAAGAAAAGTGATTACATTCGAATGGGGTTAAACACCAGAAAAAAGAAGAGAAGGGCTTCTGGGGTGTTAGTAATGTTTGGTATCTTGAGTTGCGAACTGGTTATACAGGCCTTTACTGTTTCTGATGATTCATCAAGATATGCATATGCTTACATGTATACGTATACTCATACTGTTCTTCAATAAAAAGTTTCTGATGAAATAAAAGGTCACCCAGAACCGGCCAAATTTACTGGCCCATCAGTTTATCAGTGAGTTATAGCAAACATTTAATGATATTAAAAAATAAAATATAAAGAATTCTACCATATTTACCCCCAAGAAAACAAATTTCAGTTCTGTGATAGAGTGCTTATTAAGCACTTTGTAATTTGCACTATTAAGTAATGTGATGGTAAATGCTAAATACTGGTAGAGCTGATACGGAATTTTTGGACTGGAATCCAGATTCTTTGTCGCTGGTGTCAAAGAATAAATCCACAGAAGGAAGTATAACAAAGGTGGAGATTTATTGAAGAACAAATACAGACTCCCACGTAGGGAGGGTGAAGAGTCCCAGAGAACGAACTCCCATGTGGGGAGGGGGGAAGGGTTCTACCAACTTCCTGTTTCCATGGTTTATAAAGGCTGTAGTTCCTGTGTCCTGATATTCCCTCTGATTGGTCAATCTTCCCTTTCAAATTGGTTACTATAGTGACTCCTAAGGCCCTACTCCCTCATTGTCCTTCTATTCTTTCTGGGCTTTCTTCCTTTTTTTTAATTTTGTAAATATAGACCTTTTTTGGCTACTTCCAGTTCCCTTGTCTTATGGAAATGTAACTGCACCTGGCTTCCTTGTGTTATGGAAATATACCTTCTCCCAGTCTGTAGCCCTATGTTTATTTCCATAGACCCCAATTCTAAAAATTCCCTAACCTGCCTATGTTCCCCTACCAGTAAAATTCCTGTTTCAGAGCTACCTGTGTATTTAACATATCCCACCTCTTCCCATTGGCATATTTCCCATCATTAGAAGATAGGCAATGTAATCACACCTGGAAATGAAGAAAAGAAATCCATGAAAATATCTCCTACAATTTGAGAACAATGAACACCCCCATTTACAAATATAATTTTTTAAATATGGTACTGTTGTTAATTAAAAAAACTCAAATTAAAAACATGGAGCCAAAACATGGTTCCTTTTGTGATATATTTAAAATCAAACATAGATTAATTCATCATTTACTTTATTGTTAATCATATATTGTAAAAAATTACTGTTAAATTCTTTTTCCAAAAGTTTAGGGCGTCAAACTTGTGATGGATTTAATGTTTAATAATGTCACAAATTTTCATCTTTTAATGTCTTGCTAAACACTTTTTACATAAACATAAGTGTTGAAAACAATCTTACATGAGGCTTATGATTTTCTAGTTCAACTTCTCCCAAGCAGGAGAAAATTCTGAGGCTACACAATAAAGTATAGTCTGCTATATTACTTTCCTATTGGCTGCAGTACCAAAGTACCACAAATACAGTGAATTAGAACAAAAGAAATTTATTATCTTTAGAGTTCTACAGGTCCAAATGAAACAGGAATTTTCGGGTGTGATAAAGACAGGTTTTAGAAAATTTTAGAAATCAAGGGGGCCATGGAAGAAGTACAGGGTTGCAGAGCAGCAGAAGGTATATTTCCATACAATAGGGAAGCTGAAAAGCTACAACAGGTACATTTCCATAGAATGAGGAGCTGGGAACAGCAAAAGGTCTATATTTACAAAATAAAGAGGAAGAAGCCCTTTATCCAGAAGGAAAGGAAGAAAGCCCAGGGGGAATAGGAAAACAACAAGGGGTAGGGAGGAGAACCTCATATGTTCCACGTGAGATTCAACCTTTGAGCCCAAGAGTTACTATAGTAACCAGTCCAAGGGAATAGTGACCAATCAGAGGGGATATCAAGGTACCAAGATCTGCAGCCTTTATAAGCCGTAGGGAAGGGAACTCAGTGGGACTCTTTCCTACTCCCCACATGGAAGTCCATTCTGTGGGAGTCTTCCCTCTCCCTACTTGGGAGTCTATACTTGTTCTTTAATAAATTTCCACCTTTGTTAAACCACTTTCTGTCTGTGGATTCATTCTTCGATTCTGACGGACAAAGAATCTGGGTTCCAGTCCAGGGGAACACTGCATGTTCCAGTCCAAAAATTTTGTATCACAAGGCCTAAATGAACATCATTGGGCTAACATCGAGGTGTAGGCAGGGTTGCATTCCTTTCTGGAGGTTCTGTGGGAAATACCACATTCTGGCCTTTTTTTTTTTTAGGTGCTAGAAGAGGCCTCCTTGACTTCTCGCTCCCTCATCCTATATAATAAAAGGCTAATATGCAAATCAATCGAACGTTGAAACAACCTGTCACTATGATGCGCACTGATCACCAGGGGGCAGATGCTTAATGCAGGAGCTGGGCTCAAGGCTGGCGAGTGCAGCGGCAATGGCAGGAGCCTCTTCCGCCTCCGTGGCAGCTGTAAGGATGTCCAACTGCCAGCTTAGGCCCACTCCCTGTGGAGAACGGGCCTAAGCCATCAGTCGGACATCCCCTGAGGGCTCCCGGACTGCAAGAGGGTATAGGCCAGGCTGAGGGACACTCCCCACCCCCCTACAAGTGCACATAATTTGTGCCTCTAGTTTACTCATAAGGATGCTGTGATCATGTTGGGCCCAACTAAATAATCCAGGAAGCTCTCCCCATCTCAAGGTTAATCACTTTAATTCCATCTATACCTCAGTTCTTTGACACATAACAAAATGTATTCACAGGTTTCAGGGATTAGGATATAGACATTGCAGGGGAGCCATTCATTATTCTACTGATCACACTCCCAATACAATTCAATCAATGATAATTTATCTGCATGTGTTTATACTGGGCACATAAACAGGATAGGCTAATGTTGTCTAAATTCAGATATAATCATGATAATATCTGTGGTCATTTGAAGAAATATAATTTGATGTTTTATTTTATTTTGTTTTTTATTGAGGAATAATTGACATCTAACATTGCATTAGTTTTAGGTGTACAACTAATGATTTGATATTTATGGTTTGTATTTTTGATATAGCATGTATATTCAAGACACTGGAGGAGGGACTTGAAAGAAAGTCTGCCATCTTAAAAAAATAGAACTGAGGACAAATTCAAAATTTTAAAAAGTGAAAAAATGTGATCCACATACATTCAAGACATTAAGTTTTATTTTTTTCTTACATCTATATTTATTGTAGATAGGTAGAAATTATACAATTTAATATATATATTTCTTAATGAAACATTTTAACTTTCAGATTGATTGTTATATAAATATGATACTCCTAATATGAAAATATAAAATAATTTATTTCTTTTCTAACTTGATGTAAAATTAGCAAGAAAAAGGGTGTTTTCACATAGAACTTAACATATACTACATATAATTTATAATTATAAGTATATACTATAGGTATAACATATATTATGTATGTGGTAATATATATATATATCCATGTGAGATATATATATATACATACATATATATTATATAATGTTTTGTTGCTTCCAATTTGTCTTTTTCTACTTGTGTATATGTATGTAAAAGTTTGATGGTATATAGTGCATGATTATAATACACCATACATATATTACATTCAACTCTCCTAATGCATCATTTTCTGCTTCTGTGTATTTATGTGTGATTATTAATACTGGAAAATATTCAAAATACCTCAACTAAAATAGAAAATAAATTATTGGTTTTAAATTATTAAAACCTCAAAGCAAATACCAAAAATGTAGCAAGGCATTCATGTAATGGTTTAAAATAGAGAAAATGGAATAAGGATTAAACTTGAACTGTTCTGTAGACAATAAGGATTTATTACGTGAATAGTTAGGAGTGCTTCAATTCAAGCAAAGCATTAAATGATAGTGTCAAATTCATAGCCTGGAGCTTATCTATCATCAAATTTCTTTCCTCGGTAGTAGCATTAAGGATACATTAAAGAGAGGATGAAGTGCATTTAATACTATAGGAGAAAAAGTTAATGATCCTAAAAGATGATCATAGCTGCTTGTCCTTGAGTATTTAAAATAATTTTTCTCACCTGGAAAGTTAGAAAAAAATGCTTCCAAAATGGTATTGAATTTCATCTGAGTTGCAAGTCCTTTGATTTCCCAAGAGCTTTAAGTGGGCAAAGTCACAAGCCAGATTTACTCTCATTGTTCTGTCTGTTTGATGACTGACATCACTCACAGCATCAACACAGAGGGAGGCATTATTTCTTCAACAGAATTTGGCCAGTAAACGGTGGAAAGCTTTGGTTATGGCTTCATAATCCAAACTACTTTGTTTACCCTCTGAGCCAGGTTAAACTGAGAAGCAGGATTTCCATGCTTTCCTACTCAATGATTTGTTTTAAATAAAAGTATAGTGGTTTTTTTTTGCCCCATGGGTGTGGCTCAGTGGTTGAGCGTTGACCTATGAACCAGGAGGTCATAGTTTGATTCCTGGTCAGGGCACATGCCCAGGTTGTGGGCTCCATCACCAGTGTGGGGCATGCAGGAGGCAACCGATGAATGATTCTCTCTCATCATTGATGTTTCTATTTTTCTCTCTCTTTCCTTTCCTCTCTGAAATCATTAAACCATTTTTTTTTCTAAAAAAAGGTATAGTGTTTTTATTGAAACAACTAAGCTTAACTTTTGTTGCCACTTTATAATATAATTGATATATTAAAAACAACACATATTTAATATATGCAATTTCATGTGTTTGAAATATGCATACACAGTTAAAATTTAATAATATTACTTTATACTTATTAATAGATGATGATATATAATTAGAACAAAATTTAGTATAAATACAGGTTTTGGCAAAAGTAAGTTCACAGTTCGTGAAATAGTTCATTCTAATATTATTATTTATTAATTATCGTATTATTTTCCATATGAACAACTGTAAACTTACTATTGCTCACCCCTATGTAAACACAAAGGTATACTTTAAAAAAATTTTCCAAGTTTAAAGAAATTATCTTGATTGTTTATATTGGAATTTCATGTCCCTGAACTTATATACAACTCTCTTTTTTTTTAGTAGAAAAACTAATTCTCAAGTTAAAGCTCAAAATGTAAATTGGTGTTTTATATTCCTGTGGATTAGTTTTAATCCTATTGGACCTGGAATATATCAAGTACCATTAATCCCAGATCATCCATATTTCTAAAAACCTTGAATTCTGAAGAATAGAAGACAGGGCATTTCTGAAAGCTTTAATCCCCACATAAGTTCTGCTCTTGTAATTTTTTTCTTATTTTCTCATTTATTTGTTTCTTTGTCATTTGTTTATTTTTTCTCTCTTTCTCCTTCCTTCCTCCTTTCCTTCCTTCCTTCCTTCCTTCCTTCCTTCCTTCCTTCCTTCCTTCTTCCTTCCTTCCCTCTCCCTCTCTCTTTTTATATTTTATTTATTTATTTATTTATTTATTTATTTATTTATTTTTTTAAATCCTCACTTGAGAATATTTTTTCATTAATTTTTAGAGAGAGTGGAAGAGAGAGAAAAGACAGAGAGAAACATTAATATGAGAGAAACACATAGATTGATTGCCTCCTGCACGTGCCCCAACTAGAATAGAACCTGGGACCCTTCATTTCACAGGCCGATTCTCTATCCACTGAGCCAAACTGGCTAGAGCTCTCCCTCTTTCTTTATTTATCTTTCAAATTATCTAGACTGTGAACTTTTCTTAATGCTTTTTACAAAATTGACCCCACAGTTATCTAATCAGAATTTTGAATGCTATATATATAGTAATACACATGCTTTTTTTAAAAAAATATATTTTATTGATTTTTTACAGAGAAGAAGGGAGAGGGATAGAGTTAGAAACATTGATGAGAGAGATCGATCAGCTGCCTCCTGCACGCCCCCCATTGGGGATGTGCCCACAACCAGGGTACATGCCCTTGACTGGAATCAAACCCGGGACCCTTGAGTCCACAGGCCGACGCTCTATCCACTGAGGCAAACCGGTTCGGCGAGTAATACACATTCTGTCTTTACTTTGGGGTTTACTATTAATTAAAGCAGACTCTCTTTGCACTGGGTGTTATTATTTCAAGTACAAGGTCCTTCAACAATAAGCAATTGTCTGTCCTTTTTCCCTTGACTGTTTGCTTGATCCCATCAAGATGCTCACTGGATGGGAAGGTCTGAACTTGGTTGCCCAAGAAGTATTCCTCATTAACATCTAATAGGATACATTTTATAAATATTGTGTCTCACATTGTACTCAAAACTTTTATAGAAATCTTATTATCATTTTATTTACTAATTTAATTAGTTTACCAATTAACTAATTAGGTTACCATTATTTCCAGAAAGTGCAGTTATGAGTTATAAGTATGTGATCATCTAAATTGAATTTTTATGACATATGCCTCTTCAAAAGATTGATTGTTTTGCACTTCAGAAAGTACTACAAGTCAATTGGACACAATTTACTCCACAAATTTAAAAGTTTTATATATATACTAGAGGCCCTATGCACAAAATTCATGCACAGGGAATTCCAAATAAATAAAACTTTATCCCCAAATTATAATATTTTCTCTGACAAAACTCTCTTTTTTTATAAATGTCAGGTAGGAAAAATGTGGGGAAGGTCCTTCAGCCAGACCTGTGCCCTCTAGTAATCAGGGACCACTTGGGGGATGTCCGACTGCTGGTTTAGTCCCGATTGGGCCTAAATTGGCAGTCAGACATCCCTCTCGCAATCCAGAACCCCTTATTCCTAACTGCCCGCCTCCTCACTCTTTACCACTTGGCTCACTGCTCATTAGCGCTGCCATGGAGATGGGAGAGGCTCCTGCCACAGCTGCTGTGCTCGCCTACCATGAGCCCGGCTTCTGGATGAGCAGCACTCCTGCTGTGGGAGCACACTGACCACCAGGAGGAAGCCCCTGCATTGAGTGTCTGCCCCCTGGTGGTCAGTGCATGTCATAGCGACCAGTCGTTCTGGTCATTCTGGTTGTTCCACCATAATGGTCACTGGGCTTTTATATATATAGATAGTTTTCCCTCTCTCCCTTTCTCTCTCTGTGTCCCTCCCTACCCTCAAGGGCCCAATGATTCTGAAAGTAGAATTTTATTTCAGTATATTTTATAATTCCAAATAAATAAAACTTTAGCCCCAAATTATAATATTTTCTCTGACAAAACTCTCTTTTTATAAATGTCAGGTAGGAAAAAATTGTAATGAATTGACTTCTGATCCCCACAACCTCAACATGTGAACAGTTAAAGAGTTGTGGTTTTCTATGTATTTATGAAATATTTTGTCTAGGGTTATAATGCCATTTTATCTGAGATCTACTCTAACTTTCCCATTTCTACAGGATTTTATCTGAGCTTTTCTTCCTGCCAGCATACACAGAAACAATGTCTCATTGTGTTAGCTTTTCCAGGAAATGCTCTGTCTACAACAGAGTGAGCTGTCAAAACTATTTCTAAACAGATACATAGATAGACAATATGAACTGCTCCAGATTATGGCTCAAACACCATCTCTTTCACATTATGGGGATGCTTCTGTTGATAACTAGAGGGGCCGGGTGGGATGTGCAAGAATTTGCACAATACACCATTTCATATTTATTTGTGTAAGTTGATGACTATGGCCACCTGAAATATCCTTCCTGGTTCCAAACCTTTGGAATCAGCTACTCTTTTAGTTTCCTGTTTGACCCAATATGCCTCATAGTTGTATTCAAACATTCATCGACTTAATACATTGGCTGTCAGGTATACCTGGTGGCAAACTACCCACCAGGATTCTGCTGCCCTCAGTTGTCATTAAGAAGTAACTCTCATTACCCCATCCAAACTCCTTTTTGGTACTTGCCACTTGGCTAATCCCTTTACGTGTTGACAGATATGAATCATCTCCTTATTTTTACTATTTGTAAGTAGTTTAACTGAAGGGAGAAAAACTCTTGGGGCAAAGTAATTATGTTGAATTGCATGGTTGTGCTAAACAGAACTAATTACAGTTCAATGAAATTGAATGCTCAAATAGAATTATCATTTAATTATTTTAGTAACAAATACCATTTGAAATATAAAGGTGTCATTATTTTATATTTAACAAAATAGATTAGGTGTTACCTTTCATAAATCAAATGCGACTGGAAGCTGTAAGGATTAAAGTATAGTTCACCCTTCTGAGAGTTACTAATGGTTCTGCTATATAAAACTGGTGAGTCAAGTAAATTGACCTTGAGAAAAGGGACTGACTTGAATTGTAACTACATATGTCATGATGAAGCTGTATAGCACACACTTTGTCTAATTAAGTTTACCCAGTCTAGAAAACAGTCCTAAAAATATGGTATTAAAAATTACCTGCAGTGTCCAGCTCAGGAATCAAGAGGTCACTGGTTCACTTCCTGGTCAAGACACATGCCCGGATTGTGGGCTCAATCCCCAGTAGGGGGCGTGCAAGAGGCAGACAATTGATGTTCCTCTCTCATCAATGTTTCTATTTCTCTATCCCTCTCCCTTTCTCTCTCTCTCTCTAAAAATCAATAAAAATATATTAAAAAATAAAATTACCTTCAGTGAACTGTAAGTGGCTAATATTATCTTGCCATTAATAACTGCTAAATTGTGTGTTCATCATGGGGTATGCAGATGTTGTATTATAAAGTTATCACCTGAAACTTACATACATAATGTCATTAACCAGTGTTACCCCCAACAAATTTAATTAAAATAGAAAAAGAGAACATTCTTTAAGAACTGTTCAATTGAACAAACTGTATGAGACAACTGATTTCAGGCATCGGATTAAAGGGAAATTTACATTAAGAGCTCTGTATATGCCCCAGATCTCTACCCAGATCATTTCCTGGCTGTGATAGGACCTGTTCAAGAAAGGAGACAGACTCAGAGATTGTGGCTGCTGATAGAATCTCTGGGGCATGGCACTGGAGAGGGGGAAACAGGTCAGCATTGTCCTCTGTTAAGGGGTTTTCTGCAAGAGCTTGGATAAGGACTGGGCTGCATAGATTCAGGGTTAGACATTGTGAGGTTTACCAAAAAGGAGTTTTTATAGAGGGAACTGTAGAACTGATGTACTAAAAGTCAAAACAATTCCCGGAGATATCAGGATCTAGCCCAGTCAGAATGGAGGGACCTCATTAGTGCCCAGGAGTCCAGCTAGCACACCAGAAAGCCCAAATGCCCATGCTGTAGAATAAGGCTTACTCTAGACCTACCTAAGAAAGTCTAAAAGCAACCCTGAGCAGACTCACAGGGAAAATAGTTTGCCCTCTGAGTCCTGCCAAATTAGGGGATTGGTAAATTCCTTGGGCTTTCCACAAATATGCCTTTACAAAATATAAATCAAGCCTACACAAATTCAGCCAATAACTGAACTGCCTCCTGAAACAAATTTCAATGGTATTCTGAGGAAACTAAGAGAAACTAAGCCCCTGAAATGAATTAGCCACTACTAAAATAATAACAATTAAAAAATTAGTTCAAACTGGACTGAATGAAAAACAAATAGAAAAAATAAAGCTTCCAAAATGTTTATTCTCTTCCAAGGAGACTCAGTGTCATCCAGCTGCAGATGAATGTTATGATGGATTTCTGGGTGGCACACTAATTGCACTAATTGATTTTTATTTTGTTAGATCCCATTACCTTAGAGACTTTACAGTTGTCTGGAGACTTTTCCCATTGGAAACTATCTGCCAGAGTTTAACATTTTAGCAGATATTTGCTTATCTAAGTTCCTGTGAATGCAATTTTATAGTTGACTCTATTTCTGGTGATACTTGTAACTGGAGTCATAAATGAGGGAGGTTGGGGAACTGGATAAAAGAAGGTGATGGGATTAAACAAAAAACTTATATACACAACACTAGACACAGACAACAGTGTGGTCTTAGCCAGAAAGAAATGCGGATAGGGGCTTGGTGGAAGTAGGCCAAGGAGGGCAATGGGGAGACAGAGAGACTGCTTGGGGCAGTGGGCACACAATGCAATGTGAAAATGCTTTATTTAGTGGTACACTTGAAACCTGTATGCTTTTACAAACCCATGTCACCCCAATAAATCCAATTTAAAAAAATTAATATTAAATGCAAATATAATTTCTGAGTAAAAAAATGAAAGCAATTGTTAAAACTGATTTTTAATAGCTATGAACTAAAAATCTTGAAATTAACAATTTCATAAAAAATAACAAAATGCAGTTCTTTCTAGATAATTGCCTGTAACAAATCACTAATAAACTAATGATGGGTTTATGCTGTCATGTCTTTACAGTGAGTCACACACCACTAGGATTTGCATTAAAATCTCTTTACTTTTTAAATCTCTGGAATCTGTGCTGCTTCTATCATCTATTATTATTATTATTTTTAAATCTACATTTTTATTGGGTTTAGAGAGGAAAGGAGAAGGAGAAAGAGATAGAAACATCAATAATGAGAGAAAAATCATTGATTGGCTCCCTACTGTATGCCCCCTGTGAGGCATCTAGCCAGCAACCTGGACATGTGCCCTGACCAGGAATCAAACTGTGAACTCATGGTTCATAGGTGGACTCTCAACCAATGAGCCACACAGGATGGACAACTTCTTTGTTTTTAATTAACATGAAAGAATAGTCAGAGAAGCCATCAAGATTTCTCTCATTACTCTCCTGTATACAGAAGTTTCCTGAGAAAGAAGCTTTCTGCTCTTTTCAAGAATGAAGACTATTAAAGATGTTTTTGACAAGAAGGAACATGATGCTTAAGTTCTTCCAAAAATGCTCTTGTAAAATAGATGATCAACATATGTGAACACCTTTAATGATGGAAATGTTATTTTATCATAAGAAAGCTCACTTCATCTTTGAACAACTCTCATGGTTACAAGTGCACGGGAATAATTTGTTGTTTTTACAGCTGCCACTCATCATTCTCACTCTTACCAATTGTCAAGACATCATGGTGGCACCTACTTCATTGACTGTTATCATCACCTGCTTCTATCATCACTAACACTACTCTTCCACTATATAAGAATGAATTTGGGGCTCATCAGTTAGTTCTTTATGTTTTTTTTTTCTCTTTGCCTTATCCTTCATCAAACTTTCAAAATCACTGCCTTCCATTTTTCTTACTGCTATAGAGATGTTTATCCCTATAGTAAGTCCTTTGGTCTTAAAATAAGATTTGACAGAAACTTTCACTTTATGGTGAGAAATGCTAAGACAAATGGAATGAAATTTCTGAAAAGACTTTGTGATATTCTAAATGGTGTTTATCAATATTTTAAGTTTTATGTTTTCTTTTATTCTCATACTCAAAACATTTTTTAAACAACTATATCTCTGTATCTGAGAAGTACCAAGTGAACTCTAATAAATAAGATAGGTATGGTTTCTGCCAGTATAAAATTTATAGTTGGTGGGAAAAAGTACACATTAAATAGTAAGTCACACAACTGAGTAGTTAGAATTGTGGTAATTAATAAGTATAGTAATGGGAAATCTATTCTATTATGAAGGGCCACACATGAATATCTATATATATAAAAGGCTAATATGCTAAGTGTCCAACCATCTGGCCAGTTGCTATGATGCGCACCGACCACCAGGGCACAGATGCTCAACGCAGGAGCTGCAGACCTGCAGTGACTCAGCAGTGGTAGTTCTCTGGTGATGCATCCTGAAACCAGAGAGGAGGGAGCCTGATTCCTCATGGGGCCATGAGATTCCACCTTTGGCTGTGGGTCATGTTGTTGCTGGAGCACTGTCGGCCCTGAATGTGGTTTACTACACACTTGCATGTGCGTTCAACACCCTGTATGAGAGCAACTTTGCAGAGTGCCCTCTCACACTCTGGGACCCTACAGGGGTGTTGGAGAGCCAGTTTCGGCCTAATCCCCACAGGCTAGGCTGAGGGACCCCACCTGCCAGAGAGACCCCACTTACTCTGCTGATGCTGGGGAGGGACCTCAGGAGGTTGACTCCAGGGTGTGTCTGGCCCATCTTGCCCAGTCCCACTCTGCTGGCCACCTTCTAATTAATTTCCTTTTCATGTGCATAAATCCGTGCACCATGTCACTAGTATAAATATAAACATATATATTTGTAAAATATTTGGAAAGCTGCACAACTTATACCAATTTATTTGCAAACATCTTCACAGAAAATAATGTTGGCATTCAAGTGCATTAAATTAAGTTAATTAAAAGCCTAGTTTTATTTGTTTTTTATCTTTTGCCTTTGTGAAACATAAGGTCTATGATAACTTAAATATAAACAAACATAATGAGTGATTTAACTAGGCAGTCACAATATCTTTATTTCTGTTTTTCATTGAGGCAATAGTGAGTAATAAATATATACTAAGTGATATAACTTGACTTTTCATATAAATAATAGCAGTAACAGAAAGTTAGCATATGCACCAGTAAGCAAGTATTATTTTAAGCTTCACTTATTCTCATTCATCCTTTCTCCCTTTCCCTTCTGTTTTTCTCCTTCTATTTCTTTGTATCTCTATAATCTCATTTAATACAAACCATAACACAATATATAAATAGGAATTTATTCCATTCAAAAAGACAAACTAAAATTTTGAGACTTTAAGTAATTTGCTCAGGACAATAATTTTAGTAAGTGGCATAGGCTGATATTCAAATGCAATTCTTCTGTCAAAAAAACCTGTACTCTTACTTGTTGATTATATTTTCACAAGCATTTTAAAGTGCTTACCTTGGACTAGAGATTGTTTGAGGCAAAAGAGAAATAACAATGAATTGGATGTGAGTCTTGCCTGCCAGGTGGTATGGTAGATACCACAGAAGTAAAGGAGAACAATAATTTATTATGAAAAATAAAGAGTAGCACTGCCAAATCACTAAGGCCTACAGGTTCAGAAATACCTCATGGAAGAGGCACCTTAATCTTGAAAAGTCAGTTTTCCCTCCAGAAACTCGCTGTGGGCAAAAGGACATGGCAGGCAGGAGGAGTAACAAATAGTAAGTAAAACTGAGGCCACACAAGAATCCTTATGTAATTGGATTACAGAATGATTTATTCGAGCACTTTTCTGGAAAAAATTATATAGATAGAGATCTACAGAGCCCATGTCTTTAGAAGCAATGGCAGAGTTTTAATTCATTTAATTAAATTGGTTGTTGATTTCCAATATGATGAATACTTTAATGTATTCTTAATTGTTATTTTAAATAGTAAAAATAGTCCGCTGTCTTAAGTTTTTCTTATTATGCAATTTACCTAAACCTCAATTGGGATTATTTCCTCAATTGGGTAGAAATGTACATCTGTTTTGAGGGGAGAGTAATAGATGTCTCAGAGTAATCTGTTACACAAATTGTTTGAGGTTTCAGGTTTGCTTTCTTCTGTCTATTTGTTTATTAAATGGCTTTGAAAGAATTTGTTTGACATGAAATCAAAAGAGGTTTGTGGAAATCGTATTATCTATTTCATGACAACGCATAATGAGTTGCTGAATGAAGGATTAGCTACCTGTGTGGTTGAATAGTTAAAGGGAATGTAAGTTTATTTTATGGTCAGAACACATTAACTTCGGTGTTCTCTGCATATTTTGACATTCCAAACAGTATTTTTCTTGTGCCATAGGTAACCTCAAAATGCTATATCAAAAATCAAGGTCGCTCTTCATCTTTCTAGTTGGACATATATGTGTATCCAAGAACATTTTCATGTAAACCAAAAATGCATTGGGGCCATTGCAGGCATCATTTACGCCTTCCTGTGCCCCCACCCCTACTTAAGTCATCAGCGCTTGTTAACGAGCCAGTCATTTCCAATGGGAGTGTTATCCTCCTCTTTCTAAAGACCGAGCCAGCAGGAATGTAAATGGTGCATGGTAAATGGGAGGTCCCAGGTCAATGCTCCTGAGGACTGACAAGTGCACACACCCTCATAAGGACTTTAAGAAGGTAATTAAGGTTAAATGAGCTCATAAAAGTGTGCCTTCTTCTGATAGGACTGCTATTCTTATGAGGAGAAGAGATAGGAGAGATCTCTCTCTCTTCTTGTGCACTGAGGAAACGCCATGCGAGAACACAGGGAAAAGTCAGCCACCTGCCAACCAGGAAGAGAACCTGACTGGAAACCAGCCCTGCTGACACCTTGATCTTGGACTCCAGCCTCCAGAACGGTGAGAAAATAAATATCTGTTCGTTCAACCACCTTGTCTGTAGTATTCTATTGTGGCAGACCTAGGAGAGCAATATACATGATAAGTAGGCATTTTCTGGGATATAGCAATGAGAGAACCTTACCCCTATAAAATTCCAGTGGAAATTTCTCTTGTAGTCTTTTGTAGATGGGTTTATAAAACATAGAAGCTGTAAAGTGGCCTAAACTTTCTGGGACTCCTCTTTGTGTATCTTCAACAAAACCTGGATTTGTGCCACTCTTTTATTATTTTTGAAAAATTTCTTTATTGATTAAGGTATTACATATGTGTCCTTATCTCCCCATTACCCCCCCCCCCCCTCATGACCTCACCCCCCTGTTGTCTGTGTCCATTGGATAGGCTTATATGCATGCATACAAGTCCTTTGGTTGACCTTTCCCCCTTACCCCCACCCTCCCCTACCTTCCCTCTGAGGTTTGACGTTCTGATCGATGATTCTCTGTCTCTGGATCTGTTTTTGTTCATTAGTTTATGTGGTTCATTATATTCCATAAATGAGTGAGATCATGTGATATTTATCTTTCTCTGACTGGTTTATTTCACTTAGCATAATGCTCTCCAGTTCCATCCATGCTGTTGCAAATGGTAAGTACTCCTTCTTTTTTACTGCAGTGTAGTATTCCATTGTGTAGATGCACCACAGTTTTTTTTTAATCCACTCATCTGCTGATGGGCACTTAGGCTGTTTCCAAATCTTAGCTATGGTGAATTGTGCTGATCCCACTTCTAGGAATATATCCTAAGAAACTAGAAACACCAATCAGAAAGGATATATGCACCCCTATGTTCATAGCAGCACAATTCACCATAGCTAAGATTTGTGCCAGTCTTACCACTGGGGCTTACTCTCTGAATCTACCTTACATTAGCCTCTTACCAGTCAATTGCCGGCAAATAATTTCTACATGTAATTTATACAACTGTTTCCTTGTTCAAGTTGCCAAAGATTTGAAAAGATAGCTTGACTTATAAAACATTTTGAAAAGCTGTCAACTATAATAGTGTCAACAATAAAAGTAAAGTAAAAATATTAAAAAAGCTGTCATAGATAAGGTTTTAAACAATAGCTATGCTTAGTAGATTAACAGGTTCATTAGCATAATTGGTTTGAAAAAATATAGTCAAATCCTTGATTCCCACTTCCAACCTTATTCTTTTAGAGAGTGGATGTCTAAAAGTATGTTTACTTATCAACAACTTAAGGAAAATGATTACTACCTGGATGTTGTGGTAGTAAATGAGAATATTACATAAACCACCTAGAATAGTATCTGATACGTGGTAAGAAACCCATCAATGCTTGATATAAATCATTAAGAGAAATGTACAGCAATATACATTATAAGATATGTGGAGACACATTATTTTCTTCCATTTTGATTATACTTCTAGTTCTATGTCTGTGTTGTTCTTTTACAATAAGAATTTCAATTAAATTCAAATTTTCTATTGTGACATTAAGGGAAGTACTCCTCTGAAAAATAAACTAGTGCATTTAGGAAAAAAAGTTAAAACATTAAAACCCCAATTAGTATGCAAATGTTTTATTATTTTATTTTTTAATCCTCACCCAAAGATATTTTTTCATTGATTTTCAGAGAGAGTGGATGAGAGAGGAAAAGACAGAAATATCGATCAATTGGTTGCTTCCTGGACATGCCCCAACCAGAGCCCGGGCCAGGGAGGATCCTGAAACGGAGGTATGTGCCCTTGACCAGAATCAAAACTGGGACCGTTCGGTCCACAGGTCAACATTCTGTCCACTGAGTCAAACCAGCTAGGGCTACACATGTTTTAATTGTGCTACTCAAAAACCAAAGCACCAACTCTTATTTTGCGAAACCCTATGACCAATACTACCAGTTCCTGAGGTAGTATTATTAAATACTAGAGGCCCAGTGCACAAAAATTTGTGCATTCGGGGGTAGGGGGTCCCTCAGCCTGTCCTGTGCCCTCTTGCAGTCTGGGACCCCTCGGGGGTGACCACTTGCTGGCTTAGGCCTGCTCCCTGGGGGATTGGGCCTAAGATGGCAATCAGACATCGCTCTGGCAGTCCAGGAGCCCTCAGGGGATGTCCATTTGCCAGCATGGAACAGACCTAAGCTGCAGTCAGACATCCTTAGCGCTGCTGAGGAAGCAGAAGAGGCTCCCACCACCACTGCTGTACTGGCAGCCATCAGCCTGGCTTGTGGCTGAGCAGAGCTCCCCCATGTGGAGCACACTGACCACCAGAGGGCAGCTCCTGCATTGAGCGTCTGCCCCCTGGTGGTCAGTGTGTGTCATAGTGACCAGTCATTCCAAGTCTTTCTGCTGTGAGGGTCAGATTGCATATTACCCTTTTACTATATAGGATAGAGGCCTGGTGCATGGGTGGGGGCTGGCTGGTTTGCCCTGAAGGGTGTCCCAGATCAGGGTGGGGGTCCCGCTGGGGTGCCTGGTCAGCCTGGGTGAGGGGCTGAGGGCCGTTTTCAAACTGGCCACACCCCCTTCAGGGTGAGGGTCCCTGCTGGAGTGCCTGGCCAGCCTGGGTGAGGTGCTGAGGGAAGTTTTCAGTCTGGCCACACCCCCTTCAGGGAGGCGGGTACTGCTGGGGTGCCTGGCCAGCATCGGTGAGTGGCTGATGGCTGTTTTCAGGCTGGCTACAGCCCCTTCAGCCTGGGTGAGTGGCTGATGGCTGTTTGCCAGCCTGGGTGAGGGGTTGATGGCTGTTTTCAGGCTGGCCACAGACCCTTCAGGGTGGGGGTCCCTGCTGGGGTGCCTGGCCAGCCTGGGTGAGGGGCTGATGGCTGTTTGCAGGCTGGCCACAGCGCCTTCAGGGTAGGGGTCCCCCTGGGGTGCCTGGCCAGCCTGGGTGAGGGGCTGAGGGCCGTTTTCAGGCTGACGGGCAACTGAAGCTCCCAACCTCTTTTTTTTTCTTTTTTTTTATTCTGGGATTTATTTACTTTCTATAGCTGTCACTGGAGCTGAGAGCCAGTTCCAGCTCTGAGGCCCGGCTCCAGCTCTGAGGCTGCGGCTGGCTGAAAGCAGGTATCTGGGGTTTGTTTA
Organism: Myotis yumanensis; assembly: GCF_028538775.1. NCBI lineage: Eukaryota > Metazoa > Chordata > Mammalia > Chiroptera > Vespertilionidae > Myotis > Myotis yumanensis. Next base: position 221,196,819 of record NW_027223752.1, on the reverse strand, counting down.
GCTTCTATAATTGAAACATTGTTGCTTCCAGAGCTCAGAGCTGGGCCGCGGCAGGCAGGGAACCTTGGCTTCCTCCATCACTGCAGCAAGCAAGCCTCCTGTTCGCTTCAGCTGTGTGACTGCCGGCTGCCATTTTTGTTGGCAGTTAATTTGCATATCCTGCTGATTAGCCAGTGGGAAGCGTAGCAGAGGTATGGTCAATTACCATGTTTGTCTATTATTAGATTGGATTATTACATTTATATTATATTAAAATCTTAGACTCAATTGAAGATTATGGACAATTAAAATTATAAACAAATAGTCTTATCAATATGGATGAATTTTCTTCCCACAGTTAGTGTTATTAACTGCAACTATAAGAGCCTTAAGCTATTTTACTACTTTATCTCATTTTGTTCTTGGATCAAATTTATAATGGGATCATTAACTCTTTTAAAACATAAGGAACTAAAACCTAAGAGGGTTAAATCTTTGCTCAAGTTTCCTATTTGAAGGTAAGGTTGAGAGGAGAACTCGAATGTATCTTTCTGATGTCCATCCTCTTTTTACTGCTGTGAAAAATTTAGATTTGATGAATTGTATATCTTTTTTAATGTGTACTTTTTCATTGTTTTTGATTCTGTTTATTATAACTGCCATTGGAGTGCCTGTAAACAGTTTCAATTGATTATATATTCATATGTTAGCTCTTAGGATGGTGATTGCAAAATTCTAGTGTATTAATCACAACATTTCAGTGGTAATACATAACCATTTAAAATATAGCAAATTATAACTGAGAAATCTTATTTATAAAATAGGCCCTGGTAGAAAAGCAAAGTTAGTGTTTGCAGTTCAGGTAAAGCTAATATTTTTAGCATCTGGAATTACAAGTTATACTTAAGTATAAGTGAACCTCAGCTGAGATTATGGAGGCAAACCAGAACTAAAGGGAATTCAATTCCTTTAATGTACTAAAGGTAGAAAATGCATTTTTGCAGAAATGTTCCTCTTTTCATGTGAATATTTAAATATAATGTCAAAGATTCCAGATTTCACAAACTTAGATAATTAAAGTAGGTGATGTTAACACCTTTAGACTGGGTTCCTTGGTGATTAAATATTAAAGTATTCCAAGAGATTCCCTTGTTTTAATCAATGGAAGACCATGAAAAACATGAATTTGGTAAGGTATTATTTTACTTAGTTTACATGTGATTAACCTTTAATGGAGAAGAAGGTACTGGCTCAAGTATTTGCTTTCAAATTAACGAGCATACATTTTTAAGTCAAAGGAATTTGTTCGCCAGCAATATAAATGGAATATGTATTTTAAATAAAAATTTTCTGTGGCTTTTAAGACCACCAACTAAAAATAGATCCTAAATATATGCAAAAATAAATAAAAATATATGAAACCATGGGTTAGATGAACAATTACAGGATTCTAATAGGGTGGTCAGATAATATACAAGACACCATTTAATTTAAATGTCAGATAAACAATGAATAATTATTTTGTATATGTTATGAGCTGAATTGCATCCCCCTGCATTCATACAAAGAAGCCCCAACTCTCAGTACCTCATAATATGTCTGTATCTGGAGATAGGGTTTATAAAAAGCAATTAAGTTATTACGAGGTCATTAGGGTGCACCAATGGGATTGGCGTTCTTATAGGAAGAGGACATTTGGACATATACATGTACAGAAGGAAGACAGTATAAAAACACAGGGAGAAGCCTGCCATCTACAAGCCAAGGAGAAAAGGCCTCGAAGAAACCAACCCTACAAACACCTTGTCTCAGACACCTAGCTCCAGATCTGCGGGAAAATAAAGTTCCGTTGTTTAAGCCAGGCAGTCTATGCTACTGGCAGCCCTAACAAACAAGTACAGTACATTTTAGTATACTTTATTTGCTAATTTTAGCAAACCTAATTATGAAAATTTGTCTTTGACTAATAGTGAAAACAATACTTGCAAAGGACCAGGCAAGCACATTAGCTTTTGGGTTATTTTTGTTAATGTTAATGCGTGTAGTCCTTTGTCTAAATTCGAATCACACTTTCATGTAGGGAGAACTCAGTGTTTTATATATCTTACACGTTTGTATGTACAACTTTTAATTTAATGGAAAAAATTCACCTGAATATGCATTTTTTAAAAAAATTTCAATGAGTAAAACCCAATGTTACTGTAAATGTTTCCAAACGGAATTACAGCCTGGTACAGTACTGAAGAAAGTATGCACTTAAAGAAGATCATCATAAGCCAGGCAATGTAACTAAAGACATCAGACATTTTCATAACAGATCACAGGAAAGTCATGGCTAGAAGGACATGTTGGTCAGTCTAAAAAGAGTAAAATTCACATACTGAATATCTTTGATTCACATATGAATCTTGACATAAATTTAATGTTAGACAATATGTAGTTCAATTAACAGAATAAAGTGAAACTCTGTTTCAACCAAAGAGGAAATGAAGACAAAACTTAAGGTAAACTCTGTTTCTAATACTCACCATTGTAAACATACTTTTGCCAACCTGCATATATATATACATACGTTCCTCGCCCCCCAACCCCCCGCCGCCCCAGAAAATATAGGCTAAGTGAAACTTTAGATCTGAGAACAACGTTTAGCTTTGAGTTATCTCTTAGACTCAAAAATCTTCCAATTTACTCAGCACATAGCTTCAGGACAGAAAACTACCAGAAAAGCTGTAAGTAATATTTCTTAGAACTACTGCTTTCATTGCCTGCTCCCTAGGGTAAAAATCTTCAGTGACTCCTCACTTATCCTACCACTGGAGCCTAAATTACCAGATTTTAAGAACCTTTATAATTTGACTTCATATAATATATCTAATTTAATATCCCACACAAATCCATTACTCTAGCCTTGCCAATTTTCCCACTACCCCATGAGACTGCCACAGAATTTCATGCTTTCTTTTGCCTAATTTGTCATTCAATCTGCAGTTCTTCTCACCTACGCTTTTTTCTTCAACTCTTTAAATTTCAATATCTTTCTAGGTTCTTCCTGAGCCTCAGCATTTCTACCAAAAAAAAAAAAAAAAGTGCTCTCCATGATCAGTTTGGCCCAGGGGTTAGAGTGTTGGTCTGCAAACTGAAAGGTCACAGTTTAGTTACAGTCAAGGGCATGTACCTTGGTTACAAGTTCAATCCATGCCCAGGCTTGAGGTGATTGCAGAACACATAGTAAGTGGCTAATAAATATTCACTGTTTATATCTACACTAATAAAAGAGAAACATGGTAATTGGCGTACGACCGCTACCCTTCCCATTGGCTAATCAGTGTATCCTTATGCAAATTAACTGTCAGCCAAGATGGCGGCCAGCAGCCATGCACTGAAGCGAACAGGGAGGCTTGCTTCTTCCAGGAACTGCAGACTCCAACGTTCCCCGCCTCACTTGCCGGCCTCTCAACTGCAACTCTAAGCAACTATTACTATGTTGCAAATAAGAAGCTGAACAAAACCGGCTGTCAGTCAGCCCCAGACCGCAACATTGTATCCATGTTTTCAGCAGCGAGGCCCCAGAGCTAAAGCTGGCCCAGAATAAAAAAAAAAAAGAAAACAAGGAGCAGTTGGGAGCTTTTAGTCAACTGCCAGCGGGAAAACAGCCCTCAGCCCCTCAGCCAGCCTGGCCAGACACCCCAGTAGGGACCCCCACCCTGATCCAGGACACCCTTCAGGGCAAACCAGCCAGCCCCCACCCGTGCACCAGGCCTCTATTCTATATAGTAAAAGGGTAATATGCCTCCCGGCACCAGGACCAGCGGAGCAGTGAGGCTCCCGGCACTGGGATCAGCGTGACAGGGGGCAGCGCCCAAACCCCCTGATCAGCCCTGCTCTGTGCCTGATAGGGGGGAGCTCCCCAATCCCCCGATTGCCCTGCGGCTCTGTGTGTGACAGGGTGTGGTGCCCCAACCCCCTGCCCCCCCATGGGCCCTGCTCTGTGTGTGATAGGGTAGAACCATAACCTCTCCATCGGCCCTGCCCCGAGTGTGACAGTGGCGATGCCCCAACCCCCTGATCGGCCCTGCTCTGTGGGTGATAGAGGGTGGCGCCCCAACCCCCCTCCATGGGCCTTGCTCTCTGTGTGACAGGGTAGAGCCATAACCTCCCCATTGGCCCTGCCCTGAGTGTGACAGGGTGCAGCGCCCCAACCCCCTGATCCGCCCTGCTCTGTGTGTGACAGGGGGCGATGCCCCAACTCCCCTATCAACCCTACTCTGTGAGTGACAGGGGGGAGCTCCTCAACCCCCTGTTCGGCCCTGCTCTGTGTGTGACAGGGTATGGAGCCCCAACCCTCCTGATGGGCCCTGCTCTGTGAGTGACAGGGGGCAGCGCCCCAACCCCCTGATTGGCCCTGCTCTGTGAGTGACATGGGGCAGCGCCCCAACCCCCTGATCGGCCCTGCTCTGTGCGTGACAGGGGGTGGCACCGCAACCTCCCCATTGACTCTGCCTTGAGTGTAACAGGGGGTGGTGCCCCAACCCCCCAATCAGTCTACCCTGAGCGTGACTGAGGGTGGCATCGCAACCTCCCAATCCGCCCTGCACTGTGCATGACGGGGCGGCGCCCCAACTCCCCAGTCGGCCCTGCTCTTAGCCTGACCAGGGGCTGCACTTAGGGATTGGGCCTGCCCTCTGCCACCCAGGAGCAGGCCTAAGCCAGCAGGTTGCTATCTCCCGAGGGGTCCCAGACTGTGAGAGGGCACAGGCCGGGCTGGGGGATGCCCCCCCACCCCCCGAGTGCACAAATTTTTGTGCACTGGGCCTCTAGTCCTAAGATAAAAATGCATGAATAAAAGACATTTCATCAAAAATAATTATATCGCACCAGCTGGCATGGCTCAGTGGTTGAGCATCAACCTATGAACCAGAAGGCCATGATTCCATTTCCATTTCAGGGCATATGCCAGAGTTGTGGGCTTAGTCCACAATGTGGGGCATGCAGGAGGCAGCTGATCAATGACTCTCTCTCATCATTGATCTCTCTCTCTCTCTCTCTTCCTCTCTGAAAGCAATAAAATATATTTTTAAAAATAATTACGTACCATTGGATTTAATATAAGAACCTCTACAATTTAGAATACACTTTTCACACAGCATGCCATAAAATGGCCGTTACTAAATAATCAATGACCGTACCACACTAAATAGGAAAAATAAAAGTAAAATGGCTTTGCCATACCCCAGTTAGTTTAATCATAAGCAGAAAAGTAATGCCAAGTTCAATGAAGACTGACTGAAGTGGTGCAGTTTTTAAAACCAATCATTTTATTCTTCAAGTTCTCAATGTCCTGAGAAATTATAATTCAGTGGGTTTTATTTGTACAAATTGAGGTGATTTCAGTTTTTCATAGTGAAAATTCATACCCTGGGGTTTTAGGTAGTTATAAATCCTGGATGATATTTTTGTAAGAAAGTAAACTGGCAGTATGCATGTAGTTTTTAAATAATATTAATTCTCATATACATATAAAAACAATTTTTAAATTTCTAGCTTCCAGACATTTTTTTTCCAAATATATACATATATATAATTATAGTGCTTCCATGGTGGAGAGTAATCATCGTTTTCAAAGTTGTTTTTAGCTTTTTTTGTCTGTGATTTGTCATGTGAAGAAATGAGGATCTTGTTAAGCATTTAATAGTGCTTAGAATTTCCCACCATTTGTGAATCAGTAAAATAATACAGTGAATCTGTTTTTTATAATCCTAAATCACTACAAATAACTCAATCTTAGTCTGATATACTTAGTTATTCTCTGCTTGTGATTAGCATTGATTTAAGACACCAAAGGAATCCAGTCCTCATCACTTCTAGAATGGATAATTCTATTATTAATAGCATTGTATAAAAATGTATTTTTTATTCCTATTCATTTTGTTTTATTTGGGAGTTCTAGATTTCATGTCTTTCTTTTTTCCAGGAGTTAGTTCATATTTTTTCAAACACATTAACTTTTCTTAAAATATTCTAGAATTAATCATATATGATATCCTTTCCCTTCGAAAGTCAAGATGTGTAGAAGAATTTTATATCTCTCTGTAATCCATTAATATATATTGATACCAGTTATAAATTCATACATATATAATCTATAAAATATAATCCTAAGCGACCATTACGGCGGAACAACCAGAACGACCGGTTGCTATGTTGTGCGCTGACCAGTGGGGAAGATGCTCAATGCAGGAGCTGCCCCCTGGTGGTCAGTGTGCTCCCACAGGGGGAGTGCCGCTCAGCCAGAAGCTGGGCTCAGGGCTGGTGAGCGCAGTGGTGGTGGTGGGAACCTCTCCTGCCTCCAAAGCAGTGCTAAGGAGCAGCGAGAAGAGAGGTAAGGAGCAAGCATGTGGGTGGTAAGGAGCAAGGGATGCCAGATTGTGAAAGGGATGTCCACTTACGAGGATTGGTCCTAAGGCGGCAGGCAGACATCCCCAGAGAGGTCCCGGACTGTGAGAGGGCACAGGCAGGGCTGAGGGACACCAACCGCCATGCACAAATTTCGTTCACTGGGCCTCTAGTTTACATATATAATTATTATTAACTAGAGGCCTGGTGCACAAAAATTTGTGCACTCGGGGCGGGGGGGCTCAGCCCAGTCTGCGCCCATTTGCAGTCCAGGACCCCTTGGGGATGTCCACCTGTCGACTTAGGCCCACTCCCCAGGGGATCAAGCCTACGATTGCAGTCAGACATCCTTCTGGCAGCCAGGGAGCCCTTGGGGGATGGCTGACTAAAGGCTTAGGCCCCCAAGGGATCGGGTCGAAACCATTAGTTGGACATTCTTAGTGCTGCCATGGAGGTGGGAGAGGATCCTGCCACCACCTCTGCGCTGGCCAGCCATAAGCCAGCTTCTGGCTGAGTGGCACTCCCCATATGGAAGTGCACTAACCACCAGGGGGCAGCTCCTGGATTGAGCGTCTGCCCCCTGGTGGCCAGTGCACATCATAGCAACCAGTCATTCTGCTGTTCAGTCAATCTGCATATTAGCCTTTTATTATTATTATATAGGATGTCCCTATTTCCCCCTTTGCCCCCTCTACCCAGCTCTTGTGCCCCACTTTTCTCTGGCCATCAGCATACTGTTGTCTGTGACCATGGGTTGTGTATATATTTTCTTTGGCTAATCCCTTCTTTAAATTCACTTCTTTAAATTTTTATTTTCAGATAAGTGCTTATAACTGCACTATTACATATTTTCTATTATATCATTTAGAATTAAGATATTTTTTAATTGAAACCTTGAAAATTTTAGCACAATTTAATAAATTATGCTAGAAGCAATTAGGAGATTTTTCATGTAATGCATATACATTTCAATTAATATTTTATTAATTTTTAATTTTTCAATATTTTAATTTGAAATAATCTCATACATGTAAAAAAAAACTATAAAATACTATAGCATATTATATGTACCCTTCACACAATTTCTTAGGTATTAATAATTTAAACATAACCATTATACAACTAACAAAATTTGGAATATATTTTTCTTATAATCTCTTTAATGTTACTTAATCCATTTACTTTGTTTTTGTTAATCCGATCACAGGTGGCAGGCAGCTTCTGGGGTCACATATGGGGGCCTGTATGGTGGCTCACGCTGGTGGCTCGCGCTGTCCTGCCCTGCCTGAGTATGCAAATTAGCCGCCGTCTTTGTTGGCAGTTAATTTGCATATCATGCCGATTCGCCAATGGGAGGCATAGCGAAGGTACGGTCAATTACCATGTTTGTCTATTATTAGATAGGATATTTGGACTTAAATGTGTTTTCATTATTTTCATCTTTATTCTATTTTGTCTTATTTTTCTTTGGCCACAATAGCTTTTGTCAAGTAGATTATTTTTTTAAGGATGATGTACTCATACATACTCTTATTTTTAGTAGTCTAAAAATATCTATATTATACTTTGTTCATTAATGACAATTTCCTAGCTATGGAATTTCATATATAAAGAATTCTTATATAGCATTTCAAAAATATTGTCTCATTTCTCTTTGTATCACATCTTGCTGATAAAAAATATAATACAGATAGTCTCATTTGCATTCCATACTTGGTAGTTTGTCCTTAACTCTTGTAGCTATTGGAATTTTATTGTTAGTCTCAACATTTTTAATATTCACTATATTGTGTCAATGTATATGCTTTTTCTTTTTGTTCCTACTTCACAATTTTCTGCTCAACACTTGCTGCAATTTCTCATGAAATCTTGACTTTTTCAATTCTAGAAAATTTTTAATTATCATTTTTTTCCCCACATGTTTTACTGCTGTGAAACTTATTAGATGAATATTGCAACTCTGGCTTGTTGGAAGTCTCTTGATTTTACCTGTACATATATTTTAGGGAAGTAATTCCTTCCATTGTCTTTCTGAGTCTGTTTGCAAAATCTTTTTAGATTGTTATATTGAGTCTTTGCATGTAAGTTATTCCATGTTTTCCCTCTTCTATTTCTTCATTTACCTTAAGTATTCGTCATGTTGGGCAGTGCTCTTCTCTGCAACATAATTTTACACGCATTTGAGACATGGGTGACTTCCTGTAATGTGGGGGGAGAGCCTCAGTATTCCCAAATGGGGATAAATCCAGCTTTATACTGAGCTTCAATCGCTTCTGTTTTATTGTCAGCAGAGGTGCATTCCTTAACATTCTGATGGAAACTAACCGAACATAGCATCCTAAGAGTTGAATTCTTTCCACGGCATCTCCCCCAAATGGAGTTTAAAACTACTTACAAGGTGCCAAGGGTCTTTGTGAGATATAAAACCAAGGTTTAACACTTACTTGGAGATTTAATAAAATAGCCAGGACATAAAGAAAAGCAACTCTGCCATTAAAGTGTTGCTTGGCATCCAGAGTATATAGATTCTAATATATTGAATGTTTTATTTTTGCTTAGTCTAAAGGCCAAAATAACAAAGAGTGTCTGGCTTTAACATGCACTGTCAGATATTAGTCCTTTTATACTTGTTCCACACTCACCTAAGGTACCGTTTTAGATGTGCTGTCATTCCTTTTAACTTCTTTACTTGCCAAAAATGTATCACACCTAATGGTCTCTTGTAAAATGCATACACAGTTTTTTTTTTTTTTTGCCTGTTAGAAGAGAATAAAGACAAGTGAAAACAACTACACTAAGTGATACAGTATAAAATAAAAATTTTCCATTTTTCAAGACCTAATTGAAAGATGCAGGATGTATTGAACAGCCGCAGCATACTTAAAAAAAAAAAATTCTCTAAACAGACAACACTTTAAAGTTTAAAGCATATGCTAGTGCATGTGGAGTCCCATGTGCCAATAACTGCAATCACAGTTCTGTTTGGGACACTTCTATTTCTTTGGATTTAATCACCAATAATTCAAATTTTTCAGCTTTAATGGGCATGTTGCACCATTAAAACTCTTTCTGAAAAATTTTACCAGTACAAGAGATTGTCTGGGAACAAAATAATTATTTCAGGGGCTTTAACAATCAGTATAAATTGGTTTTCTCCTCCTCCAAGGTAGACTTTGATATTTTGGTTTATAGCATTTCTCCTTTTAATCATTATTTCCTTAGTTTTGAGAATCTGTAGCCACTTCCAAATTAAAATTTTACTTATTTCTGAACTATCTTTGTATGCCCTTTTGTCCATGATTTCAAATGACCTAATTATTTACTGAAGTCATTTCTTAATTGCAGTGCCTTGTCAAATGCAGCTAATAGCATACACCAATGGCCATTATCATTCTGATGTCCTATGTCTTTTCTAACCACTACAACATCATTAACTCTCTGTATTCTGACTTTCGAACTACCTCAGGTGGTTGCTTCATCAAATGTGTTGCTACTACAGAACATAGATATCCATTTATCAGTTTCCTCAACTTCAAATTGCTCTCCTTAATACACTATGGCAGGGGTCCTCAAACTTTTTAAACAGGGGGCCAGTTCACTGTTCCTCAGACCGTTGGAGGGCCGGACTATAGTTTAAAAAAAAAATATGAACAAATTCCTATGCACACTGCACATATCTTATTTTGAAGTAAAAAAAACAAAACGGGAACAAATACAATATTTGTATTTGCATGTGGCCCGCGGGCCGTAGTTTGAGGACCCCTGCACTATGGTATGATTAGTTTTGTTGTATTTTGTTTTCTTTTAAACAGCATCTTTCATATGGTTTTGATTTCTGTATCATGCAGAATAGATTGACTAGGTTATGCTATGGTATCAATTCATCCCAAAATCTTGGTTGCTCATGCAACACATATTTATATTTTTCTCATTGTACATGTCCATCATAGGTCAACAATACTTGTAATTTTGTCACTCAGAGACCAAGGTTGACAGAATACCAAACACTTTGAGTACTGTTAGTAACCATGCCAGAGTAAAAAAGAGCCTGTGAGTCTCACACTGACAATTCAATTCCCCCCCCAGAAATGACAGGTTTCACTTATGCTCACAAATCTTTGGCTAGAACCAGTCAGTGTCCTACCCGCCCTCAAATGGGGCAGGAAATGAATTATTATCCTGAGGCAAGAAAGCAGGAGAACTGAAAACATTTGATAAACAGCATGAATGACAACTATCTATGTGTTCTCTGATGGTCACAAATGCAAAGATCACATATAGAATATAAAATAAATATTAATGAAATATGGGCAACATGGATACCACATAAAAAACATCTGTTTGGAGCTGAAAGTTCTTCAATCCAGAAGCATAAACTGGGAAAGTAGAGAGTAACATAGTTATGAAACATTTACAGTTATATGACAAGTTAAAAGATTCCTGTGGAGATAAAAGTCAGCAATCTAATAGATTAGGAAGTATTTTCACATTCAGATAGCTCAGAAAACCTTGCTAGTAACTAAATAGTGTTCTTTTTTACTGAATTAACACTATGACATCACTGGTAAGAACAGTAGGCAAATGCTCAAAGATGTTGGTCAAGGTGAATACTACCAACATGATGATTGTCCAATTAAAATGGAAATATCAGCTAAAATAGTTAATTTAAAAGATTGGATACAGCTGTAAATTATAGATTATTTAGCTTTTGGTTGTACTATGTTTCACACACTTGTCAGTGTCCTGGCATAAGAGCTTATTCTTTTGTTCCAATTTATATTGAAGGCATTTAATAACTTTACTAGATACTAGAGGCCCGGTGCACGAATTCGTGCATGGGTTGGGTCCTTCAACCTGGCTGGCGATCGATTGAGGCCTATTGGGGGGCTGACCAGCTGTGGGGAGGGGCTGCGGGAGGTTGGCTGTGGGAGCACACCGACCACCAGGGGGCATCTCGTGCATTGAGTGTCTGCCCCCTGATGGTCAGTGCACGTCATAGCGACTGGTCAACCAATAGTTCTGGTTGTTCTGGTCGTTCTGGTCATTTGGTTATAAAGGTCACTTAGTCTTATATATATATAGATACTATTATGTGTCTCAATGATTTTGATCTGGTGGCTAGAAAACATCAAGCTATGGAAATAAGTAAGGCCCTCAAGTAATTCAAAAGCTAGTGTGGGAGTGGGAAAAAGCACAATGTGATACTAATAGATATTAATGTGATATTAATAGAATGTGAGTGGTGTAGAATGGACTGGATGTTCAGCAGTGAGGAATAGTTTGAAATAATCAGAAAATGCTTTCTGCAAGATGATATTTTATGGTGAAATTGAGGAATGGATATGATGTCAGTGCATAGAGGGAAGAAGATCAAAGACAAAGGGAGAAAGAAGTATTTTAGAAGATAGGGAAATAGTGAGTGAATTAGTTAGGCTATGGAGAGAAGCAAATATAAGTAAGCACGAATACCAAAAAAGATGTATAAAATTACAGAAAGGCCTGTCCTTCTCTTTGCTCAAGATCTGAAAAATAATGTTTTGTCCTGGCAGCTTTTCTTCACTACCTAAGTCCTCACTGGTTACTCACACATCTATGAACCACTAAAGAATCTGCATCATATAATTCACAATACAATTATGAATGGTGTTGGCTTGTACATGGGTATGTGAATATTTAATTTTTGGTCTTTTGATGACTGAAACTCCCCACAAATCTTCTTATATGCTCATGTTATATAACATAGTATTGACTATAGATTAATTTTTAAAAAATAAGTTGGAATTGCTATATAAAATATAATTCAGAGCCCACTGTATAGTTTTTAAAATAAAATTTTATTGGAACACAGGCACATTTGTTCATGTACTGTCTATGACTGCTTTTACAATCCAGTGGCAGAGTTGAGTAGTTATGACAGAAGCCACCTGGTTGGCAAGCCAAAATATTTACTATTTGGGCCATAAAGGGGAAAGTTCAACACTTTTGTAATACATTTATAACTTTGATCAATAATTTAATAAATATTTTCATGTACATTTTTATCCATACAACCAACACTTTATATTTCAATGTTATAGCTTCTGAAACAAAGTATACATGATTTATTACAAAATACTTTTGATAAGTCTCTTTATTGTACAGCTTTTTAGATCATTAGTGTCCAAAGAAAGGCTAAGAAACTATTGGTCCAACAATTATTTAACAAAAATAACATGTATTTAATATTTAGTTATCTAATTGGAAGATATCAGGATGACCAAGAGCTACTGATGTTTGCTAAAAACATCTCAACTGGGATTTTTGAAAATTGCTCTGACTTCAAAAATAAGATTCTATCTAGTGAACATGACATACATCTACTTGATTTTCCTCAAAGGAAAGACAATAAACTTACAAAGAATTTTTTGATTCAGCAAAAAAACCTTTTCTTTTTGTTAGTACTGCCATTCTTACTGAGTTAAGCATAGCTATCGTAAGAATAAACTACTGGCCTTCAAATTTCTAGCAAAAATACTAATTGTTCAAATTATTCATGGATTCCAAGTAAGATCTTTAAAACACGGTGTTTGGGAAAGGTTAGATTTTCAACACCAAAAATAGTCATAGAAATATTAGAACATTTACTGATGAGGGTTGCATGGTCAGGCTGTACCTAGTATTTGTTTTTTAAATTTTGCTCCAGATTATAATCTGTGTTAAAACAACACAATATTTTCTTTAATACTTGAATATTTAATTTTATTTAAATCAAGCACTCTAATGATGATACCAAAAAGCATATCTGAAGCAATAATGAGTAATAATTATCCATAGTTAATTATAAATCAGAAAAACTGGAGTTTTTGACAATAGCATACGTAATGTAGTGAAAAGTTAAGTGCACGGGCTCTAGAATCAGATAACCCTAACCTAAAATCCTTGTTCCTTCTCTTTTAGTTGTGTGGCCTGATCAATTTAGGAATCCTTTGAGCCTCAGTTTCTTCTTGTGTAAAATGAAATTAATAATAAGACTAGCTCATTGGTTGATAATTAGGTTTCAATGTGATAATGATTAGTTGAGAGAGAATAAGCACTAAATAAATGTCTTGTTTACATTGTTATGATTTCTATGTACCCAGTAGAGATTATCTTAATTAGAGGCATTATTCCTGGAAAGAAATAGTGGTTGGTTAAAAAAATAAGGATCCAAAGAAACACAAACTAACAGAAACAAACAACATAAAATGGCAACTCATATCAGTTATGCAAATGGTTATTGAGAGAATTTTCTTATAAATAAATAATCTTACTTTGCAGTCATTTCCTTTTTATGTTTATCCACCATTATAGTTTACTATTGCCTTTTTTTTTCTTTAATTTTTGTCACTGGTTGTACTATTATTTTTAACTGTAAATTACATTTTTTCTTAAATACTCAGTAAAAAGCCAATTATGACCAAGAGAGCCTGTGAAATGTGCTACACACAAAAGATACCACCCAAGCAAAACCTACTCTTTTTAACAAAAAATGAGATTAATTGTTCCATATGGAAACTCATTAGACATGTTATTTTTAATCACTATGTATAATGAGAATAGCATACCAACTCTTTTCACCTACGAGCAAAATATTAAGATACAACTTTAAGAAACAAAAGAAGCTAAATGAACAAAAGGTATGTACTTAAGTTGACTGATTATAGATTTGTTTCATGTGTGCCTTTTAAATATTTTGAAAAAATGTCATGTCTGCACATTACTTGAAATTGAAAAACATGAAACATCAAAAATCCTCACATTGCAATATATCAGCTTTCAACCTTCTAATCTCTAATGAAAAGGATATTACACTGAAAAACTTATAAACAATAGGGACAGATATTTTAATACAAAGTAATTTATTCTCATAGTACACAGGTAAAGCACACTCATCAAATGGGGTAACTGCTCTCTATGTAGATCCCTTCCTTCCACTGCTGGGAAATTAATTGATTGGAAACATTTAGGAGATTAATTGGTGAATGCTTGTCATTCATCACAGAACATTCAAATATGATGATTATGGTACCTTAGAACTGGGTGTCAGTTCAATTTTCTTACTGGAATCACTAAATGATGACTTGCATTAAAATAATCTCAAACCCCAAATTAACCTTTTTCAGTTGCCATGCCTTGGAATACATTAATCACAAAATAACAGATTAGACAAGTTAGAAAACAAAGAAATCCCTGTTGCATTACAAAAGGGGCAAAAATAACTAAGTCAAAACCATACAGTAAATATTGTACGTCTGTGTGTGTGTGTGTGTGTGTGTGTGTGTGTGTGTGTGTATGCATCTGGGATAGTGGGATAAAGGAAGTATCTATATACCTGATATAGAGTTGAATTTAAATTCTTTTAATTATGAAGTAAACCAAAGGACAGCATTCTTCCAAAGTAAGCCCTAGTTTTATTTTAAAGGTTCTAAGTATATCCTCATTAAACCAGAATTTTAGCAACTTTAATGCAAAAACTTGACATAAGAAAACCTGAGATTTGTGGAATTTACCACTGATAAAGACAGCATGCCTCTTTCTATAATCACTTCTGTGGCCACTGGCATGATTTAATATGATGGCCTCATTTTTGTCAAGCTTCTTGAAGGGAAAAATATCAATTGGTTTCTGCCCCAATCCAAGTAAGTCTTAAAAAAAAAAGAAAAGAAAGAAATAACAGAGTAGGCACCTTTATATGCTATATGTTCAGACTACTTTTGAGCAATGTCTATAGAAAAAAGTATCTGTCAATCATTTGAAACATGAGTTGATTAAAAATATTAAATATTTATATATTTTAGAGCAGGTTTAGCCTCAGATCAAAATAGAAAGGAAGAAATAGAGATTTCCCATATACCTGCGCTCTGACACATGTATATATAGAGGTCCGGTGCATGAAATTCATGCACTTGGGGGTGGGGTCCCCCAGCCTGGCCTGTGGCCTCTCATAGTGAGGGAGCCCCACAATCAATCACCCCAAAGAGTTAGGCCGGAGCCAGGGGTTCCGTCTTCACAGCGGGCATGCCGGGCTGCGGGAAGCCTGGCAGAAGCCACGCAGAGTGGCCCCCAGGGCCCTGCCCCCGCCCCCGCCCTCGCCCCCTCCCCCACCTCCACCCTCGCCCCCACTTTGCGCACAGCCATCTTGTGAAAGTGTGATGCATGAGGGTATGACAACTACTAGCCTTTTATTAGTAAGGCTCCTTTTTTTTCTCCCCTTGACCTTCCCCTAGCCTCCCATACCCCTCAGTGTCTTGTGTCCATTGGTTATGCTTATATGCATGATACAAGTCCTTCGGTTGATCTCTTACCCGCCACCACAACCCTCCCCGGCCTTCCTGCTGTAGTTTGACAGTCTGTCTGATGTTGCTCTGCCTCTGTATCTATCTTTGCTCATCAGTTTATAATGGTCTTAATTATCCATAAATGAGTGAGATCATGTGGTATTTTTCTTTCATTGACTGGCTTATTTCACTTAGCATAATGCTCCCCAGTTCCATCCAGGCTGTTGCAAATGGTAAGAATTCCTTCTTTTTTACAGCAGCATAGTATTCCATTGTGTAGATGTACCACAGTTTAATAATCCATTCATCTGCCGATGGGCACTTAGGCTGTTTCCAGATCTTAGCTATGGTAAATTGAGCTGCTATGAACACAGGAGTACATATGTCCTTTCTGATTGGTGTTTCTGGTTTCTTGGGATATATTCCTAGAAGTGGGAGCACTAGGTCAAATGGGAGTTCCATTTTTAACTTTTTGAGTAAACTCCATACTGTCTTCCATAGTGGCTGCACCAGTCTGCATTCCCACCAGCAGTGCACAAGTGTTCCTTTTTCTCCACATCCTCTCCAGCACTTGTCATTTGTTGATTGTCAGACACAATTCTTATTTGGAAAAAAATAAACTAGCTTCATTCTTGTTATTACTGGAATGGTATACTGACACTAGTATTTAAGAGAAACATTGTCGAAATCTGCCCAAATAAGTCGACATTCTGTCTCTTATGTATTCCTTGGGAACAGTGATTTCACATGTCCGTGCTCAGCCTGACCCATGTAACTGTATATTGGAAACGAGAAGCTACGGCAGGGCAAGCTCATGTTCCTGAGCTTTGAAAAGTAGGAATCTTCTCTTCCTTCATGTTTTGATAGTAGCAGCCAGTAACACCCTGCACTCAAGTAGGAAGGAGACACAGGAAGATAAATGTATCAAAGAACAGTTATATAATGTTATTGATAAAATCCATTACTAAAAGCAAAACAAAGTACATTTATCACAGTTCTTTAATATAAATTGATTTCAATAAAAAGAATATATTTTATTTAAATGCTAGTTGACTATTCTTCCCCTTATGTTTTTTTTCTTTCAAAAGTACAATGAAAACAAAAATGAATATTTTATATTTTTTCCACTAATTATGACAATGATTTCTTTGTCATATGAATATTTTATTGTGAAAAGTAATAATGTTGCTGCTTCATAAATGAAAAAATTACAGATATGCTTAGGCAACTTAAGTCATTTGTGACAGCTCATGTTTCAGTGTAATAGCTTCTCACATACATGCAACTTCATTATATTGTAGTCAAAGTTGCTAGGAAGACACTTCCCGCTGACTCCCAGACCAACACATCCTACATGAGTTTGAGTTTGTTTCTTCAAAATAATACGTTAAAGATACATCCATGTTGAATATTATGTGTAGTGAGCCTTGCCTGGAGTATATATCCCTCCTCTAGCATGCTAAAGCTCTCATTCCCTCTCCCACAATGGGGTGCTACAGGGGCAATTTTCCATGTGATCAACAATGATAATAAATGAGGTTTGCTAGCATACACTGAGCATTTAGAAAACTTATTTTAAAACAAATGTGAATATATAGGAAAGCTTTTATTGAAAGAGAGCCACAAACAGTAAGGAATTAAACTTTCTTTTGCTTATATGCTCTCAAGGAAACATGGTGGGTGGACATTATGGTAGATCATACATAGATGAATAGAAGAGTTGAACAATAAAACTTCGGGATTCCCCCCAGGTATCCCTGTACACACATGGCTACCTTCTTTGGCTGTGGGTTACTCTCATTCTATGAGTCAGTATCAACAGAATTTTAACCCATATTTCTTGTTCAGGTTTCAAATTACTAGGGGGATATAGAATCTGACTGGCTTAATTTAGTCCAGAAGTGTTTATTCAGTTACTCCTTTCCAGGATAATAAATAAAAAATAGTCACTGGAAGAAACGTTATGAGTAAAGTACCCATCCCCCTGCCCCCAACCCAGAGGGTGCACCATTCCCAAAAATACTACAATACCGGGTCAATGCGAGGAATGGACTGAGCAAACTCCTATTCCACTTCCTGCTCCAAAAATCCATGTAATATGTCTAACATGTCGTCTTCAAGTAGTGAACATATCAGACATTACACTGATAGCAACAGGTACTATACTTCATCTTAGACAAAAGGCTGAAAAGCAAAAGACATTTTAAATTTTAATGCACAAAGCATTTGATGACTAAATGCTTGTAACGTGTAAGCAGTATGGATGCTTCCAGCATTAAGGTTTGCTGTGCATGAAAAAGGAAGACTTAAACAGGGAGGCCTGGAGTCTGGATAAAGAGGAGAGGATAGAGCCTGCACCGCCAGCTTGTTAGTGAGCAGCTAGATACTCCTAACAAAGTCACTAAACTTTCTCTATCTCTCACTCATCCACCTGGAAATTGCAGGTAACAATAGGACCCTGTAGTTTTGTCACAGGATGTTTTGTGATTTAATGAAATGCCTGTAAAGGCCTATTTGTTCACTGAAATAAAGGTATTATTTTCTCAAAAATGCTGAATCTATTATGGAGAAGAAAAGAGAGAGTGCAGGAAGAACATTTCTACTGCTGCTTCATTTTTGAAATAGGTAAGCAATGCTATTAAAATTAGGCAGAAGGAACGTCAGGGGACTGCAGGCAATTTCGTGAAATCAGGGCGATCCACACAAGCGGAGGTTTACTGTGTCTGGGTCTGCACCAGAGGTAGGAAAGACAAGTTTTCTCTCTCTGTCCTAGTATCTTTCTCACAAGTTTTGGTAAAGGTAAAAGTTTCTTTGGATGCAGGGATATATTTATACAGTATCTAGGTCTACAGTAACTCTAACAAAATATAATTAGGTAGAATAACTAAAGTACAGATGGCTTTTACATAATTCTGACCATATATATTTGAGCCTATGTAATTTGAGTCTCACAAATGATTTCCAAAAAAGTTTGTATGAACTTGTACCAACACTTACTATGCAGGAGCTTCTCTTAACTTGCCATCTCCTCCCTTTCTGCACATATATCTAGGCTGACATATGGCATGAAACTTACCTCGATCAGTTACCCCAGAAGCAAACACAGAAAGGGACACTTGAAAGGTAAGTCAATGTCATTTTTCCAAAAATTGTCATTTCTTCTGGATAAGTTTCAATTCTTTGGTGTTACTAAATATATGGGCAAAAACTATCTTTTTTTTAAATTGCCAATAATTATCGATCTCTCTCATTTCCTTTCTCCTGTCAAGTTTTGAGCAGTTCGCATTGTTCTGTGAAATGTTACATTACAAGCTAGAGAGCCCAAGCATTCTTTGTTGAAGAGCAGAATTCAATTTAGTTCATATTTTAGGACTCGACGTTCAATACCTAATACCTTTTCTCTAACTCATTCTCTCCAAACCACTCTTGTTAAGTTTATATCAAAAAATGTTTGATGAGAGAAGATCTAGAAGTACTTGGAGCCATAATGTGTCAGTGAGTCAGAGTCCCTGGGTAAAAGACAAAACGCAGAGCCCTGGACCAGATGGGAGAATACAGCTCTGGCTGAGAGCACTCCAGCGACCCTCAGGGCATAGGGAGCTAAGCCAGGCAGATCTCGCCAAGAGGACGGAGGAGACTAAATGTTTTGCTTCTCGTTGCCACATGTCCCATCAGAGGTTGTTGGGAAGCCAGAGATTATTTCTGGAAGTCTACTGTTTTGTTTTTAATATGTTTTTATTGATTTTTAGAGAGAGGAAAGGAGAGGGAGAGAGAGATAGAAATGTCGATGAGAGAGAAACTTCATCAACCTGCTGCCTCTTGCCCCCTGCTGGGGATTGAGACCAAAACCCAGGGACCTCTTGGTGCTTGGGTCAGCACTCACCCACTGAGACACACTGGCTGGGCATGGGGCTGTCTACTGTGTTTTACTATTTTACTTTATTTTTGTATTGAAGTCAGTTATCTGTGTTTCCCTCTTAGTGATCTCTACTGAGATTTTTAATAGAAAGTGCTCTCTGACTATGCCGCCATAAAAATATATAAGAAGGCTCAAAACTCCTTAAACAAACCACATTTCTAGATATGAATACATAAATGGAAGCAGTTTTCCTTCCTGAGGAGAATACGGATTATGCTGTTTCATCCCACTATTAGGGCCACTATTATTTGTTCTTAGATGTTATTTTACTAGTGTTTGAAAGGTATTCTTCTCCAATACTCAATCTGTTTCTTTTATATATTATATATACATATCAATTTCAAAGAGAAAGGGATAGGGAGTAAGAGAAAGAAACATCAATGATGAGAGAGCATCATTGATCAGCTGCTTCCTGCACACCTCCTACTGGGGATAGAGCCCACAACCCAGGCACATGCCCTGACTGAGAATCGAACCATGACTTGGCGGTTCATAGGTGGATACTCAACCATTGAGCCATGCCATCCAGGCTCAATCTGCTTCTTTAGTCTGCTAATATTGTCAACACGCTCACCACTTATAGATACATATATCCTGTTAAAAAATACAAACATCACCGAAACTGGTTTGGCTCAGTAGATAGAGCATCGGCCTGCAGACTGAAGGGTCCCGGGTTCGATTCCGGTCAAGGGCATGTACCTGGGTTGCGGGCACATCCCCAGTGGGAGATGTGCAGGAGGCAGCTGATCGATGTTTCTCTCTCATCGATGTTTCTAACTCTCTATCTCTCTCCCTTCCTCTCTGTAAAAAATCAATAAAATATATATATATATATATATATATATATATATATATATATATTACAAACATCATGTGTAAAACTCACATACAAATCTGTCCAAGACAGGGGCCTGGTTCTACACATCTTGAGCCACAGGGCACTAAAAAAATGTCCTTTGTAATGAAAAGAATTGTTAAAGCTCGCTTTTTTGTATAAGAAATTTAAAAGCCAGCTCATATATTAATAATTCTTTCCTCCAAGGACTGCATGAAATCCAGCTGTGCTGAAGAAATAGGAGTTAATGAAGGAATGGAAATGAAATGGGTTTAATTTTGCAGCAAGGTAGTTTGAAATAGGTCAGACTGATGAGAGGGTTCTCTGGTCAGAAAACAACAAAGAGGGAAAAATGAGGAGTTGGGAGGTATGTCTAAATCTTTCTAACAGGAGATGAGGGAAAATGGAGAGTGAGTGGAGCAAGGAGTGAGGAAGATGGATATTTTTCTTTGTGGTTTTATAATATCACCACACCAGCTGTGCTTTTCTTTATGGTTCTATTGAGCTTTCAAACTGGGCCTATGTGGAGTTAGTTATTGTTGCTTATGTCACCTCATATCTGATACTCCTTCAAACCTGCTCCCAAGGTTAAAGCATTCCAACTGAAATATTCTCCACGGTGTCTTTAATATAAATTCTCAGTATGTGCCTTCTCTCACCAAGGCAATTTAACACCATCCACTGAATATTCCTTATTAATCATGCTTTGTTGTTATTGTTTTGTCTACCTCATCACTGGCCCTGCTTTTCTTGTGAATTTAAGGCTTATAATACAAAATATTTTTAGTTGGAAAAGTGCTTATTAGTTTTGAAAAAAGCAGCAAGACCCAAGCACTTCAAATTCATAGTTCCCATCTGAGTTCCCAGAGCCCCTTTTCACCTCACTGTACCACATGCACTCCATTAAACCTGGGGGGCTCAGTGATTGAACAGTGACCTATGAACTAGGAGGGTCACGGTTCGATTTCAGGTCAGGGCACATGCCTGATTGCACGCTCAATCCTCAGTGTGGGGTGTGCAGGAGGCAACCAATCAATGATTCTCTCTCATCATTGATGTTTCTATCTATCTCTCCCTCTCCCTTCCTCTCTAAAAATCAATAAAATCTATACTAATAAAAGGGTAATATGCTAATTAGACCTGATAGACCAGATGTCTTCCAGACGTCCTTCTGGATGTCCTTCCAGACAAAGCTGCAGCTGCTGTGAGGGCCAAGGAGGGCCGGCAGCTTTAGCAGCCAGCAGTGGCAGCAGCAGCAGGGTGAAAGGGACAGTGCCGTCCCCTGATCAGCCCAGTTGCCTCCTGCAAAGGGAGGCCAGAAGCAGCGGTGGGGAGATGGGAGTGGCGGCTTTTCCTGATCGCCTGGTCACCTCCCAAAGAGGGAGGCCAGACTGCCACTAAGGCCTAAGCCCTCAGTAGGACATCCCCTGAGGGCTTCCAGACTGTGAGAGGGGGCAGGCCTGGCTGAGGGACCCCCCCCCCCTCAGTGCATGAATTTTTGTTCACCAGGCCTCTAGTATATATATAAAAGCTGGGGGAACCCCAGCAAAGCCACTACAATGCCGAGTAAGTGACCTCTGACATTCTTGGGATTTTATCTGCATTAGGTGAAGTTTGAGCTAACAATAGCATGATGCTGTGCAAAAAGTTAAATTCATGAATCTGCATTTTACAAGTCTGTGAGGGAGCAGAATGATAACTGCAGCACTGCCACCACAGAGTTGGGAATAAGACAGTGTCAGATGGAAGAAACACATGTACAGATTCAGAAATAGATTCTAACCATGTCTTTGCCTAGTTCCTTTGATCCCATATATTTCTACTGTAAGATGAAAAAAAAAACACTTCATGGCCTAAAATTAGCAAGAAGTAATTCAAGTTTATTTATGTATTTTTGTATTACAAGTCTGCGAAGAAATTCAAAGTAATTGAAATACAAAAGAATACAAAAAAATCAAAGAAGTTATGGAGAAACAAAGATGTGTTTTCAACACTTTAAATAATGTGAAGAACCATGTCAATTTTGCCTTAAATTTCAAGAAAATAAAGACATAAAATTGTGAATCCACAAGCCTTCACAATTCAAGGGACATGCCATTTCTGAGCTTAAAACAAAGGACTTGTTTTACACACACACACACACACACACACACACACACAAACGTGTCATAGGCTGATTAAAGAGTTGTATGAAGAACCCACACCTCACCTACCCAAGTTGAACATGACATATCAGGAGAGCATAGTTGTGTGAAGCCTCATCTTTCATTAGGCTGAGACGGACAATGAAGAGCAGGGTCTGTTCTAGAGTTAGAATGCATTACGGTTTTTATGTGGCTGTCTTCTTTCGTGGTTTAAGACTTCCTTTGTTAAGCAGAGCATGTGTTAACACTAATGACTTCTCCTCTCTGCACCAGACGGGGGCACTCTCAGGCCCAAGGGTGCCCATTCTACTCTGGAATTATGAATGGAAAATAACTCACTGTTATTAGTTTTGAAGATACCAATGTCAACTCTTAGGTAAGGAGTGTTTGCATGAAGGTAATGGAAGCCCTGTTTTTACCTATTTCTTAAAGAACAGGCGCAATACAGAGTTCCTATGTACACTTTTGTCTCCATACCAGTCCATTGTAGGTACAATATAACAGATGCACATGTTTAAGATGTGTGAGCAGGAAAGGTAATGATCCATTTTTGCCTAGACCAGATCCTACTGTATGTTCAACTCTAGCTGATTTAGCAAGATTGGTC
This sequence comes from Myotis yumanensis, assembly GCF_028538775.1. NCBI lineage: Eukaryota > Metazoa > Chordata > Mammalia > Chiroptera > Vespertilionidae > Myotis > Myotis yumanensis. Next base: position 221,173,646 of record NW_027223752.1, on the reverse strand, counting down.
AGGTTCTGGAAGGTGTATATTTAGGAGATAGGGCAGGACCCTGACTGGTGACTGAGACCCAGGGACTGGAGGGAAAAGAAGGGGAGCTGGGATTAAAATATTCCAGACTACATTCCAGGAATTGAAGCCTACAAAATTGCATACTCTCATAAACTTTCTAAACACGGAAGTATACACAGTAAAACTTGATTATAAGCATTGCCTCTAGTGTTATGAGACAAGAATGACATGTTCTACACTCAGGGGATGCTATACGCATTTTCTTCTGTGATGTCTCTATGCTTCCTGGATTTCTGGCTATCTGTGACCTCTTTGTGCCTCATGAACCCCAGAGCCCACACCCACTTGATTGCCAGGGAGGCAGATGTAGCTGCAGTTAATCATACAATTCAGGGGGAGAGTGAAGAACCTGTGGTTAGAAACCCAACAGAGCCAAGGGCAGTTAGTCTATCCATCACCCTGTCAATTGCCCCAGGCCTCCCTCTGACCACTCCCTTCCTCCCAGCAGGCCTACCCTGCTTGTCTCCAGCAAATACTTCATGAATTTTCTACTCCATTTTTCTGAATCCATCTGCTTTCTATCCTCTAAGAATTTCTCAAAAAAAAGTTGGCCCACTGATGGTAATAGTTCTTATTTCCTGGCACTGTTCTTGATATATTTTTTAAAGAAAAATATTATCTGTCATTTCATAGGAGTAAAGATAGGAGGAGAGATGATATACAAGCTAGGTCTGAAATCTTGATTCAATCTCCTAGTGTTTCCCTAATTCAATCAAAGTCAGGTCATTTTTAGTAATCAGCAGCTAGGACAATGGGAGGTTATGGAGTTCAGGAATTCAAATAAATATTCCCACCACATATAACCCTGGGTTAGCATGGGATAGCATGCACACACACACATGTAGATAAGGGAGGTTTGTGACTCATGGTTTCTAGAAGACCTGGACTAGGAATGGCTGGTTGAATATTAAGGTAAAAGTTGTTTTCTTCCCATGTTATACATGAATGTATATTTGAAGAAAAAGGAAAACCCCCTCTTAGTTCACCTAGAATCCTCTGTGGACTGGGGCCCCATGTGTCATTTAGATTAACATTAACATGGGCTGCTAATCAGGGGACTTGGCCTCACTTTCCCTGAGAGATCAGCCACACTGTTCAAGTGTTTGCATGCACTAGACAAGGGGGCACACAGGTACCCAAATGGAACAAACTGGTGAAATTATGAGTGTGACAGTGACTGATCCATCAGTTCTTCTGAGGTTCTTAAAGACTGGATTGGACCAAGCCTACATGAAGTTTTCACTGAAATCACTAAATGGAAGAGAAATATTGTCATCATGTAGACGATGGCAAATTGTTTTTTTAAAAAATATATATTTTACTGATTTTTTACAGAGAAGAAGGGAGAGGGATAGAGAGTTAGAAACATCAATGAGAGAGATTGATCAGCTGCCTCCTGCACACTCCCCAGTAGGGATGTGCCCGTAACCAAGGTACATGCCCTTGACCGGAATCGAACCTGGGACCCTTCAGTCTGCAGGCCGATGCTCTATCCACTGAGCCAAACTGGTTCGGCAAGCAAATTGTTATAAACAAACATCAATTAAAAAGCTAAGCTACATTGAAATTATTTATTTGTCTTAGCACAGTTATTTTTGAAAGACATATGCATATTTTAAAACATGGGGACAAAATATTAAAATCAGTACCATTTAAAACTTTTCTCCAGTAATTTTCATTTAATCTTAAAATTTACAAAAATCTATAAGATTGATTTTTCATTCTGATTTGCCAGTATGTTAGATCAGTCTCTTTGATTGTTTTCTTGAAATTTTTAAACAACCTATAACAAAGTATTTCAGAAGGTAAAGAATTACTCTTGTTAATTCTAACAATATTAAATCCCTGCACAGATTGAAATACTTTTCCTAATTATAGGAAGATGTCTACATTGGAATGCTATTAATATCTATTTTGCTCTCAATTGTTTTATGTCAGCTCTTCAGATTACAAAATACATTTTCCCCATTGAGGAGATGTTATAAGTGATTGCCTAGCTAACCCACAATACCACTGATGCAGTTCCCATTGCTGGCATGTGTCCTATGAATCAGGATGGCAAAGGTCTAGGCCTGTGTCCCTTTGAGCAATAAAACTCTTCCCAGGGCTATTTAAGAGTCACATCAAATGGGTACTTAGGGCACTTACAAGACAGAGCCATGAAAACAAAATGAGAATATTGGTTTGGGGATATTTTAAAAAGAAGCATTGATGGAGTCAAAATGGAAAAAAAAAGCACTGGGCGTCTCTGTGCATTACAATTAAATATTGTATTTTTAAATTACCGGTGCTCCTGCCTCTCTTGTCAGGTTCTTCAGTCAATAATCTCCTCAGTGTCTTGGACAGACATCTAAATGTAATAATCAAACCATGACTCTCAGAGGAGTGAGCTTCCTTCTTCTCTGAGAGGCAACAGGCCGAGACACAATCAGAAGAGAAGATTATGTTGTTGGGCGAGGTAATTTTGTTAGTAAGCAAAGAGACTGGGTGCTGCTCCATCAAGGGGAAGAAAGGAGGCACAGGCATCAGCAAGCAGAGGGGATATGATGTAGCAGCAGATGTGTTCAGAACTGAAAAAGAATCTGCCCAGTGAGGTATGCAGACCACAGACAGGCATTTTAAAGTAGAAATTAAAAGTTCAGACTTGCAAACCAGACTGTCTAAATCAGATCTACAATGTGACTCACCATGAGGCTAAATTATTTGGTCTCCTTGAGCCTCACCCTCTTCATCTGTGAATGGGAATAGTAATGCCTATTTCATGGAGTTTCAGGAGAGACTGTGTTAATAATCATGTGAAACACTTTGCTGTGGTTTATAATATATTCTCAAAATCTTAGACCCATCTTCTAAAAATGGAGCATAAATCTCAAAAAGAAAAAGAACATTGACTAAACTTAGCAACACACTTTTAACAAACAGAATAAGCCGGAGGTGTGGCACCAAAGATACGGTGGCTTCCTATTCGTTCTCTCTCTTGGGTCCTAACTGTGGAGGAAGCCAGCTAGCGTGTGGATGGGATTTGAGCAGCCCTTTGGAAAGTCCACATGGAAAGGAACTGAGCCCTCCTGCCGACAACCAGTGAGAAACGGAGGCCTCCCACAGCAGCCTTGGCATGAGCCCTCTTGGAAGATTCTCCTGCTTCAGCCAGTCTTCACATGGCCTCCACACTGGTCTTTATTTTGTCTGCCTCCTCATGAGAGACTGGAAGTCACAACCTGACAGCTAAGCCTCTCCCATATTCCTGGCCCATAGAAATTTGGAGTGATGAGAGTTGGTTATTTTAAGTCATTAATTTTGGGGGATATTTGTCGCTCAGCAAAAGTAACTAATATACACTTTAAGCAGTGCCTGCTCTATTGTGGGTACTATATAATCATAATTACAGTATTATTATAGGCCACTGGTTGAGACTTTGGGGGCAATATAATAAACCACTGGAAATTTCTGTTTATTTTCCCAAAATATTCTAGGACAGAAGACACCTCTGTGCTCTACTTAGTGACAATTGTGTTGTTAAATCGTGATATAGTAGGCGCTTCACTGCTATGCTGGAATTATTATGCATGCTTGAATAAAATGTTCTTGGAGACAAAATAAAAATGATGGATAAAAGGGGACACAAGATAAAAGTGAGAAAGAGAAGCAAAGCGAGGGAACTGGGAAAAAAGCATTTTGATAGTGGAAGGGAAAAGTAGAAAGATGAGTGGCCTACTGGCATTTTTCATATGCAGATGGAAACCAAGGGCTCAATAAACCAAATCAAACAAAGAGATAAACCATGCTGACATCAGCTTCATAAATAATACATCAAAAAATGAGTGTGAGAGGTTAAAAATAAAGAAGAAAGGTGTTCTCACATGTACATTGCATCTATTGTAATGCACTTCATGCCTTTCTGTGTCTATTGGCCACTAAATTAGGAACAAAGTGGAAAAAAAAAAAAACCAACCCAAACACCAGTCAAATAAGAAAAGCAAAGGCTAGTATTCTGAGTTGTTATAGCAAAGCGGGCCAGCCACCATCACTTACATTTTAGCAGACTTCAAGGCCACAGGGGCGTGGGGAAGCTTTACAGTGGAAAGAAAGCAAGCCTTCAGGTGTGCCCTGATCAGAGACTGGGCGTGGGGAAGCCTTAGAAGTGGGAATGCAGCTAGTTCGAGGTTAGGGGTACATATGTAGCTTTTGGTGTATGGTCCTAAGTTGGAAGCAGGGACACAAATTAAGGAAGCTGTCAGTTATTAATCAAATCTCGATCATTTTAGGGCAATTGTTTTAACTTCCTGGATCATTACTAAAGATGACAATCTGTTTTTTTGCGAATCTGATTTATAGCAGGCTGGTCTCCAGGGTTGTTTATTATAGATCAAGGGTAAGTTTCCCCAGTTGATTGCTGTAGGCTATGGGTCCAAGTTTCATTTTTATAGATAGTGTGGCCATGGTCCATTTGTATATTCAGTATCTCATCAACAGTACACTATTTCTTACATTGGTACACTAATTGTAATTCCCTCTTCTTTGTTTCCAGTTTCTAACACTTTTCTATCTCATTTCCATATCAAAGTGTTGATAGCATTTCTATAAACATTCTCTAGTTGCATGAAGGACTAAAATCAAGGTTTCTGCATATGAATAATAAAATAATCAAGAAGATTATATCTTGGCAGAGATTTTCTTTCTACTCTAACAGGAGACCCAAGCAGAAAAAAAAAGAAAATGAAACAATAAGGAAAAACATAGTTTGAAAGTCAACACATTTTCATTAGAGACAGGGAGGGGAAGGAGAGGAGAAATTGATCAAACTGATGCATGAGTCACTGTGGACACATTTTTCTTGCTTCCATTAAGTTGTTTCAGATGTAGTATCTGATGTTATTTCTGCCAGTATCTTTCTTACAAGTATATAAATTATCATATATTTTCAACACAGCTTTTTATATTTTATGTTGCAATAGTTTAAAGATGGCCACACCATCTATTGTGACTGGCAACATTGGGTTGCCACTTCATTGGTGTAAAGTTTGGGCGGTATGGCACAAAGAAAGAATCATTAGCATTATTGAATTTGAAAGGCAGAAAATAGTGGTTATTTTTTTGGGAATTCTTGGATTCCGCTGTTTCTGCTTTGATCCAGGAAGTCATCAGTTGTTTCCTTTTTATTAGTGATAAGTAAACTCATTTATAAGAACCTATACAGAACATCCTTAACAGTGATTTAAACATTCAAATGCCTACTCTGACTGAGGCAGGTGTTTAGAAGTACATAGGCAACAGCAGTTTATTGATTTATTGATACATATTAATGTATGGCTATGTTATTCCAGGTATTAGTCTATGAACTGAAATTGATTTTGTGCCAGTTTTCTTGAGACCTATACACTCCTTAGTCTACATTTAGTGAATACAAATTTGATAAAGGTATGATTACACATGAACTTGTCCTTTTCTATGAATATAACTATTCTCATATTTAATTTCATTGATAGTAATCTATCTCTTCAGATACAGCTCAAACTCCTAGTGACTTCTGTGGGTGGATTTCTATATAAATAATAACTAGTAACTTCTCATAATGGGCATTCAGTTTGTGTTTGCTAAATTGAACTGTAATTAATACAGTTCCAGATGTTAAAATGAATCCTGTTGTATTAAGATGCATCATATTAAAAAGGAATTGTGGGGAGAAACCAAGATGGCGGCATAGGTAAACACCGGAAATTGCTGCCTCGCACAACCACTTCAAAAATACAACTAAAAGACAAAAAGGACATCACTCAGAACCACAGGAAGGCTGGCTGAGTGGAAATTCTACAACTAGAAGGAAAGAGAAAAGCACACTGAGACTCAGAGGAGGTGTGGAAGTAAAGTGCAGAGGTACGGAGGCCCATGCGGAAAGGGCTGGCAACTGAGGACACGGTTGTCTTTTTCAATTGGAAGGGAGTCTCACGCTCCCGACTGCTCTGAACTCCAGTTCTGGGCAAGTTTCTGGGGACCTAGACTCATACAGGGAGAAACTGGTCTGTCTGGCATCGGTCAGAACGCCAGGGTGGCTTTCTCTCAGATGTGCTTACAGAGATTACCGGGACACTGAGACCCGGGACCTCTTAGGGCAGGGCTGAGGATCAGCCATAGCTGTTTGCTCCACCTTGTTGATTCCCTGAGACCCCACCCCACCCAAGCTGTGCCCAGAGGCTTTTGCATATGAATGGCCTGGCCCTTTGCAATCTAAAATTACCTAACAAACTGCAGCTGGGTCAGAGAGACACAGAACATCCAAAAGAAGGCCCAAGGCCCCATAGCAGCTTGCATTGCTTCACAGCTGGGCCTCATCTGGACACGTCCAAACCCCAAAAAAGAAGAGGAATCTGCAGATCTCTACATAGCTCCTGCTGGGTAGCCTCAGGCAGAGGCTAAATTAGTACCTCCTTAGAGATCCAAGAGCCAGTATACCCAGTGGTCAGAATGGGACCATCCAGATTAAAACTCCTCAGATCCATAAGGGACACATTCAGGGGGCAGACTCAGTGAGCACCAAAGCCCCACTGAAGCATGTCTTGCCCCTAAGGGTGTCTCCAGTACAGAAGTTCTCCCACTGTAGAGACAGCTGATTCTCATAGCCAATTGGCCTGGAGGTAAATTCCTCCCAGTGATACCTACAACAATCAAGGCTTAACTACAACAAGACTGTGCACAAAGCCCACAAAGGGGTGCCCCAAAAGTGCCTACCTCAGGTAATTGGGGAGGCTGAGCCACTGGGCCTATAGGACACATAGCACAGAAAGCCAATCTATCAACACAGGAAAGCATAAAAAATGCAGAGACAAAGAAACAGTTCACAAATGACAGAAATGGAGGAAAGCAAACAACTGGATATAGAGTTCAAAACCACACTTATAAGGTTTTTCAAGAATTTTCTAGAAACCGCCAATAAATTTAGTGAGACCCTCAAGGTTATGAAAAAGAACCACCTAGAAATTAAGCATACACTGATTGAAATAAAGAATATTATACAGAGTTCCAACAGCAGACTAGAGGATCGCAAGAATCAAGTCAAAGATTTGAAATACGAAGAAGTAAAAAACACCCAACTGGAAAAACAAAAAGAAAAAAGAATCCAAAAATATGAAGATAGTGTAAGGAGCCTCTGGGACAACTTCAAGTGTACCAACATCCGAATTATAGGGGTGCCAGAAGAAGAGAGAGAGCAAGATATTGAAAACCTATTTGAAGAAATAATGACAGAAAACTTCCCCTACCTGGTGAAAGAAATGGACTTACAAGTCCAGGAAGCACAGAGAACCCCAAACAAAAGGAATCCAAAGAGGACCACACCAAGACACATCATAATTAAAATGCCAAGTGCAAAAGACAAAGAGAGAATCTTAAAATCAGCAAGAGAAAAACAGTAAGTTACCTACAAGGGAGTACCCATACGACTGTCAGCTGATTTCTCAACAGAAACTATGCAGGCCAGAAGGGAGTGGCAAGAAATATTCAAAGTGATAAATACCAAGAACCTACAACCAAGATTGCTTTACCCAGCAAAGCTATCATTCAGAATTGAAAGTCAGATAAAAAGCTTCACAGATAAGAAAAAGCTAAAGGAGTTCATCACCACCAAACCAGTATTATACGAAATGCTGAAAGGTATCCTTTAAGAAGAGGAAGAAGAAGAAGAAAAAGGTAAAGATACAAATTATGAACAACAAATACACATCTATCAACAAGTGAATCTAAAATCAAGTGAATAAATAATCTAATGAACAGAATAAACTGGTGAATATAATAGAATCAGGGGCATAGAAAGGGAGTGGACTGACTATTCTCAGGGGGGAAAGGGGTGTCGGGGTGCGGGAAGAGACTGGACAAAAATCATATACCTATGATGAGGACAGTAGGGGGGGTAAGGGCAGAGGGTGGTGTGGGAACAGAGTGGAAGGGAGCTATGGGGGAAAAAAGAAGAACAACTGTAATAATCTGAACAATAAAGATTTAATTAAAAAAAGGAATTGTGACTTGAACTTTGAGAGAAAATGTAGGCTATGAGAAATAGTAGTAAAGATATTTGTAATTTTCTCATGAAATAGCAAATTTATTGTTCCTTCCTCTGTGTTGTCACAATTAATTTTTATAATACTCTTTTAAAACTTATCTCAATATAATTATGTGTTTATATATCTGTGTCACCCGCTAAACTACAAGTTACATGATAATAAGTATTATGTTTTATTCAATTCTGTATTGAAAAAAGCTTGCACAGTGCTTGACCCATTGTTTGTAGTCAGTAAATGCTTATTAAGTGATGAATGAATAAATGTGCAAACAAAAGACTCAAATCTGGGATTTGAGATGCATACATCTCTCAAAGGAAACCTAGGAATATTGTGGTGGTGTTTATATTTGCAGTGTAAAATCTGTAATTGTTTTATGACCATTATTCTTTCCATATTAAATAAAATGAAATAATTATCCACGTTTTCCTGAATATTGTCTTCACGTACTGTTAAGAGACCTCTAAATCTTTGTTCCACTAATTACTTTTTTCTCAATTATATAGAAAGCTTGAGAGGATTCTCTTTGTCTTATGAGCAAATCTTTCAGCTACCCTGTGAAATTTTTATTGCTCTTATCAATAGTCATGTCCCTCGGTGTTTGGGTCAGGATGCTGCTAGCATCTCTGATGTCTGCAAAACTGGGAGAAGGTGTCTTATTGAAACTTCTGCCCAAAATTAGTTCAAGGAAGCTAGCTAGCCAGGGAGACCAACCCGAATGAAAACCACATTGACAAAGTAAGAATTTTTTTTTTTATTTTTTTTTTTTATGTCAAGTTGGAGAACAGAGCTACTTTTAGCTGGAAATGAGTTTGAAACATCTTAGGAGTTCATTAAACCCCATATAGACAGACTTCACAAATTCTCTGCTCTTGGATAATGTTCAACCTAATAGCCCCATACATTTATACTCAACTTATTAGTTTAACTATTTAGAGATTAGAAAACCTCTCAAGTTCTCTCAATGCAGAGACACACATTCAGCCATTCATTTATTTATTCAGTGAATATTATAAAGTTTTTCTAAGTATGAAATGATCCTAGGTAAGTACTAAAGATGAGTTCAAAAATGCAAAAAAAAAAAAAGAATAAGTGAGTCACTATCCCTGCTTTGCAACATAATATTTCATAGTTGAACATTTTGTTTAACCATTTTGATCCATGTATTTCCTCTGTGAAGTGGAAATAATAATCGTAATTTTATAAGGAAAAATCAAGGTAAATAAAAAGAAGTGGCCTAAAGGTAGGATGAAAACCAAGTGTCATGGGCCGTGGGAGCAAAGGGGGAAGAAGATTGACATAACCTCTGAAATGTTAGAGAATAAAGGAAGCCTGTCAAGTAGGCTAAAAGCCACACTGAGGAGAAAATGGCAGCTGGAAAAATCAATCAATTCCATTATTTATTTAACAAATATTCATTGATTTGCCTTTTTGTTCTAGTCACTGCAGTAGGTGTTGGCAATACATAGACTAATGCAAAGTATTTTCTACTTTAAAGAAACTTGTTGGACCTTAGACAATATTGAAATCACCTAGGCTGCTTATTAAAATACTCCACACCCCATCCCACACAGTTTCAGATATAGTACTTGCCTGGAAAAATATTTCTTTATACCAGCAATGAACATAATTATGAGCAGGAATAGGCAGATCACTCTTTGAAATAAGACAGCTTTAGTGATTACGCACAGAATTCATTTTGAGAAGCATAGCTCCAAAAGGAACTTTAAATATAAAATTATTTCTTATTTAAACTTTTTTAAAATCTATTTTTATTGATTTCAGAGAGGAAAGGAGATGGAGAGAGAGAAACATCAATCATAAGAAAGAATCATTGATTGGCTACTTCCTGCACATCCCTACTGTGGATTGAGCTCACAACCTGGGTATGTGCCCTGACTGGGAATTGAACAGTGAGTTCCTGGTTCATAGGTCAACCCTCAACCACTGAGCTACTGTGGCCAGGCATTTCTTATTTAATCTTAAAAAAATTATTTCAGATTTTTAAATTTCATTGTTCAAGATTCTGCATATTAACTGTTACATGGTGTTTTAAAAATATTTAATAAAATATTTTTGTTAGCCTGAAAGATAAAAAATAAAACTGAATCACTACACTTATTATTGCAAACACTAAAATAAGAGAATTGCAAACCTAATTTGCAAAAAGGAGTGTTTGAGTTAGGTGAAACCTAAAAGAAAAATTCTTTGCTATAAAGATAACCAAATAGTACAAATTATGAAGTGTAGTTGAATGAATTCCATTCTTGTGTATAATAAAGGTAGAAAAAATAACTATCCTCTATTGTTAATTTAGGCATTGCCACTTGATGTCAGAGTTTTAGTGTAATTAAGACATAGCTAATTCTAAGAGTGTTTCACAGTAGGGTTTTTATGCTTCCTACACCAGGAAGAAAACACCAATAAAGACAGTTCCATGAATCTGATGACTGATACATCAACTTATAAAGTTAAGTGACCCAGCTGGATCCCCTGGGCTCAAATAAGTCTAAGCAAGTCTTGCCAACTGGGGTAGCAAACTCAAAATGCACATGATAATTTGTTAGAAAGGATGAATACAATGCTCACATGTAAGGAGCCCCCCCAAAAACAGATGTTACCTTTTTTTAATAACAATTAGTGTATGTTTGGTATATTTTGGCCCTTGGCCTGAGTTTCTTGATTCTTCATGAAACTCTGGTCAAATGAGATGGGCAATCTGAATCATATTTAATAAGGATCTGGTAAGAATTGGAGGGGGGAAAGGCGGCTGAGCAATTTTGTTTTATATGATTAGTTAATGGACACAAAGTGAAGAAAAATGCCAGTCATTTCAGTGAGGTATGGTTTTGTTTCACAGAAGTGCATACATCTTCCTGTTGGGGTTTTAGCACAGTGACAGTGGTACACAGAATGCCATTGAAAAACAGGCAGGACATTGAAATGCCATTGAAAAACAGCATAGTCCACACATTATGCTGTGGAAAGCATATATGTGACACTTTCTAGTAATTTTCAGAAGTTATTAGAATAAATGTGTCAGGGTGGTCACACATGGCATTTTGAAGACAAGGTCTCCCATTATTTTTTTAAATATATTTTTATTGATTTCAGAGAGGAAGGGAGAGGGAAAGAGAGATAGAAACATCAATGATGAAAGGGAATCATTGATGGGCTCCTCCTGCACCCTTCCTACTGGGGATAGAGCCACAACCTGGGCATGTGCCCTTGGCTGGAATCTAACCCAGGACCTTCAGTCCACAGGCTGATGCTCTATTCACTGAGCCAAACTGGCTAGGGCGACAGGATCTCCCAGTATCATAAAATGATGATTTATGTCCAGAAGACCTGAATTATGTCTGCAAGGATAGTGCCTGTCCTTAGATTATGTTGAAAAACATATTACTTAGTAAAATGGTGCAAAATCCAGTGTGGAACAATTGTTCTCCTATGATTAAGTTTTCATCAGTTTATAGTATAATTAGAAGAGAGACTAGGTCAGAAATGAATCTCATCAGTTGGATATACTGAGTATATTAGTCAGCATCCAGAAAGAATATAATTCACCTCATATGGTTTAAATGTTAGGAATTACTAACAGAGTCAGGGGCAAAGTTAAAAAAAACAAATGGCATGTGGCAGGGATCCCTGAGACTATCAAAGTTGGGGAAGTATTACCTCTGTTGGGAATGGAGTTACAGGGAAGCAAATAGTTACCAGAGATTAGGGGTATTGGAAGTCATGAAGGAAGATGACCTGGCGGTACCTTAAAGAAATGCTAGCATTGCCAAAAAATATGAAGCCAAAGCTGAGACAAAGGAGTAAGAAACATCTGTCTTCTCTATCCTCTATCTTCTCGATGGTCCGCTGCTTTTGCCTCAATTAACCAGAAGCCAACTGGCTAGGGAACCTGGATGAGGCAGTCTGCAGAGGTCAGCCGTACTCCATTCCTGCCTGGTACACTGTGTTTGGAAAAAAAGAAGGAGACATAAAAGAGAAGGGCAGGGAATTAAGAGTTGATTCTGGAAGTGAAGACAAAGAGAGAATAACACAGTAGTTTAGACAAAATGACTCAAAACTTTTATTCTCAATTGCTAGGTAATTTCTAGGCTATTCCATTTGAACAATCTATAGCAAGGGTAGAATTTTAATGCAACCAAGCTATATACACTCTAAGTATGCCTTTTCTATGTGATCCCATAGAATTGAACATTTAGCTCTCAAAAATAGGTGAGAGTTGACTTGAAATACATTATATATTGTTAGTGAAGTTGATTAATGAAACAGATGTTTGTTTTTTAGTGTAAGAATATCATTTAAGAGTTTAGTATAATATAAGTAGCAGAAAGAATAAAAGAAAGAAAATATTTTTTAATCATGTGTTTTACAATGACCTTTCATCCTAGGCATATTATAAATACATCTGTGCTCATATTCTAAATATAGGCCCTGTACTTCATATATGCAGTGTCTTGATCTGTGCTATGCACAACACCATGGTTGAATTTACATTAATCTATTTTGCTCAATTAGTGTCTTTTAAAATAGTTAAGTAAAACTCTTTAAAAACACACTCACACACAAATAGCATCCTGTGAAATATTTGGATCCAAAATAGACTATGTGAAACGCTTCCCCCCCCCCCCAAAAAAAAAAACAAAAACACCCAAACAAACAATATAGAATTCCTGCAATTCCTTAATTCTAAAACACTTGGAAATAACTTTAGTGGGTATAAAATATCCATTACTTTCTTATTGATTTAAGGTCACCTTTTAGGTTTTATCTGTCGATAACTTACACACACACTCACACACACACACACACACACACACACACACACTTCCATCTGTAAGGCAAAGATGTAGAAGTTCATACTTAATTCAGTTGTCTCTAGCTTGCACTTTAGAAACAAGGTTTTGTAGATGAAGGGTGGTGTATGTGTGTTAGAGACTGAGTATGTAAATAGTTACATTTGGGCATTGGCTTAGTTAGCCTATATTCTCAACAATGCAAATCTCTTAAAAAATTTTTAGATATGTTTTTATTGATTTCAGAGAGAGGAAGGAGAGGGAGAGAGAGATAGAAACAACAATGATGAGAAAGAATCATTGATCAGTTGCCTCCTGCCCGCCACTTACTGGGAATTGAGCCTGCAAACAAGGCATGTGCCCTGACTGGGAATTGAACTGTGACCTCCTGGTTCATAGGTCCATGCTCATGCCAGCTGGGCAAATCTCTCAAATTTTATTCACTTGTAACGGGATCATCAACTTCAGTTTACTGAGCTCTCTGTAATCAAGTCACTACAGTACTGATTTCTGGGTGGACACAGCTTTCTTGTGCTCCTTTGCAGCAGCCATCTCTCTTTCTTCCCAAAGACCTTCATAGTCAGAGGCTCATGTTGAAAACTTGTTCTGCACAGTGAGACAGTGATTGTAGAAAGATGGAAAGAAAGGCTAGGAAGGGAAAGTAGGAAGATTAATCTAATGCCAACAGTTATCATTTACTAAATTACTATATGCTCACTCCTTCCCCATCTCCAGAAAACTGAATTGGTGGTGGGCTCAGGGCCCGATTGGAAAAGATAGTATGTGTGATATATTCCCATCATTATCATCTAAAGGCAATGTGATTTTCTTCAAGTGATAATAAAACTCCTCAAACTTAGCTTCATTTAGAAAGCAAGGAAAATACAGATCCAATTGAAAACAATGAACCTCACCAAAGTGTGTTTCCTTTTTAAAAAATTTATGTTTATTTTTGAAAGTATTACAGATATCCCCTTTGTTTGTTTGTGTTTTTGTTTCCCTATTGACCCCTCCACCTCATACCTGTTCCTCCCAGGGTTTCACCACTCTATTGTCTGTGTCCATGGGTTATACATATCTATATATATATAAAAGCCTAAGCAACCTGAAGGACTGAATGACTAGTTGACCAGTCAATATGATGCACACTGACCACCAGGGGACAGATGCTTAACGCAGGAGGTGCCCCTGGTGGTCAGTGTGCTCCCACAGCCAACCTCCCGCGGTGGGCTAACCTCCAGTGGCACCTCCCACCCATGCACGAATTTGTGCACTGGGCCTCTAGTATGAATATAAATTCCCTGGTTAATCACTCCCCTCTCACTCAACCCCACCTTCCTCTGAAATCCTCCAGTCTGTTCCATGCTTCTATGTCTCTGGTTCTATGTTATTCATCAGTTATATTTTTTATTCATTAGATTCCACATATGAGTGACATCATGTGATACTTATCTTTCTCTGACTGGCTTATTTTGCTTAGCTTAATAATCTACTCATTGCTGTGTAGTATTCATGCAGGTACTATCTTGTATTTATGAATACATACAGTATAACTAGTTTTCCCCACTAGAACCTTAATTTATTTTTTACATTACCCTTGTTGATCTTTTTCTGATTGCCTCTTAAGGTGATGCTTTCACTTAGCTCTCCCTTTTAGAACACCAATGGCTTATAACTTGGCTTTCTGATCTAGTTCCATTTCCTGGTTATTTATATCTCATTTTTATCTCATTTAGAGAAGTGTAGGGTTTGGCAGATTTGCATTGATGAGCTGAAATTTTTCTAGTGGCAATTACTTACTATTGTACCTCTTTCATTATATACCAAGAGAAATTCCTTCTCAGCCTCCGTTCTTAATCTATTGGTTCTACTTTCTGATTTGCATGTGAGTTAGGAATTAGGCATTGATTGAAAAGGCTAATATTGAATAGTTGGTGCTTTCTATTTTCAAACTAAAGAAAAGTATTTCCAATAGAATAAAAATAAAAATGTGTAATGGTTGTTTAAAATTTTTATTTTGGTGTTTCTTAAAGTTATTTTTCATGAATGGCTTATGAGGACAATGATTTTATAGACATAGATGGTCCTCCCTGGCCATTAGATAATCTCCTTTTGGTAAATAATTATGAATTTTAAAAAATAATTGATTGACTTAGAGAGAGGGAGAGAGAGAGAGAGAAATGTTGATTTGTTGTTCCACTTACTTATGCATTAATCAGTTAATTCTTGTATGTACCTTCACCAGCTATTGAACCCACAACCTTGGCTTATAGGAACAATGCTCTAACCAACTAAGCTACCCAGCCAGGGCACTAATTATGGATTTTTGTTCACTTTTGTTTTTGCTAAACCGGTAGCAAATAGCCTAACTACTCATTTTATAGAAAACTACATATGATGTCACACAGATGTACAATAAATCTAGTTTCAGCACAATTCAAATGGATTTAACTGTGTCCAAGCATTTTCCATCCATGTAATTGTCAAATATATGTGAAAAATACAAAGTTAGTATTTCAGCCATGAAGTAGAATTGTATATTGTTAAATGCATGCTTTCTAACAAATTTCTTTCAGAATATGTATATTATTGGGAATGAAGCTCTGAGTAATGCATCTTTTATAGCATAATGTACTGAGTATGAAATAAGTTGTGTTTCTTCAATTATGCCTTTTGTGCACACATATACACAGAGGAAAAATTTTGAACTTCAGCTAGATATTCTGCAATATGACATATAGGGTCACTCTGCCAAGATTTCAAATAGTCATTTTCCTTAATTGTGGCTTGATGGAAAACAAAAGAATTGTGGAAACAATCAGCCTGTTATGTTGTGTATCAGATAGCATGTTGCATTTGTCTTGTTCTGCTGACTTGAACTTACCAAGAGTTGAATGTACCTTTTAAATTTTATCCTGAAGCTCTGCTACACGACAGATGGGATGTCTAACATCCTTTTCTATTTAAAACATGCAAGTTCTAATCAACAGGAGGGTTTTAGAATGTTAAACCAGCCAGCCATAAGAAATATGTCATGCAGTTTCCTGTCATTCTAATTAATTAGATAGCATTATTTGTTGTCCCCAATGAACCTAAATGAGCTCAATGCTGGGATAATAGCTTCATTCTTACCAAAGGTTTGTTTTCATATTATTCGCTTGGATTAGAGCAAAAAAAAAAAATTAAATACGGAAGGATTATCCCAAGTGCATGAGAACTATTATTTATATATGAGACTTACATGTTTAACATTCTCTTAAGATCATATCTTAACATTTTAGGATACTTGTACTTGAAAATTACACTTTTTCTAATATAGATTTCAAAATGTATCATAGCATTTTTAGGACAAGGTTTTAACATTCTCTCTTATAATTTTCAATTATATTATCAAAACAGTATGTTCTCAGTACTACAAGCATCCTATTATTGTATGCCATTCTTGTTCTTAAACTACTGATGAAAATAAATGTTATGTAAATTGTTAATTAGTGTGCGGTCTATAAACAAAACAGAATTTATAAAATTTCTGCCTTAATTACTGGAAAACAAACACAGAAATAAAAATAGAACAAAATTAGGAGAAAAATGTGGAGACAATCTGAGTTAAAATTTTTAATCTTAACTCAAAGAATATGATGTGAGATTCTAAAATGGAGGCTATATTCTAAATAAAATAATAATGACAATAGGTAATTATGCAAAGGTGAGAATACTAATTCCAGACATGACCCAGCAACCAACTTTGGAACCTGAACCAACATGAATATTTAATTATTATTACCCTTTAAAATGTCCATACACCCCAAACATCTCACTAATATATATATATATTTCCTGCAAGTACATAAAAATAAACACTTCATTTCAATTTATTAAACTCATATTTAGAAAGTCCAATAGCATATTCCTTATGAAGAATTTATTTGTTAATATAAACTCTTATTTATAAGACTAAAAATGCAAATGTTTACTTTAAGTGTTGATAAAATCTCTAATAAAAATAAGATCTATCACGTATTTGATGTTGCTCTAAGAAACGATTTGTATAATCACTGTAACAACATCGAGAAGTAAATGGCCCCTGCAATACATCTGAAAAGATGCCGCAAAACTCCATCATTGCCTGGAGAAGCCTTCTCCACCACTGCGCCACAATTGGGTGTACATTTGATAGAGACGAGACTTTTCTCTGACAGAGCTTCCAAACTGTCAGCCTCCAGTGCTCTCTTCATCTCATTTCCTTCAGTTGAAAGTCTACTTGTTTATCAGAGTTCACGTAAATTGTGCCCATAGAATTGTCCTTCATTCTCACACTATTAAATGAACTCTATCTTCTACAGCATTTTCAAGCCCAGTTTTAATATTTTCTTTGCTCTTATAGTTCAGTGACTGTATTATTCACTAGACAAGGAATTGGCCAACTTTTCTCTAAAGGGCGAGATAGTCAACATATTAGGCTTTGCAGGCCAATTGATCAACATCACAACTGTTCTACCCTGTCATTGTGGTGTGTGCAAGCAGTGCTCATAATACATAACTTAAGGATCATGGTGCTTTCTCAGTAAAAAAAAAACACATAAAAATTTAAAAACATAAATTTAAAAATACTTAATTTACAAAAATAGCTGGTGAAGTAGATCTGGCTCACAGCTGGGGTTGGCTAGCCTCCTTATGCGACTGTAATCTCCTTGAGGGAAAGTACCATGCCTTATTCATTTTATTGACTACACACTGTCTGTCCTGGTAATTTATACTAGTAATTGTCAAGAGGCCTTGACAATTCATTACTGAATAGATTAAGGGAGGGACCTGTGACTACAGTGTAGAATGTCATAGTCAGTTGTGCAAATGGTGGGGAGTAGAGAAAATGAAAGAGAAGAAAGTGATGCAGAGAAAATAAGTCAGAAATGGGAAAAATATTTATATTGTCATTTTGAAACTACTTCTGTTCAGAAGATATATCAAAACAAAAAAATTAATTTAATAATAATTGATAATGTAATTCACTGTATTAGTGAGACTTCAAAGTTGTTTCTCATGAGGAGTACACAACGGGGCTGGGCAGAAAGACAGTATCCTGAGTGCACTAATTAAATGGAGAGCTCAGATCTACTGTGACAGAGCAAAGTATAGAGCTCTTCTGAGTTCCAAAGAGAAATTGACATGCTTTCAAGATCTAACAAATGACAGGGGCTCCTGAAAATCAACAGTTAGCTTTTGAAATCCTAAATGTTGATCTTTTATTCTCTCTCTCTCTAAATTATATATATTTATATTAGAGGCCCGATGATTGAAATTCATGCAAGAGTAGGCCTTCCTTCCCCCAGCTACCGGCACCAGCTTCCCTCTGTTCCCTCACAGCCCCTGCTTCGTCTGGAAGGTCGTCCAGTCTAATTAGCATATTATGCTTTTATTGTATATATAGGGTGTCCCAAAATTCACGCAAGATTTGAATTTTGCGTGTGCATTAACAACAACAACAAAAAAATAAAAGCCTAATTTTACTTGGTTTATTGAATCAGATTCTAATATCTGTTGCCCTTTGATTTCAATCCCTTCAATTTGATAAGCATTACCAAGTACCAATTATGGGCCAGGAGCAGGGACAATGAAGACCAATGAAAACCATGGCTTTGTGTATGTGCCAGCAAAGCCGTGAAGGTCATTTACCAGATGTGCTAACCCTATACTGTATACTTTATGAATCAATAACAAATTTACAATTTTTAATTATAAACCTGTGTTTTCTATCAAAATTACTTCTTGCGTGAATTTTGGGATATATATATAAAGCCTAAGCAACCAGCCAACCGTCTAGTAGCTATGGTCTGCAATGACCACCAGGGGGAAGATGATGTTCAATGTACAGGCATGGAAACAAGGAACAGACTGATGAATCTCAGAGGGAAGTGGAGAGGGGGAGGGTGGGGAGAGATTAACCAAAGATCTTATATGCATACTAGAGGCCCAGTGCACGGATTCGTGCACCGGTGGAGTCCCTCGGCCAGGCCTGTGGGATCAGACCAAAACCAGCACTCTGACATTCCCCGAGGGGTCATGGATTGTGAGAGGGTGCAGGCCAGGCTGAGGGACCCCACCAATGCACGTATCCATGCACTGGGCCTCTAATATATATATTCCTGCTTTTGACTTCATTCTCTAAATCCATTTTTTAAAAACATGTAGGTACTGTTGAAAAAATGCATGAAGTTCTTATATTTTCCCAAAATATTGCTGGCAGTTAAGCCATAAAATTTTGTACTTTCTCAGAAACTGATCCCAGAGTTAAATTTCTAAGTTTCCTGCTTTAAATAATTCAAAGATGTGTGTTTGTTTGTAAACAAACATACAACTGCAAAGTGCTTATTCAATCACAATGGTGCACCACATTGCATAAAATGTGAATATATGGTTTAAAAAACAAAACTTTAAACATCATGGGTTGAAATGAAGGAAAAGCAAATACCAAAAGATACCATAGGAATAGTGGAAAATATTTATTAGGATTTGTACGTGAGGTTAAGGTTAAACATATTGATTTTGGAATCATGGAAGAGAACGCTGGGAAGTCGTTGGAGTGGACAGACTGAGAAGATAATGGAGGAAGGATTAGACTTCCCCAAAATGGGAGTGGTAGGAGGCCTACAGGACAGACATCAAACAATAGATGTCCACATTTTTATCCTGGTTTCGCACACCACATGTTTTGTTTTGTTTTTATTTTATGTTATTTTATAACTAGTTGTCTGATACCATCCATTTATTTCTCTGTCTTGAGACTGAGTGAGGTGAATTAGAAGACCTTCAGATCTTTTCAGTTGTAAAATTATTCACTTATTCATGAGGCTTAATTTAATTTGAATGTGTGTGCATATGTCATATAAAATCTCATAATTGAGCTTATATTTATACCACAATAAACCATAACTGAATATTTAATTAATACTTACTGTGTTTTCTCTTTTAGAATTTACATGGGATTCATGAAGGTTTTATGTCCCATAATTAAGAAAGAAGTTCAACAAATTAAGTTCATTCTGTTTTTTTCATTTATGTTGCTTTTAAGTAAACGTGCCACAGGGCATCTTCCTCATTGAGATGCGTCAAATTTTTGTAATGATTATAAGATGAATGTTGCTAATAATGAGGATACTATTGTTTTTCTTTCTGAAAATCAGATTTTTTGATAGTTCATGATTAGCTTCATAATTGATAATGGCAAAATAGAAAGTAGTATTATTTTCATACAAATATACCTATGATTTCATTTTGCTGATAATTTTTATCTAATTGTTATCATAAGATATTTAAACTTCATTGTTTTAGTTATTAAATAGTAACTAATCTTTTGTATTTCAGTGGATATTAGCTGCTTAATCATAATCTGCATGTAAAGTAAAAATAAAAAAGGTAATGATAAAGAACATTAGCATATGTCATAAAATTATAAGTTAGCCTGGCTGGTGTTGCTCAGTGGTTGAGCTTTGACCCATGAACCAGGAGGTCACAGTTGGATTCCTGGTCAGGGCACAAGCCTGGGTGTGGGCTTGATCCCCAGTAGTGGGCATAGAGGAGGCAGCCAATCGATGTTTCCCTCTCATCATTAATGTCTCTATCTCTCCCTCTCCCTTCCTCTCTGAAATATATATATATTCTCCATAAATTAAACAAAGCCATTCCTACCAATTTACTGGAAAATAAAATTTAATCAGACTGTGTCAAAATAAGCGATAATAAAGAATTAGACACATTTCATAATTTTCTTGTCACTTAATAAAGAACATATATAATCAGGAGATATGAAAGGAGGCCTGGAAAAACCCATATTTGTAGGTGAAAGTAAATTTAGAGCACCCCTTGAGGGTAGCACAGATTTTCTGGCATAACTGGCAGACAACATGAGATCTTCTATAGTATTGGTGCCAAGACTGAGATAATTATATAGATACAGATAAATTTAGACAGAGTCACAAAATATTGAAAAGCATTTGATTTGGCTTAAAGCATTCTTTTCAAAGAATGTATTTACTAAAATAATCATGTTATACTACTTTTGATTATCTTTTGAAACTGACTGTGAATTGATTCACACTGACAATAAAAAAACTTAAACTAGTTTGTTTATCTTTAGAGCCCAGCATGGAACCAATGTGTAGAAACAAACACAAAGTGAGTGCACTTCCATCATATCTCTATATGCATCCTACAGGGCATGTAATAGTTTTCTATTGCTGCATAACAATTTAATAATATACTGTAACTTTAACAACAGCCACTTATTAGCTCACGGTTCTATAGGTCAGAAGTCTGGCACTGCATGGCTCAGCTTCCTGCTCAGGGTACCACAAACCTGAAATCAAGATGTTCTCCAGGCTGAGTCATTGGCTGGAGGTTCCAGGGAAAAGTTCCACTTCCAAGTTCATTCTTGTGGTTAGCAGAAATCAGTCTCTTGCGGCTGTAAGACTGAGGTACCGTTTCCCTAACAGCTATTGGATGACTGCCCTTAGCTGCTAGAGTCTGTCTCTTCCTTGGCAACTGAGAACCAGGATGTCTGCTTTCTTCCAGACTAGCCAGCATGCAGCATTCTGATTTCCTCATTGTGTCTTGCTGGAGAAACTCTGCTTTTAAAGGGTTCACGAGAATAGGTCAGGCCCATCCAGATAATCTCCCCCTTTGAAGGTAAGCTGTGCTATATAACATGATCCAATTATGGGAGCAAAATCCATCAGATTCACAGTTCCAGAGGTTGGGCAGTGTGCCGTTTTAGAATTCTGCTCATGACAGCGATTAAACACAGGACTTCGGAGCCTGAGGACTGGTCTTTACCTCTTGGTTCTGCTGACTTCTAGTCACATCATCTGCAGAAAATACCTTGATTTAGTCTTTCCTCAGTCTCATTATTTGTAAGATTGGTAAAATACTGTTGCTGTGAGAATTTACAGCTGTATTAACTATAAAATATATGTTAGCTGTTTTTATTAATTTATAATATCTAGACAGGCTAGAGAAAGAGTGGTGTGAAGGAATGTTTCGCAATGAGCCTATGTCTTTAAATAAGCATGAGATGGAGTAAATGTGCTTATTCTTTCTCAGTGTATTTTAGTTCCCATGATCCTACACTCCCAGAATGGCTGTATCTTGTAACCTTAGAATTCTAAAATTAAAGATATGTATTTTGGTACAAACTGACACCGAAACTTTATCAAAGTAACTACTTCATCTAGGATATCAGGAGAAACAATATAATAGTGGAGAGAAGATAAGAAAAAGTACATCCATCTTCAAAGAACAACAAGAAGAAGAATTTTTGGGTAACAGTAAGTTTATCTGAAGTTTAATTTATGCATTGCATTTATATAATCACTCTTGAATAAGATATGACTCTACTTGTAAATTCAAATTGATCCAACTGTGGAAGCCAAAATTAAACAATTCAACAGCCCTGTCATTTTGACCATATAAAAATAAATTTTCATAACATCACCTACTGCAGTTATGATATCTTTTCTCTCGTGCTTTTAGAACTATTCCTTACCAACTTTATAAAACTGGCTGATAGCCTGGCCAAAATGGGTACTTTTTTTCCATATCTGGTATCAACTATCTTTAAGGAAAACTATCTCCACTTTATATTGAATTTATATTTAAAGCTCTGTGACTTATGTTTTCTACTATGGTTATAAACCAAAGAACTTTAAGGGTCATGAGATTTGTGCCCTCACTGGTGTGGCTCAGTTGGTTGGAGAGTCGTCCTATAAATTGGAGGTCAGAGATTCAATTCCTGGTCAGGGCACAGACTCAGGCTGCAGGTTTGATCCCCAGTCAGGGTGCGTGCAGGTGGCAAATAAAGATAATGAGATTTGCAATTAGAAACCCTGCAGGTTTGAGTGCTATTGTGCTCAAATTCATATTCCATGTATAAAATCCAAAGAGCACCAGAGCCCTGACCTGATTAGGCGGCCAATTGTCCTAAGAGCTAGGAATTTGTTGACTATTGACAGTCAGCTTTGGTGTCCATTCACAGAATCTGTACATTTAATAATAAAAACCTGAGTAAACATAACTGTACTCGCATCTCCAACTGCTAAACTCCTTTTCTTCCCTGGTGCCTCCTTCCCATCTACAATCAGGGTGCTGGTTTCTTAGTGTCATATTAGATTTCTCCAAGCAATTCTAACCAAACACCTTGCCCTATCTCAGTGGCTGGTTCTCTTTCATCTTTCAGTCCTGCTAATCTCTGTGGTCCCATTGTTCTTAAATAGGTCATGTCTCTCTCTTTGTCTAGAGAAGTGTTTGGTAAATATGGCCTAATGGTAGAGTTAAACTGGAGAGAAGCAATACTGACACCAGGGCAGAGAAAACTATGCTCTGCATTATTCTAGTCCATTGGTTTAACACTATATTTGTATTTGTTTGCTTGATGGGTGACTATTAAATAAAAATTTAAATAGAATTAAAGAAAATCTGTCATTGAAGTCTCTTAAGGTGGACTAGAATAGTACACAGATTATATTTTCAATACTGTTTGTTTTGTCCTAGAATTATGACTAAAGAAAGTTTCAGCCATTTATATGGTTTATATTAAAATCAAGAGGATCCATATGTAGGCATGAGATTCCTTGCCTGTAGTTCTCAATTTATTTTCCACAGACCACCTGTGATAATAAACACCTAGGATTTTTAATCTAGGTGTTATTATTTTATTTAAGGTATATATTCAAATGCTCAAGTCCATTGCATTCATAATAAATCAGATATTTAGGTATGGCTAGATCATCAGGTGATTTCCCCATCTACTATCTAGAACTATGTTGGCAAAAATTAAAAAGTTCTGCAATAAAATGTTGAAAATTCCAATCATACAACTTCTGCCTGACTCCAAGGCAATTAATTTGGTACTGCATGTTATAAAAAAAGTATAAGGTGAAAATTACAGTAAGGATATTCTGAATTTTCTAGAAATTCTATTACATTCAGAACAGCTATCTTTGTTTTATTATGAAGTCAGTCATTACAAAACGGGAAGTTTTCATATAGAAAAGGAAATGAAAACATTTAGATCTGGCTTGGGTCATGGCATAGAACTTCCTGGGATCATCAAAGTTCAAATAATCATATCCACTGGACAAGGACTGCCCTCGGCAGTCAGCCTGACACTGCGATTTCTTTTTTTCTTTTTTTATAATTTCAAAATCATACATAAATGCATGTCCTGAAGCCTGTGGTCGAGCTGACCCCGTCTGTGAGCATTAGTCTCTCCAGCCATAGGTAGAACTGTGATTTGAGGACAGTATCTTATTGAAGGATTCAGAAAAGACGATATAGGAATGTACCACCTCTCTCTAGGTGAGTTCATACAAAGGCATAGAAATATATACACAGAAGAAACTGTAGCATGAGCAGTTACATAAATCATGCTGATCTAACAAGCTTCAAGCCATTGAAAGCTAGACCCCTGTCTTGTCTCTAAAGACTTTCACTGCCTTTTCCTTGAACTCCTTCTCTCCCCAGGTAGAGTTGACATCAGACTTTCCCTCTATCATTAATCTTGAAGAGCTAGATAGCAAAGGTAAATTCAGTAAAGGCATTACTGCCTTCCCGGGGAATTGGAGGGTAAGTTATAATGCCTATGCAGCAAAGCCAAGTAAAAGAGAAATAAGAAAGATGAACAATCATTGGACACAGCCTTCCCTGACAAACACATTATCATCAAGTTGCCACAGTCAGAGGGTCCCAAAGGAGGAACTGGCAAGGAAAACACAAATGAAAGAAATAAAACCTATTCTCAATTTCAGTGTTTGTTGAGACCAAGTAATTGCAGAGCTATCAGGCTCAATTGCAAAACACACAGAGTAAATTGTCATAAAGTATTGAGAAAGCCAATAGAGAAGGCATTTGACCAGCATTCTTCCATTCAGCGTAGCCCAACGCAGGGGCTGCGTGCCTCCTGCTTGCGCAAAGTCAGGCAATGCACTCTGTCACCACGCTCTTGTTCACTCTGACCTTAAACGTTTACCACAGAGAATTAACTTTCATGAGATCCTTTGCTACTCAGAAAAAGCTGATTGTTTGCCCAACTCTCATTTCAGAGATTTCCCTGCTCTCCCAGAACCCTACCTTCCTCTTAACATTTTGACCTATGTGATGCCCATGCCAACTAAACTTGCTTCACAAGTTTTCATCAACTAAATACATCTTTTGAAATATTCTGTGAGTTCAGAAATTGAAAGTGATGTTAGAAGAGAAATTTCAAAACTCCAGCTCTACCCCCATGCTCATATGGTATATACTAAAAAAATATATAATACTAGAGGCCCAGTGCATGAAATTCGTGCACTCGGTGGGGGGTGGGGGGGTGTCCCTCAGCCCAGATTGCAAGAGGGTGCAGGCAAGGTTGAGGGACCCCACTGGTGCACAATCGGGGCTAGGCAGGGACGTGGGAGGTTGGCCAGCCGGCAGGTACCACCGAAGGGCTCCAGGGCATGTCTGGCTCATCTCAGTCCCGATTGACTGGACCCCAGCAGCAAGCTAACCTACCAGTCAGAGCATCTGTCCCCTGGTGGTCAGTGCACATCATAGGGAGCAGTTGAGCAGTCTTAGCATATCATTAGCATATTATTCTTTGATTGGTTGAACAGACGACTGGGCACTTAGGATATTAGGCTTTTATTATATAAGATGAGAATATACACATATTTAATAAAATAAAAATATAGACACATAAAATAATCATGCATCTATAGAATAAATAAATATACATTAAATGTGTATATCACAAGATTTTGTGATATACCATGCCCGAAAAACAGATTTTGAAGATTCCACCTGTTCTCCAACCTAACCTCTAAGCAACTTGGCAATGCTTAAAAGGAATGTAAAGAAATTTTGCTTGCAGTGATTTTATTCATAACAAAATAATCATAGCCATTAACATCTGGACTATGATAAACATACAGGTCACAGAAATTTCTACATGCACTATGAAAATGTGATTCTTCAATTACGTATAACTTTTTTTTGCAATCTTGAGTAGTATGATTCCTCTCCCAAGTGGAGAATAAGGAGAGTAAATAAATAGCTTCTTACAAATTCTCAGAAAGGAAATGCAGCAGCAGGCATTAAAATAATTTTTTATTACATAATACACATAAAAATGTTAATTGTTTGTTTAAATGTTTTATTTTTAATTATAAAATATTTCAATCCTAAAGAAATCTGAAGTAGATATACATAGAGATACCCAACAAAGATTAATATCAAATTCTTTTTTGAATAACATTGTAATTATGTAGTTGATGTTCTCACCTCCATCCTATCTCCTCTACCCAAATATCACTACTTTGGGTAGTGTAATTGCTATGTTTTTCTCATGTATATTGTAAAACTGAATGCATGTATACATAAATATTAGTACTTCTCTTTATGGTTTTAAACTGTACACAAAGTGTAATATAATTGTCATTATATATATGATTTCATTTAGTATTATGATGGTAAGACCTATCCAACTTTCTTTTTTTAAGCTTTATTGAAGTGTAATTGACATATAACATTTTGTAAGTTTAAAATGTATAATATGATGTGTGTATAATTGATATGTGTATATATTGTGAGATATTTACCATGATAAGTTAGCACATTGTTTACCTCAAATAATTATCATTTTGTTGTTATGGTGAGAATATGAAAGCTCTACTCTCATAACAAGTTTCAATTATACAACACAGTATTATTAATTATAGCTTCCATGCTTTGCATTTAGATTACCAGAACTTTTTCATTTTATAACTGGAAGCTTGTACCCTTTTGCCAGTATCTCCCATTCTTCTACTTCTGAAAATTACCATTCTACTACTTCTTTGTGTTCAATGTTTTTAAATTCTACATATAAGTGAGATCCCATAGTATTTACCTTTCTCTGTCTGACATATGATATATTTTACTTGGCATACTGCCCTCAAGGTTTAGCCATTTTATCACAAATGGCAGGATTTTCTTTATTTTTTTTGGCTGAACTATATATAAATAAATATATTTTCAGTTTCTTTGTCCATTTATCTGACAATGGACACAGGTTATTTTCATGTCTTGCCTTTTGTAAAAACTCTTGCAATGAATGTGCAAGTTCAGATATCTCTTCAAGATGGTGTTTTTATTTCCTTTGAATATATACTCAAAAGTGGGATTGCTCTAACATATGAGTTTTATTTTAAATTTTGGGGGCAATCTTCATATTATTTTTTGTACCAATTTATATTTCTGCTAACAGTGCACAGGGGTTCTCTTTTTTTCCACATTCTCACCATCATTTGTTATTATCTTGTCTTTTTTATAATAGCCGTTCAGTTTTGAGATCTCATGGTTTTGATTTGTATTTCCCTGATGACTAGTGGTGTCCAGAACCATTTCAAGTACTTGTTGGACACTTGTATGCATGCCATCTTTGGGAAAAAAAGTCTATTTTCTTCTGTCCATTTTAAAATTAAATCATTTTTTTTTTTTTTTTTTTTTTGCTGAGTTGTATAAGTTCTTTTGGATATTAACCCATATCAGATATATGCCATGCAAATATTTTCTCCAATTCCATAGATTGCCTTTCATTTGGTTGATTATTTCTTTTGCTCTGTAGAAGCTTTTTATTTTGATGTAGTCACATTTGTTTATTTTTGCTCTTGTTGCTTGTGCTTCTGGTGCCATATCCAAAAAAATCATTGTCAGACATTTGTCCATATCACCATCACTCTTTTCTAAGAATGAAATCCTTACTTTGAATATCATTTTAATGATTTCTATTTTTTCCCTATATTTAAATTTATTTTACTCTGTTTCTGGGATCTAGTTTTATATTTTGGGGATTTAAAAAAAAAATAATGAAAATCATATCTTTCTATATAAAAGCCTAATATGCAAATAGACCGAATGGCAGAATAACCATACAACCCAACAACCGGTCGCTATGATGGGCACTGACCACCAGGGGGCATGTGCGGAACATGGTGGGCATCGGCAGCAGGTGGCAGAGCGTGGGACATGGTGGGTATCAGCTGCAGCATGATGGTGGAGATGAGCGGGGGTGCCAGGCCAAGGTGGGGCGCTGGCCACTGTCATCAGGGCAAGCTTCTGATGGTTACTGAAAATTCTTTTGCTCCTGTGTGCCATGGTCTTGCTGGGCATTTGCACCTGCTGCCGGCGCTAGCCCCGCTTGTACCGCTGCCAACACCCAATCGCTCAGCACCATCATCAGCAGGTGTGAGCAGTGGCTGCCAGCCCCAGTTGCCCCTTAGGGCTTCTCCACCTCCCCCTGCTCCTGAGGGGTGGTCGGGGCTGGCAGCTGCCGCTTGCACCCACTGCCAGCGTTGGCCCTGCTCACACCCGCAGCTGGCGCTGGAGCCACCACTCATACCCACTCCCGGCAACAGAGCCGCTGCTTGCACCCTCAGCCGGCGCCTGACACTGGTCCCAATTACTTGGTGCCATCAGTGTGTGCAAGTGGTGGCTGCTGGCCCCACTCGCCCTTGAGGGCTTCTCCACCTCCCCCTGCTCCTGAGGGGCGATTGGGGCAGCAGCCACCGCTCACACCTGTTGACAGCCGGCTCCGCTTGCTGGCAAGGGGTGCAAGTGGGGCCGGTGCCATGTGGGAGTGGAGGCGACAGGAGTGGGGCTGCTGGCAGACTAGGGACTGGGGGCTGCAGCAGGAGGGGCTGGGCAGAGACATGGAGGATGGGCCGAGACCCGCCCCTGTGCCCATTGCAGCCCCGAGGCCCACAGTTCCTTTCAAGGTGCATGAATTCATGCACTGGACCCCTAGTGTTTGGATAATATATGTAATTATTTTTAAGAAGTATTCTGGGTATCTATATATATATATATATAAGGCTAATATGCAAAGTGTCCCCTCAGGAGTTTGATCACTTGCTATGATGTGCACTGACCACCAGGGGATGGCAAGGAAAGGAAAGAAGGCCCCGGCCGGCAGCTGGAAGGCCCCGATCGGCCCTGATCGCCAGCCAGACCTAGGGACACTACCTATGCAAGAATTTCGTGCACCCGGCCTCTAGTATCTTATAATTTATGATCTCTAGTATTTTCTTTGTCACTCATCTTAGAATATTTGGTAATTTCTCTCATAATTGCATCATGATTTCTTTTTCATTTATGAGTTATAACAATGTTAATTTATTTTTATCTAAGTATTAGAGGAATATGACATTTTAAAGTCAAATCATTGCATTATTGTCATAGAATGTGTCATACTCAATGTTGATTATTTGTAATATATTTCCTCTTCCTTCAAGGATTAATATGCTATTAGTTTTTGCCAATGTTTTATATGTGCTTAAAAATATGCATTCTCTAATTTTTGGAAGTACTGTTACTATATGTGCCTATTACATCAATTTTAATGCAAGGATTATTTGCATTCACTATATCTTTTAACTTTTAACATACCTGGTCTCTCTCTTTCTGAGAAAAGCATGTCAGAAGATTTATTTAATCAGTTGTTTTTTCATTCAGTTACTATTTAGCGAGCAATTCAAATATGTCATATGAAGTATAATTGGTGGGAAATCCATTATTTCAATCCCTATGTCCTCAAAACTTGAAATCATGCACACATGTCCAATTCAAAATGACAAAATGCTTACAATGACCTACAAGCCTATTACTATTTGAAATGGAAATGATTGCAGAGTTGTTTTGAGTACAGGAAGACAATAAGCTGACTTTATTTTGAAAAGATCACTATCAGCTATTATGGAAATTATTTAGGATGCTGTTGAAATAGTTCTGATGAAGGATGATGGTGCCTTGGTTCAGGGAGATAGAGAGAGAATGTTGAGGTATGATTATATTCTCTATGAATTTTGAAGTAATACTAATGGCATGTTTTCTTGAATTGGATGTGTATATCAAGTTTTTCTAGTGCCTGTGCAACTAGAAATATGGGTTTTCCCAATTATATCCTATGATTGTATAATAATCTATCAAATTACTGAATCTTAACTTATGTAACCTATTCTTATTATTTCCAAAAATTTATGTGCTGATATATTTTAAGTGTTTATTGTAATAGCATATATTATTATGCTTTGCATTTATGTAGAATCTGTAATCAGTCTTTTAAGGAAAGAGTATAATCTAATTACATATATTTTAGTTTCTATTATATTTAGGCTTATTTATGTTTTATATGCTATTCTCTGCTTGTTTTTCTTTCCTCTGTTACTTGTATTCAATCAACTCAGACTTTTTTTTTCTCTCTGCTAGCTGTGCACTATATATTTTTTCTAATTTACTTAATGACTTTATCTGCTATATTTATTTATTGCATTTCTAAAAATAACATATGAAATCAAAGTCTAACTGTATTAATTCCATGGTCAAAGCATGGAATAAATTTGAGATACTTTTTTCTCTAAGGGTAAATTGAAGTGCCATTGCTAGATATGGCAATGAAAGTTAAACAGAAACAAACAACATATGAAATGTTCCCTTTTATCTCACCAAAAGTCTCTTTAGTTGGACATATATTAGACTGACCTACACAATTCTATTTTGAACCCGTGTATTGCACCATTATGATGACTGTATTTTAAAAAAATGTGATGGATAACAAATATTTAGAATTTTTTTCATGTCTGATAATGCCATTTAATGAAAACTCTTGTGAAAGACTTTTAAATAGACCAATAAGTGCTTTTTCATTAAAAATCTATAACCCAGATGAGCTTATTAATGTATGGATTGTATGCCGTTCATTGTTTTTGAGTTATATTACTCTTATTTTGCTACCCTGTAAGATGTAGGAAATGGATGGCAATGCTATTTTTTTTCATGGAAATACAAATAAATTTGTTAGTTGGTGATACGCTATATTACCTACCCCCCCAAAAAAAATTAAAATGTAATTTTGCATTTATGAAGCACATTTACTTTAAATTTCTGATTGCCTATACATGTATCCGCTTTTTGGATTCATCTTGAACCAATGTTTACATCTTATTGGTTTCTTCATTAATTAATTAAAGTAATATTTTAAATGTGTTCAATTTATATTTTTACTAGAATTAAAATATAGCTTTTAAGGTTCATATTTAAATTAGAGGACTGGGTATAAAATTAAAAGTTTTTCGGGGCAATGGGGGGATAAGGACATATATGTAATACTGTAATCAATAAAGAAAAAAATTTAAAAACTGAAAAGTCTTTCATTTTTGTCTTTTTAAAATTAAAGACATTGATTTTGTTTTGTTTTGTTTTTTTGAGCACCCTGTGTTGCAAAAGAAATTCTGTTCAGATGTTTATTCTTTATATATAGGCTTTCATCCTTTATTTGGAAGTTTTGATTATTTTGTAATATATAAATAGAATGTATCATTTATAACTGCTTCTTTTCAACACATAGCAGATTCTTTATGTCTGAAACCTTGGTTTTCTCTTCAAATGAGAGAAATATTATTCTAGCACTATTTTATTATTTAGTTTGTTTTATTCTCTACATGTTCTCAGCTATAGAGCTTTTATATTTATTGATTTTTTTTCTTTCTGTTCAAGTACATTGCTACTGGTTGAAGCTCATATGTGGTAAAAAGTTACTGAACTTGAATTTATAATCTAGAAGCTCATCCCTTATCATCAAAACATTTAAGTTATTTTCTCTATTTTCTTATAGTACACAGAGCTATAAACAGGAAGCTTGTAGTGGTTAGTGGACTCTGGAGCCAGCTATTTATCCTACTTTTAGCAAGGCCATAGAGATAAAAAATCTGAAGAAAATGGAATTTCCTTTCTATCCTACTAAGGCCCCACTTTCACATTTTCTCATTTTATTTTCTAGAAAAAAAACAACAAAAAAAAACTCTACCATGTGATCATATAAGTCTCCTTATAAGAGCTACATCAAATTGAAACAACTTAACCTTATTTAAAATCCTATATAATAAAAGGGTAATATGCAAATTGACCCTAATGGCTGAAAAACCAGAACGACCACTCGACTAGACACTATGAGGTGCACTGACCACCTTTTGGTGCCTTTCCCCGGCTGGCAGGCTCCCATTGCCCGATGGTGAACAGGAAACTGGTGGTGGGTGTTGGGGGCCGCGGGCAGTGCCTGGCCAAGGCCCTCGCCCCATCAGTCATCCCACACACAGAGGCCGACCCCCGGTGGGGGTGAGGCTGGCGAGAAGGAGGAATGACTGACTTCTTGGTCCCTCCCCCTGGCTGGCAGGCTCTGATTGCCCTATGGCGAATGGGGAACCGGGAGTGTGTGGTGGCAGGGGCGGGGCCAGCTACATGCAGCTGGGGAAGATGGCCCTGATTGCAGGCCAGACCTAGGAACCATACCCATGCATGAATTTCATGCACCGGGCCTCTAATATTTCAGAGAAGGAGAGAGAAGGATAGATAGAAACATCAATGATGAGAGAGAATCATTGATTGGCTGCCTCCTGCACGCCCCCTACTGGGAATTGAGCCTGCAACCCAGGCATGTGCCCTGACGGGAATTGAACCTAAATCTCCTGATTCATAGGTTGATGCTCAACCATTGAGCCACACCAGCTGGGCTAAAATGGAAACAACCCTTAATTGTCTAGTAAGAGGATTAACTCAATACCAGAGAAGTTTGAAATTGCCCACTGTACTTAAAAAATAAAACCACATGCCGAGGCCGGTTTGGCTCGGTGGATGGAGTGTCAGCCTGCGGATTGAGGGGTCCCAGGTTCGATTCCTGTCAAGGGCATGTGCCTGGGTTGTGGGCGCATCCCCGGTGGGGGATGTGCAGGAGGCAGCTGGTCGATGTTTCTCTCTCATCGATGTTTCTGGCTCTCTGTCTCTCCCTTCCTCTCTGTAAAAAATCGGTGAAATGTATTTAAAAAAAAATAAAAAAATAAAACCACAAAAGAAAACATAAATTCAGACACTGAATTCTCCAGTTAGAGAGAAAGTACAGGTAAAACAGGCATGAATATAACATATTGGAACATATTGGAGGGAATTAAGCATTTATTAGGAATCGATAAAAGCTATTTTATTAAAAGCTGTTATTTGAGCGACTGTATAAATGAGAATAAAACAAGGTACTTTGAGTGCTGAAGCAATAAATCTAGGGATATATATAGGTCACAGTATTTGGAAAATAAGGAAAGTATTATCAACTAGGTCAGAACCATTTCCTTAGCCATACTGGTTATCATTAGATACTTAGAGGAAAGCTAGTATCTGAAATGAGAATCTTGTGTACATCCTTTATATTTTTTGTGTTTAAAGTTGTAATCTACACTTGACATAGTTCCTCTTATAAATGTCAGTCTATTCATTCCTTTGGTAGTCTTTGAAAGCTCAGAATATAGAAAGAAAACACAAACCTGCTAATTTAGGATACAAGTACATAGCTCTCCATGTATTTAAACCTGAATGGGGAGGACCCCTCATGACACTCTAGGCGAGATTCTGCTGCCTAGAGCAGGAAAAAATAGGGAAGCAGTAGAGTAATCTTGGAGAATTTTTTTGAGCAATTTTGTCTTACTGTGTCACATCTATTTATTTGTGTAGACATTAGATTGACATAGGAAAAATTTAAATGTAACTATTATACTTTTGATTAGCAGTTGGTAAAGAATATCTGATTTATCTTTACACATTGCCACCAGCAACTTTCTTACTCTCTATGCACTACAGCAAATATATCTCTAGCATGGGGATTTTGATGACATCCATTCAGAGATTTTGCTAAAAGTAAAAGAATAAAAAAATAATTTATAATATACACCGTGAAGCATTAATGTTAACTTACTAAAAATCTCCATGGTAAATCTAACATGCTTTTCTAATGGGTGTCTAATTTTTACACTTGGGTTTAAAAACATGTATGACAAGGTTTATTGGTAACTTTAAATTATTGATAATTGTTTCTGATTTTTTTTTACAATTTGGATTCTTCTAGTGCTTTCCTAGTCCTCTATCTTTTCCTTCTCCTTAAGTCTGCTGATTCTCAAGGACTGAAGCAGAAGGTAAATGTTCTGTCTTGGCTTAACTAGCCCCTCAGGAGTGCTTCAGAGGTAGGAGGAAAAAAAAGAGCACACGACTCAGTGAAGGACAAAGGAAAAAAGGACTGCACATGGTGAAAATCAACTTATGATGCCTGGTCCCTTGTGATACATTCCGACACCTTACTGAAAACTAATAGAAGGTATTCTGAAAGTTTCATCTCTGTGTTCCTACTAAGCCCAAATTTAGTTCTTAAGCCTAATAATGATATGCCACATAGAAAATACACAATCCCTCTATAATTTTGGCCCTTGTTAAGTTGTGATTCATTACTTTCTGCTAGTTAAGATTTAGTTAATATATTACCAATGGGCCCAGTTTTAAAAGTCTAGTAGTGGAAAGAAACAGGACTTGTTCCAACAATTTACTTTTTAAAAAATTCAGACAACTGTCCTAACATTTATTTAGTTAAATAAGCAATATAATTAGAAATTCCTATAGTAAATGTGGACAGATAATAGTATTTAGCAAATGTATTTAATTTGTTTCAAATGTTCACTTACCAGATATTTTTGAGCCTACTATGTATTAGATTATGAAGGCAAGGTTAATCTTTTTATTTAGTACACATAATCTAATAAGGAATTTGATTTTCTCTCTCTTTCTTACTCTCTCATTTTCCCGCTCTAAATCTTTCTCATCCTTTACCCTCCACCCCTAAACACACACATTATTCTAGATTGAATGAGAAAAATACATGTGTTTGGTTTTTTTTAAAGAATGTTTTAACATAATTTGAATGAAGTGATTTCAATTGTATGGTCAAAGTCTTTGTTGAGGAGTTGATCTTTAATTTCCACTGAAGTTTGATGCAAAATTAAGGAAACATCTTTGCAAAGTTACAAGCAAGCAGAACAGAAGCACTACCTCAATGTCAGGGTTTTTTTTTTAAAGCTATATACTATTTTTAAAATAAGACACACGCTGAAAAAGATTCCTACAATAAAATAGTCAAGAAAGTTAAAATTATAGCAAGAGTCATTTTATATAGCAACTACCTAATGATGGCTGGTTTCAAGAGAAACATCATCTCCAGCATCAATTTACGACTAATTTTTATGATTGTTAGCCTATATAATAAAAGCCTAATATGCAAATCGACCAAAAGGTGGAACGACTGGTCTCTATGAAGTGCACTGACCACAAGGGGGCAGACACTTAACACAGGAGCTTCCCCCAGTCTGCAGGCCCCAGGCCAGCCATAGCGGGTGTCAGTGGGGATCCCAGATCACCCCACCAGTCACCTCACAGATTGGCCCTGATTGCTGCCAGGCCAAGGGACCCTGTCCGTGCACGAATTTCATGCACCTGGTCTCTAGTTCCGTATAATTGAACTTTCTATCAAAAGAGTGAAATATGAGTCATAGGTGCTTTTAACTACCTGTTCCTAGTTCAAAACCAACTGATAAAAATGTACATGACATTTTTACTAGGTGAGTACATTGATGCCATAGAACCTTGGAATATTAAAATGCAATATATGTTGAACCAAACTTTACCTAATATATGAATGTTAAATGCAGGAAGATCAAGGTTATGTGACTGGTGCAAAGTTATTAGGCAATTTAGTCATATGACCTGCCCTCAAAACATGTTTTTCCAATCTCAACCTGTTGCAATTTTCAGTAAATAATTGGAAGACCATAAGGAAGAAACACTTCCATTTCCAAGTATGTCTCTATTGATAAACTTAAAAAAGAGAGACAGATTGTGATGGGGATTAATTTTTATATTTCATGACAGTTATTGAAAATGGATTTAATAACATTAAGAGACAAATAATTTTCTCTCTAAAATAAGTGGTAATTTTAAATTTTTGATTATTATATTTCTCTTTTTAAAATAAACAGTACTTTTAAGGAAAAATTCAACACAGAAAAATATAAAGGTTATGTAAAATTATTTGTTAATTGGGTTGCTTAAAGCTTAATGTATCATTCACATATTTATTGTATTAATCTAGTTACATCAGACAAAAAAAAACATTTAACAAGTTTCATCATCTTTACAAGGTGGAAGATATAATTTAAAATTATATTTACAAACCTTATATTTCAAACAAAAGACCTTAAGATAAAATAAAACTATAGAGATGCAACATTTATCATTGACTTAGAATTAGTTAATCAATATAAAACTTAAAACTCACTACTTGTAAGATTCTGGTACCAATTGGAATCTTTAAATGAGGAAAAACAGGCTCTGTGTCCTTTGAGATTTTGGTTAGGAAAAAAACAGCACACAGGCCCAGGAGTGTGTTTCTTCTTGAATAATTAGCAGCTCCATCATTTTCTAGCCCTGTCACTTTGGGCATCTTTTCTGTCTTAGCTTCTTCATCTGAAAAACAAATAATGTTAACTTATATGTATTGTGACAATTAATGAAATATTCCCTATGAAGATTTTGACACAATATTTGGCCCATGTTAAACTCAATAAATGACCATCTTGGGGGTGGTCAACAAACTCATATATTGATGCACTTCAGGTAATGTAATGCATATTGAGGGTTAATCTCTCCAGCCGTGGGCAAACTACAGCCTGCGGGCCGGATCCGGCCCGTTTGAAATGAATAAAACTAAAAAAAAAAAAAAAAAAGACCGTACCCTTTTATGTAATGATGTTTACTTTGAATTTATATTAGTTCACACAAACACTCCATCCATGCTTTTGTTCCGCCCTCCGGTCCAGTTTAAGAACCCATTGTGGCCCTCGAGTCAAAAAGTTTGCCCACCCCTGCCTAGACACTGCTTTGGAAAAAAAGCAGTCATATGGTTTGGAAAAAGAAAAAGATATGAGAAGACACTGAAAAGTAAATTAATCTTTGTGGAAAGTAATCTCTTATATAAAATCCACATCCTCAAACCATCAGAGCAGCAAATGTAGTTTATTCTGATAATGTCTACTACTAAGTGTGTTCACCTTTGCTTAGAGAAAGACAACTGATGAATTATAGGAAAAGTATTTGTAATCTCTTCCTTATTGATTTTGACCTCCTACTTGGTACTATATTGCATTTTGATTTTAGAAATCTACCCCGCTGCTGCAACTGTCCTACAGTAGGATGGCTATGTCTTCTAATTGCCAAAGCCAATGGACCATTCTTAGTGTTTATCTAACGGTATTGCATGCTGTGATGGCTACGCTTCTGCTCTAATTTCTTCTAGCTCAGGTGCTTTACTTATCCTATCTGTGCTTTGAGTTTTCTTCTCTATAAAAAGGATTAAGTAACAGGACCTACATGAAAGTTTGTTTTTTTAAAAAAAATATATTTTACTGATTTTTGACAGAGAGGAAGGGAGAAGGATAGAGAGTTAGAAACATCGATGAGAGAGAAACATCGATCAGCTGCCTCCTGCACACCTCCTACTGGGGATGTGCCCGCAACCAAGGTACATGCCCTTGACTGAAATCAAACCTGGGACCTTTGAGTCCGCAGGCCAACGCTCTATCCACTGAGCCAAACCAGTTAGGGCTGAAAGGTTTTTTTTAATAGTTAAAAGAATTAATACTTATACAGTACTTATACCACCTGGTATATTAGTAATCATTCAGTAAATGTTATTGACTATTGATACTGATCTCCTATGAAACTGCTAATTGTTGGTTCTCTTCATATCTTTTTGACCACTTTCTGGCTGATCCATTTGACAAGAAAAAATATTGAACACTGAGATTATGTTCTTACTCTTTCCTTTATTCTGTTCTTATTGTTCTTATTTGTATCTGTCTCCATAAGTGAACTCTTTTACTCTCAATGCTTTTCCTGTTCCCAATATATTATTGGTTGCCATAGATACAACTCTTCCATTCCCATTCCACATACCCAAGCCTCTCACACTCTTAATCTCTTCTTCTGATTTTTTTCACACATATGCCTGTATATCCATTGCAAATCTTTTACAAAATAAGTCTAAAATCAAGTCATCATTTCTTGATCTAAAATCACTCTTTCATTTTATTATTTTACTAGAGGCCTGGTGCATGGATTCGTGCACATTGAAAGGAAATTAATTAGAAAGTGGCTGGCAGGGCAGGACTGGGCAAGATGGGCTGGGCACACCCTGGTGCCAACCTCCCAAAGTCCATCCCCAGCTGGCCACACCTGGGGTTAGTGCCGGGGCTCGAAGGGCATCTGCAGAATGAGCAGGATCCCTCCGGCAGGTGGAGTCCCTGGGCCTGGCCTGCAGGGATTGGGCTGAAACTGGCAGTACAACACCCCCAGAGGGATCCTGGAGTGCTGGAGTGTGAGAGGGTACTTTGCAAAGTTGCTGTCGCTTGGCAGCTCCTGTGTTCAGTGTCTGCCTCCTGGTGGTCAGTGCACATCATAGCTATGGGTCGGACTGTCTGCCCCCTGGTGGTCATTGTGCATCATAGCTACCAGTCAGAGCCGCTTAGGCATCCTATCTAATAATAGACAAACATGGTAATTAACCGTACCTCTGACATGCTTCCCATTGGCTAATCAG
Source organism: Myotis yumanensis (assembly GCF_028538775.1). Taxonomy (NCBI): domain Eukaryota; kingdom Metazoa; phylum Chordata; class Mammalia; order Chiroptera; family Vespertilionidae; genus Myotis; species Myotis yumanensis. The sequence continues at coordinate 221,135,202 of NW_027223752.1, read as the reverse complement.
GGCGACATGCAAATTAACTGCCAACAAAGATGGCGGCCGGCAGCCAGGCAGCTGAAGCGAACATGAGGCTTGCTTGCTCCAGTGATTGAGGAAGCCAAGGTTCACCGCCTGCCACTGCCGGCCTCTGAGCTGCACTCTAAGAAACAATGTTGCAATTATAGAAGCCAAACAAACCCAGATACCTGCTTTCAGCAGCCGAGGTCTCAGAGCTGGAGCTGAGCCTCAGAGATAAAGCCGGATCTCAGTTCCAGTGACAGCCATAGAAGGTAAATAAATCCCAGAATAAAAAAAAAGAAAGAAAGGAGAAGTTGGGAGCTTCAGTCACCCGCCAGCCTGAAAACGGCCCTCAGCCCTTCTCCCAGACTGGCCAGGCACCCCAGTGGGGACTCCCATCCTGAAGGGGGTGTGACCAGCTGCAAACAGCCATCATCCCCTCACCCAGGCTGGCCAGGCACCCAAGCGGGACCCCCACCCTGATCTGGGACACCCTTCAGGGCAAACTAGCCAGCCCCCACCCATGCACCAGGCCTCTATCCTATATAGTAAAAGGGTAATATGCAAACTGACCCTAACAACTGGGAATGACTGGTCACTATGACACACACTGACCACCAGGGGGCAGACGCTCAATGCAGGAGCTGCCCTCTGGTGGTCAGGGCGCTCTCACATGGGAGGAGCTCTGCTCAGCCACAAGCCAGGCTGATGGCTGCCAGTACATCAGTGGTGGTGAGAGCCTCTCCTGCCTCCTCAGCAGAGCTAAGGATGTCCGACTCCAATTTAGGCCTGCTCCCCGCTGGCAAGTGGGCATCCCCCAATGGCTGCCGGGCTGCCAGAGGGATGTCTGATTGCCATCTTAGGCCCAATCCCCCGGGGAGCGGACCTAAGCCAGCAGGTGGTCATCCCTTGAGGGGTCCCAGACTGTGAGAGGGCACAGGCCAGGCTGAGGGACCGCCCCTCCCCCCTGAGTGCACAAATTTTTGTGCACAGGGCCTCTAGCATATATATATATATATATATATATATATATATATATATATATAATTTAATGTGGAGTCATAACATTCAGTTATTCTTGTTTAAAGATACTATATTAACAATGATAATTATAGCTAATATAGATTGAGTGTTAACTCTGGAGTAAGTACTATGCTTAATACTCACAGTGGCCCCAGGAGTTACACATTATACACACCAACTTTTGTTTTTTTACATCTTAAAAACACCTAGCTTCTAAATTACCTGCAAATAATCTTTATCAGTGTTAGTTTCTGACATCAACTCCTCCTTCAAACCTTTCTCTTGAGTCCATTCTATATACTTCTTTCTAGATGTGTGTTTCTAAAATATACACTTGGCCATATAATTTCACCACATAAAATTCTTCACTCACTTCATCCCATAACATTCACCATAAAGATATTATGCCCAGTAAATAGTTCTTTACTTTTGGTCCCTGCTTATATTCCTAATTTCATTCTTTCCACTCTTTATTGCTCTGAAGCTCTCGCCAAGCAAAATGATTTCTATTTCTCTGAGTGCATGAAAAACTTTTCCACATCTCCGCTTTCCCTGTGAGCTTTCTCCTGCATAGGAAATCTTTCTCTTTCTTCCATAATACTCCTCATCATTATAGTCAACATCTTTCTAGGGCTTATATTGAATCACACTGTTCTAAGTTCTTTACAGTGATTAATGCATTTGTCCTAAAAACAATACTATAAGCTTGGAGCTATTGCTAGTTCTACTTTATAGATGAGGAAACTCAAGCAAAGAAAGATTAAATAAATTTTCAAAGATAAAGAGCTACTATGTGACAGAATTCATGATCTTAATCACTCTATCATTCTTTATTTGGAATATGTCTTTTAAATGGAGAAAATACTTGAAAGATAGTTGGAAGTCTAAAATAGAAAGTCAATACTAGGAAAAGTGTAAGGCAACTATAGATTGGAAGGTAGGATGCCGTTGCTGAAATTGTACTTAAATGAGTATGTTCAATTTTTTTTCTTTTTAAAATATATTTTTATTGTTTATAGTATTAAACATATCTCCCATTTCTCCCCCTTTCTCCCCTTCCTCCCAGCTCCTACTCCCCCACATATCTTGATTTCCCTATTGCCCTAAAGAACATCAACATTGTGACTGAAAACAAGAAATATTATAAAATATAATGCAAATAAAGAAATCCATAAGTGTCCTAATTCATGTGATTTTAGTGTATTTTGTAAGACTATGTATAACTATTATTTTTCTTTATCAGTTTTTAATTATGTTACATTAATTTATTTTACACTACAAACACTGATGTAGTTTTTGTTGTTGTTTGGTATTTTAACTTATTTTTAGACCTAAAAATACATTCCTTATTAAAGGCATGTATATACTTCATATATTATATAATACTATTTAGTATATATATTTATATTTATATATACAATGTAATCTCAAATCCTGTTTCTCAGAGAACATTGCTTGGTCTTCTAAAATTTTGATACTTGATGTTTTCATTAATCAATTTTAAAAGATAGGTCATGTGTATTCATGCTTTAAGTCATATTCACCAAAGACATACAGTATCAAGAAGAAGGAAAATCTAGCCCGGCTGGTGTGGCTCAGTGGTTGAGCGTCAACCTATGAACCAAGAAGTCATGGTTGGATTCCCTATCAGGGCACATGCCCAGGTTGTGGGTTCAATCCCCAGGAGGAGGAATGCAGGAGGCAGACAATAAATAATTCTCTCTCATTATTGATGTTTCTATCTCTCTCTTCCTCCCCTTTTCTCTCTGAAATCAATAAAAATGTATTTTTAAAAAATAAGAAGGGTAATCCAGATTGGAAAATGATAAATGGATATTTTAAAGGCAATAAAATGATGCTGCTGATCTTTAGCATCACATTTCTTTATGTGTAAAAAAAAAAAAAAACCAAGGGTCTAAGAAAATTAAAAAGCCATTAAAGCTCTATCTAAAAATTGGCTGCAAACATTTAAAGAGCAGTTCACTGTCTGTAATTAACGAATAACCCCCACTCTCAGCTACAAGAGGTTCCCAGTCATAATTGAGTAAAATGTGAGCTGTGCTGACTTGGTTCGAACAGGAGGTCACCAAGGCAAGACAAGGAAAATTATCCAGTCAAGGCCCCTGTGTGTGAGACAGAAAGCTAGCACTATAATAACGTAGCATAGCACATTCTTAAAATACCCAAAGGCCTTTCTCATACCAAGTCTTAGCTGGTGTCCTCATTATTGTCCAGATCAAAAAGCTTCCAAAATGTAATATGAGGAACTGAGAGTAAGAAAGGCAGGGGGCATTGGAATAAATTATGAAGTCTGTGATAAAGTTTCTTACTCTACAAACTTTCATTTTCTTCCTCTACCGCTCCCTGTATCTCTCTCACTCGTTCCCTCTCCTCCCCCCGCCCCCACCACTAACTTGATTTGAATGTTTCTGTCTGTAAAAATAGAGGAGACATTTTTAGCTTTCAGACAAAAACCTGAAGAAGGTTATCAAAACACACTGCCTGTGCCCATTATAAATGCACTCTCTCCCTTCAGCAGGTTTCTGCTGATCTTTATCTATTTCCTATCCATAGTATCTGTTTTCCACATAATTTTCCAAGTCTCTATAACTCATCTTCATTTAAAAATGTATAGCCATGTCATTCATTATCATTCTTTCTCATTCATTTACCAGCCCCACTGAATTTGTACAACTTGAAACATATTCTCACTTGCCTCACTGCAACAAACCAAATACTTCCATCAACTCTGTTTCACCTTAAGCTACTTTTCTTCCCCTATTCCTTCTTTCGTTGTCAACACCTACACTAATAAAAGAGAAATATGTAAATTAACCATCACTTTGCGATGCCCACCAGCCAATCAGGAGTGAGTATGCAAATTAGCAGGACAAATATGGTGGCTGCCACGGAGCCAGGAGGAGTGGGTGGGAGGCTTGGGTCTCCCCAGCAACAGAGGAAGCCAATCTTCCTGTTTGCCTGGGCCAGTCACTAAAATCTGTGGGTGGCCATAACAGAGCCGGCCGAGCGCATGGGAGTTCAGGACATGTCCTGAACTTTCTGCCCACCCTGGCTAGCCACTGAAGGAGAGGCCTTCAAACAGCCCTGAGACCCTTACCCAGGCTGTCCACGCCACCATTGGGGTGAGAGTTCCCACTGGGGGGGCATGGCCAGCCTGAAAACAGCCATCAGCCCCTCACCTAGGGTGGTCACACACTCCCAGTGTGAACCCTTACCCTATGGGGGCATGGCTGGCCTGCAAACTGCCCCAGCCCCTCACCCAGGCCAACACCATCCCCAGTGGAGATCTCCACCCTAATGTGTGCATGACTATCCTGCAAACCACCACAGGCCCCTTGCTCAGGCTTTCTCGCCATCTGAGGGGTCCCAGATTGGAGAGAGTGCCTGCTGGGCTGAGGGACACGCCCAGCCTCGTACACGAATTTCATGCACCAGGCTTCTAGTTTCTAATAAAAATGTGCTTTAATAAACTAATAGTTACTATTTATTGAGTATTTTTCATGAACTTGGGATGATTCTAATAACATTTACATATGTCATTCAAATTGACCTTCATTACAAAACTTTATGATTGGTATCATCACAGCTAACCCACATATTGGAAACCAAGGCATAGAGGAGCTAAGTATTTATTCTGAAGTGCTACTTTCAGTTGTGCTGCTGGGATTCTCACTAAAATCTGATTCTAGAGGTAACCTATGGCCCAATAGGCACATTCAATTTCATCATACACCAATGGTTGCTTTTTTATTTTTTAAATAAACAGTCTATAGAAAGTAACATTTTAAAAATCCCAGGGTAGGGAAAGAAATATACTTTTTTTTCAACCTTTTGGAGTTTTTAGCTACGACGCCCCTGATAATAAAAGGCAGACTAACAGGAAAAAAACAAGCAAACTTATTATCTGTACCTCATGTATACATGTGAGATACCCAGAAAATGGAGTTAACTCTCCAAGGTGCTTGTAATTCAGAATTACATACCATCGTAGGGAAAGGGCCTTATTCGTAGGTGAGAATAAATGATATTTAGGAATGATGAATGGGCCATTAGAAGAATAGCTGGGACTTTGTAACAAAGTTTATCTGGATGTGATGTAACTTCTGGTTTCTCCTATGATAAAATTAATATTTCCTGGTTGATGAAACTTCCAGGGAAGGGGTAATGACAATTGAGTTCCCTTTGTTTGATCTGCCTTTAGGCAGCTATAGGAGTTCAGAGAAAGCTTCTCCCTGCATTTGTGTGTGTGTCTTTTTGTTTGTTAGTGTGTGTTTGTGTGTGTGTGTGAGTGTGTGTGTGTGTGTGTGTGTGTGTGTGTGTTTTAATTTCTACAGATTAAAATAATCAATATATCAAAGTAGCATACTTCAGGGTGGCATGTCCTGAACTCCTGCAGCCATATTTGGAGTGGCATAATCTGCTATCCTTCACCAGTAAATGCCTCAAAGACAAATCAATCCCTATTGTCTGTATTCTTTTTTAAAAAAAATGTATTTTCATTGATTTCAGAGAGGAAGAAAGAGGGAGAGAGAAATATAAACATCAATGATGAAAGAGACTTATTGATTGGCTGCCTCCTGCATGCCCCCTACTGGGGTTGGAGCCTGCAACCTGGACATTTACCCTGACCAGGAATGGAACTGTGATCTCCTGGTTCATAGGTCAACACTAAACCCCTGAGTCATACTAGCTGGGCCATTGTCTGTATTCTTGATCAAGATGCCCATTCCTGGTGTCATGTGTTTCTAATAATTCTATAATAGTAAGTATGCTAATACTAAACCTCCTTATAATATGTGTTCTTTTCCCCTCTCAGATTCCTCTTTATCTTTCTACCCTCTTCTCTTATTCAGGCCACACTTACGTATATATGCCATCTTTCTGTATGCATTCTACCTTGGGATTAAATCTACATTCCTGGTTTCAAAATTATGTATATTGTGATAAGTTCTCAAATTGATTTCTCCACCTCTTAAACATTTTGTAAGTGCTATTTTTTCTTTCTTTTCCTTTTCTTTTTCTTTTCCTTTTTTTTTCTTTCTTCCTTTCTTTCTTTCTTTCTTTCATTCTTTCTTTCTTTCTTTCTCTTTTTTAAGCTCTGTTGAGTGTCTAAAACATAGAACAGGTATGAGAGTTTGCTAACTGCATCAAGCTTGCTCTTTTACCTTTTCCTTTGGTTCAACTACCCTTCCCCTCCATTCTTATTTACCTGGCTAATTTCATGTTATTTTTGAGATTCAACTTTAAAAGAGTATTTACCACTGACATCTAACTCTCTGTGTCAAGACCTCTAGTAGCCCTATAAAATTTCCTCTTGATCCTTCCCTATAAAAGTCATGAATTTTCTGTGTTCAGAATAATTACTAGAATAAAGAGTGCATTTCCCAATTTCTTTTCCAGTCAGGAGAGGGCATCTGAGATATTCAAGTAAAAAGTATAAAAAAATTGGAACATGACCAGGCCTTTTTAGTACATTTCTCCTCCTCCTTGGCTAGAAGGCAGACATGACGGTGAAAGACTGAGAGACTGAGCAGCCATCCTGGATCATGGGGCACCAGTCACACATAGCAAATGTTCCACCATATTCTCGCTATCGTTTCACATGTTCTTTCTCCTTAATTTTAAACATCATCTAGCATACTGAATCAGATAGTTCATTCCTGTGAGGCTGATGCAAAGTGGCCTATCAGTAATTACATTTCTTAAACGAAATAGAAAGGCATTTTTCACTGCAAATATAATTCATGATGGCCGTTCAGATTCATAGAGTTCAAACTCTATAGTCATTGGGTAACCTTGGGCTAGACCCTAGAATGCAGTCTAGAGCATAATCATATGAACCAGTTTGCCCAATTCATTCATAAGCACACCCATTCCCGGGTTTTTCTGACCAGGACTGAAAGACAAATCTCTTCTGCTTCCCATAATTCTTGAGAAATGTGTCACATGGCTACACCAGGCATCCAGGTGAGCTTGGAAATGCAGAACAGACATATCAGGAGGGTGGATTTAGGACTGTGGGCTATATCCTTTTATTATTTACCTTATTTATTTTATTATTTCTCTGAATTTGATTGAGAACTGCCACACAGACAGAGAAGTTGTTCTATTCTTCTCCATGGTGTACCCCTAGTGCCTAGGGGAGGACCAGGTACATAGTAGTTACTCAATTTGTATTGGTTAAATACATTAATCAATGAATTAATTAATGTATTGTATGGATTTTATTGATAGTCTTGGCCCCTACATAACAAAATTTACACATAGTACAACAGTGCTGCAATGAACATGGGTGGACATATTCTTTTGAATAAGTGTTTTAGATTTCTTTGGATATATTCCCAGAAGTGGAATGGCTGGGTCATAAGGCAGTTCCATTTTTAATTTTTTGAGAAAACCTATATAATTGTATTAATCAATGTTACCCCAACACATTCAATAACATTTTTTTTAAAAGAGGGGAAAAAAGACAGACCCATTCATGGAGGAAATCAATAAATGAACACGCAGAAGCTAAAAGAAAAATTTATACAGAATAGATTCCAGTTTCAGAGTCTAAGGAAACGGATGGTTTCATCAAAGACATTTTAGACATCTTACACATACTGGTGTTTTCATGTTAGGAACTTCCTTTTAGTACATTATATAACTAATCCTCTTTTTGAACATCTAAACACTTTTTGATAGCATTAAAATTCAGGTGCTTTGTTGCATCCATTATAAGAAGCCTTTTAAATTGCATTATAACCCTCTGGAAACATATTGTAATTGAATGAAAAATGTTGCATTGTGTTCTTAATTTATATTATCCACAAAAAATGTTTAGACATTAAACTGCTAATGATTTGTTTCCCAGAATTGCTATTATTATTTATTATCAAAGTAGACCCTCAGTAATTTACACTAATAACTGGGAGACTCACTAGAGATTACTGAATTTGGCAGATCAGTTAGTGAACAAATAAATATGAAAAACATCAATGCTGCTGTACCACAAAATGTGCTTTATTCATTATTTTGATAAGTATAGTTTAATTATAATCATCTATGGTAATGTTTCACAGTATGCTAATAAACACATTGCCATATTTTATGAAATTAATGAAGTCTTAGAAAAAATTGTTTGCTAATCTGTCCCAGTTTTAGGAGAAAAATATAAATCAGTGATTGAGTATGTTTTGTATTACTTTTCTTGGTACTAGTTTTAGTCTAGAAAACTAGATCTCATATTATGTGGTATTAGTTTACTCATTCTATAGTTTTTGTCTACTTTCCCTACTAGAAAATAAGGTTCATGAAAACACATTTGCCTCATTTCATACACGTTTCACATGCAATGCACAGTATGTATCTGAGTATGTGTTATATAGGTATTTAATACTTTGAAAATAGAAAAATATTCAATACAAATTTGAAAGGCCTATTAATTTAAATGTACATGTTAATCTCTGTCCCTGATCATGTATGCTTTTAGAGACCTTAGGGGAATAAATTATGTCTATTTTAATTGTTAGTAATCTCCAATCATTTCCTTTCCAATGTCAAATACCATATATAGAAATACTTACAATCATTGCTAAATTATAAAGGGGTTGGTTTTGTTGTTTGTTTGGCTTTGTTATGTTTTCCCTGTGGAATCATCAAAGAGTACCAATAGCTTTTAATCACACCTCAAAATTTCTATATTTAAAAGGGTAATTAATTTTTATAACCTGGTGTGTGTTTTTTAATTGATTTTAAAGAGAGAAGAATGGAGAGGGAGAAGCAGAGGAAAAGAGAGAGAGAGGGAGAGAGTGAAATATGAGAGAGAAATACCAATTGGTTGTTTCCTGTATGTGTCCTGATCGGTGATCAAACCCACAACCTAGGTATGTGCCTTGACTGGGAATAGAATCCTCGACCCTTCATTGCACAGGATGATGCCCCAATCAACTGAGCCATGTTGGCCAGGGTGTAACCTAGATTTATTAGTTGATTCTTGCAAACATTTGAGAGATCATCCATTGAGAGATTGTTCATTGTGCTAAGAAAAGAGAAGAAAAGAAAGTAGAGTCTTTGTCCTCATAGAGCATATTTTCTAGGTGGGGAGTCACACAGTAAATGAGTAGAAAAATTATTGGTTACAGAATAATATGTGATGAAGGGAGAAATAAGAAAGGGAGAAGAGAAGTTGTATTGGATGCAATTTCAGGGAAGGATGCCAGTGAGGTGACATTTGAGAGACGACCTGAAGGAAGTGAGGGAGCAAACTGTGCTTCAGTCTAAAAGGAGAGCCTTCTAGCCAGAGCTTTGCAAGAGCACAGGCCCTGAGGCAGGAGCGAGTGGTGTGTTTGAAGAAATGGCGGCCAGTATTACTGGCAACTAGTGTGGAAGATGAAAATGAGCAGGAAATGAGTCAGTGAAATGACAGGGAGTGAGAGTGAGTGGTATGGAACCTCGTTCTTCCTTAGAATAACATTCTAATTCATATTTCTCATATCTTTAAGTCACTGTTCAGTATGTATGTTATTAATTTTTTTTGTTTCTGGAATTAACAATGTTTACCTTATGCAGACAGGAAGGCAGAGATACAAACTAATTATGGTATATTCAAGAGATACACTTATTCAGAAAAAAATTTCTTACCCAATACTTCCTCAAGGTTGACAATCAGTTAAAATAAATAATATTATCGTATTGTGTTTTCACATTATATATTTTATAAATGTAAGTTAGAGTAAAAAAAAATGTCTTAAACAAAATCTCAAACCCAGATTATAGGACACAAAGCAATGAATTTGATTATATAAAAATTAAGATTTTTGTTTTGCCAAGAAATCATTAACAAAGTAAGAGATAAAGAAGATAAGAGAAGGCATTTTACAGTTTCAAAAATATTGTGTATAATGTATCAGCAATAATAGACACCAATTCTAAAAGAAAAATGTACAAGAAATAAGAACATCATAATTTATATAAGAAAAGCAATCTGTGGGAAAAGAAAGTGTTAATATTATTTTGAAAAAAAAATGCTTGGAAATCAGAGGCGTGAAATTTAAGTTTTGCAGTTATAATGCCAAAAAGCTATTGGACTACTGGTAGCAAAAATTAGGAAACTGGATAGTATCAAGTGTTGACAGGGTAGAACATATATAAGAATGCTTTTTATCCTATGGGATTGTAGAATTGTGAAGAAATTTGGAATAATGTGGCACTGAAAATTCACAGTCAGTATTCATCCAAACTTAATTATAGCAATTCCTATCATGGATTTATATCCTGAAGCACTTTTCCATATTTAATAAAAGAACAGGTAGAAATTTATTTATTACAGTAATAATTTAGTAAGTCACACCTAATAGGTGTCCACCATCAAATGCATATAATGGAGTAACATGCACAAGATAGAAGCAGCAGATTGGATGTATACATAACAACATGAATGAATAACTCAAAAATAATAGAAATTAAAGTAACATTTATTTGAATTACAAATTACTTATATTCAAAGCAATACACATTTTTCAAGAACACATGTAAATCACATGTAAATGAGAAAAAGGAACATGAAAGTAAGATATGGATTTAGAAAAGAATGTTTCAAATTACTATTTTTTTCTCTTCATGCTAAAACTCTACCTGAAAATATCCTATATAATAAAGAGCTAATATGTTAATTAGACCGAACATTAGAACAACTACCCGGACAACCTTCTAGACGAAGCCGGGGCTGCGAGGGCCTGCCCAGGCAGGCAGGGCTGTGAGGGCTGAACCCCTTGCATGAATTTAGTGCGTCAGGCCTCTAGTAATCAATAAAGTATCAGATAAAATAATTAGCAATGCATTTTTGCAAATTCGTCTGATTGAGACAACCTATTATAATAATTTGCTTTTACATTTTACTGACATGTCATTATATTAAAGAAAATTAACACCATAATATAATAAAGGAGATAAATTAACTACAAGGTATCCCAAAACATGTATATACAATGTTAAACCATTATTAATTATAATGTGTTAAATCTGCAAAGAAAGAAACACCAACTGAGCTATCAGCTGTTAAAGTGTGTATACATTTTTGGGGGACACCCTGTATTTTGTAGCAATAAGGTCAGATTTTTACAAGCAAGATGAAAAGAAATCCAATATTGATAAATACTATCTACCAGAAATATATAGAAAACATTATACTTTTTTTTTTTAAAATATATTTTATTGATTTTTCACAGAGAGGAAGGGAGAGGGATAGAGAGTTAGAAACATTGATGAGAGAGAAACATCGACCAGCTGCCTCCCGCACATCTCCCACTGGGGATGTGCCCGCAACCCAGGTACATGCCCCCGACCGGAATCGAACCTGGGACCTTTCAGTCCGCAGGCCGACGCTCTATCCACTGAGCCAAACCGGTTTCGGCAACATTATACTTTGATGTGTTCACTTCATTATTATCCCAGGAACAATATATATAAAAAAAAAAAAAACCCAGTGTCTTGAATGACTGCTCTTCACAATTTTACTAGTAATCATACTCATTGCAATAAGACAAGAAATAAGATAAGAGAATGTAGTAATTAATTACAGATTATTTCTAAATTAGTGAATACCTGGGGAAGTCAATTAATAACTAATTTTCCCCTTCTGGCTCCCAAAAATGTTGAGAAAGGAAGAGAGCTATAACAGATGAGAGAGAGATATGGTACCTTCTCTATTAATAAAGCTGATACTGGTAGTTTTAATTGCGGAAAAGTCTTTGCTTTTATAGAAACTCAGAAACAGTATTGTATACCTATCAAAAATCTACTGGACGATCATAAGGCTTCCTCATGGGCAGAGCCTACACCTTATGTATACCACATGGTCAAGTACAGTTTAGAGAAATGCTCCTGTGTTGTTGCTTTTTTAAATTCCAGGAGAAAGCAACTTATATATGATATACATTTTCCCCAAAACTTATCACACATATTAAGTTACTGTGTCCTGAAATGAGTGACTGAGAGGCCAGATCAAGTGCAGGAGTGTTGGTCTCAGAGAGCTACTTCGAAATGGAAGGGCATATTCACAGAGAAATGATGTTTTTCTTAAAAATAGGACACATATTTTTTAAAAAATCTAAAATGCTCAACTGTAAAATAGTTTTAAAAATTGACAATATGGACAGGTATAAGTGATAGATATGGAAAAAATCTTAATTTGATACAAGCCACAACATAAAACATAATAAAAATAAAAGAGCCTATTCATAGTAGAGCACAAATTGTAAAATATCTAGTAATGAACTGACAGGGTTGGCCCAGAAATACATAAAATTTTATTAAAAGAATATAAAATGATCCACATATCATCCCACTTTCTTCTATAAGAAAAGTTAATACTGTAAAGATGTCAATTATCTCCAAATTTCTCTATATTCAAATGTACCTCCCAATCTATTGCCAATAAGTTTATCATGTGAAACTTTACAAATGTGTCTACTGATCCAGTGGATTAGTCAGGGTTCTTAGGCAAGAACCTCAGGCAGGAGTTGATGTTGCAGTTATGAAGCAGTATTTTCTTCTCTGATGAAAGGGAGTAGACTCTGTCATCCCAAAGTGCATCACTCTGTGATGTGGATTATTTTGAGCTGAAGAAAACGAAGACCTCCCCCTTAACTGTAAAATAATTTAGAAAGGGTGTGTACAACAATTACCAGAGATAATTTTTTAATCAAAAACACATACCTACATGGCATGGTAAACATTTGTTTACTAAAAATTTGCTCTCCTTATCTTCCTGTAAATTGTTTTTCTCCCCTTGGAAATCCCAGGACCTACTCCCTTCACCTTAGCTCAAGATGTTATATAAGCCTCAATTGCTTGACTTTGCCTGGAAGTTTCACCTTATTTATGGGGCTGGAAAATGTACAATATTACATTTGTTTTTCTCCTGTTAATCCAGTTTATGCTAATTCAATTACCAGACAAGCCAAAGAATCTTGAAGAAGAAAACTACTTCCGCCTCTGCATCGGCAAACCTGAGTGTATGCTCTTACGACCTTCAACTGATTGAATGAGACACACCACACTATCAAGGATAGTCTATCTTTTTACTTGGAGGCAATTAATTTTAGATGTTAGCCACATTTTCAAAATATCATTAAACACTACCTAAATTAGTGTTTGATTATTAAAGAACAAGGTACTATAGCCTATATACATTGATGCATAAAATTATCATATTTATAAAGAGAATGGGACCCAAAGAAGCAATAAATGCTTTTGAGAAAAGAATAAAGGCAAGGCAAAATTTTATCCAGTCTAAATTTTCATTGAATATAATACTGTGTATCACAGATTTATACAAGTAACAGTGAAAGATCAGAAAGTAAGAATATATGATCTTTTACTACACAATAGAGGGATCATTTCTAAACAATGGATAAGAAATAGACTATTCAATGAATCTTATTGAATAATTTAAAATATTATATATGAACGTAATATATCACAAATTAATACAATATATTATATATTTCATATTAATAATATATTATTATATAATAATACTAGAGGCCCGGTGCACAACATTCCTGCACTGGGAGTGGGGGGGGGGTTCCCTCAGCCTAGCCTGTGCCCTCTCACAGTCTGGGACCCCTCGGGGGATATCCGACTGCTGGCTTAGGCCCACTCCCTGCTCACCAGCCTTGAGCCCAGCTTCTGGCTGAGCGGTGCTCCTCTGTGGGAGTGCACTGCCCACCAGGGGACAGCTCCTGCATTGAGCATCTGCCCACTTGTGGTCAGTGCCCGTAATAGCAACTGTTCTTTTCTCCGTTTGGTCGATTTGCATATTAGCCTTTTATTATTTAGAATGTTATAATAATATATTTTATATAATACAAATTTAATGTAATATATTATAATAATTTAAATTATATATAAAGAAATACAATTAAAAAAGTTAGGTCTCTGCATAATATCACAATAAATATAAAGCTACATACTTAAAAAAAAAGTGGACTTTGAATGAAAATCTGAAATTTGGTCACACTGGATTATAGACTTGCAATTCTTTCTTTCCTGCTTGCCGTTGCCTTGGCTTTAGATTTGGCAATGCAAACATGACTGTTCCATTATATTTGGACTTGAACCTGAGATTGAATTTGGCCAATGGCACATTAGTAGGCAAGATATGAGCAGGGGCTTTACATGTGATGGTGCCATTTGACTTGCTTTCATGCTTCACCATATGTTATGGCAGGAACTTGTCCAGGGGAACTTTGGTCCTAGAATAAAAACATATTTAGAGTATTTTTGAGCCCAATCTACACCCCGGACCAAAACCAATGAATTACACCTCAGCCTAGCAGAGTTCCTGCTGACCCACAGGCCTATAAGCATCGAAAATGAATGTGTGTTATTTAAAGTGCCTGCGATTTTGAAGCTGTTTGTAATATGTATTATTGTGATAGTGAATACGTTATAGAAATGGAAGAATATTTGTTTGTGTGTTTGTTAATGTGGGCTTTATGTAAAGAATATAGGATGCTTTCTAAGCCAAAAATAAAAACAAAACAAAGAAAAGAAAGCTAAATATTTTCCTCATACAGATAAATAACAAGTCAGAATGGTGAAATAGGCTATGGAAAGGTATGTAGCCCATTTGGCATAGCTCAGTGGTTGAGCATAGACCTATGAACCAAGAGGTCACAGTTCGATTCCTCGCCAGGGCACATGCTTGGGTTGCAGACTCAATCCCCAGTAGGGGACGTGCAGGAGACAGCCGATCAATGATTCTCTCTTATCATTGATGTTTCTATCTCTCTCTCCCTCTCCCTTCCTCTCTGAAATCAATAAAAATTTTTTTAAAATAAATCTATGTAACAACTATAGCTATGAATTGATATAAAATTTAAAGCCTTACATTCAAAGAGAATAATGACAGTAAAGGAAAAAGTGCCAAAAATATTAACAACAAAGTTACAGAATTATTAGAAGAGAAATATATTAAATATTCTCATCTGGTACAAATTGCATGTTCAGTAAGAATCAGTGATTATTATTAATCAATATATTTTGCTCCAAATAAATCTAACAGATGATGTTTAAAATATTGTTTCTCATGAGCATGAGTTTAAAATAAAAGTTTAAAATCTTACTGTTGCTCTTAAAACAGTTCCCAAATTGATTCATACATTAAATGTGATCGCAAGCCACATTTTACAAGGCTTCTTTCTTTTTAAATTGACAAGTTGATTCTTAAATTTGTATAGAAATGCAAACGAGTTGGAATAGCCAAACAAGGAAAAAGTAGATCAAAGGTGGAGGACTTACATTATCCAATGTTAATACATATTAAAACTACTGTATTGGGGCATAATGACAGGCAAATAAATGAAGCAGAATAGAATCCAAAAATAGATTGTTAATTAATTTTTTACAAAAGTGTAAAGGGAATTGGATGGAGAAGAGATAGGCTTCAAAAAATAAAGCTAAAAAAATGGATAGTCAGATGCAAACACAAAACAACAAAAACACACCACTATGCCTTATAATGTATGAACATCAAAAAACAGAAAATTCCCCAATAAATTTAAAACATTATCATAATGAGTCCAATTTGTAATCTTTATTACTGTGAAGTTCTAAATAGTATAATGGAAAAAAGAGAGAGAAACAAAATACCCCTTAGTTTTATTTTGTTATTATTATTGTTTTTATATTATTATTATTATTATTATTATTATTATTATGAATCTTGAGAGAAGCGATAGTTTCAGAAATTGAGAGCAGTACCCAGATTATGTAGCTCTGGCATGCAGAATAAATAGCTTCTACTGTGTGAGCCATAACAAAGCTTATTAAGGGAGTCCTTGAACCTATAAAAGTAATTAAGCTTGAATATCAAAAGCTATTCTCTAAGTAAGACAGGGTAGGGAACATAGCTGACTGATTACATGGCCACATAGCGGCAGCTCTTCTGTTGTAAGAACCCAGTTATAAAAACAGGCAGTGGAAAAAAAATTAATGTGGAAGGTGCAGCTGAGTTAGAAAAAGCAATCAAGTTCCAAAATTCAAGTACGCTCTCTATTAAAGAGTGCTGGTCAGCAGTTTGAACTAAAACTCTACGTGAGGTGGAAACCACAAGCAACTCTGTGAAGTGCAAGACATGTAAACAGGTGTAAAGTGTGTGTCTCAGGCTGCCCCCCTTCCCTGGTAAGCATGTTTCTGTGAGACTGTGCAGTTTTACCTCCCAGACAAGAACAGGTTGCAGGTGCCATCTTAAGTTAAAGAAAATGACGCAGAATTTGACATTTCTGAAAATAATTCTAAGGAGGTACACCACTGAGATTTTCCATTCTACATCTCTCCTCCCCCAAGTTCCTTTTGATGTTGAAAGAGGGAAACAAAATAAATTATGAAGAAGTTTCTGTAATAGGTCTCTAAAGATGTTTGGATCTCTAGATCAATTTAAAAATATTTCCTGTATTGTTTTATGTTCTATTAAATGAGTAGTGGAATAAACTAATACTGTACATCTATTTATACAACTCAGGATTTGTTGTTGTTACCTGAGTACCAAATAGTCTAAGGAAAGAAATATTTTTTTCTCTCGCTTCATTGATTAAGGTATTACATATGTGTCCTTATTCCCCCATTGTCCCCCATCCCCCACTCATGCCCTCATGCCCTTGTCTGTGTCCATTGGTTAGACTAATATGCATGCATACAAGTCCTTTGGTTGATCTCTCCCCCTTACCCCCACTCTCCCCTGCCTTCCCTCTGAGGTTTGACATCTGATTTATGTTTCTCTGTCTCTGGATCTGTTTTTGTTTATCAGTTTATGTTGTTCATTATATTCCACAAATGAGTGAGATCATGTGATATTTATCTTCCTCTGACTGGCTTATTTCACTTAGCATAATGCTCTCCATTCCATCCATGCTGTTGCAAATGGTAAGAATTCCAAAAAAGAAATAAATATTTTTCGATTACCTATACCAGCGATGTTCAAACATCGTGTGCCACATGGGTTGAAAACCTCTGCCACATTCTGTGTACATTAAACACTCAGAAAGTACCTCTATTTTACTCATAGTTCACCTCTATGTCCACACTTATTTGCAGCAGTAGCAGCATTTCAACAGTATGGTCATTCTTACTGAAAAACAAATCACAAAACATAATAAAATATGAAAATAAATGGAAAGCAAAAACTTTAATATTTCCTGAAGTTTAAAATTCTTAGACATAAAATCATGTGTATGTTAATCTCAATTTAGTTCAAATACTTTTAAATTTTAAAATTATAGTAATATGATGAACTAGAGGCCTGGTGCATGGCATTTGTGCACTGGGGGGGGGGGTCCCCTCAACCCGATCTGCACCCTCTTGCAGTCTGGAACCCTTCGGGGGATGTCCACTTGCCAGCTTAGGCCCGCTCCCCTAAGCCAGCACTCAGACATCCCTCAAGGGGTCCTTAGCGCAGCCGTGAGCCTGGCTTCTGGCTAAGCGGTGCTCCCCCTGTGGGAGCACACTGACCACCAGGGGGCAGTTCCTGCATTGAGCATCTGCCCCTTGGTGGTCAGTGCGCATCATAGCAACTGGTTGTTTTGCCATTCGGTCGATTTGCATATTAGCCTTTTATTATGTAGGATACCCCTTTGAAGTTAAAACAACTTTTGACTCCATTACTCCATTGCTCCAGACATTTCTTGCCACTGTCTTCCAATGTACAAGTCACTTCTATTGGCTTAAAATTCTTTGGTACCTGGTATTATGCTTTCTCCTTTTTCTCAGTCCTTGCCATCATCCTGGACAGAATTTAAGAATCTTTTATTGTTGTTTTCTTTTTAAAAAAATATATTTTTATTGATTTCAGAGAGGAAGAGAGAGAGAGAGAGAGATAAAAACATTAATGATGAGAGAGAATCATTGATAGGCTGCCTCCTGCACACCCCCCACTGGGGATCGAGCCTGCAATCCAGGCATGTGCCCTTGACCAGACTCCAACGGGGGACCCTTCAGTCCACAGGTCGATGCTCTATGCACTGAGCCAAACTGGCTAGTGCTGATTGTTGTTTTCTTAATCTTTGTTTATTTATCTTACCTTTAAAAACTGAAATTTGAGCATGAAAGTCAGTGATGGCCCTTCATTTTTCTCCCTTTCTAATGTGTTATTCCTAGGACAGCATACCTTTGATATCAGTGGGCATTTGTGTACCTTGGCTTCTCTACTTTATCCATTTTTATCACTTTTATGACTCCCTTGCTCATCTTTCCAGTCCTTTGCTCCATTGTTCCTGAATGTTAATTAGCCCATAAAAATTTTATCCGAGATTCAGTTCCCTGCGTGTCTCCTTCTATATCTGGCATCCTGATCCAGCCAGCACAAAATAATCATGGAACCTGGACTTAGAAGAAATTCATTGTCTCCTATCTCACTTGAGCCCTAAAAACATTTTAGGAATTATTAGATATTTCCCCACTAAACTGCCTCTCTTATTCTTAACAGAGTCATTTCAAACTTTCTCAACTCTCCTCAAATTCCTCATCTCGCCAAACCATGCTCAATCTCAGTAATAAAACAGCCATAATTTCCTGAGTACATAGTGTGCTGAACAATCTACTGAGCCCTCTGCAGATATCACCTCATTTTGTCCTCCAGATAGCCTGCAGAAGAGGTTTTATTGTTCTAATTTACTGAAGTAAACTGAAGGTCAAAGTGATGAAGAGTAATGTCAAGGTTTCATAATGAATAATAGTTGAAGCTTGAATTTAAACGAGCAACCTCATGATCTTACCTGCCTCCTCCAGCAGAAACAACAGCAACACACAAACAAGCAAGCAAGCAAACAAAAACATGCCCCCTTCATTACTGAGAATTGAGAACCTACTGGATGAGAACTGCCTTCTCTCCTGCATTTCCATTCTAAACTCATTGCGTCCTCTACTTCTCATTTTCTTCACTTGGTCAAAGTGGTTCTAGCTCCTGAGTTTATGAGCACTTAATATTACCCTCATCTGCCTACATGGATTCTCTTTTATATAATCCATTTCCTCTTCTATGGCTTCAATTTGTCCTCTGGATCCTCTCCATTTGTCTTAAACAACAAGGTTAATAATCACCATCAAGTTCCCGATAAAATATAAAAGGAAAAATGATCTCACTTCAAATATTATTCTGGGTTTCTGGTTCTTGCATAGTGAACTTTTTAAAGGTGGCTATAGTTAGTATTCATCTCCCTTCCATCCCTCTCCCTGTTTTAAATAGAAAATTTTGTGTTTCAACCACCTTGCCACTGAAACTGCTTTCGTCTACATCAACAAAAAACTTGCCAGTGAATACAACAGAAACATTTTGTTTCTTATTTCTTCAGTACTTGGGAATATTCCTGTGTTAATTTTATATTTCTTTCTAACAAATTACAAACCTTTACATTTTTTATCTTAAAGCAATATGCAATTCCATAGGTGATAAGTCACAGGTCTGTAGGTCATAAATCTGGTTATGGCATCTCTGGATACTCTACTAAGTGTTCCACAAGACTGAAATCAAAATATTGGTAGAGTTTCAGTCTCATCTTAGGTCCTGGGCCCTCCTCCAAGGTTATTCATGTTGAAGAACGGGGTTCCCTGGATCTTGCTGCCTATTGACCAGAGTTCGCTGTCTGCACCTGGATGATACATTCATGTCCTAGCCATTGGACCTTTCTCACAACATAGTAGCTTTCTTCTTCAAAGCCAGCAGGGGAATCTTCCTCCAGTCTGAAAAAAATATTATATAAAACTAGAGGCCAAATGCATGAAATTCGTGTAAGAGGCTCTGCCCTTGCAGCCCTGGCTTTGTCCGGAAGGACATCCTGAAGGACATTAGGAAGGTTGTTTGACTATTCAGTCTAATTAACATATTACACTTTTATTATTATAGAAGGTTTACACCATCAGCTTTCCCATTAGTTCTTCTAATCAGGAATATGAGAGACTAACCCATCGTATTCACAAGTCCTGCCCACACTCAAGGGGAGGAAATCCTAGGCATTTACACCACTGGAATCTTGGGGGATATCTTAGAATTCTGCTTACCACATTTCCTCCTCTGCCATGTTCCCCTGATGCCATTTTTTGGTTCCTCTGACACCGTACTTTCATAGATTTTTTCTTTTTTCTTCAAACTTGTCTTCAAGTTACCATTTTTCATGACTTACCCATAAAATATTTGATATTGTCCATCTCTAAGGCCTAGTATCTAATCACCTAGTTGATTAAGTAAATTCATAATCTTTTATTTATTGTACATATTCTAGCTTCAGTTTCTGAAAATTCCGTTCAGAGAGTACATTTGATCTATATTGAACCATACTCTAGATTCTACTGGAATTCTTCTTCAGAATTTTTCTTCGTCTTAATATTCACATCCTCTAAGCCAGGACTGTCCAATAAAACTTTTTATAATGATGTTTATGTTCTATAATTGTGCTGTTTAAATATTGTGGCTATTAACTACGTCTTCTGAGCCTTTGGAATGTGGTTAATGTGATTGAGAAACTGAATTTTTAATTTTGTTTAATTTTAATTAATTTAAGATTAAATAGCCACACATCACTAGTGGTTACACATTGTACAGTGAACATCTCAGTTTTTAAACAACAGACTTCTAAGGGCTGGAAATCACTGGAACTTGAGTTGCTGTAATTTTCAACTAAACTAAAATTTAAAATACATTTATCAAAATCTTCCTTTGCGTCCTCAGCATAGTGCTAACCTCTGTAAAATAAAGATGCAAAGCACTGAAAACCTTAGGTTCTATATTTAAGAAATTGTGTACTACAATTTGTGTACTTTCAAGAGTGCCATGTTTCTAAGAGGAATTTAAAATTACAGAACTTGCCCAGCTGCCATGGCTCAGTGGTTGAACGTCCACCTATGAACCAGGAGGTCACTGTTCAATTTGATCCCAGTGTGGGGGATGCAGGAGGCAGAGGATAAATGATTTTCTCTCAACATTGATATTTCTATGTTTCTCTTCCTCTCTGAAATCAATAAAACACACACATATGTATATACTTAAAAATAAAATAAAGTAAAATAAAATTACAGAACTTATTGCTAAAATCAAATATGTTTAAAAATCATCTTTTCATTTTCCATCCTGTCAATACTCTTTTTATCTACATGCATCAGAATTTGCTTTAGTAATGTCATGTTTTAAAATGTGTCAGTATTAGTATCATAGTTATCATCATCATCTGATTGCACTTTGCAGCATATTATTATTGAGTAAATTATGGAATGGACTTATAGCATAGGGTACACATTAAATGCAAAATTATCAACCAATATAAAGCTAAGAAATCTAACATTTACTTTTTAAATGTTCTGCTCTACATGCATAACATCAATGTGTCAAAAATGCCACATACATTGACAACATGAGCACATTTTTAAAGGTAATATCAGAATTCTTGAAAGCTGTAAAAATATTTTATTTACAGCTCTCAAGAGTTTAATTGTGAGAGAAAAACCTATTTGTATGTCATGAATGACTCTTATATGTACTATTATCAGAGTTGCATTTTTATAACTGTATTTAGGATAACTACATCTATATTTAAATGTGATGTTTATTATAAATGTGGATTTCAAGTGACTTTATAGAGTGATGATCATACAAACCCATTGACCAAAGATTAGTGATCTGAGTCTTAAAAATATGTATAGATTTGTTCTGTTCTTGGATTCCATAACACATTGACATGTTAGGTCTGGTAAGCGAAGTTCTGTAGTAAAGGAAGCTATTAAACTTCATAATACAACATGGCTTAAACTTATTTGGTTAAGAACACTTTTTGGTTCTCTAAATGATAGTAATATTTATAACTTGGAATTATTCTTTCACAAAAAATAATTTGGAATATGATATTCTAATGTTTTGTTGGTGTTTTTAGCCTTCTCATTTTGAATGAAAATATTTTCAAGTCTTTGAATTTGCTATTGAGGCTCATTGGCTCAGTTCTACCATTAATAGTAATTTCCTTAGCTTATTCTAGCCTCAATGATAGGCTTGGTCCTCTTGGCTTAAGATTTGCACTAATGCTTTCAGTGGTTCTCAACCTTCTGGCCTTTTAAATACAGTTCCTCATGTTGTGACCCAACCATAAAATTATTTTCGTTGCTACTTCATAACTGTAATGTTGCTACTGTTATGAATCGTAATGTAAATATCTGATATGCAGGATGGTCTCAGGCGACCCCTGTGAAAGGGTCGTTCGACCGCCAAAGGGATCTCGACCCACAGCTTGAGAACCGCTGCTTAAACAAAGGTTTCTCAGTATTACTATAGTAAAAGTTTCTGAATTCCAAGATAGATATTAAAGGCCAAGATTTTCCAAAGGTTAGAAGATTTAGTTTCTTTTGATTTTTAATAATATTTGTATGTGGATATTTGCTTAAGTAGATTTTCTTAATATATTAAAGCTTGTACTTTGATATAAAAGGCAGAGATTACATGTGTATATGAAACTATATATAGGGCTTCTCCCACTAATGTCACCAATGAAAATTTCTTATATAATGATCACATTATTTGTTCCCCTTAATTCCATCCTATTCATAGTAGTATAACACAAAGATATGAAGAAGGATCTTACGGTAAGTCAGACTGGGTATATTTAAATAATTTGAGGTTACAATGCTGAATGTCACAGGCAGATAACACATGAGCCTTTAAATTCTAAAGCATGGTTCCTCAGTAAGATAATGTCATATTATAAATATTCACATAATGAATAGCATATCATGATCTTCATTCTTAGCTGCTTACAACAAAAACTTTTCATTCAGAGAATGTCATGCACATTTTAGGAGGAAGATTAATAAATTCCATCATATGAAGCCTTTTTTTTTTTGGAAATGAGGTTGAAGAGCTGCCTAGATTTTTATTGCAAAGTGAAATGGCTTGCCTGTTTATTGGGACAAAAATCAAAACAGTGATACAGTGTCTGTCATGCTCTAACTGAAAATACATGTGGCTAAATAACGAACAACATAGATTTTATAGTTGTGCTTAATAATCACTGTTTAATAAAAAGTAATGGCTTTTTCTTGGTGATAGTCTTTTCTGCTATATCTAAAACAAAACAAAGCAAAATCACTCTAGAAGTATCCATCAAAAGGAAAAATGCTAACCTCTGGCACTTGATTTTTTGTGAGGATTATTTTCTTTATTAAGTTTATTGGTGTGACATTGGTTAATAAGATTATATAAGTGTCAAGTGTGTATTTCTGATACATGATCTGTATATTGCATTGTATGCTCACCACAGAAAGTCAATTCATGTTACATCACCACTTATTTGACTCCTTTTACCCTTTACTACCCTCCCACTCTTTTCACTCTGGTAGCCACCATACTGTTGTCTGTATCTGTAAGTTTTTGTTTGTTTTTCTTATTTGTTCATTGTGGCTTTCAGTTTTATATCTTACATATGAGTGAAATCATATGGTTCTTAACTTTTTCTGTCTAATTTATTTCACTTAGCATCATATTCTCAAAGTCCATGCACTCTGTCACAAATGGCAGTATTTCTTTTCTTATGGCTGAGCAGTATTCCATTGTACATATGTATCACATCTTTTTTAAATGTTTATATTTCTTTTAGAGAAAAAATGTTGTATTATTGAATAAGCAGTAAACCAGATGGGACATACATCATAGATAATTCATGAAGATATTGCAAAGAAAGCAAGGAATTTTAACCTTTTTTATGCCAAGGAGACACAATCCATTATATACATGATAACTTGTACTCCAGTAAGAGGATATGATAAGACCTCTTAAATTTATCCAGTATTTGAGGGTGACCATTTGTGTTAGTTACTTAACTTCATCTAAAGGAGAAGCAACCTTCTCATATATTTTTGACAGGAAGTAGCTTTGCAACTTGGAGCCAGGCATCTACCCAAATTTGACTTCTACCTTCTCACAGAAACTTGGAGATAGGGGGGTTATCTCCCTGGATGTTTATCTTTCCTTTAATTTTTAAATCTTTATTGTTTAATGTATGACAATTGTCCCCCTTTTTCCCTAATGATGCCTTCTAGCCCACCCTCACTCCCCACCCCAGGCCTTCACCACCTTATTATCTGTGTCTATGAGTTATGCATATATGTATATAAATTCTTTGGTTGATCACTTCCCACTCTCCCACCCACTCCCACCCTCTCTCTGTGATTCAACAATCTATTCCATGCTTCTGTGTCTCTGGATCTATTTTTTCATCAGTTTATTTTGTTCATTGAATTCCACATATGAGTGAGATCATGTGATACTTGTCTTTCTCTGACTGGCTTTTTTAACATAGCCTAATACTCTCCAGGTCCCTGCATGCTGTCTCAAAGGGTAAGAGATACTTTCTTTTTTTTTACTGCTGCATAGTATTCCATGGTATAAATGCACCACATCTTTTTTATCCACTCATCTACTGATGGACACTTGGGCTGTTTCTAGATATTATCTATTGAAAATTGTGCTGCTATGAACATACGTTCTTTCTGATTGGTGTTTCGGGTTTCTTAGGATATATTCCTAGAAGAGGGATCACTGGGTCAAATGGCAGTTCCATGTTTAATTTTTTGAGGAAACTCCATACTGTTTTCCATAATGGCTGCACCAGTCTGCATTCCCACCAGCAGTGTACTAGGGTTCCCTTTTCTCCACATCTTTGCCAGCACTTGTCATTTGTAAATTTGGTGATGGTAGTCATTCAGACAGGTATGAGGTGATATCTCATTGTTGTTTTAATTTGTACCACATTTTTTTGTATCTAACCATCTATTAAAGGACACTCAGTTGTTTCCATGTTTTGGCCACTATAAATAATGTTGCAATGAACATAAAGGTGCATATGTCTTTGCAAATAAATGGTTTCAAATGTTTTGAGTAGATACCCAAAAAGGGGTTGCTGAATCTAATGATAAATCTATTCGGCACTTTTTTGAAGAATTACCAGACTGTTTTCCATAGTGGTTGTACCAGTCTACATTCCCACTGACAGTGAATGCGGATTCCTTCTTCTTCACAACCTCTCCAACACTTGTTATTACTTGCCTTATTGATAATAGCCATTCTAACAGGTGTGAGGCAGTAGGTATCTCATTGTAGTTTTGATCTGCTTTTCCTTAATAACTAGTGAAGTTTAGCATTAAGAGAATTGTTAATACATCAAAATTGGTCCTAATACTAACTAATTTTCCTCTTTTCTTTCCCCTTTCTTACCATTGGTCTAGCCCCATGGTCGGCAAACTGCAGCTCGCGAGCCACATGCGGCTCTTTGGCTCCTTGAGTGTGGCTCTTCCTAAGCCTTAGGAGTACCCTAACTAAGTTAATAACAATGTACCTATATAGTTTAAGTTTAAAAAATTTGGCTCTCAAAAGAAATTTCAATCATTGTACTGTTGATATTTGGCTCTGTTGACTAATGAGTTTGCCGACCACTGGTAGCCAGGTCAGTCTGAATTATCTTTTACATTCCCAACATAGGTTTATTCAAAATTCTACTAGGATACTTGCAAATTCATTTCCACGTCTTTCTTTTTTATATATATTTTTATTGATTTAAGAGAGGAAGAAAGAGAGAGAGAGAGATAGAAACATCAATGATGAGAGATAATTATTGATTGGCTGTCTTCTGCACGCGCCACACGGGAGCTCGAGCCCACAACCCAGGCATGTGCCCTGACCAGGAAAGGAACCACTGAGCCATGCCAGCCGGGCTCTTTCCTTTCTTAATTCATTTGCTGCAAAGTAAAATACAACATTTGGTCTAATTTTATTTGTAATAAAAGTAAAAGTTTGATTTGAAATATTTTTAGTAGCTTTACATCAAAATGTTGCTAAATATTTCATGAGATTATATAACAATCACTGTGTCTATGCTGAAGTTCTAAGGATAGTATTTTTAAAAATAGATATATCATTATGCTTACATTCTGCATATATTCTAAATGTATCCCTTTCCCTCTCATTATCCTTACCTAGTCTCTGTGGTACATGCTTCTAGATGAAAGCTGACATCTTACCTTAGCCATGTGGTCTTTTCTCCTATTTGAAGGGTTTTTACCTTTATAATGATGAAGTGTTAGATTTTTTAAAATATATTTTGTGGATGTCAGTTACCATGTTAATAGATCATAAGTGTTCCAGATACTGCATTCAGGGAAGCATTGATCTATATAGTGTTGATGTGTGATGAAATTTGGCAATAAATTATTTTCAAAATCTCATTAACTTAATCTTAAAGAGGAAATATACAAAGCTTTAACTAAGGGAAATAACTCATTATATCATACACTAGAGCAGCGGTTTTCAACCTGTGGGTCGCGACGCCTTTGGGGGTCGAACGACCCTTTCACAGGGGCCGCCTAAGACCATCAGAAAACACAAATATAATTACATATTGTTTT
Organism: Myotis yumanensis; assembly: GCF_028538775.1. NCBI lineage: Eukaryota > Metazoa > Chordata > Mammalia > Chiroptera > Vespertilionidae > Myotis > Myotis yumanensis. The sequence goes on along the minus strand of NW_027223752.1, from coordinate 221,108,745 downwards.
TGTGATTAATCACTATGCTTTAATTATGTTCAGTTTGTAACAATGAAATTGGGGGTCACCACAACATGAGGAACTGTATTAAAGGGTCGCAGCATGAGGAAGGTTGAGAACCACTGCACTAGAGGCCCGGTTCACAGATTTGTGCACTGGTGGGGGCATGGCCAGCCAGCCAAGTGGCTGTTGATCTGCCCTCTTAGTGGCTGCTCCTGCTGTGGGAGCAGCTGCTCACCCTGGTCAGTCAAGCAGCGCTCCCACTGTGGGAGCACACTGACCACCAGGGGGCAGCTCCTGGGTTGAGTGTCTTCCCCCTGGTGGTCAGTGAGGGGTCACAGCGACTGGTCAACCGGTAGTTCCGGTCATTTTGCCATTTGGTCCTGAGCTTTTATACATATAGATGTGTGTGTGTATTAATAGCAACATATTTATCACTACTGTAATAGTAGTTACGGATTTATGTTAATAAAATTACACAATATTAGCAGCAAGGAAGCTATACTTATGTATTTCTTTATTTAATCTTTGGTTTTAGGATATTTGGAGGAAAGGTCTGGCATTATTATATAAACCAAGTCTGCCCAGGATTTCTTTACCTTTGTCAATTTCAAGTCTTTTAATAAATAATTGTATATATCCACAATTTCATCTTCCATTAACTAGTGATTTATTCGTCTGTTTACAGAATGGCACCCAATCTCCTGGGAAACTTTTTAGTCTTAGGTTGACATGTACTCTTAGTGAACTATATTGAGCAGAGATTTTGAGGTATTAATTGACACCTGAAAGGTGATCCATCATCTAAAGAAAATTTGACTAAGTCCAGATAACACATTAGAAATGGAATGCATTTCCTATGTCTAACACAAATGTCTGCTTTACTGACTAAGCAACAGAGAGATAAAGGTAAAGTTTGTAAAAAAAAATGATACTGGAAATTATTTTCTCTTTCTTGCTCATTCCAATTTAATATGCTATTGTTGTGTAATTATTTATTGATAGCAGTTTATATTTTTAAATTTACAAGATCTTCTAAGGCCAAGTTATTTAAAACTGTATTGCAAGTATCAATACAGTGCCTTAAAAATGCTGACTAATTTTTCCACTTGTAAAACAATATTTTTCATATTTATTACTGGTGCTATATTAGCACTCTGTGTGCTGTTAGCTACTAACTTAGCCAACAAATAAAAATATTTTGGGAGACATATAATGCAATAGCATTATAACTTTGCATTAAAGCTAATATAACTACTTTTATTATAATACTAGAGGTCTGATACACAAAATCTGTGCAAGAGTAGGCCTTCTTTCCCCCAGCTGCTGACACCAGCTTCCCTTTGGCATCCGGGACCCGGGCTTCCCTTGCAGAGGTAGGCCCTGCCCACAAGCTGCAGCCCACCAGCTGGTGGCCTGGGCCTCCCTCTGCAGGGCAATCATGGGATGATGGCAGGGCCCTGACCAATCACATCACACCCGCCTTGGCTGGCCTGGTGGCAGTGGGTGTCATAGTGTGGTCCCGGATGGTCATCTGGATGGTCATCAGGGTGGTCATTCTGCTGTTCAGTCATCTGGTCTAATTAGCATATTATGCTTTTATTATTATAGATAACTATTTTTCAGTTATTATTTTTATAAGGTGTTTATGAGATTGTATTTTCAATTGTATGAAAAAATAACCAAGTCTCGAGAAATATTAATCTAGGATGGAAGAACAATCTTACATATGTGAAATAATTTTCATAGAACTTTTTCTTGTGTCCATTTAAAAATAATAGGAAGAACTCTCTGTTCCTTAAATTTCTAGGCAAGTAACAGATATGAGAGATGAGGTTTGGAGCCAAACCAAAGTTAAAGAAAGATAGATGTGAAAATACCACTCAAGCACTCTAGTTATTTGACTACAGCAATTTTGTGGGTCTCTGTTTCATTATTAATAAAATAAGATACCATTTTTTCTGCAACACAGATGTATTATGAAATTTAATAAGGATATATATTACAGAAATATGTTCCATACAACTGTATAACAATTAAAAATATTGTGTTGTTAGACTTGGTATGACTCTTGCAGGTGGTATTTCCCAGTGCTTTAGCCTCCAAACCACACTCTGTTTCTAAATCGTTAATTGTCAATAATTTATTTCCAGGATTATAGACTTCATTGATCCATGTAATAATTAAGTTCAGATATCCAATAATCTGAGTATGTTTGGCTTTTATCTATCATCCCATTGACTAAACCACTATTTAGGATTTTTGTAAATCTTATGTAGCCAAAATTTTAATACTAACTTTCCTGTAAAATGTTGTTGAAGTTATCTGCTTTAATAAGCATTATATATATATATATTAAAATATATATATTAAAACCCTAATATGCAAATCAACTGAACAGTGGAACCAGTTGTGCACTGACCACCAGGGGTCAGATGCTCAACACAGGAGCTGCCCCCTGGTGGTCAGTGCACTCCCACAGAGGGAGGGCCACTCAGCCAGAAGGCAGGCTCATGGCTGGCAAGCGTAAACACAGTTTATTCTTGTATTATTTATTAACTAGAGGCCAGGTGCACAAAATTTGTGTATGGAGGGGGGGTTCCCTCAGCCCAGCCTGCGCCCTCTCCAGTTGAGAAACCCTTGGGGATGTCAGACTGCCGGTCAGACCAGCAGTCGGATAGCCCTCTCACAATCTGGGACTGCTGGCTCCTAACTGCTCACCTGCCTGCCTGCCTGATAATCTCTAAATTCCGTCCCCTGCCTGTCTAGTTGCCCCTAACTGCCTCTGCCTTGCCTGCCTGATTGCCCCTAATGACCCTCCCCTGCTGGCTTGGTTGCCTCCAACTGCCCTCCCCTGCTGGCATGGTTGGCCCCAACTGCCCTCCCCTGCAGGCCTGATCTCACCCCCAACTGCCCTCCTCTGCTGGCCAATTTGGTTCTGATTGGTCGGTTTCTATGCTAGTCAGCATCAAAAGCTCCACCTCCTAGGCAGCCATTGGTTCTTCACAGCACCCACATTTATTTCTGATTCATCAGTTCCTATGCCAGTCAGCATCTCCAGGCCTATCTCTGGGCCTGATCAGAGAGGTAGGGTTGAACAGCAGCCCCCTATGAGGCCTGGAGAGAAAGAAAACCTGGCCTTTTATATATTAGGACTAGAGGCCCGGTGCACAAAAATTTGTGCACTCGGGGGGAGGGGGGGATGGGGAGAGGGGTACTCCAGCCCGGCCTGTGCCCTCTCGCAGTCTGGGACCCCTCAGGAGATAACGACCTGCTGGCTTAGGCCTGCTCCCGGGTGGCAGAGGGCAGGCCCAATCCCTAAGTGCAGCCCCTGGTCAGGCTCAGAGCAGGGCCAATCAGGGGGTTGGGGTGCTGCCCCCTGTCACTCACAGAGCAGGGCCCATCAGGGGGATTGGGGCTCCGTACCCTGTCATGCACAGAGTAGGGCTGATCAGGGGGTTGAGGAGCTCCCCCCTGTCACTCACAGAGCAGGGCCAATCAGGGGGTTGGGGCGCTGCCCCCTGTCACTCACAGAGCATGGCCAATCAGGGGGTTGGGGCGCTGCACCCTGTCATACTCAGGGCAGGGCCAATGGGGAGGTTATGGTTCTACCCTGTCACACACAGAGCAAGGCCTGTGGAGGGGGGTTGGGGCACCACCCTTTATCACCCACAGAGCAGGGCCAATCAGGGGGTTGGGGCCCTGCCACTGTCACACTCAGGGCAGGGCTGATGGAGAGGTTATGGCTCTACCCTGTCACACACAGAGCAGGGCCCGTGGGGGGAGGTGGGGGTTGGGGCGCCGCACCCTGTCACACACAGAGCCACAGGGCGATCAGGGGATTGGGGAGCTCCCCCCTATCAGGCACAGAGCAGGGCTGATCAGGGGGTTGGGGCACCTTCTCCTGTCACGAACAGAGCAGGGCGGATAGGGAGGTTGTGGCCCAGCCCCCTGTCTCACACAGAGCCGCAGGGCAATCAGGGGGTTTGGGCGCTGCCTCCTGTCACGCTGATCCCGGTGCCGGGAGGCATATTACCCTTTTACTATATAGGATAGAGGCCTGGTGCACGGGTGGGGGCTGGCTGGTTTGCCCTGAAGGGTGTCCTGGATCAGGGTGGGGTCCCCACTGGGGTGCCTGGCCAGGCTGGCTGAGGGGCTGAGGGCTGTTTTCCGGCTGGCAGGTGACTAAAAGCTCCCAACCGCTCCTTGTTTTCTTTTTTTTTTTTTTTTTTATTCTGGGCCAGCTTTGCCTCACTGCTGAAAACATCGATACAATGTTGCGGTCTGGGGCTGACTGAAAGCCAGTTTCTGGGTTTTGTTTAGCTTCTTATTTGCAACATAGTACATAGTTGCTTAGAGTTGCAGCTGAGAGGCCGGCAAGTTAGGCAGGGAACGTTGGAGTCTGCAGTCACTGGAGCAAGCAAGCCTCCCTGCTCGCTTCAGTGCATGGCTGCCGGCCGCCATCTTGGCTGACAGTTAATTTGCATAAGGATACACTGATTAGCCAATGGGAAGGGTAGCGGTCGTACGCTAATTACCATGTTTCTCTTTTATTAGTGTAGATTATTGTATTATTTTTCAAGTGAATAGCTATAAACCTACTTTGCCCCATTCTGTATACACTGAGTGACCAGATCATTATGACCACCCCATCAGTACTTTGTTAGGACACCTTTGGCCTTCAATACTGTGGCAATTCTTCTTGGCATTGACTCCAAGAGATGTTGAAAGGTGATGCGAGGAATCTGACACCATACTGATGAATAGCACTGTCCAGTTCTGTAGGATTTGATGGTTGTGGAACCTGATGGCTCTTTTAACTTCATCCCATAAATGCTCATTTGGATTGAGCTCTGGTGATTGTGGGGGCCACCTAAGCAAGGTAAAATCTCCCTCATGTTCTTGAAACCACTGCTACACAATACGAGCACCGTGGCATGGCGCATTGTCTTGTTGAAAGAAGCCATCTCCATTGGGATACATCATCAACATGATAGGAGGAACTTGATCAACAACGATACTTAGGTATGTTGTGCTATTCAGACGTTGTTCCACATGAATTAAAGGGCCCAAATCATGCCAGGAAAACATGCCCCAAACCATAACACTGCCCCCACCAGCTTGAAGGGTTGAACTCCTGCATGTGGGGTGCATGCTTTCATACTGTTTCCCCAAAATTCTCACTCTGCCATCTGCATGATGCAACTGGAAACATGATTCATCGGACCACATGACTTTTTTCCAATGCCCAACTGTCCAATCCTTGTGTTCCTGTGCGGATTAGAGACGTTTTATCTTGGTAACTGCAGACAGCAAAGGTGTTCGAACAGGCCTTTGGCTTCTATGTCCCATACAATGCAGTGTACGGCTAATTTGCCTACAAACGGCAGGTGGTCATAATAATCTGACCACTCAGTGTATATCTATAGTATATACATAAAATGTAAGGAATTGTCAAGTTTTCTTTGAAAAAAAGATCTAATAAAATATATCTAGATATTGTTGATCTATCTGAAAAGACAATATTAAAAAGAGAATATCTTATTATGGGACCAGTTACAAATTATTTCTCATCCTTTAGGTCTAAGATAGACTCATGTTGTACCGAATTTCAAGCTACAATGTATTGTAACATAGCAAGAGTCTAGGACCTCGAGTTCCACATAGTAACTTAATGAATATTTCACCAACTATCATTAATGGTCATGTGTCAAAATTTTCCAGAACACAAACGTTCATCTGTGGACTTATACTTGCCCTCTACAGTATCTTTAGAATATTGTAATACTATTGTAATTTTAAAATATTTTGCTTAGCAATTTTAATAGTAAATATCATATTAATGATTTTTAACTACAGGGAAGAGAAAAAGGTACAGTAATAGGAGTAAAATTTTGAGCATGATATGTAGTATGCATTCTGTGGCTTTTTTGGTTTTGTTTTCATTCTTTTTATACTGGAATACATTGCTTCTGTTGTGGAATAAAATTTGTAGTTTGCTTAGCAAAACAGAAAGCAATTCAACATAAATTGATGGGATATTGTAAAAAAAGAAAATTCTAGCTGGGTGAAACTTCAAGAACAACATATTACCCAAACTGGTATATGACCAAAACGCTAGGATTTAATGGCTCTATATCATTTTAGTGTTTGTTTTTTGTGAAAATTGCCTGAGGTTCTGTAGCTTTTCCTATTTCATATTTGAAATATGGCTCCATTCTCCATCAGATGAGGCAAAGGATGCAGAGTTATGTAATGAGCCATGCAATAAATGCAAAAAAAAAGTTCTCTGAGATTTAACAGAGACTCTCTTATTTGTTTATATAGAAGTTCTTTTACTGTAGGTAATGTTATTGAATGAAGACAGAGTGAGTCTCGGAGGATTTTCCTTAATATGATAGGGCAGTTTTTGCAATTTCCTAAGCAAAAAACACAAGGTTACTTTAATCTTTATTTCTGTTTTTTTAGTAAGAATGAAATCTATCCTATAAAATTACACTCTAAATTGCTAGATATAGCAATGGTTTTACTTCAGTGCTCTCAGAACCACCATGTAGACCAAGCACTATGTATATACCATATAAAAGTACATAAACTCCCTCTCTCTCTCTCTACACACACATACACACACACACACACACAGCCTTGTGGGAGTCAGTGATGAGAGGAAAGATGAAGCTTAACATTAGTTCAGAGCTGGAGCTCTACAGTTTCATATATTTGACTCATTAGTTTAAGAAATTCAAGTGGCTCAGTAATTATTAATGGCTCACTGTTATCCATTTTACTTGAGGGTTTGTTGTGAACCTAGATTGGTTCTGAAGGGAGTATAATTCTAGATAATAAGAGGTTCAAGAGATAGAAAGTGAATCCTTTTGGTTCTAGAATAGAGTGGTACATGCCACAAGTGAGGTTGATTAGACATTTGAGTAAAGAAAGACACACAATGACTGCCTTGAAGTATTTCTTACTCCTTTTTAAAAGATAATAGCTCATGTAACAATATTTTTGTTTAATTTATATAAAACATAAGAAAAAGAGAGAAAGAAGAGGTCCACAAACTGTACAATGAATCTGGAGAAGGAAGGTATCCTATATAATAAAAGCATAATATGCTAAGTGTCTGGTCATCTGGTGACTGGTCGACTCTTCAACCAATTACAGTGTAATATGCTAATGGTATGCTAAGGCCGTTCCACCGCTGGCTATGACGGGCACTGACCACCAGGGGGAAGACAGTTGATAGGTCAACCAGTCGCTATGACGTGCACTGACCACCAGGGGGCAGACAGTCAACCAGTAGCTATGACATGCACTGACCACCAGGGGGCACAGGCACTCCAACTGGTATGTTAGCTTGCTGCAGGGGTCTGGCCAATCAGGACTAGGCCAGACAGGGCCAGACATGCCCTGGAGCCCTCCCCCTGTCCCTCCTGAGCCCGACTGTGAACTTGTGGGGTCCCTAGGCCTGGCCTGTGTCCTCTTGCAATCCAGGACCTCTTGGGGGATGTCAGAGAGCTGTTTTTAGTCCGATCCTGCAGGCCACTCCCCTTAGAAGGGCACCAGACACAGGGCTTATGGCTGGTGAGCACTGCTACAGCAGTGCAAGCCTCTCCCAAAGGGGACTGCTTGGATGTGAGCCTATAGCAGGCACAGTGGGGCCGGGATGAGCAGGAGAGGCAGGTAGCAGCTACAAGTGGCTTTGGACTGTGGATTTCGGCCCGAATTTGTGCACCAGGCCTCTAGTAGATACATAAATTAGACAATATCCTAAAGTTATGCAGCACCAAGGAGGAGAATGAGTGGTGTTTACTCCTTGCATAATGATAAATGTGTCAGTGAACTAAAAGCAATTCTATGAAACATTAAGTGATAATTTAAAGGCTAAATCTTTCTTATATCCTTTTGATAGATTCTTTCAGGTTAAGATGACTCTACCTGGACCTGTATGCAGTCTTCCTTTGTGTTTCTTCATGCAAATAACATTTCTGAAGCATCGAGGCTTCCATATTTGATACATGCTGAGTGGCCTGGAAGTCACTTTTGCTGAGCTCATCTTTAATGAACAGTTTCAACATAGCAATGTGGTTGAGAATATTAGTCTTAGATGTACCTGTATTGGAACCTTGCCTTGGATTTTTCTATTTATTGACTATATGACCTTCAGCAAATTATTTGACCACTGGAAACCATTGTTTCTACCAAAAAATGAAATCTTTAATATTTGTGTCCTTGATTTAAAATATTTTAAAATAAAATTAACCTATTGAGTAGAGCCCCGATTAGTACAAATTGTCAGTCAATTGCAATCATGAGGGCTATTGCTGTTTCTTTTTATTTTTATTCATTCTTCAGTTTCTTGTTTTAAAATTTCTTTAAATTTTTTTAAACATAAGCAAAGGTCTTTTTGATTAGATCTTCGATGATGAAATGTCATTACTGGGGGACTGACAGTTTACTGTGCAACCTAAGTTAGCTCTTTAATAACCGCAGTCATCCGCTACATCAGTTTTGTGTGGATATATAGCCTGGTTTCATGCTGAAGTGGAACCCAACTCATTCACAGTAAAAAAAAAAAAAAAAAAAAAAAAAGGGTGCTGTATAATGATCACCATTTATTTTATTTTGATTCAGAGGGAAGAACAGTATCCACCGAATCTCCACATGTATCCAGGCTTCCTTAACTTTAACCTTCCTGACTGTTTTTGCAGATTACAACCATAACAAAGGGGGCCTGGTATAAATAAGTGGAAACATATTCCCTTAAATCCTAGTGAAACAGTACTAAGAAAATCCAAAATCCAGACTATTATTCTACATGATGTCACCACATATTTTTTGAGCTTTCAAAACTTACACTATGATGCCCACTAACACTTTTATATGAGGACTATTAAATGCATTTGTTTTTCTTCTCCTTAAGTCTTTACAAGAAAATATTTTTTACATTCTATCAATACATTGTTTTCACTGCTTGGCCCCGTTGTTCATGTCTGTGGTGTGTGTTTGTGTTGTGTGTGTGTGGGAGACCTATTATTATCAAAAGGCCAGAAGCACTGAGGGATTGAATCGGTGACCTGAAGGTTAAATTCCACAGCAGTAATCACTAAGCTGTTCTCTATTATCGTTGCACTAAAAAGATTGGAACTGCTGACATCTGGAACCTCCCTGTCTAAAACCTTTCAGCCACTTGGAAAAAAAAAAAAAGCTTTTATTTAGGAAGTGAACAAAACTCTAGGTGTGTGTCACTTAAAGATCTGGAAATTTCCTGTAAGATAATCTGTTCAAAAATGGTCAGAACACGTTTGTACTGGAAAAAAAAGTTAAACCTCACTTTTTTTTGTTTTTTTTTTTTTACTTTTACACTCCTTTTCTTGACCTATATAAAGAATATAAATAGTGCATGCACAGAACAATTAAGTTTCACACTATGTTGAAAATTTTTCATAAAATAAACATCCTTTGCTGTAATTGTCACATCCCAACTCAAAATGACAAAAAGATGAAGTATATTAATTTATATGCATAAATTATAAAAAATGTATCTTTTTTATATGTATAAATAATTTAAATAAATTATCCCTGGTATCTTATTCATTTAATTTCTATAATGTTTTACTAAAAATAAACTGATTAAGTGGATTTGCAAGTACTAGGAAGTATAATTAGCAAACAATAAATATTCAGTCAAGAAATTTCACAATGCATTTCTCAGTTTTGGTTAAAATGCACTTAATTAAGAATTAATTCAGTATTTCACTATTAATATTCTATGTCATGAATTTTATCACATTTTAGAAAAATTATAAATTTACAGTAATAAGTTATAATTCTTCTGGAAGTACATTTTCTTTAGAATATAATTTTTCAGCTTTCAAAGGTTATTCTTTCTTTCCTCAAGGGAGGCTAGCAATATGCATATATTCTCACTCTTGTCCTGTGAAATAAGAGTAAATGACAGAAAACACCTAATGAAAACAACAAATAGCAGCTTCTTGCCCTTGATGAACATATTAGGGCTTTGTAAACCAAAAAAAATATAAAATAAATGAATGCATATATTACTTGGAACCACTAACAGAAACAAATAATTGGCAAATAGTAAGTAGAATATGACCAAATGGAGGAAATGAATCCAGCTATCTGCTATTTGTGAGCAGAATATTTAAATGATATGTGCAGGTTGGATCCTACTTATTTCTTTACTCATTTGTCTTTTATTTGTTTTTTTATTAATATATTTTAGTGGTTTTAGAGAAAGAGGAAGAGGGAGAGAGAGACAGAAACATCTATGAGAAAGAAGCATCATCGATTGGCTGCATCCTGCACATCCCCATTGGGGATCAAGTCCAAAACCTGGGCATGTGCCCTGGAATCAAACCAGTGACCTCCTGGTGAATAGGTCAATGCTCAACAACTGAGCACACTGAATGGGCTACTAATTTTTTTTTTTTTATTGAATAGTATTACATGGAGGTTTGCACAGGGTCCACAAATATCACTTTTGCTCTAAAAGGGTTTACAGCAAAGAGTTAAAGAATGTTCATTTAATTTGGTCCTAAAAGATCAGTTTAATTCTTGGTTTTGCTACTTAATCATTTATGATCTACCAAAGTGAGCAATCCTCTGAGTCAGAACTAATAAGACTAGTCTAGCAACCCCTTCCTGGTGGGGTCGTTGTAGATCTAGAATGAGCGGTTTATGAAAGGTTCTTATAAATGGAAGCATTCTGTGTACTTAGAGCGATTATTTTTCTTGACATGAACAATTACATGATAAAGTACAATGCTTTAAAAGAGACATAGTAAACATGCAATGTGGAGAGAGTTAGAGAGGCGAACGCTCTCCCATCAAAGAAGACAAGTGAATTCTCCCTGGAGAAGGAGCATTTGAGCTGTGCCCTGAAGGATTGCTATTTACATTTAGCTTCAGAGAATGACCACCATTAGGAAGATCATTCTGGAAGGAAGTTATTCAAATGGAATTTTGAATGAGATAAAGAATGATGGCCTATTTCATATAAGAAGTATAAAATTAGATTTGAAATAATATCATATTCAAAGGGCTCAGAGAGAATCTAGCACATCCTGGGTGGGGAATGGCATAAAAATGTGCATGGTTGCATATAAAGGAGCCTTATACTACATCTTTAGAAGGAAGTTGAGACTGAAAAAAATATATAGAAATGTATTCACACTACTTCAGAAGTTTTTTTTTTTCTATTTATCCCTATTGAGCAATTTGACAAGCATTTGGGGAAAAATCAAAGGTAATAATAGAGCAAAATATAATATTCATCATTTTCTTTACTAGAGATATTTAGGAGTTTCAGCATAGCTGGGGAATGTTTTATGAGTATAATGAATGAGGAAATTCATGAATTCTCTAGTGTGTACATGAGACAAAGAAGAGCAAGGCTCCAAAGAGGAAGAAAGGAAACAGGCATCAGGTAAATGTAGACCTTTGCATCCTTTTCTTCAGGAAACAATAGATGATCCTGGTGTTGCCTGTTCTATTTGATTCTTTCATAACACGTATCCTCCGTCCTCATTAAACTTTTTCTGCTGTTAGAATTAGAAGGCGTGGGTTGCACATTACCCTAGGCACAATTAGAGGCGTGGATGCTTGTCAGTATCCTTCATGTATTAATACTTACCTCACTCAAACTCAGTTATTTACTTTAAGCTGCCACTACCTCAGTAGAAAAAAAGATTATATCATATGCCTGGCTCAACATGAATAATAATCACTCTAACCATTAAAAATACCCAGGCCCTGCCACTAATGTACTACCAGCAATAGGTGGCAGAAAGGTTGAAAAATGATTCATAACATAAAATAGCATAAAGAAAATTATATAGATGCACATATATTTATATAAATATGGAATTTCTCCACACCTCTTAGTAGCATCCATATGACATGAGATGCAATTTAATCCACACAACAAATCTAGAAAAACATTCAGAATGTTTAAGTATCAAGCCAAAAGTAACACAGCTACCAAGAGGTAATGATGGCATTTCTCCCTTTTTATCTTGGGTACGTCTTTTGAAGGTATATTTCCATGCATTGTGGTTTAGGCTAGAAATTCATCACAGCAGAGAGATTAGGGCTTAATTACAGACACATGTGGTGACTTCCATCCACCAGACCACAGGGGCTCTCATCGTTTAAATAGGGTTGTAGAAAAAAGTGATCTCATTTTCTTATTTTGCCTCTAGAAACACTTTAGAGCCATTTTCATTTCGTGTTAGGAGATTTTTGTGTTTTTTCCCCTACTTATGGTGTTTCTGTACTGTGACAAGTGCTGACTTCTATCACAATTTCCACTTCAAATACCCCAAGATATGATTTTTTAAAAGTAACACCCCTCATTTGTTTTGGAATACTGCATCGCCAAAACAAACACTAATGAATTAAGAAGGGACAATGTGATGGATGGCAATTGTCTCTAAGTAAGAGTCTTAGAGCTTAATGCGATTACATAAATGCTCATCTTAGGACATCCTGTATTCTGAATTTTTAAACACCTGCAATAAATGGTCAATTACTTTGGTGACAGTAACACCAAGGAGCAACTGGGAGCGAAGGGGGACTGTGGTTCCTTCAACAGAACTTTGCCTCCAAGCTGGAAGTCAAGGCAGCAGTCTTGCCCTTTTTACAATTTTGCAATTAATCCTGTGCTAATCGACTTAGTAAGAAATGTGTTGGCTGTCTAACTCATTTAGAATGATCTTGCCAGCTCTGCCTGAACCCAGAGTGCTCTTCCCCATCCCATACATGCTTGCTAAATCAATAAGTTAGTCAGCATAGCCTTGCGGATGACATCATTGTGACAGTTTTCCCCATGTCGTTTTAGACAGACAATTAAAATCTCAGGAGATCAATTGGTTTAAGAATGCTGGAGACTGGCGAGTTCATTTTTAGAAGCAATTCCTTTATTTTTCTGCCTCTGATTGTATTTGACTTTTAAAAACAGCCAAAGTCTATTGAGTGCCTGATAATGAGGGGATGTTTGCTGATTGCACACAAAAGATACTGGTTTTGTCTCTGTTTTTTTTTTTTTTTTTTTTTTTTTGTGGGTAGCACAGTACTGTTTATCTCTATATGCACCCCTGAAATTGGAGAATTTTCTATTTCACCCAAATAATCACTGATGGTGGCAGGCAATTACATGATAGCAGGTTTTCCTGAGTGAAGTCTAGGAATGCTAAACCTTACCTACTGGCTTGCTGAGTGATTCACCTGGAAGGGCCATTTTATTTGATGTTCTGCAACCCAGAGCTTTGAAATGGCTACAATTCCCAGCGAGCCTCATGTCACCAGGAATCTGCCTTTCGTGGCAGTAGTAGGCTGACTCTTATGTTAAATCTCTCTCTCTCTCCAAATTTATTTTAAGAGAGAAGAAACATGATTGAGCTCAGAAGAAATGCACTTACAAGCATAATTTTATCTACTTATCACATCTATATATTTCAAGAAAGTTATGTCAGATAACATGACTAAAACCAATGTTAAAATAACTTATTGTGAGTAGGTTGATTTTGATAAGGGATAAATAATATCAAAATTGACAACATAAATATGTCTTGCTTTAATGTTTCTATCTGGGGTGCACACTAGAGGTGTCTTTGTTTACAACAACAGCTTCATTTTCATACACAATTATAAGGAGCTACTTTGTATTTTAAAGTGGTGAAAGGAATCGATTAACCCAAAGAGAAATGAGAGTCCCTTTTTGAAAAAGAGTTAAGCATTTCCCAAAGTAATTTATGATAGATGCATTTTAAAAGACCAAATCATTTACTTAATTAAGCACACTATTGCACTTGCTGCTGAGGGTTAAGTAATGCTTTTTGTCTTTCTTAAACATAAAATCTGGTATAGAAACAACATTTACACAAGACTGCCAAAAACAAACATAAAACTAACTTAATTAACCTGATTGAGTTCACTCTAGTTTGAGTTGGACAGGGAAGGCCTATTAGGTGATGGATAAAATAGGCATGTCCCAGTAGAAATCCACAGGCTAAATCTAGCATGAAAATTGTTTTAAAATATCAGTACTGTGTGTATACACTACATGTATACACACACATACATGCATGAAATGGGCTCATCAGATCAGGTAGAAAATCTAAATTTGGATCCTCTTTCCTGGTTTATTGTGGCCCTCGAATAGTGTAGGATCAATGCTCCCAAACACTGATTTCCTAAATCTCCTACCTACAGTCAGGCCATATCTCATCTGTAGGCCAATAGTTAGTTCTCTCTCGGTTTTTGTTTTTGTTTCATATTGTGCCATTAAGAAATAATTTAATAATTATTATTTTTTTTTAATATATTTTATTGATTTTTTACAGAGAGGAAAGGAGAGGGATAGAGAGTTAGAAACATCGATGATAGAGAAACATCAATCAGCCGCCTCCTGCACACCTCCCACTGGGGGTGCGCCCACAACCAAGGTACATGCCCTTGACCGGAATCGAACCCGGGACCTTTCAGTCCGCAGGCCGACGCTCTATCCACTGAGCCAAACCGGTTTCGGCAATAATTATTAATATTATTAAAATCTAACTTGCGGTAAAATGTGACTTCCAATATTGGCAAGACCAATTTAGGGAAGCTACTGGTCATTTAGGCTGTAAATCTGTAGCAGGATCTCACGGTCCGTGTCAGGTTGGTTTAGATGAGAAGAAGCTTGGGCAGTGAATAAAGAAAATGGACTCAGGAACCAGAGGGCCTGGATGGGAATATGAGTTCTATCTCATGCTAGATTTGTGACCTTGAAAAATGTAGTTTCATTCTTTCTTATACACAATGGGGATACGAATAGTAGCTCTGACAGGTTTGTTCTAAGTTTAAATGGGTTGATATTGCAAAAAGAGTTTGTGTAGAGTCTAGATTAACTGTCGATCTGACTCATGTCTCAGAACCCTTTATGTCTATGCTAGAGGCCCAATGCACAAAATTCATGTGAGGGACTCAGCTTGGGCAGCCCCGGCCAGCCCTCGCAGCCCCACTTTCGTCCAGAAGGTCGTCCGGAAGGATGCCTGGAAGGTCATTTGGCTGTTCAATCTAATTAGCATATTAGCTCTTTATTATAAAGATGGATGTTATGAATTTCCTAAAAAGGGATGGAGTGTGCACTAGTTCTTAAACTTGGTTGTGCATGTAGTGTAGTTTTGCATTTCTAGGTCATGAATCATAAGTGCTCTATTATACAAGTTTAGAAACAGTAGGAGAGGGAATACCAAAGTTTGCTTCTTGGTTTTCTTCCAAAGTTGACATTCTAGAAATATGTGAGAAGACAACAAAAAGTAACAAAGGAGACAACTCTAAGGCAATGTAATCAAATAAGTTGCAACAGATGGTGCCAGATGCTATAACTTTCAGCACTAGTACCAATTTTCTATTTCTAACTTGTGTGCTTTAAAAAAAATGAATTAAAAGCTCTTGACACCAAGAGTTTTATAGCAGACTTGCTTATAAGGTCCAATGATCAGAATATCCAATAGGACATTATCTCAGACAAGTTAAAGCTTCTACTTATTTGGTCACCACAGTCTCCACAATCAACTGTGTTTCCCTTGCATATTCACTTGATACAAAGCAGGGTAAAGCATGAGTGTTTAATGAATGGTTAATATTTACTAATAGAGTTCACTGTGTACACATTATATATCTTGTCCTACCAGTAAAAAAGCAATCATTAAAGGGCACAGATATTATGAGCAGTGAGGCACATATGAAGGGGAAGTGTTTCCTAACATGAGTTTATTCCATGACAACTTGGTTGAGGCAGCACTAATATGGAATCTCAGTTTTGAAGACACAGGGAAAGTTCAATGGATAACAGATGAGCTGAGTTTTGAGGAGGCAGAGGGGAGGTACAATTTAGGTAGGCGGAATGTAGAAGAGAATTGGGTGCTTTGAAGAGAAGAAAATTACAAAGGTGAAAAAAGTAAAAGGTGTGGAAAAATATTAGTAGACAGCTTGTCCCGAAGTGCAATGTTAGTGAGTGTAGACTTGAAGATTAATTTGGTGCCATAAAAAGGGTCAGAGTACTAGTTCAGCCTCAGCATTTATTTGTTTGCTATACATTTAGAGTTTTGAGCACCTGTTGTGTGAAGGGTACTATGCTAGAAATCTTATAAATACACTCATCAGGTATTTGAAATGCAAATATGTTTTGGTTGTTGTTTGCACAGCCCCTAAAAACACAAACAATTCACAGCAATTTACTTTGGAAGAATCAGACTCATTATTTCTACTGTATTTCAGGTCATTATTCTCTAACATTCTAATTAGTTTTGATATATGAATGTGAGAAACATTAAAATACAAAAAAAATGTAAAAGTAAGTCAAGATGAACATATATTTTATTTAGAAACCTATGGTTAAGGTTTCAGTGACATGTAATCTTTGCTCTTCATCAATGTCAACTTCATTTTCTTCATGTTCTCTGGTGACAACAGTCATATTTCATGGTTACACTGACCTTTGGAACGCTGTGTGTTCACCAGGCATTACAATGAAAGTGAGAATGTTTTACTTTTTGAGATTGGTACCAGGGTCTCAATTTGTTGGTTACTTTTTCATAGGGTGCCAAAAAACTTACATGGTGACAAAGGGGGAAAGAATTCTTTCATGTGTTAACTTTGTTCTCCTCTGTTCTTTTTCTCTCTTACTAGTAATTTAGATACTATTAGTAACATAGTTATTATTCCATTTTGGGTAATGGGATTCAGAGATAACTTAAAATATGCTTTATTTGAGTTCTATTATCAGAAAAACTCTATTTCTATGTTGCATGTTTCTGCCAATGCTTCTCAGTAGTCACATTATCATTCAGAATATCTGATTATGTTTTTTTCTCCTGGGACACATATATAGGCAGAGTAAGTTAAGAGATATAGTTCTCCCTCCCCTGATAATTGGAAAGGCATATTTGTTAGATCCAGTGGAAACATAAGCCTTGGTAATATTAGGAAAGGAGATTTCATATTGATAAAAAAATAATACCACATTCCTTTTGAAAATGGTGTGCAGAGAAAAAAATGTAGAAGAAAATAAAAGCTATCATTTATATTGGTAGGGGATACACATAAGTTTCTGTTAATAAATTGGCACATGGTAGTTTTTCCTAAACATTATTTTATAATGTCTAAGTGCCATTACCGATGGTCAAATAAGTTGTGACTTTATCTGACAGTCCGTGGATCTGCTGAGCGTTGCTCTGTCTGTGGCTGGTGAGTAGTCACTCAAAGACCCTGTCTCTTGGGTTATTGAAATTTATGCTCTTCTAGCAAAGAGAGTGTTTTCAGTGCAAAGCTGAGAACGACTGGCTTTCATGGGCCATCCTTCATTTCTATATCTAATGTAGGAACTGAAAATGATTTTAAGAGTACAGATAAGAAAATTAGGTGCTGGTTAAGTTTATAGTAACCTAAACTTTGTCATTAACCAGATTCATGACCTCGGAAATATACTTTAACCACACTGAACTTTGGTGTCCTTATTTATACCTCAAATACATCATAAAAAATATAATTTTAAAATCTAAGATTTACATGTCATGTCTGTTGTAGACTGTACTAGAATTAAAGAACCAATCAATGTAATGTCATTGGGAGCACAGAGAATCACAGTAGCCCCTGTAACACGTGTTTTTCTGGAAATGAATTGGTGTGCACCATTTGGATTATTATTAGGGCAAAGACACTGATTCTAGGGCTTCAGTCTACCTTGTCCAGAAATCTTAAGGCTCCCAAAGACGTCACCAAAGGAGCCATTGCTTGGTGTGTATGAATCTCAGGTTAGAGCAAACACTAGATTCTGAAGCAAACCCTGGAAAGGCTGAGAGGATAATTATTTTCTCTATGCATTTTCATTTCCTAAGGCACACAGAACAAATGGAAATCGTAATTCATTGTCAGAGAAATATAAACAAGAATTAAATGAAAATTAAGGAGTCATGTTGTTCTTTTTTAAAAAAAAAAAACCATGTACAATACACTTTCCACTTATAGAGAAGATTTCTACTTGAATTAAGGTGCTATGCCTCTGTGTAATAATAATAATAATGAAAAAAATAATGTAAGGAAGGAAGGAGAGAAAGAGGGGGAGAGCCAGACTAGAAAAAGAGAGAGATTACGCATTTAATCTGCTTAAAATAAGTCTTATTTGAAATTTCTTACCCTGCATATTAATATAAAGTTGGTCTCTCCTTTTAAAAATACTAAAATTTTATTTTATACATATAATTTAAAATGAATACAATCATATTTTACCTTCCAGTAAATATTTGCTTAAGCAAAATATATCCACTAAGCTATATTTGCTCTGCTGTACTCAGAACACTGTAAACAGCAGAGTGCTGTAATATTCAAAGATTATTGTGGCGTGTTGCATTTTACATTCCCAAGATAGTATTTTTCCCCACAAATGCCCTTTTTAAGCACAGTATGTACTCTGAGGGCCCCTGTAAGAATTTAAATGAGCATTCTTCAGAAGAAATAGTGTTACAGAGTCTTAACATTTAAACCTCTACTAATCCCTGAATAACACCAAATATCTTTTCTTTTGAATCAGGATACTGTATTATGCTCAAAGAAAGGAAAAGAAAAAAAAAGAGCCAGTAGCTTGGATGGCATAAATATAAAGCATTTGGGTAATTATAGATTTCTAGTCATGTCACCACAACAGTTAGTCCCATTGTAAGTTTTTTGTTATAAACTTTGATTTTTCTATGGCATATAAAATGAAAACTACTTTTTTTTTCAAGTAGGCTAGAAATAGTCATAAAGCAACTTTGTTTATAAGAAATGTATAATTAATTTCTACCTTTTTGGGGGGAGGATACTATTTCTTAAAATTATTTTTAGCCATTTAATAAAAATGAATTACTAAGGATTTAATACCTTGCAGTGTTAACCTTTCCCATAACCCAAAATAGATATATTTTTAAGAACAAACCAATGCAAAAATTTGAATATGCTTTTATTTTATAAACCTCATTTGAAACTTCTTATTTCTTTTAAAATATATGTTTATTGATTTCAGAGAGAGGGAGAGTAAGAGAAACATCAATGATGAGAGAAAATCATTGATTTGCTGCTTCCTGCATGCCCCTCTACTAGGGATAGAGCCCGCAACCCGGGCATGTGCCCTTGACCAGAATCAAACTAGGACCCTTCAGTCTGTAGGCTGCTGCTCTATCCACTGAGCCAAACTGGCTAGGGCAGAACTTCTTATTTTTTAACACATAGTAAATATTTACTTCATTAACTATTTTTGAAGTTAGCTATTCAGAATCTGACTTCAATGCAGTTTCCCCTACTTAATATAGTATGGTCCAGAGGGAACTGCTCCCATCAATATTTTAATTTCATTTTTTGTTGTGGATATACCTTGAGATTTGATGAAATAGCAAGAAACAATTCATATATTTATGTTTCATTTGTTTCAATGTCATCATACTTGATATGCAACTGACAAGGTATAATGTTACCATGCAGAAATACACAACCTCATGGAATCATAATGTGATAGGAACAGAAAATATGGGCCGCAATTTCTCTATTCGGCAATGACACCATCATCAAGATGAAATTCAAAGTGAATGCTATAACCAGAGCTGAAGTTTTACAATGCTTCCTGAAGTGAATGTCACAATACTGATATATGCAACCCATACTACTCACATGTAAATTAGCATATGGGGAGTATATGTGAATCACTGGTTCTGACATTTATTTCATGATGTTCTATAAAATCTTTCAACTCTGCTTTTTGTTCTTTATAATTTCTCTCAAATGAACAAATCTTTTTTCCATTATAGGGAAAAGTTCCATTAAAAAGACTGACACACTGGATATTCACGTATTTGAAGAATTCTTAAAATAATGTCCCTATTTTTATTTGCATAATTCTATATCTATTTAAATAATTTGACTATTTAAATAAATTGAACTTTTGACTATCACTTTTAACTCCCTTTGTTATTTCAAGATATAATATTGTGTCACTTTTTTGTTCTTTAGTCTCAGTCAAAATCCCTTCTCAAGAAGAAATATTCATTATTTGTTTTGACCTTAAAAATTAACCATTCCACCATTTCCTACACATTAATTGCTTACATTTTATTCAATTCATTAAAGTTATATTCCAAAAGAGTTTTGTGTCCTACTTCTACACCTGGCACCTTATGTTATAAGACAAAGAAGGCTTATGCAGAGGGGCAAAGCATCCCTTCTCTCAGGGATATTGAGATCCTTTATAAGAAATTATACAGATATTAAAATAATAAAAAAACACAAGAAAGAACATCATAGTTTTCTATGATTATTATGGTGAATTGAGGCATGAAAGCAGTTATTATAGAATAACTTGAAAAATGAATAGTATTTTGACTATGTGTTCCTTTGGTTCTAAAATATGAGGAAAATGTCATCATGGTAGTAATGTTCTGTAAAAAATACTGTCAATAAGAGGATAAATAATGTATAATAGTTTATACCAGGTATATGTGAACAACTTTAAAAATAAATCTTAGATGATATAGACTTACATAAAATGACTCATGTAACAGATTCAGTTACCCTTAATACCTCAGGGCATTTTGTTACACAGACCTTATAGTATACATGGTGTGCCATATTTTTGGAGTAACTAGCTGATTTTCAGAAGGGTGTGAGTTAGATTAAAATCTTTTTTTTTTTTTTTTTTTTTTTAGGTTCTGTCATTCATTTTTTTTTTATTTTTATTTTTTATTGCTTAAAGCATTACAAAGGGTATTACATATGTGTCCTTTTTTCCCCCCCACCCTTGACAAGCCCCTACCCTCCCTTACCCCCCAGTGTCTTATGTCCATTAGTTATGGTTATATGGATGCATACAAGTCCTTCGGTTGATCTCTTACTCCCCTCCCTCCTGTCCCCCAACCCTCCCTGGCCTTACCACTGAAGTCCGACAATCGGTTTGAGGCAGCTCTGCCACTGTATTTATTATTGTTCAAAAGTTTGTAATGGTCTTAATTATCCATGAATGAGTGAGATCATGTGGTATTTTTCCTTCATTGACTGGCTTGTTTCACTTAGCATAATGCTCTCCAGTTCCATCCATGCTGTTGCAAATGGTAAGAGTTCCTTCTTTTTTACAGCAGCATAGTATTCCATCGTGTAGATGTACCACACTTTTCTAATCCATTCATCTACTGATGGGCACTTAGGCTGTTTCCAGATCTTAGCTATGGTGAATTGTGCTGCTATGAACATCTGGGTGCATATATCCTTTCTGATTGGTGTTTCTGGTTTCTTGGGATATATTCCTAGAAGTGGGATCACAGGGTCAAATGGGAGTTCCATTTCCAATTTTTTGAGGAACCTCCATACTGCCTTCCATAGTGGCTGCACCAGTCTGCATTCCCACCAGCAGTGCACAAATGTTCCTTTTTCTCCACATCCTCTCCAGCACTTGTCTTTTGTTGATTTGTTGATGATGGCCATTCTGACAGGTGTGAGATGGTACCTCATTGTTGTTTTGATTTGCATCTCTCGGATGATTAGTGACTTTGAGCATGTTTTCATATGTCTCTTGGCTTTCTGAATGTCCTCTTTTGAAAGGTGTCTATTTAGATCCTTTGCCCATTTTTTGATTGGATTGTTTATCTTCTTTTTGTTAAGTTGTATGAGTTCCCTATAAATTTTGGAGATTAAGCCCTTATCAGATATGACGTTGGCAAATATGTTTTCCCACGAGGTGGGTTTTCTTGTTGTTTTGTTGATGGTTTCTTTTGCTGTGCAGAAGCTTTTTATTTTGATGTAGTCCCATTTGTTCAGTAGATTAAAATCTTGCTGATAATTTTATATGTTAAATATCTTGACTTATCCATCTTATTGCAGTCACTCTTCCTCACAATTGTATACACTATAATGTACTATTTGAAACCCTAAACTGAAAAATATGAATTATGGCCAACTCTCTTTATATGTTTTATATATATATGCCTAAGCGACTGTCTGAGTGTTCAACCATTCAACTGGTAGCTATGATGCACACTGACCACCAGGAGACAGATGCTCAATGCACAGGCATAGAAACATGGAACAGACTGATGAATCTCAGAGGGAAATGTGCATGAGGGAGGGTGGGAAGAGATTAACCAAAGATCTTATATGCATACTAGAGACCTGGTGCACGGATTTGTGCACCAGTGGGGTCCCTCAGTCTGGGCTGCAAGGATCAGGCAGAACGGGCTCCCCAACATTACCCGAGGGGTCCTGGATTGTGAGAGGGCACAGATAAGGCTAAGGGACCCCACCAGTGCATCAGAGTTCTAGTTTATAATAAAACTAATGAAATAATGAGCTCTTGCTTTAGACTTTTTTATTTTATTATATTTTAGAAAAATAATCACAAAAGATGGCTGACTTGTTTATTGCACATGCCCTAAATCATTAGGTAATGCAACTCATCAATGCTATAACCAGGAGAATGCTTGATGATAAGGTTCTCTATACTCATTTGGAGAAAAAAATCCTGAGACCAAAGAATCTAAAGTTGACCCCTGAACTACACAGTTTTTAACTGCAATGATCCATTTATACACAGAATTTTTTAAAAATAAATACTGTAAATATACTTTTTTCTTATGAGTTTTTAAATAATATTTACTTTTCCCTAGCTTACTTTATTATAAGAATAGAGTATATAATACATATAATATACAAAATGTGTGTTAATAGCCTGCTAATGTTATCATTAAAACTTTTGGTCAACAATAAGCTGTTCATAGATAGGATTTTGAGAAGTCAAAATTCTATGTGGATTTTTTAAAAATATGTTTTTATTGATTTCAGAGAGGAAGGGAGAGGGAGAGGGAGAGAGAGATAAAAACATCAATGATGAGAGAGAATGATTGATCGGATGCCTCCTTCATGCTCCAAACTGGAGATTGAGCCCACAACGCTGGCATGTGCCCTGTCTGGGAATTGAACCCATGACCTCCTGGTTCAAAGGTCAAGGCTCAACCACTGAGCCATGCCAGCCACTGCCTATGTGGATATTTGACTGCAAGAGGGTTGGTGCTCCTAATTCCCATGTTGTTCAAGGATCAACTGCACTTTTTTTGGAAATTTGATTTATTTATAGAGGTAATAGAGTAGCATGTGCATAAAAATAGAGTGTTTACTGTCCTAGGGTAGTTTATATGTTTAGATTACTAAAAACACAAGTTAAAACAAAATGCTATAAAGTGTATTAAAGAAATGGTGCACCATAAATTTATGATTAATATAATATAATATAATATAATATAAATAATATAATTTAATCTACACTAATAAAAGACAAACATGCAAATTGACCGTACTTTCGTTATGACTTAAGCCACGCCCACCAGCCAATCAGAGTGGCTATATGCAAATTAACCCAACCAAGATGGCAGTTAATTTGCATATACTGGCTGGGAGTGAAGACTGAAGACAACATGGAAGCGAAGCACTACAGAAAGGAGCAAAGTAGAGGTGGTGGAGACAGGAATGGAGCCAAGGCTGTGGAGGCGGGAGGCGGGAGGCAAGAGGGGTAACCCAGCCGCAGCTGCTGGGAGTGGGAGCAAAGCCGGCCTCAGTAGGTTTTGCTCCCTTCTCTGCTTCGCTCCAGCCCCAGGAAGCCCTATTCTTGCAGGAATCTTCCTGCAATGAGCCTCTAGTATAATATAATATAATATAATATAATATAATATAATATAATATAATAATATAATATAATATAATTAATATAATATATACAATATCAATAATATCACAACAATTAATAGGTGAATGTATATTAACTTCTGTATGCTTTTCTGAAAACATTTTTCCAAATATCCCTAATCAAAATCTGTTGATATTTTTAATGTTTTACTGAAGGACAAAAATAGGTATGTCATAAAATCTTCCTGATTTGTGATTTAATATTTATTTAAAGCATAAAAATATATTAACACTCACTAATTATAAGGCACAATGTGGGGAGTACATTAATTTTATTCAATTAAGATGTATGTACAAAAGTAAGATGAATTGTGGATAAGCTCTGGACATGCATCCTTTATAATCAAACTATAGACTAATTTTATTTTAAGAGTTATTCATCCTAGTTTCACAGGGATGATCAAGCATGATCTGAGTACATGGGAGAGAGTAAATAGCCTGAAAAATTCATTATTCTTTAACTTTATTACCAGATCTTTATGTGCTTATAGTTTGAGGACTAGCTGTATTTCTGAAGTGCAGCTTTTGGAAATTACACCGAGTCACATCTGGGTAGTCATAATATATGTTCACTGAAGGAAGAGATTCTTAAGAGATTTATGAAGCTTTAGGAATTTTGCACAAAAGTGTCCCTGATGGTAGAAATGTGCTCTTCATAAATGAGGACTATGAATGGGTGAAGCAGTCCATCACAGCAGATCAATACCCAGCATGATGTACTGTCTCATGCAAACTTTCTCTTCCGAGTACAACATAAAATGGATCAATAGAAAAAATAATTCCAAGCAAGAAGGTACTGGCAAATAATTATATTTGAATGATTTCCATTGATATATTTCCCTCTGGTATTTTAGTTCAATTTAAACTCACAGAAAAAGACAGAGAAATACAATTTAATGAGGCAATGGAGAATTTGGAATATATTTGACCTATTTCCAATGGAAATACTAACTTGCCAATTTTGGTTAGGAGATTTTTCCCTCTCTCACTATTGATAACTGTGTTTTCTGTTTAGTCAGTACCAACTGTAGACCCTGAACAACCCAATGGAATATATTTTGCTTTTAAATTCTACTCAGTCACGCAATAAGCATTTATAGAGCACCTCTTTGTGCTTCAGACTCAGTGTGAGGGGCTGAGAAGTTTTATAAAATGTTAAACTTATCTATGATTTTGTAGTTTAAACATATTTTTTAAATATATTTTTATTGCTTTTAGAGAGGAAGGGATAGGGAGAGAGAAATAGAAACATCAATGATGAGAGAGGATCATTGATTGGTTACCTCCTGCATGTCCCCAACTGGGGATTGAACCTGCAACCCAGGCATATGCCCTGACCAGGAATCAAACTGTGAGATCAATGCTCAACCACTGAACCACATTGGCCTGGCTAAACACCTTTGAAATTACTTTTGACATCATCAGTGTAAGAGGTACATAGTGAATCAGAAAAATGGAAGGGAATGCATTGAGCATTCATGCTAAATACTCAAGAAACCAAGGTAAAAATTTTAGCAAAATAATGTCTAAAATGATGAAGAGTAACATAATTTAGAAAAAAAAGAATGGATTGAACCTCAGAAAAATTACTTGGGAAACATATACCAACTAGGGTTTTTGTTTGCAAGCTCCAAATAACTGACAGATTTACCTAAGCAAAAAGAGAATATCGGTCAGTTCACAAAAAGGACAGAGCTGAAGAATCAGGCTTATACAGAAGAGGAACAGGGATGTTTTTGGTGGCCAACATCACACCCCCAGGCTAATCTATGATTTTTGTCCCAGTTGTGCATGCTGACAGTGACCTGCCTCCAGCTAGTACTCCACAAGCATCTTCACTTTTCTGCCTCAGGGCTTTCTCTGAAGCCCGGGGAGTCTGTTCCGCCTGCAGGTGTAGCCTAACTTGGCAGGGAAATTTATGGACCAGAGGGCAGCCTTCAACCAATGGGGAATAACTGCAATGGATAAAGGTCCCAGCCTTCAGACACACCACTGTCTAAGGCGTTCTGTATACTTTCTTAGCACCTGCTGCTCTGCCTAATTCAGAAACGTAGATTAATTAAACATCTTTTACTGGCTTTTTCTCTTTCCCCATTTTAATCTCCCTGCTTCTCCATCCCTGTTATACACAGTAACATTCTTGTTTCATGCTCTGCTTTTGGAGAAACCCAAATCAAGGTAATGGGAAATAGAAAAATGCTGTTAATTTCTCTAGAAGTCACATGCTTTCTTCAGAGTATTATCACAGATTTAATTATTGAAAGATTTGAACCACTTGAGCCCCAGCTGGACTATACTTGAATATTTAGAAGCAGTCCAGTTTGGACATGATCTGATAATTATGATCTGATAACTGGAGGTAGATTAGGCGATGCCAGAAATCACAAGCAACAAATATCATTACAAAAATAAAAAATTCCCACTACATGTAGTTTATTTTTTTCTCCAACCATTTTTTTGAAAATACTAATTAACACTCAGCAGTATATCAGCTATTATGCTAGACCCCAGATAAACATAACATTATCCCTTCCCTCTAAATATTTTGTAGCCTGTTGACCTCAGAAAAAATAGGCAAGGGTCAAGTTTTGAAGAAAATGCATCATTTTTGCCTAACAGTAAACTGAAGTTTTTATTTAATGATTTAGGTGGAAATTTCAAAGACCAACTACAACTTCCTTTAATCGCAGACTTCTCAAATTTAACAAGTTCTAAACACAACTCAGCAAACAACACACATGTGGTAACATACACACACACACACACACACACTTATACTTGAATATTTATTATTTATTTTTATTGATTTCAGAGAGCAAAGGAGAGGGAGAGAGAGAAAGAAACATCAATGATGAGGGAGAATTATTGATCAGCTGCCTCCTGCATGCCCCCCACACCCCCATGGGGATCAAGCCACAACCCAGGCATGTGCCCTGACTGGGAATCAAACTGTGACCTCCTGGTTTATTTGGAGATACTCAACCACTGAGCCATGCCGGCTGGGCTATACTTGAATATTTGGAAGCAGTCCAGTTTGGACATGAACTGATAATTATTGAATAGTATGCCCTAGAAGAAAAAGCTATCATGACTGTGGAAGCGGCCTACTTTTCTAACATGTGATACTGTCTCTTCCCCTATCTCGCAAAAACTTACAATGGGATTTTTCAATTGTAGTTATTATGGACTGAAAGCTTGTTTTCCTCTAAAATTCATATGTAAAAACTCTAGCCTCTAATGTGATGGTATTAACGGTAAAAATTCTAACCTCGAATGTGGGGCATTTGGGAGGTAATTGGTCAAGAGGATGGAGAGCCCTCATGAAAGGGACCCCTGCCCTTATAAAAGGGACTCTAAAGAGCTCTCTTGATCGCTAGCCATTATGTGAGAATACATCTATGAAGAAGCAATCTGAAACCCAAAAGAGGGCCCACTCTGGAAACTGACTCTGCTGGCACTCTGATCTATGACTTCCAGCCTCCAGAACTGTGAGGAAGAAATTGCTGTTACGTATAAGCTACCCGGTCTCTGACAGTTTGTTATAACAGCTAGAAACAACTAAGTAGTTAACCAAACCTGCAACAATTCTTTGCTATTCAACCTACTACCACAGTTTGTATCCGCACTCCCCACCCCCACACATAAACTTTCAGCTGAAAGGCTATTTTCAGGTTCCACATCCTTTCTCATTTGCCCGGTAAAGTCTTTTTAATCTTTCAGCACACAACTCATAAGTGGCCTCCTATTTGAGTTTTTACCTTTGTCCACTAAGAAAATAACTATTCCTTCTCCATGCAACCCTTGTGATATAATTAATTACATGTGCATGTTCATCATGTATTGTAATTCTTATGTAAACATTTTTTTTTAAACTGGGGCATGTGTTGACATCGTCTGGCAAAACACATAGTTGCAATAATGATTTGAATAAATTGCACAGAAATCATTTGAAACTGGTTAACACAACAGATAGAATGTGATCAGATTACAGAACATTTAAGAACTGGGCTTTTCATAAAGCAGCATATAGTGTGCAGAGTTACAATTCCAAAACTATTAATCTGCAAAGGGGGTAAACAGAGAAAGAAAGAAAACTTGGAATTAGAAGTAAGATTGTAAGCCCAGCTGGCATGGGTCAATGATTGAGCTTCAACCTATGAAACAGGAGGTCACTGTTCTAGTCCAGGTCAGGGCACATGCCCAGGTTATGGGCTAGATCACCAGTGTGGGGCATGCAGGAGGCTGCCAATCAACGATTCTCTCTCATCATTGATGTTTTTCTCTCTCTCTCCCTTTTCTTTCCTCTCTGAAATCAATACAAATATATTTTTAAAAGAATAAGTAAGATTCTAATATAATCCAGGTAAGGAAAAGTAAGGAATACCACTAGCCGTATCACTGTAAAAATGAGATATTGCCAACTTTGAGACCATATTTCCATTTAAAGTTTCACAAACTGTAATTATTCCTGAAAATATTTGCTTAGGTCAACTTGTTCAAGAAAAATTTTTATTCCAACATATGGAGGAAAATAAACATGCTCTCCAGATGTTAGTCTGCACAGCAGCCACGCAAGAATCTATCCGCAGTTACTATGTTTAATTCTTCTTCATAGGACTCCAATTAGATTTTCAAGTTGTTTAATTTAGTCTAATTTTATGAATTTACTTTAAAGCTTTTTCTGGGAGTTCTCTCGGCAGTCTCACACAGTCTTCTGAGCTAATGAGCGGTAACAAATTCACTTGTTGTTATGGGCGACAGGAGTATTTCCCAACATATTGTTAGTCCAGTGATGTTACAACATTTTGATTATTTTATTCTATTTGGTCTTTATAATTGTTACCACGAGGAAAGAAAAAATATTTTGATTGCCTCAAAAAGTATGTAGGAGGACATAGTTTGTTTTCAATTTTGTTCTTCAGCCCAGAAGAGATAGAAATAGTTCTTAGAACTTGTGTCATACCTCATTTTTAACACTTCACTAAAGTAAATGAATTGTTCTTACACCATCTCTGGAAAGTAGGTATTTCCTTTGTTTCAAAAATTATGTTGTTTTAAAAATTATGTGTTTTTTCTCATAGTTTAACCAAGTGGTGACTAAACTGGTGCTAGAGAGAAAAAAATTGTCTTAAATAAGTTTTAAACTTAGAAACAATGTTTTTTTCTAAAATAAAGATGGGCTATCTTTTGAAATTTATAGAAAGTATAACTGGGAATTATGGTAAAGTATTTTAATGGTATGTATTTTCCACTATCTGGAAATATTAAGTTTTCTTATCAAGTTAAATCCTGCTCAAATTTCTCTCACATAAAGTACCAACTGTAAGTGTAGAATCAATAATAGAATTTGAAAAATCAGCATTTCACACACAAAAAAACAGTAAAAAAATAATTCAGGAAAGATTTATGAATTATTGCTAAACATTGAGCCAAAGATTATAAAACAGACTACATAACTTCAAATCATCACCTCACAGATGAATAATTCTTTACAAAGAGCAGTCTGTACCTTTTGATATAACAACTAGACAGACAGACACCACTTTAATTAAGTGATGAAACTTAACATCAGCAATAATGAAACAATCTGACATCACAGGCCTCAGGATGTGATACCCTGAGAATAACACAAAATCACTTAGAAGATATTTCTGTTAAAAATTAACTCAAATCTAATTATGAGAAAACAATCAAGCAAGCCAAATTGAAAACATTGTGCAAAACAGATTACCTGCAACATTAAAAATATAGCAATGCTAGCACTGCTCTGGAAAAAAAATAATAAATACATCAGGCTAATAAACTGTTCTAGATCAAAGAGACTGAAAACATAGGGCATCAATTGGGTCCTTGTTTGGATAAAGAAAAGAGTTTAAAAGACCTTATTTGTCTAATTAGAATATGGGTTCTATGTGGAATAATTGCATTGTTTCAATATTAAATGTATATAAGTGCAGCCAGTCTAGTAAAAAATGAATGTGGACTTAAATACTAGTTACTAACTTACTTCTCAGCTTCACTCTCTTCCAAATTTCTACAAAGTTGTGAAAGTAATTGTAACCCTATACCTTCTTTTCGTGTGACAACACACCAAACTTTGGTTTCCAATGCCACTTCATGAAATCTCACCTGCCATCTATATGTATAAAACCCTAATATGCAAATAGATCAAACAGCAGAACAACTGAACAACGAACAATTGGTCTCTATGATGTGCGTTGACCACCAGGTGGCAGAGCACGGAACATGGCAGGCGTTGGCCATGGTGGGATGGTGGAGCAGGTGAGTGGGGGCACCAGACCAAGGCAGAGCACCAGTTGCTGTCATCGGGCGAGCATCTAGTGGTTACTGAAAATTCTTTGCTCCTGTGTGCCACAGTCCTGTCCAGTGTTCGCACCTGCTGCCGGTGCTGGCCCCGATCGCTTGGCGCTGTCAGTGGGTGCGAGTGGAGGCTGCTGCCCCGATCACCCCTGAGGGCTTCTCCACCTTCCCCTGCTCCTGATGGTGCCGGGACCCACTTCTGGCGCTGGCCCCATTCACTCTGTGCTGTCAGCAAGTACAAGTGGGCTGGCACTAGCGCGTGAGAGTGGCAGCAGTGGCAGAAGCGGGGCTGCCAACAGAGAGGAGACGGGGGGGGGGGGGGGTCGTGGTGGGAGGGGTCAGGCGGTGGGGCTTGGAGGATGGGCTGAGACCCGCTCCTGTGCCCACCACAGCCTCACAGCCCACAGTTCCTTTCAAGGAGCACACATTTGTGCACTGGGCCCCTAGTTCATTATAAATCAACTGGAATTATTTCATGTTTCTCATTTCTCTCTTCCACATTTAGCACTTCCCTCAAACTTCCTATGTTCTTAATTTCTGGAGTATTATCATCACTTCTCTTTCTGGTTCTCAGTTGTTTCTGTTTTGTTAGTTTCTCTTTGTTCACATCATAAAAGTGAACATTTCCAAGGCTTTTTGTCTTCATCCCCTGTTCCCTCTCACTTTACACATTCTTCATGCTATTTACATTTAACCCCAACATTTATACTTTTACTTTTGTAAAAATGATTCTCACCTTCATAGCTACCCTAACCTACATCAGATCTACACATTCAGCAGTCTCTACCTGGAGAGCCTAGAGCCCCTCTAGTTTATGAAATATGATTTGCACTTATTATTTTATTCCCAAATCTACTCACCTTCATTTGTTTTTGTAAACATCCTACAAATTTACTCAAAGTCTTTAGATTTATCATCCTTTCTAAAAAAATCAATATTTATTAAACTTTGATGTCCTATCAGATTTTCCCACCTCACATTTCTTTCATTTTGGATTAATAACTAAATCCTACAATTATAGTTTTAGAATATCACAAAAACTCAGCCCTGTTGCTCATCACCATTGACATTGGCTAAGTCCAAGTTATTTGCTACCATTTTTTCAACGATAGTAATAATTTCCTTCTGTCAGGACCCACTTGCTCCTTTATAGTCCCAAGTCTGCCACCAGAGTGATCTTTCATTCATATATTCAACAATTATATATATATATATATATATATATATATATATATGTATATGTATATCTTATTTTTCAGTGCCCTCATTAATATTCTTCATTTGAAAACCATAGCCTTCAGAACACATTTTAAAATCTATGTATAACATACAATATGATTCATGTATATTAACCAAACTCTTCTCCACTTGCCTTATCTTCACTCTTTACAGTTGAAAAACTATTATATTTCTTTGAACAAGCTATGCTTTCTCATGTTTCAAGCCTTTGCACTTGTAGTTACTCCTGCCTGGAAGTTCTGGCCCTGAGTTTTCATCTGATAAACTCTCCCTCAAACGTTAGTTCACATGCTATGTCATGTGAGAAATCTGTCCTGGCCTCCTAAGGCACATTTCAGCATTACTTTGGAAAATAATACCCTTAGGCTTTGTATCCTAATATATATAAAGAGCTAGGTGCCATTAGGACCGAACGGGTGACTGGTCACCATGAAGTGCATGGAGCACCTCTCAGTACCCCGGCCTCCCCCGGCCCCCGAGCCGCTCACCATGAGGGGGGGCTGGAAGCGGGGCAGGACTGGGGACTGTTGAGTGGCAGTGGCTGGCTACTTCGCAGGGTGGCCGTGAACTTAGTGGAGAAGTCACCCGGGCTGCAGCAGATGGCAGCAAGTTTTGGGAAGCAGTGACCGGGTGAGGGGAGCCTCGTGGAGCAGTGGTGGGGTGGGGGGGGGGGGTTACGGAGCATCCAGCAGTGAGCTTCGAGGGGTGGCAGCAAGCTTCACGGAGCAGTCGAGGGTGGGGGAGCCTCTTAGAGCAGTGGAGGGGCGGGGGCCATGAGACAAAGGCCAGGCTAGGCCTAGGGACCCTAACTGAGCACGGTTTCGTGCTTGCTGGACCTCTAGTTTCTTTATAATTTCATAAAATGCATTACTGGGTTGTGATGGTTATTTTACTATACTTCTTAGCTAGGAACAATTTCATGTGCAAAAAACAACAGTCTCTTCTTCTTGTATTCTCAGAACTATTGTGTCTATCAGTTGTTGGAAAGCCAAAACAACTTATTAAAAATAATTACATGAAGAGTTAGTCTTCAACCTGGCCTAATTTTATAATTAGAACTCAAGTAGTTTAAAGAAATTTCTTCATGATTAAATCAGTCATACCAATAGTACTTGTTGTGACTAGTATAAACTTATTGGAGTCTTCTGGAGACATACAATGGATTTCACCTGACAGGAACATGCGTGCAAATATAATATGCATTGATACCATTACATTTATACGAGCACAAATACATTTATTGGATATTGTTTAATTTTGTTTTATTAATTTCTTTGATCAAGTATTATCATCTATGTTTTAGATATAGAATCAGAAGAACAGAAAATAATTTACAAAGTCTTTAATCATTTAGAATCACAACACAAATGAGTTTATCTATGAGAGAAAAAAATTGTACTTCAATTTAATGACTCTCTAAATCTCAACAGCTTCTCATCTCATCTCTTAAAAGCAACTTATAAAGATTCTGTTGATCAGTTTGACATTCTACTTAATTTTTAAATTGCTTAAATTGTGTTATTAAAATAAAGTTTATTTTTATGATGCTGGTAATTCATGCCCAATGTAGAAATTGCACTAAAATATTGTATGCAAAAGAAGACATTGACCAGAAGAGTTCCACAATAAAATAGAAATGGTTTGTACAGGATCATGCTACCTGCAGAATGCAAGGAGGAGATACAAACAGGGAGCCTCTTTATCCTAGGACTGAGTCTTGAACTGTGTGAGGTGTTGCTGGATTATGTCCCTATAAACAGCTCACAACAGAGTTTCTTGGTTTATAAATGGTAGTTTCAAGACAAATGGCCAACATCTGCTTGGCAGGCTACCATCCGATAAAAGAAGGTAAAAACACCTCAGCATAGCAGGCTGAATAGCATGATGTTTTCGTAGCAGACAGAACTGAACAGTGATAAAAGCCTCAATGTTTGGGTTTTTGGTGACTGATGGACAGTATCCAAGACCTTGGCCATGTGGTTGGGCAGAAGGGCAATGGAAACTTGGCCTATTACAAGCATGCCCATGTAGGCACAGCCCTAGGGATTTGACAGGTGCTTTAAAGTAGAACATATTGATGTCCATCAGGAGACCCTCCTTCCAGGTTTAGAATGTGATTGGAATCAACAAGCAGATATCACATGTGCTGATTTAAGGTGGCTACCTGGGCCCATGAGATAAGTGGACATTGAGTATTGGAAGCAATGCAGAGATGGACTTAACATAGACATATTCTTCTTGCACCTTCTGAGGCACAAATCCCAATAAGAACTGTCTGTCTGTCAGGGGGGAAAAAAAAAGACAGAGACTGCAGATGGCCATGTGGCAGATTCTCTGGTGGGAAGCTCCAACTTGCTGGCAGGTGAGACTGATGCTGGTGGCTCTGAGGGGCTACAAATGAGTCTTGAGAAGAATAGACATTGAGTGTAGACTGAGCTTTCCTTAGCTGGTGGTGGATGCAAATGCTCTGAGCCATACACGAACCAGACAGAAGACATGAACCCAACCTGGGCAGCTGAGCATCATTTCTTCAGGCCAAGGAACTTGCTTTACAGCTGATAATGTCCAACAAAGGGCAAAGAGATATATTCCTCAGGCTACTTGTTTGATAAACTAGATCAGGCCATTAAAACATTGGTTGTTTAAAACAGGGAGAAATAAAAGCATGAATGGCTGGCTTATATGCATTCACAAGTATGTGCTCACACTTAACATGAACAAGGAGGGCTAAAGGAGTGTCCCCCTGAGTGGACTTATCTTTTTTTCTGTTGGATATGGGGATTATGGGGTAGAGAAGGTGCTGGTATACCATCCTCTCATCACCACAACTTGTTTTTCCCTCCCTTACTGGAAGCAGTGGTTATAGGACCAAGGCTGCAACTATAGGGACTGGAAGCTGAGATACTTTCATATATATATATATATTGATTCTTTTACAGAGAGGAAGGGAGAGGGATAGAGAGTTAGAAACATTGATGAGAAGAACATTGATCAGCTGCCTCCTGTATGCTCCCCACTGAGGATCGAGCCAGCAACCAAGCTACATGCCCTTGACCGGAATCAAACTCGGGACCTTTCAGTCTGTGGCCCAACGCTCTATCCACTGAGCCAAACTGGTCAGGGTAGAGATACTTTCTGAGCAAAATACTATCACTATGTTTTTAACCTTTATGTCACAGTGCCTGAGGGCCTGGTGGGACAGGATTTGTCTTTACCCCATCTGCCAAATTAGGATTCACAGTGAATGCAGCTATATTTCCTGATGGTAAAGAGAGCCCACGGGTGGCTTCTATATAACCTTAGTCCATGTGAACAGGAGTGCACCGAGGGAGGGACTTGCTAGACTAGTATTGCCTCCTGCTATCCAGACGAGCACAGTGGCCAGATCCTTCCAAAGTTGGAAACGTGTGGGTATAAATGGTGTGAAAATAAATAAAGGAAGCCTCATTTAAAATGGAGTTTGGAAGCCCTACGGGGGAGCTCTCACATATATACAGATGGTTTCAGCCTATATAACCAGCAGGAAGAAGGAAGATAACAATTATTTTGATAAGGAGATAAATTTTTCAGAGGAATTTTCTCTTTAAAGAAAAAGAAGGAAGTTCCCTCCCTGCTCCAGCAACAACCCACTCACCACAGCTTCTGGCCAATGAGAAACCGCCACAAACTCAAACTCTAGTTCTTCTCCAATCAACTTTTGTTCAAAACGATCCTTCCAATTTTCTCCTAAAACCTAATAAGAACTAACCTTCCCTCTGTCTCTTCAGATTACTTACGATTTGCCATCGCCTATTGTCCCACATTGCAATGTTCTCTGCTCTTCCAGAAGAAACTAATTTTGCTAGTTAAATGACTACCTATTTTATAGTTGAGGCAAGTGATGAAGAAAAGGAAAAATAGCCGCTACTGATGGTAAGGGAATGAAGACATGGGTTATGTACTAATGAAAAATCAATGTTACATTAACAACTCAAAGGAGGCATAGAGCAAGAGATGATTATTATACTCAATGCCTGAAAGGGTGAATCCACATCTTTCTGATACCACCCCTCATTTTGGAACCTGACAATTTAAATGAAAGCTTGAAAACCTGAGTGGCCTCATCCTGGAAGACATTTTTTTTTATGATATGATGATGGACTGGATAGTTACTATGACAGAATGGGATTCTACTAATGTGCCAGTGTCCTTTGATCTTTATGACTGTTTCGCTAAAAAGGATCCATATTTAAAGATCAAGGGTAGACTGTAATAACGTGATTTGTAAGAAATACATATTTGGTCTTCATTCCCATTCCTGGTACAGAACTGCCAGAACCCTAGGAATTTCTAAGTGATGGGAGCCATTCAAGTACTTTTATTAGGTTAATGAGGTGACTTTTGAACTACACCTAAGGATGGGGGCTGGTTGCCCAGGAAAACTAACCTTGTGGTTAGGGAGTTGGAACTGTCAGTCCTACCTTCCTGACCCTCCAAGAAGGAGGGAAGGGCTTGAGGATGAGTCATATGTCAAGGAACCAATGATTTATTCAATCATATTCATGCTGCCCTAACTGGTTTGGCTCAGTGGATAGAGCATCAGCCTGCGGAGTGAAGGATCCCAGGTTCAATTCTGGTCAAGGACACATGCCTGGGTTGCAGGCTTGTCGCCAGTAGGGGACATGCAGGAGGCAGCCAATCAATGATTCTCTCTCATCATTGATGTTTCTATCTCTCTTTTCCTCTCCTTTCCTCTCTGAAATCAATAAAGATATCTTTTTTAAAAATCATACTCATGCTATGAAGTCTCCATATAAATCTAAAAGGACAGGGTTCAAAAAGCTTCCAAGTTGGTGAACATGTGGAGGTGCTGAGAGAGTGACTCACCTGGAGAGGGCACAGAAGCTCCACATCCTTTCACCATACCTTGCCCTATGCACCTCTTCCATTTGGCCATTCCTGAGTCATATCCTTTTATTATAAGCCAGTTATCTAGTAAAAAAAAAAAAGGTGGATATACTGTCTCTGCCATCCAAAATACTAAGAATCTAGTGGGATGTTGAGCTCTATCAACAATACAAAAGACAATAAATATTATGCTTTGTGTTCAACACATTTTGCTAAATCTTTGTGTATATTATATAATTTAATTTAAAAAGTAAAGCTCTTGTGGAGCTGGTATTATTATCTTTATTTTACCAAATGGGAAACTGAGTGGAAAAACCTCTTATCTGCATTGCACAGCTTAGAAACCGGTTACACCTGAAACCACATGATACCAAGTTAGCTTTAGCATGCCCTTTTGGCAGACCGAAGGAGGCCTAAACCAGAGGTGTATGTGGTTGCCAGGGAACTCTGAGAAGAGTGCCTCCAACCATGGTGGAGGAAATTAGGAAATCTTCATATAGGCGATGATGTTTGAGATGATAATAAAGGAGTTGTAGGTAGCTAGGAGGCAAAAAAAGAAAATATATTCCAGGGAGGTTCCTGCTTATAAATTCAATTTGGAAAATTCTTATATATTTTGGTTTCCCAAGAAAATATTTAGTAATTAGCATAAAGAGAGTTCTAGTAACCTAAAACCAAATTTACATTTCTTGACATGGAGTTTTCAGCATTTTAGCTACTGTGATATGTAAAAACAGAGCATCTCTCCAAATGAAGTCAAATGTAGGACCAAGGTAATAATTTCAACAAATTGCCTACACTCTGGTTTCAATGGCCTGCACTATCTTGAGAATCGTGCATCTATTTAACTTCAATTTGCTTATACAGGCAAGACTTTTCCTAAATGAATGGGATTCTTGTCACAAGAGAGATTTGCTTTTCTATATTTGGTTCTCTCAATAGAGAAATAAAACTATGTAATAAAATATGTTGCACCTCATATTTAGAGAGGAAATCTGTTTAACATAAACATTTTTTCCTGGACCGGTTTTGTATGTTAAATTAGTGATCACACATGTTTTATTGCCAAGTTGGTGTAATAAATCTCTCAGATGCCAATACCATCTGGCTATCCGTGACCACTTGTGAATTTCATGTGTCATTTTGAACCCAGTTCCATACTCATGCTGCTCAGCATCTGCCCAGAGTTAAACACTTCCTTTACAAATCACAATTAATGAGAACATCCTGAGTTGTGAGTAAAGTATTTGTGAAAAAGAAATTGTCACACATCCCAAAATATAGTCTGAGATGTCATTGAACAGATGTTAAAATAAAATATGTGTGATAATATAAAGAAACAAAAATACTATATCTTGCTGATTTGACTAGGCTGATTTTATTTCTATTCCCTATTTCTCTGATAACTGGGTAAGAACATCTTTTACACAATGATTTAAGGATATAGCAGTGATTTTAAAAGTTTAAAGTGGCAGTGTAAAAGTATAATTGAAACACAATTTGATTTGTTTTCTAAAGTATGAATGAAAAAATGGAATTGCTGATTTAGTCTCTTTGCTTTGGTAGCCTAGAGAGAATTTTTGTTAGTTCTTTGAAAAACTGAAATATTCTTATTGAACTCTAAAGCTGGCAGTTCCACTTTTAACTTGTGAGTAAGGTAGCTACTCAGTGGTCAGAACCATTTTAATCAGTATCCTCGGTATACAAATCATTTTCAAGAGTGCACAGTATGTGTTGTCTGTCTTGAGGAGCCTACAAATATACATACTCTCTACTGGAAAGTCGTGGCCCTCTTCTAACGTCTTCTTACAAAAGGCCAGACTACTGGTAAAAGTGAGTGTCAAGTTTCTCCATGGACACCTGGCACGTTAGTGCTTTTCTGGCAGAAAAGTGTGAATCTAATCATGAGGACACCAATAAAATTGAAGACCATTCTCCAAGAGCGTGAAGGTCATGGAAAAACAGGAAGGACCATAAGTAAATGCAATTTGTGGTCCTGAATTGGATCCTTGACTAAAGAGGGGCATTATTTGGAAATCAGTGCAATTTTAATAAGTTAAATAGATTATTTATGGTATTTTATCAGGCTGTTTTGTTGATATTAATAACTATATGTGATTATGTAAGAGGTTAATCCTTGGGAGAGCTAGGTAAAACGTTTATGTGAATTATTTATTCTATTTTTGATATGGATAATAAGCATAAAATT
This sequence comes from Myotis yumanensis, assembly GCF_028538775.1. Classification (NCBI taxonomy): domain Eukaryota; kingdom Metazoa; phylum Chordata; class Mammalia; order Chiroptera; family Vespertilionidae; genus Myotis; species Myotis yumanensis. The sequence continues at coordinate 221,070,335 of NW_027223752.1, read as the reverse complement.
ATTTCAAAATAAAAGGTTAAGTAAAGGGAAAATATTAAAATAATGACTGAATCATTTATTTTTATAAAATTAAAAATCTAAACAAAAACACTTTAAACAAATATTGAGCTTAACTTAATAAATTGCATGCTAAAAGATATAGGTGAATTGCCCTAATCGGTTTGTTTGGCTCAGTGGATAGAGCATCGGCCTGCGGACCAAAGGGTCCCAGGTTCGATTCCGGTGAAGGGCATGTACCTTGGTTTCGGGCACATCCCCAGTAGGAGGTATGCAGGAGGCAGCTGATTGATGTTTCTCTCTCATTGATGTTTCTAACTCTCTATTCCTCTCTGTAAAAAACCAATAAAATATATTTTAAAAAAGATATAGGTGATTGTACTGATGTCTGCTATTTATCTTGATAAGTATCCAAAATAAAATTAATAAATACTTGGATAGATAAATAGAGAAATGAACAATAGGTATATGTTAATGACTCAAATGTTATTAATGGTAGTCTCTACATGGTTGGTAAAAAGATTTTCAGTTTAAAATGTGATAAACTTTGCTATACATTTTTTTAAATTATTATAATAAATAGTTGGGGAAAATGATGTTATAATATTGATAATTTCAGTTTTAAAATTGGTAGGTAGATTATTCATGCAAAGAAAATCATGAATTTTATTTCCCTGTATTTTTCAAACATATTTTTTCTTTGTTTTATTCTGCTTTTGGCACTTAGTGGACACACCAGTTACAGCCACATGCTACTTAATGATGGGGATTCATTCCGATAAATGTTTCCTTGGGCAACTTTGTCATTGTGCAAGCATCATAAAGTGCAGTTAAACAAACCTACAGGGTATAGCCTACTACACATCTAGGCTACATGGTATACCACTCCCCTATATATGGCCTGTCTTTGACTGAAACATCATTATGTGGTACATGTCTATCGTTCAACCACAAATAATTATCTCCATAGATGGAACAGCTTATTCATTTTAATCTCTATTGTTGGAACTTCATTTTCTTCATTGTCTTTTATTTATTCTTCCACATGCTGATATACTTCAGCAATATTTTATCACCCCCCAGAAACGTGTGTAACACCTGAATATAATACTTGCACGGATATGCTTGTAAAGTAATGAATATATAGTTATCTAGAGCAAATCTTACTTTAACCATTAAAACAGAATTACAGACAAGCATGAAAGTTGTAAAAATAGTCTAAATGTTTACATAGCTCTGGGAAACGTAGTCTCAAACAGAATAGTTTCTAATAGAAGCTTTTGTATACTTCTTTTTGACAAACTATTTAAAGGTTTACATTATTAAAATGTTTTTTTTTTATTTTCTGATTACAAAGTGATATATAATCATTTTTGAAACCCTGAAGGATATACAAAAGAATGCAGACAGAGGGAAAGAGTAAATATTACACTTAAGATCACCATCTTGCAAAAAGTAACTCATCATATTTTATTTACCATATTTCTGTTAGTGGAATTTAGCTTCTTTTTTGCCACAGACTATTATTTTAAAATATTCTGATGGGAAGATTTTTGTAGGGTAGATAGATAAATATATTTCTAAGTTATGATTGTATGTTTTTGTTGTACTTAAATTGACTTTACATGTTCTAAAACATTCTAGAATGTCTGCCTGTGTGTGTGTGTGCTTATATGAATCTTTCTGTAAGATTTAGTACAACTACATGAACTAATCCGACACATGGCTTTTATTTGAACGTATAATTTTAAATTTGGTAGCTTTTCTCTCAGAACAAGCCCCAGCAGCTCTTGAGTTGCTGTTCTTCAGAAACCGAACTTGTGACTATTTTGAGGAGCTTCCTCAAGATAACAAAGTGTTTCGTTTTATTTTGTTTTCCTTTGTGGGCATTAGTTACTTTCTTTTCACTTAGGGATGGATGTCCAGCCCAGCACTGCAAAGGGAGCCAATTTTTACATACTATGAGTTATTTTTCTCAGAGTCATACAATTGAATACCTAAATTAGGTATGCCAGCATTTCAAGCAGCGAGCTACTGGCAGTAGTCATTGCATCATCTCTAAAAAATCTCTGCTAAAAGCAATTAAGTTCATTTACTTGGATATTAGATTCTTATTGCACAATTTAAAACATCAGTACAAAATAATTTAATTATGGATGCACAAGTTACTAAAAGACTACATGAAGGAAATAATCTGAGGAAAATGACAATATATTGCGCAAACAAATTGTCTAAAAGGAATTTTTCAAGCCTGACCCTGAGATGATGACTTTAACTAAGTTTGTTTAATGAGTTAATTCCCTTCTAATAATTTTTGTTGACATTTATAATCTAAATTTTGTGGCAATGCTTACATAATCCATCTGGACAAGCTTCTTTGTCTAACCATTTCCCAGACTTGGTAATAATAGTATAAGCTTACATTTATTTAGAACTAAAACATACCTGGCCCTATTCTAAGAATGTTAACAATTTTTTTCTTTGTTTTTTCAGCATATGGGGTGGGTCGTATTATTATTCCTAATTTACTGGAATCAGAATTCAAAGAACTTTGCCAAGTTCCTAGAGCCATTATTTAGCAGAACCAGACTTTTACACCTAGTCAGTGTGACCCTTAAACTCCTAACTTCTTTGTAAGATTCTAGTTCTTTAAACCATAACTTTCCAATTTTTTTCTAAAACTTTCTGATGTATGAGTTCCTCAACTGTGATTTATCTCTTCACAGAATTATGTTTTCAGATAATCACATCAAGAAGGGTAAATAGGCAAAGCATCTTATAGTGGGGCCTTGACTTAGGAGTTTAATCCATTCCGTAACTGAGCTCATAACTCAAATTATTCATATGTCAAATCAATTTGACAAATCAATTTGCTGGGCTGATGTTGTGGTGTTCACTGTGACGTTTGCTGTGCCAGCTAGTGGTGGGATATCTGAAGCTGGCTCATAACCCAAATTTTAGCTCGCAACTCAAAGCAAAAAATCAGCTGAGAGACGGCTCATATCTCGAAAACTCGTTAGTCGGGAAACTCGTAAGTCAAGGCCCCATTGTATTTATGCTTTTATATTTGACTAGAGGCATGGTGCATGAAATCATGCATTGTGGGTCCCTCAGCTCGGCCTGCACCCTCTTGCAATCCAGAACCCCTTGGGGATGTCCAACTGCCGGTTTAGACCTGATCCTGCAGCGGGATCAGGCCTAAATAGGGAGTCGAACATCCCTCTCACAATCTGGGACTGCTGGCTCCTAATTGTTTGCCTTCCTGCCTGCCTGGCCACCCCTAACCACTCTGCCTGCCTGTCTGATTGCCTTTAACTGATCGCCTGCCTGCCTGATCGTCCCTAGCCACCTCTGCCTTGGCCCCCACTGCAGCGGCTCCATCCAGAATGACATCCAGAAGGTCTTTTGGCTGTCTGGTCTAATTAGTGTATTACGCTTTTATTATTATAGATAATACTAGAGGACTAGTGCACAAAATTCGTGCACAGGTGGGGTCCCTAGGCCTGGCTGGCAATCAGGGCCAATCAAGGTCCCTGCCTTCCCCCCCTCCTCCTTCCCTCGCTGCTTTCATCCGTCGCCATCCATCCTTGGTTCCCTGTCTCAGCCTGGGGCCCGGCCCAGGCGATTGGGACCTGCTGTCCAGGGGGGAGCAGGAGGAGGGACCCGGAAGGTTGGCCGCAGGCCCCGAGGAGGGAGCTGGCCCTTGGCCCCCTTGGGAAAGGGGCTGCGTCTGCTTCCACACATCCTTGGTTCCCTATTCCAGCCCAGGCGCCTGGCCCCATCAGGTGATCGAGACCTGCTGTCCGGGGGCAGGGACCAAGAGGTTGACCGGCAAGCCCCATCAGCTATCAAGGCCTCCAGGCTGGGGGAAGCTGCTGTGTTGAACATCTGCCTCCTGGTGGTCAGTGCGCATCATAGCGACAGGTCATTTTGGTTGTTCCGGTCATTCTGTCGTAACGGTCACTTAGGCATATATATATATAGTTCTATTATTGCTTTTCCATATAAATAGATACTTGACTACAGTTACAGTAATACAAGGATTAGATCTTACTATTAGTATAACTATAGGCAATTGACCTATCTAAAACTAATTTCCATCCAACTCCTAGGAATTTTTTTTGAGGATTTAATTATATATTCTTCATAAAAGAGACACAAAATCAACTGTGGATTATAATAATTATTATTTTTCTAATGCATTATTTTTATTTTTATCCATAAAAGTAACACAGGTATCATTATTGTCATTATTTTTATTAACATCTTCTTAGAGAATTCTTCAGTTATCCCTTAAAACTCTCAAAAATTTATTGATGTGCTCCAGGTAATTTAAATAAGAAAAATGCAAGTCCATCTTAATTTTGTTTCTTTTGAAGAGACCTTTCTCCCCTTCAGTTGTTCCCTGGATATTACCCATATAAATGTCTTTCCTCCCCCCACCTGTGATATATTTGTGTATGGCTTAGCTATAACGTTTGCATTGTATTTCTTTGTAGTACATGTAAATGACTATTACTTATTTTCAGTTACAGAAAATTTAACTGTGGGGTCCAGCCCCAGCAGGTCCAGGGGTTCCCAAAGGTGTGGACAGAGTCAGCGAAAAAGGAATGACACAGAAACAGCGTTCAGTTGATCGCAGCCTAGCCAGGTTCTCTAGCCAGGTTCTAGCCAGGTTCTCCAGCCAGGTTCTCTTATTATTCTCTTGTTACATCTGTATTTATACCATTTGATTCTACAAGCATGCCTCTATAATCATATCATGGTATGTTTTGGGTCCTCCCTTGACAAATCCCATCTCCATCTAGTTCTGTTGATTTTAATCCTATCCATTCTATTCCAAAGGTTAGGGCGTTTGTTATCTCCATTCCAAGGTCACTACTCTACTGTTCTGTTAAGCTACAAGGAAGTAACTGAAGGAGATTATCCTAAGTAAAGATTATGTAGTTTAAGCATGATTGTTCGTAAAGTGATTAACTACCCACCTGGCACTTAGTTAAGGGGTTTTACTGATTTATTCCCTTCCTTAGTCCTGTTAATCCCTAACTCCAGGGAAAAATCCCCACCTGGGGAAACAACCTTTCTCGAAGAGATGACCTTGGTTAAAACACATAGCTCTAAGAAGGGAAGCAAACACATTAAGAACAGTATGCCATATACACCAGGTCCCTTGAAACATATGCTGTGCAGATGTTTCTTCCCTGCAGCGACTGTGTCAAGCAGCAAGGATGGACTGGCTTCTGGCAAATTCCCCCTTTATTATGCCCTCCGTCTGCGCCTCACCCTCCTCCTCCCCGGTATCATCCTCCTTATTGGCTGACCCAGAGGGCACAGTTGACTCCTCCCCGGACACCAACACCACCATCAAGCTCAGCCCTGATGGACCCATTGATCCAGCCGTTCAACGTGCTGACACTTCAAGAAGCCTGTCGCCAGTGACGCCACCTGCTAGCCAGATCAACAAGGACAACCAAACCACCAACTTGGGGACAGCTGAAATCCTTGATTGAAGAGGCCAACAACCTTCTACAGGAACAAGGCTCTGTGTGCAGTCCATCCACTATGTTTATTGCTATGTTCACTATCATTACTTGTCAGTCTTCTTCCGAATCTTAAACAACCCAATCCTAGAGGTGGCCACTGATTTACACGCGCTATCATTTAAAAAATAAAAAAGTGGCAATTTGGTGGAAGCCAGTCCATCCTTGCTGCTTGACACAGTCACTGCAGGGAAGAAACATCTGCACAGCATATGTTTCAAGGGACCTGGTGTATATGGCACACTGTTCTTAATATGTTTGTTCCCCTTCTTAGCACTATGTGTTTTAACCAAGGTCACCTCTCCGAGAAAGGTTGTTTCCCCAGGTGGGGATTTTTCCCTGGAGTTAGGGATTAACAGGACTAAGGAAGGGAATAAGTCAGTCAAACCCCTTAATTAAGTGCCAGGTGGGTAGTTAATCACCTTAACTACGAACAATCATGCTTAAGCTACATAATCTTTACTTAGGATAATCTCCTTCAGTTACTTCCTTGTAGCTTAACAGAACAGTAGAGTAGTGACCTTGGAATGGAGATAACAAATGCCCTAACTTTTGGAATAGAATGGATAGGATTAAAATCAAATGGTATAAATACAGATGTAACAGGACAATAGAGAGAGAACCTGGCAAGAATCTGGCTAGAGAACCTGGCTAGAATCTGGCTAGAGAAACTGGCTAGAACCTGGCTAGAGAACCTGGCTATGCTGATCAACTGAATACTGTCCCCATGTCATTCCTTCTTCGCTGACTCCGTCCACACCTTTGGGAATCTCTGGACCTGCTGGGGCTGGACCAACTATTATAAATATTGTGATTGCTTCTATTTTATTCACTATAAATAATTCTCATAAAATTATTCATAGACTGGATTTAAAATCTTTCATTTGAATATCTGGCATCTACTCTTATAATTATATATTCATTCATTTTCATAATTTTGAGAATTCTTCACAAATATTAATTATACCACAATAATAAAATTAGTCAATTGAATTTTTAAATAAATTCATAATTCATAGGTTATAATCTTTTATCATAGTACTTGAAGTAATTATATATCTTGTTTTCTATTCCTTTATCATTGATGTGCATTACAGTCTATTTTATTTATATCTGATGTGTTTTTATTTAAGTTTTACTCATCACTATTAAAATTTATTAGAGTTTACTTATTGATTGCTTCTATGTTTTAATAATATGTGCAGGCAATATAATAATTTGTTTTATATATGTTAAATTAACCCCTATTGTATTCTTATAATCTAAATAATATTATTTCAATTTTACAAATTAAAAGATTGCTTTGATTACTTTTTCAAACTCATTCAAGTCTCAAAACTATTTTATGAAAGAAGTAGGATTTTCACCCAAGTTGGTCTCATTCCATGTGCTTAATCACGCCGCTTATGGTATATCCCTTCTGAAAGAAGACCACTTACTCCAATTGGAGAGAATCTTTGATTGATTTTCCACAAAATAAACCAGCTATTAAAAAATAATCTGTCCAGTAAAGTGTAACCCTTATGAAAGTATAGACTAGGATTTGTTCACCTTAATATTCCTAGTGCTCAGAATATTGTGTGATGCAGAGTAACTGTTTATTAAATGTAATTACAATTATTTAAGACAATTAATTGTACTTCTCCTTGCTATATAGAATAGTTTCCAGTAATTTGCTTTTTATTTTGAATGTCTATAAAAATAATCTTCAGTAATACAGTAGAGTTTTTTTTTTAAAGAGGCTTGTTTTTACTTTTGTTTTTTCTTTAGCAATTAAAAGAACTGCTGTATTTGCATAATGCTTATTACATGCCAGACAGGATTCTAATTGTTTTGTCTCTATTAATCAATTTTATCATCTGGTAAGAAGTTGTAGATAAAGACCTTTTGTTTATCAGTATGACAGCTATGTGAAATGTTATTGTTCCATTTTAATGTCCACCTCACTTCTGATAAAATGTGCTATTTGTAATTTCATATTCAAAAGATAACTAAAAGTTGAGATTTGTGTGTGTGCTGATTTAGATTTCCTTCTCCACTTACAAATTGATTCACTAATAATAATATAGAGTTTATCATTTTATTTTCTTAAACTTTTAAATTTTGAATTAATGTTAACATAGAAAAGTAGCTGAAATAGTACAGAAAGTTATTATGTACCCCTCTTCATGCCCCTCCCCCCAAGATCAGCATCTTACATAACTATACTAAAATGATCAAGACCAGGAAACTAACATTGGTTCAGTACAATTAACTAAAGTACAGATCTTATTAAAATGTTACCAGTGTTTCACTAATAATTCTTTTTCTGTTCTATGATTTTATTTATTTACTTGAGGCCCAGTGCATGAAATTTGTGCACTGGTAGGATTCCTAGCTGCTGCCGGCTGCTGGCTGGGGCTCCCTCCCTTCCATTGGCTGGTCCCGCTCCCTGTCTAAGGGACAATTTGCATACTATGCTTTTATTATATAGGATTTAGTTGTTACATCTCTTTATAAGGCTATTCCCATTTTCTCCATAATAGAGCTACCCATACCCATTCTTCACATACTTTATACTGTATGCATTCTGAAACCAAAGTCATATTTTCAGAGCGTATGAAGACAGAGTGATTCTGGCCAGGCATGGAGGCATAAAGGAACAAATGTATGCCAATGGTGTCCAATCATGTTACACATAAGAATCACTAAGAAAGCCCAACTGGTTTGGCTCAGTGGATAGAGCATCAGCCTATGGACTGAAGGGTCCCAGGTTTGATTCTGGTCAAGGGCATGTACCTTGGTTGTGGGCACATCTCCAGAAGGGGGTGTGCAGGAGGCAGCTGATCAATGTTTCTCTCTCATCAATGTTTCTAACTCTCTACCCCTCTCCCTTACTCTCTTTAAAACATCAATAAAATATATATATATTTTAAAAAGAATCACTAGGAGACTTTTTAAATCCAGGATCCTGAACACATTATATGGATATCCAGATTTATCTTATCTGGATCCAGATCTAAAAGCCACTCCGCTCTATGAAACTACAATAACTTAAGAAAAAATATCATTATTGTGTGATGAATGAGAGAATAATGAGGAGAGGCCTATGGTTTCCTGGCTGGTCCAAATCCTTTATTTCAAATATAGTGTCAAGGGTTGCATGTGACTGAGAGAATAAGAGGATATTTCTCTGGAAACCCTATAAATTTCCTTGATTTTGACACTAATCTTTTTTCCCTCATTTTTTAAGAGAATTTAATTGGTAGACTTCATAGGATTTGAATTTTATTGTATTGATCAGAAGGGCAGGTTAGAAGATGAAAGGATGCTGTTAGTCAAGATAAAAATCCTCTGGGGGGGATAGTTTTATAAAAGTCCATATAAATCATCTGTTCTTTTGGAGAATAGCAAAAAGAAATTCCTTAGTGAATGATGAGCTTTTGTATTCCAAATTAGAGTTCACTCTAGCTATATTAAGTAATAGTCTGAAATCTCACTACAGCAATACAGAATTCAACTAGATAAAACAAAATATGGCTTTGTCAAATTTGGGTCAGGAATTCTGTTTGTCTAGGTCATAGGTATAGTATCAGAACTAACTACTCAAAGAGAATCAGAAAAAGTCAGGGAGAAGAGGAAGATGTTAAAACTAAGGGAAAGATATATTTGTGAGGCAAAGAAAGGTTCAGATTCATAGAGTTCAATAACTTATATTTCTGAGAATTAGGATGAAATGTTATTTTATTAAAATATATACTATATTTTTAGCATAAAAATTCTTTCTCTTTCACACACACACAGGCACACACACACACACACACATACACAAACACACAGATTCTTCTATTTAGTATTTCAAAATAAATTTTTTTCTTAATTTTTATCCATCTTGGAACTAAAATAAGCAGTGAAAACAAAGTAATAATTATAGTTTATTTTTTTAATTTATAGAATAGAATTTCAAAGTATTTATGTTCTTTAATTTAATAATTGACACAAATATTTTTATCATCAAGTGAGTTATTAATGGATATAAATATGCAAAAGCAATTGCTAGAATAATATTATATTTTATACTTTATGCAGAGTAGCACTATACACAATGGATAGATTTTATATAACTGCCAATTATTTTTTACTATTTCCTAAAATGTTATTTCATTTCCAGGTTCTCCCTCTCTTTTGAACTAGGTAACCTCATGCTTTTATATCCCTCTTCACCATATCTTTGATATAGATTCAAATTCAGTTTTAAGATATTGCAAAATGATTTTTTAATTAAAGCTTTAAAATATTACAGTGTGACAAATGCATGTGTCCTCTTTCTTTCATATACTATAACCCCACTGTTCTAGCCCTAGTGAAACATCTTGCATAATAAAAGCATTATCATGCTTGCTCCTAAATAGCCTTATATTTTTGCCAGTCACTGATAAGGTGTTTTTTTTTTTCCTCATTTGCTCCAGTTTGTCCCTGAGTTATTACTAGATTTTAGTGATTAACTCAATTAAGCTCTTCTCCTTTTATAAAGAGGAATCCTGGAAGATATAATGGATCATATTTTCTATACCCTTTATCTTGACACTCCCTGTGTGTTTTGAATTCTTACATTGGATTCCTCTCAGTAAAAAATCGCTCAATGTAGAGAAAAATGCCTTCATTTTGACAGAACTTGTTTAGGTCTCAGTATAATCACGCATTTCTGTATAATTTGGTGCAAAGTACCTTTTCCTATGACCATTTCTTTCTGCAATTAAAAGCTTTATGATAATTAATTGAGATAGGTCATAGTGGGTGCTCTATAAGCATTAATTTATTTTCCAGTTCATTTCAGCTGCTAACCAAAGAGCTAGAATGTGCTGTGAACATGCTGGATACAATGAATGGTATTAAAACACAGAGCAGAACCAACATATGTAGTGCCCAATCATCGTGGCATGCAAGGGAGCAATGCCAACAAGCCGTCCAAAATTGTGTGCAAGTTATGAAACACATGCTGACCAGCTCTGGCAATGTGGCTCTGGTCTAGGAGAGCCAAGAAAAGCAGTAAGCTTTGCACAGATTGAAGATAGAAAAAAGTCCTGGAAAAGCAACTGATCAACTTCAAAATATAGAACTAACAGTATATAATATACTCTTTAGAAGCATAAAGGTATAAAGCATAATGTGGAAACGAGATGCACTTGTTTCAATGACTGAACTCAGTGATATTTATTGAACTCCTAAAATATAAAAAAAACCATCAAACTACAAACCTGAACACAGATCCAGTATTAGCAACATCTTTATATAATCTAATTTGGATTTATCTGGCACTCTCCTCCAATAAATCTATGTTTTGCTTGTCTGTTTTATTTTGCCTTTAACATTATATACCCTATATTTATCATTTTTGCTTGGACTGTTTAATTTGCCTTTCTTCCTCGTTTTGCTGGGAGAAATTTTTATCATTCCTCACATTTCAACTCAAATGCCTCTTCCTACACTGGAAATCTCATAATGTTCTGGAAAGAACAAATTTCTTAGTCCATTGTATGCTGCTAGTACTTATCTCACCTTGCTATGATACCTTCACAACAATGTAGGGTGTCTCTCTGATATGGTGAGTTTCTTGAGAGCAGTGGATGCTGAGATTATTCTTTATGACCTTCATGCCCCAAAACAGGTGACTGTATAACACCTGATCATAGGAGACACAATATAGCATTGTGCCCAAGATAACTCTGTTTTCAACTATTGGTTTCTAACCTGTAATAGATGGTGGAGTGGAACCAAGCTTTCCATTGAATTTTACTTACTATGCACACTACATTATCTTTGTCTAAAAGCTCCCTCCTCTCCTCTTTTCCCTTTGTATTCTACCTATTTTCTTTCTTCTTTATTGTCCTCTATATTTTCTTTCTAAATAGTATATAAAAATTATGATAGGCTTTTATGTAACCACAGGTTGGTAGAAAGAATAATTTATAACCCAAGATAGAGTGGCCCTTAATGTGCTTTTAAGAACAAGAATGCATTTTCAAAGTATGAACTTCTGATAGCCTTCTGTTTCTATAGACATCAGCAAATGTACCAGAAGAGGGAAAAGCAAAGCATAAAAGATGCAGGACAAATAAAAGAGAGACCTAAATGTGTGTGTGTGTGTGTGTGTGTGTGTGTGTGTGTGTGTGGAGAGAGAGAGAGAGAGAGAGAGAGAGAGAGATACAAAGAAAAAAGTGGAAAAATGCAAAAATAAGCAATGACTGTAATAAAAAAGATAAAGGGGCAATTACTTCACATAGAAATTAAGGCCATATTAAAGCATATGTATATCATTTTTTTTGCTTTAATTTCTCAATGTGTGAAAAAATAACAATGCTTAACATTTATATATCCAAAAATTTGTACCAACAGTATATATATGGGGAATCAACTAACTTAATGTTCTCTAAGTCATAAATTATTAAATAACCTAAATATCATAGAATATGTTTAATTTATAGAATTTTAGAAATTTTCATTTAGGCAGCACCTTCTTTATATATAGTTATTTTGTTTAGTGAGCCACTGTGTCTTAAAAACATTACGTTTGGATCATATAACTTTATAATTTTATAGAGAAAGAATCAGTAAACTGTATACATTTTCAAATAATATAAACACAAAAAGTATTGCATGTGCAATGTCAAAAATCTATGCTGTCCTTAGTTTTAAAGAAAGATCTTACAACTAAAACTCTTTAAGCATTTTGTTTTCAGTTACCCATTTATTTGGCTGTAAGACTATTGTAGTTCTATGTATATGTCTATGAATTTTGAAGTTGTTTGTAATAAGAAAATGAACTCATGTTCAAAATGTGGTGATAACTAGTGATTTCTGAAAACCCATGTTACTTTCTTTTATTCTGTCTTATATCTTTGTTTTGCTGATATCAATCTGGTTAAGAAGTTTAATCCTTTGCCTGTTACTTTGCCCACAAAAGTCAACTTAGATAAAATGCTGTGTACGTTTACTTGTGAGGAATGTTATTTAGCTAGGAAAGGTATTATGATTAGTGTCATATTTTAAATACTCTATCATAAAAAAGTTAAACTAAGATTTAAAAAGAAGAAATCAGGCTTACTAATAATTTCCTTACTAAAATAACTATTTATTAGTGAAAATATTTCCTCAATGCAAAGATCTTTTGTAAGTTGCAATTAAATTATAAAATTAATAATATAAATTATTTTTTAAAATAATTATTTGATTTTTTTAAATTCCTATTTTATGGATTCCATAAGGTAGACCTCAAATCCTATCTTAATTTTGGGAAATTTCCTGACCAAAATAAGTTACTGTTTTTGCTGTTTTATAAACTTGTCCCCATATAGGGAGGACAAAAATAGACCAAAGTAGAAGTCAGACCACTTCAGACTGGAAGGTGGTAGGTATAATAAGGAAAGGAACTTACTCTGGTATACAAGGCTTGTCTTGGACAGCTGAGAGACAAGTAAATCTCTGACCCTATCTGCAAGAATCATAAAAGTTTACATAAAAGTCTTAACTGGGTTCAGTTATGTATTTAATTCACATGGTCTACACAATACCTTACTCTATCAAGGCCATGTCCTTGAGACAGCTCATAGTGTTTTTAACGGTGGGTGGAACATGCCTTCTAAGGGAGGAGGTGAGGAGCCTCTCTGCTCCAGGATCAACTGGCAGACATGTCCTCCCAATGACCTCCTCCAACAATGTTTTAAAAACATGAAACAAAACGTATAGGTTCTCAGTAGGTGGACACAGAGGCAAGGATGTACCAGGAGGAGACACAGGTATATGGCACAACCCATTTATACATTTACAAGTACTAGAGTTTTCAAGTTCAGTGATGGCAAGTGATAGAAAATGACACAGGAAAGATACTCTAAACTTAGATTACCAATGACCTTTTCAAGGCATGATTTAGTGCTGTATATTATTCAGTAAGAGATAAATAATTGAAAGATTTCAAGTGGAAAAATAAGTAGGATTTTATTTGTCTTTTATAAACATTAATGTTAGTTTGGAGGACATAATTGGCAGAGGTACGTAGAAAATTGAGATGAGATGCATAGATTTTGGAGCACACCTAACAGAGATTACTCAGTACATTTATGAGGTTTACCTCTACACATCCCTTCTTTAGGAGGCACTCCTAAACACATTCTTCTTTGTTTTGAAGTTCTAGAGAAGTGCTAATGGACCTTATTTGTACCATATGTGTCCCTTGTTACATTGAGGGAACATTGATTCTAGAAAAGCTGAGTATATTCCCAGGACAGTAAAATGAATAGAGCTGATTAAAAAAGGTCACATCACATGGACTACGATAGAAATAAAAAAAGATGAAGACACATATGTAATACCTTAATCAATAAAGAAAAAAATAAACTTAAAAAAAAAGAGATGAAGAAGTGAAATTACTTTAGATCCTAGAATCTTCCTGGTGCTTGGCTCCTAGTTCTTAGAGTCCAAAATATATTTAGATTTTGTGATAAAGTGTTATCTTCCTAATATGGATTGAGCACTAACTATAAGTCAGATATTTCTTAAAACCAGGTTTACAGGAACTTCTGATTTTACACAGGAAGGAAAAAAAAGTTAGGAAAGTATAGATACTCTGACACATTATCTAGAGTAAATCAAAGGACCCAGGATTGAGAAAATGTAATTCCTGGGCCCATACTTAAAATTAGTACCTCATGCTTCCTTTCAGTCTCATGAAATCATTGTTTCTATGCTATTAAACTAGCTTGTATATTATCTTGCAGTAAAATAGTTTAAATTAAACAGAAAAATTGTGAGAAGCAAGAAAAGAAGTGAAAAAGAATATATTTGCACGATGGAATACTATATGGCAATAAAAAAGAAAGAACTCTTACCATTTGCAACAGCATGGATGGACCTGGAGAGTATTATGCTGAGCGAAATAAGCCAGTCAAAGAAAGATAAGTATCTTCTCACTCATATGTGTAATCCAGTGAACCAAATAAACTGATGATAAAAAATAGACCCAGAGTCATAGGAGCATGAACAGACTGTTGAACCTCAGAGGGAAGGCAGGGGAGGGTGGGTGGAAAGAGATCAATCAATGAACTTGTATGCATAACCAGTGGACACAGACAATGGGGTGGTGAGGGCCTGGGGGCGGGGGTTGGTGAGGGGGCAGGCTGGAAGATGTTTATGGGGGAAAAAGGAGGACCTATATAATACTTTCAACAATAAATTCAGCCCTGGATAATCTACATTTTCTAGTTGTGGATGGCAGAGGAATTTTCTGTAAGGAAAAGAAGTAAAAGTTCTCTGAATATAAGGCAAGGAAGGATATAAGGAAAATGCAGTCACATTCAGTACTACCGTGAATCTGTCAGATGACAGATAGCAATTTTTCTAGACTATATATTTGGCTTTAGGTTTGTATATTACAGATATTCCATTTTAGTTCAAAAAGGAGAAGAAAAAATACCATCATTTGACCAGTGGCTTGGGCTATGTGGAGAGTCATCTTATTTTAATGAATGCACATAATATGTGAAAACACAACAGGTATGCAGGGAGTCATTGTTAGGACTTTGCTGCAAATGCTAGTTCAGCAGTATTATAATCATGGTTCTGATCTCCTTATTTTAGCGATGAATTTGGATGTACCCCTTTTCCTTTCTCTTCCGTTTCATCTTTGGAATGTCACTTCCTAGTGTTGTCACCCTCTATTCTCTCATTGAATCAGGCTAAGTGAAACGAGGTTCCGTTCATTGGGGGGAGGGTGTTCTAGTCATAAAACTATATGAAAGGTTATCAATTTTCCCTATTCTCTGACTTTTCAGCTGACATGTTTAATCAACACTGCTGACTGCTTCGTGAATGACACTTTCAAATTCTGGGAAGGAAAATCCTTCCCCTCAGTGCCTCCCAATGTAGCACATGCTCACAGAGCTAATCTTGCCTATCACAGTGAATACTTTAGGTTACTAAGCTCATAATTAAAAGTCTTCACTAATGACATGGTAATTGTTTTAATGGATTTCCAATGAAGTGTGAAGTTCCCTGCTGATCTGTCAATAAAATATGAAGCATTGTGCGAAAATGACATAAAGCTTCACAGAATTTATAGCTAGAGGAGACCTTACTGTTATCTAGGGTAACTCTTTCATATCAGGACTGAGAACACCAGCCCCAGCAAAGTGAAGTGTGCTGCTGAAGGTCATTGCACCGAGTGGATAGTACCAGTGTCCTGATATTAGTAGTTATTTGTTTTCATTTAACTGCTTATTAATTTTGATCTTCTTTTTATTTAGATTGTCCCTATAGCAGGATACATTTGTCTGTACACTTTTTTATTTTATCAATGAAAATATTTATTTATTCTATCAATGAAATAGCACATATGAAAATAATTTGTATTACATCAGTTTTATGGGAAGATTGTAAAGGTGACTTTGGGCATGGAAATCTACAGAGCTGAGAATTTCTTGGTTCAGTGCCTCTAGAATAAATATCTTGTGATGTCAATGAAGCATGAGAGCTATAAGGAAATATTGGCGTTCTTTCATAGTTAAAAGTATGGTATAAGAAATAAGTAAAATTGTTTATATTTTTATAATATTAAAATTAAAAAAATATTTTCCATTATTTTAGTCTAAAACTATGAAAGGAGATAGTGGATGAATATAAGAACTTTTCATAGCAGAAAACTGAGGGAAAGGTTAAGCAACTTGGAGCAAAATTCCTGAATTCCGCAGTCTAAGTGTAAGTTGTGTAAAATGATATAGGTTGCAGACATTTTATAGATCCCAGTTTCAACTTATAATCATCAGTGAAGGAAGAAAAAAGAAATTTATTCAATGTGAAATCATATTATATTCCTTAGAATTCTAAGAGAGATTTGGGGCTTTTTTTTTTTTTGTGCCTTAAATTGCAATATAATATTTTTTATTATTGATTCAGAAATGCCCCCACAACAAGAAATAGTTTTAGTAATTTTTATAAACATTTTGGGATTTCAAAATTATAAAGTCAAGTTAAAGGTTATGTATTCATCTAGTTCCAAAGTAGGTTAAAACATATATTCTCAAGGAATTTATATTTCCAATTTCCCAAAATAAATAACAGGTAATTGAATGAACTCTAGAAATTAAAAGCCCCAATGAATTAAAATTAATATGCATTTTAGCTCTAGTCTGAGTTTTATTTCAAGACAAGGATAATATTCTTTCTACCTATCTTCATTTGAGAAGCATTCTGAAAATGATAATTGTCATTGAAACAAAAGGTTTCCACAATAAGACACCATTTAAATGCAAAATACTCTTATTATCACTGTGTCAGTACCCTAGCTTATGTATAGAGTAAGCAATGTTACTGCTTCCTCACTTATATTTAGACCTCAATAGTGTCTCATGCTGTTAAGTTAACTGTTAGACTTTCATTTTCCCACCTGATAAGAGAAAGTGGTGTTAATTTTAATTGGATTGCTGTATTTCATTACTTTTTAAAATTCAACTCTTTCTATTTATTTTCTGATAGATTTCATCAGAAACCAACCCCAAAACATAGTTTATAATGGATATTATTTTACAGTTTGCCAAAATGTAATATTCACATTTAAGTTTAAGCGTCTGTTGAGTTCATTGAATGAAAGAACCTTTATTCTTGATTGCATTATGTACCTAATGAAGCACATTTTTTCCAAAAGACAAAATTTCTCTATGATTCCTTTCCTCTCTATGTACCCTGTCCTTTTTGCCACTGATAGCCCTAAACAGAAACACCATGCTATATCTGGCCAGCTATCTGTGCTTGGTCCTTAGTTTACCTTTCCCAAATTATTTATCTTTATTGGAATTACCATATTTTAATGAGTGAGTCTTTTAAACATTGAGGAGGAAATAACCCACAGAACTCATTAAGTTTATCAGACAAATTAGAAAATATGAAATATAATTCAAATGTTAACCAGATAGTCCTAGCCGGTTTGGCTCAATGGAAAGAGCATCGGCCTGCAGACTGAAGGGTCTCAGGCTCAATTCTGGTCAAGGGCATGTACCCCAGTTGCAGGCTCACTCCTGGCCTTAGTTGGGACATGTGTGAAGACAACCAATTGATGTGTCTCTCTTCTCTCTCTCTCTCTCTCTCTCTCTCTCTACTTTCTACTCTCTCTAAATCAATGGAAAATTGAGGTGAGGATTAACTAAAAAATGAAAACAAACAGAAAAGCAAATGTGAACCATATAATATGGGTGTATTGTATCACCATGTAGTGTCACTCAAATTCAGGGGCCTGGATCTTCATCTTCTACAATTCTATAACCTCTCCGAAAGAGCACCATGGACATATTATTGTTATCATCATAATGGGATAATAATTATCTACACTAATAAAAGAGAAACATGGTAATTAGCATACGACCGCTACCCTTTTCATTGGCTAATCAGTGAGTATATGCAAATTAACTGTCAGCCAAGATGGCGGCCGGCAGCCAGGCACTGAAGTGAGCATGAGGCTTGCTTGCTGCAGACTCCAACGTTCCCCGCCTCACTTGCCGGCCTCTCAGTTGCAACTCTAAGCAACTATGTACTATGTTGCAAATAAGAAGCCAAACAAAAGCCCAGAAACCAGCTGGACTGAACTCCAGCCGGACCGAAACTTTGTATCGATGTTTTCAGCAGCGAGGCCTCAGAACTAAAGCTGGCCCAGAATAAAAAAAAAAAAAAGAAAACAAGGAGCGGTTGGGAGCTCCAGTCACTCGCCACCCGGAAAACAGCCCTCAGCCCCTCACCCAGACTGGCCAGGCACCCCAGTAGGGACCCCCACCCTGATCCAGGACACCCTTCAGGGCAAACCAGCCAGCCCCCACCCATGCACCAGGCCTCTATCCTATATAGTAAAAGGGTAATTGGCCTCCTGGCACCAGGATCAGCGGAGCAGCGAGGCTCCCGGCACCAGGATCAGTGTGACAGGGGGCAGCGCCCAAATCCCTTGATAGCCCTGCGGCTCTGTGAGTGACAGGGGGCGGGGCCACAACCTCCCTATCGGCCCTGCTCTGTTTGTGACAGGGAAAGGCACCCCAACCCCCTGCTCAGCCCTGTTCTGTGCCTGATAGGGGGGAGCTCCCCAATCCCCTGATTGCCCTGGGGATCTGTGTTTGATAGGGTGCGGCGCCCCAACCCACCCCCCTCCCCCGACGGGCCCTGCTCTGTGCCTGATAGGGGGGAGCTCCCCAATCCCCTGATCGGCCCTGCTCTGTGTGTGACAGGGTGCGGCGCCCCAACCCACCCACCCCCCACCCCGCCCCCACGGGCCCTGCTCTGTGTGTGACATGGTAGAGCCATAAGCTCTCCATCGGCCCTGCCCCGAGTGTGACAGCGGTGGCGCCCCATCCCCCTGATCGGCCCTGCTCTGTGGGTGATAGAGGATGGCGCCCCAACCCCCCTCCACGGGCCTTGCTCTATGTGTGACAGGGTAGAGCCATAACCTCCCCATTTGGCCCTGCCCTGAGTGTGACAGGGTGCAGCGCCCCAACCCCCTGATCCGCCCTGCTCTGTGCATGACAGAGGGCGGCGCCCCAACTCCCAATCGGCCCTGGTCTGAGCCTGACCAGGGGCTGCACTTAGGGATTGGGCCTGCCCTCTGCCACCCGGGAGCAGGCCTAAGCCAGCAGGTCGTTATCTCCCGAGGGGTCCCAGGCTGCGAGAGGGCACAGGCCAGGCTGGGGGTCCCCCCTCCCCCCACCCCCGAGTGCACAAATTTTTGTGCACCGGGCCTCTAGTTATTAATAATAGAAAGAGAGAAAAAGGGAGGTTGGACCCCATAAGCATGATCATCTGGGCAGCTTCACCAGCAAACTACAGCTTCATGCTCCCCAGGGAACCATTCCCTGCAAGTCACTGGAGGAGAGATTGAACAAAGTGGGAGATAGCCACGTGGGCAATGAAGTCTGGATGGCATAGGGAAGGTTCTCGCCAGTCTGTCCAGCCTGGGAAATAATGGATTGGCTGAGGGGTGGACCTCATCAGAAGCATGTGAAATTGTGAAGAGTTCATTGGTTAGTTTGAAAAAGCTCCTTGCTGGGGTCCAACCCCATCAGGTCCAGGGGTCCCCAAAGGTGTGGACGGAGTCGGCGAAAAAGGAATGACACGAAGACAGCCTTCAGTTGATCAGCAGCCTAGTCAGGACCTCTATCCAGGATCTCCAGCCAAAGTTCTGGTTAGGAACTCCAGCCAAGCTCTGGTTAAGATCTGATCAGGATCTGATGAGGATCTGATGTTTATTGTCTTGTTACATCCGTATTTATACCAGCTGATTTTAATCCTGTCAATTTCTATTACAAAGGTTAGGGCGTTTCTTATCTCCATTCCAGGGAGTAAAGATTATGTAGCTTAACTACCCGCCTGGCACTTAATTAAGGGGTTGTATCCCCTCCCTAACCTCAGGGAAAAATCCCCACCTGGGGAAACAACCTTTCTCAGAGAGGTGACCTTGGTTAAAACACCTGGCACTAAGGAGAGCAAACATATTAAGAACAATATGCTATATATGCCAGGTCCCTTGAAACATATGCTGTGCAGATGTTTCTTTCCTGCAGCGACTGTGCTAAGCAGCAAGGGTGGACCGGCTTCCGGCAGCTCCTGGTCAAAATCCCCAACAAAGAGTTTCCTCTCCTCTTGTGCTCTTGCTCTCTCTTGACCCACACTTGCCAGTGTGCTAGCCTGCTCTCTCTCTCTAGTCATGTGGGCTTAAGCAGCCACATGACCCATGGCCATGTGGACCCCACGCCTAATGGACTGCACTGGGAATATAAGTTAAGCTAGCCAGATGCTGGACTGGACTGTTTTGTAATATGGAAAAGAAACTGCACAGTGGCCTTAATTCTGGCCCCGATGAAGAAAATAATGGACTTCTTCCACAGAAGGAAGGACAGAGATGAGACCTGAGAGGGGAGTCCCCTTAATTTTACATCATCAAGAAAGCTTCCCATGAAACTCCATCCTCCAGGAGGGGCTTAAAATTATTTTCCTTGTGGCACCCCAAGAATTGCACTTAGAACCCAGAATAGCTAAAATAGGGCTCAGGAAATTTTCTGGGTATGGGCACATGCCATTTCTGATGGAAGATCAATAGACATGTGCAGCCAGCAGTTAACAATATGCCCCTCCTCCCTAAACACACATACATACAAAGGCTCCTCTACATGATGCCTGTCATTCATTTGTAGAGCAATGGTAGGCTCCTGAGTTTTGGTTTAGCTTAGATGATGCTCTCTGGATCTTCCAACAAGACATGTTGGGCTGTGACGACTCTGCTCCTTCCTTTCAGAGCCCTGTGGTACTTGTAATCTTAGGGTTGACACTCCTAGATTAAAACACTTTTTATAACATAAAAAAATCTCATCAATACACCATGGTTTTCATAAATGTTAAAAAAATATTTCATAACTCTTTCACTGTGTTTCATAAACTTCTTAAAAATAATGCAGTATTGAAATTATTAAGTATCTTCTCCCAAAGCTTTTACTCTGATGAAAAACTCTAGCATGACACAGAAGACCAGAAAGAAGGAAAGTGGTTGTGGTATATTGCAAAAATGATTGCGATTCTTCATAGTTTATTTCTGGAGCCTATTTCTCCTCCCCTGAAATGTGAATTGGCCTTGTGTTTAGATTTGGCTAATAGTCATGTGGTGAAATTGCTATTGTATCATTATAAATCTAAGTCTCAAAAAGTTTTGCTCTTGCTCTTGGCGTTCTAAGATAGCCATGTGCAGAGTAGGCTCACCTGTGTGGGATCATGGGTCCGACTTGCAGCTGAATCATAGTTTACTACAGTTTCATGAGTGAGGCCAACCAAGATCAGGCAATAATGACAAGTGTCCAGAGCTCAGGTCTTATATTTCCTCTGGACAATGCTCTCTCTATCAATCTAATTCCTTCATGGGAAATACCAATAATTTCTTGAGCCTTTTGTATTACTGAACCATCAATTGGAAAAGCTTTTGTACTAAATTAAAAGCCAGAAAAAAATTCTCAGCCTGTTATTTTGTAGTGCTGAGTTTTCATTCATTTTTTTTCCCCAGAATATGTGCCTAAAATTAATAGCCCACTATAACATTTTATTAATGGGATAAGAGATAGGGAAAGAAGTAGTCCAATTTGTTATTTAAGAATTTTTTAAATAAATGAAAGTGCATCATAAATTCCTTTAAATGACCACCCATTCAGTTTACAAGTTTATTAAAAAAATACTTCCTGAAAAAGACTGTTATTGTCATTAATTATAACTTATTGAGCAATACAAGTATACTAGGGGCCCAGTGCATGAATTCATGTACCTTGAAAGGAACTGTGGGCTGTGAGGTTGGCACAGGGACAGGCCTTGGCCCATTCTCTACTCCCCTGCTCTGCCCCTCCCACCGCAGCCCCCAGTCTCCTGTCTGCTGGCAGCCCTGCTCCTGCCGCCACTCCCACGTGCAGATGGCACTGCTGGCTGGCCCCACTCACTGGCGCCAGCAACAGGTGTGAGGGGGCTGATGACCGCCATGTTCCGTGTGTGCCCCCTGGTGGTCAGTGCACGTCATAGTGACTGGTTGTTCAGTTGTTCCACCATTCAGTCTATTTGCATATTAGGGTTTTATATAAATATATATATATTTGAATGTCAGCATTTTATAAGTTTGGAAATCATCACTCCTAACAACAAGTAAAAAGCTGACCGAACTAAGATATCTTCCTGGATTAATGTAAGTTCTAAGCATTCCCCTGGCTCTAAGAGTTTTTCTTGTTTTTATCTTTTCTCCCTTTGTAATACCCCAGAAACTTTATTTGTTTAATATGATCTTTTCTTCTTTCTTTCCTTTTGATTCAAACTGGCTTCCTCAAGCACACTAACTCACCTGCCTTCTCCCTTGCAAGACCACTCCTTTAGTCATTAAGCCTTCTGGACCACAGGGTTCTGACCAGAATCAAATAATCTTAGGAACAATGCCTCAGGTTTGCTGATCCAAGAAATAGAGTTTTGGTCAAACTAGAGTTACATCTTAGCCTCAGTTGTGTTTCATTTCCAGGACCAGAAAAGTGGTGAAACCAGGTGAAGGGAGGCCATGACTGACATCAGGACTAGGATGCACTGATCAACTACCCATAAACCTAGAACTAACCAATCAGTAGAGACTATGACCCTTATCATGACCCTAACTCCTTTAGTCATTGTGAATAATAATTTTGTCTCTATATAACCCCATTCCATGGAAGTCTTCAGGGAACCAGGTTTGTGCATTAGCTAACCTGTCTCTAGGTGTGGGCGACTTCCTAAAAGTAAATCTGTACCTTCTTTGCTGCAAACTCCTATTCATGTATTATTGGACTTTGATGCCTATAGACAAAAGAACTCCTTTGGTATGATAACACCCCCCTCTCTCTCCTAATTTCTTCTTCCTCCTTTTCTCTTCCCTTTCCTTTCTTCCTTTCTTCCTTTCTTCCTTCCTTCCTCCCTTCCTTTCTTAAACAAAAAGTTCTGTATCCTAGCACTCAGGAAATTCTAATACATGCACAAAGAATTGGGAAAAATATTGGTAGAGTTTGAAACCCAGATAACTTCTTTATCCTATTTATGGTACTTTGGTAGACAGCCACTTGTTTATTCCAAAATAATTATTAATAATAGTTAAGCAGATTTAAAGATATAGAAGTAATGTGAAAGCATCATTGTATGTATTGTAATAAATAAAATATGCTTTTAGAAAAAAATAAAATCTATCATTTTACATTTTTTAAGAAGAGAAATTTCCTTTTCTTCAGTTTCCATAAGAGAGAGGTTTTATGTGGGGGTGGGCTTATAAAAGGGTATTTGAGAACATTCACAGAGGGCAGCATGCTCTTCTTCCTTAGGCCTTCTATTAGAAAGAAGGTTTTAAATCAAAATATGATCATTTGAGCTGGTTAACTCGATCTGCTACCAGTTCTTCTGAATAACAAAGAGAGAAAAACACTTAATAGTCCCTGTACTCTCCATTGTAATTCAGCCAGGCTTTATGTGAGAAAGAAAAGATCCAAATTCATTTCAAAAAAACAATAATGGGAATGATGCCTTTTGTTTCTAACTGACAAAACTAGAACCATATGAAAAGGAGAAAGATCATTAACTCTGTATGAGTTAATTGAATCACTAAAAAAATGTGTCACCAAAGCTGTGCTTATTTCACACAAAAAATAACTTTCGTTGGTAGGAAGACAGAATAATCGGGTCATTGCGTTAGATTTCATTCTTGGAAGTGCTTATTCTCTTTTGAGTCCAAATTTTTTGAGAAGAAAACATGCACAGTCATGTGGTCCAAATCTGAGGAATTGCTCAAAATAGCAGAAAGTTAGGAAAAGGCAGAAAGTTAGGAAAAGATGTAAAACTTCTTCCAATTCAAGAGTTAGAGGTTTTCTCAAGAACATCTCTGAGGCAAAGGTACAGAAGGACTTGAAATGAAGACTGTATGTGGGTGGGAGATGCCAGAGAAAAAAGACAAAGGTTAGGATGCATTACCCATTGAGAATTCTGTCATCATCAAAGTCTAAGACTAGAGATCCCACTTACTGTGCAACACAATGGATTTGGCTACATTATCAATTCCTTTATTCCTTGTTCCATACTTTTGTGATGGCCTTGACCTTTCTATAAACCACATTTTTTAAATAATATATATATTTAACCTAATCTGGAACATAAAGTCCCATGAAAGTTGTCAAGAAGTGGGAGATGAGCTAATACTGATACGGAATTTTTGGACTGTAACCCGGATTCTTTGTCTGCCAGAGTTGAAGAATGAAACCATGGACAGAGGGTAGTATAGCAAAGGTGGAGATTTATTGAAAAACAAGTACAGACTCCACGTGGGGAGGGGGAAAGGGTCCCACTGACTTCCTGTTTCCATGGTTTATAAAGGCTGTAGTTCCCGTGCCCTGATATCTCCTCTGATTAGTTATTATGGTGACTCCTGAGGCCCTCCTCCCTCACTGTCCTCCTATTCCTTCTGGGCTTTCTTCCTTCTTTATTTTGTAAATATAGACCTTTTTTGGCTACTTCCAGTTTCCTTGTCTTATGGAAGTATACCTGTTGCTGCTTCCTTGTCTTATGTAAATGCAACTGTTGCTGCTCCCTTGTCTTATGGAGATGTAACTTCACCTGGCTTCCTTGTGTTATGGAAATGTATCTTTTCCCAATCTTTGGCACTATGTTTTTTCCATGGACCCCAATTCTAAAAATTCCCTATACCTGCCTGTGTTCCCCTAAAATTCGTTTCAATACCTCTAATTTCCAGGAAATCTTTGATGGAAATGTAGGAAATGAAATATGTTTACCTCTTTTTTATCGAATATAACTTGGCATAGTCCAGTGTCCTTTAGAATGAGAGAAGAATTGACAGTCTGGGAAATTCTACAAAAATCAGCCAGAGTTTGTAAATTACTTGACAGCCACACTCTTACCTACTTCAAAATTAACAAAGATCTTTCTGGACAAGAAAAGTAATTACATCCTGCACTAGCAGGTTCTGATAGTGATCAACCAAGTATTCAGGGATAAATAGACAGATAGACACTCTATTGCTCTACCAGATAGCCTCCCTCTACCTCCCACCATCATATCCATCCCCAAATGGATCCATTGGAAAACAATAAGATTAATTTCCTTTTTTAGCTCTAGAAAAATACTCCTTACTTTCAGATGTAGAAATTCAACACAGAAATGTAAAATTATAAACATCACACTTATTATGAACTAATGTACTTTTAGCAACATTCTGTCTATTGATATTTAAGACCAGTAGAAGATAATTTGCTTTTCAAATTTGAAAATTTAATGTTATATTAATTTAATAGTTTAATTTTATTTTAAAATATATTGTATATTTCACTCAGAAATATTAACATTGTCAGATACAATGTTATATAAAAACTAGAGGCCCAGTGCACAAAATGTGCACAGGTAGGGTCCCTAGGCCTGGCTGGCGATCAGGGCTGATTGGGGCCTTCCTTCCTCAGCTCCCCGCTGCTGACCAGGGCCTTCCTTCATTCTACGCTGCCCCCTGGTGGTCAGCACATGTCATAATGAGCAGTCAAACTCCCAATCGGTTGAACTACTGAGGGGCCACTTTGCATAGTAGCCTTTTATTATATAGTATGAGGGATGTCTAAAACAAGGTAGACTAAATAATATGTATCATAATAGAACAGGTTTTACCCTTTGTAACAGGTAATATTATAGGTTCCTGTCAATTACAGAACAGTTTTATTTATTTATTTATCTACTTATTTATTTTGGTTTCTGTAGGACTAGCAATACACTAAGATCAAAAAATAAAATAAATTTGTGTGTGTGTGTGTGTGTGTGTGTGTGTGTTTCATCAGGTGGTCATAGCTTAATTAATTATGTGTATTTTCTTAATAAAACAGCCAATAATTTTATTTGTTCATTTTACAGTTTTTATTTTCATGTTCGTCTCTAACTTATGTTTTATAAATATACCTTTGTTTTTTACAGTATCTTATTTAATAAGTTAAGAGATTTATTAATCTCTTCATTTAAATGCTTCCAACATTAATTATATCAATCTTGGCTTAATAATAATGTATTTAAAGTTATATATTTTATTTGACTCGCACTTCAGCCTTGTACCATGGGTTTTCACATATAATATTTTAACTTTTATTAATGTCTAAACTATCCAAAATAAATTTTGTATTTTCCTTATAACTTAAATTATATTTTGACACTTAATAAAATGTTTTCAAGTTGCTATATTTCTTATAGTTATTGATTTGTATTGATTTCTACTTTTAATACTTTTTTGTTAGAGCAAATTCATACAATTTTCACACCTTTTGGCATTTAAAATTTTTATCTTGTTAGATGATATCTGCCGATGTCAGTAAATGTTGATATATTGTTAGGATAAAAGTGTTTTATATATGTTCATTTTTGTCTCATGCATCATCAGGCCTGGGATAGACCTGAAAAATAAAAGGGGCACTGAATAATATTTTTTAGGGGGAAAAAAGAGTAACGTGACCATACTCTTGCTTTTCCTATTTTTACTAAGAACTAAATTTAGTAGACAGGTATGAGAATTGATTAATAAAGTAAATGATAACTTACAAATATAATTAATGTTTGATAACATAGCAACTTATTTAGAAGGCCTGCCCAAATAGCAAGTCTGTGGAAATAGGCAGTTGCTGGTAGTGTCTCATCATCCCTGCATTCTCTGGTCCTGTCAGTCATATGTATGCTACAGATCCATGTGATAATTCACGTTCAAGCCATGGTGAAGACTTAACCTGCCCCTTTTATTTATCAGGGAGGCTAAAGCTCTCCTAGCATGCTCAGTAGAGATCCACTTAGATTTCAGTTGCCAGAGTCATGGCACATATTTATTCTTATCTTAAAATATTTAATTTTCAGCCTAAATATTAAAATTGTCAAGGAAGAAAGGAGTTAAAATAGGAATTATCTAACTAATAGGTTTGGAGTTGGGATTCTTTTAAATGTGTGCTGCATTCAACTAAGATTAAATTGATACGTGTTTCTGAAGTATATTCTACCTCAGAGAAATAAAGACAAAGTATGGAGAAATCATCATCTTAATACAATTTAATAAAAACATGTTTAATATCCACTATACCTTATATATTATATAAATATTTCTTCCTGTTCAGGCAAAAGATAGATAGCTAAAATGAGTTTCTTAATTCAATTCTCCTAAATTCCTGTTATTTTGCAAATGATTTTGCAAGCATCATTCTCTGCAATAAGTGAGAATAAATATAGTGTCTTCACCCTGTTTTGTCTTTATTTCTTTAAAGAACATTAGCAAAATAGAGTTCATATTATAGTTATCTTGCTGAAATAGGAAGACATATGAGATGTTAATGCAACATAAATGCTTAACTTCATTTTGGCTAGAGTATTGCAAATGTATCTCACAAGTCTTCTCTTCTGCCTCATTGTTTTTTGAAAAGTTTGGAAAAATATGCAATAATACTCTTCACAACCTGCTGATTGCTTAGTATAATGTATTCATCAAACAAGTACACACTTGATTCAGCACCAAAATGACAAATTGAATTGAAGAGGAGATATTGGAAAGTCTCATTAAATATATTTATTTATCAATGGTACATATGACTTCTCCTGTTCTCTAGTTTATAAGCCTGATGAGATACTGTAAATATACATCCAAGATCCACCCAAGAACAGTGGATTAATTTTGTCCCCTATAATTGTGTGTGTGTGTGTGTGTGTGTGTGTGAGAGAGAGAGAGAGAGAGAGAGAGAGAGAGAGAAAACCAGTGCTTTATTTGATTCATTAAAGAGGCATTCATTGAATATCTCTTATATCTTCAGAAATATGCTAGAATTTAAAGATGAATAAGACTAGCCCTGTTATCAGGTACTAACAATTTTTGGAAAACTATGAGTTTGAAACCAAGGGACTGGTTTGATAAGGATGATCTCTGGTGATTATTTAATACACGGTTTGAAAAGTGGCTAAACTTCTCAGTAGTTTAATGACTTAAGGACAGTTTTGTACATTCTGAAATGAGATATCTTTGCAGGGTAAACAAAGGATATAATTGTATCCTTTTAGCCCTTTCATTTTTTTTTTTTTTTTTGCATTTTTAGGGTATATAAAAATCACAGAGAAGATTTAATGATATAGTTTTTTTTTCATTTTCCTTATATGTATATATTTATAATATCAAAGGAGAATCAGTAATGCTATTAAATTGCCAGTTCTTATTTACCAAAATCTTCAGTGTTCCATTAAGCTATATTCTAGACTAACCAGTTATTCACATTGTGTTACCTAGTGTATTGTTGTCACTGACAGTAATTGCTGTTATTGCTGAACTAAGTAAAAACACTGACCTGAAGTTATTGTCATCCATGCAATTCAAATTTTTTTTTTTAAAAATGAAGCCTATTTACTAAATACAAATTAGCTTTTTAATTCTTAGTGTATTGTGAAGGAAGGAAAGCTGCAAAATACTAAACCATATTTGACAGGCTGGGATTTGAAGATTTCCTCAAAGAGGTCACCAAATATTGATTTTCACATCCTTTCACTTAGCAACAAGGCATGGCTTCTGATTATCTCTACACATTCTGGTCCTCAAACCAGGCAGGTCATTCTTCAATTCAAGAAACCTTGTGTAGACACATGATTTCTTTCCGAAAGAAACAACTGTTCAAATAAATGTGTTTAAACTGGTGTGTTCACTTAAATTAAAGAAAGGTTTCCAGCTGATACAGGCGATTGTTCTAGCTGATATGTTTGATTGCTCTCCTGTAGGCAATTACAAGGCCACACGTAGAAGTGCATAGAGTCTGACTTCCAATCACAACCTGACTGAGGGCATGCTTGAACGTGACAGCCTTTGATGGAGGAAACCTGGAGCGAGAGACTGCAAAAATTCACCTCAAAAGAGAATAGTAATAGTGGTATTTAGAAAGAGAGAGAGAAAGAGAGAGAGAGAGAGAGAGAGAGAGAGAGAGAGAGAGAAAGAGAGAGAGAAAGAGAGAGAGAGGGGAGGAAGGAATAAGGGATATTAACTGGAACAGGAAACATTAATTTAATTTTTCATAGAACTTTAGTAAATAAGTCAGTCTTCTTTCTACTTGTAAGTTTCTGTGTTCTCTATCTTCATTCTCCTAAGGTTTATTTCCTTTACCTTGGAAGAGCTAAATGAGCTGTTAAAGTTTTTTATTTATTTATATTTTTAAAATATATTTTAATTGATTTCAGAGAGGAAGGGAGAGAGAGCAAGAGAGCGAGAGAAACCTCAATGATGAGAGAGAATCATTGATCAGCTGCCTCCTGTCTGTACGCCCTACTGGATATCAAGCCCACAACCTGGGCATGTGCCCTGACCAGGAATGGAATCATGACCTCCTGGTTCATAGGTCAATGCTCAACCACTGAGCCAAGCTGGCTGGGCAAGCTGTTGAAGTTTAAGAGAACCATGGTATGAAAAAAAAAAAAGGTTTTTATTCCATTTCTTTTTATCATAGTTCACTAAAATAATAAAAATTATCCAGCAGGCAGATTTTCTTTTTCTTTTTGGTATATATGTTTATTTGATTTATTTTGAGGTTGATATTTTGCCAATTAAAACCTGATAAATTGTAAAGAAAAAGGCACTAGCAGCTCTCTGTATTTTATTTGTAATTTGGATTTCTGCAAAATTTTTCTCTCTACATATAAAATTATTTACAGCATTTTGGAGAAGAAAATACTGTCTTATCGCCTCAATTATAAGTAGCCCATGCTTTTGGATTTTCAACATATGTTGTTGTTTTGCTTCCATGATGTCTTTATATATCTTCTCAGTGTGATATAGTAATTTCTACTATTCAGTTAATAGTGATATTCCCCTTGTTAAGTTTAATGATGGAAAACTCCATTTCAAGAATTAACAAAAAGTAAAAGATTACTGTTAAAGAGTTAAATATGTAATTAAACAGAATTTACTTTCAGCCTATTCCATAACTTGTTTTACCAGAATGAAAGTTATTTGTTAATATCAACATCACTTGGAAACTGGTCTTTCATCCAGTTAAAAACTAGTTATTAAGAAGACGTGGGAGCCGATTGTGATCACATTTTCTACATCTCTTTTGTGCCAGGAAAACCGAGGAAATTCTGTAATTTCATTTCTAACTCTCATTTCTGTGCTGGACTTTAGAGGACATTAATAATAGAAGGGGGAGAATTTAATATTTTTGAAAAATAACATTTTGGTTAAAATCAAATGTAAAATATTACAATATAAAGTCCATTTTGAGATTTTGTAAATGGCTGAAACTATAATAATCCATGGAAGCGATGAGGTAAAGTGTTCTCACAAGCAAAGGTTAAAAGTTAACAACTTCAGCATTTTATGAAGGCACACTATGTCTGGGCATCTATGAAACCATCCAAGTGAACGGGAGCCACATGTGTCACCTTCAGTTAGATGGCCTTGCCACTTTTTGGAGTTGTTGCTCATCATGAACTGACATTTTCTATCATTTGCAACTGACAGTAAAAAAAGCAGGAATGACCTCAATATGTTGGTTTGTAGAACCAGAGACCATGAAAATTCCAGCTGGTGCTGATCTGAACCAAGGAATGCAATAAGGATAAGAGCTCTTATTTCAACTTTAATGGGATTTTCGCCATATGTAGAAGAAGCAGTTGTAAAGTTTTCAACAAAAGTGAGATGAGAAATAAGGAGACAGGAAGGTGATGTTTCCATGGAAACCACACTCCAAATACAGCTTTGCTCAGTAGTTTCCCTGCAGTGTGCCTCACTTGAAGGTATTCCCATGTGTATGCTTGGGGTGCATTTTCAAATGGGGGATTTAACGTATTAACCATTAGAATTAACAGCACTCATTTAATAAAGGCATAGAAAAAATGGTTACGCTACCACTTGAGAAGAGGTACAACTCATCCCCAATTATTCCAGAGTAGTAAACATATACCTCAGAGTCTGAAAATTTCTCAGATATACCTTGTTCTATTACCTTTCTACTAGAGGCCCAGTGCACTGATTCGTGCACCAGTGGGGTCCCTCAGCCTGGCCTGTGCCCTCCCGCAACCCGGAACCCCTCGGGGGATGTTGGATTGGGCCAAAACCAGCAGCCCAACATCCTCTGAGGGATACAGTAGTGCGCAAAGTGGCACGCAGCCAGGGAGGAGCTCGGGGAGGAGCTCAAGCTGGCCTGGGCGCTGTGCCACTCCCACTCATCCTGGCCCTGCTGCGCAGGCTGCTGCCACTGCTGAGTGGTGCTCCCACTGTGGGAGCACACTGACCACCAGGGGGCAGCTGCTGCATTGAACATCTGTGCCCTAGTGGTCAGTGTGCGTCATAGCAACCAGTCAAATGGTCGACCGGTGGACAGGTCACTTAGGGTTTTATATATATACTAGAGGCCTGGTGCACAACAATTTGTGCACTCAGGGGGAAAGGGGAGGTCCCTCAGCTCGGACTGTGCCCTCTCGCAGTCTGAGACCCCTCGGGAGATAACGACCTGATGGCTTAGGCCTGCTCCTGGGTGGCAGAGGGCAGGCCCAATCCCTAGGTGCAGCCCCTGGTCGGGCTCAGAGCAGGGCTGATTGGGGAATTGGGGCGCCGCCCCCTGTCATGCACAGAGCAGGGCAGATTGGGAGGTTGCGATGCCACCCTCAGTCACGCTCAGGGTAGGGCCGATTGGGGGGTTAGGGCACCGCCCCCTGTCACACTCAAGGCAGGGTCGATGGAGAGGTTGCGGCGCCACCCCCTGTCATGCACAGAGCAGGGCCAATCAGGGTGTTGGGGTGCTGCCCCCTGTCACTCACAGAGCAGAGCCCATCAGGGGGGTTGGGGCTACGTAACCTGTCATGGGCAGAGCAGGGCCAATCAGGGGGTTGGGCGCTGCCCCCTGTCATGCACAGAGCAGGGCCGATCAGGGGGTTGAGGAGCTCCCCCCTGTCACTCACAGAGTAGGGCCGATAGGGGAGTTGGGGCACTGCCCCGTGTCACACACAGAGCAGGGCGGATCAGGGGGTTGGGGCGCCACCACTGTCACACTCAGGGCAGGGCTGATGTGGAGGTTATGGCTCTACCCCATCACACACAGAGCAGGGCCCGTGAGGGGGGGTTGGGTGTTGGGGTGCCGCCCTCTATCACCCACAGAGCAGGGCCAATCAGGGTTTGGGGCGCTGCACACTGTCACACACAGAGCCACAGGGCGATCAGGGGTTTGGGGAGCTCTCCCCATCAGGCACAGACCAGGGCTGATCAGGGGGTTGGGGCGCCTTCCCCTGTCACGAACAGAGCAGGGAGGATAGGGAGGTTGTGGCCACACCCCCTATCACACACAGAGTCGCAGGGCGATCAGGGGGTTAGGGCGCTGCCCCCTGTCATGCTGATCCCGGTGCTGGGAGGCATATTACCCTTTTACTATATAGGATAGAGGCCTGGGGGCCAGCTGGTTTACCCTGAAGGGTGTCCTGGATCAGGGTGGGGGTCCCCACTGGGGTGCCTGGCCAGCCTGGATGAGGGGATGATGGCTGTTTGCACCTGGTCACATCTCCTTCAGGGTGGGGGTCCCCACTGGGGTGCCTGGCCAGTCTGGGTGAGGGGCTGCGGGCTGCTTTCAGGCTGGTGGTTGACTGAAGCTCCCAACTGCTCCTTTTTTTCTTTTTTTTTTTTCTGGGCCAGTTTTAGCTCTGGCACCAGCTCTGAGGTCTCGGCTGCTGAAAGCAGGTATCTGGTTTGTTTCGGTTCTATAATCGAAACAATGTATAACTCCAGCTCTGAGATCCCAGCCAGGTGAAAGCTGGTTTCTGGGGTTTTGTTTAGTTTTTATATTTGTTACAATGTTTCAAACTGCAAGCTGAGAGGCCAGCAGGCAGGCGGGGAACGTTGGAGTCCTCCTTCACTGAAGCAAGCAAGCCTCATGTTCGCTTCCAGCTGCCTGGCTGCCGGCCGCCATCTTGGTTGGCAGTTAATTTGCATATCTCACTGATTAGCCAATGGGAAGGGTAGCTGAGGTATGGCTAATTACCATATTTCTCTCTTTTTTTAAAAATATATTTTATTGATTTTTTACAGAGAGGAAAGGAGAGAGATAGAGAGTTAGAAACATCGATGAGAGAGAAACATCGATCAGCTGCCTCCTGCACATCTCCCACTGGGGATGTGCCCGCAACCCAGGTACATGCCCTTGACCGGAATTGAACCTGGGACCTTTCAGTCCGCAGGCCGACGCTCTAGCCACTGAGCCAAACCGGTTTCGGCCCATGTTTCTCTTTTATTAGATAGGATATAGATAGTTTATTTTACCACTTGGAAAAACAAAGGCAGAGAGAAATTATTGTCCAAAGTATACTTAATGGGATAATTATTGATGGTTCAACTGAGACCAATTTCCAAATGCATCAACTTGTTGCTGCTCTTTAGAAAATATGCCTCTATAATTTTTATAGGAATGTAGCAATAAAACAGAGCCTTTGTATGTATTATAAACCATAAGAGCTACACTTGTTTTTTTTTTTTTTTTTTTTTAAAAAAAGGGCATTTAAATGCATTTATCTATTTACTACATAAAACTTCAAATCACAGAAGTTTTGACCAAATTTTTATCACTAATAATTTTTATATGCATGTTTATTTCCATCTCGCAACTATTGTCATGGTTTCTATGTTTATCCACATTTTGATTTTGATGAATGGATTTGCGTGCCATATTAATATCATGCCTGATTTAAAGTTTTAGTTTATTAGTTATTCTTATAACTAAAATTATATTATTTCATCTGTTTGACCTTGATATTTTTTTTGGTAGGACAGTATTTTATAGGGTGGTTTCGAGTACTAAAAAAATATATTCTCGGCATTATTCAGCAACATACTGTTTTCATTTTAAAGCTATATAAAATTTCAACAGCTCATAAATCTATACATAGC
This sequence comes from Myotis yumanensis, assembly GCF_028538775.1. Taxonomy (NCBI): domain Eukaryota; kingdom Metazoa; phylum Chordata; class Mammalia; order Chiroptera; family Vespertilionidae; genus Myotis; species Myotis yumanensis. The sequence continues at coordinate 221,036,345 of NW_027223752.1, read as the reverse complement.
TCCCTATAGTATAGAAGTTAAAACAACTTCTTAAGGAATTTAGGTGTATGGTGATAATCTAGAACCTCTCATACTTCACTGTATTATAGATTAAGGGAAAAAGATTTATGACAACTTTGTATGGATATTAAGGGAAAAACTATTAAATTATTTTAATTTAGAAAGATACTCTTTTTGCATTTATATGCAGGTTTATAAATAAAACAAATGTTGTGGTTGAATATAACATGCTGAAAACAAAGACATCATTTTAACAGTAGCTATTAAATGAAATGTCATTTTCTTTTGAAATTGTCCTGATAATGTTTCTTTATGGTGCCATCCAGTACACAGAAAGGAGGAAAACTTGCATGCAGTTGTGAAACAGATATAGTTTTCTTCAGGTGCTCTCATTATTACTGATTTTGGTTTCAAAAAATGCCTCTTTTGGGGTAACTGCTGTATCATCTCAACTCAAGACCTTTTAGTGACACGTTTTATTTGATTGCCTTTCCTGTTTCTCCCTCAATATCAGAATGACACATCCCCCCCCTCCCTTTGGTACATTTTTCAATAAACAAGTAAACCATAAAAAAAATTTTTTTCAGTATTTTACCTGAAAAATCTGAAATTAAATATCTATTTCCAAATTTTCTAGTTTTGATATGTTAGGTTAACTATTTTACTATTTGAATCTGGGTTTTCTCATATTAGAAATAGGGGTAAAAATCACTGTCAGGCAATGTTGTTATGATAACACACATAACATAGTGGCTACATAGCACTCTATGATTACTATGATTCCAAAATCCATAATCTTTCCATTATACCATGAGTGGCACCCCCATGATATATGTCTGTCAACTTCTTCACTGCAAGCATGAGACGCATTTCTAACTTCCCTGTGGTCTTTTTGGTGAATGTCGATATGATGCACAAATCCTTTTCTGTAAGTGTGGATAAGAGTTGTCACAAGAAAAAAACAACAGGTTTTATATATGCACATGGCACTGTCAACTTCCTCAAAAGTTTCCTCTTCATGTTCTAAATAAAATATAGTTTTTAAATGAAAAAATGTTGAAGCAAGAAAAAGTATTTCATTAGTCTAATTATTCCCTTCTCTTTCTAAACAAATTTCTTATTCCATATTTCCTAAAGCTCAAGAACCTTTTGTGCGTATTATTATGTACTAATCAAAACACTTGGTAGAAATGTCAGGAGCCTATTCCCAACCAGCTTAAAAGAAAAAATTGCTGCATTTTTTTTATGGTTTTGTGATTGAGTAAATGGAGTAGAGGTGACTTCAGGCAACTCTTACCATCTCCCATTTGTTTCCTTCTGTTTGTTCTTCTGATGGATAGCCTTGCTGAGTAGCCAAGATGTTTCCAGAGAGCTTCAGACTTTTATGACCTTTAAGGTTTATAACCTCAGTAATATATAGATTCTCATTTTCTCCAGCATCTTGTAATTGCCTAGAAAGGGAAATTTTTATGTCATCATTTAGGTCACAAGCCCACACCTGAACTAATCCCTGTAGCCAGGAGGATAATGTCTTTCTGGGCATGCTAGTCACTCCAATGACTGATCCCAAAGGGAACACATAAGGCAGTTTACCATTAACCCTCCCAAAAAAGAAGTCCATGTTAACACAATAAAAGGAAAAGATTACCACTTCTCAGTCTATGCATTAAAATGTCATTGCTATTTTTATAAAACAACTAGTGGCCCAGTGCATAAATTCATGCACATTAAAAGGAAATTAATTAGAAGAACTATTTTAATATTGCTATTTGCCCTTTCTCTATCTATAATTGAAGTGTCAACCAAATTCGATCAACAATGACAGATCAAAACACATGCGTGTAATTCGCGCCAGTGAGAGCTTTATGTGTATCGCGCATGCATGAGTCAACTTAGCCTTTATAGATATAGAACAAACTTGCTTAATTAGACCTGTTTTCTGATTTAGCTAAACTTTTTCCAGCCCAGTGAAGCACCTCAATTTCTCTTTCAGGTAATTGTCAGCAACACAGCAGTAAATATCAACACGAAGCAGATTGTTATTATTATAGATCATACAGGGAGAACAAAAGGTAAAATATTTAACTGCAGCAGTGTTTGGCTATATTCTGCACAGTGAGAAAACCTGAAGTCATTTTCAAGGTCCACCATTTTTGACTTCTTTTCAGTAGGGTCAAGTTTCTAAGCTTTCTAATCTCCATTTTCTGGCTAATGAAAAGAAAATAGGATTCCACCGAGTCTCCTATCTACCAACTCCAGGCCTTCTGTGAGGATCAAATGAGATGAGACATGGGAAAACATTTCACAGACGTTTGGTTAAAGTGTGAAATTTCTGCACCTGGCTATAAAGCAAGTCATGTTCCTGGGCTGCAAGGAGGCTAGTAGTTGCTAGGGAGAGGAAGCAGGGCGTTGCTTTGTGAAGTCATTACCTGGCGGCCACAGCCACTATTTCTGGGCTGGGCTAGGCTGTGGGCTGCATTTTGTGCCATGGGGTCTCAGCAGTGTCAGCTTCGATTTGGTGGGCTGTTGCTCCGAGGTGGTGGCAAGGCCTGTGTCCCACTTGGGGGAAGCCGAGTGTTGCTTTGTGGGCACCAGGTTTCTCTGTAAATGGCCAGTGTGTGTCATGGCAGCTCCTGCATTGAATGTCTGCCCCTTGGTGGTCAGTTCATGTCATAGTACCTGGTCAGATGGTTGGACACTTAGCATATATATATATATATATTAGGGATTTTTATTATTTAAAGCTACATAAAGAACAACATTGTGAGAATAATACTTTATAACACATTATTCTAATAGTTTATCTGTGACAATTTTCCTGTTCAAAATGTACAAATCTCCATTGTAGAATTGTCTTGCTATCATAATATATTCCATTTGCTGTACCACTGAAGGATTCTGGACAGTACAGTAATCAAAATCAATAGTTACAGGTTGAATATGTAAGTGAACAAGTTTAAATTTTCATATAATTTAAAGACTAAATATGCTTGTAAATATAGAAAATTTTGTTTAAAACTATTAGTGCCATTTAGAGAAAGTTTAAAGACAATTCATTATAGTTTAAATATACAAAACTGGTTTCATAGAATATTCCTAGAACACCTTGTCTCATAGGCTGAAGGATGAATTAAATGAAGAAAAGTGGATTGGGATTAGGAATTGGGGACAGTGGCAAGAGAACAAGACACATGTGAAGACATATGAAGTAAGTTTTGTTTATAGCTCAGAGAGACAGGAAGAAGATAATGTGTGACAAGAAGGTAGAGAAGTTAAAAATATATTTATCATCCTTTAACTGTTGAGCCTATAAGATTGTGACTCTAGAGAACTTTTACTGGAAAATATAAAACAAAAATGTCAACAGGACTTCAGCGCACAATCTGCAAATTCATGAAATTTCATCCAAGATGACAGAACAAAAGAGGAACTGATGAAGAAAAAGCATTCATCAGGGAATAGTGAGGTGGTTTTTATCAGTAAATGAGGTAGAAATGAAGATAATAAGAGAAAAGAAAGAGTGAGAGATAGATCAAAAGGTAAATTAATAGCCCTGGCTGGGTAGCTCAGTTGGTTGGAAAACTGTTCTGATATGCCAAGGTTGGGGGTTCAATCCCAAGTCAGGCCACATACAAAAGCCAACCTATGAATGCATAAATAAAGGAACAACAAATCAATGTATTTCTCTCTCTCCTTCCCTCTCTCTCTCACTAAAATTACTAAACAAAAATTTAAACATATAAATTAATATGCTTTTTATAAACCCACATATGATCTCAGATAAACGGCACTAATAGTTTTAAAAAAATTATGATATCAATATTTTTTGGGAATATTTATTTGTTGCATGACCTTAACTGAAAATAAATGCCAGCATATGATTTCTTGGGAAGAGTTGTCATTTTTCTTTCCATTTGAATGGGAGGTCAACCTTTCAATATTTCTATTGTTTAATAATCAAGAGGGTGGATGGAAGCTCACTTTGATTAATGGGTTTTAACGACGAAGTAATTATGTTGTCTAACTTCAAACTTTATTCCATCATTCAGCCAGGTATTGTGGTTCACACTGATGAAATAGAATTTGAAGGTCGGAATAGGTGAGATGAAGGACAGTGAGAGATAGATTTATATCTTCTTTATAAATTTGACTCCACTTCTGATAAATGATAACTAAAGTAAAATTCTAACGGTTGCAATGTAGCACGTGAATCCTACTCTTTAGTAGGGAGCTGGAAGAGCACATAGCACAAGGCCCTTTACGATCTGAACACAGGCATGTTTTAAGAGAATGTGTCTCTGAGTTGAGTCTTAGGTAGGTGCGAGAAGTAAGAATATCTATGCTGAACTCAGGACATCTCAGCCTCTGGGCTGTTATTCAGCATAGATCCTTCTGCTTCTCCCACCAACCTCAGACTCAGATGAAAGATAATATTCCCTTAAAATGATCCTTAATGACCCCCTTAGATTGAGTTTGCTAGTTATTTCTTTCTGTTTTCACAGCACACAGAAAAAACATATTTTCCTCAATACTCATAAACATCTAGTTACTTGAAAAATACACACAGTACATAAAGCTCATTAAGATATGGATTTTGGTCAAGTATATTTATATTTTCAGCATCCAACTTAGAGAGTTTAGGGAATTATTATCATACTAATGGCCTGGTGCATGGATTTATGCACATTGAAAGGAAATTAATTAGAAGGTGGCCTGCGGGGTGGGACTGGGTAAGACTGGTCAGACATGCCCTGGAGCCAACCTCCCATGGTCCCTTCCTGGCCGGCCCCACCAGGGGTGGCACTGCAGGAGAGTGAGCAGGGTTCCTCCAACAGGTGTGGTCCCTCGGCCTGGCCTGTGGGGATCAGGCCGAAACCAGCTCTCCAACATCCCCCAAGGGGTCCAGGAGTGCAAAAGGGAACTCTGCAAAGTTGCTGTCTTACAGGGTATGGAATGCAAATGCAAGTGTGCAGTAAACTAGATTCGGGGCCTACAGTGCCCCAGCAACAACATAACCCACGGCCAAAGGTGGAATCGCATGGCCCCGTGAGGAATTGGGCTTCCTCCTCTCTGGTTTTGGGGTGTGTCACCCAAGAACTGTCGCTGCCAAGTCACTGCAGCTCTGCAGCTCTTGCATTGAGCGTCTGCCCCCTGATGGTTAGTGTGCGTCATAGCGACTGGTCAGATGGGCTAAGGGACACTTAGCATATTAGCCTTTAGATAGATAGATAGATAGATAGATAGATAGATAGATAGATAGATAGAAAGGGTCTAATCCTTGTAGATAGAATGAATGAATGAATGAATGAATGAATGAATGAATGAATGAATGAAAAAATCAAAGAAATATGTAGAGAGAGTTGAAAGTATCAGACTGAAACCTGGAAGAGTGTGAGGTGATGGTCACAGTTTGGAATTCTGTCTGAGTATATTACATGTAGCACTGTAGCCCTGGAGATTTGCAGCTCGCATAAAGTTGAGCTGAAGGTAATCAGAGTGGATGAGGTCAATTATTTGTGAGATTAAGATATCCTCATGGATATTATATTCACATGTAATGATAGCAGCAGTTGTAAAAGTGAGGGAAACTATGAACCAGATTTTATTTTCCTTTGGTTAACCATACAGAATAAAAAGAAAATAATTTAGAAAAAATGTCAATGTCAAAATTCAGAAAAACAGCTTTAGATTTCCTCACTTAAATAAGTGCCTTCCATCAAAGAATAGGACCCCAAGTAGATGTTTATCTTTCCTGCTGAGTGTAGTTTCCCACAGGTGGCTAATCAATACACAGGTTCAGCAATCCCTTTATGGAGCTTACACAAGAACACTGCTAAGCTTAAAATCCAACTGACATTTTGGAATCCTGTTAGGGATTTAATATCAGACTCCCTGGATTCATTTTTCCTTGTAATATAATAATTACTCAAGTCTACCAATGGGCAGATAAAGCTAAAATATGACATCTTTTCTCACATGCTGTGCTGTAAATGTTCTTCCTTGCATTTTTTTTTTTTTTTTGTCTGAAAAGAACAGATGTTCTAAGAGGGCAGGGTCAATATAAAACCATAACTTATGAACTACTCTACCTGAAACTTCTGTCCCAAATATTACTTATCTCAGTTACCAGCCTTTTCTGCCTCTGCTTAAGAGGCATTTTGACTTAGGTATTCTACTGAGTATCCCTGCAACTCTTTAGCTGTTGCTTTATGGACCACAAGAATAATCTTAAATATTTACTCAAGATTTTAAAGAATATATAAATTAACCTTTCCATGTTATAAAAATGTACAGTTTCATTCTAAAAGGCTTGCAAATGCACACATTCTCACCATCTTGAAAGATGATTTCAATATCCCTGAGGTTATGATAAGCTTCACATTTTATCCATCTCTCCTAATGTGTCCCATCATCTAAGCTCCACTTGAGTTAACACTCTAAATCCAGCTATTTTTTTACATCCACATAGATAGTAGGGGTCTAATCCTTGTTGACCACAAGTGTATAAATCTTGTCATGTAATAAATATGAAATAAATAGTATATGTAGTTATGCATTCATTTAGTTAACTCATTGGTTGCTCAGTAAAAATGAAAGGAGAATAAAGACATTATGATGATTTTTCATAAAAATTGTTGGAATAAGTTTAAATTATTATATCAATAATAATTCCCTCCTTTGCAGTACATTTTTTGGGGTTCATCTTGTTTGTTTCCCTTCTCCCATGGAAAACAATTTTGTTCTGAGTATTATAAAATGTCTGCAAACAATTGTTTCATGTAATTCATCCAGTTATATAGTTGTCTGCAGTGATAGGATTGATTTAGTAGTCATTACTCCATTCTAGTTAGAATCAAAAATTCCACACGCCATGTTTTCTCCTTTGCCAGGAATATCTGTTTTTATTCTTTCCTCTTTGACTATCTCTTGTTGCCTTTTCACAAAGTCTAAACTCAAGTAGAGACTCCTGTGTGAATACTTCAAGACCTGACCCAGTGAGATACTAGTAGCTGCTTTCTCCACATATTTCTCAGAATTTTATTCATGTCTACAAATTTCATATTACACAATTATCAATTTAGATCTTTCTAATCTTCCTTTACACTGTGAGCATAATCACGATAGGGCAGTAACCACAATAACTTCAAATTGTCTACCTTCACAAGTATCCTGGTACATAGTGAGCATAATACAGGGATGGAGGGACAGGACTGAATTCTCTCACTCCTTAAGCAATATACATTGTTCCTCCTCCTTGACATATTTTCAGTTATCACCAGTTAGAAATAAGAAAGTAAATAATCCAAGCTGATAACCTCAACAGTTAATGCCTATGGTTTATACTAGTGTTTAAAAAGAAAGAAATTAGTTGAATTTTATAGAATAACATTAAGTATAATAATCATATGAGAGAGAGAGAGAGAGAATAAGAGAAAGACAATGTCCTTGTCAGACAGCTCTTTTCTAAGATGGCCTATATGCAGATTGTCTATATACAGCTTGCTTGTAGATTTGTAAATGTGCCACATTATGTTTCCACACCTTTTTGTCCCTCTTTAAGATTCAAAGTAGAAACCATCAAACACACATAAACACACTCCCTGTCACCATCACCATTACTCCTACATTAACTCTCTGCGAATGCCGTCTAAATCAGTTTATATTTATATTTGATACTTATGATAACACATTACATTTGCTATTTTTCTTCCTTGTCTTTATCACTGGTCTTTAACTCCTTGGGAAAAAAAAATTGTCTTGCTGATTCTGTGATTCCAAGGCACAAGCATAGTGCCTAACATATGATAGGCGAACTACAATAACACATGTTTGGTTAATAAGTAATCTTTATTAATTTAGCAGATATTTTTATGATTTTATTTCTAGGCTTTATTACTGCTTATTCTTTACATCCTTGTTCCATGTCAATTTTCTAAGGCTTTTAAATTTAGGGATTCTCTACTATTCATTTTTACAATTATTCCAAGAATTATTTACCTCTTTCCTTTTTCTTTATCAATATTCAAATGTATCACATTTAACTCAAGATTATGTTTTGAAATACGATATTTATTACCCCACTACCTTTTTTCTATTAAATTATCTAGAGCCTTCTATGATAGTTTGCCTCAGGGAATATATGTCATAGAATAGAGCATAGAAAAATGGGAATTCATTCCTGAATTTTAATTTTCTAATCTCTAGTCACCTAGAGGAAAGTAAAGGAGTTTGATAGCAGGGACAACTTATTTATCAGGATAGAGAATGAGTGAAAGCAACAAGAGAAAAGACTCTCCTGGGCTTGATAAATCAAATAAATTCAGTGGGAAAACCGAAAGGTGTGAGATTCCAGGGAAAGCGAGTCTGAAACCACTTCTTATAGCATTGAGGAACTTAAGGGAAGAAGATAATTTTCCATGACCCCATCGATCCTGGAGGTGAGGCGTGGCAGCACTCTAACAGAGAATTGTCTGCATGATGTGTGTGGGCAGGCTGAGCTTTAGACAGTGTTTTTTATTGGTTAGCATAGAATGGGAGTTAAAATGATTCAAATACAGACACTAGGGGCAAGACGGTGGTCAAGGTACCTACAAAACCTAGAAGAGCCAAAGACGGGAATGAAGAGCATCTCTACAGCGTTTTGTGTGAACCAATGACTAGGAACTTGAGGTAAGTATGGATATGTTGGTGGAAATGTTAGAGTGTGGATAATTTACTTAGAGAAAAAGATTGACTACTCTCCCCTTACAGATCTCAATACAAGGGCTGTTCACCCAGAACTAAGGCTAAGAGAAAAGAATGACTCCAAAATAAAATTGTATTTCCATAGTGGCAGCAGAATGAGGATTAAAAATAAGTTTTGAAGTAAGATTTATACTCAACACACATGCTAATTGTTTTTGCGACTTAACAAAATGAAGTACCAATGTGAAATAATATTTATGTGTTGTTTCATTTCAGCACAGATAGATAAGCCCACATATTTAAAACAAAGATAAAGGAGGCTGTTGAGAGCAGTCTATGTTTAAATCTGAAATGTTGGGCATCACTACATTTTTATTGTAATAACTAGAGGCCCAATGCACGAAATTTGTGCAAGGGGCTCAGCCTCTACAGCCATGGCAGCTTGCTTCTGCCCCAGCAGTCACAGCGGCTTGCCTCGGCCCCTGCAGGTCTGGTTTTGTCCGCAAGGTTGTCCAGAAGGACATCCGGAAGGTTGCTTGGATGTCTGGTCTAATTAGCATATTATGCTTTTATTATTATAGACTAGAGGCCCGGTGCACAAAAATTTGTGCACTCGGGGCCGGGGGGGGGGGGGGTGGGGGGGAGTCCCCCAGCCCGGCCTGTGCCCTCTCGAAGTCTGGGACCCCTCGGGAGATAAAGACCTGCTGGCTTAGGCCTGCTCCCGGGGGGCAGAGGGCAGGCCCAATCCCTAAGTGCAGCCCCTGGTCAGGCTCAGAGCAGGGCCGATTAGGGAGTTGAGGCACCGCCCCATCATGCACAGAGCAGGGCGGATGGGGAGGTTGCGATGCCACCCTCAGTCACGCTCAGGGTAGGGCCAATTGGGGGGTTGGGGCACCGCCCCCTGTCACACTCAAGGCAGGGTCGATGGGGAGGTTGCAGCGCCACCCCTTGTCACGCACAGAGCAGGGCCCATCAGGGGGTTGGGGTGCTGTCCCCTGTCACACACAGAGCAGGGCCTATCAGGGGTGTTGGGGCTCTGTACCCTGTCACGCACAGAGCAGGGCTGATCAGGGGGTTGAGGAGCTCCCCGCTGTCACTCACAGAGTAGGGCCGATAGGGGAGTTGGGGCACCGCCCCCTGTCACACACAGAGCAGGGCGGATCAGGGGGTTGGGGCGCTGCACCCTGTCACACTCAGGGCAGGGCCAATGGGGAGGTTATGGCTCTACCCTGTCACACACAGAGCAAGGCCTGTGGAGGGGGGTTGGGACGCCACCCTCTATCACCCACATAGCAGGGCCAATCAGGGGGTTGGGGCTCCGCCACTGTCACACTCGGGGCAGGGCCGATGGAGAGGTTATGGCTCTACCCTGTCACACACAGAGCAGGGCCCATGGGGGAGGGGGGGTGTTGGTGCGCTGCACCCTGTCAAACACAGAGCTGCAGGGCAATCAGGGGATTGGGGAGCTCCCCCCTATCAGGCACAGAGCAGGGCAGATAGGAAGGTTGTGGCCCCACCCCCTGTCACACACAGAGCCACAGGGCGATCAGGGGTTTTGGGCGCTGCCCCCTGTCACGCTGATCCCGGTGCCGGGAGGCATATTACCCTTTCACTATATAGAATAGAGGCCTGGTGCATGGGTGGGGGCTGGCTGGTTTGCCCTGAAGGGTATCCTGGATCAGGGTGGGGGTCCCCACTGGGGTGCCTGGCCAGTCTGGGTGAGGGGCTGAGGGCTGTTTTCCGGAAGCGAGTGACTGAAGCTTCCAACCGCTCCTTGTTTTCTTTTTTTTTTTTTTTTATTCTGGGCCAGCTTTAGCTCTGAGGCCTCGCCACTGAAAACATTGATACAATGTTGCTAAAGCCCGGCTGACTGAAAGCCGGTTTCTGGGCTTTTGTTTATTTTCTTATTTGCAACATAGTAGATAGTTGCTTAGAGTTGCAACTGAGAGGCCGGAAAGTGAGGTGGGGAATGTTGGAGTCCGTAGTCACTGAAGCAAGCAAGCCTCATGTTTGCTTCCAGCTGCCTGGCTGCCGGCCGCCATCTTGGCTGACAGTTAATTTGCATATACTCACTGATTAGCCAATGAAAAGGGTAGCGGTCGTACGCCAATTACCATGTTTCTCTTTTATTAGTGTAGATAATTGCTAAGAATTGCTTAGGTAGTTCCAAATTTTTTCATCATAAGACATAGACTAGAAAGAAATATTTGATTCTAAATATATGTAGTTTTGAAAAGAGTTTTTTAAGAAGTTTACTGTTTTGCTGAAATAATTTTCCAACTAAGATCATGAAAGATACCAGGTTTTCTATAACAATTCTGTCCTATCTTGTGATTGCAGTTATTACCATTTTGTCCTAATCAAACTGAATTACATAAACTTTGCTCTATATAATTGTTCCAAATGCCTCCAAACATCTGCGAAATTGCAAATGTCAACATGGTCATATTATATCCAAGATAGTGTTTGCCTTGTTGCCTCCTTATATGACTAAAAAACATAAGGGCTTTTGTTCAGTTAATTTTGTGTCTAAGAGATAGTCTTACATGCACAATTAAATAAACTTACGTGGTTCCCCGACACCATTTTCATTGCTAAATAAACTGGCAAACTAAGGTGCCATTTGAAGCAACTACCATTATTCTGTTGACACAATATTCAACCACACTCTTTGCCATTGCTTTTGCTAAAATTAAGTCTGCTATGAGACTTGCTATCTCCTGACCCCTGGTCCTACTTTTGAAGATAAAGATAAGAGCTTTGTTTTTTTTGTTTTATTTTGAGAAAATGTAGTATTTCAAGGGTTCTTACTCTGTCTTCATAATTTTGCCCTATTATCTCATCCTTTAATCCACACTGAACCTTATAATACGCCTCTGTATTCCTGAACACCATTTATAAGATTGATTTAAATTATTTTTTTGTGGAGGCTGTTTAACTGCTGTGCGTTTCAATTGATACAAATATATACTGTAAGGGCAAAGAGGAAATAGCAATCAACAGAAGCCGGGTAATTATGAATGCTAGCTCTAGCTAAGCTAATGAACCCTATTGTATGATTTAACTGTCCTGTGTTATGTTAAAAAATATAAATCATCATTATGAATATAATCCCCTCTAATATCAATTTATTTCACCTCTATTAAAAACAACTAGTCAAACAATATATCATTAAACCTGATAGGAGTTGAAAGATTGAGGACACAAAGAATGCTAATTGATAAGTACCATGTATATAACATTAAATGATTAAAAATAACTTCATTTCTGCATCTCTGAGATGTTTGCTAATCTAATCAACTCACATATTTGGATCTTGTATATGTTTGAGATCTAAAAGAAATAAAGATCCCTTGAGTAGACAACTTATTATTAATCAACACAATAAACACATTTACTGCAAGGAAATTGTTATAGGGGGCAATTTAAAATGATTTTAGAGTGCATAAGAAACACACACACATATACACAATCAAGTGTGTCTTTAAAAACTAGTTGAGAATTTTCTGGTGTTTTGGTTCTGGATCTGACATTTGGGTGATTTATTGCAAGCTAGCATTGGTGAGCAAGAAAGAAATAGAAATTTGAATTTCCTTTAACAAGGGCTCCCAAGATTTATGCCTCCTATCTCTTTGGATCTATCTGGATGTTGGTGACTTTTAATGTATGTTCTGTGTTATTCCTTGTGCAACTTTTTTCAAAAATTTACTTACTTTTAGATGTTTGCCATACCATGTTTTTAGCTTATACCCTGCATCTGACTCCTAGTTGCTGCTAAAAGACCGCAATATTCCAACCGTTATGATAGCATAGAGTTGACTATTAAGCTAATGTTATATTTTGAAAACCAAAAAAGACAAAATAAAAAATTTTCCTCCAAAGCAAAACTCTTCTAGGATAACAGTAGTGTAATATTCATATAGATTATTTGCAAGTAGGTCAAACTCACTTCATTTAATATTTATCTACATAATGGTACATATAATGTTATTACATTTCAAGCTCTTTACACACTACAGTTTAAATAATGAAATGCATTCGATATTATCACTTATTGCTTTTTGTGGAATCACATAATTTTAATGTTAGTTAATAATTTAATAATCATATTAATTTTTATACTATTATTTTTCAAATAATATAAGCTATTGTTTTAGTCAATAGATTCTGTCCTTAACAAAAACTAATGGTGTTGCCCTAATCGGTTTGTCTCAGTGGATAGAGTGTCGGCCTGTGGACTGAAGGGTCCCAGGTTCGATTCCGGTCAAGGGCATGTACCTTGGTTGCGGGCACATCTCCAGTAGGGGGTGTGCAGGAGGCAGCTGATCGATGTTTCTCTCTCATCGATGTTTCTAACTCTCTATCCCTCTCCTTTCCTCTCTGTAAAAAAAAAAAAAATCAATAAGATACATTTTAAAACAAACAAACAAACAAAAAAACTAATGGTGTTTTTTATTTGCTTGCTTATTTTTGTACTAGAGGCACAGAGCACGATTAAATTGTGTGCGTGTAGGGTCCCCTAGGCCTAGCCTGCCATCAGGGCCATGTCTGCTGCCCCACCATGCCTCGCATGCTCCACGGATGCTGCCTGTGCCCCATAACGCTCCGCGGACGCTGCTGGCACATATCAAGATCTAGACCAGGGGTTGGCAAACTTTTTGACTCGAGGACCACAATGGGTTCTTAAACTGGACCGGAAGGCCAGAACAAAAGAATGGATGGAGTGTTTGTGTGAACTAATATAAATTCAAAGTAAACATCATTACATAAAAGGGTACAGTCTTTTTTTTTTTTTTTTAGTTTTATTCATTTCAAACGGGCTGGATCCAGCCCGTGGGCTGTAGTTTGCCCACGGCTGATCTAGACTAAATTGTTTTAATGCCTAAATCATTCATGATTTAGTTTTAGTCATAAATTGCTTTTGATCTATTAAGTAAAAACATAGTCTGATGGTTATTAGACACTGACTTATATTTCAAGATGAAACTGGCCAGTAGACCATTAAAACAAATTTTAAATTTTGTTTAAAGAAAACAATATTAACACTAAAGCTTATTTCTATACTGACAAAAATAAAGTAGATTATTTTAGATCACTGCATGTTGATGTGTATGCATTGCATATGAGAAATTCATCACTTATTTGTGTCAGTGATATTGGCCCAGGTTTAACTTAAATATAGTGACAAAAAAACCCCAACTATTTTCCAAAAATTTAAGAATGTGCTAGCCAAAAAAAGAAGTTCCTAGTATAGTCATGATTCATTCAATGAATATGATGAGAATAATAATCTACTTTTTCATAGTAGAATATAATTATAAAAAAGCCATGACTTCAAGGCAAAACTAGATAAATAAATGTGTTGCGTTGATATATGATTATTTTCTGTGCTCAAGAAAGATAAATTAACTGTGATTTCATGACATGTGTTGAGTTTTAGAACATGATTTTAAAACCCATATAGTTTTCAAATTTTTCATTCATTTTATTTAGAAATGATCTTATGGAAATAATTTTCTAGACCTAAATTAATGTAATTAGTTAAAATAATGTCAGAATTTATAATGATTTTTGCTTTTCTTGCTTGTAATGAATGTTATATATAAGTATATGCAATTTCAGTACTTTTAGTTATATTGCACAATATATTCATTACTAGAGATGTTATGAAATATATATTTTTTTTAAAAAATAAATACAAACTATCCTAACTAAATTGTTAAAAGACCCTGTGTTTATTCTCTAATCCATAATTCAAATATATACTTGATTTATTTGAATATGAATCACCAGCACTAGATTATAGATTTCATGAACCAGAAATGGTATGTATACTATGGTGATGGCCACTCAAAGATCAAGAAGGCAGTAAAATTGCTATGCTTTCAAAGTGTTTTACTGTAGGGGGAGAGATCACAATAAACAACCACAACACTTAAAACAAAAATCTCAGAAAATACAATTAGTTTGTTAGAATGTTATAGACGGGTCAGTGGAGATTTTTTTAAAATTTTAAATATTTTATTAACTTTTTAGAGAGAGAAGAATGGAGAGAAACATTGATGCAAGAGAAAAACACCAATCGGTTGCCTTGAGCCCAGAACCTGGGTATGTGCCCTGACCAGGCATTAAACCAGCAACCATTCCGTGCATGGATAATGCCCAACCAGCTGAGCCACATCAGCCAGAACTGTGGTGATTTTTAAATGTCCTCAAGTTCTTCCACCCTCCTTTCACCTAGAAGTTAGTATGTTATTGTCTGCCCTTTGAATTTCCAGGGGCCTTAGATAACACTTGTAGAATGTTTAGTAGTAGGCATAGAGCAGAGCCTGTTCACCTAAACAGCAGCCACTCAGTCTGGCAACCAGGTATGACATATGGAAAATCAGGTCAGAATAGTAAGTTGAGACAAAGTTATGAAGGACTTTGATAGCAGAAGGTATCTATAAATTTAACAAAAATATATGCACATGTAGAAATATGGATATATTTATAGATATATATACCTACACATATACATCACATTAAGAAAAACTAAGAAAAATAGTAACATAATCCAAATTTTTAAATTCCAATTAAAGTGCTTTAATATATAAATTTCACTGTGCTAGATATATTATCTTTTCAAACATTTTTCTCTTTTGTTTCCATCAGTATGCAAGCATTTAAGATCATCTTAGTGTTGTAATCAATATCTTACAACTGATAGATAAAATAAATATGCGATAATGATTTTATATTTCACCGCATTATTCTAAGTATTGTCTTTATTACTATAAACATATAAAAACATTTAAGTGTGTCTTTCAAGATATGGGGCATAGAGTCAGGCACCTGAGGTTACATGGCTATCCATGTTCATCGCTCCTTTATCCCTTTCTGCATAAGTGACGGCAAAGCATTACTAAAATGACACCAAAGAGTAAACATTTTGAAGAAAGCTAACAGCTCTTTCTGTCATTTTAGCATATAAACAAAAGATAAGCCTGACAGGAAATATTATTTATGACTCAAGAGCCAATTAATTTTTTCCATGTTTATGAAAAATAAAATATTTAGTTTTTATTTATAGATTTACTCCACCTTCTCTGAAGCATTAGATAAAACAGAAATGAAGTCCTATTTGTAATTATGCTAAAAAGTACATGACAACTATAATATAGGAAGTTATTTGATATAAAAACTCTTCAAGGAACATACTTTCAAGGATACAACTTAGTTTTAATAGAATTTACTAAATAATCTTTATAATTTTTATGTCTACTTTCACAAATTGGCCATAACATTTATAAACAATAACATACATCGTACTAGATTTTAAAATTTTGTTTGTTTAATGTCTCCATCTTATACTAGACTATACATTTCTTATAGACAAAAATTTTGTCATCTTCAGTTTCATATCCTCAGTACCTATAACTCTGCTCCTTATATCCACTCAATAACAAGTAGTTGAGTGGATATAAGAAAACAGCAAATTCTGATTATTACAAGTATTGTCAACAGAAGTAGGGCACTGACAAGACTTGCAACCATATTACATTGTGAGTAAAGTTGTAGACAAGCTTCAAGTATTAAATTTCCAATGTAATATGAGTTTAGAGGCCCTGAGACAACCTCCCATTTCTGCAGTCCTCTGTGACTGTTATTCTATGTCCAAAATTTCAGAAATCTTTGAATTTATCTTAAGCCTTTAATACATGTTAAAATAAAAAAGGTTTGTAATTTTCATGAGGACAGAGATAATTTCAGCTCTTATGTTTTAACTTCCTATATGTAGGGCAGTGACTGATAATGGTTATGATAATGGAAATTAATATTTCTTGCACAAATAGATGGATGAATGCATGAATAAATTAATTCAAACTTTTACACAACCAATCTGCCACATTTAATATAAAAAAGTTTTGTAATAACCATTCTTTGCACATTGAATTATTAGAAAAATAACAGGAATTTATTGATGATGACAGTGCATTGATAGGAAAACAGTATGAAGACATTGAATATAGGTTAGTTTTAAGTACAAAGATTCTATTATAAAGGATACAAGGAAAAACTAATCTATATTCACTAATGACTAAGTACCTGATAGGGTGCATGATATCTTTAAAAAACTACTACAATGTTATGTGGTAAATGAATCATTACTATTCTATAGATAAGAAAACCTTTCTAGTTATAGGATTTGGAAAAACACATTTTTTTATTTTACATTTTTTAAATTTTATAAATTACTATTCCAGAAAAATAATTGCTATTACTCTTCTCAAAGTGCTGATGGAATGCCCAGGAAAACTTTTCTGTAGCTGTCTATGTTTAGTGTACCAGTTGGACACATTACTGAGTCACATCCATCTTTATTATCTCAAAGATTTAATACCTTAACTCTTTAGTTCTCCGATATTATATTCTATTTAAATTCTATTATTGCTCAAAACTGGTCTTGTAAATTTACTTAATTAATGTGGATAATCAACTATTCAATCTCTAGAAAAGTGAGAGCAACTAAGACATTCATACCAGAAAATATAGTCCTTAAGTAAGCTAGTGGGAAAACGAGTTAGTATTTTAAAAAATATCCATTGTATAAAATAAAACATTAAATATTATAACCACTTCTAATGAGATAATTTGCATTTTAAGCTTAATTGAAAATTAATATTTTCAAGACTGTTTACTAATCATAGTACAAATAAAATGTATTTTATATTTGTCCAAAGCAATATGAAAACAAAATAATACTTATATTATTAAATAGTATACAAGAAGAAAATGATAGCACATAGTTATTTTGAAATAATTGCTTTAAAAAGCATTATGATAGTATAAGGACATTTATAAAAAGTAAGCTAACAAATTGAGTGGGCATTTTCATCACAACTGTGATAATAACCACAGAATTGGATTTTGCTGAAAGATCAGACTATTATGGTGGACCTGAAATCATGGGACAGATAGTCTTTCCCCCTCAGATTCTTCCAGGGTTATATGGCATCTTAAATCTGTTGTGAAATTTAAATATATCTCAGCTTATGTAAATATATTTATTGGTACCAGGAGGAAATAGCAATATTCAGAGTTAAAATAATCTATTTTCTGAACAGAAGAGATGAAGAAAAGCCCTACTAGAAAGAAAAATAAAGTAAAATAGGTATTGAACATATCAGTAAGATTTATGCAAATAGTACTGGCTTACTTTTACCAACAATCATTATTTTATTTCTTTCACTACAAAATGTAAAGTCATTAAAGTAAAAATAAATAAATATTGACAATATAAAATTGCAAAAGTTAGGTTCACTATATTTTTCTAAATATAGCTTTTAGATCTGACACTGCAAGCTTTATGTCTTTTGCAGAATAAGAATAATTAATTTGGGGAAATAGAATAACATTTCTTTTGAATTGATTAGACATTAGCTTAGAAAGAAAGACTAGATTTTAAGATTAGAAAAAAGATAAATGCAATACCTAAAAATTTTGTTGTTAGTAAAAACGGCCTAAGCAAACAGACCACCCAAAAGAGGTAAAAATTATTTAAAATCAATTTGTCTGGAGATACAGTGGACCCCCTTTATCCACCGGGAATATGTTCCAAGACCCTCAGTGGATGCCTGCAAACATGGATAGTACTGAACCCTGTATATACTATGTTTTTCCCTACACATATAAACCCTTGTTAAAGTTTAATTTATAAATTAGACGTAGTAAAAGATTAATAATAACTAATGATAAAATAGAATAAATATAAGAATATACCGTAATGGTCCTAGCTGGTTTGGCTCAGTGGATAGAGCATTGGCCTGTGGACAGAAGCATCCCAGTCAAGGGCACGTACCTCAGTATTTCTGTCTGTCTTTCCCTCTCCTACTCTCTCTAAAAATCATTGGAAAAATATCCTCAGGTGAGGATTTAAAAAACCCCTAAAACAATATACTGTAATGTATGGTATGTAAATGTGGTCTCTCTCAAAATATATCATTGTACTGTACAGCATGGATAAGCTAGGCCAGTGGTTCTCAACCTTTCTAATGCCACGACCCTTTAATACAGTTCCTCATGTTGTGGTGACCCCCAATTTCATTGTTACAAATTGAACATAATTAAAGCATAGTGATTAATCACAAAAACAATATGTAATTATATATGTATTTTCTGATGGTCTTAGGTGACCCCTGTGAAAAGGTCGCTCAACCCCCAAAGGGGTCGCCACCCATAGGTTGAGAACCGCTGTGCTAGGCAAAGGGATGATTCACATCCAGGGCAGGACAGAACAAGATGGCACAAGATTTTATCATATTACTCAAAATAACACAAAATTTAAACTTATAAATTGTTTATTTCTGGAACTTTTCAATTAATATTTTCAGTCCTCAGTTGACTATTGGTAACTGAAAATGTGTACAGTGAAACCAAGGACAACAGGGTAATACTTGTAAGTGAAAATTAAGTGGATGTGTATTCAATACTAAATTGTTCATTCAAAGAAGTTAAAGGAATAGAGAGCACAGAGTTCTGAAAATCTGAAAAAAATAATTATGAGTTGTTAAAGCAAATCCTAGTAAGTTGAAATCCTAGAAAAGTTAAGTCAGTTTTAAATATAACATTTTAATTTTCCAAAGTTCGTAGAAACAATAACTAATACTTTGTAATGAGATATAAATGAATATTACTTTTGTGAGTTTAGCCCAAACTTAATTCAATAACTGGTAATATTCAAGAATCACTTACTAGTATGCAAGTGTCTTTGATACCTACATGAAGCCTTCTTTATTAAAGAAAAAACTATTATCTCTTAATTGAGAAGGCTTTATAAATTACTCAGGGAAAGTCATATTATTTTTTCATTAAAAAGTCAATCATGGGCTGTTCAGAAGTTAACAATATTTTCTTACGAAGCACAACTTTTATTTCAGATGAACAATTTTTAAAAACTAACCAAGATACATCTAAGAACTTCAGAATAGAAATAAAAATTTAATAATTTGCTAAATTCCATCATCTAAAAATAATCATTGGTAACTAGGTGGACATCATATCTTTTATCTCTCAATGTATATCTACAGCAAGAAAAAAATAGATAAGCAAGAGACAGTTTCAAATAAATTTAGAAAATGACATACAGAAGGCCAAGAGACATGTGAAAACATGTCAAAATCATTAATCATCTGAGAGATGCAAATCAAAACGACAGTGAAGTACCATCTCACACCTGTCAGAATGGCTATCATCAACAAATCAATAAATGACAAGTGCTGGTGAGAATGTGGAGAAAAGGAACCCTCGTGCACTGCTGGTGGGAATGCAGACTGGTGCAGCCACTGTGGAAAACAGTATGGAGTTTCCTCAAAAAATTAAAAATGGAACTCCCATTTGACCCAGTGAACCCACTTCTAGGAATATATCCCAAGAAACCAGAAATACCAATCAGAAAGGATATATGCACCCCAATTTTCATAGCAGCACAATTCACCATAGCTAAGATTTGGAAACAGCCTAAGTGCCCATCAGCAGTTGAGTGGATTAAAGACTGTGGTACATCTACACAATGGAATACTATGCTGCTGTAAAAAGGAAGGAACTCCTACCATTTGTAACAGTATGGATAATCCGACCTGGAGAGTATTATGCTAAGTGAAATAAGCCAGGTGGAGAAAGATAAATATCATATGACCTCACTAAATGGAATATAATGAACCACATAAACTGATGAACAAAAATAGATTCAGAGACATAGAAGAATTGAACAGATGGTCAAACCTCAGGACACAGACTGTAGGGGGCGGGTGAGGGCATGTACAGGGGGGTGGGAGTGGCTGGGGAGAGGTCAATGGGGAAAAAGGAGACATATGTAATATTTTAAACAATAAATAATTTAAATTAAAAAAAAAGAAAATGACACCATGGCACACATACTGCACCCACAGCAGAGGTGGGGTTCCTGTAATGAGCTGTAACGAGTAATCAGCAGGGAACTGAGGCTGCATGGCGCCAGGCCAGGGCAGGGAACCTGAGGCTGCACCCCTTGCCAGTGGGTCTTGACAGGGGACCTCAGGCCACAACCCCCGCCCCGGCGCCAGACCAGTGGATATCAGTCCGCGCCTCCCCCCACCCCCCCTCTTGGTGGGGCTTGAAGGGCAATCTCAGGCTGTGTCCCCCACCCGGCACTTGATGGAGGACCTGAGGCTGCACTCCCACCCAGCACTGGGCGGGGGGACCTGAGGCTGTGCTGCCCGCCCGGCGGGGCTTGACAGGGGTGGGGCTGGCCAGGTCTGGACCTCGCCCAATGTGGGTGGGGCTGGCCAGGTTTGGGTCTCACGCGATTACCAGGTGCACGCCGGTGAGTGGGGACTTGACTCTAGGTTCCACGGTGAGGCCCAGACTCTGACAGGGGGAAGATTTTCATATACACTTTACTAATTTTCTTTCATCTCTGACATTTCTATTATAAAGGGCAAATAGCAATATTAAAATATTTCCTCTAATTAATTCCCTTTTAATGTGCACAAATTTTGTGCACTGGGCCACTAGTATGTGCGTGTGTGTGTGTGTGTGTGTGTGTGTATATATATTTATTTTTTCTATCTGTGTCTACTAATAGAACCTAGAGACAATAACACCTTTGCAAGTTTTCTCATGATGAAATTCTTAAGATAAATAATATGTGGTTTCTTAATCTTCTTTGAAATACTACTCTTCTAATCAAAAGACCTATATTTACTTTTATTGTTTTACTATTCAGAGTATAATAGATTTTCCTATTTTTTGTCATTGTCCAGGAAGGACACAATAATAATGTATTTGGGGTTTTAACTCCTTATTAAACAAATTTCCACTGAATCCTAGCCCCACCTCCCAAGCAATTACATTCACTTTTATTTTCTTACCAGTACATTCTATAAATTCTTGGGCCCTGTACAGGTTCTGTTGTGAATATTGGAATCCTTCTCAGATTTCACCATTTTGAGTTTAGAATTTAACTTCCCTGAGACTGCTAAATCAGTAATAACTTCTACTGCCTTCCATCTTCCATTTTCTGAACTATTTTTACTACTCTTTTTTTGGTTGTTATGTTTTTCCTTGGAGATATATCTTTGAAAAATGTCCTACTCCTATTAATTGAGAATGTATTTAATTTAGGAAATTCATAAAGACTTAGGAAATTCAAAAAGATGCGTGTTCAATCCACCATTTTTTAACTAAAGTTAGTTTTACTTTACTTTTTAAACTAAAATACAAAAGAAACAAAACCTTATTCATATTTAATATACATGTTAGCACAAGGACCCTTATTAGGATGACTGTCACAGTTATATATTATATGTATTACATAAGTCACCTGAAAGGAAAATAAAATAATGCTTTCCATAAAGCAGGATGGCAGAATTTTTATTTCTTACTTTATTCAAGAGATAGTGACACATGTCTATTTATTCATGTCCTTTTAATTGAGTGACCAATTGTATTATCATATATTATAATTTTTCTAAGATTGAGAATTTTCAAAATATTTTTTAAACCGCTGTAGGATTTACCAATAATCTCCTGGCAATCCTACTTTTAAAAGGCCGGGGAGGGTTGGGGGTTGGGTAAGAGATCAACCGAAGGACTTGTATGCATGCATATAAGCATAACCAATGGACACAAGACACTGGGGGGTATAGGACACTAGGGGAAGGTCAAGGGGAGAAAAAAAAAGAGACATATACAATACTCTTTGTAATACTTTAAGCAATAAAACAAAATTTAAAAATAAATAGATAAATAAAATGACATAAAAAAGTTATCAAAGATAAAAATGAGTCATTACAGTTGTTCTTTATAAAAAGAAAAGCATACCCAATGTAGCAGTTTTCTCTATGATAAAAAGTGTTCTTTAGTGGAACAAATCTCCATTGTTAGAAATGCTTTTAAAGTGCTTCAAGATGCTTTTGATGCCAAGACAATAAAATCAGGCTTACAGTGACAGAAATAAGATAGGGATCACTGGAAAAATGCATGTGCTTGCCATGCCTGAGCTGCTCCTTGAGGTCATCTGTGACACAAACACTCTCTATTTGTCTACTTCTCTGTCATTAATGTGGAGGTTGCTGTCCTCTTTCTCCTGCTGAGGCATCATAATTACAAGACATGCGCCATGTCTTTAGTCATTCACATCTGAATCCAGGCATAAAGAATGAGTAGAAACAACAACTGTTTTCTTCAGGAAGCCATGGTTTATTTGCTTTATCTCTCTGTCTATCTATATTTATCTATGTATTTATTTATTATTTTTGAATAAGAAGAAGTAAGCAGAAGAAGATAGTATCATTAAGATCAATAGAAAAATATGAAATGAGATTGCCAAATTATTACTGACCAGTCATGATTTATCCACTGTGGAATAGTGGAATAGGACTGTATACTCACTAAAATCAAGTAAACTGTGATTATGTAAAAAAGAAAATATAGTGGAGATTGACTATTCCTAAGATAAAAGACAATAAACATTATGACTATATAACACAATTTTGAAAAATAAATATATTTATATCTATACAAACAAAATAAAAATTTAATAGTAACTTAAAAAAGTATTGAAAATGGGTGTTTTAAATAATTTTTCATTGTGGATTTTTTCTCCCAGAAGTGTTGTGCCTCCCTCATAACAGCATCTCATAAAATATTAAAACACACACACACACACACACACACACACACAAATGATTCAGTGGTTGAGTGTCAACCTATGAACCAAGAGGTCATGGTTTGATTCCCAGTCAGGGCACATGCCCAGGTGAAAAATAAGTAACCAACTCTAAAAAGAAAATCCTGTTTAATTGGTGTATTAGATAGAAGAAAAAAGCACCATGGTTTAATTAGTAAACCAAATACTTTTATCTTTATTTATATCTGAATAGCTTTATGAACTATAATTTTCAGTTGGAGCAGCCACTAAATGAAATACAATAAATTTATATTAGATTTTGAGTTATCATATCCCAAAACATAATAAGATTTTAAATTATAATTCCACCAACATGATTCTTTATAATGTATTAAAATACTAATAAATAATTGTACACTTTCAATATTGTGATAAAATATTGTAAGAAATATTTCACTTTATTGAAAGTATTATAAAATAGCATTGGCACACATTATTAATTTCAGCCTTGGATAAAAGAAAAAAAGTATCTGAAATCAAAAATACATTGGAGCCTAGTTAATATTTAATGAATAATCTTAAATGAAAAAGAAACAGCTGAATGAGTGCCTGGAAGACAAAAGGAGAAACATACCTTACAAATTATTACCTATATAAGTAAAATTCTTTCTCTACATTATAAAAAGAATTTTTCTAAGTCACTTAATAAAAAAAACAAAGAGCATTTAGAAAATAATGTATAAGTGCAATTATTAGTTCATTATTCTATTGACTTTTTACCCTGAGTCTAAAATGAATCTTAAAAGAAATTACATTTATTAAAAGGATTAGTCTAGGAGACATTTCCAATTAAATTATAACCTATGATATTTTAAGAATTGTTTTCTACTAATGGATCATGAGCTCACTTACTTATTGTTAATGAATTCTATTCATATTTTTAAAAACTATTTAAGACCTATAATATTAATTTTAAAATTATAGACACTAAACATTAGATCTGATATCTTTTCAATGTTGTTCACAATTACCAACCATGGGAAAAAGGAGTTAAGTAATTGTGATATAGTTCTTCAAGGAAAGAAAGAATGCAGATTTTCTTGATTTTTATCTCTCTGCAAAGAAGCTGATAAACTTCTAGAAATAAGCTGATAATAATTGGCTATAACAAGGATTCTCAAAGTAGTTCTGTGTACCTTTATGGCTTTATCCAGCCAACTGAGAAGGTCCATGAGGTTAAAACTATTTTTATTAAAATTCTAAGGCATTATTTGTCTTTTTCATTATGTTGACATTTGCACTTCTGGGTCAGAAACAATGTTGGTTAAATTGCTAACACCTTAGCATGGATGAAGTCAGTGGCATCAAAGTCTATTCACAGTCATTGGATTTTATACTGCTATGAACCGAGAGGGAAAATAAAGCCAGTTGAAGTTAACCATGTCTTTGATGGATGCAATGGTTAAGTTTCATATGTCCACTTTGCTAGCCTATGATGCAGAAGGTATAGGCCCAGTCAAACACTGGTCTGGATGTTAATATATAGATATTTTGTAGAAGTGATTAACATCTAAAATCTAACATATATGGACTTGAATAAAGGAGATTACCTTAATAACAAAATAAGTGTACTTATTCAATCGGATAAAGCTTTAAGAGAAAAACCAAGGTTTCCCAGACAAGAAGGAATATTGAATCAATACTGTAACAAAAATTCTGCTTGAGTGTCTAGCCTGCTGGGCTGCCTTATGGATTTTGAACTCAAAAATGAAAACATCGATTCTTGCCTGAGTTTTCAGCCTCCCAACCTTCTATACACATTTTGGACTTGCTAGCCCCTGTAAACATGTGAGCCAATTTCTATAAATAAATGATTACATAGATTAGATAGATAGATAGATAGATAGATAGATGATAGATAGATGATAGAAAGATAGATAAATAGATGAGAGATGATGATAGATAGATGATAGATGATAGATGATAGATAGATAGATAGATAGATAGATAGATAGATAGATAGATAGACAGATATTTTGTTTCTCTGGAGAACATTGACTATTACAGATTTTGGTCCTAAGAGTGGTTCTAGAGGAACAGAGGTTTAAGGATGAGGTTTATAAATTAGTTCTGGGATTTATGGAATTGCCTCGATTATGTGGCTGTAATTAAAGACACTAATTATGGCTAATGATAAGGAGAACACTGATTATCCATGACATGATGTGGCAATAAAGATACACAAATTTTCACTGTTGGATACTCCTAATCAAATACTTAGAAGAGGCAAGTCTTTGAGTGAGCATGTATTTGGTATCTTAGAACATTTTTGTCAAATTAATGACCACAATGAGGTAAGCTGGTTGCTGCTAACCTATGCTGGACAAAGTACAAAAATAAAAATTTTAATTGGAAAAAATTAAAAGGGATGAGCTTAGAGCTCCAAATTTCCTGCATGGATGACCTGAAAGTGTCCACATCTGCCCTGAACAGAACCTGTATCTTCTGTATCCATAAAGATGAGATATTTAAAATAAAACCCACTCTCCTCCTGTGAGTGGTTGAATTATAACACAAATTCAATTCCCAACCTTACAGGTTGTCTCCTGTTGAAGTGATTGCATGGATTGGGAAGGGACGTTATCCAGAAAATCAGATTCGGTTCATAGGAGCAGACCCTGGTATAGCTGGGGACACTGGACCTACAAATTCTGCCAAGTTCTTCTCTAAAGAGGTTAATACCGCTACTCCAAGGAATCTGTAATGGTTTCCTGTTAGATAGTTTTCAAGATACTTTTGATCCTTAACAGCACCCACCTTTTCTAATCCATTTTGCTTCTAGACCTTTAATTAGACTGCAGACAGACCTGGAATCCCTTGAATAAAGGGGGGCCTGGTCCCTTAGAGGAAGGGACCCAGTACACAGCAAAAATGTATACCATTAATGTTTTTCTCAACCTTCCCCTGAAGACCTACATCCTTTTACCAGAGTGCTGTGCTTTAGGGGAAAGGAATTAATCTTTTGGGAGATTACTGGACACATACTCTGAACTGAAACTTTTTCCAGAAGATTTGAAAGATTATTGTGGTTCAAAGTCAGAGAAAAGATTAAGAAAATCAGGTGTGCAATAGACTTTTAGCTCAGGTTCATTTCACAGTAAGTTCAGTGGGTCCCCACGCCTACTTGTTGATTATTTACCCAGTTCCAAAATTCACAGTTGCCATATACATACTCAGAAACTGGTAGAATCCCAGCATTTGGTCCATGACTTGTGAAATGAGGGCTCTTATGGGGGAAAAGGCCAAGAGGAAGCCACTAGAACTGCCCTTCGCTAGAAAAAACAGGAAACCCAAAGAAAATCACATTCCTGGAGGGATTGCTGATGAGTGCTGCCGTCAAAGACTTGAAAGATGCAGGGGTAGTGGCTTCTATTATATCTCCATTCACTGCATCATTTTGGCTTGTGCAATGGATGGTTGCATAAAGGTGAGAAGGAAATAAAGTAGACGTTTGTTAGGAATATACTATGAGTGCATACTTTTCTATTGCCGCATATAAAATTACCACCAATTTAGAAACTTAAAACAGCACATATTTATTATCTCGCAGTTCCCATGCACCAGGAGTCTAGTACACTTTCACTGGATCCACTGTTCAAGGTGTCACCATGCTGCATCAAGGTGTAAGCCCGGGCTGTGATGTCATCTGAGGTTCAAAGTCCTTTTGAAATTCACTGGTTATTGAGAGTATGAAATTACTTTTGGAGAAGGACTGAGGGTTGTGCTTTCTTGCTATCTGCCAGCTGGGGTTGTTTTGAGCTCCTGGCATGTGGCCCGCCAGCTTCGAGTTTGACATGCTTGTAACCATTCCTGCAACATATCCCTCTCCACATATCATGGCAGGTTGTGCCTTCAAGAATCACTTCAATTCTCTATGATATTTTTAAAGGATTCACCCAGGATAATGTCCATTTTGAAGACGCTCAAAGTCAACTGATTAGGAATGTTAATTGGTCCTTCAAAATCCCTCTGCCTTATAAGTTGCTACAGTTATGCTAATGATGTCCCCTCTTATTTACAAGTCAAATTTATAACAAATAAGAGGGAATTATACAGAGCATTTGCAACAGGAAATATGAAATATGAAATGCTATCTATCTGAGAAACTTTGAGTGCTGGGCTGAGTATTTAAAACAATATATATAACTAATAAAAATCAATTTACTTTTTAGAAATAGGTAGGAGTAGAATAAAAACAAAGAGAGAGTACTTTAGCAATTTTTTTAAAGACAGATTTGAAAGGGAAACTTAAAGAATTTTTCAGATTGATAAATTAATAAATTATTAACTAGAAAATTGTGACCTGAATTGAAATTACTTGCCTCAGAAATGATGTAGATTAAGAAGGAATTTGAATAACATTGTTAATAAGGAGTGTGAATAAAGACAAAGAATAAAAGATAAAAAGTTATCCACACCTGAGTGCCTGGAAAAAGGCAATACAGAAGATAATTCTAGTTTTGAATGACAATTATTTTTCTATCAGTGATTTAAAAAGTATCATAAAAGTAGGGATTCAAATAATAAATTTACTATTTTGTACCTTTTGAAGGTCAAAAGTGCAAAGTTGGTCTTACTAGGCTAATATCAACTCCTCAGCATGGATGTGTTCTTTCTGGAGGCCAGAGAGGAGAATCCATGGCCTTGTGTTTTCCATAGGCAACCACAGTCTTTGGTGTAATCTGCAAAGCCAATGGAAGTTTGAGCTCTTACCATATCTATTCATTCTTACATCTTCTGCTTCCCTTATTCAATTTAAAGTAACCTTAAAAGTACATTGAGCCACTTGAATATTTACACATAATCTACACTAATAAAAGAGAAATATGTAAATTGACAGTCCCTTTGCAACACCCACCAGCCAATTAGGAGTGGGTATGCAAACAATCTGACAAAGTTGGTGGGCCTATGGACAGCATGCACACGCTGAGCGGCTGGGGGCAGGGCGGGAAACAGGCATTCTGCACTGCCCCTGCCGCTCCGGGCCTCTGGGCCATGTGGGAAGGTAGAAAGGCAGCTCTGGGCCAGAGCGAAGGTGGAAAGGCGGTTCCGGCCAGAGCGAAGGTGGTGCCTGCAGCCAGGGGAAGGAAGGCCTATTCTTGCACGAATCTTCGTGCATCGGGCCTCTAGTCTCATTACAAAGTTAGCTGTTTAATAAACTTAAAACCATCTACAACCTTAATTCCCTTTTACCATAAGAACAATAATGGCTTTGGAGGTTTCTGCTCTGTCTGTCTTTAGAGCTGAATCTCAGATCTGATTTTTCTTTATGAGAAAGTGTCAGTTGGTGGTTTAGTGAACTGGTCAGAAATTCACAGGTCTGAAATGTTCTGGGAATTTATATTGGACACTGCTCTTTGTCTAGCAAATAAAGATGTTAATATATTCTTGTTGCTGGCATGTGCACGACTGTGTGATTAGAAGCCACATCATCATTTTTCTGCTTTAAATAGAAATGTCTATTTATGAATTCTGCTTGTAGTTTTTTCACAAATAAAACAGTAACATTAACAAAAAAGAACAATAATGGCAGCTTCAAAAGATCAGGATGTGGACATTTTTCTGGGTCCATTATTCTGCCTACCACACATGGGTAGAAGAGAAGCCATTTAAATTATAAATATTTTGGCTTATTATACTTATTTTTGTCATTCTATTTTATCTCTATGGCATTGTGAACTTTATTGACACTCATCTTAATCTGTATTAGTATGTCTGATTTGTTTCATTTTAATAGATCCAACACACGTGTCCTACATAAACCTTTAAAA
The DNA here is from genome assembly GCF_028538775.1 of Myotis yumanensis. Taxonomy (NCBI): domain Eukaryota; kingdom Metazoa; phylum Chordata; class Mammalia; order Chiroptera; family Vespertilionidae; genus Myotis; species Myotis yumanensis. The sequence continues at coordinate 221,007,179 of NW_027223752.1, read as the reverse complement.
TATCAATGTCTTAATATTAAAAACAAATGCAGAAGAAAACACTTCAAGCTATAATTATTGAGTGCTGACTAGATCATGTAATTCAATGAAAGTATTAAATGTTCCTCACCATATGATCTGATTTTTTAAAAGAATTCTGATAGAACACTTTCATTGATGAAAAAATTGTGCTACATTTTATAACAAATTTAGAATCCTTTCATTAACTTTTTAAAATAAGTGAGATATTGGAGCTACAAGTTTATATTTTGTCAACATAAGATTATTTTTGTACATCATTGAGAGGAACGTGTTGAACTCTGTGTAAGGTTTGTGGACACCACAGATGTTAGCCGGTAAATTTTTAATGTTTTTTTTTTTCTTTTGCATGTGAACAGCACCACACAAAAAACATAAGAGTGCCTCATTAACATTTATTATTTCTGCAAAGTTAAAAAGGGAACACAGTCAGCTCTGATTATAACTACTGTAGATTAGAAGCGATGTGTTACTAAAAAACTTCTAACATCCTCAACTTTATTTTCATGGATTTTATTGAAAACTAGTGGCCAGGTGCACGGATTTGTACACATTGAAAGGAAATTAATTAGAAGGTAGCTGAGGGGCGGGACTGGGTGAGTCGGGATGGACATGCCCTGGAGCCAACCTCTCCAGCCTGCTGCACCTGGGGCATAGCTAGGGCTCGAAAGGCGTCTGTGGTGTGAGCGGGGTCCCTTCAGCAGGTGGGGTCCCTCGGCCTGTACTGCAGGAATCAGGCCAAAATCAGAAGTCCGACATCCCCCAAGGGCACTCTGCAAAGTTGCTGTCACTCAGCAGCTCCTGCATTGAGCATTTGCCCCCTGGTGATCAGTGTGTGTCATAGCTAGCGGTTGGATGTTCAAATGGTCACTTAGGCTTTTATATGTAGATGAGAAAAATGCACATATCTCCAAAAGCATTAAATATAAAACATTTGAATTTCAATGGGTGGCATTCACTTTAAAAGAAAATTGAGAGCAATTTTGTTTGCTATTAAAATTACTTCACTATTATTATTGTTATTATTGAACTAAAGAAAAATATTTTATGTTAGATTACAGGGGACTCATATTTTTTCATCCCTTGCTTTATTGTGTGTCTATCAACTTTTTATTTATTTGTTTAAATATTTTAATTTTTTATTTTTATTTTTATTTTTTTTAGAGAGAGTGGAAGGAGAAGGAGAAGGAGAAGGAGAGAGAAACATCAAGGTGAGAGAAAAACATCAGATGGCTGCCTCTAGCATTCACCCTGACCTGGGATCCATCCTGCAATCTGGGCATAGGCCCTGACTACTAAGAATAAAACCCAGAGACCTTTCAGTGCTTGGGAGTTTGCTCAACCAACTGAGCTCAATCCACTTTTTATTTTTTGTTAATCCTCACCTGAGGATATTTTTTCCATTGATTTTTAGAACAAGAGGAAGGGAGGGGTAGAGACAGAGAGAAACATCTATGTGAGAGTGACATATCAATTGATTATCTCCCACATGGGCTGGGGATGGAGCCTGCAAACAATTTACGTGCCCTTGACCAGAATTGAACCTGCAACCCTTCAATCAGTGGGTTGACGTTCTAACCACTGAGAAAACCAGCTAAGGCTCAATCTACTTTTTAAATGGTTGAGAAATATTTGGTTTAATGAGTGATATATAGGTGTCTCTTCGATAATTCATTAGGATTCTAGGAACATAAACAATCCAGGGCCATTGACAGGGAATAAATGAGCTCTAGATATTAGTTAATCTTACTCTTCTTTTTCTTTTCTTCTTCTCCTCCTCATATCCATAAGTTGCTATTTTCTTTTCTCCCCTTTTCACTTTTCAACTTTTCCTGTTTTTCTCTCTCTCCTTCTTTACTTCTGCAAGTCATACAATCATAACTTCATAATTCCATCCAGAATCCTCAGTTTTATTTTGCACATGGTCCATAGTAGCTCCATATGATTCATAGTTTACTTTGAACACATTCATTATTTTAATATTTTGCTCACCTATTATATTCTTGTAATTATTGAAGGACTTTAGTGTAAATCAATGACCCAAGAATAGATTCCTGTTTTCATGAATTTTATCTTCCAATGAAGAGAGACAGGCAGTAAACAATAAACAATGAAGAGTAAATTATGCACTATGTAAGGAAGTAATGAACATTGTGAAAAAAAAACTATAAAAAATGCCCTCCTCTATTTTTAAATAATTTTTTCTCTTGACATTGAATATATTCTTTGCATTAGTCATTTCATTTAGGACAAGAGAAATGTCATGTTCATGACCATAGATGCACAGCGTAAACACAGCATGCCCTATTATTTCATGAATCTTGGTAACTACTGAGGAACTGGATTCAGCTTTAACATTCCAATCTCTGTCTGTCTGAGCTGGAAAGTGGATTACATTTATTTGTGTTTTTCTACTTTTTTATTGATTTCTTTGGGGAGCATCTCCATAACCCACTTTATTTCTTCCTTTAAATATGATTTTTTTTCCTTAAATGAGTACTGTATATTGGGCTCATTTATACCCAATCATTAAAACTTATTTCTACAATAGCATAGCAAATCCAGTGGCTAGAGCCCGAGTCTGTAAAATAAATGATCTCCTAAAAGTGGGAACATAATTTTATTCTATTATTAAGTAAGCAGCTTGTATCTCTGCCCAATGCACAGACTTGCTTTAACGTTCTTCCATCAAGTTTTATTTGCATGTGGTCATAATGGTGCCGATTTCAAAAGAACGACCCTGGCTTCAATCTGGACACTCCCATCTGTGAACCAGGAAGCCTGTTTTGTTTTGGATGGGAGAGACTCATAGCATTCAGACCACACAGCTATGGTACTGGGGATGTACTTGGAAGGCTCTATGGTTGGCATCTATGGGCAGTGAACCTAGCTTTTCATGTATGCAGTGCACTACTCCCTGAAATGTATTCTTTAGCATGCTCTTGAATATACTATTTCAACATAATAGGTGAGCTTTGGTGTGTTGCTCCCTGACTATGTGAGTAGGTCCTCTGACATTTCCCAAGATATGATTGGGTATTACTGTGCTCAGAATTATCTGATGCCCTTCAAAAGTGTGGACAGTTTTGACAAATGCCCAATAATGAACTAGCAATTATCTCTCAAATGGCCAATTCTAAGTCCAAATCCAAGAGTAGCACTATTTTTTTTTAAAAAAATTCCCATCTGCATATGTTTTGAATACAGATATTTGTCATACTGTCTGAGCTGCTGGACCACAAGTTCCTAGTGGGACTGCCCGTGCCACCACTCTCTAAATTATTTAGTGCTTGCCTCTTCCCCACTCAGATTCAGATTACTTTCTGAGGGCTCTGTGAATGGGATCCAACAGGATTTCTGTTTATGGAATATGATTTTGCCAAGAAAACAAAAACTGAAGAAACCACCTATCCTCTGAGCTTCTTGATTTTTGCCAGGGTCTGTTCAAGATAGTAACATATTCCTCACAATTTGAGGATTGTCTCTGATTACTGAAGACCAACTCAATCCCAGGAATTTCACGAATTGGGTTAGGCATTGAATTTACCTGAAGTCTTCAGCAGGCCTCCATTTGCCATAGGGGTGACTAAGGTACTGAGATTCAGCTTCTTTTTCTAAGAAGATTGATGATCATGTTATTACCAATGTAGGCAATAACTTATATTAATGATTATCAAGTCCAAGTTCTGCCTCCATAGATTATGACAATATGCAGATGAATTCAAATATCTCTTTGGCAAAACAATGAATGCGTACTGTTTTTCATTCCATGACAATGCAATCTCTGAATGGCTACACTGCAAGATTGGGAATTTTTTTTAAAATTGCATTTAATATTATCTTGTATTAGTGTCAGGTATATAGAATAGTGATTAGACAATAATATACTTTACAAACTAGTCCCCTTGAGACTTTTTTCAAAAGGCAATGAATCCAAATTTATGATATCTGCAATTATTTGAATGATAACATCATTATGCCTTCTTTTAAAGAGAGTAATATGATTTTCAATGGCAAAACTTGGATTTTGCCGTTGAAAATCAGCAAAATAGAAAAGTTAAACAAAAGCTTAAAATAGAAAAGGTAAACAAAAGCCTCTACATGAATACAAAAAGAGAAAGAAAAATGAAAATCCATTCACTCCATAAGGATATAAACCAGGACGATGTTTAAGAAAGCATATATCTTTAGTGAAAAATACATATATTTCTACAGATCTAAAACCTAACACACTATCTTACATATACTTAGTACTTAAAGCATATTTTTTATTATTGAATAAACATGATTATTTTAGCAAGTTAATTTTGGAATTACCATTTGGCAGGGTGGGGAAAGGAAAAAAGAAAATCACAAAATTTATGCCACTTTTACAGTCTACATTTTATAGAATCTTTCTACTTAACTGCTTCACCTCTCACAAATACCAAAGCAGGGCTCCTACTGTTCTGAGCAATAACAGCGTTTGATGGATTAATAAAGATGTGCTGTGCTGTATAAAACCTACGTTGAGTTGTCAAACTGAAGAGCACATGCCAACTGCTGTCTCCTGTGTCCTCAGGATTTTAACTATGTTCTGTGCACAGCAAAACAGTCTCCAAAAATATATTAGCATACTGGAGGCAACATTACATTTCTAACTTGTTTCTGTCTTTTATTATTGAGACAAAAGCCTTCAAACTCTCTTTCTTTTTTGAAAAGTGAATATTCTAAAGAAAACTGAAATGGTGTAGGGTAATTTTGAAAATCATCTTCTCTAAACTTTGCAGAAATCAATCATTTAGAGTTGTCATTAAGCAAATATTAAGCTATGTGAATTGATAAGTAGCGCCCTAGAAATAATGAATAAAATTCAATCTATGTTATATTAAATATCCTATATAATAAAAGGGTAATATGCAAATAGACCAAATGGCAGAACAACTGGACAACCAATTTATATATATAAAAGCCTAAGTGCCCTAACCGGTTTGGCTCAGTGGATAGAGCATCAGCTGGTGGACTGAGGGGTCCCAGGTTCGATTCTGGTCAAAGGCATGTACCTTGGTTGTGGGCACATACCCAGTAGGGGGTGTGCAGGAGGCAGCTGGTGGATGTTTCTCTCTTATCGATGTTTCTAACTCTCTACCCCTCTTCCTTCCTCTCTGTAAAAAATCAATAAAGTATATATTTAAAAAAAAAGAAGCCTAAGTGACCATTGCAACTGAATGGACGACTGAACAGGCTGTGTGGAGTGACCAGGCCCACAGGGGGGTTAGTGAGGGACAACCAGGCTGGTAGAGGAGGGCAGTGAGGGGTGATCAGGCTGGGGGGGGGCAGTTGGCAGTGACCAGGCTGGCATGGGGGGCAGTTTGGGGCAACCAGGCCAGCGGGGGGACAGTTAAGGATGACCAGGCCGGTAGGGGGATCAATTGAGGTCACCAGGCTGGCGGCGGGGCGGGGAGTAAGGGGAGGCAGTTAGGGGCAATCAGGCAGGCAGGCAGGTGAGCAGTTAGGAGCTAGTGGTCCCGGATTGTGAGAGGGATTTACGACTGCTGGTTTAGGCCCAATCCTGGGGATCGGCAGTTGGATATCCCCAGAGGGGTTCCAGATTGGAGAGGGTGCAGGCTGGGCTGAGGGGACCCCTCCCCATGTACAAATTTCATGCACCGGGCCTCTAGTCAAAATGTAATATGCTAATGATATGCTAAGGCTGGTCAACTGCTTGCTATGATGTGCACTGACCACCAGGGGCAGACAGTCAACTGGTCGACAAGTCACTATGATGTACACTAACCACCAGGGGACAGACAGTCGACCAGTCGACTAGTTGCTATGACGTGAACTCACCACAAGGGGGAAGATGCTCCAACTGGTAGGTTAGCTTGCTGCTGGGGACTGGCCAATCAGGACTGAGCGAGATGGGCCAGACACGCCCTGGAGCCCTCCCGTGGTTCCTCTCTGGCCTTATCATGCACTGGTGGGGTCCCTCAGCCTGGCCTGTGCCCTTTTGCAATCCGGGACCCCTTGGGGGATGTCAGAGAGCTGGTCTTAGCCCGATCCCGCAGGCCACTCCCCTTGGGAGGGCACTAGATGCAGGGCTCAAGGCTGGCGAGTACTGTTGCAGCAGCGCCAGCCTCTCCCTATCAGGACTGATTGGGCGTAAGCCCGCAGCAGGCACAGTGGGGCCAGGATGAGTGGGAGTGGCAGCTTGGAGCTGCAGGAGGCATGGACTGTGGTTTTCAGCCCAATCCCTGCAGGCCACCCAGAGGGACTCCACCCATTCATGAATTCATGCACTGGTCCCCTAGTAATATGTAAGAAGTCTCAGCAGGCACCAAATTAATTGACTATATCATCATAGGCTAATATAAGCAGCTAGAGGCCCAGTGCATGAAATTCATGCATGGGGGGGATTTCCTCAGCCCAGCCTGCACCCTCTTGGAATCCAGGACCACTGGCTCCTAACCACTGGCCTGCCTGCCTGCCTGATCGCCCCTAACCACTTGCGTGCCTGCCTGATTGCCCCTAACTGCTCACTTGCCTGCCTGATCACTCCTAACTGCTTGCCTGTCTGTCTGATTGCCCCTAACCACTCTGCCTGCCTCCCTGATCTCCCCTAACTGCCTCTGCCTCAGTCCCCACCGTCACGGCTTTGGCTGGAAGGACGTCCAGAATGACATCCGGAAGGTCATTTGGCTGTCTGGTTTAATTAGCATATTGCACTTTTATTATTATAGATGTTCATTATTTATATACTGGCCACATATACAATGTCATTTTTTCCCTGAAAGTAGTTTTTCCACACTTCAACTTCTTTTTTCTTTCGTGGTCCCTAAGTGTCAGAATCTTATTTTTATCTCTATTTGTTATATAAATTCCAGAATGCAAAAAGCATCAAAGCAAATGGCTGTGAAAGAGTAGAAGAGGCATAAGCTTTCCTCCAGCCTTGACCAGAGCAGGCCAGGGGCCCAGAGCTGGGAGGGTAAGAGATTGAAATTGATTTGGAAAATCAGGCTTTTTGTTACACTTGTATGTAAGTTTGTTTTGTTTCTTATTTTTTATTATTTTAAATGACTTTAAAAAAAATAATGATAGATTTATTTAAAAAAAGAAAATAGTACAGGGAGCACCCATATCTCTTACACCGTTTATGTTATTAAATCTTATATTAGCATGATACATTTGTGACATCAAAAAACCGAGATTAATAAATTGTTATTAATTAGATCCATACTTTATGGAGATTTCCTTGGTTTTACCTTCTTTCCTTTTTTTTTTCTCCCTTATAATACCATCATGTCTCCTTAGAGATATTTGTCATATCTTCTTTTTTTTTTTTGTTGATCTTGACATTTTTGAGAAGTACTATCCAGTTTTGTTTTGGTTATCTTTTTTTTTTTGGTAGAATGTCCATACAAAATCAAAATTTTTGATATATTTGTCATGGTTACACTGAGGTTATGAGTTTTAGAGAGGAGAAGCATAAAGTGCCATTTCAATCGTATTATATATTGTATAAATACTGTCATCATGATTTATCTCATTTGATGTTGACCTTGACCCCTTGATTAATGTAGTGTTTGTCTACTATATTTTTTTTCACACTTTCCATGTACACTTTGGAAGGGGATCACTATGCACTGCCTACCTTAAAAAGAGGGAAACATGATCCCAGCTTGAGCGTATTACATACAGTATTCAGAATGTTTCTGCATGGAATGTTTTTCTGTACTAACACCTTTATTCATTCAATCATTCATCTATAGTAATATAGACTCATGGATATTTATTTTATACTTTGACATCTAATTCAATGCAAATTTATGTCTTTTATTGTTGTTTTTGCTTGTTATTTTTTTGCTCAAACTTTTCCACTTTTAGCAAGTGGAAATATTTTTGTTTGGGTCATGTGTCCCTTTGACATACCTCCATTTATATGGTATCTGTCTCCTGTATTTTTCTTCTTCCTCTCCTAGCTCTTTTTTTGTTTTCTGACACTACAAGATGCTCCAGGCTCATCCTGTAGGTTGCATAACTAGTCCTAGAATCATCTGTTTCTTCAAGGACCTCTGACTCCTTTATTGAAGACTGAGTAGAAACCAAGGTATGAGTGCTATGTGTGCTTGCTGCTGGGGGTTGTCTTTGGTTTTAGGGATTCTCAGCTGCCACAGCAAGGCAATACATGTATTTATAAACCTGGGGACATATACATATTTGTAAATATTTTAATGTGACAATCTGGACTTTTATTCAGCTGAACATGTGTTCATACTGATGTCTCCAACTCTAATCCATTACCACATGGATCATCACAACTTCCTCCCCTGGCTTAACTATAAATTCCCCTTCAACAGTGAGAAAACTGGATACCACCACACACTCTCCTCTTACTTCATTTTCTAATTTCAGTATACATTTATAGCTGTATTAGAAGTATTAATCTCTACTCTCATGGAGAAAATTTTGTGAGTTAGAATACAGTGCCTTTGTACTTACTAGTTTGCCTTTAGTATAACACACATTTCTGAGAATATATGTTTGCACCATTTTCCTCTATCTGCTTCAGCAAAGTTGTTGCATACATTTGTAATAGAGTTAGATCCTCTGTCACAGACTGCATTCTTTCCTACACTCACCCAAATTCTGTAAAAACTTTTGCAAAAAAATTTTTTAAACATACATTAAGGTTCATTTCCTGTACAATAAAGTTCTTTGGGTTTTGACAAATGCTTAATGTTATGCATCCACCATTACAGATCATACAAAATACTTTCACCAACCTAAATAATTCCCTGCACTTTATTTCACATTACCTATATCCCCAACACTTATGATAACTAGCCACTGATCTGGTGACTGTACTTACAGCTTGGATGTTTCCAAAATGTTCTATATTTGGAATCATATTGGCTTTTTTCACCTATTAATATTTGTTTAAGGTCCATTGATGCATATTCATGTTCTAATAGCTCATTTCTCTTCATTGTTGAAAATATTATATTATGTAAATATACCATAGTTACTTTATTCATTCACCTATTGGATGACTTCTTATTTTCATTGACATTCAGATTTTTGTGTGAACATAGATTTTCAACTCTGTTGGGTAAATACTTAGAAGCACTATTATTGAATCCTGTGGTAAGATTATGTTTAGATTGGTAAAAAGCTACGATTTATCTTCCCAGGAGAACTGTATCATTTTTTCATTCCCACCAGCAATGAGAGTTTGTGTTGCTCCGCATCCTTGCAAGCAGTTGATATAGTTATGGTCAACTCTTTATTTTATTTATCTTATCCATTCTAATAGGTTTGCAGTTATATTTAGTTGTCCTCTGACTGGATGTCCTGGAGGTTTTAACTCTCAGAGTTGTCCACACAGAGCCTCCGGCAGTTCGTAAACTACAGTTCAGGTTTGCCTCCCACTGGCACCGGCTCCCACAGCGGTCGCCACGTGGGACTCTGCTCTGTGTTTCTCCATCTGCTTCTCTAATCTCGATGGCAGAGATTTGCCCTGTGTACTCACCTCTCGAAGGTTCCAAGAAAAGTTTGTTTTAAGTTCTGTTTAGCTTCTTATTCACTGTTAGGATGGATTGGAGATTTCTAAGCTTCCTACATGTGATTTTTAATTTTTAAATGTAATTGTTAAGAAGTATAGTTGCAGAATTTTTGAAAGATAATTTTTTCCTCATCTGGTTTTAAACAAGTATTAGTCCTTTCCAAGTATTTTATTTTTCTTTATTTTATTTTACTTTACTTTATTTTATTTTGTTTTATTTTATTTTATTTATGTCAGTTTGGGTGATTGAGTGATTATTTCCAATTTAATATTGTACTTAGTAATCTTAATAAATTGTCCCCAAATGTCTTCAAATTACTTAACTATAAATATACTCGATCTTGGATTAGTTTTGTGGCTTATTCCCTCTCCTTCTGGTTATATATTCTATGCCCTGTTTCTTAGGCAATTTATATACTGTGGAGATTTTTATTCCCCTATGTGGCATATTATTTTGAATTATATTATGTCTTCATACTTCTTCTGAGGTTTATCTTTGGTTCTTTAGTTGATCTTTTTTGTGGTCTTCTCATCTACATAGCAAAAATCTGTTTGTGTAATTTTCTCTTCATAATGGATATTAACATGGGTCTTAACAGTGATTTCCTGAGTATCATTTATGCCTGATTGAGAAGAAAAGTAAAGTATTAGATTTGTTTATAAAGCCATCTGAAATTAGTAAAGTCACAGAACTATATGATAACCAAACAAATATGATTTATAAGTTATTTTGAGGAACTAATGCATCTCTATAGCCACCAGAAGTTCTTTTAAAATTAGATGAATATTCTTTCTAAGGAATATGTTATAGAATAAAGGATATACAAAATCAATTTTATTAATAATATATATATATCAATTGTTAATATGTTTATAGTAATCTCTTATCATTTTTGTATTTATTTTATAAATGCTGAAAATGGTTCCCTCCTATCTACTGGGAGTCTGATCTCACCCTCCCCCTCCTTCCCTCTGAGGTTCCACAGACTGCTCCATGATTATATTTCTCTGGATCTATTTTTTGTTCATCACTTTATTTTATTCATCAGATTTCACATATGAGTGAGATCATGTGATAATTATCTTTCCCTGATTGGCTTATTCACTTAGCATAATACTCTTGAGGTCCATATATGCTGTTGTAAATGTTAAGAGTTCTTTCTTTTTTACAACTGCTTAGTATTCCATTGTGTAAATGTACCACAGCGTTGTTGTTTTTTTTAATTTTCTTTATTGATTAAGGTATTACATATGTGTCCTTATCCTCCCATTGCCCCCCTCTCCCCACCGCTCATGCTCTCACCTCCCTGGTGTCTGTGTCCATTGGTTAGGCTTATATGCATGCATACAAGTCCTTTGGTTGATCTCTCACCCTTCCCCCCACCTCCCCTGCCTTCCCTTCTGAGGTTTGACGGTCTGATCGATGCTTCTTTGTTTCTGGATCTGTTTTTGTTCATCAATTTATGTTGTTCATTATATTTCACAAATGAGTGAGATCATGTGATGTTTACCACAGCTTTTTTATTTACTCATCAGTCGATGGGCACTTGGGCTGTTTCCAAATCTTAGTTATTGTGAATTGTGTTGATATGAACATACATGTGCATATATTCTTTCTAATTGGTGATTTGGGTTTTTTAGGATATATTCCTAGAAGTGGGATTACTGGATTGAATGGGAGTTTCATTTTTAATTTTTTGAGGAAATTCCATACTGTTCTCTATAGTGGCTGCACCAGTCTGCATTCCCACCAGCAGTGTACTAGGGTTCCCTTTTCTCCACATCCTCACCAACACTTGTCCTTTGTTAATTTGTTGATGATAGCCATTCTAACAGGTGTGAGGTGTCACCTCATTGTCATTTTGATTTGCATCTCTCAGATGATTAGTGATTTTGAGCATTTTTTCATATGTGTCTTGGCCTATTGTATGTCCACTTTGGAGAATTATTTATTTAGGTCCTTTTCCAAGTTTTTAATTGGATTGTCTTCCTTTTGTTAAGTTGTATGAGTTCCTTATACATATTTTGGAAACTAACCCCTTATTGGATGTATCAGTGGCAAATATGTTCTCCCATGCAAATGGGCTCTCTTTTTATTTTGTTGACGGTTTCTTTTGCTGTGAAGAAACATTTTATTTTGATGTAGTCCCACTTGTTTATTTTCTCCTTAGTTTCCATTGTCCTAGGAGATGTATTGGTAAACATATTGCTAAGAAATATGTCTGAGATTTTACTGCCTGTGGTTTCTTCTAAGATTTTTATGGTTTCACAACTTACACTTAAGTCTTTTATCAATTTTGAGTTTATTATTGTGTATGGTGTAAATTGGTGGTCTAGTTTCTTTTCTTTTCTTTCTTTTATGTACTGTCCAATTTTCCAAGCACCATTTATTGAAAAGACTGTCTTGACTCCATTGTGTGCCTTTGTCTCCTTTGTCAAATATTAATTGAGCATAATGGCTTGGGTCGATTTCTGGGTTCTCTGTTCTGTTGATCTCTGTTCTATTGATCTATATTTTGCTTTTACTTTTAAAAGTGTGCATCAACATGAAAAATTAGGAGCCATTAACACCAGAGGCCACAAGATAACATGTGGAGTGCAAAAATGGCAAATATTGTGATTTGACTTTCTTGACCATATAAGAATCTCTTTATGGTTCACATCTGAGAATTCTTGATTTAAAGTAACATCTCTTTTTGACTGAGAAATAGCTTCAAAAATGTACACAGATGTAATTGTTTAAAAAGTAAAAATTTTAGATAGGACTATTTAGACTATTATATTTAAGCACTGATGAACCTGTGTAAAAAGCAGGAATAATTTAGTTGCATCTTAAGCATACCCAGGTTCAACATAATAAAAGCATACTATCAACAAGAAAGAAATTATTATGCTTTGACCCTTGCCACAGTAAGCATATAAATACAAATACATTTAAATTATTTACATTTTAAAATAAAATTTGGATATATGATCAGTCCTAAGTTAATTTGCATAGAAGGTTAAGGGGCAATGTTTTTTTGAATTGTTCATGGTCAGTCCTTTTTATATACAACATTTCAGGGTAATAAATAATCTGAGATTCATAGATTTTTATTAGATTAACAGTGGAGATTATATGCTACAAAATGTTTTTTGTAATGTTGTAAGTCTGTTAGGGGCTAAAATCAGCATCTGTGGATCAAGTAGTGTGGACCTAAATGTGTTTTATTTTTCTGTATCTTCTTCAAAAAATTTTCATTGTATTCTGGGTATATGTGCACTCCACCCTGCCAGTATGCTAAAGGCTTCATCACTCTTTATTTTATTAATTTCTTAGTCCCTGAATATATATTTCTGATTCTTGTGCAAAAACTTTCTTGTTTAGCATTCAGAAAGAAATAAGATTGAGATACCCTCATCTACTTTTACTTATGCATCTATCTCTTCAAAGTTTGCAATGATGTTCACTACAGTAACAATATTGTAATCTGGGAAGTAAAGATTATATTTTTAAAAGTATACTATATATTGAAGCTGGAGAAATTCACACTTAGAGAACATACTTTATCATCTAGTTCCTTTAAATATTCAAGAATAAGAGGTGATCACCCCTGACAAAATTTACAATAGATTTTAAACTTTTCTAGGTTTTGCTATTCAATAACCCAAAAATTGATGAGGATATTAGAATGCAACTGGAGACATTTCTAAAATTTACCAAACGCATGTGTATATTATACAAATTATAGATTTGCTAATCTAAATAAGTGCATGATTTAAAAAAAATCTCTTTTGCAGATATTTTATTTTTGGTAATAATATCCTGAAAATTGACTTTGTTATTATCTCAAACATGAAATCAAAGCTCAAAAAATCCATTTCAACACAACCTTGATTGAAATATATTGTTTATAAGTGTTTAATCTGAAAATATTGAGTACCTTTCTCTGAAGAAATCTTAAAATATGATTTCTTGAACTTTGCCAGACACATTTATTAGGATTGGTTTATAACTTCCAGGCAGTCTTATACAAACTGAAATAAGAAGGCAAGTCCCCAAATTTAGGATCAATTTCAAATCTTCTGCTCTAAAAAATGTATGTAAAGTACTGTAGCCTTGTGGATATTTTCTTAAAATACACTGCTGTGAAGAGGACAACATAAGGGATACGACCACCTAATACAAACAATGATGGCAGCAGCAGCACCATGGAGTAAGAGAACCATAAAGCACAGTCTCCCCCTATTATCTTGGCCCTACAATAGGTGGTGATGCTTCACAGATGAGGGACAGTTGACATCATGTGACCACATTTCATGACCAGAGAATTATCTTGGCAGCCTCACTACTGATGTATAGAGATTGTTTACATGACTATTTCCCCACCCCTTACTTCCATAGAATATACTTAATAAGCTTTGAGGTATTAAGCCTCTGCCATAAACTGTAATTGTTGCTGTTGCTCACTCTTGACTGCACAGCAGATGGTCCCTGGTGCTGCCTTAGCTGTATTTGTCCTCCTAAGGCCCAAATATCTCTATATTTCAAGTGTCAGCTTGGTTTCTGACTCATCTTCTTCTGTTCGCTGCTGAACATAACCATTAGCTTATGTATTTAGTGTCCACCTCATGGTTTTTTCCATAGAAAATCATGACTCAAATTTGAAAATTCAGAGTAAGTGATTTCCAGCTAAGATGTTGTTAAATTTTCTTTTTTTTTGATACATCCTTTCTGTGTTCAATACATAACAATGATAGGAAGAAATATCAAACTGAAGACCAAATAACTAAAGCAATGCTGAGAACACGGGCTAATGAATTTATGAACTGGAGATGGAACAACACTGTAATGAGGAAGGCAGGGCTGAAGCTTGAGGGATGAACTACAGCTTCAGCCAGGTTCAGGTCAAGGAGAAGGCAGTGTAGCTCAGAATTTGGCATTTGCAAGATAAAGGAACTCAAACCCCTTCAAAGGTGGAAGTGAGCCAGAAGAGTTTTGCACAGTGCCCTAGTATGTGTTCCCCTTTGTGAAAAAGAAGACTGATGGAAAACAAAAACAGAACAACTGTGTCCAATTACCTGATACTACAGATTTCAGCAAGCTGTTGGCCCTGTGAAGCAGGCAGACCCACCCATGGCCACACTCAGGAAGTAAAGCACGCTGCCCACTGGCTTTTTGATTGGGTTTATATTATCCGCGTGCCGCTGTAGGCAGGAGCTGTGAAATGCCATCTGGAATGACAGGGAAGAGCACAGGAGTGATGGGACCAACTATAAAACGATTGGCCATGAAAAGGTGAATATAGAAACAGAATAAAAAAGCAGCAAAGAGAACGCGAGGAATACTTTTTAAAAAAAGAAGATTTGAAAGTATTACTGAGGATTTAGTGATTTTGGGGATCACTGAAATAGTTTGAGAGTGATGATAGAATTACACTGTGGCTAGGATGTTTAAAACGGGTCCCAGACATCAAAGAAGTGGCCATGCTAAATGATGATTTTCATCATATTACAACAATAGATATTATCCCAGAAAGAAAATTTAAAAACATGAAAGATTGCATTGTTAAGAAACAGTCAATAACCTTGAAAATTTGAATATAAAAGTGTTCCTCATGAAATGAAATGTATGGGACATTTTCAGTCTTTGGAAAAATATATTTTAAATACTCAAGAAAATAAATGAAGGGATAATTCCGCCAATAAAAAAAGCAACAAATTAGAAAACAAACAAAACAGGCAGACATTTAAAAACACACAATAGAATATCAATTAGATTAAGAGAAATAGTCATTGGAATAAAAGTTCACTGAGAAGGAATTTTTCTCCCATATGAACTCATTAGGTGATGTTTTCTTTACTTCATCTCTATTGTAAACATGGGAATTATCTGCAACTTTCTGTATGTGGTTGGTGATTTAGTTGGTTGTTAAGTTCAATGAATTTAAATAAGAGCAATTCAATTTAATTTCTCTCTTTCCCAAAATGTTGTTCATTTCACACAGAGGCTAAACAGGTGTGCATATCCCTTTGTAAGGGTTCAACATTTATTTTTTTTTTTTTGGGGGGGGCGGGGAGATGGTATAAATTACCTTAAAGAATCCTGAAAACTCTTAAAAATTTTATTTCTTATATTTTTTGCATTTTTGCTGTTCTTTTTTTGGTAAAGTTGACTTTCTTCAAATATGTGAAGAATTGTCAAATAAAAGAGTCAAGTTGTTTGGCCTAAAGGAATGGAAGTCACAAGAGATAAATAATTTTTCAAAAAAAAAAAAAAAAGAAAGATTACAATGCCTCACTTAGGATTTCCTCATCATTGGAATGGTAAGAAGTTAGAAATACTTTAGGCCTGGGAAGTTTAGAAATTATCTCAAACATCAATGGAGTCGTGGTCAGATTAAATAAGCTTTGCCCTCAAAGAATCTCCTAAAGAAAGTTTTAAATGTTATCCATCTAAGCATTCCAGGAAGCTTCTCTCATTTTATTAAAAAAATTAAATCACTTACTTGAAATTTAAAAAAAAAGCTTAAAAACAAACAAGCAAACAAAACCTAAACTAAAGGTTGTTAAAAAGTTTGACATGATTGTAAATGGCCTATATGTTCCTCTGAAACCAAGTGTCTGTCACCCTAATGAGCATAAAAATTTAATTACTCTCTGGCCCATAGATTAGAGACACTTGGGGTTAACAAAAAGATGATTATTTGTACATAAGCTGTGTAATAGTTCTGGAGTCTTTTTAAAAAATTATGTGTTGTCTTCCATAGCAAAAAAAATCAATATCTTTTTTTTCTATGAAACTCACAATAAAAAAAAAATATCAGAAAAAGGTTGAATTAGTTGTTTTACATTACATCATAAGTATATTCCCAACTAACAAAAAGCACTAGAGTATGAGAATAATACATGATTTTAAGTCACTCATGTGCTCTTTAATGCAGATAAAAATTTTGGAAATGTCATAATTTGGGCAATAAAAGAGGAGAGAATAAAGCCTTAATTGAGCAAAGCTACAGAAGATGCACACACATACAATCAAAGGGAACATAATTTTTCCAGCTCCCAAAGAATCTTGAAATAAAGTCAGGTATAGTTAATATGTCTTACATGCTTTTAATTACAGAGGTTGTGCAATTCTAAACTTATTTAAAAAATAGCAAACACTTTTTAAAAATTCACCACAGATTTGTAAAAACAATGGGAATAGGAATGCTGCCCTATTAAATACCCAGATGATATTTGCAAGACTGCCTTATTAGAAGCATGAATGTACTTGGATACCTTGATTTTCTATAACAGTGTCAATCAAGAAAACATGGATCACTCTACATATTTCAGACAGAGGGAATTGAATACATGGGTTGATTAGTCATGTTGTGAAATATTGATAGAACAAAATGTGAAAGTTACCTCTAAGTTGAGTAAATTAAACTGGCAACGAAAGAAATTAGTGTAGGTTAAAGAGCTGAAACAATTCTTGAGAAGACGAGAAGCAAGGGGAAGGGAGTACTTTGATGAAATATAGTCTGATAGTGTCATAATCCACATACCTATTCACTGATTATTTACTTTTTAATTAATAACTACAAAATGAGCATTTATTATGTGCTGGGTACTTAGCCTCTCATTCAGTAAATTTTTGCCAAGTTTGAATTTGTAAACAAAATGGACACAGGTCAGGTGTTTGGAGATCTGGATTCTGATCTCAACAGTGCGAAATGGTTTGGTGAGTCATGAAACAGTATATTTAATCTGTGTCTTGCCTGCCACACTCAAACATTTTTTTCTAATAAGGGAAAATAATAAATTATAACATGTTTATATAAAATATTAGTATAATCTAGAATAAAATGCAAATAAATATCCTCCTATACATACACATTTACCATTTATTTTTATTTTATTTATTTATTTATTTTTCTTTATTGATTAAGTTATTACATATGTGTCCTTATCTGGCCATTCCCCCCCACCACCCCCCGTTGATGTCCTCACCCCCCTGGTGTCTGTGTCCATTGGTTAAGCTTATATCATTTAAAAGTGAATTAAATGATAAGAACAGATAGAACACTTAATCTTTTATTTTTTTAACAATATATTTTTTATTGATTTTAGAGAGAGAGGAAGGGGTAGAAAGATAGAAACATCGATGAGAGGAAAACATCATGGATTGGTTGCCTCCAGTACACACCCTGACCCGAGATTGAGCCCGCAAACCTGGGCATGTGCCCTGACCAGGAATCAAACCAGTGACCTTTTTATTCATGGATCAACGCTCAACCATTGAACACCGGCCGGGCTAGATATTTTTTTTTATAAATATATATTTTATTGATTTTTTACAGAGAGGAAGGGAGAGGGATAGAGAGTTAGAAACATCGATGAGAGAGAAACATGGATCAGCTGCCTCCTGCACACCCCCTTACTGGGGATGTGCCCACAACCAAGGTACATGCCCTTGACCAGAATCAAACCTGGGACCCTTCAGTCAGCAGGCCGACGCTCTATCCACTGAGCCAATCCAGTTAGGGCTAGATTTTTTTTTTTTTTTAACTTATTTGCTTTGGGAGTTTGCACAGTTGGAGACTAGATTCCCTTTGATTTCGGGGGAAGACCAAGAACACACCTTGTACCACAGAATTAATCTCACCTGGAGTGTAGGGGGCCGCCTTCTCTACCCCCTGAAACTTCCCCTTAATGCTGCTGTAGAAACATATGATAAGAGCTGACTATATGGTATCAGTATACTGGAAAAGAATGTGGAGAGAAGTGAATCCGACCATAAAGTAGCCTGAGAAATCCATCAATCATACAGAAGAGCTGATCACCAGAGAGGGAGCCAGATACCAAAGAATTTGTGACATGGGCCCAGAGACAGAGCAGGAAAAGAATCACATCCGTGGAACTATTACTAACACAATGCAGGAAGAAATCACGTGGGACTCAGAACTCTCTAATAAATTGGTGCCAGGGAAGCTCTGAGTCTGTAGACTACACATCAAAGGTAACGTGTATGTCTGTTTTGTCCATCGTTGTAACCAGGTAACTAACTAGAGAGATGCCTGATGTGTAAGAGAGACTAAGTCCATGTTTGTGAATGAATTTTCAAGAGAATAAAAAGTAATTGAGCTGTGAATAGAAATGTTAGCCACATGCTGGTGAGAGGTAATAGGCATGATGCTATATAAGGAAATTGCAGTTTTCATAGGCTTCTTTGTTTCCCCTGCAGCTGAACACAATTCTATATGAATAATATTGGATTCTGCTAAAGGTTTACTTCAGCTAAATAAATGGATAATGTAGTCTGTTGGAGATATTGACATACAAATGGAGTCATTTCTATTTTATTGGAAATCTCTTACAGTGGTAAAGTCTATCATTACACCTTCTGCAGAGTTATATGTATTATTCTGGGTTTAAATATTATGATGTGTCTCAGAAGATTTAAACTAACATTTCAGTCTAAACTTTAGTTCGATGCCCTATCAAAAGGGTGCTGCATTATAGATTAAATGTTTGTATTTGTCTTTTTCTGCACCTTTGCCATCTAATCATAGATGGGGGCCAACATAGGGGAGTAAACATAAGGCTCCCCAAGGTCAGGTTAGCAGTTATACACAAACCTAATTGGTCTTGGAAAAGGAATACAGAAAAAAAAAAGTGTTAATAGATTAAAAATATAAACTGATCCCCCATTCAAGCTTTGAACCCAGAAAACAGAAAAGACTTGTACTTAGTGGTGCTAGGATCCTGTGTTTGCTGATGCTAGAACCAATTCCAGCTTATTGCACTTTTATTTTATTGGTGCTTCTTAATGGGAAATGTTTGTTGACAAGTAAAATGCTTCTTTTATTGGGAAAGAAGCCAGTGAGGCTATGATGTAATAAGTGGATGTATCTGCAGTATGTCTTTCTTTGGCTTCACAGGATTTTGGAAGAGTGAGTTTTTCGTGATCTGTCCCCTGGCTAATTTAACATTCTTAGATTTGGTTGGTTCTCTTACTGAGTTTAATTTGGTTGCCACATTTTTTTAATTACTGCAAGATATTAAACATATAAGGAATTTGAACTATATAAGTATGTCTGTAGTTAATATATTTACTAGTTTGTCTGATACTAATTCTGCTATGTCACAGATTTGTCCCAGTAAAGCTACATGTAATCTAATTTGTTTAAATCAAAATGAATACCTCCATAAAAAGTATAAATGGAGTGCTTAAGGAGATTCTGCTTGTTTACTTTCTTAGTCTTTGTCAGTACATAAATTTACATGTTAAAATACATCATGATGTATCAAAATACAATAGAAAATTATGTAAATTATAAATGCCTTAATATATTAAAGAAAGTATTAACCATAGTGGTGTATGAGTAATAAGTATGATGGAGAGTAGAGGAAAGCACTTCACACACATGATGGATAATGCTTAATATTATTGTATACAAGAAAATAACAGAATGAACGAGTAAATAAATTAATAGGTGAAATTTGATTATATTTTTTAATTATTTTTAAAGATCTCTTATATGTGGAAAATTCAACAAAAAAAGTACTTATGAGCCTGGCTGGCATGGTTCAGTGATTGAGCATCAACCACTAAACCAGGAGATCTTGGTTCAATTCCCAGTCAGGGCACATGCCCGGCTTGCGGGCTCCATCCCCAGTGTGGAGCATGCAGGAGGAAGCCGGTCAGTGATTCTCATCATTGATATTTCTATCTCTCTCTCCCTCTCCCTTCCTCTCAGAAATCAATAATATTTTTTAAGAGAAAATTGTATTTACAATATGTCAATGTTTGGAATGAATTTTTAACACTCATTCCTGTTTATTCTTAGTCATCTCATCTTAATTATATAGTTCAAAAGTTATAACATTATTTCCTCTTTTTTATGAATCAGTTAAAAATATACCCTAGCTGAATGCTGGCTTTCAAAACTTGCTGGCAAGAATTACTTCATCTGACATTATATTATTGAAGGAGTTCTTGTTAAGCAAAGAGACTTTATAATAAATTGAAAAAAGTAATTACACCAACCCTATATAATAAAAGCATAATGTGCAAATCAACTGAATGGTGGAATGACCAGTTGGCAGTGGGGACAGGACCAGCGAGCAGGCAGAGCCAGGTCAGCCAAGGCATGTGCCAGCAGACAGAGAAAGGGGACAGTGATGTGGTGGGGCTGCAGCGACCGGTGGTGGTGGAGGGGTGATCACAGGGAGCGGGGCTTGCCGGCACTGTCCCCTGATCAGCTCACCAGGACACCTCCTGCAGAGGGAGGCCACTGGTGGCAGCAGTGGCAGGGAGATGAGGGGCAGGGCCAGCTTCTTGCCTTCTCCAGATTGGCCCACTAGGGTTGCCTCCCACAGAGGGAGGCCGGACTGTGGCAAAGGCCCACTCCCCCTGTGGAGCAGGCCTAAGCCATCAGTCGGACATCCCCTGAGGGCTCCCGGACTCTGAGAGGGCACAGGCCAGGCTGAGGAACACCCCCCCCCCCCCCGTCCCCTCCGAGTGCAGGAATTTTTGTGCACCGGGCCTCTAGTATTAATATAAATTGCCCTGAGAATCAAGATCATTTAGAGTTGTTCTTTCATCATGAGTTCTTTCTGGAGGTGAGCAGGATATTGCCCAGTAACATAGGAAAGGGAAGCTAAATTATAAATTGTAATACATTATCACTTGTAAAAGTGCATAATAGTGGTCATAGTAAATTGGAATTAATGACTATTGAAATATATGCTTTAAAAAGTGTTAGACTCTAAGCAGTCTGGATGTTCACTGCTTGAAAACCCATAACACTTGGTAGTACAGTAACACATCTTATATGCTTGGTAAATTTGTGTGGGGAATTATGTTCATATGCATGAGTTAGAGCCAGTAGTGAAGTATGATGTCCATACTTTTCAAAGTTCCTCAAAGTGTGACTAAGATTTTAAAAAATAGTTGCACCCATAATTTTAACATTTAAAAAAGTGGATCATTTAAAATGTGAACTCTCAGAAATGGAAAATAGTAATACTATATCAGTGAGAGTATTTTATGATGATTTCCTGCTGGGTATTACCTTTGCCCTTTTTCATGCTTAATCTCCAATATCTGACTTTCCCATTGTTGGCATTCCTGAAATCTCTGCAGTATTTGACTTACTAATCATACCCACAAATGAGACACTGAAAATCTGACCAGGTCACTGTGGCAGGGGCAGGATCTGTGGACTGGGTTGTTGCTCTATCATGTTATAGGATTCATTTTGATTGCTGGCTTACACTCAGTTTTTGCAAGACTCTTGGAGTAACATTGGACAAGTAGCCTAGGAGAGGTATCTCCTGAGTTTTTGTTGTTGTTGTTGTTGCTTTCATGTAGACCTATTAAATTCTCCTTTTGAATTCTTCTTTTGTAGGTTTGTATTCCTACTCCTGTTCTGAAGTCTAGAGCCATTTATTTCTACTTCTCTCTTCTCTCGAGAAAGAGTTATATTAACCTTTTTGTTTCTCTAAAAGTCAGCTTGCATATTATCACTATTCCTAAAATGCAATCTACACCCTGAAGGGGTCATAGATGTTTTTATAAAAGCTTTTATCAAAGCTTTTAAGTGAAAGCAGAGAAATAAGTAGTAACAGAGTTTGAGGACGCTTTGGACATAAGTTCAACATGGAATAACCTTCAGTTTTGTTTCCTAGTCTTTTGTTGTTACTGTTAGTCTTTGCAGAATTACAAATTACATAATGGTAGACAGGAAGTGCTCAATATGGAATGCTCTTGAAAGCAGCCCTAAACTAAAGATTGACAGGAAAAGGTGCATAAGCAACCCAGTTCTTTTCCAGAAGATTCTGGGTAAATGTTTTACACTGGGCCCCAGATTAGTTTCCTCTCCTGGATTAATACAAACTTCAGTCACTGCCTCCTCATTTTTTAGTCCTCCTCATATTCGATCCCCTCTTCCCCCAATTACTTTACTTTGTGTTTTTGTCTCAGGATCTCTTCTGGATTACCCCAATGTAAAATGTCACTCTATCTTGTCCCCTTCCAAGCAGCCCAATTATCTCCCATTGCTATAACAAGTGAAAATATCTTTTGACTTTTTAAAAATATAAAATTTGTAGTTGTAACTTAAACCAACTTGCTAAAGCATCTGGTGTATATGTATTAACAGCTACTATATGATAGATGTGAAAATTCTGCTGCATGTATAATTAAATCAATGCATTTCAGTCTATATTAAAATATTTTATTTATATGCTACCTATTACTAGTTTAACTTATTTTCTTGTAAGAGCACATTTACTTTGTTGATTTTCTCCTTTGGTGGGTTAAACACTGAAATATATAAAGTCAAGAAAACTATTGTATGCTTCCTTAGTATTTTGTTACTCTGTAAACAAAACTCATAGGATTTCAGAAATTAACAAAGATGTTTCCTCGATTTAAAAGAGCCTCTGTTAGGTCCTCATTTTATTTTGTACAAATGAACATGAATACAACATTGTAAAGAATGCTTTATTCCTATATCTCAAAGAATATTTTTGTACTTTTATGGTATCAGCTATAAAGATGGAAGCCAAAATGACATGTCAAAGATATATAACATGTTAATGAATTATTTTACAAAAATAACCATTATATCACAAGATAAAAGCTTTTCTTAATTATTTTATAAATACTTTCTTGATACTGATGATGGTATATTTTAAATCCAATAAGATTAATACCAAGAGAGTTTAATTTATACTAATCTGTGTTATTTAGCAATTCACTTTGAAGTATTTAATGATTATTAGGAGATGCAACAATTTATGTTTTATGTCTTTGAAGCTGTGGAATGCATTCAACATATATTTATCAAATAATTACTATGAATCAAACACTTCTCTGAGTATAAGAAAATTCAGTTTTTAACACTTGCTGTAATTAATAAATTACATTGTATTAAATAGAAAGGTAATTTTTCCATCAAATGTTTAAGGATAATTCTCAGTGTTGGTGTGGGTGTAGGAAAAAAAATCTTAATACCAAGTTTTAAGTATAAAATGGTTCCAGATTTGAGAGTGAAATACAACAACATACGTCCAAATTTTTATAAATTGTTTATAACATTTGACATAGAACTTTCTTTATCAAAAATGTATCCCAAGCAAATACTTATAAATTTGTATACATTTACATACAAAAGATATTTTGAATCTGATAATTGACTACTGTGCAAATAACATTGATAACAGTAAGATATTCAGTAGCTATTAAAAATCCAATTTGGAATATTTATGACGAGAACATTAAGGTATATGGAGAAGATATTTCAGATTGTTAATGTCATTACAAAGATATATTTTTTAAGTAGAAGATAAACACCAAATTATCAACAGTGTTTCTTTCTTTGTACTATTGAAAGTTTATTTCTTAAAATGTACTTTGAGTATATCTGGACAAATCAAATGGTCCGTGATGAGGTTTCATTATTTTTGAAATAAAATTTAATGTTATGTGAAATGATATATACCCAATAAAAATTGTTCAAGTTTAAATACACTTTGATTATTGAACTTTATGATGTAATAGCAACTAACAAATATTATGATTTTTCTGGGGGAAAATAAATGTATCAATAAATTTTTCATATTGGATCACTAATCTTTACAATAATTTCATGAAGAAATATGTCATGATCTTATTACTTTTGTTTTTACAAATGAGAAATATGAGACTTAGATAAGTTAATTGTTTAAGTATATCTGACTTCAAAGATCATTAGTTTGGCCACAAACAAAAAATATTTTCACAGCTGTGGTTATATTTAACTAACATGTCTCAACTTCTGTCCAAATGTAGTGCTAAAATAACCATAGATCTACTTAAATTTTCACTTCAATTTTTCTTTCTTCTTATGCATCTAATCTGCATCTTAATCCATTCTAATTTTCATATATGAAGTCCTTTGAAACTTATTTCTTCCTGCTAACTTTTATTAACGGTAGATTCTTTCCTTTTCTATTGTCTACTTTTAGATTTTGAGCCCATATTTTATGAATCTTTATCAGAATATTGAGGTATTTGTGTTGAGTATTGTTGTGGAAAACAGACTACATACTGAGAGTTATTTTTAAATATATATATATTCAAGAATATGATTCTATTTGTTTACTAAAATTCTGCCTTCAGGAAAAAATGAGAGTATCTACCAGCCATAAGTCAGGTGTCTACTCCACCTTGGTTTTTAACACACTAGTTTTATGGGTTCTCTATACTTCATGATTATTGCTTATGGTTTTATCTCTGCCCCCCACTATACTGCACACTCTTCATCTTTCCAGATTTTGGGCGGGGGGAGAGATTCAAAGATTCTTTGACTCATAATTAAACAAATGTATAAACTTTGTTTGAATAGCAGTTCTATACATACTTAAAAATTAAGGAGAGAAAACATATATCTAGAAATAAATTCAGATGCATCTTGGAAAGAAAAAGTTATACATTTGTTCCAAATAGTTCAGGTAGAATGATGTAGATGGGATAAAGTATTAAGTTTGCCTGCTTTTTTTTTTTAAATAGTTGTATTTGAACACATAAAACATTTTTGGTTGGAGGTTACTGATATTCCACCCATGTGTATATCCTATATAATAAAAGCTTAATAAGCTAAGTGTCTGGCCGTCTAGTCGACTGTTCAACCAATCAAAGCGTAATATGCTAATGATATTCTAAGGCTACTCAACCGCTTGCTATGATGTGCACTGACCACCAGGAGGCAGATGCTCCAACAGGTAGGTTAGCTTACTGCTGATTGAGATGGGCTGGACATGCCCTGGAGCCCTCCTGCAATCCCTTCTCAACTGGCAAGCACAGCAGCAGTGGTGGGAGCCTCTCCCGCCTCCATGACAGTCAGACATCCCCCGAGGGCTCCGGGACTGCAAGAGGGTGCAGGCTGGGTTGAGGGATGCCCCCTGAGTGAATGAATTTCATGCATCAGGCCTCTAGTGTATATATAAATCCATGTCTATATTAGACCATGATAATGCCTATCCAGGGATTGTGATTGTTCACCATGACATAAGAGACAACTAGAGGTACACAAGGTGATTGGTAAGAAAAGATCATTCTACCAGCTACCAGCAAGCTGCAATCCTAAACAATGCAAGAACAAATGCATGCTGCAGTCAATGCTAGCCCAGGGAACTGTTGGTTTGTAACACTAATCCTAAAGATGTGTTTCCACATAGCTCTTCAGACTTTATTGTGGTTTTCATTAGGCAGCTGTAAATGCTATGAGGCTTCCCTCTCTTGTTTTCCAGTTTAGCTGCCAGAGAGCTGTGAAAAATACTGTTTCCTTCAGCTTCCCAGGGTTAACATGCCCTCTGGGATTTGCAGAAGAAGCAGGCTCACCTTGTTTTGATAACAGTGTCAACATGGTTGTTCCAGGCAGTTCTTTCTCCATAGTTTTATATATATATATATATATATATATATATATATATAGATAGATATAGATATGAATTTCGTCCAGTGTTGGCAACCTGGCAGCTCACATTTAAAAAAAATATTCAATGGAGAGAGCAACTTTGTCAGAAACATGTATAAAACTCAATTTGTCCTTAAAATTAATTACAGTGATCTGTTAACTGGAAATAAAAAAAGGCCTATGAACCAGATCAGGGCACATGCCCAGGTTGCAGGCTTAATTCCCAGAAGGGGGTGTGCAGAAGGCATCTGATCAATAATTCTCTCTCATCTTTGATGTTTCTCTCTCTGATTTTCTCTCTCTTTCTCTCTTCCCCTTCCTCTCTGAAATCAATAGAAATATATTTATAAAAAAAGTATGGGTCCAGGTAAGGTGATAGTGATGTAAGGACAATACTGGCTGACACAGTTTACCAGGTTGTCTCCTTTTGCTGTGAGGCAAATTGCACCTCACCTACTTTCACACATCTATATATACAAAAGCCTAAGTGACCGAATGGACAAACGACCGGAATGGCCAGAACGACTGGAACCACCGGTCGCTATGAACTGCACTGACCACCAGGGGCAGACGGTCAACGCAGGAGTTGCCCCCTGGTGGTCAGTGCACTCCCACAGCAGGAGCACCGCTCAGCTGACTGACCCATCCAGGCAGCCCACCAGCCAGGCGGCAGCCACTCCCTCCCTCAGTAGTCCTGCAGGTCTAATCTCGAAAGAACGAACCAGGCACCAAGAGACCAGCACCGCCGGCAGGATCCTGACAGCACCGCCTCCTGGAAGTCCACCTTGGGCACCACAGCCACTTCCCCTCCCTAGCTGCTCCACATGGAAGAAACAATATAAAAGCAGCTGCCAGGTGGTTCCTGACAACTGGCAGAAATGTCAGTGGGATGGATCCAGATCCCGGGCTGGCAAGGGTGTCCCACCTCCGTCCTGGAGGGCCGATTGCTGCCGTGCCCCCCTCACCCCCCTCAGGACCCCACCCATGCACAAATTCGTGCATCAGGCCTCTGGTAGAATATAAACTTTGAGGCATGGTGAGAACTGTATCACTTCATAGGCATGAACATACAATACAGATGATGCATTATGGAAATTTACACTTGTATTGTATGTTCGTGCCTATGAAGTGATACAATTTCCACCATGAATGGAACTTATGCATTTCTTCTCTCTCCAACATCTGCATCAAGGCTCAGGATTTCAGATATTGGTAAATGCTTGTGGGTTTTGAGTACTCAGTTACCACTGATTTTAAACATTTGTTTTTGCAAAAGGGATTTCCTTACACCTTTTTATTTAGCTATGAATTCAATAGAATATATGTTGCAATCTATTCAGAACATGTAGGTATATTTCAGAGTGATTTTAAATTTTGTGTTTCAAAAGATCAAGTTTATCAGGACACTAAAAGTGGAATTTCTAATTTCCTATTCAAACCAGTTTTGATACACATGATATAAAATGTATAGACCCATTCCTTTGTTGCATTCTTAGTTCACATTTTCTCTTTCTCATCCAATTTTTAAATAAAGAGACATTCTTTTGGAGGCAAAGTAATAATGGCTCTAACTAACCATTTTCATTTTTTTTGGCAGGGGATTTTTTAAATATTGATTATATTTCTAAATAATTAAATACAATAACTTATTTTCTTCTTCTATGTCTGCTTTTAGTTTAATAATATTTATCATCAGTGTCTTCATCCTACTCATGTCTTCCTGCTAGAGAAATTAGATTGCAGCATCTACACTAATAAAAGAGAAACATGGTAATTGGCGTACGACCGCTACCCTTTTCATTGGCTAATCAGTGAGTATATGCAAATTAACTGTCAGCCAAGATGGCGGCCGGCAGCCAGACAGCTGGAAGCGAACATGAGGCTTGCTTGCTGCAGACTCCAACGTTCCCCGCCTCACTTTCCGGCCTCTGAGCTACAACTCTAAGCAACTATGTACTATGTTGCAAATAAGAAGATAAACAAAACACCAGAAACCGGCTTTCATTCAGCCGGGCTTTAGCAACATTGTATCGATGTTTTCAGCAGCAAGGCCTCAGAGCTAAAGCTGGCCCAGAATAAAAAAAAAGAAATAAAACAAGGAGTGGTTGGAAGCTTCAGTCACTCGCTTCTGGAAAACAGCCCTCAGCCCCTCACCCAGACTGGCCAGGCACCCCAGTGGGGACCCCCACCCTGATCCAGGACACCCTTCAGGGCAAACCAGCCAGCTCCCACCAGTGCACCAGGCCTCTATTCTATATAGTAAAAGGGTAATATGCCTCCCGGCACTGGGATTAGCGGAGCAGCGAGGCTCCCGGCACCGGGATCAGCGTGACAGGGGGCAGTGCCCAAACCCCCTGATCACCCTGTGGCTCTGTGTGTGACAGGGGGCGGGGCCACAACCTCCCTATCCGCCCTGATCTGTTCATGACAGGGGAAGGCGCCCCAACCCCCTGATCAGCCCTGCTCTGTGCCTGATAGGGGGGAGCTCCCCAATCCTCTGATTGCCCTGCGACTCTGTGTTTGACAGGGTACAGCGCACCAACCCCCTGATCAGCCCTGCTCTGTGTGTGACAGGGTGTGGCGCCCCCCCCCCCCCCCCACAACGGGCCCTGCTCTGTGTGTGACAGGGTAGAGCCATAACCTCTCCATTGGCCCTGCCCCGAGTGTGACAGTGGTGGCGCCCCAACCCCCTGATCGGCCCTGCTCTGTGGGTGATAGAGGGTGGCGCCCTAATCCCCCTCCACGGGCCTTGCTCTGTGTGTGACAGGGTAGAGCCATAACCTCCCCATTGGCCCTGCCCTGAGTGTGACAGGGTGCAGCGCCCCAACCCCCTGATCCGCCCTGCTCTGTGTGTGACAGGGGGCGGTGCCCCAACTCCCCTATCGGCCCTACTCTGTGAGTGACAGCGGGGAGCTCCTCAACCCCCTGATCAACCCTGCTCTGTGTGTGACAGGGTACGGAGCCGCAACCCCCCTGATGGGCCCTGCTCTGTGTGTGACAGGGGGCAGCGCCCAACCCCCTGATCGGCCCTGCTCTGTGCGTGACAGGGGGTGGCGCTGCAACCTCCCCATCGACCCTGCCTTGAGTGTGACAGGGGGCGGTGCCCCAACCCCCCATTCAGCCCTACCCTGAGCGTGACTGAGGGTGGCATCGCAACCTCCCTATCTGCCCTGCTCTGTGCATGACGGGGCGGCTCCCCAACTCCCCAATCGGCCCTGCTCTGAGCCTGACCAGGGGCTGCACTTAGGGATTGGGTCTGCCCTCTGCCCCCCGGGAGCAGGCCTAAGCCAGCAGGTCGTTATCTCCTGAGGGGTCCCAGACTGCGAGAGGGCATAGGCCGGGCTGGGGGACCCCCCTTCCCCTGCCCCCCGAGTGCACAAATTTTTGTGCACCGGGCCTCTAGTATTTTTTATAAGAGTAAATGGGCTTTACGATAATTTCCAGTTTACAAGGATTAATGTTTTATTTTATTTTTCTCATAAATATTGAAATTCTAAGTTTGTCTGGTTTATGTAGCAAAGGTAATTATACCAAATATATTGCTTAGAAAAAAATAGCTTTACAATAACTCTCAGGTAACAAATTTTTATGTCTCTCACAGCAAGGGACTCTTCATTTTAGTTGTGGCAATATCGAAGCATGTGAATTTCAGTGGTATAAAGAATTCAATTGAAAAATAAAGACGTGCCTTATAACACAGTTGGAAATACACAGCTATGTGTAGGTAGAGCAACTGTCTGCAGGCACTCTGTATTCTTACAGTATACACATATTTTAAAAACTGAATAAAAGACAAACTTGAAGTTCAAGTACAAATTTATAGAATTTTTTTATTTACAGTCATTTTAAAATTGTAGGTATAAAATGTAAAATAAAATGAGCTATATAGTCTTAAGAGAGAAATTCTTATTGAATTTATTGCAGTAACATTGGTTAATAAAATTATATAGGTTCCAGGTGTAAATTTCCATGATGCATCATCTGTGTATTGTATTGTATGTTCACCTAAAGTCAAGTCTTCTTTCATCACCATTTATCCCCTCTTTAACCTTTTTACCTCCCCCAGCCCCTTTCCCCTGGTAATCGCCATACTGTTGTCTGTGTCTGAGTTAGGATTGTGTTTTTTATTTGTTGTTGTGTGTGTTTTTGTGTGTTTTTTTTTGTTTGTTTGTTTTGTTTTTACTTAATCCCTTCACCTTTTTCACCCAGCCTCCTAGTCCCCGCCTCTCTATCAGCTGTCAGCCTGTTCTCTAGGAGCCTGTTTCTAGAATCATTGCTTACATTGGCTTAATAACTTAATAACAAGACTCACAGTAACAAGAAAAAGGAAAAGTTTTTAGTCTGAGAAAAGCTTGCACTCTCATTTATTCTATGTTATTAAATTACTTAAAACATTATGTACTTTATAAAAATTAATTTACCATAAAATGTCCTAAACAAAATACTTCATTACAGAATTGACTTTGTATGGCTTGCAATTGATAGATTTTAAACAAATAATTGTGCTTCATACATTAATCACATAGAGATCTCTTTTCTGAAGTCTATTGGATGGAGATCTATTAATATATTAATATTTGTGCAAATGTGTTTAATCAATATCTACATATTTATAAACAAGTCCTGCTTTTTGAATCATCAACATTGCAATTATGAGCTAGTCCTGCCTTATCATTTCTGACTCTCTACCTTGTTCATTAGGCTCCAATAATATAAAAGTCTGCACATTCTGTTTGGTTTCTTACCAATGTATCATTGCTTTCACTATCTCCTTTGCCTGTATTGCTCATCTCTTCATCATTCCCATTCTCATTTTATATGTTATTTTTCTCTATTCTCAAGTTATTTTGGGACATATTTTAGTTGTACCCCTTAGTATATTAAAATAAACTACTCTGTATGGGTGAGATGACACTCATTTCAATGATTATTGGTTGTGAATGGAGGAACAATGGCTGGATCAATTTTGGTAACAGGTAGGATTGTGATTATAACAAAAAAATCTATTTCTTTTCCCAAACCCCCAACCTTCCAAAAGTGGCAGCTCATCACCAGCTCCCAGAGAAAGATAGCAAGGGGGGAGAAGAAAATATAGAATAATAACAAGTTTTCTGATATGTGTCTATAATATTAAATAGTTTTGTTTTATTATGGCTATTATATCTAAACAGTAAGTTCTTTAATTTTAAACCATTATTTCTCAGTATAATCCAGGTTGAATATATAATACTGAAATATAACATCTAACAGAATAAATTATATATAATATATTTAAACTTACATAAGAAAAAAGAGTCATCACAATGTTTCCAAGTTATGATTGTTAACTCACTATTTGCCAGTGTTTGAGTTTGAAGATAGCCATTTCAGAAGTAGCACAATAGGGAAGAAAGAAGTGGAAGAAAGCATGAGACTTAGAATTAAGTATTCTCTATAACTTGGCACTGAAGAATAATTCTGCTGTCATCTACTTCAGGTCGCTTTTCCAAATCTGCTTTTTGGTCACTGAGACAAGAAGAAATGGAGTCATGGCAAAGGGAAATACAGCCTAGGACAGAAGATATACTTGGATGTGATGCAGCCATGGAAAATATGGGATGTGTCCCTCTACCCCATGGTTTACTTTCTCTAGTTGGATTCAGTTTGCTTGTGTAATTATACCAGGTCAATAAATCATAGTTTGGAAACAATTTTTAAAATTTCTGATTGATGTTGATGACTGGAGAAGATTCATATTATCATGGTAAAATAAGTAATAAAAGTTCTTTTAGTTATTCCTTTTTATTCAGATTTGTAAATGTAAACAAATATTAATTCTATCAAATTTTATATGTTGACATACATATTGAAATTATATATGTGTATATATACATAGATATACACACATATATACACATTTGGATATTTTAATGATGCAATCATTTTTATATATTTTAATTTATTTTTAGAGAGGGAGGAAGGGAAAGGGAGAGAGAGAAACATCGATGTGAGAGCATAACATTGATTGGCTGCCTCCTGCATGCCCACTACTGGAGATCAAGCCCACAACCTGGGCATGTGCTCTGAACAGGAATTGAACTTGCAGCCTTTTAATGCAGGAATGACACCCAACCAACTGAGCCACACTGGTTGGGGCTAATGATGTAATTATTAATATGATTGTTAAAATCAAGCACCAAATGTTTACCAATACCATCAATTGAAATCAGTATGTCTAATATTAATGGAGAGAAACAAATTACATAGAAAAATTTTTTTCTGAAAAACAGTTTTTATGATTATCATTATGATTTTATATGGATTTCCTCATATATTAAGTAACAAAATTCAGAACTTTTTTAGCAATAGATTAGTAAATTCTGGGGTTTCTTGAATTTAATTCTACAGAACAGAAAAAAATAAACCTGATAATTTGGAGTACAGTGGTACTTTGAATAAATCCTCAAATTTATTGAAACTCTATCCTATATAATAAAAGCCTAAAATGCTAAGTGTCAGGTCATCCAATCAAAGTGTAGTATGCTAATGATATGCTAAGGCAGCTCAACTGCTCACTATGACCTGCACTGACCACCAGGGGGCAGACAGTCGATGAGTCAGCCAGTCGCTATGACATTACACTGACCACCAGGGCACAGACGCTCCAACTGGTAGGTTAGCTTGCTGCTGGGGTCCAGCCGATTGGGATTGAGTGAGATGGGCCAGACATGCCCTGCAGCCTTCCCACAGTCCCTCCCCAGCTGGCCAAACTCCAGTGTCCCTCCCAGGCCCCATGCAGGAGCTGCCCCCTGGTGGTTAGTGCACTCCCACAGGGAGAGCACCGCTTAGCCAGAAGCCAGGCTCATGGCTGGCAAGTGCAGCGAGCACAACGGCGGTGGCAGGAGCCTCTCCCGCCTCGGCTGCTAGCGGGCGGTAAGGAGTGAGGGGTCCCAGACTTCAAGAGCCCCGGACTGCGAGAGGTATATCTGACTGCCAGCTTAGGCCCAATCCCCCTAAGGCAGCAGGTTGACATTCCCCGGGGGGTCCCAGACTGAGAAAGGGAGCAGGCCGGGCTGAGGGATCCCCCTCCAGTGCACAAATTTAATAATAACTACATGCATAGTCTGCCTAGTCTATGTTCAGGCACATAGGCAATTAGCAACAAAATTACATTTTAACAAACATTTTCACAATGTTGTGAGTGGATTATGGATCCATTATTTTAGCATATTTTCCCCCCTCTGGAAAAAGAAACAAGTTTATTGCATATGTAAATCAATACATATCTTTTATAAAAAAAGGTTAGAATAAAGATCTCACATTTGTAAAGGAACATATGAAACATTTCACAGCCATGACACGGGCAGTGAGAACATACACAATAGCAACTAGGACCAGTATAATGTAAATAAGACGTTATAAAAACAGATAGGAAACAGTGCAAAAAATACTGTCAAAAGTCAGTTTTATACACCATGTAACTGTGTACAAAACTGCCAAGCATAAGCTTATTTGCTGATATAAAAAAGCATAGGATAGCATTCATAGTTTCATTTAAGGCTTTTAATATTATTAAATTGTGAGGGAGTCTATAACAAAGTCGAGCTGACATGAATATGATAAATATTCCACTTAAGGAATGTCCTATGAACTTTTCACTCCCTCTCTCCCCTTACAAGATGGTGATAGAGAGACTGGACTTATATATTTTACATATTTTACCTGTTCTAATTTTTATGTAGATTATTTTTCAATAATTTCTGTAGAATATAATGGACTAGAGCAGCCTTGTAGAATTTATATGGCAATGAGATTTCCCTGAGCCAAAGATTATATGTTTAAAGGAACTAGATAAATAAGTCTTCACACTTTATTTATTTATTAAAATATATTTTTATTGATTTCAGAGAGGAAGGGAGAGAGGGAGAGAGATCTAGAAACATCAATGATGAGAGAGAATCATTGATCGGCTTCCTCCTGCACGGCCTACATTGGGGATCAAGCATGCAACCCGGGCATGTGCCCTTGACCGGAATCGAACATGGGACCCTCAGTCTGCATGCAGACACTCTATCCCAGGGGTCCTCAAACTATGGCCTGCGGGCCACATGCGGCCCTCCGAAAACATTTATCCGGCCCCCCAGGTGTTTTTGCTGCAGCTGCCTGTTGCTTAGCAGCCACCTCGTCCAGGGCCCGCAGTGCACATGTGTGGAATGTGCGCCGCACTCTCAGACTCCCCTCCTTCCCTCTGTCTCTCGATTCCTCCTCTCAGTCTGGGGTGTGATCAGAGGAGTCACGAGCTTGCCTGTGCAGAGCTTGCTGCTGCCTGAGGACCGAGGTAAGAACAAGTTAGGATTTTTTTTTTTTGAAGTTAGGAGGTCTATTTTTTTTTTTATTTTGCAGTTAGTAGGGCCTTTTTTTTTTTGAAGTTAGGAGAGCTTTTTTTTTTGAAGTTTTGTTTTTTTACTTCAAAATAAGATATGTGCAATGTGCATAGGAATTTGTTCATAGTTTTTTTTTAAACTATAGTCCGGCCCTCCAATGGTCTGAGGGACAGTGAACTGGCCCCCTGTTTAAAAAGTTTGAGGACCCCTGCTCTATCCACTGAGCCAAATCGGCTAGGGTGGTTTTCACACTTTAAAAGGGAAACAGATAGTATAACTAATATTAGAAGGCAGAAATTTAATTATAACTAGAAAAAGTTGAACTAATATTCTTTTTCTGATCTCTCAAGTGCATATGTACAAAAAAAAAGCAGATATTGTGAGTCTGTTTCTTTAGAAAAAAAATATTTTTAGCTTAATTCTCATTTCTTTTCATAGATCTTGAAAAATACAGTTCAAGTTTTGCAGTAGTTTGTTTCCTGGGTACATTAACTTATTTGTATTTCACAATATTTTCTACTACAATTCTTTTTCCCCTTATTGTTCAGTATAAACAAGTTATCTTATTCCTCTGGGTAAGTTTATGCTCATGGGATCTTGTTTCAGGAGAACAATAAAAGTTTGCCTTTTGCTTTTTAATGCTGTAGAGGTATCCTTAAGAACTATAAAGAGTAGTTCAGTTGGGCTATGGAAACATCATTTTATATTCCTCATATATTTTCCTTCAGAGTACTTTGCACATGTGGTGCCACAGACTTGTTCAGAGAAATACAGGATAAAATATTAACTATAATAGAGCCATTGATCCAAAAACATGAACAGTGTAGAATGAAATGGTTATAAAATAGCTAACAATGATTGTAATGGATGATTCATCAGAGTAAATATTTGCTCATTAAACCACTTATCTTTCTCTCTATTCATCTATCTACTTATTTATTTATCATCCACCATCTATTACTACAATAGGAGCTTTTATGTATCATAAAATATATTGATATTTTAAAATCCCAACTCTAACGAGTACTAGAAGTATGCTTAATAAGAATTTTACTGATGACAAGATGGCTTTAATGTTGTTGTCATTTGAGGGATTATTTACATAAATGAAAATTAAACGCAGAGGTCATAAGAGTCCAGCTGGGTCCATATGAGTATTATCTCTTTGCTATGGTTCCCATTATTGAAAATATACTGATGTTAAAAATATTGTCTATTTCTGAACTCTCAATTGAGTGATATTGATCTCTTGCTTACCATTATGTTAAAGGTATACTATATTCATTAATATAACTTGTATTAGGTTTACATTTTTACCAAATTTGGGGAATTCAGCCCTTATCTTTAAATAGTTTTTGTTCCAATCTCCTTCCATCTTCATCAAAAACTTCAACAATACTTATATTCCCCTGTTTAATACTATGCACATTACACTCTGTTTTTCTTTATATTTTTGTGTTTTTTGTTCTCTCTGTGCTTTATTTTTGGTAGATACTACTTTGAGTACTAGATACTGCACTTTGTTAATTTTTATATTGTTCATGTCTATACCAATTTGTCTGTGTTTTCTTTTAAATATTTGAATACTAGAGGCCCGATGCACAAAATTTGTGCAAGGGGCTCGTTCCTCACAGCCCGGGCTTCATCAGGAAGGTCGTCTGGAAGGACAAATGGAAGGGCATCTGGAAAGTCGTTTGGCTGTCCAGCCTAATTAGCATATTACACTTTTATTATATAGATATTTGTAACAGCTGTTCTAAACAGCTAATCTAATAATTTTATTATCTTTGTCATTTTATGGTCTGTTTTAGTTACTTTTTCTCAGTTATGTGTCACATTTCTGCTTCTTTGCATGTGTAGTAATTTTTTATTGGATAGTAGAATATTTTACTGTTATTAAATGACTGGGTATTGTTCCCATTCTTTATCAGTGGTTCTCAACCTTCTGGCCCTTTAAATACAGTTCTTCATGTTGTGACCCAACCATAAAATTATTTTCGTTGCTACTTCATAAGTGTAATGTTGCTACTGTTATGAATCATAATGTAAATATCTGATATGCAGGATGGTCTTAGGTGACCCCTGCCAGAAGCCGGTCCATCCTTGCTGCTTGACACAGTCTCTGTAGGGAAAGAAGCATCTGCACAGCATATGTTTCAAGGGACCTGGCATATATGGCATACTGTTCTTAATATGTTTGCTCCCCTTCTTAGCGCTATGTGTTTTAACCAAGGTCACCTCTCTGAGAAAGGTTGTTTCCTCAGGTGGGTATTTTTCCCCTGGAGTTAGGGATTAACAGGGCTGAGGAAGAGAATAAATCAGTGAAACCCCCTAGTGTTACAGAAATACCATGTACTACTTATGAAGAACTTGGACTAAGACTGTTGGCAATAAATTTGGGACTTGTTGGGCCCACATCCCCAAGGGGTCTGCCCACCAGGGAAAGCACCAAAGCCTATACCCCTGGAGACCCACCGACACAGGGCAGTCCCAGGGAAGGCAAGCAGTGAGGCTGGGAGGACATAACCTTTACTGGGTAGGATAATCTCCTTCAGTCACTTTCTTGTAGCTTATCAGTAGAGCAGTGACCTTGGAATAGCCCTTATAATGGAACACAGAGATTAACCTAGACAGGATTAAACTCAATAGAACTAGATTAACAAATTCTCCAACCTTTGGAATAGAATGAATAGGATTAAAAGCAACTGGTATAAATACAGATGTAACAGGACAATAAAGATAGAACCTGGCTGGAGAACCTCACTATGCTGATCAACTTAATGCTGTCTCCGTGTCATTCCTTCTTTGCTGACTCCATCCACACCTTTGGGAACCCCTGGACCTGCTGGGGCTGGACCCCAACAGACCCCTGTGAAAAGGTCACTCATCCGCCAAAAGGGTCGCAACCCACAGGTTGAGAACCGCTGCTTTAAATGATACTTGTTTAAGCATGGCACTTAATTTACATCTGGGTCAACTGAAATCTTTTGAAGCTGTTTTAAGAATTTTTTTTCTTTTTTGCTAATTTGTTTTCTCAGGAGTTCAAGCATAACACTGTTGTATGATTATTTTTCCAAGAAGGAAAACATGTTTTAAGATTTTTAACTAAACAAACTTTTTCTAGCATTTCTGAATTCACTACTGAATGCTTGGTTTAATCAAACACTGTTATTCATTTTATCTTAAAACTAAAACATTCACAGCCCTGTATAACTGTTAGGCATTCACATCACAGTTGCCTGTTTTTGTTTGTTTCATGGTAGTTGTTCTTTGCCTATCTGTGGCTTCTTGTCTTGCACATGTGAAGCTTAGTATAGAGACAAGACTCAGGGGGACAGCTAATTAATAAGGTACATTTCAGCATTATATTGAGAATGATGAACTCCAAGTCATATAACTATTGGCAGTATTCTTTCTTAGTATAATTTTCTCAATTTAAGTTTAAATAGTTGTATGTCTTTAGTGTCCAACTGCCTTATTCTCCAGAACATTGAAATGAAATTTAGTTTTTCTATTTTCAGTTTATTGGGTTCTGAGTCAAAGCCAATGAATTAATCCTATTGTATATGGAATTTACAGCCAAAAAAGTTCCTAAAAAATATTTTCTGTTACTGAAGACATAAGTGACAACTGTAAAATTTTCCCCAGAGTACCCCCCAAAACTCACAAGAGTGTAGTTTGTCCTTCGTGGCTGCTACGCTCTTAAAATTTCAGCATACCATTTACTCTTCAGTGTAACTGGACATCTTATTATCACTGGTCCTTTTAGAAAAGTAGTAGAAACAATGTGCACATAGAATAATAATATCCTTCTCAAATAAAGAACTTAAAAAGTTATAGAGGAAATTTGTATGAGATTTTTGATTTAGTATTTGAAATGATTGCATAAATTTATAGAGCTAGGTTGCAAATTGAACTGAGCCAGTATAAATCAAACTATAAATTGCAAAACAAAAAAGGAAATTTTATTTGAACTTAAAAAGCATAAGAAAAATTTATAAAGCACAAAAAGTTGAAGATCAAATATAGCTAAATATTTAAACGAGGATACTTACTAAAATTAATTTGCAAATTAACTAGGTGGTCTACTATTCCTATAGAGATTAAATCCTCTGTAATCCCCCATATAGCATAAGAATAATATATTAAGAAGGTGGAGCTGAAATTAATGAATTTATAAATTTAGATACTTTCTAAGGGAGTGGTAAATTCTATTTTTCAAGACCTTGATGGATGAGGGTTATGTTAATAATTCCCCAATGCAATATAAGCCCACCTCTTCC
Source organism: Myotis yumanensis (assembly GCF_028538775.1). Lineage (NCBI taxonomy): Eukaryota > Metazoa > Chordata > Mammalia > Chiroptera > Vespertilionidae > Myotis > Myotis yumanensis. The sequence goes on along the minus strand of NW_027223752.1, from coordinate 220,968,541 downwards.
TTCACTTTGACACATTGTTGCTCTATTGTTAGAGTGGTTGACTACCTCCTATTCATTCCTTGAGACTTAGCTAAGCAATCACCTCTTCTAAATATAAATGACTCTTAAACAACACAGGTTTGAACTGTGCAGGTCTACTTACACGTGATTTTTTTCCAATAAATATCCATACCATTTTGAGCCATGATTGGGAATCCACATATGCCTGAGGGCCAGTTGTTTGCATTGATCTATGACTTTTTATAATGTTGACTTGAGCATTTGCTGATTTTGGTATCTGTGGCAGGTCCTGGAACTAAGCTCCACAGGTATTAAGGGACAACTAAGTTTTTGAAAAATCAGCAGTTTTACAGGGATTTTTGACTGCCCAGGGGTCATATTATTTAGCCCTCAGGTTGTTATTCAAGGTCAACTGTAGTCTTCAGTAACTCTTTGGCTTCCTCTCCCTAATTTATATATCCTTAGTACAATGCTACTCAAGCACCCAGTATTTGCCAATTCATAGGCAAATTTACAACAAACTTACAATATAAATATAATTTTTTTTCATTGATACTACAACTTCTTCCTATCATTGTTTTTGGTGTCTTCTACACCAACTCAGAACAACCATTTTTCTTCTAAGAATGACAATGACCTACATGCTACTAATTCAAATAATGCACTTTGGTTATAAACTTCCTAGAACACTTGGGAGTATATGACATAGTTAATGCTCCTCAACATCTTAAAACATGTTTATCTTGTAATTTCTGGAACTCTGAACATTCTAGATTTTCCTTCTGACTAGCTGAAATTTCTTTTCTTAAATTTATACTGGGACAGTTTCCACTTCTCTTCTTTCTCTCATCCTCCTCTTTCCTCCATAATCTAATATATTTTGTTTGCTTGAAATATGCTTTAAATATTGACTCACAAATGTATATCTCAGGTACAGTTTCTCTGCTAAGCTGCAGGCACATTTATCTAACTGCTCTCTTCTCAATTCCACTCTTAATATCTTCCCCTCAATTCTCTACAGATTAGCAAGCCTAATTGTTTATAAAGTATTCATTACATCTTATACCTCCAGTCCTTTAAAACCTTCAATAACTTCTCACTGCAATGCAAATAAAACCAGTTGTAAAGATGTCCTTTGTGAGCCTGCTCTTGCCCTTGTGTTCCTCTCTGTATTCATTCCTACCAGCCCTAACCCGACCAAGTACACCCACAACACTCTTAGTTCTTTGAAGATAATCAGTTCTTTCTCAGTCAATTTTTTCATATATGCTGTTCCCTCTGCCTTAAATGTTTCTCCATACTCGTCATATAGTGTAAAAGTCAATCTTTAAGTTAAACTGCCCCTCACCGCTCTAAAGAAGATCTTTCTATTGACAAGCTTTATACTACATATCACAACTTTTTAATGTAAAAATTGCAGTACTTCTTTGGATGTTAATTTCTGGTTTTCTTATTAGGCTGTCATCTAGGTCTTACAAAAGGAAATACTACTATGCCTTTGTTCCCAAATGCTTGTTGCAGGGCCTGATATATAATGGACACTACATCATTGTTAGTTCAATGAGAAAAATCATCTAAAAGAGCTGAAATTGAAAGTGTAAAATAAACTTATTTTGCTTGGCACCAATATGGAGCTGTGCTGCTTGATATTTTTAATAAGAGTTCAACCAATATGACTGCTCTGAGGCCTTAGAGAGGGATTATATATTTAAGGGAAAGCTAAATACTATTATAACTCAGCTATTGATTTATACTCAAATATTTAGAAAGCATATGCTCTTATGCAATGGAGATACGACTATAAATAGAGCAGAGGTCTGCCCTCAGTCTCACACCAATCACACAAAGGTAAGTACTTAACTAGAGCATTATAAATTTCACATTTGAGAACCTTTTCATAAGCCCAGTGAGAATCACATGTTTGTTTGACTAATATAGATGAAAGGATCCAGTGAAGGATTTTCAAAAGAAATAGTAAGTGTATCTGATGGGCAAGTAGGGAAATGATCCTATATAATAAAAGGCTAATATGCAAATACCAGTAGACTGAATGGCGGAACAACCGAACAACTGGTTGCTATGACGTGCTTACGACCAGGGGGCGTGTGTGGAACATGGCCGGTGTTGGCTGCGGAGAGATGGTGGAGCAGGTGAGCAGGAGCACCAGACCAAGGCGGGGCACCAGTCACTGTCATCAGGGCGAGCCTCTGGTGGTTACTGAAAATTCTTTGTTCCTGCGCGCCGTGGTCCCGCCTGGTGCTCACACCTGCTGCCAGTGCCGGCCCCTGCTAGCACCCACTGCCATCGCTGGCCCCGCTCGCACCCACAGCCAGCACCTGAGCCACCACTCTCACCCGCTGTCGGTGCCCCAATGGCTCCACGCTGGCTGGGGGGCGCAGAGAATGGGCCGAGACCTGCAGCCTCCCAGACAACAGTTCCTTTCAAGGTGCGCGGATTCGTGCACTGGGCCCCTAGTTTTTATATAGAAAAAAAGAAGATGCCAACACATTAAGAAACATGAGAACTGCGAGAACTTTGAGTAATTTGGTTTTGGTAAAATGTAGGCTTTGTGTGTATGTATATGATTGTCTTGTGTGTGTGTGTGTGTGTGTGTGTGCATGTGTGTTGCAGTTGTACTTGGTGATGACAAGAACTGTTTGATATGCTGGGATCCTGATTGGTTTGTCAGCCTTGTTAAAGATCTTGAACTTTGTTCCAGAGACAATGGCAAGGCATACATGTTATTTTAAACCTGCTCAGCTTAATGTAGTTTGGCCATTGCAAGGAAACAAACAAAAACTTCTACTATGCATAGTTTTTCAAATATAGACAAAAACACCACATAGACTGTTAGTTTTTAAAAAAAGTCATTCCCAGAAATAAATGCTCCCACTTACTTTAACAAGATCATCCACTAACTTAACTGGGGTTCTCCCAAAGGCAGAGACCGAATCAAAGGCTGATAGACTAGTTCATTAAGAAAGCTACTCTCATATGCTAAGAATGAAAAGCTAGGAAACCGAAACACTGTGTGCCGGGAATTGCTATCAGCTGCCTGCACGTGCCCAGTGGCCCATCCCACCCGAAGGTCTGAGAAGCATTAAGAATCGCAAAGCTACTTGCCCCGGGGGGACAATAAGAGGACACAGTTCTTCACTGGCTTCTGTCCCTCATTGGTCAAGGGTGGTACCTCGGGTGGTAACACTAACTCCTGCAGATGTTCCCCAAGGCAGTGCAGAGAAACTGCCCAGGACGGGACATAAGAGGAAGCCTTAGAAAAGTCAAAATCAAGTCTCAGCTACTGGCAAGTGGTCCCAGCTGCTGAGAACTGGTGCCTAGAGCAGTGGCCACCAGATGTATTCTGTGCTCCCACATGCTGCCAGTCATCCTAAACCAGCGGTTCGCAACCTGTGGGTCGCGACCCCTTTGAGGGTCGAACGACCCTTTCACAGGGGTCGCCTAAGACCATCAGAAAACACATATATAATTACATATTGTTTTTGTGATCAATCATTATGCTTTAATTATGTTCAATTTGTAGCAATGAAATTGAGGGTCACTACAACATGAGGAACTGTATTAAAGGGTCGGGGCATTAGGAAGGTTGAGAATCACTGTTAAACGGTGATTTTAAAGAGGCCTCTTTATTTCCAAGGTAGCAGGATGCCTGGTAGAAATTTCACAAGCAAAACAACTTTGTGATTGAACGGTTCACTTTTCTGCCAGTTGCTGACACAGCTTCGCATGCCCTCACATTCTGTCTCCTAAGCTTGCGCTGCCACAGCGATTTGGATGCAGGCTGCACCTTGCTGGCCAGGGGAGAGGCCTGCTGTCTTTTCCCAGCTCGGGACTCACCTTGGCTTTGGTGAGTTGCATTTCCGGAGCTGACTTTACCTCAACAGAGGATCCTCCCGCCAGCACAAGAGCAATCGGCTTCTCTCCTCTTTCCTCTAATGCAGTGGTTCTCAACCTTCCTAATGCCGCGACCCTTTAATACAGTTCCTCATGTTGTGGTGACCCCCAACCATAAAGTTATTTTCGTTGCTACTTCATAACTGTAATTTTGCTACTGTTATGAACCGTAATGTAAATATCTGATATGCAGGATGTATTTTCATTGTTCACGACCCACAGGTTGAGAACCGCTGCGACTAATGCATTTTCATTGTAACCTTTTTGCAAGAACCATCCGCAGGTCTGCCTGTCCGTGTTTAAGGAAATGTTTGTCAGGATCTCTAAAGTTATTACGTTTTTTTCATTTTCGTTTCAAAGGAAAAGCAGGCTTTTTTTGTAATATCAAAAAGAGAGAAGATTTGTGAAGGGTAATTCCTACGAGAGCTGATGAGACTGAATGATCATGACTGCTTATAACAGGGACTAAAACCATTCTCTTTTCAAATGGGATTTTTTTTTTTTTATTGAAATAGCCTATTCAGTGGGGTGGCAATTTAGATGCATGTAACTTTCTTGATTGTCAAGCTTATAGTGAACCCCTTTATCCTTGATCATTTCCTCATGCATGACAGGAAGAGAAAAAAAAAACTACAGCACAGAAGATTTTGTAAAAGTAAATTTACCTCCATTGTTTATTTACAGATTGAACATAAAATAGAGCAGTAGGTGGTCTGATTATGTATTTTTATTTTCAGTATCCATAACAGAATATCTAGATGCTGTTGCAATCACAGAAAATACAATAGTCATAGTGAAAAAATAATAACCCTCATTTGATTGCTATCTGGAAAGCATGCTAAATCAGAGGGTAGCTGCCAGAATATATCTGACTTTAAGACTACTTCACTCGTTAAAGAAATTCATAAAATTGGTTACATCCAGTACATTGAATGCTGCATTGTTCATGCCATTTGAGAAACTGTGCAAAAAAAAAAATAGCTAGTACATTTTATACTTGACTATTATTAAACCACTGCTAGCCCATCGGTTGTGCACTATTTATTTATTTTAATGCAATATATTTAATACAGTACAATTCCCGTGTTTTTTTTTTTTCTGGAGCACATGCCATATTCAGGATAACACAATAGCTTTTTTTCCCCTCCCAACTTTTTTTCTATTTCTCAGAAAAGATCAAAAGCACAACCAGTATATTCAAAAAAAGAACTTTTTGAATGTCTCACCTTAAAGCCCTGTTACTCAGGTATAACCTCCGATTTCTCTTCAGTAGCTAACCTCCTATTTCACTTCACTGCCATGGTAGCAAAAATTGAGTCTGTTACATTCTTCAAAGAAATCCGAACAGCCCTCTTTTTAACTTTGATTCTTTGTGTTTGTATGTACAGAGGAAACGAAGAGCAGAAATCCTCTAATATTCTGCAGAAAGCACATACTAGAGATTATAAGAACAATTAATATGTTTAATACTATATTTTGATAAGTAAAAGGAATAGCATTTTTGCTCTAATAAAAATAGCCACTTTATACATAAATTTAAAACATTATATCTATAAATTTTTTAAAAGATGAATATTTAGTAGATTAAGTGAAGGAAGTGACTATAAATTATAGTTCTCTGCAGCCACCACAATTTACACGTGCATGCAACGTTAAAGCAAGTGACTGACTCTATGCCATGGAGTCTGTTCTCTGAGCCTCCCCAGCCCTCCTTCATCAGTCAGTTTTCAGGGGAGCTAAGGAGAGATGCATTAGCCTATCCTAATTCTCTCTTACTGCAACGAGATAAACTATATAAACACCTCTGACGGAAGTAACTGCTTGGCCGGTATTTGCTTCATTTTGGTCATCAACCCAACTAAATAGAATAATTTAAGAACCAGAATAATTTTTTAGACATGAGGTACTTGTTCTAAAAGCATATGGCCTGATCAAAATGTTCTGTTTTTAAATTTTGCATTTTCAAATGTTCAGCATTGTATTATTAATACAAATTAAAATAATATTTTTGAATTTTTACTTTGTGCCAAGCACACTGCTCTAAATAGATTAAATAGACAAGTTCAGTAGATTAAGTTTACAAACTGAGAGTCTTTGCCAGTGCATTGCCCCTCTAAATCCACTCATGAAAATGAGTAATTCTTTGCATCTACCACTTAGGTTTGTGGTAAAAGTTTTGGAATCAATTCATCTGAATTAAAATTTTGAATCTCCAATTTGCTAGACAAATTTTCTTTTCTTTTTTTATTGTTTAAAGTATTACAAATAGTAGTATGTATGTCTCCTTTTCCCCCCATTGACCGCCCCCCCCTCCGAATCCCAAACCCCTTGCACATGTCCTCACCGGCCCCCCTAGTGTCTGTGTCCATTGATTATGCTTATATGCATGCATACAAATCCTTTGGCTGATTTCTTACCCCGCCTCACCCCTCCCCTGCCTTCCCGCTGAAGTTTGACAGTCCGTTCAATGTAGACAAATTTTCTTGAGAAACTACTCAAACCCTGTGAATCTCTTCCTTCATTTGTAACACTTATTTATAGGAGTGTGTGTCTGACACGACCTTCACAGATTAGTCACAGAATTAGGTCGATGAATGTATTTAATGTTCTAGGTGTATAAATTGCTATATAGTAAGTGGTCAATAATTGAGGCTACCATTAGTACTTATTTTCACACATTGTTTTACTTGGTTAGTCATTATTTTAAGGTGCTCTAGTTTTCACTTAAAGGATGTTGCCATTCAATCTCACATCTTTTTAAAATGTATATGTAATTTTTGGAAACGCTTGTAATTTGAGAGGGAAAATCATGCACATTTTCACAGTGGTTACTTGATGGCAGTGTTTAAACAGCTGTTTGTTGCCTGCCAGGGGGAATCATATCGACTGCGATCCTTGTCTCCCGCTTCCTGTGATGTCACCCCCTTCGTAGAAGTTAAGCTTTAATGTCTTCCAACACTTTTTCCCTCTTCTCACTCAGGCTATTCCGCTGCAGCTAATCACACAGTCAGTCACTCACCCAACCGGCCACTTCATTTCTTCAGCTTATATTTAACAGACAGCTATTATGCAGCGAGAGTCATTGTTGTGCCAGCAGAGATCTGTATTCCAGAAGTCAAGTTTTGAACATTCTACCTGAAATTATAATGTTAAAAAGAGTTTTGATATGAGTTACAGACGCTTCTGCAGGAAAGCACTCATGTTGGTGGGGATAGCATAAGAGTCTCAATGTTGGGAAACTGACTTAGAATCCCAAATATCTTCAAATATCCAAAATAGTTTAGCACTGTCATATATTTTGATATATATTAAAAATTAAAGAGCTAACACTTTTAATATAGCCCAAATGTTTTTGAGTAGGATTGTTATTTCAATATATTTTGGGACAGGAAATGAAATAAATGTTTCTTCATTAACAAAAGAGGGGGGGCACTGTGAAAACACAGCTTTATGACATTTCAGAGTTGAAAAGTTCTGTTAGAACTTATTAAATACAGGTTGTAGATTAAAGGTTAGAATTTATGCAGAGGCAGTGATGGTGTCTAAACCTGAGCATTAAAATTGACTGTTATTAATGCTGTTCTAACAACTGTAGCATGGAAAAGCATTACCTACCTCTTTGTTTATTGTCAAAATTCAGGAAATAATAGAAAAAACATGCATATAAACAAGAAATAGAATATATTTTTGTTTTCAAAAATAGTTGAAAAATTTTATATTAGAAAAATTTCAGCTGCAATCATATTAAGAGTAGAACAATATTTTCATGTCTTCATTAATTTGTTTTATGTAATAAAGTGTTTTATTTTTCTTTCTTTTAGATGCATTGCTATGCTTGCCAAGCAGTGTTATGTAACTTCATTTTTACTACTTTATATTTCATAGGTATTTTCCTTTTTTCAATTTGGATATTTTTAAGGCTATGCTAAAAATCAAGCAAATACTTAATGGTCAAGATAAAACTCAGCGTCTTTATGGATACATTTAATTCGCCTTTTGCCCTCAATCATTTTGAGAGCTAACTCAAATTAATAAGTGTGCCTATGACATCTTTAGAGAGGTTCTTAAAATTCTCAAATTACACGTTTGAAATTTTATGAGATTTCCCACGTGGAATAATTAAAACGTACCAACAATCCGCCTTATAATTTTAAGACATACTGTTGAGCTAAACAACTTCCCTACAAGAACAGAATTATACATTGTAGAGAGGGATGTTAAATTGCTTAGAATATAAAGCAGAATGAAATAAAAATTATTGTTTACATTCTAGCAAAAATACAATGAGAATAAAGAAAAAAATATGGGTTATTTTGGTCAAGAAAAATGACATGTGAATTGGATCTCCAGGATAGAAAAGAGTTCAAATGTATCAACAACAAAACAGTAAATAAGAAAACACTTAGGGTAGAATGGGCAAAAATTATGGTTATGTCAAGAGTGTGGTAAGTTGTATGGCACTTTAGTTGTTCCTACCTATAGCCTATAGGAGTTGTCTTATAATAAAATGATCTTAAAGACTGTAGACTAAATTAAAAAATCAATGTTGTTTGTGAATAAAAGTGATATTGATGGTATTATGCTTTATGAAGTCAAATAAAGCAAGAGTAAGTAATATAGGTACAAGGAGAAATAAAAGAGTGAAAACAATGAAAGTACTGATTCAGAAGCAATAAATTTTTCATTAGCAAAGTAAATAATTAGAATTATGGAAGAAGGACGGATGCTGTTAGTATTCTGAGAACTGGGGCAGCTAGTAGCAATCAGATTGAATCATGCAGAAAGTGGTTTTATAATTCAGTGTTTTTTTTTCCCCTTTGTTTTGGTTTCCTTTAAAGATAACTCATTTGACACTGTTAAAGATACTTAATCCATAAGTACCAGTCTGTCAGTGTGTCCACCTAAGATAATAATCCTTAGAAATATATATTTCATCTTTGGGATTTACATTTTTCTGTCTTATATTTGTGCCTATGTGTTTTCATGGCACACTGCCTACTCAGGGATTGGTAGGACCCTTGGCAACGGTGACAACAGCCGGAGGTGCCAGGACACACTGAGTTTAGAAAAGCAGCTTGCAGAACTTTCCTTATGACATCTGCAAAGTGCAAGTGCAGGGAAGTCTCTTCTCTGACAGACTCGCCGCATTGGCTGCACATGTCTCCGCACATTTGGTGACACCTGTTCTTGCTGAGTGTGCCAAGAGGTTTTTTTTTAAAATTCAAAAAAGAAAAGAAAACCAGACTTCTCAACTTATGGCCCCGTCTATATATCCAGATATAATATATATATATAATTTCAGACAAATCAGTATTTAAACAATTGCTATAAGGAAATATTTTAGGCCCTGGCCTGGAAATTCAATGCGTTAGAATGTCATCCTGATATATCAAGGTTGCAGGTTCAATTCCTAGTCAGGGCACATATAAGAATCAACCAATAAATGAATGCATGAGTAAGTGAAACAACAAAATTGTTGTTTCTTTCAATCTCTCTCTCTCTCTCTCTCTCTCTCTCTCTCTCTTTCTCTCTCTCTCTCTCTCTCCCACTTCCTCTTTCTCTCTAAAACAAACAACCAATCAATAAAAATATTTTAGGTAATTAAACTGTGTTTAAATGTGTGTGTATGGATCTCAAAATATTTATTCTATATGCCATATATCTTCATGTAATTTGTACACTTACCCAAGACAAAATAATGAATCTTAGTAAAAAAAAAAATCTGAGATACACAATTTCAAGAATATACTCCCATAGTAAATTAATGAGATTGATTAAATGTGAATGAATTATGAAATTTAATCTGAAAACTCCTCTTAAGATATTATTTAGCTCTATTTTTTATTCTATCAATATTATGCATGATCAGAGAAATAAATAATTGAATAGTAAGTTTCTAATACAAATAACATTTTGTCTAGCTAAAAACTAATAATTAAAAACAAATAAAATATGCCTTTTAGAGTATGTTCTCAATGATATTTTAGAACATTAAGGATGAGCTTTCTATTAATTGTAGTGCAGGGATTATTAACACCTTGGAATAGGCAGGGCCACACACAAAATTAGCATTCTTTGAAGATCAAAATGTCAGTGGGGTGTTGTTTTCTGCCTTGATCCCGGGAATCTTCGCAAGGTCTCTTATGTAGGTGATAACTTGCATTTAATCAAACCATTAATAGGAGGAATCTAATTGAATGTCACTAATTACAGAGAATCTTCAAATCATGTTAAAACTCAGAGATAAATTTCTGCTTCATTCCATAAGCCCTCAAATCATTTCTGAGTATTTATTTCCCACTCTGTGTTAGGTCCTGGGAACACAAAGATGAGTACAATAAGTCTCTACCCTTAAGAATCTCTGGCTTGGTCTACAAGGCAGACATATTAACAAATATTTATTTATAATGTTATAGAGTAGATATGGAGAGTGGATTTATCCTGCATAATGTAGGCTCTCATGAAGGTTTTGTTAGGTGAAATATATGTGTTTTAAGACCATAGTACTAGTGAGAATGTGAATGATGATTGAAGGAGTGATTAATTGGTAGAATAAATTGGAATCTACTTTAACAACTAGCAATGTTTTTGAAATATCTATATATTAGGGATTTTTATGTTGCCTTTTATGTAAGTAAAAACTTTCAGTGAAATTTTCAGTGAAAAGTAATGGTTTTGTAATTATTAAATAAAAAGAAAAAAGAACATGGATATTTGACTGAAATATAAGTTTTAGACTTGTAAAAAAATCAAGTTAGATATAATATAAGCAAATATTCTCATTTTTGTAGGTGATTAACAGAATCCAGAAAGGTGAAAAGAAATGCATGTTAAAAAGGACCCAAGAAATAATTATGAGACATGATTTAAATTCATGTAGAGTGACTACTTCTCACAAGCAACCTTGTGACTCAACTAGTCATATACATACAATCTATAATCATGGAAGAAAAGCAATCATAAATTTTAGGGGTTTCACTAAAAAAATAAATAAGTGGATATTGGTTATTTAAGAGTTCAAGTGCTTGATTCAAAATGAAGTTATGAGGATTTTATAGCATTGTATTAATTGTACTACAGATGTGGAGTCAATTAGGAATTAATACAAATTTCTAGAAGATTTTAGGTGTAGAAATAAACAAGTCCATCCAGATAAGAATGAGCAGAGAGTATTTATTCAGAGCTTGCTGTATCAAAAGAGCCAGCCATCATCAGTTGCATTTGGAAGTCTTAAAGGCAGGCAGAGGAGTGAAAAGCTTTACAATTAACAGAAGAGAAAGCTTCAGTTTTGCTCTGAGTGGAAGTTGTTGGCATGGAGAAGCTAGAATCATGCAAACAAGAAGCATGAGGCATTCTATGTGATGGATCTGGAGAGTATATCTGGCTTTTGGTGGTCAGTCCTGAGCTAGATGGGGCAGAGGGAGGGGATGAAGAGGTTCGGAAGGAGAGAACAAAAATGAGAAAAGCTGACAGTTTTCCTGACCATTCTGGGCCAATTGCTGAAGAGATGGTTTGGAGTCCCCCACTGGTTGCTGAGACAGAGTTCTATTTCCGTATAAGGTCTGACCATTGTTCATTTTTATATTTGGTCTCTCTTAGAGAAATATGACATAAATATATCACAGTGTTACTCTTTTTTTTATAAAAGTTTCTATTGGATAGCTCTTCTTAGATCTGAATATTTTTCTATCACCAGAAATTATGATAGAGGTCAATGGCTAAAAAATCCTTTAAAAAGCCATTTCCTATATCTTAAGTTGGGATTTTTGGTCATAGCACTCTCTTAGAAAATACATTCATAATTGGCTTGATCTTGCTTTTGTCCATACATATAACATGACTTCACCAACTAAATCTGTTACTATTTAAAACTCATGGAACGGCAGAGATTACTTGTCATTATTTTCTTTTTCAATTAAATCAAATGCTCTTTGACATTTTTGTTTCATTTTTTCTCACTAAATTATCTGTATTTTTTTCGTTTATTCATATTTCCTAAGTAAGCCCTATTCTTTTATAAATATTTTAGCTAAAAATGACTATTTCCTTCTATCTATAGCTGACAACAAGTTGCAATAATGATGGATTTCATAACTTAAAAGATATAGGATATCTATCCTTTGAAATATAGTGATAGATGACAACTTCAATATGAACAGTTAACATTTCTTTTTATCCTTTATCTCAATATGTTTCTTTAAAGACAGAAGAGAGAATGAGTGCTTTATACTTAGTGATGCATATTATATATGCACAGATAATAACTTTTGAATAATTGTCATAGTAAAAACCCTTATCACCTTGACACTCTTTAATTTAACTTTTTGTCTTCCTGTTATTTATTTCATTTGCACACAATAGTAATTAAACATGATGGCAGAAAGGCATTCAACAAGAAGCAGTTGTCATACATCAATCTTCAGGATTGGTCACTCACTGGTTGCCTGCTTGAAGGTTGTGATTTATTATTAATTAAACTTCTAAATTATTTTCTGTGTTCAAATGTGTTTTGATTCATTCTAAACACAAAGTTTTACTTACAATCTATTTGAAATGCTTTCAGTTAGTATGTGAGAACTTGGCTTTAAGATATCAAATCCCATATGCACCAAATCTATCATTTAGGTTATTCATGTCAAAAATACTTTTGTATTACATATTTATATATTTCATTCAGAAGAACCTTTGTCACTTTATCCTGACTTTATTCTCTTTGGTCATGTGTGCTAAAAAATAAGAGAACAGGTTAAAAACAGAGTTTCATTTGGAAACAGCCTAAGTGCAGATGAGTGGATTAAAAACGGTGGTACATCTACACAATGGAATACTACGCTGCTGTAAAAAGGATGGAATTCCTACCATTTGCAACAGCATGGATGGATCTGGAGAGCATTATGCTAAGTAAAATAAGCCAGTCAGAGAAAGATAAATATCACATGATTTCACTCATTTGTGGAATATAATGAACAACATAAACTGATGAACAAAAACAGATCCAGAGAATCATCAATCAGACCTTCAAACCTCAGAGGGAAGGTAGGGGAGGGTGGGAGTAAGGGAGAGAGATCAGCCAAATGACTTGTATTCATGTATATAAGCCTAACCAATGGACACAGACATCAGGGGGTGAGGGCATGAGTGGGGGGGCGGTGTCAATGGGGGGATAAGGGCACATGTAATACCTTAATAAATAAAGAAAAAAAAAAAACAGAGTTGCTTTTGATGAGTTCCAGGAGACCAGTCCAAGACTAAACTTAATTACAGTTTCAGCTCTACTGGAACATGGAATCTTAAAGCAGTCAGTCAAGAATTGCCAGATCAGCACTAGTCAGGTAATCTGCCTGATAGACATTTCCTTAAGGAAGTAAATGGTTGCAAGAAGCAATCCACCTTTTTTTTTTTTTTTTTTGGCCTAGTATAGCTTCCTCTTCCTGCTCCCTTCTTCCTAGAAGTCTTTCATTTTGTACAACTTTTTTTTTCTCAAATAAACTCTTATTTAAAATTTTAATATACCTCAGTTTATCTTTTAATAGATGCCATAGTCTTAGATAGTGGTGATAAAATAAGATTGAGATTAATGTACTTTGAGCAAAATGTTTTGGCATACATTTGCCTTGCTTCAAGGGATGCAACATTCTTTTCACGAAACATAAATTATTTTTATTTATAACCAAATACCAGCTCAATGGTAGCTTCAGTTTAAGACTTTCTAATTTTAATCCATTTCTTCTGAACCACCTCCTCACTGACAAGTCTAGAGCCCAAAGTACTTAAAACCCCTAATAATCTTGTCTTAGATGTTACCTAAGGTAATATTTCAACCTTCACTTGAAACTTGCTTTGTATATCTTTCTTCTTCAGAGATTTGCCACAGGTCTTGGCAGTATCTTGCCTGATACTAACTCATATCAAATTTCTGGATTATCTGTCTTCATGTATTGAAAGCTATTTTCACTAAAGGGATCCACCAATTTGATGCACATTTGCCCTCAAGGTTGAAAACACAAAGTTTCTTTTATTCTTGTTAATGTCACACTCAAGACACATTTCAGAAAATTGATGGTGTCCAAAAAGTACTAAAATATTATGTTTTCCAACATTAGTGGTGGGAAGTCAGTATTTATATTATGTTAGACACATAAACGCCCCACGATTTCCTGTGTTTGAGACTCGGTTTTGAACTCCCTGTATGAAAGTGATATTTGATGGGCAAAGAATTTGAGAACCACCAGATTCTCAGAGGCCACAGTTAGCATTATATAGTTAGATATATAATGTTAATATTTATTTATAACAATGTCTTTATATATCTCATTCTCACACAATAATAAATGAGATTCTAAACATTTTTTCTTAAAAAGTATCATGGTCTGACATATTTGTATGTTCATTCTATCACTCAGGCATCTGACTCTTCATTTAACATTTTTGTGCTAGGGACCAAAGCAGGTCCTGGGAAGAACAGAAAGAGACAGTCAGACTTTAATTGATAAGGCTTCTGTTTGAACTAAAAGAAATTAAAATATATAAGCGAGATGTTTTTGCCTAACTTCATGGGGTTTTTTTAGGTATGAGCCCAGAAATATAAAACAGAGGTAATCATATGTCAGCTGTGCTTTTGGATACACACATAAACATAGACTATATATTTTTAAAAAGTATGTTTGTTTCCTAGAGATATAGGTACATAACATAAGGAAAGAAATTTAAAAATAAGTTATGTTTAAGTATATGATGTAAAAAGTTTAAGGGTCAAATTGGAGTAACTAGGAAAGGGACTTTGCTAATTTCAAGCGTTTTTTTTAACTTTCAGTTATAAGCATATATGCATAAGCCATGGGCACAGACAATAGTGGGATAAAGGCTTAGGAGGATACTGAACTGGGGTGGAGGGGATCAATGGAGGAAAAAGAGGGGAATCTATAATATATCCAACAATAAAGATACATTTTTTAAAAAGTTTTAGTGATATTCTTTCTAATCCTAACTTGTTATTTGATATATATTACATAGCAAACTCAGTAGAATTAATAATGAAATTTAACCATACAGTTTAATCTATTGCTACATATTTTTCATATATTATATTAAGTGAGCACCAACCCAACGTATAAAATAGTCTTTAGATATTATTTTCCATGGTGATAAGTATATATAATTACATATATTAAATATTTGAAAAGGTATTCCTGAGGAAGATAGGACTAAGTACACAAAGGTAAAATAAACAATATACTAAATCTTCTACATGTATTTTTACAACCTCTTCTACTAAAAAAAATTAGTATTCTGAAAACCCTAATAGTGCCAATTAAAAAAAATAAATTTTCACCTCATTATATTGTAAAAGTAGTGAGAAAATGCTAGATTGCGCCTCGGGTAACAAAATATATTACAGGCATGAAAAATGTTTCATTTCTGATGCTACTTTCAAATGACAGCATAATATGTTATGGATCATTTGATGTTTTTGTATAAAAATGAATTCAGCACCCAAAAAGGCATATGCTGCTAACGGCATGTGTTGCATACAGTCCTTTCTATGACAGCTGGCAACAAGGAAATGGCAGTCAAAACACAAAATGTCAAGCAGAAATTTTCCCAATAAAAGTAGTAAAAATCATTCATAAATAAGCTCCATTATATGGCTAGCATTAATTCCAAGCATCATTAACCGAAAGCAGTTTTAAATAATCTGCAAATTATTACCTCGACGACCAGAAGGAGCTCAGAAAACCTAACTCAGTGTCTTGTTATTTCTCACAAGATTAGGTGCCTCCTTTTCATTATCTCTCAGTTCACTAATGAAAGCCCTATTTTAAATATGACAAGTTGTGAGACTTCAACCTTCTGAGAACTTTCTAACACATACAAATGAACAATATTAAAAACGATACATCATATTTAATTCTTTCCCACGTTTAAAGAAAAAAAATGGTTTTAAGCTTATTTTTCAGCCTTCTTCCATGTGGACATTTTTAAAGTAAATATTTATTGACATTTATTTTGCCTAAATTGTTTGGCTTTTGGAGCAAAGTTTCTTTGTAACGTCACAAACTGGTCCATGTTAACTTTTGAAGAGTCATGGCTGCTTTAGAGTTTTATTATTTATTGGAGCCAAGGCAACAGAGAATCCCACCTGGTAGGTGAGATTATTGCTACATTTTACTTCTACCTCAGCACCTTTTTCCCTAGCTCATTTAATTAAAAATTACTAGGGAGGTGAAATGGAAACACTAAAATGAGCTAAGATATAAAAATACAATATTAGCTAAACAAGAAAGCATGTTTCCTAGTTATAATTATCTTCTCTAGTGAGAGAAAAATATTCCTGTAGGCTAGGTTTTGAGCCCTTCTGCAAAGAGAGCTAAGTGCTGTGTGAGAGATATGATGACCTCATCCTGTTGGCCCCGAACTTATTTTAGAGGTTATTTATTTGAATTGGTTAAATGTAGATTTATTTTCTTCTTCTCCATCTCTTTCTCTCTATATGTGTGTATGTTTTGAGTTATATGTAGACAGCAATTTTGCATACATAAACAAATTTATTAATATAGTATTTATGTATTTTATGTAATTTGTATATTTGTCATGATAGTGTCATATCTATAATAATGAAAGTGTAATATGCAAATTGACCGAACGACTGAACAGCAGAACGACCGTCCAGACACCTTCCAGACAACCACACTATGACACGCATCAGGCCAACCAAGGCAGGTGCAATGCTATTGGTCAGGGTTCCCTGCCACTGTCCCATGATTGCCCTGCAGAGGGAGGCCCAGGCTACCCTCCGATGGGTGATCGATGGGGGGAGGGGGTTATTGATTGCCCCAAAGAGAAATGCCCAGGCCATTGGCCTGCGGGGTGATCAATGGAGGGGAGAGGTTCCGTGATTGCCCCAAAGAGGGAGGTCCAGACCACCCTCTACATGGCGATCAATCACAAGGCCCTGGCAAGGTGGGCGGGGCCTCCCTCTGCGGAGCCGCCCTGCTGGCGGCCACAGAGGAAGGCCTAGAGCCAGTGGTGCTGTGGCAGGTGTATAGGGCCAGCCAGTGATCACCCTGTAGAGGGAGGCCCAGGCCAGCCAAACAATCACACTCCATACCTGTCACCCACAGAAGGAGGTGACTGGTAGTCGGGGAGTGGGAGGCAGAGCCGCACAGATGGCAAGCAGTGGCAGCGGCGGGGGTGGGGCCAGCTGCTAGCATCGGGGGAAGAAAAGCCCTGATAGGCCCTGATCATCAGCCATGCTCAGAGACCCTACCTGAGGGATCACCTTCCCCCTCACCCCCATGCATGAATTTCGTACACTGGGCCTCTAGTATAATATATAATTATTATATTATTATACTTGTGATTCTTATTTATATACATTTGTTATATATTATATATAAATAATTTGAGGAAACATCAGAGGTATTAAAGATTAAGATAGGTAGCATAAACTAGGGTTTTTAAAATTAAATGTATTCATGACTTATTATGCAGTATATAAAACAAAATCATAACATTTTACACATAAAAAGACACTAGTGAAAAATGGAAAAACAACAGAAAAGGACCTTGAATAATGATGTGGGGATAGCTCTTGGATGTTGATAGCTGACCATGCTGGTGTTACTTTGTTGAGACTTTGCAGCTTTCACGGGGATCAGTTTCCACTAGCGATGTAGCTCTCAGGGAAGCGCACATGGCCTCCTGAGGCCCCACTTCTGAACTGCCTTGCAATTTCTTCTGCCATATTTTGTCAGCCAAAGCGACTTACACAGCCAGTGCAGATTCCAGTGGTAGGGAAATAGACATTGCCTTTTAAGTTAGGGAAAATTGCCATCAGAATGCAAAGGAGTGGAGAATTGTAGCCATATTTGCAACTTACCACAGAAGATTAATTTGCCCTGCTCTTCCTGTTGTAAAATACTAAAGAAATGTTCTCTATAGCACAGACTGCAGAAAAAGGGGCCAGAGAATTGTATTAAATTTTATTTATTTTTTATAGAAAAAGAGACTTCTGAAATTAATCCTATCAATTTTTATAACAGGGAAGATTTAAGGATGTGAAATGCTTCCAAAATATAGGAGTTTTGTTTCCAGCTATAAAGCAGTTGTGAATATTTCATAGATTCATTAGAGTGAGTTTTCAGATTATAAAAGTAAATGTCATGAAATATAGAATAAAAATAAATTATTTTATTATAAATGTATGGCAAAGATAATAAATAAAAATGAGCTCAATATTTATGGGAGACATCAATTTTAAATGCTTAATTTATTTCAGAAGAGTGCAATAAAATGCATAACAAATAGAGCATAATTTTATTTATCTAATGGCATCATAAATGTGCATGACACTACGAAGATCACTGCTAGACAAATAGCAATTCCTGTTCACAGAAATTATGAGTATATATAAATATCCCTGATAAAGGAGAAGTAAATGCATATTTTAATAGAGGTAAATATATATCTGAATTTTAAGAATATTTTAAAGTGGACAAAGTTAGAAACATTATGAATAACAATGCATATGTTATGCATTGGTATAAATAGGTAACCCACATTTTCATATATTATCCAATATTTTATTCTGAAAAATAACAATCCTATCTAAAATGAGAAAGTCTAAAGTAATTTTGTATACCATTTAACTAAGACTCACCGTTGCTAACATTTGCCAGGTTGCTTTACCTCTTATATCCTCTTAGTTTCCCTCCTTCTTGCTCTCTCTCTGCTACCCCTCTCTTTCCCTCTCCTGACTATCTTCCTGTTCTTTTTTAGCAAAATATTTGAAATCCTTTAGCACCTACCTCCTAAGAAAAGGACAGTCTGCTGTGTGACTATAATAGCATTATACACAAAAGGATATTCACTGATACTGATATTATAATGTCTAACTATATAGTTCACTTTCAGAATCTTTCATTTGTACCCCAAGTTTTCATTATATCTTCTTTTTCCCCAAGCCAGAATGCTATCAAAGGTCACACATTGCACTTGATTGTCCTGTATCCTTAGTCTTCTTAAATCTAGCAGAGCTCTCAATTTTTAATATTTCATGACATGGATACCATTGAAGAGTTAAGGCCATTTG
Source organism: Myotis yumanensis (assembly GCF_028538775.1). Lineage (NCBI taxonomy): Eukaryota > Metazoa > Chordata > Mammalia > Chiroptera > Vespertilionidae > Myotis > Myotis yumanensis. Next base: position 220,949,538 of record NW_027223752.1, on the reverse strand, counting down.
GCTTATGGAAGTTCCAACAATTTAGCTGTACTTGACTATTAAGGTAGAATAGATTCAGGTTAAAAATTTCTGGTAGAAATATCAAGGAGACACCATGTAAGAACTCTCCAACCTAAGAGCAGCATTTATTTCCCTACTATGTAAATGATAAGAACACTAATAAGCTCAAAGAAGTATGGATATTGTTTTCTCAAACCTATGAATACATTGATTTTTAGAATCAATTCTTGAGATATGCCTGAATTGTTAAATATGTTAAATATGTAAAAGAATGATCTTCTAAGTTTAACTCATATTTAAAAAAATAATGATATTGATTTCAGAGAGGAAGAGAGAGAGAGAGAAAGAGAGAGAGAGAGAAACATCAATGATGAGAGAGAATGATCGGTCAACTGCCTCCTGCACACCACATACTGGGGATGGAGCCTGAAACCCAGGCATGTGCCCTGACCAGGAATTGAACCATGACCTCCTGGTTCATAGGTCGATTCTCAACCACTGAACCACACCAGCTGGGCTCATATTTTTCTTTAAAGAAAAGTATTCCTTGCTCCTTCCTAACTTTTTGAATTATTATGTACTTCTTGATCTTTCTGTTTCTATATAATTTATTTTCATTATTCTTTGCGATGTTCAAATTCTGCAGAATTTGGCCACAGTGCCATTTTCACTGAGGTCTGCGTCCTACTGACATAGCCTCAGTAGTGCTGGACCACTTTGTTTCCTTGCTTTCTGGCTTAACATAATGTTTAAGGTCATATTTTTTACTCTACTCCTGATATAAAAACAATTATTTCTTAGGAGTCCATTTTGGAAAAGAAAGAACTATTTAGGTACCACTGACCCCCACCTTTTCAATGCTATATATGCCTACACACACACACACACACACACACACACACACACACACATTTCCTCCTATCTTGAATTTCAAAGAAGCCCTATGGTGTCAACATACACAGTAGTTCCACTGGGGAATTTTTCCTTATATACATCTTTTTGATGGGCTTTTATATACCTACTAGAGGCTCGGTGCATGATTTTTGTGCATGGGGGGGGTACTTCAGCCTGGACTATACCCTCTCTAAACTGGGGCCCCTTGGGAGATGTCCATCTGCCAGCCTGATCACCCCTAACTGATCTCCCCTGCCAGCCTAATCACCCCTAATTGCTCTCCCCTGCTAGCCTGATCACCCCTAACCGCCTCTGCCCCAGCTCCACCACTGTGGCTTTATCCTGTCTATCCAGTCTAATTAGCATATTACCCTTTTATTAGTATAGATTATCTTTGGAGGTATCAAAAAAAGAGGTCTCTCATCATATAAGTTCACTGTAGTGTTGCATCTGATTAGGAAATTTAACAGTTATTATAAAACAATAGCACATAAGGATACATTTCAGTTCACCCTAAGGTAAGAGTATGCTTCTAACTTCCTCACTTGATCTAATGAATATTTCTAATAATATCTCTTGAAGCATACATTATTTCACTTGTCTGCTATGGGTATGGTGTATAAATAGTCAACCTTTTTATACTACCTTTTGGCTTTTAAAAATATTTTTATTTGAAACAAACTTACACCTAGAGAAATATTTTAAAAAATAGAAAGAGATTTTTTTCTAAACTTTTTGAGAGTAAGTTGCTGATATGATGACCCAAAATATTAAAAAATTAAGTGCATTTCTTACAAGAGAGGATATGCATTTTTTTAACCACAATAAATGAATGTCAAGAAGTCAACTCTGACACATTACTAACATTTACATTTTAGATTCACTTCAAGTTTAGTCAATTATCCTAATAACCTCCTCTATAGGAAATATACACTAAGATCTGTGCTACATTTTGTTGGAACCTTTTTTTTCTTTTTATTCTCACCCGAGATTATTTCTCCATTGATTTTTAGAGAGAGTGGAATAGAGAGGAAAAGAAAGAGAGAAATATCAATGTGAGAAAAACAAATAGATTGGTTGCCTCCTGCATATGCCCCGACCAGGACCCAGGTCGGGGAGGATCCTGAAACCTAGGTACATGCCCTTGACGAGAATCAAACCTAGGACTCTTTGGTCCATAGGCCAATGCTTTATCCTCTGAGCAAAACTGGCTAGGGCTTGTTGGAATCTTTATTTCTTTCCAGCTTGAATAGTTGCTCCTTGAATTTTATGGTGCTGACAATTTTGACTATTACAGGCCAATTATTTTGAAGAATGACACTTAACTTGGGTTTGTCTGATGTTTTCTCATATTAGCAAAAAGTGTCAGAGCAAAGAGGCTATGTCTTCTTGTAACCTAACAACTGACATCCAATTTCAATGTGTCTTAGTCCTGGTGATTGTGACTTTGATTCTTTGATTTATGTGGGGGTCTCCAGAAGGCTTCTCCATTACAAAGTTACTTTTCATCTCTTTGCAATTAAAAAGTAAATTATAAATGAGTGAGATCATGTGCTATTTTTCTCTCATTTATGGATAATAAAGAACATTATAACCTAATAAACAAAAGATAGATTCAGAGGCAGAGAAGCATCGAACAGACTGTCAAATTACAGCGGGAAGGCTGGGGAGAGTTGGGGGGGGTAAGAGATCAATCGAAGGACTTATATGCATGCATATAAGCATAACCAATGGACACAAGACACTGGGGGGGCGGGTAAGGGTTTGTGCTGGGGGGTAGGGGAGGCCAGGGGAAGGTCAATGGGGAAAAAAAAGGAGATATATGTACTACTATTTGTAAGACTTTAAACAAGAACATAAAAAAAGAAAATCATATACTTTCTAATAAACAATATTCTATTAAAAAATAAATAAAATAAAAAGTAAATTATACAAAGGTTCTTGGAGACTCCATGCAGTAGCTCCTCATCAGTACCCTCCACTCTGTACAACCTAGTTCATAGCCACCGACCTCCCATCACACTATTCTTATTTGCCTGGACCCCTTGTTTAACTTTGTGTATTTGTCTTTTTACAGCTACCTGCCTATGAACTCTTAAATGTCTACCTTACTTCGATATATCCTCATAAGGTTTATGTTCATATCTATTTTGTGGTTGCTCAAGTTCCTTCGCTTTCTGAACACTTGGAGTGCGGGAAACGAGTTAAGTCGGCTCGCATGAATTGCGCGTACTCCGCGGGAGCCGTCTTAACTCGGTCCATATAGATTTGCGGTGGAGTGCAGGAAACGTGTAAACTCGGGCCGATTGTAACTGCGTATTACCAAATATTTGTTTGTTTGCCGTTCACAAAGATACCTACCTGCGTATGCGAACCGTTTCATACCCATTGGGGTAATAGGTATCATAAAAATCCCTGATTTTGCGCGGGAAACCTAAATAATTGCCCGCGCCATCTTATATTTTGGCGGGAAATTCACCCGACACCGTAGTGTGAAGTACAAAATATAATAGAGCACAATCATTTGCAAGAATTTGACCAAAACTGAGAAGGAGGAATCAATAGTTCAATCCTGATTTACTGCATGTATTATATGTCCCAGATCCTGTTTGAAAGTATGGGTTTAGAAAAGAATCCCTGGTTTTGGGATATACAATAGTCTTTAAACCCGCTCTAATTAAATAAGTACAAAAGGCATCTGGAATTGCTATTAGTTTTAAGTTTTTGAGCATTTTTCACTTCTGATGATACACTCATCAGTTCTGAGAATAAATGAGCATTTATTTTTCATGATAAATAAGGCATTGGCCCAAAACATATCTGAATCAAGTTGTATTTAACTAAAGTAAGACCATTATGGTCATTTCACAAATTTTAACACTATTGATTCATATTAGTATGTAGATAAAAAAATAAACCTGCAAGCAGTACCTTTTGGATTTATAATCATAAAAAAATTAAATATTAAATGTAAAAGTTAGTTATATGGGCAAATTTGGATGTGCTGCTTAAAAATGGAATATATGCAATTAGTCTAAAAAGAGAGATACATAGAATATTCTTGGTAATACAATACTTGGCCTTACAAAGAAAACTTTTCCAGAATATTTATATTGAATTAACTTTAACTTTGAATTTTTCTTAAACTCATGGAGTACATGCTTTCTTTCTTATACTATATAAGTAAGTTCTAATCTTCTACCAACAAATCGACAATGATGTTGACCATCTACTAGCTTGAGCAGTGACCTGCAGAGCAAAAAGCAAATGTAGACTGTTCTCAGTTACAGCATTCATTTATAACCTTGGTTTATTAAAACTAGTGAGGGAAATTGTTTCACTCTTTTATCATTCCTGTAATTTCTAAAAGGTCATACTCATCACATAAAAGTATCCATGAACAAAATATTATACTCCTGAACAGATAAGCAAGATTTACTCAGCTATAAAAGTATACCTTCATGGAAGCTTTGATCAAACTACTAATAGTCTGAAATAAGTTTTAAGAAATCAACTTTTGGGTCATATTTCAATATGAAGTATCATTTTACCTATGACTGTATCAAAGAAAACTTGTACCACATAGAAGTAAAAAAGCAAGGAGGACCTTTATTTAAGAATATTGCATTAGAGTCAAGACTATTGCAGTAGATAGATGGGTTAAACTCAACATTGCTGAAACAAAAGGCAGGTGAGTGAGTTTTTTAAGCACTGGGTGAGATAGTGAAAAAGTATTGGAGGATATTATTGGGGAAATTGTTCAGCATGACTAGGCCATTTGTGTTTGCTCATTAGCTCTTTGCAAGTCAACCACCTACCCTGAGCCTGGAGATAGAGGCACTATCTTCCTTGATTATTACTTTCCAAAGGGATGGCCCCAGATCCTGAGAAAGGCATTCCTGGATTGTAAAACTGGTTAGATGGTTTAAAAAGAGATACAAAGAAATAATTTACAATTGTAAGTTTTCTAAAACCAATTGTTCTAAGAAAAGGAAGGTCAAGGGTTTATAGGCAGGAAAAAAACTGAAGGTTAGTCAAGCTGACAGGAACAGTAAGATCATCTCGGTCAGTTGATGATTATCATGCAATGGTTGCCAAGAAATGATAGCACTAACAATGATTTATGTTAGGTTTTATCCTTCAGTCCATATTCAAGCTAAATATGTTGTTTGCTTTTCTTCTTTTTTCCAGGGCCTAGTTTTTATTTCAAGTAGCATTAGTGAAAAAATAAACAACAACAACATGGTAGTCAATGCACAAAACTTTATCTCTGCACTTCATTTTCCTTGATCAGTTTATGATTTTTCAAATTTGTCTCAGAGATATATAACAATAATTTTAAATATTTCATAGTAGATCCTCAGTATATGACAATGGTAATGGAAGAAATGTCAAAAAGTCCTCAAAAAATATGAAATTGTAGATCAAATCTGTTTTTCCCATGTCAACCATGGCAATCTGTTGCACTATTTTTAGGAAAGCATTTTTGCACATCTGAAATTCAAGTATTCATTAATGTGCTTGCTAGTTTTTGTGATTCTAAAGCACTTTTCAGGAATAATCAAGATGAACCGTGATTTACTGTACAGTTTACTTCTGCAGAGTTTTATCAGATGTGATCTTTCCCATGAAGCATATTTAGATAAAACTCATTAAATCTGTTTAAGTGCATAAAATGAGAACAGTTAAACAATAAAAGTACGAATAGATTAAAACTCTTTCAAGATGATTTTTCATGTTTGTCCTCAAATTATAAAACATCTATAATATACAAGGTTGGGCGAAAGTAGATTTACAGTTGTAAGCATGCAAATCATAGGCTTTATTCTTGTATTATTACTTATTAACTAGAGGCCCGGTGAATGGATTTACGCGCCAGTGGGGTCCCTCAGCCTGGCCTATGGGGATCCGGCTAAAACTAGCTCTCTGACATCCCCTGAGGGGTCCCAGATTGCGAGAGGGCACAGATCAGGCCGAGGGATCCCACCAGCGCATGATCGGGGCCAGTGAGGGACTGCAGCTCCAGGGGGTGTCCAGCTGTCTCATCCAGTCCCCGTGGGGGCTAATGGGGCCAGCAGGCTGGGGAGGGACCACGGGAGGGCTCCAGGGCATGTCCAGCGCATCTCTCCCAGTCCTGATCAGCGGGACCCTAGCAGCAAGCTAACCTACTGGATTGGAGTGTCTGCCCCCTGGTGGTCAGTGTGCATCATAGTGACTGGTCGAATGGTTGAACGAATAGTCAGTCACTTTGCATATTAAACTTTTATATATATAGATTATGGTATTATTTTCCATATGAACGACTGTAAATCTACTTTTGCTCCACCTGATTTATTAAAAATGTATTATATTTTCACTCTATGCCAATGTACATTATTTCATTTAATTTCGAATAAAGGTTCTGTGAGTTTAGATGTTTTTGTGATGCCTATTTTCAAATAAAACGTGGTTCTTATATTTGTTAAGGAACTCATCCACGGTCCTTAAAATGATGGAGCTAGGACATTCAAGCAAGGATGTAAGATTCCAGAAGCGAAGAGTTTAACTCTCAGAACCTGTGGTCCCTCCTATTAATGCTGGCAAAGTGTAGCCATTATAAATTATATTGGAAAGTGGCAAAAGAAAAGTCAAGGGAAATGTAAGTAATTAGAAGAGTGTGGCAATATACTGGAGACCAGTAGAAAATTTAAGGAAGTTAAAATACAGGGTCTACAAGGATAATTAAATTAACCCTTTAGATGATGAAATATATCTTTATTTCTATATATAATGACTGAATTAAGCAATGGACTTTTGGCTTTTTTTTTGTAAGAAAATGTAAAAATAAAATAAATAATTAGATTAGGTGCAGCAGGGAATCTTTGAGAATTAGCTGAATCAAATTAAGAAAAAAACTTGAAACTGGGTAAATCCCTGTATACTCTGATACTCATAATTTAGCAAGAATGAGGGCTGTCATCTACTTAACTCTCTTAAATCACTTGAACATTTAATAAGACACTGAAAATATTAAATTGAAATAAACTATGTTGCATGATTATTTCAATTCATTAATAAATATTTTAATGAAAATATAAATTAACTATGATAATCAAATCATATTTTATATGCATGAAAGGAATGAGTAATTCAATCCTCTCATGATATGTTTTTAGTACAAATAATTATCTTTTATAGTTCTGCTTTGTTTGTTAATCTGAACTCCTGAATACTAATATTTTCTACAGAGATCTAGTCGTAATGTAAGAAAAGAGACTTGTGTAACCAACTTTTTAAATGTCCTTAAAACACTACAGTTGGCAAAATCCCGACCCAAGTGTAAAATAAGCTTAGTTCCCAATTAAAATGTTACAAGTTGGTACTAAATTTAAGCAACAATTTGAAGCCTTCACTAACACAAAAGTTGTCACCATTTTTTTAAAAGGTGGTAGACAATTCTGCACTAAGACAGAAAATTTTAAAAGTACTCTAAAGAACAAATTCAAAGGTAGAAGCGATGAAGAAATAGAGTACTGGGTTAAAATGTATTGTTAGCATGTTCCATTAATTAATTTATTTTTTTCTTCTTTCTTGCTGCAAAAAGCTTTACTGTTTTATTTGGTCCAATACATGAGAGAGGGGTCCAGGTTGCTTAAAAGGATGCCTAGTGGTCTCAGGGAGAGGCTCAGGTAAAAGCCAGACACTAGGGAAAATCATGTTCCATTTTTTTAAAGGTACATTAAAAGAAAGAGGGAGGAAGACCTTAGAGATGTATTGAAATTTATTATTCTCTTAAGTGTGTGATAATTATTGCCTAAGTATGATGAACAATTTTAAGGTAAAATAATGTTAGCTTAGAAAATTCACTTTTCATGAAAAATATTATAGCATCATATAATTCAACTTAAAGTTCTTTAAACGCTTCTGACACTCATTGCATTTCAGAAGAATTTATGCCCTGAGAAAATCAGGTATGTTTCTCTAGTTACTCAGATTGGATATCCATGCCACCAGCACAGTCCCATCTACAGAAGTAATTAAATATCATTTCTTACAATGGCACTGTTCAAGCTGCAAGTTGAGGTTCAAACGTGGTTTAATAGTTTCACTATCAAATGTGAAGTTTTATTATCCAAGAGATGTTGCACATTTACAATTTCCTTAGTAGAATAGATTTGCCAGTATCTTGATAATTCTCAGCTTACATACATACATTAATAGATGGTGGCCTTCAAACTCCACCTTCTTTTTCATTAGATAACTCTAATGATAACTATGCTCAAACAAAACAGACAGTAATAACAATAATGAGGGTGATTTCAGGATGAGGGCTTGGCTCGAATAAGCTTAAACTTAATCCATGGGGGGAAAAGATTACACTTCTATTATATTATGCATAGATATCTTTTTCTCAATTTTTACCTTTTAAAAAGCATGTTTATCACTTAAAGAAAAAGCAACTTTGTGATTATATTTTATATACTGAGCTTCTTCCATATGTTGAGGGGTTATCACCGTGAAAGGAGTACATTCAGCTTAGAGATGCATCAGTGTGTTTTAAACTTGAATAGAGGCCACTGACTGCATGTGTTTCAAAGAAAGTATTTCTCTAAAAAAAAGCATGTCTATTCCAACTTTATTAAAACAGTAATCTTATTTTTTTCTAACTCAGCGTAAAACAGACAGAATCATTTTGAGTCAAAATTAATTTTTCATTTACTAAAACATAGTCAATTTTGTGGGGGCACAATGAGAAAGAAGGGATCATATGAAATGGGATTGAAATGAGTCAGGAACTGATCATACCCTCGTATAGACTGACATGGAGTTATCTGCACATATATTTTATTTTATTCAACTCTCCCCTGAAATATAGACTTGCACACTTCTAAATTATACTTAACTTAGTATAGATCATGATAAAGAGTCTTGAGTTTAATTTAAACATAATGAGCACCTTTGATTATTTGAAAGCTTGGAATGGTATAATATGATTTAAATCTCTAAGAGTTCAATCTGTCCATTATGCAGTGAAGGGATTAGGTGAACACAGAGACAAAGGGGCTAGTTAGGAGAGCATTTGAATGAACCATACAGGAAATGATGGTGTCTTCAACTACCAGGGTGTTAGTGAAGTAGGAAGACATTTGCATGGACAGGATTTGTTGATTTGTATATTAGAATGAGAAGATGGAAGCAAGAGAAAGAGAGGAATGAAGAACATGTATAGTTATTGACCAGAGCAATTGGTGCATATTGATTTTATACACTAAAATAGGTACAGTCCAAAGGCGAGTTTGAAAAATATGGAATCAAAATGTCCTTTGAATATGTTGGAATTGGCATACTCTTAGAGATTCTTGTGGGTTAAGTAGCAAGTTAAGTATAATTTAGAAGTATACAAGTCTATATTTAGGGGGAGAGTTGAATAAGATATAAAATATATGTGGGGATAACTCCATGTCAGTCTATACAAGGGTTGTTATTTGCTCTACTTAGGAATATCCACACTGTCATGGAAGTTACCTAACATTCAGCTAGAAAGCCCACATCCAGAGAATAGTCGTGTAAAAACTATTTTAACTATCTTTATCACCACAGCTTTGTTAATTTTTATAGTAAATTTTAAAAAAGTAGTTTTTTGAGATCAGAAGACTATCAATTATCATAACAAATTTTAGAAATGGGCTGTTATTTGGAAAATTTACTGGTTTTCAGGATTGGCTCGATGATTTTAGAGATATTTTTCACACATATATAACAATCTTAGGGATCTGGATCTCTTGGGATGGTGGACAGGATTTACCCCAAAATGTGTCTAAGCCCAGCTATTGATTAGTAGAATCCTGGTGGTCTCATTCTGTTTACTATCTCCCTCCTTCCAAACTATTAGTGTGTCTGACACAAGTAAACTTTTCACTAAAAGTATAGTGGGAGAATTTGAAACAACAGAAAGATGGAATTTCATCATCTTCATTGGACAAACTGTAACACCTTTGTAGTAAAGATTTGTTTAATACATGTTTGTAGATGCAAAAGAATTTAGTTGGTGAGGTTTTGGGAAAGTGTATAACTCTCACCCGACTCTCACTTTGGCAGCCAATATCATCAGGACTTGTCAAGAGCAAATTGGCTTGAGTCAACCTGGAACACTGGGCTTGTCTGAAGGTGCCTGTAATAACACTCTATGCAATATGGTGCAGGGAAAGCAGAAAGGGAGATGACAGAACTTGGAGACAAAGTGTTTGTCACTGCTGCTGTTGATGAAGACAAGTGTGCTCGCCAAAGTTCTTTTACAAATCTGCTGAGGTGTTCCAGGGCAGACAAACAAAACTTTTATAAGGTTAGGCAAGATAGAAAACCCTTCAACATAATGAGAATGAATCCCTTCTCTCTGATGAAGCGCTATACCCCCTTCTCTCTTCCAATGATAGGCTATAGAGGAAAAATGTTCAAATACACGCAAGTTTGAGCTTAATTATCCAAAGATTAATTATTCCTCATCTAGGTATTTCCTTTCTCTTAACTTCTCTCAAATCACATTTAAACTCATTGTAGCCTGTGATATAAAATTATTTATTCCAAATGCTTATTAATGTAACCTGTCTCCGAAGGAGATTCCTAACTCCTCAAGGTCAGGGGAGAGATAAAGAGAGGACACTTGACAAGGGAGTGGAATTAGAAAAAAGGATAACAAATGGACTTTACTGATCTCAACCCATGTAGAAATGAGGTTTTTTCAGAGAAAAATGCCATGTTCTCCCAAGGATGCACTGTCTCACGTAGGAATTACACATTTGCATTAGCCAGGGTCCTTGATGAAACTTAGCCTATTCTTAATGTGCTGGATCCTTCCCTTTATTCCACTTCACCAATCTCCAGGTCTCAGCTCCCTCAGCATCACACTCAGTGTGATGGGTGTTGTTTGAAGTGCTCTAAGAATTCTTCTTTTCTTTCCACTTAGGGATTCTCAGTTCTCTCCAAAAAAAGAAATGCAAGAACTTTGTTAATTATTATATAGCAAAAGACTGGTGAAATTGAATACTATGACTTTGTCACTGTAAGCAGTTGTTGATCTGGTGTTCAGCAATATTCCCAAATAGATAGCTATACTTCTGCTCATTAATTTAGCAACATGGTTAGTTTTTACCCCATTTTTAATTCTAAAACCATATGACATACAACTGTGATAGCTCATAATTAGTCTACACATAAATTAATGGTAATCATGTACTATAAATAGTCTCACCCATTCAAATGTAAAGTCCATGGAGGCAGAACAATATCTCTAATGCTATGGTAGAGAGTAAAGTGACTCCCTACCTTAGATGACCACATCCTAATCTCTGGAATGCAGGAATATCTTACCGTCCTTAAATAAAGGTACTTTGCAGATGTCATTTAGATCAACATTATTTCCATGAGAGATTATCCTGGTGGGCACAATCTAGACAGGTAAATCCATAAGAGTGGAGAACCTTTCCAAGCTATGGTCAGCCAGCAAGATGGGACTATCAAAGAAAGGACAGAAATATATGATATTACTTTATTTAAAAGCAGAGTAGGGGGGCCAAGAGCAAAGGAATGCCTCCAGAAGCTGGAAAAGTCAAGGAAGCACATTTTCCCCTAAAGCTTCCAGGAAAAATAAATTAGACTTGCTGATACCTTGATTATATATAGCCTGTGAGACCTGTCTTGGACTGTTGACTTACAGAACTGTAAGATAAGAAATTTGTGTTGTTTTAATAGACTAGTCTGTGGTAATTTATTTCTTACAGCAGGTAACAGAGAATTAATACAATTGCTTGGCACAGACTGGGAAATCAATAATTATTTAATGAACAAATAATGAGTTAGTGAATCTATCACACAACTATGTAGAATTTTTCAGTACTATCAATCTAATGTCTAATGAATCTAATGAAAGTTTTTATTTGCAATTATCAAATGTGTTTTATGTAATTGTATTTAACTATTTTGTTTTAGTTCAACAATATTTTAATTATAATTTTATTTAATTATATTTTCTCATATTCTTCATTCAAAATTCTACTGTATTTTGTTATGAGTGATAGAAATTAGTTCTTCTAAGCACAGACCAAGTCTTGCATGAAAACTTGCCAATATCATATGCTTATTTCTCCACCAGCACGTAGTACTGGACACATCAAAAGAATCATTAAGTGCTTATTGCAAAATTAATTAAAATCTTATTTCAACTTCATAGTTAGTCATTTCAATCACTCCTTTGTATATGAAATCAACTCCTTGGCCTTTCTCAATTTTTGCTGTTCTCATATGGCTAAACTTCAACTCTGTTTAAACCTAACTTGCTACCTAAACTCAATCCTATATATAGATAGAAGTAGTCCAACTTTATACATGTTAATTTATCTCAAACAAGATCTTACCATTAACTAAGCATTTCTTAGTGCATTCACTTCCCTAATTTCCTAGTAAGCATTCCTTAATTCATTCACTTCCCTAATTTCTCAAACATCTATTTCAAAATTTCTCCACTCTCCCCAACTCTTCAAAATCTCCCTCTCCTTCCTTTCACCTGGGCAACTGCACTTGCTAATATAATATGAAATTAAAATAAATACAAAATAACTTCTACCCACTTACACTTGTGCCCCTCTATCTACACGAATGCTCTTCTGTTTTTATGGATAAAAATCTAGTTCAGGCCAAACTCTCAATTTGAACTATTAAAAGATAAGCTGAGGCATATTACAAACATTGAATTTATTTGAGCAAAAATTTGATTTAAATATTATAGCAGATAGAAATGATCTTAAAAGTGCTGTACCAAAGGAAAGACTTTATATGCAGAAAGGAGCAGGAACAAAGAAGCTATACTAGGAAAAAAAGCATGTTGCCTCTTGCAATGTTACTTCCCTTTAGGACACGGCAGGGGTCTATGAGGCAGATTACCTAACTAGTGCTGATCAGGTGATATCTGATTGATTGATTTAAGATTCCATTTCTGAGAGAGTTGAAATTGTAATTGAGTTAAGTCTTGGTTTGTGAATGAGGCTTAGCAAAAGTGATTCCATTTGGGGTTCTTATTTGTAATAGTACACTTCTCAAATATATTGTACCAGCATTCCTCTCTCTTTTGTCTATATTCATTGATTTTCTTTTCAGGAGAGTACATATTTCTACTTACTTAGTATTTTACTTAACTGTTTAATAATATCTTAAATTTAATAATCCTCAAAACTGAGTTCCTTACCTTTGACCTCAAATCTGTCCCTCCTGCTTAAAAAATGATAATTTTACTTTTACACATGACCAGGCTCCAAATCCTAGAATAAATCTTTGCCTGCTTTTTTTTTCCTCTCACCCCTCCCAATCTTATCAATTCAAAACCTTGTTTTGCATTAAATTCCAGCTATATACAAGAATTTAACTGCCTTGATTCATGTGGCTTCTTCTTTCTTCTGTTATTGTGATATAAAATTATTTATTCCAAATGCTTATTAATGTAACCTGTCTCCGAAGGAGATTCCTAACTCCTCAAGGTCAGGGGAGAGATAAAGAGAGGACACTTGACAAGGGAGTGGAATTAGAAAAAAGGATAACAAATGGACTTTACCGATCTCAACCCATGTAGAAATGAGGTTTTTTCAGAGAAAAATGCCATGTTCTCCCAAGGATGCACTGTCTCACGTAGGAATTACACATTTGCATTAGCCAGGGTCCTTGATGAAACTTAGCCTATTCCTTAGTGTGCTGGATCCTTCCCTTTATTCCACTTCACCAATCTCTAGAATCCCTTTATTCTAGTCACCAATATTGTGACTAGACTATACACAATATTGTAGCTGCAGTGATCTGTTAAAATTTATTTAGAATATACTAGTACTACTATGTTACTCAAACTCTTGCATTGTTTTCACATTTTACTCTGGAAAAATAGAAATAAAAAAACCTCCAAGGCCTAATCATGTATGAATTCTGGCCTTCATTTTTTTAACTTCATGCCCTCATCTCTTTTCTTACTTTCCTCACTTTTCTTTGACCTCTGTCTGCTTTCCGATTCCTTAAAAACAACCAGCACACACACCCACTTCTGGGTCTTTGCAATTGCATTGTTCTCTACATGCAGTGCTCCTACTCTGTTCCTCAGTTCTTACAGGTCTCAAATGTCAGCTCATTGAGGAAACTTTTCTTGACATTCTCTATATAATTGACACTCATCCCCAGTACACCCTGTTCAGCTCAGCTTTAATATTTTTTATCCCTACCTAACTTGCTATACATTCTATTTGAGTCGTCATCTGCACTTTCCTCACCCCAGTTACAATGAAAGCTCCTGGAGTGCAGTTTTTATCTTTTATCCTCTTTTGTTGATCCCTAATATGGAGCACTCGGTTTCTCAATAAATCTTGGATGAAAGAAGGAGTAAACAACCATAAAGAAAAATGGCATGTTAACTTGCTTAAACTTTTCCTATCATTTAGTTGACAAAAGGCCCTGGAACAAAGAATATGCTCCAACTCTTGTATGACATCATAGACATAACTACATCTAATATTTCAGACAGGGAGCTGAGCTGCTCTTAGTATCTTCATTTTACTTATTTAAATTTTTAAAATATATTTTTTTATTGATTTCAGAGAGGAAGGGAGAGAGAGAGAGAGAGATAGAAACATGAATGATGAGAATCATTGATTGGCTGCCTCCTGCATGCCCCCTACTGGGGATCCAACCCGCAACCTGAGGCCTGTGCCCTTGACAGGAATTGGACCTGGGTCCCTTCATCATGCAGGCCGATGCTCTATTCACTGAGCAAGACCAGCTAGGGCTTCTTATTTAATTTTTTTTATTGATTTCAGAGAGGAAGAGAGAGAGAGAGATAGAAACATCAATGATGAGAGAGAATCATTGATCAGCTGCCTCCTGCACTCCCTACACTAGGGATGGAGCCCGCAACCCAAACATATGCCTTGATCAAGAATCAAACCATGACCTCCTGGTTCATAGGTAGACACTCAACCACTGAGCCATGCCAGCCGGGCAGTCCTAGTATATTTATGTTTAAATGGAGAAAATTGTACCTTTACAACATTCTCTTTATTTGAATACAATACATGGAAACATATCTTATTATCATGAAGCATACACAAATTTTAAAAAGTACTACTTCTCTAACTTTTTTGACAACTCCATTAATTCAGTAGGTCAGCTATTTTAATTTAAAGCAAAAATAGTAATAATTTAAGACAATAATTATTACTATCATCACATATGGAATATTTATGTGAAAGACACTGGGTAGCGCCCTTGGCACTTAGCATAAGAGATGTGTACATAGCCCTGGCTGATTTGGCTCAGTGGATAGAGCATCAGCCTGTGGACTGAAGGGTCCCGGTTTCAATTCCAGTCAAGGGCACATGCCTGGATTGCAGGCTTGATCCCCAAAAGGGGTGTGCAGAAGGTGGCCAATCAATGATTCTCTCTCATCATTGATGTTTCTATCTCTCTCTGCCTCTTCCTTCCTCTCTGAAATCAATAAAAATATGTTTTAAAAAAACAATTATTAAAAAAAGAGATGTGTACATTTCCAGTACTAGGTGGTGACAGAATGAGGTTAAAACCTTGGTGTCTTCAATGGGAGAAGTCAGTTTAATCTCTACTCAGCCTGGCCACACTACAGGGAAGGGGCATTCCAAGGCAAAGATGAATTATTCCCTTTACTGTTAATCTGTAGAGTCTTCCTGGCCCCCAATTTTCCTTGAATACAATTATTTTTCCCATCCAACTGATGTGCCCAGAACCAAACCAATCTAATTACCAAGTAACCCATCACAAATAGACTATGGTTGCAAAATCAGATCTTTGTCCTGCTTGATTAATCAAAGTTGGCAAAATAAACTCAGAAGGGCATATATATATATATATAATTTATTTTTTATATAGAGAGGAAGGGAGAGGGATAGAGAGATAGAAACATCATGGATCAGCTGCCTCTTGCAAGCCCTCTACAGGGGATCTGGCCCACAACCCAGGCGTGTGCCCCGATCGGTAATGGAACTAGTGGCCTCTTGGTTCCAAGCTCAACGCTCAATCGCTCAGCTACACCAGCCATGCAGAAGGGCTTTGTATGTGTCATTTATCCCTTATCCCTATTCCTATCACACCTATTTCCATATTGGATTATTTCACAAATATGGAAGTTACTTGATAACAGGTGCTGTATCTTATTCTTCCTCATTTTTTGGTATTTGGAAAAAATGGTTAGAACATAATAGGCATTGATTTGTGTTTGCTAAATGGATGAATAATGTTCCCTGAATCTGAATTATGCTCATCACAATTTCAAGAGGCCAAGGAAAGCTGAATATTCATTTATTGACATCCTATAATTTCATATATTGTTTCAAAACTCCATAAGATTATTTTCTTTCTACAATTTACCTTAATATCTGTAGTTAAACTAAACATCTGGCCAGCCTGTTTTATTAATGTAAATATCTTAATGTTCTTTCTACATAAACTATAGTTACATTGACTGGTACTAAGTGCAAATATGCCCTTGAATGAGAAGGATATTCATTTTCCTATATAGGATGATATTAATTTAACTAATATGTTGAAATATAACTACAAATTCTATACATATTTGTATATCCATATAATACTTATAAGTAGTAATACAAAGAAATAATTATACTCTGTGATAAGATAAATATTTAATTTCTTATGGAAGAAACAATTTTGGGGAAAGAATGATAACTAAACAAGAACTTGAATTCAATAAAGCATGTTGAGAGTTTTAGGTCTGAGATACTTCCTGTTTGCTCAATATTGGTATGCATCAACATTTTTTTAGTTCATTTTAAATGAGAAAGCTATTTTTAATCCCTGTAAAAATATAATTATCTCTATTATTCCTAGAAGAAAACAAACTCAAGGGATTAAGTTTTTCTCTTAAGATTGTATCCTATACCTATGTGATGAAGACACGATTAAAACCCCAGCTTACCTGACCCAAACCAAACTTTAAACCTTTATAACATGCTGCCTGTTCAAACCTTAGTGTTTATCAGTGAGCAAGCAATTTCAGTCTCTCTCTCTCTCTCTCTCTCTCTCTCTCTCTCTCTCACACACACACACACACACACAAACAGGAACACACACACAACACCTAAATACACAATCTCAAGTGGTAGATATAATTACCACTTAGATGATGCAATAAAAAATTAAGTAGGCAAAATAACTAGTCAACACCATTTTATTAGTGAGAGGATGAGTTCTAGCTTAAATTTGACTTATTCATAATCTTTAGTGTTTAATCACAATTTATTAAAATATCACATAAATTCCTTTCATATGAAAAATTTCCTAAAAACATGTTTCTGATTACATTTCATGACTTTGGGTATTCTGAGATTGTTTACTTTTTAATCTTGTTTTAGCTTAATGTTACCTTAAAATATCTGAATGTTTAATTCCAATTATTTCTTAGACTAGAAGTGAAATCGTTATTAGAACAATGTAATTCTATAATTGTAAATTGTGAGAAAAACATGCAGTTAATAGAGTTAATAATTCTACTTAATATGTAGAAATCTTAGTTCTCATTAAAAGATAAGTTGCCAGATTATCCAGATTATCAATAGGGCCATTAGAGTGGGTTAAAGGCAGTTTATAATATTGGAATATATGTTGTGTCTTAATAAATTATACTTATGAATAAAGAATTAGCAATGATTTAGTAAAGAGGATTCTAAACTTGGAAACTACATACCCAGATTCAAATTTCAGCTCTGACATTTACTAGACTTTGAAATTTTCAGAATGTGGGTTTCTTTTTCTAGCCCTCAATATTTCATTTGCTTGTTTGTTTTTATTTATTTGTTTATTTTTCATCTAAAATGAAAGTTCTGGATTAATGATCTCTAAGTTCTTTTTGCCTATAGTCCCTGACATCACAATGTTGAAAACACTCTGCTAGGTCAATATTAGTAAAGGGAAATGAATATAAATGTTCTGCTCATTCTCCATATACACCTTGGAAATCATGAGTAATGAATACTAACCTCACATTTCTTATTTCTGTAATTCTTGATCTCATTTTGTGGCTATTCCCTTTGCAGTAGCCTCTGGGCACATTTACTGGATTTAATAAGAAGAGGGACGATATCTACAATCTTAATTGTATAGCAGAATGATAAACTCACAGACAGAAAGCTTGTCTTGTAAATTTAATTTCCTCTAAGCTTGTTAGGACGTGTATACCAGAGTATAACAACTCTCATCTCAAATCATTGTATTAGATGAACTTTTCAATTCACATGTCAACTAGCATTAATACTTTTAAGGGCACATCGACTATTTTGATTTAAGATACCTCTGTGTGGTTTATGGCCACCATAGGTCTATTTGAGCTATCTCTATTAAATGCTTTTAATAAGTTGGCTTTGATAATGGCTGATTGCTGTTAGGATTTGCATTTCAGAGGCCATGATAGATAATTCAATTATCCATTACTTATAGAAATTGCCTTGTCCCATAACTAGGTTTACTATAGGTGGAGAACACCCTGAAGATTGTAACTTTTTCTTAATCTCAGATAAGCAGACTATTTTTTATTTTATGTTTAATTATTTTATACCATACTAGAGGCTCAGTGCACAAAAATTTGTGCACACACGGGGGAGGTCCCTAAGCCTGGCCTGTGCCCTCTCGCAGCCTGGGACCCCTCAGGGGATGACCACCTGTTGGCTTAGGCTCGCTCCCCTGGGGATCGGGCCTAAGCTGCAGTCGGACATTCTTAGCACTGCTGAGGAGGCAGGAGAAGCTCCTGCCACCACTGCTGTGCTGGCAGCCATCAGCCTGGCTTGTGGCTGAGCAGAGCTCCCCCTGGGGGAGCGCACTGACCACCAGAGGGCAGCTCCTGCAATGAGCGTCTGGCCCCTGGTGGTCAGTGTGTGTCATAGTGACCAGTCATTCCCCATGGTTCTGCTGTTAGGGTAAATTTGCATTTTACCCTTTTATTATATAGGATAATATTGCATATAATATTTCCACGTTACAATGATCTCTAGGCCAATGCCTATATACAATATAATAGTAGATTAACACAAGAACAAAACAAACTATATTTATTAAAAACATCAATGTTTTATCTACACTAATAAAAGAGAAACATGGTAATTAGCGTACGACCGCTACCCTTCCCATTGGCTAATCAGCATATCCTTATGCAAATTAACTGTCAGCCTAGATGGCGGCCAGCAGCCATGCACTAAAGTGAACAGGGAGGCTTGCTTGCTCCAGTGATGGCAAACTCCAACGTTCCCTGCCTGAATTGCCGGCCTCTCAGCTGCAACTCTAAGCAACTATGTTGCAAATATAGAAGCTAAACAAAACCCTAGAAACCAGCTTTCAGTCAGCCAGGCTTCAGCCAGCCAGACTGCAACATTGTATCAAATACAGAAGGTAAAGGCCAGCAACCTGCTTTCAGCAGCGAGGCCTCAGAGCTAAAGCTGGACCAGAATAGAAAAAGAAAAAAGGATCAGTTGGGAGCTTCAGTCACCCACCAGCCTGAAAACAGCCCTCAGCCCCTCACCCAGACTGGCCAGGCACCCCATTGGGGACCCCCACCCTGATCCAGGACACCCTTCAGGGCAAACCAGCCGGCCCCCACCCATGCACCAGGCCTCTATTCTATATAGTAAAAGGGTAATAGGCCTCCCAACACTGGGATCAGCATGACAGGGGGCAGCGCCCAAACCCCCTGATCGCCCTGCAGCTCTGTGTGTGACAGGGGGCTGGGCAATAACCTCCCTATATGCCCTGCTCTGTTTGTGACAGGGGAAGGCACCCCAACCCCCTGATCAGCCCTTCTCTGTGCCTGATAGGGGGGAGCTCCCCAATCCCCTGATCGCCCGCAGCTCTGTGTGTGACAGGGCGGAGCTCCCCAATCCCCTGGTCGCCCTGCGGCTCTGTGTTTGACAGGGTGCAGTGTACCAACCCCCTGATCGGCCCTGCTCTGTGTGTGACAGGGTGCGGCTCCCCAACCCCCCTCCCCCCATGGGCTCTGCTCTGTGTGTGACAGGGTAGAGCCATAACCTCTCCATCGGCCCTGCCCTGAGTGTGACAGTGGCGGCACCCCAACCCCCTGATCGGCCCTGCTCTGTGGGTGATAGAGGGTGGCGCCCCAATCCCCCTCCACGGGCCTTGCTCTGTGTGTGACAGGGTAGAGCCATAACCTCCCCATTGGCCCTGCCCTGAGTGTGACAGGGTGCAGCGCCCCAACCCCCTGATCCGCCCTGCTCTGTGTGTGACAGGGGGGAGCTCCTCAACCCCCTGATCGGCCCTGCTCTGTGCATGACAGGGGGGAGCTCCTCAACCCCCTGATGGGCCCTGCTCTGTGCATGACAGGGGGGAGCTCCCCAACCCCCTGATCGACCCTGCTCTGTGTGTGACAGGGTACGGAGCCCCAACCCCCCTGATGGGTCCTGCTCTGTGAGTGACAGGGGACAGAGCCCCAACCCCCTGATTGGCCCTGCTCTTTGCATGACAGGGGGCGGTGCCCCAACTCCCCAGTCGGCCCTGCTCTGAGCCTGACCAGGGGCTGCACCTAGGGATTGGGCGTGCCCTCTGCCACCCAGGAGCAGGCCTAAGCCAGCAGGTCATTATCTCCCAAGGGGTCCCAGACTGCGAGAGGGCACAGGCCGGGCTGGGGACCCCTTCCCCCCCCAGTGCACAAATTTTTGTGCACCGCGCCTCTAGTATACTTATAAAAGTCCAGAAATTGCAAAGAAATAAACAAAGTAAGATAATGTCTGTATAAAGATAGAGTGAAGATAACAAGAAGAAAACTCAGATGTGATAAGCATTTAGCATGTTAAAGGTGGTATGGTGTTTTTATAGATGTTATTCCTTTAGCGTTCATCAAAACTATATTCTTGTTATAAATTAAAAACTAAAATCTGAGAAATTATTATTTTATTTTACAAATTAAGTGTTTATTGTGCTACTGGGATAGATACATACTTTAAGGCAATTTTTTACCAAACTTATTGGACAGGGATGTTTTGTCCCTTTAAATCACCTATCCTCATATTAGCTATTACTAAATTCCACTTTAAAAAAGTAAATGAAAAGATTAATTTTTATTAGCAAGACTGAAAATAAAACGAAGACATAAACTCACACAAGACTTGTATTGCTGTCCCAAGGCTCAATGTCAAAAGCTAGTTGAAGATGTGGATACTCAATTCTGGCACCGGTACAGGTACTTTACAGATGCCACAAATTCTTTGCTATGCTTCTGCTGAAAAGTGAAGTTCATGTTCTTTCTCCTTAAATTTAGGTCCCGTGACTTCTCAGTCAAGAAAAGTGATGCTCTGCCAGTTCGTGAGCTCAGCTCTCAAGAGACGGCCACTCTCACTTCATGCTCTTAGAACACTCGCTCTTCCTGTCAGAAATACAATAATCTATATCACCTTTCAAGTCCTCCCTAAGGGTACTTGAGGTCATTTACCAGTGTGAATATCCATCTAGCATAAGGAAACATGAGACATTCAAGGGCTTATTAAACACTAAATACATGTTCACATTAATCTCTGGAAAGCCAAAACATTCCTGGACAAATCTATATTTTGTTCACAGATAACTGTAATAATGTATGCTTTTGAGAAAGAGCTCCGGGATTCCCACTGGGCTCTGGTAGAGGCTGGGAGGTTGATGATGGGACACCTTTTCAGTAGGCAGGTCAAGCTGCCATCATGACCCGGGTGGTGTCTGAGTCACCAAGCCATTTGGCTGTGCATGCACATCAGGGATCCATCATACAGTGGACAACGTCTTACTTCTTTTGATGTGTGAGAGTCCTTTGTTCAGAGTAAGGTTTTGCAGGGTACTGTGATGGTAAATAAAGCATTCTTGAATCCATGGATAGTAGGGCTAGCAGAAGCATTGCGGGCAAGGAAAGGGGAAAGAAAAAAGAACATTTGCTCTTGGTTATCTGAGCCTTCATTTAAAATTGCAGTTCCCTTGCTGAGGAGTCCATCTGAGCTAGCGACCTAAGAGAAAGAAGGGCCGGATTCCAGCCTTCCTGCTATCTCTGCAAAGTACCAGGCATGCGTGTAAATGTCTTAATGCCCACAGTTCAGCCCAACCTTCAGCTGTGTGACACAGTGACCCAGTCAGCCTATGTGGGGCAGGAGGAACCTGCAATTGAGCTCTGCCTGAATTCATGGCTACCCCAAACTCGACCTATGATAATATCACTGATGTCCTGAACCACTAAAGTTTTGGGTCTTTTATTAAGCAGGTATATATAAGTAGAATAGACAAAACAGCCCATGTTTATTCCAAAATAATACACTGTTACCCTTGACAGAAAAAAAGGTGATCTTTTTTCTAACTAAAAAGATATTGAAAGGAATTACTGCCATTTATACAATTAGAAAGATAAAGTTAGAATAAATATAAATTCCATAAAATTCCAAACCATCAAATTAAAAAGAGCTATTTCCTTCTAAGAAAATATGAAGAGCTTTTTAAAAAGGTGCTATTGCCCAGCTGGTGTAGCTCAGTGTTTGACCTGTGAACCAGGAGGTCACAGTTTGATTCCTGTTCAGGGCACATGCCTAGGTTGCAGGCTCAATCGGGGCGGGGGGGGGGGGGCGGGGAGGGACACGCAGGGGGCAGCTGATCAATGATTCTCTCTCACCCTTGATGTTTATATCTCCCTCTCCCTTTCTCTCAAAAATCAATAAAAAATATATACTTTTTAAAAAGGTACTATTAAACATATGATGAGTCAAAAACTGGGAATCTATATAGTCTATATTTTGTGGGTCATGAAATAAAGCTATGGATGTTCAAGTACAAATTAAATAATTTGAAAACAATACAAAGGGAAACTACTATACTAATCTAAGAGAGCTTAGCCCAGCTTTTAGATACAAAGATTTATGTCAAAAATATAGTATATCAGGTAATCTTTACTTTTGAGGCAAAGTCTTGAAATCAAGACAAATAACTGACATTCGCCTTGAAGATCAGTTAGCACAAAGTCTAACTCCAGGCTCTTCCCACTCATATCTCTGCACACCACTTCTAAATAAATCTTCTGAAAGGTCAGCTCTGATCAGGTCGTATTCCTGCTCAAAAACCGTCTATAATTCTCCTTTGTCTGTAGAAGAAGAACAAAATATTTTGTTGTGCCATGAATTATTTCATTCCAGCGTCCTCCTTCAGCTGTTTTGAAACAAATGTATCTATACTTTAAACTGAATTCTTGTTTTCTCTTGCTTCCTACCCACACACAAATACATACACATACAATAACGTTAAAGCAGGGGCATGACATCCACAATCATAATTTCCATTCAGAAAGAGGAAAAAATAAATATAATGAAAAATACTCAGCAGTTCCCATTCCCTGGAATTATTGAGTTCTGCCAGACAGGTATTGCATTATTCTCTGCCCTACCAGTGGAATAAATGTCTGTGTTAGATCCTGGAACTTCCAAATGGAAGGAGCTAAATTGTTCATGTTTTTCATAGTCCTAGTTTTGAGAGTTTTCGTCTTGCCTATTATGTTTCATGACTACATCTGCAATGATATTTGGGGACTGTGCCTTCTTTGTGGGCCATGCAACTTTCACAGCCTACTTCTTGGTAGTACAAGTTTGGATACGGATGATATTTTTAGAAGTCAAACTGTCAGAACCAGAACAATTTTTTAAACTCAGATTCAGTTTCTTTAGCAATACTCTATCCAATAAAACTCAGAAGTGTATTAAATATTTTCTTGCTGTCCAGTCCAGGTGTCCAGATATTGGTTTTAACTCTTTTATTTCTTTGCTTTCTTGGTATCCTGTTCCATACTCTCAATTTAATAGCATCTACCTTGAAAGTGTCTGAAACAATAAGCTTGAGTAGAAAGATAATATCCTTACTTGAATTGTTGAAGCAAAATACAGAAGCTCCAGGAAGAGATGCTGAGTAACGAGAGGAAAAGCACTAACTAAAATAAACATTTTTTTTTTTAAGAAATAGTAAAGTCAATAAATATTTGTTAAGTGACAGGTTGGTACAAGGCTTCTGAACACTGCAGGGCACTGAAGGAAAACAGTCTTGAGAGGCTTCACTCAAGAATCCATTCTGTAATTAGTGGGGGTAAGGGGAAGAGATCAACCAAAGGCCTTGTATGCGTGCATATAAGCAAAACCAATGGACACAGACACCAGGAGGCTGAGGGCATGAACAGGAGTGGGGATTATGGGGGGATAAGGACACGTATTTAATACCTTAATCAATTAAAAAAAAAACCCATTCTGTAGTTGATGGAGAAATCTGTCACCTATCAGAGTGAAAGAGGTTTGTGAATATTCAAGATATCCAAGGAACTCATCTGAAATTTAAACCATGTGAGGTAAATACTTTAAAAAGAGACTAACCAAAGAGCCAATAAACCAAAAAGAGAATTCAGGTTGAGGAAAAAGGCACAGAAAGCAATAGTGAATGATAACTATCTATTGCAGCAATTTTCAACCTTTTTCATCTCATGGATGAAACTAATTACTAAACTAATTACTAAAATTCTGTCATGCCAAAAAAGATATTTTTTTCACCAATCTGACAAAATAAATAGGTATAATTTTAATTCATTCACACTGGGTGGCTATTGCTGTGCTGGCTGTTGTCACTTTTTACTTGACAAGCTAAGGGAAAAGAGGTCAGTGCCCCTGGCTAAATAGTCAGGTATTGCATGCTTTAAAAATTCTGGCGGCACACCGGTTGAAAGTTGCTGGGTTTTGTATCAGTTTTCTATTGCCACATTAAAAATGGTAGCAAATTTAGCCGCTTAAAAGAGCCTGTGTATACTCTCTCACAATTTCAGAGGATCAGGAATCTGGTGTGGCTTGACTAGGTCCTCTGCTGATATCACAGGCTCCATTTTATCTATATTTGAAACTCATTATGTCTTTCTTCAGGGTCACATAGCTGTTGAGATTTATTTCATTACATTCACAGCATTAATATCACCCACTTCTTCAAAGACCACATAGAAGTGTATTTCTGACATGCCAACCTTCTTTTTGAGAGCTCAACTGATTAGGTCAGGCTCACTGAGGATAATCTCACTTTTGATCAATTTAGTTAATTTCTTAGGGCCTTCATTACATATACAAAGTTTCCTCAGCACTGCCTATAATATGACATACTCAAGGGAGTAATCCTCCATTATTTTTCTTTTATGGTTACATGTCCAATCCTTTTAAGAGGAGATTATTATACAAAAAATATGGATAACAGGGATTAGAAATCAAGAGATGAATTCATCCAACTCTCCAAAAATACAAATGAATAGGATTGCCTTTATCTCTGGCAACCATTAATCTGTTCTTCATTCATACAATTTTTAGTCATTTCAAGAGTTATATAAATGGAATAATTTGGCTTTTTTCACTCAGCATCATCTTCTGAAAATTGATCCAGGTTTTTGTGCATATCAACAGTTCATTTTTTTAAAAATTGCTCAGCAATATTCAATGATAAGTTTGATTAAAAATTCACTTCTTAAAGGACAAGTGAATTTTTTTTGGCTATCACATATGAAGCTGCTACAAATTTTTATGTGGACATAGGCTAAATAAATTTCTGTGTGGACAATATGCATGATCAAAAATTTTCATTTATCTGAGTTGAATGACTAAGAGTACAACTTCTGGGTTCTATAGTATGTACATGTTTTGTGCATATGTGTGTTGCTGTTGTTTTTGTTTTAAATCTGTCCTCTCATGTTCCAGAATCTGTTCATTTTACATCCCACCAGCAATGTAATTCATTTTTCTCCACAATTTCCAACATTTGATGTTGTCACTATTTTTTTTTTTATTTTAGCCATTTTGGCGCAATGAAATCTTCCTATAGTTTTAATTTGCATCTGTATTTTCTCTTTAGTGAAATGTCTGCATGCTCTTACTCACTTTCTAAATGTATTGTTTGGGTTTTTAATGTTGAGTTTTATTGAGTTCTTTATATACTTTAATTACTAGTCTTTTATCAGTTATGTGGTTTACAAGTATTTTCTTCTAGTAGGGAGCTTGTTTTTTCACCATTTAACAGAGTCTTTCACAGAGCAAGTCTGATTTACCAATATTTCCTTCTATGGATTTTACTTTCAGAGTCAAGTAAAAGAACTTTCTGCCTGTTACTACATCCCAGGCACTGTTCTCTGGTTATTTTCCCTAAGTCTTAATAGTTTGGAAAGTTACATTTAATCTGTAATCCTTTTTGAGCTTATGTGTGAAATTAATTTGAGGGATGTTTTTTCTCCAATGCACGTTCAATTGCTGCAGTACCGATTCTTGAAATGTATATTTTTCTTCCATTGAAGATGGGTTGGATGTCCAGGTCTCCCTTTTGTCTCCACTGACATTAGTCAGGGTCAGGGGTTAAGAGAGAAATGAAGTTACAGTATGGAAAGTTTTGGGTCCCTATTTAGCATATTCTGATACCATCCCAGTGGAGGGGTAGGGTTACTCCATTATAGTCTGTTAAGGGTGAAAATCAATGCTTCTTACTTGGCTGTTGTTATGGTGTGTATGGATGGGGCATGATATTGTTTTGTGCCGTTTGGCTGAATTAAACAGTTATTCTATAAAACTTTTCTGACTTGCTGAGTTCTCTCTTTTCTGATCCTTTTGCTAGAGAAAGCTGGCATTTGTTAAACCTTTTTTTCTTGTCTGAACTAATTGGTGCAAAGATGTCTAGAAAATCTAATGTATATTAATATTCCTGGAGAAATAGCTCAGGTCAATATTCCATAATAAATAAAAAAGCATAGAAATGTGCACTATATAAAAATAAAAGGCAATGGATGGACAATATATCAAAACAAAAATCAATAAATACATTAAAAATGATCAGTCATGTAGATTAAAGATAAAGGAATGCTGTCAATGTCATATCAGGGGTTTTCACAAATTGTTCGGGTTAAAAAAATGGTCAAGCATATCCATGGAATGTGAATAAATATAGAGAAAATATAAAATCCTAAGGTCGCCCTAACTGCTTTGGCTCAGTGGATAGGGCGTCGTCCTGCAGTCTGAAGGGTCTCAGGTTTGATTCCAGTTAAGGGCATGTACCTTGGTTGTGGGCACATCCCCAGTGGGGCGTGTGCAGACGGCAGCTGATTGATGTCTCTCTCTCATCAATGTTTCTAACTCTCTATCCCTTTCCCTTCCTCTCTGTAAAAAATCAATAAAAATATATTTAAAAAATAAAATAAAATCCTAAGGTCAACCAAATGGAATGACTCTCAAATTCCAATTAAGGTAGAAATTTGAAAGAGATATACCGTCTCTTGCTCAACAGGATGATAAAATCTATTAAAGTAAAATAGTGTATATAAATACCCTTGAACCAGCAATTTTCCTAATACATCCCCTATTATATTATAGAAAAGATAATAAACTCTATATAGAATATGTATATG
Organism: Myotis yumanensis; assembly: GCF_028538775.1. NCBI lineage: Eukaryota > Metazoa > Chordata > Mammalia > Chiroptera > Vespertilionidae > Myotis > Myotis yumanensis. Next base: position 220,922,186 of record NW_027223752.1, on the reverse strand, counting down.
ACTCAGATACAGTTGATCCTCATTATTTGCACATTTCATATTTGCAGATCCACCTACTTGCTAAAATTAATTTTAACCCCTAATCAATACTCACAGAGCTTTCACAGTCATTCCCAGACCTGCCTGACATGCACATTTCCAGTTTTAGCTACTGTATTATAAACAAGTGTCTTTTTCATGGTCAATTTAGTGCCACATTTCTCACATTTTTGTGCTTCTTATTGGTGATTACACTGTTGAAAATGGCACTCAAGTGCAGTTCCAAGAGAGCAAGAGTTCTAAAGTGCAAGATGGGTGTGATGTGCCTTACCGAGTGTGCCAGACAGACTTTTGTCAGACGGGAAGTTGAGTGCTGTTCACTATGAGTTCAAAGTCAAAGAGGTTATTATATAGAATGTCTTCAAAACCCCATAAAACAAAGTTATGTATAGATTAGTTGACAAAATGTTGTAAACAGAAACTCATAGAAAACTAACTCAATGTTTAGTATTCATTAATCCAGTGTTTGGAGTAACTTTATAGGATAAATTACTTTATAGAGTAAAACTACCACAAATAAGAATCTATATTTACTAGTAGCCCGGTGCATGAATTTCATGCACATTAAAAGGGAATTAATTGCCCTAACTGGTTTGGCTCAGTGGATAGAGCATCGGCCTGCAGACTCAAGGGTCCTGGGTTTGATTCCGGTCAAGGGCATGTACCTTGGTTGTGGGCACATCCCCAGTGGGGAGTGTGCAGGAGGCAGCTGATCAATGTTTCTCTCTCATTGATGTTTCTAACTCTCTATCACTCTCCCTTCCTCTCTGTTAAAAATCAACAAAATATATTTTTTTAAAAAAGGGAATTAATTAGCAGAGATATTTTAACATTGCTATTTGCCCTTTCTCTATAATAGAAATGTGAGAGATGAAAGGAAATTAGTAAAATGTATATGAAAATAATATATAAATTTATTAATAAATAAACAGTAACAAAAGGATATAACAGCAGAGGCATGATATAAAAATGACAAAAACATGATATGAAAACAACAAAAACATGATATAAAAACAACAGTGATGCAAACAATGACTGATAAAGTGATTAAACTTATTCTAATATCTCCCTGTACACCACATTAGTCAGAGTGCTTGACTAATTTCTCTTGTGATGAAGTATTTAGAACTTTAACTGTAACATCACATGCTCTTCAAACTCGAGAGAAAGCAACATATAACTGACCATGTGCAAAAATGGGTTCAGGTAGGAACATGCCTACTCTGTCCAGAGTTTGTCTTTGTGATTTATTAATAGTCATCACAAAAGCTGGCATCACAGGAAACTGTTGTCGAATTATTTAAATGGGAGGCCAGTGTCAGATAGGGACAAATTAATTCTTGGAATCAGAACAGCCTCTCCCTCTACAGATCCTGTTAATACTTCAGCTTCGATAATGTTAGGTCATAATCTTTTGGTAATAAATCTGGTACCATTACAAAGACCCCATTTACTATTGAGATTTCTCAATAGCATGATGATTGCACCCACTTTCAATTTTAATTTATGACATTTATTACTCCCGAAGGAGTAATACTATTCAGAAATTCGATGGGGAAATTTTCCTTTGTTTCTTTGTTTGGGGTGGGGCCACAACATTAGTAACAAAGAAACAGAATTAAAACTTTATTGTGGGGAGCCACTACAGTGTTTTGGACAGGTTCAAGCCTTGGACTGATGGGAGGGCACAGTCCTCTCATTGCCACGTGCAAGTCCCAGCTTGAACCTATGGTCCGAACACCTGGCCCCACGTGCCTGAGTGATGTGGGCTTGATAGAGTTCAGGTGCATGTAGCTGAGTAGGTTTGAAACCCAGGAGAATGTTTGTAAACATCTTGGTCACGCACTTACTTTGCCTCAGAGCATCTGCTATAAACTAAAGGCATGGCTGTGGGCATGGTCGCTGTCTCTCAGAGAAGCAGCGTCCCAGGGAGACCCGGCTTTCATTCTCTTGTCTGTCTTTTCTAAGCCTTTCAGCCGCTCAACTCAGGTTCACACATTAGAACAGTTACGGCGAACCTATGACACACGTGTCAGAGGTGACACGCAAACTCATTTTTTTGGTTGATTTTTCTTTGTTAAATGGCATTTAAATATATAAAATAAATATCAAAAATATAAATCTTTGTTTTACTATGGTTGCAAATATCAAAAAATTTCTATATTTGATACAGCGCCAGAGTTAAGTTAGGGTTTATCAAAATGCTGACATGCCGAGCTCAAAAGGTTCGCCATCACTGCTTTAGAAAGATCTGCCTCCATGCTCCGAGGGGGGCGTTCCTGCCTCAAACTCCGTCCTTACAGGAAACAGCTCCCAGAAACAGCTTGGGGGAGGGTGCAGCCGTTGCCAAGACAACCCCTGTAGGACTGACTTCCTTCTGCTGATCGCTGTTTCTCTATATGTGATGAACACCACCCATTTTTTTTATATAAGTAGATAGAAGCCTAAGTGACCATTACAACTGAACGACCAGTTGACCAGTAGCTATGCTGTGCACTGACCACCAGGGGGCAGACATTCAATGCAGGAGCTGTCCCCTGGTGGTCAGTGCTCCCACAGCCGACCTTCCACGGCTGGCTGGTGGTATCGGCATCCAGTGTCTGTTCCTTCCGCGCCTGGCCCAGCAACGGTAGCCTCTTGTCCCAACCCCACTGGGGCCTTTGGCCCTGTACTGGGACAGGGAACTGGTGGTAGGTGGTGGTGGACATGGCTCCTTTCCCAGGCAGGCGGAGGGCTGGCTCCTTCCTCAGGGACAGCAGCCAACCTCTCACCCTGTCCCTCCCACCAGCAGACAGGCCCCAATTGGCCCATGGTCCCTCCCTCCAGTTCCTCCCCAGATGGGCAGGCTCTGATTGGTCTGGCCTTGACTGGCCCTGATCACCCACCAGGCCTAGGGACCCCACCCATGCACAAATTTTTGCACCAGGCCTATAGTCATACATATGTTTGTGTATATATGTATACATATATGTGTACATAGATAAATACATACATACATCTCTGTATATGTTTGTATACATATATATCCCACATGCTTATCTGCATAGATAATTTGAGTACTGAAAAAAATGTAAGAATACAAAGATAGTTATTAGGATACATTAAATTTTGTTAACATAGATTGATTGCCTTAGGGAATGCCTGAGGCTGATTTTAGTGTAGTAATGATGCAGTAACCAAAAAAAGAAAAAAATATATCCTACAACTTATTTTTTAAAGGCATGTATATGACACTTAAATATGAATAAAATTTTTCCTTTGGGGTTTATATAAAAAAATTTAAAACAAGTTGCTTTAAGATCTTAAAAAGTAATCAAATGTGATAAACCAATAGTTCTCTCAATTCTTATATTGATGTAATGCCTACCTACATGATTGCATTACATCTCATTATTAGTTGACTAAGATGCTATAATTCAGAGGCAGTTAGGTAGACAGATGATGATGATATATATATATATATATATATATATATATATATATATATATGATAGATAGATAGATAGATAGATAGATAGATAGATAGATAGATGCAGACTGAGAGAATAATGAATTAGATTTGAAAGGGGTAGAAAATGGTAAACATATTGAAATGGTCTTCAAAGTGAACATTCTAAATGTCTACATATGTAAATATTGAAATATAAAGAAAACTTTCAAATATATATATTCTCCCCATTCCCAGACCATAAATAAACACATTCTATATTCATGTCTCTTTTATTAACTAGCTAGCTGGATGGTCAGCATCAAACCGTTTTATTTCTATGATGTTCAATTTCTTAACTGTATAATTAAGGGATTTATTTAGTTAACTTCACTTTTCCATGATCCTTGAAATTATAACAATTGTATAGAATGTCATCTAAAAGATAATTAGCTAAACCAAAAGAGATTTTACCCATCTTTGTCATGAATTTTTCTGCTTAATAGATTTTAGTTCTTATTGCATTTTATTAACACATTTTGTTAATCTGACTATGAACACTCTTAGCTCCTATCTTTGTGTTTCTCAAAATAGACATTGAAAGCTTTAGTTATCATGTCCATGTATCTATATGGAAAAAAGTAAATTTTGGAATGTTTTCATTATTTTTATCGCAAAAAAATTAGTAGACACATATATACAAAAACAAAAACTTGATACAGCTAGTGGAGCAATCCCATTGACTGTTTTACTAAGTTAGTGTTCCTTTTGCTGTAGTTGATTTTTTTAGTAGGTCACTTAACCGGACTTGAAAATCATGCAATGGTTGGAGGTAAGACACAGAACATCCTGGCGTTACAATTTTCTGTTGTCTTTCTAGTCCAAACATTTTTTCTCTGAGACTCTTGGGGTTGTTCTGATGCTTTCATCAAACTTAAATCCCATTTTCTGTTCATGAAAGTCAACTTTTACTCAAGATGGGTTCAGTGTGTTTTAGTGACTTGCAACAAAATGCGACTTACACAAGTATTAATAAACATTCTCTTTTTTGTTTTCACATATTTTATTTTTCAAGTTTCTTTGTCTGCTCTATTGTAAATTATGCACATACTATAAACTCTTTGATTTAAAACCTTTGATTTCTAAAAGCAGAATTAATGTGTTCTATTGCTTGAAATCTTGTTAGAGATATCTTATATGGATTTATGTAGTATATAAGTGATAATCATCTGTGATCAGTATTCAGCACTAGCAAAGAGAAATACATATATAATTCATATTTGTATAAAGTTATGTATAATTTATAATACAGCATACAGTCTAATGTATAATTTATTACCTAACATATTTTTATAATTTATGATATAGCATGTGTTTCATACATACAATGTGTACACATTCTTCCATCATTTTTTTAAAAGCTCAAACTATTACACTTAGATTTTATTAAGACATTACTCAGAATCTCTCAATTAAAACAAGCATTTGTTGTTCTATATCATGGCTATAATGGGAAACCTAGATTTTGTATCCCCTCAAGTGAACATCATATTCTGTGCAGATACGTACATCATCTTGCTGTTTCTTTGAGGACAGACACTGCTCTCAACTAAATAGTTAAAGTATGATTCTGTTTTGCTTACAAACATATACAAAGTGAAATAATAATAAATTTTTTATCTTGTTCTGAAAAATTGTATTGTGTGGTAATATTGTTTTAAACATTAATTCAGTAATACCAATACAGGGGATTTGGTTTCTCAAATATTTTTTGTTGCCTCTTACATATTTTAGAACTGATAGAGACCAGACTTCAGTATGCTCTTAATTATTTACTTTCTGCCACATGATCATGTACTTGTTTTAAATGAATCAAACAGCATTACATCATTTGGCAAGAAATAAGACACTTGATTTGTACTTTTTCTTTGTGAAATTAATTATTCGTAATAAGACAGATAGCTTAATTATGCAATGTATTAAATGTTTATAAATATGATTTAGAAAAATGAAAAAAAAAACCCATGGAAGTAAAAGTACGTAAAGGACAACTAGTCTCTATTTAGGCTCTGGCTATAAAGTCCTCATGTATCTATTTTTAAAAAATCACAGTGCTTGTTACATGCCTGCCACAATGCAGGGAGTCGTGCCAAGTGCAGGGCGCACATACATGAATAACATGTGCACATATTATCCTAAATAATTCCAAAGAAGTTCATGGTTTATCTGCCAGGAGATAGGCAGGTGAATTTAAAAGTACATTGCAATTGTAGTTGAGATGTACCTGGGCTCCCGATGGAAGCCTTGTGTTCTTCACTCAGCACCGACCTTGTGAAAGTAACCTTTAGTAAGTAATCTATTCTTGCTAAGATTGCATGACTAAAAATAATCTAAATAAATCATACCCAGAATTACAGATTCTATTGAAATGTCAAGGCATCCATGGGAAATTATTTCCCTTGTACACAATATGACAGCCCGGTATAGATGATAGGTGTTTAGATAGGTACATAGACAGAAGTATAATCTCAGTAGAGGCTCTCTGGCCACCTGCTATATATCACCACATTACCATATACCTTTTCCTTCCCCTGTCCACAAATAGCATCTAAAGTAGCTCTTCCTTCCTAAATAATTCAGAGCAATCTTTCAGCTTGCATATGCCTTGGAACAAAACAAAAGTTGTATAGTTATCGGCAAAACCCAGGATTCTAGGAAAGCTTTCAATTGATTATGCACCACATCCCATATATCTCAAGGGTGATAGCTCCTTTTATTATGGGGATGGGATGGAAGAGCAGTTGAAAAGTTTGAAGCTAAGAACAATGATATTTTTTGTTGTCATATATGCTCAATACATCACGTTTCCTTTAACAAAGTTGAATTGGAGACATTATACAACCCTAAACGGGGGACACACTTAGCTGTGTGTAGAGCTGAGACTGTTTCCCAACAACCAATGTGCTAATTGGATTGCAAGTTAGAATCCAAGTTTATTCATTTTTATAGTATGCACTATCATAACACAAAAAAGAGGTGTTACAATATTTGTGTGGAAAAAAGGAAAGAAACATACTTCAATTGTCTTGTTGAATTCGATGGTTCATTATTTATTTAGGAAAGTTACTGACTTTTATAGGATGCCTAGTTGAGAGCACCTCAGTTCGGTTGGGAGAGAATAGTTCAAGGGCGCTGGTGTTTGTGCATCTCGTCTGACAAAGGCATCGCCTTAGTTCTCTCTCACTGTGGAGCCCATCACCACAGATTCGCAGCTTATAAGAATATACATATATCACTAGTAATTTTCTGTGGGTCAGAAGTATAAGCACGGCTTGGCCGAGCCCCCTGCTCAGGGTTTCACAAAGCTGCTATCAAAGTAGATCAGCTGCTCCCCTAAAGGTTGAGCTGGAGTGGCTGCTCCCCACTCATTCAGGTTGTTCTCAGATTTCACTTTCCTGAATCTGAGTGAAGGAGGCCCCTGGGCCGCTTACTGGGTGCTGGTGGAATGTTCTCCTCATGACCCAGAGGACATCAATAGTTACTCGTCATATGGCCTTCTCCATGGGTCATCCATAACATGGCACTGTGTTTTTTCAAGGCCAACAGGCACATGCTATAATGGAGTCATATACTAACATCTATAATCATATAACTTAACATAATAGCATATGTACTATAATTATATATCAGAAAACATGTAATGTGTAAAAGTAAACTTGTATTAGCATATTAAATCATTTAATAGCATGCAATGTATGATAAAATATATGACATATCCACACAGTATTTGTGTTGTAGTATTGTCACCCAATAAAGGAGGTGGCATCCCATCATCTTTGCCTCATTATATTGGTTAGAAGAAAGTCACAGACCCTGCCCAACTCAAGAGCAGGGGTTATGGTCACCTTAAGGTGTGTTTGTCACAGGCTAGGACAGCTTTCCTCCAAACTATTCTTTTAAACAAGACATTTGAATAAGAAACAGCCTTGAAAATAGAAGCAGTGCCTTCCTCAAAGACGGAGGGGAGATTTGTTTCCTGAGCACAATAATAAAACTAAGCATTACTGCAGGGGAATGGTTGGGCAAAATTGCTTTAGACCTTTAAGTGATTGTCGTCTCTTAAACTCAATATTCCTCAACTGTGACAGACTCACTGTGTGCACAGCATGACCTGGGTTTCTCTGCATCACAACCATGGGATTTGAGGCCACCTGAGACCAAAGGCCACCTGAGACCTTGATGGCTTGCTAGGAGACCTCACAGGACTCAGAAAGTTGTTAGATTTATGGTTACGCTTTATTATATTGCTAGTGGATATCGAGTAAAATAGACAAAGGGAAAGGCATGGAGAGGAACATCTGGAGGGAACAAGGCACAAGCTTCCAAGAAGAAAATCTGGAGGAAACCAGACCCTCCTCTCCACTTGGAATTGCAGAGGACACACGCATTTTCTCCAGCAGCGGTGTGAAATGCACTCAAAGTGTTGCCAACCAGAGAAACTCAGCTGAGCTTGGACGTGCAGAGTTGAAATCGGTGCTTAGTTATGGAGGTATTTAGTGCCTGAGTGACCGCCCTCCGTGACTCAAGCTCCAGGCCCTTGGAGAAAAAAAGCAGATGTTCACCATAAATCACATTGTTAAGCATAAACTCTCTTGGCAAACTTGTACTTGAGCATGGCTCAAGACCTCAAGCATACAGAAACTCTTATCAGACAGGACATTCCAAGAGTTCAGCTCCCAGCAGGCAACCACGGATCATAAAATAGCTTTTTTCTTGGGAATAGGACGGTTTTTGAAAACGTAGAGCTGCTGAGTTAATCTTTTCCTACACTGGGGTACTTACATGAAGCTCGCACTGCCTTGGGTGCCCTGAGTAAGAGGCCTTTGTCTTTTGCAAGGTGTCTCTTGTCCTTTGCAAGCATGTATGAAACTGTTACAGCCTCACTTATTATCTACAGACCAAGGAAAAGTTGCAGACCCTTTGCAGTGTTGATGGGCAATTGGACAATCCGGATAGAAGAGTGCAATTAAAAGACCTGATTCTATCGATGCTATGCACAGGCAGACCCTTTTACCCAAGCAGTTTTGCTTCATAAATTGAATCATCATTCAAAAATGTAAGCTAACTGAAAAGTTTTTTCTCAAAGAAAGTATTTAATGGAGGTATATCTTTTAAAGGAACATGTAATATTTTGCTTTATAATTTTAAATAAAGTTACAATTTGTAGTTAAATATTTTATTTCCAGTTATGTGGTATATTGTTTATTTAATAAATAAACAAGTGTTATATATTGTTTATTTCATCTAGCTACTTAGCCTAATTTCATTTAGCTTGTAATTTCGTTGAACTATAAAATGATAGGTATGTACAAAATAATGATTATACATTAAATTAATGATGGCAGCTATGGAAAAACAATAACTGCCTTTAGAAATTTTGAAAATTTTGTTACTTCCCTTCCCTTTCCTTTCCTGAAAAGATACTATCCTTCTGCTCCTACAAGATTAAACAATATACTCATTAAGATATATGTACTTGGTTTAATTGGGCCCTGGTCATGTAAGTTTCTTCTCTGAACTGATTTTCTCTTCTCAGCAATCCCTTTAAGTTGTCTAGATCAGAGGTGGTCATCTCTTATATTGATACATTTCCCCATAGCTCTCCCACATTTCTGCAAACCTTGTATGGGTTGCTCTAGCTTCCCTTTCATCTGGACAATCTTTTTATAGATGTTTCTATTGCAAATTACCTTGAAAGATATAGTGACTCTCTGTAGAGCTAGAGGTAGCCATGGTTTCTGACCATGAAGAAATATTCCAGTCCCCTGTGCTCAGCATCGTCCTCCTGTAACAAGCTCATGGGCGTGCAGTTGTCTCCTGGTCACTCTGTGGAAATTGTTTGAGGACATAATGCAAAAAATGTTGATATCTGGCTACTGCTTTTGTTGTCAGAAATAAATTATCCTCACTTTCTGAGCTAAGAGCTTTGAATACTCTGCAGCCTCCTTAAAACTAGGTCAGGTTAATTTATTAGATTGCAAGTAGGTAAAATTGTACATACTTCAGAGTCTTCAAACTTAGATGAGCTTATGGCAGGTAACCTTAGTACACAGCCTCGGCATTGATAATCGAATGTAAATTTAACAAAGCAGAATGACTTCTTACCTCAGTACTCAGACTTTATCCTAAACATATTTACATATTTAAAGATAGGAAATACTAATTCTAAAAGGTAGAGAGAGCTTATCAGAAGTGAAGAATAGAAGAAAGCCACTCTCAAATGAAGAGAAAGTTGCATTCAAGAGAGAGTTTCAATGGGAGAGTTTACCCTAGGTGTCCTGTTCTATTGGAAGGATTAAAGCAGAATTAGATAGACAAGGTAAGGGTGGAAGAAGGAGGACTCCTGGAGCTACCTGAAACCACAAAATGTTTTGCAGAAAAACAGGATGGATAGCAGAAAAACAGGGTGTTGTGAAACAAGGATCTTTTTCTTGCACGTGCAAAATAAATGTGGCAAAAAGGCCAGGAACCAATCAGAGAGCAGCACAGATAGACAAAGAGCAGAATGCTTTCGGGGCAACCCATTTGGATCCGACCCCAGGAAGAATTCCTGATCACAGGTTCTGGTATCACTATTAGTAAGAATGTCTTCTTGGGGAGATTACACACATGGGACAGGCTTCTACAGGCTGACACTGTCTTTCCATTGGTTGGATATCCAAAGCCCCGAACAGCCATCTTCCCCTTATCTTGTACTAAAGAAGCTGTATATTATGCAGCCAACAGTTGGGTTGTCATGTGATGCAATCACAAACAATGAAACGTACATGGACTTGTCTAGTCAAGGAGGACTCTATTATGAAAAGACATATGTCTCATTAAGAAGTCTTTTGTTATTAATATTTGCCTGATTTTCATGCCTGAAAAAAGAAAATGAATCGCATTAGAATCATTTCAGGGCAAATTTACAAGTTTAGGATGAAAGAGCCACAAAATCAGAAAGGCCTAAATTGTTGCTGTTACCTTTGAACATTTGTTATGGGACAAAATTAGATCCAATGCTGATACCTAACAAGAAATAAAGTAAATAATGGGGCGATAACAGAGATTTCCTCTTTTTACTATTTTTATTTATTTTATTTTACTTTTTATTTTTTATATATTGTTGACACTCTTACAGATGTCCTATTTCCCTCCCCCCTTGCCCATTTCAATCTAGCACCCACACCCTTTTCCTTTGGCCATCGCCACACTGTTGTCTGTGTCCAAGGACTATGCATGTATGTTCTTTGGCTAATCTCTTTATCTTTTTTCATCCAATCTCCCCCAGACCCCTCCCCTCTGACCTCTGTCCATCTGTTCCATGTATCCATTTGTTTTTGTTCATCAGTTTATTTTGTGCCTTAGATTCCACTTATGAATGAGATCATATGGTATTCGTCTTTCTCCATCTGGCTTATTTAGCTTAGCATAACAATCTCCAGGTCCATCCCTGCTGTTGCAAAGAGTAAGAGTCCCTTCTTTTTTATAGCTGTGTAGTATTCCATTATGTAAAGGGTACCACAGCTTTTGTATCCACTTCTCTACTGATGGACACTTGGGCTGTTTTGAGATCCTGGCTATTATAAATAACACTGCTATGAACATAGAGGTGCATATATTCTTTCTGATTGGTGCTTTAGTATTAAAAGCTCATTTTCACACACATCCAAGCTCAGGCCCACAAAACATATACACTAAATGCAAAGCCAAAGCAATAATAAGATGTTAGTAACTGTTTAATTTGAGTATATTTAGTAAGAAAATTTGTCTAAGATCTTTAATGTCTATATTTCCCCATAGATGACTACTGATTTGCATCAGCTATCAGTACAGTTTATGAGTCCTAAACTGTACTCTCCTGTTGTGGAAATCTTAGTTACTTAGCTATGTAACTAAGAACCTGTTTAATACCCACATTATGAGTCCCTAATGTTTAGGCAGCAAGTCAGAATGCCCTTAAAAGCACCCAGATTACTCTACTCCTTCTACTAAAACTTCAGTGTGCAGATTAAAACAAAACACATAAAAGTTCCAAGCTATGTTATGCCTTTGAATAAGAAGTCCACTATTCCACTCACCCTACATAAACAAAGTAATTAACTCTCTACCATTTGGTCTTTCCTCATTTCAAATTAGGTTCATTTACATTTTGTGTTCCACTAATGTGCATTTATTTCAGTGCAACAGCAATGGATAGAAGAAATACAGCAATATATAAGCTTGCTTATGCAGTCATTTTTATTTTTTGTAGGACATAGTGTGGCCACTAAATAAGAAGTAGTCGGTAGTTAGACTTCAACAGGCAATGTTTATTTTTTCTCTGCTCGAATACTGTATTTTATTTGAGATAAACATTTTATACACTCTGTATATAAAATTCATCCCTCTGACAATTCAATTGGTTACCTGGAACCTGAAAAGAAAGAAAAATAAACATTCAATGAAAATAAGCTGTAGAGTTAGTTCAGTCCTAAATGTTTTTAAATTTTTAAAACTGCATCTATAACTATAGTAACTAACCTTAATGTCTTTGTTGTTGCAAATATTGTACCAGTTTTTTTTATATAAGTTCTAAATGCTAGTCAAAGGAATTTTTATGGAAAAAATGGAGAGATATGGATTGAATTTTTGCAGTATTTTTTAAGTAGTCAAGATGTCAAAAATGATTTATGAATTTATGACTTTATATGTGCCTTTAATGCTTCTATATCTCAAATTAGGATATGAATTTAACAGCCATGAGAAGTGTTGATCCATTTGCATACAACTAAAAACAAACCACATACTGTGAGACTATTGAGTGTGAATCAACTGGCCCTAAATAGGGCTAAAAATAAACTGAATCAACCCTTGTGGTTGCTTGTTATAAACATTGGATTACTCTACAGTTATAACTAAGGTAATATATTTCTGTCCTTTGATGAGAAAAAAGATCCTTAAAATACACACACACACACATACACACACACACACACACACAACAAAACATACACACACATCTTGAACTAAGAATCAGAATACACTAATTCTAGCCCTATTTCTGTAATTTAACTTAGTCTAAGACCTTTATTGAATAAAAAGTCAACAAAAATTAAAAATTAGAAGCAACCAAACCATTTGGGCCTTTATTATCTTATTTTTAGAAATCTGCAATCTTGATAAAGATATAGCAAATATTCACTTAATATATTCCATGAACAGTTATTATAATCCCATCTTTGAATATACCCTAAAGGCCTTTGTTTTGTCATGCACATATGAAGTATGAGCACTCTGAGAAAAACTGACTCCAATCACATAGTTCAAGATTTTTCATGGAGAAATATTTACAGGTGTCAGAATGATTAATCCTTAACCAGCTAAGGATCTTGAGGCAGCTGGGGTCTACCAATTGCAGAAAGATGTTAAGACTTAAGACTGAAGCAACTAAAGCAAAGAGCATAGCTATTCTACTGAGAATTAAAACCATCACAAACACTACTACTATCATTAAAAACATTCCAGAGAGGAGAGGGCATAGAAAGAAATACCCTGACTTTTTTTGTTTTGTTGTTATTTTTGGTTTTGTTTTGTTTTTATTCTCTAGTGTCCTATCAGAGCCTCTCATTGGTTGAGCCTCAATTTAAAGTCAGTTGCAAAGAGTGTCCCGGTGATGCAACCTCCAGGGGCCAACCTGCCTGGATCCAAAATAAGGGTTTGAAATGCAAATGATAAACCTGGGGTGGGGGAGAGAGCAAGACAGCTGATGAAATACTTGTACACTTGACAAAACCACAATTCTGGTAAACATCATTCTCTGCCTATTCTATACCTGCACTCTGCATGTGAATTTGGCTGGAGGAAAACCTGAAAAAACCACAATGTATAGAAACATTTAAATATGATTATTAACTTCAAGTGAACACTTATTATTGAAGGAAATACTACTATATTATTTTTAATACATTTTTATTGATTTCAGAGAAGAGAGAGAGAGAGAGAGAGAGAAACATCAATGATGAGAGATTGATGGAGATTGAATCTGCAACCCAGGCATGTACCCAGACTTGGAATCAACTCCTGGTTCATAGGTCTGTGCTCAACCACTGAGCCATGCCTGCCAGGCCTATATTCTTTTCAATCCATCAATTTTAATCCATCAATACTAAGAGTCTTTTCCATACTTTCTCACTTTTTTATAATGTACAATACCTCCTCTCCCATCCTCATTCTTATCTAATGACTCTGATTTATATTTCAGTGAAAAAGATTACAGTCATCAGTAAAGAATTTCTACACAGCAATCTATCTTTCAGTATCTGTACCAATTCACTGTCTTTCACCTTGGCTGAACCACATATCGCCAATCATCCTGCTCGTGGGTTAGATCCCATCTGATCTTATATACTAAAAAAAATCGTTCCAGCAATTCTTCCCTTTCCCTTATAATTGCCAACATTTACTCCCTAGACAATTATCACTATCAGCATATAAAAATGTTATATTTCTTTAATAGTTATGTGATCTTTCAGCAGCATTTGATATAATCACTCAATCCAGGTGCAGTGAAGAATTTGGCCTTGCCTAACGAGAAGTCTGGCCTTGTTCCCTAGCACCTGGAAAATAACCTCTACACTTCTGGAATTTTCTGAGTGATAAGACTGTCTTTGTTATTCCTGATGGTCCGCTGGGACCATACCTGACAATGTATGCTAATAAAGTGATGTATGGTGGGCCCATGATATCAGCTCAATTGCCAGGGAATGGGAGGCTGGAGACTTGAGTTCATCCATGTGGAAAAATCAAACAATAAGCCATTTCTACAATGATTCCCAATAAAAAGTCTTGGACACTGAATCTTGGAGAGCTTCCTTAGTTGGCAATACTCTCTGGGTATTGTTATAAATCAATTGCAGAACAGTAATGTGTCCCAATGACAATGGAAACTTCACATGTGAAAGTCTCACAGACTTGGCCCAATACATTTCTTCTCTTGTCTAACTTTATTGTATACCTTCCCTGTGGTAAATCATGACCTTGAGTTCTGTGAATCCTTCTAGTGCATTATCACACCTGAGGGTGGTTTTGAGAACCTCCTGTATTTCCAGTTGGTATCAAAAGTGAGGACAGTGTTTTGGAGACGGTTTCTTCAGACCCTGCAATTTGTCTAACACAACATTCCTCTTTGACAAAATAGTCTTCAATACAGGACACCACAATTCAATGGTTTTCCCCCTTCTTTCATGGTTTACTCCATTACAGTCTCCTTTTTGGGTTTTCTTTGTCCTCTCTCTTATACATTAAAATTGATGTAGTCTAAAGCAAATTCTCCCCCTCCCTCCTTTTTTATCTATAGTAATCCTTGCATGATCTGCTCCAGTTTCAGTCTCAAGAGCTTAAGTAATCTATTTGCCAATGTACCACATATATATCTTCACTCTGTCCTCTCTCTTCAAACCCGGTATTTCCAATGTTTTAATTAACACATGCACCTAATAATGCCCCCCCCCATATGTAGATCATATTTTTTAGGTTAGTTTGAAATTTTTCATGAGAAATGCATAATAAGTGGTTGGCTATCAAAACAGGTCTATGATAACTTGTATTGCTAGTTTCACTGGAGAATCAAATTCCTCCTTTGTTCATGGGAGTGGGTGGCTCTTGGGATACTGCTGGAATAATATTTTCAGAAGGCCTCTCAGGAGAATGCTTTGTGGTAAAATACTTGATTGGCATGGAATCACATTCATCAGGTTCCAAAGTCCCATGTCCCATAAACCAGTCCTGAAAGAGGTACAGCTGGAGATTCAGCAGAACCAAAAGCAAGGCCAGTGTCCAGAGCTTCCACCCCATGTTGTAGCTGGGTCCAGCAGAGCAACGGTTAACTAAAGTCCATTAATCTCTTATGAGGGTCCCACATGACTGTGAGCCAAGGGGTCACAGATGAGTGCACCCCCTGTAACAGGAAAGACAGGAGCTCTACACACCAGAGAGAGAGAGAACTTCCTTAATTTAGAAGTTTAAATATTCAGGTTTTTGCACACTTGCCTATTCTGGCCACAGACTCACTTCCAGGTGTGACTGACAAGTAGGTAAGCATCTTCCCAAGTCACTCAGACCTTACTGGGCATGCATCCAAACTGCCAGTCTCTTCCGCCAACAATCAGCAGCAAACTGACTTGGAGAGAGTTAAATTAGCAAAGCTGTATAAATGGCATGCCTATATGACCTAGCCTTCCCTTTAATCCTCTCCTGTTCAATAATAACCAGATTATTTTAATGGCATAGCTAGGATGGTCTTCACTTTTGTTTGATCAACATTAAGCAATATGCATTAATACATGAAGAGGTCAATGGGGAAACAAGGGGACACATGCAATACTTTCAACAGTAAAGATTTAATTTTTAAAAAAGAAGCATGTCTTACTTTTTAAAGAGAAAACTTTTATTCAACAATCTTTTTGATGCATTCTTCATCTGCAGCCCATCCACTAAAAATATAGTGATTTATGAAAGCAGGAGAGAAAACCTTCTTTAAAAATGTTTAAGACAACAACAACAACAACAACAACATTATAATGCATGCTTTCAAATCTTTGCACGAGTAATGTAATTTTAGAGAAAGAGGCACATATTATTATAAATAATTTGAAGTGCTCAACAACACTACTTTTGGATTCAGATAGACAGTGTGGTGCTATTTCTAGGTGTGTCCAGTGTGACCTTTGCTGTGGTGTGACTTTATCCTGAACTGCCCCTCTAAAAATTGGGTTTTCATCTTGATTGAGAAAGGGTTGTAGATTGGGTAATGTAAACATGAAGGGATTAATGTGCATAAAATTCAGCATGAAATAAGTCTTTAATAAATACCTGCTATTATTATATTAATAATCTAAACAATGATCATTATAATTAAAGTAAACTATTTCAGGAAACATGCATAAACTCTGGAACATTATCTACAAACCCACTGAAATAGCTTTGTCCTACTAAGCAGACCTGAGGGCACTCACTTATGCAAACAATGGCAATTAACCATGCATTCCAATTCTATTAAAGAGTCTTGCATCCTTCATTAGAAATGTTGGAGGAGGATATGCTCTCTTGATTTCTGAAAAAAAGGCATTCATCCCATGCTTACTTGTGTGTGGATGCTTTATTTCCTTTAGAAGAGATCAAATTAGCAATTAACTCATTCACAGGCAGAAACAGCCTCCTGAGAAGCATTATAAGGTCTTACTTTGGTAAAAAAAAAAAAAAAAAAAAAAAAAAAAAAGAGAGAGAGAGAGAAACAAAGAAAAAAATTAGTAATTAATAATAGATGAGGTCAAATAAAGGGATTGCCCTGATCAGAAAATAAACAAATAAAAAAATAAAAAAACAACAACACATAACTATAAATATGAGTTTTTATTTTATTTTTAATGGATTTCATTTTTTCTTTATTAAGGTATTACATATATGACTTTATCCCCTCATTGCTCCCCCATTTCCCCCCTCATGCTCTCACCCGCCCCTCCTGCCCCCCGTGTCTGTGTCCATTGGTTAGGCTTATATGCACACATACAAGTCCTTTGGTTGATCTCTCCCCCTTCCCCCCACACCCCGTTGCCTTCCCTCTGAGGTTTGACGGTCTGATTGATGCTTCTCTGTCTCTAGATCTGTTTTTATTCATCAGTTTATGTTGTTCATTATAATCCACAAATGAGTGAAATCATGTGATATTTATCTTTCTCCAACTGGCTTATTTTCACTTAGCATGATTCTCTTCAGTTCCATCCATGCTGTTGCAAATGGTAGGAGTTATTTCCTTTTTACTGCAGGGTAATATTCCATTGTGTAGATGTACCATAGTTTTTAATCCACTCATCTACTGATGGGCACTTAGGCTGTTTCCAAATCTTAGCTATAGTGAATTGTGCTGCTATGAACATAGGGGTGCATATATCCTTTCTGATTGGTGTTTCTAGTTTCTTGGGATATAATCCTAGAAGTGGGATCACTGGGTCAAATGGGAGTTCCAGTTTTAGTTTTTTGAGGAAACTCCATACTGTTCTCCACAGTGGCTGCACCAGTCTGCATTCCCACCAGCAGTGCACGAGGGTTCCTTTTCTCCACATTCTCACCAGCACTTATCCTTTGTTGATTTGTTGATGATAGCCAGTCTGATAGGTGTGAGATGGTACCTCATTGTTGTTTTGATTTGCATTTCTCAGATGATTAGTGACTTTGAGCATGTTTTCATATGTCTCTTGGCCTTCTGTATGTCCTCTTTCAAAAAGTATCTATTTAGGTCTGTTGCCCATTTTTTTATTGGGTTGTTTATCTTCCTTTTGTTAAGTTGTATGAGTTCCCTGTAAATATTGGAGATTAAACTCTTATGGGAGATAATATTGGCAAATATGTTCTCCCATGCATTGGGCTTTCTTGTTGTTTTGTTGATGGTTTCTTTTGCTGTGCAGAAGCTTTTTTATTTTGATGTAGTCCCATTTGTTTATTTTTTCTTTAGTTTCCATTGCCCTAAGAGCTGTATCAGTGAAGAAGTTGCTTTGGCATATGTCTGAGATTTTGCTGCCTGTGGATTCCTCTAAGATTTTTATGGTTTCCTGTCTTACATTTAAGTCCTTTATCCATTTTGAGTTTATTTTTGTGTATGGTGTAAGTTGGTGGTCTACTTTCATTTCTTTGCATGTATCTGTCCAATTTTCCCAACACCATTTATTGAAGAGATTGTCTTAACTCCATTGTATGCTCTTGCCTCCTTTGTCAAATATTAATTGAGCATAGTGGTTTGGGTCAATTTCTGGGTTCTCCATTCTATTCCATTGATCTATATGTCTGTTCTTGTGCCAGTACTAGGCAGTTTTGAAAACTGGCTTCGTAATACAGCTTGACATTTGGTATTGAGATCCCTCCTACTTTGTTCTTCTTTCTCAGGATTGTGGCAGCTATTCAGGGTCTGTTTTTTATTCCAGATGAATTTTGGGAGAGTTTATTCTAGGTCTATGAAAAATGCCATTGGTATTTTAATGGGGAGTGCATTGAATCTGTAGATTGCTTTGGGTAATATGGACATTTGAATGATGTTGATTCTACCAATCCATGAACACAACCTGTTCTTCCATCTGTTTATGTCTTCTTCTATCTCTTTTTTCAATGTCCTGTAGTTTTCTGAGTACAGGTCTTTTACCTCCTTTGTTAAGTTTATTCCTAGGTATCTTAATTTTTTTGGTGCAATGGTAAATGGGATTTTTTTTAAATCTTTCTTTCTGTAAGTTCACTATTGGTATATAAAAATGTCATAGATTTCTGGGTGTTGATTTTGTATTCCGCTACATTGCCAAATTCATTTATTAAGTCTAATAATTTTTGATGGAGTCTTTAAGCTCATATATATTTGTTTTAACAGGAATTAGGATAGGCTTGTTCTTTTGTAAGTTTTAAAATTCTGTATGAAAGTACACTGGCTTCTGTAGTACAATTATCTATACTAATAATAGAGGAATATGCAAATTGGCCAGGAAGCCGCCACCTTATGACCAATCAGTATGGGGGCGGGAAGAGAAGAGCTCTCAGCAAGCTTGCGCTGGGGGTCCAAAGGGCACAGAGAGGAAGGGAGAGAGATAGGCAGTTATGGCGATCAGGCCTGGAGGGGAGCACAAATAGGCAGTTAGGGAGATCAGGCAAGGAGGGGAGTGCAGTTAGGGCCATCAGGCCGGCAGGGGAGCAGGTAGGGGCATCAGGCAGTCAGGCAGGTGAGCGGTTAGGAGAGAGTGGTTCTAGATTGCAAGAGGGATCTCGGTTTGAAGAGGGTGCAGGCCGGGCTGAGGAACCCACCCCTCATCCCCCATGCATGAATTTTATGCACCGGGCCTCTAGTAACATATAATTAAACACACATGGAAAGGAAATTATCATTTCAGCTTATTAGTATTAAAAAAAAATAACAGCTTTTATTGTCATGTGATAAGAAAATTTCACTAACTTTCATTATCAGTCAAAACAACCTTCAAATCTAAAAAAAAAAAAAAAATAGAAAAAAAGAATGTAAGTTTCTAAAGTTGACAAAAAAGACTGAATACTGTTTGATGAAAATTGAAGACTGAAATGTCCACATCTGATTGTTGATATTGAAATCTTAAACATAGATACATTGTAATTTGGGTTAAATTCAAAATGTACTATTTGGTTTCTACTTACAAGATAAAATATATTTTTTCCATTTAAAATATACAGCTCTCTTTTGAGCTAATTTAACTATTCTTTTTATTCCTCATCAGCATCCTATATATACATTTTTTTCTCCTGCTATGAATTGAATGTGTGTTTCTCTCCAAAATCCATATGCTGAAACCCCACCCCTAATGTGATGGCATGAGATGGGCCTTTGTAAGGTAATCAGGATCAGATAAAGTTAAGAGGTTGAAGTCTCCTTGAATAAGATCAGTGTCCTCATAAGACCTACAAGAGTCCATGCTTCCTGAGTCTGCTCTCTGCAATGGGAGGGTACCAGGAGCAGTTGGCAGTCTGCAACCTGCAAGAGGCTCCTCACCAGAACCCACCCATGCTCACACTCTGATTGACCTCAGACCCCCGTCTCTAGAACTGTGAAAAATCATTTTTGTTGTTTATAAGCCACCCATCCTAGGACAGTTTGCTGTTCAGTGGAACTAAGACAATTTCCCTTTTAAATGTTTGGCTTATTTTCTCTTAATCCCCACTGAGTGCAGTCAATTAAATTTCTAACCACATTTCTTAGCCAAGATTCCCTCATCCTCCCATATACTTGGCATATTTTCTTTTGTGTTGTAAATCCTCTGATTTCTTTTATCTCTTTTTAGTATTTTCATTGTGGGATTAATTATACTATTCTAATGAAGCTTCCTGATTTTTTTTTTTAAGCCTTCAAAGTCTGTTACATGATATAAAGCTGTGAAACCAAATAACTTCCTGCTGGCCTCAGCTTATCCATTTCTCCAGGCTGAATAATGCTCTCAGTGGGATAAAAAGGTAAGTATTCAAGTAGGTCAGGGATTTTCTTACAAATAGCATCGCCCCTCTATTGCTCCACTATAGAAAATAACAGGAACATGTTTTTATCTGATTGCGAAGCTTATGGCATCTTCTGTACACTTTCAGGGCTGCAGGCCACAGTGGAATAGGTTGAATTAATTCTCTTAGGTTTAAGCTTATTTATCAAAAAGGAAATAGGCTGTATGTTAAAGTCTTAGGTCAAGCCCTGTGCTTTCACTCCTCCTTTCTACCTTCCGACAACTGAGATGTGACTTAATAATGTCTTTACACATTGAATAATGCTTTCCATCAGCCTTACGATGGCAGAGAACAGTAAGACATTGTGTAAATGTTGAGAAATATAATATCATTAATGTAAGTATGAATCCAGGAACAAGAGTGTAGAAAGATTTAACCATTTTTAGGGAATTCAATAAAAATTGAAGTGCAGATTTATTTCTATTAAAAGAAAAAAAAATGCAGCCCTGGCCAGTGTGGCTCAGTTGGTTGAGTGTCGACCATGCACCAAGAGGTTGCTGGTTCAATTCCTGGTCAGTGGACATGCCCAGATTGCTGGCTCAATTCCTAGTAGGGGGCTTGCAAGAGGCACCTAGTTGATGTTTCTCTCTCATCCTCTCTTCCTCTCCCTCTCACTCTCTCTATCTTTCTAAAAAAAAAATCAATAAACATATTGTTTTTAAAAAAGAATTCTTTAAATACATATATATATATTTCCTAAATATTGATTCATATTTTAGGTAGAGTCATAATCCAAAATTCTTAGAGTAGACATGAGACATGGTATTACCAAATTATTTCTTGAATAAATATTAAATGTTAAATGATATGCCCTTGAGTAAATTCACAATTGCTCTTTTGGGTCAATCAGTCCAGATTCCCTAAATGTAGTTAGTGGAAAGTAATGGCATACTTTTCAGAGGCCTGGTTGGTTGTCAATGCTAATCCGGTGGTGATAGTCTTAGACAAATTTACCAAGTTTGAAATGTATCCTTGTCAAACTACTACTTTTAAAACTTTCTCAAGTCAAGAAATCTCCCCTCCCTTTTCCCCCAAGGCCAGCTCCAAATCATCTATTTCTATCATTTACTTTCTTTTTAACATCTATGTTTTTCTACAAGCATTTATTGAACATCCACTGGGGGAGAGGGGGAGGGGTTCCTGCCTGGAAAAACTGTGGCTAATAAGTTATATATTTAATATAAAATAGATATTTTCTGTTTTTAAGTACTACAGCTTTTGAACACTAGAAAAAGTGAAAAAACTGAATGAACTAAAATGGTATGTGAGTATCAGAAATTATTCACAGAAAGATTATCAATTATAAAGATCATTGGAAATCAACGAGGAAGCTTGTTAAAATCTAACTTTCTGGCCTTGACCACAGACATTTTGAAAGAGGAGATGGAACTTAATCCCCTAAATGTTTAACAGTTAATATGGAAAGCCTAATAGCTAACTCGTGATTGAAAGTTTAATAGTGAATGGCACTCTGAGTAATTTACTGACCACAATTTGAGACACACTGATTTAAGCTTTGTCATACTTTGGGGGTGAATATGCTAGCTGTGGGAGAGAAGATCCTCCGAGGAAAATACAGGAAAGAACAGGTTGAAAAGTATAGCAGACTATTGCCACAATGAGTTAAGTAACCACCACCCCTAATTTTGGTGATTTATAATAGCAATTAATTATTCTTCTAGATCTATGTTGGTCTCAACTAGCCAGCTCTGTTTGGGACTTCAGCTACCTAAGGGAAGCTCTGAGTTTTAAGCAATTGTGTGAGGCTCAAGGGGCAAACATAGGAGAGTTGCCATCATATTGGCCAAAGCAAAGTAAATGGCAAAGGCTGATGTTAGAAGGATGGTATATGTGTCAGGTTCAGTCAGAGGTCAGAATTCACACTAGTTATCCTATATAATAAAAGTGTAATATGAAAATCAGCCAAATGGTGGAACGACCAGTTGGTTTGGGGTGGGGCCTGCGAGCAGGAGGCACCAGACCAGCCAAGGCGCCTGCCAGTGGGCAGAGGGAGGGAATGGTGATGGGGGGGTGCAGCCACTGGTGGTGGTGGAGGCCGGCACCATCCCCTGATCAGCCTGTCTGGTCGCCTCCCACAGAGGGAGGCCAGGAGGCAATAGAGTTGTGATGGGAGTGGCACTGTCCCCTGATTGGTCCAGTGAGGCAGCATAGAGGCAGGGTGGTGGGGGTAGCACTGTCCCCTGATTGCCCATCTGGTCACCTCCTGCAGAGGGGTCTGATGAATTATTCTAGGCAGGAACCCCTTGCCCCCAGTGGATTTTCAATAAATGCTTGTAGAAAAGTCATCAGTAGGACATCCCCTGAGGACTCCCGGACTGTGAGAGGGCACAGGCCGGGCTGAGGGGCCCCCCTCCCCTCCAGTGCATGAATTTTTGTGCACTGGGCCTCTAGCTCAAATATAATTTAATAAAAAGTCTTGTTAATGAGGTGTAAAGATGCAAATTAGATACCAGAAATGAATCACCCCTATGCCTAAGAGAAGGAAGAGAGATGTTCCAAATAATTAAAATCCGTGAACATACATGAGAAGCCCTGTTATGAACTGAATGGTGTTCTCCTAAAATTTACTGGTTGAACCTAGCCCCCAGTGTAACTATATTTGAGGATAGGAGGTAATTAACATTAGATGAGGCCGTAAGAGTGGTGCCTTAATTCAATTGGAATAGTGCGCTCATAAGGAGAAGAAGAGACATCATGGATGCATACATTCAAAGGAAAGGCCATGTGAGGACAACCAAAAGGTGGCCATCTGCAAGCCAAGGATCTGAGGAGAAATACACATTTTCAGCACCTGGATCTTCTACTTCTAGCATCCAGAACAGTGGGCAAAATATATATGTGTTGTTGAAGCTACTGAGTCTGTGATACTAATCAGACAAACACTGCCCTATGGAGCTGAAATTTAGGCTTTTGAGGATGAGGTCCTCCTCATTCTATTCTGAGGAACTTAATTCATTGGGCATTTGAGGAACCATTTCTGGTGAGTAAAGTCTTGATAACATAAAATAAAATAAAAATTCACATTTTTTGAAGTCATGTAGCATCAGTTATTTTGTAAAATTGACTTTTTTGGAATTGTGCTCATAATAGTTCCTTGAAAGCATAGATTTCTTTGAAAGCATAGATTTCTTTGAAAATTACATTCAGTAATTATTTAATTTTCAAAATAGTATTGCATTTTTGTTTTGCCCAAAGAAACTAAATTTATTAACATCAAAACCAGTAAATAAAAGTTTAAAGAAGGAATGAAAATAAGAATATTAAATATGGTTTTAGGTAAGCACACCTAATACTTCAAATATCATTAATAGTGACAGCAATACTGATATCAGAGAGAGGAAGGAAGAGGGTGAGAGAGATAGAAACATTGATGAGAGAGAAACTTTGATTGACTGCCTCCTGCATGCCTCCTACCTGGATTGAGCCCGAAACCCAGGCATGTGCCCTGACTGTGACTCGAACTGTCAACCTCCTGGTGCATGGAATGATGCTCAGCCAACTGAGCCACATCAGCTGAGCTATATTGTCCTTCTTGATAAGACAAATTCTAATAAAACAAAGATGTAAATTAAGTGGAATAGTATGCTAAATATTTTTCAAATGCAGGCAAAGAATTTTAGAGATGAAAATAGTCGGTCTGAAGCAATAATAAGACCAGTGGGAAGACTTGAAGGATGCCACTAGAGCCCTCATTAGGGCTGAAATCCTACCAATAAATTGTTAAGCTACCAACATAACAATTTACACCTGAGAAATCTGCAAAACAAGTCATAGTGTCCACGTATAATGGGAACAATTGTACATTTTTACACAGTTATAAAAATATGGCTTCAAACAATTTTATCACTATAAAAATTAGTCACTACTATCTACTGCACATGTTTAGGAGTTTCAGGAAAGTTTTACTCTATATGTGCAAGTATACATAGCAAATTATTCTGAGAGTTACATGGAATGAATTATAAAGAGCTTAAATATATAAAAGCTCTTCCAAAAATAATCTCAGATTAAACATTACACAGTCTTGCTTGTAAGGGTTCTTTGCCAACAACATTTACTGTCAGGTTCATTCCTTGTTTCCTTCAGTGGTTCCTCTCCTGACTCTTCTAACCTCCCTGTTTCTTACATTTCTCTCACCTCACTGTCCCATTGAAAAAACATGTTTGCCTTTTTTCCCTGCTATACAGCATTTTCTTTCTCTCTCTATTTATTTATGTTTTGCTCTTGCCCACATCCAAATGCCACATGCGGCAACTTATCACAACATATTTTACAATAAACACAATTTATTTGCCTAAAAAATATGATGCAGACAGTGCTAGAACCAGGTCATACAAATTTTTGGATGTGTTCCCAACTCCACGTTCAGTAGCATCACCTTGGCAGCTTTACATCAGTGCATGTGTGGGGCGGGGGGTGAGGGGGGCAGTTAGATAATGGAAATGAGCAAGTCAGGGTTTGTTATTTATCCTGGTGTGTCAGCTGTTCATCATAAAATGGCATTACACTGGAGCTATTTGTTATTAAATGTTATTAGCAAAGATGAGAGTATTAACTGACATTTAAAGGTTCGTTATGGACTGATAGTCTAAGCATTTTACATACATTAAATCAATTAGTACTGGAATAATCATCGGGAGTAGGTATTAGAGTTATCCTTAGTGTGAAATGATGATAGTGAGGTCAGAGATGTTGGATCTCGTTCAGGTCAATAATTCTCGTAAGTGCTGGAGAAGCAATATGAAAATTTGCATCAGCCAAAGTCTGAGCAACAAAAGCTTAGGATATTTGGGAAAGGAATGCCATGGAGTCAGAAGACCTAAGTAAAACTAACTTATATTCCATTCTTGAACTTTGACCTTGGGAATTTTCTTTTCTTTTATCTGAGACTAAATTTCCCCAACTAAAACTACACAGAAAAGACCATCTTTTAGCATTCTTTAGGAAATCATTTTGTACAGTGGTTCAGTAGTCTAAAATATGTAATGCATTTAAAATGTTTAGCAAAAATCTAAGTAAACATTTTTTGTGTAGTAAAAGATAGGTCAATCAAGGCCTATTTATTGTAACATGGCCTAAAAGAGTATAATATTTTGATCTGATACCATAACCAAAGGTCTAATGTTTTTAAGTGATAGCCTGAAATTTAAAGGTGAAATTTTAGACTACAAGATGACACAGTAAAGAGATTTTTTATTATACTTCCTAAAACCCATGAAAAATGACAAAAACATTGCTCTGGCCAGTACTGTTCAGTGGTTAGAGTGTTGGCCTGCACACCAAACGGTTGTGGGTTTGCTCCCCTGCCTAAGTGGCTGTGTGTGCTGAAGGCAACCAGTTGATGTGTCTTGACACATTGATTTCTCTCTCTCTCTCTCTCTCTCTCTCTCTCTCTCCACCTCTTCCCCTCCCTTCCACTCTCTCTGAAAAGTAATAGAAAAAATATCCTCAAGTGAAGATTAACAACAAACAAACAAAACACAAAAAATGACCAAAACATTAAATAATAGGCAAAAACATTTCTCATAAAATTGTTATATAAAATGAACCCAAACCCAAGACAGTGAACTGCATATTGCTATATATAGTTCATGTATAATGGAGGATACTTGTTCAGAGTTTCCACAACATATATATAAAAGTGAAGTATGTGGTCTTCAAAAAATAAAGTAAATGATTAATGGAAGAAAATGAGTTTAATGACATGGGTGGAAGAGAAAGAGAGCCTTATTATTTCAAATTCTTTAGCCTGAGTGTGTAATAGGAGTATATAATTTTTTGCTATGTGATTTCCAAGAAAGTGGACAGAGTATATGCAGTCTTCTCTCCTTATCTGTAGAGAATATGTGCCAAAGCCCTAGTGGATGCCTGAAACCACAAATAGTACTGAATCTCATATCTGTGTGTGTGTGTGTATATATATATATATATATATATATATATATATATATATATATGGCTAAGTGACTGTTGTACGTGTCTCTGACAGTCTGACTGACCAACTGGCCAGTACATATGACGCACACTGGCTATTTAAAAATAAATGTTGACTCGTGCATGCATGATACATATAAGTCTCTCACTAGTGCCAATCACACGTGTGTGTTTCGATCTGTCATTGTCAATAGTGAATTTGGTTGTTTTTGTTGACATTCTGAAGCTGGGAGAAAGGGAGATTTTCATACCTATTTGAGTGATGATTTCATTGATTCAGCAGATGATGCCAAAAAGGAAAACTTTCCCATCCAATTTCTTAAATAGTATTACTCCTTCGGGAATGCCATGTCATAAATTAAAGTTTAAAGTACGTGAAATCATCATGCTACTAAGAAATCTTAATAGTAAAATGGGGTATTTGTAACGGTACTTGATTTATTATCACAAGATTGTGACCTAAGATAATCAAAGCTGAAGTATTAACAAGATCTGTGGAAGGAGAGGTTGTTCTGATTCCAAGGATTGATTTGTCCCCATCTGACACTGGCCTCCCATTTAAATTAATTTGAAGACAGTTTCCAATGATGCCAGCATTTGTGATGACTATTAATAAATCAAGGGGACAAACTCTAAACAGAGTAGGAATATTCCTACCTGAACCCATTTTCGTACATGGTCAGTTATATGTTGCTTTCTATCGAGTTCGAAGAGCGTGTGACATTAAAGTTAAAGTTGTAAATATTTCATCACACACAAGGGAAATTAGTCAAGCACTCTGAAAGTTTTTTTACTCTTAATGTGATATTCAGGGAGATATTAGAATAAGTTTAATCAATTTATCAGTCATTGTTTTTATCAATGTTGTTTTTATATCATGTTTTCATTGTTTTTATATCATGTCTTTGTTGTTGTTATAGCATGTTGTTATTGTTTATTTATTAATCAGTTTATAATTATTTTCATATACATTTTTACTAATTTTCTTCCATCTCTGACACTTCTATTATAGAGAAAGGGAGACTAGTGGTATTAAAACATTTCTTCTAATTAATTTCCTTTCAATGTGCACGAAATCCGTGCACTGGGCCTCTAGTATACTATGTTTTTCCTATGCATACATACATTTTCACTTAAAGGAAACATTTTATGGCTTTTCTGTGGCATCTCTGAATTGCCAGCATCACTGCTCTTGCTGTTTGAAGCCATCATTAAGTATATTAAGGGTTGCTTGAACAGCAGCATTGTGCTGGGACAGTTGATTTGATAACTGAGAAGGCTACTAAGTGACGAACAGGTGGGGAGCAGAGCATTTACAGAGCGGATAGGCTGGGCAAAGGAATGTTTCATGTGGGTGGAGGGACAGTGTGAGATTTCAGAATAGCTCTCACTTTAAAATGTATGAATTGTTTATTTCTGGAATTTTTATTGAATATTTTCAGACCGTCGTTGACCACAGGTAACTGAAATCATGGAAAGTGAAACCATAGATTAGATGGGACCAGTGTATGCCCACCACTGTGATATTAGGTTTGGCTGTGAGACTTTCATAGATGCTGGGAATGCCAGAAAATGTGACATTTTGTACATGTTTTAAATGTGGTTCCGTGGTTACCTTTGTTTTTGTCATAGTTCCTCCTCCTCCCCCATATTGAGGCCTTTCCTACATAACTCAGGCTCTAATACCACTCCAGGCTATCTTGCACCAAAGCTCTGTACCCCATCCCACTTTGGACACCCTTCCCTCTCAGTCGGAATGCCAGTACTCTGCACTGCTTGCTCCCCATGCAACACTCCCCCTTCAACCCTACAATCAGGCTGCCTACCTTCCCCTATCCTGTGACTTCTCACCTTACTCATGATAGAACATTCCCCAGCAACCTGGCACTCTGCCACTTTGTAGGCCATTGCCATGCCTTTAGCCTCAAACACCATGATCGGGGTCACCACTGTATCCCCAACTGATAGGCCTGCAGCTCTCCATCATGACTTTTGTTTTTCACTTTTCTAGAAGGAAAGAGAAATTGGTAAAAGGCCAGTGTGCAGGGGGAAGAGGAATAGTCATGGTAGGGTTTGGGTCAAGGTTGAGATATGATCTTACATTTTAAAGAATCTCACATTTGCCCTAGAGTGGAGAGTTCAAGACCAATGTGAGAACACAGAAGTCTCATGCAGCTCTCCAGAGGCATCATGGCACCTTGGATAGTGTGGGTGTGAAGAAAGTTAGTAGGGTCTGGTTTCTAGACATATTTTAAAGGTCAAGGTAAAAGGATTAGATTATTTTACCACCTTAAGGACCTAGGTATTTAGAATTGCTATTTACTGACATTGCAGCCACTGTGTAAAATTAGTTTGGGGAGAAATATGAATAGTTTGGTTTCAAGTACATTTGACATTCAAGAAGAACCGTTGATAGTATAGAGGAATATGTAAAGTTGATGTTCAGAAGATATGCCAGAGCTTACATTATAAATTAAAAATGAGGTTGCTTCTATGCAACCTCATTTGCATCATGAAATTGCTCATAATAAAAGAAAGTGGCTAAAGGAGATATTGAAAACTTAGGTATAATAGTAGCTATTGAAAACTGAGAAAAATCATACAAAAAACTACCAGAAAAACATCCAAGTTTGATAGTTTCCAAGATAAATTTTCCAAAATTTCAATTAACAAAATAATTATGATGCTATTGACATACTCCATACACAAAATATCAAGAGAGATTATATTTAATTTTTGAACTCAAGCTTTCATATAAATAACAAAATCTATACATATGAACACCATTAAGACACAAAAACTGCCCTGACCGGTTTGGCTCAGTGGATAGAGCATCGGCCTGCAGACTGAAGGGTCCTGGGTTTGATTCCAGTCAAGGGCATGTACCTTGGTTGCGGGCACATCCCCATTGGGGGTTGGGGGGTGTGCAGGAGGCAGCTGATTGATGTTTCTCTCTCATCGATGTTTCTAACTCTCTATCCCTCTCCCTTCCTCTGTAAAAAATCTGTAAAATATATTTTAAAAAAAGAGAGAAAAACTGACATTCTAGATTCAGCTTAATGACCAATATAGCACAAATCTTTGTTGTAAGTTTGGTAATTTCACTACAGTGATTATATGCATGTGTTATCTGATCATTTGATGGCTATTAATTGATATATAAGTATGTCACTCACCTAATTTATAAATCAAAAAAGAAAAAATAATCAATGGACTTCATAAATGATGAAAAGCTTTTTAATGTTTAATTGAGAATCAATGCTGACGTTCATTTAATGAAACAAGAACAGATGGATTTTTATCCAATGGATATACATGGATATACATAGATATAATATATGAATACAAATATGTAAATATTCAAAAGTCAGCTGGATTCTAAATGGAGAATCACTCAAGATTTTCCCATCTCAGAGTCTAGGACAGTACAAGGATATCTACCGTGATCTTTATTAGTTAATATTATTTGAGGAGTACTATCTGAGATGCTTTGATGTGAAAACTAAATATAATATAAAAATATTGCAGAGGAAAGATTAAAGAGCAATACAAAGTACAAATATATGGATAAATCTAAATAAACTTGATGTAATAATACCAATAAGTTGGAGTTTAAATACACCTATATTTTTAACACATGAGAGCAATAACAGAAGATAAGAAATTAGTAAATGAAGTTTCAATGATCTATTTTTCTGCATTACTTGAAAGTTACAAAAATAGTTCTTAAAATAACACTTGAATTGATTAAAAAGTATCTTATAAGTTTTAGAGTAGCCTCAAGTAGAATAGTATTTTTAAAATATATATAACAAATAAGTAGAGTAAAACTAATAGAGTAAAAATTGAATTATAAATACAATAATGAAACCAAAAGAAGACAAGAAATCAGATAAACAGGACTTAAACAGGGCAGAAAATATTAAGTGTGTAGTATATTCTGCCAGATACTTCAGCTGGATGACAAGATTTTTAGATTGGAAAGTAGAGGGGAATAATGGGCTGCCTAGGAGAGATACATCTAAGTTACCTAAACAGAGAGGATGAACTATAAACAATGGAAAAGTATAAAATATAAACACTAATCAAAAGGAGCTTGGATATCAGACAAAATAGATTTTAAAGTAGAAACATTACCAGAAATAAAGAACAATCTTTAAGAATAGTTTTTGCCTATCACCAATACATCAGCTATAACACATTTCTATCTGTATAAATATAACATCCATTCAAAATAAATACTTTTCATAAAACTATTGATAAAAAGAACTTCCATAATACAAAAAGGTTATTTACAAAATCTGTTAGTCATCGAACTTAATGTCTCATTATTAAAAGATTTTCTCAGAATTTCAAGGAGTCAAGGACATACTTTATTACATGCTTTCAACATCATGCCCAGTCTTCTACCTTATAGGAAGACAAAAAAATTCTTTCTTATTCCCTATTTAATATGGAAGGAAAAAAATCAATTACAGGCAAATAATGGATGTAAATTGAAAAGGTAAAACAATAAATTTTCCAGAAGTGTACAAAGGGAAATAACTTCATGAACTTGGGGGGAAATATTTCCTAGGTCACATGAAGCACTAACCATAGGTTAAGAGATTGGTTAATAGGTTTCCAATAAAATTAGAAACTGTCTACCACAAAATACAATTAAGACAGTGAAAAGGGGTAAACTACTGTGTAGAAGATATTTGCATTTGATGTAACCAGAAAAGGACTACAAATCAATTCTTAAAAAGACAACCAATTCAACAGGTAAATATATATATGTCTCTATATGCTACATAATAAAAGGGTAATATGCAAACTGACCCTAATGGTGGAAGGACCAGAAACGACTGGTTGCTATGACATACACTTACCACCAGGGGGCAGACGCTCAATGCAGGAGCTGCCCCCTTGTGGTCAGTGCACTCCCACAGGGGAAGCTTCACTCAGCCACAAGCTGGGCTGATGGCTGCAAGCGCAGCGACAGTGCTGGGAGCCTCTCCCACCTCTTCAGCAGCACTAAGGATGTCCTACTGATGGCTTGGGGAGTGGGCCTAAGCCACAGTTGGATACCCTGAGAGCTCCCGGGCTGCCAGAGGGATGTCTGACTGCCAGCTTAGGCCCAATCCCCCAGGGAGTGGGCCTAAGCTGGCAGATGGACATCCCCTGAGGGTCCCGAACTGCAAGAGGGCACAGGCCAGGCTGAGGGACCCCCCTGAGTGCACGAATTTTTGTGCACCAGGCCTCTAGTATTTATATAAAATACTTAATATCAAACCGCAAGACAGCACAATAGACAGATTATGATATATCAAATATCTAATAAGGGTAAGAGATATTTTCTTATGTTTGTAAAGATTTCTTGCATCAAAAATATGATTATTCCTGGAGTGGGGGGTGGGGGCGGGGGCAGGCTTGGAGAGGTCAGTGGGGGAAAAGGAGGACATACATAATACTTTCAACAATAAAATTTTTTTAAACGATAATTTTTCTTGATTACATTTTTCTAAGTGATGTTCTATAGGACCATTGCTTACTTATAATAAATTGTCAAGATATGCTTGGCTTCTTCTATTGTTGGGGCAGCAATATTGATTTTCCTTTTTCTTTTCTAGCTCTAAAAAGGGTACCAACAGTATTTCACTCACATTTTTTGTATTTTAATTTGGTCTCAACATTTACAATTTGTGCTAATGGTATGGTCAGCATTCTCTGATCTAATAAGAGGTCATGCAGAAAGATATACATTCTTTATTACTGAAAGTACTGCCAAACCATTTCTCCCTGAAAATGAGGATGATTTGGATTTGGCAATACATTTTTTTCTTTGCAATATTACTCAACTATAATGGCAGTGCAAATCTTAGACTCCATGCCAGGGTTCCTGCATTTGTGAATACAAGGCTTCTATATTCCATTTTTCTTGCTCAGACACTTGGCTGTACCTTCTTTACCTGTGATGAATCCTGAGTGAGCCCGTTGCTAACCAGGATAATTAGCAGGAGTATATTTTTAGTGGGTTTTGGTGGATAAGTACATATCTACAAATAAGTTTTTACATGTTTTAAAAGTCTGTGTAACTCTTAGCTGGGCTTACAAAACTCATAGCATAGTCTAATTTTACTTTAATTGTTAAAAAATGAAATTTGATTGATTATAGAGATTTTGAATACATTACCTTTAAGCTATTTTTAATGAAATGGAATTAAAGATGAATTAAATTTAAATAGGTTGTATATTTTATATTGAATACTTAAAATAAAAATAGCAAATAAATAGTCAATGATACATGAGTAATATCAACTATATCGTATACATATTTTAAAAGTAGCTGGATTGTGTCCAGCTAATGTTCAGAAAGTTAAAGCAATTAGCAAATTAACTGTTGAGTTGCTATTGGACTTCTTTCTCTACAGCTAAAAGAATTTTGTTAAGCTAACAAAAGAAAGTCCTTGAATTTTTACTAGCCTGAATTGATTACCAGGGAACTCAGCTAAGCAAACACATTTTTATCTGTTGACATTTAATCAAGCCAGAAGTATTTTTTTATTATTTATTTATACAAAGCATTACATACATTTGAAATGTTTTCCTCCTCTCTCATTGAAATTAACCACAATGTGCTCTTTAGGCATAATATAATCAGGCACCCATACAGATATTTCAGATATGTGAAATCAAGGGGAAAGAAAGATGATGGAAAATGTCCTTGTATTAATCAAATGGTTCATATGTCCATGATTGTGTTAGGTATAAATTTTTACCTCAATATTTAAACATAAGACCAGAAGCTATAAAACTCCTAGAAGGAAACATGGGAAAAGCTCTTTGACATTAGCCTCAGCAACAATTATATTTGGACATTACACTAAAAGGACAAACAACAAAAGCAAAAATTAACAAGAGAGACTATAAGCTAAAAGGCTTCCGGGCAGCAAAAGAAACAAACAAAATAAGAAGACAATCTATGGAATGGGAGAAAATAAAT
Organism: Myotis yumanensis; assembly: GCF_028538775.1. NCBI lineage: Eukaryota > Metazoa > Chordata > Mammalia > Chiroptera > Vespertilionidae > Myotis > Myotis yumanensis. The sequence continues at coordinate 220,888,707 of NW_027223752.1, read as the reverse complement.
TGCAAATCATGTATCTGATAAAAGGTTAATATCGAAAATACAGGAGTTGGCAAAAGTAGGTTAGTAATAATAATAGATACAATAATTAATAAATAATAATACCTGGGTGCACTGTGTCTCATGTACTCACAACTATAAACCTATTTTTGCACACCCCTGTATGTAAAGAACTCATATAACTCAACAGCAATAACAGCAAATCCCATTAAAAAATAGGCAGAGAGAGAATGAATAAACATTTTTCCAAAGAATACATACAAGTGGCCAACATGCACATGAAAAGATACTTAACATCACTACTCATCAGGGAAAAATAAAATCAGAACCACAATGAGATATCACCTCACATCTATTAGAATGGCTATCATCAAGAAACAAGAAATAGCGAGTGTTGTCAAGGATGCCGAGAAAAGGGAATCCTTGTGCACTGTTGGTGGGATTGTAAATTGGTAAAATTACTGTGAAAAACAGTGTGGAGGTTCCTCAAAAATAAAACAATAATATAATCTAGCAACCCTACTCTGAGCATACGTCCAAAAGAAATTAAAACATGATACCAAAAAAGTCTACACTCATAATGAATACATGTTTATTGCAGCATTATTCATAATGGCCAAGATATGGACATAATCTAAGTGTCTATAAATGGACAAATTAAGAAGTTGTGATATATTTAAGAATATTAATAAGCCATGAAAAAGAAGGAAATTATAATTTTAGAGAATATTATAACAAGAGATTCAAGTATATTTTTTGTGCCAAATCACATGAGAATTGCACTTTCATATTCACTTACAATAATTGGTAGAGATATTTATGTTTAACAGTCCACTTTGATTTGGTTTCACATGTTTTCTACCTTATTTCCCACTTTCCGTCTTTAGCATAGCATTGCTAAATTCATTATAAATATTTATAAAGAACCTGAATGTTTATTCTTTAACTAATATAAAAATAAAATGGTGACATATTTTTAGCAGCTTTTTGTTGAAAATGAATGTACAGGTTATTCTTACTAACACAACAAAGAAGCCCTATTTTTATCATTAATTAAAATGTAGTCTAAAAAGAAAACAAACATATTGCAAATATTTGAAGTGTTGTTCTATACAGTTATAAATATAGGATCAATGAATGTATACTATAGTAATGGATATTTAAATGTAAAATGGAGTCAAAATTAGCAGTAATTAAAGCACTTTGGAAATTTTATATGGAGTAGTAAATGGTTTAATTAGCATGCTAAAAAGAAAAGCAAAAAGCTAGGTGATATGCTCAGGATATTTTAGAAAAAAAAAATGTCTTATGCTGAGAAGTTGGAGACTTCTGAAGAATTTAAAAATTCTAAGATTTTATGATTATATTAAATATCTTCAAAGTTATAGTAATTTTTAGTAGTATTAAATACCTTTTCATGACTTAAGAATAAATGAGAGGTCTAGGTAGATGGATTCCTAAAGTTCCATCAAGTAACAAATGACTCAGATGTACTTTTCAGACACTTAAAATTAAACGCAACATTTTCTTCCTAGACTTAAAGAGAAAAAAATAAAAATTGTAACTATAAAATATAAATAAATAAATAAATAAATAAATAAATAAATAAAATGTAGTGTAATATAATCCTTAGTGCTAAAAGAAATAAATGAGAGGTAAAGAAAAATAATTTGCTATTTAAAGTGTTTATATGTTAGGGAATTATAAAAATCATTTGAATCAGTGGAATATTTATTAAACAACTATGTCTATAAGAAGCTATGTTGATCATCCATAGGGCTCTGACAAAATTAGATTATTGTTTCATTTATTTAATTTATTCAATAAATATGTATTTAGTATTGACCATGTGTCAGGTAGTCTTCTAGACGTTGATGATATATTAGTGAACAAATCCAACAGAATACTTTGCCCTCTATTCCTCTCTACTATAAAAAAGAGGCTCAGCTGAGGCATGAAAACAGGGGGGGATGTGAGTGAAAGGCAAGCCAACCCTTACACTACAAACTAGAAGTGCCTGACTCATGGGGGCGGAGGGTAAAAAGTGTTAGAAAACGTGTTACTTAAATTAGATATTAAAAAACTAAATTTAAATTCAATGCTCATGGGAATATACAGGTTGGGGCAAAAGAACATTTATAGTTGTGAGTGTGTGAAATGCAGAGTTTACTCATGTATTACTATTTATTAAATAGTGTGTTATTTTCCATAGAAACAATTGTAAATCTACTTTTGCTCCACCGTGTAATGTTATAAAAATAATGAGAGTGGAGTCAGACTAAGATGTTAGAAGATTATACCTTTGACAATGAAATATTTTACATAATTCATGACAGTAATTGATTGGGAGAAAAAGGTCATGTTTATTAATCAACGAGTAGATACAACTGACTAAACTGGATTCAGTGATGTATGGAATTTTGTTGGTTGTGGCATACATTTTCTTAGTTAACATATTAGATTATTTTCCCCAAAAGTCACAGATCATCTTTTAGCGTTTTTAAATTCAAATATTTGCCTATTCTAAGAGATAAGTCCTTGGTTTTCTATTCAAATACTGGTGAATAGAAGTGCTTTCTCATATGTGAATTTGAAATAAAATATTATTCTCTATCTTATGTCATTGAGTAGGAATCCTCACTTTATGTTACATTTTTTAAAAAAACAGTAACCAACTTCTGTTAGTCCCAAAATATGGAGAAGAGGAGTTTCCTAAACACTTAAAAAGCATAAGATCATTTAAGCATATGAACACTGAAAAAGTATGATCATTTAAATATTTACTCAAAATATTATTTTTTATTCCTTACTCATAGTTATGATTATCTTAGCTTATGTTTAGTTTAAATGTTTGCATATTGAATGGAGAGTTGATATGCAAAGATATTTATATGCAAAGACATAAAATACATTAAAATACTTATAAATATGTATAAAAGTATATCAATATATAGTGCATGATACCCACGCCAATTGATTAAAGTTTATATTTAGATAATAACCTACATAATAGTCAATGTAGAATTTATTTTAAAATATGTAAACTATTTTCCTTAATTTAACTGATCTAATAGTTATAAACTATAATCATATTAAAAATGATTATACTCCTTCAATATGCATGCAAAATAATAAAATAATAAATGTGGCATTATATAATTTATTTTTACATGTCATTTTATTTATAATCGTACTATTTTTACAATTATTCAGCAGGTTATAGATATCAATTCTAAGAATATAAGACTATGTGATGGGTTGGGAAAATAACACATTATGTTTCTCTCCTATAAATATATCCTTTTATTCTTCCAGATGATCAACCAACAGCTGTGGATTGCATCAGCTGTCTTTTATTTTAGTTGATAAATGAAGCATTCTTTGAATTTAAAAAGCTGCTATTTATTTGCCTGTACTAATAAATAAATGAAAAAGATTTAAATGTTCTCTTCTCTTAGATTTCTATTGGCATGTAAAAAAAAATATTTTAAGCACACTGACAATTTTGGGAATAAGGAAGTTATATTATTCCCTATTTTTAAAGCTTTTAATGGGAAACTTCATGTATTTATTGATCTCTATAACCTACTTTCCCTTTTTGTTTGTTATTCTAACATACCATTTCCTATCTGTTCAGTACATCATAACATTGTAGTTATAGAACCTTATAAACTTTTAGCAATATCTTTTTTTTTTTCAATTATCTGAGGATATGAAAAATGTTTGATCATTATCTTACTAATTCTGGTCATTATAAGTCAAAGTTTTTCACTTATGCCAACCCAACATTCTATCCTTTGAAATATATTATAAAAATATAAGGAAATATTCAAAATTTTGCCTCAAATATAGGGTTATGACAAATTAACAAAATTTACTTGAATAAAATAGAATGACTGAACACTTCGTAATTTGTTAAATGTGACATACATTTTCTTAATTAATATATTGAATTATTTTCCTCAAAACACTTTTTGTTACATTTTATGAATTATATTACAGGTATATTATACAGCAGAGGATTGAGTTAGTTATTATTTTTCAGAAATTTATCATTAGTCAGACTTTTGGAAACATACATTCATCTCATTAAAGTAGGGTATAAAAATTCAAAGGCTCACATAGCATTGTTTTTTAAACACATGTTCTTGAAATAAACTTGAAATTTGAATAAATGTTAAATATATATAATTTTCTTTAGATTTTAATTCAGTTATTGTTTCATGGGACACCATAATCATTTATAAATTTAGATAATAGCAACTTACCAAAGGAATTGATTATATAGATTGATGTCTCTCAGATTTTTGTTTTGTTTTGTTTACTTTGTCAATAATTTTAGAGTTTCTTATCTTCTCTCTATCAGTATCCAGTGAAAAACTAACTTTGTGATGAATAAAAGATGTGTTACTATACAAACATTTTAGGGTAAGTTGAGATGTGGTTAAGTACATAGCTGCTTTAGTTAGAAAAACACAAATTCATATTTCTAAGAAAATAATATATTTCAGGATATATTATATATAATAATAATATATAAAGTAATATATAATATATAAATATATAAAGTAATGGCTATTTAAATGTAAAATGGAGTCAAAATTAGCAGTAATTAAAGCACTTTGGAAATTTTATATGGAGTAGTAAATGGTTTAATTAGCATACTAAAAAGAAAAAATAATATATATTTTCTCCATTCATATTTCTATAAATTATATATATAAATTGTTGGTACAAATGTGTGTTAAAGTTCTAAACTTTATCTGTTGTAAACTTATTTTTTTAGACAACTCATCATACTTCCATGTTCCTTTTAATAACTCAGGTCTGACCACTGAGCACTTCATGCATCTGGCTATCATCTTTGCTTCAGGCATAGCCATTGGACCCAACAAACATTGGGAGTATAAAGTCAGATTTTTGCTGGGATTGGTGCAATAGGGTCAATCCTGGGGAGGGGCATATATATGAAACCTAGAGTTTGAGAAGCCACCACTGAAACCCAAGCAAAGAGCAGAAGACCTAAGAGAAGCAACTAAAATGATCATTTTTGAGATACTGAATCCAGCTATGCTAACTGAAGCCTACAAATGCAAGCCACTACATTTATTTTTATCTCTTTGAGCAGACTTGGAAGTAAGGTTCACTTAAATGATACTCTAACGTTAGCTATGAAGAAAACAAACAGAACTAGAAAACATGACCAGTCAAACTTTTTAAGTAAAGGTTAGTGGCTATCAATGTATTTTCCTAAATAAAGGTTATTTTCTAAATAAATGACAAATTTAAAAATATGTTTATTTTTTTAAAAACTAATAATTTAGCCATTATTGGGATAATATCTCAAAAAACAAAACAAAACCAAAAAAACTTGGAAAAACCCAGGCTATAGGAGCTTCATTTCAGTGAGGCAATTTTATGCCAGATGTTGAGTTTTCCTTTTTCTTCAAATTTTCCTTCAGTCTGCCTCATAGTATTAGTAAACAGGCCTTATGTGAATTGACAAAGGCATGTTAGCATTATGAGCCAGTGCTATATGAGGACTGGAATTTTGTTTTGCAGTCAGTTTTAGTAAGAGGACTCTTATAGGTGAACTGGAAAATATGGTGGCCCGCTCACTTACATGGTGGGATGTTGGACTGCAGGTCACATGCCCCCAGCTCAGGGTTATCATCTCCATTGGTTAGTCATAATGATTGAACTTAATCCACAAGAAAGTCCTAATGTTGGTTAAAGCATTGCCTCTCCTGGAGTTCTGATCACTATTGTGTTGTAGGGCAGAGCTCTATGTCCAACTGCCTACTAAGCATCTCTAGTTAAGTTTTAAAAAATATCTAACAGAGCTCCTAACTTTTGCTTTGCATAGGCAGTCTCAAACTTCACCTATGAAGAAGGATGAAGAGAAGGCATCTAAATCCTGTTATATTGCTTGGATGTCTGAGCTGCTAAGGTATCTACCAGCAAGATCTAAGGCAAATATTGCTTTAAGGATGTAGAGCTAAAAAGATAGGAGAACAAAAGTGTTGAAGTTGACAAGCATTCATTCACATAGATACTAGAGGCCTGGTGCACGAAAATTTGTGCACCCGGACGGGGAGTGTCCCTCAGCCCAGCCTGAGCCCTCTCAGAGTCCGGGGGATGTTCACCAGCCAGCTTAGGCCCACTCCCCAGGGGATCGTGCCTAAGATGGCAGTCAGAAATCCCTCTGCCAAGCTCAGAGCCCAGCTGCAGGAGCAGGCCTAAGCCACAGTCAGACATCCTTAGTGCTGTGCAGAAGGCAGGAGAGGCTCCCGCCACTGCCGCTGCGCTTGCAGCAGTCAGCCCGGCTTGTGGCTGAGTGGAGCTTCCCTTGTGGGAGCACACTGATCACCAGGGGGTAGCTCCTGCATTGAGCGTCTTCCCCCTGGTGGTCAGTGCCTGTCATAGTGACCAGTTGTTCCTGGTCATTTTGCTATTAAGGTCAATTTGCATACTACCCTTTTATTATATAAGGTTTTTACTACTCTGCTTTTCTTTCATCATATGAAATGATACTCTAAAGATTCTGGCTGAAATTTACAGTTTGATTTTTATTAGGGAGTAGAATTATCTTTGGGACATAATCTATGGAGAGTGAATTGTACATCTTTAGCATCTGTTGTGTTCCTGGTGTGTTACATCATTTAATTTTCCCTTTTCAGGTAGTAATATATTTTCTACCTGAAAATATACTCAAATTAGTAACTTGAGTTACTCAAATTAGTAACTTGAGTTTCAGAGAAACCTAATTGGGATAATAGTTACAAAAAGAACAGATAGTATGACCAATCTGATTAAACCTACTCTCTTCCTAACTAACTAAACATATATATATATATATATGGTAGAGGCCTGGTGCACGAAATTCATGCACAGGGGCTGGGGTGTCCCTCAGACCAGCCTGCACCCTCTCCAATCTGGAACCCCTCAGGGGATGTCTGACTGTTGGTTTAGGTCCAATGCCTGTGGGATCAGGCCTAAACCAGCAGTTGGATATCCCTCTCACAATCCAGGACTGCTGGCTCCTAACTGCTCACCTGCCTGCCTGCCAGATTACCCCTAACCACTCTGCCTGTCTGCCTGATCCCCCTAACTGCTTTCCCCTGCCAACCTGATCACCCCTAAATGCCTCTGCCTCAGCCCTGTCACTGTAGCTTTGTCTGGAAGGATGTCTGGAAGGTCACCCAGAAAATGTCTGGTCTAATTAGCATATTATACTTTTATTACTGTGTGTATTTATATACACTAATATATATATGCAAAGAAAAGCACTGCACTTGGTCAATCAATAGAGCGAACCTGTGTTGCACCTTCTTATCACAGCTGTGTGAAAACAGTGTTACATGTAGAAAAAGCAGCCCCAAAGTAACCTAGCAAATGACCCTCCTTGTTGGACCATAGAATATCTTGTAGGGCTTGCTGGCTCTCAAAAAAGAATGAGGGGACCAGGAGGAGTAGTAATCTCTTGTACACAGTGAATTTAATGTACAAAAGAACATTAGAGATTTTGAAAATTAGCATGAACCGTGAGACAAAATGCTCACCGTAAAAGAATTATGCTTATTCATTAGTTCTTGTGAACAACAAACAAAAAATAAACACAGAAAAAAACTACTTTAAATATGCTGACATAACAGTAATTAAAAAATGCTTAATGGCACAGTATGTGTTTTTTTTAAGTTGTTTATGGCATAAACTAGCACTAATATTTTATAATATTTTAGCAAATGTACATTTATCCTCTAAAATTAATCTGAGTGGACAAATGGTATTAGTTTAATCTGTTTAAAGGTACCTGAGAACAAGTTTTGTCTCTAGAACTTTCCAATTTGTTTGCTGGAGTCAGTATCCCCCAGAAATGCCACCTTCAGATGCCTTAGCAGCCTTTCTAATTCTAAATTTGAAGTTAAAACAGCTAAAATATTATATTTATAGTTTGTCATTATTTCAAGCCCTGTCACATCACTTACGGTATATTACTTAATGATAAATAGTGCCATAAACGAAATTGCATGCTATAAAATATCATAATAGAATAAATAAAACAGGGAACTCGGTGGGTTCATTTTATTTTCCTTGAATCATTAACCAAGCATTGCTATTATCTTCAGTGACAGCAACTGGTGATGACAAAAGGCTTGCATTTTCTGCTGCTGAGCTGAAAACACAGATTATGGAACGGGCAGAATTTTTGTAATTTTATTTTGAAGGGTGTGGGTAATCATTCTGTTTTGTTTCCAGGTGTGATTAGAGCCATTCTGATACTTTGAAAGGCAAAAATAAAAATTCACAATTTATTTTTCAAGTCGAAAGCTAACTGAAGCTTCAGAAAATCATTTAATTTTGTCCTCTCTCTGCAACCGGGGGTAAGCCTAAAAGCAGCCGAGAGATGAATCAAGGTCTGAGGTGAAAGTCCACTTAGTCTTTTTCAGTAATCACACATTCACTCATTCACTGACTCACCCACTCAACAAATACTAATTGATTGTTTTCCAAGGGCTAGAGACTGGAGACACAGGGCCATTTTTCTAAATCCTAGCCATCAAGAAACTTATAGAAAAAAGAAGAAAAGCTTTGAGATGGAAAAAAGATGGGAAAAAGAATTCTGTGTAATTAAAGGTCGTTTACCTGGAGGAGAGAACCATTAAACATATCAAAAACCAAGGAAATGTGTGCTTAGTCCCAAGAAGGAAGAATCAGTTGGCATTTGGATGGCATGATGCCAGGCGATGGATAGTGAGAGAGACTGAAGAGGAAGAAAAAGAGGCCTGAGGGAATGAGGAATTTATCTTTTTCTTTTTCTTAAATCCTCACCCAAGGATATTTTCCCATTAATTTTAAGAGAGAGTGAAAGAGAGAGGGAAAGACAGAGAGAAATATCTGTGTGAGAGAAATATTGACTGGTTGCCTCCCACAGGCACCCTGACCAGGGCCAGAACCTGAGAGGAGACTGCAACCAAGGTACATGCCCTTGACTGGAATAGAACCTGGGGCCCTTCAGTCCACAGACCAACACTGTCTTCACTGAACCAAACCGGCTAGGTCAGGAATTTATCTTAAGGTCACTGTTAGGCTATTGAAAGGATTTAAGCTTGGGTGTAATAGAGTGACATTCGTATCTTAGAAATATATTAAAATTGAATATGGGAATAGGTGAATCGATATAGGAAGACCACTTATAGCCTCTTATTAGTGCAAAAGTATGTCCTGTATTACAAGTGGGAGGCAGTGTATATGGAATGTAGGGGACACAGCAAAGATTGCTTCCAGAAAGTACTCTGTTTCAAACCACGTGTCTAGCTTTCATTTCTCTTTCAGAGACTTTATCCCATGTTGTATGGTTGTAATATCCGGTGATAGAGAAATTTGCATTTTAGCTTTCTGAGAGGCTATTTAATAACTATTTATGCCTAACAGTTCCCAAATAAACTTTCATCTTTTCCTTGTTTATATTAGAACAACTGAACTTTCTACATTACTGACTAACATTTTCATAAAAACCTCTTGATCAAGAACTGGCAAAAACCGTTAGGTCAAAGCCTAAAAGTTTTTATCTTCAGCGCCAAGCAAAAGGCTATGTACGTGCAAAGTTTTCAATAAATATTAAATTTTGGCACCTGTGAATTATTTAATAAATGTTATCAAACTGGCTATAGTGACTCTACCTTCAAGAACGTAGTAATAATAGGGGTACGATGGGCTTTTGAGGTGAAGATCAAGGGGAGATATACAAAGTCACATGAAAGGGAAAGAAATGCATCATGGTAACTAAGACTTGATTGTATCCTGAGCAGTATTCTATAGTATATAGGGTGCCCCCCAAAATGTATACACACACTTTGAATAATTAGGAAGGTAGTGCTTATTAAAATATATTTTATTTCAAAACTGAGTCATCAACTGTTAAAGTGTGTATACATTTTTGGGGCAACACCCTGGATATGTACCCCATCTTTATCCACTCATCCATCAAAGGACGCTTAGGTTGTTCCCATGTCTTGCCCACCCTGAATAGTGCTGCAATGAACATAGGAGTGCATATATTTTCAAATAATATAATCTTATTAACTAACATCTCCAGAATAAATTTAATAACAAAATAAAATAATGTATCAGGATAGCTGAGTGGTCTAAGGTGCCAGACGCGAGCTTCCTGATTTTCTTTGTGAGTTTAATTTTCTAGGATGTTAAAAATCTCAATTTTAAGAATTTGGGAAATAGAATGAGATTTTATACATATAAGGGGGAAAAAGCCATTTACTTATCACATTGCTTACGTAAGAATAATATGTGTACTCTGAAAACACTTGTAACATATTAAACCTGGTTTCCTTTTCTACATTGAAGATTAGCTTAATAATAGTCACTTGATAATAAAATACATTTAAATCTAAATCCGTCAGTATCATTGGGTTTAAAATATTTAGAATAATGATAATAAAAAATACTAAAAATTAGTTTTTTCCTTTTTGTATGTTAGTGTTTTACACACATGAAGCTTCTCAATGCTCAGGAAACCGTGTTATCCCTAATTTACCATGTGAAAAGAGGAACATAGTGGTTCTGTCGCTAAGTTAGTAAAATTATATAAATGTGTGTGAACGCACATCTAACATATATATTAAGTACAAATAAATCAAATATTTATGAAATCTATAATTAAAAATAGGTGCCGATAATAAGCAGATAGTCTGTGCTCAATGTTTATTATTTCTAGATTCTGGGGAAATATGAAATATAATTTATGAATTCTTATCTGCAATAGGCAATGTTATTTATTTTAAATTACTTTGCAAATTTGAAAGAAGGCTATTTTATATTAAATAAATGTAATATAGTTAATTTTTATTAAGAAATACATAATTTAGCCCAGCTGGTGTGGCTCAGTGGTTGAGTGTCATCTTATGAACCAAGAGGTCATGGTTCAATTCTGGGTCAGGGCACATGCCAGGGTTACAGGCTCGATCCTCAGTAGGGGGTGTGCAGGAGGCAGCCAATCAATGATTCTTTCTCATCATTGATGTTTCTATCTCTCTCTCCCTCTCCCTTCCTATGAAATCAATAAAAATATATATTTTAAAAAAGAAATACACAATTTATACGTATATTATTTTCGTTCTAAGTTTAAAGACATTAGACTTTAAAAAGCATACATTCATTCTGATACCAATTTTCTATTCAGGTCTGAGTTCTTTGTCTCAAAAAATCAAAGAATGAGTTCACACCCAAAGAAGGTAAGCGAAAAGCAAAGTTTACTGAGAGTTAGACAGACTTCCTCTAACAGGGAGGAGATCCAAGTGGAAACTCTGGTAGTGGTTCTCAACCTTCTGGCCCTTTAAATACAGTTCCTCATGTTGTGACCCAACCATGAAATTATTTTCATTGCTACTTCATAACTGTAATGTTGCTACTGTTATGAATCGTAATGTAAATATCCGATATGCAGGATGGTCTTAGGCGACTCCTGTGAAAGGGTCGTTCGACCACCAAAGGGGTCGGGACCCACAGGTTGAGAACCGCTGGTATAGAGGTTGCTATCTGCCCTGCTGGCTTCTGATTGGTTCTTTCAGAGAATTCTGCCTTAGCAACATCCTTGGGATTGGTTATTTCATATGCCTCACTGCCTTGAGGGTGAACTGGTTATCTGCAAGCTGTCTGCCCTTCCAACATCCATACTTTTTAAAGCTCAAGTTCCCTACAGCAGGATAGACCTGATTGAGGACTGCCATGTCAGTTCCCAGGTGACTTCACTGTCTTTTCTCTCTCAACTGGGTTCAGCACTAGTTCACTTTGTTTGTTTCTGCATCTGGGTTCAGCTCTTTATTCTACTTCTCCTTCCATGGTCCCATCCCTAAATACCTAGCCCTCTTCTATCTCAATTCCACAAATATACATGAGTTTTCCAGTGTCCAAAGGATGTATAGAATGCATACCATTTTGGAAATAGCCAATTTCTGCAGGAGAGAGAGAGAGAGAGAGAGAGAAAGAGAGAGAGAGAGAGACCCTCAATAGATTAGTATGACAAGTATCAGGATACCTAAATATCGTTGCTTTGCATTGTAACTGTGATGATAGAAGCTAGTCTGGAAATTTATAAGGAGCTAATGTTTCTGTCAATGGTGTCAAATCAGTCACCTGGATATTGAAAGTGGGGTGTTTATTACCCTGCCAGAAAAATCCACAACTTTGGTATTGCTATTCTGATAGTAGTCAATGTATAATCAAAACATTGTTGATGTCTCACTTTTTTATGTCCACAGAATGTGCATAAAATGACAACTGATAAAGTTGCATAGAAGAAGTAATGTAAATTTTTGAGAAAATAACTTCCTGAATTTCTCACCTAGTTTTGATCAACCCAAGAGCAAGGTTATTTTACATGAACAAAGAGTGAGGTTGCATTAGTAGAGAGGTGAGCAAGAGGGAGCAGCTTGCTCATTCTTGTACACTCAGGGCAGACTGTGAGGGGGAGGTGCTGCTTAGGGTGAAATAAATCAATTCCAATTCTGGTTTTTCCTTACTTTTCTCTGTGACTTTGGAACAGTCATTTTTCCTCCCTGATTCAACTCTTTTCCATTGGGAAGATGAGACTGTTAACGTTTATTTTGAATTCCAGTGTTTACTTTCGGGTTGAAACAAAGTAGATGAACGCATTATGAGAACTCTAATGTGCTGTGCATAAAGATGAGGTTTAAAAGTTACAACGATGTTTCTTTGCTACTCCTTCTCAAATATGCCAAGGTATTGACATTTAGTGGCTCTAAAAAGAACAAATAATTCATTGATTAACATTCTACTTTTCAGTGAAAAGACAATCTAGTTGTCAAAATAATTTTTTTTTCTATTCTCAGAATACATCCCAAGACTGTGGGACTGTTTCTAGAATATCATTAAATGGTGTAAAGAAGACTCACCTAACCTTATAGTCTATTTTCCCAATGGCATGAACTTCCTCTGTTTCATATATAGGGACTCAGTCTATTCTTTAAGGAACATGTCGGCAGGCATTTAATAAATATTTTAAATAACACCAAGAACACTTAAAATGACTGGCGATACATCTCCAAGCACACTGAAAGGTCTAGAAAGCCCAGTGTATTGTTTGAAGCACAAAGAAAAAGCACAGTTAAATTTAAAATGTCAGAAATCCTTTCAGCAATTATCATCCAGAAAATTCATGATAGACATTTTGATTGTGTGTCTAAAATCAAAGAAGCTCACGGAATGCCTTATACTCAGATGGGAAAAGTAAAGCAATGCATAGAAATATGATTCCCAGGCTCTCCTCTCCCACTGTATGCAAATCCCTCAGAGCTATATAAATGATTTCACCGCCAAGCTTCTCCCAGTACATAATTTACTTTCTCACCATATTCTTTATGGGTGCCGTATACACACTTTAGGAGACAGCAATAAAATTCAGTAGGTTTCTCTACTAGACCTCCTTTGTTCATTCACAGAAGAAACATATATACACTTAACTGCTTCACAGCAATTCTCTGTGTTATGGCACTGCTGAGGAATGGTTTTCTTTTTAATCTAATCTTAGGGTTAATGAAGTTATCATATGTATGATATATGAAACAGTGACTTTTCCAAGCTTATGATAAAATTAACTCAATGAGGAAAACTATATTGATAGTTTATTCATTGCCATGATAACCAAAAAGGCATTTTTACAGTTTCACAATAGATTAGGACACCATTATGTCTATCAGCTGTCATTTTACTGAAATATGTGAAGAAATGATCATTCATGGGGAGTTCTAATTAAAGAATTGGTGATTAAATGAACTTTTTAGAACCTGTACTATCATAAGAATACAATTTCCATTTAAATGTGATATGCCCACTATATCATAAAATATGTCCCATTTTCTTATTTTCCTGCCTTACCGGAAGAACAAGGATTATGTGACTTGATAGAAAACACTATCAGCCAACTTCACTCTGATGAGAAAAAATTATTCCAGCTCAGTTAATGTCAACTCATACATATATGGCTGCATACCCCCTATTCTGTATTCATGACGGCCCCTAAGTAAACCTATCAGGTTTTTGGAATGAATAAATTATAAAAGATGCCCTACATCCTGTTATAGGGCAATGTCCAAGAACCCACAATCTGCAGCCTTGCTCAATCATTCCCACTTCATCTTCATCCTCCACAAAAAAGACACACACACCAGGATTTTAGGAAGTAAAATACATTGATAAAGCATTGGTGTTAGAAAACCTCATTCAAATCTGAGTTCCTACACTAACCAACTGCAGCTTTGGGCATTGACTTAGTTTCTCTGGTAGTTGTGGTGAGGGTTAAATGAGATCACACATATGATAAGTTGTGCCTAGTTCCTCTACACAAAATGTGATAACTCTGCTCAAGTTCTGTTCAGAAAAAAATCTTCTGTGCTCCACATACATCTTAATTCATATTTTCCTACAGGTATTGATGCAACAACCAACCTCTGAGTTGCACTAAGCATATGTTGTTTCCTCTCCTGGGAATTCCTTAACGTCACTGACTTGCACAGGAGGAAATCTACTTATTAATGCCACGATGACCAGGAAGTGTGATGGTGTTATATGCCAGGGCACAGTTCTTGAACAATGGGAGTGTGATGGTTGGTAGAGAATCTTCCCTCTTCTTTTCTTTGGATGGATGCTTCTGAGACTTATGGTGCGTATCTCCTTGGAAGGTCTCGGTTGGGTCAAACTTCAGTTGCCCACAATGAATCAATTAAATTATTCACGATTGCATTGCCTTTTTGTCCATTCTGTTTGTCTTTCTTCCCAATCCCTCTCCAGCTCCCTGGAATGACTTTCCCAATTAAATTGCTCCATGCAGGCCCTTGTCTCATTCTCCATTTTACTGGGTGGGGATGTCCTCAGCATCAAGACAAAATGAGCCATGCCCTTAGATTGTGTCTAGAAACAATGGATTGGAGATCATATGAACTGGAGAGTGTAGTGATTGCAAAATTAGTAACCAATTCTCCCCACCTGTGTGCAGGCCCTTTTGCAACATGACTTTGCAGCACTCTACGTTAGGAGGCAGAGTCCATGAGATTCCCTTTGAGAACAAACAGTCATACATGTGATGCCAACAAGGATTGAGAAGAACCTTTGGTAAGTTTTCCTCTCTCGTGCTGCTCCCGGGAACACTGCAGCTATGCTCATGTCAGTGAGTCTAGTCTACATATCTAGATAATGAGAGCCATCTGGCCAAGCCGTCTTTGTCATCCAGGTCACTTCAGCCCATAGCCAAACATGTGAGTGAGGCTATCCATACACTCAAAGCTGGGCAGAACCACTAGCTAATCACAGAGATCAGGGAGGTTGGTTCAGACCAAAAGCACTGCAGAACCTTGTCAGAAAATGGTGAAAAAAATATTAAATGTTGTTCAAGATGCCCATTTGGGGGTAGTTTGTTATGCAGTGAAAATTCACTAATACAAGAAAGGTCCAGATTGATTACTACTGCTTTTTTCATATCTGCTAAGACTCTGGGCCTCAATGTATTTTTTTCTGAAAATGAGATTGCTAAATTTTTATTGTGCTTGACAAGACAAGTTACATTATACTTCCTATGACTTTTCTTGTATTTTTAATGCTTTACTATTAATTATTAGAAATTAGTTTTATAGATTTTCAAAATAGAACTTTATATTTTGATCACTAGTACAATAATCTCCAATTGCATGCCTCTTAGTATACATCCTTTTGTAGTTCCCTTCCATATTGCACCAACATTAGTTTATGTGACCAATAGAATATGGCAGAAGTGATGCTATATCAACTATGGGATTAGGCTGCAAAATACAGTATCTTTTATCAGCTTAATCCTCTCATTCTCTCTATATCTATAGCTACATCCATATTTGTATATATCACTATTCATAACTCATTCTGGGAGAGACTACCTTTCATGTCACGAGGCTATCCAAACCGACTAAGGAAAAACCCATTTAATGAGGTCTCCTGCCTGTGAGAAGCTAAGCCTGACACTATTATATGAAGTGATCTTGCAAGTTGATAACATCCCAGTTGAATCTTCTGATGATACTTCTTGATCTTAATCTCACCCTGATTCACTATCACCCAGCCAAGCTGCTCCTCAAATCTTAACCCACAACAACTGTGATTCAATAATTGCTTGCTGTGTTTATCTGATAAGTTTTTGTGACCATTTGTTATAAGCAATATATAAGTAATACAATGCCCAACAGAAATGGGCCATACAATGTAGTAGATCAGGTACTTGCCCCACATCTCCTTGTGAATCTTAACTTGTACAATTAATTTTAATCCTGTACACTTTAAGCAGCTTCTCTCTATGGCAAGGGGAATCAGGCTCACAAATCTAATCAAATGTCTAATCATTAGTGTACACACTCATCTGAATTGCAAGATAATCCTTAACATCATGATGATATTTTTATAAAATTAATTTTAGAAAAATCAAGGGAATACATTATTTGTTGAAGATACTAATAGAGTGTTAGTTGGCAACTGAAAGGATATGGTCACAACACTTTGGGACTAACGCCTGCAATCAAATGGCTTTGTCACTACTTACTGCTAAACACAAATGCACACATGAACGTGACCACACACACACAGTACATCATAAATCCTTCAATATGTACTTGTCAAATCAGGGGACCTACATTTTTTTTTAATTCAGCTTATTTCTTGTAGTCAAGTTATCTATATCTTGCTTTGCTTCCAATTTCTATACATCCCCTGAACCTATTATTTCTGGAAAAATCTCCCTACTTTAGAAATTTAGCCATTTTTACAATGTAGAAATCTGATATATCCTGAGTCTCAATTGTGACTTGCCCCAATCTTTGTTCTCTAAAAGTATTGCCAACTGATTTCCATCCATCCATTTATTCATACAGCTATTGTTGAATTTATTCTAGTGATAGATAGCATGTAATTTATTATTGAGTAAAATATATCTAGAAAAGTACTACCTCCTAGAATACTGTATTCTCCCTATATATTTATATTTTTATAGGTATATTCTTAGGGACAATTCTATAATCCGAAGAAATGATTTTCAAAAGAAGCAAAATCAGGGTCTTCACTGAGGGTAAGTAAAAAATGACAGGAAATATTTTACAACAGACACCTACTTCATAACCCTGAAAGAAAAACAAGTCCAATACCCTCTTTGAATGAGATTATGAGCTGGACAAGTGAGACTGTTCGCAGCTCACAGCCAGTTCCTGCAGGAGTCTGTCTACATGCCAACGAGACCATTACTCTAGGAATTCCTTTTTGTGAAATTAAAAACAAATTAAAATATCTCCTCTTAATGTCAAGGCAAAGTGTAGTAACATTTTTTTTGTTTGTTTGTGGCATCAAACTCTGAATAATGTAAAAATGCATGATCCTTACTGAGCGCACTGCCGAGCTGTCGGCTCCATTCCACAGACACGCAGGCTGATGTATTCAACTCGCTCACAGAGAGCCCACAGAGATATCTACAACACCTTAAAATATCACATGGAAAGCTTAAAATGTAAACTTTTGAATACTTTTCCATTTATGGCTACCTTTGCCTTGTCTTCTTCTCGCCCCGAGAATGTACCTCAGGCAGATTAAATCTCAAAGATAAAGAATTCATTTCCAGAATATGTTTCCTTGGTACATTAAAAACAGCTTTTAAAATTCTATTTTCTGGTTACATGTATTTTCCTCTTATCACCCAACAACTGTAATATAAGAAAATTTATTGTGTAGCCCAGGGCTTTGGGAGGATAGGACCAAAATGCTATATGACTGCAGATTTGGGGATGCTGTTTGAAGCTAGCCAAATTATGTCCATTGAGGCATAGATTACTACTTCAACCCTGTGAAATAGAGAATATTAAATGTGCATGTTTGACTGAAAATACAATGGATGATACACACCCTGAACAAGCAGAGAAATTATGTTTATGCCTAAATGGTATTTTGACAACTGTGTGCATTTTTTTTCCTTCAGCTTCTCTTGACTACTTGCAGGCAGAATTGGTCTCTCATCTGTGTTCTTACAATTCTTCACACAAAAGTCCATCAGAGCCTGTCTCGCGTCATGGTATAGTTAGGTTTTATATGGCTTCTTCTCCCTACACAGTGACTATCTTGAAGCCAAAGATAGTCTCTTTAATTTTTCATGTCCCAAACATATATCACTGTCCAAAAGTTTATCAGACACTTCAAAATATTTGTAGAAAGTTAATGGCTACTTAAAATAATTTTAATTTGGGACCGCAAGTTAAAATGTCTAAACATTGGGTGTACTCATGAGTGGTTAACGATCTTCTATTTCTAGGAACTTCTTGAGTGGTCCCAATCGTAGAGTGTTGGAGGAGGATCAGACAACGAAAGGATGAAGTGGAAACACTTTAGGAGATACTGACAGAGGATGGGGGTGAGTCTGGTAAAAGGTTGGACCACAAGAGATGTCTTGTAGCAGGTGTCCAGACATATCCATAGGGCTTGGCTGTTGATATTCTTATGTTGTTAAGCTTTTGACAGGGGCTATGTAATACCCAGGATACAGATATGAAACATACACCATGCTCACAGAACGTCTTTACATTTGGCTATGGCTCTGGCCACATGGACTCCCTTGTTCCCGCTCATGTTCTGATCCTGGTTTTGCAGCTTTCCCAGAGTGATAAAATTCCTTCTTTTTTTTTTTCTTTTTAAAAATTGTATTCTCAGCTTAAGTTGGCTACAGTTGGTCTATGCTCTATGCTGCTTATAACTATGACTCTGGCTTGAGGTGAGCAGGATGACAGGGCTTTTGGTACAATCACACTGTTTCATGTACTAGAGCAGTGAGGGCGAACCTTTTGAGCTCGGAGTGTCAACATTTTGAAAAACCCTAACTTAACTCTGATGCCGTGTCACATATAGAAATTTTTTGATATTTGCAACCATAGTAAAACAAAGATTTATATTTTTGATATTTATTTTATATATTTAAATGCCATTTAACAAAGAAAAGTCAACCAAAAAAATGAGTTTGTGTGTCGCCTCTGACACGCGTGTCATAGGTTCGCCATCACTGGACTAGACAGACCCAAGGTGAAATGCAGGGATTTTTTTTTTTTTTACAAGAAGTAGGATATAAACTTTGTTGATTCATTGTTGTATAATGCATTATACCTAGCAAAATGTATTGTAACACATCTATATATATATATATATTAAAAAATAAAGAAATATGCTAATTAACTAGGACGCTATAACGGGTCAACTGGACAGGAGTAGGTTGCGTGCGCAGCCTTGGGGGTGAGGCCTGCACTGGGGGAGGCCCTGATCAACAGGGGCCGGCATGATTTCCAGTTGTGCGCTGGGCTCCTAGTGTGTTGATAAAGAAGAATTTTTGTATAAATAAGTATGCGGGTGAAGGAATGAACACACGGACTGCCCGAGGGGAAACTCGAACAGTATTCTGTGCCACTCGGCTAACTCAAATTAAAGTTAAATCTCCCTCCAATTCCGATAAGACTCCACCGAGGACAGAAAGCAATGAAGAGATATGCAGGGACTCTTTAGACAGGGAAGATTTCATTTGTAATTAACTGAATCCAGTGTACTTACATGCGCTTGGGCAGCAAGAAGCTGAGTGCAGTACTTGCCTGACTCAGTGAAGTATCATTTCATTGTCATCAAATTAAAACCGAAGCACAGGTCTGTATAGGAAACATAGTCAATAATATTGTAACAACGATCGTGGCCCCAGGCTGGTACTAGACTTATGAGGGGGATCACTTTGTAAGTTACATAAATGTTTAGCCACCATGTAGTACACACGACACTAACAATATCGAATGTCTACTGTAAATGGGAAATAAAATAAAAAATAAAGTGCAGGTCTGTAAAATATAGAAGTTTATTAACAGTTAGAAAAAGAGTTCTTTTATATCAGTAACTGATCTCAATTTTTACAGACTATTCTTCTTAAAATTAGGCTATTTCTATCCCCTTTCCCATAGAAGATTGGCAATATTGTCGGAAACTGTGAGGATTATGAGATTTTATTTTGCTTGCAAGCTCACATGTGAGTCTGCCATAGTAACACATCCATCAACACATTTTTACAATCTCAAATCTCCCACCTTCTACTGGATATTTTCCACTTGGATATGTTTAACTAGATCAAACTAAATGTAATTCAAACCAGACTACTTCTTCCAACTCCTTCTGACTTACCTGTTTCTCCTTGCAATACCATAATTCTCATAGTTATTTAGGCATCAAACACTGAGAGTGCATTAGATGTTTTCCTTGACTTTGCCTGCCTTATCGGATCAGTGGATTCTCCCTGAGAAATATGTCCCTCCCAGGATCCATGGGAGTGATTCCATTTCAGTAAGTCTATCGTACATTTCCCCCCATTTTTGCTTTCACTATCATTTTTCTTGTTTGGCTGTCTGTGTTTCCCAGGATGAAGTGATTTCTCTAATACACTTAATACCTTTATTTTATTTTTCATCCTCACCAGCTCCTATAATCTACCATAAAATCTCCACATGATGCATCTGGATAGAACTTCCTTTCTATTATTTAAATACCTGCACCGCTTCTCACTTGTAGACATAGCTCAGTTGACTTCTCTATCTGTTGGGAAACAATTCTCCATGGTGTCTCTGCACATTTTGAATCAGCTGCTGATCTGCACTATCTTTGCAAGAAAGTTTACATAGAGAACTGCCTTGTAAGACAGAGATAATGTTTCTCTTCAGGGCAAAGGGAAGATTTGTTTGCTAACCAGTAAAATAAACATAATGTCTCCTTTCAAGGAAAAGGTTGAGAAGATTTCTTAGTAGCCTCTATTAAAGAATTAAGGTTCCTTATTAAGCTCATCGTTACTCAGTCGTGACATAGATCTACTATATATGCTGCATCCACCCCCATGGGACTTGAAAAGCAAGGGGAATTGATATGAAGATATATCTTCATGTATAACTTTGGAAAAATTTTATGGTGCTAATTGGTATTAAATAAGATATAAGTAAAACATGCTGTGCTGTGAATAGCAGTGTTCTTTGTCTCTGGCACAGGACTCTTTTGTGTCCAACCAAACTCTATGAAACCCTGGAAGACTAACTTACTGGTTTGCAAATAGGATAAAATCCCAGATCTTTCATAATTCTTGACATTATCCACAATGATTAGCACTTACATCATTAAGAACATAGGATTATGTTTGTAATTCTATAAGTATATTTACTTCTTCTATGAATTTTAAATTACTCCTAAGTAAGAAATGTAAGTTATACATCAATCATCCCGTGAACAACATAGAAATTTAAATGATCTTATTGTTGTACTTGTTTTCCCTCACTGGAGTGTAACATTTGGAAAAACAAGGACTTGTGTTATTTATCTATTCAAGCATAGTGCTGAAAAAGTGCCTGAGAAATAGTACATGATTTAAATATGTTTAATGAATTGAATGATTGGAGACTCCAAGTTACAGAACTTGTCTATAAAAAAAATGTTCTAGATTAATTTTAAAAACATATGTAAGGTCACCAGTATCAAATATTTTGAAGGAGACTTGGTTTAAGGGATAACATGTCGTGTATAATATACACAATGACTTCACTTTCTGGGAATGATTGACTAAGAATGCTATTAGCCAAAGACACTTCAGGAAAGGGAAAAAAAAGTAGTCATTTCAGCCAAGACAAATATTGTTATTGTGTGATATTGGACAATATACATATTATCTTTGTGCCTCTGTTACTTCAGTATAACACTTGAATAATTTTATGATGCTAATTGGTATTAAATAAGATACAAGTAAAACTGGTTTATTATCTTTCTGGTGCATAGGCAGTACTAAAACCATATTCCATAGTGCTATTATTGAAGTTATATGTTTAAGGTAGAAGAGTAAGAATACAGAAGATGACTGACCTTCTAAGAGCTATGACATTAGCTCTAAATTTATTTTGTTTTTTAATTTGTACAAATGAAAGAAAAAAGCTTCAATATTTATTTTATATATATATATATATATATAGTATATATATATATATATATATATTTTTTTTTTTTTTTTTTTTAACTAGAGGCCCGGTGCACAAAATTTGTGGTAGGGTGGAGGTTCCCTCGGCACAGCTTGCACCCTCTCCAATTCGGGATTCCTTGGGGGATGTTTGACTGCCGGTTTAGGCCCCATCCCACAGGCAGTCGGACATTCCTCTTGCAATCTGGGACTGCTGGATCCTAACTGCTAGCCTGTCTGCCTGATCACCCCAAATTGCCTCTGCCTTGCCCCCACCACCTTGACTTCATCTGGAAGAACGTCTGGAATGATGTCCGGAAGATCATTCGGCTATTCGGTCTAATTAGCATATTATGCTTTTATTATTATAGATTACATTGACATTCAATATTACATTAGTTTCAGTTGTACAGCATAAGGGTTAGACATTTATATAATTTTCAAATTGATCCACCCAATATATTTAGTACCCACTTGGTATCATACATAGTTATTACAATATTATTTTTTCTGAAAATTTTTAAATTATAATTTATTTTTGGTATTATGTAGTATTGGTTTCAGGGGTACAGCATAGTGATTAGATAATCATATACTTTACAAAGTGTTCCTCTTGATATTTCTAGTACACACTTGGCATCATACATAATTATCATGATATTATTAACTATCTTCTCTATGCTGTACTTTATATTCCTGTGTCTATTTATAATTCTTAAATCCTTTACCTCCTTCACCCCATTCTCCAAACACCCTCCCCTCTGGAATCCACTGATCTACTCTCTGTGTCTATGAATCTGATTCATTTTTTTTGTTGTTCACTTATTTTGTCCTTCAGAGTCCACATTGTATCTGTCTTTCTCTGTCTGATTTCTTTCATTTATCACAATGCCATCTAGGTCCATTCATGTTTTCACTAAGGTTAATATTTAATTCTTTTTTTATGTCCAAGTAATATTCCATTGTATATAAGTACCACCTCTTCTTTATAATCATCTATCTACGGACACTTAGGTTGCTTCCATGTATTGGCTGTTGTAAATATTGTTGCAATAAATATAAGAAGGCATATATTTTTAATTAGTTTTAGGATTTCTTCACATAAATACCCAGAATTGTTATTTCTGGGTCACAAGGTAGATCTATTTTTAATTTTTTGAGAATCTTCATACTGTTTTCCATAGTGGCTGCACCAATTTGCAATCCCAGCAACAGTGCACAATGTTTCATTTTTCTCCCCATCCTTACCAACACTTGTTTGTTGATTTATTGATGATAGCCATTCTGTAAGGTGTAAGGTGATATCTCATTGTGGCTGAATTTGCATTTCTATGATGATTAATGACCATCATCATCTTTTCATATATTAATTGACAACCATAGTAAACAAAACAGTATAATATTAGCATGAAAACAGATATAGAGAACAATGTAACAGAATAGAAGGCCCAGAAATAAAGCCATGCCTATATGGCCAAATAATTTATGACAAAAGAGGCAGGAATATACAGTAGGGTATTGGAAAAACTTGCAGATATATGCAAACTAATGAAACTAGACCACTTTCTTATATAATATACAAGAATAAACTCAAAATGAATTAAAGACTTAAATGTAAGACCTGAAACCATAAAAATCTTAGAAGAAAATAAAAGCAGTAAACTCTTTGACATTGCTCTTAGTATTATTTTTTGGGGGGATGCATATCCCTGGGAAAGGGAAACAAATGGAAACAAAAACAAATAGGAATACATCAAACTAAAAAGGTTTTGCACAGCAAAGGAAACCATCAACAAAACAAAAGACAACCTACTGAATGGAACAAGCCATTGGCCAATGATACATTTGATGAGGGGTTAATATCCAAAATACATAAAGAACTCATACAGCCCTAACCGGTTTGGCTCAGTGAATAGAACATCAGCCTGCGGACTGAAGGGTCCCAGGTTTGATTCTGGTCAAAGACATGTACCTTGTTTGCGTGCACATCCCCAGTAGGGGGTGTGCAGGAGGCAGCTGGTAGATGTTTCTGTCTCAAAGATGTTTCAAACTCTCTATCCCTCTCCCATCCTCTCTGTAAAAAAAAAATCAATAAAATGTATTTTTAAAAAAAGAACTCATACAACTTAATATCATAAAAAGAAAAAACCCAATTAAAATGGCCAGAAGATTTGAATATACATTTCTCCAAAAAGGACATACAGATAGCTAATAAACAATTTTGAAAAACTTTATTAGCTGCTCTTAGTTTATAGTTATTTATTTATATTTTTATTCACTCTCCACCTATTCTTAATTCATACATTTGGTAAATCTAAACTTAAACGAGTGTCCATTAAATTTCCAACAAATAAGATTCAAGAAAACAAGAAGAATAATTCAGAATTTGGAACTCACTTCCTAATAATGTTTGCAAACTATTTAGCATTTTCTATGGGAGAGATTTTTTAAAATCAGTGGAATGTGCCAATATTATAAGGTAACGCCATTTTTAATTAAAAAATGTGAAAATGGAGACGCAGAAAGGTAAAATAGCTAGCCCAAGGAAGCCAGCTAATCGCAGGCAGAGCTGGATATCCAACCTTGTTCTATCTAACACCATGGCCCATCCTCGGCTTCTCATTGACACGTGTTCCATCATATTTTTGATAGGCAGAGTGTGATTAGAAAGCTTTCATGAATGTAGCCTCAAGGAGGCAACAGAGCCATCTCTGCAGAAACTCAAACATAATTGGCTATTCCTCGCTAGAGCTGATTGCCTGGAGCAGCTATTAGTGCTGCTGTTTTGGACATCGTTGGTGAGCTGTGCAATCACATTGTAAGTTATTGCTGTGCAGGGAGCCTTAACTGCTGAGGTTTCTTTGTAGGTGGTTATGCTTGTATTCTATGGCCACACACTGGAGTAAATCTCCTTTCCCATGGCTCCTTTCTCATTTACACAAATGATGCCCAGCATTATTTTTTTGTGATAGATCACTTTCAGACAATGGTAATGGAACGGTGGGAAGATTTTGTGACTAGCTGCATTTTTGCTTTTTCAGGATCTTCATTTTTCAAAAAAAAAAAATAACATTTACTTATTTTCATGCTGCCCTACTTACATTTCTTTTAAAAATGATTTTTAAAAATCCATACTCACCAATTCCGTAAGAGCTTTGATTTTCATTACGTAAGTCAAACAATTAGAAGTTAGCAATGTTTTGGTTCAGATGTAAGAGTACAATAGAAGACAAAAAGTGTTGAAGAAGTTAGAACTTCTTTTTTTTTTTCAAAAGACAGTCCACTAATGCAGGTTAAGAACATGTTCCCATGCAATGCAGTAACACAACAGGCAGGCAAGGAGTCTATTTTTGGACCACTTTGCTTCCGTTCTGCTAGGAAGGATGCTCAGACTCTGCTGGTACCCAAGACTGCCCTGTGGGGAGTGCTGAAAGAGAGTTGCACAGCCTGAAGCCCTTTGGTAAATGTAAGAGGCAGATTCCCCAGTTCCCAGAGAGAACTATTTGGAAAATAAATTATTTATCTTTGATAATTCAAGATTCCATTTGCCCCTGGTGCCCTTTTGGAGGTGAGAGGCAGAATAAGCTGAAGCAGTTAACTTGTAAGAAGAAGCTGTGCACAGTGATGCCAGGAGGTTTAAACTACAGAGGTTTCGGGGTAAGAGATGAGTAATTCATTCTCACCTACATATGTAAGAGGAGAAACCAAAAAGGCATGGGTATTAAATCTTAAATGGTGATGCTTAGATGAAATAACTCCATTGTATTGCCAAAAGGGAGAGAATGCAAATATAGAGAAAGATCTCACATTCATTTTTTTTCATGGATCAGATTTTCATTGATCTCCAATTCCTAGTGTACCCTGGGTCTATGAATTGTAAAATATGTTGATTGTGTTTCTGAAATCGATTTTTACTTAGCAATATGAACTTGCAGACATGCATAAGTGAAAGCATGTCAGACCAGCACAATAACAGGAATAGCTTCCACCTTCAGATTCTTTCCTAGCTGCTACTTTTGCCTTTGAGTGAAACAGAAAGAATGAAAGAAAAGTGGTGCAGAAAGATAGGTAGACAGGGCAGCAAATGAAGTGCCGCAGAGTGTATTATCCGAAGAGAAAGAGTGGAATAGTCAAATCTTTGCCCCACCCGTATCTTTGGAGTTGAAACAGTCTTTCATTTGAACTGTGTAAAGAAAAAAAGGCATACATTCTTTCACATACTCCCCTAATTTATTCCTATATCTTAACAATATCCCTTCAATAACAGTAGCAATGATTCTATTACTGGGGTATGTTTAGAAAAAAAAGAAAGGCTATAAAAGGGGTACTTGTCTACTTTTGTTAAAACATGGAAGCAAAATCATTAGCACTTTAGAATGTCTTTACTGACTTTCTCCTATTTTCTCCCTTTCTTTTCTTCCTTTCTCCTATTGTCACCCCATCTTGCTTAACTATCAACACACCAACAGTTTCAAATAAGAAAAGCAATTGTTCATAGATTTTTTTTATGGTGCTGGTAGCCCAGTTATCTGAAATGAAAGACCTCTGAAGGAAAGTTATTAATTAATAACAAGATAATTCAAGTAAATTGAAAATAAATTGGCTTTGCTAACCATAACCAGTATGACAGTAAGAAATTTACATTTCTGAGCTACAGTTTTCCCATCTGTAGGGTAGAGATGATAATTTCTAGCTTTAATAGTTTTTAGCAGGTTTAACCAGGACACCTTTATAGTGTTGGTGAAAGTTTAGCCAGAAAATGCCTGTGAAAACATCAGTAACATTTGAAAATTCATTCAGTCCTTACTTTGAGGCAGACCCTATGCTACACAGTATCTTCAACTATGTCTCTTTTTTTCACAACTATTCTAAGTTATAAAAGTTGATATTAGTTTTGTTATTGTAGATGAAGAAGCCAATATCCGAAGAGATTTCAGACTTGCCTAAGGTCATTAAAAATGGAAAGTCTAACCTTAGGGTATATTAGAAAATCAGATGCTATACTATTCCATGAGACATCATTAAGCATCTCCCTGAGTCTGCTGTTTATCATGCAGTCTAAAGAGTAGTTACTGATGTTAGATCATTTAATCCACTCCAAGTTCTTTTTTACAAACATAAAAATAAATTCAGAGAACTAATATAATTAGATTACCTAAAGCAGGGGCTAGTATGGCATATGTTCTCTTCTGAGTATGGAGCAGAATGTGAATCAGTGTTGATTTAGTCACCAGCAATCCATTTTTTGGCTGGATTTCATAGTGCCTTGAGGGCAACAACATGGTATCTCATAAACATATATTATCAGTTCTTGTTATGAAAAAATTGCCTGAGATTTCTATAAATAAGTTTCTTTAGTCCATCCTTTGATGAATAGTAAAATTTAGATCACAGCACACACAGAGACACATCTATATATTTGTTTTTGAAAGACTTTATCTTCATCATTCATTGAACAAATATTTTTAAACACCGTTTTGGTCGCTCACTAAAATAGGTAGACTAGTGGGGTACAAAGACAGCAGATCCTTACACACTTACGCGACTTACACCTGTATGTGGGAGACAAACCATGTAGTGTTGAATAGATTATTAAATACAACAATTACAGATTGTGAAAAATTCAGTGAAGGACATTCATACACAGGTTGATGTAACTGAGTAATGGTTTTAGGTAGGATGATCTGGAGGATGTGGTTCTTTCTAGAGGTGTTATGTAAGATATCTGAGTGATGCCTAGGAGCTAGGTAGGTGAGAAACTAGACATGTCTAAAGACAGAGGAGATAAAAAGTGCAGAACTTCTGAAAAAGGAAAGATTACATGCTCTGTGAGTAAAGAGAGGGAGACCAATGTACCTGGTCCAGGATAAACAATTTGGAGGGTGATTTGAGATCATATTGGAGAAATTTACAGAACTATTTTCCTGCAGGAATATCAGACCACGATATGGAAATGATGTTAATGCTCAGAAAATCCTACTTCACCAGGAATCCTAGTTAATTTAAATATGTAAGCCAATGGGATGTATATGTTATAGGTTCACCCATTTTCATTATTCCCAACAAGTCAGCAAATAAAATGTAGCTTTTGTCGTGTACATACCCAGTTCTGTCTTGCATGTTACCCTCCATCTTGCTAGATAGTGAAGGTACAGAATTGGTGACGGGAGAGTAGAAGGTTAATCTCTTTCAAACTCAATGTTCTCTGCGTGTGTTGTTTTGACAAATAAGTGTGACAATGAATAATTTCTCCCCATTTTTTCTTCTTCCATAAAAACAGAATTTGAGGAGAAACATTGACACCAAGTTTAGGAGCAAGATTTTATAGCTTTGTTGCAATTCAAACTTCCCAGTAAGGTGTGCATAAACTGATGTGTGGAACTTTCTGCATCACTTTATTTTTTTAATATATTTTTATTGCTTTCAGAAAGGAAGGGAGAGGGAAAGAGAGATAGAAACATCATGATGAGAGAGAATCATTGATCGGCTGCTTCCTGCATGCTCCACACTGGGGATGGAGTCCGAAACCCGGGCATGTACCCTGACTGGGAATTGAACCATGACCTCCTGGTTCAGATGTTGATACTCAACCACTGAGCCATGCTGGCTGGACTGTATCACTTTCTTTAATAAAAAATGGTTTTTACCTCAAAGTCTTCGTTTCCCCTTTCTTTTAACTAGAAACCATAATGATTTGAGAACTTGTTTCATTATGTTCTTCCTTTTTTTCTTCTTTTAATCTTCATTGTTAAAAGTATTACATAGGTCCTTTTTTTTCTCCCATTAACCTCTTCCAGCCTGCTCCCCCCCACCCCAGGCCCTCACCACCCCGTTGACTGTGTCCACAGGTTATGGATATATGCATCCAATATTTCAAATATGTTGGTGAAGAAAATGCCTAGTGCTTAGGGAACTGAGGAACCACAAGATAGAGGAATCAGGTTCCTCAATAACCCTAAACTAAATATCCATCACTAATTGAGACCATCACTCTGTAGTGTTATCTGCATAAGGACGATGAATGCTATGTAGAGGTACCTATCAGATTTCATGTCCGGGGAAAGATGAAGTTCCAGGTCTGTAAGCATGTGGAGGAGGAGTTCCACTTCTGTCATCAAAGGTGAGAGCGGCTATATATTGTGTTCTGGGTCTTTCCTCAAGGAGATGCCTCCCATCTACCTAACCACCGACTGCTCTGCCTCAGTTCATGATTGTCAATGTAGAAGGAGAATTCTTAGTTAGAGCACAATGAGTTTGTTGGCTCTGTCCACCCTTAGATCCTCATGGTACTGCCCACTTTCTGAATTACACCTCCATTCTCTAACTGGTCTCTCACTTAAGCTGCTCAAGCTCCAGGTAAGCCTGTGGGCCCTTGCCCAAGCCAGCCCCCAAGGCACTAACTGCTATGAGCACCTTCTGTGTCTGCTGCAAAACTGTGATTTCTTGACATGAACTGTACAATGTGGTAGCAAAAGCAGGTTTGTGAGCATAGTGGGGGCTTCTTCCATGCCTGATCACTCCATGCCTATTTTAGAAAGGACCTGAACATAACAGACTTTTTCAATAACACTGAGAGGACAATGGGATGTATCTTAAATTTCTTTCACCTCTACTTTTTATTCTCTCCTTAGTCTTGTTGTGTGTTTGCATGAGCCAGAATACCTCTATGTGACTACTTCATCCCCTCATCACTTCATTGCCTCCCACACATGTGAGCAGGACTTCCCTTCTATTATTACCTCCTTCTTCATGGAGTAGTTTTTGTCCTTGATCCCTTGCAGTAGCTAATATTTGAATGGCTTTAGAAGGATCTAATTTGTCTGCTGTAGGAAAGAAAAATATCAGTATAATATTCATTATATTATCCCCATTATATATGCTTATCTACAGCCATTATAATTTGCATAATGTTAATTGCCTCTCCAACATTTACCAGAAAACCCTAACAAGAAAACAGATAGGTGGAGACAGTTTTAAAATCAACTTTTAAGATTGCCATCTGCAGTCTTTATTATTTTTTCTATTTGTTTGTTGGTGTGTTTTTTGTTTTGTGTTTTGTTTTTTTTGTTAATCCTCACCTGAGGATATTTTTCCATTGATTTTAGGGAGAGTGGAAGAGAGAGGGAAAGATACCGAGAAATATTAATGTGAGAGAAGCACATTGATTGGTTTCCTCCTGCACAAGCCCGGACGAGGGCCTGGGTCAGGGAGGAGCCTGCAACCAAAGTTTATGCCCTTGACTGGAATTCAACCTGGTACCCTTCAGTCTGCAGGCCAGCTCTCTATCCACTGAGCCAAATCGGTTAGGGCTGCAGTCTTTATTCTTATCTTTTGTCAGAGCTAATGTCAAACTTCACTTACTAACCTGAACGATAAGTATGCATTCTATGGTATAATATTTAGATGATAGGTAAAAGCTTGCAGGCTTAAAAATCCTCATTTCTATACAAGGTGATTATTCAGTTTAGAGATTCCTAATTACAGAATCTTGACATTCAAGCTTTGAATATTTTGTATTTCACAAATTGGAGTACTCACACAAAGTTTCTTGTTTCTTCTGTATCTTTGGGATATTTTTAAGCAGTGATTAAGAGTATTTTTATAAGTGAACAAATTTAACCTCTGAAAAACTGTTTAGTGACTTTACTTCCTCTTCTTCAAACTCTCAGAGGAAAATGGAACTGCTGCATGCAAAACACAAGATGAGCTTTCAAAAGAACATTTGGTGCATCAAAAATTCATCATAGGTGCCAGGATAAATTTGGTACTACACAACTTCCCCGGACTAGTGAAGTTTTAAAGACATTTATTATACATTGTCTACAACACATTCCAAAACAAGTTTTAAAAAATATTGAAATAATCATTTATTTTCTTAAGAAAAACCATTGTTTTCTTCCTTATCTGAAATTGACTAAATAAGTAGAGAAGAAGAGACAGAGGCAGATGAGGCTCAGGAGAGAGACTTGAAGGTATAGACCTCAGCTTCTTTAAGAAATGAATACTAGCTTATGTGCTCATCAACCTCAGATTCTTTTTCATAAAATAAATTTAGATCAGATTATTATATTGTATTATCTAAGGTATAAAAAGCAAATATATGAGCACCATATTTTGCTAACAATCTACTATATTAAAGTGCCTTTATTAAAAATATTTATTATAAAAATTTTAATGACAGTTATCTTTTTAAATATCTCTTATCCTCAAGGAAGATAACAATATTTCAGGAGAATTAGAAGAAATTATGACATAATTGTTAGAATATGTCTCATAATTCTAAGACATTATAATCACATAAAACTTTAAAACATTTAATAAAAAGATATAGGTAAATGCATATATAGTATTATGCACCTTTTGCTTATACTGCTCTATAAATCATGCACAACATGAAGCAGTGTGAAGTGGTGCATTCCTTTTTCATAAATCATGGAGTGTGATATATTATTTATGCATAATATGAGGCTACTTTCAAAATATTTGACCTTTAAACTATATACTTTCACTTAAAAAGTAATTTAGGCCTTGTCCAGTGTGGATCAGTTGGTTGAGCATTGTCCCATGCACCAAGAGGTTGCTAGTTCTATTCCTGGTCAGGGTACATGCCCAAATTTCAGGCTCAATCCCCAATAGGGGGCCAGCTAGAGGCAGCCAATTGATGTTTCTCTCTCTCATCAATGTTTCTCTCCCTCTTCCTTCCTCTCTGTCTAAACTCAACAAAAACATATTTTTTAAAAAGTCATTTAATTCAATGACTATATAAACTTTATCATTTACATTATATTAGTTCTTTGTACAACACATTCTACAAACTGTAGAGAGGATGAAGATAAATAAATGGTGGTCTTTGCTATCAAATAATTTAAGCTCCGCCAAAGAAGCACTAAAATATTTTCAGAAAATATGCACAAAGTAATTGACATCAAGTAGAGCATATTAGAGATGATGGATATTGAAATGGGTTGTGAAGGGTGGACAGCCTTTTTACTAAGAGATAAAAGTTTGATAGCAGCATTCTCAGAGAGATTGTTTTTAGAGGAGGCATGGAAGCCATAAAATGAAGGACATACATATACCATTGTTTATAGAAAATGTTGTGTTATATTGTAAGCTACTTGGAAAATTACTTGGTAAAAGTGGCTAAGTGTAGAAATAAAAAATATATTTCTGAGGACCATCCATTACTATTTCTCATTCAGGGGCAGTTCTATTTTTAAAGTTAATACACTGGAACACTTTAAGTGTCTGAAATTAAAGCATGTGCCTAATTTGATAAACAACAGGGAATTGTTGACTTTTATAAATGTATTTCTAAATCCAAAGATATTTTGAGCTCTTTGAAAGAAATTTGAGGGTACTTGGGATGGTCCATGTCATCTGTTCAGATGCAGTATGAAGTGGTCCCTTCCTTTTTCATCAATAATAAGCCAGTCAGAGAAGGATAAATACCACATGATCTCACTCATTTGTGGAATATAATGATCAACATACACTGATGAACAAGGACTGATCCAGAGACAGAGATGCATTGATTGGACTGTCAGGCCTTGGAGGGAAAGTAGAGGAGGGTGAGAGTAAGGGGGAGAGATCAACCAAAGGACTTATATGCAAGCATATAGGCCTAACCAATGGACACGGACAACGGGGGGTGAGGGCATGAGCGGGGGGTAGGGGACAATGTGGGGATAAGGACACATATGTAATATCTTAATCAATAAAAAAATATATTTAAAAAACTATTCAAAATCATCCCATTGCTGTCCATTTATGCTTTTTTGAAAGCAGCCCACATTTCCCCCCATTTTAATCTAGAGGCCAAGGTGTTAGAATCAAATGAGTGAACAGAAGCAAACTTGAAATTGAGGTCAAAATTTGAGAAATACAAAATAAACTGAAAATTTAAAGTGAGAAAAAAAAAGTGAGAACCACTTCTAGAATGCAAAACACCAGAAAAGAGCCCTCAGTGGATACAGTGTTGGCCTGCGGACTCAAGGGTCCCAGGTTCGATTCCAGTCAAGGGCATGTACCTTGGTTGCAGGCACATCCCTGGTGAGGAGTGTGCAGGAGGCAGCTGATCGATGTTTCTCTCTCATCGGTGTTTCTAACTCTCTATCCCTCTCCCTTCCTCTCTGTAAAAATCAATAAAATATATTTAACAAAAAAACAGAAAAGAAAGGAGACCAAAATAAGAAAGCACCATAGGACTTTCTTATTTTGTCCTTCCTCTTTCCTGTCCTGATGTTTTTGCCAAACAGGAAGACTTTGGTAAAATTTATTAGATGTGTTCTCCCAATACACACCTAGGCCAGATAATTAATAGAAAATTGTATCTCAATGGAAAATCTGAGACAGTTACAGAAATGGAAGGCTCAGGCAAGTTAGAGAACCAAATTCCCTAGCCCTAACGTGAGGTGTAGGACAAACAGGACATCCTTACTAAAAATGAAGTTGGGGTATGATATAGGGCAAATCAAGGTGATAGACTATGTCAGTCCTATTTAGTACTCTAACACAGAGAAGCAAAGGAGCCATGGAACTCAGGGATCATCTGTGCTCCTCAGAGTGCTGCTTGGAAGAAAGAATGTTTTTAGGGAAACACATGCATATTACAACTGCTAAGACTTTAAACTCCAATGGGTAGATGAGCCATGTAATTTTTCATTCAAGCTGGTGCACTCTGGAATGAAAAGGAGTTCAACACATAATAAAGAGGCATTTCTTGACAACCAACATGCTCAGACAGGCAATTAGAGATATAGAGGGACTCTCAAAACAGCTTCAGCACAAGCCTCCTTGATTCCGGCTGCTGAACCTACTTCCTGATGTTTGGATATTTGACTTACAAATGGAACTTATCAAATCTAGATACTGGGATCTTAGGGGGAAAACACAAAGGACATGAAGTTGGAACTGAATTATCTTGAAATATTCAAAGTTCCCTTAAGAACACTGAAACCACAGGTAGGGAAGTGGAAAGAGGACCCAGCATGTCTAGAAGTTTCTATGTGAACCCTCCAGATCTGGAACCACTCATGCCCTGCCACCCTTGCTGGCCACTGGGGAGTCACTCTTAGGGATGCTCTCCCACAGTCCCCAACCAAGTGGCTTTACGGAATCCCTCACGTCAATAATAAATATTATTATTTTAATATTCATGATTCATAAGTTACAACCATCCTCCTCCTCCACTTCCTCCCTCCACATTTGAAACAGTCAATCATATTTAAACAAATTAGACATAGAGAAACCAATAAAGCCCATTTTTATATTGAGCTTTTTTTTCCATGTATTTATGCTCTTTGTCAATTTTCAGAAGAATATTTCTTAAAGTAAAATTTTGCAATGTCTATTTCCTCATAACTAATTATCCCAGAGATGTGTTTTCTTTTCTGTCAATTTTTGTATAACAAGGGAACTCGATAAATATAATTAACCAAGAATGAACAACTAAATATTTATCAAATCACTGAAATTTGCCAACTTTTAGGAGAATTGGCCTATTTTTTAGTCATCCTATAGTTTCTAATTAATTGAACTACTGAAAAATTCAAGTAAGCTGTTAGACTAGCTCAAAGCCACGAATAATGAGTTTTTATTTATTTACTTTTGTATTGTATCTATGTGATCTCTGAAGTAATTTTTAACCACTTATACTTAGATGACTTTTTTTTAATCAGTGACAATCTGGTACTCAGAGCTTGATAAAATTTGAGATCTTCTCTTATTTTACACCATTTTTTTAAAAAAAGATACACAATCACTATTATATCACTTACAAACACTGAAATCAAAACCGGAGAAAATATAGCCTTGTTTCTTGTCAATGCTTACATACTACTTTCAGAAACAGGCTACTTTCAGATAGTGGGAAAAACCTGTATATGATTTATATCAATTAACAATAGAAATTATTAGAAAAAAAGAGGAATAATAACAAGCACTTACCTATCTTATTATATGCTATGCACTATTTTAAGATATATATGCACATTAACTCATTAATCTTTAGAGTAACCACAGGAAGTGGGTGCTATAGTTATCCTCACTTACAGGTGAGGGGATTGAGACACAGGGGCAGTTAATAAGGAGCAGAGTTGAGATTTGCCCTCAGGCAATCTATCTGTATAAGGAGTAACGGAGTAAGGAAGACAGGAAAACACGGTAAAATCGCTACAAATTTGTCAGAGCCAATATCAGACACACTAATATAAGAATGGGCAAAGGCTGTTGAAAATTAAGGTTTCTTTGCAATGTGCATTTAAAGTATATTCTTGTCCCCATGTTATAATTATCCACAAGGCATAATTATCATAGTTTAACTCTGTAATCACGCAACCTGTTCTCTTTAGTCAGTTTCCTAAAACACGCTCTACCCCTTTCACATTTGCCTGTTCAATACCATCTTATTTTTGTGTCTACTGTGTATGCATACTGTGTGTGTGTGTGTGAGAGAGAGAGAGAGAGAGAGAGAGAGAGAAAGAAGAGAGAGGGAAATAGGAAAGGATGGTGGGGAGGGAGGGTGATAGGGAGGAGTGCTGGACAGGGAGGGCATTTCAGCTCTCAGATGTGATTCCCTTTGGAAAGTTTGAAAAATGATGATATAATGCAATCATTTTTCTTTGATTGGAGGTCTGGGGCATTTGGGGAATTTCAGGTTTAGACTGATACCAAGAAGGCTACTACTGTTATCACACTGAACAGATGCTGCTAGCTCTTAAGCTCCAGATAGTTCTGCAGATGTCCTAACTCTTTTGTGAGTTTGCTCAGAAAAGCAAAAGGTAGGGTCAGGCTCCAACAAAGCTGCCCATGCAGCCGGTGGCTTTCTATCCTACCAGGCGACATGTTTCCTCCAGATGAAAGTTTGTGTCATGAACCAGTTCTGAAAGAGTTCTTAATTGTTTCTTTCTAAACTTTGTTTATGCCAACTTTTAATTCGTTTTGCTGAAATGAAATTTTATTGAGGCTGTCAGGAGCAGACTGCATGCTGGGAGTTGTATGTAACCAAAAACATCATCCCACACTAAGTAACAGCTGGAGAGAAACCGGGGACCTCCCACATCTCCCCCACTGAGAGCCAGACAATGGGTGAGTTATTTCACAGAGTAACAGCAACAGCTGCCAAGGAGGTGGTTTTTTTAAAAACGAAACTTTGAAACTTTCAGAATTTAAATGAACAGGCTTTGGGGAGCACATTGGGGGTGAAAAACATACTGAATAATATTCTTTTGCCACATGAAACCTAGTATAACTGGATATTTGATTGGTCGTCATTCATGTTATTATAGTATAATTAGTTTGGAAATATTTCCATTGAGATGAATATTACTTTAATATGTTAGCCTAATATCAGTTTTTAACAGTACAAATTAACAATTGGCAATTATCTTAGAAGTCAAATTGCATAATCAACGCATGTCTCCCAAATGATCTTTTTGTCTTTTCCAAGTAATGTATCATAAACAAAAAATTTACACACACATTTGAGATTAAATCTGATTCACAAGAGAAAAGGCCTAGATTTTTTATTTGAAGCACTTAATATTTCCAAATTAAAATGATCACTTTTATTTAGAATAGTATATGTTTGCAGCAAGAATATAGAATACAGTACATAATGTGTAGTAAGCTTTTATTTTTAATATTTAACTACTACAGTGTCAAATAAGTTGTCAAATTGTTGGTGTTACTCTACTTCAGGTATTAACAGGCAGGGAGTGATTAGTATAATTAGTGAAATTACTATCATATACTATGTGACACAAATAAAAAACTCATAATCTAAAGCAAACTTGCCAATCAGAATTTTTTTAATGATAACTCCAATAACTTTTTTCATGTCTTATAGGGTTTTCTCATGTCTCCCATTTAGTATACATATTTCAGGGAAGTGAATTAAAGCAATATTATTTAAACGTGCCCAGAAATTATATTTGCCTGGTTACTCTTAACTATGGAGTAAGTACATTTTTTAGGAGCCTAGCCAAGTTTAAAATCTGATTCTGTTTCTTTATCTAGCTAGTAATGAGCAATCTCACCACTAAAATGGAGAACATAATATGTGGACAACACAAAATATATATGCGATTTTGCATGGATTATTTTTTATAGAATAAACAAAATAGGAATAATGTCATTTTACTTTTTTCTACCTCATGTCTATAGTGAATTCTGGCTATAAATCTTTAGAGGGGTTCAAGCCAGGTGCTAACCATTCATTTGTGTAAAATCTGAATTTAAAAGGAAAGATGATTTTCATATTATCTTTTAACAGATCTTTCTGTTTTCTTATTTAGTTGTACTTTGGAGAGTCTGTTCACTTTTAAAGGTATACTTAACAGTGTTTTCAGATCATGTTTTATTGTATAAATTGCTGTTCTGTTGAAATAAGTGATTCAGAAAAATGAAGGCTGTAGATGCTTTGTAAGTTATATGATCTTTCCCTTTTGCCCACACAGACAAAAAGGACTCCTGGGAGCGAGCTTTGAGATAAGAGAATATAACTTAATAGATGAAAGTGTAAGGGCATTTGAAGTGGACGTTCTGTCTTTGATATCACCAGCAGGAGCCTAGAGTGGTTGAGTTTTCATTGAGCAGGTTTTGAAAAGCAAGAATAAGGTATAACTTTTGCTGTATTTTTAAGTTGGTTGCTTCATGAGCAACCCATAGATGTAAAAACTTGAAACTAGTGTAAAATAACTCAAGAAATGAACCCTTTTAAACTACTTGAGTTATCTTGACTTTAAAAGGTAATTATTTTTACAAAAATGCATTGTGAGTTATCTACTATTCCTGAACTTGTTAGAGAGCAGCAACACAAAAATGACAGGTCCTAAGTCAAAATTTTACTATTCAAATCACCAGGAGCTCAGATTCAATATTTTGCAAACATTTTTTCTTTTTTAAAAAAATATATTTTTATTTATTTTAGAGACAAAGGAAGAAAGAGAGAGAGAGAGAGACATCAATGATGAGAGAGAATCATTGATCGGCTGCCTCCTGCATGCCCCACACTGGGGATCAAGGCTGCAACCCAGGCATGTGCCCTAACTAGGAATTGAACCATGACCTCCTGGTGACCTTCTGCTTCATAAATCAACACTCAACCACTGAGCCATGCCAACCAAGCTGAAAACATTTTCTAACTCAGTGGTTCTCAACCTTGGCTGCACATTAGAATCACCTGGGAATCTTCTTAAAATCCTGATTTCTGGGCCTCATCCTCCAGAAATTCTGTTTCTTCGTTATGGGGTGGGGCCACAACATTAGTAACAAAGAAACAGAATTTCCAGAGGATGAGGCCCAGAAATCAGGATTTTAAAAAGATTCCCAGGTGATTCTAATGTGCAGCCAAGGTTGAGAACCACTGTTCTAACTGCCGAGCCTTTGAAAACATTGTTCCCAGTGCAGCTCACAGTTAGCTCCAAGGAGGTCAGCTGCTCAAAAGTAGCCAGCTTTTCCTATCCCCAGTTAAAGTGTTTGATTAGGACCCTGAAGACACTTGTTGGTTTGGGTTTTGTAGGCCCTTAGAATATGCACTTTGCCCTTGAGAAATTACACAGATGACCCTGGAAGCAAAACTAAAATATAGTCACATAGCAATAAAGGGCTTTCAGTCTCCAGTTCATGTACCTCCAGATTTCCTGCTCCACAGATCCTACCGCCTGGTCCAATTCCTCCCTTGCTCTGTATACACATATTTCAAAACTGAAACTAAACTTGTCTTCATCCTCCAAATATTTACCTATTTCTCTCTTTCTTTCTCCCATATTTTAATAAAGTATAATCATCCACCAGGTGTTCAAACTTGTCACCTAGGATTCATTCTTGATCCCACCAACTCTGTGAACAAGTCTTCAAAAATCTCCCACCAATCCATATACTTCCTTCCATTTCTATGCCACTCCACAAGCCCAGGACCTTATCATTTTCAGCGTGTATTTAACACTACCTACCTAGCCAGAATCCACTGGAACCCCATCCCAGACATACAGCCTTTTCCAATTCCATTAATTCAACCTTCATAATGGTGCTATATGGATATTTTAAGTATAAATGGAAATTGTTCATATACCTGTTTAAACTATATGAAGCCAGGAACCATATCTAAATGTGTAGGTAGTAACTATAACAACGTTTTGCACATAGTAAGCATTCTCTAAATATATTTTTTTCATGAATGAACAACCTTAATGTTTTGGTATTATACCTCCCACACATATTTAATTCCATTAGCCAGAGTTAGCTTTTCTGTAATAATCCATTGTACATTCTCTTGGTCTTACTCATTTCCTTCTATGAAAGAACAATGGACATTCAGACAATTTGGCCACAAATAATTACTTGAAAGGGGAAAATGTTATGATTATAAGCAGAACATTATTTTTGAAAGTGTGTGTGTGTGATAATCTTTTAAGTGTATTTATTTATGTTTTTCTCTATTTAATAATCCCAAATATGGATCATATTTTTAGAGATTAGGAATTGTTTAATAGTCATTTCTTTTTCTCAGAGAGGATTACTCTTGCTTCTCATAATATAATGGAACTCTAAGGACAAGTGAGAATTAAGAATATACTTTTCTGTAAGGAGAATTCATTATGACACCACCTGCTAGCACCATCATAAGATTACCATTCTTTCTCTAATGGGTATCACTTTTCAGACACTTTTCCTAGGTGTTAAAAAAATTAAGCTTTCAGAATTTCCAAAGAAAAATTTTAAGTGCTAAGAGAAAATCCAAAAAGCATGCGTGCACACTTAGAAAAACTAATGTTCTATCAAATTTATGCTGCCAAGTCTTAGACTGTAAAATACCTTCTTAGTACATTTATTTTCAGTTTCTTCCATTAGCTTAGCATAATTCAAGTTTTAAAATAAAATAACAAACAATTTCCATGTCTCCTATTTAGAATTAATGATGCAATGATGTTTTAAGATGAAAAAAGACACTGTCAAATTGTGGCTCTGGTTAACAGAGGAATTTTTCAATTTTATTGATGAAAATGAAAAGGGGCTATCAAGGTGACCTATTGACAGTTGTTTGAGTACCATCTTCAATACATAGGATTCAGGTTCCTCCTCAGATATAACCTCATCAGAAACTCCCTATTCAGCCACCAGTCTAAAATAGTCACAGTTTAAAGTTACAAGACCAACTAGTAAATACAGACTTAAAAAATAGTTCACAGGCATTATAAATAGAGTCCTTTGCTTGATTGACTCATCCAGACTCTTTTCTGCACCTTTATAAATATGTAGAAATAACTCTTTTACTGTGATATCAGGCTTTATTTTGATGGATCTAACGAATTAAACTCATGCTATAAAAAAAATCCAATAATGTGCATAATGAATTCTTCTCATTCTCTGTGCACCTGTTCTCTCTCATTATATCTGAAAATTTGGGATTACTCCAAAGTGCTCTGTAATGACTTTTTTTGTAAGCAAGACAAATAGAAGAAATTCTTCAAGGACGGAGTGAATTGGTATTTTAAACTCTGCTAAATAATTAGCAAGGAGGGAAGTGATAACAACAGATAGACCATGAGACATGCATTATTTTGAAGTAGGAAGATTTTGGGATAAAGATTTATGCTTCCGGTAATGAAAGGTACAAAAATAAATGCAGTCTCATTTCTTTGAGTTTCAGCTCATATTTCCAATTAATGGAATTTTTCTATATTCATTTTGGGAAAATATTTAAGCAACATAATTTTTACATCTTTGAAGATATCGATAAGGGTAATTATCTCATATGCTTGTATTAATTATGCATCTATATATAAATACATAGATTCACTTCACTATGTAGATTTGCTCTACTTGCAAGTTAAATTAAGTTT
This sequence comes from Myotis yumanensis, assembly GCF_028538775.1. Lineage (NCBI taxonomy): Eukaryota > Metazoa > Chordata > Mammalia > Chiroptera > Vespertilionidae > Myotis > Myotis yumanensis. The sequence continues at coordinate 220,847,823 of NW_027223752.1, read as the reverse complement.
CTCTTGTACTAAGCACTATCCTTGTCTACATTTCAATTATTTTCAAGGCTGATATAGGTTAATCATAGCTAATTTATTCTTCAGAAAATCCTATATAAAAGGCTAATATGCAAATCAACTGTACTGCAGAATGACTGGTCACTATGACATGCACTGACCATTAGGAGACAGATGCCCAATGCAGGAGCTTCCCTCTGGTGGTCAGTGTACTCCCACAGGGGGAGTGCCACTAAGCTAAAAGCCAGGCTCATGGCTGGCGAGCGTACTGGTGGTGGCATGGCGCTAAGAATGTCCAACTGCTGGCTCAGGCTCACTCCCCATGGGCCTACACCATCAGTCAGACATCCCCCGAGGGCTCTGGACTGCTAGAAGGCACAGGCCAGGTTGAGGGATCCCCCCAAGTGCACAAATTTCGTGCACCAGGCCTCTAGTTAAATCATAAAAGGAGACTAAGGCAAGATTGAGTAAACTCTAACTAAAGCCTTCTACTTAAAAAAAAGAGTACAAGCTGAACTTTAAATAGTTATCTTGACTATTTCTATTAGCTTTTGAAATATGTAGATCAGTCCTTTAACATGTTGCTCTTTTTGATGGGTCAAATATCTAGCTGACATTATTTAAATTATTCCATATTAAAAAATATACAATTTCTGTACTTCATATTTCTGTAAGGAATTCTGGGCTAATTAAGGTAGAGAAAGAGTACATATAGAATTTAATTGTTACTAATTCAATCTTCCTCAGAAGACTATAAAATAAAAATTAAGCCAAAAGTTTAGCAGACAGACTTCAACTAGGAAATAGGAGGAGTACAAAAAGATACATTTGGGAGTAAAGGAGTTTCTTCCCAGTTCTTCCTTTCTTTCTTTCTTTTTCTTTCTTTCTTTCTTTCTTTCTTTCTTTCTTTCTTTCTTTCTTTCTTCCTTCCTTCCTTCCTTCCTTCCCTCCCTCCCTCCTTTCTTCCCTTCCTTCCTTCCTTCCTTCCTTCCTTTCTTTTCCCCAAGAGCATTATAGACCTATTTTGGAATGATGCCATTCAAAATAATATCATTGTCAGTTTGTTAATTAATGAACCAAATTGCAGGAAATTAATTGCATTATTAATATTCAGCAGGTCTGATCCACCAATGAAAGTGGTTCCAGTTTATAAGGGCCTACAGTAATGGTTACATAAAGAGTTTCAGAATATATTTGGCTTAATTTAAGCTTCATTTTCTCCTATTATGTTCTCTTCTATTTACTTATTATGGTGCCACTATTATTATACTAATATTATACTATTAATCATAAACTCTAAGGGAGTTGACTTTCAGCAGAGCTAATATATGTTTTAATAAGGGCTAATAAAATAATAATAGCTAATATTTATTGAGCATTTACTTTATATTAGACACTGTATCAAGCATGTTAAATGTAATATTTCTTCAACTACTTAATCAAAAGTGTTTAAAAGGAATAGGAAAAACGAAAGCAGAAACAATCATTTTTATGTTAATAGAAGAAAACATAATAGAAGGTTCAATTCATCTAATTCAAAATTTTTCTGAGATTATGCTTTCACTTTTCCTTGCCCTTAGTATTAAGTAACGCACATTTCTCTTCCTCTAACTAAATACTGTGGCTTGAAAATAACTCCTATATTATGGGTGGAAGTGGCGTATCCCTTTCTCCACTGAGTGCTGGGGATGGAGTTCTTATGCTATGTCGAGAAAAATAATTTTTGAGACTCACATGGAGGATGTGTGTGATTTTTATTTGCATGGAATTGCATCCATGGGTTTCCAAAGTCCCATTTCCCCTGATTCAGTCCCAGAAGAAGTGTAGTTGGGACTTCAGTAGAGCTAAAAGCAAGGCCAGTGCCCAGAGTCTCTGTTCCAAGTTGCAGCTGGGTCCCATTCGGAATCAAGCTAATTACAGTCCATTGGACTATTATGTGCGGGGTTCACATGGCCATGGACCATGTGGTGGAATGCAGGGAAGCCAAGGGAGTGCATCCCCTGTAACAGTACCAAGAATATCCAAGAGAGCAAACACTTTGTTCAGGGGATTAAATATTTCAAATCTCCCAGTGCTGGTCAGTGACCTGCTCCCAGGTATCACTGACAGAAGCACTGTCACTAGTCCCCCAAACTGTACTTGGCATGTCACTGTCTCCCCACCAGCCCAGGCATGCCCTTCCCCCAGAGATCTGCAGGGAGTGGGGAATGGACCAGTGGCTCCCTGAGGAGTGTAAAGCTGCAGCTTCCTGGCAAAGCTTCCTAAATGACATGCCTATAATATTTGGCCTTTTCTTTCCTCCTTTCCTATTATTAATAACTAGAGGCCCAATGCATGAAGACTCGTGCAAGAATGAGCCTTCCTTCCCCTGGTTGCCAGCACCGCCTTTGCTCCAGCCAGAGCCGCATTTCTGCCTTCCCATGCTGCCTAGAGGCCCTGAGAGGCTGGGGTGGTGCGGAATACCTGCGTCCTCACCATGGCTATGACGCAAGCATCCTGCCCCACTCTGGCCACTTGGCACCTGCGTATGCATATTAACCTGCCACCTTTGTTGGGTTAATTTGCATACTCACTCCTGATTGGCTGGTGGGCATTGTGAAGGTATAGTCAATTTGCATCTTTCTCTTTTATTACTATAGACTAGGTTAATTACATTACTACCCTACATTTTAATGGATAGAAAAAATAGTACCCCCGAATATTTAAATAGCTCTCTTTGAAAATTCACTCCTTTTGTTTGTTTGTTTGTTTGTTAATAAGGAACAACCAGAATTGTCATTGGTGTATTTTTTTATTTTTTTAGTATATTTTTATTGATTTAAGAGAGGGAGGAAGAGGGCGAGAGAGATAGAAACATCAATGCTGAGAGAGAATCATTGATTGGTTGCCTTCTGCTCGCCCCACATGGGGATCGAGCCTGCAACCCAGACATGTGTCCTGACTGGGAATGAAATGGAACCATAACCTCCCCATTCATAGGTCGATGCTCAACCACTCCCTTTGTTTAATGGAGGCTATTCAGTTTCAAAAGTGATACGAATCTTAGGAAGAAAATAACCTAAAAAATAAGCTGTTGAATTCACACTCAACAAGTGTAATCTGAGTTTATTTCAATTGTTTTAAAGAAGAAAAAAAACTGCCTATGATATTTCCAAATGTATACATGGATTTGAAGATTTCATTCGGATGCTGTTTTCAGTTGGTCATGCTATTTAGTGAGCGTTGAAAAATGTGTGAGGGTGGAGGGAAACAGAACGTGCTCCCTGCAGGTGAACTAAGAGTGTGGGCTTGTGTCCAAAAGAACTGTGATCAAATTAAGGCTTTGCAACTTATACACTCTGGAAACGTAAGCAAATTAATTACTCAGAGCTTTTGAAACCAAAATGTAGGGTTTGGGACGGGGTTCGTTGTCATGCAAAACCGAAGCATGGATTTGCTGACAAAAACGGTTAGAAGAAGCAAAGTTCATTGAGAGAAGGCAGTCCTGGGAAAAGTATAGCTGGGGTTCCACGTGAATAAAAGATAGGCCAGTGCCCAGATCTTCCGTTCCATGTTGCAGCTGGATGTAGTGCAGCATCCCAGCTAATTAAAGTCCATTAGTCCATGTGTAGACTCCCACATGGCCGTAAGCCATGTAGGTAAAAGGGAGCATGTCTCCTACCATAGGAGAGCCCAGTGCTCCAGGGAGAGAGAGATAGGGAGCCAGGCAGTGTGTGCTTTTTGTTTCGAGGGTAGATACGGCCTTGGGATTGGTTATTTGCAAGTTGCTTGTCTGAGCAACATGCATACATTTTAAAGGTTACGCCTCCAGCACGTGACTTTCTTTCCCTACCCAGTTAGGTTGTTTTAGTAATTCAGCCTAGCTGGGTTCCTTGGTTCTACTCCCTCCTCCCCCGTGGTCCTGTCCCTGTCTAACTAGCTTACTTCTGTCTCCTCATTTTGGGAGCTTCAGGGTCTACAATTGATATCTTCAAAATAGTTTCAGTAGACATGAGCTCAAAAACCTGATTGGTGTGGATTCAAGAAAAAAGACGGGATGGGAGGATTGAAAGCAGTAAGGACAGACAACTGTTTTAGGGAATTTTTCAATAATGGGAAGTTAAGAAATGGGGCAGCGTTTGGAAGGGTTATGGGACAGTGTAAGTGAGTTATTTAAGTAACATCCTTAGAATCTTATTTTATTTTTTTATATCTTATTGATTTTTTATAGAGAGGAATGGAGAGGATAGAGAGTTAGAAACATCGATGAGAGAGAAACATTGATCAGCTGCCTCCTGCACACTCCCTACTGGGGATGTGCCCGCAGCCAAGGTACATGCCCTTGACCAGAATCAAACCCGGGACCCTTCAGTCCACAGGTTGATGCTCCATCCACTGAGCCAAACTGGTCAGGGCAACATCCTTAGAATCTTAATGATTCCATAAACCTAGCACAAAGTTAATAAAATCAGGAATAAAATACAAAGATATTAAACAGGATTTGCATTGACTGAACAGTCATTGATATAGGTTCATGAATTACATTTTCCTAGTACTAATAAGCAGCGTATGATCATTTTACTTTCTAGTTTATCCCTAATTTGTATTGTCTGTAAAATGATCATAAATTTTTTGTCTCTTAGCATCTTTTAAAAGTTATTATTATGTTGGACAACCAAATCAATCTTTCATCACACATTAGAGTAACTAAATATAATACAAGATAGAAAATGTTTCTTGGAAATAATTACTCTGTGAGGATCAGGGTCTTTACTGATTCAGTGGTCTGTTCTGGAACTCAATGGTATACACATTTTATAAATTAATTTGAAAACAAAATTTTAAGTTTTCGTGTGCTTTGGACCTCAAACGTCCCTTATAGGTGTAAAAAGTGTGGCTATTAAACACGGACATGCTCAGAATCTACTACTTGAATTCAGCCTCCACTGGAACCCAAGTGACATTCATTCCAGTTTATGTGACAGCCAAAGGGTCCCTCCTAAAGGGACAAAGGTATTTTGTGTATTTATTTTGGTAATCTGGTTGTTAGTGTTTTTGGTTAGTTGGTTGATTTCACTTCCTCTGCAAAATGAGAGGAAATTGATTGAGTTGGTTATTTTCCTATTGATGTTTCTTTTTATTTATTATAAACATAGTATATTCCCACAGTGTGTGCAGGATGTCATGGAAAACACACACAGACACACACACACACCAATTCTGTAACATGGTAAAAATCAATGCTTATTACTACAGGAATTGATGTCTTTTTAAAAAAATATATTTTATTGATTTTTTTTTTTTTTTACAGAGAGGAAGGGAGAGGGATAGAGAGTGAGAAACATCGATGAGAGAGACACATCGATCAGCTGCTTCCTGCACACCCCCTACTGGAGATGTGCCCACAACCAAGGTACATGCCCTTGACAGAAATCGAACCTGGGACCTTTCAGTACGCAGGCCGAAGCTCTACCCACTGAGCCAAATCAGTTAGGGCAGTGATGGTGAACCTTTGAGCTCATGTCAGCATTTTGAAAAACCCTAACTTAACTCTGGTGCCGTGTCACATATAGAAATTTTTTTGATATTTGTAACCATAGTAAAACAAAGACATATTTTTTATATTTATTTTATATATTTAAATGTTATTTAACAAAGAAAAATCAACCAAAAAATGAGTTCACGTGTCACCTCTGACACGCGTGTCATAGGTTCACCATCTCTAGGTTAGGGCATGATTTCTTAAAATATCCTTATTCCTATCTAAACAATAAAAATTCCTATTTTACTTAGCTATTTCTGTGTTCCCACTACTGGACATTTTAATCATTAACAAAAGAGAGGTAAGCTCAATTTCACATCCCAAACCTATGCCTCCTCTGATTTAATATGCAAGACAGTCAAGCTAACAGATCACAGAAGCTAATGTTTGTGGTGCCTTCATGAAAGTCAAACAATATTTGATTTGATGTCACTGACAATATCTTCCTGCATATTAATCAATTTTTATTTCCACTTTTTCCAGAGATAAAATAATTCCACTTTCTTTTTTTCTTAATAGGTTTGGGGAAGATAATATTTTTCCAGTTTACTGACAAGCTTGATTTTCCTTCTCTGAGGTATTTCATGGAACTAGAGTATCTCTTGGTGGAACCGGGTGAAGTCAGAGCACCCTGTAAGGAATGTGCTCTTCCTTGGCATGCCACGGCCTCAGACATATCTGCATAGTCTCTCCTCTTGCTTAGCCACATGGGATCTGCTCACTCTTTGTTAATGTCCTCATTTGCAGAGATTTTCTTTCCATAACCTTGTCCCCACTCATAAATCATTGGCTCCGGGTACTCATCTCTTGGTTCTTAGTTATAATTTCCCTGGGGATGCTATTCACCAGCCTATGGACAAAAGCCCACCCTGGCACCATTCAGCAACCTGTCACAGCTTCTCGGATCTCAATTCAGGCGAGATGTCTTGGTTTTTCTTACTCCAACAGAACAGTTTATAAATTAGTAAAAATCATTTTAAAACTTAATCTTTTTTATTTTGCTCTTCATATATGAAATTTGAAGTATATCACAAGATGGGAAAATTACTTAATATCTTCAAACATATTTGTGTTTTTAAAATTTATCTTTATTGTTGAAAGTATTACAGATGTTCCCCTTTTTATTCCTATCACCCCTTCTACCCTGCCCTCCCCCCACCCAGACCTTCATCACATGAATGTCTGTGTCTATGGGTTATGCATATATGCATATAAGGTCTTTGGTTAATCTATCACCACCCACCCTCCACCCCCTACCCCTGCCTTCCCTCTGAGATATTTTTACATTACAGTTTTTGTGTGCATGTCTAAAATGGCATACAAAAACATTACCTAAATTTCTATATCTTTTCTCTATTTTTCCATGTGTTTTGGAATACTATACTTCTCTTCAATCAACTCATGGGAGTTTCCTAAGACTACATTCCTCTTACCTGCATTTTTGACCTGCTAATAAACACAAGAAGAAAAGAAAAAAGCATTCCGTCCATATGCTGGAAATGCATGTGCATAGAGTTTATGATTCCATGTTGAATAATTGCAGTCAGAAGTCTTGCAGGGATCAGGGGATAGCAGTGTAGCTTAGATACTCATCAAGCAATACCACTTCAGTTAGGAAATTGGCTCTGAATCAATGGTTTATTTCTTAAATCAGATTAAGGTAGTGTACACCATGTAACTCCACACATATTTTTTTATTTTTTAATTTAGCCTTTTGACCTGCAATGCTGAATTCATCCTTTCTTTCTCAAATTTACTTCTACTTGTGAGAGAAAATGTCATGTCAAGAATATAGCATGATATTTACATATTTTAAAGAATACATTGAATGGATCCTGTGGGTTCAAAAATAATTCCTGGTTAGTATATCAAATTGATAATATTTTATGCAATGTATATACATTTAATGTAGAAAAGCTTACGTGATGTTAATTTCTCAAATATAGCAGCTGTACCTAGGATATTGCATATTAATTCTACATTGGTACTCATCCTGGATCAGACTCATTGTGAATTAAGAGATGGGTCCTCTTTATATAACTGTGTTGTTGATTCAGGTACAAAAGTCCAAGATCCATTTTAAGCAATAAGGAAAGAGTACCCGAATTCATGAAATGTGTACAGCCAATGCCAATATTGAAGTTAAATATATACCAAGTTATTTTCATAGTGTCTTATGACTGTCATTCACACATACACGTGCATAGATATATATCTATATATCATGAAATGAGATAATTACATAGCAATCTCATAGGAAATGGTGGTGAATATAATAATTGTTAGCTTAGAGTAGTAAATGCTATAAACTAATTACTCATTATATGGCTAAATTCTTGAATTGCTTTGTTTTTAAGCTTGCATGATTGGAGTTACACCAATCATCCTAGTCCTAAAGTGTAATTATTTAGTGAGCATATTTCAGCATACACAGTATTCATACCAACTGTGAATTCATGACTATGTTTAAGATTTCCTGAAAGACATTCCAAGCATCTCATAATTCGGCTAGTATCCCTTTACAAATTTTGCTTTGCAAACTGAACACACAATAGATGTTTTAAGTTAAGCAGCATATCAATATTTTAAGATAAAACTCCTTTGTATTCCCACATAGCTTGCCTAAGTTGTTGCCCATAGTTGTGACAATTTTATTTCATATGTGTATACAATTGTAAAATGCAACATCTAAGTTAGATGTCAAGATACCTCTTTTCATAGTTTTCTGATGATTTAATATGTTTTATTTCTCCATGCAACATGAGCTCCCACTCCTTCATGCCTTTGTGTACGGTACTTTCTCTGCTTAAAATGCTCCTTTTAACTTTACTGAATTTTTCTCATCCTTCAATTTCAGTCCAATGGTTCTCTTTTCCAGAAAAAAATGGGTACTTATTTTTGCATTCTATAGCTCAGTCTCTGTAAAACACATATTAAACTTTTATCATTTTATTTTACAATGAATTTTGTTGTCCCAGTTATAAAGATTAGACATAGAAGCTCATAGGAATTGGTTTTAATGCCTCCAAGGGCAAACAGGTGGTTATACTGGGAATTGATACTAGGACATCTGGCCACAAAGTGACTGCATACTGTCCTACACACATGTTTAATTTAATTTTTATATGGTCATATTCCCACTAAACTCTAAGTTTCTGGAGTGTCAGAACTGCTCATTTTTCTCATCATGCCTGTCTACTAGTTGATGTTCCAAAAATGTTAATTCATAAAAGAAATAAATGGATACATTAATGACTTACATTTTATTGCATTCCACATCAGTGCATATTATTTTTAAACAACTTTTCTATTGAAAAGTTGTCACTTACGTGAAATTAAAATTGACTTCCTTTTTGTGCTCCACTTCCTGTCTAGGTAAATCCCTCACTGACCCTTAGTATACATGTAATTCATTTCCTTTCCATGTTTAAAAGCAGCTCTTATTACAAAGTAAAGCTTCCCATTTCCTTTTGTTGCTATTCACCTGCAAGAACTTCATTGTACTGTCCTTGCCATTCTCCTTTATTAAAATTGGATTCAATTCAACATAATCCCAAAACTATTTCATGATCTCTAGTTAGTTTACTTTATCTGTCTAATTGTGAAGAGAAGATCCCCATGAAATAGCACAGAGTTGATTTGACTAGAAAAAAAGCAGTGATATCTCACTTATGCTAGAGGCTCTCTCTTCATTATGGCTTCCTAATATCATATTTTTTTCCTCTCTGTTTTATTTTTCTTTGTCTTCTCTTTCCTCTTTCTCATTTTTCTCCTTTTTAAAGCCTGTGCTCATTGTTGATTCCTTTGAGGCTTATACACATGTAGGTGAGCACATACCCTCTCTTGCACTGACAGTCTAAATTTATAACGTGATACAAATGCAGAATGTATTCTGGATTTTTAAAATATTTTATGAAAATATTGTTGCAGAGAGTTGCATTAAGATTAGCCCTGATGGATACCGCACATTGTCACATTGTGTCATCTCAGCTTCTGTCATCATCTCTCTAGCAAAGTAGAAGAAAGTGATGCAGTGAACAGCGTTCTCATTTATCAGAGGTTCCGCCTGAGAGATTGACCTATGCATATTTCTAAAGCTGTTTTTGTATAATTGTCTTCTCCCCAGCACTTTATCCTGCAAATCCCAAGTACTTGATCCTCCCTGAATCCTCGTCTCTTTCTTCTCTCTTCACCAAGATCATTTTTCTTTGCTTTGCTTTGCTTTTCATGCCCTGAAACTTGCATCTATCCAATAAGTCATTAGAATTCTAATGCTCACCTCATTTATGTAAGTTTCATCTATTTATTCCAAGTGTCTAGTTGTGAGATATCTACAGTGAGATACCTTCATTTAATGCATCACGCTATTATATGGATGCAAGCCGATGGTTTATATTTACTGCTCAAAAATAACATTTATTTTCTTGAAAATTAAAAAAAAATCTATATTGACCATATACTAAGATGCATTTACACGGTTCGTTTGTGACACTGAAAAGACATCATAGAAAGTTTCCCTTTTTGAGCCCCAGTTTTTTACCTCAGAGAGGTTGCAATTTATAATGAAGGTAAAACACACATTTACCTAAAAGTACAGCATAGATATAATTTGATACTTAAAACTCCTAACTGAATAGCAATATGCATCATCATATTATTGTAATTAATAGAAAAGTTCAAGCAAGAAATAGGATGATTCTGAGTCCATGTAAAAATATAACTTCTGAGATATAGAGATGTAAAGGAGGTGTTTAATTGATAAATATTTTTCTGTAGTACATATGGAAAACACAAGCATGAAGGACAGAAAAGTTTGAATCAAGTGAAAAGCATCAGCAGAAAATCAGCTGGTAGGACAGAAAGCTGGATCATCTCTGTCACTCAGTATAGTTTGAAGCGTGAATTTAGCATATACATATAATTCATCTATATATATAAAAGCCTAATATGCAAAGTGTCCCCACGGGATTTTGACGGGTTTACTGGGAATACTATTGTTCACTATGATGTGCGCTGACCACCAGGGGGCGGTGCGGAATGAAGGAAGGCCCTGGCAGGCAGCTGGCAGCCAGGGAAGGAAGGTCTCGGTTGGCAACCGGAGGCCCCAATCGGCCCTTATTGCTGGCCAGGCCTAGGGACCCTACCCAGGCACAAATTTCGTGTAAGGTTTAATGCGATAAAAACCTTAATCAGCACCCTCAATGAGTTTAAATGTATAAGAGGGGGATATTGCCAAACTAAGTGTACTGAGATAAAACTGAGGGTCTTTAAGACTTTAATTAAATTTCATTTTAAATCCTAGATCTAGAAATCATGTTTCTCAACACCCCTCACAGACCTAGCCTTCCCCCTGATAATCAGCAGCCCCCAAGGCAGCAGAATAGGTCACGAGGCCTGGACCTCTGGCAGGCTAGAGATAACATCTTGACCTAAGTTATGTTTTAGTTCCTAAGCCCTAAGGTGGAATGACCCCCTAGATATTTTCCCAGACAGAAGGACACTGGAGCAGACCTCAAAGCTGTTTTCAAGATCTGAAGAAATGATTCATCACCCTACCTCACCTCCAACCAATCAGCTCCCAGCACAGATGGAGGTGTCTTGTAATTTTCCCCTATTTAATCTGTAACCTACAGCAGTTTAGGCTTTTGAGCATTAGCTTTCTGTTCTCCCGGTTGGTGTCATTCATAATAAAATAGCCAATATTTCTTCACTGCAATTCTCAGTGTCTAGTGTGTGTCTCTGCCAGCTCCGGGTGGGGGAACTCCTTCTGTTCTACAACAGAGATATGGAGTCATACTGACTTGGAGCAGCGACATTGTGGGTGCGTGTGAAAAAAAAATCCACTTCTAACTAGAGAATTGAAGATGAATATTATTTAGCATGATAATGGTTGAGAGAGGGGAAGGATACTATTCCTGACAGAGTAGATATGGAAGCTCAAGAGTAAGAAACTAAAAAGCACAACACTCAGAGTCGTTTTATTGCTTTTGCTGTGAAGAGGAAAATGTAGACGTGGCCCAAAGGAACTTGCAGGTGTGGCCCCTAAGTACCTCTCAATTTTCATCTTGTGCCACACTGCCACTGCTTGTATAACATCTACACTAGCCTTTTTTCACGTTCATGAATGTGTCTTGTGCTCCCTTCCTGCTGTTCCCTCTGTCCAGAGTGCTCTTTTCCTCTATATTCAATGCATCCTTTGAATTTCTAATTTGTCCTTTATATTTCAATTAAAATGTCACTTTCTCAACCGACTATTCCCTTATTCATTAATTAGGTGATACTCTTTGTTAGATAATCTCATGACAGGTAACGTTCTTTTTAACTTATGATATGATATAGTCTTTGTTTATTTGATTCATATTTTTTTTTTTTTTTTGCTCAGGGGCCTAAGATGCCTGGAGCACAAACAGAAATCGTGAATTTTGTTCATATTTGAATCCCTAGCTTTTGGCAAATTGGTGTTTTAAAAACACACACTGAATGAATAAAATAGCCTCAGTAGACTTGGAATTGAATTTCCATAGTACAAACGCTAAAATTCATTAATTTCTGTGCTCAGATTAAAAGTCAGCCACTTAAAAATAGTAGCAATCTCTCCCTGGAGGTTCTGCCCTTGTTCATTCCTATGCACTTTCTCTTGCATATTTGATTTCCATCAAATAGTTTTTGACTCACTGAACCCTTGATCCCACAAAATATTTTGATTCAGTGACGCCTGAAGGATTTCTGAAAAAACAAAACAGAAATTATAATTTTTGTTTCAAGCAAAGTAAAGCAAACTGGAGTGGACAAGCCTGTTAAGACCTAAGATCATAATGAATAATCAGTCAATAACAGATCTGCAGTCAATCTTCCTCCCTCCTCTTCACCACACTGCATAGTCCCTTGTGGATCCGTGATGCCTGTCTGGATTGGCTTACAGACCCCAGGCCTGGGCATGAGGTTCCACAACTTATGCTGTGTAGTCAGTCAAGTGACTTCCTCACAGAACTGGCATTTGTGTAGAGTTAGAGAGACTCAGTGCTGGGACAATGCTGTTGAATGAGACCATAGCTAGATTATATATATTTTTTATTTTGCAATTGCAGAAGTCTTATAACTGTTATTACTGTCTTATCAGATTTTAAAAGTGGTCAGATTTTTCAGGTAAATATGGCATATATCCCACTTTTTGCTGCAATTTTTAATACATAGTGTGATAAAAGAAACACACACACACACACACACACACACACATTGTATTGTGCCAACCTAGCATCCTAAGAAGGGGCACATTCATCAATTCTCTTATGCCCATCATAAAACATAGACGATATAAAAGGAAAAAAAAAGGTTCTGAACTTGAGTTCCTATGGGATATGACCCAATTTGAGTTTTCCAACACTATACATTTATACCAGTTAAGTGAGTGGAGAAATAAGGGCAAAAAGGAGAACATTAAAGGAGACCAGTTATTTTAAGCCTATTAAAAAGAACAGGGATATAAATTTGTAATAAACTTTCTAAAACCCCTTAGCAAGGCAACAGAGACTTCCTCTTTGATTTAATAAGAGACATGGTCATCTTGTTCTGCATAGGATCACTTGACTCTAATCACAATACACACACCATTATAAATAAAAAAGAAGCAAACACAGTGTGTGCGGGGCAAGCCATGAACTACTTTTTGACCCTCTTCCAGCCAGTCTAGGAGTGACATGAAACTTAAACAACTGCTGAAAAGGCAGACAGTGAAAAATCTCATTTGAAAAAGAAGGGATGTGCTTTCTGTGGGTGAAGGAGTCAGCTCTGAAAGGAGAAAGAGAACATGAATTTTTAGGAGACATCAAAATCCATCTCACCTCTGCATTTTTTATTTTTGTGATGTGACTTCTGAATCAGCCTTTTTCCTACTTCTGACAGAATGAGATGAGTGATGGTCTCCAAATTCTGCGTATTATCATTAGGACTCACTAATGGGAACTGGTCAGATTGCTCACATGGGTCAATTAACGTTACCTACTGGGTCTAATTAATATTGTAGACAAGAGCACCCAAGGAAACCCAACTCTTACTGGGGTTTTTCAGGGACAATTGAAACATACACACTACACATATGACTATTTTCATGCCTTACATATTTAATTTCAGATATATTATCTTATTCTTCAGTTGTCAAATGACATTGAAAAATTCTGTCTTACTCTCTTCCAAGGATTCAAAATAAAGACAATCTAGTGATTCCAAAACCCAAGTTTATCGTGGCTGTGAGAATCACTGAGCAGATGTACTGAAAAGAAAAAATAATTATACGTTTCCTTATTATGGATGATTAGTATATTAAGGTACATCCCAGTTATAGCATAGATGTTCTCTTCTCATTATTTTTCCTCGGAATTTGCTGTTCTGTTCAGAATGTAAAATAGACAGTGCCCAGTGGCATAATTTAAAAACTTCTTTCTTAAGTTAAGCAGATGAGATTTAATTTTTATGCTCTTCAAATATAAAGACTTACTGAGGATCCTTATTTAGGCAACTTTTACTTTGTTATATTTAAGACCCAGTATGCAGCACTCCAAAATTTTTCATATCCATTGTAGTTCTGAGGATTTCTCCAATGTCCTTAAGAATCAGGTCACTGAAAGAATGCACAAGCCTCCAGGCTGCAACTGATGTCAATTCTGGGTGGAGAATGGGGAATGTTGAAAATAACATTTAATACACTTTAGTCTGGAATTTCCCACATTTTACTGAATGAAGCTTAAGACAAAGGGATTTTTTATTTCACTAAGTTTTTAAATATTTTGGCACTTCACAATAGAAACGCATAAGGTTTAATTCAATATTTTTATGGTCATCATGAAACACAGGGTTTCTGGTATTTTATCTCAGATGCTCATAGGAAATATGTCTTCTGATGATCCATCTTCCTACTTATTTCTGGAAATTCCTGAGAGGCTTCCACATAAGTGCTAACATATAACTCATGTACTTCACCACGTCTTCCATTTCCTTAACGTCTTATTTTGTGTCCCTTTGTGTGGTAGCTCCTGACAAGTTATTTTCTACCTCCACTGTCCTTGGATAACACTATCTCCAATAGGCACTCCTGATGAACACCAGCAATGAAGCATAATCACCTTTTTTTAGGTGGCAAATAACTCAATGTATTTTGTACATTTTGTGTTCTCCTTGCAATGGAAGAAAATGTTTTACAAATTCTTTGTAAGCCTGCTCCTCAATCTGACAAACATACATATGTGACAACGTGTCAGTCCTGGGGTAGACCAAGTGTAAGGTTTAGTTCCAACCACCTGACTAAGAACGAAGTAGTGATAGTGTGGAAAGCAGCCCAAATCTGGCTGCCCAAAGTTCTGTATAATTTCTAACTTTTTTTATTTTTATTTTTTTTATTTTGCCCAAAGTTCTTCTCCAGTCCATGTCTCTTTGAAATCAAGGTTCTCTCCTCTTCTTCCTACTTTTTTCCTAAAGGCCAAGTACTAAATTTTCTACCCCTCCTCCTTCACTATCCTCCAAGAAAATACTAATAAATCCATGACTACATAAGACATAGGAAGCAACACAGCTTATTTGTTACCCCCAATTTATTACTCAAAATCAGATTTCTAATTTAGATCATTTGTATTTCTATTAATTATGAAGAGCTAAAGAAGCGCTGAACAAGCTCAAATGGTTTTGCCTTTGTACGGACACATCTTTTATTTGTATTGATTGACTTTCTATCATGTTCAGGATGTTCTTCTAAATAATCTGAGAGATATATGATGACTCAGGTATGAATCATATATTTGAGTCATGAGTAGCCTGTCAGAAATTATGAAAATGTATGTGCATGCAGTGCAGAGCCTGCAAACCTCTACCTGAAGGCCACATATAGTCTTGAACATTGCTTTTTATAAATAACATTTTATTGGCATATAGGTACACCCATTCCTGTACTCAGGAAAGGGATTAACTAACTTGAGGCAAATAAGGTCCCCAAGGCACAAAATTGAAAGCAACCATCATGTTCTTCATTCAAAGGACCCTGAAAATGAGTGTCTCCTTAAATTGTGTGTTCTAGGAATGTCACACTTAAGTCACACTAATTTACTTATTATCTGTGACTACTCTTATGCTACAATTGTAGAGTTGAATAATTTCCACGAGAACTCTAAAGCCTGAAAATCCTCAACTATATACTATTTGGTCATTCCCATAAATTGTTTTGCCAACCCCTGATTTAGAAGGCTTCTGATGTGTTTCTAAATGAGCCCTACATTTTTGGAGTTCTGGATAAAAGATGGACTATCGCAGCCCTGCAGAAATAGGAAATAGGAAGTAGGATGATGAAACTGAAGGGTCCCAGGTTCGATTCTGGCCAAGGGCACATGCCTGGTGTGTGGGCTCAATCCCTAGTATGGGGCATGCAGGAGGCATCCGATAAATGATTCTCTCTCATCATTGATATTTCTATCTCTCTATCCTTCTCCCTTCATCTCTAAAATCAATAAAAATATATTTTAAAAAAGATAGACTATCATTGCTGATGTTTCTATTTACAAATTTTGAGCAGTTAAGAGGATATCTAATTGAATAAAAACTGACCATGAAGATGCACCCAGTAACATAAGCTTAGTTAACGAAGGGGAAAAAGACTCCAACTGGAGTATAGTGACTGATACTCCAATCTTCTCCCAACTGAGTCCCCTTCATCCTTCCTTCCAGTAGCAAAGACTGAAGGCTTAGAGGTCAGATCACCTGGGTACAAATCCTGGCACTGATACTTTGAAAGGATATGACCTGAGGTAACATGCTTTACCATTCTAAGCTTTAGTTTCTCCATTTTTAAAAGGAGCAGGCAGTAAAAGCAATCGTGCTTACCCCAAAGGGTATGAATTTGGAATAAGCAAGGTAATCCATGGAAAGAACATAGTATAGTGTTTGCTACACAGTAAGACAGTGAGTTCTCAATAAATATTAACAGTATTCTTTATTCTGAGGCTCTGAAAAGAAAAAAAAAGACTATAATTTAAAGCTGGAAGAGTAATTTTTACTAAATTTCTATATCCTATATAATAAAAGGCTAATATGCAAATTATCCCCTCGGGAGTTCAACTTCTTGCTATGACATGCGCTGACCACCAGGGGGTAGCGCTGAATGAAGGAAGGCCCTGGCTAGCAGCCAGCAGCCTAGGAAGGAAGGCCCCAATTGGCCCTGATTGCCAGCCAGGCCTAGGGACCCTACCCGTGCATGAATTTCATGCACCAGGCCTTTAGTATATATATAAAAGCCTAAGCTACCTTACGACCAACAGAACAGAACAACTGGTCGACCAGTTGCTATGATGTGCACTGACCACCAGGGGCAGACACTTAATGTAGGAGCTGCCCCCTGTTGGTCAGTGTGCTCCCACAGCCAACCCCCATGGCCAGCCAACCTCCGTGGTCCCTCCCTCTGGCCAGCCAACCTCCCCCGGTCCCTTCCCCCTTCCCTCCCCCAAGCCAGCAGGCCCTAATCAGCCTGGCCCCAATCAGGACTTGGTGAGATGGCCTCGATCAGTCCTGATCGCTGGCCAGGCCTAGGGACCCCACCCATGCACGAATTCATGCACTGGGCCTCTAGTTATAATAAAACAGGGAAATATATGACTGTATTATGACTGCCCTTTGTATATGTGATAAAAAGAAGATGCTCACTGCTGCTTATTTGCCATAAACAGCTGTGCTTTTTGGCACCAGAGTCACTCAGGGCTGAAGACCCCAAAAGGACTTTGGACCATTTCTGGGAGAAAGCTGAGGCTCAGCGGTATTTGGGATGGAGTAACATGCCAACTACAACTGCGTTACCTTAGCTGTCATCAGGCCTCATTTCCATCTATGAGGGCAAGTGACATTCTAGTTACAAACACTGTTACATAAACCTCTAGAACGTGACAATGAAAGGCAGTGTGAGGTTTATGAATATCATGCTACATGAATATAGATAAGAGAAAGATTACTTCCATGTGGGTATTAGTGCATTAGAAAAGACAGAATGATGAGATGTTTTGAAATTGGGTCTCAGAAAGATCCGTAATTTACACATTGGACTGAACCAAATACTGAAAGGGGACCCGCACAAGGTAGCAAATTTCATAGGGGATGTAATTTAGGACATCAAATGGGCACATGTGAGTCTTTTGTATGGTATGAGTAATGTCCAGTGTTTTATGCCTTTAGACCACATAATCAAACAAATGACTTAAAAATGCTCCTATATCATGCCCTGGCTATTTTTTGTTTGCCCTGATTGACATTAAAATGGCATCATCTGCTCAATGGATTGTGGCTTTATCCTCACTGCTTTATGCTGTCCAGTTAATCTCTTAAACCTATTTCATTATTCATATCACTAAAGAGTCCAGCATATGTGCTGCTCTTAAAGTCTAATTACATTTTAATACTTTGGTTGGGGTTTTCCATTTCCCTTTGGTCAAATTAACTAATATTTCTTTGAAGCAGAGGTTTTTAATTAAATTTATAGAGGTGACATTGGTGAATAGGATCTTATAGGTTTCAAGTGTACATTTCTATGCCGTATGATCTGTACATTGCATTGTGGGCCCACCACCCAAAGTCAAATCATCTTCTGTCACCATATATTAGGTCTGCTTTACCCTTTACTGTACCCCACTCCTCTTCCCTCCAGTGACCACCAGACTGTAGTCTGTGTCTATGAGTTTTCATTTTATATTTCACATATGAGTGAAATCTTCCTTTTCTGACCTACATGTTTTGCTTAGCATAATATGCTTAAGATTCACCCAACTGTCACAAATGGCGGTATTTCATTTTTTCTATGGTTTAGTAGTATTCCATTGTATATATGTTCCACATCTTCTTTATCCAATCCTCCATCGAAGGCCATTTTAGTTGTCTCCATGTCTTGGCCACCATGAATAATGCTGCAATGAACATAGATATGTATATATCTTTTCAAATAAGCGTTTATGACTTTTTCAGGTAGATACGCAGAAGAGTATAATTTGAAGTCAGGTAGTGTGGTACTTCCAGTTTGTTATTTTTTCTGAGGCTTGCTTTGGCTCTTCAGGGTCTTTTGTTGTTTCATACAAATATGATTTTTTTTGTTCCATTTCTTTTAAAAAAATGCCATTGGGATTTTGATAGGAATTACATTAAATCTGTATATATTTTTAACATACTTTTATTGATTTTAGAGAGCAAGGGAAAGGGAGAGAGAGATAGAAACATTAATGATGAGATAGAATAATTGATTGGCTGCTTCCTGCACATCCCTTACTGGGGATCAAGCCCACAACCCAGATATGTGCCATTGACCTGAATAGAACCTGGGACCCTTCAGTCCACAGGCCGATGCTCTATAGATGAGTCAAACTGGCTAGGGCTAAATCTGTACATTGAAACCAAGTTTAGAAAGATGTTTCTAGTTTAGTATGCGAAAATAATTTCTAAAGCATGTAATGAATTTAAGTGGTTATTTGAATAAACATGATTTCTGTTACATAAAAAAAGTTAAAAGTTATAAGCACCATTTTATATTCTCTATAAACTTCTCATTTTATTCTTAAAATTATTGAATGGTTCTATGTTCTGTTTGGAGAAAGGCATTGAAATCAATTGAAAACATCTCACATTTGGAATTAGCAAGGTTTTATTACCTCCAAAAGCATATTAGCCAATAATAACACTAACATACAAATTTGAGTGCTTACAGCATGCCAGGTACTGTCCAAAATGTTTTGCACATCTTGAGTTAATCAACAAACAAGTCTTGCTCTTGGTGCCATATAACATCATTCTTAAATGTGTGGTGACTAAATCATGGACATTCCAAGCACCTTTTCCAAAGTCATGAACTCAAAAAGTTATGGAGGTGGCATTGGACTGCATGATGGACACTGGATTCATGGGCGTATTCACTTCTAGTCTTACAATAAAATATATTTAAAATGTTAAGAAAATATTTCTCTGGCCTGCATTTGAAAGGATACCACTGGTTAACTTAAATCATATTATCTTTTTTTTTTTTTATTCTGGAACAACTGGTTGAAAATTGAAACAAAGTAAGAGTCTATTTTGTCCACCAGGGCCAACAGGCTGTAGGAATTTCTGTCCTTTGTTTTATTTCTGCCTACCTCAGCACTTCCAGTCTCCAGGGCATGCTGCTGGTCTTAATCATAAATTGAAAATGAGTAGCAGAATAATTAAAGACCAAACTGTAATTATGAACAAGATCTAAAGGGAGCAAAACCAACATTGACGATGGGCCTTCAGTTTCCTATTACCACATTCAGGATTAGCTATAAACAGCCTTGTTAAACCCAATTAAATAGTTCATTGAAAGGATTTTTCCTATTAGCACAGGCTGAGTGACTTGGCTTTTGAACTAAGTTGCTTGTTATGCACAAGCATTTTCCATCTTTACTTCATCTTCTGAGATTTTTGTTTCCCTTTGTTTTGTCACAGTTCCATTTAAGAGTCTTTCTTAAAGATACTGTTTTATGGTATAAAGTTTTTGATGATATTCTGAGAAGTGTCTTCTGTTCCAAGGATAAGTAGAGGTATTTACAGATATTTTTAAATATGGAGGAGAGCAGTTTCTAACACAATATTTTGTGGTTTGGTTTTGGGTGTAATAAAATGCAGACATATAGGTGATCAAAGAAAAATATAGTCCATAGCCAGATGGAGCTGCTTTGTTTGGAATATCTATTGCTTTATATTAACCACAACACTGGCAACTGTTTTAAGCTCAATGACTATTTGAGAGTAACATAGCACCAAATCTGTACAGTCTCTGTTACACACTTTTTCTTTTTTCTTTTAAGCCATGATAATAAAATTATTTGAACCACCCCTCCCCCCCCCCCCCCCCCCCCACACACACACACACACATGTTTTGGTGGTTATAAAACCAGAAACAGCTCTTTTTCAACATCTGTTAAAACAGACTGAGACATTTTGGCAAATGTGTTATCACATTACTATGAAATAGCATTTGAAATCACTTTGAATGGAAATGAAATTTGGAGTTTCCAGATTCTTATATTCTTCACCTGTATACAGAATCAGTGGGTTCTATGCTGGGTTGTCAGTGAAAAATTATGGCAGATTTTTTTTTCTGATCCTGACACTATTTTCTTTTCTTTTCTTTTTTAAATATATTTTATTGATTTTTTACAGAGAGGAAGGGAGAGGGATAGAGAGTTAGAAACATCGATGAGAGAGAAACATCGATCAGCTGCCTCCTGCACACCTCTGACTGGGGATGTGCCCGCAACCAAGGTACATGCCCTTGACCGGAATAGAACCTGGGACCCTTGAGTCCACAGGCCGAGGCTCTATCCATTGAGCCAAACTGGTTAGGGCAACACTATTTTCTTTATTTCTATTTGTACAACTGACAGATATTATTTTACGTTAACTATTGTTTCATTTGTTGAAAATATTTCTCAATCATGTTTTCAGTGGAATTTATGATATAAACCAAGTTTTTCTTACATAGTTAAATATATTGAACTAGAGGCCTGATGCACAAAAATTCATGCAAGAGTAGGCCTTCCTGCCGAAACCGGTTTGGCTCAGTGGATAGAGCATCGGCCTGAGGACTGAAGGGTCCCGGGTTTGATTCCGGTCAAGGGCATGTACCTTGGTTTCGGGCACATCCCCAGTCGGAGGTGTGAGGGAGGCAGCTGATCGATGTTTCTCTCTCATCGATGTTTCTAACTCTCTATCTCTCTCCCTTCCTCTCTGTAAAAAGTCAATAAAATATATTAAAAAAAAAAAAAAAAAGAGTAGGCCTTCCTTCCCCCAGCTGCTGACACTGGCTTCCCTCTAGCACCTGGGACCCAGGCTGCCTCCCTCCTCCAGCCGCCAGCAGGCACCCGGGACCTGGGCTGGCTTCCCTCCGGCCCCAGGTTCCTCAGGAAGGACATCCGGAATGATGTCCGGAAGATGTCCAGTCTAATTAGCATATTACCCTTTTATTATTATAGATTTGTTATATAGAGCTATTCATTAGGTATTTAAGGCTAAAGTGAAAATTTAAAGGGACCTTTCCATATTTGTATGGGAAATAAATGGAGGGCTTATAACTTCTAGTGAGACAAATTTTAGAATTCCTCCTAACTTTAAATATTCTAACTTAGTAGAGTCCAATTACTGCATTTTTGTGTCATTGATAATCCCAATTATGTACCCCTATGAACATGTTTTTTTTAATTAAAAATACAAAATAAATGATAATTTTCTGAATGTATAAGCTATCATATAGTCAAATGATATTTAAATGAACAAAGCAGAAGATACTAGTATTGGCTGATACAGAAAAAAAGAGCTTTGGTAAGCAATGCATTCTAGTTAGGGAAATATTTACCATAATTTAGTTTATTTCTCCAATAATATGGAAATGCTAACATTTTAAGTTTCCAATCCTATCACTAAAAACAAGTCTTTATAAAATATAATGTAGAAAAATCTCAAACTTTACAAAATGTTCTGAAATGGTCTTGTGGGGTAGGGGCACTGTTACAGTCAGATTTGTTAATCTATGTGGGCATGCTAGATTCCCCATATGCCAACAAGTTCAAACTACTGAATACCCACTCCTCTCAGTTAAAATGCATAATTATTACTATCTAAGCAACTAGAGTAAGTATAGGGGCTGAATATTGTGAACTGATTATTTGTCCATGGCTAATAGATCTTTATCTAAATTCCAGCTAACTCAAGACACAAGTAATAGAAATTCAAGCATAAAGGAAAGGTAAGAGAATAGAATAATCAGAAAAATATTCGTGGTCTTTCTCAGTTTTTTTCTTGAATATCTAAACATTGGGTTTAATGGCTTTTTTTGAATTTTGTAAGATATTTTAATTTAATGGATATGGACATAGCATTACTACATAATACTACAGAGCAATACTATATATAATACTACTGTTATACTATATAAAAATAGACTAAATTATATATTTTACTTCTTGGATCCATAGTGATTATCTTTAAAAAATAATAAATTAAGCCCTGTCCAGTGTAGCTCAGTTGGTTGGGCGTTGTCCCCCATGTACGGAAAGGTTGCTAGTTCGATCCCTGATTGGTTGGGATGTTTTGCTTTCATGTCAATTTTTTTCTCTCCCTCCCTTTTCCTCTCTTTCTACAAATCAATAAAATTTTAAAGAATAAATTATGTTTTACTTATTAGCTCCACATTGATTATCTTTTAAAAATAATAAATTACTACTAAAAACTTGAGCTATTGTTCAAATTTGGATATTATTCTGCACATTTATGGACCTACAAAATCAGTGTCTAAAACTAACTTTTGAATGAATATTTGCTGCAAATTGATTATAAAGCACAAGGTGGGAGTTTTTCAGAGGAAAGATTTATCTCAGTCTTATTTTAAATTACTTGAATTTTTTTCCTTAAAGTTTATATTCAGTTAATATTTTCCAAACTTAGGTCCAGGCCAGAGGTGATTAATTCCAAAACTATGAATTAATTCCACGAAGAACTATTCAATTAAGAAACTATAGGAAACATATATTTTAATTTTTTGTCCATGGGCCACAAAAATTCTATGTAGGTGAATTTCAAAATTCACACTTTGCCTATAGCTACTGTCTAGTGAGAAGTAGTCATTAATAAATGGTTTTAGTTTGAAGATTAATGCTTTTTAATATATACATATAATTTTTATACTCCTATATCAACACTAAGCTATGTATATTGTTATAAAAATAAGTCAGTATGATATAGCTGTACCTTAGCAAATAGACTCAACTACACTTCTACCTGTTACATTCAAATACTTGACTTTAAAAATAATTGCTTTCCCACTTGCCTTAAAAAAAAGACCTGCCTTGATTGTATGCACTCTTCTATTTGATCTGGTAGAGGTGACCCGAGTGCTTTTAAAATGCAAAATAATGAAGTCAATGATCTTTAATATAGAACATATCTTTTTTTTTTTAGGTTGAACTGTATTAGATAAAAAGCTATTCTCAACATTTTCTTTCTTTTTTAAAATGTTTTTATTGATTTCAGAGAGGCAGGGAAAGGGAGAGAAAGATAGAAACATCAATGATGAGAGAGAATCATTGATTTGCTATCTCCTTCATGCCCCTCACAGGGGATGGAGCCCACAAACTGAGCATGTGCCCTGACCAGGAATTGAACTGTGACCTTCCTGGTTCATAGGTCGATGTTCAACCACTGAGCCACACCATCCAGGCCATTTTCTTTCAATTAAAGCAGATTAAAACTCTTAGAAAAGTAAACTTCCATTTCTTCAGTTCTAGTATTTCATTTAGTTTATTGATTAATTTAATGTAAATGTCCCAAATGGTATTGAACTTCCATAAACCAAATGATAGACACATGTTTCCCTTTGCAAATTGTTTTCACCATAAAATGTGAAGCTGAAAGTTTATTCTCAAACCGGCTGAATAATAATGATGGACTTTGGACTCCATCAAAAAGCTACTAGACTTAATACATGAATTTGGCAATGTAGCAGGATACAAAATTAACCCCAAGAAATCTGAGGCATTTCTATACACCAATAGTGAACTTTCAGAAAGGGAGATCAGAAAAACAATCCCATTTACCATCGCACCAAAAAAATTAAGATACCTAGGAATAAACTTAACTAAAGAGGTTAAAAACCTCTACTCAGAAAACTACAGGACGTTGAAAAAAGAGATAGAGGAAGACATAAACAGATGGAAGAACATACCATGTTCTTGGATTGGTAGAATCAACATCATTAAAATGTCCATACTACCCAAAGCAATCTATACATTCAACGCACTTCCCATTAAAATACCAATGGCCTTCTTCACAGATCTAGAACGAACTCTCCAAAAATTCATCTGGAATAAAAAAAGACCCAGAATAGCTGCAACGATCCTGAGAAAGAACAAAGTAGGTGGGATCTCAATGCCAGATATCAAGCTGTATTACAAAGCCACTGTTCTCAAAACTGCCTGGTACTGGCACAAGAACAGGCATATAGATCAGTGGAATAGAATAGAGAGTCCAGAAATTAGCCCGAACCAATATGCTCAATTAATTTTTGACAAAGGAGGCATGAACATACAATGGAGCCAAGATAGTCTCTTCAATAAATGGTGTTGGGAAAATTGGACAGACATATGCAAGAAAATGAAACTAGACCACCAACTTACACCATACACAAGAATAAACTCAAAATGGATAAAGGACTTAAATGTACGACAGGAAACCATAAAAATTCTAGAAGAATACAAAGGCAGCAAAATCTCAGACATATGCCAAAACAATTTCTTCACTGATACAGCTCCTAGGGCAGTTGAAACTAAAGAGAAACTGAACAAATGGGACTACATCAAAATAAAAAGCTTCTGCACAGCAAAAGAAACCATCAACAAAACAACAAGAAAACCCACCTCGTGGGAAAACATATTTGCCAACGTCATATCTGATAAGGGCTTAATCTCCAAAATTTATAGGGAACTCATACAACTTAACAAAAAGAAGATAAACAATCCAATCAAAAAATGGGCAAAGGATCTAAATAGACACCTTTCAAAAGAGGACATTCAGAAAGCCAAGAGACATATGAAAACATGCTCAAAGTCACTAATCATCCGAGAGATGCAAATCAAAACAACAATGAGGTACCATCTCACACCTGTCAGAATGGCCATCATCAACAAATCAACAAACGACAAGTGCTGGAGAGGATGTGGAGAAAAAGGAACACTTGTGCACTGCTGGTGGGAATGCAGACTGGTGCAGCCACTATGGAAGGCAGTATGGAGGTTCCTCAAAAAATTGGAAATGGAACTCCCATTTGACCCTGTGATCCCACTCCTAGGAATATATCCCAAGAAACCAGAAACACCAATCAGAAAGGATATATGCACCCAGATGTTCATAGCAGCACAATTCACCATAGCTAAGATCTGGAAACAGCCTAAGTGCCCATCAGTAGATGAATGGATTAGAAAGCTGTGGTACATCTACACGATGGAATACTATGCTGCTGTTAAAAAGAAGGAACTCCTACCATTTGCAACATCATGGATGGAACTGGAGAGCATTATGCTAAGTGAAACAAGCCAGTCAATGAAGGAAAAATACCACATGATCTCACTCATTCATGGATAATAAAGACCATTACAAACTTTTGAACAATAATAGATACAGAGGCAGAGCTGCCTCAAACTGATTGTCAAACTGCAGTGGGAAGCCCAGAGAGAGTTGGGGGACAGGAGGGAGGGGAGTAAGAGATCAACCGAAGGACTTGTATGCATGCATATAAGCATAACTAATGGACATAAGACACTGGGGGGTAAGGGAGGGTAGGGGTTTGTCAAGGGGGGGGGGGGGGAAAGGATACTTATGTAATACCCTTTGTAATACTTTAAGAGAAAAATTAAAAAAAAAAAAAAAAAAAAAAAAAAAAAAAAAATAATGATGGACTTTGGATGCGGGTATCTATAACTTTATTCCACAATGGAGGGGCCTATACAGGAGAGAGCAGCAATACACTTTCAAATGTAGACATTCAGAAATTATATATCTTGAGGTCTTACCTTTATGCACAGGATATTAAGAGAGAGAAAAAAATCAGCTTTTTTTGGCTCATGCTACCTTCACTTTTTTTTAAGGGAAAATTAATGATTTTTATTTTTATTTTAATATATTTTATTGATTTTTTTTACAGAGGAAGGGTGAGGGATAGAGAGTTAGAAACATTGATGAGAGAGAAACATCGATCAGCTGCCTCCTGCACACTCCCTACTGGGGATGTGCCTGCAACCAAGGTACATGCCCTTGACTGGAATCAAACCTGGGACCCTTGAGTCCGCAGGCTGACACTCTATCCACTGAGCCAAACCCATTAGGACTACCTTCACTTTTGAGTAGGGATTTCTACTTTATAAAACATTTTAGAAATCAATGAACTGACCACTATTTTATTCACTTAAGCCAACAAAGTGGTATGAGAATCCATAAAAACATGAATAACACACACATGTAAATTGAAGTGTAAAGGTTCACAGGTTTATTTCAAAATGACAAAAAGCTGAAATTCCAATCGTGCTGTTAATCAACAGTTTAATTTCAGTGGTTGTATTACCCTGTATCAAAAGCATGAACTACCCTGCTCTAATTGTGGTTCATGAAACAATGCCAAATGTATATATTCACCAACCACGCTATTATTTAATACATTAAGGAAACATATACACAGCCAATGAGAAATTCAAATCTTTCTCCCACTGAAGTCTCTTTATCTTGGCATTGTTAATTAACTCAGACACACTTTCCTCCAACATTATCTCTAACCTCTCTTATATGATATTCATTATTCATAGTTTTGGTCTTGACTTGTAGATAATTATGGGCCAAGTCCTAATTCTGAAGTGTTCCTTAATCACTTCATTTTTCCTCTTATAAACTGTGCTTTACATAAGAGACAGTTGAGTGCCAATTCATTTTGCACTGAAAGGTCAATTTTATCTAAAAATAACAAACTTTATCTTGGTTAATTTTCTGGTAAAAAAAAAAAGAATGTAAGATCTAAAATTATTATTTTCATAAAATACATATGTCTTCCAGGAATTTCTCTGGCTCCCAGACAGAATCTATTTAGAGATAATATCGTGGTGACAAAAGTCAGAATGTGCTTTCTATGGGCTGAATGATGTGCCCCCCAAATTCATATGTCGGAGCCCTAACCCCTAATGTGACTATATTTGGAAACAGGGCTTTAGGAAGTAACGATCTATAATAATAAAAGAGTAATATGCTAATTAGACCAGACGTCCTTCCGGACGACCTTTCGGAAGAAGCTGGGGCTGCGAGGGAAGCCCTGGTCCCAGGTGCCTGCCAGGGGCCGGAAGGAAGCCAGGATCCCAGGTGCCAGAGTGAAACTGGTGCTGGCAGCCGGGGGGTGGGTTGAGGGGAGGGAGGAAGGCCTACTCTTGCACAAATTTCATGCATCGGGGAATCTAGTGATTATATAAGGTCATAAAATGGGGTCTTAATCCAACTGGATTGGTGGCTTTATAAGGAGAAAAAGAGAGATCTCTTTCTCCACATATGCATGTGCTCCAAGAAACAGCCATGTGAGCACATAGCAAGAAAGCTGCTGTCAGGAAGCCAGGGAGAGAGAGCTCTCAGCAAAAACCAGATCAGCTGGCACCTTGATCTTGGACCTCCCAGCTTCTAGAACTCAGAAATAAACGTCTTCTATTTAAGCTGCCCAGTATGGTATTTTGTTATGGCAGCCCAATCTGGCTAAGACATGCTTATATTTCAAATTATTAAAACAAATGAACTAAATATAATTTTTCTTTAAAATATTCATATTTAGATTTCTTTTCCCTTTAAAATGGAAACCAAAATCCTTCCTCACACCAGCACTCAGACCCTGGAACATACAGACTTCTGCTGGAATTCTCACTCTGATATTTATTGACTGTGGCTTTAAGGTCCTTTAAATATATTTGAATTAACAAGAAATGTTATTATTAACACATATTTAACAATATATACTTCAGATGATCTATACACTCTTTATAATCATTGTTTATAAGTTTTTTTCACTCTCACATAGCTACCAGATGCAACATACAGCAGAACTTTTTTTCTTTTAATCACATCAACATTGTAGCTTTTTAATACTGGTGTTTGTTTTAACTGGGCATTAGAACTACTAGTATGCTTGAGTATGTTTCAAACATTCACTGTAATTATTGAGATATTTTTTTATTTCCTGCACAACCAGCATGACTCAGTGGTTGAGAATAAACCTATGAACTAGGAGGTCACGGTTTGGTTCCTCGTCAGGGCACATGCCCAGGTTGCGGGCTCAATCCCCATTGGGGGGCATGTGGCGGCCAATCAATGATTCTCTTTCATCATTGATGTTTCTATCTCTCTTCCTCTCTCTTCCTGTCTGAAATCAATAAAAATATATTTAAGCAAATGTGTGTGTGTGTGTATATATATGTATATAGTTATTTTCTAATATATATATGTATATAGTTATTTTCTAATATATATAGTTATTTTCTAATATATATATGTATATAGTTATTTTCTAATATATATAGTTATTTTCTAATATATATATATATAGTTATTTTCTAATATATATATAGTTATTTCCTAATATATATATATAGTTATTTTCTAATATATATATATATTGTTATTTTCTAATATATATATAGTTATTTTCTAATATATATATAGTTATTTTCTAATATATATATGTATATAGTTATTTTCTAATATATATATAGTTATTTTCTAATATATATATAGTTATTTTCTAATATATATATATATATAGTTATTTCCTAATATATGTATATATATAGTTATTTTCTAATCTGTGCAACAATCTAGAACCTGGTTTCTTTGGAGGATCATTTCTTATCGCTGTTCTGATTAAGCCATCGAATGGAGATCTTTTCTATTTTCTTTAAGAATATTTGTTCTTAGTTATAAAAATGCTCCCATATAGTTATGGATTCAACCACATTCAAATGACCGCATTTTATACCGGTTCATAAATCATAAATACTAGAACATTTACAGGGTTAAGCTTTCAGTCTTTGTTAACAGCCTTAAGTATTACCACACAAAACTAGGATCAGTTTAAAAGCATAAATATCCACTTGTTTCTTTTTCTTTCTCTTTGCAGATCATTTTACACAGAAAATATTCACTTCATGTTTCCACACGTCTTTTATGAAGCTTTTAAAAAATAATTATCAATCACAATTGTGTGATCTATATGATAACCCAGGGTTTTACAAAATTATTGGGGACTTTTACATAGATGATGTAACATGATGATAATAACACTTTCATGAGGATGTTGCGGTTTTAATACATATCCCACTTTTGAAGTGGTCAGGGATACTCTTAGAACTGTAATTGATTTTCAAGTGTGGATTCCAGACAAGGTTTTATATTCTTGAATTTAGAGAGAGGAAATAGTGAAATGAAATAAAGATACACACAACCAAACAGATGCTAAAAATATATTAATATATATTAGCTAGAGAAAGATGGAAAATACTTTGAGCACTTAAAGTAAGAATTCATTCTGTCTAGTTCTAATGGTATTTAGAAAATGCACACAGTATGGAATTATGTTGTGGTTCCACCGAACTACGAAATGATTATGAAACTATCTGACCTATGGAGAGCCTTTAAGCAAGGGAATTGGATTAGGTCTGAGAAAGTGTGTGATATGTATAAATAAATGAAATATGTTTTCTGCCCTTAAGGAGTGTCAAGGTAAAAAAAAAAAACACAAAAAAAACACAGTACAACTTACTCAAATTGTAGTTGAAGGCTCATCAGTTGATGCACTCAGAGAACACGTTAGGCCGGGAGTTTTATATTGGGAGGAAAGAGATGGCCGTGCTGTTGGAGGTCTTTCCCAGGTTGCTCTCTGCTTCAACTGCTCCAGAGGTTGTGATTCATACAGTTGGAAGGTTATGAGTTTTTGATGTCTCTTGTTTAGAATCTTTGGTACAATCTTATCTTGTCAGCTATCAGAACAGTTGTTTTGAGAACTATTTTCGGAAGCCTATGAATTGTCTATAAACTGTCTAATGCCAGTTAAATTTCAGGGAAGTGGGATTAAAAAGGAAACAAAAAGGGAAAGGGAAAAGTGACAAAAGGAAAACGAAAAAAGAAAGGAGGCAAGGGCTATAACTCGGAAAACCAAAGTCTGTTTTAATTCTTTAGTAGTAGTTGGCGAACTAATAAGTTTAAGACTTAACTCCTGTGTTCTCTATTTACTTTATTTGTGAACACAGACAAAAATGTTAAAATTTGTGATCCTCAATGTTATCAGCTGTAAAACACGAATAAAGTTATTGCTAAAATCACGTGTCATAATATATTTGAAAGTGTTCTGTTTAACCAGCCTTTGGATAACTCGAAATAGTGATAAGAGTATATTGGTCTCATTTCCATTCAGACATTTTTAAATTGTAGGCTTAAAGGAATAAAGAAGTCTTTATAAAAATTGTGAAAGAAAACTGAATGGTCTAAATAACTGCTAAGTTCAATTGTTTTGTCTCATGAATTTTCCAAAAGACAATTCTGATGGAGAATATGTAGGTGGGTAGAGATAATAATCTATTGGAAAGCTAGAAGAATAATATAGATGAAATTCAGATGGTTATCTGGGATCAAGATATTTCTTATAAAGGAAATAAATCCATTGGTAACAAGGGAGGAATTATTAGGATTGCTTTGTAGTGTCTTGGTATATTTTTACGACATCATTCTTATTTGAGCATCATTTTATGATTTCTAAAAGCCCAACCTATCTTTTATCTTATTTGAAATTGTTATCCATCTTGTAATGTAGGTGGACCAGGTATCAGAGTCATTATTTTGGAGTGTAGAAACAGAAGGTCATGGGACTTAAAAAACCTCTTCCGCCGAAACCGGCTTGGCTCAGTGGATAGAGCGTCAGCCTGAGGACTGAAGGGTCCCAGGTTCGATTCCGGTCAAGGGCATGTACCTGGGTTGCGGGCACATCCCCAGTAGGAGATGTGCAGGAGGCAGCTGGTCGATGTTTCTCTCTCATCGATGTTTCTAACTCTCTATCTCTCTCCCTTCCTCTCTGTAAAAAATCAATAAAATATATTTAAAAAAAACAAAAAACCTCTTCCAAAGTTACTTATCCATTCACTGCTGACAGCAGAATTGTTATTCATTCTGATAGTCCAGCATTTTGTTTTTCACTATTAGATTTTTGGTGCTAGGTAGGCACAGCTAATGCAGTAGATACTGTTTTCTTTTTATTTATTTTATTTAATAATTCATAATTGATCCTGTTTCATGTCAGGTATAATACTAGACACTAGAGACAGGTGAATGAAGATCACATAGTCATTATACTCATAATGCCCTCATTCTAGTGGAAGAAAGTGAACAGATTAAAAAATTAAACAATCCTCTGAAGTATAATGAAGACAATGTTGTGATAGCTAAGGTCAGAATGAACTGATTGAGGTGGGATGGTGAGAGAAAACCTGTCTGAGTTGATATATTTATGCTGGGATTTGAGCAATGCCAAAGAAACAGTAATATAAAGAGTCAAGATATTTGAGAATAGTGTACAATGGTATTAATATGGAAGAATACACAAATGTTGAAAGAATTTCAGAGATAAACAGAGACCAATGTGGCTAGAGAAAATGAGTGATGGATTGGTAATTAGAGATTAATTTTAGAAAAAGCTTGTCAATTTCTGACCAAGAGGCAACTAGGATTTTAATAGTATCAGTTCATTCAAGAAACTTGAATGACTTGAATGAGTGTCTTTGCTTAAATATGACCCAACAACCTTAAATGTTTCCCCAACAACCTCACAACACCATTCCAGAAGCCCTGTCCTCAGTTATTAACTGGAAAATAATTTGTTGTGATTTATATTTCTAAAAGTTCTAGGTATTTTTTATAGAAAAATTAATATCAGCAAACAAAGCAGAAAGTGGGGATTTCTGTTAGGAAAAGACTGCCATTGTCCTAGTGAGAGTTGTTTGTAGTCAGAGTTCAGATGGAGAATACTGGGTGTAATCAATAAATATTTTAAAGACAACTTTAATAGAATTTACTGTAGATTCGATTATTGTGTTTAGAGACAGGACTAAATTTAGGTAAATATCCAGGATTCTTATTGAAAATGGTGTAATAAAAAAGGGGAATAAATAGGTTTCAATAATTTAAATCAATGATTCAGAAGGGATTATGTTACATTTCTGGTGCTTCTGAGATGAAACTCATGGATATAGACTTGTAGGTGTGGAGTTCAGAATATAGAATTGAATTTATCAACCAAAAATAATCCATAAATCAATAAACAGATGTATTCTAACATAAACTGCAAACACAAAACACAAACAAATGTTGAGTGGAACCCTATACGTTTTTCTATGGAGTAACAACATTTAAAATTTGAATAATAAAAGTCATCAAGAAATGGCTTTTAATACGAAGATAACTAAAAAAGTTAAGAATAAAAGAATGACTATCAATTGTTGAATGATAGTTTCTTTGAGTTTGGTGCTTCACTGTTTAACTCATCAAAGTTTTAAATATACTTGAGACAAATGACATATGAAGCAAATGTTTCATCAGACTGGAAATATTCTTTTGTGTACCACTAATAGATATTCAGCCCTCCAGATTATGAGTTTCTGAGCCTGCAGTCTGAAGCAACTGTTTGAAAAAACAAAAACAATCCTATAAAATAAAAGCCTAATATGCAAATAGACCAAACAGCGGAATGACCGGCAGAACGACCAGTCGCTGTGATGCCCACTGACCACCAGGGGACAGATGCTCAATTCAGGATCTGCCCCCTGGTGGTCAGTGCGCTCCCACAGGGGGAGTGCTGCTCAGCCAGAAGCCTGGCTGATGGCTGGCAAACACAGTGGCGGTGGCAGGAGCTTCTCCCGCCTCTGCTGCAGGCGGGCGGTAAGGAGCAAGAGATCCCAGACTGCGAGAAGGATGTCTAACTCTCCACAGGCAGAGATCCCCCAGGGGTCCCAGACTGTGAGAGGGTGCAGGCCGGGCTGAGGGACCCCCGCACTGAGTGCATGAATTTCGTGCACCAGGACTCTAGTAATAAAATAAATAAAGATGGTTGTACTTGACAAATCTTTGCACAAATAATTAGTTAATTCTCCATGGCTATGTCTAACACATATTCTACAGTAAGTTCAGATGCAAAAACTGCTCTACTTTCAGTGATTTGACTATAATGCAAGATCTCATAGTCATTTTTATGTCTTCTAAGATGTGAAGAAAGAAAAATGGAGATGCTAATTAATAATAGAGATTTTTACAAATAGTTATTTGTGCAGCTATATACCAAACTTTGACTTCCATCCTTATTATATATATTTCTATAATAAAGAGTAGTAACCTCAACTAGAAGCCTCAACCTGAAGGTTTTATATTGGTTAAAATCAGTTATAATAATAATGAAATATTCCCTGTAAATAATTTCCTTAACTGATTTTCAGTTGCTTGAAGGTGCTGAATTTCACTTTTTCTTATCAGAGTCATTGTCAGAGTGGTTAATTATTTATAATTTTCCCCTGAAAACTTATTATTAAGTAATTTTATATAACTCCATTCCTGAAGAGGCCAATACACAATTAATTGTGTTCAGTGATGGATAAATTCATTTTGTTTTCCTTTGAGCCCTATCAACTCAGTAACTGAAATTAAAAAGAACAAAAATAGCACTTAGGGAATGTGAAACATAGATTTAAATAGCCCCTTCATATAAAAATGAGAGTTCAAATACAATTCTTGTGATCTAAATCAAATAATATGTTTTATAATCATGAGACTCTATTGTGGGTAGTTTTTATGTCTTCCCCCAAGGCAAAAAGATTATTAAGTCTCCTAGAAATAACCCTTGGGACAGTTATTCTAATGATAGTAGATTTTAGCTTCAAAGTAGGTTCAAGAATGGAATGTTAGTCTAGACAGAAAAGCCATGGTGTTTTGGTCAATAGAAGATGGTAGGCATTCATCACACAAAAATGTGTACATAAATAACCAAATGGCCCAAGTAAGTATCAGATAAAAATTTCTTGTAAGAGACAAAAAAAATAAGTGATTTGTGGAGCAGCTATTTGTAGTATTTAATTTGAAAGTGGACATTTATTCACAAGACATGCAGACTCTCAGATAAGTTATTCATGTAATAGGGTCAATATCATAAGAACTCAGTGCTTTGAAATTATGTTGTAAGGCAGATATACAGCAATTGAGATATTAGGATATCAAAATCAGAGGAGTATCGGCAGGACTAGCTCAAGACTGACTTGATTAGCACCTTGGTATGTCCTTGACTAGGTCTAGAATTGGTTTTAATTTTTAAAGCTATAAATAAGAACATATTTATTACACTAGAAATGTTTCTATTAATTGTGGATAAGTTCCAGAGGTAGAATGATCCATTTACTTGATGTAATAATTTTAATTAGCTCTAAATAAAAGTTATGGTGAAAAAAGCACTCATAGCATTTTATTTTTTCCTACAAGATGGATACTATCACTCCACTCTCTACATAATGTATATGATTCAAGGAGATCCATAACATATTTGTCTAAAATATTTAATCTAAAGTTGGATAATATATTAGAGAATGTCTTTAGTGAACAATATTCTCATTGTCAAAAGATTTGCCTAACTTGATGTTTTTCATATTGCAAGCCTTAGCTCATATCACCATTCTTTGTACAGGCTTTTTCTAACCACTCATCTCAAGTAGCCACCTAGTCAGTCTTACTGCTTTCTAATCATTTCTTAGCTATTTACTTTTACTTATATATTTTATTACTATTCATTTATGACTCTTTTTGTTAGAATGAAAGCTCCATGGTATTAAAGACCATTTCTACTGAATAACTCAATAGTTAATATGGTGTCTATCACACTGTAGATATTCAATAAGTATCAAGAATGAATTAATTAACAGAGAGGGGTTTCCTTAATTATAGGTTGCTGAAAATATGTTGAATAGAAAGCCAAGTATTATTAGTATTATTTGCACTTATTATTTTATAAAAATAAAGTTATATCTTATTTCATCATGTATTATTATTGATATTTAAAATAATGACTATTAATCAATTATTGAATGCCTATTCTATTTAGGCTTTAATGTAGATCTGGTTAATGATGAACATCATATCTATAATTATATGATAATCCTATAAGCATTATTTTGCACATTTTTAAAATAAGGAAACATATTCTTAGAAAACATAATTGAGTAGTACAAAGGCACACAACCAATAAGAAAGATATTCATGATTTCTACTTTATCCACCTTGCTTAATTTCTGCAATATTTTCACATGATAAACTAACCTGTGAGGACTCTTTTAATTTTTTAATATATTTCACATCTGATTAAGTCCTAATTAGTCACATGACCATTCTTCTGTTGCCTTATTCTATTGCTTAACTCTATTGTGGCTAAAGTGCTATATTTGAGTATAAAGAACTGTCTTACATGTTTGAGTTAAACATAGAACTATAGATAGGAATTAATGTAGGAGCTATATATGGATTTTTGTAATCACATCAGTAGTATGGTTTTTCCAGCATGTGATCTAGAGATGAGTAGAAACCAATTTAATGGATGTTTGGATAAAGTCTATTGATACTACCAGAAGAATAAAATGCACAGTGGGGATTTTAGTCATAAGAGAATTAGGAGACCAGGTAGAAGCACAGTTTGTACGATAGTACAGAAGTAGAAGAACAACCAATTTGGTGTTGGATTGAATTGTCTACTTACCTAATGAAAAATTAGGTCTCAAAGTCTGCATTAGCGTCATTTTGATGAAGCCACACTGGAAGTGTCAAAGAGACTTGGGAACATGAGCCATTCAAAGCTCACAGAAATCAAATGAGAATCACTCCAGCTTGTCATAATTAGACTTATCTTCTCCATGAAATTGAACGGAATGGGTTAACTCTACTGACTGGTAATTACCTGCCTGGTAAAAACTCTATTATAGATCATTAATATACACAGGTTATTTTATATGGAACATCAACATTTTTAATGCACTGAAATTAGAATGTGTTCTTCCACTTTTTTTCATTATATCTACCAGCATTTACAAATAATATAGAATCATACGTGTCCCAGAATTCCAGGAACATATTCGCATTAGAAAAATAACACCTGTTGTTACATGACTCAATTTATTTTGGTAACATAAATAAGACATTTTAAATTTGTTTTATACCACTGTGATATTTTGCATTTAATTCTAATTTTATTAGCTATGTATGGGAAAATTAGTTTCTACAGAGCATAATGTATTAATGTCCTTTAATGGGGATAAAGGAATCCATAATATGGTCTGTAGGGTTTTAAATGGGAACATTGCCCCCTCCATGCTTCCACCCCCACTCCCAGGAAAATACACATCTTTTCCTGGCTTGAATCTCTACTGCAAGTTTATTTATAATTATTAATCATGAACTTCTTGCGTTCAACTTCTTATCTAACTGATCATCTTGCTTCTTGCCAGAAATATAAGCAAATTTGTGTATATCAAATGCAAGTTGGCTAACATGTTGGTAGCAAATTTTAAGAGACTTGAGCTATGTCTTTCTGCATTTTGTGCAAGTATATAACATGTTCTTCATGGAGAGAAAGAAATGATGCAGAAAACAAAAAGTAGAGGAGGGGAGGAAAACCCCGGAGTTTTTTGGTAGCTTGTTTTATAGTAACTCAAGGATAAAAATTTAAAAACAAAATAGAGATATATACCTAGTACTTTAAGGTGTGACCACATAGCTATTGGAAACACATGAAGAACATAATATCTTGCTCCTACCTATTAGCTCTGTAACAAATTATCATATGTCAAAACTTAGATGATCTCTCTGTGCCTTAGTGTCCTCGTTAGTAAAATGAAGGTAATCATATTAGTCATTGGACTGCTATGAGGATTAAGTGAGTTAATGTAATGAATAAAGTATATTCAAATTTTAGAAATTATTATCTTTATTTTATCAAAGTGGATATTTATTAATAAGATAAAAGGTAGGTTTGTATTAAAGATAAAATAACGGCTATTTCATTACAGTGTGATGCATGATACTGATGGCCAATAATGATTCAGTAAATTACATGAATCCTGTGTAAATTTGTTAGAATAGTGTCTTTGGAAATGATATAAATTAAAGAGGCATATTATTCTTTAAGATAGTAGCTTATAATTATTAAATAGTAGAAAGAAAAAAATAATGTTTTTTATGAAATTAGTCGTTTCCCTTTATCTGTTAATAATACTGACTATATAAATGCACCAGCTTTGTTTAATCACTACTCTATTGATGGAATTTAATGTCATGTATAACTTAACAGCTCCTTGGTGAACACTTTATGCAGTCTTCTCCATCTTAATACCTGCTCTACTTCAATTGCTATTACTGGGTATATAGCAATATCAAGGGTCAAACAAAAAGTGATCTCCCACACCAGAAATCCTATATAATAAAAGGCTAATATGCAAATTGACCAAACAGCAGAACGACTGGTCACTATGATGTGCACTGACCACCAGAAGGCAGACATTAATGCAGGAGCTGCCCCCTGGTGGTCAGTGCGCTCCCACAGGGGGAACTGCTCAGCCAGAAGCCAGGCTCATGCTGGTAAGCATAGCAGTGGTGGCGGGAGCCTCTCCCGCCTCCACAACAGCGTTAAGGATGTCTGACTGCAGGCTTAGGCCTACTCCAGACATCCCTGAGGGTTCCCGGACTGCAAGAGGGTGCAGGCCTGGCTGAGAGACCCCCCAAATACATGAATTTCATGCACTGGGACTCTAGTTAACACTATAAATGGGGAGAAAAGACTGATTAAAAGTGTTGAAATGTGAGCTGTCAGATAAAAAGGATACAGGATGGTGACAGTAAATGATTTAGAGGGTTAGAGATTTCATAGATTACTTCTACATGGGATTTAAAAGAGAAACTAGAATTTATGCACAGCCTGAAGGGACATACATAATGCATGTCCTTAAGACCTGAGGGTGGTCCAGAGCCCCATTCTCACTAGCCATTCCACTTTCTATTGAAGAATAATAAAACAACCTGAACTTTGTAACTGAACACAGCGACAACCATTCCCTTGCTCATGGTCCAATTGTGTCAGGGATATTTGGACAATTAAAATTAATTTATTTTTGCTTCATGCGATATTGTTTGGGACAACATGTGCAGCAAAATTCAGCTGGATTTTTATATGTGGTGACAGGAAAGATGGAGACCTGAATAGGCCTCTTTCTTCAGGCTTCTTTTTTTTTTTTAACATATTTTATTGATTTTTTTACAGAGAGGAAGGGAGAGGGATAGAGAGTTAAAAACATCAATGAGAGAGAAACATTGATCAGCTGCTGGGGATGTGCCCGCAAACAAGGTACATGCCCTTGACCGGAATCGAACCTGGGACCCTTGAGTCCTCAGGGCGACGCTCTATCCACTGAGCCAAACCAGCTAAGGCCCTTCAGGCTTCTTATATGGAAGCGCAGGTCTCCAAGAGTGAAAGCAGAAACTGCCTGACCTGTTTAGAACTAGTCTAAAAAATGACACAGCATCACTTTGATGAAAACGAGTCACCCCACAAATCTAAATTCAAGGGGAGAGGATATGTATTCAACTAAATAAGACGTATTGTAGGTATAAATAGTATTCAGGATAAAGACCATTGCAATCTGAAAGCTATATATTTTTTTCTTTTGAATTTCTAGACTCTGCCTAACACTTCATCATATTTTCATTGTTAGACTCATTTAGAATTAGCTGGTTTCCTGGTTTAATATTGACTGATACTACAATTAGTGCCTAAGAGTGCTCACAGGAATCAGACTTTTGCAATGGGACACTGGGATTGAGTCGTTCATATATTTGAGAATGCACACATAGTTTTATTTTGCAAGTGAACACTGATAATCTCTGCCATGCAATTACAATATCAAGGCCGACTTTTTGAGATTATGGACCAGAAAATTGTAAAAACTTCCTCATTTCTATGTGTCATACTTGGGGAAGTGTGTATAGGAGTGTATTCTAGGGTACTGAGTCAAGAAAGATAAAACATAATGCTGGAATTAGTTGAATTTATCAACATGGTTTCACAAACAGAAAATTCAAGATTGAATGTGTTATCTTTGGCTTGGCATCAGTACTAAATGAAGCCTAAACTTTTTAATGGCTGACAGTAAATGAGGTAGAAATGCCAGAACTTCCTAGGCATGCTGTAAGAAAAAATTCAAGACATGGGGAGTAGAAAATGTTATATGCAACCTGTTTCACATCAACAGAAGGAATCAGAGACGACTCTAGAAGATACTAAGAAATGCGTTGGAGCCAAAACCGGTTTGGCTCAGTGGATAGAATGTCGGCCTGCGGACTGAAAGGTCCCAGGTTCGATTCCGGTCAAGGGCATGTACCTGGGTTGCGGGCACATCCCCAGTAGATGTGCAGGAGGCAGCTGATTGATGTTTCTAACTCTCTATCTCTCTCCCTTCCTCTCTGTAAAAAATCGATAAAATATATTTAAAAAAAAAAAAAGAAATGCGTTGGAATGTTCAGTGGTGGCTTTCCTCTGTGGGCCAGGATGACTGTGAAAATGCTATACTTACATTCTATTTCCTGATCTCACTAGAAGTAAGGAGATAATAAGTAGGAAAATGAGGTGACAACTCTTAACTGTCAGTTATAAGGTAAAAGGAATTATGACAGTAAGCCATAAACGGAAAGTGGTGGTCAGTGCCTGTGCCTCTGAATATCTATGGTGTTGACTAACCCATCATAGTACTGCTAGAAATGACCATGGGTCAGCTACTAATATGCTGTTTGACCTGTAACAGTAAAAATAAATTCACCTCAAGTAACTCAGTTCACTACTGTGAGGATTCATGGCTTCTTACTCATTCCCTGGTATAAACCAATTTGCAGATCTGGAGTGCTTTGACATGAGGGAAGCTGGGTCCTTTTGCAAAAATCCATTGCAACATGGCCTCAGGCAAACATGAATTTCCTCCAAGCTTTTCCAGGAGTGACCTACTGATATTTGCCGAGTGATCATTTAGCGGAGAAAGCAATACCCAGTCCTTCTGTGATTTACATAATTTTGGTGATTTCCCCAAAGTAATTTCCAGAACTCAATCTTCATTTCTCTGTAGGTTTAACCATTTAACTAATTAGTTAGACGATGAAGAGTATCGATGTATTCAAAGACTTAGAGATGGAATAATAAGAATAGAATAATTAAAGAAGAATTGGAAATTAATAAGTCATTATATACTCATCGGGTCAGTTGTGTATTTTGGCAGTTGACAAGTTACATTAAATAATAAAACAAGATCAACCAAAGAACTTGTATGCATATATGCATAACCCATGGATACAGGGTGGTGAAGGCCTAGGGTGGAGGGCAGGGGCAGAGTAGAAGAGGTCAATGGAGGAAAAAAGGTGGTATATGTAATACTTTCAACAATAAAGATTTTAAAAAATAAATGACCATATGATCCATCAAAATAATAATAATAAAACAATGGTGATTTTTGTTTTAGCATTCTACTCAGCAGTTATAATCCATTAGAATCCACCTTTCTATGACCATGAAGTCCTGAGCTCTCTAAATGGTCCCTAGAAGGTTCTGATATGTTATTTTCATCTTCTTATCGTTCATGTTGTATGAATTATGTCTCTAATAAATCACCTTTGAATAACTGTGATTATTTAACTCAACAGGTATATATTTGTCTTCACTCAGACCTCCTACATCTAAAACAATATGCCTCAAAATGTCACACTTCTAATGTCATTTCTTGGTCCTTAAGACTAAACAAAATATGCTGCATGTGCAAAATTGTTTGCACTGTTCAAGGAGTATATCTCTCTCTCTCTCTCTCTCTCTCTCTCTCTCTCTCTCTTTCTCTCTCACACACACACACTCAATGTGTGTGCACTTTCTTCCATGCTATACTTTTCTCATGAGCCACAATTTTAATTAAAAATAAAATTGTTTCCTTCAAGCTGGTCAATTGCTTAGAAAATGTTAATTGTCTGGTGAGTATTCACTGGGCACATTGTTAATTTTATTGAAATATATGATAAATACATTTTACTATGAATACTTGCATCCCCTTCCATTAAAATGTCATTTCATCTCATTGAGGAACATTACAACCCATAAAACATTCAGCTTCCTCTGGGACTACAAAAAAGTATCTTGTTTGGGTTAATATCAGCTTCACTGAAATATTCAGTGTGTCAACTGATGAGATTTTTTAATTGTTAGAATTATGATAACAAAATCTAAAGAAATGCTTAACTATTGCTCCACCTAACTAAGATTTTTATGTTGAACTATAATGACTCAATTTAGGCTTAGAGATTAGTTGTAAAGTAATATACCTGTAGACTTCATCACCATTAATAATTGCAGAAGAAACATGAATGAAGTCCAAAGAATAATATCCAAGGAAGAAATATCTAAGGAAGAAAATTATGGTCAAATGCTACAGTGGATATTTTATTTGTGGAGACTGAGATAGAAACTTTAAACATTGTCAAGAGCTGGCCATTCATTTC
The DNA here is from genome assembly GCF_028538775.1 of Myotis yumanensis. Taxonomy (NCBI): domain Eukaryota; kingdom Metazoa; phylum Chordata; class Mammalia; order Chiroptera; family Vespertilionidae; genus Myotis; species Myotis yumanensis. The sequence goes on along the minus strand of NW_027223752.1, from coordinate 220,806,121 downwards.
ATTTCTTCTATTGGTTCAGAGCTCACATGTCTTTTAATATAGAATCTGGCCCTAGGTAAATATGATCCTACTTTTCAAAATCACATGAACTTAGAACCAAAACAAAAAAGTTGTTCTTTGGATGCTATGAATCCCTTGGAAAGTTTGATGAAATGTACATTCTTAGGTACGATGGACAGGTGATATGATTCATTTGATCTTAGAGACCCAGAAATCATCATTTTAAAATTGTTTCATCAGGAGATTCTGAAATAGATGGTCCATGGATCATTTTTTATAAAATATTCTTCCAGATTAATAATGTGATAAGGACGATTATTTTTAGTACTTAAAACAGTGACAAGTGCACACTTTCCAATAAATATGTGTTTAATGAACTAATTAATTCACACATAACTTTTTAAAATACTACAATTGTTATAAAGTCAATTAGAAAAAGTAAACTCTAATAATTTTCTGAAAACTTTAAAATCAGGCTTTAAAAAATTATAACCAATATATTCTCTTTAAACACAAACATCATTTTGTAACTCTTTTTTAAAAATAAATCTTTATTGTTGAAAATATTACATATGTCCCTCTTTTCCCCCATTACCCTCTCCCCTCACCACAAGCCATTTTTAATGTAGCATTAATCTTGGGTTTGCTTATAACTTAACAAAGCTTGATAATATGTACACAACCATCAAATGACAAGGGTAGAGGAGGCATAAAAAGATTCCACCATAATAATCCCAAGAAATAGGGATATGATCAATAAAGTGAAGCTTAGAACAATCAGGAGGCTGATATTTATATAAACTGGGGATAGTTATGTCAACATTATTGCAGCCAGAGATTTTTAAATGTCAAATAGCTATTCAACGATGTGATGAAACAATCTAGATGACAGAGCTTAATATTTGTTATCCTTCAAGTGTGCAATTTTCCAGCTTAATTATTTTTCTCTCACCATCAGCCCAGAAGGTTTTAGCAATTAATGCAAAACAAAGCAAAAAATGATGATTTTGTATCGGGGAGCTTAAATGGTTATAGTAAGAGAGAAAAATACAAAAGGTGTTGGGGGAAAAAGATGATCTGCACTCCCAGCTCATTCATCTGGAATGAGTTTCACATTCCAGTGGCTGAATAAAACTGGATTTGTGCTCACATGTACATAAGCACAACTTGAGAAGCACCCTCTACCCGTATTGTGTGACCGAACTATCTACTCAATTAAAAGGTCCGTGTGGCCGTAAATGAAAGCTGTACATTCCATCTTCAACAAAACTTTAATATTAAGGAGGGTAAAGAGTGAAGTTACAACAGCAATCGCATGGATTATACTAACTTGTTGGAAAAGAGAAGGAGGTAAGGAGCCAAATGAACACATTTGATATTTATTTATTCAGAAATAAACCAATAGAATGCTTTTCTTGTTGTTTGTTCAGGCAATGGGGGTAGGATAATGATATCAACATTAAAAATAAATGTTCAACCTTTTAGAATGTAAATGAAACATGAGATATTTAACTTGAATAAAACCTAAACTTCTAACACAAAATTAACAACTGCTGCATAAAGAACTTTATGTATTTTGCTCAGTTTTTAAAGATCTCTTTCTAGTCTTACACTTATATTTGTGGTCTATCTCCATTTACACCTTAACAGGTCAGGGCAGAAGAATAAATATGATCAATTACTGTAACTGAAAAAGAATATGTCAACATGGCTGTCACATTCTTTGTCTTATTGCCAGTCCCTAACTAAATATATAATTGCAAATATGCATACAAAAATTAATTGAAGCTCAATCATTCAATATGTCTACCTATATTTAGAACTTAGAAAGGAATATGATTAAAATAGCAATAAACATTCTAATTAGTAGTATAAGTTAACATGTTATGACCTAGAGCTATTTATTCACCTTTCTGTGTCACCTAAAGTATAAAATTTCTAACCACAGTGACAACTTTTTATCTATCCCATAAGGAACCATAATTTATTATAACATAGTGTATACTTTACATCTCTAGATAGATGAGTTTATTTTTTTACTCTTTCAAATTGTATGTTTTATACTTCAGCTATATTAGCTTCTCTTTCCAATTAGTGGCTTTAAAAAATATCCTTGCAAACGTAGACTGACTATATTGTGTTAAAGGTGTAAAAAGAACAGTCAGCACCAGGAATTAAACAGAGGTTCCTCACCTGCTTCCAAACTGTGGTGCAAGTCAGAAAGCAGCAGTAGTGTACACTCTCCCTGTCCTCCAGGGAAGGTTTTACATTGGCACATTGTATCCATTTAGTTGTAATTCCAGCAGAAACTGGGGCCTCTGGTTAATGTGGCCTTTGGATTAACGCAGGCTCAGTGGATTCACTCCCAGTGACCCCGGAGAAACTAGAATCTCAAATAAATGAAAGAAACTCTAGTTTTACTAAAACTTACTTGTATGTACAGAAAGAGCTTTGCCTCCCGTTAAGCAGAAATGTCTATGACTGACAGGTCTATTACCGCGGGCCTCAGATAATTCCAAGATTTCTCACAATTTAAGGCACATCTGAGAATTTTAGTGTGAAAGTCAGGATATCTGACTTCATCAGTGGCTGGTCATATCATGTATGTAATCATCTAGAATGTTTTCTCCACTATTGAAAATAATAAAATATGCAAATTATAAGAATTAGAGTTGAATAATGGAATATATATATATACATATATATAATTTATCATTCATTTAAAAAGTAAACATTGAAAGACATCTTGGATCAGAGGAAAATAAATTAGAAGAAAATATAAAAATAATATTTAATTTGTTAATATCACATTATTTTATATAAAAATAAATTTACATATAATTTATTAACACAGGGATGGTAGGATATTTCAAAGGTAAAGAACCTATGCAGAAAATTAGCTGTAATAGTTGGTTGCTCATTAAAATGACCTGGTAAAATTATAAAGACATTTCATTGCTTCTAATAATGTCTAAAGACATTCTAAAGCTTCTGTTAGACATTTTATTGATGTCTGGGCTTCACTTTCTGAGATTCTGATTTGATTGGTCTCAGTGGACCAAATACTCATGTACTTAAATTACTCCCAGGACAAATGGTAGAAAGTTTCAAATATGCAAGTAGAATGAGCTTTGGGGATCGACTATTCACCATGGTGACTATAGTTAACAATACTATATTGTATACTTAAAATTTGCTAAGAGAAGAGATCTAAAGTGTTCTCACCACGAAACAAACAAAAACACCAGTAACAAAATGGTAACTATGTGAGGTGATGAATATTTTAATTAGCATAATTGTGGTGATCCTTTCAAAAGATATACATACAAGTATGTCAAAACATCAAGTTGTATAACTTGAATGTATACAATTACTGTTTGTCACTTATACCTAATAAGACTGAAAAAAAGGAGTAAAATCCTCCTTGGTGATTATAATTTACTAGAGGCTCCATGCACAAAATTCGTGCACAGGTGTGGGGGGGTTCCCCTCAGCCCAGCCTGCACCCTCTCCAATCCAGGACCCCTCAGGGGATGTCCGACTGCCGGTTTAGGCCCAATCCCACAAACTGGCAATCAGACATCCTGCTCTTGCAATCCAAGACCGCTGGCTCCTAACCACTGTCTGCCTGCCTGGTCATCCCTAACTGCTCCCCTGCCAGCCTGATCACCCCAACCTGCCTCTGCTTACTGGCCTGACCACCCCTCACTGTCCCCCTGCCGGCCTGGTTGCCCCCAACCTCCCCTCCTGCTGGCCAGGTCGCCCCATTCGGCCTGCTGCTCGGTCATTTGGTTGCCCCTCACTAACCCCCCTGCTGGCCTGGTCGCCCCACGCAGCCTGTTCAGTCATCCGTTCAGTTGCGATGGTCACTTAGGCTTTTATATAGATAGATAGTCAATATTGAGAACTTTGTTTAGGATGAAGACCTAATAAAGTAAAACAAGCTATTCTAATATTTATTTATTTTCCAACTCTGTCACATTTCTATTTAATACAATTATCATGCTTTCTTTTTTTATTGGAAACTTTGATAAAATGCATACTGTTTATTTCTTTTCATTTAAATATTGTTACTATTATATTAATCATAAAATTATTTCAGTTTCAAAGAACAAAAAATTGATAAATTTCTAATATATTTAGGTTATATATGGAGCAAAATATTTTATCCGATTTTTATACTTCGTTTTAACTTTGTAAATTTGTGTTTGCTATGCTAACACTTTTTTATCAGAAATAAAAATAATAACCCAATAACTGAAATTTGCAAATATGATAAATAAATAATAGTCCATGAAAATGCTATTAACTGTTTAACAATTTTAATGACAAATGCCAGTTTCCCTCTTGCACTAAGTAGTTTAACAGTTTATATGGCTACGTTCACTAATAATAGCAAATTCTCTACTTCACTCTGTACTTTGAAATGCTATCAAAAGGAAGTGTAGTTTTATTATTTTTTAAAATATACTTTTATTGATTTCCGAGAGGAAGGGAGAGGAAGAGAGAGATTGGAACATCAATGATGAGAGAGAATCATTGATCAGCTATCTCCTTCACCCCGCCCCCTGCCCCCCACTGGGTATCAAGCCTGCAACCCAGGCATGCACCATGACCAGAATTGAACCTAGACCTCCTGGCTCATAGGTTGATGCTCATCCCCTGAACTGAGCTGGCTGGGTGAGACTGTGATTTTACATAACAGTTCTTTAAGCAAAGTGCAAATGTACTTGTATAACATGTATTTTTGGCAATTACATTTTCAGTTCATTTACATTTTTATTTCTAGTAGTACATTTTTATTAGGACTACTAGGAATGCCTGTTATTTGAATACATTTAGCTCAATATCTTGTCATGCTGCATTGTACATTGTACATTGAAATATCTTGATAATTAAAGTTTCAATGGGTGGTTTTTAAAATTTATTTAGCATATTATCATTTTGTGTACATTTTAATTTACAGCCTGAATTAGTAGCTTGTATATGGTCATTAAGAAAAATAGAAAAAAAAATAGTAGCAATTATAAACAGTACGAGTTGATGTAAGCATTTTTGTTAGCCCTGAAGCAGTTCTGATAGTTTTATTGTCTTAATCAACTTAGTCAACTCTGTTTATTGCTCTTTTGAGGTGGCAGCTTTGAACACATGCTGGGGTGTTAGTTCACCACTGCCAAATTAAAAATGATAATTCTCATGCGTGAAATAACTGTATGGACTAATGACCAAATATCTTTATAATGTGAGCCGCTGTTGCAGCAGGTGGCAGAACAATTATACACCATAACTTAATATATCCCTAACGTAAAAAAAAAATATATAAAAAATAGACACTTGTGATACAATCAAAGCAAAGACATTAGAAAGAGCATATATATAGTTATATCAATAACTATACACACCACACTGAATGTGTAATATTTTATTGTACATAAGTAAAAATAAGACCCCTTCCCTAAATGTTTAATTCTGCAGGTACTTATGGGATATATATTTATTGTGTATATATGAGAAAAATGAAAATGTCATTAAAGAACCAAATTTATCCTAGCTCTTGATCTTGTGGAATTGATAGCTATTTTTCAGGAGATTTACTTCTGCTCAAAATACCATTGAGAAGGAAAATTCTGAAAATTAAGACTGATTATGGCAAATAAATTTCTGGAAAGAGTGACTTGGGAGGTAGTCAACGTGTAGATAATAAAAAAATGTCATATTTAAAGCTTGACTTTGAATTTTATCTAGAAGGCAAATAATAATCACACACTAAGCCTTACAGTATATAGGAAAATTACTATTGCAGCAAGATAGAGGATGTATTTAAAGAACAGTTTTCTGTAAGAATCCAGGTGAATTTTTTAAAATATTTTTTATTGATTTTAGAGAGGAAGGGAGAGGGAGAGAGTGATAGAAACATCAATGATGAGAGGGGATCATCTATCAGCTGCCTCCTACATGCCCACTACTGAAGATAGAGCCTGCAACCCAGGCATGTGCCCTGACCGGGAATCGAACCATGAACTCTCGGTTCATAGGTTGAAGCTCAACCTCTAAGCCAGACTGTCGGGCGAGGTGAACTTTTTCTATAGGAAGTACTAAATTAATGACTATGAATGGATATCAGAGACTAGATTCAACTAATTTATGAAAATTAGATGTACTAGATGTACATGATTTTTTTTAACAAGTTAAAAAGGCAGAAAAAATAAAACTATGGTGTAATCTCCCAGATATTAGATTGCATATACTAGTATAAATAAATTATGCTTTTACTAAATAATTGAATTCTACAGAAGCAACTTATTATTGAAGACTAGAGGCCTGGTGCATGGATTCGTGCACTGGTGGGGTCCCTCAGCCTGGCCTGCACCCTCTTGCAATCCGGGACCCCTCAGATGTCAAATAGGCAGTTTTGGTCTGCCTGTGGGGATCAGACCAAAACCCGAAGTCCAACATCCCCTGAGGGATATACAGTGGGGCCTAGACTTACAAGTGTCCTGAATAACGAGTTTTTCGAGATACGAGCCGTCTCTCGGCCAATTTTTTGCTTTGAGTTGCGAGCTAAAATTCGGGTTACGAGCCAGCTTCAGATACCCCACCGCTAGTTGGCGCAGCGAACGTCACAGTGAACGCCACAACATCAGCCCAGCATCATGTGTCTCACTTGTTCACTTTAAGCATTTAGCTCTTAATTGAAGCATCAGTGTTGTGCTCTCATTTGTGCTTGCAGTTATTTTGCAAAACTTTGTGTTTTGGGTGTCTGGAACGGATTAATGGCATTTCAATTCATTGTAATGGTGAAAATTGATTTGACATACGAGTAATTTGAGTTACGAGCTCCGTCACGGAACGAATTAAACTCATAAGTCAAGGCCCCACTGTAGTAACGTGCAAAGCCGAAGTGGCAGGCCGCCAGGGAGGAGCCCAAGCCCAGACCAGACGCAGCGCCACTCCCGTTCATCCTGGCCCCGCTGCGCCTGCCACCACCGCCACTGGGTAAGCTCACTGAGCACCACTCCTGCTGTGGGAATGCACTGACCACCAGGGGCAGCTCCTGAGTTGAGCGTCTGCCCCCTGTTGGTCAGTGTGTGTCATAGCGACCAGTCAAACAGTTGACCGGTCGAATGGTTAACTGATCACTTAGGGTTTTATATATAGAGAGAGATAAGCAATAAATGTAATTTAGAACCCCACTTCTTAAATAGTGCTTTAAGAATCAACAGCCTTGGCATGACCTGGGAGTTTGTTAGAAGTTTCCAATTTCAGACTTCCTGGAGATATATTGATTTAAATATATTTAACACAATTCCCAGATAGTCCAAAATCACACATATGATTTAGAACATGTTAAATTTGAGTTGCTTATATCACACAAGGGCATACAGGTCACAAGATAGGTGTTGAAATCAGAAATATAAATATGACTATGAGTAGAGAGCATAGAATGAAAATATAAATTTGAGGAATATCAAAATATATAGTCATGAAAGAAATTTATAGTTTCTGAAGAAAACATATAGAAAAAGGCAATAGATTTGGGGAACATTAACATTCAAAGAGAAGTTAAAGGGGCAATGCAGGAAGCAAAGAATAAAGAGTTACTGAAAGGAAATTGAGATTAGAATAATGTCATACAATTCATTGTGAGGGGAACAGGTGAGAATCTTAATTAGACTAATCTTTTCACTGAGAGAGAGTACAAAAAAAGGCCCACTGGATTTGGCAGTTATTGTTTCACAGTGCAAGCACTTTCAGTGAAATAATAAGTAAGAAGACAGATGACAACAGGTTGAGTGTCAGGTGAAGAAGAGAATAAAGAAACATTTTGTGTCAGAAAGTAGAGAGATAAGATGGTGGTTATTATATAGTACGCAATCTGTAAAATGACCCCCATAGGTCCCTACCCTTGAGTGTAAGCTGACTTTATTGACTGGTTTTTAGTGAATAGAATTTGGCAAAAGGGATAGGATGTCAATTATAACAAAACAAAACAAAACAAAAAACACTGTGGCCTCCATTGTAAGCAATCTCTCCTGCTCTTTTGCTCCTTGGCCTCATGGCAATCCACCTGCCATTTTGTAAGCTGTTGTTCAAGTGATTGAGCTGGAAGCAGAATCCAGCCCAGAAAACTCCTGAGACAGCTGCATCCCCAGCTGATAGCTTAACCACAGAGTCTAGAGAGACCAGGAGCAGAACCACCAGATGAGCTGCACCAAGATCCCAGAGCAGCAGAAATTATGAGGTAATGAAGTTCGCTGTTTTTTCCAAGTAAAATTGGGGGTAATTTTATACCACAACAGGTGACTAAAGCAGATTTTGGTACCTAGAGTCTGGATGTTCCCCTAACCTCTATGTAGAAGTGGCATTGGAAGCAGACAGTGAACATGGAGAGGAGTGTGACTGTGAAGGCTTAAACCACATAAATACATTGTTCGACACAGTTCAGGGCTTTGAGGAGCCAGTGGGTGAGTGAGAAAAATATGACAAACTGAAGAAAAGGCAGTCATTTTTATGAAGTGGGAGAAATTTAACAGACCTTTAATCTGCAGTTATGCAGAAAGTAGGAGCGTGCCGAATGATCTAGATGATCTACCTAAGGAGACTCCGAAGCACAGTGTGGAAGGCACTGCTTGGTCATTCTTGCTACTCAGAGTAAAATGTGAGAGGGAAAAATAATTTGAGGAAAGAACTACTTTAAAAAGAAGCCAGGAATTCATGGTTTTGAAAAAAAAAAAGTGCTATGAAGAAAAGGCTTCATCCCTATGTACCTATAGTGTGATTTATAAAAGTCAAATTTTGGAAGCAGCCCAAGTGCCTGTCAGTAGATGAGTGGATAAAAAAGCTGTGGTACATTTATGCATGGAATACTACATCAGCCATAAAAAAGAAGGAAATCTTAGCCTTGGTGTTGGCATGAATGGATCTGGAGAATATTAAGCTAAGTGAAATCAGCCAGTCAGAGAAAGATAAATACCATATGATTTCACTTATCTGTGGAATATCTAATGAACAAATATAAACTAAGAAACAAAATAGAAACAGACCAACAGCTATTAGAGGGGAGGGAGTTTGGGAGACTGGTTGGAAAGGGTGAAGAGATTAAGCAAAAAAAAAAAAAAAAATGAATAAATAAATAAGACAGATACAGGCAACAGTAGTACAGTGATCACCAGAGGTAAAGGAGGTAGAGGGGAGGTGAAAGAGGTCGAAGTGGGGATAAATGGTGACCAAAGGAGACTTGAGGTTGAGTGTTGAGTGCACAAAGCAGTATGCAGAAGATTGTTATAGAGTTGAACACTTGAAACCTATATGGTTTTATTAACCAATGTCACCCCAATAAATTCAATGAAAAGAACGGAAAAGGAAAAAGGAAAAGAAAAGGCTTCAACAAAGATCAAATTCAGGGCACCACTAGGAAAATATGATATGAAGCTGAAGCTGAAGGTGTGACTGTGAAATCTTTTTTTAGGGCTTCAGAAAGATCAAAGGTGGTGTCTCAGAGTTCTGTTCAGTCACATACAAGGCCCTTTAAAGGGATTAAGGATATGCTACACAGTTCCTCTAAACCAAACAATAGGTTTCTATAAAGTGCAGGGGGTTGCCCCTGGGCCATCTCAGCAGGAGCCAAAGATAGAGATGGATTTATATAGAAGTGGTTTGTCTAATAAAGCAAACCCCAAGAAGATTTGTAAAAAAGCCACAAAGTCCTTTAAACACACACACAGAAATATCAACAGATTGAACTGAAAAAAGAGACATTAGGGCCCTCCCCAAATTTCTACACTCAGAAAGCAGGCTGTGCAAACTACTCAGCTGCAAATGATTCCTTTTATAAAAAAGATAAAATAGCTCTGACAGCAAAACCAAGAACATAGAAGACAGAGTGAGCTTGGAAGCCAGTCCTCACATAGTCTAGCCATAACTCAAGGCCTCCTGAAGATGGACAGCAACCTCCTGAGACTGAACAAGAGGCACTTGGCCAAGTCACACTGGGTTTCTGAGCCACAAAAATTGTGAGATAACAAAGGTGTGTTGTTTTAAGTGTTAAGCTTTGGAGTACCAGATAAATTACTGACATAAAAAGGGCAGTAAGCAACAATTTTTGTAGATCTATAAGATAAGCGAAAGCTTTGGTGATTGAGTGGATTGGTCTTAGTTAGCAGATATGATATCTCGTTCCTGAGATGGAAAGGAATGTAGATTATTATCTTTGATGTAGAGTTTGAAATTATGCTTCTTTGATTGTCTCTGTTTTCATGAGAAACTAGGAGATAAAGGACTTCTTCAAACAATGAATTTGAGTTTCAATATAAAAAAATTTGAAGAAAAATTGGGAATAATCAAACAAGAGACAATTGAAAAAACTGTCAGAAAGTATTGATGGTAAGACAGAATTTAAGACTAATATATTTGTATAGTGGGATGCTTTGGAGAGAGACATCCCGATAAATGATTTAGGTGTAGTTTCAGAGAGAAAAGATGGTTAACTTGAACCATGGCATTTCAGAGTAGAGTATAGGGGTAGGGTGGGGTAAAGATATTTCTGGGTATTGCCAAACAAATATTGAAGTGATGAATCACAGGATTTATTGCAGATTTTAAAAATGCATAAAACCAAAAGAGTACAGCAGATTTGGATAAAATGGTGGTGTCTACTATCTAATCTGTTTAAGACTAGGACCCAAGAAAAAGAGATAAGATGATTGGAAAATGTGATTTTGAGGTGCATGGTCTAGCATTACAATGCATGATAAAGAAAGCACCCTTCATTGATATTATATAACATGAGACATATATTTATCTGGGTTATGTCTGGGGTGATTATAGACTAGAGAGATGAGTCAAAAAGCCACTGAGGGCTGACCAATCCCAGATTTTAAACAAATGTAGATTAATGATCTGGGATACTTTATAATGTTCTGTGAATGCACAGAGAAGAAGCATACTCCTAGTTCTAATCATAAAAAAGAAATAAATGAGGCCACCTAGGTGCTAAAATATTCAGATTCCATAATATGTTTTGGGCCTAAGAGAAATAATAAAAAGTAATTTGTGTCATAAGTGATATTTATTATAAAAAAATAAAACATATCTCTATGGTGTAGCTTTCTAATCTCAATAACATGTTTTGAAACACTGTCAATATTTTTACCATTATAAAAGCAATGGACAGAAAAATTGGAAAATGAAGAATTTTAATACAACACTATAATCTCTGATTCCCTCATTTAGAAATGAAATTCTCTTAATTATATGAAATACTTTATTTTAGCCTTTTATTCACTCACAAACTTAAACCCAGAAATGACCAAATATACACAAATTGTAATTATATACGTGGTTTGATATCTCATTTTAAGTTATCAAGTATAACACTGATGTTTAAAATCTTAAATTAAATTATATCATTAATATTTTCCTATAGCTTAGATACTTCTTTTAACAATTTAAGATATGATTTTTTTAAGACCAAAGAGAAGCTACATGCTGTTGAATTGAAAAGTGTTTCTTTTAGTAAAACTTTTAGTAAAACTCTTCAGCTTTGTGTTAGTGACTTTTCTCAATTTGCCATGACCATTATTGAAGTTATATATAGAACTCCTCTTATCCAGCACCATAATGATCAGTGGTTTTTAGCTAAATAATAATAATTTAAAAAGCTAAAGTGGGAATCATAGGGAAATGAGTTTACTTTAACTCAAACCATATTGGGTTATGCCAAAATCTGAAAAAAAATGTCTACCAGTTGCCTTGATATCTAAGGTTGGGCTTCACTTTTTCAGGGCAGACTGTTAGAAAGGAAAGATGAATGCAAGTGGGAGAGAACAAGAGCAAACTGGAACCCTACTAGTATAGGCAGGAACCCACCTGCTTTGGGCAACCATGGTCAATATATTTTATGGATGAAAAGGAAACAACAGCTAGTGTGTTGTGCCTGTTATACAGAGATCTGTCAAAAACAAACAAACAAAAATAAACAACTCCAAATTTACACCAACTTCCATAGCATATATGCAAACCTTTTTTAAATATACACCTCACATAAAGATAACTTTATATATGTAAATACATACAGATATATGCATGCAGATAGATAAATACATAGATAAATAGATAGAAAATGAAAAAAAAGGCCCTGAACTATATCTATAACTATATATAGTAGTAAGCAGAAGCTGGCTCATACTAGCTTATAAAAGCCAGTTGTGTGCATTTTTTCCCTAAATTCACATCAAGTCACATCATGTTGGTGTTTGAAATAAGCCACAGTAAATATATTCACACTATGAAATTGACAAATGCTATACTGTGAGCATGGGGGCATGTCATTATAAGGGAAAGCAAGTTCTCAAACTTTTACTAGCACACCACCTACTATGCATATGCAAGCACACGCACACACACACCAACTATTTTACAATGGCAATACATATGAAGCATTTCATTATATTGAAATGTTTAAGCTAAGTGAAATAAGCCAGTCAGAGAAATTGAGCCTGCACATGCCCACGTTGCAGGCTGGATCCCCTGTGGGGGGCATGCAGGAAGCAGCTGATCGATGATTCTCTCTCATCATTACCCTGGTAACCTGTATTTTTTAAAAAAAATGTAGACTTTTTATGTTTTGTGTTGATGACATTTACATATGGCTTATAATTGATAGTGTTTTATACTTGTAATTGGCTCAAGTTTCTTTTCCCCTCAGTGTTATATAAATAACAGTAGGTCTTATGATCAGCAGTGTTTGGTGTAACGTGTTTGATATAATTTATGCAATATGACATGTAGTCTATGGTTAATCATTCTACTTTTGTTGAATTTTTAGTTTGTTTCCAGTTTTTCATGATTGCCAACAATGCTATTATAAATGTATTAGTACATATTACTCATGTAGTCATCTGCCAGGGACCTGCCCATGACAGGCAAATGGTGGCGTCAGCTACTATGCAGGTTGGAGCAGAAGCAACCCAAGGCCTGGATCCAATGTTGTAGGATTCCATCAGGAACCAGGTGAGAAAGGAATTTCTAACTAAAGCAGCTATCAAAGGGAGCCTGGAGGCCCCAGGCACAACTTGGTGTCTGAGCCCAAAGAGAAAGGCTTGACCAATCTAGGGGGCCTGTATTGACTTAACTGCCCACTTCAGGAGCCACCCTTCGGAACGACCAGTGGGATGCTTACAGCAAAGAAGCTATTCTCTCTCATTTCTACAGGTCCAGTGACTGCTTGCAGCATACATGTCTACACATTCAACAGGATGACTGTGGGATGGAATGAAGACCAGCCTGGACACCGGGCATTGACCTGTGAACCAGGAGGTCACGGTTCAATTCCCAGTCAGGGCACATTCGCAAGTTGCAGGCTCCATCCCCAGTGGGGGGAGTGCAGGAGGCAGCCGATCAATGATCCTCTCTCATCATTGATGTTTCTATCTCTCTCCCCCACTCCTTTCCTCTCTGAAATCAATAAAAATATATTTTTTAAAAAACACAAACAAACAGGTTTGGTACAACACCGTTTTTGGCATGTAGTTTTGGGTTTTTGTTTTTGTTTTTAACAGGAACAAGGCAATAAGGGAGAAGGATGAAATAGAGAGAGATGTGAAAATATACTTACACACTGATGAGTGTTCACTTCCCCTAAGACTGAACCTCCAGAATACTTGCTACACCCAGGAGCAGAGCAGAGCTGGTGTCTGTGCTGTTTGAGGCTTTTCAGAGGACTGGTTGTCTTCTCAGCTCCTGGCTTCCACCAGGAGGGCGGAATTTGTCTAAGGGCAAAAACCTGGCTTTCATTGAGTGTAAACTGGTGCTCTTATCCCTCCTGACGTCACCATCAGAGTGCTGGAGAACATCAAGGCTGTGGAGGTCAAGCTGGACTCATTTATCCTAAAACTCGGATCCTGTGGGCCATCAAGATCTGGTGAAATAAAAGAAGGGTTGGCTACACACTCGTGTGTGTGTGTGTGTGTGTGTGTGTGTGTGTGTGTGTGTAAAGGGTTAGGCAAAAGCAGATTTGCAGTCATTTGCATGGAAAATAATGAAATAATTTAATAAATATTGCTTCAAGGATAAACTCCATGTGCTCACAACTGTAAACTTACTTTTGCCCCTCCCTGTATATTGCATCTTCTTTGTCCACTCATAAGGGTACCTAGTTTGCTTCCAGATCTTGGCTGTTGTAAACAATACTGTGATGAACATAGAGCTGCATGTGTCTTTTCAAATTAGGGTTTTTGTTTTTCTCAGATAAATAAACAGAAGTGGAATTGCTGACTCATATGGTATATGTAGTCTTAGGGGTTTTTTGTTTTGTTTTTTTTTTTTAGGAATCTCCACATGGTTTTCCATGGTGGCGGCACCAATTTGCAGTCTCACCAAAAGTGCAAAAGGAATTATTATTCCTTTTTCCACATTCTCACCAACATATGCTATTCGTTGTCTTTTTTTATAATAGCCATTCTGGCTGGTATGAGGTGATATCTCAAGCTTTAATTTGCAGTTCCCTGATAATTAGTGATGTTGAACATCTTTTCATATTTCTGCTGGCCATCTGTATTTCTTAATTAGACAAATGTCTTTTCATGTATGCCCATTTTTTTATCAGATTGTTCATTTTTTATTATTAAGTTGTATGATATTCATATATCTTTGGATATCAATGCCTTATTGGATATGTTATTTGTGAATATGTTCTCCCATTCAGTAGGTTGTTTTTTTGATTTGCTGATGTTCTCCTTTGCTATGCAGAAGCTTTTTAGTTCAATGAAACTCCATTTGTTTATTTTTGGTTTTGTTTCCCTTACTTGGGGAGACATATTCAAAAATGTATTATTCAAACTGATTTCAAATAATCTACTACATATGTTTTCTTCTAAGAGTTTTGTGATCTTGACCTTACATATAAGTCTTTAATTCATTTTGAGTTTATTTTTGTATATGGTGTAAGAATAGGCCAATTTAATTTTTTTTGTACCTGGAAAATTATCACTTATGAAACAACTAATGGAGGATATCTCTTAAATTATTTTCTCACATGTCTCCTGGTCTAAATTTTCTCTGTTAAATTATTTCAAATGAACTTTAAAATAATAATCATCATTTTTTACAGTTATTACCATGTATAATTCCAATATGTCCTATAAAGAATTTACCTTTCATCTCATCTTCCATCTTCCACAAATACAGGATGAAAGTTGTATATATATTGTTTTACATTTAAACACCTGGACAAATATAATCATGATTTTGTTTTTGCTATAGATGAAAGCCGTGATATTGAGTGCTGTAAGCAATTGTTATTCCTTTAACAAAATAGCAGTGCTATTCAGTGTTCTTTTGCACATATTAAATGTACCAAGTTACAAGGCACAGTTAATGATTTTATTCTCCAGTGTGGAAGGTGACTTACAATCCGTTAGCCCTCTTCCCCCTACTGGACACACACACATAGGCAATGCTCAATGTGTGTATTGTTTACCTTAATTATTTCAAGAACTGCTATTTTTTCATAATCATGCATTTTTAATGCCATTTTAAATGCATATAGCCCAACAACATCTGTTTCATATCCTTATTTTAAAGTTTATATGGATAGTTAAAAAAATCTCAAATCTGTGCAAGGGTTTCAGTTGTAGTAACATCGGCATGTATGAAAGAGGTGTTCAGCTGCTTACATTTCCACACAAATGTGGGAATGGACGCCCCGAGGCAATGTGAATAGCAGCTCTTCAAATTTCAAAGGATATGAGAAGGATTCTTGCCCTGCTCTTGCTATCCTGAATTGGCCTATGCTTGGGGAGCAATTAAAATTAAATTGCCTCTGAACAGCAAAAAGTGAAAGGCCCTAGCTCTGAGTATGAACGCACCCTACATAGCAGTGGCAAAAGAGAAGCATTAAGAGACAGCAAAATAACACACCAGAGAAGAGGAACATGGCATTGTGTATGCAGTGAATATTTTCCAGACAATATTTCATTTAATTGTATATTTTGTCATGTTGCCTACTCTTTTATAATAAATATACCTGTGTGGTATATTTATATGTATACAGGCTTACACACCCACACATAAATAATCATTAGTACTCTGTTACAAGATCAATGCATCCTTAGAAATTAATATTTTAAGCATGTTAAGTAGGTGTTATACTTCCTAACTTCAGCACTGTAAAGAAATCCTCTAGAATTAGTCACAAAATTATAAGATGCCTGTTAAAGGTGTAATAAATTCTCCCTTCTCTGAGATTACCTATATATGTTTGCATGGGTGGTTAGTATGGTTTTTATTTCCTAAATCATCCATTTTTCATGTTATCCTAAATTGTTATATAATTTTAATTGTATTTGGTTGAAATTGAATTACAGAAAAAAAGTCAGTTTTAAATTCAGAATTAGCTGTTCACATTGAGAACCCAAACCAAACAGACACACACACACACACACACACACACACACACACACACACCTTACTATTATTCACATAATGATTATTGGAATCTCCACCATGACATTCCAATTCCATTCTCTTCTTATGATGACAATATTACTACTTTAAATAAGTCTCTACCAGGATGATAACAGTTTAAAATAGCTTAATTGTTCATTTAAGAAACCCCTGTTAACATTTAAAACTGCTCAATTTTTCAAGAGAAAGCAATGAATGTTACCACCCCAGCTATTCCAAAGTCCTTGCCCCAAACTTGCTATATCCCCTTATCTTAAACTCTTATATCAGGACCCTTATCCAATACCAATCAAGCCTTTAAATGGAAAGATCCAGTTTAAGCCAAACATGATAACCATGCAGACTGCACTTTCCACTCTAAGATGCTCTAAGCCTCTGACACAGTAGTGCTCCCCTTCACAGTAAGCAAAAAACTTACCTGATTTTCTGTACAGGAAAATGGGAAGGGTTTCAGTAAAGAATTATAGAAACCTATCTTGGGACAGCAAATAAGCACAAATTTAAAATCAGGAAATATCTTTGGAAATCAAAAAATTTTTTTAACAATGTTGGCAATCACAGCTACCAGAAGAACCTAAAATTGTTTTATTAGAAATGTTTTTTAAAATAATGCACTCACCTGTTTTTATATATAACTAGAGGCCTAGTGCAAGAAATTCGTGCACGGGGGTGGGAGAATGTCCTGCAGCCCAGCCTGCACCCTCTCCAATCTGGGACCCCTCAAGGGATGTCTGACTGCCCATTTAGGCCCGATTCCAGTGGGATCGGGCCCAAACGGGCAGTCGGACATCCCTCTCATAATTCGGGAATGCTGCCTCTCAAATGCTCGCTTGCCTGCCTGCCTGACTGTCCCTAACCACGTCTGCCTGCCAGCCTGATCAACCCCTAACCACTCCCCTGCCAGCCTGATTGACGCCTAACTGCTCCCCTGCCGGCCCGATTGCCCCTAACTGCCCTCCCCTGCCAGCCTGGTCACCCCCAACTGCCCTCCCCTGATGACCCAATCACCCCTAACTTCCCTCCTTTGCCAGCCTGGTTGCCCCTAACTGCCCTCCCCTTCTGGCCTGATCACCCACAACTGCCCTCCCCTGCCAGCCATCTTGTGTCCACATGGCGGTGGCCATCTTGTGTGTTGGGGTGATGGTCAATTTACATATTACATCTTTATTATATAGTATTATTCCAATTTGTTATGTATAATTTTATTATTTTTATGTGATCCCCATTGTCACAGTGTTGCTTTTATTTAGGATCCATCTCTCTATACTCCCTTGTATGTT
The DNA here is from genome assembly GCF_028538775.1 of Myotis yumanensis. Lineage (NCBI taxonomy): Eukaryota > Metazoa > Chordata > Mammalia > Chiroptera > Vespertilionidae > Myotis > Myotis yumanensis. The sequence continues at coordinate 220,788,377 of NW_027223752.1, read as the reverse complement.
TCACTTTACCCCCTTGTACATTTCTGAAAGTGAGAACAGTTTTCTAAAACTGAAATTAAATTGTGGGAATTCAATGAGTTTGTGTAAAATGCTTAGTATCTAGCACATAATAATTATTCAATAAATGAAGTTTGACATTCTTGATTACTTTGCATTTGTTTATTTCTAAACAGGGTTTAAAAGTAAAAAAAAACAAAAACAAAAAAAACTCTTAGCAACCTCTATGTTCAATGTAAAAATTAAAAACTACAGAAAGATATAATAAAATTTTAATAATTATCCAATATCCCAGTATAAGAATTGTTAATATTTGCGATGTTTCCTTACTCTTTTTAAGTTTGATTTTCCAAGTGCATATTTGTATGTATATACATCTTCTAAAATTTAAATATATTGAATATATTTCTTGTATTCTGTGGTAGTTCATATAGTATTTCTTAAAAAATTGTATGGTCTTAATACTTTTTCCAAGGTTTGATCTTATTGTTCATATAGTTTATGAATGTTTATTTATAAACTATTTGTATTTATATATTTATATCATACTTATCTTAAGACAAGGCATATTTTTCACTTTACTAAATGTTACAGACTTAGTTAAAAGCATCAACAACCTACTAAGTGATCCACTTTATTTCAAAATTCTTTCACAGTACACTAGTTCTTAGCAAATTTTCTACTTGTAGGCTCTGAATTCAGACTTCCAAGGCTTAAGGTCAATGGGGGAAAAAAAGAAGACATATGTAATACTATATGTAATACTTTAAACAATAACGAATTAAATATATATACATATATATATATATGTATATATATTTATTTAATCATTTTACTTTAAATTCTTAATATCCCTGTTGCTCAGATTCTATCTGGAAATGAGGGGAAACAGAAATATTGTGAATTGAGTAATATAATTTATTCAAAGGATTTATTAAATCATCAATATGTCTAAGGTAATTTTGTCATATTAACATTCAAATATTTAATTAATTACTTAAGAAAATTGTAATTATGCTTTGAAATGTGTTCTTTAGTTAATAAAGTCACTTATTTTGGAATAGAATATATTTTATTTATTATTTATTTTTAAAATATTTTTATTGATTTCAGAGAGGAAGGAAGTGGGAGAGATAGAAACATCAATGATGAGAGATAATCATTGATCAGCTGCCTCCTGCATGCCCCACACTGGGGATCGAGCATGCAGTGAGGTGCCCTGACCAGGAATCAAACCATGACCTCCTAGTTCATAGATGGATGCTCAACCACTGAGCCTTCTCAGCTGGGCTAAAACATATTTTAAATTACTACTTACACTTATTTTTCATTGGCAATCTTTCTGCATATATCCTCTACCAAACAACCCCCATTTGCTATATAGTTGCTCTCTAAATTTTTGGTAGCTCAGCCATGACACCTTGTTTGAAAACTGTCATCCTCTCTTTCTGAACATTACCACACTACTTTCTGTGTGTTACATGATGTCAGTACACATACTCAATATTTCTAAAAACATACTTAAAATTCAACTTGGGTTCCTATTTAACAAATTTAATTGTTAGTCACTGTACATAGAAAGACCTGTAAAACAGTTTTATTCATTCTGTTTACAAAATAATCTCTAGAGATAAAAAGGAAAATATTAAAATACATGCACACACACAAAATCAGAGCTATTGAAATTCTCATCGGGTAGATAGATGCAAACAACATGAATAATGCAAAGACACCATCTCTGGAGCAAAACGAGCATCAAAAGATGTGAATTCAGTTACCCCTGAGGAACAATGAAACTGTAGGTAGCCTGAAATATTTAAATTAAATCACGTTCTAATATGCAATATGCTCCCTGAGAGAAATAACTGGAAAGGAATTAGCTTTTTTACTCTTCCAGGATACCGTTTATTATGTACTTGAATTAAACAAAAAATTTATTTATGGAATTATGTATCTACACATGCATATGTATGCATAAGAATGTAAATATTTTAGTTTGCTATTATAGTTTTATAAATTACCTACAATTTAGTGATTTAAAAAACACACATAAATTTATTGTTTCATGGTTTTATAGGTCAGAACTACAATGGCAACCTTAAATCTGTCTGCAAAGTCTCTTTTGCTTGAAGAGAGTATATTTATATGTGTAACATCAGGTGGTGAAGGTCATGAGAGCCAAAATCTTACTCAAAACATATGACAGAAATCATGCTAAGGATTTTTTTTTTTTTTTCATTCTGTACATCAGGTTATTTATTCACTTGATTCTTAGATTCATTTGTTGATAGATGCATATTTGTTGTTCATAATTTGTATCTTTACCTTTTTCTTCTTCTTCCTCTTCTTAAAGGATACCTTTCAGCATTTCATATAATACTGGTTTGGCAGTGATGAACTCCTTTAGCTTTTCCTTATCTGTGAAGCTCTTTATCTGACCTTCAGTTCTGAATGATAGCTTTGCTGGATAAAGTAATCTTGGTTGTAGGTTCTTGGTATTCATCACTTTGAATATTTCTTGCCATTCCCTTCTGGCCTGCAAAGTTTCTGTTGAGAAATCAGCTGACAGTCGTATGGGTATTCCCTTGTAGGTAATTGAGCCTCTTTCTCTTGCTGCTTTTAAGATTCTCTCTTTGTCTTTTGCTCTTGGCATTTTAATGATGATGTGTCTTGGTGTGGTCCTCTTTGGATTCCTTTTGTTTGGGGTTCTCTGCGCTTCTTGGACCTGTAAGTCCATTTCTTTCTCCAGGTGGGGGAAGTTTTCTGCCATTATTTCTTGAAATAGGTTTTCAATATCTTGCTGTCTCTCATCTTCTGGCACTTCAATGACTCTGATATTAGTCCGCTTAAAGCTGTCCCAGAGGCTCCTTACACTATCTTCACACTTTCGGATTCTTTTTTCATTTTGCTTTTCCAATTGGGTGTTTTTTGTCGAATCTTTGTTTTGATTCTTGTGCTCCTCTGGTCTGCTATTGGGTATAATATTCTTTATTTCAGTCCGTGTATGCTTACTTTCTAATTTCTTTATCGTAGCATCAAGGGTCTCATTAGTTTTCGTGAGGCTCTGCACAAATTTATGGCAAGCCCTCAAAATTGCGATTCTTAGCTCCATATCCTCCATTTCTGTCATGTTTTTTTGTCTCCGCATCTTTTATGCTTTCTTGGTGCACCCCCTTGTGGTCTCTGTGCGCAGTCTTGTTCTAGCCAAGCCTTAATTGTTGTAGTTAACACTAGAGGGATTTGACCACCAGGCCGACTGGCCATCATGCTAAGGATTTTACTCTAAATTATTTGTTTCAGTCTTTACAATGTATCTGCTAAGTAAGTATTATTGCAGACATTTCATAGATAAGCATGCATCTATTCAAATGATTACCTAGCTTGTCTGATAATGAATGAGTTCAAGGTCAACCAGAAATTGAGCCTACAGCTGCCTGATGCTGAAGCTCAGTCATCTAACTATTCTGTTTTTTATTAATGTGACTTAAACTAACACTAACATCCAGATTTTTTTTTTTTGGTTAACTCAGGTCTAAATATGAAGTATTGAATTAATTGTTAAATTAATTTTTTGATTTGTCAGTAGATTTACTAATAATGTTATATGTAGAGCTGCCATGGTTACAATCACACACACATGATTTGTAGCCTAAAGCTTTTATTCCAGAAAATTTTTTTTCAAAATAGCTATACAAGTTCACCAATAAATTGTTGTAATTAATCTAATTTTTAAAAACTTTTACAAAGCATTCAAGAGTTCATCTTAACCTGCATTACTAGTGAAGTCTAAGTATAAAATTCTAAGAATTTTTATGGCTTTCTACTTTTTAAATTTTATTTTCTGATTCTCTCTAATTCTATATTTGTAGCTACCTTGTATCAGCACATTCAAACAGCAAATTTATTTATAGTAAACTTATGAACCTGATGGAGCTGTTCTCCTAATTATTGGTTTGTGCATTTATATATCTTTCTTAAGTCACCAGAAGCCATTTTAAAAAATATATATTTTGATTGATTTGAGAGAGGAAGTAAAAGGGAGAGAGAGATAGAAACATCAATGATGAGAGAGAATAATTGATGGGCTGCCTCCTACATGCCCCCTTCTGGGGACTGAGCCAGCAACCCAGGCATGTGCCCTTGACGGGAATCGAACCCAGGACCCTTCAGTCCGCAGGCTGAGGCTCTATCCACTGAACCAAACTGACTAGGGCTGGAGCCAATTATTTTTAATCGTCTAATATCACCTACGTGTTTTAGATAATACTCATTCATGATCATAAAAGCTTGTGCCTTAGCACAAGGTAAAAGAAAAAAAAAGCTTTAAATAATTTATTCTCCAGTAAATTATCATGTTGTTTGTCTCACTTGATTTTACTCACTTTTGTCATTGAAAATAGTTGGGCAAATACATTCTCACGCCTGTCTACCTTTGCCCTGCACTTGAAATATATAGTCCTCATATGCTGTCAGTTACACCTCTGTGTCCTTTCAATATACACAGCGAACCCTAAGCCTCACATATCTATGAACAGAGTCAACGTCTGTCATCCTTGTTACTCACCACACAGGGATATTGCTCGAGGGAGGCAGTAACATTGCTGCTCCTTAGTTTCTATCTGCCTGGAAGTAAGCCGTTCACAGAGAAGAATTATGTTGGATTCCATTTGCTTGTCAGCTTTGTCACATCCTGCTCCTCTGGCTACATATTTTGTGATTCCGTTTTCATCATTTTCTGCTGATTATATTATTGAGAGTCCTTCCTACAGTGACAGTTTCTGTTTGACATTAATTCTAACTATGGATCTGAGCTTGGAGACAATTGTGAAAATTTGAGAAGGGTACTGTTCTTTCAGCATATACAATTTTCTTATAAATTAGAAGTTCGTAGCATAGTTAGAAATGACCCAAAATTGGACACTGTGTTTATTTTGGGGATTACAAAATTACACAGGTAATTTTCACTGAGTTAGTGTTAGATTTTGTAAATTATTCTGCAATCAATTTTGGCATTATATAACTAACTTTTGGTTAACTTGTTCTAACGTGTATGCTAGAGTAGAATAGAACAGAGTCAGCTATGAGGAAGTTCAGATTGCTGAACTTGGCATTTCCACCCTATATGGTAATAAGATTAAGCACTCCAAATACTCTTATTTCTTAGAAATTCTGTAAAAATTTAAAGAGAAGATGTCAGGACCTTCTAAAAGCCAATTCCGTTTTAGTTGATTAGAGATTGACGTTGCATAAAATGGACATTATTATAGTATGTTTTTTTATGATGTGATTTTTCATTTGGTTCTGAGCATTTGCAACATTATTTTAAAGGCATGCTATATGAAAACAAGTTGTTATCATCTACATAAATCTTAAAAACACTATGTTCAAAAATAACAAAAGAACGGCACAAGACAAGTCCACTTCCTGTGTCACTAAGCCCCTATAAATCTTTCCCAGACATAATACTCATGTCTGCCTTTTTTTATTTGATTGCTTATTTTGCTCCTTTCCTTCATGCCCCGCTCTTTGTTAAACTGAAGGCATACTAAGCAGTAGTGTTTCATAAAAATATCACACCTTAACACTGAAACCAAAATGTGCGGTGTTTGAGTCCGAGTTCCTTGTCTCCTATAGTCAAAGAATGAAGTAGCGAACAAAAACAATTAGTGGAACCAAAGTTCAGTGAGAGAAGCCAGTCCTGGAAAAAGTGTAGCTGGGGTTCCAGGAGCAGGCCAGTATCTAGAGCTTCTTTTCCATGTTATACTCGGGACTAGTTTAACTCCCAAGCTGATAAAATCTATTAGCCCATGTGTGGAGGCCCCCATGGCCATAAGCCACATGAGCACAGTGGAGCGCATCTCCTCCATAGGAACTTCCAGTGCACCAGGGAGAAAATGGAAGCACAAGTGCTTTTTGTATATGTGCTTGTTAGTTCCTGATTGGTTCTCTCAAAGAATTTTGCCTTAGCAACCACCTTGGGATTGGTGTATATGCCTTACTGTCTTATGATTGGCTACCTGCAAGCTGCCTGTCTTAGTAGCATTCATTCATTTTAAAGCTCATGTCTCCCACGCTCGCCCTTCCTTCCCTGATTAGTTGGATTGTCCTAGTAATTTCTCCCAGTTGGGTCCCCCAATTCTATCTCTGCCCCCTTGCTCCCGCCCTTATCTACCTAGCTTCTTACTCCTCAACATGATTTTGCCTTGATGCTGGATTATTTTCCTTAATACAGTTTATTGGGTCTTACATGCAAAGAGGCCCTTATGGTTGGAAAACCCAAGACCTTAAAATTTTGCACTTTATTTCTTTCCAGCAAAATAGATATCGCTGTGTTGGTCTATTCCATGTAATGTTATGCTATAAGCAGTTAAGAACAAACTGTGCACCCTAGTATGCTGGCTTTACAACCACTGAGACTTGAGTCTGAGCTGTTAGGTTTCATGAACAAGGCAGGAGTAAACAAACGGAAATAAAAGTTATTACTGCGAAAGTAACAAAGCTTTTGACAAACAAGTTGGGTCCCAGAAAGGGTTATCCCAGAAGCTCAATAGTCTAGGGGTTTAAACTTCCTACACTTGCCTCCTATTAGCTCTTTCAAAAAACACTGGCTAATCTCCTTTTGCCTTCATCTCCCGGGTTTTAGTTCAGGAGGAAGGGCAGCTGTATGGTACATTCTACCAATCTTGTTCACATCCTGACCATCTGACTCATCTCCCCTTTATCTACCACCTTCCCTCCTTGAGGCCCTTTCCGTAAACTGCCTGATCCCATCTAAATCCTCACCACTATTCTAAAGGTATAGACTGAATAGGTACTGGTTCTGACTTCTAAAGTAAGGGAAGTAACAGGTTTTCATCAACCTAGTTAGGGCCAGCTATTTCCCTGTTGCCTGCCTCCCAATTGCCTACCCAATGCCACCTACTTTAGGTGATATTTAAAGAGAACTCCCCTTCAAATTACCAATTTCTATCTTAATTAGTGTAGCCCTAGCTAATGCAATAAGGAAAATTAAAGGTCTTTTTTTTTCTGATGTTCCTGGACTTTGGTTGCTTTTTCTCCACAAGATTATTAAGGGAAACAGAATCATTCCATGTCTTAGCCCCTCCATCACTGTCACTGCAAGTGATACGGAATTTTTGGACTGGAACCCAGACTCTTTTTCCACTGGAGTTGAAGAATGAATCCACGGACAGAGGGTAGTATAGCAAAGGTGGAGATTTATTGAAGAACAAGCACAGACTCCCACATGGGGAGAGGGAAAGAGTCCCACAGAATGGACATCCACGTGGGGAGGGGGAAAGGGTCCCACTGAGTTCCTTTACCCAATAGCTTATAAAGGCTGCAGATCTTGGTGCCTTGATATCCCCTCTGATTGGTCACTATCCCCTCAGACCGGTTACTGTAATAACTCCTGAGCTCAAAGGTAAATAACCCCCTCTCCTCCTTCCTTATTGTCCTTCCATTCCTTCTGGGCTTTCTTCCTCCTTCTTTATTTTGTAAATATAGACCTTTCTTGGCTACTTCCAGTTCCCTTGTCTTATGGAAATGTAACTGCACCAGGCTTCCTTGTGTTATGGAAATGTACCTTCTCCCAGTCTGTAGCCCTGTGTTTTTTCATGGACTCCAGTTCTAAAAATTCCCTAAGCCTGCCTATATTCCCCTAAAGTTCCTGTTTCACAAGTAATCTGCTGAAAAGAGGAAAGGAAAGTAAGATGAAAGTGCATGCACACACACACACAAGTTCCTTGGCCTATAAATGTTTCATTTCACATTATCTCACATCTCATTGGTAATAATTCACCATCTGACCCACCAGAAATATAGAATCTGAATAGACAGCTGTTTCAGGGTAATAATCCCACAGTATGGATGGAGTAGTGAAATGTTAATAAACTGCAATTCTGTGTAGCAGATAAGTGTGGGATGGAGTTGTAAGTGTGAAGAAAGTGTTGCATTTTGTGCTGAACAGGAAATAATCAATACCATACTATATATACTATTTGAAAAATAAACTGTAAATGAAAATATATTTCTTCCATATAAATGAAAATATTAAAGCAAGGGAAACAATATTACCAACTTCATAAGGTTGTTGTGAGAGTTAAATAGGCTTATAATGCAATTTTACATATATGAGCTGAAAGGGCGAGGGCTAGGTCCTCCATCTTGCCCCAGGGTAGGGGCTACGTCCTACTCTCCTACTCAGCTAGCCACACCCAGGCGGCAGAGCACAGTCCTTTCTCCTCCCCTTACTCCAACCCCCGCTATAAAATCCCCGTCTCTATGCGGGGTTCGGTCTCTCGGCCACTTGGCTTGCCATTGTGTCGGCGAGTCTGGTGGACGGGGAGCTCAGCTAGCTTGAAATACAGATTCTTATGCTTTTGCATCGAACTGGCTGGCTCCCTGATGTTGGTTTCTTGGGAATCTTGAAATCTGGGCATAACATGAGCTATAATTATTTACTGTAATTCCCTTTTTCTTATTACTATCAATGCAAGTTAAAGCTTTACCATATATGTGTATATATATGGAAAGAGAGTGACCCTAACTATATTTTGAATATTGTTATATAATAATATTCAGTCAAATCCTATAAAATTGTTATTTTTAAAGGTAAAAATTGTTCAAATATAAGCAAGTACTTGTCAGTCAGATCAAATGTGATAGGCAGAACATATTGACTCCATGGCCTTTACTCACTGCAGTTACTACTATAAATGTGTAAATGTGCTACTTTACATAATAAAATATACCAGCTTAGGCAGCTTGGAGTTGACAAAGGAGAGAGGAGTTAGACTGGCTGGTCTGACTGAGTGGAAGTTACACTTAATGAGACTTAAGTCTGGAAGTTACAACTTCAGACACCCCAAAGTATAGCTGAATCCCCACCAAGGGCATTCACAACCCTCTCTCCACCCTCTTCCACCTGAGGAGATAGATGGAAGCTAGGTAGTGAGGAATTGGGACCATGGGGAGGTGGGAGGAAATAAAACCTGGGAAGCCAACTCAGTAGAGTTACTAAGGCACCAATTGGGCAGGGAAGGAAGGGCCTTGCTAGAGGCATGGACTTTAAAATGTATGGATATTACTAAGACAGGCAGCATACAAATAACCAATCACAAGGCAGTAAGGCATAGAAACCAATCCCAAGGTCTTTACTAAGGCATAATTCTTTGAAAGAACCAATCAGGAACTAGCAAGGCTGTATCCACCCCCTAGGTTAAACATTGCGTGCTTCCTCTCACCTTCACTTCTCCCCTGGCACACAATGGGTTCCTGAAGTTCTTTGGCCAAGGAACACATCCGTGTGTCCACATGGCTTATGGCCATGTGGGACTCTACACACGGACTAATAGACTTTAATTCAAATTAATTAATGCTTTAATGCTCTCAATAAACTTCAGTTCCACTAATCGTTTTTTTCCCCCCCACGATTTCATTCTTTGATTTTTCAAGACAATGAACTCAGACTCAAACACCCCACATTTTGGATCCACACCCATATCCCTGCCCCACCACATGGATAGGGATAAAAGATCAGCTTTCCAATCTCTTGGGGGGAGGGCACCAGTCCACTCACCCACCGTGACTCTGGGGAGAAGAATAAACAATTAAGGGTAAATTCCTCTGCTAGGTGCCTGTGCAGTAGAAACAAAGATGGCTCAGAGGGATGTAAGCATATGCTATAAGCATATGCACAGTAGAAACCAGAGGATGAAACAAAACTTTGAGTTCTGTGCAGAAAGAACAAAGATGGCAACATAAACAGGCAGAACCTAGTCTAAGAAAATCTGGGAAATGATCAGATTAGATAAGGGACATGAAACCCCAGAAGATCCAGAAAAGGGATTGGTTAGAGGGAGAGCCCAGTACAAGCCTACGGAGAGCCAGGAAAGAGATTGCTTAGTTTGAAAGAAAGCCTGCTCTCTCCTAAGCCCAAGGTAATAGAATCAAAGCTTTACAAAAAAAACATCTCAGCATGCTTTCGTTTGTCCAAGTGTGTTCTCTCACATGGCTCCAAACGCAAGTCCAATGTGGGCCCAAGCACAGGCATGGATGCAGCAGCACTGAGCCAGCAGAGCGCACCCCTGAGCAGAGACTGCTGGACCACCACACCTTGCACCTGCGTGTAGTTTTTGGACACCCTGATTAACACTCACATGCTCTGAGTGGCCGTGGACTTCTGGTGTATTCTGAATGGAGCCTTCACACTCTATTTGGCCTTGAGCATCCCACATACTCTAGACAGAGGTGGGTAGGTGGGTAGGGGCTGGGAGTAATGGGGGAAGGGAGGGAAAATGGCAGATATCTGTAATACTATCTGTAATAGTAAAAAATACATTAAAATACATAAATAAATAAATACATACATACATACATACATACATACATAGTGTTAACAGAGTCTTAATGGCCAATCTTTGTTGAATACATGTGTAGCAATTTTTTGATCACTATTTCTAATATACTACACAAAATCTTGAGTTGTGATTTTTCGACAACTAAGTGCTCTATGAAATACACATATGTATTAGACATTTTAACATGTGTTAAACATTTCTTTTAATGTTGCCATCATGACCTCAATGAGGAATGTCAAAAATGCATTGTTACTTGGTAATTTTTTAAAAATGGCTATCACTTACTTTTTAAATATTTGTCATTCTTTTTCTTATCACTCTCTGTCATCACTATAATTTTAGTGCCTATAAACATTAACTGAGATTAATTTACTTAAGATTTAATTTTTAATAAAATGCTTTTCAAAAGAAGACTTGATGGCATTCTTAAAAATTTTAGAGGCCACATTTTTAAACCACTGATTTCATGTCTTGAAATGTTTTATATGTTTAATTTTGAGATGTTATTTTTTGTTTGTTTGCTTCACATTTTAACACTTTCATCTAGCAACTATTAGGATTAGTTTGTTTTCGCACTGCTAGTTCAAACTTTTTGCTCTCAAATGTACACTGAGTTTTTTTGCAAAAGAATACTCTATAACAATGTTTATAAAGGGAACAAATGAAAACATTCTAAAAACTTGCTAACAGGAAATTGATTTACTATATCATTTTACATGAACATTATGAACTACTATATTTTATTGTTGTTGATATGGAATGCTCAGGTACACAATGAATTAAGAACAGAAGGCAGAGTATGATCTTAATTTACATTAAAATGTTAAACATGTATAAACACATACTTTTGAAATAAATTCATAATAAGATTATAGAAATAAAATAAACATAATTATTCTCCATTCTGGAAAAAAAAAGAATGAGGTGATTCTATATAGGTAAAGAATAAAATGTGTGCTTTATTTTGTATTTTCAGGTATTATTTGAATCTTTTCTAATAAAACCAGTATCAATAGTAATAGCAGCTAGCTTTTATTGGTAGTATATTAAATCACAAGTTTTCCAAATTCCAAATATTACCTCATTTAATTTTCATAAATACTCTATCAGATACTCACTAGCATCTTTTTTTAATAAAAGAAACTGAGGCACAGAGAAGTTGAGTAATTCATCTGATGTCCATAAAGCTAGTGTTTCAAAAAGAATATGAATCCAAGAGATATTGGACTGGTTTGCTTCATCACTACATTTCATGTAGTACACGTGTCACTTGAATACATTACAGAAATTTCAGGAAACCAGCATTAATCTTACCATCATATAATACTGTAATTTTTTTAAAATAATACTATGCACATTGGTTTGAATTCATGATTAATGTTTGTCCTGCTTTGTTTTAAACAGAACTTTTTGCTCATTCTTGGCAATGATCATATTTAATTAGAATTATTTTTAATTCAACACCTTTGTTCCTGTTAGCCAACCTACTTATGCAAATACTTTCCCAACTTATCTAAAGAAAAGCAAGAAAAACAATTATAATACATGCTAATGGGAAGGGTTTTGATGAATTCCAGGTTTGTGGCTTGGTTGCCAGGAAGAATGATCACTTAGTGAATTATTATTGTATAACTATAAAAGTTGCTTCTGTCTAGTATTACTTTTCCATCAGAATTAAAACATGTTAGATATAAATCTTCATTACTTTTTGAAACTTCAAATACTACTTTCATCATATTCCAAATTTGATTCCTTAATAACGTGAAATTCATATGGGTCTTTCTAATATTTTGAAAATTTCCCCATATTCCCTCAACCTTACCTCTTTACTTTTGTTTTCCCATTGCAGATTCTGTGCTCCAGCCAGACTCCCTTCACTGATTTCCCTGCATATCACTTGCTCATTGCCACCTGCAACTAATTCAACAAGCAGATGGTCTTTATGAGACAGTGCTAGACATCATTGTGCATGTGATTTTTGCCCACTTGCTATTCTTCTGTCTCTTTCTCTGAGCTCCAGCTCCCTTTCAAATTTCTCCAAGATCTTGTTTTAATCAGATATTTCTAACTATTCACACTCTCCTTCTAAATGCCTCTGGCACTCAGAGTGTGGTTTTCACCTTGTATATTTGCACTCTGCTTTGTGAACATGTGGAGACAGCTAAGGAGCCATGGTCTTTATGAATAACTAGTTCATATGTTTATGAAAAACAGAGACTTTATATCTCCCAACCATGATCCCTACATACTGTCCCATCTAGTGGACAATCAGTAAATGGTATTTGACTACCTCATGAATCGAGATTGAAATGGAATCAATAAAAAAGAGAAAAGTATAATATATGATGCATGAAAATAACCAGAAACTCAAGAGGAGGGGGAAAAAAAAGAACTCAAAACAGAAAAGGAGACTAAATAGAAGGGGTTGGATGACACAATCATGGCAAATGAACTGTCCATACCCTTAGCTAAATAGGATTGAACAAGAATTGTGAAGAGATTTCTATCCCACATGATTATTAGCTGCATAATTTTTAAAGATACTGCCCTTTGTTTTACGTAGATGATAATCAGTTAGACTTTATAAGCAAATGCTGATTTCTAAGTTCTAAAAAAAAAACAACAAGGTGGAATATTCTACATACATTCTTTTACTATTTTCAATATAATATTATACCATTTAAACTGTACTTGAATGTACTTCTGAGCTTAATAAACCTATGTGGTGCCAAAGTCAATCTAAGATTTACTTAAAATTTAATTTAGAGGCTAATTTAATAACTCAGCATGAATCTTAATTTTGCAGATTTACTTCATTACCAGAACCCAATAGGATACTTTATAATCAAGTAAACAAAATCTAGGAATTATTTAAAACATCAAGGAGCACTGGAAGAATCTGTCCTGTCTAGATCAGTTTAGCTTGGCTGCATTGTTTATATGAACATTGATATTGAATGTTTTATTTAAAAAAACAAAAGATAGAAAGTGAGTTGATGATAGATTTATTATAAAAATGATTCGATTTTACATGGAAATGCTGATAGTAACTGTATGGCATATAAAATAGTTTATTGGAAAAACTAAGCACAAAAAAACTGTTAGTTGGCTAACATAAACTGTGTATACTTAAAAAAATGTTTAATTTTTATACTTTCCTAACACTAGATATTACATAGAAAGTATCAGTCTCTTAATAAATCTACCACCTGGATATGCCATAACAACATCAAAATTAAGTGTTGGAAACTAACAATTGCCTCTATTTTTAACCTTGTCCCCTTCATGGATTTATATTATAATTCACTAAGTGATCATTCTTCTTGGCAACCAAGCCACAAACCTGGGATCCATCAAACCTTTTCCATTAGCATGTATTATAATTGTTTTTCTTGCTTTTCTATAGATTTTTCTTACAGACTTCTTTCGATTTGGTTGATAGTGTGAATGAAACCAGAAATCACAACTGCAAAATGGACTAAGACTCCCAAAAACACTCAGAAAAACTCTCAAAACTATAACAAATTAAACCAGGATATATATCACAGACTGAATTCAAATTCCATTACAACACTTTGCTCAGAAACATATTTCTAAGATTAGACCACAAATAACCCGAATTAGTAGTGACACAGTTCAGACTCACATATTTATTTATTTATTTATTTATTTATTTATTTATTTATTTATTCATTCATTCATTCATTTATTTATTTTTAATATATTTTATTGATTTTTTACAGAGAGGAAGGGAGAGAGATAGAGAGTTAGAAACATCGATGAGAGAGAAACATCGACCAGCTGCCTCCCGCACATCCCCCACTGGGGATGTGCCTGCAACCCAGGCACATGCCCCTGACCGGAATCGAACCTGGGACCCTTCAGTCCGCAGGCCAACGCTCCATCCACTGAGCCAAACCGGTTCCAGCCAGACTCACATATTTAATAGAAGCACTAATTTCTACAGCAATTTTCCTAGTTGACTAATCCTTGCTAAGACTACCCCCCCAATCTAAAAACCCTGATGTACTTTCTCCAACTCTCCTCTTTTGAGAAACTTTACAATTTTTTTTTTATTATAGTGTCCTTTGCTTCAGCAAATTGAAAGATTTTTTTTTTTTAATGGTGACCATGTTCATTGTAGTCTTTGCCTGGAATTTCTTTTTAATTATTTTTATAATTCTAATTCTATGATAAAATTCTTTATCTAATCATATATTTTCTTGAGCTTATTAAGCACAGTTATTTTACATTTAGACTCTATGTCTGATACTTTTAAAATCTGATTTACCTGTCAATATATGTTTACTGTTCATACTTTATATTTAGATTTTGTTTTATGAAATCTAACTTTTTTTTTTGAGATGTAACGTATTCTTCAGAAAAATTGTACAGGTATTATATCATATTGTTTTCCTTTAGAGGAAGTTCCACCAGAAAATTATAGTGGGAGGATAATTTCAATCCAATTAGTGTTAGAAATGCTCTCAACAATGTCTCGGGAATGAGACAAACACTCAAAACTGAATGGGCAAGGCAAATTTACTTCTGCGCAGAAGGGTGCTCCTGCCAGCTGCAAATCATGGGCAAAAGCACACCGAACGGGAATTCCATCAGGTTTTATTTCCTGACACAGGGTCTGCCCTGACCCTCACTATGATCTCTGACCTGATTGGCCAGGGTTCAGAGCTTGGATTTCCATTATTGCCTGATTGGCTAATTCAGAGGAAGAGGAAGGTAAGGTAGAACCTAAGGTGGCAGCCACTTGAGATCCTGCCAAGATCTCAGAGCCTAGATGGCGGCCCCTGAAAGAATCCTAAGGTCATATCAACTTGGTGGGATCTAAGATGGCCCGAGCTCCTTTCTTTGACAGAAAAGATCACTGGTTCACTCTCACATTAGTTACCTGGATTTTGATTTGCAGATGTTGCAATATTCTTTCTACTTCTGTTTTCTTCTTACTCTCAGAATATACACTTCCAGGCTTTCTACTGAGAGCCCAGGGAGTTTAAGAGTACCTGTTTTCTTTAGCACGTCCATACCTCTAACTTTTGTCTCCTAGTACTCAGAAACTCCTCAGAACCCGTTCTGTGTTTCAAATACATTTTCTTAACAACTTTTTTGAAGCGTTTTAGAAATCAGCCAATCCCAGGTTCTTGCAGGGCTCACCAGGCACTACAGCAGTTCTCAGCGACAGAAGTGTTTATAGTAGGAAGGAAGCGAAAACAGTGATCTGACCTATGAGACAACGAAATAGGTATCTAACTACTTTTAATAATGTGATTCAAGTTGAGAAGAAGAGTATAATTAGAGAAAACATAGGACATCTCATGTATCTATAGGGAACATGACTTTTGTTTCTCTATACTTTAAATGCAGTCTTTTAAATTGGTTCCCCAGAATTGATAAGAACCTGAAATTAACCCGGCTTTGTATTCACTGGTTGGTGGAACAGATGTATAAATGTCACTACGCACATTGCCCGGCACGTGTGGCTCAGTGGTTGAGCCCATGACCCATGAACCAAGAGGTCACCAGTTGGAATCCTAGTCAGAGCACACGCCTGGGTTTGGGCTCCATCCCTGATCTCCAGTGGGGGCCCTGCAGGGCCCTTAAGTGTCATTATATGTACCACAGAGTTTTAGTAGTGACATTTTAAAAAAATATACTTTTATTGATTTTAGAGAGAGAGGAAGGGCGAGAGATAGAAAGATAGAAACATCAATATGAGAGAAATATTGATCAGCTGTCTGCCTCCTGCACACTCTGCATTTAAAGTATAGAGAAACAAGTCACTTTCCCTATAGATACATGAGGAGATGTCCTGTTTTCTCTAATTATACTCTTCTTCTAAACTTGAATCACATTAATAAAAGTAGTTAGATACCTAGTTCTTTATCTCATACATCTACACAATGGAATAGTATGCTGCCGTAAAAAGGAAGGAACTCCTACCATTTGCAACAGCTTGGACGATGCTAAAGAGCATTATGCTAAGTGAAATAAGTCAGTCAGAGAAAGATAAATATCACTTGATCTCACTCATTTGTGGATTATAATGAACAACATAAACTGATGAACAAAAACAGATCCAGAGACAGAGAAGCATCAAGCAGATGCTCAAACCTCAGAGTGAAGACAGGGGAGGGTGGGGGTAAGAAGGAGAGATCAACCAAAGGACTTGTGTGCATGCATATAAGCATAACCAATGTACACAGGCACTTGGGGGGTAAGAGCATGAACAGGAGTGGGGTGGGGGGAGATGGGGGGCTAAGGACACATATGTAATACCTTAATCAATAAAGAAAAAAAATCATTGGGAAAAAAAAAGTTACTACACACAATAAGAGACCCAGCCTCATATAGTATTACATGTTTTTTCTTACACTAAACTGATGATCAAATTCAAGTCTATACCTGGAGTTACACGGTCCAAGGAAGTATGCCAATGTGAGTAAACCAGAACAGAAGGATCTTTCCCCAGGGCTGGGGATCCCTGCTGTAAAGATAAGAAAGTGTGAATCAGTTAATCGTTTACAAGAGATAGATAGGAAGGATTGGTGGGCAATGCTAAGGGAGCTTTGGTTTACCAGGAATTCTCTCCTTGAATCACACAATTTCCTATCACCACTGCTTGATTTTCCCAACAGTTCCTGAACATGTTCTCCTGTAGATAGAACAGTTCCAAAAGAAGGCTAAGTGTAAGAATGATGAAAATGTAGTAGCAATGGAGAATAAATTAGCAAATCTTCTAATTTTAGAATGACAAAACAGTTCTGATTGCCCTGATGAAAGATTAATTGAAAATGATTTTGGTAGAAAAATAAGATAATTTATTGATAGGAATATGGTAATGTGAATAATTTGGTATTCACAGCAATAATTTGAGTGCTGTGGCTTTTATGCTAAAAGTTTCCCATTAGAATGAGAATCTAAAATTTTAAATGACTGGTAATGTAGTAGGAACTCATGACTACATGTCAAGATAAACCATTCTAAGGAGTCTTTTCAGGGATTCCAAATAAAATTAGACTCAGCAGGATCAAAGGGAGTCATTCAATTAGAAATATAAATAGCCCAACATAAACTCCTTTGATTTTAAATAGTTACCTAGTATTACACATCCATAAAACAGTTCTGCTGAGTTATAGTCTTGATACATAAAATAAATTCTAATATTAGGATGCTTTGGTTATTTAAGGACAGAATTCAAAATGCAGATATGAACAGCCATTTCTTACCTCTATTACCTCATATGAAAGGAGGAAATACTAAGCTCACATTTAATATTTCATTTGCAGCATAGATTGCTATAATTTGAACATTAAAATAAGGTCACCTTGAAATCAGAGCTTTGTCACTTGTCACTTTATTCCCAGTTTTTAGCACAGTGCCTGGCACATAGTCACTGCTCAATAAATGTTTAAATGAATGAAGATGATTGTATTTATTCTGTATGAGGGTGTAAAGACAAATGTGCAGCTAACTATCTATTTTATACTTGACTAGAGGCCCTATGCACAAAATTCATGCAAGGGGCTCGGCCCTCGCAGCCCTGGCTTAGTCCAGAAGGTCGTCTGGATGGTTGTTCTGCTGTTTGGTCTAATTAGCATATTAGCTCTTTATTAAATAGGATATTTTTAAAGGAAGTTTTGTGTGTATTTTTAAAAATTATGTTTTTTGTTTAATTTATCCACTGTCGCCTTAGCAGCGTTTGACACTGGTTGTGCTTTCTCCTTGGTTTAGTGTAGGCCAAAGCTGGCATTTTACTGCCCCTCTGGCTCATTTATTCCATGTTTTTCTTGCAAGATGCACATGGCATGCCAAGCTATAATAAACAAACATCTCACCATTCTATTTCAGGATTAAATGCACATTGTGGAGTTATTATTTTATATGACTCATAGAATGCCTGGCATGTTTCTAGTACTCATCAATATGAATATGAGTAGAATAATTCTGGATCAAAACAGGACTCATTGGCATAGCCATTGTCAGTGTTTCAAGGATGATTTCAAGCATAATCCTTCACTGCATGGGACCAAATAGCGAAATTAAAAGTTAAAATTACCCTAGAGTGGCCTCAGTGGTCCCAGATCTTTCTCTTGCTTCAACAGTGTTTAAATGGAACAGATTCAGGGACGCCCCTTCTTCCAGCCTCCGGCCACTCTCCTGCATCTTATCCAGTCACCACTTTCAGAACCACCTCAGAGACCAGCCAAGAGACCATTTTTTTTCTACCTTAACTCCTTATTGCCAAACAACCATGAGCTCCCAAATTCATCATAACTATTCCACCCAGGTAGAGGCTGTGGTCAATCGCCTGGCCAACCTGAACCTCTGGTCCTCCCACACCTGCCTCTCCCTGGGCTTCTGTCCCACACCTGCCTCTCCCTGGGCTTCTGTCCCACACCTGCCACTCCCTGGGCTTCTGTCCCACACCTGCCCCTCCCTGGGCTTCTGTCCCACACCTGCCCCTCCCTGGGCTTCTGTCCCACACCTGCCCCTCCCTGGGCTTCTGTCCCACACCTGCCCCTCCCTGGGCTTCTGTCCCACACCTGCCCCTCCCTGGGCTTCTGTCCCACACCTGCCTCTCCCTGGGCTTCTGTCCCACACCTGCCTCTCCCTGGGCTTCTGTCCCACACCTGCCTCTCCCTGGGCTTCTGTCCCACACCTGCCTCTCCCTGGGGTTCTGTCCCACACCTGCCTCTCCCTGGGCTTCTGTCCCACACCTGCCTCTCCCTGGGCTTCTGTCCCACACCTGCCTCTCCCTGGGCTTCTGTCCCACACCTGCCTCTCCCTGGGCTTCTGTCCCACACCTGCCACTCCCTGGGCTTCTGTCCCACACCTGCCACTCCCTTGGCTTCTGTCTCACACCTGCCTCTCCCTGGGCTTCTGTCCCACACCTGCCACTCCCTGGGCTTCTGTCCCACACCTGCCTCTCCCTGGGCTTCTGTCCCACACCTGCCTCTCCCTGGGCTTCTGTCCCACACCTGCCTCTACCTGGGCTTCTATCCCACACCTGCCCCTCCCTGGGCTTCTGTCCCACACCTGCCTCTCCCTGGGCTTCTATTCCACACCTGCCTCTCCCTGGGCTTCTGTCCCACACCTGCCTCTCCCTGGGCTTCTATTCCACACCTGCCTCTCCCTGGGCTTCTGTCCCACATCTGCCTCTCCCTGGGCTTCTGTCCCACACCTGCCTCTCCCTGGGCTTCTATTCCACACCTACCTCTCTCTGGGCTTCTATTTCCACCACAGCGATGTGGCCCTGGAGGGCACAGGCCACTTCTTCTGTGAGTTGACAGAGAAGAAGCATGAGGCCTCTGAGCTTCTCTTAAAGTTGCAAAACCAGCATGGTGGCCACATTCTCTTCCAGGAAGTGCTGAAGCCTCCCCAGATAAGTGGGGTGAAACTCAGGACACCAGGGAAGCCACCTTGGCCTTGGAGAGGAACCTGACCCAGGTCCTTGTGGAGCTGCAGGCCCTGGGTTCTACTTGCACAGACCTTCAGCTCCATGACTTCCAGGAGCACCACTTCCGGGATGAGGAGGTGAAACTCCTCAAGAAGATGGGCAACACCTAACTCACCTCCACAGGCTGGGATAAGTGAGTGTGTCTTCAAAAGGCTCATCCTCAAGCACAACTAGGAGCTTTTGGAGCCCAGAGGCCTTTGAGGGGCCCCTCTGAGTCCCCCTGGTGTCTGGCTTTTGCCTGAGCCTTTCTCTGAAACCACTAGCCCAGTGATGGCGAACCTTTTGAGCTCGGCTTGTCAGCATTTTGAAAAACCCTAACTTAACTTTGGTGCCGTGTCACATATAGAAATTTTTGGATATTTGCAACCATAGTAAAACAAAGACTTATATTTTTTATGTTTATTTTATATATTTAAATGCCATTTAACAAAGAAAAATCAACCAAAAAAATGAGTTCGCGTGTCACCTCTGACACACTTGTCATAGGTTCGCCATCACTGCACTAGCCAGTCCTTCAACCATCTGGAGCCCTCTCCCATGCATTGGACCAAATGAAAACAATAAAGATTTTAGCAGCAAATAATAATAATAATAATAATAATAATAAAAATTCCCTAGAATCTTGTTAAGACTACATGAGTGACTACCCTTTGGAGTGACTGGCTGCTCTGTACAGGAAGACATAGAACACATTATGCCTGATATTATACTTTTTACTCCAATATATCCACATGAATTTAAGATAAACAAGTAAGGGATAGAGTAGCTGACATAGAGTCACAGGCAGAAGGCTTACAATTTTGTTTTGCCATTATCTCCTGAAATCTGAGAAAGAAAGAAAATAGGATAAATACATGACAACTCCACTTTTATCTTTACTCCCTAGTTTGAGGAAGAAACTTAAACAATGCTAAACCACATGGGAACTTCACTTAAAGAATATAACGTGCACTGGCTGATTTGGTTCAATGGATAAAGTTACGGACTGAAGGGCCCCAGGTTCGATTCCAGTCAAGGGCACATGCCTGGGTTGTGGGCTCAATTGGTGAATCTCTCTCATCATTGATGTCTTGGTCTCTCTCTCCCTCTCCCTTGCTCTTAGAAATCAATAGGAAAAAAATATATAATGTTCTTCCTCCAGATTCAGAAACTTCACTTATATTTATTTCTAATACTTATTAATAATTCCCCCTAACTGGAAGAAGAAAATAGCCAGCTGATGGTCATAAGTGAGGAACAACAGAGAGATGAGTGCATTCCAATGAGGTGGCACACACTAGATAGTACTTTGTAACTCCCAAAGAGGAAACAAGAGATTAGCTTTCTATGCCATAAGAATTCAAAGGAAAGATGGTTCGTGGTATTAGAGCATCAGGATTGAGAATGAGCTGTCACAAATCGCCACTAGCCAAGAGTGATACAAGAGATCTACATCAGGAGAGTTCTGCCATTGGGAGAGCTGGGGTCTCTGTAAGATATTCTGGAGCCACAGACACAAAGTGACGTGCTGTGGTTAGTTTTAAGTGCCACACTTAAAGTATTCCCTTTTGAACTTGTCCTCCTATAAAGAAGCTTTTCTATATTTAGAGCAAAATGAGATTATGAAGAGATGAATTTTTTTGTAGTCCAATACCTAAGTAGAGACTGAAATTAATGCTAATAGGGAAGAATGTTTGAAACTATGTTTATAATTGTACCATCTCCACACTCCAGTGACAACTTATTGTTTGTACCGCTCACTCATGTTAAAAAAGCTCTTGGAAGTGCTTTGATACCTTGAAATTATTGGGTAAAACTATATTAATTAAAACTATATTAATACATATAAGCAGGATATTAAAATTGGCTAAAATTTGTAGATACCTTGACAGTCTTATTATCTCCTGGAATGTTGACATGTAAATAAAATTGGATTGAAAGATCACAATAAAAAAAATAATCTTCTAGCTCTAGCTGGTTTGGCTCAGTGGATAGAGCATAGTCCTGTGGACTGAAGGGTTCTGGGTTCAATTCCAGTCAAAGGCACATGCCCAGTCTAAAGGCTCAATCTCCAGTAGGAGGCATGCAGGAAGCAGCCGATCAATGATTATCTCTTATCATTGATGTTTCTATCTCTCTCTCTCCTTCTCCCTTTCTCTCTGAAATCAATAAAAATATACTTAAAAATAATAATAATCTTCTATATATAAGAAAGCCTAAGCGACCATTATGACAGAATGACCAGAACAACCAGAACGATCGGATGACCAGCAGGTAGCTGTGATGCACTCTGGCCCAGACCTTGCTGCTGGGGCCCTGACAGCCCTGAATCTGGTTCACCTGCACCCCAGACCCAGACACGAGGGAGGAAGAAGCCTGATTCCTCACAGGAATCGGCCATGCCTTAGTTGTGCCTTGCTTGCTGTTGGCAATTGGGGCGGCTGGCCAGCCAACCTCCCAGGGCCCTTCCCCCCAGCAGGCTTCCCCTGCCCCCCACAATCAGCCTGATAGCCAAGGGACCCACCTGTGCATGAATTCATGCACCGTGCCTCTAGTGTTTAAAACAGGTTGAAGAGTTGAAAGGGTAGCTGCCCTCTTTAAGTCAGCCACCATGACTTGATTTCTGTAAGCAGTTACTTTGAAGAAACTTTATTTTCTGTACAAAAAGTGAAATAAAGAGGAGAAATATGAAAGGAGGATAACCTCTTTTGAACTGGACTGGGCTTTGTGCCAGTAAGAAGACAGTTCAAGGGAGTTCCTAGGCAAGGAACCCAGGCAAACAGAAACACCCCTTATTAAGAGTATCAGGTGCTTCTGAGAGGTGCAGTCTCAACCTTGAACTTTAGCAGATACACCTGGGAAGAATGCCAGAATGGGCTATGTTTCATCAGTGGCCAGTGCAGTAAAAGGATGGTGTTGACTTCAACTGGGGTTGGATGCAAAGATGAAGTCAGTAAGTAAAACCTGAAACCCCTGATCAGTGTGTGTATAGCAAAGTCAAGTTGAAAATTGTAACATGATGATGCATTTTTAAGTGTTTTGTACCTCCCAATGTAGCAGAAGAATTTTGCTCTCTAACCTAAGTGTTTTTGCTAGGAAAACTGTCAAGGAAAGTTGTTGAATAAGAAGTAATAGAGAAAAGGCTATGGTCTTATTGTAAGATCCCTACTTTTAGATGAAAAGCTTGCAGGCTCCTGGTAGGTACTGGGGTTTGAATAGCAGCAACCTTAATTGAATTTTCTATGTTTTAGGCACTATGCTAAGGGCATTGCATGAATTATCTTATTTACTCATAACTATGAGTAGTTGTATTTCTATTTGATATAAGAAGGAAATAAGGCATAAAGCAATGAAATATTAGACTAAAATCCCAAATATTTTCATGGCAGAGACTGGATCAACAGCAAGATACATCTCTTTCCAGATCCTGTGTGCTGAAATGATATCCTACACTGTGTGCTGGGGAACCGTGCCATCTGTGAGTCACTCCGATTTGCTTTGGTATAAAAACCCACCCAGAAGCTAGATGCACACCATTGTGAATAACATTTAGTCCACATAGTAGTGAGAATCTCCTCTTGACCCATAAGCTCTAACCATAGATAATTTGCAGAACAACAACAAAGAATAAAGTAAATATAACATTAGACTTAAAGGGGGAAAAAAAACCCAAAAACCTAAAATCACCAATAAAGCAATGCAAGTATAGTATTTGCAATTTGGTTTTTAAAATTGTTATTATTCCCATGTATGTGAAAATATATGAAGTATAGAGTAATACATGGGAAAGAAAATGTTTAATAGCAAACCTTCAAAAGACTCCTTTCTTTTGCCAGGTGACATTCCTTAAAAAGAAAGAAGGCAGCCCTATCTGGTTTGGCTCAGTGGATAGAGCATCAGCCTGTGGACTGAAGGGTCCCGGGTTCAATTCCGGTCAGGGGCACATGCCTGGGTTGCGGACTCGATCCCCAGTAGGGGGCATGCAGGAGGCAGCCAATCAATGATTCTCTCTCATCATTGATGTTTCTATCTCTCTCCCTCTCCCTTCCTCTCTAAAATTAATAAAAATATTTAAAAAAGAAGGCAGGTAGCCCCATGAAGTTTTCTTGTAAACATGTCACAAAATCAGACCCCCTGGTGTTTTAATACCCTCCTGGGTATTAATTTATAAAGATGACTGGATGATATAGAAAGATCAATGCCATTGAAAAAAGTTTAATGTTTCTTATAGTTTCCATAGGAATAAGAGGCTCACCATACAGGGCAAGAGCAGGTTTTGGTCAGGAAACAAAAATAGTGTGAGGGGAGGCCAGAGGCCATGACCTTTATTGAAGTTTATACAGGAAAGACAATGCAGGCAGGGTAAATATTTTAGGATTGGGTGGTTTGAATAATAATAATTTGGGGCTGTAAGGGTGGTCTCCAGTTGCCTGGTGCCTGGCCCTGTGATGATTGACTTGGATCTTGCTTCCTGGGTGTAGAAGTCAGCTAGAGGAGGCAAGGATCTGAATTGCTTAGTTTGTATATCAAGGAATGCTCTAGACTGAGTCCCTGGCTATCTCTAAGAATTGGCTAGCTTACTGGGGACAGGAAAGTTTGTGTAAATTGTCAAAATAGCATAATATACAGAATATATATATATATATATATATATATATATATATATATATATATACAATTGCCTCTACAGGGGCCAGCAATGACCTATGAGTTAAGAATGTTTTTTTCATTTTTAAGTGTTGTAAAAATAGAATACAAAGACTACTAAAGACTATATGTGGCCCACAAAGTCTAAAATATTTACTGTCTGGCCTTTACAGAAAAAAAAAATCCCAACCCTGGCTTATTATAACCAAACTTCAAATCTATGGATGTATGGTGAAAAATAACTTTGCTAGAAACAATGATGTTGGAAATGAAAACTGTCCTGCTACATCGGGAGGTACAAAACACCAAAAAATGCATGATCATGTTACAGTTTTCAACTCCACTCAACTATACACATTGATCAAATGTTTCAAGTTTTACTTACTAAGTTCACTTATGGCTTTCTGTGGAAAATGCCATCAAAGAAATGTACCTATCAGAATATAAAATGTAGATAGTCCATGACCAAAACATCTCCCTTCTCTAAGGATGTGATCACATATGGAGCTTAGAGACTTTTCATGGTGATCAGGACCAGCGAATGCTCTAATGTGACAAGAAAAGTCTTGGGGGACTGTGTTTGGGATTTTATCCCTAACTCTGCTTTGCCAGTGCTCAAATTAATTGTAACCTTGATATTGTTAGTAAAGCTTACTGGGTAAGATCATTGAATTTCTAACTTTTTACTGATCTAGTCTTTGATATTACCTCATAAAGAGTTTATGTTCTATCATTTTCATATTGAAAATGTAATGGTGTGATATTTTTATGGAAACTCTAGAGTGAGAAAGAAAAATGACAAACCTGAGCACTTAGGATTATGTTATAAACTTAATGTTTGTGAAACCCTAAAATTTCTATGTCTAAGCCTTAACTCTCACAGTGACAGTATTTGGAGGTGGGACCTATGGGAGATCAAGTTTAGAAGTGATCATGAGGGTGGGGCCCTCATAATGAGATTAGTGTCCTTTTAAGAGGAGGCAGCAGAGAGTGTGCTCTGTATCTCTCTTCACCATCTGAGGACATAGAAAAAAGGTGGCTTTCTATAAGCTACAAAGTGAGTTCTCACCAGAAGCCAAGTGTGCTGGAACCCATATCTCAGACTTCTGGCCTCCAGAACTGTGAGAAAATACATTTCTGTTGTTTAGACACCCGTCTATAGGATTTTGTTATGGCAGCCCATGCTGACTAACCAAGACAGATTTCATCCAGGATACTCCTGCTGGTATATGGACATGGACGGGCCTTTGAGATGACTATGCTGGTGCTGGTGCAGAGATAATGCATGATGATAATGTTGACTAGAATTGCATCAGCCAAATGAACACTGAACAAATGAAGATAGATGATGTACACTTTGAAATAATTGGTATTTTTTCCTCTGACTTCATAAATTAGGTAGAAATTAGGTCCTCAGTGACTGATGTCAACCTAGGAGGCAAAGAGCCATCAGCCTTAGATATCAGAGAAAGACATATTGTGGTTAACACTAGATAATCCTGAACAATTTTGTGTAGACCTTGGTGCTGGTGATTATTATTTCTTTAAAAAAAATGCTGACAGGTAATCATCACGTATGTTAAACTGTAATTTTCCTGATGCAACATTAAAGGTTTCTTAGTGTTGATACCATTGTAATTAGCTAGTTATTAATAACTAGAGGCCTGGTGCACGAATTCGTGCACAGTTGGAATATCTCCGCCTGGACAGCAATCAGGGCCAATCAGGGCCATCTTGCCCAGTCCCAACTGGGGCCATTTGGGGCCAGTGACCAGGGAGGGACCACTGAAGGGACTGCGGGGAGGGGGGTCCAGGGTGTGTCTGGCCCCGTCTCATCCAGTCTTGTCTGGCTGGACCCCAGCAACGAGCTAAACTACCGGTTGGGGCATCTGCCCCCTGGTGGTCAGTGCATATCATAGAGACCGGTTGGTCAACTGCTCAGCATAATATATATATATATATATATATATATATATATATATATATATATATATATGAAAGGATCAAAAGGGGAGGCCAGGCCAGGCATTATAAGCATGGCCAGCAAAGCAGCTTCACCAGCAAGCTGCAACTGTACCCTCCCCAGGGAACCGCCAGTCCATTCCTTGCAGACCACTGGAGGAAGAGGGGTACGACTAAGG
Organism: Myotis yumanensis; assembly: GCF_028538775.1. NCBI lineage: Eukaryota > Metazoa > Chordata > Mammalia > Chiroptera > Vespertilionidae > Myotis > Myotis yumanensis. The sequence continues at coordinate 220,761,780 of NW_027223752.1, read as the reverse complement.
GGAGAAGATGGACACATGTGAAGTGAATTGGGATGACCTAGGAAGGGTGCCTGTCAGTCAAACCTGGGAACAGAGATCATTGGCCAGAGGGGGTGGGGCCACTACAAGCCCATGAAAATTTGGGGAATGCATAATCACAAAACAAAGGAATTCTTCCTTCTCTTGGCTCATGGGGTTCTCTGGTTCTTCTTTTGTTATCCCATGTTCTCTTCATAGCCATGTGGCCATGCCCCACAAGCAATGGACTGATGGAACCGGGAACACAAATTAAATTAGCTGGATGCTCGATTGGGCTGTGCCTCAGTTTGGACTGGAAACATTGTTCCTGGCTTTCATTCTGGCCCTATGGAAGACACAGCTGGACTAAAGGAAATAGGACTTTGGAAACTCAGCATTTGATTCCATAGAAATACAGCTTTCTACAATATCTCATTCTTCAGCGCCAGTCACAGAAAATTTCTTTTCTCGTGACATATGTTTCTACAGTACTTCCATTGATGAGTAAATCACCCTGCCCAGCAAGTATGTGACATGTACTAGAGCCTAGAATCATGGTCTTACTGTGGTAAGATTTTACAATGGGCACAGCTTGCCTTGTAGATCGCCCCTGGCTGTAGCCAGGAAGCCTAGGAAGTTGAAGCGGAGATCGTTTATGATACAAACCACAAAAGGAGCTACAGACTGGTCACACCTGGCTTATTCCCAGGTTAAGATAAGGGAGTGATATGTACCAAGTTACAAAATCACAACAAATTTTAGAACTAAATACCATATTTGATTTAAAGGAGTAGACTACCATTTTTCTGATTGTTAACGCCTTTACTTCTCATCAGTACAGATTTTAATGTTGGTGTTCTACTGGAGTTGTTATGCACACTTCCAGTGTAAAAGCATTCGCTCTGCTCACAGATCCAGCAGCTGGAGCTCAGCCTTGATACATCCCAGCAGCTGCTTTCAGAATTGTTGAAGCCAGACTCCTTTCCCCTCTCCTGCTGCTCTCCTCCTGTTGATGCCTTGTTATCTTTTCTGCAAAAGCTGCTATGCAACTCTCCGTAAATAATCCATTTATGGTGAGGCTTCCACTTACCTTTTCTTCAGCTGCCTTCTTTTGTTTCTTCTCCTTCCCCAGTGACACCTAGTGGTCTTATATTTACTTCCATTTTGTTTTCCAAAAAGGTATCTTCATCTTGCAGAAACCACTATTATTTCCCAGCACCCACCCACTTCTTGTTACTATATTTAGCACAGCATTAGTGTCTTACTTGAGGTAAACATGGGACTCCAAGTGTGACCTCCTGCTTTTTGGGTCCTCGTTCAACCACTGAGCTGGGCCATTGCTTTACTTTCAAGACTGCTATTTGGGCCGAAACCGGTTTGGCTCAGTGGATAGAGCGTCGGCCTGCTGACTGAGGGGTCCCGGGTTCGATTCCGGTCAAGGGCATGTACCTGGGTTGCGGGCACATCCCCAGTGGGAGATGTGCAGGAGGCAGCTGATCGATGTTTCTAACTCTCTATCTCTCTCCCTTCCTCTCTGTAAAACATCAATAAAATATATATTTTTAAAAAAGAGTACTATTTGGAAAGTCTTGCAATCAAATTGTCCCTAAGCAGCAAGCTGCTAGGTCTACTCATCACACTTCCACAGATTTACTCAGTAAGGAGACAAGCATACTAAATGTTTTAGACAGTTCATAACTTCTGGTAGAGCAGACAGCATGAACTTCATGCTACCATTAAACTTTCTTGCCCCTCAAGTACTATAGGGAAGATTCTAAATGGTCCCAGGTGAATTCTGAGCACTGTCCTAATCTATGTTCCAAGGTTAGCAAGCCCCCAATCTCCTTAGGGGCTGCTAAAAAAGCTTGCCCAAACTGTGTTCCAAAGGAGAATATCTATTACTCTGGGATGTAAGAAAGTCTTCTCTGAAAACAAAGTACTATCTTGCTATATCTCCTTATACAAACATTCATAAATAGACCATAAATGCCTAGCTATGTAGAAATGTGAGGGATTCATGAAGAATTGTCTTTGGACAGCAATTTCTGAATGGTTCCGCAATCATGGAGAAAGGACTCAGCTAGCATGTAAAGAATAAATGAACATATGGAAAATCAGGATCCATTCCATCTGAGGACCCTGATATAACTCTCAGTTGAATTCAGTCCAAATTGCTGCCTCACATATTGTGAGTAAATAATAAACTAATGTTTTGGGATGATTTGTTATACAATATTTGATAACTGAAACAATATGTTGGGTTAAGAATCATAAAAAATTATCTCAAAGCACAGCTGGCTACTTTTAAAAATAGTTATAGGTTGTTTGGTACAAAATAATCCTATATAATAAAAGGGTAATATGCAAATTGTTCCCTCGGGAATTCGACTGACCTTGAGTTCGACCGCTCGCTATGATGTGCATTGACCACCAGGGGGCGGTGGGGAACAAAGGAAGGCCTCGGCCGGCAACCAGCAGCTGGGGGAAGGAAGGCCCTGGATGGCAGCCAGAAGGTCCTGATTGGCCCTGATCGCCATCCAGGCCTAGGGACCTTACCTGTGCAAGAATTTCATGCACCAGGCCTCTAGTTATTAATACAATCCTAAAATAATTTTTGGTTCAAAAGTTATTTGGGAAGAAATCTATTTCTGTACATAAAATATTTTATATTCTGATTAATCAATGGGTCTTTAATGTTAGTGGTTATATTCTAGCTTTAAAAACTTTTCATAGATATCACTTTTATTTTTCAATATTTTTTTCCATTAGAATTTCAGAAAGGGAGAACTGGTATTAGAATGTTCCTACCAAGCCTATGTAAATAATTATTAATAGCACCTGCACTTGTTTGATATTGACCTGGTGAGTCCAACTGTGAGTTTTTCTTTTGATTTGTGTGGAATGAGGCGGAATACTTGATTTTTGTCATTATGAAAAGTGTTCTTTTCATCTGTGCAACAACCATCCATTGTTCATGGTCAGTTACAGTAAAATGAAGTATTAATAGCTACAAGACCCTGTTCTGCCCCATTGGTTTTCCCTTTGCTGAACTTCCCCTCAGTTATGCTCTCACAATTTTAGCCTGCTTACTGTTACTTAGTGACATAAAGTTGTCACCTTTTCCTGAAATGTTATCCTTTAATAAAACTGTATGCCAGGCTTTCTTTTCTTTTTTCATATATATATATATATATATATATATATATATATATATATATTAGTTTATTTTAGAAAGAGAGGAAGGAGAGGGAGAGAGAGATAGAAACATCTATGAGAAGGAAACATCAACATCCATTATCTGCCTCCAGCACAACCCCTACTGGGGATTGAATCCTAACCAGGCATGTGCCCTTACCAGGAATTCAACCAGTGACTGCTTTGTGCATGGGTTGATGCTCAACCACTGAGCCACACTGGCTGGCTAGGCTTTCTTTCTTTTCTTTTTTTTTAAATTATAAATTGAATTCTATCTTTGAGCTTTTTATCTTCTTATTAACTTTTTTGGGGATAACAGTAGTTAACAACATTATGTAAATTTTAGGTGTACAACATTATAATATAACATCTCTATACTTTACTGTGTGGTTACCAATAGAGAATATAGTAAAAGTCTAGTCTCCTGTCATAACATAATTGACCCCCTTCAAAGCCTTCTTTTTCTATCTTTCTTTAATCTTTTCTGTACCTTAGCTCTGGTCAAATATCATTGTATCAGGAAATCACCCTTTGACCACCAGCTTCACCTCCATCACTCCCAACTATAATTTAGTCTTTTCTTTTTTTTCCACAGCATTTAATCACCAATAACAGACACTATTTTAAAAAAATACTTTTTATGTTTTATCTCATTACCTGTCTTTCTTCAAAAGAGCATGGGTTTTAATTTCATTCACTGTAAGTTTCTTAATGCTTATTTCTAATGCATAGCATTAAAAAATGCTTGTTGAGTAAGTGAATACATAAATTAATGGTGTACAATCAGACCCTGATTTATAAAGGAAATCACCAACACCACAGTGGCTTCTGATAGTTTTATTTATGACATTGACCAGGGGTTCTGATTCATGTCTTCGCATTTCAGCAGCTGATGAAGCCTTCAACATCAGACACGTTGTTTGCCAATGGGGATTAAACAAAGTTTATACTGGTTATTAAATCCTCCCATACAGAAATGGTAAACAGAAAATTTAGTCCAATTTCATTGTCCACAGGCAGGTAGGTTGTGCTACTATGTGCCGAAAGGAGATGGGCTATGATAATATCAGAGATGGTATTTGTATTGGATGGTTAGGGATGGCCCCTCGGAGAGAGTCACATTTGAGCTAAGCCCTGATTTCTTTCTGGAGGCCGACAACACCCATGTTGTAAAACATGAAGTAGATCCCAGTTCTATGTTGTGCCAAGCCAGCTCAGTCAAGGGTTCACAAGCCAGAGTGAGGGCGGCAAATGGATGAAGAAAGGACAGACAGAGAGAATAAGCTGGGTCTAGGTGAATCTTCCTGTGCCTGGCTGAGGCCACAGAGAGAGATCAAGAAGCAACCTGAGCCTTTATTTTATAGCCACAGGTAAACAAGGTAGTGGTCACCATAGTTACAATGTTCTTGTGAGTTTCACTTGTTTTGGTAGCACTTGCTGCACCTCCCACAGCCCATTAGCTACCTAGGAAGGATCTAGGGAGCGTCATAAGGTCAAGCCTAATTATGCTAAGAGGACTGTACCCTCTAAGCTGGGACTTGTTTGTGGCTTTGCCAACAGGTCAGACTGAGGCTTAGCCCTATAGCTGTACCCTACACTATGTGATCTGTCAAACATGAATACAGCTGTCCTTATGTCCTGGTGTGGCTGTATTAAATGAGATCATTTATGTGGAACACTTCGCACAGTGTCTGGACATTGGTAAATGCTCAAAATCCTACCTGTCATTACCATTATCACTGTCATTTAAAATTACTTCAAATCGAAAGGCAAGTCTTCCTTAAAACAATGAAATATGAAAGTGTATCTAAAGGGCATTGATCAGTGCTAAGTAGATTTTTTTCATAAAATGATCATCCATGGTTGTAAGACCAACTCATAAGAGGTAATTTTTGAATCATATCAGGTGGAAGCACAAGGCTACTACCCACTGATTGTCATGTGAGGTTAGCAATGCTCTTGAAATCAGAGCAATGGTGAGAGAGTACATGGAATATATTGAAGCACGTTAGTTCTCAAAGACCAAGCAACTAAGCCTTGCCAGAAATACAGGGTCAGATTTCTATTAATAATTTATGTTTTATAACCCACCAAGTACCAATGGTTGCCTGAGGTGATGGTAGTAAAATATTGCTCAGGAACAACAGTTAATGCTGGAGGTAGAGGAAGCCGAAAAAGTGTGATCTTTGATTAATTTGATGTGGATTACAAATTTTAAAAAAGATGGCATGCATGGGTATGTAATATACACTGAAATGTTTTGGGAAATATGGAAATATCAATAATTGTATAATGCCAAGTTATTGACTACCAGTGAGGAGAAATTGGAATTGAATTATGAGAGGGCATTATAGAATGAAAACCCTGTAATGATAGTTTGGAGAAAATTTTGATGGGATGCATTTACTGTAGAGAAAGATGATGAGTTTACATGCAAAAATAAGTAAATAGAAGAAAAAGTAAAACTCCCTATAGCATTCTGTGCTTCCTATATTGTTTTAACTTCAATAATCAACGTTTAAGATAATTAGGCATGTTGGTTAAACACATACTTCTCATTAATAGAATAATTACCATATATTTCCACAGTAAGGTAAGAGTGTATATCTTAATACCTGATTAAATATTCAAGGACATTAAATTGTTTAACTCATTGTAGCAAATCATGAGCATTGCTAGGATTTAGCTCATAGAATTACTAGAAAGCCTGGTAGAAGTATTGTATAAAAAAGAGTTAAGAAGGTAGAGGAATAAGATCCCATATGGTTGCTTATACTCATATGATACCAATTAGTGTTTTACTAACACTGAATATCAAGGAGCACAATGTGACTTACATTTCCATTTTGATTTAACACTTTTTATCTAGGTGTTTAGTTGTTCGTGGGTCTGAGAATTTATTTTGCCATTCATTGAGATCTCAGTTGTAGCTATAATAGTCCTGACTTATCTGAGTTTTTTCCACCTCAACTTTAAGAAAAAAAACCTACCATTCCTCCAGGCACTAAATTACTTTTAGTATTACAATTTCTAGTCCTTTGTCTCTCCTTGATCCTCTGACATTTTTTTCATGTCTCCTCTTGTAGTGCACTTAAGCAGAGCTATTTTGATTAAATAACTCCCCAGAGGAGTGAGATTATAATACAATAGTCTTCCAAACAGGTTATTCTTGAGCACATATTGCCATTATGCAGTGCAGCTATAAAATCAGTATTTCATAAATGCATGTTTCTATGAAATCTGCCAAGTAGATGAATATCTCTTTCATTGTTCCTGACATCATTGAATTATAAATAATAAAGTGAAACTCAAATTGTTTATTTGCAATGGAACAGCTCTGAGAAAAATCTCAGTTACCAATGATATAGTAACCTCTAGAAAAGACAGTAACTTTAAAATTACAGAGAACGCTATGTGAAATAATTTCCTTTAAATTGGGCAATTGCTCAGAATTGCCATAAATCAATTCTATAAATCCAATAGAGTTAAAAATGAGTGGTGAGTACATTTCTATTCAATCCTTTTTTTTTTTTTTAAGTTTCAATCTGCCTCAGTGTTTTGGAGTTAGGATGACATTAGATTGGCAAAACTGTCACTAATTAATTCGGTTTTACCAGCACAGAGCCATTCATTCCTTGTCAGGTCCTTTATTCTTCTGAGAAATTGGTTTGCACCTTTTTAAAAGAGCTCCTAGGGAATATACTCTTCTTTTTTATGTCAAAATATCACTATGATTATACACTTGGAAAATGTCATAAATTAAAGTAACACGTGGCACAATTTAATTAAATCTTCAGAACAGGACTTTTTAACTAAAATAAAGCCAAAATATATATATTTTTCAAAATATTTTTATGGAGTTTTGAGAGAGAGAGGAAGGGAGAGGTAGAGACAGAAACATGGATATGAGATCGAAGTATGGATTGGCTGCCGCCTGTACACCCCGTACTGAAGGTCAAGCCCACACCTCGGGTTCAAGGAATGGAACCAGCAACCTTTCTTTCAGTGCATGGGACAGCGCCCAACCAACTGAGCCACACTGGTCAGGGCCAATGATAACATTTTATTTGTGTGACAAATTATTAACCTTTTTACACTTCTCATGTAGTTAGCCTTTTAATAAAGACCATTCTATTTAACTCTTCAGCACATGAGAGGTCCACAAAGCCTGATTTCACTATTCAAGTTCCCTTTCTTAAAGCTGTCTTACTCTGCCTGCCTCAGAAACAATTATAAACTCCTGACAGAATAAAATATAAGCAAAGCTACAACATTTCAGTCTTGCAAGGTGAATACATTCTGGAGATTTAATGTAAAACTATGTGAGTATAATGAACAATAGTGTACTCTGCACTTGGAATTTGCTAATAAGGTAGATATATCTTAAGTGTTATCACACAAAGAAAGAAGAGGAAAGAAAGAAAGAAGAAAGAAAGAAAGAAAGAAAGAAAGAAAGAAAGAAAGAAAGAAAGAAAGAAAGAAAGAAAGAAAGAAAGAAAGAAAGAAAGGACTGAGATGATGACTGTTATTTAGCTTATGGTGCTGAATATTTTAAAACATATGTGTATCAAATGATCAAGTTGTATACCTTAAATGTATGCAATTTTTAACTGTCAATTATACTGGGAAAAAATTTCAAGTAAGCAAAACTGTTAATCAGTGACAAAAATATACCTCTTTGAGGACCCTATCACTCAGTAAACTGTTTTGTGATGTATATGTGTATTTTTTCTCAAAAAGTTTCTTTTTAAGAAAAAAAAAATCAGCAGTTTGTTTTTCAGTTGATTAATTTGAGCACAACCTGGTATTAACTTTTGGAGATTTAATACACTTGGGCAAGTGGTTAGGAACTTTGATTTGTTTATTTTATATCTCCTAGGATTAGGGCTAATAACACAAACCACAGAGAATGACAGCAGAGCGGTAGAGCTAATCAAAGAAATTAAAAACAAACAAACAAAAATCCTTCCTATTATTTGGGTATATAAGCTAAAAGTAAAATTTGAAAGTTTATTTTGCTTGCTATTTTCTTTTACTTAAAAGTAACAATGTAATCGTGATTAATGATCTGTGTAGTTTTTTTTTTTTTATAGAAGAATGTATTTATTAAATAACATTTCCAAACTGTTTCCAATTTAGGGAGGAGAAGGATGCAAAATATTCTGGTTTTCCCCCTGAAATATTTGCCAAGTACATTGAACTAAAAAACATTTGAAATGTACACTCTGTTTCTACAATATCTTGAGCTGTGATTGTATATTAAAATTAATAAGGTCAATAGTAAGGAAGAGAAACTAGTTCTTTCAAGAATAACATTCTTTATTTTTTGGTGGGAATATTCAAAGAAAAGACTGCTGAATCCTGATTCATCTCCACTGACAGGCCAATGCTGAAACCGATTTACTTCGCTTTCACCAATCCATCATGTTCCCTGTGATCGCGCTGCTTGTACGGTGTCTTTTAACTGGACCAAACAAGAATGCTGAAAAAGAGCATTTATGGTATATCTAAATTAATGAGACCAGGGGCAGAAAAGCAGCGCTGTGCCACTTGAGATATTTTTGTTCTCACAAGAGATAGAGGTGCTCATGAGGTCAAGAGCTCGTTTGGTTATAACTTCCAAGCATGTTCACAGTAAGAAAAAGTGTTCTATATGTTACCGTATTTCTTAAAATTCTTTCTCTTTTCTTCTTTTGTAGTATTCTATTTGTAGCACTCTTGAAAACACAATAGATGCAAAAAATATCAACTTTCACTTTTCTCTTGGCTGAATATAAAATTTCTGATCATTTCCACATATATCTCTTATTTTTTATTTTCCTGTCAGTCAGTATTGGTAAAATTCATAATAAAAATTTTGTGCATGATAGTATATGTTCTGAGTATGTTGCATACTTATTTTAAAATTAAAATGCTCCTTCTTACTAGTTTATTTTATACTAGCACTGAAAATATTGAGCAAAACAAAAAAACGTGTAGAGTATATTAAAAGCATGTGATTTGATATTTCCAGTCATTATTTTAATACCGTTACTTTTAATTTTAGCTAAAATTATATCTTATTTCATTTTCCCATATGAAATATGTAATTCAATTACTTTTATGGCAAAATTATTTTAATATATTAATTTTACAAATCCAGTGTGTGTAGAATTATTTATTCCAAATGTATGACTTCAAAGTTTTCATCCATTTGGGTTTCAAAAAGTCTGAACCTTCAAATATTACTGTGAATGTATGAAGTTAAAAGTGAAAATCAAGGTCAGGAACAGAATCTGAAATTATTAAATTTATCCAAGTATACATTGATACTAATAAATTTGAGATTAAAATGTCATTATAAATAACTCAAGGGTGTTTAAATGTGCTTAAGAATATCATTTTGATATTGTTACTATTTGTTGGTAGGGTTTTTCTTCCCTTCTCTCTCCATCTTCCTTTATTTTTTATCCTAAATACATGGCTTGTATTCAGTTAAAGTAGAGCTATGCAAAATAGGCCACTTTACAGAATACATATTGTTTCATGAATGACATTTACTCTTTCTTGACACAATCAGAAGTTTTCCTAAAAAGTGAACACTCTTAACGTGTACAGATATTTAGCAAAACAACCAACTTTTACAATATCAGTGTCATTGCCAATATTATAAAACTACTAGAGGCCAGGCGCACAAAAATTTGTGCACTGGGGGGGGGCGGTCCCCCAGCCCGGCCTCTGCCCTCTCGCAGTCTGGGACCCTTCAGGAGATAACGACCTGCTGGCTTAGGCCTGCTTCCGGGTGGCAGAGGGCAGGCCCAATCCCTAGGTGCAGCCCTTGGTCAGGCTCAGAGCAGGGCCGATTGGGGAGTTGGGGTGCCGCCCCGTCATGCACAGAGCAGGGCGGATCGGGAGGTTGAGATACCACCCTCAGTCACTCTCATGGTAGGGCCGATTGGGGGGTTGGGGCACCGCCCCCTGTCACACTCAAGGCAGGGTCGATGGGGAGGTTGTGGTGCCACCCCCTGTCACTCACAGAGTAGGGCCAATAAGGGAGTTGGGGCACCGTTCCCTGTCACACACAGAGCAAGGCCCGTGGAGGGGGGTTGGGGCGCCACCCTCTATCACCCACAGAGTAGGGCTGATCAGGGGGTTGGGGCGCTGCCACTGTCACACTCGGGGCAGGGCCAATGGAGAGGTTATGGCTCTACCCTGTCACACACACAGCAGGGCCCGTTGGGGGGGGGAGGGGTTGGGGCGCTGCACCCTGTCACACACAGAGCAGGGCCGATCAGGGGGTTGGTACACTGCACCCTGTCAAACACAGAGCCACAGGGCAATCAGGGGATTGGGGAGCTTTCCCCTATCAGGCACAGAGCAGGGCTGATCAGGGGGTTGGGGCGCCTTCCCCTGTCACGAACAGAGCAGGGCGGATAGGGAGGTTGTGGCCCTGCCCCCTGTCACTCACAGAGCCGCAGGGCGATCAGGGGGTTTGGGCACTTCCCCCTGTCATGCTGATCCCGGTGCTGGGAGCCTTGCTGCTCTGCTGATCCTGGTGCCAGGAGGCATATTACCCTTTTACTATATAGAATAGAGGCCTGGTGCACGGGCGGGGGCTGGCTGGTTTGCCCTGAAGGGTGTCTTGGATCAGGGTGGGGGTCCCCACTGGGGTGCCTGGCCAGTCTGGGTGAGGGGCTGAGGGCTGTTTTCCGGTAGTGAGTGACTGAAGCTTCCAACCGCTCCTTGTTTTCTTTTTGCTTATTCTGGGCCAGCTTTAGCTCTGAGGCCTTGCCGCTGAAAACATCGATACAATGTTGCTAAAGCCCGACTGAATGAAAGCCGGTTTCTGGTGTTTTGTTTATCTTCTTATTTGCAACATAGTACATAGTTGCTTAGAGTTGCAGCTCAGAGGCCGGCAAGTGAGGCGGGGAACGTTGGAGTCCGCAGCAAGCAAGCCTCATGTTCCCTTCCAGCTGCCTGGCTGCCGGCCGCCATCTTGGCTGACAGTTAATTTGCATATACTCACTGATTAGCCAATGAAAAGGGTAGCGGCCGTACGCTAATTACCATGTTTCTCTTTTATTAGTGTAGACTAGAGGCCCAGTGCACGAAATCCGTGCACTGGGGGTGGGGGATTCTCCCTCAGCCCAGCCTGCACCCTCTCCAATCTGGGACCCTTTGGGGGATGTCTGACTGCCAATACCTATGGGATTGGGCCTAAACTGGTAGTCGGACTGCTGGCTCCCAACCACTCGCCTGCCTGCATGATTACCCCTAACTTCTTCTGCCTGTAAGAGTGATCACCCCCTAACCACTCCCCTGCCAACCTGATCGACACCTAACTGCTCTCCTGTGGGCCTGTCACCCCCAACTGCCCTTCCCTGCTGTCCTCGTCCCCCCCAACTGCCTTCCCCTGCTGGCCCAGTCACCTCTAACTGCCCTCCCCTGCAGGCCTGGTCGCCCCTAACTGCCCTCTCCTTGTTGGCCTGATCACCCACAACTGCCCTCCCCTGCTGGCCATCTTGTGGTAGCCATCTTTTGCCCACATGGGGTTGGCCATTTTGTGCAAGGGCATAACAGTCAATTTGCATATCACCTCTTTATTATATAGGATTATAATAATAATGCATTACACTTAAAATCAAGAAAATAATCCTCTCATATATGTCCACGTTTTGAGTTAAGTAACTTTTATTTCCTGCACATTTCCTTTCAGACTCTGCCCACACCCATGTATGATTTGCATTGTTGCTTCTAACCAACACATTGTTTTCATTTTTCATTTGACCACAGTCATATTGTTCCTGTTTCCCAACTCCTATTCTTGGCGTACCAATCTTTCAGTATTGAGGCTGCTGACCTGGGGTGAGCACTGGCCAGCCTCGGAGCTGCAGAAGAAACTTTCCCCATGAACAGGCTCTACTGCTTTCCAGTTCAGGGTAAATTCTGGCACATCGCTGTTGAAGAGTGACAGAGTGTGCCACTTTCGTATATTGATTATTTGAGCTGTAGACAATAAAAAAGCAGCAAATATGGGAAGAGGCCTTTTCTGGACTCCCCTCACCTGCCTCAAGACAGATCCTCTAAAAGGAACTGAGTGTCATAAATCCACTCCTGGGAGTTTCATCAACCAGGCAGCATGAACTCTTATCAATCTATCAACCATACCACACCCAGACACCCTTTGTCACAAACTATCACTTCTCCCATCTACACTACCAAGGGCCCATTCACATTTCCTAAAAATCATTTTTCTCCCCTAAGAAACTTTCATTCCTCCTCCTCCTCCTTCCTTAATTACATTTTATTTAATCCTAAATTCTAAAGGCTTCTCTTTGAATCATTCACTTTTCCCTGTACACATAAGGGATCTATGTTGATAAACTTCTATTTGTTTTTCTCTTGTTAATCTGTCTTTTTATTGGGAGGTGAGGTTCAGCCAAGAACTCAGAAGGTGGAGGTAAATATTTTCCTCCTCTATAATGTCTGTGTGTAAAATTGTTATATCCCTCACTCAAATATCCTATATAGTAAAAGTGTTCTGGCATTATCCTATATAATAAAGAGGTAATATGCAAATTGACCAGCACTCTAACACACAAGATGGCTGCCCCCATGTGGTCAATGATGGCCACCACAAGATGGTAGGAGGCAACCAAGCCTGCAGGGGAGGGCAATTAGGGGTGACCAGGCCAGCAGGGGAAGGCAGTTAGGGGTAATCGGGCTGGCAGGGGAGCAGTTAGGCATCGATCAGAGTGGCATGGGAGTGGTTAGGGGGTGATCAAGCTGGCAAGCAGAAGTGGTTAGGGGCAACCAGGCAGGTAGGCAGGTGAGCAGTTGGGAGCCAGCAGTCCTGGATTGTGAGAGGGATGTCCAACTGGTGGGATCAGGCCTGAACAGGCAGTTGGACGTCCTTCGAGGGATCCCAGATTGGAGAGGGTGCAGGCTGGGCTGAGGGACATACCCCTCCCCCATGCATGAATTTCATGCACTGGGCCTCTAGTCTTCAAAAAAACATATAAAAAAACCTATTTTACTATTTTTAACAATAATAGTAATAATACCCCCTAGGTTTACTTTAATAATACCAATTACAATAGCATCACAACGATGAATTACTTAAAGATAAATCTGGTAAAAGAAGTTTATGAATCTGCATTACTTATATAGTGAAAACTATGAAACATTGCTGAAAAAAGTTAAAATAAATGGGCTTGTTTACATACGTTGAAAGACTAAATCATTATTAAGATTTCAATTCTTCCCAGATTTATCTATAGATTTCCCAATCAAAATTCAAAAAGGCATATTTGTAGAAATTGTTAAGCTGATTTTTGGAATCAGCCAAGAAAAGGAAATTAAAATATATAAAATAATCAAAATGACTGATAAATAGAACAAAGGTGAAGCACTAACACAACCTAATTTTTAGACATAAAGCTACAGTATTCAAGACAGTGTGATGTTTATGTTAAGATAAATAAAAAATGGAATAGAGTGCTCAAAAGTAGATGCACATAGGTCTATTTTAGATTTAAACAAACAAACAAACAACAAAACTGACAACTGATTTTTGTGCAAAGTAAATTGGCAATTCATTAAGCAAGTATAGTCTTTTCAACAAATAATGCACAAATATTTGGATAACCATTTGTAAGCATATGAACTTCAATACATATTTTACTCTGTGTAAAAAATCGACTCAAGATATATTAGAGACCTAAATGTAAAAACCAAAGCCATAATACTTGTAGAAAAAAACAAGGAAAAATATTTGTGTTTTTGGATTATGGAAAGATTTCTTAGCTATGACACTAGAAGCATAATACAAGTCTCAAAAAAAAAAAAAAGAATGAGAAATTAAAAATTTCTATTCTCTAAAAGACCCGGTTAAAAGAACAAAGAGGCCAACTACTGACTGGGAGAAAATGTTTGCAAAGTATATTAGATAAATAAATTGTATCTAGAATGTATAAAAGCCTTTCACTACTGAACAATAAAAAAAACCTAAAATGGCAAAATATGCAATATTTAATTTAATATTTAAAACACTAACTTCACCAAGTAAAATTTCATGTGTATGGGTTAGAATTTTATCTAGAAGCAAAAAACTGTATTCCTGAGATTTCAGCTGCTTTTCATTATTTTTCTGTCATCTGTATCTAAAAATTTAAACACAGTTCTACTTATTTCTTGTTGAACTTTATAAAAGAGAGGTGAGACAAGTAGTTTGGTCTTAAAATTGATAACTTGGTTTAAAAAAAAAAGAGCTAGCTCAATAGTTAATAAGATCATACTAAATATTTTATGTAAAACTAGTGGCCCGGTACACAAATTCATGCATGGGTGGGGTCCCTCAGTGGCCTGCAGGGTTTGGGCTGAAACGGGCAGTCCAATGCCACCTGCCACTCCTGCCTGTTGCTCCCTCTCACCCAGACCCTGTTGCACCTGTCATGGGCTTGCGCCCAGTCAGTCCCGATCGGGAGAGGCTCATGCCTCTATAGCGGCACTAGCCAGCCATGAGCCCTGTGTCTGGTGCCCATCCCAAGGGCTGTGGTGGGGGGGCCAGAACATGATTGGCACTCCAGGCAGGTGGTGGGATGCCCTTGCCGGCCCAGGATCTGGATCTTTCCTGATGATGTTCGCGCCAGTTGTCCAGAGCCACCTGGCAGCGGCTTTTATATCATTTCTTCCTTGCAGAACTTCTAGGGCGTGGAAGTAGCCACGGTGCTTGAGGCCAACTTCCAGGAGGCCAGCAGCACTATCAGGATTATGCCGATGGTGTTGGTGCATCAGTGCCTAGACCCTTATCCAGGGATTGGACCTGCAGGACTACTGAGGGAGTGAGTGGCTGCCACCAGGTTGGTGGGCAGCCAGGAAGGGTCAGTCAGCTAAGCTGCACTCACGCTGTGGGAGCGCACTGACCACCAGGGGGCAGCTCCTGCATTGAGCATCTACTCCCTGGTCATCAGTGCGCATCATAGTGACTGGTCAACCGGTCATTTGGTCATTTGGTCATTTGATTACTGAGAATTTTATATATATAGATATTTGCAATTCTATTAAGCATTTTTGTAGACCATGTTTAGAGGGGAAAAAGAAAACAAAACTTGATTGTCTTGAATCAATACAATACCATATTTACATACTTTTATACAGCTTAATTAATCTTCTTTAGTTTTATTGCCAACATAAGCACTTTTATATTGCAGTGGCTTAACATAAAGCAATATATTAAAGACAATTACCAAGTAGGAAATATTTGCTGCTCAAAGCTCGATATCTGATCAAAAGCCTTTTAAATTGAATCTGATTTTTTAAATTGCCATTATTTCCTTTTTCTCATCAATTTTTCTTTAATACCTTTTAGTCATTAAGACACACAAAATGATGAATAGTTTCCAATGTTTTATTCAGCATAGACCTGAAGCTTTTAGGAGGATTTTATTTTCTTATTCCAGATATAATCATGTTGGTGCTATTTGTCATGGTCCAAAACTGGACAGCTTAGTATTTTAAAGCCAGCCCTTCCTATCAATCATTTCAGAAAGAGCAATGACATTAGCACTACAGGCTTCACAATATTGATTATTCCTGAAGTTATGACTCCGAAAGTTCAATGTGATAACATAACCCTATTTTACCAATGAAAAGGTTGAAGGAGAAAGGTTAACATGTTTAGCAAGTCAACAAACAACCTTTGGCACAGCCACACTGCAATGTAAATTCAACAAGTTTTTTTTTTTTTCCTCAAACTTATTCAAATACATTTGAGATTTGAAATCTATTAAAATTTGAATTGTATTTAACTATTTTTAATAAGTGACTTTTCTCTGTATGATATAGAAATAAGAAAGAACATTATAATGCTACTTTATTTATATTGGTATAAGACAGTGGTTCCCAACCTTTTTTTGGCCATGCCCCACCTAAGCATCTCTAAAATCCTGATGCCCCTCCTGTGATATATAATTCTTATTATTCAAAAAAATGAACTTCCATTCATGTGGAGGAAGCTTAAAATGCCATTAATTTGGTCTAAACAAGTTTCCAAAGAACATGGCATCCATGAAAGAGAAAAATAAAAGAATGAAAGTACAGTTGAAGTACTGAGAAAAAAAAAATCACTAAGAAATTGTTAAAAAAAAAATAATAACATAAAGTGATATGAAAAAAATTATATCAAATAAAGTTTCAAAACATATAATAGAGAACTGAAATGCATAAATATGTCACAATATATGTTTATATACTATAATGAGGCCTCTAAAACCATAAGAAATGCAAAAATATTCACTGTTAATAACTCATTCTCCAATTGCCCCCCTTAAAAATCAAATTGCCCTCCTGAGAGGCATGTGCCCTACATTGGGAAACACTGGTATCTATAATAATAAAAGCGTAATATACTAATTAGACTGGACAGTTGAATGACCTTCCGGACGTCATTCTGGACGTGTTTCTGGACGAAACCACCACAGTGGGGGCTGAGGCAGAGGCGGTTAGGGGAGATCAGGCAGGCAAGCAAGTGGTTAGGGGCAATCAGGCAGGCAGGCAGAGTGATTAGGGGCCATCAGGCAGGCAGGCAGGGCAGTGGTTAAGAGCCAGCAGTCCCGGATTGCGAGATTGATGTCTTACTGCCAGTTTAGGCCCACTACCTGTGTAATCTGGCCTAAACCAGAAGTTGGACATCCCGTGAGGGGTTCTAGATTGTGAAAGGATGCAGGCCAGGCTGAGGGGGACCCCTCCATGCACAGATTTTGTGTACCGGGCCTCTAGTAAGATAATAAAAGTTAATCACACAAAGTTAAAATTTTGACCGCTAAGCCATGCTCCCCAGAAATATCTGAATTAGTGGCATGATAAATCTATTATGTCATCCCTTCTCTCTGCTATATGCAAATTACACATACAATGTAAATTCTGGAGGTATAAATAAATGCCAAGTCTCCAGGTATTTTTATTGTCCTATATAATAAAAGCCTAATATGGTAAGTGTCCAGTCACCCGGTCGGCCATTCAACCAATCAAAGTGTAATATGCTAAGGATATGCTAAGGCAGCTCAACCGCTCTCTGTGACTTCCACTGACTGGTAGGTGAGCTTGCTGCAAGGGTTCGATCGATCGGGACTGAGCGAGATGGGCCGGACACACCCTGTAGCCCTCCTGCGGTCCCTCCCGACTGGCCAACCTTCTGTGTCTCTCCCAGGCCTGATCATGCACCAGTGGGGTCCTTTGGCCTGACCTGTGCCCTCTTGCAATCTGAGACCCCTCAGGGATGTCAGAGAGCCAGTTTCAGCTCGATCCCGCAGGCCAAGCTGAGGGACCCCACTGGTGCACAAATTTGTGCACTGGGCCTCTAGTTAATAATAAAATGTTAATGTTTTCTAGCTACAAAAGTACTGTGTTGTCCATTTGAAATACAAGAATTATGAAATACAATGCAAGTTCAAGGCTATTCTTCAAACACTTGGGTCTCAAAAATATTTTCAGAAAAAAATTAAAAATACCAACATAAGTTACCATCTTATCTTTTTGTGAAGGACATTAAAACATACAAACAAAATATTACTACCTATTATTTCTATTGTCTGATAAAAGCAATAGGGATATGTTGTTGGTCAAAGGGTACAAAGTTCTAGTAATAAGATGAATACATTCTGGGGAACCTAATGAATAGCATGGTGATTATGGTAAACAATACTATATTATATACTTGGAAGTTGTTAAGAGAGTAGATCTTAAATGTCTCGTCACACACAAAAACAAGTAAATATATGTGGAGAGTGGCTACAGCATTCAGACAGGATCAAGCCTCGGACTGACTTGTGGCAAAGCCACATACAAGTTCCAGCTTGGAGGGCAAAGCCCTCCCAGCACAATTATAACCAAAAGGCTATGGCTGTAGCTTGACCTTATAGTCCAACCCTGCAGTCCTAGGTGGCTAAGGCATGTGGGCTGCGGGGGGTGCAACAAGTGCTACCTAAACAAAGCTTGATAGAGTTCAGAGAATAGCAACAACAAGAAAGAAGCAGATTTGAAACTCACAAGAACATTGTAAACATCTTGCCCTTGTTTTGCTTTGTGATCTGACTATAAAATAAAGTTTTGGCTTACAGGCTGTGTCACTGTTTCCTCATCCAGGCACAGTGATCCACCTGGTCCCAACTGTAGTCTATTGTCTGTTTTCTTTAATCTTTCACTGCTCCTCCTCAGGTTCACCCCTGGCCGTGGTTCAAATATATGAAGTGATGGAGTTGTTAACTAACCTTACTGTGGTAATGTTTGCAATATATATACTAAGTCATCACATATATACCTTAAACTCACACAGTGTTATATGTCAATTCATCTATTATATTTCAATAAAGTTGTGGAAAAGAAGCAATAAGACATTTTTAAACCCTCCCCCACTGGAGAAAATATATCTAGAAAGAAAAGTAAATTTTTAAATTTAAAATCCACCTAATTGTCTTTATTATTATTTCTCAGCATACTAAAACAAATAAAGAAAAACAAAGGAACAAACTAACACATATAGTGCCATTAATTTGCACTAGCTTTTAAAGCAGCAAATAAACCATCAATAGTCCTAAATTTACCCTCTGATGATGTTCTACAGAATGTAGTTGAAATCTGATCCAGTTAAACTTTCTTCCCATCACCTTCCTTTTACAGATTCTAACAAGTGTTTATTGTAAAGTTCTAATATAAGACTCTATTGATTTAATTTGGTTTTCATTGAATAGTTTTAAATTTACAAAAGTAAGAACAGTTGACCCTTGAAAAACACAGGTTTGAGCTGCACAGGTCCACTAATACATGGATATCTCTCTATATAAAAGGCTAATATACAAAGTGTCCCCTCCGGAGTTCGACTGGAAGACTGGGAGTTTGATTGCCCGCTATAATGTGCGCTGACCACCAGGGGGCAGCATGGAATGAAAGAAGGCCCCAGCTGGCAGCCAGGGAAGGAAGGCCCTGGTCAGCCCTGATCGCTGGCCAGGCATAGGGACCCTACCCATGCATGAATTTCGTGCACCGGGCCTCTACTTCTTTAATAAATATGTCCAGCACTAAACATTTCTTTTCAGTTCCTTATGATTTTCTTCTTAATATTTTCCTTCCTCTACCTAATTATATTATATTAGCATAGTATATAATTCATATAACATGCAACATTTGTGTTAATCAACTGTTTATTTTAATGGTAATGTTCAGGTCAACATGAGGCTATTAATAGTTACGTTTTGGGGGAGTCAAAAGTTATACTTGGATCTCTGAATTCTCATGGGACTGGGCACCCCATCTCTTCTTTGTTCAAGGGTCAACTGTACTCATTGTTTCCATGTGACATCATCTAGACCTATCCATTGAACTTGTGTTATTGATCACAGCTGGAGATAAAAATTACACACCATGGAAACTCATTCCACTAACAAATAATTAAAATATACATTATGCATTGTATCAGCTTAATCCTTAACTCCATTTCTAATTCTAACTATTATATTCTGGTTATAGTTAGTAATAACACTTCCTCTGTGTCTTGCATTTATGAGAACATCCATTGTGAGTATAAGAAATACTTCTGTGACTTTTCTACTTTTGAGCTGGAAGGAACTTTATAAACATTAAATAATTAATTCTCACAACACTCAAGGCAATGTTTAATAATCTCACTTTATAAGCAGGGAAATGAGAACAGAATGCTAAAGTTACTTGCCAAATACACCACAGTTCCTGTCAGGCCTGAGATGGGAACTTGGAATGTGAGTTCAGATTTGTAGATGTTGTAAAAGCAACTTCTTATTAGAAGGATTAAAGCACATTATTTGTAATTAATATTCTCAGTGTTCTTGAGAGCATTATATCTTGTGCTTTGTTATATGCCACTGAGTAAAATGGCCTAACTTTTTGAAGGAATTGGACCATTGGTAAATGTCACTACGAGGTGACACAAACCAGAGGCTTTTTATCTGTTTTCTTTTTATCTGTTTTCTTCCTACTCTCTCCTTTTGTTTTGGCATAAATACAGTATGTAATTTTTGAGCTGAATTCCACATTCCATGATGCGTATTTTACTTTCTAAAAAACGTATTTTTATTTATTTCTGAGAAGAAGGGAGAGGGAGAGAAAGATAGAAACATCAATGATGAGAGAGAATCATTTATCAGCTGCCTCTTGCACAGCTCACACTGGGGATCCAGTCTGCAACCTGGGTATGTGCCATGACCAGGAATCGAACTGTGACCTCCTAGTTCATAGGTTGACGCTCAACTCCTGAGCACACCAGCTGGTCTGTATTTTACTTTTCACATTCACAGGAGTGAGTTGAGTTACTTGAGTAAAGCTCATGCAAGGGATACAATTGTTGGGAGCCATTATAAATCACATACACATCTCCAGTTTACAGCATAATAGGTTTATGGCTCCTCCAAGCCAACTCCCGGTTTGGCCTGGAGTTAAAAGATAACATACCCTCACCCTTAGCACAAAGCTGCTACATCTCCGCTGATAAGCTCACAGCTGCGACATTCCAGAGCCTCCTACATCCCTGGTGATAGGCTACGCCCATGGACCTCCTTCCCACCCCTCACCTCTAGAACAACATAAATTCTACCCGCTGTAAAAATAAAATTGAGGCTTGATCAGAACTTTGTCTTGCCTCCATTTCTTCGCGTCTCCTATCCTCTCATTCCTTTGCAGGATTTGGTGCAGTGTACCCACGATGCGTGCCCTGCAGGTCGGGGCATACAATAAAAAATATAATATCATGTACCAAGTTTTGTGGTTAAAAAGAAACAATTTTCCTTATAAAAGTGATTTTCTTTGCATTCAATAACGCTATAGTTGTGACGGGGGGCAGATGCTGTTACTGTGAAACTTAATGTGAACATATGCAGATAAAAAACAACCTACTTTAAATGAGAAGCTAATACAGAAGCCTGGCTTTTTAAAAGCATTTCTCCTATTTTTCCATATCCCACATAGCTAACCAAGGATAGAGGGTTTATTAAATAGAGCACAAGAAGGGTATTTTAAAAAATTAGATGAATTTTAAGTTACCAGGTGGCCTATATACCAGAGTTTTCTCACACAAAATCAAAGGACTCTTAATTTCATGTTTTTCTATCTATTTTATAATTGAAGAGGATGGGATGAAGAAATCTTGGGTGTCAGAGAAATATAGTGTAGTGTAAGCTGAGCTTTTGACTCCAAACTTTGAAAAAAATACCTAATTTTCTTCCATTTCTAAAGTTCCTTCTACTTTTCTGAGACACAAACATGTCTTTCTGGTGATGATTCTAAGGGTATTTAGATTATGATAATACACTAATCTATGTGCAAGAATTTAAGAACAGGCCTTTGTTGACATTGTCTGAGATTTTAATGCTAAATAAGGACTTTTGTTCTTAGTCACTGAAAACGTGTTTACACTAGTCAGAGCCTTATTTGTTTTACCGCTTGTGCCTCAGATTTAGAACATTTGTTGCCATTTCACTTCAATGAGTAATTGACAGTTTTTCTAGAGTTTTTCTGGGAGTGCTACTTTTTCTTTTTTCTGTTAATCTCTAGGCTTCTACCACTTTGTTACACAAAGATGAATTTTAAAGGGGCAGAGCAATGAAATGCCAATTTAAAGAGATAAAGTTTGAAAGTAAATACTTGCCCAAAGAAAGTTTACTATGATTTTGTCAAAGAAAAACAACTCAATTCTTTCTTGACCTTTGGTTGTGTTACTCAATGATCTTACAGGTGCTTTAAAGTTCAGATAGCTCAAGAATCGTATCATAATCACTTTGTAGCTCTTATATAATTTTAAAATAAAAAAATCCCTTGAAATTACTGATATTCACAGTAAATCTCATATTCAAACCTTATTCCAAAAATATATATGAGGAGAAAAATATGAGTGGGAGAATCTATATCATTTTATAATGTTATATGAAGCCTGTTTTCTATTCCTACCTTATGAATCATGCATACCTAAAATACATATAATTTTAGATTAGAGAAGTGGCCAAGTATGAACTGTAATTAAGAGGCAAACTCTCTGTTGTAGAAGTATTTACTCTAAAATACCTAAAGAGCACCATTCTGAAATGTTTTCAAAGAACATAATAATAATCATTTAATTAATTACTTCAATAATCAAGCCTGAATTTAAAATTCAGCAACATATTAAGAAATCATATAGGGTTTAATTAGCTGCCTATCATACATTTATTCAGTTTGTGTAAAACAGCACCTAAATCGTTATCTAATAAATTTAATCTAATTTAGTACTCAATTATTGTTTTTGACCTCCTGGTTCATAGGTAGATGCTCAACCACTGAGCAACACTGGCTGGGCAGGGACAATTATTTAGAGAAGACTCTGAAACTTACCCTAATTCTACATGACAGAATAATATGAGCGTTGTGCTATATTTCCAATGTAAAAGAAGGAAACTTCTGACATAACAATCATTGATATCCTGTGTCAAATTTAAGAGTCAAACTAATGATTAATGATTAACAAATGAAGCTAAAATACTTCTCCGTGTAGCAACTATATTGTTTGTATATTGAAACTTATCAAGTAAGACATTGCTATTTAAGAAATTATTTGCCTCTAAAAATAACCAGTTTATAAACTATGGAGAAAGGCAGGTTGAAAATGAAGAAGGTCTGTTAATGATATTTTCCTCACAAAATAGTAAACAATTGTGAAACACATTGATTTATACATTTACTTATAGATAATATTAATTGAGAGTATGACCATTTTTATCAATTTCATTTAGTTGTATTCACTAAATATGATTAATCAAGGCGAAAGTATCTATTTTGGGTTATAGATCTATATGAAATGTAAAGCAATGGCTTCCTTAGATGTACATTAAATAGCCTCCATTAGTGACCTGTCATGAGCTCATGCCCATTAAACCTTTGTAAAATATTTCCAATGGTCTAGGATCTGACAAGGCCATTATAAGTTAATTTAGTATGCAATATTTTTGCAAATACATACAACTTTTATTATTTTCAGGAATTAAAAGTCATTCATAAAAATGGTTTACATAAAACAAGTTTAATTAAGTAATCTGTTCATTCCCCTGTGGGAGCCTTCACACATGATTGAAGACAGGCTGAATAAGTATCATAATTTTTAATAATTTCAGCATGTCCCACTAAATGTGAAAAAACTTGTATTTGGGAAAGAAATGTAATGAAACTTTCTACCCCATAAGTGTTATTGAAATGTAATATTAAAAAAAGAAGTGCATATTTGATGAGTGGTGCTAGTTTGCCACACTTTTTACTTTAAAGCCATAGTTAATAAAAGAACAAGACATTCAGGATGTGTGAGCATTGATTACATTGGGTTTCTCATAAAAGAGGCCTGATTTCATAAAGGCAATAATTATAGTTGTTATGGACAAATTACATGCATATTGGAGAAAAAACTTGTGAGAAAGACAACTTTTTCAATATCTTTAAATATTAAGCACTTGTAAGTGAAGATTCTAAAGGAAAAAAAATAGCTATGTAATTTCCAGACAATCTAAATATGAATTATGATATATCAATTATTTTCTTGTTGAAGTAGGTTAATGAATAGTTGTATAATTAGGCAAATAATTTGCATATTAATGTAGAAGCTCTTTCTAGTCTCATGACACTCGCTCTTAGAATTAGTTTCCTTCCACATAAAAATATTTTGGGAAATGCTAAGAAGACAATTCCTTTTATCAGATGTATTTCCCCCAGAGCTCAGCATTACTTTTCCATTGCTTTTGTTTTTTTAATTAATGGACTTTTTCACAGCCCTAAAAATCCCCTATACCAGTGGTCGGCAAACTGCGGCTTGCGAGGCACATGCAGCTCTTTGGCCCCTTGAGTGTGGCTCTTCCACAAAATACTACGTGTGGGCGCGCATGTACAGTGTGATTGAAACTTCATGGCCCATGCGCAGAAGTTGGTATTTTGTGGAAGAGCCACACTCAAGGGGCCAAGGAGCCGCATGTGGCTCGCGAGCCGCAGTTTGCCGACCACTGCCCTATACTATCCTCTTCCCAATACCTGGTATCTACTGATACTTTTACTGTCTTTGTAGTTTTGCCTTTTCTGGAATGTTTTATAGTTTTAATCATACAGTATGTAGCCTTTTAGATTGGCTTCATTCTCTTAGCAATAAGCATTCAAGTGTCCACCATGTCTTCTGGTAGCTTAATAACTCATGACACTTTGTTGCTGAATAATAGTGCATTATATAAATACTAGAGGCCTGGTGCATGCATTTGTGCACAGGTGGGGTCCCTCAGCCAGGTCGGCAATTAGAGACAATCAGGGGGGCTGGCCAGCCAGGAGGAGGGACCATAGGATGTTGGCCAGCCATGGGAGATTGGCTGTGGGAATGCACTGACCACCAAGGGGCAGCTCCCGCATTGAGCATCTGCCCCCTGGTGGTCAGTGTGGATCATAGCGACCGGCAGACTAGTCGTTCAGTAGTTCAGTTGCTTAGGCTTTTATATAGAGAAATTTGTTTATTCATTCAGCTATTGAAAGACATAGTCATTGCTTTCAATTTTTGTCAATTAACAATAAAACTTTTATAAACATTCATGAGCAGCTTTCTCTGAGGACATAAATTTTCAACTCATTTGGGTAAATACCAAAGACAGTGACTGCTAAATCTTATAGTTAGTTCACCTATTTTTAGCTGTATAAAAAAATTACCAAATTTTATTGCCACCAACAATGAATAAGTATTTCCATTGCTCTGCAAATTCACCAGCAATTGGTACTTTCAGTTTTTTATTTTTAAGCCAGGCCAATAGATATGTAGTGGTATCATACCGCCATTTTAATTTGCAGTTACCTAATCACATATGATGAGAATCTTGTCATTTGCTTATTTTCTATCTGTATAGTTTCTTAGATGAGGTCTCTATTCATGTTTTTACCTCTTTTTATTTGGGTTGTTTGTTTGCTTATTATTGAGTCTTCAGAGTTCTTTGTATGTATTGATTATGTCCTTTAACAGATATGTTACATCTTATAATTAACCCAAATTTCTTGGATATTCATTTCCATATTTTTTTTATCTTTTTTCTGTCTTTGCATTTCAGTTCTGGAAATCTCTATTGATATACCTTCAAGCCCACTGGTTATTTCATTGGTCAATCCCATTCACTGGTCCTATTACAGGCATTCTTTTTTTTTTTTTTTTTTTTTTTTTACATATGTCTCCTTTATTCCCCCCCTTGACATTCCCCCGGCCCCTACCCCCCGCCCCCCCCGCCCCGTGTCTTGTGTCCATTGGTTAATCTTATATGCATGCATATAAGTCCTTCAGTTGGTCTCTTAATCCCGCCCCCCAACCCTCCCCAGGCTTCCCACTGCAGTTTAACATTCTGTTCAATGTTGCTCTGCTTCTGTATCTACCCCTGTTCATCAGTCCATACTGGTCCCCTTTATTTGTCCCAACCTCACTGGAGTAGTCTCAACCTCACCAGGGCCGTCTGGGCCTCACCAGGGCCGTTTCAACCTCACCGGGGCCGTCCCTAGCTCACGGGGGCCGTTTCAACCTCACCGGGGTCGTCCCTACCTCACGGGGGCCGTTTCAACCTCACCGGGGTCGTCCCTACCACACCGAGGCCGTTTCAACCTGACCGGGGTTGTCCCTACCACACCGGGGCCGTTTCGACCTGACCAGGGTCGTCCCTACCTCACGGGGGCCGTTTCAACCTCACTGGGGTCGTCCCTACCTCACGGGGGCCGTTTCAACCTAACCGGGGTTGTCCCTACCACACCGGGGCCGTTTCGACCTGACCAGGGTCGTCCCTACCTCACGGGGGCCGTTTCAACCTCACCGGGGTCGTCCCTACCACACCGGGGCCGTTTCAACCTGACCAGGGTCGTCCCTACCTCACAGGGGCCGTTTCAACCTGACCGGGGTTGTCCCTACCACACCGGGGCCGTTTCGACCTGACCAGGGTCGTCCCTACCTCACGGGGGCCGTTTCAACCTCACCGGGGTTGTCCCTACCACACCGGGGCTGTTTCAACCTGACCGGGGTTGTCCCTACCACACCGGGGCCGTTTCGACCTGACCAGGGTCGTCCCTACCTCACGGGGGCCGTTTCAACCTCACCGGGGTCGTCCCTACCTCACAGGGGCCGTTTCAACCTGACCGGGGTTGTCCCTACCACACCGGGGCCGTTTCGACCTGACCAGGGTCGTCCCTACCTCACGGGGGCCGTTTCAACCTCACCGGGGTCGTCCCTACCACACCGGGGCCGTTTCGACCTGACCAGGGTCGTCCCTACCTCACGGGGGCCGTTTCAACCTGACCGGGGTTGTCCCTACCACACCGGGGCTGTTTCAACCTGACCGGGGTTGTCCCTACCACACCGGGGCTGTTTCAACCTGACCGGGGTTGTCCCTACCACACCGGGACCGTTTCAACCTCACCGGGGCCATCCCAACCTCACCGGGGCCATCCCAGCCTTACCGGGGAAACAGGAAGTTTGGCCCTCTGTCCCCTGCCGGCGGCTCCCCACTAGACAAAATCTCCAGGCGTTCCTGGTGGTTGAACATCCAGCACTCCTGCCCTCCACCAAGTGCACAGACTGCCTGTCTGCTGTCCCCCAGCGCCCCACAAGAGACTGGGACCAGTGGGCATGTTTGTGCGCTTGCTGGTACAGCAGTTCCACAGTGCCGGCAGAGTCAGGCCCAGCCCTGGCCGGCCCCGGACCCGACTCTGCCCCCCGATTGCGTCCCTCCCAGATGCAAGGAGCTGAAATCTGCAGCCTGCTGGGATGGGCTCTGTACTTGGTGCCTCTGCAGATCCTACTCAGTCTCAATGCGCTTCTTTCTATGCGAGGAGTTGAAATCTGCAGTTTGTTGGGTTGGGCTCTGTACTTGGTGTCACATCCTACTCAGTCTCAATGTTCTTTCTCTCCTTCCAGTTGTAGAGCTTCCACTGGGCCAACTTTCCCATGGTTCTGTATGCTAGGTGTTTGTCTGATATTTGGTAGTTTCGATGTTGTTGTGTGAGGTAGCACGCACAGGTCTCTTCCTTATGCCGTCATCCTGGTTCTCCTGGGTCTGCTTCTTGAGTGTGTCTCTCATGGCTGCAAGCAGTTGAAGTCTGCAATTTGTTGGGATAGGCTGCAAAAGCGCAGGTGGGTCTTTTTGTGCACCTGGCACAGCTTGGATGGGGATGTAAATTGATTAGGGCTGAGACTCAGGGAGTCGCCATGGCGGAGCAAATAGCACAGGCTGAGTCTCCGCGGCCCCTTGACTCTCTGCCAGGGCTTTGTGTCCCCCAGTGCCGGCGAGCAGCTGTGCAACAGAGTCTCCCTCGCTTTCTGATGGCTGCAAGGCTGTGCTGCCTCTCCCCGTCGGGTCTGGTGCTTCATGATCCCACCTGAACCAGCTCAGTGGATTTGAGAGTTTGCAGAAGCAAAGGCGTTTCTACTTGTGAGTCTGGCACAGCCCAGATGGGAATGTAAATTGCGTAGGGCGGGGTCACAGGGAGTCGCCGGGGCGGAGACTCATCGGCCTCTTGCCTATCCAGGACTCCAGGACTTTGCGTCCCCCAGTGCCGGCGAGCAGCTGAGCGCCAGAGCCTCCCTCGCTTTCTGACCGCTGGAAGGCCGTGCCGTCTCTCGCCTTGGGGCCTGGGACCTCAGAGACCCGCCCGAACCAGCTCAGTGGATTTGAGAGTTTGTAAAAGCACAGTCATTCCCTCTTGTGCCTCTGGCACAGCCCTGAGGGTAGGGTGGGGTCACAGGGAGTCGCCAGCGTGGAGGAAATAGCGATGGTGGCGTCTCCGCGCCCCTTGCCTCCCCGGGACACCAGGACTTCTTGTCCCTCGGTGCCGGCGAGCAGCCGCGTGTCAGAGCTTCCCTCGCTCTCCGACCACTGCAAGGCCGTGGCCGCCTCTCCCTGTGGGATCTGGGGCCTCAGCGACCCGCCCCGAGCAAGCCCAGCGGATTCGAGGGTTCGTAAAAAACCGAGAATCCATTTGCAGCCCGCGTGGCGTGTGACTGCGTACCTCTGGTTTTGGTGCCTCTGTAGCTCCCACTCAGTCTCACTGCGCTTCTTTCTTTTCCTCCAGTTGTAGATCTCCCACTGGGCCAACTTCCCCATGGTTCTGAGTGGCGGTTGTTTACTTCATAGTTGATAGTTTCAATGATGCTGTGAGAGAGCAGCACACACAGGTCCGCTCCCTACGCCGCCATCTTGGTTCTCCCCCTATTACAGGCATTCTTATTTTCTGTTACAGAGCATTTTATTCCTAACATGCCATTTTGACTCATCTCCGTGGTTACTTTGCTCATATGTTCTCACTTTGTGTCCACTTTTTCATTAGAGCCCTTAGCATATGAATCATAGTCACTTTTAATTCCTATTCTGATAATTTCAAAAATTCTGGCCAAGTCTGAACCTGGTTCTGATATTTGCTTTGTTTCTTAATACTGTATTTTTGTCTCTTAGCGTGCCTTGTTGTTGTTTTTGTTGCTGTTGCAAATCCAGACATGATGTATGCAGTAAAAGAAGAGGTATATATGTTCTTTGTATGAGATATTTGTTTAACTGGCCAGGAGTTAGACTGTGTTTACCATGTGTTTTACCTACACACGCCAGGGGCTAAAATCTCCTTTACTATTTTTGCTTTCATCTTTTTTTCCCTAGAGATTCCTCAAACAGGGCCTGTCTTAGTTTTGTAAAGGAGAAGCGTAATGTAAGTTCTATGATTAGGCCAAAGTCTTTTAATGAGTCTGAGTTGAGTATTTCCCTTCCTCTACATGAAAACCTGAGGTTGGACTTTTCTCTTCCCACAGTTTGGTTGGGTTTTGGTAAATTCCCAATTGGTCAGGCTCTTGTAAAAAAGTTTCCTTTAAGGTCAGGTCTTGCCAAGGAGAACAGAGAGCAGTATACTATTTCAAACTGGCAACTTCTTTTCTTTCTTTGCTGGAACTAAAATATTTTTCTCAGGTCTTCAAAGTGAAAACCTGGTTGCCCTCCTGGTGATAAACTTATGAGAGTGTGGGGGCCTCCCTGAGACCGGGCCCTTGAAGTTCTTAAGTCACCAGCTAGTCCACTCCATGCCTCCAGCAATGTATCACTTACAATTTAAAGTATTCCTACTGATACCGGCGTGAGCTGCAGGCTTCTGCTTCTGGGCTTTCCCTCCCACAAGCTTTGATTCTCTGTGCATGTCTTCTCTCCAGTTTTTATGTCAGTAGTTTGCCCTGGGACCTCAGTTCTGGGATGGACCCAAAAGAGTTGTTGATTTTCAATTTGTTTAGCTTATTTAAAGATTGTAATGAAATTATTTTATTTCTTTATGAGTCTGAGAGATGACTTCCAAGCTCTTTATGTGACAAAGAGTTTGGTAGCTTTTTAAGTAGAAGTAGCAGATTATCTTTTTCTACAGATTCTTCCTTTACGATGACAATTTTCTATCAATTGACATCTTCCAGCTTTCACGGGAAATAAAACTTTGGGATAATGTATTTTTCATTGTACCATTTGCTAAATAAAATGATTCTATTTTGAATGACTTCAGTTTGAGTTAATTCAGACAACACTACTTTATGGACTCAGAGAAGAAAGTACAATATAAAATGTGTATGTGTATGTGAGTATGAGATTATGAGTGTTTGTGTTTCTGCTTCTCTTTGCATAACATAAAGGTAACCATCTTAGAAAAATTAAATCTATGGTAGGACATTTCGCAAAGTTTTTCATATGTTTGTATTTTAGCATATAATTAAAAAAATCATAATACATCTGAAAAATAAATATTTCCCCCATTTTCATTTAGATTACTAATATTCAGAAATAAATTATTTGCCTGTGCTATTATGGCCTTCTTATGTTTCTGGACTCTCTTAATTATTGAAATCACATTTCAGCTTATATTATATTTTCAATTAAAATAAAGTATCTCTATAATATACTTATGCAAACAGTTTCAGAAGAGTTGATTTTAAAAAAAATAAAACCGAAAAGAATGAAAGCATAATGCTGATTTGGCTTGAGAACATAGTGGAAAACAAATCTAACATAATCCTGAAACACCGCATAAAGGGAATAGAGACATTATTTTTAAAAAAAGATGACAAGGAGTATCAAAGTACCAAGTGTTAAAAGAGGACAAAATGGTAGAATGTTGTTGTGGGTGGGGACAGGCCAAGGAGAAGGTTTCTGGAGTAAATGTTGTTTGAGTTGATGCTTGGTTTCACTGAAAATGAGTTTAAGAACAGTCCAGGCAAAAGGAACAGCATCTGAGGATGAGAGAGAGGAATACCTGGGTTGGGACACCTTCGGCTCTTGGAACTATGGAGAGGAAAGGAGTGTTGATGACCTTCGGGTTTTCAGAAATTCCACTGGAGCATTATATTGCTCCACATGCTCTGTTGTGGTTCTCCTACACTGTTGCAAATATCCACAATGCATCCACTGCCAGATTGCTCTGAGGATGATTTGATAGCTGGAGGTGACCCCGGCTCCAGCAACACCCATGCAAAACAACTCCAGTGACATTCCTTCCTCTATTCTCAGTCATAGTCATGGAGGAATACTTTATCATTTTAAAGAAGCAAAATCATACTTGATTAAAATATCTGCTTTTCTGAAAGACCCCATTTTAAGAAATGAACAAGCAAGTGACAGACTGGGAGGAATGCTTACAATACATATATCTGAACCCCAGCGAGGCACTGAGGGAAGGAGAGGGGGGAGGCGGGGAACCTTGGGATGGCGGGGTGCTGAGGGCAGTGTCGGCGTCTGATGTCTGTTCCTTCCACACCCAGCCCGGCCACCATCACCTCCTCTCCCGACCCCACTGGGGCCTTTGGGCCCTGATTGGCCTGGCCCTGATTGGCCCTGATTGCCACCCAGGCCTAGGGACCCCACACATGCACAAATTTCATGCACTTGTCCTCTAGTTTCTTATAAAGTTAAAATATACTTTGTTATAAACCAAAATTTCTACTGCTGTTTATCCAGGAGAAATGAAATCATATGCCAGTATAACAACTTTTACAAGAACGTCCCTAGTAAATTCATTCATAAGTGCGACAAACCAGAAGACAACCAAAATGCCCACCATCAGATACAGATACTGTGTTAATCCTTACGGTGTACTATTCTGGATTAAAAGGGACAAGTTCATGATTCTTGAAATAACCCGTATAAATCCCAGTGTTTAAGCTGCAAAGAAGAAACTATAAGCAGAAGAGTTTCTATTGTATTTACATAAAGAGTTTATGTTTTGACTATTTAAAATTTAAAACTAACAAAGCTGTTCAATGGTGAAAAAGAAAGCAGAATAGTGATTGCTTCTTAGGATTTGGTGAGACTGGGCACTCAGACTAAGGGAACTAAGTCTCTAGTTTAATAAAAGTGCACTTTACGTGCATGAATGCATTTGTCAGAACCTACAGTACTCATTTTTAATATCTGCTCACTTTAAAATATGTAAATTATACCTAAAAACATTAGAAGACATTATCGCAGTATCTTGTTATTTTCTTGGTATTTCAAGAAAAGTGCTCCTGAAAGAGGAATTAAGATGAAAACACACCCTCTTCTCTGTCTCTGTGTTCTCCTTAGAGCCCAAACCCACACTTCTACAGTGTGCCCCAAATGTGCTTTCCTCCTCAGGGTTGTTTCTTGGACATCCGCCTCCCCCTTTTTACTGAATCCTTACATCAGCATAAAACATGCTCTAATTTCTCCTACACACACAAAAGAAATCATTACTCTTCCCAGTTTCACATTTTCACACTAACCTCTGAAGTTTTATCCTAAATACAATCTTCCTGTAGGACTGAAAATGAATGACAATAGCCTCCAATGATAATGAGGTCATCTTTGAATTGTCCTTGATTCCTTTTCTCATACCTATTATCAAATATTTCAGCAAATCTTGTCACCTTAACTGAAAAAATGCATCCAGGTTTGGCTGGCATGGCTCAGTGGTTGAGTGTTGACCTATGAACCAGGAGGTCACAGTTTGATTCCCGGTCAGGGCACATGTCTGGCTTTTGGGCTTGATTCCCAGTGTGGGGTGTGCAGAAGGCAGCTGATCAATGATTCTCTCTCATCATTGATCTTTCTATCTCTCTCTCCCTCCCCCTTCCTTCTGAAATCAATTAAAAAATATCTTTAGCCCAAACCAGTTTGGCTCAGTGGATAGAGCGTCGGCCTGCGGACTGAAAGGTTCCAGGTTCAATTCCGATCAAGGGCATGTACCTTGGTTGCGGGCACATCCCCAGTAGGAGATGTGCAGGAGGTAGCTGATGGTTGTTTCTCTCTCATCGATGTTTCTAACTCTCTATCTCTCTCCATTCCTCTCTGTAAAAAATCAATAAAATATATTAAAAAAAAATAAAATAAATAAAAAATATCTTTAACAAAATGCATCCAGTTTCCCTCAATATTATCCTACTTCCATACATACAAAACATTATGATCAAAGACAATGTTGTCTCCAGCGTTGATTAGTCTTATGGCCTCCTCAAGGGTTTCCCTGTGTCCAGCCTCTGCCCTTCTGTACACTGTCAGGATCATCCCATTCCATATCACTCCTCTGCACCAAAGTCTCTCATGGCAGTGGAGAGCTGTAATAACTTCAAGGCCTGAAATACTTCTCCCACCTGAGATCTTTCCCACTCTGAACATGTCTCCTGCTCCACTGAGCCCCTCTGTCTCCCTCACTTTCCCTTGGGCAGTAGTTTGAATAGTTATATTCCTTGTCTTCTTCAAGATTGATCAAATGCCTCCATCCCACTGAAAGACTTCTCAGCAACGTAGTTAGAATGTAAAGTCCTATAGGTGGTAGGGGTCCCATCTCCTTTCCCTGCTTTATTTTTCTTCATAGCATGCATCACCTTTTAATTTAATGCATATTTTATTTTGTTATCTGTATATTCCCAGTAGAATATAAGCTCCATGATGGAAGGTATTTTTGTTCTATCTCTAGTATTTAGAACTGTGCCTCATGCATAATGAACACAATTGATATTGAGTCAGTAAGTCAATTTAGGGGAAAAAATGCTGATAGTCTTTTGCTACACTGGATAAATGGCTTATAGAAGTAACCCTCAAGTTTCTTTGATAAACTACAAGTCAAAAAATTATGAAAACCCCAACACACTGAACTACTGGAGAGAGGAATCAGATTCTTGGCCTGGTACATATAAAGGATGTCCCCAAAAATGTATATACAATTTAACAGCTTACAGCTCAATTTTGAAAATGAGATGTATTTTAATAAGCACTGTCTTTATAATTATTCAAAGTGTGTGTATACCTTTTGGGGACACCCTATATGCAATAAAATAATAGTACTCAGTATTAAAGAAAAAATGAAATTCTGCCATTTGTGACAACATAGATGGATTTTGAGAATATCATGCTAAGTGAAACAAGTCAGTTAGAAAAACACTGAGAATCATATGTGGGATATAAACGTGAAAGTAACAAATGAACAAATAAGAGAAACAAACAAACAAAACCTCAGAGACACAGACAACAGTGTAGTGTTTTCCAGAGTGAAGTGTGGGGAGGCGGAAAGGGTAAAGGGGGTCAAATATATGATGTGACATGAATGGACTTTGGAAGGGAGGCACACAATGCAACATATAGATCATGTGTGTAGTAATGTGCATTTTAGCCTTATGCTTACTATTTTCAGATTAGAATTTTGATAATTATCTGGCATAAGTAAGGGACAGCATATAAATAAACATCATCCATTTTCAACAAGATTATAACACGTGTTAAAAGTGGGCAAGGACCCTTGACCTCACTAGTGCCTATTTTGTAAAACGTTTTCTCAAAGACAAAATGCTTTCATTTTAGTGACTCTTCAGCTTTATTTACAGGTCACAGGCATAGACATGTAAATTACTCTGCCAATAGTAAAGTAATTTATTGGAGAATTAGATTCTTAAACTATTTGAGTTGTCTTTGATGCCTTACAAACTCTTAAATTCTTTGAGATACCTGAAGCAAAATTGTGAGTTATTGTTGTCCTTCCCTCGGGAAGACTAGGTGAGAAGTGCCTAAGGCATGGAGGAGTTACAGCAAACAGCAGGAGACGCTGGCCTATGATTCAGCGTGTGTTCCTGGCTGTTTCTTTGTTGTCGGCTACAGAAAATGGGATGGATCCGCTAGGTATCGATGTTGATGCTCCGCAGAGATCCTGACAGAGGTGAAGAAATAAATGGTCTGAGGTGGGACATAAAAGTGACTCTCCTGTTGGCATAACCGTTTTATGGTTTTAACAGAGAGCTATCTCTATCCAGTTAATACTCTCATTTTATCTTGCGTTTCCTGCATCATTGAACTAAACATAAAGGGTCTCTGGGAACAAAGCCGTGCATCAGGATTTTGACTGTGCCTTTCATGTGAGTAGAGCTCATCTGGGAGGCTGGGCATGCATTAGGTAAATTGACACTGCAATTGGTTGTGTTTCTATTGAAGACGAAGGAAACAGTGAAATGAAATTCGGTGAAATGCTGATGTTCTTTTGTTTTCTTTTTTTTCAACTTTTTAAAAAAATATATTTTTTTATTGATTTCAGAGAGGAAGGGAGCGGAAGGTAGAGAGATAGAAACATCAATGGTGAGAGAGAATCATTGATCGGCTGCCTCCTGCAAGCCCCTGACTGGGGATTGAGCCGGCAAACCAGGCATATGCCCTTGACCGGAATCGAACTTGTGACCCTTCAGTCCACAGGCCGACGCTCTATCCACTGAGCTAAGCCAGCTAGGGCTCAATGTTTTTCAAGCAAATCTGAGAAATAGTATAAATTAAAAGTGAGTTATTTCCTTCAATTATCAAATCCCTTAAATTTAGGGTTTGCTTTCAGGCCATTGGAGAATTTCTGGCAATTTAAAACCCAAAGAGATTTATTACCAAGTATTAGGAGGATACGCAATCATTGGAAGTATGTTACAGACAGTTTTGGCCACACTTCCAGGAATGGTTTCACCTTCCAAACGAAATGGCCTCTGCCCTGACCACAGGCTCCATCGCGGAAACACACATCTCAGAATGAGAAGGCAGGGATGATGCAACAGCACTGTCTTGGTCCTGATCTGCATCAGCATGAGGGACTCTTCAGGTTCCACCTCCCCATTCCCTTCATTCAGTTTTGGATTTATTTCATGTGAGTTATCTCACGGACCAACCTAAAGGGTATTTGCAAAGCCAGCTGCAGGGGTCCCTAAGAAACAGAACTTTTCGCTTTTCAGCCTCTTTTGTGTATGGATGCACACTAAAAGGAAATGCAAATGGATCGTAAACATCAATACATATTCCGTATCTGTGACATCTTTAAAGATATTTCTATAAAGTTTACTGTAAATTGAAATTATGTACATAAGGCTCTGGCTTCCATGTACTTGTACTATATGATTGAAGATGTGCTCCTATGGGCAACAGAAAAAAATCGATATCAAATTTTATACCATATGGGGAAGACAGTCCCTGTTGCTCTCATTTCCATAATGCTTTTATTTTTGAGTAATTGTGATTATCTTTGCTCTTCATATACGATATAGAACTGGGGGAAATCACTGCCCTGCATTTTTTTTGCTGTTCATTTTAATTGACTGAATGGTATTAAAGTTTTCATGGAACTGTAACTGGGGCCTAGGACTTTCATTAAGCAAGATACAGTTTATTTGTAAGAAAATTAAAAATAAATGTTATCCTATATAATAATAGAGAAATATGCAAATTAGCCAGGATGCCTTACCATCATGACCAAACAGAAGGGACCTGAGGCTGAATGGAGCCTGTCTGGGGCGAGGGACATCAGGCTACCCCCCCCTCCCCCCCGCCCCACGGGGCTTGACGGTGGACCTCAGACCACACCCCCCGCCCCAGTGCTGGGCCAGGAGATCTCATGTGCACCTCCCCCACCCCAGTGCCTGGCCAGGGGATCTCAGGCCATGCCCCCCTCCTGGCAGTGCTTGATGGGGGACCTGAGACTGTGCCTCCCAGCTGGCACTGGGAGGGAGCACCTGAATCTGCACCCCCCACCCAGAGGGGCTTAATGGGGGTGGGCCGGCTGAGTCTGGGTCTCCTGCATTTTCGAAGTGTGTGCGGGTGGTAGGTGAGGACTTGACTCTAGTCCCCATGGTGCACCCCAGACTCTGACAGGAGGGAGATTTTCATATATATTTTACTAATTTTCTTCCATCTCTGACACTTCTGTTATAGAGAAGGGTAAATAGCAATATTAAGATATTTCCTCTAATTAATTCCCTTTTAATGTGCATGAATTTTGTGCACTGGGCCACTAGTTATACTATAATATCCTTCCCCTCTACTATGGTGGTATACCTAAAGATCACCCTTAAGGCTTGATAAGTTGGTAGAAAGACTTACCAGTCTTAAAAATGCTATTATATAGTTTATTACAGCAAAGGGACACAGTTTAAAATCAGTAATGTGAAAGGTGCATGGGGTAAAGTCTACAGAAACCATCGGCAAGCTATTAGGTGTCTGCAACCTGGGAATTTTTTGGCATGTATTTCATTCTCCTAGGAACTATGTGAGATAACATGTGTGAAATATTGCCTTGTAATTGATTCCAGCTCCTCAAGACTGCAGCCAGCCCTTACTCCAAAGTGCGTACACACACACACACACACACACACACACGGCATTCACCATGCATCACACATCATTATAAACTTATCTGGTCAAATTGGTAGGGCACTTTCCAGGCCTCAGGCATTTAAAAAACACACACAACCAAACAAATAAAAAATATTAAAAGCACAAAATCCAAAGAGCTCAGAGGTTATTGTTTTCCCAGGAGCTGGCCAAGGGCCCATTCTGATGATGGCCCTTTCTTTGGAATATGTCATGTTTGAGCAACACAGGCCTGCTGAGTGGACTCCATCCCACCATCCTTGACTCATATGGCTTTTCCCCCAACACATGTAATGAGATGCTCCTGGTTCTGAAGCTAGATGGTGTTGTGAAAGCCATGGAAGCACCAGCATACAACTTCCATTATTTAAAGAAATTGTCCACTTAATCTTATTCTAAACGTTCCTTTGTTCCTTTTAAAGTTACATTGTATCAGGATTATACTTTTTTGATTGGAAGGTGGCTCACTTTTTCCTGAAATATCTCTGGCTTGCATTTCCTAGTCTTGGAAACACACCCACCGCCGCTTGGTGCAGTGTTACTGGATGTGCACCAAGAAACGCGACTGACTGGCTGCAATGTGCCCGGATCTTCAGATCAAAGTAAGGAACAGAAACTTCCCTTTACAGGGATGAGCTGTTCATCTAGGAACCAGTGGTGGCTGAACCTGAATAACTTAGACATGGAGAGATTATTTGAATTCCCAAGCACTGAAGTCATACAACTGAGTTAACAAAGTGTTCTTGTCTGCCCATGAAGCAAAGGATTGGCTTTTATTATTTCCTCACATTGATTAGTACCAAAAAATCAATCCTTGAGACAATGAAATATAAGATTTACAATCTGAAAGAAGGCAAACATATAGCAATGGTTAATGCTGAATGGTGGGAAGTCATTTAAGGGGAGTTATATCACAGTGGTATAAAAAGAATTGGAGAATATCAGAGAAGCAAGATCATTCTGTTCACCTACAAGAAGTGATAACAGTGAAGTGTTAAGAACAGAAGACAAATTTACCCAGAATAAATGTGCTGATTTATTCAGTTGTTTGGTAATTCAAGTTTTTGAGTAAAATATATATTATGTCTATAAATATCAACTGAACATGGGATAAATTCCCGGACACACATATGTTCCATAATGTGAAGTATTTCAGATTGACAGTCTATTCCTTGAAATACTATAACTGCCATGCATGAGAAACCTTAAATGTCCTCTGGGGCACATGTTAGTTTCCTATTGCTCCTGTAAAATTATCACAAAATCTGTGGCTCAAACAATAAAAATATATTATCTTAAGTTTAGGAGGTTAGAAGATAATCATGCATCTCAGTGGGTTACAAGCATAGTGTGGGCAGGTCCATGTTCCCTCTGGGGGTTGAGGAGAGAATCCATTTCCTTGCCTTTTTCTACTTCCTGAGGCTGCACTCATTCCTTGGCTCATGGCCCATCTTCTTCCTGTATGTTCAGAACCAGAAGGGCTGGGCACGTCCTGCTCACCTGGCAACCACTCTGGTTCTCCCTCTTCTGCCCAACTCTTCTACTGTCACAGAGCATTGAGATTACACCTGCTCCCACTCGAATAACCCAGGATCATCTCCCCACTGTAAGGTCAACTGATTAGCAACTTTAATTCCATCTACACCTTTTGTCGTTTCCCTTTCTCACATTACGTAACTCATTCATATATTCCAGAGCTTCAAGACACCTAAGCCTCTTTGGGGACCATTACTCTGTCTGCCATTGGGTAATAGTCACATGCTTCAAGATTGTGTTTGAAATGTACCTGGTAATATTTTAAGAACCTATAATGCATTCTCCATTGGTCACATTGGGGAAAAAAATCAACTTTTTAAATTCAAGATGAGGCAAATTTTTTCAATTCAATATTTTAAATTCCTCAAGAGAGTTTGAATGAAACTTAGGTAAATCTTATTTTTCCTTTCACTGTACAAATATTTGTATAGACATAGACATTAAAGAAAAGTAAGTATCATTGTATTTGATTAAATAATGAAAGCATGAAGATAATCAAGCCAGTATTAGCCTAGAACAAAAAATAAAAATATATGATTATTGCCTGGCTGGTGTTGCTCAGTGGTTAAGCATCAACCTATAAAACAGAAGGTCAAGGTTCAATTCTAGTCAGGGCACATGCCTGGGTTGCAGGCTCAATCCTCCATAAGGGGTCTGCAGAAAGCAGCTAATCAATGATTCCCTCTCATCATAGAATTTTCTATCTCTTGCTCCCTCTCCCTTTCTCTCTGAAATCAATAAAAATATATATTTTAAAAATATATATACATATATATATGATTACTGTGATTCAATGTTTTTGTTAATTATTACTATTAACACTTTACTCCTACATGTGAATATTAATTCAAGAAGAAAAATATTTTAAGGATGGAAAGACTAAATTTCAACAAACTTCTTTAACTCTATGCATTTATGAGTTCTGACACTTTGTCAACTTCATTTATGCTGAAAGTACACAATGCTAATATTTGTCATGACATACACAGAAGAAAAGTGCTTAGTGCTACAGTTTTCATATAATTTTAATAACATTTTTCAAGAGAGAGATATTTGCAAGTTAAATGTCTAGAAGTGTAATCTCAATTTTTTAAAAAGACATCATAATTTTTCAAAATTAGATGCATTTAATTAATTTTGTCCAAAATGGTTAGCGCAGAGGAAACATTTTTAAATGTAAATGCAATCACCAAAGTGTAAAACATAGTGTAAAATCTATATTTTAAAAGGTTTCCCTAGCCACTAGCAATTTTTTAATATTTCTGTTCAGACCTAATTAAGGTTCCTTTGAAAATTTAGAAAACTTAATACTCAAAGACATATAAAATTAAATTAATGAATGCAAATGAAATCATCACTACTATGGTTTAAATTTGACCAAATTATCAGTACTAGTGGATCAGCAAGTAAACTGTTGCTGGAAGTAAATGTTACTTGATCTTAATCAGAAATTGTTTTCTGGACATCTGTGAAAAATTACTTTGAAAGGCAGCATATTCTCTGTATTTATGAACCAATTTCTGTTTGTTTGTTCATTTATTTTTTATTTAGATTCCATGTATAAATAAGATCATATGAGATTTGTCTTCCTGTGTCTGACTTTTGCTCAGCATAATACCCTCTAAGTCCACCCATGTTGCTGCAAATGGCAAGGTTTCATTCTCTTTTATGGCTGAATCACATTCCTTTGTATATATGTAGCACTTTTTAATCCATTCGTCTATTAATGGACAATTAGGTTGCTTCCATAACTTGCCTGTTATAAAAATGCTACAATAAACATATGGATGTATATTTTAATGATAGCCAAATGGGAGGAGGATTGGGGGGAATGAATGAAAAAGGTGAAGGGATTAAGAAGTACAAATTGGTAGTTACAGAATAGTCAATGGGACATAAAGAACAAGATATGGGCTATAGTCCATAATATTATAAGAACTATGCATGATGTTTGATGGGTACTAGGTTTATTAGAGTGGCCAGTTAGTAATGTCTAATCACTAGGTTGTATACCTGAAACTAAGATAGTGCATGTTAACTATAATTGAAAAAAATTAATTTCAAGTCAAAATAAAAATAAGGTAGTGTATTATAGGAAGTTTTTACAACTTCAGTTTGGTTATAGATTTCCATGTATCTTCCTAGAAATAATACTTTCATCTATATCCTTGATATGTAAAAATATTATCTATCAACTCTAATACTCCTTCCTACAGTACTCACTGAATTTCATATAGAGCATATTCCTAAAATATCCAATATAGGTAAAGATGTGCATATCCTAAACCACAGTAATAGTTTATATAAATTATGTAATCACAGGGAAACATGGAGGCTTATAATAGAAAGTTATAAGAGTAAAAATGTGAGGGAAGGGGGACTAAACTCACACTATTAGAATGGGTAAATATACTGTAGTATATTTACGCAGTAGAGTAGTAGACTGAGGTCAAAATGAAAAACATTGATATGTGAGAGAAACATTGATCTGTTGTCTCATGCACATGCCACAACTGGGAATCAAACCCACAACCTAGGTATGTGCCCTGACAGGGAGTTAAATCTTCCACCATTCAATACATGGGATGATGCTCCAACTACTGAGAACACTGGCCAGGACAGTAATTGTATTCTTACTTTTTTAAGAAACCTCCACACTGTTTTCCACAGTGACTGCACTAAATTATATTCCACCAACAGTGTATTAGTGTTCTCTTTTCTCCACATCCTCTCCAACACTTTTTACTTCTAACTATGAGGTGGTGTCTCATTGTGGTTTTGACTTGCATTTCTCTAATAGCTAGTGATGCTGGACATCTTTTCATATGTCTGTTGGCTATCTATTTATCTTCCTAGGAGGAGTGTATTATTTCATTCATATGTGGAATATAAAAAAAAGTAACAGCCACACTAACAAAACAAACTCACAGACACAGACAACAGAATGGTGGTCACTGGAGGAGAAAGGGGGAGGGTGTAGTTGGTAAAGAGGGTCAAATACATGAGAGATGAAGGAAACTAGGCTTTCGGTGGTGAGCATGCAACAGAGTACGTACACGTGGAATTATAATCTTATACACCTGGAAATGATATGATCTTATTAACCAATGCAATACCAATGAATTTAACTTAAAAGAAAAAAACTAAATAAACACACACACACACACACACACACACACACACACACACAACAACAACACCAACAAAAACTAAACTTAAAACCCATGAGGGAAAAGGTTTTTTACTTTGAGAATGCCAGGTGCCTAAACCTGATGTAGTCACTAGATTCTGTTTTTAGATGAGCTTCCAATTAGGAATAACCTTGTATTCATCCATTTGGGCTACTATAACAGAATACCACAGACTAGGTAGCTTATAAAGAACTGAAATTTATTTCTCACAGTCTTAGGGGCTGGAAGTCCAAGATAATGGTGCCAATATGGGTTGGGTTCCGGTAAAAACCCTGTTCTGGGTTATAAACTGCTGACGTCTCTGTGTCCTGACTGGGTGGAAGAGGCAAGAGAACTCTGTGGGGTCTCTTATAAAAGTGCTAATCTCACTCACAAGGGCTCCACTCTCATAACCTAAGCACAATCCAAAGCCCACCTCCTAATACCATCACATTCAGTATTAGGATTTCAACATATGAATCTAGAGGAGGACACACTTGTTCAAACCATAGCAACATTCATGTGAAGGTGCCAGGAATGAAGAACCTCATTATAGAATCACACATCATTTTGTTTTTCCTGAGATCATTAGCTTAAAACTCGTTGTCGATGTATCAAAAGTCTTCTCTATAATCATCATGTCGTTGCACACACTATAGTATATTTTCAATTTCAGATTGCCTCTTAAAAACTATGGTGGATATTGTAGACCCCAATGGTTAGGCTATTGGTGTGAAAGACTTGACAGCACCAAATAATGTGGTAACTATTGTTTCAAACTCAATCTATTCTAGGACACAACTCTGTAGAGGCCAAATTGATGCAGTAATAGTACACTGTATTTTTTCTTGGTATCATTAATCAAAGACACAGCAGTTTCAATAATAATAATAATAATAATAATAATTCATTTACATGGCTTTTAAGGCAGCAGTTCAGTCAAGCAAAACAAAATAGTATCAATAATTTATTTCATATTTCATTTGTTTTCTTATAAATGCTCGAAAAAGGAAATGAAAATGAAATGTGGAAATAGCCATTTTTTATATAAAGGTCTGTTCAGAAAAATAGGATCTCTTTTTCTCCTTGAATCAACCAAGTTATAACTGACACTTAACTTAAAGTTACTTTTTACTGTAGCATTGCTTTCTCTAATTAATTAAAATTGATGGCTGTATTACGTACAACGCTATACTTTCCTAAATTTCACAGGACAGATAGAAAGTTTAATACATTGGCTAGGAAAGCTTTCAATTGCATAGCTATCCAAAGGAAAATCCAATTTTATAATCTAACAGCATTTTTTGAAAAACACAGCAATGATTTTTAAAAAACTCATCCTGGGATGAGTACAGGCACCCGAATTCCATTCTGAAAAGGCTATAGTACTTGTTCGTTGACATTTTCAAAGTTCATGTGATCCTGATAAATGATTAAAGGTTATCTCTAGAGTATATTTCTGATGACAGTTTTTCTGGTTTTCTACCTAGTTCATAGGTAGGAAAGAATGTATTGTTTAAAGAATGTTATTTTCTTTTCCACTTGATCCCTTAAGTCATAATTTAAGCCATTCCTTATTCCCTAAGCTGATATAGAGTTCTGTGTACCCCAGGATAGTATGTCACTGATAGTGATATAAATACATAGTTTGAGCCTTAAGAAATCATATTATTCCTATCATTTCCTGTGATTTTCTTCCATCTGTATGGTATATTATTACTTTATCACAGATCAAGAAAAAATAGAACCCAAGGATCACCTTGTAACATATTACCAAGATTTTTTAGAAGGGCTGTGTAAGATACAAGTAATAAAATATTTCTACACTTGAGATGCTTGCATTCTTAACATGTATTTTTATTCTAGTCTAAACTTAATCTATGACAAGTTCATTTTAAAAAGTCATGACTAATGCACATAAAGCTTATTAACTACTCTCTGTTTTAAACTAAGTAACTACAACTATAAATGTAAATGTGAATAAAATTTC
The DNA here is from genome assembly GCF_028538775.1 of Myotis yumanensis. Classification (NCBI taxonomy): domain Eukaryota; kingdom Metazoa; phylum Chordata; class Mammalia; order Chiroptera; family Vespertilionidae; genus Myotis; species Myotis yumanensis. The sequence continues at coordinate 220,718,233 of NW_027223752.1, read as the reverse complement.
TAAAATGTTCGTTTATACCCCAAGGCTGACATAGTCCCTACTTTAAAAACCAGTAATCAAACATCTTGTCAATGTGCAAGCATTAACTATTGTCTATCAGTGGTTCTCAACCTTCTGGCCCTTTAAATACAGTTCCTCATGTTGTGACCCAACCATAAAATTATTTTTGTTGCTACTTCATAACTGTAATGTTGCTACTTTTTATGAATCGTAATGTAAATATCTGATATGCAGAATGGTCTTAGGCGACTCCTGTGAAAGGGTCATTTGACCATCAAAGGGCTCGCGACCCACAGGTTGAGAACTGCTGGCTAATTCATCCCTAGATCTCATATTCACCTTGACTAATAAATTAGTGTGTTAATTATCTTTACCACTTGTACACTTTCATATTAGAATTAGTTAGAAAAAGACTATTTCTCTATCGCCCATGGAAATATTGGGGCAATATTTCATTATATAGCAAATTCAACAGGGCAATTTTCCAAACTTTCTACACTAAGACACATCCCTATATTTTTTTTCCATTCTTGTTCTCTTTCCCTTACACTTCTCTTTGTTCTATGAGGTACACTTTTTAATTATCCCTCATATATAGATGATATGACTGAGGTAGAGTGAAGCAGATTCCTGCCCACTTTTTCACAACCAATAAAAGGCAGGACTACAGTCTAGGAAAACCTGTAATGGTTTCTTCCATTAAAGAACTAAAAAGTCTCATTTATTTTGTTCATTATATTCTACATATAAATGAGATCATGTGATACTTGTCTTTCTCTGACTGGCTTATACTGATGAACAAAATAGATCTAGAGACATAGAAGTATGTAACAGAATGACAAATCTCAGACAGAAGGGGGTAGTGGGGAGCGTGAAGAGAGTAACCAAAGAATTTATATGCATATATGCAGAGCCCACAGACACAGACAATAGTGTGGTAGGCCTGAGGAAGGGGCAGCTGAGGGGTGGAGGGAGTCAAAGGGGAAAACATAATTTAAACAATAAAGATAATTTTTTAAAGTGGCAATTAAAGATAGAGATTAGGAGAGGGGCAGCCATTGAAAATAACTTTACCCCACCAATATATCCCACTCAGTTGAAGTATTCTTATCAGCTTAGTATTTTGGAAAGATATAGATTATTACATTAGTATACAAGCATCATTTCTATCTGTGCCTAGATGTCTCTATGATATTTGTTAAATCGTTAAGAAGTTATAGAAACCATGTAAAATATTTTTCTTATGCAAACAAAATAGGAGAACTAGAGTTTAGTCAGGCAGAAACCACTAACATTTAAAATTTCAGAGCAGACAAAAATTAATTAATTAGGCCCAAAGGGAAATGGCCACTGCTCTGTCCTAGAATATTGATGGACACATAATTGTAACAGTTTTTCTGCAGTGCTGTTTGGTTATATTGATGCAGTTATCAGCTCAGACTCAGAACAGATATTGATGATAATGATATAGGCAGAGACATAACTATTGCACCAGGCTTTCTCTGAGGCCAAAAACTCCACTTCCAGGAATTTATCTTAAGGATCTAAGATGACTAGTGAGAAACATGTGTGGATTTTTCATGGCAGAAAAGTTTATCTCGGGAAACTTAAATGAACCTAAATAGCCAATCAGGGTGGATACTTCATAAACATTGCACGTGTATACTTGCCTTGAACAATGTTGCAACTATTGAAGATGTTGATGCACTCCTGTGGTTTTATATGTCTCTATTATATTGTTTTACTTTTTCAAAGTTCTGAAATAATATATGTACATTTTATCACTTCAGTTTTTCGTTTTTTAAAATAGATTTTAGTGTTTTTAAATGTGGGTCCATATACATAATGAAAATACTTTGAATAATAAATAGCAAGATGTAAATGACTGAAAAAACCTTAAAGTTTACTTTGTGAGATGGGTATCCACCACAGTGAGGCAGACATGAGAGGAGGAATGTAAAACCCAGTGAGCTTTTGAGTGTAACCTGAGAGTGATTTCCACAAAGGAGCTGGCTGGTCTTAGAATCCTTATATTTCCTGGCTTCAATTCATTTACCTACAAAATGAGGCAATTATATTGATGATGCAAATGTATTGTGGCAATTAATTGAGCTGAAGAAGATAAATGATCAGTTATAGCTCCTCACAAACAGGTAGCATTCAACGAAGAAAAATTACTATTATAAATTGCTATGAAAATAGTGTACCGGTCAGTTATAAGAGAGAATATAAACACATGCTGAAGCCAATTTAGTGATACCTGAGAGATACAGTGTATTCCATCTGGCCTATTATTTATTCAACTGTCACATATTATCTATTTTAACTTAATTTATTTTGCATTCATGCATTGGGTAAACAATTGCATTAGATAATTTATAAGATCTTCCTAATCCTAACGTTACATGGAATAAATAGTGGTTGATAGAAGTCCAAGTCTTTGGGTCACATTTATTACCTTTAGTCAGACTATATTTACAGTTCTTCATAACAGAACATTTCCCCCTTTTGTTTGTATAACTGGACTTCTTTTAAAACATAAATTAGTAGGTCTTCCTTTAAATTTTAATTTTTTAAAAATATTTTTAAGTATGTTGTTATTGATTTCAGATAGAGGAAAGGAGAGTGAGAGAGAGAGAGAAACATCAGTGACGAGAGAGAATCATTGATAGGCTGCCTCCTGCACTCCCCCTACTGGGTATCAGGTCCGAAATCCAGGCATGTGCCCTGATCAGGACTCAAACCCTGACCTCCTAATTTATGGGTTAATGTTCAACCACCTGAGCCACACCGGACGGGCTAAATTTTAATTTTTAATGATACTTTCTAAAAGCTTCCTAAGATTGGTCATAATTTATGTCAGGAGCATGTATCATTACTTCTGCTCCCCCCACAAAAAAAAATTGTATGAGATTTTGAGTGTTCAAAAAATATAATAGGGAAGTGAAATGAAAACAACAACAAAAAATCACACACAGAGAAACTGGTTTTTAATTGAGAGATTATAAGTGAGATTTTAGACCACTTTATGCCCTCAGGTTGCTATGAACAGAAACAGAAATGTCGTCAGCAGGCTGCCTGAGTGCCTACATTGTGCTAAGTGTTGGAATAGACACCTGTCTTTTCATATACCTTGACGAACCATTTTCAGCTCAAAGCCACATATGAAGTTTTAACAATAGCTAAATAAAATAGCTCTTACTAAAGAATAACAACTTGAACATGATGTTTTACAAGAACTAATGAAAGAGAAGGAGTCCTTCTCTTGTCCCTGTGGATAAATGGTGAATGCGCTGAAGTGTAGTATTTAATTACCTCTTTTTATTTTGTCCTTTATTATTTTAATGTTCATAGCTACACATGTTGCACAGGCCATATAATGATATAGCCCATTTTAAGGTGCATCTACACTATTTTTCTGGCTGATTTTCTGATACATTGTATTTTTCCCGTGGTCACCACACCATGGGAAGGATTTTCTCCAATCAGTTCCAAATATATGGCCCTTAAACTTTACCAGTGTCATGTCATTAAACAGGAGGGTCTATATGTCTGCAATCAATGAGAAATTGTCTCTAAGTTCCAGCCTCCTCCATTTGATCATTCTACTTGAGAAGATGAAGATATTAATCCTAATCGCCAATGTCTCAGCATACAAATTACTCTGAACACTACACAAAATCCTACTATGCCAGATTCTTTCCAAAAGAGAAAATATATCAATCTGTAGGGAAATACAAAAGAGACTGCAAGTGCACCCATAGTGGGAAGCATTAAAAACAGATTTTATTTGTGAAATTTGAAGATGCTTGTTTGAAAGATTTCACTGGAGAAAGGTTGTTTGAAGCAGGGTTATTATTTAGTTTTCTTAGTTTCAAAAGCACAGAAAACAATACCTGAAGCACCTTAAGTGCCCAGTATAAGTTGCTGATAATACAGGAATTTTATGGTTGCCCAGTCATTAGTGATATCATTATGATATTTTCTTACTTTTTCCCTGTATACAGGAAGAGAGAATTAAACAAGTTCTACCATTTTAGTATTTTATTGCTTCATGCAAAATAAAAGAATATGAACATATTGTGCCATTTTCAATCACACTGATGCATGGCAATGGCATTATTCTAAATGTGAATCACATGTATTTACACGTGTACACACACACACACACAGATACCTGTTATATAAATACATTTACATATTTGTGTGTGTTCATTTATGTATGTATTTATTTTGAAAAATGAATTCATCAAAGTACAAAATTCAGAAAAAATCTTGGCATACTCTCTCAACTTCTACCTAATCACAACACACTAATTATCACACATTAATAAAAATATTGAAAAACTCATATTGAAAACATTTATTTGCAAAGATATAAGCATCCCTATGTTCATTGCAGCATTATTGATGGTAGCCAAGGCATGGAGACAACCAAAGTGTCATTCGATGGAGAATTGGATAAAGAAGATGTGGTACAATGGAATATCTCTCAGCCACAAGAAAAGATGAAATACTACCATTGGCTACAACATGAATGGACCTTGAGAATATTATACTAAGCAAAATAAGTTAGTCAGAGAAAGCTAAGAACCATATAATTTTACTCATATGTGGGATATAAAACTGAAACTCATAGACACAGTAAACAGTATGGTGGTTACCGGAGGAAAGGGGGTGAGAGAGTAAAAGGGGCCAACTATATGGTGACAAAATATGGTGTGACTTTGGGATGTGGATACACAATGCAATGTGTAGAGCATGTATCATAAAAATGTACACTTAAAACTGTGTGATCCTATTAACCAATGTCATCCCAATAAATGCAATTTTATAAAACCTCATATTAATATAGAAATAGGTAAAAAAGAGCATATAATTATATTTGTTCACTATTTTATCCATAGAATACTTCCAGGGAAGTGATTATTAACATTTGTTGAATGAAAACAAGGACATAAATTTTTATTCATTTATTTTATTAAATAAAGCTTCACCTAGAAATTACATTTGGTAAGCACTAAAAAATATGCTAATGATTCTGAAATGAAAATTACTCTGACCTCAATAAATGCCCAATCTATTGGAACAGATACCTAGTTATCCTATATAATAAAAGACTAATATGCAAATCGACCGAATAGAGGAAAGACCAGTCACTATTACGAGCACTGACCACCAGAGGGAAGACACTCTATGCAGGATCTGCCCCCTGGTGGTTAGTGAACTCCCACAGGGGGAACGCCACTCAGCCAGAAGCCCCACTCACGGCTGGCAAACACAGCGATGGTGGCGGTAGCCTCTCCTGCCTCCAAGGCAGCACTAAGGATGTCCAAATGCCAGCTTAGGCCCACTCCCTGTCCCCGAGGGCTCCTAGACTGCAGGCCGGGCTGAGGGACCCCCCCTGAGTGCACGAATTTCATGCACCAGGCCTCTAGTATATAATAAAAATATTATGTCATTATTGTCACAATCCTCAGATACACTGAACAATTTCCTACCAAAGCTCTGTTGGAAAACCCATGTGCAGACTTTTAGTGGCTAACTGGAATAAAATATTTCCTGGATTCTGTATTGTTCAAGAATGGTCAACTCATAATTTTTATCATTTCTATTAGCTTGAAATGCTGCACCAAATGCAATTCAGTAATCATGTTTCTATGGCAAGCCTCTATTCTTATAACTTTCATCTTTTCTTTTCTTTCTTTGCATGTCTGCCTCTCTACTGACCCATTTCATTGTGCCTAAGAAACTCTCCTCTTGAAGACTCAAAAATTTTTTTCTTTACCCAATGTCCATCCACCTTCTCATTTAAGTGGAATCTGACTGCTCTTTCAGCTGACCTCCTCTCCTTCAGTTTGCTGCATTTGGAGCTCACTATCTGATTATATTTCTTGGCAGCTTGAGAGAGGTTTAGCCATTCTCCATTGCATTTGTTTCATTACAATGTTGACCAAGGTCTGGCAAAAATCCTTCTTTTATTATGTTAACACCACCCGCTGCTTAATAAAATTTCAAGATATTAACTGGGTTTATACAATTCTCAAGTCTTTGTTAACACAAGAACTTTTTCCTAATACATGGAAGGTGAGCTTTTGATTAGAAAAGAAATTATACTTAACAGAGAGAATAGAGAGTAAAAATATGGTGTTTAGAGTTATAAAATAGCCTCTTGATACCTACAGCAATGAAAATAACCTCCCGTTCTCATTGAAAGTGCTTGGGCTCTCTAGGGAAAAAAGGGGGGAAGTGGTCTCAGGAGGCTAAGATGAATAATTTAACATACAATTTTGCTGTAGAAGAGATGTGGAGGCAGGGAGCTACCTAAGTGTTGGCTTTGGTGATGAAGGCTGTGTTCATATATGTAGTTATAAGAAAATTATTATCTGGAGTTTCTAGAATTTTCTGGGCTGTGGACACTGAAAACCACCTCTGTGGCTCACATGACCTGAAAAAAACGTGCTTGTGACCATTGCAATATACACGTGTTTATCAGTCAATCATGTTCAGTGTATGAAATAAACCCTTGCACAGTGCTGCTACTTCATGGGAAATGGCACTCTCTTGTGGACTTGGCTTCTTGCCATAAAGACGTGAACCCTCTGTCCAGGCCCGAGAAACTTTGTGGACACATGTTCATAGAGTGAAGATCTCAACTAACAGGGCTTTCTCTAGCCATTTGGAGAGTCATATTCTCCTTTCTCTTGATTGCCGCAACAAACTGTGGCTTGTCATTAATCCTTCAGAATTCTGTCACAACTTCCGTGTCATTTTCCAATAACTGCTGGAATAAATGCTCTTAAATGTGGTCCAGTTACATGAATTCCCTATCAAATGCCTTCAGAAGAAATGTTCTTCCCCATTCGGCCTTTTTACTTAATTCCCATGGTTATCACTGACTGTACTATCATCTTTTTCCCACATGCAATATCGATACATTTTATATTTTATTTCCTAGAATTTTCCATTCATGCCATTCCACCTCAGAATTATGGCACAAATTGTTCTATGTACCTGTGTTGACATTATAAGCATGCACTCCCACAAATATGCAAGCACACACATCCATCCATGCATGTATACATGCGATATTTGTACTTTTCTTTTACTGAGGTGGAATTTCTTTTATTTCAGTTTAAGAAATACCATCTTTAGCAAGCAAACTTCACCCCTAGTGGAGAAAGAGTGTCTCTTTGGTGTACATTTGCTTTTAGCATCTTGCTCTTCTTACTAACATAGTTTTTGTTGCACACCATCTTAATGGCATATAGGCACCCCTCATTCTTTCATTATGTGCCATATATCTTGAAACTAAGAATCATGTATTAATGTGTCATCAGCACCTATTATAGTACATGATCAATAAAAAGGTTTTAATGAAAGACAAACTTAATCATCGTTACCTTTGTATGTTGATAATTGAGGCAGACAAAAGAATGCCTCCCTGCCACAATGCTATCCATATCTTATCCCTGAAACTTGCAAAAATGTTATATTACATGGAAAGGGGAATTAAGTCTCATATTGAGTCAAGATTACTAATCAACTGATTTTAAATAAAAAGATTATCATAGACTAGAGGCCTGATGCACAAAATTTGTGCAGGGGTAAGGGGTAACCCTCAGCCTGGCCTGTGCCCTCTCGCAAATCAAGACCCCTCCGGGATGTCCGACTGCCGGTTTAGGCACCACCTGCTCACTCCTAACCGCCCTTCTGCTTGCTCCTTACAGCTTGGTTCGCAGATCCTTAGTGCTGCTGCGGAGGTGGGAGAGGCTCCCACCACCGCCTCTATGCTTGGCAGCTGTGAGGCTGGCTTCTGGATGAGCAGCGCTCCTGCTGTGGAAGTGCACTGACCATGAGGGGGCAGCTCCTGCATTGAGTGTCTGCCCCCTGGTGGTCAGTGCACATCATAGCAACCAGTCATTCTAGTCATTCCACCGTAAGGGTCACTGGGATTTTATCATATAGACTAGAAGCCTGGTGCACAAAAATTTGTGCACTCAGGGGGGATGGGGGGTCCCTCAGCCCGGCCTGTGCCCTCTCACAGTCTGGAAGCCCTCAGGGCATGACCACCTGCTGGCTTAGGCCCGCTCCCCAGGAGGATTGGGCCTAAGCTGGCAGTCAGACATTCCTCTGGCAGCCTGGGAGCCCTCGGGGGATGTCCACTTGCCAGAAGACCTAAGCTGCAGTCGGACATCCTTAGTGCTCTTGGGGAGGCGGGAGAGGCTCCCACCACCACCACTGTACTGGCAGCCGTCAGCCAGGCTTGTGGCTGAGCAGAGCTCCCCCTGTGGGAGCTCACTGACCACCAGGGGGCAGCTCCTGCATTGAGCATCTGCCCCCTGGTGGTCAGTGTGTGTCATAGTGACCAGTCATTCCCAGTTGTTCTGCTGCTAGGGTCAATTTGCCTATTACCCTTTTATTATGTAGGATAGAGGCCTGGTGCATGGCTGGGGCTGGCTGGTTTGCCCTGAAGGGTGTCCTGGATCAGGGTGGGGTCCCACTGGGTTTCCTGGCCAGCCTGAGTGAGGGGTTGAGGCCCGTTTTCAGGCTGGCCACACCCCCTTCAGCGAGGGGGGTACTGCTGGGGTGCCTGGCCAGCCAGGGTGAGTGGCTGATGGCTGTTTGCAGGCTGGCCACAGCCCCTTCCGGGTGGGGGTCCCTGCTGGGGTGCCTGGCCAGCCTGGGTGAGGGGCTGAGGGCCATTTTCAGGTTGGCCACAGCCCCTTCAGGGAGGGGGCTCCCCGTTGGGGTGCCTGGCTAGCCTGGGTGAGGGGATGATGGCTCTTTGCAGGCTGGCCACGGCCCCCAGCCACCCAAGCTCCCAGTGGAGGCTGGCTGGAAGCAGGTATCTGGGATTTATTTATCTTCTATAATTGAAACTTTGTTGCCTTGAGCGGAGGCTACAGCTGGCCAGGGCAGGCGGGAAGCTTGGCTTCCTCCATCTCCGGGGCAACCAAGCCTCCTGCTTGCTCCAGCTCCGTGGCTGCCAGCCACCATCTTGGTTGGGTTAATTTGCATATAGTCCGCTCTGGTTGGCTGGTGGGCGTGGCAGAGGTGCAGTCAATTTGCATGTTTTTATTTTATTAGATTAGATTATTTGAATTTACTATACTGAATTGACTCAAATGAAGTGATGTGTAGGCATACCCAGCTGTAGCCTTTATGCAAATATAGGTTATATGCAAATATTATTCCACTTTATATAAGGAACTTGAGTATCCACAAGTATCAGAATATATGGTCCAAATATAAGCCATTAAAATGAGAAACTAGTGCTCAAAATATAGAAAAGTCCATATATTGGAAATTAATTTTATACTTCGAGAGAGATCGTTCAGCTAATTAGAAAATATTTATTATTGAAGTAGTATTGTTATCGGAGAATTGTGGGGGAGGATTTCCTCTGTTTGCAGTGGGAGTGGGGGATCCCTTTTCCCACTGGGTGCTGGGGGACGGGTTCTTACAATATCTTGAGAAGAAGAATTTTCTAAGACTGGCGTGGAGAATGAGAGGTTTTCATTTGTGTGGAGGTCTATCACCTGGTTCCAAGTCCCCTTCCCTTAGACCAGTCCTGAAAGAGGAGCAGCTGGGGCTTCAGCAGAGCCAGAAGCACAGCCAGTGTCCAGAGTTTCCCCTCCCTGGTGGAGCTGAGTCCTGCACAGCATCAGGCTAATTTTAGTCCATCAGTCCAGTGTGTGGGGGGTCCACACAGCTGTAGGCCATGTGGGCAAATGCAGAGCCTGGGAGCCCCATAAGCCAGGAGTCAGGCCTGAGCAGCAAGAGAGCAGGGGGTGGCTCCGTTGTTCAGGAGCTTATGTATCTCCGATTTCGCACCTTTGTGGTGGCCACGCCTATTCTGGCAATGACTTGCTCCCAGGTGTGACTGACACATAATCACTTTTTCTACATTGTCTAGACTTTACCAGACATGCCTATAACATTTGGCCTCCTCCTTGTTCCTTTCCAGTTAATTAATGACTGGGTTAATTATGACAGTATCACTATATAATATAATTTGTCAAAATATGTGACAATAATTAAAGCTATTGTAAAAGAGAAATCTAAAGGTTTAATTTCATTAACTCAAAAGAAAAACAGAAAAAAAATAACAGAAACAATAATAAAAAAAAAGCACCAATAAGGTAAATAAATGTTTGATAACTGAACAAAGAGATGTTTTGGCAAACAAATTAAATATGACAACAGAATTTTATTTTGTAACGATTTATATATTATATTATAATACTATGTCACTGGTCTAAGAATTAATTATGCTGTAACTATCATTTTCACATAGTAATTTGGAAATTTTTAGCAAAAGAATTGTCCTACCTGATTATAGCATATAAACCATATACTACATGTGCAAAAAATTCCTGGGATAAAAATTAAAATCCAGCAATCTGTAATGTACAGTATGGCATGTCCCTTATAGGCCTGTGGTGCATTAATAACTATGACATATTATAGTCTTCGTGTATAGTTTCATTTATTTCACAAACGCAATATGAATTTAGGAATCAGAGAAAATTTGATGAGTTTATAAAGTTTGTGTCTTCTTGTAAGAAGTATGATAGGTTTAAAATGTTAATCTGAAAAGACTCGTCATTCGACAAACATTCAGACCATATATATATGTAAATAATTCATAAATGCTTATATATGTATATAAATGAATGCATCTACTTAGGTAATTAGCAAAATGCCTTTACCTATCCATCATAGGGGTCATTTTTAAATGCTACATATATGAAATAGTGAAAAGAATATAAGTAAGTGGTAAACCATAATTTCAAGAAGCAGTGTGTGGTCATTAATGAGCTATGACAGGCTTAGGAAAAGATATACTATTTGAACTTAAAAGCCCCGTAATTAAGTGATGGCCATTTGAAATTTGTTATTAACCTTGCTGCAGCTTTTCTTGCCCTGGCTGCCCTTTCTCAGAAGATCATTAGGAATTTCTGTGAATGTCCTTATATTCAATCTCATTCACGGAGTTGGCTGCCGCTCACTAAACAAAGCCAAAAAGAGAAGTGCCACTGCATACGGAGCTCCCTACACAGCAACACGTTCATAAATAATTCAAATGTCCTCTACTTCACAGGATCACCCTTTCAGCTGGTAACTTCAGTGAGGAACCGAGGTCACTTTCTCAGCACTTTGCAGAGAACACAACTCAGGAAACTTTGCAGTGTTGATATTTAAAAAAAAAAATGTTTCTCCATTACTGTTTTTAATTTTTTCAAAACAATAAAATAAAGGGTCTGACACATAGAGAATGTTTACTAAGTGTTTGCAGAACGTGGGTGTTTCAGAAGGCTGGGCAGGCTTTCACATAACGTAGAGGAGCTTAGTAACCGATGCCTCAAACATTTCCTAGGCTTCAGCTGTGAAGATAACCAACTTACTCAGAGACAGAGCAAATGTGCAAATAATCCTGGGTCCAGCAGAATAATGCCCTATGGTTCGCAGATCCTCTTATATGTTGGCTCTCTTGCAAGAATGTATTATTGGGCAGAAAAAAAAATTGTTGTGTTGTCCTAACCGGTTTGGCTCAGTGGATAGAGCACCGGCCTATGCACTGAAGGGTCCCAGGTTCAATTCCCGTCAAGGGCATGTACCTTGGTTACGGGCACATCCCCAGTGGGAGGCGTGCAGGAGGCAGCTGATTGATGTTTCTCTCTCATCGATGTTTCTAACTCTCTATCCCTCTCCCTTCCACTCTGTAAAAAATCAATAAAATATATTTTTTAAAAGAATTGTTGTGTTTATACTCTGTTTCTTAAAGAGATTTACAAAAAGTCATGGCTTTCCTCTACTATTCCTTCCTCTGGGTTCACCCAGCTTGTCATGCTAAGAGAGTGGGCAACCTAGGCAGCAACCAACCACTCTTATAAGGATCAGATCATGGGTTCTTTCATGTGGCAATGTTAAGGGGTAAAGTGCGTGGTGCATGAAAGTCCTATTTTTCCTTGGCATGACATCACGCTTTCACTTCAGCTCTGTTATTCTCTGGTAGAGCTAACGAAACAAAGGAAACGTCTTTTTAAACTTTACTTTTCATTTACAGGTGGATTTCCTAATTATCTTACTGTCACGTGTGAGGTGAAGAGGCCAATGTACATGTGTGACATCTCTGGGTTTAATTCTATGAATATTTTTATTCCTTTTTCTATTCTGCCTTGGGGATTTGCCTTTAGAGGTTCAAGTGTTTCAACTCTTTCCTCCATCTGCCTGTTTTCTCTCTCTGCTTTCCTGGTCTTTCTGACTTCCCACCCCCACTTCCCACTCCTTACAAACTTGGAATAATGAGGAATTTCTCCTGAATTTACTACTTGCGCATCTTTTATTCTATCTGCCATCAGGCTGCCCTTCTCTCCTCTGTACCAGGTGCCATAGCTTCTATCCTCAGCATTCAAGCTGTAATAATAGCTAAACGTTCAATCTCTGCTTTATTTTAGTATGCCTTACCCAGGTATTTTGTTGTTTACCTCCTTTTAAAAGGAAGCCCATTAGTGAATTTTTCCCTGTCTGTAATAAAAGAATATTCACACCCATTATTTTGAAAACATTTTGATGGCTTTGACTTTGAAAAAGTCAGTATGTGAATCTTGAGCCTACAGAAATATAATAAAGCATCTATTCTACCCCTTAACATAGTCCTTTAGAAAAACCCATTATCTGGGAAGGAGTCATTCTCCTGTTGACATCTATGACATTTTGGCTGTAGCTTACATTATCCTCTTTGTCCTTATTTTGAAAATTAGTTGTAAAATGTCAGCAGCCCTGATTTCTTCTTCCAAAGGATGACAGTTATTTTACCAGGTCTAAAAGCAATATCTTTAGACCACAGTAAACAGCTTTGACCTACTTCTTTGCCCCATTCTAAGTGTGGTCATGTTTTACTACCTTTTCTAAATTTATTAATAACTAGAGGCCCAGTGCATTGAATCTGTGCACAGGTAGGGTCCCTAGGCCCGGCCAGCGTTCAGGGCCAAACAGGGCCTTGTGGCTGCCGGCTGGGGCCTTCCTTCAATCTGCGCCGCCCCCTGGTCAAACTTGCTAGGGGACAATTTGAGTATTAGGTTTTTATATATAGAGATTGGTAGGCCATGCCTTCTAAACTGAAGTATTTTCACCATTAGACCACCACCAGAATTCCTATAGTTTGAAAGGTAAATTCTTAAAGTTTTATTTCAGTTAAAGTCACTGTATAATATCATAATAAAAGTATGTTTAGGTAAAGAGGCTATAATATAAATAAGAACAAAAGCACTTTGAAATTATTGCTTGTTTAAATGAAACTTTCCATGAAATTTTCCCTCAAGTGGGAATGCAAATTTGGGACAAATCCTTCCCAAAGAAATTAATTCTACATTTTACTACAGACCAGGTAGCTTCCATGGGGCATATTGTCTCCGGTAATTGTTCAGGGAAGGCCTCTAACTCCATCAGAGATGTTGCTCCAGCAGATAAACCCATAAGGACTACAGTCACAATCATGTACCTTCCATAACTGGGTTCACATTTTGATGGCTTCTTCTTACAAATCTTGGCAGACATTTACTGCATCCCAGAACTATTTTAACCATATTTGGTTCTTCTCAGTCCCTAACCAACCAGTATTCAACTCATCTCATTGGTGTGACACCTTGCAGTATTTTCCCATTGAGAAATCTCCAAGTGTATTTTTGGAGACAGTTTCCCATTGGTCGCTTATGTTTCTGCACTTAATATTTGTTCTAGGTTACAGATTGAGGGGTGTTTGTATATTGAACAAACTTGGAGGAAGGACAAATCTTCCTTCGCCGCAAAGTGCAGGCATCCTTCCTTTTCTTTTTAATGCAGCCATTGAATTTGAAGATATTATCTGTTTCTCTTTTGCATATTTATGTGGGGCTTGGATAACTGAACTCCTTACCCCCAGCTCTTCCACACAAATATGGCTAATACTATGACTACTGCTGTTGCTATAAATAATAAACTGACCTTTTTTATCCTGAACCAGGAGTCTGTGTCTTCTCTCTGCACCCATGAAACCATGGCAGGCTCATTTGTTTGCTTGCAAGTAAGAGGGGGAAATCTCAGACTCTTCACAGTTTTTAACTGTCATCAAGCTCCAAACATACGACCAAGCACAAGGAAAACTGGAGCTATGGCCATAGACATTTGCTTCTGTGCAAGGACTGTGCAATCAGTGCTACACGAAAGGTAAAGAGCCTGGTATAATTTTTTCTCATGGGCTTTATTTTATATTTCATACAGTTGTTCAAATTGCATAGGAGTTAAGGTGTATATCACTCAGATAATTTTGGAGTAATGGCTCATACAGGAAAAAGTAATTTCATCCAGTGTCTATCCATTTACTCATTTATTTATTCATTGACTAATTATAAAACTTTGACTGAATTCTTATTATGAGTCAGAATTTGGGTGGAAAAAACTGGGTATTAAGTAACAAACACAACAGGGTTCATTTTTTCCTGGAGTTAAAATTTATTTTCATGCTTATCATTAGTTAGGAAAAAATACACATATATATACATGGATGTTGATATACATATATATGTCTACATATCTCTATCTAATAATTGTAGTAAGTCCTGTGAGGAAAACAAATGAAACATTTTGAAGAAATATGTTGCTGAATTTTAGGTAAGCAGCTTTAGACTGAATGCTCTTGGTCTCATATGCATGTGATATAAAATAATTACTCAAATGAATTAATTAATATCATCTAGAGGAAAACTAAATTGCCATCATTATATAATTGAAAACAATAGAATAGTTAAAATTGTTTTTTGTGTGTGTTTCTATGTCTGACTCTATTTTATATGTGTTATGATCATATGTCCCCCAAAATTCATATGTTGAAATCTAACACCCATGGTGATAGTATTAAAAGGTACTAGCCTTTGAAGGTGATTAGATCATGAGGGTGAAGCCATCATGAATAGGATTAACACTCTTTAAAAAGATACACCATGCTAGACTTCTGGTGGGGGGAGGGGAATCTTTTTGTATGTTATATAAATGTCTAACAACTATACTGCCCACCTGAAACTAATATTGAATGTCAACTTTAATTTAAAAAAAAATAGGAAAATTTCTAGCATGTAGTTACTCAAAAAATAATAGCTCTTATTGTTTAAAAAATAAATTTTAAAAAGTAAAAGAGACCCCCCCCACCCCTTCAGCCATGTGAGAAGACAACAATTTATTAAGACAAACACCAAATCTACCCATACTTTAATCTTGGACTTCCCAGCTCCACTGCTACAAAGACACATTTTTCTTCATAGGTCATTCAGTCTATGGTGTTCTGTCATTGAAGCATGCGCACACTAGGATAATATGGTAGAGAATGGAAGCAGAGAGGTTACACATTCAGTGAAGTCAATTGGAACAATATTTTCTTAGAGAGGAGATGCTGTTTGTCTCTTAAGCTTTAGTATAGTGTATGATTATTGAAGCAAGGACCACATCTTACTCCTCCTGATGTTTTCCACAAAGCCCAGAAAGGTGTCTTACATGAAGAAGGTACTTTACAAATAATTTAGAAAAGTATATACTTCTTTTAAATCGTATCTTACCTAAAGATGACTTGGATCCACTTTGCCTTGTGTAGAATATTTGAAATATGATGTTAAGGACAAAAATGTTCTCTCCCAATAACATTTAGAGTCATCATTACTTTAAGCTCCCTGATTCATTTGTTTATGAAGTAGGACTGTAATTCAAGAACATTACAGCTTGTAATATAATGGTTTTGAATTAATCACCAAGCTAATGTATTATAACTTAGGAAAACATTTCTCAATTTGGTTTATTGCTGCTCTTAGGTTATGGCCATGATATTTTTATTAAATTTAACATAGTAGACAATAAAATAAAAGTCTTGTGTACTTTCAAACTTATTATTTTTTAATTTTGTTTTGGTCTTCCCCTGGCAAAGTTATTTTACAGGTGGATACAAATTTTTTGTGTGTAGGTTTGTTACTTTAATTTACAAAATATAAGAGGTTGAATATTGGTTTGAGACCATTGTAATTAGCTAGTTATTGATAACAGAAAAGGAGCAAAGGGGAGGCCAGACATTAAAAGCATGGCCATCTTAGCAACTTAACCAGGAAGCTGCAAGTTCACACTCTCCAGGGAACCACCAGCCCATTTCTGCAGGACAGCAGGGAAAGGGGTCCAACAAAAGGGGAGATGGGTACATGCGAAATGAGTCGGAGTGACACTGGGCTAGTGCCTGTCAGTCAAGCCTGGGGAACCATGGATTGTCTAGAGTAGGCAGGGCCATTGCGAACGCATGAGAATTTGGGAAATCATAATCCCACTGACAATGGAGCTCTCTCTTCGCTCTCTGGTTCCTTTGACATTGCTCTTGCCCAAGTTCCCTCCATAGCCACATGGCACACATCCATGCGGACTCCACATGCAATGGACTGATGGACTGCAGTGGGAGATACAAACTAAGCTAGCCGGATGCTGGATTGGACTATGCCCTTACATGGCATGGAAACTCTGGACACTGGCTTTGATGTTTAGCTCTGTTGAAAGCAGAATGGGACTTCTTCTACGATGGGACTGAAGGAAATGGGACCTTGAAAACTCAGGGGTTTGAGTCCATAGAAATAAAGTTTTCTACACTATCTCATCCTCCTGTGTGAGTCTCAGAGAATTTCTCTTCTTAGGATATCACAAGAAGTTCATTCCCACTAGGAATGGGTGGGGACAAGAAGATTTCCCCAGCCGATGACAGATTGACTGTTTACTAAACTTCTGATCTACACATACATAAACAAATAATTAATGACTGCAACCTGGGTAATTTTGTTGTTGGATTTTGTATTGCTATATCATGTTTTATAATTTATGAAGATACTGCATATAGTAGTCCCCTCTTATTTGCCATTGCCCTTGTCATGGCCAACTGTGATCAGAAACTATTAAACAGAAAATTCTAGAAATAAACAATCCATACGTTTTAATTTGCACACCATTCAGAGTAGTGTAATGGAATCTCTCCCTGGCCCACTCCATCCCACCCAGCATGTGAGTCATCCCTTGTCCCGCATATCCATGTTGTAAACACTACCCACTCATGAGTGACTTAGGAGCCGTTTCAGTTATCAGATTGGCCATCTTGCTATCACAGTTCTTGCGTTCCAGTGATCCTTATTTTACCTAATAATGGCCCCAAAGTCATTCACGTAACTCTTATTACTACAGTATTGTTTTTACTATCACTTTATTTTATTTTCAGTTATTGCTCTTAGTTTCTTGCTATGGCTAATTTATAAATTAATCTTCATCATAGGTATGTATGCATAGGAAAAACACAGTAAATATAGGGTTAGATATTAACCACAGTTTTAGGCATCCACTGGGGATCTTGGAACTTATCCCCCATAAAGGGGACTACTATTAACATTGCAGACAATTCCACTTCATCGCCATGTCCATCACAGATCATGCATGATTTCTGTGCATTGCTATATTATGAGCAAAAGATTGTCTGACATAGTCCTATACTTATGCAGGTAGTTGCTTAAACTACAGTTTGCTTGTTTATTTGCTTGTCCCTGAACAGTGCATTTGAAAGATGGCATGTAATGTAGCAGGTATGACTGCTAAAATGTTATTATTGTCTGATACACTGTATAAAATAGGTGAATTATCATAACTGATATATTAAATTAGAACGGAGAAAATCCCTTTGGGTTCGTATTTTTCAGAAGTTTTTTTTAATAATTCCTTGAGGTTATTTTTTTGTGTAATATATGTCACATACCTTAACCTCTAAATTCAAAAGTAGAAAGGAGTTATCAGAATGAGTTTAGAAAACAATAATTTTAAGAAACCTTCCTGAGATCTGTCATATTGTGTTAACTTGAGAAATATAAGAAGGACATTTTTGGGGGTATTTTTATTAGCATCTCATATGCCCTTATTGATGTCATGTTTCTCTCACTCTTCTTTATGTTGTTATATCCTTATGATCTAATCTAATAAAAGAGAAACATGGTAATTAACGTACGACTGCTAAACTTTTCATTGGCTAATCGGGGTGATATGCAAATTAACTGCCAACTAAGATGGCAGTTAACCGCCAACAAAGATGGTGGTTAATTTGCATATGTAGGCACAATGCAGGGAGGTGAAAGGGAAAGCAGGAAGTAGGCCCCTGCCACTGACAGTGATTGGAAACCCAGGGGGAGCTAAGAGCCCTGCCCCCCAGCTATGATCGGAGAATCGGGCGCCTTTGCCGCCCTGGCCAGTGATAGCTGGAAGTAGGGGTGGAGCCAGCGATGGGAGCTGGGCATGGGCAAAGCTGGCAGTCCCGGGGGCTAGGGGTCCCTTGCCTGGGCCTAAAGTGGAGCCCATGATCATGGGGCCACTGCAGCTGCAGGTGCCCGCTGCCCAGGCCGGACACCTTGGCCAGAGGCGTCCGGCCTGGGCAGGGGCGGAGCCTGCAACCACGGGGAGCTGGGGGTCCCCTGCCCAGGCCTAATGCCTTGGCCAGAGGCATCAGGCCTGGGTGGGGGTGGAGCCAGTGATCAGGGAGATAGGGGGGTCCCCTGCCCAGGCCTGAATCCTGGGCCAGAGGCATCAGGCCTGGGCCAGGGGCAGAGCCAGCAATCAGAGGGGTCTGGGGGTCCCCTGCCCAGGCCTGATGCCTGGGCCAGAGGCATCAGGCCTGGACGGGGGGCAGAACCAGTGATCGGGGGGAAATGAGGGTCCCCTGCCCAGGTCTGACCCCTCTGGCAGAGGTATCAGGCCTGGGCAAGGGGCCGATCCTGCGATTGGAGGGTGATGGGGGTCAACGCCTGAGGGCTCCCAGTATATGAGAGGGGGAAGGCTGGGCTGAGGGACACTCCCCCCCCCTCCCAGTGCATGAATTTCGTGCACCGGGCCCCTAGTCTATAATAATCAATAAAATTCATAATAGTACTCCTCTTTGGTAATATATTATTTTAGCAAGAATCCATGATCAAAAATTTCAACCATTATTTATCTGGTAGGTAAGAATATCAATGTCCCTAAAATCTCAAAAAAAATTTTGCCCACTGTCTTGTCAAATGTTGATATTTTCAAAAGTAGAGGTATACAACTCACTTTAAAATGCATTTTGAATTGAAAAGAAGATTGTGTTGAGCCGTGCCGGTTTGGCTCAGTGGATGGAGCTTCGGCCTGTGGACTGGGGGGTCCCAGGTTTGATTCCGGTCAAGGGCATGTACCTTGGTTGCGGGCACATCCCCAGTGGAAAGTGTGCAGGGGGCGGCTGATCGATGTTTCTCTCTCATGGATGTTTCTAACTCTCTATCTCTCTCCCTTCCTCTCTGTAAAAAATCAATAAAATATATTTAAAAAAAAAAAGATTGTGTTGAAGTCTAGTCATTTCAATTTATTTTAGGTCTCCCATGCATTCTAATTTACTTATAGAAAATATTGTTCATTAAAACACTTTTTCCATTCGATTTATGCTGAAGCTTCAACTAGTCAAACATGTCAGCTCTGTAAAGTATTAGCATTTTATAATTTCTGTTTCCTAGGCTGAAGGGATATCCAATTTTAGTAAAATTATCCAAGTTTTCAAATACCAGCATGAATTTAAAACATAGTTATTATTCCTTGAAAATCAAGTATTGAAATGTACAAGTAACAAAATTTCAGTCAGATCATAAATGAAATGAACCCACACAAACATCTCTTAAAACTTTCTAACCTATGAATTTGAAATCACTGCCTCAGGGTAGTAGATTCAGTGTCTGCAATATACTCCTTAGGGGAGAGTAAGGTGAGCTCTAAGTCACCTTTTGCCTAAGGCTGACCTAATAGTGCTTCTGGCATTTTTTGTTTATTTTTATTTTTTTGAAAATACTTCATTGGGTCCCATTCAAAAAGTGCAGAGTTTGGAAAATTATGTAAATTAAAGTTGGTCTTTTGGTATGTTTGTCTTTTGCTAGATCAAGTTAATGTAGTTGGACAGAATTTCACTAAATTAAATAGTATGGTAGGAATTGTGTAAGTAGTGATACCGGAAGTAGTTGCTCTTTGAACTATGTCTTATTGGTCCAGGATGAGGTAAGGAGTTAGATAGAAATGATAAATCATTCCTTCTTTCTTTGAGAAAGTCTTAGTATAAAAAAAGTCAACTGAAATAAAGTGATTTACATTATTGCACAAGCTCCTAAACTACTTGTGAATCATAACAAATTTCATGAATCATTATTGATTTTTCCTTCTTTTGTTACATTGTATAAAGGACATTCAGAAATGGGCAGTTAAATCTCTAGAGGTGCTATGATTGAAATGACATAACATGCATTGTAAATTACTTCCAATAAAGATGGACATATACAATTTCTTAAGACACAATGAAGAACCAAAAATCCCACCATTTTTAAAATATAAATACCAATTTTTTAAAAATATATATGTTATTGATTTATTAGAGAGAGGAAGGGAGAGAGATAGAGTTAGAAACATGGATGAGAGCGAAACATGGATCAGCTGCCTCCTGCACATCTCCCACTGGGGATGTGCCCGCAACCCAGGTGGGACCCCTTAGTCCGCAGGCCGACGCTCCATCCACTGAGCCAAACCGGTTTCAACTTTTGTTTTGTTTTTTGACCCTAGATTGTAGGGTCACTTGAGTGAGGCAAAGCATCCTAGTATTAATGGAAAAGAGATACTCCTTCAGCACCCTTTTTCACTGCTATGATGGTGCTGTGTTGGACATGCTTCCCCCTTGCGTGTGTTATGCCAGGAAACCCACTGCCAGGGTGGCTGATAAGGCAGTCCAAGCCCTCAAGGGCCTGTGATAGAACCTCATGGTTGTCACAGGATCCTCAGTCCCAGTCCAGGTCATCAGTGCCGTCATGGCCAAACTCCTTCCGCACATGCACAGGGTATTTGCCCCACATCCGTGGTCTGCTGTTGCCTCTTTCCTCTTCACTGAGGCTGTCGCATTCATCAGAGCCTCCGGAATCTTCATCTCCATCACTGCTCTCCTCCTCTGGGTACTCATTGCGCCAATTATTCTCACTATTCTCATCATCTTCCTCTTCCTCAACGTCCTCTAGTTGTTCGCCATCATGCACCAGCTCCCACTCGTGCCTGAAGGGCTGCACAGAGAGGACCTTCTCAGTCCATCCTGGAGTGGCCGTCTCCGAGTAGTAAATGTCATACACATAGTCATCCTTGTGTTCCTCCCGGTGCCGGACACGTGGTCCATCCTCAGATATAGTCAACCGCTCGCGGAGCAACTCTCCAGCATTGCAAAGGGTCACATCTGGGTCAGGTCCTTTGCAGGAGGCGGCCTCTGGGTCTCCTTCTTCGTGGACCAGATCCAACAGCTGGAAGCCTGCGTCACTGTGGGCTTGTGGGTTTTCCCACGCATTCTCGGACTCCAGGTCATCCGAGAGAAGGTCCGAGGGTCGGCGGCTAGACACTAGCCTGTAGCGACCCTCCTGCTGGACCTTGCGAGTGGAAGCGCGGAGCTTGTGGCGGAGACGCTGAGGGGTGGCCCGGGGTTGGGGCAGAGCGCGCAGGAGCGGCTGGACCGGGTCCTCCTGGGAGCACACGGTAGCCACCCACTGGAAGACACTTGTCTCTGCTACTTTCTCCAGACCCTCGGGGGCCGTCCTTTGGACCTCCGACTCCACTGCATCTGTCCTGAGGCGCTTACAGGCGAGGACCAGGGCCTCGGCGGGCTCCTCGCTGCGCTTCCTCTTCACACGGAGCAGAGCCGTGCGACCAGCCTCCACAGCTGCTGGTGGTCGTGAAGCAGGTCCAGAGGCTCCCAAAGGTGTGGACTCTCCTTCAAACAATCCACAAAACAGCACCTAAAAGACAGGAAAGAGAAAACCGCTCCTCTCCGCGGAAATCTCCAGTCAAGGGCGAAAGGTCAATCCCATCTGAGAAGAAACCAGAGCGCCCTTGGCATCGCCAGAGTTCCTTTCCCCCAGACCTCCAACGCCTAGTTCACTTATGGTGGCCTTTCAGAAATAGAGGTATTTTCTGCCCAAAGTTTGCACAAGATGTTTTTCAAGTAAGTTCCTTATACTTAAAAAGGACCAGGTAAAAAAAAAAGTCTTTTAAAACTTGAAAAGGATTGTACTCTGCGCAGGGTATTATGGGTATGCAATTGAGGCTGAGCCATCACCCTTGACATTGTCCAGATTCCTCAGGAGTCACTGGGCGCCTCTGGAGTCCCCATTAGAGGGCGAAGCAGAGGTCAGGCTGACTGGGCTCTAAACCCCATTCTGGTACAACCATCGAAACTGGTTTTTTCCCTTTTATTTTTTTAATTGAATATGTATTCTTCAGATTATTAGAGTTGTTCCTCTTTTTCCCTCCATAGCTCCCCTCCACCCAGTTCCCACCCCAACCTCAGCCCTCACCCCCCGCCCCCCCACTGTCCTCATCCGTAGGTGCACGATTTTTGTCCAGTCTGTTCCCGGGTCCCCCATACCCCTCTCCCCCTCCCCCCGCCCCCCAAGAATAGTCAGTCCACTCCCTTTCTACGACCCTGATTCTATTATAATCACCAGTTTATTCTGTTCATCAGGTTGGCTGAGTGGAAAGAGCGATGGCCAAACTGTTCAATTCTGGCCACTTCTCTCTTACCAATGTTTCTTTCTTCTTCTTCTTTTTTTAAAAAATATATGTTATTGATTTTTTAGAGAGAGAAAGGGAGAGAGATAGAGTTAGAAACATCCACGAGTGAAAAACATCGATCAGCTGCCTTCTGCACATCTCCCACTGGGCATGTGCCCGTAACCCAGGTAAATGCCCTTGAAGGGAATCGAACCTGGGACCTTTCAGTCCGCAGGCCGACGCTCTATCAACTGAGCCAAACTGGTGTCGGCAAATCCCAATTTTTAAGAATTGTGTGACATTCAATCCAAATTATAGACCTTGATCAGTAACTGACCACTGATTATATGGACAACTCGAAGCAATGCACCCTGGGTAAATTATACTGATTACTTTGTGTGTGTGTATGCGTGTGCGTGTGTATGTGTTTTAACTAATGTTTGATTATTCTGTCTGGCAATTCATAGAGGTGTTAACATAAGAAACATCCTGCATGAACCTGTAGAGAATTTTTATAAGAGTTTGTTTGAGACAAACTGATGACATATGCCAGGGAGCAAGATCTCAAATGCTTCAGAGAGTAAAGGTTTTCAGCTTCTTTTATGCTTTTAAAATTAAGGAGGAAAGGTAAGGAAGATTACATGGAGGTGGGAGGAAGCAAGACCAGGATGGATTAGCAAATAGTTAATGAGATGATGTGCTCTCTAGAGAGTGTTTATGGATTATTTTCAATGGTGTGCTAACCTAGATACTCAGACACAATGGACAGGGATTGCTTAAAACAATGATAACCCTTTTACTAAAAAGTTATATATTGGAGCCTAACTACCCACCATGACCTGCCCAGTTTGAAATTTATGATCAGATCACCTTATAAGGTTACTTTTCAGAGAACCTCTTTTTTACTCTACTCCACAGTAGGCTGTCTAATTGTAAATCAACTCTCATAATTTTTGCTGTTACAAATTTGATTGATTTCTATAGTTGCACACATATATTTCTGTTTAGGCCTTTAAAATGTTCACAATTTACATTAAAAATAAATTAAGTGTATGCCTTGGAAAATTATACCGAAAATTAAAACTAACAAGCATTAAACAGACTGTCAAATCTCAGAGGGAAGGCAGAGAAGGGGGGGCGTGGTAAGAGATCAACCAAGGACTTGTATGCATGCATATAAGCTTAACCAGTGGACACAGACAGTAGGGGGGTGAGGGCATGTGGTAGGGGGTGAGAGCAGCCAAGGAGAGGTCAATGGGGGAAAAAGGAGACATATGTAATACTTTAAACATTAAATGATTTAAATTTAAAAAATAAAAATAAAAAATGATATTGTACAGACTAAAAATAGCCTGTCCCAATTCCCCTTCATCTATCAGTTGTGTGGAGTGATTTATCAAGCCCCCACTGCATCACAACTGTCCTTGGTTGGTATGGGTGGTCATGTTCTTGTTTCTATACAAGGGTTTGATCTATGAACTTACCCAAAGCTATACATTTGCTAAGTGGCCACATGATCTTGAATGAAAGTAGCTCAGGACATTACACATGCAAATAATATGGCATGAGGACATACTATGCAAGCTATGCATAAGTTAAACAAAGGGCATTTGCAAGTTTGCACATTCTTATAAAGAAGCATCATTGGGTGAAAGCAATTTTCATAATTTATCATCCATCAGTCCTAGGTGTTTGGAGGGAAAAGCATGAAGAGACAATACCTTAGGCAACTAGTCTCTCCAAAAAATTTTCAAGTCTCTACCCTGCAAGACTTTTGCGTAGTCCTGATATTCTCTTATGATTTGGGCTAATTTCTGCAGTGAGAGGTTAGTTAAAATCTGTCCCAAAGGCAAAAACAGAGCTTAAATCAGTCAAAGACAGCTTTGAGTGTTCTCAAGGATTTTTCAGTTTCCTTTTGTTGTTGTTTTGTTGTTGTTAGTATCCGAAACACATCTTTTTCTCACTCAAAACGTTTCTCCAAAATTGACTTTAGAGGAGGCATCTAGCAGCTTAAGCTTGTTTCAGTATTTTGCCAATAGCTATTGTCTTAAAAAACTACATTGTTATGCCAGTGTTCAGTTTCTATTATTTGACATATCTCAATACAAATAATGCAAGTAATTGCTCTTTATCAGACCGTCAACAAAGATCAAATACATATGTTGCAATTTCCCTTGTTTTTCAGCAAATTTTATGTGTGTATTGATCAGATATAGTTTATAAAATTAAATTTAAAGTTTTTAAAAACATTGGCAAATATTTTCACTTAGATGTAATTTTGAAAGAAATATACTTCTCAAAATACCACTATTTCCTTTGTTTAAAAATTTTATTGACAGCTGATAAAATACTTAGCTGGATTATGAATGTTAGATTGAAAACTAATTAATAAATGTAGATTTAAATTATTATGTTCTATTACTAGTAAAAAATGATTTAGTCCATAATGAACATCGGTTTGGTGATATGTTATATCCAGATATAGAAAATTAATGGCATATATTAAATTATAGGGAAATTACACCTTCAGTTTCGTTATGAGAAGCTTTTAAAATGCTATTTGTCATATCCTGTCATTCTGTCATTATGTAGCATTTATTTCATCACCACCAAACCGATATTATATGAAATGTTAAAGGGTCTTCTTTCAGAAGAAGAAAAACATATGAACAATAAAATATAATAAGTATACATCTACAGACAATTGAATTTGAAAAACAAAGTAAACAAGCAGAATAGAAACAAACCCATAAATGGGAGGACTATTTTGATGGTTGCCAGATGGGAGGGGGGTCCAGGAGATGGATGATAAAGGTGAAGGGATTAAGAAGTAAAAATTGTTTTTGTTTTGTTCATCAGTTTATGTTGTTCATTATATTCCATAAATGAGTGAGATCATGTGATATTTATACAGATCCAGAGACAGAGAAGCATCAATCAGACCATCAAACCTCAGAGGGAAGGTAGGGGAGGGTGGGGGTAAGGGGGAGAGATTAACCAAAAGACTTGTATGCATGCATACATATAAGCTTAACCAATGGACACAGACACCAGGGAGGTGAGGGCATGAGTGTGTGTGTGTGAGAGAAATGGGGGAATAAGGACACATATGTAATACCTTAATCAATAAAGAAAAAATAATAATTAATTAAATAAAAAAGCATAAATTGGTTATTACAGAATAGCCATGGGGATCTAAAGTACAGCATAGATAATATAATCAATAATATTGTAATTACTATGTATGGTGTCAGATGGGGACTAACTGGCTTTATGGGGGTGATCACTTAGTAAGCTGTATAATTTCTAATCACTGGGGTATACATCTGAAACTAATATAAATATAATATTGGATGGTAACTGTAATTAAAATTAAAAAAACTCATTTTCAAAAAAAGGAAGATATATATATATATATATATATATACTCTTCATTTTGAAGGTTTTTAGATATCTAAAATATGACTATTACTTGTGGTTCCATATTCTTTTATTGCCACTATGAAAAAATTTATATGATTTGATTCAAGTAGGAAATACATATTGCTTATTTGGAAAAATGATGTTTATTCTCATCTCATCCTGAGCACATGGTTTAAATTTAGTACACTTCAGAATTATAATTTTGCACTTATTAAAAGCATTTATTGTGATTACTGAAGATACTCTGTATAACTGAACAAAACTTTTATTTTATTAAATTATTTACAAAAACAATTATTATTTTTATTTATTCCCATTGAGGACTTTTAGAGAGGATGTAGAAGTGTGAAATATGTGGTTTTGAATAGTTACAAATTGGTAATTTATACGACTGTTTCTTTAAAGTTCACACATATTGTCTGTTCTCTGCTATAGAATATTTTTGAAAGTTAATTTATGCTATGTTTTCCATAATTTTTTTTTTGGAGGAAAATTTTGTCAAAATGATTTTTTAAGTTATGCATTCTCTCAACATTAATTTATTCAGTAACTTACCAAATGTCTATGTGGCTGCTACTACTTTTGATGACAATGGTTGGACAAAACACCTGGCTTTTTCGGAGCTTTTAACATGGGAGGCACAGTAAACAAAAACTACTTCCTAAATAAGGAAGTTACATAGTATGATCAAAGATGAAGGGCACAATGGGGGAAAATAGGTCATGGTGAGAAAAATGAAGATACTGGGAAGGGATGGGAGTTAACATTTTAAATAGGAAGCTTAGGGTAGTTATAGTGCAGGTGACATTTGAGCAAAAATATGAAAAGGTGAGAGGGTTTGTCAAGAGCTTTCAGCAGTAAGACCACTCCAGACAAAGGAATTGGCTATTGCAAAGGCCTTAAGGTTAGAACATGCCCGGCATGTCTGAGGAATTGCAAGGTGGCCTCTGTGAGTGAGTGAGGAGTACCCGGGAATGAGGTCACGGGGTTAAGTGAGTGGCTAGATCACTTAAAAGCTTAGATATCATTGTAAAACTCAAGCTTTTATATTTGAAAACTTACTTGCGAATTGAATTTCTGCTAATAGCTGAGAGTTCAAATGTCCATAACTTCAGGGAAGCTATACCAAGACAGAAGAAAAAAAAATCAGGTTTCAATACAGTGACAAATGCTATGAGATCCAAGTGTAGGGAATTATGGGAACACAGAAGAAGGCCACCAAAAGAAGACTGATATAATAGGTGACATTCTGTGACTACAGATTGGTTAATATTTTCTAAATTTTTACAGAAATGGATTCACACAGTATATATATATATATTTTTTTTATTGTCTGGGTTTTTTTCTCACAGCACAATTATTTTAAGAATGCCATAGATGTGTAAATCAATAGTTCATTTTTTTTTAATTCTGAGAAGTATTATTTTGTATGAATATATCATATTTTTTATCATTGCTGTGTTGATGGGCATTTATATTCTTTATAAATATTAGTGATTGAAAAATAAAGCAGATAAGAAATTCATGTACAGGTTTATGGATGAATCTAAGCATGGTTTTTCTTGAGTAAATGCCAGGAGTAAAGTGGCTAGTTTATATAACTGGGACACATTTAACATTTAAAATATTTTTCCAAAGTGGTCGTATGATATTAATGCCATCAGCAGTTTGTATTCTGTTGCTTCACAACCTTTCCTTGAGCAGGTATGAACAACCTTAATAATTTTAGCTATTTAAATAGATATGTAAGCATATCTCATTGTGATTTTAATATGTATTTCTTTTATGTCTAAATATAGAGCAGTAAAACAATTTTTTTTAGAGAGAAGAAATGAGAGACAGAAAAACATTGATGTGAGAGAGAATTATCAGTTGGTTGCCTCCTGAATGTGCCCCAACCTGGGATTGAACCCACACATGGGTATGTGCCCTAACCAGGAATTAAACCTGCCACCTTTTAGTGTATGGAACGACCCTCCAACCAACTGAGCCACACTGGGCAGAACCTGATGCATGTTTAAATGAGTAAAAGCTTATATTAAACTATGGGCCCAGTGCACGAATTTGTGCACCTTGAAAGGAACTGTGGGCCACGAGGCTGCAGTGGGCATGGGGCGGGTCTCAGCCCATCCTTCGCATCCCAGCCAGGCCCCTCCCACCACGGCTCACAGTTCCCTGTCTGCCTGCAGCCTTACTCTCCACTCCCGCCCAGGCTGCTCCCCACGCACTGATGGCGCTGGCCCCGCTTGCACCCGCTGATGGTGTGGAGCTATTGGGGCCGGTGACAGCAGCAGGTGCCAGTGGGGCCAGTGCCAGCAGTGGGTGTGAGCAGGGCTGGTGCTGGCAGTAGGTGCAAGTGCTGGAAGGGACCATGGTGTGTGGGAGCAAATAATCTTCAGTAACCACCAGAGGCTCACCCTTATGACAGCAACCAGTGCTCTGTCTTGGTCTGGCGGCCCCACTCACCTGCTCCACCATCCCACAGCGGTCAACACCCACTTATTCCAGGCTCTGCTGCCTGCTTCCCACACCTGCCACGTTACACGTGCGCCCCCTGGTGGTCAGCACAAGTCATAGCAACTGGTTGTTCCGGTGTTCTGCCGTTCCGTTTATTTGCATATAAGCGTTATTATATAGAATAGGACAGCAAATTATGAAAGCTAAATGAATGGCCTAATACTAGTTTATGGAGGAAAAGAGTGCATATTTTCTACAGTTTAGTAGTAGAATTCTTTTATAGAATTTATTTAGAATCCTACAGTACTATACTATAATGAGCACTTGTACATTACAATTTCGTGTGCAATAAACTTATTGGGATCACTACATTTCTTATCCAAATGAAGAAATTGTCTTGTATTTCATTTAAGGGTTTTGTGTGTTTTTTTGCCATAGGAATAAATTACATTGTTAGTTGCAGAGTTTTGCTAAATTCTAAATCTGTCCCTGATAAAAAAGCTTTTTCAGTGAGAAATCACTTTATACAAAACACAAAAGTTATATAAAACTCAATTGTGATACCATCCATATCTCTATGTTACAAAGTGATACCTCCATGTTAACTCTAAGGCAAATCATTGCCAGATGACTTCCTAACACTGATTGTATAGATGGAATGTAGTTTGACTAAAAGTTTTTATTTTATTGAGGCATAAACAGTTCAGAAAAAAATGTATTTGGAATGAAAGACCATGTTTTAAGAGTTATTCAGAGATTATAAATTGTGTATTTCCATCTTACTCTCTGCCTAGCACATAGTGAAAATTACTAT
Source organism: Myotis yumanensis (assembly GCF_028538775.1). Classification (NCBI taxonomy): domain Eukaryota; kingdom Metazoa; phylum Chordata; class Mammalia; order Chiroptera; family Vespertilionidae; genus Myotis; species Myotis yumanensis. The sequence continues at coordinate 220,688,925 of NW_027223752.1, read as the reverse complement.
AATACTTAAGCTAATTACCCAGACCTAAAAATATATATTAATAAGAATAAAATGTAAGATTTTTCTGGGACAGTTAACTATGAACTATATTCATTATTTCTAGCAGTTAAAGAGAAAGTGGCAGTAATATTGACTTTCAAATTACTTCAAGTTCATTGATTATAAGAATGCATTGAAAACAAACAAGCAAAAAATAATGTAAAGGAATTAAAAAAACAGAGATTGGCCTAATATACTCAATGTGTCTTAAAGTTATTAGAACCATTTATAACAAAACTTAGTGTTCAGATATTCATTATATAAACATATTCAGAAAATAAGTGTAAAACAATAATCAATGTGTATGGGAATGAAATCATTCTGACAAAGGACAATTTTATAGAGCTATTGCCTAAAACCATTGTTTTGCACTTCAGTGATTTTCATTTTAACATATAAAAATATAAAAATAATATCTAGGAATATGTAGATTGGTACCTTGGAACATGCACTCTAGTTGTTTACTGCTCAGTGTTTAAAAGTCAACAAGTTTAGAACTCTGTAAAGCATAGTATTATGGAAAAAAGGTAGCCCTCATCCTTTTCAAAGACAAAGCAGATGATGTATAAGCAACATCAGGGGAAAGAATCCACTTAGTAGTGTTGGTGGAAAAAAAGTGACAGATTTTCGTTGTTATTTTAGAACCATACTTAAAACAAAATATTGTGTTAATAGCCTTGAATAAAGTAAAAAAAAGAAAAAACACTATTGACAAGGACCTGGGAAAAACTATAAAGAAGACAAGTGGTAGTGATTTTACTATAGGAGTCATATACAATATGTTTCAGCAGTTTCCATGTATTTTTCTTAAAAAAGCTATTCCATTTAAATTAAAAAGAGCTCTATTCTCTTGCCGAGTAAAATAGGAGACATTATTTGTTTTTCAAATTAATCAATAAAATAAATCAGCATATTTTTAGGAAACAGACATGTACACTAAGTTAAAATAACAGTTTGGATTTGCCCAGCAAACATTAAACTCCTTGCCACCAGCTAAATCTGGATTCTGCCAGGTGACAAAGGCCATGTTCCGTACTGCTCACAGCATGATACAAAGCCATGTCCCCTTGGCACCCACCTTTCCTGTTGATATGCTGTGCTCTATTGTTTAGATATGCACAGATTGTCCGACATAGAGACCTCTGTTTTGTGGGTATATGGGGGAGTGCGTATTCATTCTCAGAAATGGGCATTTCTTAAAGCAAATTGATGATACAATAATTCACCTTAGTCTTGTCATTGAAAGAACATTGCTCTCTCAAAATTTTTGGTCCTGCAACTTTAGTTTTCTAAATTCATTGTAATATAGCAATTATATTGCATATTTCATCAGACATCTTTAAACCTTAGAAAGCATGAGTCATTTTATCAATATGCACTTTATGTACACAACACTAAGGATAGAGCAAAGCAAATTAAATTTAAACAAATTAAATTTGTTTTTTTAAATTTTTATGTATACCGTAAGTAGATGACATTGGTTAACACGGAAAACAGTTCTTATGAATCAAAAGAGGGAGTATCACCTTGTTAATACAATACATGGATATGATTCTCAAGTTTTACCTTGAAAAACTGTCAAGCATCCATTTAGATCATTCATTTAAACAATATTTCTTGAATATATTAAATGTTTACGATGCGGCAGTAATTTTTTAAGTTCAAGGTACATGGATAATACACAATTTGTAAGTTTCCTAGCTCCTTTTGTATTTTGGTTACACTCAAGTCTCCCCTCCCCCATACCTTCATTAAACTTAGACATTAATTTATTATTTTAGAGATATCCTAATGATTTAAGTGCATGCTACTATCATTACTTCCTTTATGTTTTTAAAAGTCACCGAATAAAGATTAAATTTCCATTGTTTCACTAATATTTTGTGGAAGACTGATAATAAAGACAGAACAATAAACAAAAAATGCCCATGTTCAACACCTCATTCATCAGTGTGTTGCTCTATCCTTAGTGTTGTGAACATAAAATGCAGGTTGATAAAAAGCTAAGGTTTAATGATGTCTGATGAAATAAGCATATTACAATTAATTTAAAAACTAAAGTTCCAGGACCAAAAACTTTGAGAAAGCAATGATATATCAATAATAAAACTAACATAAATTATTATATTTGCTTTCAGAAATGCCATTTCTGAGAATAAATACTTTGAGGGTAGTTAGTGAGAACTACTAAACCAATGACAGCAGGAAATAAACTAGCTAAATGGCATTTTACAGTTAGTCATACCTGGTTATATAATTTTAAAGAAAATCTAGAGCATAACATGTGACCATATACCCGCCCTAGATATATAAAAACTGATTGTGTTTTTAAGTATGACATTTTAAAAATTATTCTTTCCTGTTTCTGACATCCTGAAAAGTAATGATCTGGGTACTTCATCATGTATGATTATTAAAAAACAATTATAAAAACCACCTCTCACTCCACCATTAACATTATTTAAAAATATTTATATATTTTAATAACTTATTTTCTTGTATTATGTAATAGGGCAGATAAAGAGAAAGAAACCTATTGGCTTTCCCATTGCTTTTATCTTAGTTACAAGCCTCATCTCATAAAATCAATAATACCACTCATGGGCATGTCCTAAGCTGAAACAACACTAGTTCTTCTCTTCTAAGCCACCAGTGCCACTGAGTCTTGCTATCAAACTGCAGTTTATATCTTCTGGCTCACAATACTTAGTCAGTAATTTCAATTCTATGAGGATCTCCAGGGACATTTTGAAAACATGGATCTTTTTAAAGGTTATTATTATGTGACATGAAGGCATTCTACAGCAAATTATTAAATTGTTGGTCTTCTATCAGTTTGGATAAGCCATCAATGTGATGATATGCTGACATTTAAGTGTTAAATAAAAATGACAAATTGTGTGGTCAACAACATTCTCTACTGATTGACTACACTAGACAATAAAGATGTTCCCTCTTTCACACCAGATACAATTCTTCGGGAAATCTATGGACAGTAAGTCTCAGCAGATCTAGCTGATACATACGTGTATCTCCACTTAGGTTCTTCCTCATACGGTCATTTTCTAATGCAAATCCGCATGTTCCAACCTTAAAACCAACTACATGTAAACCTTTCGCTTTCCATAGGTGAATTTTAACTTCTTTACTTAACAAAAACTTATCTCATATAAACCCTTTGAATTTTTCTAATGATACCATTCTTTTCTTTACTCTCATCTTTGTCCATCTTTTAAAACTGAACTCCTCACCAGTTCTATTATTAATTTTATCACATTGTGTTTTGTTTTGTTTTTAAAGAATCTGGAGCAACTACTCCATCAAACATGTCAAGTATTTCCATCCTCACTAGCACTTGACCTTTGCAGGTCTGTTCCAGAATTCCTTTTGTCAAATGGGGTGGGGATAAAAAACAATCAAAGTGTACCTTCCTTTAAAACATTAGTTTTTACTCCTTCTTGACGTAGCAGAATGTCTCAATATAACAAATTAGAAATGCTATTCCCATTTCCCCACAATTATTCCTTTTAATCCCTCTACATGATGGTGTAAAATCCAATGCAATTAAATTCTTAATGCAAAGAATAATCTTTTAATTTCCGAATGTGCTGCATTATCTAAGGTTTTATTATGCATGTTGTACTTTATTTGGTTTATATCTCCCTATTCTTCACTTCCATGCTTGGCTGCTGCTTCATGGGATTTTCCTGATTCTATATTATACCAATCAAACATCCAGTGTATATTTCAGTCTTTAAAATCTTCTTCAACTAAAGTATTGTTTGAAAAAGATTCATTTTTTTATCTAGCTAATTATCAAATGAATTTTATGCCTCAAGCATTAACTATATTTTCCAACATTCAATTGTTGGAACTCTTCTATTTTCAATCTGAGAAGTTAGGAATATCCTGTGAATCATATTGTCCATGCTCTCTTCTATTTTTCTAGTTTCATGCTCTGTATATAACTCTATGCTGCCTATAGAAAGCTCATTTTAAGAAAAACACACAAGCAGGTTAACAGTAAATAGATAGGTAAGTATATGACATGCTGAAACTAATCAAATAAAACTGAAGGAGCTATCTTGCCAGATAAAGTACATTTAAGAATAAAGAATATTACTAGGGGAAAGAATGTCTTTTATATTGATAAAATTTTAATTAATAGAGAGATATAAACCACACTTAATATTCATGTTCCTATATTCTAGCACTTTAAATATCTGGTGAAAAAGCTAATAGAAATTAAATGGGAAATAGACAAATCTAGACATATATCCTGAGGTTTCATCACTGACCTCTTAATAATTAATAAAACAAGTAGGAAAAAATTAGTAGAATATAAATGTTTTGAACAATTCTATCAACCAGATACACCTAAAGTGACATTGATAGAGTACTTTGCCCAATAAATTAGTTACAAATTATTTCAAACAATGCATTTTTTAGAAAAAAAGTGAAATGAATATAAAAAATGTATTTCAAAATGTATTTTGAAAATCCTCAAATATTGAAAGCCAAATAATACACACATAGGTTCAAGAGAGAACTTAGCCAGTTTTTCTCAGGGTGTAGAGCATCAGCTGGCAGACCGAAGGTCCCGGGTTTGTTTGTTTGTTTGTTTGTTTTGCTATAAATATTTATTTATTTATTTTTATTAAATCTTTATTGTTCAGATTATTGCATTAGTTACTCTTTTTCCCCACCATAACTCCCCTCCACCCAGTTCCAACCCCACCCTCTGCCCTCACTCCCCACCCACTGTCCTCATCCATAGGTGCATGATTGTTGTCTAATCTCTTCACTCACTCCCACACCCTTTTCTGCCCCCCTCCCCCCGCCCAAGAATAGTCAGTCCATTCCCTTTCTATGTCCCTGATTCTATTACAATCACCAGTTCATCAGATTATTTATTCACTTGATTTATAGATTCACTTGTTGATAGATGTGTATTTGTTGTTCATAATTTGTATCTTTACCTTTTTCTTCTTCTTCCTCTTCTTACAGGATACCTTTCAGCATTTCATATAATACTGGTTTGGTAGTGATGAACTCCTTTAGCTTTTTCTTATCTGTGAAGCTCTTTATCTGGCCTTCACTTCTGAATGATAGCTTTGCTGGATAAAGTAGTCTTGGTTGTAGGTTCTTGGTATTCATCACTTTGAATATTTCTTGCCATTCCCTTCTGGCCTGCAAAGTTTCTGTTGAGAAATCAGCTGACAGTCGTATGGGTACTCCCTTGTAGGTAACTGATTTTCTTTCTCTTGCTGCTTTTAGGATTCTCTCTTTGTCTTTTGCTCTTGGCATTTTAATTATGATGTGTCTTGGTGTGGTCCTCTTTGGATTCCTTTTGTTTGGAGTTCTCTGTGCTTCCTGGACTTGGAAGTCTATTCCTTTCACCAGGTAGGGGAAGTTTTCTGTCATTATTTCTTCAAACAGGTTTTCAATATCTTGCTCTCTCTCATCTTTTGGCACCCCTATAATTCTGATGTTGGTACGTTTGAAGCTGTCCCAGAGGCTCCTTACACTATCTTCATATTTTTGGATTCTTTTTTCATTTTGCTTTTCTGGTTGGGTGTTTTTTGCTTCTTCATATTTCAAATCTTTGACTTGATCCTTGCGACCCTCTGGTCTGCTGTTGGGAGTCTGTATAATCTTTATTTCAGTCAGTGTATGCTTAATTTCTAGTTGGTCCTTTATCACAACATCGAGGGTCTCATTAGATTTCTTGAGGATCTCACTACATTTATCGGCGGTCTCACCAGTCTTTTTGAGGGCCTTACTCAATTTATCGGCGGCTTCTAAACAGTTCTTTAAAGACCTTAAAAGTGTGGTTTTGAACTCTATATCCAACAGTTTGCTTTCCTCCAATTCTGTCGTTTGTGTCCTGTTTCTTTGTCTCGGCATTTTTTATGCTTCGCTGTGTCGATAGAGTGCCTTTCTGTGCCAAGTGTCCCAATTACCTGAGGTAGACACTCTTGGTGCACCCCCTTGTGGGCTTTGTGCACAGTCTTGTTGTGGTTAAGCCTTGATTGTTGTAGTTATCACTGTGAGGAATTGACCTCCAGGCCAATTGGCTGTGAGAATCAGCTGTGTCTGCGGTGGGAGAACTTCTGTGCTGGAGACACCCCTCTGGTGCTAGACTTCCTTCGATGGGGCTTTGGTGCTCACTGAGTCTGCCCCCTGAGTGTGTCTTTTATGGTTCCACAGAGCTGCAAGCTGGATGGTCCCACTCTGACCTCTGGGCTTCCTGGCTCCTGGATCTCTAGGGAGGTGCTAATCTAGCCTTTGCCTGAGGCTATCCAGCAAAAGCCTCCCTGCAGGGCTTGGGCGGGGCGGGTCCCAAGGGATCAACAGGGCAGGGTTAGCAATTATGGCTGCTCTCAGTCTTGCCCTCAGAGGCTCTGCTTCTCAGTGTCCCAGTAGTCGCTACAAGCCCCACAGAGAGAAAGCTGCCCTAGGGTTCTGAGCGATGCCAGACAGTCCCGCTTCTCCCGTATGAGTGTGAGTCCTTAGAGACTCGCCCGGAACTGGAGCTCAGAGCCTGAGACTCCCTCCCGATTGAAAACGACAACCGCGCCCTCAGCCTCCAGCCCACTCCGCTTGCACTCTGCACCTTAGTATTTTACTTCAGCACTGCGCCTCCTCTGAGCCTCGGTATGCTTTTCTCTTTCCTCCTAGTTGTAGAACTTCCACTCAGCCAGCTTTCCTGTGGTTCTGGATGATGTCCGTTCCGTGTTTTAGTTGTATTTTTGAAGTGGTTGTTCTAGGCAGCAAACTCCCGTGTTTACCTATGCCGCCATCTTGGTTTCTCTCCGGTCCCAGGTTTGATCCAAGTCAAGGGCACATGCTAGGGTTGCAGGCTCAATCCCCAGAAGGGTGGTATGCAGGAGGCAAATGATCAATGATTCTCTATCGTCATTGATGTTTCTATCTCCCTCTACCTCTCTGAAGTCAATAAAAATATATTTTTAAAAAAGATAATTTGGAAAGTATTTTTATGTCAATGAAAAGGAACACCCAGCATATAACTTTGGGGGATTCAGCTAATACAATACTTAGATGAACATTTTTGACACATATTATAAAAGAGGAGTTTCCAAATCAATGAGCTCAGCTTCCATCTTTTAAGAAAATAGAAAGATGAAACATTAAAAAATGTTCAGTGTCATAAGTCATCAGGAAAATGCAAATTTAGGAGAGCTAAAATTACAGCAACTCTTCATACCAAGGATTGGTGAAGATGTTGAGAATCTTGGACCTTCTTTTACTGCTGATAGAAATGAAAAATGGCACAACCACTTTGGAAAACAATTTGGCCATTTCTTAATGGGTTAAATATCCACCTATCAAATATTTAAAAAATAAAAAGCTTGCCATAAAACTAGACAAATAGATTATAGAAAAGTAAACTAAAGATAAGCTAAAAAAATTCAATTACATTCATAAGAAGAGGAGTACATATTTTACTACACTGAGATACAACTATCAAATGTATTAAAATGAACAAGTTTGCCAATTTTAAAATGTAAACATTCTATATATTTAAACTAACTGAAAATAAATAAAATCACCCTCAAACACTGAAATCAAACTGAAGCATTTTAACCTAATTGTATGTTAAAATTAGTAGAATAAACCACACAGAAAAAAATTAATGGAAGCTTTTTATATAAAATTGCCTATATTAAAAAATAACTTTTATGTAAAAAATAGAACAACAATAGGGTAAAAAGGCAAGCTGTAGCCCAGTAAACAATATTCAAAACACAGATGGACAAAAAACTCACCTTATGTAACAAAAGTCAGAAAGACAATGTGTAGAAGAGCAATTCTGAATAACAAGCAAATATGTGGAAAAAAAACATCAAGTTATTGAAGAATAACAAATTTCAAATGATATCATTTCACAGTCATCATACTTGCAAAACACCTGAAGTTCTAAAATATAAAGTACTACAAATAAGAAACCCCAAATGATAATGGTAGGTATATAAAATCATAAAAATATTTGGAAAAAATTGGAAAATATATAATAAATTTTAAGGCACACTCCAAGTTAGCTTTTTAGTATACAAGCTAGCCATACATTGTAGAATGATTTAATAAGACTAGCAAAACATTAATGCCTATCAGTAGGGAGATGTAAATATAAATTTGGGTATACATATATTAGAATTAGAGGACTGATGCATGAAAACTCATGCACTCAGGGGGTCCCTCAGCTTGGCCTGTTCCCTTTTGTAGCCCAGGACCCCTTGGGGTATGTCCACCTGCCAGCTTAGGTCTGCTCCCTGGGGGTTCAGACCTAAGCTGGCAATCAGACATCCCTCTGGCAGTCTGGGAGCCCTTGGGGGATGTCCACCTGCCAGCTTAGGCCCACTGCCTGGGGGAGTCAGATATCCTTAGCGCTGCTGAGGAGTTGGGGGAGGCTCCCACCACCATCGCTGTGCTTACAGCTGTCAGCCTGGCTTATGGCTGAGCGGAGCTCTCCCAGTGGGAGTGCACTGTCCACCAGGAAGCAGCTCCTGCATTGAGCGACTGCCCCTGGTAGTAAGTGTGCATCATAGCAATTGGTAGTTCCCTGTCGTCCCCTGTTAGGGTCAATTTGCATATTACCCTTTTATTATATAGGACTAGAGGCCTGATGCACGAAATTCATGCAAGAGTAGGCCTTCCTTCCCCTGGCTTCCAGCACTGACTTCCCTCTTGCACCTGAGACCCAGGCTTCCTTCCAGCTGCCAGCAGGCACCTGGGACACGGGCTTCTCCCTGGCCACCCGCAGGCACCTGGGACCCAGGCTTCCCTCGCAGCCCCGGCTGCATCTGGAAGGACATCTGATCTAATTAGCATATTACCCTTTTATTATTATAGATACAATACATGATGCATTAGAAAAAATCCAAGCAGATCAGATCTGTGTGTATTGACATAAAAATTACCTTAAAATATGATATTGTATGTAAAGGAAACAGATGATACAAGAAGTATAAGTCATTTATGTGAAATTTAAAATGAAAACTACAGATATGGAACTATAATACAGATTTTCTCTACTATCCATTGGTAGAGAATTATTATGAAACATTTCCTATGAAAGAGGGTAATGTGAAAAATATTCCCTACTCTCTGAAAGTTTGTGTTACACTACTTCACTTTTACAAAAAAGTAACATTAGTATCTGTTTTGCTAACAGAAAGAAATCTGAAAAGGGTTTTTGCTTTTACCAAAAAAGCTCTACCGTACTCTATTTGGAAAGTGAGGGTCACCTGTAACCCTAAAACCATGGACAGCAAAAATAACCACTAATTTCTAGTGAGGGAAGAATAACAGTTAGTTAATGGAGTCTGGTATGAACAGAATGAGGATAAAAGTCTGTATTTAATCTTTTTTTAACACCTGGTTTGTATGCATATGTGTGTTTGGTACATTACCTTATGCTGTTTGTAAAATTAGAGCAAAAATAAAAATAACTGAAATTTCATGTGCACCTTTGTGAAGATTATAGAATTCCAAGTTACTTTTTGGAGATGTTGTTATAGCACCTTAAAGCCAAAGGGTGAATCTCTTATTATTAAAGCAAAACCCAAAACCTAACAAATGAAACAAATTTTAAATATTTAATGGTATCATACAATTTTATTATCTTGTGGTTCCAACCTCTTTGATGGGTTTTGAAAGCTGTTACTTGTAGTGGTTTCGAAGTTTTAGCTTTTTTTTTCTTTCTTTTCTAAATTATATGCCTGATCTGTAAACTTTTCTAATCCTCTTTAAGTATTTTAGGCCTAAAATATCCTTGTTAAAAATTATGCAAATCTTCATTATAAGACTTTACAAAGAACTTGTTTGGCTTTTAGTCTATCCTTTTTAAGATGACTGTTATCCAATAATCCTCACTTGATTGTTTTTCCATTGGGAATTTCTCAGGTCCTCCCAAGTGATGCATGAAGACTTTCTGGGCAATATATATAAATTAATACATATACTTTTAAAAAATGTATTAATAAGTAATAATTTATGGAGTTAAAATGTAATATTCTAATCTGTGATTCTAGAATTGATTATCTTTTATTAGTGGAATTCAGTATTTTCTTCTATATCTAATAACCAGTTTCACATAGAAGATAACTTATGTCATATATAAATAATAATGGCATTCATTATGTAGAAAATTCTGGCAAAACAATATGCAAAATAGTCTATTAAGTACAACAAACTGTTCAAATAATGGAATCTTGAGTAGATATTTTGAAAAGTATGCTAAGGGCAATTCTGCTCATTGTGTGGTAATCAGGAACAATAATTTAAAGATTACTTCCTAAGGTTATAATTGATTATTTATGTAAAGCATTTTATTGTGTTTTAGTCAACTTTTAGAAAATGAGTTAGGTGCTTAGGTTAATATATGTTACATATTTTCCCCATTTAAGATAAAAAACACCCCTCTCCTAATTGCTGTGTGTGTGTGTGTGTGTGTGTGTGTGTTTGTGTGTAGTGTGTAGAACCTGTTTTCAAGATTGGATATGAGAGACCTGTTTACCTAGTTAGGGTCATTTTTAGGATACCCCATCACTTTTATTTCATCTAAATTCAATTCACATGTTGAAAAGTGATTTGTAGGTGGTTTTCATAAGTGGTATTTTTTGGCTTGTGATTGCAGACTTCTAGATGATTCTTCAAGTCGGCATTCTTTTCTTTATGCAGCTATATTACATCTTATTTCTCTTATTTGTTGCTCAACTCAAGCCAATAGATTGTGAGTAAAAAGTAATTGACATTATTTTTCATAAAACCTTTCATGCTTTTCTCTCCACTTGACAATGGCTGGAATTACAAGGACACCTAGAGTAAACCCCCATGTATACTTTAATAACTTTGTATTGCAGAAAGAATGACTAATTAATAAATGTGTTATGTAACTGTAGTTGAAGGCTCTCGGTTGGTGTTACTTGAAAATAATTCACCAAGTCTGGCCGGTGAGGCTCAGTTGCTTGGGCATTGTTCTGTGCACCAAAAGGTTGCTGGCTTGAATCGGGTCAGGGCACATGCCTGGGTTGCAGGCTCAATCTCTGGTAGGAGAGCGTGCAGAAGGCAGCTAATCGATGTTTCACTCTCACATTGATGTTTCTCTCTCTCTCCCTCTCCCTTCTCTCTCTAAAAATAAATAAAAATATTAAAAAATTAAGTCACACAGAAACAGACACATACAATTTTCCAATTATCCTTTATGGGATATTTGAGGAGTGTTTGCTTCCACCCACCATTAAAAATGTCACCCTGGCCACTGTGGCTCAATTGGCTGAGCTTTGTCACATACACCAAAAGGTTGCTGGTTCGATTCTGGGCACATACCTAATTTGCGGGTTTGGTCCCCAGATGGGGTACATGTGGGAGGCAACTGATCAATATTTCTCTCTCACATTGATGTTTCTCTCTCCCTCTCCCTTTCTCTGCCTAAAATCAATAAAAACATTTTTAAATGTCTTTTAGAAACACTGGGGATATAGCAAATACAGTCACTAAGGTGTTTGAGTGCCTAGCATAGGACCTGATTGTGAAGGGTGCACTGATCTATTTAAGCCTATATATGTATACTAGAGGCCCAGTGCACGAAATTCGTACATGGGTAGGGTCCTGAGGCCTGGCTTGCGATCAGGGCTGATTGGGGCCTTCTGGCTGCCAGCTGGGGCCTTCCTTCATTCCGTGCTGCCCCTCGGTGGTCAGCACACGTCATAACGAGGACAATTTGCATATTAGGCTTTTAAATAGAGATGTATAGTATATATATATATATATATATATATATATGAAATCATTTATAAGTTGTGGGTCCTCCAACTTCATATGTGTTTTATTGTGTGTTGATTCAGGCTTCACTATTTCAATTAACTTGGGACACGTTTTTGTCTCATTATCCAGCTATCGTGAATCTTCATATCTAACTTCTTATGAAACGAAAACCAAGAGCTGCAGCTTCAACACCACTTGCCATAATTAATAGTTTGTTCTAGAAAATTATTTTGTGCATTGCAGTGTTTTAATGTTAACTTTAAAGAGTTCTTTTCTCTATCATTGTTATAGTTTTGTCATGGGGGCATAACAGGTGGAAGATGCACAAGTCATGATTTCTTATACCATCTGGATCAGTATTGCAACATATATTTATTATAATTAAGCTTTTTTTCTGGCTCACCTTTCTTTCCAATATTAAATCTTACAATTAAAACTGATAATGAAGCACAACAGACTACAGAATTCAATTACTGTATTAACACTCCGGTGTGGGGTGAATTTCCCGCCAAAATATAAGATGGCGTGGGCAATTATTTAGGTTTCCCGCGCAAAATCAGGGATTTTTATGATACCTATTACCCCAATGGGTATGAAACGGTTCGCATACGCAGGTAGGTATCTTTGTGAACGGCAAACAAACAAATATTTGGTAATACGCAGTTACAATCGGCCCGAGTTTACACGTTTCCCGCACTCCACCGCAAATCTATATGAACCGAGTTAAGACGGCTCCCGCAGAGTACGCGCAATTCACGCGAGCCGACTTAACTCGTTTCCCGCACTCCAAGTGTTAAAATGAAATATTCGAAGTCTTTCATTGGATTTTCCCCCACTAATTAAATCAAAAGCAATATGTAATAAATGTTATGTTACAAAATACCATACTGATTAGCAGATGTAAAAACTCCTTCTTTTTAAGGCCTTGAAAAGTAGAATCAAGGCATCATTTAGATAATGACTTGAGAGTGACAGGACTGCAAATCATATCTATTTTATATGTACCCAATCATTGCAATAATAACTGTATAATTTGGTGTGCAGAATCCAAACAGCAGTTCATGGTATGGTAATAGTCATTTTAATCTTTGATGTTTAATCAGATGTTTATAGAAATATAGTCATTTAATGTTTTTATTGTTTATATGAATATGTAATTTCTCCTCATTTTTACTCATTCCCTGATCTGCAGTTAAGTATATTTAATAATCAGTGCTGAAATTCCTTTCTATTGTATGGATTACATTATATGCTGCAGGCACAAAGCAAGAGAAAATAATGGAGCTTTCAAATACTTACGCTTCTTGTCTCCAATGAATATAAGATAATTGCATTAAGAAAGAGGCAAAATGTTATGCTTTTATCTAAGGAAATGGTTATCATTGTCTAACAAAGAATGAAATAAACTATGTAGATAAAGACTTTACCTCGATCCAACATAAGTCATGCAAAACTAACACATTTATCCTAAATGTCTCTAAAATTTGAGAATGTATTCTTTGTTTGAATAAAAAAGGGCTGGAAACAGGTAAGCTGTATTGCATTAAAAGTAGAAAAATATGAATATTTTGTCAACACAACTGTCCTTAATTTCATTGAGGATATATATATATATAATCATGGCCATGTAATATATGTAAGGAAAATAATCACACAGATAAAACATGAATTAACTGGATGGTGATTAAACAGAAGCACACACTTTTATTTATATGTGTCAACACTAAAATTACTTATAGAAAAAGTTTACTTATTTACACAAGTATTCCAGTATGCATAGTTTTCTATAAAGCAATGAGCAAATCTATGTGCATGTTTATTTAATGCTTATTATAATCTAACATAATTTTTCAAATGGGAGCCTATAATTTAGATAGTTTAAGTAACCTACCCAAATGGACCTGCTATTTCATGGCCAAGTGAGTAATCAAGATTGTCTTACTAGTCAACCAATGCTTAGGAACATGGTTGTGTAATGTAGGAGTCAGAATACAGCCACAGGACAGATCAAGCTTACACAAGTGCTTACTGTATAAAGGGAGGAGGTCAGATTCTCAGAAAATGTGTTGCAGTGCAATAGAAAATTGCTGTGAAAACGTTATGGTTCTCTTCATATGTGTATGTTATGATTCTCTTTATAAGTATGTATATACTCAAGTTAAACATGCATCTATTTGAAATAATCTTTTTCATTTATGAAAGCAATTTCTCCCGATTGAAATTTTAAGCCTGCATTTTATACATAAAATCCAAGCTCAAAAAATACCTCACATAGTCTCACAATTCGCTCCCATTCTCATTTAATATTTATTTCAATTCTTCACAAGAAAATGCTAAACAATAATGTATGTTTTTTTTCTGTAACAGGCATTCACTAAATTACAATATTGATAGAAAAGAACACTTTACTAAATGTGTATAACAGTTTTTCTTTGTGTAGAAAAACAAAATGAAAAAAGAGTATATTCTTAATCTTGCTGTTTGCTGCTAGATGAAGTTACATTTCGGAAAATGCTTTTTTTACTCCACCATCATCTTTTAACTACAAGAATACAAATGTAAGCAAGTTGGACATATTATCCTATGAGAAAAACTGCAGTTTGATGGCTAATAGACTGAAGTTTGGAGTCATACCATGGATCTCAGAGAATTTATTTACCTCAATTCATCTTAATTTTTTTTTTGTAAACGCAAATGTCACTACTTCCCTGATATGTTTATTGTGAATTTTTTCATAAGTGCTAATTTTTAAAGTCTTGGCATGTACACAGGCCACAAAGAGTAGTAGTCTAGTCAAACATTTTAAATCCTGGGTTCTGGATTCAGAAAGGGTACACATCTCTGCTAATGGCTATTAGATATGTGATCAGAGGTATACTAACCACTCTAGAGCTCAGTTTCACATCCACACAATTGGAATTTCTAAAGTTTCCTCTGCATATGAGTGGAAACTATTATCTGGGTGTGTCCTATGTACAGCTCGCTCTCAGCATAGTTAGCAATCCTCTGTTTCATGGTCATTATTATCAAAAGCCACATTATTAATAGCAGCAGAATGAGGAAGGAAGGAGTAGAAAATGCCTAATGTGATATAATGTTGATGATGATAATATATCTGATGAAAATAATTTTTTAAATATATTTTATTGAATTTTTACAGAGAATAAGGGAGAGGGATAAAGAGTTAGAAACATCAATCAGCTGCCTGCTGAAGCCCCCCTACTAAGGATGTGCCTGCAACCAAGGCACACGCCCTTGACCGGAATCGAACCTGGGACCCTTCAGTCCCCAGGCTGATGCTCTATCCACTGAGCCAAACCGGTTAGGGCTGAAAATAATTTTTAATATTGAAATGTTTACTTCAAATAATGTATTGTTGTGCTTTCAATGTAATCTTATAAAAAAGAAAAAAAGTTTGTTATTTTGCCTAAAGTGAAATAATTGAGATTTTAAAAATATCTCCATATATAGAAAAAACTGAAGTACATTTCATTTAAACAAAATTGTCTAAGGTACTGGTTTGAAAAAGAAACACATATATATGTGTGTGTGTTATTTATTTATATGTAATATATAATATTAATATATCTGTATGTAAAGCATTTTTATATATAATGGCAGCAAAAATTGGAAATTATCTTAAATGTTATATTAGAGGAAGAAGAAGGACTCTGTCTTCTTTTACTAGGTAAATTGGGTCCTACAACCAAAGATTTGAAATCCTCATATCACGCAATCTCTGGTCACATCATTTATACTTAGAATTCTTTTTTTTTTTTTCTACTTTCAAGGAAGCACTCACGATTAAGACACATCAAGATATTTAGAAATTGAAGATTCTTAGACAACTATACCGACAGTTCAGGGAATTTGTCTGTTTTAGGTTACTGCAATAAACCCATTACTAAGAATAGTACTTGATAAATAGTGCATAGAGTCTATAAATATTTGCCAAATGCCAGTGGTGCTCTTATTTCATTGACCCAATCAGTTTTTATATGTCTTTTACCTCATCCCCAACCAAGATCTAAGTCCATATCCACTGCTTTGAGCATTTCTTAGCAGATAGCATTTTGAAGTCTAAGACTATCCTCCCAATAGAATGTATCAGGAAACCTCAGCGTCATCTCAGTCATTAAAAATTATTTTCTCATTCTCAGTGGCAGAGATTTTTTTTAAAGTAGGATGCCCCCAGAAAAACTCTCATACACTTAATAAAATTCATCAAGAACTTTGTGAGTTGGTTCTAATGCATCTAGGTCAAGCTCATGGAGTTGTACTATTATCTGAAAATGTGTGAAGATTGGAATAAGAATAATTAGCAATGCAGCCAAGATCTAAGAAACTTAAACCATCTGTCTATTACCAAGTGCTTTGATGCACTGTCATTGTACTGATGGGAGTATGAGGAGAGCATGGATCAATCAGATAAAACATTTTACAGTATGCTTGCTTTATTGGAGTTGTTAGAAACATAATGCTCATATTTCTTTAGAGAATGTGACATGCATTTTATGAGTAATTGCCGGGAGCCGGTCCATCCTTGCTGCTTGACACAATCGCTGCAGGAAAGAAACATCTGCACAGCATATGTTTCAATGGACCTGGCATATATAGCATACTGTTCTTGATATGTTTGCTCCTTTTAGCGCCATGTGTCTTAACCAAGGTCACCTCTCTGAGAAAGGTTGTTTCCCCAGGTGGAGATCATTCCCTGAGGTTAGGGAGGGGATACAACCCCTTAATTAGTGCCAGGCGGGTAGTTAAGCTACATAATCTTTACTCCCTGGAATGGAGATAAGAAACGCCCTAACCTTTGTAATAGAAATTGACAGGATTAAAATCCGCTGGTATAAATATAGATGTAACAAGACAATAATCATCAGATCCACATCAGCTCCTCATCAGCTCCTCATCAGCTCATCATCAGATCCTCATCAGATCCTCATCAGATCCTAACCAGAACCTAGCCAGAGAACATGGCAAAAGATCCTGGACAGAACCTGGCTACAGAACTTCACTGGAGAACCTAGACAGAACATGGCAAAAGAACTTGGATAGAACCTGGCTAAAGAACCTGGCGACCGAACCTGGCTGGAGAATTTGGAAACCCTGGCTGGAGAACCTAGCAAGAGAACATGGACACACCTGGCTACAGAACTTGGCAAGAGAACCTAGACAGAACTTGGCTGGAGATCCTGAAGGGAGAACCTCGCTATGCTGATCAACTGAACGCTGTCTCCATGTCATTCCTTCTTCGCCGACTCCGTCCACACCTTTGGGGACCCCTGGACCCGCTGGGATTGGACCCCAGCAAGTAATTACTGGGCAGATAGTAAGGTACATAGTAAAATATTGCCAGAGGAATATAAGGTCACTAGCACGCAGATGCTTATAGCTGAATTACATATTCTGGATATGTTGAGTATAGTAACATATTTTTAAACTTGAGAAATAATGTACTTGCAAACATGTGTTGCCATTTGTCATAATTTTTAAAAATATTTTATTGATTTTTTCACAGAGAGGAAGGGAGAGGAATAGAGAGTTAGAAACATCGATGACAGAGAAACATCGATCCGCTGCCTCCTGCACACCAACCCCTGGGGATGTGCCTGCAACCAAGGTACATGCCCCTGACTGGAATCGAACCTGGGACCCTTCAGTTTGCAGGCTGATGCTCTATCCACTGAGCCAAACAGGTCAGGGTGATTTTGTCATAATTTTATACATCATAACCAGCAAATTAAAAATAATTTTATAGTTTTAATGCCTATTTAAAAGTCAGACTCTGTTTTAGATGTTAGGATTGCCTCAGTAAACAAAAGGATGATCCCTAAATTTGTGGAGCTTACATCTTAGTGTAAGAGACAGAGTAAGCAATTAATATAATTACTAAGTAAATTTTATAGTATATTAGGTGACATGTGCCATGGTTATTAATCAAAGGATAAGGAGACAGAGAACAGAAAAAGAAGGAATATAACTCTGTGAGAGTTGGTATATGTGAGGTGGTAAGCAATTAAATATTGAGTGGCAAGGGTAAGTCTCAGTGAGAATTTAATATTTGTGTAAACACTTGAATGAAGTGAATCAGTAAACCATGTTGCTATCTAGGGGAACAATGTTTTGGAAGGGAGAACATTTCCCATGACCAAGGAATAGAAAATAGGCCAGTAGGTTTAGGAGTGGAGTATGTAGTGGATGAGATTAAAAAAACACACAAAACAAACGAATAAAGAATTCAGATCATGCCAGTACTAGATGTCACTAAAGGACTTTGGCTCTTACACTGAATGAATCAGGGATCCCAAGGTTTTGTAGAATAACATGATTTCACTTGTATTTAAAATTTATGGTCACTGTGATTGTTGAGTTGATTTTCACAGCATTGACAATAATTATCACATAGATTATAAACATTCTTTTACCTTTTTTAGAACTATTTTTCCAAAATGATAATGAATTCCAAATTTCTAGGATATTGATGCCTACATTTTTATACATGATTTTTACTCCTCAGATTGGAGGTGTTGGACATGTAGGTAGTAACTCAGGAAAAAACATAATGGTTAGTTAAGTGCAAAATATTTCATTCAATCAACAAATATTTTTGAACTTCCTGTAAAAGCCTGATACATACGATACAGTAGTGAACAAAGAACATGAAAACCATTGACCTCAATGCCACTTACTTGTCAGGATAATCCATTCATCCAGTGAATACATGAAGCCTTTCTTTAAAATCTAGATAACAGAATTGTGCTTATTAAACTGCTCTTTCCATCATATTCTAATTCTAGTGTTTACGAAATTACCATCCAAATATACAGGTACTGAGAGGATAACAAATCAATTACACTCTGCTCATGTTACACAATTCAATCACAGTAATAGTAACTCATGGCATCTTGCATCCACCTACACAGCAGCTCGGTCGGTCGTCCCTGGGTGATTCAGTGCGTAGTAAAACCTCTGGTCCTTGCTGATTTCCTCTCATGGAGTCTTGAGTCTCTTTCTGTGCTTGTGCCCTTGACAGTGGGGCACAGTCTTAGCTTTGAATCCTCCCATTCCCTACTCTAGAAATCTGAACAAAAGTGTTTCTACTAGATGTGATTGCATAACTGAAAATTTCCGCACATAATTTGGAGAGTAACTTAAATGTTGTAAACAATAAAGTATCTTCAGGTATTAGAAGATGAATCTTTGAGCTTTGACCTCCTCATCTGCAAAACTGAGGTACTCATAAGCTATCTTGCTAAATTATTATGAGCAGTTTTAAAGATAAAGGTATGGCAGTGCCTTATTAACCCGAGTTTCAATCTTATTATTAATTAAACTATAGGTATTATTTCAACCCCAATTGTGACTCAAAATATGAAAAGGTTGAAAGACCTAGGTTTTCTAAAGTAAGCTCCTTCCATGAATTGAATTTATTAATTTTATCAGCTATAACGATGCTCAGAACAAATTGTATAATAATGATTCCCAGCCCAGTTCTAGAACCTGAATCTACTTCAGCATTCCAATGTATACCTCAATAGTTTTCTCAAATTATAAAATGAAACTTTAAACTGTTAGCATAGCTATAATGTATAAACTATGTATATATATATACTTCATTCTTTAAATATACTTTTAAATCAATGAGCATAAAGTAGATAAAAAACAACTGGACAATGTAATGCTGTTATATGGTAATTATGTTACAAGATAATTTAATTTTCTAGGATTCTAATGATGACAGAGCTAGCTAGTATCTATCAGTATAAAGTACATATGAAGGCAAAAAGGCATATTTCAGTGAATACTTAAAGTGGTTTCAGAAAAGAGAAAATTGAATTAATAATTAACGACTTCTTTCTAAAAGGACTTTATTTGGCAAGTTCAAAAAGCAGATGGCACATCGAGACTGAAACTTATTAAGATATGAAAATTGTGGTTCTCTCTATCGGTTCTGCAATATCAGTACAAGTTAGTCCATAAGAGCAGGATAATTTGTTGAAAAAGACAGGTGCATTATGATTTATATGGAAATTACCAGTTATCTTTTTATAAAAATATTATAAAACCACTTGTAACATTTAATATAAAATACATGTAATTGTTGAGAAGTGAAAGGCCTAACCCCAAAAGTAAATTAAGGCTATCTATTGGTTTGGAACCACCATGGAATTGCTCCTTCCAGTGAATATTGTGTTACTTGTCTAGGGCCCACTAGCAATTGAGTAAGATGCTCAATATTTGGTGGGATATTTTGAATTTAAACACATACCCCAAATCTAGAGGTATTAATAGGCCCTCCCTATCAAATAATAGACACAGAACTTAAACAACGTTTCTTTACCAAAATTCGCTGCATGATAGAGCAGCAAACCCTAGTGATTTTAATTATACTGGGTATAAAACACTTCCATCAGGTTTTTTGGCTTTGAAAAAATATAGTTGGTGATATAATGCTCACTCTAGAACTTCTCAAGGAAACTCCAATCAGTATAGTTCGTATAGCTAGGAACATGCCAAATGCAGTGGAAAGGAAAACAGCTACGAAATACATGAGCAGATGGCTACATGCTCTGAGGATCATGCTCATCTTCTAACAATTTTGCCCTAATGTAACGCGACAGACATAATCCATAAGGGCCTTGGTTAATAAATAGAAGTGCTAAAGTGGCTGAAAACAAACATTTTAGAAAGCTGGTATGTACCATCCTATCAATGGAAAAACAATTCTCTGACTGTTTTAGCTAAGGTTCTGTCGCAAGAATTACTTGAAAAAGAATTCACTGACTCATCTGTGATAGCTATGTGGTGATTGAGATAAGCACAGAGATACTGCAATATGGCAGCAGAAGTTGTAGAAATTGCTGTATTTCTAGACACTAAGATTTGGGGGCTACATAGAGAAAGAGCTAAAGTAGAAAATCTAGATGGTGATCTAGAAAATTACATAAGGTCCTTTGTATTGGTTTAACAGCCTGGCCTCAGACTACAGCTTTTAGAATCCAAACTTGTACTTCCTTTAGTAAGCTGTTAAGCATAGAGAAACATGGCTAAAATGAACGAAGAACTCTTACCATTTACTCAACTATTGTTTTATGTAATATTTTAATTGCATTAATGTTTTAATTCCCATAGTGTGTTAATAGTGTCCTAAATGTTTGTGCTTGTTAAGAACAAAATAAATTTGAAATTTCCAATGAGGGGAGAAAATAGTATCTGTCTTAAAATAAAACAAAACAACAACAAAAGCCCAGGGTACCTCCCATGTGATTGTTTGCTGTCTTTCTCTCATTGTTCAATGAATGTGCATTAAAACTCACTCCACACTCCACCGGCAGCCATCTGTGTTCCTGTCTTTAGAAAGTTTTATCTTGTAAGTCTTTTCTCATGACACTGCTGACTATTACATAAATCACAGGGACATTCAACCCCTTGGAATGGAATCAGAAACCCATAAAGCTGACTACTGTCAGGACTCATAAAGAGTGCAATTAATAAATTTATTATTTAAGAGTGGAGCTGTTTTATTCCAAGAATCCATGTAAATTGGAGTGTTAGCCGGAGTGCATACCAAAGCAGCTATGCTAAAATTGTCTTTCAACTTCAGGTTCCCCCATTTCACAGGCATTATGTTTTCTGCTTCATCTCTGCTCTGTCAGCTCTGCTCGTGTCAGAACACATAACTCATTCATTCAATCACCAGAGGTCCACTTAGTGCCATTTGTGTGTGTGTGTGATGAACAAGACAAATCCCTGGCATCATGGAGTGTATCATCTAAATTTTAAAATCCATTTTTATACTTGAAACCACAAGTGTAGCATTACTTATAAAACTGAAAAGCAAACAGATAGTACAATTTTAAAGAGAAATAAAATATCATAAGCAAACTCTAGTGGGATTTATCGCAGGGATGCAAAGATGCTCAACATGCACAAATAAATAAATGCAACACATCACATTAAGAAAATAAAAAATAATCATATCAGCATTGCAATATATGATGAAAAAGCATTTGAAAAATTCAACACCCATTTGTGATTTAAAAAACTCAACAAATTGGGTATAAAAGAAATGTACTTTGATATAATAAAATCCGTATATGACAAGTCAACAGCTAACATGATACTCAATGGAGAAAGGTTAAAAGCTTTTCTTCTAAGATCAGTAACAAGACACTCTCACCATCCTGTTCAACATAACACTGCAAGTTCTAGCCAGTGCAATCCAAATAAGAAAGGGAAAAGTATGCCTGGCCTGCATGGCTCAGTGGTTGAGTGTTGACCTATGAACCAGGAGGTCAGGTTCAATTCCAGGTCAGGGCACATGTCCAGGTTGTGAGCTGGATCCCCAGTAGGGAGCCTTTGTCTAAAGGGTTAAAACTATGGACAAATCATGTAAGCTCAATATTATGATGATTCTCTCTCATCATTGATGTTTTATCTCTCTCTCCTCTTTGAAATAAATAAAAACATATTAAAATATTTTAGTATATATATATATTTTTCACACCTTCTATGGCTTGTGCCTCCTATGGCTGAAGCCTCCTTTTCCTGTAATCAGTGAGGCTAATTCCTATATCCCCTTTAAACACCAGAATTGCTTCATTTAAGACAAGCACTCCCACCCAGTCTTAGCCGCACCTTGTCTGTAATCTTTGAATGCCTGTGTACATCATGATCATCACATCGGCTGTATTTTACTTTGTTTGTTAATGTTTGTTGCATGTGTGTTTGTTCATGTGTTTGTGCTGTGAAATGTAAGGTTCTTGAGTTCAGGGACTGTAAGCTAAATCCTTCTTATCCTTTAGAGTTTAAATTAAGTATCAATTCTGTAGGGAGCCCTTCCTTTTTCTCTCAAACCCCAGGGTTTGTTATTTCTCTTTGTTCTTTGTTAGAACTTCCCTTGTTAGGGAAACTTTCCATTTGTATTGTGACTTCAAACCCTTTACAATGTTGTATGCCTGGAATAATTACCCATTCCTGAGATCCTTGTGTGGCTTAATATCTGATATCATTTAGAAATGTCTTCAAAGCTGACTGTCTCGGACAGGTCTTTTTTGACCACTCAGTTAAAAGATTCCTTCTGAATTACCATGATCCTTTAATCTGCTGTATTTATTTCAAAGTGTGCATCACTATTAACCTCCCCCCCGCCCCCCCCCTCCCGCCCCGCCGTCCCCTTGCAGATATTTGGTTGGCTTCTCCAATTAGGCTCCCATTTGTCTGTATCTCCCATTAACATGATTCTCCATCAGGATCTGGAACTTAGTTTGCCTCATCTTTGATTTTACCACCAATTTAGAGAATAGTGTTCAACTCAGAGCAGTCATGCAATAACTGATTGCTAAATGAGTGAACTGTTTGATCCCTGTTAGATTCTCAACTTCATGAGGTCAAGGATGATGTCTGTACCATCCTTCTTCATCCTCATTGGGTATTATTTCATAGACACTCATATTACTATAATAATAGAGATACAGGGTTAAAACCATAGAAAAACCATGTAAATTCGATATTACGAAACTTTCTAAAATTGGTGCTGGAATTAAATGTGAACTGCAATTCTTATTATTTTTAAATGATACCAGATTTTAACTTAAATGAAAATACTTGCATGGTAAAGGGATAGAAAATTATAAAACTAAATCATTCCTTAAAATGAGAATTAAGTAGGCATCACTGACAAGCAAAACTTTCAAAGGCCAAACATCCAAAGGCTTAGAAGGAGTACAAGTGTGAACTGTGCTTCATGGCTCTTCCCTTTATATTTGGCAAGTGGTTTCAGTCACAGCTTCCCCGTTCTTCAACTCTTTTGATAAAACCTTCAAAGAAGCTACTATTGATGACAAACATAACACCCTAACAGGAGAAATGGTATAGGCTAAATACTAACATATTTTTTTTCCAATTTGATAAAGACATGGTGAGACTATGCTGGATTCAATGGAATAATGCACAAGTAAATATGATATGTAATAATAACTTACTTTAATAATAGTGGTTTTATAGTAGTTTAAATATATCTGTTTACTGAAATTCATCACAAACAAATTAACAAAAGAAAGCAAACAAAAACAGGGGGCAGAGAGTGGAAATCTATAATCCAAAAAGTAGCATATGTTTACAGAATATCCATATCCCAAATACAACTATAGATTTCACCAGTAAAAACCATAGTAAATATATGATTCAGACCCTACTAGTCAAATCATAAATGGGATCTTAATTATAAATTCTTGTATTTGGACCAAGTAGGCCATGGGTGCTGCAGATACATTATAGAACTGCTATGCCTGTATTTTTCTCATGTAGGATGGGCCATCCATTCCATTGCTGCCTGATCCAAGCATTGCTTTTAATAAGAACCACTGCCCTGTCATACTTCTTAACATCACACATATTGATGACACTAATCATTCTTTCATTTCTCTGCAACTGTCACTATTTTAAAATGTGGAAATAGTTGGTACGCTGTGCTGGGAAATTGTATAAAGAAGAAAATAGAGAGATGGCCTTGCAAAGCGTTGTGTTGTTTCTAAAGATGCATGCATCATAATGTATTTATACCTTAAGGAGTGTTAATAGCACATTCTGACTTTTAGGAGGAGCTATAGGATGTGGGTACTAAGTAATACACTGAGATTAGGCTCCAACACTCCTGTCCTCTAGCAATTGGTAATTGCTTCCTCATTTCCCCTCTATGGGACCAAGAGCAACCTTAGTGGTAAAGCAAGAAGATAAATTGAGGCTCATATACCCTTTGGCACTAAAAATTATCACTCACTTCTGACTTCTGAAATCTTCTTACTTATTTACCTTGGCTTTTCCCTGAATTCAAAATACATGAAACTTCAATATGTCAATAATTATGTTTTAATAGCAGGAATCCAATATTCTAATCACTGTACCTACCATAAGGCTTCTTAAGTTTTAACACTTATAACCAGAATTTGCTTTGTCTCCTCAGATTGGTACATTGTGATTTAATTTAATTCATTTATTTATTGTTTTTAAATTTTATTTTATTATTGAAAGTATTACAGATGTCTCCTAGTTCTCTCTTCCCCTGTACCCCCCTCTTCCCAGACCCTGCCCCACCCCAGGTTGTTTGTATCCATTGGTTATTCATATACTTTTATGAGTTCTTTGGTTAATCTCTTCCTATTTCCCCTCCCCCTCCCCTAGATATGTCAGTCTGTTCCATGTACACTGTAATTTTAAAATAAGGAGAGTTTTCAGTAATGCCACACTTAGTAATCTACTTTACAATTCCAAGTACTTGGGACTAGATATGGTGATATTTGTTCGAGTAAATCACCACATATTTATTATCATCACACAAGACTTCAAATGGAAACATCAATCAAAACTATCCATGTATTTACAACTTCTAGGGATAAAGCCTGCCCTATATCTATGAGCTCTTCTGTGTTTTGGGTAGTCATATTCCTGGTGAAAACTAACCAGATTGTCCTTATATGTGGAGGCAACCTAAGTAAGACCCTACTGATATTAGAAAGAGATAAAGCTAGAAAGGGATAACGAGTGATATAAGTATTGCCTAGGTGAAAGAAATCATTGTCATTGCATAGTGAATATTTCAAATCAATATTGTATAGTTCCTTTAGAAATACTAAACCAGGTATTCAGGTATGACCTTGTTTATTGTTTAATCCAAAACTTTGATGTACATTAATCTAAAGAGCAGGCTTTTAGAGTTTGAAAAGACTAACAAACATGACCCAATTTCATGAGTGTTTATATTTCTGTTTTTGTTATGAAAATCAAAGTCTAATTGTTAGTTCAATATTGTGAAAAGAATAATGCTTATGAATTCTAAGAGTATAACAAATTTTCAGGTCGTAATGGAGTGAATCCAGGGAACATGCAATTAATTGATTCTCAAATCCTCATAGAGCTAAAGGATTATCTAGTAGTAGTATGTATTGAATACATAGGACCATCATACAGCCTTTTATGTGTGTGGCTAATGCATATTTCCAAAAATGTTTGCTAACTAGTTAGCTAGTACAGAAATGGTGGGGCAATTAGACAGTTGTGTTTAATAAGATAAAAGACAATACTAAATGACACTACTAATAATCCTAAAAAGGTCTAAAATATTAAATGATAGTTACAAGTATTAATCAACTTTCTTCCATGATTATCGATCTTCTATCCTTTCATCACAGTGGGAGTGGTAGATTGTCCACAATGATTGTGAAAACCCAGCAATGACTTGGCAGTGAGTGCCTACTATCAGTAATGATGGGTTAAAATGATTCTGGTTGGTCTTGAATAAATGTGTCAATTTTTAAAAACATTTCTGTGTGTATCATAAAAAATGGAACAATAATAAACTCTTGCTGTTACTCCATGAGACCAATAAAATTATACTGTCTATAAGAGGCAGTTGACACCACAAGTATAGTTAACTATTTTTATATACTATGCTTGGAATTTAAATTCCCGTATTTCACATGACCTTGAGTTTTTCATAGAAAAGAAGCAATGATATTGTTTACACCTGCGGGCTCTTCTATTATGTAGCTATTTTGAACATGTCTATTATAAATTTTTTTTTCTGTGTAACAAATTCACTCTGAGATCAATCTGGATTGCAAACCAATTTTTTTTTTTTTTAGAGAAGGCTAGTTTTATAATTTAAAACAGTGAAAAGAAAAAAATATTTGTATTATAATAATATATTAACATCTGAACAAACTAATACTTTATTATAATACTGACTTCTAATGTTCAGAGAGAAAATTTGAAATGCAGTTATTATTCAGCATGCTTCTAATTTGCTATTTTGTTAATTACCACTGAATTTCTCTAGTGTAAAATTTGAATTTGACAATATGGACAGATTATTATGTTAGGTCACCTGCATATTTTTATTACTACAATGATAGTTCAGCACACTTTACAGAGTCAATATATTTTACAATGGGACTATGATACACATAGCATAGGCATACACAAAGCTATAATGTCAGTATGCTGTATGGCATCAATAGATAGAAGTATACAAAGGTTTGAGTGAGATCTATGAATATTGTATAAGATTCTGACAACATGTAGTTTCTATATAAAAAATATGTTCTTAAATTGGAATTATAATTAACAAGTACAGTGTATAAAATTGCAGATGGATTTTAACTATTCCCATCCAATAAACAAACTGAGATAATTTTTAGTTTGGTTATATTTTGACCTGATTTGTAACCATTTTATGTTAGAGAGAACCTTCCTGAAATAAGGGTTCTTAAACAGATAATCTCTGCCACAAGTTTTTAAAGAACTTTTTGTTTGGTGGCATAAACTGTTAAAAAGCAATATGCTCTTCTAAATGTCTTATGGAAATAATATGTAAGCCATACCAAAGCTGCTAAAATACTTGTTTAAATATACAACAATGTTTAAAAATTATTTTATGACTCCATCATATACTATTTAACCAATTGCTGACAATTTAAATCATATTTTCCCCTAGGACCTAGGCTATATACTGTTTACAGAAGACTTATCAGAATCTTTTACTTTAATGATAACTGTTATTTCCTGTACTTCAATCTTAACCCTGGGTGTTGGAAATATTAAATAAGCTAAGAATTAATAAAAAATAAAAGATCTTTATTTCAACGAAAAGGGAGGGGGCTCTCTTTTTCAAAATTGTGCCTTCAGGTGACTCTAACATTCTTTCACTTAGTAAAGACATTTAAGTATTTTTAAAATTACAGGTAATGGTAAAGATTACTCTTCCAGTGTACCTTCTAGTATTTTCTACTCCTTCCTTATCACACACAGAGAAAATACATTGAGTCATAAGAGAATTTAAGGAAACCAAGAGTGGTTTGATGAATTGTTGGACAAGAAATAACTAAAATAATCAGTGGTTGTGCTAGGAACCACCATTTTATCTTCTTTGCCCCAGGTTCCAGCCAGTCTCTTGCCAAGACCAATTACCTTGTCCTTGTCCTAGGTTGATGTGCAATTCAAACTTGTTTTCTATTTTGTGAAAATAAATATAATTAGCTTATATTAATCAGGTAATCAATGTAAGTTAATGCATTAAATAGTTAATACATTACTATATGAGGAATAAAACGCAAAAACAAGCACTGCTATTACTGAGTTAAATTACAGTTTACTGAAACCATTGGTCTTTAAACAGGCAGGCACAGCCCTGGGGGATACAGAGACATTTTCTAAAGATCAGAGTGTATTAACAGTTTTACGAAATCATAGTCATTGTGAGAGGAGTTAGAACCAGGATTAGGCAGACAGGGCAAGGGTGACAGGAAGGAGGAAATGTGGATGTGACTGTTGGAGCCGGCTAAAACTGTTCCAGGATTCCAGGGCAGGAGAAATAGGGAAACAGACTGAAAGTTAAAACAAGGCCACACAGTGTAGGTAATTTGCAATCAACTTGTAACTAACTAACAAACCATTATCTTCCCCAGCTAAGGACACCAGAGCAAATGGTTAAAAAGAACCCTCCCTAATGAGAGAATGCAGAAAGGGATGGGGGATAGGGGAGAGGAAAAAAGGGACCTTTTACTCTCCAAGCAGAGAAGCCAGCAGTCTCAAGGTTTGGCAAGATAAAGTTGCCAGGTGCTTCTCATGAATCCTGGGAAGGCCACAGCAGAGTGAAAAAAAGGACCTTAAGAATGAATCGGTATCAAACTATTTAGCAGAGGACTTTTGAAGCCTATAGACAGGAGGGTACATAACACCTCAGACCCCCACCCAACTTGCTCTTCAGATTAGCTGAGAGCCTGTCTGTGCTTCATAAGCCAGATGTATAGGTTTGCCAGCTTTGCTTTTGTATTTTTTTTTTCAATAAAGGTGCATGCTTTAATTGCTTTAATGAATTGGCTTTTCACAAGGCAGGCAAAGTCTCTCTTATAAATTCATTTATATGAGAAGACAAGGATCCAAGTTGGGGAAAGCCCTGTCCCCCTGCCTCAGGGGCGTGTCCTGTCCTGTAACACCTCTCTGGTGTCTGTGAGAAGTGCCTATAACCATTGGATGGTCATCCTTATGTACTGTGTGTTAGTATTTATTTCCTACTTCCTATTTTGCAAAATGAGTCTTCTGAATTTATAAAACAAAGGCATTCTTACCTGGACATTCTTATTATGGTATACTAGTGGCCTGGTGCACGAAATTCGTGCACAGGGTGGGGGGGGGTTCCCTGAGCCCAGCCTGCACCCTCTCCAAGGGGACCCCATTGGGGGATGTCCAACTGCCGGTTTAGGGATCGGGCCTAAACCAACAGTCGGACATCACTTTTGCAACCTGGGACCGCTGGCTCCTAACCACTCAACTGCCTGCCTGCCTGATCGCCCCTAACCCCTCTGCCTGCCTGCCTGATTGCCCCTAACCTCTCTGCCTGCCTGCCTGATTGCCCCTAACTGCCTCTGCCTGCCTGATCTCCCCTAACTGCCCTCCCTTGCCAGACTGATCTCACCCCCAACTGCCCTGCCCTGCCGGCCTGATTGCCCCCAACCCCTTGCTGGTCTGATCTCGCCTCCAACTGCCCTCCCCTGCCGGCCTGATCACCCCTAACTGCCTCTGCCTCGGCCAGCACCACCATGCCTTTGTCTGGAAGGAAGTCAAATGTCCGGAAGATGGCTGGTTGACCTGGTCTAATTAGCATATTACCCTTTTATTAGTAAAGATAGATTATATAGGATAGGATTGCTTAAATGGGGGGAAAAGCTTTTTTCAGCAGGAGGAGATGCTCTAGGCAGACAAAAATACATAATCCCTATATCTGGACTGATAGCCAGCCATATGCACTATACTGCCTAACTGGTCATTAAAAAATTGAAATGCTTTCTTACACCTTATACCAAACAGCTGTTGCCCTTAAAACCCCTCCTCAGCCCCCACTTTAGGTTCTGCCTTCGCAGTTCACCCAGATTAGGTTCTGATTGGTCAGTTTCTATGCCAGTCAGCATCTCTTGGCCTATCTTCGGGCTTGATCAGAGAGGTGGGGCTGATCAACAGCCACCCCAGGCTGCTGGCAAGCAGGCTGAACTGCTGATCTCTCAGAGAGTGAGAGGCGCCCTGCTGGCTAGGCCCGGAGAGAGAGAGAAGCTGCTGATCAGCCCTGTTTCTCTGTCTTCCTGAGAGGTCAGCAGTTCAGCCTGCTCGCGAGTCCCGGCTCACCGGAGCCTGCTGCACATGCAGCCTGGCATTCAGTCGAGCCTTTGGTCATTTCGGATGTTACGGACCCTGGGCTTTTATATATTAGGATTATTCCATGTGTAAAACTTCTGTGGAATCAAATAGAAGGGCAAGAGGAAAAACATTTTTTTCCAAAGAGGACTCTTTTTATAATTAATCATGGCTCTAAGCCACTCTGGGGCTTAATCTTTCTCTATGTAAGCAAAGTTAGCAATGGGTATTTGGCCTTGTTAGTATTGGTAAATTAAATATTATACAGAATATGGGCAATGGGAGATTGTACATCTTTTACTTTCTAAATATTTCAAGTAATAGATGGCCCTTTTGAAAGAGTGTTGTGAGTGCAAATCAAAGAAAGCTTTGATTTTTAAAAAAGTGCATTTCTTTCCAAAAATTTAAACCTAAATTCTTCACCTGTCACTCTATAACTGCTAAGACAGAAAGTACCTTCAAACAGCAAAAGAAATTCAAGTTGTTGGCACTAACACTGTTACATGTAACTGAATCTTTTCAAAGCTATGATATTTTTAGGGTTACACTGGATATGACTCAAGGTTAAATGTTTTATACACCTTTTTAAATCTGTAGTATGTTCATTATTTGCAAAGATACTTACAACTTATTTACTCAAATGAAATTATGAAATATTTATTCCAATAACAAACTATTCTCATCTTATTTTACCTCTAAATGTTTAATTGATTCTAACTTCTAGTAACAAAACTATAAAATCAATGCTTGTTGCTAAAGGTATTTCTTTAAAATATATAGACCTCATCTTTCATTAACTAAAAGAATTTGATTATGATGTCTAATGATTTAATGGATTTATAACTGAATATTTACATTTGATCCTTAAATATTTTTAAAGAATACCAGATTTAATGTACTCATACCTAAATTACTAAAGTAATAATGTCTTCTAATTGTTATTTAATAAATATTTTATAATTTTATCTATGTATTATAATGAAAATTCAGCAATGAGAAACAGCAGACATTTTATTGTTAATATAACATTACTATATTAGGCCTGTATTAATCATGATTTGACTATAATTAGTACACAAGACATGCCCTTTTCATTGTATTTATAATACTTTATGCAATGAATATAAACAGTATTATCTACTTCAAAAATGAAATCCCTCTTTGTCTGACAGAAGTCAAATAAAGTTTGGCTGATTGGTAAAATATATATCACTTATTTTGCAAATATGGTAATATGGTAGGCCTATTCATTCTGTACACTCATTGAGAGAAATATATACCTTTAATATTTTGACAAAATATGTAAAATTCAAGGAATGTAAAAATACTTTGTCCAAAAATGTAGTATCGACACAGAGCATTAAAATTAACTTTGAAAAAATATTTCCACAAGACTCTCTAATCAAATTGGGCAGGGAAGTTGCCATGGACTAATAGAAAAATGACTACAGGAATATATTATTTACTCTTGTTAGAACCTTTAATGGCATGGAATTAACAAAGTTCATAGTTGTAGTTAGTAAGTATAAATCCTTTTGTAGACCAATTGATTGTTAATTTTCTGACTTTAACAAAGAAGAAACAAACTAACAGAGATATTAGTTTTAATACTATTGTGATAGGTCACTATTTTATGTCTGAATTATAACCAGAGAGGAGTTTAAAACATTTTGAGACTTTTCTTTAACAACCCCTACTCCCGTATAAAATAAAAAATTAGTAATGGAATTGATTAAAAACCTTATCTCATTATAACAATATAGAATTATCCCATGGACTTAAAAAAATCCCCTTCCTTATTTCATTAATAAATTGTCTAATATTTATAGGCATTTATAATATAGTTTTCATTTTACTAAATAATCTATAAAAATAAAAGCATAATATGCTAATTAGACTGGACAGCTGAACGACCTTCTGGACACCCTTTCGGATGACCTTCCAGATGAAGCTTGGGCTGTGAGGACAGAGGCAAGCTGCCGCAGCTGTGAGGGCCAAGCCCTGTGCACGAATTTCGTGCATCGGGTCTCTAGTTTATAATAATTCAGTAAGCTGATTTTTGTTTGTATTATTTATAACTTTATATGTTAAAAGATTGTTGGAAATACTAACACATATGCTGATTTTTATTGCAAAATTGTGATTGTCATTGATAAAAGTTCTGTTACGATAAAATATAATAAACTAGAAAAATTCTGTGGCAAAAGTGAAATGAAAATAAATATTCAAAAAAGCATTATGTAAAATTAACTGCTGTTAAAGAAGAGTCTGTTTGCATATACTTTAAATAAATATTATTGTACTACGGTAAAAGAATAATTTTACAGCTTTGTTTTTAAACATCAATACTGACAATATTCTGAGAATGACATACTTTTTAAAAAATATTATCACCAATTTCAGAGAGGAAGGGAGAGGGAGAGAGAGAAACTGAAACATCAATGATGAGAGATAATCATTGATCAGCTGCCTTCTACATGTACCCTACTGGGGATTGAGCCCGCAACCTAGGCATGTGCCCTATTCGGGAATAGAACCATGACTTTCTGCTTCATAAGTGGATACTCAACCACTGTGCAACACCAGCTTGGCTTACATACTTTTAAAGAAATAGAGAACCTACCCTATGCCAGGCACTGGACCATAATCAAGTCATAGCAACACTCCAAATAAAATGCCTCTTCTGAAAGCTTACATTACATTCTAGTAGGAGGTAGGGTAAACATTTATAAGGCTAGTAGAGGCCCAGTGCACAGATTCGTGCACCAGTGGGGTCCCTCGGCCTGGCCTGCAACCTCTCGCAATCTGGGACCCCTCGGGGGATGTTGGACTGCCAGTTTCAGCCTGATCCTGACAGTCTGACATCCCCCAAGGGAAACAGTAGTGCATGAAGCAGCAGGCAGTGGTGAGGAGCCCAAGGCCGGGCCTGGCGCTGCACTGCTCCCGCTCATCCTGGACCCGCTGCGCCTGCTGCTGTTGCTACTTGGTAGCGCTGCTGTGGAGGCTGCCGCAGCTACGCCACCAGCTATCTGGCTCATGTTGGTCAGCTGAGTGGTGCTCCTGCTGTTAGAGCACACTGACCACCAGGGGGTAGCTCCTGCATTGAGCATCTGCCCCCTGGTGGTCAGTGTACATCATAGCGACTGGTCAACCGGTAGTTTGGTCATTCAGTCACTTAGGCTTTTATATATATAGATGGATTATATATATTAACAGAGCTATATAAAGGTTCTATGAGAGTAGGGAGGAAGGAAAGAATAATATTGCCACAAATGATTGTAGCACTATTATTGCCTGAGTGAATTAATCTGATTATGGTCATAAATAGAGCTTTATTTATACAGTATGTCATGTAATAATGAATATAACCAGGTGGTATTGAAAAACTTTAAGATTGACATCTTATTTGCTAACTTGGTAACAAATATATATCTTGGTGTCTGGTAATACTTTTATATAGTATTCTAAGAGTTGTTTGTAAATTTACTTGGTAAGCCTTAAGGAATATGATACATGGCTTGTTTAATGTAATAGAAACATATAAAATTTTCAGGAATATTATTGTTTATATATTTCTATCACCTCATATAGGCTACTCCTTGGTGGTTTGAAATTCTGTATCACTTTTTCAAAGGAAACTCCTTGTCCTCCATTCTCTTTTCTTCTTTCCTGGGGCTATAAAGCATATATCTTGGTGGTGAGACAGTTTTAACAAATGAATGAAGAAATACCCTAGAGGATAACAGAGCAAGTTAGAAGCAATTGGCAAGTTACACTACATTATGTAGTAGAACCACATAACCCTCTTGGAATACTCAGGTCCCTCTACACTGCAGAAGAAGAAAAAAATTCTATATTGTTTGAGCCATTGCATCTTGGTTTTCCTTTTTGCAATAACATAGTCAGTGACAGGTTCCCTTCATTTGATTGATATAGGGAGACAAGCAAGTCTGTTGTTGGTTGAAAGATCAGGAATATATTTCAATTTAGAATGAATGGGAAAGTTCAGATTGATCAATGTGGGAGAATGACATAATGAAAACCCCCTGCATGTTGCATTGCAAAATTCAGTTGTGTACATCAAAAGAATCATATATTTTTCTATTTTTGAACGTGTGTTTTTGAGACAGGGTGGGAAAGGTACCAGGTATATTTATAAACTTATCAGAAATGAAGTTACAAAGCATTGCTCCAGGAGAGATGATTTTTGTCATCACTATTTTACTGGGAAATTCTACATCATCAAAGCCCTATCATTTTGGTGATATATGATGCTAATAAAGCATCATGATGACCATGATGATGTATATGTGAGTCATAATATATCATCAGAATGATATCTCTGAAATGATTTATCAGGATAGTACATCACTATGGTGACATTACATTGATGTTGAAGTAACAGCAGGAATACATCCCTCAGACTTAAAATCCTCATTTTAATAATAAATGCTTTATTTTTATGAATTTACTTTAATGAGAAATGAAGTGTTCCAGTATGTCAGCTTGATAAAAAAAGAACAAAAGAAATTCAAAATATTAAATCTGTGTATTTGACTATCATGGAAAAGGTACTGTTATATAAAGAAATATTTAAATGTACAAATCAAATGAATTATTCAATTATTTCTGGAAATATTTCTCTCTTACAATCCAATTAAATATGGTTACAATTTTGTCCCAGATCTCCAATTATTGTTACTTTTGTACACATGTAGTAGGTTAAATTACATGCTTTACAATAATAATGTAAAAGAGGCTTTATGTTCAATTTCCTTCTTGATAACCATTGAAAAAGTTGTATCTGAGCATCAAAACGCAGATGTCCGAAGTAAATGATCAGCTCCAAGTAATAGGTGAGTGGATATGTTCTCCCACTTCTCTGAGAACTTAAAATCAAACACACAAGCAAAAACAAACACAAAGCAGAAATTCATATTATTACTTAATTTAGGGTAGAGTCAGTACATCATTCAGACAGACGGTAGGATTTAAATTTACCAACTTTCTGAAGTCAATGTTCTTATAATTTACTTTCGTACATCGTATGGTAGGTGAAAATTTGCTATGTCCTGGAATGCTGTTAGGGGTATGCCTGCCAAGACATTCTGTGATGGAGGTGCAAGAGCTGGTGTGATATTTCTGGCTTTTGATTGATATGGAGGAAATAGTAACTAAAAGGATTGTGGGCTTAAGTGGTTGCTACTAATTGCTATTGATAAAGGAGTATTGAATATAGGGCAACTTCAGATTGATGAATCAGAAATGTAAAGGAAAGTGTGGGAGAGTCTCCCTGGCCGTATTTACAGATATTTATCTCTTGGACCAAGAGGATGCACAGGGTTGAAGACCAGACACAGGGTTTACATCTCATACAGCCAAAAGTGTCCATCTGGAGACTGGGAATGTAAGAAACATTAGGTCACACATTTGGTGACACCAGCAGCAATCCATTGTAAAATGGACATGGCAGACCTAAGATTGGGCTAGAGCAGATTGAGCGGGCAAAAGTAAGCTGAATGGATGGTCAGTTTGTTCAGAACTTTCTGATTTTCTTTCAGTTCACTACAGCCTTATAAGGGAATCCCTATAATCAGCTGACAGAGAAAGAAAAAGGCCAAGTTTATTTCATGTATGGGTCAGGTAAGTACGTAGGCACAAGCTGAAAATGTGCCTTCATTATAGTCCCACTCAACAGTAACCTTGGCCTAGCTGGTTTGGCTCAGTGGATGGAGCACTGGCCTGCGGACTGAAGGGTCCCAGGTTTGATTCTGGTCAAGGGCACATTCCCAGGTTGTGGGCTCAATCCCCAGTAGGGGGCATGCAGGAGGCAGCTGATCAATGCTTCTCTCTCATCATTGATGTTTTTATCTCTCTATCGCTCTGTCCTTCCTCTCTGAAATCAATAACAATGTATTGTTTTTTTAAAAAAAGTAATCCTGAATGACAGAAGTGATGGGAAATCTTCCCATTGGGAAGAACTTTGAATATAGCTCCTGATCATTTGCTCTGTTTGGAAAAATACGTCACTCAACTCAGGGATAAAGTTGGCCCCATGGGCAGTGGTAAATGCCTTGACTTATGCAGGAGCCTGGAAAGAGCAAAATTAAGGAAAAGACCTGGAGAATAATATGTTAATAGACAAACTCTATTGGGAAAAATGTGAAAATCTTTTAATTGCACAGTAATATGCACCAGATAGCATTCACTAAAGGGAGGCATAAAAATCCATATTTCTACAAGTCTGTTGGATATTTCCAAATGGAAAATTTGCAGATACCTTGATTAGTCCAAAAGCAAACACCTCATGCTGCTTTTTAAAATTTGCTTCTTTTCATTACTTATGTGAGTTCATTTGAAACACAATGTTCTAGATGCTGGAGAATTTTATCAGGACAAAGTTCAATCTTCTGGTAAATCTTGTGGAAATATTGGGTTGAATGTGAAGGTCATATGGGTTTCTATGTGAAGAGGGAGTCTGAAGTAGCTATAAAAATATTCAAAATCAAATCTGGTATACCCATTCCCTATTACGAAGGTAAACTGAAGAAATAAAGAATACATACAAATATATGTTTGGAAATGAAGGTGATTTTTATCATAGCAAGAATTGCTATGAAGTTATCAGAGATAATACCTGGTTGAAAATACTGTCCTCAGAATGTAATCTATAAGAACAAAGGGATACTCTTAAACTTTATATGGTTTTTCATGTACTCAAAGAAATATCTGAAAAGTTTGTTTTATTTAAGTAGTTTTCACTAAAGCAGAGAAACTGAAAAGGAGTATATATATTTTTGTGTGTGTGATATATATTCATCAACCCATGGACAATAAATAATGTAATCTTAATACATACTCATCAGAGCAGCCTGGTATAGAAGACAAAGAACCTCAGGTTGGATATACTCTGAGTAGGTCATATTAAATCTATAATAATAAAAGCATAATATGCTAATTAGACCAGATAGTGGGACGTCTTTCTGGACGACCTTCTGGATGAAGCCATGGTGGTGGGCCGAGGCAGAGGTGGTTAGTGGTGATCAGGTAGG
This sequence comes from Myotis yumanensis, assembly GCF_028538775.1. NCBI lineage: Eukaryota > Metazoa > Chordata > Mammalia > Chiroptera > Vespertilionidae > Myotis > Myotis yumanensis. Next base: position 220,651,852 of record NW_027223752.1, on the reverse strand, counting down.
CAGGTGAGCAGTTAGAGGTGATCTGGCAGGCAGGCAAAGTGATTAGGGGTGATCAGGCAGGTAGGCAGAGTGGTTAGGTGCAATCAGGAAGGCAGGCAGAGTGGTTGGGGCAATCAGGCAGGCAGGCAAGTGGTAAGGGGCGATTAGGCAGGCAGGCAGAGTGGTTAGGGGAAATCAGGAATGCGGAGGCAATCAGGCAGGCAGGAGAGCAGTTAGGGACCATCAGGCAGGCAGGCAAAGTGGTTAGGAGTGATCAGGCAGTTAGGGGTGATCAGGCAGGCAGGTGAGTGGTTAGAGGCAACCAGGCAGGCAAGCAGGCCAGTGGTTAGGAGCCAGCAGTCCCGGATATGGAAAGGGATGTCCAACTGCCAGTTTAGGCCCAATCCCACTGTGGGGTCCCGGATTGCGAGAGGTTGCAGGTGGTTTGAGGAACACCCCACCCCGTGCAGGAATTTCATGCACCGGGCCTCTAGTAGTTACATAATATTCATTGATGCAAGATCAGTCATTGAATATTTAAATTGATTAAGACTGGAATCTTATTTTCAGGGAAATTTGAGACTACAGTATTATGTAAGGAAACAGATATGAACTAAGAAGATAGTATAGGAAAAAATTTATCAGGATTTGTCTTGATATATTTGATTAAATTAAAAAATTAATAAAAATATATAGCAGTAAGTTAGAGGTAAACAAAGTAAATGTGTGATCTCATTGGGAAATGAAGGTAATTCACTGATGAGCTATTTTTGAGTCTTTGCCCTAAAATTACAAATTATAAAAACTGATTTAGTTTATCTGTAAAATTATAATTGACACCTAATTTTTTATATCACTGTGTATTTTATTTTGCTTTTTATTTATAAAGAAAATATCATAAAAATAATGATTAAACACTAGGTAGTGGCACTTTTTAGAAAATATCAAATTTCTATTTTTATCATTTATTCTTTGAACATATTCTTCTTTACATAAATTTCATATGTATGTATTCTCATCTTAGAAGACTGTACAAATACATGCATTGCAAGGAATTAACTAAAAATATACCTTGGTTAGCCTATTATTTTAATGACTTCCGTTATTTCAGTGTTAGTAGCAATCTTGGAAGCATGCTATTTAATTTTTAAAAGACTAGTTTTTACTATTATTTCTATTAAGATATGTCAAATATAGTGTTAAATTAGAAACATACTCTGGATGTGTTACAGAATTCATATAAAGAGAACAGATGACAACCTCAAGGTCAAAAATCAGGTGTTAATAAGAACAGAGTTTTTCAAAGCTTTCTTAGCTCTTCAGTTGAATCCCTGGATGTTCCAGCCTTGTAAAGGCAGCAAAAAGGGCAAAGAGAGGTTACTGCTTTCAGGGTCTATATATATTGAGGTTCACTTTATTGTTGATGCTATTTTCAGTACATTTTATATCTCTAAGATAATGGATGACTTATTTGCTTTTATTTTTATGTTTTATAGATATATAAAATTATATAATATATATAATTATATAAGTATACAGTTATATGCAGATATGGTTAGGCTTTTTGTGAGTAAAATTTGGAATTACATGAATTATTCATTAAAAACTAAATAATGAATAATTAAATCTATGTACAAGTATATGAAGTCACATCCAGAAATGGCTGATGGGAAAATATAAATATAATCTTTCAAGCTGAGCATAGCATCAGATTTGAATATCAAACAAATATATTGACATTGCTATACAAATTAGAGTGAATCTTAATTGCTTTACCAAGTATAAATGACACTGTCACCTGGGTAACAAGCTTGTAAGTTATACATAAGAAATTCACATTAGATTTTAGAATTTCCACATTCCAAAATCACGTAAAAAAAATCAAGTCAATTATTATGTTTAAAACACACGATTGTAGAATGTTGTTTGTGTGTGTATCTGTGATCTGGGAGCATGTATGACGATTCCTGAATTTCTAATCCAAGGACAAAAATTACAGCTGTTTAAAAATTGATTTTAAAGAAATGCTCAGCCGCTGTAAATTTCCTCCTTGCAACAGACAATCAGTGACTATTTGTGCAGGCACTGACTGAAACCTAGCAACCTGTGCCTTTGTCATTAATGTCCTATATTCTTATTTTTTGTTTGTTTGTTTGTTTGTTTGTTTTTAGAAAGAAAAATCATATAAAGTGGGGTTAATGATTTAAACTTTTGGATCAAATATTTTTGTTATAATTTTGGCATAATCTTAAATGTTATATTTTTACTTAGAAAGAATATTAACAATTAAGTCCCTAACCCTATGTCATTGAAGCTTGAACAAACAAAGTTGTCATTTTATTTCGAAGACAATCAGTGGAAAGAAAATGCCAATCTCCTGGTAACAAACAGCAAATGAAACAGAATGAAAGACACAGAAAAACTAAAATAAAATTAGTGTTGATACCATAGAAATGGTATTATATTTGAAATCTATTTCTTGATTACTCACTAATTATTCTGTTTTAGGAGGAGAAATAAATTTGATCAACAAGATTTCTCTCACAGGTTTTACAAGAAAAAGTAACAAATAAAATCTACATTGAAAATGACATAGAAAACAAAATCACCATTATTTCTATATTAGATTAGATTAATTGGTTAGTGAAATTAATGGCAATTTTAACACTTAGGAAACGTTTAGTATTAGCACCTGAAATCCCAATTTGTATGAAGTCTTCCATGCAGTAGAAGTGTGAGGCATGGGGTAAGTGTTTCCAAATTCTGTTCCACTAACTACCAAATGCATTTGCTTAGAAAAAATAATATTAATAGTTTTGGGAAGAGTATTTAAAAATTGTCAAAAAGTTATTTTTACCAAAATCAAGGATTTGCTTACATGTTAATAATAAAAATTATTCTCAAATTTTCATATATTATAACAAATATTAAAGCAACAAATGCTTGTTAGTCACAAAATGAGCATCCCAAGCTAAATGTAACAAGAATGCTTCTTAAAGATTTCTACTAAACTACATTATGCTATAGCAACTATCTCATGCTTATTACAAAGTTGTGTTATTATAGTTTTTATAATGTAAGAGCAGAATCAAATCAAAACAAAAAAATGTACTTCAATTTATTAATTTGCTCACTATATACTTGTTTTAGAAGAATATTCTTGAAAAAGCTAGCTAGTTTTGGAATTTAATTGAAAATAATGGTCACATAGCCTAAAATTTCTTCTTAAATTAACTCTTCTTTTTCCTTTCCATTATATTTGTTGATAAACTTATTTACCTCTTTTTTTAAAGAACAAAATGTACTATAGTTAAATATATTTGTCATAACTTGATTTAAAATGAATTATAGTAACAGTATTCAGAAAATTAATGTTGTCACTTTGGGCACAATGTTTCTGTTTTAATCGTTAGCTTTTATTTTTGTCCTTGATTTCTGTGTTACAAAATTGAGAGGATATAGACAGTGATTAATATAATCTGGAATCTAATTCCTCCTGGATAGTATTGCTTCAACCTCATTGTATTAACTCTTCTTGGAAAGATGCAGGAAATTATTTTCTTCAAAAAAAGTGAAGTCAAGGTCAATGAAGGCCTGGCCTATGTATGGATTTTATTTCTGAAATGTTATAGTTACATAACATACAACTTTTATAATATATAGAATAAGAATAATAGAAATTATCCACAGCCAATGAAGGAATTTTATATAAAGTGAATGGGATTAAGAAACAAAACTTGCCACTTATAAAAATAGTCATGGAGATATAAAGTACAGCACAGGGAATATAGTCAAATATTATAATAAGCATGCATGGTGCCAGATGGGTACTAGATTTATATGGTGATCACTTCATAAGATATAAAAATCTAATCACCATGTTGTACACATGAAACTAATCTATACTAATAAAAGGGTAATATGCTAATTAGACCAGGAGACCTCCCTCCGGGAGACCTTCCAGACGTCCTTCTGGACAAAGCCATGGTGGCAGGGCCGAGGCAGAGGCGGTTAGGGGCGATCAGGCCAGGAGGGAAGGGCAGTTGGGGGTGAGCAGGCTGGCAGGGGGAGCAGCTGGGGATGAGTAAGGGGGGGAAGTTGGGGGTGAGCAGGCTGGCAGGCAGAGTGGTTAAGGGTGATCAGGCAGGCAGGCAGGTGAGCGGTTAGGAACCAGCGGTCCTGGATTGCGAGAGGGATGTCGGACTGCCGGTTTAGGCTTGATCCCACAGGGGGTCCCAGATTGGAGAGGGTGCAGGCTGGGCTGAGGGACACCCCCCTATGCATGAATTTATAGTAAATGTCAAATATAATAAAAAATCTAAAATATTTTAAATGAAAATAAATAGCCAAAGAAGAACAGCCTCAAATTCTTTGTCTTTAGAAACATTTTATATGAAGTATGGCATCAGGCAGAGATACCTTTTTATTCTTTCATATGAAATGCTTATTCCCTGGTATTAATCTTTAGATGAGTTTTGACATTATTGCCATTATGAGTTATTGAAGTTATGTTATCACAGTTTTTATAATGTAAGAGCTTAATTTAGCATGTGTCTCTTTAGAATCATTATAAAAACACTAGTGGCCTGGTGTACAAAATTTGTGCATGGACGGGGGATTCCCTCAGCCCAGCCTGCACCCTCTCCAATTGGGGACCCTTTGGGGGATGTCTGACTGCCGGTTTAGGCTCCATGGGATTGGGTCTAAACTGGCAGTTGGACATCCCTCTTGCAATTTGGGACTGCTGGCTCCTAACCACTCACCTGCCGGCCTGCCTAATCACCCCTAACTGCCCTCCCCTGCTGGCCTGATCTAGCCCCCAACTACCCTCCCCTGCTGGCCAATTTGGTTCTGATTGTTTGGTTTTTATGCCAGTCAGCGAGAAATGCTCCACCTCCTAGGCAGCCATTGGCTCCTCACACTTCACCCAGATTTGGTTCTGATTGGTCGGTTTCTATGCCAGTCAGCGTCTCTGAGCCTATCAATGGGGCCTGATCAGAAAGGCGGGGCTGATCAGCAGTCCTGGTGGAGGCCTGGAGAGAAATGGAGGCACGCCTGCTGGCCCTGCTGGGAGAGAAAGAGAGCAGCAAGTGCTGATCAACAGTTGCCACACAGGCTATGGATCAGATCCTGTTTCTCTCTTCAGGCCTCTCTCCGGGCCTGATTCGCAGCCCCATCAACAGTCAGTGCTATGTCACCATGCCTGCAGCTGCAGCAGTCAGTGCTGGGTCACCATGGCAACCCAGCACTGACTTCAGGACTGACTTCTGGTTGGTCGAGCCTCCGGTCATGACAGACCCAGAGTTTTTATATATTAGGATAGTTATATTTACAAAGTAAGTTTACTATGAGCTATGTTAAAATCAAGTCTACATTGCATAGTAAAAGATTTTAAGAAAAAAATGTCTTTATCTAAAAGTTGATTTTATTTCTTGATGCAAGATCTATAATTAATGGAAAGTTACCAGATATAGTGCACAAAATTATGATTCCTTGTCACTGGAAATAATAATATTTAGTATGTATGAAATGCCCAATTTACTATTTTTTTCAAATATATTTATTAATTAAATCTTCCAAACAACTCTTCAGGTAACAACTTGTTTTCCCCATTTGGCCTGTGAGGAAACAGAAAGGTCCAATAACTTGTTTTAAGTTAACTCAGTACTACGTGGAAAAGCTGGTTTAAACATTGGAGTCCTTGTACTTGACCACCTCTCCAAGTGGCCTATTACAGTTTTTTTTTCTTTGTAATACCATAATCAATTTTAACTAGCAATGGCAATGGTATATAAAGAGGTAATGAATTGTATTCTCTTTTTCAACTTGAGACCTATTTAGCATAGCCTTTCAATTTCCTTACAGTATTTTCATGACTCACTTCTTTTACTCTAGAATGTTACTTACTATATGGCCAATGTTATGCAGGGTTATTAGCTGGTACCTCTATTTAGCCCACAATGTTGTTTATAGAGATATCCCTGTTTTTTTAGTGCCCAAATTTTGATAAGTGACACATATTTTGGATATCATTCTTATTGCAAGCCATTAGAAATAAAATCATCTCCATCTTTTTCATGGAATGGAAGTATGGTAAATTAAAAGATATATTTTTCTACAATTTAATTCAATATATTCATATACATGTGTGTATGTTTACATATATGTACATATATATGCTTTAAATAAAAGTATTAGTAATTATTATTAGTATTTCTTATGAATATATTTATTATTACGAATATCTATAATATAAAATATTTAAATTAAAATGTATAAACATTTTTATTCATTTTATGTAATTAATCCCCATGATAACAAAATTAACTACTATATATACACATATATGTGAGTATTCATATATATATTATATATTTATGGGTAAATATTTATTGAAAAAACTATAGACTAGAGGTCCAGTGCATGAAAGTTGTGTACGGGTAGGGTGCCTAGGTCTGGCTGGCGAGCAGGGCCAATCTGTGGGGAGTCTGGTGGGGTGACTGGGGTCCCTGCTCGCACCTGGCTTGGCCTGGCGCTGCCTGCTCACCAGCTCTGCCCTGCCACCACTGCCATGGTCCTGCTCTTGGGGCCCATCAGCAGCACCTCCACTGCTGCTCGCTGCCAGCATCATGGACACCTGTTTTGTTCAAAATTATACAAAATTATTCAAGATACACCATGGTTAACAAATATTAGAAGTAGCAAGATTATGATATTTATGTTGTTGTAGGTTCATGGGCACATGGAAATTTACAGGAATTGTCTTGGAGGCCAAGAATTGTTAAATATTTATTTTTAATTCTTTAAAATTTTAATGTAAACAATATATGCTTTTCACACATATTAATATATGTATCTTTGAACGTCTGACTGACAACCATCAATATTACAGTGAGGTTTTCTTTTCATTATGCATGTGTTTGTGTGCATGTGTGTTTTCCTAATCATATTTTAAGTGTTGTTGTTTCTACTCAATAGCCAAGGAGTACTACTTAAATTGTCATAAGATAATGAGAAAAAGATACTAACTTTATATTGCACAAAGTAATTCTTGCCAGGCAAAATCCAATATTACCTTGTAACCTTGGAGAAATTAAGGGAGTTTTTTTTTTGTTTTGTTTTGTTTTTTCCAGTATAAACAGAGAAAATTGAGCAATAACTGAGCCAGTACTTCACACAGAAATATAAGCATGCCCAGGTTAAATAAACCTAGGCCACAACACTCACTACTATATTCATATTTTGAGTAGTACTTAATTTTAGCAAAACAGCACTTTAATAAAAATAGTTTTAAAATATATTTATTATGTTGTTCATTTTTTATTTAAAACTGCATTGCTTTTATTTTTTAATAAATTTAATAAACATTAAAAATTTATTTCTACTTTTATGTGTATACATTTAAGTAGTATTATAATACAAACCTCCTACCTAAACATCTAGTTAATGCATTTTACTTTAAAAGTTAACAAATAATAATCAAATATTGAAAAAATATTTATATATTAAATACATATATTAAAGTGAAAGAGAAATTATATCTTAATAATATACATATTTGATGTAATATGTATTGACATTTAATGTTAGGTATTATATTAGGCTTATGTAGAAATATAGAAATGACAATGTTTAAAAATTTATTGTGGTTTTAATTTTCTACATATTAAAATATGACCTATACTATAACAAATTCTGTTTCTAATTTTTTAACTTAATTACTTTTCCATGTACTTGGCTTTCCTCTAAAGTTATCGGCAAGTTTATAGAATAAAAGTATGTAAAGGCTGAACATAAAAAAGTGAAAACATTTTTAAATTAGTGACCTTTGATTTAACCCTGTGTTAAACTGATCAAATGTGATATTATAATTTCAGCCTTTGGCCCTGGCCATTTTGCTTAGAGATTAGAGTGTCAGCCCATGCACCTAAGGGTCACAGATTCAATTCCCAGTCAAGGGCACATACCCGGGTTGGAGGTTCGGTCGCTAGCTCTGGTGGGGGCACGTGTGGGAGGCAATCAATCAATGTGTGTGTCTCTCTCTTTCTCTTCCTCTCTCTGTTTCTCCCTCTTTCTCTCCCTCCTTCTTCCCTCTCGCTCTCTATAAATCAGTGAAAAATATATCCTCTGTGAGGATAATCAAAAATAAACTAAAATTGAAGCCTAAACAATAGTGTTGAGCTTGGAGTTTAATTTCTTTATATATTATACTTAGTCTCAGTAGTCTAGTAAAAATCCAGAGGTGCATAATATGAAAAAGTATTGAGATTCAACTAGACAAGGTCCTCACTTCAGGCAAGTAGAGTTTATTTTAATGAAATTAATTCAATGAAAATAGTGTAGATATCACTGTTTTATAGGAAGCATTACAAAATTAATATGGTTTCCAAGTCTGATAAATGACTTATAGATGGAATTAGCCTGCAAAAGAAATCACACTAAGATCTTCTGAAACACTAGAGTCCTGGTGCATGAAATTCGTGCATGGGGGGGGGGGGGCGGGTCCCCTCAGCCCAGACTGAATCCTCTCCAATCCAGGACCCCTTGGGGGATGTCTGACTACTGGTTTAGGTGCGATCCGATCCTGGGGACCACTGGCTCCTAACTGTTCACCTGCCTGATCGCCCTTAACTGCCTCCCCTGCCAACCTGATCACCCCTAACTGCCCCTCACTGCCGGCCTGGTTGCCCCCAACTGCACCCCCTGCTGGCCCAGTCACCCCCAACTGCCCCCTCCACCAGCCTGGTCATCCCTCATGGCCGCCCTGCTGGCCTGGTCACCCTCAACTGCCCCCCTGCCAGCCTGGTTGCCCCCAACTCCTCCCCCTCCCTGCCGGCCTGGTCGCCCCACACAGCCTGCTGTTTGGTCATCCATCTGGTTGTTTCGGTCATCACAGCCCCTGGCTTTTTATATATTAGGATTGTTAAAAATTTTAAAGTGAAAGAACATCGACTTTAAATTTATATATATAAATTCAGAATATACATATATATATATATATATTCTTGTGCTTTTCTAAATTTCAGAATAAATGCATTAATCAAGAATAGGGGAGAAGTGCTCTAGCCAGTTTTACTCAGTGGTTAGAGTGTCAACCCAAGGACTGAAGGGTCACAGGTTCAATTCTGGTGAAGGGCACATACCTCAGTTGCAGGCTGGATCCCCTCCTCCATCAGGGCATGTGCAAGAGACAACCAACTGATGTATCTCTCTCACATGGATGTTAAAATCAATAGGAAAAAATATCCTCAGGTGAGGATTAATAATAACAACAAAAAGAATAGGGGAGAAGTAAGGAGGCTAAAAAAATTTAAAACTAATTTAAAGAATTACAGAAAATAATAATAAAGGAAATTGAAAAAATATTTCTCCTGTGTAAGGGAAGCACAAATCCTTACCAAGGAGAGAAATGATCCTATATAATAAAGAGCTAATATGTTAATTAGACCGGACGGTGGAATGACCTTCTGGAGCGACCTTCCAGATTGACCTTTTAGAATGACCAGTGGGCGGTAGAAGTGCCCATGGCGCCGCGAGGCAGCCAGGGCTGCAAGGGCCTACCCTTGCATGCATTTCGTGCATCGGGCCTCTAGTTTAAAATAAATAAGAATATGGCATTGGAAACTATCATTTGACTACAAAAGGGAAATATCTGTTTGCGTGGAAGAATGACAGTGCGACATTAAGAGGTGGAAGAGGTTCTCAGACAGGGTGACATCCTGTGCCAGCCGCCTGGTGGTTTTACTGCAGCTGCAGACAATGGGACCCAAGAACAGGAAGACCTATGCATGCTGGAGAAGGGGGCTTGGTTTAACTAATAAAATGTCCCAAAATGAACATCTTTATGTGCATACTTACTTCAGCGGCAGCTTTAAAAATTATTTTTCCACTATTACCTAATAATAAATTAAGTGACGATCTCAGAGGCAAATGATATAGTTTCCCACAGAATCTGACAGATATATGGGGACAAGATAGGGAAATGGAACAAAGAGGCCCCCAAAAGAGTATTTATTAATTATTATTATATTAGAAAAAGACTGTCCTGGTTTTATTAACTCTACCTTTATGATTAACTCCAAGTCCTTTCTTTCATCTGAAGTATCTTAAATGTGTGTGTAAATACAATACAAGCAACAACACGTATATGTTGGAAAATGGCCACTAGACAGCTGTTTCTAAGTTTTTGCGTAGCATAGGGTAAGTCTCCAATCAGTGTGTGCTTTTGTATGAGCACTGCTAATAAAAATGTATTGTGTATCCATAGATTCCAAATTAAATGATAAAGTAAAATGCCAATTTGGAAATAATTTTATGATCCCAACCACTGGTCTAATGTAATATTTTCAGGATGTTGTATAGCCTTTGTTCTATGTTGAAATAAAAAGAAAAAGACAAAGTATACATGAAAGACAAAAGGCTGCATAGCACTCTTTGAAATGTGTATTGGACTTTCACTGAGCTATGAGAAAAGCAGTCTCTAGTGATGCTACAAATGTCTTTTTAAAAGGTGGCTGACATTGTCAGGCGTAATAGTTGAGAAATCTATGTAATCTTGTTTGATGTTAAATCCAAGGGCAAAGTCTAGATTCCATCGCCCAGAGCAGGACTATTAAATGAATAGGAGGCTTCTATTTCTAGGTCTGGCTCTCAGGGAATTGTTGAAAGCATGACCAAATGTGAATTTTAAAAATCTACTTAAATGAAAATAATATGGTTTTTTTGAGTAGTTGTTGATATGGGGAATTCAAATCCATTAGAAAAAATACTTTGCATTATATAATCACTAAATTAGCATTTATAACATTTAAACAGGGTTGGAGAATGAAAAAAATTTGTGGAACTTTAAACTGTAAACTCAAAAGCAAGACCTTAAGAGATTGACATGGAAAGTCCTTGTGCATTTATTGAAGTTTCTGAGGAAAAGGATTTGTAATAATTTTTCACTGATTATCTGGGCATAAAGGTGACCTGGAACAAAATCTAATAACAAAAACTAAATAAGTTGACAAGAACAAACCAATGGTACTTTTAATTATATGAATTAGGTCTGTTAATATATGGCATCATAAAATGCATTTTCTAAGGATACATAATTTGTAAAATGTGAATTAAAGGAATGCACTTTTTCTCTATCAAATACTAAGAAGGACACTTCTAGAAGTACAGAAAAAAGTAAAAAAATGATTTGTATATTTTTCTACAATGCCTCTAGCTGCAACCAAGAAACTCAAATTGTTTTCTTTGTTTTGCCTTGCCTATAGGAGATATCAGTACCTAAAATAACTGCAAAACTTTAAAAATACAGTAAATTTAAGGGATAATCTAACAGCAAGGGCAAATGGTCAATGTAGACAAACATGAAAAAGCAGCAAGGTTAGATAGAGATTACTATATATTTCAGTGTCAAGTATAGTCAGTTCAATAAATAATACAACAAATGTGAAATCTACAATGTCAACTAGAGATAGAGGCTGGGGATATTATAGACTGACATTACTGTAATTAAGGAATGAAAAAAATAGCAGCATTTGGGGGCATAACAAAGTACACCATCTGTGCCTGCCAACTATAAATATTAAATATGGAAAAATAAAAGACAAACAAAGCTAATATAAGCATCGAGTCATTTTGCAAATTCATAAAGAATCAAAGAGAAATCAAAGAATCATTATAACCTCTAAATGCTTCTAAGGGTAATTTGTTGATAAAAGAAGCTGGCATCACTTCATAGTTTACAAAGGGAGATAGAAGACAGATGTCAGTAGCAGATGTACACGTCCCAGAGAAGGGGAGAAGGAATGCTGAAGCAAATCAGGATCATTTGCAAAATAGAGATACATAAACTGGGGGGAAAATAAAGATAGAAAAAGAAAACACACCACTTGTTTTACAGAGTTGGCTTGGTTGTCCTACCAAACCAATACAAATCTCTAGGTCATCATATACCTCTCAGATTTGGAAGTGGCATGGATTGAATAGACAAGTTTTTGCTGCCCTATTTCATGTGTAGCACTATGCTAGGCCAGGAAGACACATCAAGATAAAGGAGACCACTAGCTGTAGAGACCTCAAGAGAGGATGAAATACAAAGTACACAAGCCAGAGTGTGTTGATAAATTCCTCAGGAGATGGTGAAACAAGAGGGAGTCCTACATTTATCAATCATCCATTAGCTCAACATTCATTCACCATCCATCTATTCATCTACAAATCATTGATAACATATTCTAATTTTAGCCTCAAACACAATATGTTTGAAGGTATTTTAGAGGCCAAGAAGATATAATAAAAAGATAATTAATTTCAAATAAGAGCTCTTTATTGGATTTGAAAAAACACTGGATCTGTCTTTATTTAAATGCATGGGTAGAAATTTGATTTGCCTAATTATGTCCTGACTTCAAAGAGTAAGATGAGAGAAATAGCACTTGTATTTCCTTCCATTATTCCATAGATATAGATATAGATATATAGATATATGGAGATATATATATATATAGATAGATAGATAGATAATACACACATAACTAATACTTGTATTATATAAAGATGCTCATATGTGTACCACAAATTACTATATGCATAGTATATTATATATATATATATATATATGTGTGTGTGTGTGTGTGTGTGTGTGTGTTTGTGTATATATGTACTGTATAAACTATAGGTGGAAGATATTCGTTCTTAGATTCAACAGTAAAGTTGACCATACACAGATGAACATAAAGATGACTTGGCTGAAAAAGTGATTAAGACTCAGCAATAAAACTGATCACAACTTAAATAAAAATATATATTTATACATATATATGTACACACACTTATTTTGCTATTACAACTCCTATTTTGTCATTTACAAAAAGAGGGTAAACTGCAAGGCTGAGGCAGATTTTGAAACCTGGTAATGTTGATCACATGTGCCCTCTCTTCTTCTTTTAACGATCCCAATTATGTTTATCTTTTAGGGCTAGCTGTTCTGTTCTGTTTCACTTAGTCCTTCCTAAAAGAGCTTCAGATGATCCTCTTACCCTTTTGAATTTACACAATATTTAATGTCATTTTAGTTCTTGGTAAACTAACATTATGAAAAACAAAGTGGCTTAAAAGAAAATGCTGCATTGAAAAAAATCAGTTTATTATATTTAGTAAATGTGTTTTTAGTTTACTGCCCAATTTATTTTTTACAGGCAGAGGTTCAGGTCAAGCATACATCAAACCATACTTAATAGAAGCCCAAACAACTTGTAATGGCTTTCACTTAAATAATCTATATATATAAATATTTCCATATCTCTGGATTTATTGAACTATTTTTTTAAAAATATATATATATATTTTATTGATTTTTTACAGAGAGGAAGGGAGAGGGATAGAAAGTCAGAAACATCATTGGGAGGGAAACATCAATCAGCTGCCTCCTGCATACTCCCTACTGGGAGTGTGCCCGCAACCAAGGTACATGCCCTTGACCAGAATCGAACCTGGGACCCTTCAGTCTGCAGGCTGACGCTCTATCCACTGAGCCAAACCAGCCAGGGCTGGATTTATTGAACTATTAATATTTGAGGAATATTAAATTATGTATATAACTATCAAATTTATATCAAATATGACCTCAGCTCTGATAAGTTATGAGTTATATGTTTGTGGGCTTTCAATAGAATGACTAGATGCCAAACCCAGCATATACATATCGTTGGTCTCAAAAAACACAAGTTGAAACTGGAAAGCCTTAGCATAAATTCACATTAAAATGTGTAATCTGTGATATATGTGAACGTGTATACACATACATCATGTTTTACCCTGATATCTATAATCTTGGTATGATTATTAATAGTATCTCCTTTCATTTATATTTATATATACACATCTGTGTATCTATATTGAAATGAACAAATGAAATAGTTCATATATTGCATACCTTTCTCTTCTGAGACTACTTTTCACGTGTGTCCACAGATCTACATGTAGCTATGTTTAAGTGAACATATCCACACACGTTTACATAAATATATTATGTATTCACACACACAAATAGATTTGTTTATTTACATCATAATAGTTCATGGGTGTAGGTTTAGCAGAGGATTGGTGTAGCTGGGAATTAAATTTTTTCTCTAATCACATATGCAATGCTAGCCACTATGTTAAAAGATTTTTCCTGTCTCCAGGAATTCTGATAGAGTGACATGGACAAGATGGAGATGTCTAGAAAGGAGAAATCTATTTTTTTGTTGTTGTTTGGTGAAATCACGGATCTGTTTAATAATGAGAACTACAAGTTGGAACCCTGCAATGAAAAGGCCTCCCTGGCTCCTAGATGCAGTGGGAAGTCTACCTCCCTAAAGGTAGTTGAGGGTAAGTTGTTCATAAACGTATTCTGTGTACCTGAAGTAGGATTTGACATAAGCAAGAGCCTTCAAGTGATGCACTAAACAAATGGTACTGAAGAATCAACTACATCACTTCTGAGACAAAGACATTTTTTCCAGACACTTACATGTGTTGTGTCATTGGGTGCTACATTTGTAATCTGGGGAGGAAAAGGCGATAATTTGTAAAACATGGTAGGGATCATTTCCTTCCTGTTTTGAATGAAAGGGAGTACATTTAAAATCATGTAAAGGTCTATGAAACTAGCTACTGTGGGTACGATAGCAACAATCAACTTATTATTGCCTTTACTGATGACTCCAAAATATTTGGCCTGAATAAACATCTGACATTAATAGTTCCCTTTCCCCCTTACTACTATTTTTAAAAATGAAACCTGTCTTCACTACCCCACATGAATCAATCTGAGGCTCCTATTCTTCCCATCAGCATTCCTCTAGATCAGTGGTTCTCAACCTTGGCTGCGCATTAGAATCACCTGGGAATCTTTTTAAAATCCTGATTTCTGGGCCTCATCCTCCAGAAATTCTGTTTCTTTGTTATGTGGTGAGGCCACAATATTAGTAACAAAGAAACAGAATTTCCGGAGGATGAAGCCCAGAAATCAGGATTTTAAAAAGATTCCCAGGTGATTCTAATGTGCAGCCAAGGTTGAGAACCACTGCTCTAGATATTATCATCACCACTACTACAGATTCTGTCTAGAGAAGAAAATCTAGTGAACAGAGTTGTTACTCCCATTGGCCTACAGGCAAGGCTGTGACATAAATGAGCAAATTTCCCAATTCCATACCAATCATGAGAAGTGAGGGAAGGGGAAGTGTGGTGGTGATAAGGGTTGGGCATCAGAATTCAACTATTTTAGAAAAGGTTTTGTCATAGTTAGCACCACCAGTTTTAAGCTTCAAGTATACAATGGGTATAAAATGCGTTTGCTAACAAGAATGAGAATCCAAACTTTAAAAATTTGGATTAGAGGGCTGACAACTCAGAAAAATGGGAGAGAACCTATCTCCACAACACAACATTGGAGAGACAAGAGTTGACGATGGCTCCTAATATGACGTGACAGGAGAAGATTTGACTTTGGGTGGTGGGCACACAGTGCAATATATAGATCTTGCAACATAGAAACCCACACCTGAGACCTATATGTGCATGTTGACCAATGTCACCCCAATTACTTTAATAAATAAATAATGAAATAAACAAATAAAAAGAAGACCTAAGAAGTCTATGTGTTTGTGCATGTATGCGTATATTATTTATTTTTCCTGAATGAGATGATCAGTTTGGAGATTTCCCTTCCATTCTTCCAACAGAGTGTACTCTTATCACTAGAATAGATGTGAAAGGTGCCCTAAGGTGTGAGCAGTATGTGTCCATATTTGAAGTTGAAGTCCTTGTATCTTGCTTAGCTCTGATCCCATGGCAGGATATAGTCCAAATCCCTAATA
Source organism: Myotis yumanensis (assembly GCF_028538775.1). NCBI lineage: Eukaryota > Metazoa > Chordata > Mammalia > Chiroptera > Vespertilionidae > Myotis > Myotis yumanensis. Next base: position 220,636,013 of record NW_027223752.1, on the reverse strand, counting down.
ATCAGTGCACATGCTCTTAAATTGGCCTTTGCCTAAACTACAAAACTTAATTGTAGTTAATGCCTCAATAATGTAGTTCTGAAGCAAAATCTTATGAATGACAAAATGATTACTCATTTACATCATTCTTTAAGGTGACTTTTTTTTTTACATAAACACAGTGTAACCACAGAGATGACAAAATAATTGACATGTTATTTTGAAAATGGGAAATATTATGTTGCGCTGAATGGTCATTAAATGCTGATTCTAAATTTAAAGTCCTTTTGGTGAAAATTACATCAAGTGTTTAAAAAGTCATTTCATTTCTGCATGTAAAACAAATGTAAGCATTTTATGTATTTTAATATTTTCTAAATACTTACAGATTTTACTGTTTGTTTCTTTAAAAGATGAATCAAAGTTAGCAGTAATTACTGTCTTGTTAGCATGTACCTGCAAATAATAAGCTCTCAAATATTAAGTTATTGATAGAATTATTACTTTTATATTTCTAATTCTATTCTTTTGGTCACTTCTTCCTACTGCTTAATCATGATATCAATAGCATAGTCAAAATATCAATAAAAATGTTGGTGGTCTTGAAATAGTATGCAGTCTCTACTGCATTTCTATGTAGTTTGGTGAGAGCAAGACCAAATCTAGTCATCTCCTTTGCCATTAAAATATTTATTCATGGCACAACCAGTGTGACTCAGTGGTTGAGCATTGACCTATGAACCAGGAGTTATGGTTAATTCCTGGTCAGGTCACATGCCCAGGTTGCAGCTTGATCCCCAGTATGGGGCATGCAGGAGGCAGCCACGCAATGCTATTTCTCTCTCACCAATGTTTCTATCTCTTCTCTCTCCCGCTTCCTCTCTGAATCAATAGAGATATATTTAAAAAATATATTTACTCATGTACTTTTCTAAAATGTAAATTTCAAAATATAGAAAATATTTGGATTCGTTTCAAAAAAAAAAAGTAAGGCAAAAAATAAGATCATAAAATCTGGGAATTTCTTACTTCTGACCATACAGCTTATTTTCAGCTCAATTAAACTTAAAGATCTGTTGGCTTTTCCCTATAGTATCCCCAGCAGGTTGGCTGTGTCTTTTTCTTTTTAAATACCCTTTAACCCAACTGTTTAGGAAGGACAAGGCAACTTCTTAAAATTCTGCCTATGTTCTCAGGAAATGTCATTCATCTGGCAGGGATCCCAGTGCGTAGCACAGCTTGATCCCCCTGCACAGTCCCCAAAACAGCCAGGCCTGACACTAAGAGGCTCTTTCAATGACAGGCATTCATTTATCTGAACTTACTCTGGACTTAGAGAATACGTGTGGTTTTTTTTCCCCTAATCTTCTCTAAGGGGCACATTCTGATGTGTCTGTGACCAGTCAGTATTCCTCCTGTAAAAGTTTTATACAATAGAATGGTTTTAAGATGCTTTTCTTTATATTTTTAGTGGGAGTCCTGAAATGTGTGAATGACAATTATTTTAACACATTTTTGGCAGATTCCTTGTTTTAGAATTGGTGTTTGGCTTTTTTTAATGAGAAGGTAGAACTTAAAGTTCACTCATTTAATTTCCACTTAGCAAAAAAGAACAAAAGTAAAAATGACATAGTACAAGTCTTAATGATGGGATTTTACACAGAAACATTCTGAGACTTGTTAAAATTTTTAGATGAGGAGCTTTTCAAATCGAGATTTCACCACTATAGATTTTAAAAATATGCATTGTACCTATGTTTATCAACATGATATTATAAACTTAATTTGCATGTATATTTTATTTATTATAAGGAATTATATATAAAACAATTACTGTAGAAGCAGGGACTCTTTTAAAAAAAATATTTTTGTTGTTTTCAGAGAGGAAGGGAGAGGGAGAGAGAGATAGAAACATCAATGATAAGAGAGAATCATTGATCGGCTGCCTCCTGCACACCCCACACTGGGGATCAAGCCTGCCATCTGGGCATGTGCCCTGACTGTTATCTCCTGGTTCATAGGTCAATGCCTAACCACTGAACAACACTGGCTGGGCTAGAAGCAGGGACTCAATTTAATCCTGGATGTACCATTTACTACTTGTGAAAATATGTGTAAGTTTCTTAACTTTTCTGTGTGTGTATCAATTTTAAAGTAAGGATAAAAGTGGCACTTAACTCAGAGTCACTATGAAGAATGAATTAATCAATGTACAATGTTTGCTACTGGGATTGGTGCTTAGTAAGTACTCACTAATTATAAGCTCTTAGTTGGTGCTAGTGTTTCTAGGCCTCCTTCATCCACAAAGTCCATTATTTACAACAGGGGTCCTCAAACTTTTTAAACAGGGGGCCAGTTCACTGTCCCTCAGACCGTTGGGGGGCCGGACTATAGTTTAAAAAACAACTATGAACAAATTCCTATGCACACTGCACACATCTTATTTTGAAGTAAAAAAACAAAACGGGAACAAATACAATATTTGTATTTGCATGTGGCCCGCGGGCTGTAGTTTGAGGACCCCTGATTTACAAAGAACATTGCTTTTTCAGTTAATCTCCTCTTGTAAAGCACAGTTTCAGTTTATACAAAGGTTATTATATATTTGGAATTTTATACTTCTTATTTAAGAAATACTATGGAATCTTATTTGATTAGGAGGCTATATATATATTTCCATATAATCTATATATAGATATATAGATTCATGCACTCAGAGGGGGGAGCCCCTCAGCCTGACCTGTGCCCTCTCGCTGTCTGGGAGCCCTCGGGAGAGCAGACCTAAGTGGCAGCAGGACACCCTTAACGCTGCTGTGGAGGCAGGAGAGGCTCCCACCATCACTGCTGCACTTGCCAGCCATGAGCCCAGCTTCTGGCTGAGCGGCACTCCCCCTGTGGGAGCACACTGACCACTAGGGGGCAGCTCCTACACTGAGCGTCTGCCCCATGGTGGTCAGTGAACATCATAGTGACTGGTCATTCCACCGCTAGGTCGATTTGCATATTAGCCTTTTATTATATAGGACTAGAGGCCCGGTGCACAAAAATTTGTGCACTGGGATGGGGAGGGGTGTCCCCCAGCCCGGCCTGTGCCCTCTCCCAGTCTGGGACCCCTCGGGAGATAACGACCTGCTGGCTTAGGCCTGCTCCTGGGTGGCAGAGGGCAGGCCCAATCCCTAGGTGCAGCCCCTGGTCAGGCTCAGAGCAGGGCCGATTGGGGAGTTGGGGCGCCACCCCCTGTCATGCACAGAGCAGGGCGGATTGGGAGGTTGAGATACCACCCTCAGTCACTCTCATGGTAGGGCCGATTGGGGGGTTGGGGCACTGCCCCGTCACACTCAAGGCAGGGTTGATGGGGAGGTTGCGGCGCCACCTTCTGTCACGCACAGAGCAGGGCCGATCAGGGGGTTGGGGCGCTGCCCCCTGTCACTCACAGAGCAGGGACCATCAGGGGTTTGGGGAGCTCCCCCCTGTCACGCACAGAGCAGGGCCTATCAGGGGGTTGAGGAGCTCCCCCCTGTCACGCACAGAGTAGGGCCAACAGGGGAGTTGGGGCACCACCCCCTGTCACACACAGAGCAGGGCCGATGGGGAGGTATGGCTCTACCCTGTCTCACATAGAGCAGGGCCCGTGGGGGAGGGGGGATTGGGGCGCCTCCCTCTATCACCCACAGAGCAGGGCCGATCAGGGGGTTTGGGCGCTGCCCCCTGTCACTCTGATCCCGGTGCCGGGAGGCCTCGTGGCTCCGCTGATCCCACCTGGCAGGGTCACAGATCCGGGTCCCAGACCGCAGACAGCCCCAAGCACTGCCCCCCGCCCAGCAGGGTCACAGATCCGGGTCCCAGACCGCAGACAGCCTTTCCTGCTGCCGCCCGCCTTCAGTATGCAAATTAGCCGCCATCTTGTTGCTTCAGGGTGGGGTCCCCACTGGGGTGCCTGGCCAGTCTGGGTGAGGGGCTGAGGGCCGTTTTCAGGCTGGCAGGCGACTGGAGCTCCGAACCTCTCCTTTTTTTCTTTTTTTTTTTATTCTGGCATTTATTTACCTTTTATGGCTGTCACTGGAGCTGAGAGCCGGCTTTCTCTCTGAGGCTCGGCTGAAAGCAGGTTTCTGGCCTTTGTTTTCTGTATTCGAAACAATGTTGCAACTCCAGCTCTGAGATCCTGGCTGACTGGCAAGGAGGTTTCTGGGCTTTTGTTTATCTTCTGTAAATGTTACTATGTTTCCAACTGAAGCTCAGAGGCCGGCGGGGAACGTTGGAGTCCTCTGTCACTGAAGGAAGCAAGCCTCCCTGTTCGCATCAGCTGCCTGGCTGCCGGCCGCCATCTTGGCTGACAGTTACTTTGTATATCTCCCTGATTAGCCAATGGGAAGGGTAGCGGTCGTACCCTAATTACCATGTTTCTCTTTTATTAGTGTAGATTATATCTGGGTTCAGTCCAGTACTGGGAAATTTTACTTCAATGAATAAGTTAGGACAAAGTCACCTCTGTCTCCCTTGCCTTGGCTATAGATAAAATGATGTTCATTTTTCTATCACATAGATCTTTTAATATAGCAAATATAATGTCTTTTCCCTAATAATCTGAATTTCCATGTATGTGCTATAAATTCTACTGTCCTGATTTGGAAATCAATTGCCTCTGGCCAGTTTAGTGATTAACTTTACTAAATCTCTGCATGTCTATAGAACATACTTTGTTTTCATAATTTTCAAAATCTATGATTAAATATATTTTTAACTTAGGTTCCATGATCATCTATAAAAGTAATAATTATAGCCATGCTTTATATTAAATGTTTCCCCAACCATTCTCCATTTGACCAGCTAGAATGCATAGAGAGTATAAAAGTAGGATATCAGAGAGTGGAGGAGAATTGTGTTGATCAGCGAGGTCAAGATCTTTATTTCTCCAGCCACCCCCTACCTCCAGCATGTAGCAATGATGTAGCTGCACCCCTCTAGTAAATGCTATAATACTGTCAGTCTGCCCCTGCTCTCTATACACAGAGACATCAGTTTTCTATTCTTTTTTCTTCACTCACGATGTTCGCAATGGTTTATAGCTATAGCTAGCCATAGGGTGTTGCACAATCCTCTGCTGGTTTCCCTTAAGCTTGTCCACACTCCTCAATTTCCCCCTTTGCATGTGCTACTTGTCATCTGCTGAAATCTTGAATCATGAAATAATGAACTCTTAATGTTAAGGTACTTAACACAAGCTATTAAATGAAATAATGTCTTATAAGTCAATAATTTAACAAAATAAAGATACATATTTGGTAAAGGAAATTTTTGAACTGCATTAAAGAAATTATTGTTTCATTATGCAACAGGAATTACACTGCATAGGAGATTTTGTTGTTCTGTTTTTCAGTTCTGGGTACAATTATCTGAAAATAGGGCACCCTGTTTTCGCATGGCATTAAGGCAGTATAGCACTTGTGAAAGGTAAAGCTGCTAGCTGAGCATCCCAATGCAATGAGCTGCCTAATCACTCAGCATTAATAAAACAGAGAGATGAGAGACTAACAATTGTTAACCATAAAGCTTAAAAGAACAACTGTAGCTTTTCTAAACTATTCATATTATTGACAAATGTCTGAGAGTATGTAGAGATACTGTAACTCTCATGTAATATGCTGCTGCAAATAAAGTGGTGGTCCTTCCTTGGAAAGGAGATTGACATTTCCTTCAACGTTCAAAACTATAGTTAGCACATATCCCAGCAATTCCATCCTAGGTGTATATCCAAGAATAACGGAAACATAAATCCACAAAATAACGTGTACATGGATGCTCATAACAACATTACTCATAGTAGCGCCAAAGTAGAAACCACCTAAATATCTATCAACTGATGAATTATTGAAACATCTGTGATGTATCCACACAAAAGACTATTGTTCAGCAATATAAAAGAAGAAAGTACTGGCCCTCTCTGGTTTGGCTCAGTGGATAGAGCTTGTCAGCCTACCAACTGAATGGTCCCGGGTTCAATTCCAGTCAGGGGCACATATCCAGGTTGCGGCCTTGATCCCTGGTAGAGGGCATGCAGGAGGCAGCCAATCCATGGTTCTCTCTCATCATTGAAGTTTCTATCTCTCTCTCCCCTCTCCTTCCTCTTTGAAATAAATAAAATATCTTAAAAAAAAGAAAGTACTGAGGCATGTTGCAATATTGGTAGACATTGGAAACATTATTCTAAGAAGCCAGCCACCAAACATGACATATTATCTGATTCCTTTTATATTAATTGTTCAGAACGGAAAAATTTGTAAAGATAGAAATTAGATAACTGTTGGCCAATGCCTTGGGGACTTAACAGCAAATGAAGAAAGAGTAGTGTTGAATACATGTTTTTTATATGGAGTGATGAAGATATTTTAAAATTGTTTGGGGTAATGGTTGTAGAATTCTGAAAAACTATTCAATGATAAACATTAATTGAGTGAATTGTATGGTATGTGATAATATCTTAATACAGCTATTATATATTTTTTAAAAAATAAATATTTCTTATTAGAAATATTAAAATAATTATCTAAACTATAAATGATGATGATGATGATGATGATGATAATGATTAGCCATAAACTATTTATTGGTGGCTTCCAAAAGAGAAGATAAAGACACATGGAATGTTAGGGCAATTCTCTTTTTAAAATATAATTTTATTGATTTCAGAGGTGGAGGAAGAGAGAGAGATAGAAACATCAATGATGAGAGAGATCATTGATAGGCTGCCTCCTGCACACCCCACACTTGGGATGGAGCCCACAACCCAGGCATGTGCCCTGACCAGGAATTAAACCGTGACCTTCTGGTTCATAGGTCAACGCTCAGCCACTGAGCCATGCCGGCTGGGCATGTTAGGGCAATTCTTATCCTTATGACAATGCATGTTTAGTTATTTGTAGTCTTGGGTTATGTTTTATTTTCATCTAAAGTGTTCATACAAGAATTTCTAGGCATATTTCTTACAAAATGCACCATCTTCCCTTAAAACAATTTAAGTTAACAAATGCACACAATTAAGTAAGTGCAATATGCTTTAAACATATGTTCACTTCTTACGGCTTTGATTTCTGTTTGGTTTTTATAAATGCTCAAGCTATTTCAAGGTCTCTAACTTTTTATTTGGATGTTCTAAGGGATTTGAAAGCAAATCTCTAATATTTTTAATAAGTATGTGATTCTGCAGAAGCTAATTAAACATCTGTGAACATTACTTAAGATATATAAATTATACTAGAAAACTGCATTTTTTTTTTTTTTTTTTAGAATTGGCATCTCAGTAATATCAATGGTTAGAATAAAATAAATTATCTGGAATAAAAGTCAGAAATTTAGAAAAGGAGTCATTACACTATTTGAAGTTTGAAAACATAGCTATATATCTATGTGATGTTGTCATAATTAAACATATTTATACATAATAAAGTTTACAGAAGTAGAAACCAGTAGTAGTTTGGTGCCAAGGATAAATTCAGGGTTAACCTATAGGCAGTTGTTCTGCAGAGTAGTGTGGGACGTTAAAAATGATGGTGATCCCAGCTGGTGTTGCTCAGTGGTTGAGTGTCAACCTATGAACCAGGAGGTCACAGTTTGATTCCGGGTCTGGGCACATGCCTGGGTCACAGGCTCCATCCCCAGTAGGGGGCGTGCAAGAGGCAGACACCAATGATTCTCATCATTGATGTTTATCTCTCCTTCTCCCTTCCTCTCTGAAATTAATAAAAATATATTTTACAAAAATGACTGTGAAAGCTAAAAATAATTGAAAATAAGCATATTAATCAGTGCAAAAATCATGCTTGTTTCATAATCCATAGAATTGTCAACATATAAAACATATTTTAATATTTGTTATAATTGTAAAGGTAAATGAACGAAAGAACATAATATGCACTTGATAGTTACTAAAACATTAAAGGGATTTTGTTTCTTTAAAAAACACTTATCAAGAACAGTTTGAATAATGTTTGCCTTGTGTTTATCTTATAACTTTCAATGTGGAGGTCATTTCTTCAATTGCTGAGAAGATTGTCTTACTCCTTTCTAAGTTGGGATTAGCCACCCACATTTAGTCCTTTGTATTTTTAACTGTTAGGAAGATCTCTGACAGTTCTTTGAAACTTTAATGTGAAATATTTTGCGGGTGTCACTTTCTCTAGGATGTCTTCATTTTTCTGTGACAAAGATTTTCCTCATTTCTGCTGACAAGTTCACTTTCACTATGTTTCTCTAGATTCTCTGGGAAGGCAGCAGTACCAACATGTTCAAGGTCAGGTATTCTCACTATAACTCTGTGTTTTATTTCTAATTTCTCTTCCAGGGTTATCATTTGTCATTGCTTTGCTGCACTTTAAACTTGGCTACTTGCCACTTAAAAGTCTTATTAATTTTGCAACCTGATTGTGAGACAAGAAATCAGTAAGGACTGCATAGGGAGTAATTTTGGACAGACTTTGAAAGAAGTGACGGAATTTGTTACAGATCAGGAGGCACGTCTATGGTTTATGTAGTTAGTGATTCGTTTGTAGACAGAAACTGGAAAGTGTGTACCTTATGTAATTGTTGACAAATAATATGCCATGGCAGTAAACTATGAACCACGTTACTGGTGAAACTTTACAATAAAAGAATGAATAAGCAACATGTCATAAATAGGAATGATGTTTTCATACATATTAACATGAATGAATCTTGAAATTTTTATGTTAAGTGAAGTAGAGGAAACTCAAAGAGCACATATTGTATGATGCCACTTTATATCATATCTAGATGAGAGGCAGAAAGTAGACTAGAGTTTATCTGGGGCTTAATGGAGGGAGGAATGGGCAATTATTCCTCTTTTTTTGGTAATTTATTTTTGAAGTGATAAAAAATTTGGAAGCAGTGGTGATGGCTCTACACCATTGTAAAAGTAATTAATGCATTAAAATGATTGCATTTGTGGTATATCTATTTTACTACATAAATTGTTTTTAAAAAGAAGGCAAATTAAAACATTTTCTGATGAACAAAATTATCTCATGTAGCCTCTAGAAAATCCTACTGTACAGTCATGATAGAATACGCATTGAAAAGATAGATGAGATCTTATACAGTGTCTCTTAACAGGAGATAATTGGCAACGTCTAGAGATATTTTTAGCTGTCACAACTCACACTTGAGCTTGGAATGATAACTGGAATTTAACGAGTAGAGGTCAGGTATTCTGTTAAACATCTTAAAATGCGTGAGAGCCCCATACAATGAAATGTCAAAAAATGCCAAAAATGTCAAAACTGTCTAGTGACCCCCCTGAAGAATATTTGGGGTCCTCCAGGATCTCTCAGCCTTAAAGTTAAACCCTGTATGGTTTACAAAAAGTTTACTGATTTACAATCCAAAAAGAACGGAAGTCTCTTTCTTCAATAAAGAGTGTAAATCAGCAAAGAAACAGTATTACTTTTGTTAAGAAATTACCATTCATCAACAGACCATAATACACGTGTTGATTTTCTAATTAATAGGGTAGCAGCAAAAGTTCTGAAATAAAATCTTGAAACCAAATTGGATCATGCCGTCCTCGGTATATAAAGAGAGTAAATAGGAAATGCTATTATTTTCTCACACGCTGCATATATTTAACCGCAGGCATCTAATGCTCATTGGCCAACAAAAGAATAAGCAAGATTAGGCATGGCCCACTTCAATTTATTTTCAATTCTGTAAAGCAAAAGGCCCATTCAGGCTAGGGCACTACCCATCGAGAGTATAGTTAGGTGCCTGTCTTTATCTCCCTTGCAGTAAAAACTCGGAGTTGCATGGTTTAGTAGCTTTGTTTAAGACCCTGCTGTTTACTTGAGGGAACACAAAGTACCCCGCTTGCTTCCTGCTTCTCACTAAGCAAGGCTCAGCATGACTCCCCACAGAGTTTTACTTTTGTGTTGGAAAAGCAAATGCAAAGATGCCTTCTACAAAGCAAATCAGCACTGCGTCAGGGAACTGGGCCAGCGGCTGGGAGAATGGCAGCGCCTGGGGAGGGAGAGCACATCACTGGCTCTATGTGAGCTGTCCAGATGTGGAGCTGATATTGCCAATCTGAGAGAGGCTAGACAATTTGGAGCACATAGAGAAAAGCCTCAGGTTACCTTTTGTTCTGAGAAGGTCTTCTCAATTCACAGTGACAGCAGGATTCGGCTTTGCAGCCCCTAATCTTCAATCCCTCACACAAACATAGATGCTAGCAATCCGCGCCCAGTAACCCCTGGAACTCAGTGCTGTTACTTGCCCAGCATACTCCATGGTGCCATGACAATTGCGGAAACTCTCTTTTTACCTCAATGCAATGCCGCTCTCTGATTTTATATCATGATATTAGTTATATAGGGTCCTCTAGTATTTTGATAACATCGTTCCCTTGAATACATGGCAAACAGGCACTTCAAATACTGAAAAGCAAAAAAAAAGTAATAATATCCGTTACATAGTGAGCCTATCCTATTGGCTACCCACTGTCTGAAATAATTTTCAAGAAGTGTTCACGGAATCTTCACAACTTTTCAATGAGGTAGTATTATTATTACCTTTTTATAGAATAGGACAACAAAGCATAGAGTTTGGAATGAGTAAGATCATAAGCCTACTATTATAAAGCCTGGGGGAGAATCAAATTTCTTAAGCTCCAGAGTTCATTTCCTGTAATAAGAAATATTGCCTCCTGATGTCAAAAGTGTTATTTATCTTTAAAGAAATGTCTATGAATGTTATGTAAAAAGTTTGCTTAGAACTACTGATATAGGACAGAAAGCCAGTGAAAACCTAAATGAATATACTGATAATGAGTTACAATACATAAATAAATTAATCATAAGACTGGAAACATTATTCAGCTAACTAACAATTGAATGTAAGCTTTTTGTATTTAAATCTTCTAGGGGCGCACAAATCACTAGTAAATTTAGCAAATTCTGTGTATAGATAACACCAATCATTAGTTATATATAATATCTTCTCTGTATATGGAAAAAAGAACTAGAAATCATAATTTCTATGGAACACCAAAACCTGAAGGAAAGTTCAAATGCCTTGGCTGGTGTGCTCAGTGGTTAGAGTGTCACCCCTTGTACCTGAGGGTCACTGGTTTGATTCCCAGTCAATGGCACCTACCTGGGTTGCAGGTTCAATCCCTGGTCAAGGTAAGGGTCATGTGGGAGGCAACCAAGGCATGTGTGTCCCTCACAGGGATGTTTCTCTCTTCTTTCTCTCTCTCCCTCTCTCTCTCTCTCTGTCTCTCTCTCTCTCTCTGTCTCTCTCTCTCTCTCTCTCTCTCCCTCTCTCTCTCTCTCCCCTCCCCCTCCCTCTCTCCCTTCCACTCTCTCTAAAAAGCAATGGAAAAAATATCCTTAGGAGAGGATTAACAAGTATATACACTGAGTGGCCAGATTATTATGGCCACCTCATCAGTACTTCATTGGGCCACCTTTTGCCTTCAATACTGCAGAGATTCTTCTTGGCATTGACTCCACGAGATGTTGAAAGGTGATGCGAGGAATCTGACACCATGCCTGGTGAATAGCACTGTCCAGTTCTGTGAGATTTGATGGTTGTGGAACCAGCTGCCTGATGGCTCTTTTAACTTCGTCCCACAAATGCTCAATTGGATTGAGATCTGGTGATTGTGATAAGACCTAAGCAAGGTAAAGTCTCCCTATGTTCTTGAAACCACTCCTGCACAATACGAGCACCGTGGCATGGTGCATTGTCTTGTTGGAAGAAGCCATCTCCACTGGGATACGCCATCAACATGATAGGATGAACTTGATCAGCAACGATACTTCGGTATGTTGTGCTATTCAGACCTTGTTCCACAGGAATTAAAGGGCCCAAATCATGCTAGGAAAACATGCCCCAAACCATAACACTGCCCCCACCAGCTTGAAGGGTTGTACTCATGCATGTGGGGTGCATGCTTTCATGCTGTTTCTGCCCAATTCTCACTCTGCCATCTGCATGATGCAACTGGAAACGTGATTAATTGGACCACATGACTTTTTTCCAATGCTCAACTGTCCAATCCTTGTGTTCCTGTGTGAATTAGAGACGTTTTATCTTGGTAACTGCAGACAGCAAAGGTGTTGAAACAGGCCTTTGGCTTCCATATCCCATACGATGCAGTGTACGGCTAATTTGCTTACAAATGTCAGGTGGTTATAATAATCTGGCCACTCAGTATATATCATACTTCTCATTTTAATTATACAAATTTTAGCACATATAAATGTTAACCAGCACTTATTCTCAAACCTAATAACTTGTTCACTATTTAACACTTACCTTTCACTCATTATTAGACTACTAGAGGCCCAGCACATGAAATTGTGTGCGGATAGGGTCCCCTCCCACCCCATCTCTTCTTTCTTCTTTGTCAAACCTCTCGAATCTTTCAAAATTTGTATTTGTCCTCTAAATGACATTCCAAAATATAACCTCTTCCTACTTAAAAAAACAACCAAACAAACAACAAAACCTCCCATTTCATATCATTACCAACATATATATATATATTTTTCTATTGTGAATTTTTCTTATTCAACTTTGTTTCATATGTACATGGTGCCCCAGTAAATGTATACACATTTTTTTCTGATAGCTCAATTGCTGTTTCTTTTCAGGTTTAAACCATTGGAATTAATAATTATTAATAAATTTAATAAATTTTAAATTATGGATTGATTTTCTAGGAGATATATATATATATATATATCCTCAGCAGAATTGAATAGAAAAAGAGTATAGGTATCTAATAAACAATTAATACATTTATAATTTAATAAAGCATCAAAGAAAATTAGAAATAGAAAACACTAACCTTTGACTATGATACATACTAACAGAAAAATAAATTATTTCCCAAATATTAATCTGTAAAAAATTATTTTTAAGTGTTTTTGAAAATTTTATTTTTCAAAATATATTTTTATTGATTTCAAATAGGAAGGGAGAGGGAGAGATAGAAACATCAATGATGAGAATCATTGATCGGCTGCCTCCTGCACAACCCCCACTGGGGATCTAGCCCACAACCCAAGCATGTGTCCTGAGCAGGAATTGAACCATGACCTCCTGGTTCATAGGTCGATGCTAAACCACTGATCCATGCTGGAGGGCTTTTTTTTGATAATTTTAAAAGAAAAATGTAAAGCCTTCAAAGCTGAGAATGTACTATAATTATTGTGTATGCCAAATCAGTTGTATGAAACTCATTATTATTAGGATTAACTACTTTGAAAATATAACTTTCTATGACAGGAATGCTGATCTACCTGGTATTACAAGTTTCAGGTTATTAGGCAGTAAATATAAATTATTTTATAGGAAATTATAGTTTTTACACATCATCAAAATTTTTAAAATTCTATATATTTAAAGATGGTGAATCTATGACATTCTACGACCTTGTGGAAAAAAAATAAATAAGAAAAGACCTCAGCACATTGAAGATTTAGGGGAAAAAGGACACACCCAGAAAAAACAACATTCTCCTAAAAATTTGCAACTAAAAGTGAGTTTTCTATAACATAAATATATACAACTTGGTTGAATATACAATTTTATAAAAATATGAATTGAAACTAAGAAATTAATTTAAAGTGCCACCAGATTGATAGCTCTACCTCAGATTTGATAAAATAAGCTCAACATTTCCCTAGTGAAAGGCATTACCTGCCACTTGTGAGAAGATGGATGGACCCTGAGGGCATTATGCTAAGTGAAACGAGGCAGAGAGTGACAAATACTGTATCAACCCATTTATATGGAGAATCTAAACAAACAAAAACCCAAAGTCATAAAAAAAGAGATCAGAATTTAAAAGGTGTTTTATTGATTATAGAGGAAGAGGATAGGAAAGGGAGAGAGAGAGAGAGAGCAAGAGAGCGAAAGAGAAATGGGCGGCCTCTTACACGCCCCCCTACTATGGATCAAGCAGGAAACCTGGGCACGTGCTCTGGTCAGGACTCCAACCAGTGACCTTTGGGTGCATAGGATGATCCTCAAACAAGTGAACCACAACCACATCAGAGATCAGAGTTATGGTGGGTGGGATAATTAGATAAAATGGTCAAAAGGTACACATTTCCAGTTACACGTACTGGGAATATAATGTACAACACAATACCTATAGTTAACACTGCAGTGTGACTTATTTGAAAATTGCAAAGAGAGTAGATACTAAAGTATCTCATTGCAAGGAAAAAAAATACTTGTTTCTCTTTTTCTTTTCATATCTGTATGAGATGATGAATGTTAACTAAACTTATTTTGCTAAGCATTTCACAATACATATGAATCAAGTCATGCTGTACACCTTCAATTTATGTAGTGCTGTATGTCAATTATATCTCAAAAAACTTAAAAGAAAAAGAACATTGTTCAATTATCTTTTCAGGATTTCACAGGTAAGATTCTATGAAAAAAAATCTCTTAAAATGTTAGCAAAAAATGAAGAAAGAGCACAATATGAGTAAAAGTCAATAAAGAAACAGAAAAATAAGAATCCTCGATAAAATCAATTCTTGGATTTGTTCAGATGCAGATATAAAATATTCCATTATTTTTAAAGTGAAAGAATACAAAAAGCAGGAAATATAATATCATCAACAAGAGGAAGGAGATTTTAAAAGTACCAGTAAGTACTTCTAGAAATGAAAATGAGTATGCTACTGATAGTAACAGCTTAATATATAACTTTCATCGCATAATTAGTCAAAATGAAAGTATTGCTAAACTAGAAAATATAACTGAAGAAAGTATGCAAAATTAAGCTCAGAGATAGAAGGATATAGAAATAAGAAAAAGAGTTTTTTTAAAAATGGAGAATAGTGCAGTATACAGTTCCTCTAATTTCCAGAAAAACAAATGAGCTATTGAGCTAGAGAAAATATTTATGATTTACATTAAAATATTATCTCTTAAAACAATAGTTAGATCATTTAAGTAATGCAAAAAATTATTATCAGCATTACTCCTGTTACTTTCACATTATCTTTTCCTGTATATGTGCATGTTACCTCCTGTCTTACTGTCTCTGACTCTATTTATCTGTCTCTACAAAAAAGATGGACAGGGATTGTTTAATCTTTGAAAAAGTGTATCTGTTGTAAATACAACACTAATTCCAATACATGATTGAACCAAGTGATTCAAAAAAGAAAAAGAAAACAGAATGCTCAACACTCTTGAAAATGACACTTCCCTGTAGAAGAACATATGCTATTCAGATTATTTGACACATTAACTTGTGTTTTCCCTACTTAAGTGTTTTAATCATTCAAACCCCCCTCACTCTCAGAACAAGGTCTATGTTCTATATAAGTGATGACATGTTACATTCAGAGCAGATGCTTAATTAATTAATTAATTTTCTCAAGGATTTAAGACAAGTGAAGAAGTATCTACTGGGACTAGGTCCTGAGACAAAAAGATATTCATTCTGAAATAATATAATCCTACTAGAGGCCTGATGCATGAAATTCGTTCAAGAGTAGGCCTTCCGCCCTAACTGGTTTGGCTCAGTAGATAGAGTGTCGGCCTGCGGACTGAAGGGTCCCAGGTCTGATTCTGGTCAAGGGCATGTACCTTGGTTGCGGGCACATCCCCACTAGGGTGTGTTTAAGAGGCAGCTGATCGATGTTTCTAACTCTCTATCCCTCTCCCTGTCTCTCTGTAAAAAATCAATAAAAATATATATTTTTTAAAAATAAATTAGCCCAGAAAAATTTCGTGTTTTACAAGGTAACATTCACAAAGTTAGTAACTTTTGATTGCAGGACATTCCCATGCATCATTAAGTAGATAATAGATAAATAGATAAGAGAGAGAGACATATAGCTGATAGATGATAAAACTGCAAAAAAAGCCAATTATCAATTGTACTTCACTAGAAAGTGAATGAAGTTGTGATTATAGAATATTATATGTGCTAAATTTTATTTTGAGGGTTGAGTGAAAAAATTTTCAACTATTAAAATGGTCTTAAATATTAAAACTATAATTTAATAGTACCTTCCCTTTTGCCTAATTCATATATGCATTTCGAAAGTATGCATTTTGTTTGTATCAGTGTCTTTAATTAAAAATAATTTAAATATTTTTAAGCAAAGGAAAAAAATCACATTCAGCTACAGTCTGCTCAGAAAGTTACATTTTCAGTATGGATGCTCCAAAGTGGCAAAGCTACATGACAGGTATAGCTGACATTCAGATACATTTTTTTTTTTTCTTATTTCATCCAACCACTGATAAACATGAGCTCCAGAAACAAATTTTGGCAGATTGTTATTTGGGGTAAAAAATGAGGTTTGGAATATAAAATCTTGAATTTCTACATGCATATTTAAATGTATATTCAGAATATAACTTCCAATTTTATTACTGTTTTCTTGAGGCTTGGCTTGATATTCATTATAGAACAAGCTTAACTACTTTAACAAGTTAAAATTCTATTTTAAACCTATGAGTCATATGATTTTTCTTTCTTTTCACTATAAACATTTTATTAGATTTGTTTGTTTTATGCCATGCGATTATAGTTAATTGGTGCATTAAAACAAAACTAATGTGGGATTAAATGTTATATAAATGGTATAGAAAATGTATGCCGCAAAATGTATGTGTGTCTCCCTGGAGTTGCTTCAACTAAAACAAAAAAAATGTTTAAATATAGAAATAGATTTCCAGATTGATACTAAAGGTTTCCTTTTTTGTTGTAAGAAATTTCTCTTATAATAGTCTAAAACAATGGTTATCCAACTTTTACATATGCTTAAACACATTTGTAGTGATAAAATATCTTCTTAATAATAATTACTTTTTCAAGAATTTAAACTGATCTTCTACATTGGATCTGTTGGCTTAGGCATACTATGTTTCAAGCTTACATATATCAGTCAACTAGTAGTGTGAAATCTAGAGGATTTCCAAACTGCTCTCTTCCTTAGTATACTCATCTATAAAAAATGTGGTTAACTAAGTACTCTTTAAGCTTAATTCTGACTCTAAACCTCTTTGATTTTAATTTTAAAACTTAGCTGTCTGTATACTTGGAATTAAAATTTATTTGATTTTACTAGTAAACAACAGAGAAGTAGCTCCACTCTTTCCATAAATATTAGTAAATATTGTAAACAAAAGAAAAGAAAATGCAATTTACCAAATTATTGCAGTGTTTTAATAGATTATAATACATTTTGGATTTATGGAAAGAGTATTTTAAAGCATTTATTTATATGAATTGTAAAATTCATAATAGTTAAATTAAGTACATCCATGAAAAACTTGTGAAATGTTTTATGTAGTAACTACCATATTACCTGATGCCTATAAGATATATTTATAGATGAATCCTAACTGCCTATTCACTAACATTTTAAAAATGTATTTTAGGAGCTTTGTATTGTGCAGTGTCACTTTTGATGATGACTTTACTAAAACTAGGCTTATATAATATCGTTAATTATTGTCATTTCTGTCCTAGACAACCCACAATTGTTGTGGTTTCATATAGGAACACTTTGTCCAAGGTATCATCTCTCTACTTTGTTTACAGAATCCACTAGATTTGGCAAAATGCATTTCATGGGAAAACAAGAAGCTAGCTCAGTGATAACCTTGCCACATCATTGTTATGTCACAGCTGAGTAACCTCAGACTCTGCTTTTTATGTTTCAGGGTGGTATGAAGAGAGCTTACCTTGATCACATCTTTGAGTTAAGATTTCTATGTTTTTCTAGGGCTAAGGTTTTCTTAGCAGGGCTGTTAGCTATCATGGAGTAACTATATTCCTATCATGCTGTCCTCTGAAGCATGACATCATGACTAAAGATGAGAAGCATTACTGGATTGCAGACACCTGAGCTGAATTTTGATGGATTTTTCCGTAGTAGGTTGAAGTCTCTGTGGACAGAAAACCAGGCCTCCTGATTTACCAAAGAACTAGTTGATGCTTTAAAGAGAAAGGAGAGTGATTTCCTGAATGACAAATGCTGAAAAGATGTCATTCCTTAGATTAGTGATTTCAGTCAAAATTAACATTGCCTAACTGCAAAATTAGGCGCATTCTTTAGTACAGTACTGAAAGTAAATTTTATAGACTCCAAGTATACCTTTACTAGAAAATCACCTTGTACATAGTAATTATATAAGTAGGCATAAATATTTGCACTGTGTCTTGAAGTTTTAAAATATCATTTATAATTAAAAAAATTAAATAGCTGTGTCTTGCAAAATTATAAAGGTAAGGATTCTAAAATTCTTCAAAGTTACAGAGCTAAAAAGTGATTTTCTAGGTAAACAATAGCAATTTACATCCTGGTTCCAAAATGTTCTATTTCTTTTTTCATATACATGTAATATTTAAGAGAATTTGCAAATAAATTTAATGGTTTGCTATTTGTATTTCATTGGCAATTTAAAAAAATTTTAATCTTTTAAGAAAGTAGGTTTTTTTTAGAGTGAAGATAAGTTGGCAGAAATGTTGAGTTCCTGCTGTACCAGCAAGAGCACAAACATGCCCACTGGTCCCAGTCTCTTGTGGGGTGCTGGGGGACAGCAGACAGGCAGTCTGTGCACTTGGTGGAGGGCAGGAGTACTGGATATTCAACCACCAGGAACGCCTGGAGATTTTGTCTAGTGGGGAGCCGCCGGCAGGGGACAGAGGGCCAAACTTCCTGTTTCCCCGGTAAGGCTGGGATGGCCCCGGTGAGGTCGGGATGGACCCGGTGAGGTTGAAGCGGTCCCGGTGTAGTAGGGACGACCCTGGTCAGGTCGAAATGGCCCCGGTGTGGTAGGGACAACCCCGGTCAGGTTGAAACGGCCCCCGTGAGGTAGGGACGACCCTGGTCAGGTCGAAACGGCCCCGGTGTGGTAGGGACAACCCCCGTGAGGTTGAAACGGCCCCCGTGAGGTAGGGACGACCCCAGTCAGGTCGAAACGGCCCCGGTGTGGTAGGGACAACCCCGGTCATGTTGAAACAGCCCCGGTGTGGTAGGGACAACCCTGGTGAGGTTGAAACGGCCCCCCGTGAGGTAGGGACGACCCCAGTCAGGTCGAAACGGCCCTGGTGTGGTAGGGACGACCCCGGTGAGGTTGAAACGGCCCCCGAGAGGTAGGGACGACCCTGGTCAGGTCGAAACGGCCCCGGTGTGGTAGGGACGACCCTGGTGAGGTTGAAACAGCCCCCGGGAGGTAGGGACAACCCCAGTCAGGTCGAAACGGCCCCGGTGTGGTAGGGACAACCCCGGTCAGGTCGAAACAGCCCCGGTGTGGTAGGGACAACCCCGGTCAGGTTGAAACAGCCCCGGTGTGGTAGGGACGACCTCAGTGAGGTTGAAACAGCCCCCGTGAGGTAGGGACGACCCTGGTCAGGTCGAAACGGCCCTGGTGTGGTAGGGACAACCCCGGTCAGGTTGAAACAGCCCCAGTGTGGTAGGGACAACCCGGGTCAGGTTGAAATGGCCCCCGTGAGGTAGGGACGACCCCGGTGAGGTTGATCCGGCCCCCGTGAGGTAGGGACGACCCCAGTCAGGTCGAAACGGCCCCCGTGTGGTAGGGACAACCCCGGTCAGGTTGAAACAGCCTCGGTGTGGTAGGGACAACCCCGGTGAGGTTGAAACGGCCCCCGTGAGGTAGGGACGATCCCGGTGAGGTTGAAACGGCCCCCGTGAGGTAGGGACGACCCTGGTCAGGTCGAAACGGCCCCGGTGTGGTAGGGACAACCCCGGTCAGGTTGAAACAGCCCCGGTGTGGTAGGGACGACCCCGGTGAGGTTGAAACGGCCCCCGTGAGGTAGGGACGACCCCGGTGAGGTTGAAACGGCCCCCGTGAGATAGGGACGGCCCCGGTGAGGTTGAAACAGCCCTGGTGAGGCTCAGACGGCCCTGGTGAGGTTGAGACTACTCCAGTGAGGTTGGGACAAATAAAGGGGACCAGTATGGACTGATGAACAGGGGTAGATACAGACGCAGAGCAACATTGAACAGAATGTTAAACTACAGTGGGAAGCCTGGGGAGGGTTGGGGGGGGGGATTAAGAGACCAACTGAAGGACTTATATGCATGCAGATAAGATTACCCAATGGACACAAGACACGGGGTGGGGGGGGGGGGGCGGGGGGGTAGGGGCCGGGGGAATGTCAAGGGGAGGAAAAAAGGAGACATATGTAATACTCTTTGTAATACTTTAAGAAATAAAAATTATTAAAATAAAAAAAAAATAAAAAAAAAATAAGAATAAAGGGCAAAAAAAAAAAAAAAGAAATGTTGAGTTCCATAATATATATGTTAAGTAGAACAAATTATCATGAGAATGTATTGATGACATACCCTATATAATAAAAGCATAATATGCAAATTGACCAAATGGCAGAACAACAGGTCAGTGGTGGGGGGGAGGGGGGGGAGGGTGCATGGCGGGGCCATCAAGTAGGAGGCGCCAGACCAGGCAAGGCGCATGCCAGTGGGCAGAGGAAGGGGATGGCAATGGGGGGGGGGGCAGCGGTGACCAGTGGTGGCAGAAGGGTGATCAGAGGGGGTGATGGGGTCAGTTGCCCGCTGGCACCATCCCCTGATTGGTTTGCCTGGTAACCTCTGAAAGAGGGAGGTCAGACTGTGGCTTAGACCTGCTCCCTACGGGGCATGGGTCTCAGACATCCCCTGAGGGCTCCTGGACTGTGAGAGAGTGAGAGGGCACAGGCCAGGCTGAGCCACCCGCCAACCCATGCATGAATCACAAATTTTCATGCACCCGGCCTCTAGTTAATCTAATAACCGAAAACTGGTTAATCTAATAACCTTCACTCTACACTCTTAAAAAACCTACGTTTTTAAAAAGACTTAAACATTTTTAAATTGCCAATGAAATACAAATAGCAAACCATTAAATTTATTAAGCTCCATAATTATAAAGTATTCAAAAATTCCTGCCATAAGCCTTAGCCTACTGTATATTCTGTACACTATTAGAATTCTTTATTTCATTTGAATATTTTTTATCTTCATGCTCATAGGTCTTTTATTAGAATGTTGAAGGAAAGAAAACCACTGTAAAGTTGATACCAGTCGTTCAAACATTACTCACTAAAAACTGTTTTAATTTGTCTGCTTTGAGTTCTTACTCATTGCCAGAAACCTTGCTATATGTTGGAATAAAATACCTAGGAAAGAAAGAAAGAAAATGAATCCTTACTTGCAATTTAGTATAAGAGGCAGGCTTTAAACAATTAATTCCATAACTAAATAATTTTAACTTTGACAAATGGTACAA
The DNA here is from genome assembly GCF_028538775.1 of Myotis yumanensis. NCBI lineage: Eukaryota > Metazoa > Chordata > Mammalia > Chiroptera > Vespertilionidae > Myotis > Myotis yumanensis. The sequence goes on along the minus strand of NW_027223752.1, from coordinate 220,614,722 downwards.
AGCACATGCTGATGTGAATGTGTACTTACAATGGGGGATGTGATCTGGTTTAGGGGCTACAGAACAATTTTTGAGGAAGTGACACCCTGGCTGAGTTCTGAAGGAAAAGGAGTCATTGTGTAGGAAAGAAGTAATAAGAAAGAAGGGGAGCGGGAACACTTTGATGCAGCGTGTACAAAGTTCAAAAGAAACATGACGTGTTGAAGCATCTTTAAAAAGCATATTCTCACTAGGAATAGGGAGGATGCATCTTTGAAAGCTGGTTGCCAAGCTTGATAATTTAATTACTTGCTTATTAAATTAATATGAAGTAACCCTTTTTATATCTCCATTTTACAGACAGGTTCACTAAGACCCTAAAGTTTTTTATGTAAATTCATCAAAATGAAGACATAGTGAACAGCAAAGCAGGGACTTGAAAGTCCATTAACTTGATGCCAGAGTTTCTATTCTTTACAATATTATACCTGACATGTCCTATGAAAAGACAAAGTCTCAACAGGGAATTGGGATAGAAATATATCAATTTCTTAAATAATAAGTAGATCCATGACTTTGATAGGCCGGATCAGTAAGCAGTACCTCGCTGAACCATATTGAAGCCTGAGATAAAAGGAAAAATATCTATCCTGCAGTTATTTATAATTTCATGTTTTCCTTATGATGGGATTTTAATTTTTATTATTAAGATATTGTTTACTTTGATTATGGCTTTCTGCTGCTTCTTTACAATCTGTGCCCAAGGCAGATGCCACAAAACTTCCTCTTGTCCCAAATACGTAGGAGCAAAAGAGGACAGGGAGTTGAGTGTGTATGCAGAAGAATGATAATAGGATGAACCTGTAATCAAAGTGGCTCAGGAGGAAATTAAGCGCAATGATAGAATGATAAAGAAGGAATGACAGGCACTGAAATCTAGAGATCCTGATAAGCTGAGATACATTTTTGGAGAAGCAGTAGGGGAAGGAGAACTGAAAGATTTAGAAGATTTGATGAGAACTGGATCCCTTGAAATACAGGTTTTGGAGAGGCTGAAGTTATTATTGGCAATGATAAAGGAAATGACTGGAAAAACTCACCATATGCTAATTAAAATAGAAAATGTCTCTGAAATACATTGCTAAAAACGTTAGTTGACATACATTAGCTGCCTAATACATTTTCTTGATGTGTATTTAAGTTATAAAATGTTTATTTGCATAATATGAAAATATTTTGTGTCTGCTTAAATGCTTGATGATGTAGGCTCATATGCATATCAAACTGGCCAACAGATTTTTGAGGGGCTGAATGTCAGAATTTAAAGCAGAAAATAGATCTCAGAGTCAGGTTCTGTATTTATTTTGAACAGGAAATCATCTTCACCTAATTAATATTTATAAAGCATGATTTTTTGAACCTTAACATATAATGACTAGTGATAATTTATAATTATTGTGCCCGGCTCTTGCCAGAGTCTCTAACAGCTTCTATGATAAATGATAGTTACCTGCCATGTGGAATGTTAACACCTGAGTTAGTACATCCGGACCATATGTCTGTCACTGTAGGCGAGTCCAGGAGGCTGGTGAGAAGATAAAAACACCAGGTAATTTCTCCTCATAGTTGTAAGGGAGTAGAAACTTATCATTGACAGATAACAAATTAGATGTAAAATTATTGCTTCACATGTTTGGATATTAAGTGAGCTCATTTATTAAAATATACCCAATGCCCAGGAGTTAAAGCACAGAATTTCTTCTCAGAAAAAAATATGTGTACTTAAACCAAAATTCCTCTTAATATGAGATCAAATGTAAAATTTATTACTTCAAACACAAGAGCATCAAACCATGAATCTGGGTGAGGTTATGCCCATTTTTAAAGCTGCAAATTGAAGTTAACAGATCAAAATCAATTAGGTCTGCTAATCAGTTCACAAAGGTGTAAATTCTTAATCAGAATTTATTACAAGGCTGACAATGTAATTTAACAGCAGTGCTTAAATCTTGATCAGACAATTTAGCTCTCAGAATCAGGTCCTTTTTATTTTTTCTTGAAGGAAATGAAAAGACTATTTTAATGTAAGCATTATAAGGCAATTATAATATAAAACATATATGCTATACATAAGGTATGCAATATGAAATTTATGTTATAAATACCACTTAGAGCCTAAAAGGCTTTTTGACACATTTTACGAGAATTGACATTTAACATTTATATCGTCATCACATTATTTTATTTTGGAATACATCAGGTGGTAATTTCCCCTAAAATTCCTATTTTAAAACCCTCTCTAGGATGTTTTCCATTTTCTATAAAAAGAACTACTTCAAAGCAGTGTAGTACCATTTGAAATGAAGCCAGCTGTATCCTCACCACTGCCCCTGGTGACAAGAGATTCCATTAGCTTCAAGTTGTTTAGCAGAATTAGTCCCCTTAGGTGTTTTAAAGTTATGCAATGTCAAGTGCCTTTAGAAAATGACATGTGGAATATCTGTGGCAGTTGACTTTGAAAATTAAAATTTTACTTTTTGCTTTATTTTTTTTTTTTAAATCCTGACCCGAGGATATTTTTCTATTGATTTATAGAGAGAGTGAAAGGGAAGAGGAGAGAGAGAGAAAGAGAAACAGCTATGTGAGAGAGACACACATCAATTGGTTGACACATCGATTGGTTGCCTCCCATAAGTGCCCCAGCCCCATCAGGATGGGAATTGAGCCTGCAACAGAGGTATAAGCCTTTGTTCAGAATTGAACCAGGGACCCTTCAGTCTGCAGGTGGATGCTCCATCCACTGAGCCAAACTAGTCTGGGTATATTTTTTGCTTTAATCAAATAGATGTTTATTGAGTGTTACAAGTAAAAATAAGTTATTTGGGGTAGATATTGATGGATACCACAGAGATTTCAAGACCTCTTTTTTTTTTTCTTGGCCACTAAGTTTTGTCTTAGCTTAAAAGAGAGCACATATCCTTAACTTGATAAGAATAAACTTCTGGAGAGTTAATTGAATTACATTCCTGAAATTCTAATTTAAAGTATTTTAGAATTTAGTTGCACGTATTTTATGTATTATTTGAAGTATATTACTGTCTCTTGATTTTGAAAACTTGTGTTTAAAACTGTAACAAACTAATTAAAAAATCGTATCATTTTGCACTTTGATATATTTTGGAAGTTTTTTGATGAGCAGTTTCTAGGTATTAGTTATGGGTTGAGGTAGGATTGAGAAAAATCAACATAATACCTGCTATAGAAAATCCACTTATTGTTTACACAAATAGTCACATATTGTAAAAATATACATAAGGGTCTCAGAAGTAATACAAGTCAGATCATTATTTGATGAAGAAACTGCCATCCAGAGATGTTGAATGGCTTCTCAAAGTTAAAAAGCTAATTACTATAAAACTGGCCTAAGGTGCAGGTCTTGTAATGTGTCCAACATGGCATAATTTTACCCATATTTAAAATTTTCAATTATTACTCTTTTTCCACAATTGTTGAAGATAATGAAAAAAGAACTTGTATAATAATATTTTTCTTTACCTTGAGTTTTTGCTTAAAGATATTATATATATATATATATATATATATATATATGTATATATATATATAGAGAGAGAGAGAATAAAAAGATGAAACAATAATTTTCAAAGAAAAAAATCACTACTCACATTAACCTAATGCAAATAAAAAAATGAGTAGTTTCAGGGGAAAAAACACAAATTGGGAAAAATCTGCCTTCAAATAATAATCTTTAGTACTCGTGTTGTAGAGCTGAGATGATAGTGGTTCACAATGCCAAAGAAGCATTACACAGACATCAGTTTTCTAATAGATGTCTAAGTAGAAATGTTTTAGTTAATCTGATTGATTCTCAAGCTATTTTCAAATCATCAGTGGACCTTAGAAAGCCTTCCAAAGAGGATTTATTTTCAACAACCCCTCAGGTTAAAATGGTTAACAGCTGGAGTAAGTGTTGTTCCTCCAATGACCCGAAACAGGAAGGGGAAGAGCAGAAATGAGTGATTTGTAGGAGGTGCTACTTTATTCCCATGAATCACAGACAGAAAAACGAAGAGAAATTTGGTGACTGAACAGTAGGATTTTAGAATTGGAAATGACCTTAAATAAAACTGGGACACTTTATATGTTTTAAGTATTTTAAGAAACACTTCATGCTTATTACTTAAACATAATTCTCACAATGCATGATATGTAGATTAATTAGACCTTCATTTAACTGAAGTAGAAATGAGAGTATCCTAAACGCACTTCCTTTTTCAAATAAGGCAGCTGAAATTCAGGGTGGGGATGCACAGGTGGCGAAGCAATTCTCAACATAGTTTAGCAGTGTAGTGGATTGGAAATTCTGATTATCCTGGTCTTTCACTCACAGTTCAGCATTTAATTCCTGCCAAAATACTCTGTGTGTGTGAGTGTGTGAGTGTATAAATGGGTAAATAGATGATAAATGATAGATAAACAGATAGATAGATAGATAGATAGATGATAGATAAAAATTGAAAAAAATAGATATAAAAATTTTTATTTTGAAAATCTGAATAGGCAACTTGTAGTGTCTATAATAATAATTATACTAGTAATATATTGCATAAACATACTTTGAAGATATACTTCAGTAGAAATATTGCCGTTTAATTTATTGATTCCAATAAAATCAAATTTATATGAATTTTACTTAAATAAAAGTTTGATTATTTTTTTAATATATTTTATTGATTTTTTTACAGAGAGGAAGGGAGAGGGATAGAGAGTTAGAAACATCAATGAGAGAGAAACATCGATCAGCTGCCTCTTACACACCCCCTGTTGGGGATGTGCCCACAACCAAGGTACATGCCCTTGACCAGAATTGAACTCAGGACCCCTCAGTCCGCAGGCCGACACTCTATCCACTGAGCCAAACCGGTTAAGGCAAAAGTTTGAGTATTTTTTATTGTTTTTTAATCATAAACATGGTCACACTTGCTACATGATGAACATTTAAAGAAACTTATAATTAAAGAATTATTCCACTTAATTTTTTGTTTTTTGTACACATTTGAATTTTACTACAGTGAAACATTACAATAAATGCATATTTGTTTAAAAAGATAGGATATTTTCTTTATTATGTTATTCTCCACAATAATAAATTTCTTCATATACAAAATTTTTTTTTTCAAATAATAGCTATATACATTTGTGAATTTTGTCTTAACATAAATAAAGATGAAAGTAAAGCAGATATTTTAACTTTCAATATCTGGCCACAGTAATAATATCTACTGTTAAAAAAAATACGTAAGGAAGACAAGAAATTAACTCAGTGATAATTGCTGACATTTTAATTTTGCATACAAATTATATATAACTAAAGGCCCGGTGCACAAAAATTTGTGCACTGGTGGGTGGGGCGGTGTCCCTCAGCCCCACTTGTGCCCTCTCACAGTCTGGGACCCCTCGGGAGATAACAACCTGCTGGCTTAGGCCCGCTCCCGGGTGGCAGAGGACAGGCCCAATCCCTAGGTGCAGCCCCTGGTCGGGCTCAGAGCAGGGCCGATGGGGGAGTTGGGGCGATGCCCCCTGTCATGCACAGAGCAGGGCTGATCGGGAGGTTGCGATGCCACCCCCAGTCACGCTCAGGGTAGGGCCGATTGGGGGTTTGGGGCACCGCCCCCTGTCACACTCAAGGCAGGGTCAATGGGGAGTTTGCAGCGCCACCCCCTGTCATGCACAGAGCAAGGTCCATCAGGGGGTTGGGGAGCTCCCTCCAGTCACACACAGAGCAGGGTGGATCAGGGGGTTGGGGAGCTCCCCCCTGTCACGCACAGAGTAGGGCTGATAGGGGAGTTGGGGCATCTATCCCTGTCACACACAGAACAGGGCCAATCAGGGGGTTGGGGAGCTCCCCACATCAGGCACAGAGCAGGACCAATCAGGGGGTTGGGGCGCCTTCCCCTATCACACTCAGGGCAGGGCCGATGAGGAGGTTGCGGCTCCACCCCTTCACACACAGAGCAGGCCCCATGGGGGTGTTGGGGCTCTGCACCATGTCACACACAGAGCAGGGCCGATCAGGGGGCTGGGGAGATCCCCCCTATCAGGCACAGAGCAGGGCGGATAGGAAGGTTGTGGCCCCCCACCCATGTCACACACAGAACCACAGGGCGATTAGGGGGTTTGGGTGCTGCCCCCTGTCATGCTGCTCCAGGGGCCAGGAGGCCTCATGGCTCCGCTTGACACAGGGGCAGTGAGGCCTCGATGCTCCGCTGATCCCGGTGCTGGGAGGCTCCACTGATCCCAGTGCCAGGAGACCTCGTGGCTCCGCTGATCCTGGTGCTGGGAGGCATATTACCCTTTTACTATATAGGATAGAGGCCTGGTGCACGGGTGGGGGCCAGCTGGTTTGCCCTGAAGTGTGTCCTGGATCAGGATGGGAGTCCCGCTTGGGTGCCTGGCCAGCCTGGATGAGGGGATGATGGCTGTTTGCAGCTGGTCACACCCCCTTCAGGGTGTGGGTCCCCACTGGGGTGCCTGGCCAGCCTGGATTAGGGGATGATGGCTGTTTGCAGCTGGTCACACCCCCTTCAGGGTGGGGGTCCCCTGGCAAGTCTGGGTGAGGGGCTGAGGCCATTTTCAGGCTGGCGAGCGACTGAAGCTCCCAACCTCTACTTTTTCCTTTTTTTTTATTCTGGATTTTATTTACCTTCTATGGCTGTCACTGGAGCTGAGAGCCAGCTCCAGCTTGAGACCTCGGCTGCTGAAAGCAGGGATCTGGGTTTGTTTGGGTTCTATAATTGTAACACTGTTGTGGTCCTGCTCGTTCCAGCTCTGATGGCTGAAAGCAGGTTTCTGGGGTTTGTTTAGCTTCTATATTTGTAACATTGTTTCTTAGAGTGCAGCTCAGAGGCCGGCAGCAGCAGGCGGGGAACCTTGGCTTCCTCCGTCACTGGTCACTGGAGCAAGCAAGCCTCCTTGTTCGCTTCAGCTGCCTGGCTGCTGGCCACCATCTTGGCTGGCAGTTAATTTGCATATCTCGCTGATTAGCCAATGGGAAGGGTAGCGAAGTTACGGCTAATTACCATATATTTTTATTAGATAGGATTATTTGTATATGTATGTGCATGTGAGTGTGTGTGTAAATAAGTAGTGCATTTACTTCTAAGACACCAGTTTCACATATTAATATATTATCAAAGTCTTCTATGTCAATACTTTTGTATAAAAACATAGCTAATACTGACTTCAACTTATGAAATAAAATTTGAATCAGGTGTAGCTCAAACAGATAAATACCATTTATTAGTATCACCTAAGTTTGAAAGGACAAATGGAGACTATTAATCTTTATCATTATTTGTTTTCATTAATACTTTATGAAATAAAATATTTTCCTGATTTATTTTGTTTAGTGCTTGTGACCTAGAAAATTAGTAGTTTTTAATTTAGATATGAAATACTGGTTTGTAATATTAAATATGAAATATGCCTGGGAATATGCATGATTTTTATTTCATGCCCTGTACATTTTTCCATTTTCTATTCTTTATGGTCAACATAAAGTGTACTCTGCTAGTTATTTCCATATTGCTGTTAGCATATGGCACTGTGTCAAATCTGTAAGTGACAAATTTAAGGAAGTTCTTAAATAATTTATTAAAACTTTCATAGTAATTGGGTTATTTTCTTATTGCTGCTGTAACAAGTTACCAGACATATAGCATTCTAATTGGGACAAAAGTTATGGGACTTTGGGTTAAAGGTCCCAAAATGGCTGAGCTCAGACACAGCTTGACATATCCCAATCACATGCTACAGGCAGCTAGCAGTCACAAGGATCCTGCTCAACCTCAGACTGGCTATGCAGATTCAACAGAAAAAAATTAACTATGGAAACTCAATTACAAATGAAGCATATGACCAAGCATTACCAGCTATTGGAAGAAAGCCAACATCATGAAATAGTACAAACAGAAATGGTTCAGGAAATAGAATGAATAGATAAGCTGAACAGGTTGTTACATAACTAATATAAACAAAGTGATTCAAAAGTATACTGGATATATTAAAATACCATAAAAATGAAAGAAATGGTCACATGGAATGAATTTGTTAGCTGGGATAAATATATAATGGACACAGTTAAGGAACAAAGTAGTGAGTTCAAAGATAAGACAGGAATATTCTGAGAGCATGTCACAAGGGCATATGGAAATGGAATTTATGAAAACTAGTTATAAATCAGACACTAATCTTTCAGAAGCTGCAACATTTGTCTGATAGTGAAAGAGATAAGAAAGAAGGGTATAAAATCAATACTGAAGACAATGAAATGAGAATGGCTCTGAAATTAAGGGAAAACTATACTCCTAGATATTTTATTGATGACTCTGAACATTTCAGAAAGAGACAGTCCTATAGGATTACAGTTAATCTACAGAGAGGTAATGATAAAAATGATATATGTTAATATCTAGCTACATATTTAATATTGACAACACTAGATGTAATATTAAAAGACAGTGAAACAATAATCATGAGCAAAAAAAATTTAAAATATATCAATAGGCAGCCAAAATATAATTATTGTGTAAAAATAAAAATATGTTCATATATGTAAAATGAATAAGAGTTATCTTAAAAAAATAAGTATTCCACCACCCCAAATTTATTTTACAATTTAAGAAGATAATAATTTTCCTGTGTTGAACAAAAGCATCAGTAGCAAAATATTGTATGTACTATTTTACACTTCCCTTTTAATACGGTGGAAACTTTCAATCATTTTTTTATTTGAGTACATATAACATATACCAGAACATAATGTACAATATGTGCAACAGCATTAAAAATTCAAATACTAAAATATTCAGAATTTTTTAATATCTTACTACTTTTACAGTACATGTTATTAAATATAGTGTTGTTTCCAAATTATTTTAGTGTTGTCGTTTAGTTCTATGCAGATTGCATATATTTTTGTGTTAATTTTAGAAATAAAATAATTTTTACCATAGAATTAAAAACCCATAAGATTTTAAAAGACTCCAAAGAAAATGCAAAATATATTAGTATCATATTTGCTGAGCAGGTCCTCTGAACTTTAAAAACAGAGCTTAATCAAAGTAAAATCAATTTTCAATTATCTGTGTGAGATTGTATATGATTACTAAGATCCATCACTGTGTACAACTGGGTTCTAAATCACATATAAACATTTTTTAAAATTATATATTTTATCGTTATTGCTCTTAGTGTATCATAGGATAATAAAGGGCTAATTTTGTGGAATATTTCAAGTGCAAATAACCCAACCCAATCAAAAAGGAAAGTATGAGTTCAGACTTTGAGAAGGCCAAAGAAGAGATTTTAGATTTAACTAGCCAAACATTACCAGGAAGCTTTCAACATGCCCGTCCTGAGGCAGATTCCCCAACTGATGAGCTAAGCCTACATAGTCAATGTTTAACATTTTCAGGAGCAACAGTGTGCCTTTCCATTAATGTCAATACAACCAACTCCTGGTATGCAACTTATCTTTAGTTTACATAGAACACCCAACTTCAGACCAATTACTCTAGCCAAAGGGACAAAGTATTTGTGTTGAAGAAACTTTAGTCCTGTGAAAATTCAAGTCAAAATCATATAAAGTATATTGGTGAAGGAGAAGAAGAAGAAAGAATATGAAATAATAAGAAAAAGAAGGAGGAGAGGGAGGAGGAGGAGGAAGAGGAGGAAGAGGAGGAGGAGGAGGAGGAGAAAAGGAGGAGGAGAAGGCAAAAAGATATTCACTAAAACTAGCCATAATCTCTGCCTCCATATGGCACTCTTTCCAAGATGAATATATGACACTAAATTAATTCACACAAAAAATCCAGAAAATATAGGCTTAATCTCTGTAAGGAAATCTTATTGCATTGTCTATAAGGGAGACAAATGGAGGGGCATGTTCTTTCCATGTACTTCAATTGAAGAATATAAAAACTAAAATACACATAAACTACTTTAAAAGTTATATGTTTTCTCAAATATTTGTAATGTTTTTAATTTATATAGAAATCATTGTCAGTGCTACAAAAAGCAATAAACTATTTTAGCTAATATTAAGATTTTTGATAAATACTTTGCTTTGAGTGAATGACATTTATTCTGGCATTTAAATTTAATTAATCAAATTTCTCAATTTTTTATCCATCTTATAAGAGATATACCTTCATGATCAGTTAGTAGGTTTCATTTATTTCATAGTTTCAGGCTTAAAATCTGCCTCATTTGAAATATTTGGATACTTTTGATATTAACATTAGTTTCCTAGATCAAAATAGTTTCCTCCCTACGCCCACCACTATACTAACTTTCAGAAAGATTATGAGATTGATTCTATCTGGTTATTTCCTGCTTCCCTTACTCGTTGAAGAATGTTGTTCCTGAAACATTTTCAATACTCCACTTGGCGGCAAATGTTGATCTTCCAACTTGTTTCCCAAGGATGATGGAACCAACACTGCTTGTGGATTTGTATCACCAAGTGCAGGAACTGGATCTATTTAACTCTTGAAATTTATTTTTATTTTAAACTCAGATGATATTGAATAATACCACAGTTTATGCAATATAGTTTATTGCCTGCTTTACAGAAAATATATAATTCAGAATATTTTTCTTTGCAAAGGAAAAGAGATGGGACATAAATATTGCATACATTTTCAAGATATAAATAATCATATATGAATACAAAATAAAAATCTTTAAACTCTACATTTTTCTTTATTCTTCTGGACTTAAACTGAATGCCTCCCAGCAAATATACAAGTTGTATAAAAGAAATTAAGATTTGTTTTGCTTTAAATGGGCTATATTAGAGCTACTGCAGAAGCATCTAATGAAATTGTCTCTTTAACAGGATCAGAGCATTTCAGAGAGCCATCTCTCTCTTTCTAGGTAGACAGTTGTCTTGTGAATCATAAGTTTATGTTTCTTGGTGGCTCTATTAATGTCAATCTATCTATAAATAACCAATTTCAAATCAGTACAAGGTTTTTGCAGGGAGGTAACAATTAGCAATTTTCTAAGTTATACTTAATTTTTTCTTATTACTTTTAATTTCCTAGTTATGTATCTTTAATTATTTGAGATGTGTATACTTATGTATTATATTTATCATTGCTGTGAAATGCATAAGTTATGAAATGTGTACTTTCTTAGTATAGAGAATTGAAAATAATTTTAAAAATTGTAAATATAAATCACATGAAAATATAACATTGAGATCAAATTTATCATGGCACTTACAACCTGTGCCTTTGCTTATTTATTATGTATGTTCCTCGCTAGAATATAAGAGCCTAGTACTAGACTTAATCCTTCATCACTACTTTACTGTGTCTAGCGCAGTGTCAATCAATTAATATGCAGTCATAAATATTTGTTAAATTACTGATTTAACAAGTGAATTAAATGATGAACAGTAATATATTTCCACACAGTGAAGAAATATTAACAATTGAGGTTGATAGGCAAGTATATTGAGAAAGAGAAAAAAGAGGAAATAAAAAATAAATTCCAGGGATCTGCCTTAAACTGAATAGAGACTGTTGCCCTTTACTGATGATGGAAGAGTGTTGGACTTTAATATTCTAGGCCTAACGTTTGGAAATCATTTTGGAAATGTTGAACATGGATGCCTAATAATCACTTTGAAATAAATGTTAATATAGATACAAAATTATAGAGAAGGGATAAGGTAACATTAGTTATAGCATACTTTGGTGATAAGTTAGAATGGTCAATACTACACATATTAAATCTTGATAAAGCCTTTACAAATAAATATACCAGTTGCATTAAATGACTTGTTCTTCATTAAATAATCCTAGTAATCATTAACTCTAAACTTTCAAACTAAATAATGGTGTTCAATATTAACAAAATCTATATATATAAAAGCCTAAGTGACTGTTATGACCAGCCAACCAAATGTCTGGTCAACTGAACAACTAGTCAACCAGTCACTATGGTGCACACTGACCACCAGGGGGCAGACGATCGATGCAGGAGCTGCCCCCTGGTGGTCAGTGAGCTTCCATGGCCAAACTCCCAAGACTGGCCAACCTCCCACAGTGCTTCCTCTTAGCCAGCCAAATTCCCACGGTCCCTCCCTCCAGTTAGCCGTCACTGATTGGCCCCTATTGGGAGTGGGTGAGACTACCCCAATCGCCCTGATCACCACCCAGGCCAAGGAACCTCACCTGTGTACGAATTCAGGCACTGGGCCTCTAGTTACATAATAATATTAGAAATTGCCAGAAAATATCACCATAGCAATCACAAGGTTTTGAAGGCAACATTTTCCTCCATTTCAAAATAAATGAATATATAAATTGTTTTCATCTTTCTGTCTTTGGAGATCTCTGCTGCTGAGGGTATATATATATATATATATATATATATATATATATATTGATTTCAGAGAGGAAGGGAGAGGAAGACAGATAGACACATCAATGATGAGAGAGAATTATTGATTAGCTACCTCCTGCACGCCCAACACTGGGGATTGAGCCCACAACATGGGCAAGTTCCCTGACCAGGAATCGAACCCATGACCTCCTGGTTTATAGTTCAATGGTCAACCACTGAGCCATGCCAGTTGGGCTGCTCTCTGAGTTTTAACCAAGCCCAGTGGTACTCAAAACAAATTCTAGGTCCTTGTTGATAAGAAAGCAGAGGAGAAAGGAGAAAGGTACATAACCATCTGTATCTTCCAAAAATAAGCAAGAATTGCTCTCTTTAAGAACAAATAAAAGTATTTTTAGATCTCTCAAGCTGCAACTCACATTACAGTTCAGGTTGTGATGATGGACACCTCTATTTCACCAACAAAATGGTAAGAAATCACACAGCTTCTGTCCTCCCTCTGTCTCTTAGCATCTCATTATCTTTTTATGCAGTGGCCCTGTGCATATCTTGTTCTTTCTCCCTTCAATATTTTGTATTATACTTTGGCTCATTTTACATATTTTTTTGACATTACAATGCAGTTGTACTCCCCATATTGCAATGTCTCCTTTCTTACTCTCCTATATCCCACTCAACTTTCTTCTTGAATGTTTTCCTGAATTCTTCAGGAAGAGGCAACCACTCACTCCCTTATGTATTCTTTCATTCATTCAACAAATGTATATTGAGTACCTATTTTGGATTAACTATCCAGTTAAATAGGAAAAATACAACATAGAGACAGAGGCACTATCCTCATAGAGTTTATATTCCAATAGAAACAACAAACATTAAAGGAAAATTATAACTTGGGGTTAGTTACATGCCTGAGAGACAGATTTTGAGGTAACAGAAATTAGTAGAACAGATTTATCTATATATATGAAAGCCTAATATGCTAAGTGTCTGACTATTCAACCAGTCGATATGATGCGCACTGACCACCAGGGGGCAAATGCTCCTACTGGTAGGTTAGCTTGCTGCTGGGGTCCAGCTGATCGGGACTGGGCAAGACAGGCCAGACACACCCTGGAGCCAACCTCCAGCAGTTCCTCCCTGGCCTCTAATATATTTCTTCTAATTAATTTATTTTCAATGTGCATGAATCCATGCACCAGGCTTCTAGTTTAGATATAATGTTTATGGAAATGTTTGTTTCTGTTTACAGCAGCGGTTCTCAACCTGTGGGTCCTGACCCCTTTGGCGATCGAATGACCCTTTCATAGGGGTCACCTAAGAACATCCTGCATATCAGATCTTTACATTACGATTCATAACAGTAGCAACATTACAGTTATGAAGTAGCAATGAAAATAATTTTATGATTGGGTCACAACATGAGGAACTGTATTTGAAGGGCCAGAAGGTTGAGAACCACTGTTTTACAGTGTGAATTTTTGGTGTATGGTTTTACATTTCCTCTATAGTTTAGTAGCCACCTAATATCTCTCCCCCTCTGCCTCAATGTAAGTGCCAAAATTCATTAAAAATATACAGTGTACTTATATTAATAACAGATGGCCTGTAAATAGATAAGGAAAACGATTTTTGATCACTGCTGGAAATTATTTATTTCAAATTAGACTATTTCTATTTGAGCTGCTTAGAGCTCAAGCATATGCTTATTGCCATACTCACAGATCTGTGGACTGTGAAAATAATCCAAAGTTCTACCATATGGTAAAAGGCATCTTTTAGCTGATATATGCAATCTACTCATTTTACCAATTTTCTTCCATCTTATTTTTTAACTATGTCATAAAATGGCTTTATTTTTTCCACAAGCTTTTTATTGTCACTTAACTTCAATAGACATTATTACAATTTTTTTAAAATTGTGTATCTATTATGTCACAAGCCTTGGAAATGCTTGACAATATAAAATGAATTGAATTCCTAATAAAAAGTGTCATTTCTTTTTATTGTAAATAAATAAAGAAGCATTTAGGGACAGTTTAGCACCCTTAATTTTAAATAGGTCTTCTAGATTACAAATCTAGTTGTAAGAAGAAACTCTTTGACCATAAACATAAACATTATGACTTGTTATATTCTATTTTATGATCAAACTCTGATGATAAGAATAACATACTCTTTGTAAATAAACACAGAAAAACAGCAAGACATAAAAAGTAAAATGTAAAGTATGGCATAAAATTTCTTCACTTAGAAATCAGCATTCTTAATATCCTGACATATATACTTCCATGCATTGTTAAAAGGTCTTTTACATGCATAAACCACCCCTTAAACAAAATTAACTATAGTTTTTTTATTTTCTTCATTAAAGATACAGATTGATGTGCATGCAAAGATAAGTTATTATAAATGTGAGACTACTTTTTAGTGTATGGGAAATTCTTCCACTATTAGTTGAACTATATTCATACCAAAATCAATTTTCTGTGTATTAAATATTAGTGCCATCATATCATCATCAAATTTATTTTGCTTAAGTGAATATTTTATAAAGCATTTAAATAGGAATTGCAAAACCATTGTTTCCACCATAGGAACAAAATTAATATTTGGTAATTATTAGATTAAAATTATTCACTTTGAAAAACTGTGTTGATAGTTCATGAGACATTTGCAATGGATTGGAAAATATAGTGTAAACCTGACATCTTTAGTCAGACTGTTCCATAGGTTTCTAAATTCTTCAATAACAAACAAATCAGATCTCTAAATTATAGATGATAGATTATATTAGTTGTTAGTAGGAAAGAATCTTGAATATTCAATGAATAAAACAAACTCTACTTAATGACCCTGAATAAAAGAATAATGACAAAAATAATGGGATAGTTTTGCCCTTCAAAACTTTCCTCCTTGTAAATTTTCCATCCTGTCTGATCTAACAATCTATATGATGGTGCGAATTACCCAACTCCAGCTCACTCAAGCCATCCTGTCTCATCTAAAAGGAGGAAAGCAGCCCTGGCTGGTTTGGCTCAATGGATAGAGCACCAGCCTGTGGCCTGAAGGGCCTCTGGTTCAATTCCAGTCAAGGGCCTGTGTCTGGATTGCGGGCTCCATCCCCAGTAGGGGGTGTGCAGCAGGCAGCTGATTAATAATTCTCTCTCATCATTGACGATTCTCTCTCTCTCCCTTTCCCTTACTCTCTGAAATCAATGCAAATTGTTTTAAATAAGTAAATATTAAAAGGGGGGAAACAAGCAAACAAAACTGAGTAGCCAGTGTGAAGCTCCGGCCAGAGGCAGCTTCACAGGGAGCTGTGGTTCAGAATCTTTCATGGAGTTGCAATCAAGCTGTGAAACGGGCTGCAACCATCTCTAGGCTCAAATGGGGCTGGAGAGATCATTCACTGGCTTGTTGGTGGGTTTCAGTTTCTCACTGGCCAGAAATGATCCTTCATCAGAAGTCTCTGTCTCTTATGTGGGCCTTTCCAAAGGCTAAGTGTGGTGGCCTACGTGTGGCAGATGGTGTCTCCTGGAAAAAAGGGAGAGAAGTGGAAAGGGAGAGCAAGGGGGAGAGCGGGGAATAGCTCAAAAGATAAAATCTACAGTGTTTTATAATTCATTTTTGTAAGTGACATATATCACTTCTACACACACACACACACACACACACACACAATTGGTTCTGGATTATAATGTGCAACTTTAATTATTATTCTATGCTTAATATTAATATTGTTCTACTTCATGTAAATTGTGAAAACATTACTTTCCCATTTCCTTCAGACTGATGACATCATGTTAGAGTTTTACTGTGTGTATGTGTTGTGTGTGTGTTTGTGTGTGTGTGTGTTTCTGTGTATGTGTATTTCTACTGGGGAAAAACTGACCTTTTGAAACTTCAGGAAATATGCTTAATTTGCCAGCCCTTAAAACAATATTCTTGCTGGATATTGATTTCTAGATTGACACTGATTTTTGTTGTTATTATTAATTTTCCTTTCATCACTTTAAAGATGCCATTTCTTTGCCTTCTGGCTTCTGTTGTTCCTGAGGAGAGAGAGGTCAGCCGTCTTTTGTATGTTCCTCTTTCTGTGATGTGACTTGACATTTTTTCTTCTGGCTCCTTTTAAGCCTTTCTCCTTACCCTTGGCTTATAAAGTTACCTATGATGTGTGTTTTATTTGTTTGTATATTACTTGGATTTCACTGAGCTTCATAATGATGTTTTTCAACAATTTAGGAACTATTCAGATATTGTTTGTTTGTTTTTCAAAAATTAATTCAGGCTGTTCTTTATCGACATTTTATTCAATCAACATTCTGCTCCTAAACCTATACATTAAGTCTACATATTAAGCCTATACATTAAACATACATATTAAACTTTCATTTTCAGATACTGTCTTCTTGGATTTATATTTATTTCTTATTTATATTTATTTATTTTTATTTTCTAAAATCCCCTGTCTCTTCACTAATTTTATCCATTTTTCCTTAAGTTTTCAACATATTGAAACTGTATTTTTAAAGTCCTTGACCACTAATTTCAACATCTATGTCATTGCAAGGTCTATATGGATTAGCTTAAAATAATTTTATGTTACATTTTTCATGACATAACTTTTGTTTTAGGTTATAATTCTTCATAGGACTTATACTTTTTCTTTTATTTTATATATTTACATGATACATTGAAGAGATTTGTAATTACATTGAACAGCTGAATTAATGACTGACAATCTTGATTCTTTCAGAATTGATTTATTATTTGCTAGAATTGATATATTTTTAATTTTACCTTAGAATATAGTACATTAACTAGTGCAGGGTCCAGTCCTTACTGTTTGTTTTTTTCTGAATTCTTAACTAAGTGTCTGAATTTCAAGGAAATATACTCTGGTTGAGCCAGAATTCCAACATCGCTCAGTCCTGCTTAAATGTAGTCTTTCTATTCTGTTCTCAGTGCCACAGTGGCTGCTCTATTATATTTTATTGAAATATACCTTGCTTATGCACAGCTCAGTCCTGAGACAGGGCCATGTAGAATTACAAGTTCCCCTTCTGCTCAGATCTTTCTTTAATGGCTCATAAGTTCAAGCTGCATAAGCAGCACAGAATTTTGACTTCTACCTTCTGTACTTCGTCTACCTTGTACTCCAGTTTCAGGGAAGATGGGGAACTCTTATTATGTGTTTGCTTTGTCAAGGACTGCAGTCCTTCACTATCTTTTGCTTAATACCTAAAAATACTTGAAAATAATTATTTTTATATTTTATCAGTTTTACAATTATTTATGTTGGAATGCACATCCAATGTCAATTATTTTGCAAATGAATGTAATATAATTTAATGCATATTTGTTGACTGAATGAATGGCCATATAGAGAGGCATAATGTATTGCTGCAATAGTGCCAAGGCCCTAAAGCCATTAGTTTAATCGACCTCTGGTTCCTGACGTGGTGACTATTTTTTCCACATCACCTTCTTTTTTCCAGAAGGTTCACCTAGTCATAAACCATAATGTCCAAATTTGAGTTTTATACAGAAAAGCTACTAGAAGGTAAATTTTTGTTTTAAAATAGTATAAAAAAGAAACAGAAAAACACCTATTCATCTCTGGATTTTATCATAAGAAGTATTTTGAAAGTAACCAATACAATTACACATTCCAGTCATTTAAATTTGTACTTCATTTTTTTAAACTTTCAGTTTATCATCTTAAACCACAAAGATGCAGTTCAACTAATTAAAAACCACCATTTTTTTTGTAAATAAGACACAATTTGGTGAGCTTATGAGCCATAACTTTAATGATATTATCTGAAATTAAGCACTTCCTCTATATCTCTAATTAATTCTATTTTACTCTAGTAAAATTTATGCATCATGATTACTGAAATCTCAGAAAATGTAGAATGGACATTAGCTGTTGAACCCTAACTAATAATTAAGTTACACCAGGGGAAACAAGACAATTTATTTTGACGGGCGTTATTACCTATCTCCCAGATCACACTGACTTGTCAGAAGAACCTTGGTCCCAAAGACTTTATTTCAAACATATTGCTTTTGAAATAACAGCAGGGACTTGTGGGCTTCACTGCATCTCTTGTTTACTATCTAGTGTCATGCTTAATGATCAACATGAAAGTTATTGCTTCCAAATCACCTTAATTAGGATTGCAGACACTTTAAAAAGTTCCTTTCAAAAGCTCAGATCATATAATTAAATCGCCTTCATCTACTGTGTTTATGTAAGGCTCTTGGAGGGAAACATCATAATAACATTTTCAGACATTCTGCATTTTTCAGGTAAATTTTCTTACCCCAGTTCTTGCTGTGAGAACAGTGTCCTCCACTCTCCAAGTTAATCATTGACTGAACCAAAACAGGGCAACTAAACTAAGCAATGCAATGAACAGGCTAGTCTATAGCCATGGGAGAGCCTGCTACATAATGCTGTGCCCAAACTGAGACAATCTCATTTAATTGAATTATTCTTAAACTCTTTTAACTGGGGATTAGAGAGTGTTGTTTTATATGGCGTCTTACATTTTTTAAGTAAACTCCATACTGAAGTGCAACATACATGGAAAAATACATGACTCATGTTTGCAGCTTGATAAAGTTGCCCCAAGTGAAACAACTTTTGTTACCACCGCCACAATTATGAAAGGGAATATTCTCAACACCAAATAAGTTCTCTTACGATCTTTTTCAGTCACTAACAATTCACTAAGAAAACCACTATTCTTATCTCTAATACCATAGATTATTTTTCTCTGTTTCTAAAGTCTTTTTGTTTTTAATAAATAAAGTAATATATTATTTACTTTTTTTGACCTATCACCTTTTGCTTACTATGCTACTTGTGAGATTCATCTGTATTGTCAGGTGTATTAATGATACTTTTTTTTTCTCTTTGGTTTACAGCATTTTATTTTAGGCAAAATTCCCAAGTTAATTCATATTTCTTGAAATACTTGCAATATAGTAATAGATAGGTATATATTACCATTATAAAATTCTAATACATTCCATTTGATAAGTAGTCTAATGAGTACTAGTATATTAATGTGAGTAGACTTTCCAGTTTATAGGTTATGTATACATATTTGGCTAGAGTAGTTACTGCTTGTATTAGTTTCCTACCATTGTGGTAACAAATTACTATAAAGAGTGATGTAAGATAACATAAAATTGTCATTTCATAGTTCTGGAGCTTAAAAGTGTAAATTCAAGGTGTTTTAAGGCTGCATTACTTCTAAAAATTTCAAGAAAGAATTATTTCATCTGTCTTTTCCAGCTTCCAGAGGCTGGCTACGTTCCTTGTCTCATGGTCCCTTTTTCTTTCACTCCAGCTTCTTACTCGCATCATCACATCTTCTAATATTTAAACCCCTGTCTTCCTACTTACTGTAAGTACCTCCGTGGTTACATTGGATTTATCCAGATAACCAAAGGTAATCTCCCCAACTCAAAGCCCTTAACTTATTTACATCTTCAAAGTCCCACTTGCCATAAGATAACACCAAGGGATTTTGGGGGGTTTAGGACAAGCACATTATTCTGCCAACTACAATAGTGAAGAAGAGATGAGTAGAACCCTTTAATTATAGATCCCAATGGTTTTGAACACTCTTAGGATATATATATTAAGTCAATTATCTTCTCTGCCCTGCGCTGCCATTGCTCTTCTTTTGGAATACAAGAAAGTGAAATATTCTAGACTGTGTGTGTGTGCGTGTGTGTGCGCACGTGCGTGTGTGCGTGCGTGTGTGTGTGAATGTTAGTCATACAGTGTTCTAGTTGTTTTTGGTAAACTACATAGGATGACTGACATATGTAATATCCATGAACTAAAATATATAAATTGAGGTCAAGTAGCACCAATAAGCAATATCAGACTTAGTAAGCCTCTTTCAGAAATAATGCATAGGTGAATGTAAAACTTCAAAGTGTAAAGGTATCTCTTTATGGTTACACTAGAGGCCCGATGCATGAAATTTGTGCAAGAGTAGGCCTTCCTTCCTCTGGCTGCTGGCACCGGCCAGGCTTCATCCGGAAGGTCATCTGGAAGGACGTCTGGCCTAATTAGCATATTATGCTTTTATTATTATAGATATAGCTCTCAGGTTGATGACTGTTTACTATAAAACTCTCTTTTGTAATAGTTTAGAGCTAAAATTAAACTATATTCCAAAGCAATTGATCAGTATACATGGCCCTGGGAAAGCCTGGGAGAGAAAAAAGGAAAAGCTATGTTTTAAAAATAACATAAAGGCTAAGTTGATTTTTAAAAAATGTGAATTTTATCTTTGTAATAAGTAGGTTATTTTTGTGCTATGGATATGTTTAGCCTACTTAAAAACCTACTCTATATTCAATCATTTTATATTGGCACCATGTCATTGTACTTTGTCTCCTAATTTGATTTGCTTTAGTTTTTTAGTGAACTGAATTTCAGATTATTCAGTTGTTAGTATATGCAGTCAGAGGAAGCAAATAAAGGCCAATTTGAAGATACTTGTTATATATTAAATTATATATATTTCATTTTTAATAACAAGTTACTACCCCTTTTGATATTATCTCACAGAATGTTACATCATGACTGACTTAATCTTTGCAAAACAATTTCTTCATATACTTGATAAATAGAATTGTGGTTGTACATTTCATCACCTATATTTTGCTAATACAATTGCCTATTTCTTAGAATTACTGTGTCTTCAGAAAATAATTTTTACTATTTCATTCCAATAGGTGGCATGCTTACTTGGAGCTTCTGGCTGACTACCAGAAGGAAACTATTCTTATTCGTTCAGTTCTAAATCTGTAGTAAAAGATGTCAAAATGAGCTCTCAAGCAATTATATCCTAAAATTATCTCACATTTTGGTACATTAATTGCCACATTAAAATGTGGTATTGACTTAATATTTTACATACTTATATTTAGTGAATTCAATTAGTATATTAAGGAAATCTGTCAGTTTTCAGATAAAAGTTAATATGTTTTATTCAGTCTTTATAGAGTACTAATGTAAAGAGGGTTTATTTAATATCTATTTCTGTACACTCTACCAAATGTTAGTTAAGTGAGGGAAAACTACTTTATTAAGCAGTTTATCTTAAACAGGGACCTCTGCTACAATTTTTCTACTGGACAAGTTTGGGGTAAACTGAACCAAGTTTTGGAAGTCATTATTATATATACACACCAATATTCAGTTTTTCTTTCCTTCCACACACAAAGAAGTTTACACTTGTTTTCACTTCCAGTTTGGCTAAGTTTCTAATAGACCAACACTCCTGCAGAAACAACTATAGTCTGTATAATTGACACCAAACTATCTAAAGGCTCTGGAAAGTGAACAAAAGTAGCAGATTCTGTGAGGAAGCAGAAACTTAGATAAAGAGATTAGCATGTGGTATATACTATCATTATTACCCCTGCCCCCCCTTTTTTGGTCATGTCTTGTGGGCATGCTATAGTTATTTTTTTGTTGGCCAGCCACAATTTTGATGACTCAGAGTGTTTTTGGAATGAAGGCAAGAGGACAGAGATTTGGACAACTACAGCCACTAAGACGTAAGATAAAAACAGTACAAAATGGAGAGCCAAAATGAGGAGCCAAATTTCAATATATGTTACTGTGCAAATCTCTGTGGGTAACAGTGCCATCACGCATGGGCAAACTATAGACAACCCAGCCAAGGAAATAATAAAAAGACTAAACTAAGATGTGAGCTACTGTATAAGACACAGAATTTTCAATTTGTTTACAACTGAGTTGATTGCCAGTTAAGAAAAAAATATCTACACCCATGGGAGAAATTGAGAAATAGCTAAATCTTATACAACATAACATTCAGAATATTATCTAAAATTACTTGACGTATAAAGAACCAGGAAAATGTAGCCCACACTTAAGAATGTTCCCTGTCCAATCTATAATAATAAAAGCATAATATGCAAATCAACCAAACTGCTGAACTGCAGAACAACTGTCTGAATGACCACGCGATGGCACACACGGGTGCCAGGCCAGCCAAGGAGGGTGCAATGCAATTGGACGGGGGCCCCGCCATCGCCCCATGATCATCCCACAGAGGGAGGCCCGGGTTATCCTGATGGCGGCGCTGCAGCAGGTGAGCAGGGCCTCCTTCTGCGGAGCCATCAATCGCAGAGCCCCATGATGGATTGCCCCACAGAGGGAGGCCCAGGCCACTGGCTAGTAATGCTGTGGCAGGTGTGGGGAGCCAGCCAGTGATTGTCCTGCAGAGGATGGTCCAGGCCAGCCAAGCGATCACACCCAATGCCTGTCGCTCGCAGAGATAAGCAACCGATGGCAGGGGTGTGTGTGTGGGGGGGGGGGGGGGGCGGAGGACAGATGGCAACAGTGGCAGTGGTGGGGACAGAGCCACCTGTCAGCAGCCTGGGAAGGAAAGCCCAGATAGGCTCTGATCACCAGCCAGGACTAGGGATCCTACCCAAGGGGTCCAGCATTGTGAGAGGGCGCAGGCCAGGCTGAAGGACTCCCCTTCCCCCATGCACGAATTTCGTGCACTGGGCCTCTAGTGAACAAATAATATGAAGAGCAAATAACTAGTAGGATTGTGCACATTTGAGGAATGTTACTTAGTAAAACGTTACTTAGCAATATTAAACATCGCCAGTTGTAAAAGTGACTAATGTGCCGTTTATTTGCAATTAATTCCCCACTCCCTCATGTCAATAGGGCCAGAAGGCTGAAGAATTTGATGTTCAAACTATGCTGGTGTAGCATTTTAAAGTCATTCCTCGTGGTTTTTGATGCTTCATGGTATTCTTGTTCTCAATAATTCAATTTTTCAGGCTTGATAAAATGCTCGAGGTTTCCAATAGTCCATGTCATTATGTTGTTTGGTACTCACAGTGAATGGTGACCTTGATCACTGCTTTTCTTCGTGTATTTTCAATAAAAGGGCTCATGATCTTCAAAATACATTTGCAATGGTGATATCTCCTTCTAAAACAGATCTGACATTGTCATTAGTCATTCATAGAAGCCCGAGCTGTTAACCTACTTTGTCTTTTCATTGCTGAAGTTTACAAGACACATTCTATTCCCCTCTCAATCAGATGTCTGCCTGATACTTTAAGGTACATTGAATACAGAAATGCAAATGTAATTCTGGAATAATTAGTCCATTTCTTTTCTCTTCATCGCTTTACATTTTTTTACTCTACAATTTGAAATAAATCCAAAATTTTCTTAGAATTTTGATTACTTTTCTCTCATGAGATTATGTACCATTCAAAATCTTCAGAGTCAAAAGAAACTAAAGAATATTAAATGCAACCAGAGTATCTTTTCCCAAGTGTTGTTCTTATCCAATGCCAAGATATGATTTCTGTTTCCTGTGCTGTCAGTTCATCACATTTCAATGTCAAAAACATTGTTAAATGAGGTCAGACATGCTTCCTGTTTTTGAACCTGATTCTGATAAAGCTGCTGAATTTGTAATAATGTAACACAAAGACTTCAGAATTTAAATCCATAAATCTTATCAGTTTACTCAAATGTCTGGTCAGCGAGTTTGCATTGCCTGACAGCTAAGGATGTCTCTGGAAGTCCCGGTGGTACCCTGCCCTGATGTCATGTGGTCTGCTAACATGGACATGTAGAAACAGAAGCCATAAAAACAGGAAGGAGTATGTTTAAAGCCTCAAATGCAGATTTATACTCTCTATAGTTTGGAATAGTGCATATATGCTACTACATAACTGATTTACTCTGATATATATATATATATATATATATATATATATATATATATTCTATCTTATATATATATATATATATATATATATATATATTCTATCTAATAATAGAGAAACATGGTAATTAACCTTAACATCGCTACCCTTCCCATTGGCTAATAAGCAGGATATACAAATTAACTGCCAACAAAGATGGCGGCCGGCAGCCACACAGCTGAAGCGAGCAGGAGGCTTGCTTGCTCCAGTGATGGAGGATGGAGGAAGCCAAGGTTCTCCTCCTGCCTCAGCCCAGCTCTGAGCTCCGTATGCAACAATGTTGCAATTATAGAAGTAAAACAAACTGCAGATAACCTGCTTTCAGCCGGCAGTGGGCTCAGAGCTTAGAGTGCCAGTGATGGTAACAGAGTATCAATTATAGAAGCTAAACAAACTCAGATACCGGCTTTCAGCCAGCCACAGCCTCAGAGCTGGAGCCAGCTCTCAGCTCCAGTGACAGCCAAAGAAGGTAAATAAATCCCAGAAAAAAAAAAAAGGCTGGGAGCTTCAGTCGCCCGCCAGCCTGAAAACGGCCCTCAGCCCCTCACCCAGACTGGCCAGGCACCCCAGTGGGGACCCGCACCCTGAAGGGGGTGTGACAAGCTGCAAACAGTCATCAGCCCATCATCCAGGCTGGCCAGGCACCCCAGTGGGGGCCCCCACCCTGATCCTGGACACCCTTCAGAGCAAACCAGCTGGCCCCCTCCAGTGCACCAGGCCTCAATCCTATATTGTAAAAGGGTAATATGCAAACTGACCCTAACAGCAGAAAGACTGGGAATGACTGGTCACTATGACACACAGTGACCACCAGGGGGCAGATGCACAATGCAGGAGCTGCCCTCTGGTGGTCAGGGCACTCTCACATGGGAGGAGCTCTGCTCAGCCACAAGCCAGACTGATGGCTGCCAGTACAGCGGTGGTGGTGGTGGGAGCCTCTCCTGCCTCCTCAGCAGTGCTAAGGATGTCCGACTGCAGCTTAGGTCTGCTCCCTGCTGGCAAGTGGGCATTCCTCGAGGTGTGCTGGGCTGCCAGAGGGATGTCTGATTGCCATCTTAGGCCCAATCCCCCGGGGAGCAGGCCTAAGCCAGCAAGTGGTCACCCCGAGGGGTCCCAGACTGCGAGAGGGCACAGGCAGGGCTGAGGGACGCCCTCCCCACCGAGTGCACAAATTTTTATGCACTCAATATATATAACAGTGTATATATGTATAGATATAGATATAGATATAGATATAGATATATACTGTTAAAGAAAGCAATGAAAATGGAATTGAAGTATACCAATTTCAGAAGTGAGAAGTGAAATCTGAACATTTTGCTCTGTCACAGAAAAAGCAGAAAATGATTTTTCCTTACTCTTCATAATGGCTATTGCCTGTGTAAGAAGTAATTAAATACCTACATAGTAAAATGGGACATCTGTAATACTTTAAACAATAAAGATACATTTAAAAAATACCTATATAATAACATTATGATTTCTAAATGGACAAATTCAGTCAAGTAAATCAATATAATGAGTTATTTGCCATCGTATAAACTTGTATAGAATAAATATTTTAACTATTTAATAATTTGTATTAATATTATATAAATATAGTCTTATAAGACCATATCAAATAGTTGAAGAAAATATGAAGAGCGCGTAAAGATTAGTACAATTCAATTAAAAAGTTGTAATTATCAACAAGATTCTAAGAATTATATATACTAGTATATATATATACATATAGATATATATATCACTTATATATTTAATTTATTGGTATTCAGCATTAAACATTACTAAATACCAAACTATTTTTAAAAAATATTTCTTTATTGATTTCAGAGAGGAAGAGAGAAGGAGAGAGAGATAGAAACATCAATGATGAGAGAGAATCATTGATCGGCTGCTTCCTGCACACCCCCTACTGGTGATCGAGCTGCAACCCAGGCATGTGCCCTTGGCTGGAATCGAACCTGGGACCCTTCAGTCCGAAGGCTGATGCTCTATCCACTAAGCCATGCTGGCTAAAGCCCAAAGTATTTTTCATATAGTTTCATGTTCTTAGCAATGAGTTAAATGTGCATATTCTATATAATAAAAGCTTAGGTGGCATTGTGTGATGTCATCACAATATGGCCACCCCCATGTCATCATGAGATGGCTGCCACAAGATGGCCGGCAGGGGAGGGCATTTGTAGGTGACCAGGCCTTCAGGGGAGGGCAGTTGGGGGCGAGATCAGGCTGGCAAGAGAGAGCAGTTGGGGGAGATCGGAGTGGCAGGGGAGCAGTTAGGCATCAATTAGGCCAGCAGGGGAGCAGTTAGGGGGTGGGCCTAAACTGAAGTTGGACATCCCCCAAGGGGTCCCAGATTAGAGAGGGTGCAGGCCAGGCTGAGGGAAACCTCCCCCCCCCACACACCTGCACAAATTTTGTACACCGGGTCTCTAGTTTTATATATTTCAACCCTTTCTTCCATCCTTTTTACATTTCAATTGGAATGGCAATAGAATACTAGCACATAACTTGGAATGTACTGGAGACCATATAGCAACCATATATCTTTGGTTACTTATAAAAATGGCATACAGGAATATTTTGTCCAATGGTACCATCAAAGTGTCTCAAAAGTTACAAACATTGCCCTAGCCTGTTTGGCTCAGCGGATAGTGTATTGGCCTATGGATTGAAGGGTCCTGGGTTTGATTCCGGTCAAGAGCACATGCC
The DNA here is from genome assembly GCF_028538775.1 of Myotis yumanensis. Lineage (NCBI taxonomy): Eukaryota > Metazoa > Chordata > Mammalia > Chiroptera > Vespertilionidae > Myotis > Myotis yumanensis. The sequence continues at coordinate 220,587,785 of NW_027223752.1, read as the reverse complement.
TGGGTTGTGAGCTCAGTCCACAGTTGGGGGTGTGCAGGAGGTAACCAACCAATGATTCTCTCTCATCATTGATGTTTCTATCTCTCTTCTCTCTCCATTCCTCTCTGAGATCAATAAAAATATATTTAAAAAAAATTACAAACATTGATTTCTTCTAATGTGTACTACATTTTTTGACTAAAAGTAAAATTTCAAAGTATCATTTAAATATGTACAGTGATGACATTTTAGTTTCCCAAATTATGAAAATATCTCTGTGGCTTCTCTTTTTAAATTTGCCTAATTATAGATAATTAAGTCTGGTGTCAATCAGTCCATGAGTAGTTACCGATTCTATCAAGCTACACAGTGGAAACAGGTGAAGAGAGCAGACAGAAAACCACGCTAGGTATTTAGTCCTGGGGACATGGACTCATTTTCAATCAATTGATTTTAAAGGTACATTCTTTATTTATTTTTGTGGTATACCTGGAGTCATACATTTTTTCAGCAGGTATTAATGATGCCATATTTTATTAACAATCTGCAGACCTCTCTGTGGTCAAACTTCTTAGCTGCTACTCCAACCTATCCACTCATTATAATAGTGAGCATTGCATCAGATGGTTAAGAACTGGCAGCTACTCATTAATTTTTAGGACTCTATTATTCTCATGGTAATTAAGGAGCCCACTATTCTAGTTCTTTGCATTATTTGCTCATGTAATCCTTGTGATGCATCAGTGAGATAATGACTTTTCCCCATTTTATCGATGATGACATTGAGGCACATAAAACTTGTGAGTTTTTGTTTAATTAAGTTATTATGAGTAATAACTTATGAGTAATAACCATCAAAATTGTTATGAGTAACATTTAAGAAGTTTCTGATATCTCAAGTGAAAGTTCCATTCTTCTTTAAAAATATGTAGTCAATTTGGGTCCATTTTCATCATTTCTGATATTCTTGAGGAAATGTCAAGGTTAAGGCTAAGAATTGACAGTGAAAAGTCATATACTCATAAAACAAAGACTGCCAGAAGTTATTCTGCTAGTTTCTCTTCTTTTAAAAGTTTTGTTTTAGTGAGTAAAACCTTTTACTTTCAAGTGACAACAGAGCTTAAACAGGCTTTAAAGTGATTGTGAAGTACAAGAAAGCAACTTCCCCAGCTGACTTACAGACCTTACTCCTAGTCATAATCTCATTTGTGGTTCACCCTGCTGTTCATTGTTGTGTTTTTATAGTCAGAAATTTCATAAAGCAGAACCTCACAAAATAAATGGCAGATTCCCTTAAGCACAAATGGATGAATGGTTATGGTATCAACCAGATATGGGATATGCTTAAAGAAATATCTGAGGAGTCAGGTGTCAAATAAGTCAAAGAAGCAATTCCATCCACATAGAAAAATTCCATCCACAAATAAGTCAAAGAAGCAATTCCATCCACAAAGAAGCAATTCCATCCATATATATATAATATACAATTTATATATATATAATTTATATGTAAATATATATCAAATATAATTTTGTACATACATTATATATAAAGACATATAACATATATAATTTATTTTATATATACACACATACACATATCTAATATACACACATATGTATGTGCTTATATATTTATATGAATATACATATGAATTAGCATTGTAAGCAAACTAGTAAGAAGGCTTTCCGACAAGTGAGCTCTCAGCAGGGGGTTGGATGAGGAATGAGGCTCCTGAAGGTGGAAGGAGATCTCATTAAGTGGGTGCAACATTGTCCTGGGCACAAAGGGCTGATAAACATTGTAAGTTTAGGGGCAGCAACCAGCTTGCTATGGCTAAATTGCTTGCTATGGACTATGCATATTGCGAGAGGTAGAATATGCATCTGAAGAAGTGCCCAGAAGGTAAATCATAAAGGTCCTGTTAAACCATGAGAACCTAATTTTTTTCCTGAAATGAATTAGGATTCCCTGGGTAATTGTAAACTGCCTGTTGCATGTTCCACACTGCTTGTTTAAATGATTACTTCGTTGTAAGTATAAGGGAAAGGCTGGCAGAATATAAGACCAAGACTACTTCCGGGAAATGATAATTTGGAAGATGATTAAGATAATACTGATGATGCTGAGAATAAAATTAGTAAATATTTATAGTCCTTATATGTGCCAGCCTACTTCTAAGTGTTTTATATATGTGAACACATGAGCAGTGCTGAACTATTATGAAAACTATTATAATATATTCTCTTTTAAATTTTATAAGAAATCTATGATACATTTTCTGATATATTCTCCATTATTCCCTCACAGATGGTGAAACTTAGAATGGAGGAAATATCTGAATACAGCCATTGGGATACAAAGTCCAAACTTAACCAAAATATTATAATGCCACTTAGAACCTGAGGAACCCGAATGGGTACAAGAAAATAAGTAGAGTAAAAATTGTTAAAATTAATCTAAGTTATCTACTTCATTAAATTGTCATCACCACCCTGCTTTCTAACAGAAGCCTGCAGCATAATGCCTGCATTTTGCATGCTTCCTCTTATTCCTGTGGTGTCAGCAACTCTTAGATCCTTATCATCTTGCTCTGCTGGGGCAGCTGCTGTGGCCCACAGCTCTGCCTCTTGGGCGAGGCCTTCGTTTGTCCTAGAGAAGAGGGGCCTCGGACCTGGAAGCCATAGCATGATCACCTTAGGCAATCCCCTGATTTGAGTTTCTGGTATTTTGTTGTTGTTTTTTCCTGCCACATGTGTATCTTAACCTCCCACCAATCCATTTTCCCAAACACATGAATAAGGACATGCAGTCAGTCACGTACTTCAAAGACTCATCTGTTCTGAAGTGGGGGAAGGTGGTGTCCTTACCCTCTTCCTCTGCTCTTTTCTTTTTCTCCCTCAGGAGACAGAGCTCTCTCTGCTTTAATAACCAGCATTTTTCTTCTCCTCTCTTCCTACCCATGATTAGCTAATACCATTTTCCCAGTTGGAAGAAAAAGGAGAGAGGATAGTCCCTTTAATAAATGGTAAAAGAACGAAACTACACACACACACACACAAAATAACTTAAAAATAGATTAAAGACTTACATTTAAGACTTGAAACCAGAAAACTCCTAGAAGACAATATAGGCAGTAAGCTTCATACTGGAGTCTTAGTAATGATTTTTGGGATTTGACAACAAACATTAGGGAAACAAAAACAAAAATAAACAAGTGGGACTACATCAAACTAAAAGATCTTTTTCACAGCAAAGGAGATCAACAGCAAAATGAAAAGGCAGCAATGGAATGGGTGAATGTATTTGCAAATTATATATCTGATCAGAGGTAATATCTAAAATATGTAAAAAAAATAAGTCAGTCAGAGAAAGATAAATATCACATGTTCTCACTCATTTGTGGAATATAATGAACAACATAAACTGATGAACAGAAACAGATCCAGAGACAGAGAAGCATTGATCAGATCTTCAAACCTCAGAGGGAAGGTAGGGGAGGGTGAAGGTAAGGGGTAGAGATCAACCAAAGGACTTTTATGCATGGATATAAGCCTAACCAATGGACACAGACACCAGGGGGGTCAGGGTACGAGCAGGGGAGTGGAGGGGGGGCAAATGGGAGATAAGGACACATATGTAATACCTTAATCAATAAAGAAAAAATTTAAAAATGTAAACAACATACAACTCAATAGCAAACAACAACAAAAACAATACGATTTAAAAATGGGCAGAGGACCCTAGCTGAGTAGCTCAGTTAGTTAGAAAGTCATTCTGAGACATCAAGCTTGCATGTTAGATCCCTGGTCAGGGCACATACAAGAATCAACCAATGAATGCATAAACAAGTGGAACAAGAAATCGTTGTTTCTTTCTTTTTCTCTCTCTAAAATAAGTAAATATATTTTTAAGTGGACAGAGGATCTGAATAGACATTTTTTCAAAGAAGACATACAGATGACCAACAGGTACATAAAATAATTATCAAGGAAATGCAAATCAAAACCACATTGAGTATCACCTATCAGAATGGTTATTATAAAAAAGACAAGAAGTAATTATTGTGAGGATATGAAAAAAAGGCATTCTTATGCACTGTTGGTGGGAATGCAAACTGATGCAGCCACCATGAAAAACAGTATAGCAGTTTCTCAAAAAAGTAAATATAGAACCATCATAGAGTCCAGCAAATCGATTTCTTGGCATTTATCCAGGGAAAATAAAACCTAATCAACAAAATTTAACTCAAAAACTTTTATGCACCCCTATGCTCATAGCAGCATTATCTGCAATAGGCAAGATACCCAACTGTCCATTACAGAAGCTGCAATATGGAATATTATTTAGTTGTAAGAAAGAAAAAATAATCTTGTAATTTTTAACAACATGAATGGACCCTGAGGGCATATGCTAAATAAGATAAGTCACAAAGAGATAGACAAATACCAAGTGATTTCATATATATGCTGAATCTAAAGACAAACAAGCAAACACCCCTCCCCCAATTAAAAACAAACAAACAAACACACTCATAGAAAGAATAGATTGGAAATTGCTAGGGTTGTGAGATAAGGGGTGAGTGAAACTGATGAAGGAGGTCATACGTACTAAAAGTCACAGAGATGTGTTGCACAGCATGGTGACTATCCTATATAATAAAAGCCTAATATGCAATTCTACCAAAATGGCAGAACAAGCGGTGGAATGACCGGTCACTACCATGCACACTGACCACCAGGGGGCAGACAATGCAAGAGTTACCCCCAGCCCGCAGGCCCCAGGCCAGCCAAGACAGGTGCCAGCAGGGGCCCCCTGATTGTCCAGCTGGTCACCCCACAGATCGGCCCTGATCTCCGGCCAGGCCTAGGAACCCTACCCATGCACAAATTTTGTGCACTGGGCTTTTAGTACTTACTAATCCCGTATTGCATATTTGAAAGTTGCCAAGAGAGTAAATCTCAAAAATTCTCATCACAAAAAAAAAAAAAACCCAAAACATTTGTAACTGTATGGTGACAGATATTAACTACACTTATTGGGGTGATCATTTTACCAAATATACAAATATTGAATGATTATGATTATGTTGTACACCTGCAACTAATATAGTGTTATATTTCAATTGTACCTCAATTAAAAAAAAGAAGAAATTATACCATTAATGTTTTTATAACAAAGCATGGTTGGGTTATTATTATTATATCACTAATTTTTGCTGGATGTCCTTCCTGCCAACCCAATGTATTGTATGATGATGGAGATTCATCATTGGCATTAAACTTTTTCTTACCATCTCCAAAAGGAGAAGAAAGAAAGGAAGGAAGGAAAAGGAAGCGCTGCTTGTAAAGCTGTTCTTATTCCAAAGAATATCCTGATTTGGGGGCCTTCTGTGCTACTGGCCTCATGCAGGAAGATTTGGAATAGAATGATATGAAGAGCCAGAGGACGAAGCCATAGAAAATCATTCTTTGATGTGCAGTGTTTGGATGCCTTCTGAACATTTTCTTAGAGCAATGCTTAAGGCTAAGGTCAGTTATCTCATTTGGCCTGCTTCCTATATTCTTTGATCCTTTTACTACTATATTACACTATGTCTGCTTCATGTTGTGATGTCAGAGAAGATAAAGCAAAGCAAGTATTGGGAAATCAAAATATGTGCCTTAATTATTTGAGTAGCACCATTTTCTTCTCCCCTCAGTTCTGAGTTATAAATAATCAGAATCCAATATGTTATATTTTACAACAACAAAAATGTAATGTAAAACCTAGAAAAAAAACCCAATTCAATCCCTAGGGGAATTCTAGCTCATTCTTGCATTGAGGGTACCCAAAAGAATATAATGTGAAACAAAAAATGTAAGTTACATATATAATTTTAAATTTTGTAGTACATACATTTTTAAGGGAAAGATGAAGATTTTAATATTTTATTTTAACCTAAATTTTTAAAAATATTATTATTTTAACATATCAATAAAATCATTTAAAAATATTTAACATTGTTCTATGTTGTGTTTTCAAAATCAATAGGTATCATACACTTACAACACGTCTCAGTTCAGACTAGACAATTCCAAGAGCTCAATAGCTGCAGGTGGTTTGTGGTTCCCATCACGGGCAGCAGATGTATATAGTCCTTTCAGTTCCCAGCTTTATGTGCATGGAGATGGAAGTCCTAATTATCCCCTGTGTAAGTGGCCCTGGGTTAATTGAATTGAAAATTAAAATTAATTTCAAGCAAATGTCCTATGGACAGAGGCCATCTTAAGTGTTTATCTTTCCTCTGAGTTGTCACACTGATTTGAGTTTATTTTTAAATTTTTCATCTAATTTATGAACTCTCCTTAAAGGACTATAAACATAAAGAGGAGTGAAGCAATCCAAAGTGCACAGATCAAAGAATGGTCACAAGGCAAACATACCTTGACCCAGTACCCAGCTCAGAAAAAGGAGCAAATACCAGGGTACCAGAAGCTACTCTTCGGTTACTTCACAGCTGTCAATTTTTTTTCCCCCAAAAGTAATCACTATTTTGACTTTTAATGCCATACATTTGATTTATCTGCTTCTCAATTTTATATGCAAGGAGTCATACAGAACGTACTACTTTGTACTTGCTTTTTTTCCCGTTTATAATTATGATGGCTTTACTTTTTAAAATTTCTATGATACCTTTCTAAATTGCCAGAACACTGATGCATTTTGAAAAAGAGAAGAAAGACAGTGTCTGGCAGCCAATAACTAGCCAAGAACTGGCCTAGCACTGCCGGTGATGTGTTCCTAGGATATAGCTTGTCACTCACAGATGGGACAGGGATTTCTCTTGGGAACATAAGCAATTTCACAGAATACCATCAGACGAGGTCTCCCTGTGATCATATGGATCAACATGAACACATACCAATTTCTGAAAAACTTAAAAAAAGGATACTTACCAAACCACAAAAATTATCAAACATCCCTGTATTCTGGCTAATATGAGTGACTTACTGCTTCTTTATTAATTATAGACTTGCTTCATTCCTCCCATCTCTAGAAAAGATCTACTAAGAATTAATAGAATCATAGAATTATTTTCATATTTTGACAACACACAATTTAGAGCAAGCCCGTTTCTTTGATTCTTCCACCAAATTACATACAAAAGCCATATCCTCTAAGTCCTTTCTATTGCCCTGCTAAGATACTTCTGTTTTTCATGGTGTGTTTTCTCCTTTGTTGCAACAAGTGATAAAACAAAAATAAAAATACAAAACTTTGCTCAACTATAATTAATAGGAGGACATTAACAATTTAAAAATTGGTTTTATGATGTTTTATACAGATTAAAATTGTCAAATTGTCAATACCCTCATGAGATCTATCCATGTATCAGTCATTTGATAATTTGGTAATTTGTTTTCATCACCAGACACTTTAGAAGCTGTGGCCTTCTACCTTATTCTAAGGCTGTTTATGAATATTTCTTAGCTCCTCCAATACAATTTAAGTTTCTGTAATATTTTTTTAAACTATGTCAAAAATTTGTGGATTTTTTCACTTCTTCATTAAATGCTTTTATTGTTTAGAACTATGGTACAATCAGTATTAGATAAATAAATAAATAAGTCATGAGCAAATTAATACTTAGATTACCAGTGAGAAATTGAGCTCCATCATCTATCTTTTTTTAAATTCTTCCAGACCCCAAAGATGCATAAGGTAAGTGATGGAATGGTGACCAGGAAAGAATATATTTTTTTGTGCCAACAACACACTGTCATATATTATAGTCAACCCCTTAAACTTTGACACAATTAAACTAACTAATTTTACTGAAATGATCTAGTTTGGATAATTCATTTAAATGGGATGCCAGTTTATCTATTTTACACTCAGGAAGCTGTGAGGGATCTATCTTCTTTCCTCTTCCTTGGGAGACGTGCTAGGGACTGTCATCCACTCCACAATTACACTTCCGTATGATTTGCTAGTCAGTAGTGCGAGGAGATCTGTACCTAGACTTGGCTCAAATGGATGGTGTGATGGGAGTCCTGGGGAACATTTATGATGCTTGTGCTATTGCAACTGCTGTTCTGGGTTTTCGTTTTCCTGTTTCAAAGACTGGCCGTGACAGTGGCTGAGACAGCCAGTGATTTAAGAGTGAAGGATCGCGCCGCTGTTATAGCTGTGGTGTCTGTGATGAATGGAGGCATCTCCAGCAAGAAGGAAAGAAGATGTGAAATAAGAGAAGAGGGATCAAAAATGACAGATTTAAAGCCATTCTCCCAAACATCAGCCAGTTTACCCTGTGAGGTAAAACCTACACAATTTTAATTTTAAGAGATTTTATGACCTGTCATGCTAAATTTGATTGAGTCATGGTTTAAGATATAAATCACCATCTACTTAACACTTACCCTAGCCTGGGAGAAAATTCTATCTATTCTTTGGTCTTGGACTTCTTGAAATATTTACTTTTGCTTAAGTAATATCTAAAATATTGTTTTTAATAAAATAGGAGAGATATAAAACATTGTAAATATTAGCATTATAGCTCAGTAAAATAGTCATGTGCTACCATATTTGGCTATCATTTAGAAACTTCATAAAATGTTAATAAGATAGATTTTCTAAAATTTCATTATGTACACAATCAAACACACAGCATCTTCTATGTGATGTCTGTAGTTGTGGCTGCTCTATGAAACAAACAAAAAGAAGCATAAGATACATGTTCACTCCATTAAAACTCTGAAATGTGGATACATGAAACAATTGGTAAAAAGAAACCACAAAGTCAGCAAACAATATTAGGACAATAGGTGTGCTAACATCACAGTTTCAAAATTAACAAATATTTCACAAGGCCTGCCAAGAGCTTATTTAGGTTTGGCATGGTAGTGTTTGGTCCATTTTGCTAAGTAGGCATAAGAAGAATAATTATTCTCCTTTTGTGTGTGTGTTAAAGAAACAGAGATACCAACAATTTTAAAAAGGAAGAAATTATTTAATGAAGCTATAGGACAACAGTAGCCAAATAATGCAAAAAAGCAATATGTAGAATAACCATTCTATTATGTATCAAGCTTCAAAGTGCTTTTGATGTTTTTTACTAATTAAAGGACTTGTTCCAGAGACACACACAGACATATTTCAATATGGTCACACTTAAACTTTTGATGCTTTACCTTAGTGCTTGTTATATCTACATATCTATATCTACATCATCTATATCTATATCTATATCTATATCTATATCTATATCTATATCTATATCTATATCTATCTATATCTATCTATATGTTAAAGATAGATATAGATATATAGATAGATGATAGATAGATGATAGATAGATTTTTATTTTTTTATTTTAAATAGTGGGGTTTATTTCCCTTTTTTTAAAAAATGTATTTTATTGATTTTTTACAGAGAGGAAGGGAGAGAGATAGAGAGTTAGAAACATCGATGAGAGAGAAACATCAATCAGCTGCCTCCTGCACATCTCCTACCGGGGATGTGCCCGCAACCCAGGTATATGCCCTTGACCGGAATCGAAACTGGGACCTTTCAGTCCGCAGGCCGACGTTCTATCCATTGAGCCAAACCGGTTTTGGCAGATAGATTTTTATTGATTTTAGCGAAAAAGCGGGAGGGACAGAGAGAGAGAGAGACATCAATGATAAGAGAGAATCATTGATCGGCTGTCTCCTGCATGCCTCACACTGGGGAGCAAGCCTGCAGTGCGAGCATATGTCCTGACCAGGAATCAAACTGTGACCTCCTGGTTCATAGGTTTATGCTCAGCCACTGAGCCATGCTGGCTGGGCACCTTAGTGCTTGTTTTTAAATTTGTAATCATCTCTACGGTGTTACTTTGGATCTGCTCCAAACTTGTTATACCAACTTATTTTGGGATGACTCAACTTTTGTCAGTGTTCTAAATAATGCTGAGGAGGGACTAATGTAATCACATCCAATAATTCCTCAAGTGACAAAATTCTGCTATTTGCTAAAGAAATTTTCCAAAATAAGCTCAATTTCCATTATGAGAGAAAGTTTCTACTTTGTCAACTCTGATTATAGTTGCTTCTTTATTTATAATTTCACACTATCTTCGCATTAACTTAACTATCAATCATCTCCCATCTGTATTCCTATAGTGTGGGGGTTGTTTTTTCTATCCCTTCATTACAGCAATTGTCTCACTGCTATGATTATTCTATCTCCTCCAAGGAGCTCCTTGAAGAAAAGGATTATTTTTTAATCTCAGTAACTTTACATAATCAGATTTCAATACATCTTATTTGAATAAAGTTTGCATCAAGGTCAATAAAAGGCAAGCTGATTTTCTAAGATGCTAAGCTGCCTAAATTAAAATATCAGTCAACAAAAATGTATAGCCATAGTTATATTCTCAATAGTTCTGGAAAAAGACAAAATGTTCTCTGTCGAGATAGGTATATTCTTCAGAAGTGATCTTGGATTGTTAAACAAATGTTATAATAGATAAGATAAAATATAAATACTAAAAATATGTTGTAGATGTACAGTTTTCAAAGTACACACATTAATTTGACACACTTGATTCTTGAAATATTCATACATAGCATGTAGGACTTGCATTATTATCCTTCAATTTCACAGGAGAAAATGAAAACCTTAAGTTATTTTTCCTAAGGATACTCAACGACTAACTGGTAGTAGGGTATTAACCCAGGTTTCCTAGCTCCAGGTTTGTAGTCTTTCTACTACATTATTAAGTAAATAAAACAGACAGGAGTCATGCAGTGAAAAAATATACATCTGCATTGGAGTAGTGGAACCACAGAGAATAATAGGATAAATCAAACATCAGGACTATTCATAAAGTAACAGAAAGCCTGTCTTTAAGGAGAATTTAAGCCTGAAGTGAGATTTTCAGTGTGCCAAACTAACAAGGTTGTAAAATGGAATAAAGGCTCAACTTGTATTGCTGAGGAGCTGAAGAAATTAAAACAATCACTTAGAAATAAATGTATGTAAATTGCAAAATATTAGAAATAGTTCAATATGTACTTATGAAATAAAATGCTATGTTAATTTAAAATTATGATTAAGGGGAAGAGACAATCCCTAACACAGTCCACTGTTATCAAATGCATGCCTAACTTAATTTAATGTCTGAATCTTCTTTAGAAAAAAAAAATTCAATATAGAGGTCAAGCACAGCAGGGTCAGAAATAACAGGAAAGATAAACACCATTTATTTTCCTATGAAGAAAATTTGTAGCTAGACTAGTGATGCAGTACTTACATTATGCTGACATGCAGGCCCTGAAGACTTATATTGAAAGCTGGGTACCGGAAAATAATAATGTGCAACTGTGCATAGTTTTGAAGGATGGCGGTAGCATCATTGTTACATTGTCCTTGCTGACTAAATCACTCTTGTTTATTGGAATCTACTTTAGGGGAAAAATTTTTGCAGAACACTGGGGTTGAACCTAATGGATAAAGATTTTATGTTGCTTTTGGGATACTATTCTACTGAGTCATCATTTGAAGTCTTATATTTGTAGGGAATTAATGTCAAGGTTATTTGCAAATTTTTGTGCTGTTCTGAAAAATTCAGTTAACCAAAACCAGAGAATTTCTTCACAATTCAACTTTCTTTTATTTATTTCACTTTAACTTTCATTTTTTCTTATAATAAGATGACAAAATAAAATAGATGCATCTTTTGTCTATAACTGAGGTTTCTGATTCAGGACACTAGACATCAAATCCAAATTTTGTTACTTACTAGTTAAATGTCCACATGCAACTAACTTATCCTACTTCATCTATTAGTTTTCAAAAAATAAAAAAAGAAAGAAAAAATAAAGAGATTAAATTAACACCTATCACTTAGGGTGAGTTCTATATAATAAACAGCTAATATGCAAATTGTCCCCTTGATCACTACAGCCCCTCCCCCCAGCCACTTTCTCCCCCTGGCTTCCACCCCCCCTCATTGGGGGTGGGGCCAGCCAGCCAACCTCTTGTGTCCCCTCCCCCTGGCCAGTCCAGCCTGATTGGCCCCATCTGGGGCAGGCCAGCAGGACCCCACTTGTGCATGAATTCGTGCACCAGGCCCCTGGTATTTAATAATAGTATACTTAACTAACAACACAAAGCCATGACTTTTATTTTATTTCATTTTAAATATGTTTTTACTGATTTGAGAGAGGAAGGGAGAGGGAGAGAGAGAGATAGAAATATCAATGATGAGAGAGAATAATTGATTGCCTGCCTCCTGCATGACCCCCACTGTGGATTGAGCCTGCAACAAGGCATGTGCTCTGACCAGGAATTGAACAGTGACCTCCTGGTTCATAGGTTGATGCTCAACCACTGAGCCACACCAGCCAGGAACAAAGTCATACCTTTTAAAAAGTTGGTACTTTAAAAAAAAATACATTCATACTTTTATTATATATTTATGGAAGATTCTGCCATTTGCATCTCTAAAAATTATACTTCTTTCCTTCCTTACTATCAGAACCCTTGATGCTGCATGAATTAGAATTGGATCCTATTACCATCTTCACCCCTTTGCAGCCAGGGAAGACACATTAAATCAGTCACAGCAGAAGTTAAGTTGTGCTTTCCTTATTAGAGGCCATATTATTCTTCTTTGATATGCCATTTACATTCAGGCTGAAAAACAGATGCAGTGACTAATGATGCAGATAGAGACCAAAAAGACAGAATTATCCTTAAAATGTTAGGATGTCCAAATGATAATTAGAAAATGTTTGGTTCCTTGATGTCACTGTGTTTCTTCCCACCAGTTCTAAACTGCTTATCTCTGGGCATCTTATTATACAACATGAAAAAAATAAACAAGTATTTGGTTAAGACATTCTATGAGGTATTCTATGGCAGGCATGTAAACAAAATATTCACAGAATTAAGCTTTGATGAATATATTAATGCATTTTCTAAAAATTATTTCTGCTCTTAAAAATCTGAATTTGTATAATATTATGGTGATCATACTGTAATTGCATAAAGGTTATTTATTTACAATATTCTTGAATAATTTATTGTTCAACTTTATAAAAAACAATAAAAACTGATTCTTAAATAAAATAGACACTATATTGAGGCCTACTATTCCCAAGGTACACAGTACTTTAAATGAATGTCAACAAAATTTTATGCAAATCTCATAGGTCATTCAAATAAAAAAACCTAGAGTTGATTCACAAAACATTAAAAAAAAACACAAGAAAATTAGAGAATACCATTGCAAAATAAATCACCAATTCTCTCTCACACACACACACAGAGTCAGTAAGAGAGTCAGAAAGGAACAAGGGATCTATAAAACAGGCAGAAAACTATTAAAAGAGAGTATTAGTTACTCTTCACCTATCAATAACTACCCTACATGTAAATGGATTAAATTCTTCAACCAAGTAGCAGACAGTAGTTAAATGGATAAAAATGCAAAACCCAACTATATGCTGTCTACAGGACACTAACTCCAGTATTAATGACACACATAGGCTCAAAGTAAAAATAGAAAAAAAAAATTCATACTTTTATTATTATTATTCATACTTTTATTTATTACTCAGATTGCTCACTAGATAAATTTGAGTAATTTATCTTAAAAATGTTTACTAATTGTATCAGAATCTCTATACATTTATTCTGGACAAAAATAAGACTCATTGCTCCTACAGCTAGATACTTCTAATCAAATTTCAAATAGGGGGGAATTATGCAAATTGCAGGCATTTTTATATTTATGTAAAACATAATTAAAATTTTGTTTGATTTTTCAAAATTTTCCTAAGCACACTAATTCATTAGATGGGTAATTTTTTCCTGTTGACCTGCATTTCTAAAAAAATAATTTTAGCATCTACTAGCTTTTAGTTATTTGTTACTATTAGAGGATGTGTGTGTGTATGTGTGTGCATTTTAATGAGCTGTATCTTTTTATGCTTAATATATATGAAATCCACTCTATAACTAACAGAAGTCCAGTTAATGACAACTACCTCTGTGTTAGTGGGTTAAATGTTATATAACTTATATAATACAAAACCTCTATTATTTAAGATACCTAAACATAACCAGATAAACAAAATGTGCAAGCGAAATTTCCAAAAACTTTGAGTATCCCTTGAACAAACAGTGTAAAATTAATGTAGGTTTATACTTAATAGTTTATGTTACTTAGGTTAGGTACTACACAATATTACAAAACCAAAGGAGCTTACATATAAAGGCTGTATGCTCAAAAATCCTGTGACACGTTGAGTACACATACATGTGGGTATAGCTTGATACTGGTAGGCCTGGTGAAATCTTAGTCCATTTCTCTGAGAAGCATCAGAAGCAAGACATGATCAAGTGACCATTTTTTACAAACAGGATTGGAGTACAAGGTTGAGAAAGGACATCAAGATTAGATTTTAAATTGATTTTAATACGAATATAAGATGTAGTCAATGGAGCCTATTTGAAAAATTTTGAAGAATGGAATAGCAAAATGAAACCTGCATTTTAGCAAGATTAATTTGGCAGTATTATGATGGATCAATTGGTAGGAATAACAGTTTAAGGACAAAATACCAGTTAAGAAGTTAACACTGTAATTTGAGTGAAATGCGGTGATAGAGAATTAGAGAAATGAAAATGCCACTACTAACAGAATATACTTCAATATGTCCTCAGAAAGGACAGACATCAAAATTACTATGAGGGTCTAATTCCAAGGAGTCCAGAGAATGTTGATGAATGTTACTGGAAAAGGGAAAAGATAAAGCACCTGAATTTACAATATAAACTCTTAAAGAAGTACAGCAGAACTAGAAAAAATGTGGGGCCTATGTATAATAACCATGTAAACAAATCTAAATTTCTCCTTGGAGACAGTAATTCAATAGAAGATTAAAAAAACTAAAGAAACACTGATTGCTACTTGTTAGTTGTTCAAAAGGGCTTTTCTTAGACTGAAACCATTTCCCCTGCTGGAGAATTGGCCAGGTTCAATTTGTTGCCTTTGTATCCAAGAAAGACCTGGTAGATCTTCAATGTGCTCTTAACAGCCTCCTTCTGGTTCTCTTATCAATCTGGGGTGATACCCAGGAGAATCAGGAAATACTTGATTTTTCTATAAACTATATTTTAATCTAGGTCTTTTCAAAAGGAAGTGCTGCATGTATTCTATTCCATTCTTCCTTGTGACTGAATGACATAGATTTGATTATTTCAGTGATGTGCTTTCCCTGTAATTATTTTCTAGAAGCATTTTGTTAATCTGCCCCTTATACCATAAACTACTTAAGTTATTTAGCTAATGGAACAAGAGAGATTTTGAATACAAATTGAATTATTCACTATAGTTACTTTCGTTCAGCATTATTTTTAAAATGCCTACATTGTATTTGAAACTTATGTATAATTATTCATAAAATCATATCTAAAATTTTAAGTAAAATAAAAAATTATAAAATTTAGACTTTCAGCAATCCCAAATATGATTATTCTATTTTTAAATTAGTCTATTGATGCACAGCAAGGATAAGTTAAACCATTTATGTACAGTTACATAGCCAGATTTTAACAGAACTAGAAGTAGAGCCCAACAATTTAGCCTTCCCTTTCATTGTTTCTTCCCTTATTCTGAATGTCCTTCAATAGTTGGTGCAGCATTACTGTAGACAGGAAATGCTATGTTTTGAATTTATAATTTTAAGGGAGAATAATCAACATAAGGGATGTAAATTGAATAATAATGAAAAATTAGTCTTGTGTCTTTGGCAAAAGCACACCATAATTAATTGCAGCTGTTTTCACATAACAATTGTGCAATTTTCCCTTCTACCCAGGAGTTGCTGAATCAGGTTATGCAGCAAAGTTGATGTATACCATCCATGGAAATGAGATGTTTTAGATGCACTATTCTCAAATGCCAAAATGGATGACAGTGTGAGATATAATCCTTTACTGTTTAATGCAACCCAAACCAATCTACATTTTAAGAGTTATTTGATTTCCCCCCTCTGTACTGCTATCAGATAGCAACTAGCTCTCTGGGGACTCCATTCATGCTGAGAATGCACTAGCTAGTGATTACACTGCTGAATCAGTCTGTAATCAATCTTGCATCCTACTGATCTTCTTTGGAGTTTTTATTTTGATCACCAACTAATGGGAAACACAGCATGTTAAAGAATAATACAGTTTCATCTAATAGAAGCTCCACTGAATAGGCCTCTGGGTACTCTTGTATTCATGTTTCAATGAAAGTGTTTGTAATACAGTCAATTTCTGAAGTCCAAAAAGATAATTATTATAGAGTTAGCTTTATTTATCTTAAGTATAAATGCATAATTTTAAAAATTTATGAGTTCTCCAAACAAATACAGTTTTCTAAGATTAAAAAAAAAGTGCTTTTCTTATTTCCTATTTTCTTATTTATTATCAATCCATACATAATCATAGATCCTCGGATAAGTTGCCAGATGAGTTTTATCCTAGGAAATTCCCACTCCAACATGTAGATGTAGTAGAGAAACATATTTATAACATAAATTTAAAGAAAATAAAGTATCTTTAGCTGTGTGCAGAGAGTATTTCCTAAAAGGCAGGGTTTGTTAAAGAAAACACAATCAGAAATCTCAGTGTTAAACTGCTGTGAAATATATATATATTTCATGCAAATATATATATATATATATATATATATATATATATATATAAAGCAATATTGCAGGGTCACAGAAATGGAAATGTTAAGTATTGGGAAAAAGATGGAGGTAAGTAAAGGTAAAATTTTGTGTTCTTACAGTGTTGCCAGGAAATATTTCAAGAAGGCAGGTTGATGTGCTGATGACCAGATTATCTATATTGATGTTTTAGTTTGTGTTTCACAGAAAAGCAGAATCTAAGAAAGTGAGTAGAGTGTATGAGGTCATTTCATAGTTTGTTCTCAAGAACTATGGTGGGGATGAAAGAGTAAGAAGAGTAAAACATGGAATGAAAAAAAGAAATGCAGGCAACATTCACAAATCAATTACTGTGAAACACTCTAGTAACAAAATAAAGTTTTAAAAGCATATTATCATTTCAATATATCCTCAAAAAAAGCATTTCACAAAATTCAACATCCATGTGTGATAAGAAATAAACTCTCAACAAAGTAAGTATAGAAGGAATCCTATATAATAAAAGTACAGTATGCAAATCGTCCCCTCAACCAGGAGTTGTCTGGGAGTTTGACCAGGGGGGCAGGGCCAGCTGGTGGAAGGGAGGGAGGCCCTGACCAGCAGCCAGTAGCCACTAGGGACCCTACCAGAGCACACATTTCATGCACTGAGCCTCTAGTGTACCTGTATAAAGGCCATATATAGCACAAGCCCACGGACAAATCATAGTCAGTGGTGAAAAGCTAAAGCTTTTCCTCAAAAACCAGGAATGGAACAAAGATGACCACTCTCACTACTTTTAGAAATACTAGCTATGACAATAAAAAGACAAGAAAAAGAAATAAAAGACTTCCAAATTGGAAAGTATTTGTAAAACTGTTACTCTATGCATATGACAAAATATTACATATAAAAACCCCTAGGCTCTAAAAAAACAACAAAAAACAAAAAAACTGTTAGGACTAATAAACAAATTCAGTAAAGTTGCATCACACAATATAACTATATTAAAATCGGTTGTGTTTTTATAGACTAGTAACAATCTATCAGCAAAAACTCTGAACATTGAAAAAATCCTTGGGGACAAAAGTTGAAAGATGAGACATGGAGGGTGTTTGAAAGGGATTTCTCTACAAGAGTCCTGTCAGCCACCACTGCAAGAGTACCGCCGAACCAAGTGAATGTGGCATAGAGCACCTAAGAATAGAAAAAATTTTACATGTTCCCAATCGGCTTATTTTATATTTATTTTTCCTGCCTAATTGCCCTGGCTAGAACTTTTGGACAGTATTAAATGGAAGTGGTGAGACTGGACAGCCTTATCTTTTTTGGATATCTTTCTCCAATAAATGCTCAAAGATTATTGCATGCCTTACGTTTATTTTTATAATTATGAAAAAAATGGTTTGACAATTTTTGCCATTGTCCTAATTGTTTTTATAGATGAGCAGATTTTCAAAGGTCCTTATTATGATATTTCAGATCATTTTCTCCCCCCCTGCCACTTATGTTTATGTGACCTTAAAGTTTTCACATAGAATTCTGAAACTTAATTTATATAAAATCAGAAATGTCGCATTTGTCTTACATGTTTTACAGGATTATGACATTTTTTTATCCCATAATAAAATAAATATTATTTTTGAAATATATATATATATATATATATCTTTTTTTAGAGAGAGAGGAAGGGAGATAGGTAGAAACATCAATGAGAGAGAAACATCAATTAGCTGCCTCCTGCATGCCCTCTACTGGGGATCAAGCCCTAAACCTGGGCATGTGCCCTGCCGGAAATGGAACTGGTGACCTCTAGTTCATGGGTTGACACTCAATCACTGAGCCAAACCAGCGGGCCACACTTAAAATTATTAACGTCCGAATAAACACACAAGATAGGTATTTCCTCTATTTTATAGATGAGAGAATTTAGATTAAAAACCAAATGAGTTATTTCCTCAAAGCTTTCCATCTAGCAAGAACAAAAGCAGGAACAAACTCATGACTAGTTATCTGCTTTCTAGGACAAGTTATTCTATAAAACACATGCTCAGGAAAGTTGAGGAGGAGGAATAGAGGGAGAAGGATTATCTGTTATCCTTTTTTTCTACTATAGAAATTATATTAATACCATCATTTCATCTCAGTAATACATAGAGAAAAAGTCTGCATGGCTCATTCTTTATGTAAATTTAAATCTGCAAAGATCTGATATCATTTTCTAACTAAAAAGATGCTATGATCTTATTAAATGTTCACTAATGACTAGGTGGTGACAGCTTATTTTGGAGCATTATTATAAATTGCACTAGAGGCCCGACGCATGAAAATTCGTGCAAGAGTAGGCCTTCCTTCCCCCGGTTGCTGCACAAGCTTCCCTCCGGCACTCAGAACCCAGGCTTCCCTCGCAGCCCCAGCTTCGTCTGGAAGGTCATCTGGAAGGATGTCCGGTATAATTAGCATATTACACTTTTATTATTATAGATTATGTGTAACTCCTGCCATTGTAGATAACAACCACATTGTTCAGTAGAGACCGTTCAGAATAACAGTATATTTGCTTTTAACAATAATGTTTAAATTTTTACAGTTCTTTTGCCACATTTATATAGTTTGTCTTGCTAAACAGCAGTGAAGTTTGAAATAGTTAGATGATAGGCAAATAGCCAACTTTCTCTACTGATAATTGATCAATACCTCAGGCTCAATCACTGCAATTCTCTTCATAGCCTTAGTTGTTGGAATGCTCTAGTTTTTTTAAAATATTTGTTTTCCTATCTTTTATTTAATTTCTGTGTCATGTGTAGCTAATTTATCATTGGTTAACTAATCAATTAGTTATTACCTATTTTATGTCAGAGAAATTCTGGGAAAGTACAGGGTATTATTTTTTACCTTATGGCAGGCCTTAATACTTTAAAAATGGCAAACATATATATCTTTAGACAATATTTTTCAAGCTAAAAAAACCTCATTTTTTTTCAGTTTTTTTTCTTATATGGCTGTGTATTCAGCTAGCTCATAGTCCTGGTAACCTCTGTATTTTTTTTATCCCTATTTATCAAAGTCTCTCTCAAAACATGATACCCATAACATATTAATTTGTAGAGATTGACCCTAAGCCAGGAAAATTAATTCTTTTTCAAATACTTGTTTGTTTATTTATCAGTTTTGTTTTGCTTATGTTTGAGAGGAGAATATTTTATTAGGGAATCGGGTTTTGAATATGAGGCTCTGAAGTCAGTATATCTAGATGCAATTCAATGTCTGTCATTTACTAGTTCTGTGACCGTGGAGGAGTACTTCACTGCTTGAGCAATTATTTGGAGATGGAACTGAGAGAGATGAAAGAGTAGCATAGAAACCACTTATCATATTATGGCAAGAGCTAAGGAGATAAGATGTGTGCCTTAATGAATGCAATGCTTTATTAAGCAAATACTAATAGCTACATTCCCTGCTGGATGTCAATGACATAAAATTAGATAAGTCATGGTGCTTGCATACATGTAATTCACAGTCTAGAGTAGAAGAAAGATACATAAAAAACTACCTCTAAGTCAAGTTGTTAATTGTCATAATGTGAATGTAAGTAAAGTCCAAGAGAAAACAAATTGATTCCATTGTTCCGTGTGTCCTGACCAACACAGTCCAATGGGGATATTATTTCCCATTATCTAGGCAATTAACTTCTATTATGCATCTTAAGATTGTATTACCTTTGTTAACTACACCTCACTGATGGATCAAATTAAGCAAGAGAATAGAAATTAATTTTGCCCTTTACATTTTTATTATTTAAGTTTGTGATGGCACTAGATGATTGTTATCTTTATTTAATGCTTTGGATATATTTAGTTTCTCACTGAGTACCATAACTCTACATTAAATTTTACAATAATTTTGATAAGCTTTAGTATATGTAGAAAATGTGTTCTGACAATTTATTTTTATTTATTTTTTAAATATATTTTTACTGATTTCAGAGAGGAAGGGGCAAGGAGAGAGTGATAGAAACATCAATGATGAGAGAGAATCATTAATCGGCTGCCTCCTGTATGCCCCCCACTGAGGATCAAGCTGTAACCTGGGCATGTGCCCCTGACCGGAATTGAATCTGGTACCCTTCAGTCCGCAGGCCAATGCTCTATCCACTGAGCCAAACCAGGTAGGGCCTAACAATTTTTTTAAAATCAGGTTTTGGCATCACCTGCTATTCTGTAATAAAAATACTGCATTTGTTTTTGTTAATGACTTTTTCTAATAGATGATTTGTTCTTTGATTTTAGGGTTAATTCAATTTTTAGATCAAATTTAAGAAAATATCCATGTTAATTCTATACTGAAAAGATCTAAGATATAAACATATCTTTGGGCTATAAATATTCTGGTAAAAGTGTGGACCTTTTCAATATATGATGAAAGAAAAATTAAGATATGAAAATCAAATATAAATTTAAATATCAGTTCTTACACTTATTACACTATGGTGCAGAAAAGTTTTATTTTTGGGCATGGGTCTCATGCATGAAATTGGGTAATGCTTATTTCATGAAGCTATTTTGAATATTATATTTTTTACAGTTGTAAAAATCTTAGAGTAGTTTCTAACTTTTGATAAATGATTAATAACTGTATATTATTTGTATTACTATCCATACTGCCATATATTATATAATTGTTTATTAATTATAAATTTATGTTAATATCATATTTTCATTTGAACAGTGTTTATTGTTAATTATTAGCTTTAAAATAATTTTGTTTCATTTATAAAACAAATTAAAAGTACAATATAAAATAATATAGTAGTCATATATCATAGAACATATTTAATGTTCTAAATTTATTTTTTTCTATTGAAAATTATAAGTGGCATTCTCATTTCAGGAATCAAATGTTGGTTGGCAAATTTATCTACAGAAAGAACAAATAAATATCTTAAAATTTTTATATATATATATACATATATATATATATATATATATATAAATTCTAAATGCAGAGGGTGAAACTGTGAAGCAATTTTATGGGAAAAATATATGTAGAAAATCAAGGTAAATTGTTTACTCCTTTAGGTTTTTAATTTCTTAATCTGTTAATTGCATAATATCAGTTTAATAAATGAATGAAATTCAATTTATTATGTAAAGGCTCTACAAATGTAAGTTATTATATTTGAAGCCTTACTATAGGAAAACCTGAAAAAAGAAAATTCTTGGTGTCACTCCCTGGTAATTCTTTTTAAAAAAATATTTATCTTGATTTCAGAGAGTAAGGGGAGAGGAAGAGATAGAATCATCAATGATGATAGAGAATCATTGATTGGCTGCCTCCTGCACACCCCACACTGGGATGAGCCCGCAACTGGGGCATGTACCCACACGTGCCCCGACAAAGAATCAGTGACCTTCTAATTCATAGGTCCACACTCAACCACTGAGCGATACAGGTTGGGCATCCCTGGTAATTCTTTAATTTTATTTTTGGAAGATTTTTTTGTTTATTTTTTTTCTTTTTATTGAATTCATCGAGGTGACATTAGTTAACAAAATTATATAGGCTTCAGGTGGACAATTATACAACACATCATCTCTACATTGCTTTGTTCACCACACAAAGTCAAGTCTTAGTCCATCATGATTTATACTCCCTTTACCCTCCTTCATCTTCTCCACTCCCCTCCCCCGAACAATCACCAGCCTGTTTTCTGTGTCCATGAATTTTTTTCTCATTTTTCTTTTTTGCTCAATCCATACACCCCCACATCCAGCTCCCCTGCTCCACCCAGGTGTCAGCCTGCTCTCTATGAGTCTATTATTTCCCTTTTAGCTCATTTTGTTCATTTGATTCCATATATGAGTTAAATCACTGTCATATACTAAAGGCCCATAAGTTACCCCATTTGCCCAGCACACATTGTTTTATTTACCTTCTAAACACCTAGAAATTGCACTTTTCAGCCCCATCATTCTGAAACTATCCACACATCCACGACCCATATGGTTATAATGACAGCTGCCATGTTGAGACAAAGTGATCATCACTCCTAGTGTATGGATCATGGTCCGGGTTTCTGATACAAACTGATCTTATGAAAGTATATCTCTGCGAACTATAAGTGTGAATCTGGTCTTTGTGAGCAGAGCCAAGTTAATGACAATATTCTCAACAAGAATATAACCACACCTACCATTTAGTGTGTCACACTCTTTCTTGTATGTTACGAGATAGTTCAGTATGTTTTAGTAATTTTCCCTACTCCACTTTTTCTTTTCTTTTTTCTTTGTTTACACAAATGGGAGAAAACGTCTGCTCTTTGAAAACAATCACTGAAGTAGTTATATTAGGCAACTGGCAGATTATCTTCTTTGGTTCCCCATTTATAGGTTAGATCATATCATATGCAAGGCCAAATAGAAAACTGGAGTATAATCCCTTTACGTCTATATATGTTGCAGAAGCTGCAAAACTTAAGCCATCATCAATGGTTAGGTATGGTGATTCCTATCAACACCCCCACCAATCATCAATAGTGCCAAAGATTGATGGGTACTAGAGATTGGTGAGGGATTGATTGTCCCAATTTTAATCAGATAATAAGTCCAAAGCTAGCTAACATTTTAGCTCTCTGTTCTGTACCCTAGTAGAATAATGTACTCCATCCATTTGATATAGAGATACATTCATCTGTCAATGCATCATTTTTCCTACCAAAAATAGTTTGCCTTCAACCACAACTTTTCTGTTCCAAGGATTTCTACTCAAAATTTCTGACACTTTGACTATGTTACCATCGTTTTATGGATTAACCAGGAATAGTTGCTATTGAAGATACCACGCTAACATATCAGAATGAACATGTTCTTGCTTCAGTATCTCTTCAAAGCATCTTTTTTTTTTTAAATAATTCAAAAAGCAAATCAGAGTGACTGTGATACTTCTAAAACTTCCTACAATAAGTTCATGAGACTAAAGATAATTCTGAATATATCACAGTTGCTCATCTATGAGTAAAAAGTCAAGTCTATCATAGAATCTGTAGGAAAATTTATAAGGGCTAATATACTAGTTTAACTTTCATTTATTGAGCTCCAGGCATGTGAGAGGAATTCACCAAGATGAGTAACATATAGTATTTTATTCAATCATCATAAAAGTTCTGTGATGAAAATATTATTTTTCCCATTTTATGTTCATGGAGAGTGAGGCATAGAGAAGCTGCATAAAGTTTCTTTGTTTCTCAGGTCTAATATGGATTCAAAAATGGATTTTACAAAATCTACCCTGTATAATTAGATTTCCTTCAGAAAAAAGTAACATGAACTCCAAATAAAGCAACTCACAAAATAGGAGTATTTCTAAGAACACAAACAAGCCCAGAGTCAGATTGCCTAGGGCAGGTGCAAGGCTTTGCCATCAGAGTCTGAAGCACTTCCTATCCTACTGCTCATTTATCATTTTGAGAAGCAGTTTAGTTAGAGCAGGAGAGCAGAGCACGGGGGTCAGACCTCTAGAGTTCATTTCCTGTCTCCATCACAAATTTGCCATATGACCTTGGGCAACTTAATCTCATTTTTGCTTTATTTTCCTCCTCTCAGTAGTAGATATAATAACAATACCTAACTTAAAAGATTTATGTGAGAACTAGAATTCAATCTAACTGTTGTGGACACTCTGGAAACATAAAATGCATCCCCTCCACCCAAAATGTCTTTCTGATGTCAAACCTGAAGATATTGCATCAAGAGAGTATAAACATTTGTGTTCCTCACATAATGATGTTTTCTGGGGGAACAGGGAAAGCTGCAAAGCAGGCCTAGTCTTAACGTTGGGTTTGAATGAATCCCTTGGCACTACACTGTAAGTCCATTAGCTATTTTTCCTGAAACTTTAAGGATGAGGATATGTTTTGCTTGTTTGTTTTATGACAGAGGTAGAACCAGTATCATCAGAGGCATGTTATGGGAGCCTAGTGAGCTACTTACTTTCAGTGACCATCTGATGGGCCTTTGTGTCATGCAGGGTACTGGGCTTTCTCCTGAGCATGCTATAGATTAGGGCCAACACCTGGTCGAGACTCAGAACTCATTCCTGGTCATGGGGTGAGAGCTGTTCCCCTGAACCTTGCATACATCATAGCTTTTGCTGGAATAAGTTACATCGCTCACTCTGAGATACACTGATATGTTGGGGCAGTGACCCATGATTTAAAGCCACTTTGAAGAGGATCCAAACCCACACTGCTGTCCATAAGCATCAGTTATTAAAACTGACTTACCTCAGTGAAATCTATAACAGAGGCTCAGTAGAATTCAACAAATACAGCACAATGCAGCAAAAACAAGATTTCCACCAGGCAGCCGCTCATAGCTCAAGTTGGCCAGTAGGCAGTAACACAGCTAAAAGAGCATGCTAGCCAGCAGGCAGCGGAGAAAATGAAGAAAGCTAAAACAAGCAAACAAAAAAGATACCTGGTGGTTTGGGTCATCACCTAGATATCCTGTTCACGGTACAAATGGTTGAGGTTACCCCACAGAAGTGAAATGGACATCCCACCAAATAGTTAAATAGGATGTTGTGACGGATGACACCACACACAAGCAAAGAGGATGTTTGAAAAAAAAAGAAAGAAGAAAGAAAGAAAGAAAGAAAGAAAGAAAGAAAGAAAGAAAGAAAGAAAGAAAGAAAGAAAAAGAAAGGAAGAAAAGCTTTATAGAACTTTCTGGGGATAAAAAGGCAGGCTTCCAAGCAGGTCTGAAAATGGCTTGAGAGAACAGGGTAAGACCAGATAGGCTTTTCTTGTGGATGGAGGGTGGGATTGGGCATGCATGGGTTGTGGTTTATATGGTTTGAACTGCCTTTTGGTGCCAAGTGGGGGAGCAATGGGATTACTTATCAACTTTGCCAGATGTGGGCTGAAGAGGAAAAGAAAATAAAGGGACTTGAAAACTATTGGTGTTCAAATAATTAAAATTGAAATTAGACTAATATATTATTCTGTCAACAAATGTGTTTTCATCATTTTTTTCCCAAAATATTTTTTATTGATTTCAGAGAGGAAAGGAAAGGGAGAGAGAGAGAAAGAAACAATCAATGATGAGAGAGAATCATTGATTGGCTGCCTCTTGCACACCCCCTAATGGGGATTCAGCCCGCAACCCAGGCATGTGCCCTTGAATGGAATAAAACCCAGGACCCCTCAGTCCTCAGTCCAGTGCTTTATCCACTGAGCCAAACTGGCAAGGGCCATTCTTGTTTTAAAATATATTTTTATTGATTTCAGAGAGGAAGGGAGAGGGAGAGAGAGATGGAAACATCAATGATGAGAGAGAATCATTGATTGACTGTCTCTTGCATGTCCCCTACTGGGGATCGAGTCCACACCCTGGGCATGTGTCCTAACTGGGAATCAAACTGTGATCTCCTGGTTCATAGGACAAGGCTTAACTACTGAACCACACTGGCTGGGCTATCATTCTTAGAATGTTAAATTCCATGTCATATTTGGTACTCTGTAATCACAAGATTGCTGCTGCACTGGAGACATCACAAAACACACCTAGTAGGAAAAAAAGAAAAGACCCAAGATGGCAAGCACCACATCTATGCCATTTATCAAAATGTAAAAAACAACAATAATAAAAACCAACAATTTTGCTAAGAACTCTTACTGCAGTATTTCCCTTAAATATCATTAAGTAAATCTCAAATGACATGACCACTCCTACCAAAAGGGAGACTGAGAAAGCTAGTATTTCTAATTTCTAACACAATGAGGGGTCCTCTTAGAAAAGAGGGTAGTAGTGACTATTGGTAGATAGTCAATAGACTATAACAGGAATGTCATTTTATATCTTATGCAAGGAGATTTGCAGGATATTTAACAATAGCTGTAGATGGTATGAATTGTTTTACTGTAGTACACATTCTATGCTCTTTTATTAAAAGTTGACAACATCTATCACATACAATAGCTAAGAAATTTTCAGGCCCTAGCAGGGTATCTCAGTTGGTTAGAGCATCGTCCTGATACACCAAGGTTGCGAGTTCAATCCCCAGTCAGTGCACATACAGGAATCAACTAATGAATACATAAATAACAGGAACAACAAATCGATGTGTTTTTTCTGTCTCTCTCACTCTATTGTCTCTCTCTACCTTCCTTTCACTAAAAATCAATAAATAAATAAAATGAAAAGAATATTTTCAGTGATTGCTGCTTTGACAATATTGTGTCTTGTATTATACATGTGGAAGAAGGAGAGGGATCAAGAGAAGAAGCACTTATTGCAGTGGAAACTCACTAAAATTTCTTTCTGTTTGAATGACTTATAGATGAATATGCACTTTTACAGAGATCATTGAATGGTCACTTATATAATTTGCCTTGAAAAAAGAAAGAAATGGAAAGCCTTGCCGGGAATATTAAACATTACCTTATTTCAAATCTGTGTCAGACATAAATTATCTTTCTAACCCATACCCAAAAGTCAAATAATCAGTAGTAGGAAGAATTTTATAGTATATTTCTATTCAGTCATATAAGCAAATAAGGAGAGAGAAAAACTAGAGTAAAGTGTGTACCCATTTGGATATCACAATTGTATATTTCAGTACCCTTCTTTTCATTATTAAGAAACATAATGCCCCTGAAACGTAAAATAAAGAACTCAGGCTGTTAAACACATGGTTTGTTTCTCTATGCTTCTGCGCAGATTAATGCCCTGAACTCGCACAGCTGTAAGGTTATACCGATGTCCTCCTTAGACGATGCCTCACATGACTTGACTCAGAAAGGGAGAGAAAGACTTGTTAAGTCAAGAGTAAATGAGATATCTCATTTGCATAGAACTATAGAAAGGGTGGAAGAAAAGGACTGCTTCTTCTTTGCCAACTGTATTTTTTCCTTCATACTGTGGTATACTGATGATATAATGGAGTTGGACATGACACAATCATTTGCATTTGGCCTTGCGTTCTGTAGTATCTTTCGATGCCTCTTATTTCAAAAACAAGCGAAACATTGAATTCTTATCCACTCAGGAAACTATTAGACCCTTATGCAATTTTCTTTTTGTGTAATAAAAACAAAATCTTATTTCCCACTTTGGATTATTTTATTTTGTTAGATTACCCACATGATTGGGAAAAAAATACGTAAATAAAACACCTCATATTTACTGTATGACAAAAATATTTTATCACCAATTCTCCTGACAGGAAGTACAGAGGCAGTCAGATAGGTTAAATCAGACATTCTTTATGACTTTACTTAAAACAGTATTCACCACAGGTTAGTGGTTATTTTGAACAATTATTTAAAATTACGCTTATTTTCCAACCACATGAAATAATCTGATTTTTTTTTAGATTATTCAGGGGAAGCACACTCATTATAAAAACATTGTAATAACACATAGGTCTGTCCTCATTTCCCATGACATTCTTACTTAAAAATAAATAAATAAATAAATAAATAATATATAATAAAACTTGGACCATACATTTCTCTACTCAAAGAGAATAATATTATTTCACTTGACTGGATATTAACAATTTTTTCATTGGGCTAGACTTCTTAACAATGCCAGTGAAATGGGTGTATATTTCCAGAATCAGCAGAGTTTTTAACAGCATTACCTTTGAAAAGGCAAGCAATGTCCTTTCTCACCTGGTTGTCTTGCACTGTTGGAGTCAGTCCTGCATGCTAGGCTGGTAGAGGGCTAATTCCCATCCTGCTGTTTCTAGGTCAGGCTATTCTGTATTTGCCTAGATTCTACACACACAGACATTTCACCAGTTAACTAATTACTTCTCCTCATGAGTACTGTTTGAGGACCTGCACCATACATAGTTTGTCACACCATTGGGTTACTATGATAAAGTTAGTGCTAATTTATTATTGGAATTTAAATGTAAATACAAGAAATGCCATAAGGAAAATAAATACCTCTACTAAGAAGATAATTTTTATTGTGAGCTTTTCATTAAAGTCAACCCATAAACAGTGTTAATCCAGTGCATGACTATATGTATCGGAAGGAAGTGAAATCACTGGCTCATTGAGATATCTGCTCTCCCATGTGCATTGCAATATTATTTATAAAAGCCAGGATATGGAAACAACCTAATTGTCCATGAGTGGAGGAATAGAGAAAGGAAATGTGGTATATACACACAATAGTATATTATTCGGCCTTAAAAATTGGAAAAATATCATTTACAACAACATGGATGAACTTTGAGAGCAATAAACTGAGATAAGACAGGTAGAGAAAGACAAAGTTTGTATAAGTCCTCGTATCTGTGAAATACAATTATTTTAATTTTTTTTATTGATTTCAGAGAGGGAGGGAGAAGGAAAGAGAGACAGGAACATTAATGATGAGAGAGAGAGAGCCATTGATCAGCTGCCTCCTGCATACCACACATTGGGAATTGGGCCTGCAACCTAGGTGTGTGCCCTGACCGGGAATTGAACCATGACCTTCTGGTCAACCACTGAACAATGCTTGCAGGTCCAAAATTTTAAAAAACCAAATATATAGAAACAGAGAATAGAAATAGATGTTGGTCAAAGGATTAAATTCCCAGTTATAAGGTAAATAATTCCTGGGGATCTAATGTTCAGTGTGATGACTATAGTAAATAATACTGCATTATATGCTTGAAAGTTACTATGAGAGCAGATCTTTAATGTCCTCACCACACACACCAACAAAATTGTAATTCTGAGAGGTAATGAGGTGTTAACTATCCTCATGGTGGTAATCAACTTACAGTAAGTAAGTGCATTAAATCATCACATTGCATACATTAAACTTATACAACACTTTATGTAAATCGTCTATAATAATAAAAGCGTAATATGGTAATTAGACCTTCCAGACGAAGCCCCGGTGGCAGGGGCCAAGCCCCTTGCATGAATTTCGTGCACCAGGCCTCTAGTATCACAATAAAGTTGAGAAAAAAGTAGAAGCCATGTATGGTAGTGACCATTTAAACACGGGAATTGAAATATTATGGTTATAAAATTGCTCTAGAGGTCTGTAATATATTTGTCTCTCTATGGTCTTACACTGCAAACCAATAAAACATGTTACAATTTCCTTGCGCTGTCTTTTCTCAGTTCTTTGAATATTTATCTTCACTCTTATTGCCCTTACATATAAGAATTGCCAACTACACACCAACTCAAGGCAAAGTAGGAAGGTAAAATCACAAAGGAGAAATAACATCTTAAAAGGAAGGAGATTAAAGGGAAGATAAAAGCAGTCTCTCAAAACCTGCTAATAGTAAAGTTTAAAGACCTCTGAATTCCCAGGAAGCATTTCTTTAAGAAAAATTTGGTAAGAAAAATTTGCACAAACTTTATTATGTTATTTTTCTGATCCCTGAAAGTGGAACATCAAAGTCACTCTCTCCCCTTTAAGATCCTTGGCTTAGCTTCAATGGAAAGAAAATATTTCCCGTACATTGAGGGCACTATTTCTGTACTTAGAATAGACCAAGATAAAATTTTGGAAGATATTTTGTTTTAAAAAAAATCACAAATTTTTTGATACTTTAAAATAATGTTTATATTTAGAACTTATATTCATAGAATGTGCTCTAAATGATAATTGTATATTTTGCTATAATAGTCTCATACCTTGGTTATTCATATGTTTGCTAATCATGCATTGCAAAGAATTTTATTGTCCTAATTATATCTACAGAATTAAAGATGTCAGAATTGTAGTCTAGTGGAATGAAATAAAACAAAGTAGACCTTGGTCAAAGTGCCCCCCTGGTTGGAAGTACCAGGTCTTTTACAAACTGAAAATAACTTCCCTCAGAAGACTGACAGCATAGGAGAAGGAAACTTACTGGGTAACTTAATAAGGAAGAAGTTACCAGAAAATAAGGCCAGGGACCAAAGCAATGAAAAATCAGTACAAGAACAAAATCATTAGGGATAACTAACTTAGTAAAGATTTTCCTTCTAAACAGGAAATTTTTATTCTAAAACTCCATTATGAATTTATTAGGAGACTGAGATACTAGGAGTAAAGTTTTACTTGCCCAAAACATGACTATGAACCAGAGGTCAAAGAGAGGAAAGGCAAATTGATATTATCACACTAGACTGAATTAATAAATGGCCTGCCCATGTGTTTCTGTTCACTATAGTTTTAAACTCAGAGTAGGGACTGAATCACAGCCAACCTGGAGGGCAGGATACGTTAGAGAAGTAGATGGAGTAATGAACATACACAGACAAATGTATTGATCTAGAAATCTTTCTAAGTAGAAGGAACTAAGCCTGAAGAAATTGTCAAGGAAACCAGTTCAAATGCCAAGAGAGCTGACGTCTGTGATGTAGCACCTATTGATATTCTGAGGATTGAAATAGCACCGACAATCACGCTGAACTAATAATATAAATTAACAGTGGGGGTATTGACATGCAAACAGCAATAGGCATAGTAAACACTTGATCATTAATGGAAGTTTCCTCAGCAATGACATTTTTTAATCAAAAGGACATAGTTTTATAAGACCTTGTCAGTACTGATGATTTTTTTTTTTTCTGGATCACATAAACATTAAGCTACTCATGAGCATTTTCAGGATTTGGATGCCATTGAATGTGTATTGTCCACTCTCCCCAACTGTCACTTTTTTTATGGTGGTTACAGCTTTATGAAAATGGTTGGTCATTTGCCACCCCACATAGTTTGAGTTTCCTTAAATAGTTTTCTAGTTTGTCCTTGGAAAAACTAATAGTCATATCTTCCCATAAAGCAAGTCAATCTAGTACAAAATCATTGATTGCAAATAAAAATACAAAGCACCTCAAAGCTGCCTCATGGCAGTCTTTTGAAAATTATAATTTATTTAGTAACATTCAACAAGTACTTATTGAAAGTCAACTAGCAGTCAAAAATGGGGTTCAATGCTATGGACATGATCTGAGCAAGATAAAGTCTCTTCCCTCAAGAATTTTATGATGCAGAAATTGATGTAAACAGGAAAATGTCGCTTAAAAAATGTGGAAGAATCGCCCAAGCTGGCTTAGCTCAGGGGATAGAGTGTTGGCCTGCGGACTGAAGGGTCCTGGTTTTGATTCCAGTCAAGGACACATGCCGGGTTGTGGGCTCGATCCCCAGTAGGGGGTGTGCAGGAGGCAGCCAATCAATGATTCTCTCATCATTGATGTTTCTATCTCTCTCTCCCTCTCCCTTCCTCTCTGAAATCAATAAAAATATATTTTAAAAAAATGTGGAAGAATCAATCTAGCATTGTTATCTCAACTATGATACAGCATTTCAGAGATGGAAGTGAAACCCTATTGTTAGTTTTCAAGTCCAAATATATACACCCCTGCACTTTCCATTTGTGCATTCTAATATCAATTTTGATAATTGTGTATTTTTTTTAAGTTTTCAATTCTTTGGAGATATAATTTTATCTTTTAAACCATAAATGTGTTTTTAATTAGTGTGAACCTGTAGGTAGTGGGGAGTAAATTCTTGCTGATGGTCATCAAGGAAAAATTTTACTTATAAAACATAAACTTGCTTGAATGTTAAGAGTTTAGAATTTATTCTAAATGAAGTTTGCAAAATTACAGAACTTATACTGTTTTAAAAAGTGAAAATAACAATCATACAGGTTTCTGAGGATGCCTAGCTTTTAGAGGAGAATTGTCAGCCACTGCTTTGCTGATTTCAGTTTGATTTCCTTTCAGAATAAGAAATTATAATGAATCACCACCAATCAGCAAACCTGATTATGGATGTCAGCTATCCTGCCCTAAAAAGCACCTGCTTCCGGGGAGCGGACGAGATAGCTGTGGGCAAGCCTCCAATGAAGTAGTCCTGTGCCAGCAACAAAGAATTTGGAATTCTGCCATCCCTACCTGTAATATATTTCTTAAATGGCACCTTAATTAAGTGGCACACAATTGAAATCTTGGTTGTAGAATATGTATTATGTAAATTTAGGACATATTACATATATGCCATATTCCCAATTTTTGGCTTTTTGTTGACAGGGATCTCATTTTAGTCAAAGGTGATGATACAGAGAAGGAACAGGGTGATGTGCAGAATGAATTACCCATTAGGCAGGATATACTGGTACATGTGCAAATATAGGAATACTCCAGTAAAAGAAAAACAAAGGGAAATGTAAACTCTAGAAAACAAACAAGTTAAATATCAACATGTATGTGTTCATAGATGTTTTGGAAAAAGTTTTTACTTTTATTTTGTGATGTAGTGTTATCTTTATTTCAAAGTAGGGTATTTATAA
Organism: Myotis yumanensis; assembly: GCF_028538775.1. Taxonomy (NCBI): domain Eukaryota; kingdom Metazoa; phylum Chordata; class Mammalia; order Chiroptera; family Vespertilionidae; genus Myotis; species Myotis yumanensis. Next base: position 220,554,830 of record NW_027223752.1, on the reverse strand, counting down.
TTTTTTTAAGGCATGAAATTACTGAAGTTCTTAATTCTTTCCAGATGTTATCAGTGTCCTTCTCAAACATAATTGGTTATCCTACACTGGGCAGAGTCCTATGCCAAACCACCAGAGACATAATTCGGGTGTTTGGGTTCACCCTGTGTATAATGGTCTTTGTCTTGAGCATGAGCTTTCTATGAAACCTGCCTAGGTAGGAAAGGTTGACTTGCTCGACATAGCAGAAATGGGCTAAGAAATCTATTACAAAAGAGATAATTTTAGCTATGTTTCTCAGGAAGAGGCAATGTAACAGACAGAAACTGTAGGCAAGGTAATCTCCAGGTTAAAACCTTTAATTAAGGCTATTACAGGAGGGGTTGGATTGTTTTGGATGGGTAATTGGTTGCCATCTGAGGATCTCTTAATTCTAATATTTTGATTACAAATGTGACAGCGAGATAGAGTACAAACCTGTTTTGAAAGTTTGAATTTGCTTAACAAATACTTCTGATACAGAACATAGAGTAATTGATCCTTTTCCCCCAAAATCCATGTTCTCTTAATTCAAGGATGCTACTATTGACAAGTTTTAGCATCAATGAGTGAGCATGACCTCAAAGATCAACTGGGGCCAACAGATCTTTTTGTATTGTGCACAACGCAGAAAGACTTTACAAGAATTAAAACAAAGCCAGATGTTTCAGTGAGCATGCAGAAACTACCAGCGCAATCCAAATAAAGTGTTGTGGGGTGTGTTGTGTTAGTTTGTTTTTTGTTAGAAACAAGAGCTTGATTTTAAAACCTCTTACTAAAACATTTTAAGGTTTCAAGAAATGACTTGTGGCCTGACCGGTTTGGTTCAGTGGATAAAGTGTTGGCCTGTGGACTGAAGGGTCCGGGGTTTGATTCTGGTCAAGGGCATGTACCTTGGTTGCCGGCACATCCCCAGTAGGGGGTGTGCAGAAGGCAGTTGATCGATGTTTCTCTCTCAGCGATGTTTCTAACTATCCCTCTCCCTTCCTCTCTGTAAAAAATCAAAAATATATATATTTTTTAAAAATTAAAAATTTAAAAAAAAATTAAAAATAAAGAAATGACTTGTTTTTCCACCTGAATGACTGTTTTACATTTTAGCTCCCATCTTAAATATAGCCATCAACATGAAGAAGGAATACAAAACTCATAACATTACCTAAATACTGCCCATCCTGATTCCATGTTTCACTGAAAGGTGATGATGATGACATTTAAGATAAACAGAAGGTGGTGGCAGCATTAGGGAACTAGGAAGTGAAATGGGGAAGTCAGAAATGACTGGATGTTACTGCACAGGGCTCCTGGCCCCGAGTAGAACTGTCAAGGGCCAGCCATGAGTGCAGGTGATTAGGAGGGTGCATTTATTAACGCGGGGGCAGCCAAACTGAAGGGCTTAGCATAGAAGAAGCAACAGGAGAGCCCTGATTGGGCTGCTTTGGTTCTCTACAAATGTCAGGAAAGAAATGAGCCAAGGTGGGTTGCTTTAGCTCACTGGGAAGTCAGGGGAAAGGAGGCCTTGGATACAGGTTCAGGGGTTTAGCAGTAACAATCTGCCTCTACCCATTGCTCCCCTGCTCGCAAGTCTTGTGGGTTCCCCTGCAGAGGTCCTCAAACTACGGCCCGCGGGCCACATGCAAATACAAATATTGTATTTGTTCCCGTTTTGTTTTTTTTACTTCAAAATAAGATATGTGCAGTGTGCATAGAAATTTGTTCATAGTTGTTTTTTAAACTACAGTCCGGCCCTCCAACGGTCTGAGGGACAGTGAACTGGCCCCCTGTTTAAAAGTTTGAGGACCCCTGAGGCTTAGAGTTTAGGAGATGCATGTCTGTGGGGGAAGAAGGAGAAGGCAAAGCCACAGGCATGCTTAAATTATTTTTACAAAAATAAATGCCATGGGTAAATAAAGATAATCTCGTTTTTCTACATTAACCCCCTCAAAACAAACAAAAAACAGAAACAACAACAAAAAACTCTTACCTATAATCCATGACATGTAATCATTTTTTTTCTTTGCCCTTGTTTTGAGGTAAAACTAACCTTGGCTTCCAGTCAATAAGTCAACAACAACCAGGAGATGATGGAGCATAGCTATATGGTATTAAGAGGCATCTGTATATATTGTACTCGTTAAGAGTATGCAACCTCACCCTCCATTCCCAATGCTCCTTTAGGATGATGCACTGCCACAATGGAGGAAGATTTTAGAGATTTTCCACTCAAACCTCATCATTATACAGATGAGAAAAATGTGGCCCAAGCAGGTGGGTGGCTCTTCTGAAGGGTTAAATGCTCATTACAGGCACAGCTGGGACTAGAATAAATGTTTTCTGCACCCAATATACTATTATCCTAATTACTTACATTCTTTGCTGCTTTCATTCCTAGGCTCCTCGTAGTTATTAGAACTAAAGCTGTAGATGACTGAAGCAAATTGCCTTAAACACAAAAGGCAGTCAGTCAATAGTGGTTAGTGAATTAATTTGTTTCAGCTATTTAGTAGGTAAAAAAAAAACTATATTTAAGTATCTTCCCCCAAAATGTGTTCCATTGAGAGGTCTATGGAACAGTGGTTTAATAGCTAATTCATCTTCCCCTTTTAAATTGTAACAGCTTTTAGCTACCAGAATAATTACTGCAATAAATATAAAAATTATCTTTAGTTTTTATAAAGTTATGTTATTCATGATTTTATGTTGCTTTACATTTGCGTCTTTGAAGATATCTTTGGAAATTAGAAAACAAAAATGATGGAAGTATATAAATCCTAGAGGCCCAGTGCACGAAATTCGTGCCCTCAGGGGAGTGTGGGGGGGTGTCCCCCAGCCTGGCCTGTGCCTCTCACAGTGCTGGAGCCCCGTGATCAATCACCCCAAATAGGTAGCCCTGACCACCCATCCGGGGCTCCTCAATGGATTGCCCCAAAGAGGTAGGCCGGAGCCAGGGGTCCCATCTCCACAGCGCGCATGGGGCCACGGGAAGCCCAGCAGAAGCTTCGTGGAGCAGCTGCTGGGACCCGCCCCCACGGAGCTGGAGGCGGCAGGGACTCTCCACTGTGACCCACCTCCTCCACACAAGGTGGTGGGGCTCTCCACCAGGACCCGCTTCCTCCCCGCAAGGCAACAGAGATGCTGGGACAGGCCTCCTCCGAGCCTCACAGAGCCATGGGACCCCCAGGCCTCACGCAGATGCCGGGACCTGCTTCCGCTGTGTGCGCAGTCATCTTGTGACCATGTGAGGGCATCACGGTGTGACGGCGTGAGGACCACCTAGGCCAGTGATAGCGAACCTATGACACACGTGTCAGAGGTGACACGCATGTCAGAGGTGACACGTGAACTCATTTTTTTGGTTGCTTTTTCTTTGTTAAATGGCATTTAAATATATAAAATAAATATCAAAAATATAAGTCTTTGTTTTACTATGGTTGCAAATATCAAAAAATTTCTATATATGACACGGCACCAGGGTTAAGTTAGGGTTTTTCAAAATGCTGACACGCCGAGCTCAAAAGGTTCGCCATCACTGACCTAGGCTTTTATTAGTAAGATTGTTTCTAAAAACCTAGAAATAGATTCTACACATCTGCTTGTCCATGTAAAATATCCAAATTTTATAAATGGTATTATAATACTCCATTATAATAGTAAGTTTCTTTTCAACCAAAATTGTTCCAATTTTTCTCAGGGGTTGTGCAGAGGGTACAAATTCTTCCTAAGCATATTTTTAATTGCTATAAAGTATTCAATTTATTTAGTACTTAGAATAAAATTTTTAATCTAGAACAATTACTTTATTTTATATCTCTATATATGGAAATGCCATTATAAAGTGTATGACTATGTAAACACCCTTCAAAAGATTTCTATAAACATATAACAAATTCTATCCATAGATGTAGCATAAAAATTGTGACTTTCCCTAAACACTAAAAATTATTATCATTTGTGTTTTTCAAATCGCATGAGTAACAAATAGCAAGCTAGTGTTGTTTAATTTACATTTTTTTAAATTATCAGCTACAGTAAACAACAACATATACTGTTCACAATTCCTAATGCACACAATTCTGAAATTAAGTGGTCCATTTCAAATATGCTTCATATTAATCACTTTGTCTATCCCATTTCTCATTTTATAATCTGGGAAAATTTAAAAGGCTAAATCAAAATGATTCTACAGTTTTTTATGTTTAATAAAAACAAAAAAAGTTTTACAGACACATAAAGTTGTTGCATAATTCACTTTGAAACTGAACCCTTAACACATATAGTTGTTTGAAGTTGACAGGAGATGCATATGCATATGTGTGCATATCTAGAATAAAGAAAGAATAGTGCATGATTATCAAAACAAATTCATACGCATTATAGTCTGAGTGGGAATTGTATACATATATCTTCCAAATTTACCTGAATATCTCCTTAAACAATATACTAAACTCTTGTTTCCTAAATAACATAGAGTCTGTGTGCATAATAAATGCAACATCTACAGGAACATGAATGGGTTAGAAATCAGAACCATATGACCCAATTCAGCTGTCAACAAAGAAGAAAGTTGCAGGTGCTGGTCTCTGAGGGGCAGACTCAAGTGAAGTCTGGTGTGCGGGAGGTTTGTTAGGATCCACACCTGTAAAATGGAGTGTAAAGAAGGAGGGTTGTGCAGAGGGTACAATCCAGCTGCCCAGCACAAAGATAACCTCAGCTGACCCCCAAAGAGCTGTAGACCTAAAATGTCAATTAGAATTGTCTTATGTTGGGCCAAAATACAAGGCCCTTTGTACCCCTGCCTCTATAGTCTACCCTGGAAGGGATGGAATACAGTGGGGCCTTGACTTACGAGTTTAATTCGTTCCATGACGGAGCTCGTTACTCAAATTACTCGTATGTCAAATCAAAAAGTGAACGAGTGAGACACGTGATGCTGGGCTGATGTTGTGGTGTTCACTGTGAGGTTCGCTGCGCCAACTAGCGGTGGGGTATCTGAAGCTGGCTCGTAACCCGAATTTTAGCTCGCAACTCAAAGCAAAAAATCAGCAGAGAGACGGCTCATATCTCGAAAAACTTGTTAGTCGGGACACTCGTAAGTCAAGGCCCCACTGTATTTGGAAAGCTGGCTCTCTGTGGCTGAAGGTACACCCCAGAAATGGCAGGTGGCTGGAAGCGATCAACCTGACAAATTCTCAGTAGCTAGAACACAAGTGCTACCGAGAAGGGACAGCTAGACAGCTCAGTCCCATGTCCAGCATGAAGACTATTTAATGATATTATAGAAACTAATCATTCCGGAAACAGGAAAAGGTGGAAAATCAATCGTTACTGAGATAATGGTTCAAATTCTCCAGCTCAATTTCAACAAATGACCTCTTAACTCACAGAGATTTAAGTGAGCCTGGGGCTGCTTTGTCAATTGCTCTGTGATCTTAACTTTTTTACTTGGTTGCAGTTACAAATTTGCGATAGTTATATAGAGTGTGTATTTTTTTAATATACATTGCATGAAAACAAGAAAAAATAGTTTAGGGTGGGCTGCTGCTTGCCTGCTCTAGATATTCACTTTTTAAGTTAGAGGGGGAAAAATATACAAATCTCTCAACAAATAGATAATAGGATATAGATTTTTAGTCCAGCATCCTGGTTGCATTATGAGATGGAATTGCATAGAGCCTTCATTTCAGCAATATATGACTTTTTTGTTTTAAATATGCGCAGGGAAAATTTGTAAAATTAAAGTATGATGTTTAGCAATCAAACAATAACATTTTATAAGTGTCTCTGGCGGGGGGAAATAGGACATTTAGAACACATAGACACTGAAGAAATAGTTAAAAAAAGGAAATATATATTTTAGGACCTTAACTATCTGCAAAAATGAGTCAAAATAAATATAATAAAAATCCAAATTATTTGCTGAATCTAAATACTTCTTAATATAGCCTATTATCTGATGTCATTTTTTAAAACTTTCAATAGTAGATAAAAGAAAACCTGATATCAAGCCCTTATCATTGTTCTCAATTTACCATTATAGTTTTAGGAACAATCAGCTCAAGAATGTATTGCAAGAGGAAGGTAATTTTAATCTCAGAAGTTTAAAATATGGCTTTTTATTAAATGTTCATATTAAAGTCTATGAAATAAGTATTGAATAAAATTCTGTTTCAATGATGTTAAGTAGCAACTTTTATTTATGTTTTATTATGATCTCATTTTAGATTTATCCATACTATTTAATCTGTTGAAAAAGTTCACCTAAAATCATTTTAAATTAATTTCAATACATTTACTTGTACATTTTAAGAGATGAACTCAATTCCTTTTATAATGTGGGCTTCAGTTAGTGTTTTGCTTTTAACACATAGAATATGTGATTCTTTTTTTTCTCTTTATTGATTAAGGTATTACATATGTGTCCTTATTCCCCCCCAATGCCCCCCCCCCACTCATTCCCTCACGCCCCTGGTGTCTGTGTCCATTGGTTAGGCTTATATGCATACATACAAGTCCTTTGGTTGATCTCTCCCCCTTATCCCCACCCTCCCCTACCTTCCCTCTGAGGTTTGATGGTCTGATCGATGCTTTATATTGGAGAAACCTAACAAATGCAACCCCTCAGGAATAAAAGTGAACATCATCCAATAATGTCACATAAGTGCTTTGAACCCTGTCATGATGTGATGAGGTAGGTATATAATTTCTGTGGTTTTCTTCCCCAAAATCCATCACCTCAGTATAATCATGGGAAAATATCAGACAAACCTGAACTGAATGGAATTCTGCAAAATACTTGATGCATATTTCTCAAAACTGTCAAGGTCATGAAGGGCAAGAAAAGTCTGAAAAACAATCACAGATTGGAGGCACTAGAAATACAAGATGAATAAATACAATGTGGTACCTGCCCTGCATTCGATATTGGCTGGCACAGAAAAAAAGGGCATCAAGAGGAAGTGACCTTGACCCTTGAGCAGAACTAGGGTGATAAAAGTTTCCTCACCCCCACCCTTATCCTTGGAATGTAAGTTCTGCCTGTTATAGGCACCTTGCACAGTGACACCGGACAGGACAGCCCCTGGCACAGTGGGAGAGGGCTGGCCCCATCCTCAATCCTTGTCCTCTCATATAAATGAATTTATACGAGACCTTGACTGTGTTGTGAAAAGCCAATTTCTTAGAACAATTAAAGCATGCACCTTTATTGAAAAAAAAAGCAAAAGCACACAAATCTATACATCTGGCTTATGATGTATAGGCTTTTAGCTAATCTGAAAAGCAAGTTGGGTGGGGGTCTGAGGCGTTATATACCCTCCTGTCTATAGGTTTCAAAATTCCTCAGCTGATTGTTTTAGTGCAGGTTAATTCTCAAGGTCCCTTTTTGTACTTTGTTGGGGCCTTCCCAGCATTCCTGAAAAGATCCTGGCTTCTTTGCTTAGGGAGTAAAACAGCCTTTTTCCCTGCCCCCTTTCCTTCTCCCTTTCTGTATTCTCTCAGGGAGTTGTTTTTTGTTTGTTTGTTTGTTTGCTTGCTTGCCATTTGCTCTATGTTCTTGGCTGGGAAAGATAATGGTTTGTTAGTTATAAGCCAGCTACAAATTGCCCACACTGGCCTTGTTTTAACTTTCCTGTCTCAGTTTCCCTATTCCTCCTGCCCTGGAATCCTGTGACATGCCCACAGTTCTTTTAATTATATTATCATCAGAATGAACTTCATTCACAAAATATTTACACTATTTTTACAATTTTGTGATTTGAAACATTTATTTTGGATTAAGTTATATATTATATGTCTATATGAACTTTATTGTGAGACAATAATAATTTCAGGTATTTTAACAATTTTGTAATACATATTTGAATTAATGCAATGACCTTTTGAGAGTTACACTGTCTTTGTTGAAGCATTTTCATTTTAATATCATAATCTGAGATTATCTCTTCCAATTTAAGGTTATTGAATAATAGGCATAATTGAAAGTTTCATTTGTTAGTGAAATGTCCTCATAATGTCAAATCTAAATTTACTACTGTAATTATTTTAGTATTTTTATTAATATCACATGGTTTAGTTTTAAATTCCAAAGAAATTTCTTTCCAAAATTGCTCTCAAATTTTCTCAATAGCAACTAAAAGTTTATATTAAAATTATGTATGTCTTTAACTAGTACAAAAACAATACTATTCACATATGCAAATACATTGATCTTATTGGTTGTTTTTCCTCCTAAATGTTTGTATTATCCAATTATCAGTATTTCTATACATTTCCTTTCTAATTGATGTCTTCCTATGAGATTATGGCCTTGACCAAGAATTTGAAACTAGTAGACTATTAAAAGCTATTATTTTCAGTTCACATATAACATAACACATGGACATGGTCAAATAATGTCATTGCAGTTTTGAAGATGGTATATCCAATTACAAGAATGGAAGTTCATTGAAAGCTTCAAAGCTATATGCTGTCATCAAATATAAGACAAATGAGCCAATTTGGTCATATAGTTGTTTCAGGTGAATAGTATGGACAGCATTTGAGAAGTCTGTTTTATGGATTAGGGACCTTACATGTTTAAGTTACAACTCTGCTGATCTTACACTCATATCTGCCTCCTTAATATTAAATATAGCTATTATTATATTTATTAAACCTTTAAATATATTGAAATTTAAGTTCAAATATTTGGGATCAATATCCTTCTGTTACATATGGTCATACGTAAAAAAAGATGTAGTAAGTAATGCATAAATATCTAATATGCTTTCCGTAAAGTTGGTCAATAATTGGTTCTATTGGAAGCGAAAGTGGCAGTGGTATTCTTAAACCTTCTATCTATGTTGGTGTAGGATTTCTCCAATATTACTCATAAATGCCATGATAGAATCCAAATAATCATCAGTGTAATTCTAAGCTAACTAAAATAATATTCTTTATGACCCAATACAAATGGAAGAGGATATAAAAAAAAATGAAAACCACAACAGATAAACTACAAGCTTTTAGAAGATTAAGAAGAATAGGATTTTGAAGGATAGTTAGTAGCAGGGAAAGACATGAGTAACAACTAAGTGCAGATCTTTCGGTTCCTAATGAGCAAAGTAATTTTGTTACACTTCATAACATTAGTTCATAATATAACAAGGCTCTAAATTGATTGTCAAAATTACATATGAAACAAGCTAAAGTTAAAATACATTTCTGACCTAGTTGGAAAAATCAATAGATTAAAAGAAGTTATATTATTATACCAAAGACTTATTGGTAATTTTGCTAACAGTGATAATGTCACTATGTATATGCAAATAAACAATAAATTTAAAAAACTGAGCATAGTGTTTTAGAAATGCCTACAAAGATGTATGTGAGATACCATATAACATTTTGGATTAAAAAATACAGCAAAGGTGAAAAACAGAAATAAACAACTAAAAAGAAATTTAGTAAAGTGTATAATCCCAAGCGCTAGCATCCATAGCATTTATAATAAGAATAGACTTATTTTATATTGCTCTGTTTAATATTTTGCTTCAACACTAATCCATTATTACATGTGAAAGTTTACATGAAGGAATCACTGTGGTCAGGGTTTAAAATAACTTTCAGAGGCAGTTAAGGTTTGGACTGATTTATAAAGTGTAATTTGTAGTGTGTCTGTATATTCATTAATGATCTAGCAATTTTCCAAAATCATACAGTATTTCCTAGACTTAAGCCAACCTGATATTTGTCTGTCTGTTAATATGAGGGCTTTTTGTTGTTGTTTTGCCAGTTCATGAGTTTTTGGTTTGTCTTTAAAAAAAAGAAAGAAAGAAAGGAGTCCTGCTCAAAATAGATTAGGGATATAACTGATCTGTGAAATAGCTTAGCAAGGTGGAGTGACTCAAGCAAAAGGGAAGCATTTTTTTCCTAACTTCCAGAGATGTATTTTTTAATTAAGAAAAAAATGAACTGATTTCACAACTAGGTGATGAGATTTGGCTATGAAAGAACAAGCAAATAACACATTTTTACATCTACACATTCAGTGGTAATGAGCATGAGTTTTGTAGATATGGAGATCTGGGTTTGATTCCATACCTTCTTATCGGTACCTGGAGCAAGTTACTGAACTTTGCTAAGAACCATTTCTTCTTAGTTCTCACCACTCCTCGTGGTGATAAGATTGAGGTAGTAATCATATCCATGGACACTTTTCAGAATGCCTGCAACATAATAAATATGCAATTAAGAAGAAGCAATGATTGGTTGTTAGTAAACTTGGCAAGCTCACATCCACAGCCAGAGTGGATAATAATGTTCTGGTATTTCTGCAAGTTTCTCAGAGGAATTCATAATTTTGTGGATAACATGTTAGAAAAGTTCCTACATGCAAGAAAAATCACATGCATGGAAGCATGAATACTTGAAACAGCATTACATAAACTTAGTAGTTGTTTAGTAGAGTTAAAACCTAAGGAATCTAAAAGCTGATGTATAAGGTGGCTGGTAAATCATAGTGATTCTTATATACCACATAAAGAATTTGTATTTTATGCTTTGTATTCTGAGAAACACTTGAGTGAAAGCAAGAGAAGTTATAACAGGTAGAAAATTATTATTAAAAACCATGTAAGAGGGCTGAGAAATAAAAAAAGATAATAAACATATTAGAGGAACTTGGAACAATGATATATAGTGGCCCCTTAGATGTGTGACCCAGTGAATGTAGTCCCATCTTTCTCAACCTCTCGGCAATATTCATTACTAGGGGCCCAGTGCATGAATTTGTGCACCTTGAAAGGAACTGTGGGCTGCAAGGCTGCAGTGGGCACGGGGGGGGGGGGGTCTCGTCCCATCCTCTGGGACCCCACCCAGCCTCTCCTGCCATGGCCTCCTGGTCCCCTGTCTGCCAGCAGTCCCACTCCTGCAATCACTGCTCCCACATGCTGATGGTGCGGCTCCGCTCGCACCTGCTGATGGCACGGAGCTATTGGGGCAGGTGCCAGTAGTGGGTGCAAGTGGCGGCTGCTGCCCCAATTGCCCCTTGGGAGCAGAGGGAGATGGAGAAGCCCTGAGGGGTGATCTGGGCCGGCAGCTGCCACACACACCCGCTGAAGTGCCAGCGGGGCCAGTGCCGGCAGCAGTGCGAGTGCCGTGCGGGACTGTGGTGCACGGGAGCAAAGAATTTTCAGTAACCACCAGAGGCTTGCCCCGATGGCAGCAACTGGTGCCCCACCTTGGTCTGGCATCCCTGCTCACCTGCTCCACCATTCCGCGGCAGCCAATGCCCGCCATATTCCCCACTCTGCTGACTGCTGCCCATGCCCACCATGTTCTGTGCACATCCCCCTGGTGGTCAGTGCACGTCATAGCGACCAGTTGTTCAGTTGTTCTGTGGTTCGGTCTATTTGCATATTAGCCTTTTATTATATAGGATAGTTATCAATCTTTCTATTTTGGAGCACTTACATTTCTAGACTTCCAAGGTTCTGGGTAGATTTTCATTAAATCACTCTGCATGACAATAAAATTTCTGGGCCAATTTACATAAAATGTTGGCACTAGAAAATACTTTATTAACAAAATATCATTTTTTAAAATATATTTTTATTGATTTCAGAAAGGAAGAGAGAGGATAGAGAGATAGAAACATCAATGATGAGAAAGACTCATTGATTGGCTGCCTCCTGCATGCCCCCTACTGGGGATTGAGCTCACAACCCGGCATGTGCCCTTGATGGGAATTGAACCCAGGACCCTTCAGTTAGCAGGCTGATGCTCTATCCAGCTAGAGCAATTTCTGCTTTCATTCATTTCTGTGTCTCATCCATTATTATCCTCTACTTTTACATATAATGTATTCTTACCTTTGCCCTCGCTTTCTTCATTTTTGTTACAACTTATTTAAAAAGATAATCACAAAATCTGTGGATACTAACAAATAACTTATTTTATCACTCCAAGAATACTAATAAATGATGAGGGAAATATAAGAAAAAATGGTATAAAACTTATTAAGTATACTGTCATAGTAGAAGTCACATAGTAAGGCAGATTCTCACCAAGACCTCGAATTACCACTTTAAGGTAAATTTGGTGAGTGGTAGCTGCTCAATAAATGTTGGTTGTATTTATGAGAGAATAAATGGATAATTCAGTTCACCAACATGTTATAATAATTTTAAATTGATATAGCTGAATAATTCAAGTTTATTATCTAATAGCATAAAGTGTGATTTGAATTTAAGTTTTCTCATAGGATTATCAAGTATAACCTCTTATCTCAGGTTATTGTGCTATCACCTTTAATCACCACTAAATATTTGCTTAGAAATTCCTTCGTATCAGTAATGACAATATAATTTGCTGAAATGTTTCAATAAGCTAAACTAGTCTGGGCCTATTTAAAATACTAGTTTGCTTCCAAAAGGACATGATGACCCTGAGATAGACATTATCAGGGACTCTGCAATTTATCCACTGCTACAATTTTTACCAAGTCTAAAAAGCAGTCAATTTTCCTCTTAATGCTCATATAAGTTCAAGCTTTGCAGAAAGGAATAAGAATGGCTTCTCATCCCTTACAGCTTGCCTCCTGTCTAATCAAAGCATTTTCTAATTCTAATTGCATTAAGTGGTGCACATCAGATGAGTTCATCTAGTCATTGAATGTGGAAAGCATCCCACTGAGGGCTGAGCTGAGGAATCACTTAAAGCTTTTAACTATCAAGCTGTTTTCAACCTATTCATTTTCCATGACATCGATTATCATTTTCACAAGACTGGTTTCTCAATAGTTTCTTTTCCTGGTGAGGTGGCACAAAAGAGGGAGGGGGAGAGTGATATTTCTCAGTTACATAAATCTCCATGCCTAATCCTCATCACATTCCCAAACAACCATCTTACCTAAATTCACTCAACATATAATATTATACAACGCAGTCAGTATTCAAGTGCAAAGTAGGATTTTAAAGTTTTGCTTGCCACATGACTAAAACACTGGGACTTGTTTACTAGATATAAACAAAGACAGATACAGTATTAGAGTGTAATCATTTGCTGTCTATTTGGACCCCATTTATTCATTTAATGATTAGAAGAACAAACTTTTAGAACTTGTTTCTGCTTAATTCCTTGATATCGGGCCATTTCTTAGTACATTTACTTTTTCTAATTGATTCAAGTAACATAAAATACATCTGAGACAATTGTCTATTTCTCAGGGAGTTACTAAAAAAAATTTATAGGTACTAAAGGACAATTCAATCTAAGTTTAAATTAAAACTCAAAGTTCACAAACATTTCACCACAATTTCTTCAAATACCCTCTATTCAAGGCCTCATGCCCTGTGCTAGAATTTTTTCACTTATATTTATAATATAAAGTAATCACATTTGGTTCTAACCTAAATTAAAATTTACATTTTTTTTGTAGGAAATCACACACACACACACACACCTTTGATAATCATAGTAGCAGGTCTAGGGAATTTTTATTTGTACTCTATGCTCTTGATATCCTTTCAATAAAAAGATAGCAAATGAACATCTTAATAAGTCTTGAAAGACCAATAATTATCTCTTAAGATTATCTCTGGAATTTTGATAGTGAGGATGAAAGATGGCTTCTGCATGGGACTGGAGCAGAAACCTATAAATGTGCAATCAGTCCTTGAGCATGAGAACCAGGGGAGCAGAGGCAGTGGTTCTGCTGGAGCAATAAATAAAGTGATGTTTGGAGAGCAGTACAGACCAGAATAATTTAGAGACTCACCAATATAGCTCTTACAGGGGAAGCATCAGTGCTAAAATGCAAGCAATGGCCGTGTGTGTGTGTGTGTGTGTGTGTGTGAGAGAGAAAGAGAGAGAGAGAAAGAGAGATTCATTGATAGCCATAAAATAAAATAAGATCTTTTGTGACCTAATGTCTCAATAATAATACATCAGGGTTTATAACATCTAGAAAATTCCAGACAAATATGAGAAAATGGTGTATATATAATATTACTATAAAGGTATTCATAAAGAATTTTGTAATAATATAAAAGAAACAAAAACTCACCTTGGAGGGTAATAAAGAAGTTTTAATCAAGACTATGGATTTAATTTATTTTCTCCTTAGTTTCCTTTGCCCTAGGACAGGGGTGGGCAACCTTTTAGTGAGTGCGTGCCAAAACCAGCAAAATCTCTGACACAAAATTCTTCTGGGTGCCAACCCTAATTTTTTGAGAACATGTTATGCCTACTTGATATCTCTTAAGGTGTACATATGTGAAGAACCTTGAAGAAATAATAAAATTCATTAGAGCGACAAAAACACAGTATATGATGATGAAAAATACATTTATTTTTTAATGTATACATGTACACTGATAGTCCGACAGAAAACTTTATGATTCCGTTTGATACTATCAGTGGGACTTTTGCTGCTGCATCACTGATGACAGAGATTTTATGTCAGGTTTATATTTCATGACCTTCAGAGATATGCACGAGCTACTGCTTTCATCCATCAGGCTACTCCTATTATGAGACTTAACAAAATTCATCACTGAGAACAAAGATTCACAAGCATATGTGGATGAAACCAAAACACTGGTAGGATCTAGGAAGGCAGGGAGAGTTAAAGCAGAGGCATAGAAATTGCTCCTTCCCTCTCTCATCAATCCATGTCTATGGTCTTTAAGATAACTTGTTATGTAAAATTATTTATTTATCTAAGATGCACCTACACTGAATTTATCTGAAAAATAAAAAAGTCGATATTAAGAAAAAAATTGTAAATGGAAGGTTATAAGAGAGGGTTCCGTGGGCCAGCAAAAGTTACTGGTTTGCCATGTTTGGCACGCGTGCCAGGGGTTGCCTACCCCTGCCCTAGGAGGTGTATCCACCAACATATTGCTAGGAGAGATGTCTGAGATTTTGCTGCCTATGATTTCTTCTAGGATTTATAAGGTTTTTCAACTTACATTTAAGTCTTTTATCCATTTTGACTTTATTCTTGTGTATGGTGTAAGTTGGTGGTCTAGTTTCATTTATTTGCATGTATCTGTCCAATGTTTCCAACACCATTTATTGAAGAGACTGTGTTGACTCCATTGTGTGCTCTTGCCTCATTTGTCAAATATTAATTGAACGTAATGGCTTGGGTTGATTTCTGGGGTCCCTGTTCTGTTCCATTGATCTATATGCCTGTTCTCGTGCCAGTACCAGGCTGTTTTGATTACAGTGGCTTTGTAGTATAACTTGATAGCTGGTATTGTGATCCCTCTAACTTTGTTCTTTCTGAAGATTGCTGAGACTATTCAGGATCCTTATTGGTTCCATACAAATTTTCGGAGTATTTGTTCTAGCTCTGTGAAATAGGCTGTTGGTAATTTAATTGGAATTGCATTGAATCTATAGATTGCTTTAGAAAGTATTGAATTTGGCCATGATTACTTTGATATGACACCAAAAGCATAAGCAACAAATTAAAGAAACAAATAATTTGAACTTTATTTAATTAATAGCTGTTATGTATCAAATGACACTATAAAAAGAGTGAAAAGGCATCTCATGAAGTGGAAGAAGATAATTTTAAACCATAAATTAATAAGATATTGATATTATATAAAGAACTACAACTCAATAAGAAATATATAATTCTTCCAGGAAAATTGTAGAAAATATATATGTATCTCTTTGAGAATAAAATGACCACCACTGTACTCAATACCAAAGTTATAAAGTAGATTAAATGACTTTGACGACTTCCACAATTTCACAATTTGAAATGACTCCCACAATTTCAAGTTTCCCTCAGTATTCCTCAATACTATCTTCCAGTTCATTAATTCTTTCTTAAATCATGTATAATATTACTGTATTTTATATAATTTGCAGTAAAATCATCATTGTTAGTTTTAATTCAGTATTTTGTTGTTTTGGTGGTAGCATTTTTGTTATTTATGCATTCTTGACCATAATTTAAAGTTATAAACCTATTATTATCCTCCTATATTAATGCAATAATCTTATAGGCCAGTGATGGCGAACCTATGACACGCGTGTCAAGGTGACAAGCAAACTCATATTTTGGTTGATATTCTTTGTTAAATGGCATTTAAATATATAAAATAAATATCAAAAATATAAGTCTTTGTTTTACTATTGTTGCAAATATCAAAAAATTTCTATATGTGACACGGCACCAGAGTTAAGTTTGGATTTTTCAAAATGCTGACACTCCGAGTTCAAAAGGTTCGCCATCACTGCTATAGGCTAATATGAAAATTGTCCCCTGGACCAGGAGTTCTACTAGGAGTTTGACCAGTGGGCGGGGTCATCCAGCCAACTGCCTGCAGCCCCTCTGATTGGGCAAGGCCGGCCAGACGAGGGGCCGCAGGCGGTTGGCTGGCTGGCCTCGCCCCCTGGTCGAACTCCTGGTTGAACTCCTGGTCCAGGGGACAATATTCATGTTAGTCTGGCCCAATCCGCCCCAATCAGGGCCGGCTGGCCAGACCCCACTGGTGCACAATTTCGTGCACTGGGCCTCTAGTATAAAATATGTGTGTGTCTGTTTCTATTTGTTTATTTGTGTGTGTGTGTGTGTGTGTGTGTGTGTGTGTGTGCGCACGCGCATGTGCAGGTTCCCACTCATGTTTCCTCCTTATATTTAATTTGTATCTATTTTGATTATAACACTAGAGGCCTGGTGTATGAAATTTGTGCATGGGAGGTGTGTTCCTCAGCCCGGCCTGCACCCTATCCAATCTGGGACCCCTCAAGGGATGTCTGACTGCCCATTTAGGCCCAATCCCATGGGTAGTCGGACATCCCTCTCACAATCCGGGACTGCTGGGTCCCAACTGCTTGCCTGCCTGCCTGCCTGATTGCCCCTAACCACTTCTGACTGCCAGCCTGATCATCCCCTAACCACTCGCCTGCCAGCCTGATCAACACCTAACTGCTCCCCTGCTGGTCTGATTGCCCCTAACTGCCCTCCCCTGCAGGTCTGGTCACCCCCTGTCTTCCCCTGCAGGCCTGGTTGCCCCTAACTGCCCTCCCCTGCAGGCCTGGTTGTGCCCAACTGCCCTCTTCTGCTGGCCTAGTTCCCCCCAACTGCCCTCCCCTGCAGGCCTGGGTCCCCCCCAAATGTCCTCCCCTGCTGGCCTGATTGCCCACAACTGCCCTCCCCTGCTGGCCATCTTGTGTCCACATTGGGGCAGCCATCTTTGTGTTGGAGTGATGGTCAATTTGCATACTACCTCTTTATTATATAGGGATTTTGTTTTTCTTACACATCTATTTTAGAAATTCTCCACAACCATGAGTAAAATTGGGTTCCTCCAGAGTAAATTTTGACTCTCCATTTGCCAAGCAGCTGCAAGTAACCTGCAAGATTTCTAATTTAAGATTTTTGGCTACAAACCTGCATTAGAAATTTGTGAATATAAATTTTCAGTATTGTTATATGGTTTCATTTATAATAATTGTTAATACTGGGCCTTCTAATTGGCAACAAGTTACATAGGAATTATTTTCCATGTAGTATGCAAGGAGTGTATTTATGTTCCCACTTACATTAGGAATTCAGATTTAGGGTTTTAGGAGCCTCTTTGATATAACATTATGGATGGTCTATTCTTGTGCCTTAACTTCTACCAGTGATAATTTAAATGACTAACTTCAGTTCAAATGGCTTGCGAGACCTCAGATGAAAGGAAAAAATCTTTCTATGCCTCTGGCATTCTTATCAGATAGCTAATTATTTTAAAGAAATATATTTTATATTGAATACAGAACTATTGTTTTTTTTTAGCACAGGAGCCAATTCAGGTAGCAGAAATTGATGTCCAGATGTCTGTTTTTGTTTGTTTAAGACTGAAAATGTTTCAGTAATGAGATTTTCATTTTTCCTTAACAACTAATTATTTTCTTTAGTCATTATAGGAAGAAATTAAAGACTACTATTATTATTAAGCATTAGTAAATTCATATCTAACTTACAAAATAAAAGATGACAAAATGTTAGCTAAATACAAAGGAATTCAAGAGTGTATTAGGAATTCATTCTACATCTACCTGCCATATTGAAACATGCAAGCGTCCAACCTTGAATATCCCATGCCTCTTGTCTTCCTGTGTGATTTAACCTTAATCCTTAGGAAGGACTAAATCCATAATGCCTTCTTGCATATTCCAAACAAAATAGTTTCTGCTATTCCTGGATATTGATAATTCCTTATAAAAACTTTTAATTTGCTACAGATAAAGAATAAGAAAAAGTTAACCGACAGTGCATGGAACTGATGGCATATTTACAGCTTAAGCCATTTACCGTTTGAAATAATTTATGATTAGGTCTTATCACTTCTCATAATGTTACAAAAATATTTTTAAAGGATATATTTTTTTAGCTATTAACATTTCTGAGTGTTTAATGAAATAATTTACATTTGATGGCCAATGTGTATCAATGTTGATGTTGCTAATTTGAAAATGTTCCTCTAAGACAACATGTACAGTATGTCCTCCTTCTGGGGGAATGAGAGGCTGAGAGGAATCATCAGTGTGTTTATGTGTTAAATCCTATATCTTACAATGCTTCTTTAAAATGGCAACATTTGAAGCATTGATTAAATGTTTTAGATAAATTCCAACTTCATATGTACATCTGAAATATGTGATATGTTTTATTTATATACAAGATGGAAATATTGTGTCTTAGATACTTTTAAAATCAGGATTAACTAAATGCATTAGCAGCCTGCATAACTTACAGAAGACTGTACCTCACCGATATTTTCTAGCTTTGACTTCTAGGAAGTTGACTGGCTCGGGAATTTATTAGCCCACTAATAATGTCAGAACAATTTCTGACATTCAATAAGAGTGGGAGCTATCCAGACACGATGCTTTCTGGGATTTGAACATTGTGACTTTTCCTAATGCACTCCCACTCTTTTACCCACGTATTTTCTCTGTATTATTTCAGAGATGAAATTAGTGCTTCTGTCAAGAGTTTACAAT
This sequence comes from Myotis yumanensis, assembly GCF_028538775.1. Lineage (NCBI taxonomy): Eukaryota > Metazoa > Chordata > Mammalia > Chiroptera > Vespertilionidae > Myotis > Myotis yumanensis. The sequence continues at coordinate 220,535,816 of NW_027223752.1, read as the reverse complement.
TGAAATGCCATTGTTATTCAGTGTTCATATTATATCCAAAACAATGATCAAAGATAAACTAAAGGTCAAGGTGCAGTGGGTTAGAAAACAAGCAAACACACAGACACAAAACTGGCAATTACAGTAGAAGAACATAAGTGGCAACATTTCTTCTTAGTGACAGAGTATATACTGCAACTGAATGTAAAACTCAAAGGTGATAGTGACAGAAATTAATTTTGTTCATATCACGAGCATTTATAGCAGATACAGCACCAGGCAAGTTCATAGAGCAGCAAAAATTGAAAACACAAAAGACTTATTAAGGCCATCAAGTTCATCTCATGCCCAGTGAAAGCTTGTTTAGAGCAAGAATGATGGATGATTCTTATTCTTCGTCTTCTCTAGCTTGAAATATTTTGAGAAGCAAGGCTTTTGCTTTTCTTCATTTCAATTCAGAACAGCCCCAAACTAACACATCAATTTCATCACAAACATGCCCCATGTGTGTACCCAGAGCTCAAAAATAATTGCCCTTCCTCTAGTCCTCTAACGTAGGCAACTTGTCTTTTTTGTACCTTTGAGTAGCTTTTCATGCTTTTGAAATAGCCTCCCCATATTTCCCACAGAATTTTCTCCATTTTTTTTCTAGGTCATCATTTCCAGGAAGTATTTCTGTGTATCTTCAGTTTCTACTTTTTAATTTATTAACTTTTTATTTTGAATTAATTTTTGACTTACAGTAAATTCTCAAAAATAGTACAGAAACCTCCTTTACATTCCACTCCCATTTTCCTCAATATTATTGTCCTCAGTAGCCAAGTGCAATTATCAAAAGTAAGAAATTAATATTGTTACAATACTAGTGAAAACTACAGACTATTCAAATGTTGACTGTTTTTTCCACTCTTGTCCTTGTGTTAAAGACCTGTAGTTAGATATATGATACTGGAATTCATGGAAGAAATAGTGGATAGAGATAATTTACGAGTCATAGCATATAGGTATTCAAAGCCATGGCTCTGGAGTAATCACCTAAGAAGTGAGTAGAGGTAGAAAATAAATAGCAAAATAGTAACCTCTGGAGATATCCATCATTTAAAAATAGGGAAGATGGAGAATTCACCAAAGAGACTGAAAATGACCAGCGAGTACTGAGATTAATGACCAGGGAGCAATTCTGATGGTGCAGTAAAAGGATTTTTTAACTGTGAGAAAGATGTTCTTGCATAGGAAATAAAGGATTTGAACCTCTACCTACAAAGAAAAAGTAGAATGTTTAATAATTTCCAAAGAAGAAAGGGCTGTGTTTATGGTTACAGCTCCAGGTATGTGAGAAGCTAATAGTTTTGGTAACATGTAGAAATTCTCTACTATTAGTTTTATTTTTCCAGCGATGTTTTTAAAGCAAGATTACCAGCTGAGAGTGAAACCTGGAGATGAGTTTGTAAATATAAGGGTACTTAATGCAAGAAGTTTTGTTTTTTTAACATTTTATTTATTTCAGAGAGGAAGGGAGAGGGAGAGAGATAGAAACATCAATGATGAGAGAGAATCATTTATCAGCTGCCTCCTGCACGCCCCACACTGGGGATTGATTCTGCCACCTGGGCATGTGCCCTCACTGGGAATCTAACCATGACCTTCTGGTTCACAAGTCTGACATTCAACCCCTGAGCAACACTGGCCAGGTTATACAAGCAGTTTTAATGGTCACAGCTCAAATACAGCTTAACTCAGGGAATGGGCATTTCATACTCACCAGTTATCTTGATAGATTTGTTTAACTAATCTAATGGATGGATCTTTTCCAAGCAGTTCTTGGATCCAGGCTCTGTTCAACATTTGGCTCTCAATACATCAACATGGGCTTCATCCAAACTGCAGGGAGAATCAGTAAAGGAGTGTGGAGAAGGAACATAAGTTCTTAACTGCTTTGATCTTCAAGTGCCTCATAATCTGTATTCACATTTCATTGCCAAGAATTAGTCACTATGAACCTGTCAACTGTGACAAAGCCAAACAACATAGTTTAGCTCTATAATCAGGATATGGTTTTTGTGACCATCTAGCCCATCTCTGCTAGAGTTGGGTTGAACATTTGAGAAGAAAAGGGGGTGACATTATTTTAAGTCATTAGAAAAATACAAATTACTAGACATAGGATAACTACTGAGCAGCACTAAAGTCTTTCTTGATATACATAGTTTTTAAAGTGAGAGTATTTAACACAGTTTGGTATTAGTTTTTAAATCAATTTTCATGGTTGTAAAGTGAGTTGTAATATTTCTGCCTATGGGGAATAGGAAAAGAATTGAATTTAATCATGTTAGAGATTTGCATGGAAGATTCAAGTGAAGGAGGCAAGAGAGTTGAGGGAACTGGCAAATAAGTGGTTATAAAATTGACCATGAATCCAACCTGAATCCTGAAGAATGTAAAGATATAAACTCTGTGAGGAACAATGAAAGATTTTAGGGTCAACGGATTCATGGTCCCACTGGGATTTAAATTTTTTTTATTTGGGTCAAGTATCAAAGGGAATGAGGTAGAAATGTACAAAGCCACACACAGATACATACACACAAAAATAAAGGAGATATGACCCAGAATATAAATCACATGTATTATACTAATATTTGAGAGGCCAGAATGTAAATCAATAAAAATGTATACTGCATCAGAAAGGCCAAAATATCTTACTAACCAAAGGGGAAAATTTTTTTTATGCAAATATTAGAAAGTTGAGGTTTCTTGTGTGTGTGTGTGCGTGTGTGTGTGTATTTTGTTTTTTTGTTTGTTTTTTTTAGTGTGTGTTTTTGTCAGTGATTTATTGTGAAGGGAGATAAATTACTATCTAAAATCAAGAGAGACATTTTTCTGTGATTATAATCAACAGTTTTTGGAAATATTAAGAAATCCTCACAGTGATTTACAACATAGAAAATTGCAATATATTTGATAAATTTACTAATTCTTATCAATAACCCCTAAAAAGACAGCTATAACCAAAAAATAATGGACTAGTATAGACATGCAACCAGGGTTTTAACTAATATTTGTGTTAATTGATCATTACTAATTGGGATGATAAAATAGAATATATTAATTAAATAAAATAATAATAAACATATAAATATTTTAATAAGATTTAAATCACGAAATGGTGTTGTAGGCTTTACAAATATAATCATAGCCAGATTTCTTTTCCTTCCAGGTACCATCAGTTTGATGAAATGCTTGTTTTGACCATGCAAACTAGCCTGTCTTGTGTGACTCAGTGGTTGAGCATTGACCCATGAATCAGGAGGTCACAGTTCAATTCCCAGTCAGGGCACATGCCTGGGTTAGGCTTGATTCCCAGTCGGTGGCGTGCAGGAGGCAACCAATTGATGATTCTCATCATTGATGTTTCTATCTCTCTCTACCTCTCCCTTTCTCTCTCTGAAATCAATTAAAAAAGAAAATGCAAACTAGAACTAGTTCCAATCTGCTTGATATAGTAAAGAACTAAGTAAAATGAGAAGTTTGTATTTATGCACAAATTCATCACGAGAAACACGAGGTGAAGAAAGGAAACTGTACCCAACAGCATCGCGCCATGTAGGTAATGCACAAACACCTGCCAGCTACCTGGGTTGTTCACCCCAGAACTTTCCACTTTATTTTAGACAACCCTCCCTCCAGCACTTTACATTAACCTACTAAATGGTTATAACTTTAATACTATTTTTATTTAGCTCCTATGTTTGTCTTTTTAGTTATAAGTCACTAATGCTTCCCTAACACCATTTCGATGTTGTTTGTGTTTTATTGTTTTAGTGTGATAATTTTTAGGAAGAGCTGACTGTACTGGCATTGTTCACTCCTCAATTTCCTTTCAGTGGGGTAAGCAGGATCATGTGATTTACTTTGGCCAATGGGCTCTGCGAGAAGTACATTGTGGGACAAAGTATAGGACCACAGGCACATAACTCTCCCACTATCCCCTGTCCTGCCTCGTCAACATGGGAGAGCAAATGTTTCGACAGTATGGCTGCCAGGAGGCAGAACCACTGTCAACAATATTATTTTATGTTTGCATGAAGATTCTTACAAGAAATTTGGGGCCAGCATCAGACTTTATATAAAAGAAAAAATAAACATTTATAAGGCTAAGTCCCTATGATTTTGAGGTTGTCTCCTACTGAAGCATAGCACATAGTATTTTGACTTTTATAGAAGTAAAAATTAATTGCCAAGTTTGGCCTATAGAGTGTTTCACCATCGGCCTACTTTAGGGTTTTTAATGTCAACCTTAATCATTTCTCTAGAATGTGTAGGAGCAGCTCTGAATCAACTGTTTTGTAATCTTACATTAAATACATCTCAGTAAATAATGTCTTCCCACCCTGCCCTCCCTATGCCTTAGTCCTTGCCTTTAGATTGATTATAAGAGCCAAGGCTATCATCCTGTGCAAATGGCTGGACAATTTATAGATGATGGATAAGGAAACATGATTTTATGTTGCTTATAAAGAAAGAGAAGCAGCTGTCCCTCTACCCTCCTGAGGCTCTATTCCCCAATCCAGCTATTTGGTATAAAAATAAAATTTCTCCCAGAGCCAGATGGGCCCTAGATCCTCTGCTCTTGACTCCTTCTAACTTTCCTGGCTTCATTGTACCTTGAAATGCAAATACCCAGAAAGACAGTAGCTCTAGTCTTCCGGCAACTTGGGAAGTTTAAACATGGAGCCTACTCTGGTATGTAACTACGGTCCTTCTCCTAGAGATGGAAAGTTTTATTATCATTTTGGATAAAAGCAATTAACTAAATAAATGTTTATAGATAGACAGCTCATAGTTTGTGAAGACTCTTAGGAGGCTGGGATTTTTGTTGTTGTTTTTATAGAAAACACTGAGAAATCCAGGAAACTGTTCTTTTCCCATACCATCAAGGTAGCAAAAGGGACAGCTCCTTTTCATTTTTAATATATTTTTACTGATTTCAGAGAGGAAGGGAGATGGAGAGAGAGAGATAGAAACATCAATGATGAGAATCATTGACCTGCTACCTCCTGCACGCTCCCCTACTGGGGATAGAGCCCGCAACCCAGGCATGTACCCTGATTGGGAATCAAACTGTGACCTCCTGGTTCATGGGTCCATACTCAACCACTGAGCACACTGGCCAGACCTTTTTTATTCCCAGTTAACAGATCACTATAATTAATTTTAGAGACAAAATTGAGTTTTATACATGTTTCTGACAAAGTTGGCCAGTTATTTAATGAGATGGGATTAGATAATTTTATTCTCTAGGTTAAAATAGACACTATTACGATTTTTTTTAAGTTTACATAGAATAACTTTGGGTTTCTGACTTAATGTGAATACTAGCTAACACTATTCCAATACTGACTTTGGGTCATATACTATTTTAATCCTTGCATTATATTAAATCATTTATCTCCCACAAGCCAATGAGGTAAGTTCTATTCTTACATGTAGCCCAATTAGCCCAATTCTACATGTAAGAAAACTGAGCAACAGAGAAGTCAAGAAATGTTCCCAAGGTCGCACAGTTAGAATATGATCTGAAATCTAAACTGGAGATTCCATTCTCTTAATTATTATACTCCACTCCCCTTAATATAGTAAAGCACTCTGCATCCCTGGTTCTCTCCCATGCCTTCCAACTCATGAGGTGCCATTGAAATGTGATGAATTAAGTGATACATATTGTTCAAAAGAGTGTGTTGGGCCCTTTCAAACTCTCTTAAATGAAAAGATATATACAAATAACAAGTGGCATAATAAAATTTAATTCCAAGGAATTTGGGTATATTACATCCCTCCACAAAGATAGATTAAATATATATTTTTAATATAAAAATGTTGCTTGGCTTCTGTAGTTTTAAAAACTGTTATTGTGTATATGCATGCAGTAGAATCTGTGCTTCTTCCTTGGATGTGACTTCTTTTTGACTTGGCTCCAGTTAACCTTTGTAACTTGTTCAATGAGAAACTCCGGTGAACTGTATCACTGTACACAATTAATGGCTGAGTGGTCTATAATAAATGGAAATGCCACCACTGCTTAACAATTAGCTTATGGATCATCTCCAACCACTTAGAACCTCTTCCGTCTGCAGCATTTAAACACGCTGGGTTATTTAAATTATACTTAAAGCGAACGGCAATATTCAATTACTGGTGGGTTCATTGTGTGAAATTGTCACCATTATGACTAACAGCCCTTATGAAAAACAATTAATTTGGTGTCTTGTTGCTAGGTCAACTATAAAAGCTAATTCCCCTAGGAAAGAATTATGTTTATCAGTACATACCCTTTTATAATGCTTTGATCTAAAACATGAACATGACCCCTTTAAGAAAAAGTTGCTGAACTTGAATGTGCAAGTATATCTTTAACATTAACTCGGGGGGGGGGGGGGGGGGGGGGGAATCCGTCATTTATGTTTCTTGCTAAAAGAACATAGTGACAGGTAAAAAGGAAATAAAAGCTCATTTTACAAAGAAAGCAGGTATATTCTCTCATATTTAAAATCTATCTTTGGGAACTCAATAACTCACATTCAGGGAAGGAATGGCAGCTAGACAAAGGCATTTGACTTTGCATAGAAGAGTTCAAGTATAAAAGAGATATGTTTCATTTTAAACCCAGTAGCATTAAACACAAATAACTTTCTCATCTAACTAAACCACTGAGTTAAAAAGAAACAAGAAACAAAGCAACACAGCTTTTTTTTTTTCAGTAAATGTTTTCAATAGGTACATAAAAGAACCCTTCTTGATTTATTCATAATCCCTTGGGTGAGGTGAGAGAAAAGCCACTCTGTTCTTTTGAAAATCACTGTCTGCTTGTATTCAGAGTCTTCCCTGAAGGAGCTAAGATTTGGTGTCATTCTGCCCTATGAAACCCTTAAAATCAAGGAGTCAATGAGTTGGATTGTGGTGCATTTGTTATATATATATTTGTTGTATTTATAGGCATTTATACATGTCTGCAGTCCCAATGGATCTATTTGGACAATGTTTTAACTTCTTTTCTAATCATTTCTTTTCTAAAATTATTGTCTAATCTTGTACTTAGTCCTCTACAATATAGTATTTTATTTTCCATTAATCAAATTCTTCATTTGGGCTCTCACAAAAGTTCCTACAATAGTGAATTATTATTTCTCTGTGTTCTCAAAGGAAACTTGAAGGTCACAGGTTATCTGTTTATTTATCACATAAATGACTGAAAAACACCACTATTCAGATATCTTGTTTTTACAGTTTCCCATAACAATTTGTTGTCTGTCTTGATATTATTGAACAGTTTAACCATAAGTATATGTCAGTCTTTTGTACGCCATCACCCTAGATATGTTTTTATTTTGCCTTTTCACATTGCATTGTAATAACACCTATGAATAAATCACATCCTGTTATGAAATCTTAAGGATAGTAATTGCATTTTACTCATCCTTATATCTCCTATATTGATAGAGTATATGACCTATTTGTATTTTCTAAATAAATAAATGAGTGAAGTAATAACTGGTGTTATTTATTTAATTTAGCAAATAGGTTGAACATATTGATAACAGAGAATTGTGCCAGACATATACACAGTGATAAAATAACATGGTCCAATAATATTCTATGGATAATAATAAGGTACCCAAACAACTGCATCTCAGTATGCCATAAAAGACTCAAGAGCCACAAAGCTAACTCTTAGGCCAATTAGTCTGTCCAGAATCCAAAAAGAAAATTCTCAGTAATTTGCTAGTGGATCCAACTCATTCAGGGACAGCTTTATATATGTTCCAGAAAATGATGAAAAAAACAAAACTAAAAGAAAACCTATCAGTATCTCTGATTTATGTAGAACTTCATGGTATAAAATATATTTTAGAATGATAATCTTGTTGATGCTCAGAAGAACATGGTAAAATAGTTTTGGTTTTGTTATACCCCTTTTACAGTCAAGGAAAGTAATTCTCAAAATATTAAAGGGACTTCCACAAGATGGTACAGAAATTTGAACCAAGATAACTCCATTGCCTTACTTCGCAGAGTGTGGTCCTTAGATAAGTAGCATGGACCTTATTGGGAATTTAGAGTCTTAGACCCCAGACATACAGAATCAAATCTGCCTTTACACATGTTTCACAACGGAGATATATATATATATATATATATATATATATATATATATATACTTGTATAACATTTCAGAAGTGCTGGTCTAGTTCTCCTCATACTATGTTATCTCTATCTTTACATTAAGAAATTAGGCATCTTGTAAGATGCAGTGGTATTTCTAGAAAAAGTAGAGACTGAAGGGTAAAATGCAAATCTGCACACATACAGCCTAGTGAGCGGGAATTATGACAAACATTCCAGAGTGTCTGTTTACTTGTTTTGCAAAGAAAAAGTTTGGGATAAAAAAAGAGGTTTCAAAATAAATAACAAAAAAACAATGCAAGGTAAAAATTACAGTTTAGTGTTTTGGGGAATTGAGTATATAAAACTGAGCCATGATTATAAGCATAAGTGATTTCAAACTCAGGGGTGCTGAATGCAGCTTCCTTCCTTTCTGTCATCACAGTGCCTATATTTGAGGAGAATTTGCTAATTATGACAATTACTTAAAAATACAAAAATGAAATAGTGTCAGCAGTACACTTTCTATAGCCCGCATTAGAAAGTATAATGCATGTGATTGCCAGATTACATTAGAATGTGTATCATACTAAAGTTAGAATACACTGACATGCAAAGCTATTTTTGAAGTTCTTGTTTTTTGTCATCTGTTTATTTTGTCATTGATGCTCATTATTTTTTTTGTATGCTGATCCTTAGTACCAATATTGGAAGAGATTTCAGAAGAATGTTTTACGTGAGATTATATGAATAAATATAAAAACACTTACTTTAGTGGGAGTTGTTCCATACTATCAATCATTTCCTAAAATGAGGCTTACACGTGTATGAAGTAAGGACAACCAGAAAATGCCCTGTCTGAACTCAAACGAATGACTGATACTGTAGAAAGTGGATAAAAGTTTCCTTTTATTTTATTTGGGTGGAAAATAACGTTCAAAGGTCTTAAATATCTGAATGTATAGGTAGCAGTTCCTCCTTTGGTTGCAAGTTCAAACTAAAGATTTCTCTGTCCCCTTAAAACTCATTCATTCATGATATTGATAGATGCTACTGAAATCCCTAATGAAATGCCCCTACTTACTTTGGGAACTATGGTTTGGAAGAGACCTACAACAGGATTCTTATAAAATTGGTAGCAGAAGCCTGGGCGGTGTGTCACAATGGTTGAGTGTTGACCTATGTACCAGGAGGTCATGGTTCAATTCCTGGTCAGGGCACATGTCCGGGTTGTGGGCTCAATCCCCAGTAGGGGGCATGAAGGAGGCTGACACTCAAGGATTCTCTCTCATCATTGATGTTTCTCTCTCTCCCTCTCCTTTCCTCTCTGAAATTGATAAAGATATATTTTTTTTAAAAAAATAATAAAATTAAAAAAAATAAAACTGGTAGCAGTGAAATTGTTCCTGTTGAGGGGAGACTATACCTTTCTATAATTTATAGAATTATTTAATCTATGTTTTCCTTCTCTTGGGATTTTCAGGGGAGGGAAAGGTTAAGAATGTAGTTAAGTTTTGATCTTACTATGGGAGGTTAAGAAATAGGTAGAGAATTCCCAAGTATTGGGGAAAATTAAGCTTATTATTATCTGAACTAGAGGCCTGGTGCACAAAAATTTGTGCACTCAGGGGGGGTCCCTCAGCCTGGCCTATACCCTCTTGCAGTCTGGGACCCCTTGGAGGATGTCCACCTGCTAGCTTAGGCCTGTTCCCTTGGGGGATCGGGCCCAAGCTGGCAGTCAGACATCCCTCTGGCAGCCCGGCAGCCCTCAGGGGATGACCACTTACCAGCAGGGAGCAGACCTAAGCTGCAGTCGGAAATCCTGAGTGCTGCTGAGGAGGCAGGAGAGGCTCCCGCCACCACCACTGTGCTGGCAGCCATAAGCCTGGCTTGTGGCTGAGCAGAGCTCCCCCTGTGGGAGTGCACTGACCACCAAGAACAGCTCCTGCATTGAGTATCTGCCCCCTGGTGGTCAGTGTGTGTCATAGTGACCAGTCATTCCCAGTTGTTCTGCTGTTAGGGTCAGTTTGCATATTACCCTTTTATTATATAGGATAGAGGCCTGGGGCACCGGTGGGGGCTGGCTGGTTTGCCCTGAAGGGTGTCCTGGATGAGGGTAGGGAACCCGGTGGGGTGCCTGGCCAGCCTGGGTGAGTGTCTGATGGCTGCTTTCAGGCTGGCCACAGACCCTTCAGGATAGGGGTCCCTGTTGGGGTGCCTGGCCAGCCTGGGTGAGGGGCTGAAGGCTATTTTCAGACTGCCCAAACCCCTTTCAGAGTGGGGGTCCCCACTCGAGTGCCTGACCAGCCTGGGTGAGGGGCTGAGGGCTGTCTTCAGGCTGCCCACACCCCATTCAGGGTGGGGGTCCACACTGGGGTGCCTGGCCAGCCTGGGTGAGGGGTTGATGGCTGTTATCAGACTGACCAAGCCCCCTGGCGACTGAAGCTCCCAGCCTTCCCTTTTTTTTTTTTTTAATTCGCTCCAGCTCCATGGCCATGGCGACTGGAAGCGGGTATCTGGGGTTTATTTATCTTCTATAATTGAAACTTTGTTGCTTTGAGTGGAGCTCAGAGCTGGCCGAGAAGCTTGGCTTCCTCCATCATTGGGGCCACCAAGCCTCCTGCTTGCTCCAGCTCTGTGGCTGCTGGCCGCCATCTTGGTTGGGTTAATTTGCATATAGTCGCTCTGATTGGCTGGTGGGCGTGGCTTAAGGTGTAGCAAAGGTATGGTCAATTTGCATGTTTGTCTATTATTAGGTAAGATAACATTTCTTTCCATAGTCAAATTATATCCATCTATTTCCTTTGTCTTTTTTGCTATAGTCAGATTATATTCAGTATTTGTAAGAAGCATTATTTTCAACAGTGGACTCTTAGAATTTTATTGTGACTTCAGACAGCAATGTAGCACAGTGTATTGATTTTTACTCCATGCAGAATATACATTTACACTCTAATCATTAACCTTACCAAGATATTTGACTTAATGAAAACCCTTGGGAATGTTTGTTGCTGCATTTGCTATCAACATGTGAAAAAACAGCCTTCGGCTATTATATAGTGGCAGAACTCACTAAACTCCATTGATTGAAATGAGGCAGAACATAAATTGTAATATTTTATTTCAAAAACATTGGTAAATTTATTTTAAAATAAAATGTGTATACCTTCCAGAACATACCTCCATTTACCAGATTTTCTTTTATTTTCCCCACTGACGCTTTGGCATTAGGGACTTGCTGACTCTGGAATGTTATCCCTCCCAAGGTCAGCCAGTTCTTGAGATCATAAACAACTTACCCAATGAGCAAGACATGTCAGAATGTTTCTGATCTCCAGAATATATTATAGGTCATATAATACAGGGTGAAGCAAAAGTAACTACAATTGTGAGTACACAAAACACAGTTTATTCTTGTATTATTATTTATTAACTAGAGGCCTGATGCACGAAGATTCGTGCAAGAATAGGTCTTCCTTCCCCTGGTTGCTGGAACCACCTTTGCTCTGGCTACAGCCGCCTTTCTGCCTTTGTTCCAGCCCAGAGCTGCCTTTCCACCTTCCCATGCTGCCCAGAGGCCCGAAGCAGCTGGGGTGGTGCAGAATGCCTGCATCATTGCCATGGTGATGACACAAGCATCCCGCCCCGCCCCCAGCCGCTCAGTGCCTGGGTATGCAAATTAACCCTCCATCTTTGTTGGGTTAATTTGCAAACTCCTGATTGGCTGGTGGGCATCGCGAAGGTACAGTCAATTTGCATATTTCTCTTTTATTAGTGTAGATTATTGTATTATTTTTCAAACAAACAACTCTAAACCTACTTTTGTCCCATCCTGTATAGAGTTTAAAATCAACTTTCAATAGCATGGTGAATTGAGGAGATACACATCAATTAAACATAGTAGAAATGATGCAAACAACATGAAAAATAGTTTAGACACATGCCTAGTACTAAAATAAAGACATAGAAGTCCCTATTGATTAGATATAAAATGGGAACTCAAAATCAAAGCAATAAACTGACCTGGTTCATAGATGTTGGGGAAAAAATGTAACACCAAGATAGTCAAAGGGAAAAGTACTTTAACCCTTAGAGTGCTGGGGAGCACGATTGTGCTCCTCCTGTCATTTGCCAAAAGTGCCGGGAGCGCTATCTTGTTCCTCCTGCAGTGTCACTATTAGAGGCTAGTAGTTCACTCTTTATTGACAGATGGCACCTAAGTGCAGATTACTTATGATGCCCAATGTTTGTAGTTCTAAAATTGAATATGTAACTTCATTTACTTGTGATTCATAATTTCTTTCCTAAACTGCTGTAAAATCGGCAAAAATGCCTTGGCAATTTTAGCATAGTTCCTAGGATCTTGGTTGGCACTCAAAGGGTTAATAAAACTTCACAATAGCAGTCATGGTCTCTATTCAAGTGATCTAGGATCTGGGATTCTCTACATATGTAAACCCCATAGCTTAAAAATGCTACTTGAATCTTAAACCAAAACAAAACCCTCCAAAAAACAAAATCAAACTATAAATACTATGACCACCAATATGACAAACAAGCAAGAAAGCCATTTCTCTTTCTCTAGACTTAGAAACAAAAAAGGCAATTGTAAATAATAAAATCCTATAAAAGTGATGCTAACCCAAGTTTATTTGTGAGAAATTAAACTCTATATCTATATGCATTCCAAATTACAGAAGCTGCATGGATCATAAACCTAAATCAAGAAATTAGCATACAAATTATTCCAGTACCATTGGAAAGTTAGAGCTGCAAGAGATGTAAACCTAAAATTGCTATCTGGACACTTTTATAGTGTATGACCAATTCAGAAAAGGACCTCTCCATAGTGAAAAATTCAAAATTAAAAGTGATACAATATACAAGAAAATAACTGAGTATGAAGGGAATTGTCAGTTACAAAAGTAAGAGGAATCATCTCCTAAATTAAACATGATATTTGAACAATATTACATTACTGTGTTAAATAACATTCATGAGACAAAGTCAGAATAGAAAATGTACTAAGAAGAAATGTCAGCATTTCAGTAGACCTACATATTTAAAAAATTATTTCTTGAAATATTAATAATTAAAGTAAAATCCACTATATCAGCTAAAAAAAATAGTAGACATAGATAGAGAGAATGAACTAAATGAATAAATATGAAAGAGAAAATGTTGCCCAGAGGGCAGAAGGAAGACAACATATGGATGAGTGCTTAAGAGACATGAGAAACGTAGAGGAGAAACTGATAACGTTTACTCAAAGTTTAATTAGTGTTCAAGAAGGAAAATAAATTAGAAAAAGCAATATTCAAAATGATCATAATTATAAATTTTCATAATTAAACATAGACATGAGTTTGCAATTTCTATACATACAATCTCAAGAAGAAATAAATGAAAACAAATATATAATTATCATGGTAAGATGCATCATACACAACAAGGAATATAGAAGATTAATAGAAAAAAATCAAAATAAAGTTATAAAAAATGACAATCTAATTGACAGATATTTGGTTTTATTTCCAACCAGAGGGTCTAAAAGACATTGAAATAAATACCGTTAGAGTGCCAATCAGGAACTAACAAGCATATAAACAAAAGAACACTCTCTTCTTCTCTCTCCCCTGTGCACTAGGTTATTGGGATGATGGCAGGAGTTGCACGCCCTTGTACCCACGTGGCTGATGGCCATGGGGGCCTCCACACATGCTCTAATAGATGTTAATCAGCTTGGATGCTGAACTATTCCTGACTGTAACATGAAAGGGAAGCTCTGGACACTGCCTGCTCCTGGAACCCCAGCTCCACCTTTTCCAGGACTGCTTCTCCCAATAAACTTCGGTTCCAATAACCATTTTCATCTGAGACTTCATTCTTTGATTTTGCCAGACAAGGAACTCAGACTCAAACACCCACATTTTGGTTCCATTATGCTTGTAAATTAAAATGTCCTAATAAAATATACTTGTAAGAAATAAAGTGATTTTTTTTATTTTTGATATTAGATGTGGAAGTTAAAAATAATTGTTTTACTATAAAACTTGAATATTAAGAAAATAGTAATTTATACATGTCACTTGAGCCCATAATACAAGAAAGATCACATTTAACTAAAAAAATTTATTGGCTGTTACTCTTAGTAAGTCTTAGAAATATTTACTATTTTTGCAGGAAATCATTTACAAAAGTGGTTAATAATGTCTTGCAATGCCTCATTAATTCTGAATTCTTAAGGCAAATTCATGAGCTTAAATTTTAAGGAAAGATACCTGTGAGCTCTTATTGGCATTTTGTGCTGTAAACAACATAATGTTATGTTAATTATTTTTCTGGCTTGCTAAGCATTTGTACTATGATATTCATGAAGAAATTTATCTTTGTCTGGAATTAACTAGATTTATCTATGTTTTGGAATGAAATGGTCTTAAGCACAGCAAAGTACTAGCATTTATTAGAATCATGTATTTTATAAAGTCACCAAAGATAGTATTTTTACTACCACTGCTTTGAGAGATACTTTTTGGTTTTCATTATAAATTACAGTATTTTCTGTATTCAGGATATCCCTTTTCTTCTTTTCTATAAGTTAATATATAAGACAAAGATCATATATAAAACTCAAGATTTCAAAGACAGAAGAGTTGCCTAGAACCAACCTGGAAAATATCTCTGGCTCTAAAGTGATCCCAAGTAAGCAATTGATACCTATTAAATATTTCAATGGTTGTTATTTATTATTATATTCAGTTAAATTTATTCTGGACATTTTGAATACAGGTGCCCTCTGGATAATAAGAATGCTAAAAAGTACTAAGTCCTGAGATCACATTTGACGTACTTGACTGACACACTTATTTTACTCAATATTTGTAAAGTAATCATTATAATTTTCAAGTTGCTTAAAAATATCACTTAGATTCCAGTTTCCATTCAAACACGCAGCTTGTGAATCATCATTTCTACCCTCACAACAAGAAACAAAACTGAACAAGTTGAAATACAACAACATTTCTTGGAACCACCAGAGAATTGAGGTCGCAGGACAAGCTGTGACCATGAGATTCGAAAGACAGGTGAATTCAGGGAGCACATCCAGATCAGCTTCCCTGATGCACAAGTCTCTGAGGTCTCCGAACAGTCACTTTAATAAACTTCTGGAAGCTGAGTGTGAACTAGCTTCAGAGATGAAAGTCCCTGGTTGCCCAGACTGAGGAGGTGCCCCATACTTGGAGGTCTTATCTCCAAAAAACACCCACAAAGTTCTCCCAATAAAGATTGGAGAAAAGTCCTCTTTCTTTTGGCCAGGAAAAGGGGAAAAGTACCCATTTGATATATACCTGAGGGAAAGGTAACCATTTTGGCATAAGCTCAATGTGTTCTCCACAAGTCCTACCCAGAGAGAGGGAAGACTTCATGAGAGCCTTGTCCAATGTAGTGGAAGGGGCATGACTCAATTCTAGCCCCCCTAGCCTTTCTGCCTCAACTAACGAGGGATGGGAAAGCTACAAACCACTTGTGAAGGTCACAGAATAAGAGCACAGATCAGTCAAAAGACTAAAATGTTCATGATAGGTTAACTGGATACTTTCCCTCTCCCAGCCTCTTAGCAATGTATCCACGGGGCTCTTGTATAATAGTGGGAATGCAGAGAAAAGTTCTTCAAAGCTCAGACTATACTTAAGAAGGAAAATGAAATTTCTGAAACCTACAGTTTCAGCAAACAGTTAATATAGCCTAACTCCTAGCCAGATAAACATAACCCAAAGCCCCAAAATACTGTTTCAGTTCCTATTAGCCTAATACATCATGTCATGCTAAAAGACAAAACACACACACACGGGCATATACAAATATGAACACCCATAAAAGCAGCATATAATTTATTTTAAACACAACATTTTTTTATTGTTTAAATATTTAGCAGCATTTTCTACAAATGTGGGTCAAAATTAAAGGAAATATATGTGGGGATTACTACATTCCTAATAAAAACAAAATACTACATTTGTTTTTGTCTTTTTTTTCTTTCTCCTAATGAACATATTTGCAGAACACTTGGCAGGTATAAGCAATACATCATTCAATTTTAATTTATTTGATGCAAGTGATTTCAGAGTTGTGCCAAATCCTTTTGGAATGGCATGCCCATGTAATTATTGAATGCTTTATAGTTTCTAATTTCTTCATCAGTGAAGCTAATGTGATGGGCAAAGAGAAAAAAATGAGAATTATCTACTTCAACACTGACAAATGCACAAAGGCCAACACATAGTAGAGGTGCTTTCAATCTAAATTTTCATCTAAATGTTGCTTTTGGCTACAATGTGCAAATATCTTTCACATAGACAACTTGGAACCTGGTAATCAAACACCAATATATGTTTTGAAATGCTTTTATTTTAATGCTATGCCATGAGCATTAATATGTATAAATTTAAGTTTATTGAAAAATAGAAGTATAAATTCATTAATGAGAATTAAAAAGAAAACAAGTCAGGTTGGTAAGGATAGCCAAAAAGTTTATTTAAGAATATTTGCTTTCCACATTCAACGAATACTCTGAACAATGGGCACAGTTTGATGGTTTGAGTCTCATGTTCAGTTATATGAACACTGGGAAATAGTTAACAGGTTGAGAAGTCCCAGTCACATTTGGATTTGCCTTATGGCAAACAAGAGGCCACCACTAAGCCAGAGCGCAGGGGGAAATAATAGCTTTCATACTTGTTTGGTTGATTTGTTTTATTGTGTTTTTATAGGAAGGTCAGAAAGGATCCTCTATTGCAAAGTATATTTTACAGAAAATAATGAAAGTCAACCACAATTTCTAAAAGAGTAGTTTATTGATTTTGGGAGAGAGAGGAAAGGGAAGAGAGAGAAACACTGATGTGAGAGATGAACATACATGGGCTGCCTCTGCATGCCCACTATCTAGGATCAAACCTGCATCCTGGGATGTGCCCTGACCAGGAATCGAAACAGAAACCTTTCTGTGCACCAGAAGAAGCCCAACCAACTGAGCCACCCTGGCCAGGGAAACAACCATTTTACTAAAAATGTATCAGGCAGCTTTTTTTTTGTTGCTCATCATTTTCCATAAAAACTTAATTTTTTCTATTCTTCATTCTGAAACCAAAATGTAGGATGTTTAAGTCCAAGGTTGTTGTCTCCCAAAATCGAAGAATGAAGTCACAGACAAGAACAGTTAGTGGAACTGAAGTTTACTGGGAGATGCCAGTCCTGGAAAAGGTATAGCTGGAGTTCCAGGAGCAACCCAGTGTCCAGAGCTTCCTTCAAGCTACAGTCCAGAGTAGGTCAGCATCCAAGCTAATTCAAGTCTATTTGTCCATGTGTGGAAGCCCACATGGCCATAAGCCACGTGGGTGCAGGGAATGTGCTCTCCCGCGACAGAAACATCAGGTATCCATTGTGTGCTGTGCCAGGGGAAGCGAGAGTGCAAGCATGCACACTTTATTGTATATATGCATGTTAGTTCGTGATTGGTCATTTCTTTTTTTTTTAATTAAATTTTTATTGTTCAGATTACATTTGTTCCTCTTCCCCCCCCCCCCCATAACTCCCCTCCTTCCAGTTCCCACCCCACCCTCCGCCCTCACTCCCCACCCACTGTCCTCATCCATAGGTGCACGATTTTTGTCCAGTCTCTTCCCGAATCTCCCATTCCCCTTTCCCCCCCAAGAATAGTCAGTCCATTCCCTTTCTATGTCCCTGATTCATTATAATCACCAGTTCATTCTGTACATCAGATTATTTATTCACTTGATTCTTAGATTCACTTGTTGATAGATGCATGTTTGTTGTTCATAATTTGTATCTTTACCTTTTTCTTCTTCTTCCTCTTCTTAAAGGATACCTTTCAGTATTTCGTATAATACTGGTTTAGTGGTGATGAACTCCTTTAGCTTTTCCTTATCTGTGAAGCTCTTTATCTGACCTTCAATTCTGAATGATAGCTTTGCTGGATAAAGTAATCTTGGTTGTAGGTTCTTGCTATTCATCACTTTGAATATTTCTTGCCATTCCCTTCTGGCCTGCAAAGTTTCTGTTGAGAAATCAGCTGACAATCGTATGGGTACTCCCTTGTAGGTAACTGACTTTCTTTCTCTTGCTGCTTTTAAGATTCTCTCTTTGTCTTTTGCTCTTGGCATTTTAATTATGATGTGTCTTGGTGTGGTCCTCTTTGGATTCCTTTTGTTTGGGGATCTCTGCGCTTCTTGGACCTGTAAGTCCATTTCTTTCACCAGGTGGGGGAAGTTTTCTGCCATTATTTCTTCAAATAGGTTTTCAATATCTTGCTGTCTCTCATCTTCTGGCACTCCTATAATTCTGATATTAGTCCGCTTGAAGCTGTCCCAGAGGCTCCTTACACTATCTTCACACTTTCGGATTCTTTTTTCATTTTGCTTTTCCAGTTGGGTGTTTTTTGCTTCTTCGAATTTCAAATCTTTGGTTTGATTCTTGTGCTCCTCTGGTCTGCTATTGGGTATAACATTCTTTATTTCAGTCCGTGTATGCTTACTTTCTAATTTCTTTATTGTAGCATCGAGGGTCTCATTAGTTTTCGTGAGGCTCTGCTCAAGTTTATTGCAAGCCCTCAAAATTGCGATTTTTAGCTCCATATCCTCCATTTCTGTCATGTTTTTTTGTCTCTGCATCTTTTACGCTTTCTTGATGCACCCCTTGTGGTCTTTGTGCGCAGTCTTGTTCTAGTTAAGCCTTAATTGTTGTAGTTAATACTAGAGGGATTTGACCACCAGGCCGACTGGCTGTGGGAATCAGCTGTGTGGAATACTTCTGTCCTCTGGGGAGGTGCTAATCTAGCCTTTGCCTGAGGTGATTGGCAAATGGCTCTGTGCAGGGCTTGGGCGGGGCGGGATCAACAGGGCGGGGGGAGGGAGCAGCTATGGCTGCTCTCAGTCCGTCCCCAGGGGCTCTGCCTCTCTGTCCCAGCAACAGCTGCAAACCTCGGAGGGACCGTAGCCAGACAGTCCCACTTCTCCCGTTTGAGTCTGGGTCCCTAGAGACTTGCCCGGATCTGTAGCCCAGAGTCTGAGACTCCCTCCTGATTGAAAACGACAACCGCGCCCTCAGCCACCAGCCGGCTTTGCACGCGCACCACCGCACCACCGTACCTTTAAATTTTCCACACTGCGCCTCCTCTGAGCCTCGTAATGCTGTTGTTTTTCCTTCTAGTTGAAGAGTCTCTCCTCAGCCAGCCTTCCTGTGGTTCTGGTTGATGTCCGTTCCGTCTTTTAGTTGTATTTTTGAAGTGGTTGTTTGCGGCAGCAGTCTCCGGTGTTTACCTATGCCACCATCTTCGATTCTCCCCGTGATTGGTCATTTCAAAAAATTTTGCCTTAGCAACATTCTTGGGATTAGTCTTTATGACTTCCTGTCCTGTGATTGGTTATCTTCAGGCTGCCTGTCTTAGTAACATCCATACATTTTAAAGTCCATGCCTCTCAGGCACCTTTCCTTCCCCACCCAGTTGGGGTGTCTTAGTAACTCTGCCTAGCTGGGTTCTACTTTCCCTTCCCATGGCCCCAACCTTGTCTACCTAGCTTCCTTCGGTCTCCTCAGTCCCATTATCAAGATCAGATTTCTGTTATATGCATAGCCATGCCACAGATTATTTCAAGCATTTGTATGCCTCTGAGAGTTTTCCCATGCTTTAGCTATAATAGTTGTCTATTACTTTATGAATGATACAGGTGGACTTTTTAGACGTCTTTGGAACATGCAGAAATTTTCTGAAGGTGTCTATAACTTTCAACTTGCCTATATATTTATACAAAATTTGCATGTATTCACAAAGACTTTACTGTATCTGAGTCTTGTGTGGTCAATTTGAGTTTTGAATGTCTGAATGGAACACATTGGAACCTTTGAGAGGAGTTAGAAGTAGGGTTAGGTAGATGGGGTAAGCGGGGAAAGAAAGGAGGAAGTAGGGATGTGACAATTAGAGCCAGCTACAACCACAAGAATGCTGGTCTTGCAGAAAAACAGGATGCCACAAGGCAAGAATCTTTATTGTGCATGTGCAGAAGGATACAAGAGATAGGGGTGGCAGAAAAAGGAATAAATGCAGACATAACTGCAGGGCCAAGCAGGACCAAGCTCCAAACAGCAAGGATGTTTATCTTGCAGGTGCAGGATATTGTGAGAGATGGGGGAGAAGGAGGGAAGAAAGGGGAGGAAACATCGGAGGCATTTTGAAATTGTTACTAGGTGAGGAAGGTAGAAGAAGCCAATCAAAGAATGAAAAAGACAAAGAATGGGTCCATAGCAAATAAAACCCCTAGTCAAGTGAACTTCAGTGGCAACCCACTTTTGGGCCTTGGGCCCTGCTCCCTGCGTGTGGAGTTTGTACCCACTTATATAATAAATTTCCATCCTTTTACTTAAATCTTCTGGCCTACAATTGTATTCTTCAACTTGGTGAGACACAATTTAGGATGAACTTCGGCTCACCATTTTGGCATCACCTTGACTATACAAATGCATTTTTAGATCATGCAATCACATGCAAGGTGTTTAACATCTCAGGTCTGGAATCAGACAGACAGGAGTCAAATCCAGGATCTTCATTTTCAAAATTTTTCTTTTGAAAATCTTACAAAATTTTTAAAAATCTCATACATGTTTCTTAACCTCATTTAGTTTGAGGATTTATATTTTTAAAATTTGAAAATAACATAACATATAGTATTATATTAGGTCTAGGTCTAGGTCTATAACTATGTCTATACATACCTTCTAACTCAGTAATGACACTTCCAGGAATTTATTGTAGAAATACAAAATATACATTAGACATTTAGGAGGGGGATAAAGATGCACAGAATTGAAACGCCCAATCTACACATTTACTCATCACAGCATTGTTCACAATAAATAAATCTTGGAAGAAATTTAAATGCACACCAGCAGGTACCTGTGAAATAAATGGTACCACATCATTAAAATCAAATAATTTTAAAAGATTACATGCACACACAAATGCACAAATATAGAGAGATTAAGGAGGCTTTTTTAGGTACAGATCGGTAAAGACCACCAAAATATAATGTTAGGTGAAAAAGCAAGGTATCCAACAAAGGGTATACTATCCTATGTTTTACATAAAACAGTAAAAACATACATACTCTGGACGTTTAAGAAAAGAAACCAATACATGAATTTTTCTGTAATGGAGGGTCATAATCCAGAAATATTGAGGACAAGTGTGGAAGCAAGACTTTTTTTTTACCTGTTCTGTTTTGAATCATGTGGTTGTATTCTACTCACTATATAACTTAGAAAAAAAAAACCCAAAATAGTCAAAATAAAACAACACTACATCGCTGATTCAGCGGCCATAAGTCATTAGTTACAGAACAACCTGGAGGCTTTGGTGGTTGCCCAAGACTGTTATTTAGACTTCTGCAGGTTCAGTCGCATAACAATGGCTGGCCTGAGGGCCTTTTTGTTATTTTCCTCTTTCTTGACCATTTTTCCCTGGAGCCTTTCTCCACTAATGTGCGGAGATTTAAACTTCTTCAGGCACAGTCACTATAAATGGAAACAAAGAATTGTTAACCAATTTTTCTGAACAGAATTTTAAGGTAGGTTTGTAGTGTTAAGGCCATAGAACAGTGGGTCCCTGAAGACACTGGTCATCCTTCTTAAAGGCAGAGACATAATGTTCACAAACATTATCTGACTTTATATTTTTAAGTGGATTTTCATTTATTGGTTTGAAAGAGAGAGAGAGAGAAAGAGAGAGAGAGAGAGAGAGAGAGAGAGAGAGAGAGAGAGAGAGAGAGAATGAAAGCAGAGAGAGAGAAACAGCAATTTGTGGTCCCACTTATTTGTGCATTCACTGGTTCATTCTTGTATGTGCCCTAACTGGAGATCAGACCCACAACTTTGGCGTATGGGAACATACACGGACCAGGGCGTAACTTAATATTTAAAGAACGCCTAAACTGACTTCTAAAAACAGAGGTAAGACTAGAGGTCCAACATATTAAATTGTCAATATCACAAAATGAGTGTTTCAGACTGTGTGCTAAGCTTTATTATTGGCTTCTTATCATATTCTTTCCCCAGTAAACTATGCTGCCTGCAGAGAAGTCTTTATGTAGGAACTAACTCTATTTTAGTGGATTAAGTTGATATTACTGATCACTACAGGTATGGCTGTTGATTGTCTGCTACTATTGAAGCATCCATCTTATATAAAAACTGCTGTTTGAAATTTTAACCCTGCTATTTCTGGCTTCTGTAAATGCTTGTTGGCTTAAATAATAAGGACAATAAGACTACTCCCATTTCAGAGAGGCCATTAAACCTTCTCCAGACGAAGTTATCAGTGCTGGCATCAAGTCAAGCCTTTGGTGTAGGTCTCAAAGCCCCAGCACATAGGACCCTTTAAGAACTTGCAAAGGGAACTGGAAAAAAACCATATTTGGGAGACAAAGAAGATGGAATGGTATAAATACGGGAAACTTCCTGTGTGATTTCACTCCAGAATTTGAGAGACATTTTCCTCTGGGAAATAATAATAAATGTAACTCCATCTCTCTAAGCGTTGCTTGGTTCTTCTCCCGTTTTCTGTAACACTATGGCAATAAATGATGACCAGGTGAGAACAAGCAAGTGAGGAGACAGAAAGAAGGCGGGTAGATAAGGGTGGGACCATGGGAGGAGGAACCCAACTAGCTGGAGTTACTAAGACATCCCAACTCAGCGGGGAAAGAAGGGCATGCGAAGGAGGCACAAACTTTAAAATATATGGATGTTGCTAAGACAGGTAACTTGCATATAACCAATCACAAGATAGTAAGATGTAAAAATCCAATCCCAAAGATGTTACTAAGGCAAAATGCTTTGACAGTGACCTGGGTTGTTTTCCTGAGCAGGATGCAAGGATGATTTCTGTCCGGGGTTCTTGTCCAGAAGGATTCAAAGAATGAAGCCACGGACAAAAGGTGGTAGATGAAAAGGGTGGAGATTTATTGGAAGCAAATACAGATTCCCATGCAGGGAGGGGGTCCCAAGGGGGTAACTCACT
The DNA here is from genome assembly GCF_028538775.1 of Myotis yumanensis. Taxonomy (NCBI): domain Eukaryota; kingdom Metazoa; phylum Chordata; class Mammalia; order Chiroptera; family Vespertilionidae; genus Myotis; species Myotis yumanensis. Next base: position 220,512,589 of record NW_027223752.1, on the reverse strand, counting down.
AGGATTTTTTTTTTTTTTTGCTAAGGTTTATAAAGGCTGCAGTTCTTTGTTTTTTCATACTCCCAGCTGCACCTTTTTTCAGCACTGGCTTCTCTCAAACTTTGATTCCACTAAATAAACATTTTTTTGTCTATAAAACATAAAAATCATCATTTAAATAGAGACTCTACATCAAATGTTTCAATATCCATAATTGTCTATATTATTCATTGTTCTGAACCAGCAGAGGTCTGGTTTCCTTTAAGATACTTTACCAAATGTTTGCCACTACTGTGGACTTCCCAGAAGATGGTTTTCCTGTGTCCTTGAAACTACTGCAGTGGGAAGGTTTATGTTTCTTAGTTTTTGAGGGAAAGAGGGAAGTTACAGTTATCCTCTAGGAAAAACTCTCTCAATAAAAATACCCAAATTTTACCGAGTATTTACTAAGTATCAGAAAATTTGCACTGATTTTAAAACATGTAATTTCAACTTCTATAATTCTGTGATACAGATATTATGCAATATAAATTTTAATTGTTATGGGAGAGAGATATATAAACTGCAGAAACCCTATGAGTGGCCAAATTATTATGACCACTTGACGTCTGTAGGCAAATTAGCTATAATTTCGCGCTGAAGTTGCTAGAGGGCCAGACCATTATAAATAGGGAAACAGGTTGTTTACCATGACAGTAGAAGTGATTTTTTTCTGAAGATATGGGCAAACAATGCAATTTAACAGCCTTTGAACGTGGGATACATATATATATATATATATATATATATATATAATCTAATTCAATATTGACTCCCCTTTCCACTGATGTCCTTGAAGTAATATCAATCACCTCTGTGGCTACATAGAGGTGTCCTTAGTTCCTGAAAGCCATGGTCTGTATAATTTTTAAGTATATGGGATCTATATCCAAGCTCTCAACCTAATAAAGTTATTAGAAACACAATGTTATCATACAACATGACCAAGATTATAATACATCTATCAAATGGTATGGTAACATATTCATCTAAGTCAAAAATAAATAAAACAAACTAAAAGTGATTTAATGTTATTTATATTGTATTTTGTTTTTAATCACTATATATTGTTAATGATTCCAGATTTCCAGATTAAAATATACAGTAGATCATGACCTTACTTGGTATATTGAAGGTTTTTCATATCTGACTGTTTCTTTGGCAATTTTATCTCTTCACATGTATCATATCATGATTGATTTCCTTCCAAAGACTCACCCAGATGCTCAGAGATCATCTAAATATTTTTAAATATATTTTGATTGATTTCAGAGAGGAAGGGAGAGGGAGAGAAAGATAGAAAGATCAATGATGAGAGAGAATCATTGATCAGCTGCCTCCTGCAAGCCCCCAACTGGGGATCAAGCCCGTAACTGAGGCATGTGCTTTGACTGGAATCAAATCTGGGATCCTTCAGTCCGCAGACTGACACTCTATCCATTGAGCCAAACAAAGTAGGGCAAGCCAAACCAAGTAGGGCTAATTCTTTTTTTTTTTTTTTAAATAAAGCATATTACATGTATTGACAAAATAGGATAAATGTACTGTTGTGATTATTTTAAATATTTCTAAATGAAATGTGCATATCACAAACCCAGCATCAACTTCAAACTTTTGTTAAGAAAGTGTATGAGTGGAACTGGTATTTTCCACTTTACACAATTATCTAAAGCTCTTTGAACTCAATTTCTGGTGAAATTACATCTTGTCCAAGGGAGTAAAAAGGTCTTTGTTGTTGTTCTTTGTCTCATGACCTCATTCCTCTCTATAGAAGACTTGGGGATTCATCAAGTGACCCTTAAAAAAATACAGCATTTATTAAACCTTTTGCCTATTGTCCAGTTCTGAGAATTATACATAAGAAGGCTTAGTTTATAAGTAAGGAAGCAAAGCTGATTAAAGAGAAGCAGAATAATAATTGACAAGTAACATCCAAATCATATAGCCAGGGCCAAGATGAATGAAAGATCCAAGAGAGAGAATTACAACTTGCTGAGCTTAATTATGGATGCTTAGATATTGGAAAAGAGATGGAGACTGAGGAATTCATGTAAGTAAAAACAAAATAGTTACAGCTGTGTAAAATTCTGGGCATACAGAATTGACTGACATCCAATGTGTGCTTTAGATGATCAGTTCTTTTTTATTACTCACTAGGACAATTCTAGTCACATTTCCTGGGCCCATAATATATAGTATTCCACAAATTGTGTCTCTGAGTTGAAATAATTTCATTGGAAATGGAGATAATATAAATATTTTAATATTTAATCATATGCTATCTCTTTATATTAATCTTTTCTTTGGAAATATTTGCATTATGTGTTTACCATATTTTCCTAATGCTCTGCATGAATATGTATGATTTTTTAATCAGGAAAAATACATACATAAAAAGTAGCTAATATATTTTTATGTTTATACCTACTAGATGAGGCAAATACTGAAAATAAAAGCATTAAAATAGCTGGCATATTTGGGTAACTAAAAAAATGACTAGTACAAAGTGAAGTCAATTTATTGATTATCCATAATTTATGATACAAATATTCACTCTGTATGCATGAATACATAGATTTGCAAAAAATATAGACAATTATTATTTGTTGAAAATTTCTATATCTTTATTCAGTAAAATAAAATGAGACTAATTAAAAAATTTTTAAAGCTGTAAAATAAAATAAATGACTAAATGAATGAGTGACTAAACAAATGAATGAATAATGTATTCTGCTTATAAACACCTACTTAAAAATAAATTATGTTACCTATGAGTGGAAAAAGAAATGTTCCAAATACTTGAATGAATTGAAGGTATCCTTGTGACTGGTCTCAGTTATTCTGAAATGAGCAATATACTACCATTCCCACAAAAAGAATCTCCATAAAGCCTCATGCCTTTCTTAATTCTTAAATTTGAGAAAAAGCAGCATCTCTTGGCATGTCATACAGCCTTTAGTGTACTTTACAGAATATGGGAAGAATTAACAGTCATTAAATTAGATTCATAAATTCACAGAACTGCAAAGCCTAAACTGTTTTATAACGATCACTTAATCAAAACACTTAATCTATTGGATCAAAGAGAAGACACATGAATGCTAAGAATATTTTCCCAGTTCACGCAGACTTAACGTTGAAGCTGTGGTTTGGATCCTGGACTATTCCTGCTCAACTCTTGGCCCCTACACTTGGACACATAGGTACACAGTGGCAGGGTGAACACATATAAACTTTTAAAATTTTTATTCAAGGATGATAATCCAAACAATGCAGTATTCAGTAAAACAAACCAGAAAAATTGGGGGTGAGGGGCAGGGGGAAGTATTTGGGATGGAATTATCAGCTTTTGTTGTGTATGTATTAACAGATGCATTACTTTGTATTTAATCCACTACCACCTTCACTTTGTTCTAGTTGTAACTCATAACTACACTGAGATGCATTAACTAAATAAAATGTTATGAAAGGAAAAATATCTAACAAATGCTAATAATATTGAGAACTGCAAAGTCTCTCAGCAGACAACAAGACCTGACCAAATTCTAGAGTGGCTTCTAGCAGCTTAAAACCTTGCTTCTAGGATGACCTTGGGCCCCTTTAAAATGCCTGTCTGAGCCTGGCTGGCCAGTGTGGCTGAGTGCTGACCTAGGAACCAGAAGTCTCAGGTTCGATTCCCATTCAGGGCACATGCCTGGGTTGAGGGCTCGATCCCCAGGAAGAGTGAGTGCAGGAGGCAGCCGATTGATGATGTTTCTCTCTCATCCACGTTTCTATCTCTCTATCCCTCTCCCTTCCTCTCTTTCTAAATATCAATGAAAACATTTTTTAAATGCCTGCCTGAGAAAGCTCAGGGCTACCAGGAATATTTATATTTGTTTTAGCTAAAACTTCAGGAGAACCTGATAAGCTTCTAAACCCTCTCTTGGAGCCATCACTTTAGAAATATTGCCATTTGGAATTCTTTCTTTGCCCTTTGAATCGCCACCCAAAACTGTTTCCTGGAGGACCTGAGAGCTGGCTATTTGAAATGCAAACATTCGAGAAGCTAACTCTCAGGCTTTCCCAGAGCCTGTGGGAGGATGAGGCCTAAAATGGGCTCCTCTCTTCATCTTACACCACTGCCTCCATTCATAGATGCAGAAGTTCATTTCTCCTCTAGATAAGCAGCAATCACCTAGGTCAGTGATGGCGAACCTTTTGAGCTCGGTGTGTCAGCATTTTGAAAAACCCTAACTTAACTCTGGTGCCATGTCACATATATGGTTGATATTTTCAACCATGTCACATATATGGCTGATATTTGCAACCATAGTAAAACAAAGATTTATGTTTTTTATATTTATTTTATATATTTAAATGCCATTTGACAAAGAAAAATCAACCAAAAAAAATGAGTTCGCGTGTCACCTCTAACACGTGTGTCATAGGTTCGCCGTCACTGACCTAGACTAACCCCTTTAACAACTATCAGGGTCTCTCTGTTGGCACATGCCAACCTTAACCTTTTTTCTCACAGATTTGAGTTCAGTTCACACTGGACCCTCTTGCCTATTCCAATCTTACTACTGGATAAACCCCTCCTTACCACTTTAGTGTCCTTTTGTGTTTATCATAGACACTAGGTCACCAGGTGGTCAGAGTTGGCAGCTCAAACTCAGGGCAGGGGTGACTGAGTGAGGCCATCTCATTGCAACTAATCCAGGGGGAGTATCAGGCCTATCCTATATAATAATCCTATATAATAAAGAGGTAATATACAAATTGACCATCACACCCTCGCACAAGTTGGCCACCCCCATGTAGCCACAAGATGGCTGCCCCCATGTGGCCACAGATGAGCAGCAGAGGAGGGCAGTTGGGGGAGACCAGGCTGGCAGGGGAGGGCAGTTGGGGACAATCGGGCCAGCAAGGGAGTATATAGGCGTTGATCAGGCTGGCAGGGGAGTGGTTAGGGGTGATCAGGCTGGCAGGCAGAAGCAGTTAGGGGCAATCAGGCAGGCAGGTGAGCAGTTCGGAGCTAGTAGTCCAAGATTGTGGGATCGGACCTAAACTGGCAGTCGAACATCCCTTGAGGGGTCCCAGGTTGGAGAGGGTGCAGACTGGGCTGAGGGACACCCTCCCCCCACCAGTGCACGAATTTCATGCACCAGGCCTCTAGTCCTGTAAATGATGCCACCACATGAACTCCATTTCATACTGCATTTTGATGGTAAGTATTTTAAACATGAATGTTCAATTGCTAAATGGCCTTAGTGTACATAGAGGACTCTATTGTTGATGCTTTAGAGGAAGAACTGACTCTCTAACCCTGTCCCAATAGTTTTCCAAGGAAGTGAATCCTCCCTAACTTAACACAAGTAATACATGCACTGAGTCTTTAAAATCCAAGTGGATTAAATGTGACATATTTGTTATAAATGATTGGAAGCCAAGAAACTATAGCTAACTAGAGTATACTGGTGTTACAACAACACTCAAATTTGGTAACAGAAAAGTCCTGATTATAAGTGAGATAATGTTGAGCCTTGGATGACTGCATGTTCACCCATGCTTAAGATAATAATTTTATTATATGCATGAAAAATACTATTTGGGGTCATTAATTTGGTTATAGGTTTATTAAAATCCATGACATGTACTTTGTAGGTTTATAAAATGTTTCTATTTTAATTAAGGATTGAATTGATTTATTTAAAACAATATTTTGTATATGGTGTGTTTATAAACAGCTTCTTAAACATGCTGGATTTGAAGAAATACTGTGTTACTTTATTTTATTTTAACATAGTCAAGTTACAGGACTTTTATTATTTGTTCAGGGAGTTTTCAGAAGTACATGAAAACTATGACTATATCAGGTACTAAAAAATTAGAGTGTGGCACAATATGAGAGTTTTGAACATATCAAATGTAAATTCAACAACAAATATTAACTTAGTTCATTTAACTAATATCAAAATAAAAACAAATTTTAGACATTAATTAAGCTTTCAGTCTCTCCATTTTTGCTGTGAATAAGTTCATACATATGCATTTTTTTTCTAGCAGGAACAAGGAATTGTGAGTTTTACAAACTTATTTTATTTTTATTTTTTTTAAAAAGAACAAGTACTGAACTCTAAAATGTCAGAAAACTGCCCTAACCGGTTTGGCTCAGTGGATAGAGCGTCGGCCTGTGGACTGAAGGCTCCCAGGTTCGATTCTGGTCAAGGGCATGTACCTTGGTTGCAGGCACATCCCCAGTAGGGGGTGTGCAGGAGGCAGCTGATCAATGTTTCTGACTCACTATCCCTCTCCCTTCCTCTCTGTAAAAAAATCAATAAAAAATATATTTTAAAAATAAATAAATAAAATGTCAAAAAACTGAGTGTTAGGAGAAAAATCGTGCCAAGATTTTTTAAAGAGAGACCATGTGGCCAACATAGGAAGAAGATAAAGACAATTTCTTTGATAATTTCCAAATGAAAGTCCTAGATATAAACTTGGCCTTGTTGTCTACGTTAAGCGATATCAACAGAATTGATATTCTGAGGTTCATGGCAATTTCACACTAATTCATGTGAAGTATTTCTTAAGTGCCTATGATATCCAAAGTCTTGTGCTTTGGACAAGAATCTGAAAACAAAACAAAACACGCTATTAAAGAAGCTAAGACATTCAGACAAATAAATAGGATGAAGGACCATATGTGAATTTAATTTTTTATTTCTAATTCAATCCATTTTTTTCCTCCATTTAGAACATTCAGAAATGTTGCCAAATATATAGATAGATAGATGATAGATAGATAGATAGATAGATAGATAGATAGATAGTATCAGAACTTTGGTGAACCATTTGAGAAGCTGCTCATTCTTAGCTATGGAAATGGTACATTTTAAACATTTTTTTTACATTAAGTAATGCTTATTATATTTATTCATACACAGTTCATGTATCCAAAAAAGCATATCATGCAAAGATTAGAAGCCATACGAATTGAGAAAAGCAATGCAGCAATTTACATATTCATCTCTCCCTCTATAAGCCCAATGTCATTTGTCAGCTAAATGGCTGTGTTTAGATGGAAAGGATTTTAAGACCTTGATGAAAAAAAATGTGAAGGAAAACATGTAAAAAAATACTATGCAGCAAGCAGACAAGTCCACAGAAGATGGCATTCTGTGTATTTGTGTCACTAAACGCCAAATCTTACTGCTGGGTCCTACTCTCATGCTGAGTATTACATCCCATAAACTCAAACCAATGTTCTTTCACTGACAATTTGTGATAACAAAAATCCTCCTTAGTCAAATATGTTCTTTTAAAATTGCCTTAAATAGATTTATTTTAAAACACATACGCTTAAGAACCAAAAGCAGCTAGCATATTCTTTACCAGGCTGAGTGCTGAGAAGGAAGGAGATCATTCTGATCACCCTGGTTTCTGTTCCCAAGCAGCTTATAACCCAATTTTGCCTGGAAAAAAAGGCACATTTACAATTACCCTGTGGCATCAAAATTAAAATAAGATGGCTATTCAATAAAACTTAAATGGCTTGCCTTAAAATCCTTTTTAACAACAAATGCTTTGAGACTATGTATGCATTCCATTTTTAATAGTGACTCAAATTTAGTGTGGTACAGTAGAAAGAAATACAACTTTTGAATTAGGCGGACATAAGTCTACATCCATCCCTGCAACTTAATGATATCTGGCTCTTCCTAGTCTTGGTTTCTTCATGTTTTAAATGTAAGTAAATATCACTCTTTCAGAGTGGCTGTAAGTATTGCACATAAAGTTTACATGTGCTATGTCCAGTGCTTGGAAGACATGTTGCAGTCACAGTGTGGTAAATATTTTCCTGGTGTTGTTTTTAGGTGGTATCAAATGCATGCTGTTAATAGACACAGATGTAGAACTTAAAATAGAAAATAAAAAGAAGAAGAGAAACAGATTTTGTTTCCAAAACCTAACCACATAGTAGCGATTAATTACTCCGGAGCTGAGTGTTTGAGATAACCGAGGTTAAAAAAAAATGTCGATTGCTAGATTGAGGAGAGAAAATAACGCTTTACTCAAGGGAGTCTCAGCAACTTCCTTACAACTTAAAGATTTAAATATAAACTCAGAGAAGTCACAGACTTGTAAAGGTAGAAATTACTTGAGAAACAAAATAATACAAATCTCTTGTTTTACAGTCGATGAAGAGCTCTTGGATTAATTGTTATAGTCGACATAGTGACTGAATTGAAGTCTTGCAAGTTTCCTCACTTTGCCCAGACCTAAGACACAGACCACCTTCACTTGCCAAAATGCACTCAAACGTAGATGTACAACATAAACCAGAAAAGAAAATAGAGCAAGAATGCTATAAAAAGCCTAAATAAGAAGCTTAAAAATAAACTACAGGTAAAATATAGGTAATTATAAACTTCATATTGCTCTATTTCTCTTTCCTACTCTTTCCAAATGGAATTTACATAATATTCACCCTGATTATTTTATTAAAACCATCTATTTTAAGTTATCTACTCTTTTATTAATGTGATATTTTTCAGACCATTTATTTAGTAACTACAATTGTTTTTGTTTAATATACAATCAAAGAACCATTATTCCCTGCTGACAAAATATCTGAATTGCCAGTGATAACTAGTTTATTTGTGACAGTCTTACAACAATGATTTGTCATTCATGTATACCATATTAGCAATTAAGGTACACATCTTTGTTAATAAGGTACTTTAATCAAAATTTATAAATGTGATACTAAATATCTGTATGTCATGATCTATGGTAAAGAATAAATTTATATTTATACACAATTAAAATAACATCTAAATTTAAATTTTAAATAATCACCTTTTATCTACCACATTGCTTTACAATTAATACAACAATGAGATATTAAGCCATAAGTATAATATTTAATATATTAAAACTATTGGGCCAAAACCGGTTTGGCTCAGTGGATAGAGCATCGGCCTGCGAACTCAGGGGTCCCAGGTTCGATTCCGGTCGGGGGCATGTACCTGGGTTGCGGGCACATCCCCGGTGGGAGATGTGCAGGAGGCAGCTGATCGATGTTTCTCTCTCATCGATGTTTCTGACTCTCTATCTCTCTCCCTTCCTCTCTGTAAAAAATCAGTAAAATATATATAAAAAAAAACAAAAAAAAAAAACTATTGGCTGGAAAAATATTTTAAAAGTGTGTGTGTATTGGATATAAAACTTTAAAAAATGTTTACTAGATTAAATTTTTATTTTTTGTTGTTCTTTAGAGAAATTTTATATTCACAGAAAAATTGTATAGAAGTTACAGAGATTCCTGTATTCCCCTGCCCCCAGGCATTCATAGCCTCTCCCATTATCAACATCTTTCACCAGAGTAATACATTTGTTACAATTGATGAACCTACACTGACACATGATTATCTCCCCAAATTCATTATTTACAATAGAGTTCACTTTTGGAGTTGTTATTCTATTGATTTAGACAAATGTATAATAACGTATCCACCATTATAGTATCATGCAGAATATTTTCACTCCCCTAAAAATTCTCTGTGCTCCACTTTTTCACCCCTCCCTCTCTCCTAACTTCTGGCAAACACTGATCTTTATACTATCTCTATAGTTTTACTTTTTCTAAAATGTTATATATGATCATGTGCCACATAACAATGGATCAGTTAATGATGACCTGCATATACAACAGTGATCACATAAGGTTATAATGGAGCTGAACAATTCGCACTGCTCAGTAAGTTGTAGCCATGTAGCCATCAATGCATGTAGCACAATGCTTTACATACATGCTTGTGGTGATGCTGGTGCAAACATGCTGTGCTGCAGTCATGTAAAATACAGTACATACAGTTACGTACAATACCTAACACTGGATAATGGTAGTAAATGGCTGTTACTGATTTATGTATTAACTATACAATAATTTTATCATTATTTTAGATTTAGATTTTCTACTTATAAAATTTTTTTGCTGTAAAAAAGTAATATATTTCCACCAGGACCAATGGTATGCCATATAACACAGCAGCAGTTCCATACTTCTTGTGTCACAACATTTATTGATTAAAATCATTTTCTCTTGTTCTTGGTTCAATGTGGTATTGTTTTGCACAGTAACATGTTGTACAGGCGTATAGCCTATGAGCAGTAGGCTATTCCATGTAGCCCAGGTTTGTCGTAGGTTACACCATCTAGGTTCGGGTAGGTGCACTCTATGAAGTTTCCCAATGACAAAATCGCCTAAGTACACATTTCTTAGAAGGTATTGCCACCCTTAAGTGGCATATGACTATGGTTGGAATCATACAGTATGTAGCCTTTCTAATTGGCTTCTTTCACTTAGTAATATGCATTTACATTTTCCCCATGTCTTTTTATGGTTTGATAGCTCATGTCTTCCTAGTGCTAAATAATATTCCATTTATGTGGATGTATCATGGTTTACATATGCATTTACTACTGAAGACCTCTGGATTGCTTCAAGCTGCTATAAACATCCAAGTGCAGATTTGTGTGTGAACATGTTTTCAACTCTTTGGGTAAGTACCAAGAAGTGCAATTTCTGGGTCATATGATAAGAGCATATTTAGTTTCATAATAATATTTTAAATAAAATAACTTGAGCTTATAAAAGGAGTCAAAAATACATTTTTAGAAGAGAATGATATTTTTCCTTTTCTTAATCTATACAATTAAAAATTAAAGACATAACAGGCCATGAGAGAGCTGCTCTCTAGAGATGATGAACTTCTCTGGTTGAAAAAAAAAATTGATCTCCTGTCAACCTTATGCTGACAACCAAATTGTTTGGCATTAAACTGTAAGTTATTCTGTTTCCCAGATATAAAATATTTGAATTGTCTCATGTGTTAAATAATATTCAGCATAAAATAGCCTAAAGACAGTACATTTCTACCAGGTCTTACTGAAATTTATAAATTAAATATAATGTATATATATATATATATATATGTAACCCAGCACATATTACACAATATATTCAAGCTGAATTTAATAGACCTCTTAATTTTCAATAGGGAATGTTAACTTCCCCACTTGATCTTTGATTTACATGAATGTTTGTCCAGTTATTTATAAAAATGTGCACTAATCTAGGCTATTTCAAGGGAATATAACCAAAAACTACACAAATCATAACATACGTTCAGGTCTGATAAGTAATTATTCATAAAAACATAACTGAGGGGTATATAATGCACCATTCCCACAATTTTATAATCTTAATTGCATGATCTTAGTGGACCTCCAGAGAATTATATTATTGGTTAGGTTATGTTTTACATCTTCCTCAAATCTGAATCATTTTAACTAAACTTTTTTTTAACAATGGCCATCCTCTTTCTGATACTGAGTCATTAAAATATCCATAAAACTAAAACTACATTTCTTTTAGCATTGTTCCTCAAGATATTGTCATATATAGAGATTTATAAAGCCTATTTCTTTCACAAGTCAGTGTTAGAAAAAGCATTGTCTTCCTGAGAAGTTGGTATTAACTGGTTAGAGTCACATATTGGCTACATAAAACATTTTGTTTTTCACATTTTTCTCCAGTGTTCATTAAGTTCATATTCAGCTTATTTTTCAGCTAAAATATATTATTCAGTACCGGATCACATGAGCTTCTCCTGAATCTGTCTTGATTCATATTATATGCAAATCAATTGAAGGTTTAAGTTTGCCCTAATACTATTTTTCATCTCCAAAATAATTACATTTAGGTATTTATTATTTTGTAAACTAACTTGATTTTTGCTTTATTCAGTGAAAAAAAAAAGAATAAATACAATTTTAAAATCAAATGGTTTGATCAAAATATGCTTACCCACTTAGTGTCCACAGTAAATATTTTAAGACAGAAACCAGCATATATTTTATTTTAACATCTCACTATATACCCAGTGATAATTTAACAGAATTATTAAAATTTGCACAAATGTTTAAATATTTATCAATGTATTTTTTTTCTCCAAGAAAAGTCATGCTGGTAGATTAGTCTGAAAGTTAATCTTATGCTAATTACCAGAGAATTACACAAAAAAATGTTGAACTTACTGAGGCTAGAAACTGCCTATTCATTATACTTCCTATGCCATATATAATGCTTTACACATATATGCTTCAAATATTTGTAGAATGAATATCCAAAGTGAGAACCTAAATTATCTATTTTCAGTTTATTTTAGAATGAGGCCAAGAGATAATAATCTGTGATATTTGAATACATTACAAAAATAACACAAAACACTTCACTGGCATGTCTATGTTATAAAATTCTTATGGTTTACATTTTTACTTCACAGAGAGAGATTCATGATGTGTCAAGTACCTAATGATATACTATTTTCAACAATTAACTTGCTTGTTTCTTGCTATATTGTACTAAGGTAACTTTTACTCAGTTGACAAAATAATATATATAATGTTCTATAATTATCTCAACTTTCTGGTTTCATATCAAGATAACCAAAGTAGTAAAAATATAGGAATTATATATTTTTAATGGTCAAAATAAAATATTGTAGGAGTTACATGACTTAAGAGTGAAAGGAGTTTAAGGGAAAATAGGCAGGTTTAGGGAGTCTTAGGAATAAAGAAGGTCCATGGGGGAGGACTGCATAGATGAGGGCTTGGACCTGCCAGAAGGCATACAGTCACAGAGAATATAAAAGTGACACAGGATAAAGGGAGAGGAAGACATCCATTCACAGAAGATAAGGAAAAGCCACAGGGTGTGGGAGAAAGAGGAAGACATCATTCTCAGTAGATAGAGAAATGTTACAAGATAAGGGGAGAAGAGAAGGGGGCACCATATGGGGTCTGGGCTTTGAAACTGACATTCTGCAAAAAAAGTGACCAATCAGAAGGAAGTATCAAGAGACAAAGAACTATAGCCTTTATAAACCTTTGCAAAAAAGGAGCTTAGTGGGTTACCCCCTTGAGACCTCCTCCCTACTTGGGAGTCTGTATTTGCTTAAATAAATTTCCACCCTTTTCATCTACCACCTTGTGTCCTTGGCTTTATTCTTCGAATCCATCTGGACAAGAACCTGGGACAGAAATCACCCTTGCATCCTGCTCAAGAAAACAACCTGAATCAAAATGTCTTATAAAACGACATCACCTTTTTTCACTTAATTCTCTTACATTGACCCCTCTTCATTTAATTAGTATACTGTAAAATAATTATAATGTAAAATTGTAAGCCATATAATTCATTAACAAACACATCACTAATACCAACTCATCTACTATTAAATAGATGGATTTTAAACATTGGAAGCAATTATAATATTTTCAACAAACATAAGATGATCTTAAGCAATATTGTTGAAGTAGCAATCACCTTTGCAGATGACCATGTCCAGAACAAGTCAAAAGGTATGAGGATATAAAAACAACAACAAAAACACAGTAATATGTAATAACCCTTAGTAAAATAAGCAGGAAATTTCACTATAGCCTCCCTATTTCTTAAGGTAATTGATTTGTGAGGAAAATGTATGTTGGAAGTATAACTTGGCTGTTACTATAGTTTGCTCTAAAATCCAAGATTCTGAATTCTCAATAGACTTTCAAGAAACAAGAAACTTGAGGGGGGAAGGTTGGCAGCAAACAATGAATCCAATCATCACTGTTCTGGAAAAGCTGAAGTAGACTCAATCAGAAACCTGGGAGGCACTTCACAACAGGCATCTGAAAAGGTAAGGATGTAGCCTCTCTAATGAATGGAGTCATGGACCATGTTTTTCTTAGATGGTCATATTCATTGAAAGCACCATAGCTGAACATACCTTGATTCATAGATTCAAATATCTTATATTTACAGAAGTCATTATTATTTAAGATATTTTTGCTCAGTTTATGACATATAACTTTTTTTATTAAACATACTACTATTAATGAGACTCAGATATATAGAGGGTTAAAGTATATTATACAGATGGTGTAGAGAAATATAGAGAAGAAATTTGTCATAAAAGAGATAGGATGTTGCCTTTCTCTTAAAAAAATAAACTGAAGGTAAAAATGAAACACCACTGCAGAAAACTCTTGGCCAGTGGGAAGAATTTAATAAATAAAATAAGATATGACATATGAATAGGATTTAAATCTACTTTTTGGAAAGAATAAAAGTAAGTCCAAAATGGAGAAGGATTTAAATATACTTCAAAATAAAAATATTTAAACCATGTTTGAGAAAATAATTTTAACATCTTTTGGAGGTTTATTTTTACCTAGTTCTTTAATATCTCAAATTATTTTTGAAGTGGTTAAAGTGCAAAACATAATATATTACTTAGTTAGTGAGGGATACATGCTACTAAAATAAGTTTGGGCCAAATTGTAAAAAACTTAATGCCCAGGGAGTCTTTCTTTTAAGCTAAGTTTAGTGAGTCTATTGAAAAATTTGACCATGTCTAGGTCATGATATAAGTAAAATTTGAAATTTGACCACCAGGGGGCAGACGCTCCAACTGGTAGGTTAGCTTGCTGCTGGGGTCTGGCTGATTGGGAAGGGGTGAGATAGGCCAGACTTGCCCTGGAGCCCTCCCACAGTCCCTCCCTGGCCCCAATCTTGCACCAGTGGGGTCCCTAGGCCTTGCCTGTGTCTCTCACAATCTGGGACCCCTCGGGGGATGTCGAAGAGCTGGTTTCAGCCTGATCCCTGCAGTCCAGGTCGAGGGACCCCACTGGTGCACAATTTTGTGTATATAGATGTGTCTATGGGCATATATGTATCATACACATACATAAAATAGAGCAAATTATAGTCAAAGTGGTGAATCTAAAAACATATATTCATTGGTGACTTATGTTCAGTTTTCAAAAACTTTCATGGAAATTAAAATAACATTTCTTTATATTTTTGCTTATCAATTCATTAAAAACTACAATTTGTTTTGGTAAAATATTATCATTGAATCTAATATTTATCTGACTATAATATGTAGGGACAGGAAAATTTATTTAGTTATATAAAAAGCCATAGAGATTAAAAAGTATAAAATTATTAGAGAGAACAAGAAATATCTAATTATGGAAAATAAGAAAGAATAAATTTTGGGACAACTGCTACGTCTAACAAAATCAACAATATCATTGGATAATCAAACCCATCCTGTTATCTAATTGAATATGCCAAATTTATTTCATAAGAATTATGCAGGCTCCCTTTCCGTTTTGAATGAATGAACAAATCAGATAATTGCTTAGTGGTTTGTTTCACTTTGCTTGTACAGGCATAAGATATGCAAATATGAAACTGCTATGTAAAACAGCAAAATAAATTATATCCTTGGTTAAATACTTCCTATGCATTTAGTAGCAGAATATTATCATAAGCATTAATTCAGGGACAAAACACATATTTTGCAACATAAGAAATAAAAGGATAATAAGGCTAAATACTGAGAATTTCCTAGTATTGTAACTGTAGAGGATTCTCCATTGAGGGTAAAAGAATATGTATATTAGGCACAATCATATAAATGTATAAATCAGATGTTAGAGATAAATTGTATATTTTCTCAATGACACTGACATTTAAGCAATGAAGATACAATATTTTGGAGATGATAACAGTAGCTATTACACCATAAATGATAGTTAATTTTTTGCTCTCATAGAAAATTACTTTTGGCAGCAGCAACACTCCATTTTAAGTTGCTTCTGGTGACCAAGGTGAAATGCCTCCAATACCCAGGCCCAGGCTTCATGAACTAACAAGCAGAAGAGCTCTTCAGTCCATGCTATTTCTCAAGACCTTTACCCAATTCAGCACTTCCCAACATAGTCTTCTTTCTCTTAAATATATCTCTTTATTGTTGACAGTATTACAGATGGCCCCACGCCCCGCCACCCACTCCCCTCTTCCTTGCCCCTATCCCCACCTCACCCCCGGTCTCCACCACACTGTTGTCTATGAGCATGGGCTATGCATGTAAGTACATAAGTTCTTTGGTTTACCCTCCCCCACTGCCCTGAGATATGTCAGTCTGTTCCATGCCTCCAGGCCTGGGACTTATTTTTTTAAAACATATTTTATTGATTTTTTTACAGACAGGAAGGGAGAGGGATAGAGAGTTAGAAACATCGATGAAAGAGAAACATTGATCAGCTGCCTCCTGCACACCTCCTACTGGGGATGTGCCCACAACCAAGGTACATGCCCTTGACCGGAATGGAACCTGGGACCCTTCAGTCCGCAGGCTGACGCTCTATCCACTGAGCCAAACCGGTTAGGGCTGGGACTTATTTTGTTGGTCAATTCATTTTGTTCATTAGATTACACAAATAAATGAAGTCATGCAACATATTCTTCTTTTTGACACTCCACACACACATACAAATAAAATAAAAGTTTATAAGAATTTGAGAAATATTCATACTCCATCCTCCTTTAGGAAATATAAGCATGCACACACACACACACACACACACACGCACACACACACATCTACCTATAGATATAGATATTTATAGTTTTAACTATGATTACATTTCTGTAATTGTATATATAATAGTTTAGTTCTAGTTATGGTTATATGCATGACTTACAGTAAACAAACCTCCTGACTTTTGTTTTACCAAAATTTCTCCAACTTCTTTGCAAGCATATTCTCTTTCTGCTACCCCAAAGGTACACTTAGAACTTTGGCAAATGTTCAAATAATCATTAATAACAGCTAGTGAATCTGACAACATTAATGGAAAGAACCTTTTATTTTAGGTCAAAATCAACCGAAACTACCCTACTTGGGAGAAAATCATGCTGAGACACTGAAGCGATGTCAGGAACACATTACTGAATTAGTGTGACTCAGGACATTTTAGCAGCTAAGAAGGTCACATCCTGCTCTTTGAATCCTAGAAGTCTGTACATAACACCTGCTCAATAAATTTAATTTCATTACAGTGATTTAATTTAAATAAATAAATACAATTAATCTCCTCAATTTGTGCAGAACTAATGTTGAAAAATATGTCTGTCACCAGAGATTTTATGAGTACATGTCCTAAGATAGGTAAGTCTTTGAATAAGATCAAAGACTAAAAAATCTTAGCACATTGTTTTATTTCATTTCTACATAATACCTATGGCTAGTATGTTACATTTCTTTAACTCTACAAATTGTTCAAAAAAGTATTCACATAAGGAGATAATTCTCTGGAATGATTATTTATAAAGTCATTCCATCTTTCCACAAGAAACTAAAGCTAGGCAGGTTGCCTGGCATTAAGAGCCACAGTGAGAATGTACCTACTATTGTGCGGTCAACTCTCAGAATGGCACTTTGCTTGGACAGGCAAAAGATAACATTATTCGGCTTTGCTGTTACTTATATCGTTTTGGAAAGTCTGTGTTTAGACTTTTTCATGTGAACAATTTTCTCAACAATTGTAGAATCTCAAGAATTGACCAGTTAAAAATCCTTAAATATAAGCCTAAATATTTGTCTATGTTCTTATTTTAGAGAAAATAGTTACTTTTCCTCAATATTAATGCCTTCCCTATAAAAACAAAAGCTTATATTTTAGATTTAGGCTTTCATTTCATAGATGTGTCATACACATACATATATAAACCTTGTTGACAAGAGGTTTCCCTTACACTTCAGGATGCACTCCTCTCCTGGCTAAACTGAATAGACATTGATGAATAAAGAATCCAAAGATTGAACTTCAGGCCATCTGAGGCCAATCTCATTAACAATATTGTTAAAAAAGCTGTTAGTTTTTTACAGGGCAATTCTTATATATGACATACAGTAGGCAAAAGGTTAAATGCATATTGTAAATTTAAAAAATAAAATTGTTTCACATTAAAATAGATTCATGAGATAATATGTGCTGCTATGATTTATAAAAATGAAAGAAAATCTTACAGGTAATTTGTGCTTTTGTTTAATTCATTTTACCGTATTGAACTTCCAAGATGAAATAAGTGGTATTTTTAGCAGATTTCAAGTGAAACATTAACTCTATCACTGCGTGCTTGCTGGATATTAACTTTCATTGCTCCCATTGTGTACTTAGTTCTGAAGGATCTGAAGTTACCATGGCTATGATCACAACATGATTACAAAGGATATAATAATTTTAAAAAAATCATAAGCAGTTTTAAAGCAGCTTTAAAAATGTAGAGTATGTGTAAGAGTCTGTATCTTCACTAACTTGCAAGTTGTAAAATGTGGAATTATCTAGGTGAATTCTTTCTTGGAGAGATTGCCTACTTATACTGACCATATTTAAATTGATCAGTTAAAGCAGGAGTCAGTTTGATTTTGCTTTTAATTTTATTGATAGAGTTTAAATATGCAACTACATTTCCATAAAAATAACATTTATTTTGAACACACATAATACAGTGTATACATCTTACATCATATTATACTGAAATATAATAAATTAATATGGATATAGTATATCATATTTATAAAAATATGAAGAATTGTAGATTCGATAATATTTCAGGGACATATAACATATTAAGGGTGCCTTAATTAAGCATCCATCACAGCACAATTTTGGAATTGATGTTTTTAGACAAAATGAAGGCCTTTACACTTTAAAAAAGTCTTATTGAGAATGAACATTTTGCATCTACTTATCTTCGGTTGCATTTAAACCACTGCATCACACCTGCTTTTAGCACCTGGCATTGGTTTCTTTGTAAAACATAACTACCTATCATTTTTAAACAAGCAAAAAATGATTTATTAAGCATGGTGAAATTGTAGTCTGTGTGTAGATTCATCATAAAATTATAGGTATGTCAATATAAATGTGATGTTGTGAACTGAAAGGTTTAAATGCCACCAGCGATTTTCTTGTTGTTAAAAAAGAGTAACTATCCAGGTGTGGTGATATTTTCAGTTAATGTTTCTGCAGAAGTAATTAAGGGCTTATCAAATTATGACAAAAATTTAACCATATGTAAGATCACAAAGAACTAATTTAACTCTTTCCTCATGGAAGTTTGTTGAAGTCAGTTTGAATGAACTAGTGTTCAAAACTGAGTTTTGCTGTGTGGGCCATTTTTCTTTAAGTTCACCAAGCTCTTCTCCATCGATGCTGGTGTGTGAAAGATGGTCTCTTATAGGCTAATGCAACGTGCAAGTTCATTCATTTAGGCAAACCTCTTCTTCATGTGATACAAGTTTGTTTTCAGCCTAAATAGGTACCTTTTGTTCTCACTTAAATGCATATTGAAGTTTTGGCATAAAACTTTCAATGGAAGTTCATATAGAAAGGAACACTAGAGGTTAACAAGGGGTAGATGCATTTGAGGAACAATTTGGTATTAATATATTCATTTAGCGGACGCGTTTTAAATGTTGGTTTTATGTTGGGCTGCTGGAAACGGGTCAATTGGACTCAAAACTGTGAAAGCTATCTGTGGACAGGCTATGTCATCTAACATGTAGCAGATATTTAAGTAATTTGTGCTGAATGAAAGAAGTAAGTAAATGGAAATTTAATACAATTTTAAAACATGTCTCTGTATTGACAAAGATCCTGATTAGTCATAGTAATACTGCAAAGCTCGGTTAATTTATCAGAATTTTTATTACTTGGTATAAAAATGCATGCTTTAGGAAATAAGCTATTTATTTTACTAAATTTTTCCGTTTGGATTTAAATGTTTAACATCATGTGGCTGTACTTGCATAACAGCATAATTAGGCATTACAGTTTTATATAACATAGACTCTGGAATTAAAAAGAGGTGATAAAAATCAATGACCATTTCCTGTGGGGGAATTTAGTAATGATTGGAAATTTTAGTTATATCTTCCACTCTAGAGAGCATCATTGGGAACTGAAATCATTCCCTAGAGGCAAAGTATTATGAGAAGTATAGTCAAGGTGGATCCTAATTCAAGTCAGAGTTCTGCTATCAGCAATATGTCCAAGAGGGGGTAAGTGAGCTGACTTTTCTTGTATTTTTCTCCATTTATGCTGCATGAATTCTCAAGTAGTATGATGAAAATCAGCATTTCCAACAGCTTTATCACATTAATGTAAATCCTGAGAGATGCTCTCCAAAAAAAATCGTGACATGTATTAAGAAATCCTTAGTAATCTAATGTTTTCAGAAGTAGATGTCCCATAAATAGTGACCAATTTATAATTATTTAGACAGGGAAGTACCACATTGAGACTATATGCATCTTAAATAAAACTCTAATGGGGAGGGACACTTAACTTACCTGAATTACACCTGAACAGCTTGCAGACCTCCTGCATATAAGAAAATAATATATATATATATCCAGAGTGCTGTAAAAAAGCAAAATGCTCTAAGTCTGTGAACTTCCTATTTCTGTTTTATTTATACTGTTTATGAAAGTAAATTACTTGTTTGAAGTACTACTCTTGAAGCTGTCTGGCTCTCTATGGGGAAGCATTCCCATGAATCCTCTTTTATTGGCACTGATTGATCTTCAGTTCTGGGGATGAGATCGTCAAGGTTAAAAAGCATTGCTTTCTAAGGAGAGAGTCCATCGGATTTGAGAGTAGAGGGAGACCTTGTAGTAAGAACCAGCCTAATGAAGATTATCTCTTTTAAACCAACTCTGAATAGTGTACCCAGGGCAGCTGCATGTCTATAAATCACTGGATAATGCTGTCTTTTATGTTTCAGCTCAGAACAGTTACAAAGATAACATCTAATAGGAGTTTAGAACCAGTTTGTCATCAGATATACATTTCACTTCCCACTCCCCACCCCACATTCAGCTTTGGCTAAGAAACAAAAATGCTGTTTATTTTGACAGGTGTTTTAATTTAGGGGAATAATTCATTTTAAATTTAAAAATAATTGTCCTGGATTTATTTATCTGCCCTGATGGAAATACACACCATATTTTCTAATCATCATTTTCACTGTGTCATCAGAAACAAAATTATATAATATAATTTATTGTTATGCCTCCAATAACACTGAAACAGCAATTTTTAGCCTTATTGAAATTATATTTTTGAAAACTTAATGAAAGCTATGATTATCCTTCCAAAAAAAAAAAACACAAAAAAAAACAAAAACAAAAAAACGCACTTGTAACCCAATTTAATGAGTTACCAAAATCTAAGAGTGAGAAAGAAAAGAGGAAGAGGAGAGGGAGTGACATTAACTTTATTCACTCTATATTCTCTTTTTCATTTTCATTCCCAATGGATAAGGAGAGAGAGAGAGAGAGAGAGAAAGAGAGAAAGAGAGATGGACAGATGGCAGACAGATACATAGATATATACATACATACATAGGTACATAGATAGATATGTAAACATCCATACTGTCCACTCTTACCAATTTTTCTAATGAATATTTGCAATATTAATTATAAATATGTAGCAGAAAATGTCCACCTTACCTTAGTGTCTCAGGCTTAAATGACAAAATTCAACAGCTTCAGCCAGTCAGTATAAGTGAGTTTTGTGAAATTGATAATTCTAATAGCAAAATTGTCTTCCATCTAACCATATTTCTTAGTATCTTACTTCTTTATGTATACTTTGTTTTATTCCACAAAGACTAGTTGCAGAATGGACCAGCTTGGAGGGGGGAAAAGGTATCTTGAAGGGCTTCTTTAAAATATACAACTATCAGACATTATGCCTAGAAAAAAATTACTCTCTCACATTTCTCCTTTTTATAAAAGGAAGTTGTTGCAGGACTAATCTTGAAGCTGCCTGGTTCTCCATGGGAAGTATTCTTGCGAGCCCTTCTTTATTGGAAGTACTTGGTCTTTAGTTCGAGGGATCTCATTAGAGGTGTCCTTAGAGAAACAGACAAAGGCAGGTCAAGGCTTTTTAAATGGGAAGCACAATGGAAGGTATAATGTTATAGATTCTATCAGTCAACATTTTGCATAGCTAAGTGTCACCCTCAGATATCATCTGTGACTAGAGCAAATGCACATACACGTTAGGTTACCTTTCTTCTTTCCTGCTTCTATACATATTCTCTCTCTCTCTCTCAAATCTTACTCCTCTTTTTCAACCTACTAATTTCCACCAAATCAAATCCCAATCTTTAATGATCTCAGGTCAATTTGGGACACTCTTGGAAGGGTTTTTCTACCAATCCAAAAGCCCAGGTCATAATTTTCAATGTATTTTTATATCTCCTTAATAATTTTAAAATCTCATTGTGTACAGTGAAGTGCATATATTAACATTTTAAAAACAATTTCCCTTCGTGTAAATCTTTTCTGTTCAATGAAATTATAATGTTCAATAGAAGCTATGAGCACAGTTTGCTTTATAGCAATGACTTTGGAAGTATAACTAGGAATCCAAGTCTGGTTCTGGAACTCAATCACTGCTGTCAGCTATGGAAACCTATGAAATCAAACTCTCTATTCCACTATCTGCTGTGAGGTTTCAGTTGAAAAAAAAGTGCCAATTTTATTTTCTTTAAACCATAATTTTTTTATATTTAATATAAACTCCACTACTTAGAAAAGTATTTCCTAATACATTTGGTTAGGAATTTGATCCATGCCATAGAGGTATATAAAATTCTTGATGGATTGCTTTTTTCCCTGTCTTCCATTTGTAGAAAGGCATTTTGAAATATCTTAGGTGATTTTAAGACAATAGCTACCTTTTTAAAATGTGAAATATGAATCCAACATATTAAATGCAAAAATAAAATATAATGAGAAATTTGATATATGTATCTTTATAAAGATAACCATTCTTTGGAGAAAAATCTAACACAAGAATTTCTTGGAAGATAAAATAATAGATAAGGTGTTAAGAAGAAGGCATAGAATTCATCTTTTCAGATATTTATTCAAATAACTTTAATGAGACCGACTTTTATCCTTAAATGATAAATTAAAGAAAATTTCTGTGATAAGTGACTCATCAGAGCCCGTGTATATGATTGATGTAAATGTTCCTATTGTTGACAAACTAATTGTATCAAATATTTATTAAATATACAAACTTTATTACACTCTCAAAAAATATAAATAGATGGACTATTTCTTAGATGAGTATAAATACACATGAAAGAGATGACAGGTCTTTCTGGAGTGTCAGGGAAGATGTCTAGCTAATAACCTCCTGCCAGATCTATCATCATATTCCAATAAATGATCTCCTTTCCGCTGACCTACACAGTTATGTGTGTCCATCTGAAGTTATTTCCTAACATAAATATGATCGCATTCATCTGCTTTTCCCAGCTTACTATTGACTATCCACATAGATGCTGAGCGTGTTCCTATCACAATTGTCACTCTCTGCCTCAAAGATCGAATACTTTCACTCACTTGTGTTCTTGACTCTATTCTTTCTCACCTTCTTCAGAAACTTTCCCATCAAATATGCCCTTTCTCTTACCTTCCTCAAGTCCTAACTACTCCCCATCCCTTGATTCATTCCTTACAGTTTAAAAAGAAACTCTTTTCACCTAATAAAAAACACCTACTCTTGATTTTTCTTTAGCTTGTGGTAGCTTCTATGTCTTTTTTATCTTTGTCTTCAATACAGGACTTTTTGAAATAGCAATATTTTTATTACCTATAATTTCTTTCTTTCTTTCACTTCCCTTTTACTCATTATCCCTCTGAAATATGGCTTCCCTTCATCATATTATTTTGTTTTAAGATATTGCCAATTAGATCTTACTGCCAAATGTATACATATTTCACATCTGACATGAGTTCTTTTAAATATCTGACAAATTTAATTTTTGTCTTAAAACTTTTTGTCTTGAGCATCACCAGTCTTCTATCTTTAACTTTTCTGCCACTTTGCAGTCTCTATCTAATATTACTATTCCCAAATATTCTTATTTTAACTCTGTTGTCTTACCCCTAACTGGCTCTTTACTGTTGTCACCAATTGTATTAGTTTAAAAATGCCATTTACCTTTCTAGTTCTATTATTTCCACAAGCCAGTCCTTTCTATACTCTCATCAGTTCTTTTCATTAAAATTCATTTACTCATTTCAATCACCTATAAAAATCTCTGCCTATAACTTAATAGGGATTAGTTTATTTAATAAGTGATTGGAATGATGAAGATATTATTAGATTGGTATTATATTTTCCATTATGTTCTGTCTTCCAAACACTATAACAAATATTCCTCTTTAAAGTTAAATGAAAATATAATCTCTTGATGGATATTTTCTTTTTAAAAAAATATTTTATTTTTTTTTACAGAGAGGAAGGGAGAGGGATAGAGAGTTATAAACATTGATGAGAGAGAAACATTGATCAGCTGCCTCCTACACACTTCCTACTGGGGATGTGCCCGCAACCAAGGTACATGCTCTTGACGGGAATCGAACCTGGGACCCTTGAGTCTGCAGGCTGATGCTCTATCCACTGAGCCAGACTGGTTAGGGCTGATGGATATTTTCATGATTTAATAGGATTAAAGAATTATATATTTTTTGGCTTTGACATTCAATATGAATTGCTACTGTTTGCAATTGTAACCTTCTAGTGATGAAATATCACAGTGGTTGAGTATAGTAAGTCCTCAGCTAAAGTCATTGATAAGTTCTTAGAAACTGCCACTTCAGTGAAATGAAATATAATGAAACCAATTTTATCATAGCCTAATTGCTAAAATAAGTGCTAAATTCATTCTAGTGCATATTTCTGAACATAAAAACATTACCAAACTTCTAAACAAAGACCCAAAACACTTTTCACATTAAACATTGAAATAAATCTGAGCTATATATACATTTAAGAAAAGATTAATAAAAATAAGTAAGAGAACTCTTTTCCAAACTGCTTACTCCAGTTCAGAGTCCTGGGTGGCCAGAGCCCATTCTGGCAGCTGAGAGTCCAAGGCAGGACCCACCCTGGACACAAGGCGCTTCTAAGCCAATGCTACTCACACCAACCTCCCCCCTCACTCAGCCTAGGACAATGTGAATCAGCCAATTCACATCACATGCACGTCTTTGGGAAGTGGGCAGACACCGGAGTCTATGCAGAAAACCCATGCAGACATGGGGAGACCAAGCAGAGCACACACTGACAGTGACCCCTGATGGGAATCTTTTTTTTTTTTTTCTCATCGACATTATAATGAAATGTCCTTGAACAAAATGGCATTATGTAAGGATCAGCGGGATGTTGCACATTATAGCTGGTTAAACTTTAGGGTGTATATATATATATATATATATATATATTATATAATAAAAGCCTAATATGTAAATAGACCGAATGGTGAAACAATGCACACTGTCCACTAGGGGGCAGATGCTCAATACAGGAGTTGCCCCCTGGTGGTCAGTGTACTCCCACAGGAGAAGTGCTGCTCAGCCAGAAGCCCTGAGCTGGGCTCACAGCTGGTGAGTGCAGCGGCGGTGGCAGAAGCCTCTCCTGCCTTCGCAGCAGTGTTAAGGATGTCTGACTGACAGCTTAGGCCTAACCGGTCAGTTGGACATCCCCCGAGTGCTCCCAGACTGTGAGAGGGCACAGGCCCGACTGAGGGACACCCTCCGCTGCTGCCAAGTGCATGAATTTTTTGCACTGAGCCTCTAGTATATATATATATATAAAAGTAGCTACCATAAGGGCCATAACAACCTAACAACCGGTTGCTATAACGCCCACTGTAGCCAGTGAATCAGCAGGTCAGGGGTTGGGGCCAGTGGCCAACCTCACGGCCTCCCTTCTGTCTGCCTGCCCGTGATCAGACTCTCCCACCCTGATCAAGAGCTGTGCCTGCTGGCCAAACACCGCCTCCCTTACCTCCCACCAGCTGGCCAGCCATTCCCGAACAGCCTGCCTCACCAAGATAGGCCTGTAGCCCCTCCCCCGGGCCAGCCTGCCCCTGATCACACACCCCCACCCCAATAGGGGGTGGGGCTGGCTGGCCTACCTCCTGCAACCTCTCCCCCGGGGCCAGCCATGCCCCCGATGGGCCCCCATCACCCTGATCAGAGCTCCTCCCCCTGGCCAGCCCCACACCTGATTGCCACCCCACCTCAATAGGGGGCAGAGCTGGCCAACCAACCTCCTGCAGCCCCTCCTCGGCCAGCCCCACCCCAGATTGGCCCCCTCACCCTGATCAGGGGCAGGGCCTGCCGGCCAACTACCCATGGCCCTTTCCTTCCCTCAGGCTGCTGGCCCCTAATTAACACCCTCCACCCACTCCATTTGGTGACAGGACTGGCCGGCTCACCACCCACAGCCCCTTCCCTTGGCTGTCCCCACCTTTAATTGCCTCCCCAACCCCAATCAAGGGCGAAGCCCACCGGCCAATCACCTGAGGTCCCTTCCCACAGTCATCCGGCTCTGATTGGGGACCCTGATCTGGGTGGGCCGGCCGGCCAACCTCCCGCCATCTCCTCCTCACAACAGGCCCCGCCCTGTTTTGTCCTGACTGGGGCTAGGATGGCCGGACCCCACCCATGCACGAATTCGTGCACTGGGCCTCTAGTTTGTTGATAATGACTCACAGAGAAGTTGGGGAATAATCATGGTAACTCACTGATCAACTCATGTTCTTGACTCACTGAACTAGCACTAGTTATTCATTCCCGAATTATAAATTAAAAATAAAGTAAAATTTAAATCATTAGGAATTTCATAAATGCACTTTTATACTTTCTGTATTCTTAATGATCTTTATGGAATGTTACATTATTTGTAATAATGAATATAAAATAAGGTACCTAATTCAAATTTAAATTCTCAATTAAATTAGGTGAAAAAAGTAAGTAACTTCTTTTAGTAGAAGCAAGAAAGACCCTCTTTAGAGTACAAATTCATTGCCTTTTCCTGAATCTATTCCCCTTACACCCCATATTACAGAACTTCACTTTATCCCCTGAAATGTGTAATGAGAAGGTAATTCACCCTTAATGGGTTGCCAGGAACTGTATAACAGAAAGTATTATGGAGGAAAAAATGTCATTTCAAATAGGTACAATGACTTTCTAAATGACTAACGTTAGGAAACTTCTCTCAAGTAAATCAGAAAACATGCAAATTTCCTCTTTATATTCTTTTCCAGTAAAATGGATAGTAAATGTCAGAATAACCTTGTACTTGGAGAAAAAAAATTATACAGGGATAAAGTGTTAAGTTTCAGAGTAACTCTTTTCTAAACATTTCAAAGTACATTAGCATGCGTTGGCTTAAAAATAGCAACTGATATTTAGCTTTTAATAATACATAGAGTAGATTCATAACAAGGGGAAAAATAATACATAGAATTAAATGTGATTAAAAGTTTTTCTTTTTATAAATGAAAGTTAAAATGTTGGGTGAAATGACTTTTGGAATCAGAAAAATGTCCTTGGGATTGCAAACTTGTTTCTACCAATCGTCAGCCATAGTTTCCTGGGTTAAATATTTCAACTCTTAGACACAGTTTCTTTTACTAAAAAACATGTATAACACCTACCTTTCAGAAGTGTGTGAGAATTAAACATTATATGCATGCAGGTTCTGGAAGCTTTCAGTTATTATAGTTAATAGAATTTCAAGAATTTGCAACTGAAAATATTTTTAAAAAATAATGTGAGCATATCCAAAAATTGACAAAAGCAAGGATTATTATTTGAATGTACACAGGCATATGTATGTTAAGCAATGTGTGTTTAAAATAACATTCTTGCCTTAAGGTATTAGGAAAAACTGCAACTGATATCAGTAAAATGGGACCAGAATGTTACTGGGGATTGAACCTCGGTTCAGCAACCTCTGTGCTTGAGTTCTGGCTAAGAAAGAATTCAGAGCCAAGACTCAAATATAAGCAAACATTTATTTAGTAAGTCACAGGAATAGAAGAAGTGAGCTGTGGGAGGAGTGAGCCCCCTGGGCTGCATGGGATCAGGAAACAAGTTATGAAAAGGAAGATTTTTATGGGAAAAGGGTAGTTCACAAGGCAAATTCACATTATTTACACTATTCTTACAAAAATTGATTAAACTATAAATAAAGACCTTCTTGCAGGTTTAGAGAGATATGTGCTATTCCATATATCTCTTTAGCATAGTGGGGAATCTAATACTATATAATAATAGAGGGATATGCAAATTGTCTGTTACACTGTAATGTCATGACCGGATCAGCAGGCTGCGTCCCCGCCCTCTGCTCAGGCAGCTGCAAGGCCCGGGGTGGGATAGGATACGATAGGAGGGGATAAGAAAGGAGAGGAAAAGGAAGGCAGGCCTGCATGCAGACAGGCTGAGAAACAGAAATACAGAAAGGGAACAAGAAAAAGACACAGGAGTGGAAAAGGGAAGGAAACGTGGGGCTGCACATGGGAGGGGGTGATGACTGCGGGGGGGAGGGGGAGAGCTGGAGCAGGTGCACCTGGCGAGGGGTGGAATGCAGGTGGCACAGAGTGGGGAGCCCCACCCAGATATGCAAGGAGGGCAGTGACCCCCAGCACATGCCTTTGGCGGGTCCTGGGTCAGAGGGGTGGACAGTCCAAGGCCTTCTGGGTGGAGGTGCTCCTGTTTCACGGCAGCAGTGCCCAGGCCATGCAGGCCTTGGCCACCATCAGTGGGCTGGGCGTCCCAGGCAGGGAGACCCAGGAAGGGGTGGCAGTGAACACCTAGCTGGGGCTGAGCCCTGGGCTGGATGTTAATGCCCCCTCCCTCCAATGGAAGCTTTGCTTTAGGAAGGGAAGAGGAAGGGAAGAACTTTATAAAGGAGTCAGTAGAGAGCAGAGTTCAAGAAGGAAAGAGGACGTGTGAGTATAACGAAAATCAAGTATAGTTGTGTACTGGGGACAGATTATAAAAGTAGGAGTCAGAAAAGAAAAAAAGATAAATGATAGTGAATAATTAGGCAGGTAGATAGATAGATACTAAAACAGTGGAAGTAAGTAGAGAAGAATGTTTGGGAAAGGTGGGATGACAGAGAAAGAGGGAGGGAAGAAAAGTTTTAAAGGGGAGCCAGTAGAACTTAAAAGGAGAATGGGAAGAAGGAAGAAATGGGGGAGGGAGCAAAGCAGGTCTGAGGGAGGAAGTGAAGAAAAAAATTAAGGTGGGAAGGAAGGAAAAGGGAAGGGTGGAGTGGGGTAAAGATAAAGGAAAGCAGGAATGTGGGGAGGGAGGGAGAGGAGGAGAAAGATGGGAAGAAGGATGATGGAACAGAAGTAGGGAATAAGGAGGAAAGAAAAGTTTATAAATAATGAGTCAGTAGGAAAAAGTATTACATAAAGGAGAGAGAAAAATTGTGTGAGAGGGAGAAGCCAATAAGGAAGTCAAATACAATTGTGTGTGAAGGGGATAAGATTAAAAAAATAAGTAAATAAGGGTGACCAGGCTGGCAGGGGAGGGCAGTTAGGGGTATCAGGCTGTCAGGGGAAGGCAGTTAGGGTGATCAGGCAGGCATGCAGAGTGGTTAGGGCAGGCAGGCAGGTGAGCAGTTAGGAGCCAGAGGTCCTGGATTTCGAGAGGGATGTCCAACTGCCAGTTTAGGCTGGATCCGGGATCAGGCCTAAACTGGCAGTTGGACATCCCCCAAGGGCTCCCAGATTGGAGAGGGTGCAGGTCGGGCTGAGAGACCACCAACAACAACCGCCCCCCCCCCCCCCAATGCACAAATTTCGTGCACTGGGCCTCTAGTATAATTATAAATTCAAGCTAGCAAAGTACTCTTGTCAGATGCCTTGTGGGGCTTTTCTGTGTCTCCACCTCTGTCATCCCCAATAATACATCACAAATATAGGAACTGAAGAATTCCAGTAGCCAGTAAAATCTAATGAATATGCCCTTCCTGTACATGTTCATCCACATTTCACTACATTATGATCAATGAGAGGTAAGATACAACAGGATTCACATGCTCTGGTTAAGAGGTCAAGAATGGGCAGGCCTGAAAATGCTGATTTTGAGAGCTAAGGATAAGTACAAACCTGTTTTGCATGTGAGTGGGGGCAGGTGGTATGGTTCATGACTGCTATTTTATGTGTAAAGTAAATAAGAGAGGCATTTTTCAGTCTTCCTCAGATGAAGATATGCCTTGGAAAGTGGAATCCAGTGTCCAGGATACTGTACTATAAGATCTGAAGAGAAAAGATGAGGTTTGGGAAGTGTTAGTTAAACATGCTGGATGGTAAGTAACTAAGGGGGAAGGAATACTGGCTTCAAAGAGAGATGAGTCTACTTAAAAACAAGTATATATCAGAGGAATTCAAGGACAGGAAGAGAATGGAAAGTAGAAAATGTTGTGGGGAGGGAGTTGGCTCCTCACATAAAATTGCTGGTAAACAAGCAACATCCAATAAATTATCTGTCTATTAAAATACTTATCCGAATGAACATTTTCCTGTGCTTATGCCATAGAAAAGATAAAGTAATGCTACATGCATCTTATGAATGAGGCATAGCAATTATTAGTATGTGGGTTTAAATTCACAGGTGCTGAAGTCTATGTCTAATCTTTTACTATAACAACACAGTCCTCCAAATTAATTTTGTACTATGAAAGACCCAGTAAATTATGATTCAAAATAAAATTGCAAGAGATGGCACATTGAGACTCAAAAAAAAAAAAGATGAAGCTAATACTGTGAATATTTTTAGCAAATTTTAATAGTTTAATAGCACAGTGCTACTTAAAATAAATTGACCAAACAGCTGAAAAAAATCCAATATGTAAATTCAAATAATTTTGAAAACATCTTTGCATTTATCCATTATTTATGTGGGGTTCAATGAACTCATCTATGGATTATGGAGTTATTATGAATGGCCCCAAATAAAACATAATGCAACTCCTACTCAAAGGAATTACATTTTGGTTGCTAGAACTTTCTCTATGTTGACTTGGAGTGCAGTCACCATAGAATACAAAATTGGAGAAAGTAGGTATGAAATATATTATAAATAAGAAATTTGGACATTTGCACTCAAAACCAATTGATCTATATGGCTTTGCTTTGGGAATTTGAATTAAGTGTGGTAAATACGAGGGCCTCAGGCAGGTCCCTGTTAGCTAGATACCCCATAGGCCCCATTGTTTCTGAGTCACCTAGCAAGGATTTTCCTACCATGTGTGTTCTGATCTTCCTCAATGATCTATAAATTGCCCATTCTAATTTTCTGAAATATAATCCCTCTTTCCTCCTTCCTCCTTTCTCCTTTATCCAAAAATGTTTATGTACCCAATGTTGCCTCACTGTCTTTGGCTTTTTCCTGGAACCATCATGTCTATGTGAATTCCCCATGCACATGTATTAAACTTTGATTTTCTCCTGTTAAAAATTATATGGCTGATGTCAATAAATTTGGACATTATTGGGACTGTATGGGTTGTTATATTAATATGAAGTTGGTAAATCAGAGTTGACTACGTGTTCTAGAGCTGGAATTTGTGAAGCTGTGGATCATCATGTTATGGAAGAAATGGAGCGTGCACTAAGCTATACTCTACATAAAATTTGTCCACTAGGACAAAGATTTGTATTCTTTTATTTCTCAGCTACAGAGTTGACACCGTGGCCATAATAACAAAACATTAGGAAACAGTTGCATTCCGGATTGCTTCTTGTATGTACTATAGCTAATTGGAATGGTGCTTTTATAATTGTTAAATTTAATCAATATTTTTTATTGTTATTGAAAATAAAGATGAAAATAATACGTTGTATGTAATGACATGTGGTATGTCAGATGAAAGAGAAGTGAGGCTGGAAGCTTAAAAGACAAGGGAAGAATAAAAGGAGAGATCTTCAAAGAAAAAAGTGAAAAAAGTGATATAAAGCAAGTAAAAAAGGACAATCTTAGACTTAATAACATTTGTAGCATGGAAGTGGGAAACTCTTTGCATACATGCAGGAACATGGTAGCAAATACATTCAAAGCTGCATAATCTCAAATATGATGTCATTCAAATGACGCGTCCTAATCGTAATGCTTGTTCACAATTGATTCTCCTCTTTGTGGTGATGCAAGGACAACGGGTTCTTTAATCTTGAGTGGCTATTACCCCTTAGAGCTTTGTTGTTATCAGCACCCAGCCCATGGAATGGAAATGAATGTGTGGAGGAGTGACAGCAGCTTCTGAACAACTGTGGCCAGACCAGCACAGCAGTGTCCTCATATTCCATGGGCAGAATACAGTACATGGTCACACCTGGCTGCGAGACAAGCTGGAAATATAATTAAAGCTCAAGAAGATAATTGGGTTGCTGGTGAAAATATAGCAGTCTCGGCCACAGAGACATAAAAAGGGGCAAGCCCCTTGGAGAAATCACAAGAGTAAAACTGTATCAATGAAGATGAGATGTACGTCTATAAATACAAATGAGGAACATCTTTCTAATATGAATTGGAGAATATGAGAAAAGATACAGGTTGGAGCAGGACGGTACATGGAGTCTGGTGATCTGAGTTCAAGTCTAGACTGCTTAAATTGTTATTTGCTTTTCTACATCTCAATACCTATATTGTGACGTAAGAGTTGTCTATAATTTTGAAGTGTTATCCAAATCAAATTATTCCTAAATCCATGTGCTTGTTTTTCTTTAAACAAAAATCTGTACATAAAAGGAACGTTTTCCAATGAAAGTGAGATTGGTGAAAAAACTGTCAACAATTGAATTCTCTCTGTCCTTGGAGCACTGATACTTCCTCACAAATGGTCTTGAGATAGTCCTGTTTGATGTGAATAAATATGAATCAAACCTATTCATATTTAAAATTTGCCTTATGGTAACATGTTCTCTGAATGTCAGGTGTTTAACCAGTTGCATCTGAAATGATATAAGCATGAGACCTTCTCTTTGCCTACTTCCTCCTGTGCCCATAATTCAGGTCTTTATACTATTCCTCGTTAACGGAGCCCAGGGCCTCCTGGGGAGTAGCAAGTCTTGGATTTTGGGGCAGGGAAGAGGGTGTGCCTGGGACATCCTGCTATTTCTGGAAGGCAATGTTTCTCTAAACAAACTTGTTTTTTTAAAAAAGAAAAGAATGACTAAGGATTGGTGTGAGGAAAGACATATGAAATGGTATTAAATTAGCAAGGTCTGAAGAGAAAACTGAGGTTTGATAATATGTACATGAATATAAGATGTATTCAGATCAAACTGAGATCCATGTAAGTTGGAATTCATGCCAATATTTTATGTAAGACAAGCTATATAAAAAAACAGAAGTTGAATGTGAGTGTGTGTTGTTTAATAATAAGTAAAGATTGTTAGAATAATGCTACTTCTTGGCGGAGGGGGAAGGCTCCAGAGCATGTGTGTTCTTAGAAGGTGAGATGGGAGGAGCTAGGGCTTCTACTCTATGCAGACATTCAGGACCTTGGCTGACTGATGGTTTTAATACCTGGCTTCCAAAATTGCCCTAGAATTTATCTCCATTGCAGTCTGTGATAAGTGTAAACAAAGGATGACAGCACGTATGGGAAGATTATATGATTGATTCTGATCAGTGGTGGATGTGACTTTTACTTTGAACCCATTGACTGTAATAGGACAAGGGAGCCTGGGAAATATAGACTTACTCCATGCCCAGGAAGAGTAGGACATTGTGAGAAGCTAAGAATTTTTGTCACATAATAATTTGCATAATAGAAGGAGAAAAAGAAGAAGAAGAAGAAGAAGAAGAAGAAGAAGAAGAAGAAGAAGAAGAAGAAGAAGAAGAAATGATGCAGCATATTTGGTTTATGGTAGATAAAAAATTAAACATATGGTATTGCTAATTATTGGTAATATAAAAACATGTTGAATAATTAATAATTCTGAAATTAGGGATATCAAGAAATAATGAGTACAGTTATAACACCACAGAATTAATGTACACATATATTAGGATTATGAGATATGAGATAGTTTTCAGGGGGAAAAAGGCAAAAATAAAGACTTTAAATCAACCAAACTGTAATTTTAGAATATCACAACCCAAGATGAAGTAATTTCTGAAAGCAAGCTATGTGTTATTTACCCAAGAGACACAAGTTAATTACAATTAGGAAATTTTAGTTTGGTCATGTGGGTGGTAGAAGTGTACCAGATTGAAGGGGTTTGGGTAGCTCATTAAAAAGTGAAATCATAAACTTGGAAGATTCATTTTTTGTGTAAAACATGAATATTCTACTGTCCTTTCATCATTGTGTTTTTCTGTTTTTGTTTTGTCCTATAATATGAAGTTTAGAAAGCAGGTGTGTTTTGAATAAATACATGCAGTATCTACATTTGAACCATGCCTATCATCATTTCTGCTTTTTCATGATTTGGGGGTATATAGAATTCTTGTGAAAGACATTTTATCACATGCATCTGATCAATCATGAAAATAAATCCCACAGCATTCTATTCATTCTTCTTTTTGACATTTTATATTCTTTCCTCAATCTGTCAGCATAATCCTTTAGATCCCTTTCAACTAACCCCTGTCATAACTTGTTTTTACCTGAACACATTTGTGTTGATTACTGAGCTCTCTTGTATTCCTAATTAAACCAAAGTCTCCTTTAGAGAAAGAAAAGTATTTCTGTGTTAACAGATGGTTCAACTGTCCACTAAAATGCCACAAATCCTCAAAGATTCCTCTTTGTTCTGATTGATATTTTATAGTTTGTACTGTCATATTATTGACTCAGATTTTTGTGTGGTATCTCAAAGTCTTATTTTATCTACAAAAGGAAAATTTTCAAGCCCTTGTCTCATATATATATATATATATATATATATACCCTAATAAGTTAAAAAACTTATAAAATAAATATACTAATAAAAGGAAATGAAAATTGTAACTAAAATAACTTTGTCCTGATACTGACAAGGATATTCATATTGCTCTGTGAACTTTCAATGATGTGTCA
Source organism: Myotis yumanensis (assembly GCF_028538775.1). NCBI lineage: Eukaryota > Metazoa > Chordata > Mammalia > Chiroptera > Vespertilionidae > Myotis > Myotis yumanensis. Next base: position 220,477,750 of record NW_027223752.1, on the reverse strand, counting down.
TCACTGACAAACTTTCATCATTTTATATCTTTTGATCTTTACATATGATGTATTTTTATTGACAAGGTACATGGCACACACTAATTTTAATCAAAGAATATCTGGAGATATTGTAAATTTAAAAACAAAACAAAAGCAAAGGAAAGGTAATTTAATATTATCACAGTTTTGTAAATTAAAGAACACTAGAGGCCCGGTGCACAAAAATTTGTGCACTCAGGGGAGGGTCCCTCAGCCTGGCCTGTGCCCTCTTGCAGTCTGGGACCCCTCGGGGGATGACCACCTGCTGGCTTAGGCCCGCTCCCTGGGGGATTGGGCCTAAACTGGCAATCAGACATACCTCTGGCAGCCAGGGAGCTCTCAGGGGATGTCCACTTGCCAGCAGGGAGCAGGCCTAAGCTGCAGTCGGACATCCTTAGCACTGCTGAGGAGGCGGGAGAGGCTCCCACCACCACCGTTGTACTGGCAGCCATCAGCCTGGCTTGTGGCTGAGCAGAGCTCCCCCTGTGGGAGCACACTGACCACCAGGGGGCACCTCCTGCATTGAGCGTCTGCCCCCTGGTGGTCAGTGTGTGTCATAGTGACCAGTGATTCCCAGTTGTTCTGCTGTTAGGGTCAATTTTCATATTACCCTTTTACTATATAGGATAGAGGCCTGGTGCATGGGTGGGGGCCGGCTGGTTTGCCCTAAAGGGTGTCCTGGATCAGGGTGGGGGGTCTCGCTGGGGTGCCTGGCCAGCCTGGGTGAAGGGCTGATGGCTGTTTGCAGGCTGGCCACACCCCCTTTAGGGTGGGGGGTCCCCACTGGGGTGCCTGGCCAGTCTGGGTGAGGGGCTGAGGGCTGTTTTCAGGCTGGCCAAGCCCGCCGGCAATGGAAGCTCCCAGCCTCTCCTTTTTTTCTTTTTTCTTTTTATTCTGGGATTTATTTACCTTCTATAATTGAAACTTTGTAGCCTTGAGAGGAGCTCAGAGCCAGCCGGGGGGGGGCGGGAGGGAAGCTTTGCTTCCTCCATCACCAGGGGCATCCCAGCCTCCTGCTCGCTCCAGCTCCATGGCCACGGCCGGCTGAAAGCAGGTATCTGGGGTTTATTTACCTTCTATAATTGAAACTTTGTTGCTTTGAGTGGAGCTCAGAGCTGGCCTTGGCAGGCAGGAAGCTTGGCTTCCTTCATCATTGGGGCAACCAAGCCTCCTACTTGCTCTAGTTCCGTGGCTGCCAGCCGCCATATTGGTTGGGTTAACTTGCATATAGTCGCTCTGATTGGCTGGTGGGCGTGGCTTAAGGTGTAGCAAAGGTATGCTCAATTTGAGTGTTTTTCTTTTATTAGTGTAGACTGATTTATTTGCAAAATACTTGTGCCTTCACCAAATTCTTAATTTTTATCAGGAAATGGCAGAATGTGTGATAATTTCACGCCTGATTTTTTATATAAGTTTTACTTTAAGTTTATACATTATCAGGCTTAATTACAGAATTTTAAAGTATTAATTATTATTGCAATGATTGTTAGTCTTTAGATAATTTTAAATGATTTTTAATTTTTAGATAATTTTAATTATTACATATTATCTAATTAGATCATTTAAATTTATTCATTCTGATTATAAAATCCTTCTAGGTTATCTTCCCCATGTTTTCTTTTTTAAACAATCCACATGTGTATCAGTCAGTGTCCAGTCAGGAGACAAAAGTGTGCTATTAATTCTAACATTTAAAATTTCATGTATAAATTATTAACCGTAAAAGGAGGCTAACTATTAATGAAATAAAAGAAGACTCTTAGGAATAAATAAATAGCAAATAAACATAGCATCTGGTGCTTCATAGAATAAGGACAAATAAATATGAAAGGAATTTAGAATTGAAACAATCTAAAATATCAGACCTCATTTTAGAAGACAATGCTGACCCAGGAACAGATAACCAGTGATCAACACACTTCACAGAGGGTGTGGTGTGTCTTGCTCAGGGCAGAGAAACTCACTGGAGGAGTCTAGTGGGGTATAGACTTTTCACTCTGCTCTGGCTGAGGCCAGCACCACGTGGCCTCCTGCACTTCCTTTTGCTGACAGGAGCACCATAGGAGAAAGGGTACCAGCCCACTCATTGACTCTGGCCCTGTAGCATCCTTTCAGTGCCCTCTCTTGGCAAAGGCCATCATTGCATAAGTAGGACAAACAGTGGTTTTGCAGCTGCAAGGAAATGAAAATTGGCACAGATCACTCCTTTGGCTACTAAACTACCATATGCACCCTTCTAAACCACTTAAGTTTATTTAATACTAGAGGCCCAGTGCATGAAATTCTTGCATAGGTAGGCCTTTCTCCATCTGCCAGCTGGGCCTCGCTTCCTTGGCTGCTGGTTGCCAGCCGTGGCCTTCCTTGCCCTCAGTTGGCCTCAACGCAAACCTTCATTTATAAAGAGTTTGAGTCCTTTACATTCCTGAATTTGGGATGCTGTAATTTTCCATCAATTGTAATTATTAGCAGAGAAGCATTAAGAGAAAGTCCACAGAATTCCCTGGTTTCCAGACAATGTCCTCTTTGTCTTTGTTTTTTAACAAAAGACTCAATAACATCTGGTAATTGTAGTTAATCACTCCAGCCAGGAGAATAGTGCTTTGTGTATGTGTTTTGGTTTAGTAACATGAGGAGCTTGAAATGGCAATTGACAGTCTCATTTTATTTTATTTTTCTTATTTTTTTATTGTTGACACTATTACAGATGTCCCCATTTCCCACCCCTGTGTCTCCCCCCTCCACCCAGTGCTTCCCCTTCCCTCTGACCATCACCATGCAGTCTCATTTTAAAATTCAACAAAATTCTTCTTAGATCTGTAATGCTAGTATTCCTTTCATTGGGAACTAAGGGGTCTAAACCAAAGAATACAAATTTACCAGGACAGGAATTGTAAAAAAATCTGCCTGGGGCTAGTAGGTAGAGGAATCACTTCTCTTTAATAAAGAAACCACTGTAGTAGTTTAATCGTTGATAGTTAGAGAAAGCACTTCTAATTTTATTCCTTGATTTCCGTATTTGTTTATTTGTCTACAGATGAGATAGTCCTTTGTAATCCTATGTATGTATGACTATGTAATGTACTTGTATGTAATGTACTTTAAGATACAACTCAATTTTTTAAGGTCTTATCTTCCAACTGGTTTCATAACTGAGATTTTTAAGTAAGCCATTTAACATTTGTGTTAATTCATCAGATTTTGGATTTTGGGACTGGAAGTAAAATTAGTTAATTCCATAGACAATTTCAATCATTGTACTTCCTTTGTTGTACAATAAACAATGTTGTATAAACATTGTAGCCTTTTATACAACATTGATCACAAACAATGTTGTATAAAAGGCTACAATGGTGGTGAAGGCAATCCATGGAAAGAGTTGCACAAAGAACTATGTATTAGTTCTCTATTACTGGTATTAGAAAATTGCCATAAATTTAGTGATTTAAAAACTGAAATTTATTTCTTATAGTTCTGTAAGTCAGAATACTGACATAGATTTCACTGGGCTGAAAAATCAAGGAGATTCTAGGGGAGAATCCATGCTTGCTCATTTGGGCTGTTGGCAGAATTTAGTTCCTTGTGTTTCTGAAACCAAGATCCCCATTTTCTTTCTAGCTATAAGGGGTTACTAGAGACTGCCTCATTCCATGACTTACGATCTCCTCCCACTTTAATGTCAGCAATTCTTATGCCACATCTTTCTGATACATCTTCTACCAGTATAGTTAGATCTCTTTCTCTAACTACAGTTGGAAAGATACTTTGTTTTTAAAAGCTCACATGATTTAATTGGCCCCATCCATACACTACAGAAAACTCTCCATTTAAAGGCCTGTAAATCTAATCACATCTGGACATTCATTTATGAGTGAAAATTCTACCATGATCCTGTAGTTAGTTGACTTTTTTTCAATTTCTGAAATAAATATAGGTATATTTTTCTCTATCATTAAAGCAACTATTCTTTCTTTCACTCTATTATCTGATGACCTATTTTATGTCACTGAGAAAATAAAAGCCATCAAATGTGAGTTCTCTCATTTAATCACTCCCAAGTCTACAAAACCAGCAACTTTTGAATATACCATTTTGTACTCTATATAATACTATAATGATGGAAACATGTCATTATACATTTGTCCAAACCCACAGAAACAGGTGAGTCAACACTAATGTAAACTATGGACTTTGGGTGATTATGATGTAGCAATGTAGGTCCACCAATGGTAACAAATGCTCCACTCTGATGAGGGTATTGATATTGGGGGAAGCTATGGATCTGTGGAGCCTGGGATGTATGAGAAATTTCTGTCTTCATCTCAATTATTTTGTACACCTAAGAACTGTTCTGTTACACTAAGCAAAGTAAGCCAGTCAGAGAAAGATAAGTATCACATGATCTCACTCATATGTGGAATCTAATGAACCAAATAAACTGATGAAAAAAAAATAAGACACAGAAGCATGAACAGACTATTAAATCTCAGAGGGAAGGAGAGGATGGGTGGGAAGAGATCAACCAATGATCTTGTATGCATATATGCATGACCTTGGACACAGACAATGTGATGGTGAGGGTCTGGGGACAGGCTAGAAGAGGTTAATGGGGGAAAAAGAGGAGGTAGGTAATACTTTCAACAATAAAGATTAAAAAATAAATAAATAAAAATAAAGCACACAAGCTAAAAATGTGAAAAAAAGAGAAAAGGTGGTAATATATAAAAAAAACTCTTAAAACCCAAAAATCAAATAAATAACCCAATTTAAAATTGAACATAGATCTGAATAAACATTTATCTAAAGAAGGGATACAAATAAACAAATGAAAGATACCCAACATCATTAATCATCAGGGAAATACAAATTCAAACCACAGAAGGGTACCACTTCATACACAGTAGGAGAGCTATTATCAAAAAGCAAATAATAACAAGTTTGGGGAGGTTTTAGAGAAACTGAAACCCTCATAGATTGCTAATGAAAATACAAAATTGTGCAGCCTCTTTTGAAAATAGTTTGGTAGTTCTTCCAAAAGTTAAACATAAATTGCTACATGACCCAGTGATTTCACTTGTAGGTACAAACCCAAGAGAAATGAAATAATATCACCACACAAAAACTTATATACATAAATGTTCCTAGCAGTATTATTCATAATGGCCAACAAGTAGAAACAACCAAATGCTCATTAACAGATGAATGGATAAACAAAATGTACATATTTTTTACAAATGGAATATTATCTATACTAATATAGAGCTAATATGCTAATGGTTGATATGCCATAATGGTAATGACCAGGTTATTAGCATATTAGCTGGGGCGTTGCTCCGGAGATGGGTTGGAAGCAGGGGCGCCCAGAGAAGGCGGGACCAGACCTAGGTGACAGAGGGCGGGGCTTGAAGAGGCCAGAGAAGGCCAGAGGGTCTGGGGGCTGGGCCAAGCGTACTGGAGCTCTGCGTGGAGAGGTTTGGGTGTCAAGGCTGGGTGGTGCTGCGTGATTTCAAATGGTGCGCTGGGCTCCTAGTCTGTCAATAAAAGGAAATGAACTTCATAACATGCTACAACATGGATAAATCTTGAAAACATTACAATAAGTGAAAGAAGCCAGACACAAAGGACCACATGTTGTATAATTCCATTTATCTGAATTGTGCAGAATAGGCAAATCTATAGAAATAGAAAGCATATCAGTTGATGCCTAGGGCTGAGGGGTTAGAGAGAAATGGGGAATGACTGCTGCGGCTGATGGTTACACAACTTGGTAAATATAACAAAACACCACTGAACTGTACACTTTAAGTGGGTAAACTGTATAAGTGAATTATATCTCAAAAAAGCTGCTATTAAAAAAAGAGAGAGAAAGCAAGGGTTTCCTATTGTATTATGTCTTTTACTGCTCTTGGCTGTTTTTCAAGTCATGGGATATGATTAATTAACTATAATTTTCATATTAATTCAAGTTCTGGAATTAATTCATTTTATTTTCATATTAATTCAAGATCTGTATATCCATAAAATTTAGAATTTTTTGCCCTCATTTGACTGACTTATAATTGTCATCCACTGTTGTATCTGACTCTGAATTCTCTTCTATATCATATTTCAAATGTTCTTTGAATATAGATTTTAGAACTCTACACATTTGACAGTCTTCAGATCTTCTATTTGGCAGGTATTCTCAGTCTAGCCAACTTTTCAAAAACTGGGAAGCTCCTATCACATACAGGAATAATTTTCCCAGATGTCAACCTCTTAAAAAACCTGAAACTCCTACATTTTCTCAGTTGGTCTTACTTGACTGACTTACCTGTTTGAATATAACTTTCTTTTAAGTAATGATATAATCCTACCCTTCTTTAAGCCCCTGATTGTATAAATGTGTGTGCCATTGTATGTGCTGTAACCATTCCTGCATTTTAAAAATAGAAATTCAAATTATCTACCAGATTTTTCTCATAGGAATTTGACATATGCTATCATAATAGAAACAGGATGAGAACAGAGAAAAAGGCCTGGGTAGGTCGGAAAACAAAACAGAAGAAAATCTCACCGGGAATTGACATCCAGCGAACAAGTCCCCCCAAGTCTGTGAGCGCTTCTGTGTTTTGGCTTGCTGATTAGGAATCTGTAAAACTGTGTTCAGTCACTGTGCTTTCTAACAAAATTATTTCAAGCAGAGCACCCAAAGGAGCCAGAGGAACAATAAGGTTATTCTCAACAGGATTGACTGTCAAACCTGAACGTAAAGTTAAAACTCTCTGAGTTAATACAGCAAATAGTTGTTTCCACAAACATTTGTACTCGCTGTTGTCCCTTTTATGTCCCTACAACTCAACTTTTTCCTTTTTGTTTTAACAGCAAAATGATTGCCATTACCCAGTTAACCACTGAGAACTCTAACTTTGATCTTCTATTTACTCCTCTAAGCTTTAACAAGGGGAATGACAGTGATATAGGACAAATGTATGTGCTTGAATTTTACCACTTGTTTCTATTAACACTGTTTCAAATGTCATCTGGGTGGATGTCATCTTTTTGTGACAGTTAAATTCTATACATTGGCCCTAACCGGTTTGGCTCAGTGGATAGAGCATCAGCCTGTGAACTCAAGGGTCCCAGGTTCGATTCCGGTCAAGGGCATGTGCCTTGTTGCGGGCACATCCCCAGAAGGGGGTGTGCAGAAGGCAGTTGATCAATGTTTCTCTCTCATTGATGTTTCTGGCTCTCTATCCCTCTCCTTTCCTCTCTGTAAAATAAATCAATAAAATATCTATTTAAAAAAAAAAAAAAAAAAAAATTCTATACATTGGAAGATTTACAACAGCCATTCTCCCTCTCTTCCTTTCTCTCTGTGTTAAAGAGCTGTACCCATGAGCATTGCACACACACACTCACACAGAGAGATTCACATTTGGAAATTCAAATGCATTGAAAGCAATGCCTCCCCTCTTCACAATATTCTCTTTCCACCAATATAAAGCTATTTCGATATTCATTGAAGAAGATGAAGGAATTCATCTTCAAGTGATTTGTTTGAAATAATGATGTTGCATAACAGAGGATCATCATAAACAATGGTTTAATAGATATCCTCACTTAGCTAAATATAGAAATGGACTCTAAGAATGGTCTGTTTTTCCCTAAAATTGCAAAAGAGGGAATTGATGGCTCAAAAAATATCAACATGTGTGCTTGCCTAATATACTTCTTGATGCCACCATTTTCCAAAAGCCACTTTATTTGAATTATTTATGATTTTGTGAATACTCTTCTCAAGTCTGGACTGACTTTTCCGATGTCATATTTAACTTTGGGTATTGGGCATACCAATTTTTAAAAGAATTACAAAAAGTGAAAAGATTAAAACAAAATCATGTATCAGATTGATAGCATGAATCTGAAATTTATCTAGGGAAGAAAGCTTTCTATAAAATCTTAAAGGGAAACATTTTAGAATTTTAGAGAATTTCTTTGTTATGGTTTTGTTTCACATATTGTTCAATTTTTGTTGTTTTTGTGCTGTGTGTGTGTGTGTGTGTGTGTGTGTAGACTTTCTCATCATTAGTGGCTCTGTTTAACTTTCATTTCTGACTATAAAGACTGGTTGAAAACAGAGGGTAGGGATTGATGAAAAAGGTAAATTTTGTCTCCTGTCCCAAGTATCCAGTTTTAAAAAATAATTATTAAAGATATAAATACATTTTAGAAGTTTTCTGTAATCTCTGTAGGAGTAAGTGAATATGTGATGTTGCATTTACCACTCTCATTAATAACTGATCAATTAGAGTTTCCCCATACCCCATGAGAATAAGCTGACATATCTAACCTGTGGTGGACTAGTGATGAAGGAGAATAAGCCCATTTTAGTCCCATTCCCTGCTTTCCAGAAGGAACTTCATCACACTGATAAGAAGAGGTTCCTAAGAAACAATATTATTAGTGGCATTGAGTTTCCTGTCATAGCTTATATTTTTAGAAGTTAGGCAGCTTACATGGCTATAAATTAAGAATGCTTACCATTAACACATTATTCAGTTTGTTTTTGTAATTAAAGAGAAAGTCTGAGTCAACAAAGCTGGTTTGAATGAAAGAATCAATTTAATTCAATTCCGTTCAGACCAAAGAAATTGAGCACTTTTATATGCGTGGCTTTCTGTTCAACACCCTGAGTGAAGCAGCACCGTTTGAACCTCTGTTCCTTTCTCCAGGAAACTACAACTCATTTGGCGACAACAAAACATCAATATATAAAACAATTTGAGTTGACCAAGGAGCTGCTTTTAATCAGCCTAACACAGTTGCTGGAAGCATCTACTGAATTAGTTTTGTTCAGCCACAAGTTCAATCCCAAACTTAACATCATTGCCCTTGCTGATGTGTCTCTGGGCCTGGGTAGGCAAGAGGCTAACAAAATCTGTCCAATTGACTCTGAGCAATTGGATTTAACTGGCAGTTGTTACCTTGTGCCCCATCTCCTGACAGGCAGATTTAGAACCCTGTAATTTCCAGCCAGGTTGTGTGCCAGGGGGTCAGGCCCCAACTGCAATGGCCCTGGTTCTCCCCACTGCGGTCTCTATCAACAGCAAACACATGAGCATTTCATCGTCAAAACACAGGGCAGTAGCAAAACCCCAGTACTGTTGTATGTGTGTCAAAGAAGCTCTTCACTCATTCGGACAACTAACTAGGAGACCTTGCTTATGTCCCAAATGTGTCATGAGGCGACAGATTTCCCACTGAAGTCAAGAGGTTGTATGCAATGTATAAATCCAAATGATGTGTTGTTTTAAATGAGAGCTATGCATGCATAAAAGCAAAATTCCAAATCTCAGAACACCAATTGTGATGGCTCTAAAAGCATATTATGTGTATTCGGAAGGCATCTGGCTACCAAGTGCAAGCATAAAAATATACGTGAGAAAGTTCAAATGAAATGGGTATTTAACTTTGGGCATTGGGCACACCAATTTTAAAAAGTATTACAAAAAGTGAAAACATTAAAACAAAATCATGTGTTGGTTGGTTATTCTTTTGCTTAGAAGAGTAGTACTAATCTTGTTTGTCCGTATTTGCAATGAGGATGGGATGTTTAGTGGCATTGTGAAAGCATATATCTTTTTGAAGGGATATCTCTGTTCCACATGTATAACTCATTGATAAGATGATGATAACCGAATACATGCTCTGTGGAATTAGTCTTCTTTCCAAAAATTAGAACTGGCTTTCCTTTCTATCTGACTATCATAAGAATTTAGTCATAAAGATCTATGGACTGGGAACATAGTTACTTTCTATATATTGTTAGGTAAATCATTAAGTAAAGATTTTTGCCACCACATTTACAACAGATTTTATACCATGAACCATAAAAGCCTACTCTTCTAATTTCCTATCTCTTTTCTGAATCTATATAATTTTAAATTTTCCACTAAAATTATTCAATAAACATTTAAATACATGCATTGCATGCAATTTTACTGTTATATTAGTCAATATTAATATACAAACATCATTTCAAAAATAGCTCTTTGCCAAGGATCATGGTGTCAATTTTAGTCACCATGTTCCTTATTGTCTTTAACCTACATAGCCAATCACAATCATTCAAAGAATCTGTCCATTGAGTGACAATATATTAGTCTCCTAAGGCTACTGTAACATTACCAGAGATTTGGTGGCTTAAAACAACATTAATGTATTCCCTACAGTCCTGAAGAAGGTCAGAAATTCAAAACCAGGGTGTTGCCAGGGCCACACTGCCCTCCAAAGGCTCTGGGAGGGAATCCTTCCTTGCCTGTCCAACTTCTCACAGCTCCATTTATTCCTTGGCTTGTGGTAGCAATAAGTATAATCTCTCCTTCCATCTTCACATGTCCTTCTCCCCTGTGTCTCTGGGTCTCAGATTTCCCTCTATCTTTCCCTGATAAGGACACCTGTTATTGGATTTAGGGCCTACCCTAAATCCAGAATGATCTTATTTCAAGTACCTTAATTTAGTTATTTCTGCAGAGACCATTTTTATACATAAAGTCACATTCACAAGTTTCTTTGACATATCCTTTGGGAGAACTGCAATTTAATCCACTGCAGGCAGTAAAGAACATAAAAAAGACATATATTTTATTGCCAGAAGAATTTTAGTAGCAAAAAATGGACTGTGTTGGTAAATTCAGGATATATCTACAGGTCAAACACACTATGAGGAGAAATGAGGAAAGAAAACACTATGGAGAGGGAAGTAGAACATTACATTCTTACAACTATAGGAGAGCGGTAACCCTAGAACACAGTTAACGTTTGAAGAGATATAGAGGTTCCAACAAACATTGCATCAAGAAACAACTCCTGATTATTTAAGTTATGAGAGCATTCCTCACATCCTGATGATGAAAATATAACGAGAAAAAGCATATAAAATCTATTGTAAGTAGAGAAAAAGCAACATGTGGTTTAGCTAATTTAAACATGGAAGACAATTTAGAGATGAGTTTCAGAGGCACGTGTACAGCATAACATGAGCTCACCAATAATCTTGAATAACAAATTTGTTTTGCAGGTGCAAAACCGATGGAAATATCACTGATTTGGTTTATATTTATTAGAAACAACTGGAATATTTGTGAATCTTGGTTGCATCATCTGTCCTGTTTGATTAAAGACAACACAAAACAATAACAACAAAAAGCTAGATATGGTGATTGATTAAGTATGACAAAGTTGAACCTGGAAATGTGGTTGCAAACTTAGGCTTCCTTATTATCCCCAGATTAACATTGTTTGGAAAATTAAGGAGACTTGCAAAACATTCGTGCATTTTCCTCTACATCTTTTTTTTTTTTTAAATATATTTTATTGATTTTTTACAGAGAGGAAGGGAGAGAGATAGATAGTTAGAAACATCGATGGGAGAGAAACATCGACCAGCCGCCTCCTGCACATCTCCCACGGGGGATGTGCCCGCAACCCAGGTACATGCCCTTGACCGGAATCGAACCTGGGACCCCTCAGTCCGCAGGCCGACGCTCTATCCACTGAGCCAAACCGGTTTTGGCATTTTCCTCTACATCTTGATTCATTTGAGATAAGACTCATTTTGCTGATTGATTTGCTCATTTAGAAGGAGTTGGAACAATCGGGGATATTCGGATATTTATCTTTAAGCTTGTCCCTGGGGTGATCACCCTGCTCCACCACCATTGGGATTGATTCAGGTATAAAGTTTCTCAGTGGAATCCTCATTCTTGGTTCTACCTGAGGGTTTCATTGGAAGGTGTTGTGGGAAAGAAAAAAGTGAACTTTCTCTGGAATGATTACAATGGTATGGTCTCTTATAGTTCATGATGTGAAATTATTGAGAATTCAGTGGCTTCAGTCTTGCACAATAATTTGCCCAGTAATTATATACTGAGTGACTATGTTCCTGGCCTATCAGATTACAAACTAAATTCTTATGGTAGGCAGTGAAAGTGAGAAGGCCAATTATAAGTTTGTTAAGACCGTAACTATGAATTTGACCATGCTAATATATAAGAAAAGAAATCAATGATATTATTAGAAAGTAAAATTTAAGTAAGAAAAAAAAATATTAACTCATAAATAGCTTAATGTTAAATTCCTGTTATATCATGTTAAAAGGGCTTAAGATATACAAGTAAGAAAAAGTGAAAATCCATCAAAATTAAGCAGAATATAATCTTGACTTTAAAGTTCTCAGTAGATTACATAATAAATATTTGTTTGGAAATTTGAGCTAAATTTTTTTTCCTTAGGGGCTCCTCATTAAAAGGAAATATATGCACCCCTATGTTCATAGCAGCACAATTCACCATAGCTAAGATTTGGAAACAGCCTAAGTGCCCATCAGCAGATGAGTGGATTAAAAAACTGTGGTACATCTACACAATGGAATACTATGCTGCGGTAAAAAAGAAGGGATTCTTGCCATTTGCAACAGCATGAATGGAACTGGAGAGCATTATGCTAAGTGAAATAAGCCAGTCAGAGAAAGATAAATACCACATGATCTCACTCATTTGTGGAATATAGAGAACAACATAGACTAATGAACAGGGACAGATCCAGAGACGGAGAAACAGCGATCAGACTGTCAATCCCCAGAGGGAAAGTAGGGGAGGGTGGGGGTAAGGGGAAGAGATCAACCAAAGTACTTGTATGCAAACATATAAGCCAAACCAATGGACACAGACAACAGGGGGATGAGAGCATGAGTGTGGGGGGGGGGAGGTTGGGGGTTAATGGGGAGATGAGGACACATTTGTAATACTTTAACCAATAAAGAAATTAAAGATTAAAAAAAAAAGGAAAATATGTGCTTCAATGAATCATGTTGAGGTGGATTATTGCTCATTAGTAATATTCCTTTCTGAAAAATCTCTTCGAAAAATTGAGAGCAAAATATATTCCTGGTATTGTTTTTTGTTACTAAAATAAATGCATTAATTTATATATGCATATAATCTCATTCAAAATTATATTTGTAGGAAAGATTTCAGAACATGCTATGTTGAAAACATTGCATTAAGAACAAAGGGAAATGGAGATTAGAATTTGGATAAATCATCTCTTCCATGAATATTCTAGTATCTGTACTTCTCAGGACACAGTAATTTATTAATGGCAAATGAGTAGCATGCATTGTTAGGTCATAAAAATGTGATGAAAGCCTAAGGAAAGAGAATAAAACATGTTGTTAAAGTAAGACACATGTGTACATTTCTTGAAGAAATTTTCTCATATACCTCTGACAAATAAAGTTATTCCTTTCATAAAATTAAAATAAAGGTGGTAACCCATAGAAAAATACAATATATGATAGTTGATTTCCAGATATTTATCTGAAAATTATTAAGAATTCATTCTTACCAGGTGCTTTTCTGACTGCTTCATAATACTGACATATATTGCTGAAGAAAATCCTATGCAGTAAAATTATTATCCCTACGGCACGCATGAGGCTAGTGAAACATAAAAAGAGTAACTAATTTTCCCCAAATTGCATATATAACATAGAGAACAACAGAGAGTGGGTAACAGAGGAAAGAACACATTTGGTAAAAGTAAAGTGGGATAGGAAGGAAAATGGAATTCCATTTTTAAAGCTCTCTTAGACTTTTATGAAAAAGGCAGATAAGCTAAACAAATAAATTAAGTAGCATTTTTAGTATCTTCCATATGTTTGTGTTTTCACCTATCCTTTTGTGTGAGTCCAGCCTAATTAACTGACAAATAATAACTAATATACATTTTTTTCTAATAGTATCATTTTATATGTACCAAACACCTTTTCAAAACTGAAATAAAACAATTTTCTTGGCAAGTTTTCTGTTAAAATACATGCTATTCAAAACACATGAAATAAAATTCTGAAAATTCTCACACGGATATTTATTATAAGGCATTATTTTTAAAAGTTTTAAGCCTCTCCCCACCCCCCAAGGTTATTGACTCTGCAACACTCCCTTAAACCAAGCAGGTCTTTCGTATTCATTTAAAAATGATGAACCACAAACTAAGAGAATGTAAATGACTTCCCCAAACCATGCAAAACAAAACAAAACAATGAAAGAACCCGAATACAAGATTCTTGATTTCATTTTTAATCCAGAATCTCTTATACTTAAGTCTTCTGGGGAAAATGTGTCTGCTTCAGCCACGGAAGCATATGCAATAATTGTTTTTAGTAGGCTGCACAAATATTTGGAAAGGTTACCATGTAAGAAGCACTTATTATAACAAGGACCAATGCAAGGTGTAGTTTATGGTGAATTGTAAATAAGGATTTGAAAAAAAATAAACATTTATAGACACTAGACTAGATAATTTCCTCAGGGAGGAAATAAAATGAAAGAGCTCAGTAATATTTGAACTATATGTAAAAATAACAAAAATATACCCAATACTTTCCCAAGTTAATTCATTCTGAAAAGGTAATCCTTTATATATCATTTATTAGATATGTATAAATTCATAGATGGGGCAAGACACAGTACCAGCAAATACACCCAGAAACATATTTACAAACACATACACATATGCACCCCTGTCCCTCTGGATGTGATAATATTATGCAGAATGTTATAAAAATGTTAAATTAGCACAGATATATTATTGTTCTAGGACTCTGGGTCTTCACAGTTTCTAATATGCATGTGTATTAATAATTCACCAAGTAGCTTAAAACCCACGATTATATCTTAGATCCAATAGATGTGAGACTCTCTCCTTCCATTTGTAATGAAGAACAGATTAAAGATTTCACTAATGAAAATGACTGAAATTAATCCAGAAAAGCTAGGACAGACCCTCCCAATAAATAAGCCGGCTTTAAATACTGTTAATCTGATGAGGCTAGGGAGAGTTTAATTAAAATTCTTTCTCCCATTTATCTAATATCCAAGAGTGAAGTATCTGCTAAAATGGCTTTCTCTTTAATATGATTATTTTTCTCCCATTGCCTCCATCCACTTGGTTCCTGCCCTACCTCAGACCTTCACTACACTATGCTCTGTGTGCATAGGTAATGCCTATATGCATATAAGTTCTTTGGTTAATCTCTGGCCATTGGTATTTTTCCTTAGAGAGTTGTTTAATCAAGTATTTTTGTAATTTTTGAAATTGTGTTGTTTGTCTATTTGTTGAATCCTAATATTTTTTATATACTGTAGCTGCTAGACACTTACCAGAATTATAATTTACAAATATTCCTCCCATTCAATATGTGTTTTTTCACTTTCTTAATAATACCCTTTTATGTACAAAGCTTTATATTTTAATAAAGTCCAATTTACCTACATTTTTCTTTTAGGTACTTTTTCCTTATGGTGTCATTATATAAAAATCAATTGCCATACCCTTATGTTTGTTTATAGTTTTAGTCCTTGTAATCCATTTTGAGTTATCTTTTTATATATACTAGAGGCCCGGTGCACAAAATCTGTGCACTCGGTGGGGGAGCGGGGGTGCGTCCCTCAGCCCGGCCTGCGTCCATTTGCAGTCCAGGACCCCTTGGGGGATGTCCACCTGTTGACTTAGGCCCACTCCCCGGGGGATCAGGCTTAAGCTTGCAGTCAGACATCCTTCTGGCAGCCAGGGAGCCCTCGGGGGATGTCTGACTAAAGGCTTAGGCCCCCAAGGGATTGGGCCTAAACCATTAGTTGGACATTCTTAGTGCTGCCATGGAGGTGGGAGAGGCTCCTGCCACCACCTCGGCACTGGCCAGCCATGAGCCAGCTTCTGGCTGAGTGGCACTACTCCTTGGTCTGACCTAAACCCTAGAGATTAGTACTTCATTTTACAACTTTTTCTCGGTTTATAGGCAGCAGCAAACTCAGACCACACAGTCGGGTGTGCCCCCGGGCCCTCCCACCTGCCGATCGTCATGGGGATTGCTCCGCCCAGGCCAGCCCGCAACCCTGGCCCCAGTGGGGTCCAGGGTTGCCGCCTGGCCTGCACCCGGGCCCTCCCGCCCTCTGATCGCCATGGCATCACTCCCCGCAGGCCAGCTGGCAACCCCGGCCCCAGTGGGTTGCCGCCTGGCCTGCTCCTGGGCCCTCCCGCCCTCTGATGCCATGGCGATCCTGGGCGCCGGCTGGCCTGCGCCTGGGCCCTCCTGCCCTCTGAGGCCATGGCATCGCTCCTCGCAGGCCAGCCGGCAACCCCAGCCCCTGGGGTCGGGTTTGCTGCCCAGCTTTCCAATGGTGATCACCGGCTGGGGGGTGGGGAAAGGCTGCCTTTGCCCACCCCCTAGCTCTTGCCTGCCGCCTGGGCTGCCCATCACCATTCTTCAGTCCTTCCCTTTTCACCTCCCATCATTGGGCGTATGCAAATTAGCCACCATCTTTGTTGGCGGTTAACTGCCATCTTAATTGGCAGTTGATTTGCATAAGGATATGCTGATTAGCCAATGGGAAGGGTAGCGGTCGTATACTAATTACCATGTTTCTCTTTTATTAGTGTAGACTAGAGGCCCAGTGCACGAAATTCATGCACCAGTGGGGGATAGGGTGTCCCTCAGCCCGGCTTGCATCCTCTAACAATCCAGGCCCCCTTGGGTAGGGTCCCGAGGCCTGGCCAGCAATTATGGCCTATCGGGGCTTTCCTTCCCTCGGTTGTCAGCAGCTGGAACTGACCCCACCACTGCCTCCGCTTGCCATTTGTGCGGTGCTGTCTCCCCCCTACCCTGCCCCGCCACTGGTCACCTCCTTCTGCAGGAGACAAATGGGTGCAATCGCTTGGCTGGCCTGGGCCTCCCTATGTGAGCTATCGCAGGCCAGCCCCGCACACCTACCACAGCATTGCTGGCTGGTGGCCTGGGCCTCCCTCTTTGAGGCGATCGATTGCAGAGCTCCCCCATCAATTGCCCCAGAGAGGGTGGCCTGGCAATTGTGGGGCAATGGCGGGACCCCAGACCAATAGCATCACACCCGCCTCAGCTGGCCTGGCGCCAGTGTGTGTCATAGCGTGGTTGTCCAGAGGTCGTTTGGATGGTCATTCTGCTGTTCAGTCATTCGGTCGATTACATATTATACTTTTATTATTATAGATATACATATATATATATATATATATATATATATATATATATATATATATAGTGTGTGTGTGTGTGTGTGTGTGTGTGTGTGAGATAGGACTCAACTTCATTAATTTGCATGTGCATATTCAATTGTCCCAGCACCATTTATTAAAGAGACATTTCTTTCACCAATTGAATGGTTTTGGCACAGTTGTTGAACATCAATTGACCACAAATCTGTGTTTTAACTTCTGAATTACAAATTTATTGTATCAGTCTATATGTCTATTTTTATGCCATAACACAATGTTTAAGTACTGTATCTTTAGAATACTTTAATTTTAATTTTGACAAGTGTGAGTTTTCCAACTTTGTTCTTTATTTCAAGATTCTTTTGTCCATTTTGAGCCCCTTATAATTCCATACGAATTTGAGGATTAACTTTTCCATTTCTTAAAAAAAAAAATGCTGTTAGGATTTGATAAGAATTGCATTAAATCTGTGGACTGCTTTCCAATATAGGAAATGGGTTGTCTTCAATTCTATTAGCAGAGTATTGTAGTATATAGTGCACACATTTTTAATCATCTTGGTTAAATGTATTCTTAGTTTTTTATTATTTTTGCTATTATAAATTGGATTATTTCCTTAATATCCTTTTTGAATTGTTCGTTTCTTGTGTGTAGAAACCAAACTGATTATTTAGTTGATGTTGTACCTTATCACTTTGCCAAATTCATTTATTAGCTCTAGTAGTTGTTTCTGTGTATTGTGTTTTTAATATTATTTTACCTATTTGGAGCTCCTTGCAATTCCATATGAATGTGAAGATCAACTAGTGTTGTGTTCCCCAAATATGTACATCCAAGTAGCTGGGGGTTATGTATAAATACAGATTTTACTTTAGTGGGCATGTTGTGAGGTCAGAGATTATGCATTTCAAACAAGTTCCTAGATGGTGCTGTTCCTCATTCATATTTGGAGTAGGAACTCCTGCACAGCAGAGCCTGCAGCAATGATTAAACTGCCAACACATTACTTGGGAGCTCTAAGCCTTGGGGAGTCTGAGTGAGAAATAGTGAAAAATGAAGGAAGCCAGAAAAGAAAACCAGTGAGATCAGATTCTTTACTACAGTCACTGCAGGGAGCTAAAAGAGTCAACAAATCTCTCTGAACTGTATTCACAAGGCAACGGCTTTTTCATGAAAAGCTGCAAGGAAGAAATTAATTTTAAGAGAGAGAAAGGAGGAGGAATTATTTTCAAAAGCTGGTCAATTCTCATCCTATTGACAGCGGTCTCATTCACGCATTTGAGTGTTATCTGACCCCTTCGTGGCCTCAGAAATTCTGATCCTTTACCTTATGATGGGATATTTCAGCCAAGCCCAAAGTTGGAGGGGACCACCTATAGCAGGTAAAGTGTTAAGAAAAAAGAAAAAAGAATGATGTCTAAGAAGGCACACAAGTAGATGCCGGTAAACACTCAACAAATAAATAATTTTTTCTAAACATGTTTTCCTCTATAATGAGTCACCAGGTGATAGGATAGATCGATGATAGATCAAATAGATAGATAGAAGGATAGGTAGGTAGAGCTTGTTTGCTATTTATTATTCCCTTTTATCATTACAATGTGTGCTGCTTTGGGCCAAAGACTGTTTTTATCATCTAATCCCAGAGTAATGCAGAGCACACAGTAGTTGCTAAATAACTTTTTGGCAAATAAATAAACACGTTCATACATTTTTTAAAAAAGTATTATGTAAAGACATGTAGCCTAAATGAAACAGTTAAAATGACTATTTTTTAATCTTCATTATATAGTTTTCCCCAATGGAGCACATTTCTATGCCAATTTTTCAAATGAGGGAGTTCAAGGGAAATGGTCCCGATGAAAGCTTTGGGATTAGCATTTCATTAGCTACTGCAGTTTAACTAACCAAAGCCAGAAATTGTTGTGTTTTAGGCAATTTACAGCGAATGATTTAGCTTTTCAGAAAATAACGTCTCCCAGGCTAACAGGAAGTATACCATGTTGAAAGAAATGAACACATATATTTTACTGAATTTTGAATATATTTCCCTGTGACTTAAAAAGCATATCAATCATTTTCAGTACTGTCACTGTCAGCATAGGTAGCTGGTTAGTTAAGGAAGGGAGCAAATGGAGTTGGACATTAAGCCTGATTCACTAGGGAGCCAGGGCAGTCACAGGCTCCCCAGGGGACAGCGCCATCCTCGCCAAGGGGACATAAACCCTGAGACGGTCAGGAAGAATTGGCCACAGGCCATTAGCTGGCTTTACCGGAGAAACGAATAAACGCAGCTGGAGAAATCCGTTTGCTAGGCAAATGCACATAGTATCCAAAATGCCACTGGGGACGGTGAGCCCATGTGCAATAGAAACCAGATGAGCAGGCAAAACTTTGAGGCATTGCAGTATGAGCCAAGATGGCAACCATGAAGGAGAAACATCTAGCCCCGAAAACCTAGGAATAGAGGCCAGACCAATCTGGCCTTTTAGGAGAAGGGCCCAGCACAAAGCGGCCAAGGATTGGGAAAGAGACTGCGGGAAAGCCTGCTCTCTCCCAAGCCTGAGATAGTATGATCAAAGCTTAACAAAAGTCTGTCTGGGTAGCACGTCATCTTTCATTCCCTCATTTGTTTTCATGCTCTCTCTTTGTAGCAGCCATACCGGCCCTCAGCCATGCAGGACCAAGCGCAGTGCAGGTCACGGCCCAAGTGCAGCCTTGGTGGCAGACATGCAGATAGACAAATGAGACACAATGAGGTTCTGTCTTGGAACCCTGGTCCTCCTGGGCTTGGAGAAGGCACCTGGTGGCTTGTGGCCCAGAGAATGGACTGATTTCATAGCAGGACAGAGCTGAGCCATCTGGCTGTGGAGGAGACATGAGGAACCTGGTTATAGCTTGTTATTGCTTCAAGAACTCTCGCCACTATTCATGGATCCCCAAAATGCTTTTCTTGTGACTCTGTGGAAGAACCCTATTTCCAGCGTCAATATCACTGTAGAAGTTACTGTCATTAATGTCCTTGGGTATTAATTTTCACAAATGGAAATATTTTCATTAAGATTTAATTTAATATTATTCTATATCTAAGTCCAAAAACCTTGTCTTACACTGTAGATAGAAAATAATTTTAAGGTATTTATTTGGCACTATTTATAGCATCTTATTTTGACTTTATAAAATAGTATTTCGTAGTATACTCAATACTGTAGTTTTACGACAATACCTCTAAGAATCTCCTTTTCATTTTGTTTAGTAGCATATTTAAGTAATTATTTATTCACATATTTTCTTATTTCCCAGTAGAGTGACAGAAAAATCAATTCAACTTTGTTCTTTTTTGATCTTTATGCTTATAAATTATTTTTATCAAGTTCAATATGTTATTCATTGTTCCAATATTCTAGAATATAGAATTAAGTCACAGACCATATATCTACATTTTACACTCCTGTTAGTAACAGACATAATTATTCATTCACTCATTCTTTTATTTATCACTATTGACTGATTATCACATAAATATTACTGTATAAATCAATTCTGGGCATAATGAAAACATTTTTCCCTTATACCTAAACAAGAGATTATTTGACATTTAGTAAGTACCTATTATTGAAAGATGAGTGTTTATTACTGCCAAATTACAAAGCTGTTTCAAAAAGTGAAATATTTGTAATGAAAATTCTTTTAGCTTGTTAAGGAACTTCTATAACACATAATCCATTGTGCTTTTTCTTGTTAAAAAGTATTTTAAAATAAATTTACATTTAGTTCCATTTAATATGGTATAAGTAACCTAGATGGTATAAGTAACCTCTAATCAATATTTGCTTTCTCAGTTCTTCATGAATCTACAAGAAAATTTTAGTTATTAGATATTTTAGTTCTAGATTATTCCATTTGAATGTTTTAATGGTTTCTATCTCTCTTAGATTTCTTATGTCTATTTTTTCCCTTTACCTCCTTGAGTGTAGTTATCATAGGTGCTTTAAAATATTTTTCTGCCAATATCAATATCTAGGTCATCTTGAGTTTTCTCCCCAATGATTGGCTTTTCTTGAAAATAGGTTATGTACTCTTGATTCTTAATGTGTGGAGTACTTTTGCCTAACATTTAAGACATTTTGAATGTTACATGGTAGATTCTATTGTATTCATTCGAAATGTCAATCATTTTGTCTAAAGACAATGAATGTGATTAGACTCATACTGCTTCCTCTCCTTTTTGAGTGATATACTACCTCAGTTTAGGTTTTGAAATTTTAGCTGTTACCTGTCCTGCACAGGCATGGCTTAGAGACAGGCAGATTTGGTCAGAGTTCATACACAGATGGGGCTGCATGACTTTGGTGCTCAGATTTTCAGGATTTTAGCCACTTTCCCGTGTTTCTATAATGGTGACTTTCTATCAGAAATTTAGCCAGCTCATTTTGGCTAGCTGCCTAGTTTTTGTTCAACTGTAGTTTTATGCCAACACCTCTAAGAATGCCTTCAGGGAATTGTTTTTGTGTAATTTGTTCAAAAATTATAGCAGCCATCTTTGGGAGGTTTGATCTAGTAGGGATTTAACCCATTACCCTAGAAGCAGAATCTATAGCTAGAACATTTTAGGAAAAACTCAATACATTTTAGAAAGTCCCAAAGAAAACAGGGAAGCTTCAAGTTGAGTAGAGATAGAATGCAAATATTATTAGTAATTTAAAGAAAAATGAAGAGAACACTTAACAGTATGTCACACTAGAGAGGGACATATACTAAAGAAGTAACATAGCTGAGGATGTTGCTGATCGTATTTTAAGTAAACATTTGACATTTAAAAATGTCAAATACATTTTACAATCTAAGGTTTTGAATGCTAGATACTCTGTGTTCTTTTAAGTAGACTTGACTTTTGTTTGGGGACAGGTTAAACACTCAGAAGCAAGTTTAGTTACTCCTTTCAAAGCTAACTTTTGATCCTTGAATAGTAAAGGGAACATAGTTTGCCACCTTAAAGCTGCTTTTGGGGATATTAATTTTAAGTTGTTCATTAAGAAACAAAATAGACAGAAAGAGCCCAATCCATGGTTGCCCCCAACTGCCCTCCCCTGCTGGCCTGATCACCCCTAACTGCCTCTGCCTGCCTGATCACTCCTAACTGCCCTCCCCTGCCGGCCTTATCTCGCCCCAACTTCCCTTCCCTGCCGGCCTGGTGGCCCCCAATTTCCCTCCTCTGCTGGCCTGATCTCACCCCCAATGGACCTCCCTTGCTGGCCTGATCTCGCCCCCAGTGGCCTCTGCCTCAGTCCCCACCATCATGGCTTTGTCTGGAAGCAAGTCGAGCATCCAGAAGATGGCAGGTTGATCCAGTCTAATTAGCATATTACCCTTTTAGTAGTATAGATAGATTATATAGGATAGGATTGCTTAAATTGGGGGGGGGGGGGGGCTTTTTCATCAGGAGGAGATGCTCTTGGCAGACAAAAATACATAATCCCTATATCTGGACTGATAGCCAGCCATATGCACTATACTGTCAAACTGGTCATTAAAAAATTGAACTGCTTTCTTACACCTTATACCAAACAGCTGTTGCCCTTAAAACCTCTCCTCAGCCCCCACCTTAGGTTCTGCCTTCGCAGTTCACCAGATTAGGTTCTGATTGGTCGGTTTCTATGCCAGTCAGCATCTGCAGGCCTATAAATGGGCATGATCAGAGAGGTGGTGGCCAGAGAGAAAGAGGCAAGTGCTGATCAACAGCTGCCATGGAGGCTATGGATCAGCCCCTGCTTCTCTCTCCCAGCTTCTCTCTGGGCCTGATCCACAGCCCTCTCAGCAGTCAGTGCTGGGTTGTGGCACCCACAGAGGTGGCAGTCAGTGCTGGGTCACTACAGCAACCCAGCCCTGACTGCAGGACTGACTTTAGGTCGGTGGAGCCTTTGGTTGGTTTGGATGTTACAGACTCTGGCTCTTTAGATAGATAGATAGATAGATAGATAGATAGATAGATAGATAGATTAGTAGACTCTCATCCATGATCCTGCCTTGCATTGGGCCAAATATTTCATAAAATTCTACTACAAGTATCTTTTGTGCACTCTAGGATTCAAAGCAGTCACTTGCGTAATTTTTTCTTGGCGAGGGCGGGGAGAAGGCTACTTTTTACCATGCTAATCAAGATTTTGATGATTACTTAGAGACTTTAAGTCTGTGGATTAACAAAGTTTCTCTTCTGAGGGAGAGCATGAAGAAAAAGATAGTTTTATCATCTCTTTATATATAGAAACATTGAACTTTTAGGAATTTGCAGAGGGAAAAACAATAAAAATATGTCAAAATATTTTTGTAATATTTATGTAAAATTTAAAACAATTACTGAATGTCTCCGGGGTCTTCCTATTCTATTAAGTGAGGTTGATAATGTCACTCATAATGGGAATTTATGAAGATCCAAGAAATATTTCAAGTGTCTTTAATTGGTGCTCTAGTGCTATAACTAGTATTTTTGTTGATGCTAATTCATTATCTCAATTATATCCAATTTCCTATAAGGTTTGAAGACAAAGCATGAAGAAAAGTGTTTAGCACAACTTCACAGATGAAAATGATTAAGTGTATTTTCATAAATATATGATTTATACATGTTATAAGATAGTGTTTAATAATTTATTCAGCCCTCACATGCTAAAACTAACATGTATATTGTAATTTAAAGAATAATTAACATAGTATGTATAAATATCATTAAATTTCCTGTTTCTAAATCAGAAACACACTCAGCCCTCCAAATTTGAAAGTGAAGGAGTTTTAGTGTTAATGTGCAATAAAACTAAAGCTCTCAAATATTTCCTGTATATATTTGAAAATTAAAAGATGCTTTCAATTTTTTAATACTTTGGTACTCTTGTGAGTGTTCATGAGCATTAGGGAAAAAGTATTGTTGAATTTATGGCTAAAGTATCATTATTTTTCTTAAGATAAGTTATGAAGTTTATATTGTATGTGGAAATAACAAAGGCCATAACTGATTGAATGTTCCTTGATAAATTTAATATAATTTTCTCTACCAGGGAAAATTGAAAAAAAACAAAATTTAATATAAATGACCTTTTTTTTAAGATGTCAGAATGGTTCTCTCCTGGACCCAAAGGGAGGCATTAAAGTCAATGATTGAACCAATAATCAATATGGAAATCAAATAGGCTGAGTTTCACGCACTGGCTCCAGGTTCCCTAGTGGCCATGTAGAGTGCCCTGGCACACCTCATGGACATTTGAAATTAGAACTTGATGTTGATTACTGTAAGATTTGGAGGCAGCTACCCGAGTACCAATTCCAGCCTTCCCATTTATTGGTGGAGTAATTCTCAGAAAGTTGTATGGCTTTTCTGCGCTTCCATTTCCATTATGTAAGAGGAGGATACTAGTGCTTCATCAAGTTGCCATGAAAACAAAACTATTTAAACTTGAAAAAAACTAAAAGCAGCAATTAGCACATAGCAAATTTTCAATAAACATTGGTAATAGTTTCCCTGTATTATTATTATTATTTAGTAGTACTACCCTCTTCTGATCCCCTGCACCAAGAAAATAACTATCATTCCAAAGTTAAATTGTTATAATAGTATTGAGAATATCTTTACTGCTAAAAAGAATTTAAGTATAAATACTATAGGAAGGCAGTTATTTCTACTGATGACTTTATAGTTCTGAAATTGCTTTTCAGAGGCACAAGAGGGTAAGCCTTGACCTATGAGTCAAAGCATAAAGTCAGCCTATCTATTCAGTCTTTTGTCTGAGTGACATGAAAGGATCAACCAGGTAGAGGAATGATTAAAGCTGAGTTGCTTTCTGCACATTTACCTAGAGGCAAAATCAATGAGCATCCCCAGTTAATAATAAAAACTGGTAAGTGAATAAATAATTACGTACCTTTTTGAAGGAAGTTATGTCTCTGCCTAGAGGTAGTTGTTGGTCAATTATTAATAGGCTGATTCTTGCACATGAATATTTTGAAGCATATGTTTAATACTCAAAAAAATAATGCAGCCTGTTTCATTTGCATTTGAATGAACACTAAACTGCCTTTTTGCCTCAATGCTGTTAGTGTGAAAAGTGTCTTAAATAAGGACAAGGAGGCCAGAGCTTATTAATCTTATAATAACCCCAACTGTTACCATGTCAATTATGTAAAGAAATAACCTCGACTTTCAAAAACCTCTTTTCTTTTCCCTGGCATGTGACTGATTTTTAACATGAGCCCAAATGAATCACAAAAGCAAATGTGAGTCATATCGCAGGAAAATATCAGGTACATTATGGAACATTGGAAAGGTCAAAGTGTATGGCAATAGTTTTACACTGTTCTTTTTCTCTTATCCACATTTGTCCACTATAATTGACCCATTAATATATTATATGTGTTATCCTAATAAACAGTAACCCATGCTGAAGATAGAAAAAGATTTTCACATATTATATGTTAGAAACAGTATTTTTTTTAAATTTCTTTATTGATAAAGTTATTACATATGTGTCCTTATCCCCACATTACCCCCCATCCCCTCACTCATGCCCTCACCTCCCCTTGTGTCTGTGTCCATTGGTTAGGCCTATATGCCTGCATATAAGTCCTTTGGTTGATCTCTCCCCGTTACCCCCACCCTCCCCAATTCTCTCTGAGGTTTGATGGTCTGATCAATGCTTCTCTGTCTCTGGATCTGTTTTTATTCATCAGTTTATGTTGTTCATTATATTCAATAAATGGGTGATATCATTTGATATTTATCTTTTTCTGACTGGCTTATTTCACTTAGCATAATGCTCTCCAGTTCCATCCATGCTGTTGTAAATGGTAAGAACTCCTTTTTTACTGCAACATAGTATTCCATTGTGTACATGTACCATAGTTTTTTAATCTACTCATCTACTGATGGGCACTTAGGCTGTTTCCAAATCTTAGCTATGGTGAATTGTGCTGCTATGAACATAGGGGTACATACATCCTTTCTAATTGGTGTTTCTAGTTTCTTGGGATATATTCCTAGAAGTGGGATCACTGGGTCAAATGGAAACAGTAATTTAAAATCTGTTAGGTTTTTGCTCATCCTGCAGAATATAAGAGAATACTCTGTGATCTTGATTTTATTAACAATTCAGACCTGAAATATATTATCAGGGAAGCACTTTTGAAATTCTTAACCAATATCAGTTTGGATATCATTTCAGTGCCATATCTTTATTTTTCCTGATGCAAATCATTAAAAGATTCTCTAATATTATTTTAGGCCAAATTATTCTAACATGCTTCAATTGTGTAGACTTCATAGACTTCATTTGGTAAAATGTAATGGAGACCAAATACATAGCAGAAATAATTAGGCATGTTCCACTTCAGGAAACATAATCCTTGGTGGCTTATGGCAAGCCATGTAGTTGGAAATTAATTGGGGTTGAAATAAAGTCTTCAGTATTTGTAAATTTCTTACAGCCTTCTTAGTCATGGTTGTGATTCATATTTAAATCATATATGATTCACAATTAAATATTCTAATATAACTATTGAATGTAGTCTTTTTCCCTTGAGAAGCTATATATTGAATTCTTTCTTCAAAAAGATTCCAAAAGAAAAGTAATAGATATTATAAAAGTAGAACCACAAAAAAATTAAGCATGGTATTTCGAATGTTTAATCTGATCTTCATTCATCCAAGAGGGGCATCTTCTTGGATTTGGGTGTTCACATATGTAGTATCTCAGTAAGATGAGAAACAAAGATTTAAGTCTGAGAGGGTAGGCCTGTAGATGTTAGTTTTATCCATGAAAGAATATGTCACATGAACTAAGAAAAGAAAAGAAAAGAACAAGGAATAAATATATCAGATGGTCTCCACAATGTACAGGCAGAGCAAAGATGCACTATTAAGTGTGGTGATTTAGAGACAAAAAGAGGTAATAAGAAATGGGTATACAAGGAAGCTGAGAGAAGAAGGAAATTGAAACATTAATTGGGGTACAGAAGGTATGTGGCAAGAGAGAAATCAATAGTGTTAAATATCTCAAAGTTAGAGGTGGAATGGCCACAGAGAACAAATTAGGTCAGACAGTGAAACACTTTGGGTGATATAGATGTGTCAATGCCGGTTCATCAGTTTCAATGAACGTACCACTCTGGTAGGATATTGATAATGGGGAAGGCTATGCATGCATGGGAGCAGAGGATGCCTGGGAAATCTCCGAACCTTCTGCTCAATGTTGCTCTGAACCTAACTCACTCTAAAAATAGTTTATTAAAAAATCAACAAAAAGCATTGATTATGGGCTTAACATGAGGATGGCTACCAGCAATCTGTTTCAGTAAGACCATGTGGAGGAGAGTCCATTTAGAGTTGGCTTAGGATAAAAGCGGAAAAGTAAACTGCAACATGGTATGTAAATATATTTTTAGAAATATTGTTGTAACATATATAACATATATATATATACATATATATATATATATATATATATATATATATATAATTTGGCAGAGTTAGCAAGTGTATAACTGGTTATGTTTAAAGTTTTTTTGGAAATTATATCTATCTCTTTTTAATGTGACACTAAATAGAAGCCCTTTTTAAATGTAAAAGTGGGCATGTAAGTTGGTTTAAAAATATTAATAATAGCAACTATTTCAGAGCATTTAATGTTGGCAAATAATTCTCAAAATTGATACTGTGGTACATTTACACAATGGAATACTATGCAGCAGTAAAAAATGAGAGATCTCTTTAGAACAGCATGGATGGACCTGGAGACTATTATGCAAAGTGCAATAAGCCAATCAGAGAAAGACAATTATTATATGATCTGTTATTTGTGGAATCTAAAAAACAAAATGAATTGACCAACAAAATAAGACCCAAAGCATGGAGGCATGGAACAGACTGACATACCTCAATGTGGGACTAGGGGGACAAGGAGAGATAAACCAAAGAACTTATATACTTATATGCATAGAACATGGACATGGGCAATGGGGTGGTGAAGACCTGGGGAGTGGGTAGGGGCTGGAGGAGGGGGGTAAAGGGGGAATGGGAAACAACTGTAATACTGTCAACAGTAAATATATACATATAATTAAAATTAAAATATTCATGCCCTGGGAGGGGGCGGATTGATAGGTCCTCTCATCAGTGTTATTTTTATTATTCATTGTTTTCCTAAGGAGGAAACAGAAATATTAAATTGGAGTTACCAGTTTATATGACAGAGATGAGAGTAGAAATAGTGTAGAATCTGAGACAAGCACATAAATAAGAAAAGATGGCAGATGGAGTGTCCACTTATTAGATCCCAGGGGTTCAGAAAAGTCAGAATGAGAGTGGATATTCAAAAGTACATCTGACCCATTGCAGAGGGACCTGGGAATAAAAAGCAAATCTCAAAGTTTACACCATGAAGTAAATTAGAGAGACAGAGCCAAGCAAGGAGAAAGGATTCCAAAATGAGCCATACGAAGATGGAAATACTCATACTGCAGCCGGAACAGAAATATAGGGATAAGGAAGGATACAGTAAAAGGGGTGATGCAAGAATTGAGAGCAGTGTGTCAGTTGAAGTGTACAAATGGGCCAGGGAGGAGCCTGCAACCAGGAAAAGTGCTCTTGACCAGAATCGAACCCAGGAGCCTTTGATCTATATTCTGATGCTCTATCCACTTAGCCAAACCAGCTTGGGTGGGGGTGTTACATTTTTTGGAATATTCCTAATGAGCACTTATCTGACTGAGCCAGCATTTTTTTAAGGTGAGGAGTCAGGATAGATTAAACTGAATATATGATGCAGAAATATATGAGTGACATAACAACACTACAAAATGTTAACAAGCTTAAAAAGAGTGAAGCAGTACACAAAGGATGAAAACAGTTTTTACAGAAAAACTACAAGTTAAGATGGGCCTTAAAAGATTGGATGGAGATTTAAATATTAGTGATTAGAAGGAAGTGTGTTGTAGATAGATAAAGCATCCTTAATACATCATTCATTCATTCATGCAATATATAGGGTGTCTCCAAAAATGTATACATACATTTTGAATAATTATAAAGGTAGTGTTTATTAAAATACATTTCATTTTCCAAATTGAGCTGTCAGCTGTTAAGTGTGTATAGATTTTTTGAGGACACTTTGTATATTTATTCACCTATTACATGTCCAGCACATTTAAGGTATTATAAACTAGAGAATGAAAGAATAGTGAAATCCTAATAATTTATTGTCATTATAGGAAAGCCAATGCATTATAGCAGTAATTCAAATTATTTCAGATTTAAAAATCAAATCTTAGAAAAGATTTTGTGATAAAATATACAGCATAATTTACAATGAGTAATATGGAATATTATATATATGTATATATATATATGAAGAGAGAGCATGCATATTAGAAATATATATTCTATACTGTAGTCTATATATTCAATATGAGTATGTGTCTTAATATACTTTTAATGTATCTACTTCTACAAAATACTTTTATCTTACCTGGCCTATGTTTTTATATTTATAAATATAATTAAATATGTAGCATAATTTTAAAATTCATGATATAACAAAGCATCTATTTACATAATAAGTATTTTATATAAATGCATGGCTTTTTATGGAACTCTAGACATTGAGTCTACTACTACATCCTCCCCATGACATTTGAAATTCATTAATTTCAGCTGAGGTTTAGGTACAAATTTATTCAATTATTTTCATTGTATTCAGTGTTTAAATGACTAATTAAAATAGATTAATAATCCACAAATAAGATTCATATCACATTAAATATTGATTTACTTTTATTTTGTATTTATTTATTTTATTTTTAAAATTCATTTTTATTGTTGAGATTATTGCAGATGTCTGCATTTTTCCCTCCCTTTGCCCACCTCCAGCCTTCCTTTGTCCCCCTTCCCTCTGGCCGTCACCACACTGTTGTCTGCGTCTACAGGTTATGCATATATGTACTTTGGGTAATCTTTCTTTTATCCAGTACCTCCTCCACCCTCCCCTTTGAGAGTTGTCAGTCTGTTTCATGCATCCATGCCTCAGTTTCTATTTTGTTCATCATTTTGTTTTGTTTATTAGATTCCACATATAAGTGAGATCATATGGTATTTTTCTTTTCCAAATGGCTTATTTTACTTCACATAATAATCTCCAGGTTCACCCATGTTGTAGCAAAAGGTAAGATTTCCTTCTGTTTTTATGGCCACGTAGTATTCCATTATGTAAATGTACCACAGCTTTTTTATCTACTCATCTACTGATGGGCACTTTTTTTATCAACCCATCTACAGATCTTAGCTATTGTAAATAATGCTATTGTGAACATATTTTCTTAAATTGGTGTTTTGGGATTCTTAGGATACATTCCCAGAATTGGGATTACTGAACTAAAAGGCAGTACCATGTTCATTTTATTTAACAAGGTGTTTTAACCATTTATCCTATTTAATCAAGTATTTCATTACTAGTGTTTTATTATCTTATATCTAGACATATACATTACACATTCTAATTTTTCTTTATTGATAAAAAGATTAGAACTTACACTGAAAAACATATCAGTATTTAAATTTTAACTAACTAGAATCATTGAACTCCTTTGTGCTTCCAAGCAAAATATCGGGATCTGTATTTATCTAATTGAAATTGATTTTATATTTATCTAGATTTATCTTTTTTCATAAAAGTAGTTTATTTCAAGAAAAAAATATTCTAGCTAACTGCATTTAAACCCCTTCGATGTTCTCATTTAGGGCAACTTAACCTCCAAATGTTGAACTTTGGTCACTATTTGTGGATTTAAAGTTTTCAAAACCATCAGATTTCTATTTTTATCTAGTCTCTTAATTCTAACAACTGGACATCAGCCTTGATCAAACAATCAGGCTTCTACTTTGTACTCAGTTTCTAGCACCATGGTCTTTGTGTTATTCCCATTGCCTGAACACTGACATGGAATTCTAATTATGACCTAGTGCCTTCAGCAGGGGATTTTTTCTTTTATTATAGAACTGCCACATCCTCAAATTCTACACCTGCCCCATATTTGAAACACCATATACTGTTGATCTTTGTTATTTTACTGTCTGTGCCCTATTTTATCTTCTCTTGCACAATACATTAAAAAGTAATAAATAGTAGTGCATCCTATGTTGCTAAGAATATTAACAAATTACTTGAAATAGATTCCTATCTTGTAAGTGCTCATGCAATGTTAGCAGTTATTATCATAAATACTATGCATTTATATGTTATCCCACATAGAATATTCATGATACCATTAGCATCAATTTAGAGTTGTAGCCCCAGAGGTAGGCATGAGGTATTCAGGATCTAATTAAATGCACCTAAACTATTTTCATAAAGAAAAAATAGCTCTTTTAAATTTAGAATTAATGTTCATGGCTCTAGGAAAAAATTAAAAAATGATGGAGAACTCAATCAGGCTTCAGAAAGATTTGCCAAAGTGTAGGTATGTGTAGGAATATGGATATAGATGTCCTTCTATGAAAAATAACTTAATAAGTGTATCTCAAACTAGGAGTGGAGAACTACCATCATGAAACTTTATCCACACAAAGAGAATGGACTTGCTAAGCTTACAAAGAGCCTAAAGGTATATATATATTTGTGGTTTAACTATGAAAAAGTCACTGTGAACATAAGCAACTCAATTTATTGAGCCTTTGTTATTAGTCTCTAAGGTATACAAAACCAAAGCATGATTTTAACATTTCTTCTTTCATGAATAACAGACATGACATAGAAAGCTCAATTAATCTGGAATATGATTCTCAGTTTGTCTGAGTTCATAAATAACTTCCTTTAGAGGATAAATATATCTTAAATAGTTGAAGATTTACATATACATACAGAAATCAAGACATTATTCAAATCCATACTTTACTACACATTAAGAACAATGTGCACATATTTGTTAATGAAAATGATTTTAAAGTATAAAAAATGTCATATTGAATAAGATAGATTTTCATCCTATATAATAAAAGCCTAATATGCTAAGTGTTCTGTCATCTGTCAGCCTTTCAACCAATCAAAATGTAATATGCTAATGATATACTAAGGCTTCTCAACCACTCACTATGTTGTGCACTGGCCAGCAGGGGGCAGACGCTCAATTCAGAAGCTGCCCCCAGGTGATCAGTGTGCTCCCACAAGGGGAATGCTGCTCAGCCAGAAGCCCTGAGCTAGGCTCACAGCTGGCAAGTGCAGCAGCAGTGGCGGGAGCTTCTCCTGCCTCCATGGCAGTGCTAAGGATGTCCGACTGCTGACTTAAGCCCATTCCCCACAGGCCCATAGGGAGCAGGCCTAAGCTGTTAGTCAGACAGCCCCTGAAGGCTCCTGGGCTGCAAGAGAGCACATGCCAGGCTGAGGGACACCCCCCCCCCCCGGGGAAAAATTTTGTGCACTGGTCCTCTAGTTAGAATATAATTTCATTTGACAGACTGTAAACAGCTTAGTTTTAGAGAACTAAACATATATTTTGATAACTTCAACATCTATAACAATAAAAGCATAATATTCTAATTAGACTGGACAGCCAAATGACCTTCCAGACGTCCTTCCAGATGACCTTCTGGACGAAGCCCGGGCTGCTAGGGCCGAGGCAGCTGCTGTGGCTGTGTGAGCCAAGCCCCTTGCAAGAATTTCATGCATCAGGCCTCTAGTTAGATTTATAATAATCATGTATTGGGGAAGATTTTTACTTATTATTTTAAGCATATATCTTTAAGCACTTTAGCAGTTAAAAAAAGTGAGCATTTAAATAAAATAAAATATAATACAATTTAAAAATTAATAGATTTATAAATAACAATCTATAATTGCTAGACTAGAGGCCTGTTGCATGAGGAGATTCGTGCAATAGGCCTTCCCTTCTCCTAGCTGCTGGCACAGGTTTTCCTCCAGCACCCGAGACCCAGGCCTTCGCTCCGGCCGGAGCCGCCTTCAGTCTTCCATCTTCAAGGCTCCAGCCGGAGCCGCCTTCAGTCTTCTGTCTTCCTTCTTCGCTGCTCTGGCCGGAGCCGCCTTCAGTCTTCCCTCTGCTGCTTGGAGCCTATGTATGCAAATTAACTGCCATCCTTGTTGGCTGTTAATTTGCATATCATGCTGATTAGCCAATGGGAGGCATAGCGAAGGTACGGTCAGTTACCATGTTTGTCTATTATTAGATAGGATAATAGATTGACTTTTGAAATCAGAATCTGACTTGTACCAATAAAAAGAAAAGAAAAAGAAAAAAACACATCAACTTAATTTCACTGTTGGCCATATTCACTGTTTTGAAACTCCCTAGTGCAGAATTATTAGCCTATTGATATGCAGTTAATTCATTACTGATCTGCCTACCTCAGCTCTTTTTTTTTTTTTTTTTGCCAGAAAGTTGACTATCTCTGTCTGGACTAACCAAATTCCTATTGTTTCAAGTTTAAGTTGAGTGTTTATCATGTATGATATTGATGGAGAAGAGAATGGACTCATTTGGAGTAGAGAATTCAATGTATGAAATGATTCAGAATTAGAAAAATTTATGCAAATAGTTCCCACTGCCTCTTTCCCTTTAGAACAACTGAAGTTACTAGACAACTTGACATTCTGTGGGGAGGTTAATCTTGTTTGTATCTGAAGTATGTTTTCATAATTTTAGCATCATTTTCATTTTTATCATATTTGACAACACTTAACAATCAAAGACACCTTGTTTTGACCTTGAATTCTTAAGGCACTTCTATAAAGTGGCACTTGTCTTTGTTTTTGTGGAGAGGAAGTATTTGTCTTGATTGCTGATTTGCCTTTTATATCATTTGATGTTTTAGAATCTTGACATATCTGTAAGTTGAAGTAAAGAAATGTGCTGATGTGGAGAAATATACAATAACAGGGTTTTTCATCTTTTGTTTTCTGTCTGAGTCAAAGTAAAAAAGAGACTGAAGTTTTATATTGTAAGCGAATACCTCCCAGATGTGCTTATTACAGAATAAAGAAAAGTAGTTAATTTGTTATTGTTTAAATATTTCCTAACAAGTCATCAGGATAAATTGACAGATGAAACTTTTAGAAATACATGGAAAATAAAGATTAAAGAAAGGACAACCTTCATTTTCCCAATGAACAAAATAAAAGTTTTGTTTGCTTTTCAATAAACTTCAATTTGTAGAAGTTTTTGACTTACAGAAAAATTGAGAAGCTGATATAGAGAGTTCCCACATACACCTCACTCAGTTTCCCCAGCTAATAACATATAACAAAATATGGTACATTTGTCATAATTAAAAAACAAATATTGATACATTATTATTAACTAAAGTAGTTTCCTCAGACTAATTTACTTTTTTTAAAGATATATATTTTAACTGTTTTCAGAAAGGAAGGAGAGGGAGAGATAGAAACATCAATGATGAGAGAGAATCATTGATTGGCTGCCTCCTGCTCACTCACTCCTGGAGATTGAGTGGCGCTCCCAACTGGAGCTTGTGTCCTGACCTGGAATTGAATTGTGACCGCTTGGTTCATATGTTGATGCCCCACCAGTGAGCCACACCTGCCAGGTAGATTAATGTACTTTTTAACTAATATTTTTTTGTGTTTTTTTTCTCTTGCAGAATCTCATCCACTATAACATATAACTTTTAGTAGTGGTGTCTCCTTAGGCCTGTTTTATATCAGACTTTCTTTGTTTTTGACCAGAAATTCTCAAAATTGTCAGAAAGTGAGTCATGACTTTGAAGCCCTTTATCTATTGGAGTTGAAACCTGGAGTCAAAAGATATTTTCAACTTTTCACTGGCTAATGCCTTCCATGCCTCTCTTGTCTATATGTTTGATAAAATAAATCATAGTTTGCCACGTTGCCTTAGCAGTAAGTAATTTTTAAATTAAATATTTAATTAATAAGATTTAAAATTTCCCAAGGACCTTCAAAACATTTAAACAGCAGGTAAATATGATTTTAATCTTTTCTTAAAAAATCTGTTTTTAACAAAAGGTTCAGAAAACTGTGATACCATATGCTTGAAGAAAAATTCCCTGCATCTGTTATTTTACTGATTGATTAGAAATGTCTTGTGAGAATTGTACATTTGAAACCTCTTTGCTAGCATCTCCTACAACCTTAATCCTAAAGAAATGGTAATTAGCCACTAATGAGAAGTCATTTTGGGGGAAAAAAAATACTAACTTTCTGAAGTAGAACATAAACCACACTCAAATGAAATATATTTCTTTTTTAATTGAACAAGAGTCACTAAATGTGAGACTAAAAGTTATTATAAAATAAAAATATATTTTCTGGCCTAAATGACCTGTAATCCAATAAATACAAGCCAAAATGGTAGCGCGCACAAATATTTAGCTAGCAGGAATGCTCTTGTGTGGAGCATGATTAATAACATTTCTAGAACAATGGGATCTACTACATATCAAAATAATGTTAAATGCATTAATTTAATTTTCTCCAAATATTTATTAAGTACCTACTATATGCTAAATACAGTTAGTGAATAAATGAAAGAATGCTACAAATCTTTCCTGAGGGAAGTGATGTTCACAGTGTTATAGAATGGACACATCTGGAGGAAATGTTACAAAGCATTGAGTCCAACATCTGCTTTCAGAGACCGGGAAGCTGAAGACCAGAAAAGTCACTACAGAATGAACGTCAGGATCTCCAAACCCTGGTCCCTTGCCACAAAAGAAGAAAAAAAAAAGACATGCATCAAATATAAACAAGCAGAAATAGTAGTTACAGCAGAACAACAGGGAATAATCTATATATATATAAAAGGCTAAAATGCAAAGTGTCCCTCAGGTGTTCGAACAGGAGACTGGGAGTTTGATCACTCTCTATGATGTGCACTGACCACCAGGGGGCGACGTGGAATGAAGGAAGGCCCTGGCTGGCAGCCAGAAGGCCCTGATCGGCCCTGATCGCCTGCCAGGCCTAGGGACCCTACCTGTGCAGGCATTTCATGCACTGGGCCTCTAGTGTTATTTACATGTTATCAGAAAGTGCTGACAAAATGCGATGTTTGTACAAAAATTATTTCATGTAAAATAATTCAAAAGCCATTCCTATATTATTTATAAATTACTGCTTTAATAGTCAAAATAATATCCTCAGGGTTAATAGAAATCAAGATGCTCATCAAAATATATTCAAATTATTAGCAGTTGAAAAAAATAAATCAGCTTGATTTATCACACTAACACTCACTAGAAAATCCTGTGGGTTTTGTTGTTGTGGCTTTTGTTTGTTGGTTTGTTTGTCTCTGTAGCTTTTTCTCTATTCATAACTTGTCAAAATATTTCATATGTAATCACAAAATCTTGGCCAAATAGCTCATACCTGTCTTCAATGTTTCTGTTCCAGATAGGTACCGGTAACACTTATCAAATATTGAGCAAACAATATGTTAGGAAAATCACAACACCTTTCGTAATCATCTGTTACAAATACTATGGTCCCAAAACAGCAGTTAGTAGAATGCGTGTACTTTCACAACTAGTGCTTGGCAGTAACACTAAAATCAACATTTGGTGATAGAGTCATTTCTGGCAGAATGCGCTATTTTTCTCTAAGGCAATATATGTGCTCTGTTTTAAGAAATTCTCACAAAGCATATATCATGACAGAAAATATGGAAATCATTGGTAGGTAGTTATGAACCTTCCTACGGGTATTAATAGCCTTGTTAGTGCATCTACATCTAGTGATTTGCTTGTAATGAATAGAACATGCCCAATGTGGCATGCTGATACTTCCATGATTCTGATACAGAGGCCTGTGCCTGCTTGCTAGTACCCCCTCTCTCTGGTGGCACCTGTCTTTCCCTCTTATGTACTCTGATGGAGCAAACTGCATTGTAGTAAAATTGCTTCATGGAGAGGCCCATGTGGCAAGGAACTAAGGTCTCACTCAGTTCCAAGCATGGAAGGAGCTAAATCTTGTCAACAGTCAGATGAGTAAATTAGAAGTGAACTCAATCTTGTGATGAGTGCAACTAAACTGTACAGATTGATGACTCCCAGAAACTGTGAAGTCATAAATGCATGCTTGGGATTTGGGGGGCCATTTGTTTCACAACAATATATAACTAATGAATAACTTGTTCTACTGACACCGTGCATTGTGATGTGCCATGATAAAACTTTTCGCCCCAATTTTTCTGACCACAGAGTAAGTTGTTCTGCCCCATCTTACCGTTTCAAGGATCCAGAAAGAAACAAATGTATAAAAAACAGAACTGATAAGTACTTGCTTCCTAAGGTTTGTTTTTTTTGTGTTTTTTTTTCCATTTGAAAAGGATAAGCTAACTGGAAAGACATTTTAAGTTCAATAAATGTCACTGAAATTAAGTACCTTGGAAACCACCCATTCTTCCTTCCAAGAACTTGCCCTCCAATCCTGATTGTGAGACATAAATGTTCCTTGAATTTTCACTAGGGAGTGAAATGATTCTTGGAATGTCACAAAGGTTCTCTTCACTGTGACAATGGCCATCTGCAAGTCATTTCAAGGTTCTGAATTCTCATCCTAGCGGAAAATTAATTATAAGAATATCTCAGCTTTTAATGGATTTTAAATGTCCTCAAAACCCTCTCTGTATTTAGAATGTATAATTCTTTTATATTAACAGCAGAACATATATGAGGATTAACTTTATGAAGGATACAATACATCAATAACTCTTCTGTATTTGAAATCTGATGCTTACATTTTTTAAAAAATATATTTTATTGATTTTTTACAGAGAGGAAGGGAGAGGAATAGAGAGTTAGAAACATCGATGAGAGAGAAGCATCAATCACCTGCCTCCTGCACACCCCCTACTGGGGATGTGCCCGCAACCAAGGTACGTGCCCTTTACCGGAATCAAACCTGGGACCCTTGAGTCCACAGGCTGACGCTCTATCCACTGAGCCAAACCGGTTAAGGCTGATGCTTACATTTTTTAATGTATGCTCTGAATAAGGTTAATTTTCTCGTAAGAAGCATTTTCAGTTTAGCTGAAAACACCTAGTAGAAATAAATGTGTGTTATTTCTTTAGAATTAATGCTTTTTTTTCTTGCTTGCTTGTTTAGCATCACCCTATTTGTTCAAAATTTATTTGATGAGACTATACATGTGAGAATAGTTTGTGAACTGTTAAATGCTGTACAAATATAACATGTGTGTGCAAGGAAGAAGTAGGTTTACAGTTGTTCAGATGAAAAATAATGCAATAAATAATAATACAATAATGAACTGTGTTTTGTATAGTCACAACTGTAAACTTACTTTTACCCCACCATGTATGTGCTATGTGTGTGCATATATGCCATTTATCTTCTTGGTACCTCAGTTCCCTTCCATGTAAGTAATTTTCATAAGTAACTTAGTTAACACACATAAAAATCTTAGAAAAATTAGATCTGTCCTTGGCAGGTGATTGGTACTCTCTTACTAGCTGTTAATTTGCACAATCATTAGGTAGGTCTCTCTTGTGGTTTGCTTGGCTCTTGGCTCAGATTCAATTTTCTCAGATATGACTCCTAGGATTTTTCATTTTCTGTAATCTGGACAATATTTGTATACTTCTACTTCCTAGAAGGTTGAAAATGTCAGGCACTGCATCAAGGCAGAGAGCCCAGAGAAAACAAGTTGTTGTATTCTTGCCCCTGGAAAAAAAATCAGGATTCTTAGATAGGTGACAACTGCCCCTTTGGGTAACATCAATGGGCAACACATAATACGTTTGCTTGTTTATCACTGGGCCTTCTTTGGTGAAGGATGAGTTCCTTAAGGGCATCAGTCTTTTTATAGTTATTGGAGCAAACACAGGGTCTGTTCAGCTCCAGACAAAAAATAAAATCACAAGATTAAAAAAATAAACCAGGCAGGGGTGAGGGAGAGGAGAGACTTGGAGGAGGAGATAAGAATTGCAGAAATTTGCGTTAGTCTGCAAAGCATTGGAACTGGAGTGCAAAACAAAAAGTGGATTGCTGACCATGATAACGCTCCAAAGGGATTAAGGTGGAGTGTGTAAAAAGACCGTCGAAATTCAAAGATGTCATGGTTGTAACATTAATGTAACAGAGGAAACACTTGGTGTCATTTTAAAAGGATTAACTATTTCCTAATCTCTGGGGTCACTGGTGGTCTAGCTAACACTCAGATATGTTGGAAACAAATTTGAGCTTCCTCCCAGTTGTCTACAAACCAGCAGAGATATTTGATATCATAAAAGAAATGTGAAAATGTGTCACTTCTGTGATATCAGCGAAAGAAAAGAATTTGAAGGGCCACAGTTACACAAGCTATCTGGGATATCTATCTATCATCTGTCTATCTATCTAACTATCTATCTATCTATCTATCTATCTATCTATCTATCTATCATCATCATCATCTATCTATCTGCCTACTTATCTAAGTCCCAAAATGTTTAGTGGATAAATTGAAAATAACCCCACAATATCTGACTTGATAAACTGGAAGGAAATTTTGACATACACTGAGAAGTAAAAGACTCTAGGATGTCCAAATTTAAGGTGAGATACTAGGAATTCAGTTCAGGACATTGAATTAAAACATTATCTTAATGTTAAGCATGTAGCCAGAAGCAAACTCCTCCTGCCCTTCACCCCCTCCCTTTCTTCCTCTCTCTTTCTCTTCTTTCACCCTCTCTTCCTTATCCCACACCCTCCCTGCATTCTTCCTTCTGTCTATCCTATAATTATTCATGAGTGAATTATAACTGAAGGTTTAGGATTAATTTACAATTCCCAAAGTAACATATCAAAACACTTTTGAAAGACTATGTCTTATCCAAAGGTTTTAAGACTATTTTGTTAACATAGAGCACATATATTGCCTATGTATTATTTATTAAACCTTCATAAATGTTTAGTCAGTTTATAAACTTTACTGTACAGATTATTAAATCACATGTCATATATAGTTTCATTTTATATTTTGAAGTACATTTAAAACCATCTATTTTCGTGTTTCATAACAGTATGTCCAAATGTTTATTGAAATATTCTATAAATATAAGATTTATACAAAGTAATTTTAATGAAAAGGAAATGATCCCATTATTGCTCTTCAGAGCATGAACTAAAATGTAAAAATTTATTCACATACATATAGAGTCTTCAATTTCATATTAAAATGCTTTAAACATGATATGTTGCATAATCTTCTTACCATCTTTTCATCCCATATATTCTAATATGTATGAATATAATAAAGATGTATATATGTGATATTTACTAAAAGCAAATGTTATTTATATAAAATGCTGTTGATATTCTCTTATTTATATGTTATTAATTCTTTTATCAGGGAAAATATTTTCCATCAGCAGCAAATGATAATAGCCTATCCTAGCCTCACTCTATTGTATACTCTATTGTATTCTTGTTGGAAATTTAAAAATAACAGTAGTCATCAGAGACAGTTTATATGCTTAAATTATTCATTCTGTGGCATATACACCCATAGATTTAATTATAGCAAATATGTTGGTGATTTCACTTACACAAACTGTCATATATTAAATGACTTGCAGTACCTACTCATTTAAAAAGCTTGATTTAATTTTTAGAAAAGTAAGTGGCATTGTATATTGGACAATGTATATTTAGCAGCAAAGCACTCGAGTAGCACAAAATAGGAAAACAAATTACAATTTCGAATAACTACCATTTATTCCCCCCTCAAACTGCAAGGACATCAGTGATATGGGAACAAGTATCATGACCCATGTCTCCATCACAGGCTCACTGCCTCCCTTGTTGACGGAGCACCTACTACAGTGATGGCACCTTTTGAGCTTGGCGTGTCAGCATTTTGAAAAACCCTAACTTAACTCTGGTGCTGTGTCACATATAGAAATTTTTTGATATTTGCAACCATAGTAAAACAAAGATTTATATTTTTGATATTTATTTTCTATATTTAAATGCCATTTAACAAAGAAAAATCAACCAAAAAAATGAGTTTGTGTGTCACCTCTGACACATGTGTCATAGGTTCGCCATCACTGACCTACTATGTACCAGGGGTTAGGATTCTATGTACTTGAGATATGTCAAGGTGCAGAAAACACAAAAATGACCAACCTAGTGAAACTTTCCATTGAGAGAAAGAGTTACTAAATAACAAACAAAATAAACAAATAATGTACATTATTTGGTGATGATAATGTAAAAAAAAAAAAAAAAAGTAATAAACACGGCAGGGGAGCAGACTTAGGAGTACAGAAGTAAGCGAGGCTGCCGTGTTCAATGGGGTGATAGGGTTTCAGGGTAGGCCATAATGAGAAGGTGAGGCTTCAACTGCAAAAAGTTGAGGGCTTGAGGAAGTATCTAGTGAAACAGAATCTTAGGTGGAAGAACAGATCAATTATCTCATGCTTGTAGACAAACAGGCAGGGCAGAGTGGCTATAGGCAAGTCTCTTAGCATAGAGAGGTCTTGGGGAGTCTTCTCACAAAGACCAGTGTGTGCACTTTGGCTTATATTCTGAGCAAAATAGGGCGCAAATGGAGGGTTTTGATGAGAGAAACGACACCAGGTGGCCTATTTTCAGATATACATCTAAACAGTGATAATCCTTTTTTCCTGATGAAAGGTTGAAGAACGGGCTCAGACCTAGAGGCTTACCTGGAATGCCACTGAACAGCAGGCCTCTCCTCAGGCGGTTTGACTCTGGTACCTGTGCCACGAAACAGATAGAAATCATGTTCTTTCTGGAAAACTGGACTCCTGCATTATTTAAAAATGTAAAGTAAAAAGGAGTGTGTGGGAATGAAGAGGTGCTTTTCTTTTCAAAATGTTTAATAAATTAATGAAGTGAATAAGCAGTACAGAGCAATCTGTAGTGTTTCCTGGGGAGCTTCTCTAAGTAGACTAGAACATCAGGATTGAGGAAGAAATATTTCTTTCCAACAGTTCCATTCTTTGTGTTGTTGTTGTTTTGTTTTTTTCATTTTTAAAAACTGTTATATCCTCTGAATAGCTTTACAGCAACACTGATGATCAAATGGCCTTCTGATTCCTTTATTTCTTCCAGCATTGGTGCCCTACATTTAACCCATGCCTATTGTACTTATCTTTAATTTATCTTTATTGTTGGAAGTATTATAAATTTCCCTTTTTTTCCCATTGACTCCTTCCACCTTGCACCCACCACCCCCCTCACCAGGCATTCACTGCACTATTGTCTGTGCCCATGGGTTATGCATGTATGCATATAAATTCTTTGGTTAATCTCTTCCCACCCTCCCTACCCCCTGTGCGTTCTTCCCTACAACAAGGAGCCTGCTTCTGTTGGAGGGCCTGTGATTATGCAATTGAGATAGTCATTCTAATTCAGTTGAGTACTCTTAGGCTATGCCCCATATTGGATTCCAGTTTAATCAGCAATACTTGTTTAATCGACATTAATCTGCCTTCTCCTTTCTCAGTTGCTTGTAAAATTTGTTTCATTTTGTTTAACTCCAACAAAAGGAAAACACAATGATCA
Organism: Myotis yumanensis; assembly: GCF_028538775.1. Lineage (NCBI taxonomy): Eukaryota > Metazoa > Chordata > Mammalia > Chiroptera > Vespertilionidae > Myotis > Myotis yumanensis. Next base: position 220,435,106 of record NW_027223752.1, on the reverse strand, counting down.
AGAGCAGTGGGGGAGTCCGAAGGTGTCACGTGGAAGAGACCAGAGAGAAGTGAGTAAACTCTTCTAGGAAAACCCCTCCAGACAAGGGCACTATTGCTGCCTCATTAATTAGAAGCATTTGGATTCTGCACAAACAGCATTTGCGAGTTCTCAAGACAGTAGCCTCCGGATTTTCCCATCAGCAGTGGCATATGGATTAATTGGCAGCTAGTACTCACACAGTTAAGACACATCTCTTAAGAACTGGGAAACATCGAGTACATGAGCGAAAAGGGGAGACAGGAGTCACTGCAAGAGCCCTTAGGATACCTTGAAAAGTGTAATGGAGCTGGATTGGAACAAACTATGGAATAATATCGTGTATGCCTAATAAAGTTCTTGGCTGTAACCACGCAAGAGATCACCAAAGAGTGATTAAAAGGTCTCATTTGAAGTGGGCACAGAAGTTCCTCATTTGAGGCATATGTTGGAATGAGTCTATTTTAGGTGGAAGAAAAACCAAGCTGATTTATAGAGGGTATAATTGTGTTGATCTGGGATAGAAAAAAAAATCTCCAAAAATATGTCTTGCGATTTGTGTTCAAAAAAGAACAAATGGAATATATGTAAAAAAAACCCCAACAAAACACTTTGGAACTACATAGACGTAAAACGTACATGCTACACTTTAATTGTATTTCTTGATTCCATAACCCTTTAGAAGTGTTTCAGAATGTACCTGTTTTAGTTTGAGTATTTTGCTACTGGAGTAGTTCTTTGGAATATTAATGCAGCCCGACACATGCTGAACAATGCTATAACAGTCTACATTAAAAGTAATGAAGAATGGAACTTGGGGTAGCAGTAGAAATGAAGAGAAGATAACAAACTAAGAAGACGTTTTGAGTCTTCAGCTATCATGATTGACAAAATCAGTGCAAATACTGAAGGAAAGTGGACTCACGAGGAGTTGTAACAGCTCAAGCCTCAGCAACGAAGAAATGTGAATTTTCTTAAATGCAATTACAAATGTAAAGAGAACTGCATTTGGGAGCTGAAAGATAAATTTTGCTGTAAGAGAACTAGAATTAAAATGTCACCAGGAAAGTGAAATAGAGATGCCCCCTAAGCACTTGATTTAGGGCCAGGGACAGTGATGGAAGTTCAAGACTTAGATGCAGCAATCAGCAATCATTTGCACATAATTAAAGAGCAAAACTGTAAAAGTGGACGAAAGAAATGCAAATCTTGAAAAATCCATGAGTGGCAGGAGGGTCTGGGGGGAGTCGGGGAGGACAGAGGTTTGGACTTGGTCTTGATAATCGTGTTTTCCCAGACAAGTGACCCTTTAAATAAAACAAGAAGGAAGAGAAGGGATTAATTTGGGGGGAGAAGAAAGAAAACATAATCTAAGCAGAGGCCACAGCTTCTGGGAAAGCCCCAAAACAGAGGGGTTGGGGAAGCCACTGCCTGTGAGTGTCCCTGGGGGAGATGTGATGGGAAGGCGAGTAAGAGATTACATTCTGAGGGGTTCTGTCTTTGTAGACCAGTAAAAGTTGTTTTTTTTGTTTGTTTTGTTTTCAACAAGAGCAGTGAGAAGCCACAGGAGGTTTCAGTATACAAGAACAGGTGTTAAGGACCTGCCGTAAGATGCTGTCCTCATTTGCAGCAGGTATGATCTGCACCATCAAGGCCAGTTGTATCTTTAAGATGTCACCTGATGGATACTGATCCTGACTCCACACACACTGTGTGACCTTGGAGAAATTATTTAGTTCAGTGTTTCTCCACTTTGGTTTCATCTTAAAATCATCTGGGACCTTTCAAAAACGCCAATGCTTGCTCCCACCTTCCCCGTTTTCTAAACTCAAGCCCTAGTAGTATTATTAAAACAACTTCTGGCCCTGACCGGTTTGGCTCAGTGGATGGAGCGTCTGCCTGCTGACTGATGGGTCTCAGGTTCAAGTCCCGTCAAGGGCATGTACCTTGGTTTGCGGGCACATCCCCAGTAGGGAGTGTGCAGGAGGCAGCTGATCGATGTTTCTCTCTCATGGATGTTTCTAGCTCTCTATCCCTCTCTCTTCCTCTCTCTGAAAAGCCGATATATATACAACTTCTGGATTTTCTAATGTGTCTCCAAGACTGAGATTCATTAACTGTCATGCAATGTTTCTTGTTCCTTATCTCTGAAAATGGGCTGATAATTATAGTACTAGGACCTTGGAGATTCTGTGAGAGGGAGATATGCGATGGTATCTGAAATGACTTAGCACAGACCCGAGCATGTAGTAAGAATGAACATGAAATGTACATCAGTATGCTAATCAGCTATGCACATATCTCTTCCAAGTAGCAGCTCCATGAGAACAGCTTTCTTCCTTCAGTTCCCAGACTGGTACTTCATCATGCAATGTCCCCTTTCCATTAACCAGTTACAAAAGGCCACTGGATTGATATGTGGTGAGATTTCCCTACTTTATGCTTATAGACACAGTAAAAAAATATTTGCGTCACTTTTTTCCCAAAGGTGTATCCTCAAAAATTATTTATATTGCTTTTTGCACTCTTTCTTGAATACAAAATCCTTCCCCCCCTCTCCCATCAACCTTCCTCATCACCATCAGCATTAAAAAAAACAAAACAAACAAAAGGAAAAACAAAGGAAAAACCTAACAACAAAGCCCTCACTTGGAAAAAGAATGAACCTTTAAATCAGCGGTTCTCAACCTGAGGGTCGCGACCCTTTTGGGCGGTTGAACGACCCTTTCACAGGGGTCGCCTAAAACCATCGGAAAACACATATATAATTACATATTGTTTTTGTTATTAATCATTATGCTTTAATTATGTTCAATTTGTAACAATGAAATTGGGGGTCACCACAACATGAGGAACTGTATTAAATGCAAATGTAGATGAAATTTTAAAATGTTGACCATAGTTACATTGATGTAATGCATCTCTTTAAAACACGAAATAGCCCTGTCCGGTTTGGCTCAATGGATAGCGTGTCGGCCCGGCAACTAAAGGGTACGGGGTTTGATTCCTGTCAAGGGCACTTACTCAGTTGCAGGCTCTATCCCTGGCCTTGGTCAGGGGTCTTCAGGGGGCAACCAATTGATGTATCTCTTACATCAATATTTCTAAACTGTTCTTCCCCGTCCCTTCCACTCTCCCTAAAAATCAATGGAAAAATATCCCCGGGTGAGGATTCACAAAACAAGCAAACAAACAAAAATAACACACACCATAAAATAAATTGTGCTATGCAGAATAATCGGAGAATCAAAATTTTAAGTAACACCACTGCATTCTCTACAGAAGTCCCTCACAGGACACAGTGTTCAGTGCCTGGGTGAAGCAACTTTTCAGCCCCATTTTTGAGTCCTTAGGTGATGTATAGCTTGAAATCTGGTGGTCTGAGTAAAGTGTGGATCATATCAGGCTATGGTTTTCTGCCTGACTTTGGTTCCTGTATTGATTCACTGTTAAGAGGTTTTAACTCAGTCTCTAGATTTCTCATTACAATATCACACATCATGGTTCATCATCCCCTTGACACTTGAGAATCATTTATTTTCTAGTATTTTGTATTTCTTCAAATGTCCTCTAATTAGGTCACATATGTCAACCCAATAACTTCCTTGAGGTCAGAGACTGTGTTTTCAGGTTGATGCTGTGTTAATAGAGACCATTACAACAGAATCACCATTTCAGGAAGCTACAAGGCCTATGTTTAATTTATTATTTTGTTCTTAGCCATTTTGTTTTTTAACAATGTTGACACATGTCTTCTCCAGTGAAGAGAAAATAACAGCATGACACAATTTAAAATGATCAGAATGCTGACCAGAGCTTCACTTTGGTTCATCACCATCTTTGGTCATTTCAATGAATATGCTGACTTGCATTTTTTTTACTACAATGCTTAGCCATAAACATAACTGGCTAATAATTTCATCAAATAAAAGCTAAACCAAAAGTAAATGCAAGATGCATAAAAAATGTATCCAAGTAAAAAATATATAATGCAAAAAATGTATTACTTAACTCACAAAGTTAGGAATGCTATATCCATAAATGTTTAGATTTTCCAGTGTATCTTTGATATGTCCTAGGTTTCAATGAATCAAGATATGAACATTAGAATGTCATAAAAATTATATAAAAACTAGAGGCCTGGTGCACGAATTCGTGCACCAGTGGGGTCCCTCGGCCTGGCCTGTGGGGATCAGGTCAAAACCGGCTCTCCAACATCCCCTGAGGGGTCCTGGATTGCGAGAGGGCACAGGCCAGACTGAGGAACCCCACCAATGCACAAATCCATGCACCAGGCCTCTAGTATTCATATAAGATCTTTGGTTAATCCCCCCCACCCCAACTTCCCTCTGAGATTCATCAGTCTGTTCCATGTTTCCATGCCTGGGGTTTCCGCTCCTGCATTGAGCATCTGCCCCCTGGTGGTCAGTGTGAGTCATAGCTACCAGTCAGACAATCTAACAGTGGGCCAGTTGCAGGTCACTTAGGCTTTTCTATATAGACTAGAAGCCCGTTGCACGAAGATTTGCACAATAGGCCTTCCTTCCCCTGACTGTGGGCACTAGTTTCCCTCCAGCACCCGGAACCCAGCCTTTGGTCCAGCCACAGCAGAGACGCCAAGCCTCTAGGCTTCAGTCTTCAGTCTTCACTCTGCAGGAGCCTTCAGTCTTCACTCCATGCCTGCGCATGCAAATTAACCTCCATCTTTGTTGGGTTAATTTGCATAGTCACTGTGATTGGCTGGTGGGTGTAACGGAGTGACACCAATTTCCATGTTTCTCTTTTATTAGTGTAGATATGCAATGTATTTATTTAACTGTAACCAGCATTTTCTACTGGGCCTGGGAAAAAGATAGTGCTGATGTTTTTTTCAGTAATGCCACCTGACAGGAGCAGCAAAATGAACTGACTCCAGCTTCCACAATCCTGCTTTATTGGCCCAAAGTAGAAAAGTTCTGTGTGATGAGCAGTCACTGTTTTTATTAACAGAGCTGAGCTGAGTTCCACCGTAAGCTCCAGGGCCTCACTTTAGGACAGGTATGGGCAAACTTTTTGACTTGAGGGCCACAATGGGTTCTTAAACTGGACCGGAGGGCCGGAACAAAAGCATGGATGGAGTGTTTGTGTGAACTAATATAAATTCAAAGAAAACATCATTACATAAAAGGGTAAGGTCTTTTTTTTTTTTTTAGTTTTATTCATTTCAAACGGGCCGGATCCGGCCCGCGGGCCGTAGTTTGCCCACGGCTGCTCTAGGAGCTCTCTAAAGGAGAGCTTGGGCAGGGGCATGCCATCTACAGTGCACTTGCCTTTGAGTTTCTACACATGGGTTTACCTGAGTCCAGTTTGACTGAAATGGCATTGTAAGTGTAAGTGGGGAAAAGACAGCTTCTACTAAAGGTTCCCACTCAACTGCTTCTAAACACCTGGGTCGCAAAATGCAAAGGGGTCGTGAAGGTAAAGCCTGCCCGTGAGGGGAAATAGATTAACATTTAATAAACACCTTCAAAGTGCCAGGCACTCAACAGTTGCTATTGCATCTAAGTCTGAGAATGACTAGGAAGTTAAATGAAAGTAACTCTATTTTAAAATAAGGAAAATAAACTCTCTAAAATGTAAGTAGCTTGCCCATCGTCACCCAGCTGGCCACCCAGCCAGGGACCACTTCAGAACTGAAAACTATTCTTCTGACCACAGAGACCTGAACTCGGCAGACATTTCTGTGCCAACTTGCAGATTGCGCTCTTAAAAAAGGTAAATGGTTTCCTGCTGGATTCTGCATTTTCAAGAGGTTTTCCAAGTGGCTTGAATTTGTAAAAATTCACCCAAGAAGTACCATGTGTTTTTTTCTTTTGTGACTCTGCTTAAGGTGTTAAGACGTAAGAAGTTTGCACCTCAGCATGTCAACTTCCTTCCTGGTCTCTTCTATCCCATATTTTGAGGCCATGACCAATTTGGCTGTTCTTTGCTCTCTTTAGAATAATTCTGTATCCAAATGTAGTCACAAAGTTCCAGAATGTTCAAGTTGAAAGAGACCTTAGAGATCACTGGATCTGAAACTCTAAATTTACATGTGCGGAAATTGGAAGCTGAGCTCACCGAGGAGGAATAACTCCCTCACAGTAGGTCTCAATCTAGTCAGAGAGCTAATTAGTACAAGAACCAGAATGAAAACCCAGGGCTCAGAGCACTTAACCTTGGTGGTTTTGGTTTTTTTTTTTCTACTGTACCATGAGTGATGCTATAACTAAAGAGTTATTTTACCCATTGCTTCATATTCCTGTACAATGTTGAAGATGTCTGCTCTATTTAATTAAGTTATAACACTCCTTAAAACAATGAGCCAAATTTAACTTGTTTCTAACTTGGGAATTTAAACTGGAGTACTGAATTGTGCCCTGTGAGCTTGTGTACTTCTCAGCTGAAGTAACCTAATTATTTAAGAAGTCTTATTGTTTTACCAGGCTGAAAATTGACTTGAGTTGATTTCAATGTTATCCACCTAAACGGTGTTTTCTTCAGTCAATTGATATTTAATTATTGCCACTTGACTTATCAATCCCGTTGTCCTAAGAAACCGAAATATAGAATAGAAAAGGTATTTTCTGTTACAAAAAAGGGAAACGAAACCTAAATTTACTCCATCTCTGCAGAACCTAATTCAGGACTATGAGAAATGACTTCATTTTTATGTCCAAACACATTCACCTACTAATACATTTGTTCTGTTAGTGAAGAATAAATTTTTATGTATTTTCTCTACAGATACCAAATTGCATTTGGAAAAAACAAACATTCTCACTGTGCACAATGGAATGTTACTAAGTTTTCACTTGCACAGATTTCTTAAGCATCTGATATATATTTTTTATTCCCTCTACGAGCAATAACATTGTAAATTGAGCTGTTAAACTGATTCATGCTTAGACCAGCAAAAAGGGGCAGTAAGAGGCTCTGAATCTTTCATAAACGCTGCAGAAAAGATTTCCGTCAGTGCTTGTTCCTAACCCCTGCTATCTGGTGTCATAATGCATCATTACATACTGATGTTTGCTCTTGTGCAAGTCAGCAAAAAAAAAGAGGATTACATAGTGCATGTTGGCCCTTTCCTTGAATTAACTGTGTCACTTTTGATTTCTTATGCTATTGGACCATGTTTCAGGACTTCTTAACATTCACAGCTGTGTCACAAATAGACATAGGCATCTCCAGAGATTTGCTATTTTGCCATTTGCATTTTTATTAAGAAAATCAAAAAAATTTAATTAAAACATTTTTTAATTTATTGGGATGACATTGGTTAGTAACCTATGTTTCAAGTGTATAGTTCTATACCACATCGTCTATTGTAACATTAGGTATACATTACCACCCAAAGTTCAGTTTCCTTCCATCACCATATATGTGGCCCCTTTATCCTCTTCCATTTCTCCCCATGGCCCTTCACCTGTGACAACCATCACACTGTTGTCTGTGTCTCTGAGTTGGTTTGTTGGTTTGTTCCTTTGTTGATTTCTGTTTTATATCCCACATAAGAGTGAAATTATATAGTTCATATCCGTTTATGTCTGACTTATTTTGCTTAGCATGATACTCTCATGTTGTTGCAAATGACAGTATTTCATCTTTTCCATTGGCTGTGTAGTATTCTATAGAATATATATACCACATTTTCTTTATCCAGTTATCCATCAAAGGACACTGAGGTTACTTCCATGTTTTGGCCACCATGAATAGTGCTAAAATGAACATAGGAATACATATATCTTTATGAATAAATGTTTTCAAGTTTTTTTGAAAAATGCAATATATTTTTCTACTCAAATAGATTCACTTATTAAATATTTAATGACTAACAACTCCACTCTAAGCTCTGGAACAATCCCTGGATATTTGAAAAATAAGATATAGTGTTTGTCCTCACAGAGTTTATGGTCTGTGGGAAGACAAAAATGAGTAAGATTAGAGTGTACTGTTTAAGAGAATAGGTAGAAGATGGAATAAAAAAGACCTGGATTCAAGTTCAAGTTCTGCTACATACATGCTGGATGACCTGGAACATGTATGTATATGTTATTTGTGTGCAGGCATGTGTATATGTGACAGAAGAGATAATGTGTTTAAAGTGCTTAGCAAAGTTGAACTTAGACAAGACAGATGATAAAGCGGAGCATTTAAGAGGTTGATGAGAAAATCATCTACATTACAAAATTCAGGAACTAAACTAGGAGAGTGGCCATTTTGTGACATTGGTCACGGAGACAAGCAGAATTTATGTGGTTTTAGATTCTGTGATATAAGTAGAATGAAATTAAGTTTTCAAATATATCAGCTGGAATTTTAAGAGAAAATCAAGAAGGAATGCTTGTGTTACATACACTATAAATAGGATCTGCTTTGTTGGGGGGGCATTAAATTTTGATTTCAGAAGGAAAAAAATGTGAGAAGATTCAAAGCACAGAAAATGAAAGTTTGGGAACATTAATCTTTATAAAACAGGAAATAAGAAAAATCTTTCATGAAAAAGAGAGTTAGTATTTAAATGGCTACTAAGGCAGGTCTTGGAATAAGCTGTCCTGAAAATCACCATTTAAAGCTGTGTTTATAGCAATTCAGAATTGTTAACATAAAGACTAAAAATTATTTAATTTTTCAATCATGTTATAGCTTTAAAATATTTTTAAGTTGCATTTTTGAGATTAAAAAGCAAATGGAAGTGTATTTTATTCATTGGTCTATTGTCTAGGTATTCACAACTCACATAAATTTAGAATGCCACATAGTCTCTACTGCAGTCCCAGAAAGTAACTAAAAATGATCACCTCTTGGGGTCAGATTTAAGATCCCTATAACTTAATGTCTGATAATGGCAGATAATCATGAAAAGAAGGTCTCATTCTCCCTGTGTGTGTCTTATTCTCACTCTGCTCTCTCATTCTTTAACTCAATTTAGTTTCTTTATGTGAAGTTGAAATAGATTGTTGTCTGATTGAGGATATTATGGATAATCAATCACACAGAGAAAAGAGAAGTGCTTAATGTGATTCCCGAGCAATCTCCGCATTTGCTGAAATTATTTGCACAAGACAATGACATGGCCTTTCTGTATTGCTCATGAAAGGCAGTTGCTATTGAAAAATTAAAGTTTTAAAAAAAAAAGCAGAAAGTGTCAAACTGTTTACATTCCTAAGAGCTAAAATCATTTCAACTTATACATCAGGATAAAGTGAGGCAAGGAAATCTTTACAAATGTGTTCTTTTCCTCAGTAGTATTCATAGCACTAATGCATTTACAAGATGTTAAATCACATACTTTAAAAATAAATCAGATTGAAATGGGAAACAATTTTCTAACATATTTGAATCTGCTTCCAGGACTAATGCAGACACTCCTCAGAACCTTTGTATATCAATTCAGCTATTAATGGGAGCTGACATGTCATCATTCAGGTCGGTTCACTGCTCCGGCGCTGATTGTGCCAGCTACACGGGGGAAATAAGAAGAGAACCAGTGATTTAGGAGTAGGTTTGCCTCAATAACCTTTCACAGTCCTTCCCCAAATTATGGCTTCCATGCAAATACATACATCCCTGATTAAACATGGCTTTCAACAAAATGAAATCTGCATAAAAGAAAGAAGGAAAAATATTTCACCTTTGAAAATAAAGCCATCAGAGGAGCATTTGGCATGCAGTAGCACTCAATAAGTGTGTGTAGAAGGAAAGCATGAAGAGCTAGTTAGATGACTAAATGAAAGCAATGCATGGCCACCATCTGTGTGGTGGACCACATACCCATTTAGATCTAATGCACCTACATAGTTATTGTGATACTTTATTACTAATACCTGATTGTCCATCCAAAAAAACCCCTCAAAAAAACAAAAATACCCTCATTTAATAATTTTCCTGACTATGTAAGATTATTTAAATAATTGAACTATAGACATGTTTGTAAACTCTGATCATAGTCACCGAATGTGTGTGCGATATGGTTCTATGGCCAACAATGACATTCTTCCCCATGCTATTCCAAGTTACAATGGGTAGATACCTCACAGGCAGAGTGAAGAAACACACATTGGGAGAAAAAGTGTGGTACAGGTGCTTTCTAATTTGTCCTGTTCTTGCCTGCCCTGCATCTGACTTCATGGCTTCAAGATCAACTGCCAGCCATGCTAACCAACAGCAACCCCAAGCCATCCCTAGGTGCTTTATCGCAAAACTCAGAAAGGAGGTAGCCAACAATGAGCAAAGGGCCAACACCCGTCCACAGACTTCTACACTAGCTCTCTATGTTGTTACTAGAAAATGGATATAACTAGCTTCAAAATTTCCCAGATAATGCTACACATTTTTTTTTCTATTTCTCCAACTCTTATTTTCAGATCATTAGTTACCTGGTTATTACCACAATTGTGTAACATCCAGTTTCAAGAATACATGTTTAATTCATAGTTCTTATTATGGTTCTCCTTCACTGATTTTATCTAGGTAAAAGTGGGCACTATGTTAGCTCTCATCCCTCACGCTCTTCTGCAGTGTGGTTTAATTATCCTTCATCAAATAGTGGGGACCATTTATCTATTCTCTTGAATCAGAGCCAGGGATGGGGGTCCATGACTGCTTTACCAATAGAATATGACACCAATGATATGCTATTTCCAGGCCCAACCTTTAATTGGCCTAGTAGCTTCTGTTTGGACCACATGCTCCAGAGAAGCCAGTCTCCATATAAAAATTTGGACCACCCTAATTTTTTTCAGGTAATTATACTAAGCAAAATAAGTCAGTTAGAGAAAGACAGATATCACATGATCTCATTGATAAGTGGAATCTGAAGAACAAAATAAACGAAATAGGTCCAGAGGTACGGAAGCATGGAACAGAATAACAGATCTCAGTGGGTGGGGAGGTTGGGGTGCAGAGGACAGGGAGAGATTAACCAAAGAACAAATATGCATGTATGCGTAGCCCATGGACACAGACAATAGCATGGGGAAGGCCTGAGGGATGGGTTTGAAGGGGCAAAAAAGGGAGAAAATGGGAGACATCTGTAATACTGTCAATAACAATTAAATTAAAGAATAAAAAAGAAACAGCCCTTTTCCACTATGTTTAATACTATTTCATAATCTGCTCTACAGCTACTCTCTACGCTTCTCTGAACCTATCTGTTCTTTGACACTTCTGGGAGAAAACAAGTTTGCCCTAATTGCTCTGGGCAGTCCATATCCAAAAATTCATTGAAAATAATTTGAAATACTCCTGAAATAACAAAAGGGAATATATTAGAATATTGTTGGTAAATATTCTATTTGTACCAGGTTAACTTTGCTTGGACCCTTAATTTTCTTCTCAGTCAAAATTTCTATTTGTTTATTTTTATTTTGGTCTCAAAGGGAACCAAAAAGGGACCCCACTCCTGGCACTAATTTCTAAAATCTCAATTGTTTAAAACACCAACCATATGTTCTTACTCATAAATCTCCAGGTAAACTTGGGATCAGTTAATAAAGTCTGGCTCAGCTAAGGAGCTTGGCTCATGTTTTCCTGGGCTACCTGTCATCTAATCATAGTGTCTGTTGATTGGTATTTATTATAATTTCATATACATACTTAATATTTATAATTCATACACAATTTTAATTATGCTATACATTAACATACACATAGTATTTTATCATAGTTTGAAACACTCAGAATTATCAATATGCTAACTTATTTAGTTATTCAAAGAGTTGAGAAATTCATTTCAAGAGATATTTATATTTATTTTCAAAACTACAACATACTATGTCAACCTTTAGAGCTTGAAAATAAAACACTAAATTTGAGTTGTGTCTTAAATAATAAGTGTTGCGCAAATAAATAACATTTACCTTACTGCTTGAAAAATATTGGACATGCAAAATGGTCTAATACTTTGCTAAGAATAAATAGAAATACTTAATATTAAATTATTGCCACTTATGGAATGTACACTAATGTTATCAATTTTAGGCTATAAATAATTATTTTTTTCTAGGAATTAGGTAATTTCAAATGTTCTTTATGGTACAAAAACAGGACCCCACTCCTGGCACTAATTTCTAAAATCTGAATTGCTAAAAACACAAATCATATGTTCTCACTTATGAATATTCATGAAGATGAGGTGATGGGAAGATTGGGGATAAGAAAATGAATCTGACTAGTTTTTACTACTATTTCAGGTTTTTATCGAGTTTTATACCCCATTACTCTTAATAAACTTGAAGAGAGTTGGGACATAAGACATTTGGTTCTCAAAGTTGAAAATATCTTATGTGAAATCGTTTTATTGTTGTTATGAAAAATGCCCTACTGCATGTTCTGTATTTTAAAAAACACACAAAACAACAGTGTAACAAAATACACAGGTTTTTTATGGGCTAATAGACTACTGAGCCATAAGAAAAGACGAAATACTGCCATCTGCGACATTATGGATAGATCTTGAGAATATCATGCTGAGCAAAATAAGTCAGATGGAAAAAAGTAAAAAAAAACCATATGATTTCTTTTATACGTGGAATATAAAACTGAAAACAACAAATGACCAAACAAGATAAACAAACCAAAACTGATACACAGAGACAACACTATGGTGGTTACCAGAGGGGACGGGGGATGAGTGAGGTAGTAAAGGGTAGAGGATCAAATATTTAGTGATGGAAGGAAATCTGACTTTGGGTGGAAAACATAGAATGTAATATCTAGATGATGTATATAAAATTGTACACTTGAAACCTATAACATTTTATTAACCAATGTCACCCCAATCAATTTAATAATTACAAGGTTAAAAAACAGAAGACAAACTAAAAGTAATGTGTTAAAGAGTTTTAAATGCAATAAATGTAATTAAGGTTAAAAAGATATTCAACTGCCTGGCCGGGGTGGCTCAGTGGTTGAGCATTGACCCATGAACCAAGAGGTCTCTGGTTCGATTCCCCATCAAGAACATGCTTGGGTTGAGGGCTCAATCCCCAGTAGTGGGTCTGAAGGAGGCAGCAGATTGATGATGTTTTTCTCTCATCAATGTTTTTTCTCTCTATCCCTCTCTCTTACCCTCACTTAAAAAAAAAAAAAAGAATAACAAATTTAAAAATAAAAATAAAAGACATTTTACTATATCAAAATCTTCATGATGTTAGTAAAAATAAACACCAAATTACTTTCACCATCTTGGGTTTACTCTTAAAACTATGTGAAAAAAATTATGAATTCATTTAAATTTAAATGAAATACACTGTATACCCTTTCATAGTCCAAGAAGGTAAAATTTTAAAACAAATTATTTTCAAATTGATTCAGTTACAAGAAGTAGTTATTTTTTCCTTTACATAAAATTTTGATGGAATAATGTCATTTAATGAATTCTTTTGTAAATGCCTGCCTCTAGCTAGGAACAATTTAGCAACAAAGGATAAAATAAAATTTTAATATGTGTCACTAATCAAGGTTGTACACATGTAGTCTGTTTCTGAGAAGAGCTGGTACAAACAGTTTGTTGCCTCAGGAAGACAGCAATCTAACCTAAATAAAGCTGAATTACTACGATGTTAAAACAAAACAAACAAACAAACAAACAAAAAACACTGCCTTTATCACAACATTTTACCTGGACTCCAAGGGTCAGTTCACCCACATATTATGGTATGCATATCCAGATTTATTTTGTTAAATATATTTAAACAGCAGTTATTGTTTGTTTGTTTTTAATTATCTAAAATGTCTTGTGCATGTGCCTTTTACGTTTGGCCTGTGGTGATTCAAACATTTTTGGGGAAAGGAAAGAGAAAAAAGCAAGAAATATGTATAATGGCTTTATCTGGAATTCTGTTTAAAATAAGAATTAAATTAGAGAAAAGGATAAAAGTAAACAATGCATTTTAAAGTATTATAATTAGCAGAATGCTCTCCTAAAATTGTTTTCATTCTATCAAATGCTTACTATATCTATAACCATAAACTCACACCACCCTACACATCATCCACATAGAACACATCTACTGAAAGGTTAAATCCCTTTATACTTTCTTTTTTTTTTCTGGAGATAATTAATGAAAATTTTTTCAGACTTCTGGAATTATAGAAAATCCAGAATTAAGCTAATACTTTTTTTTAATTTTATAGATATATGTTTAGTAATTGCAGAAAAATAGCCCAGTTTTTACTTAAAAATAAAATAGTTTAAAATATTAAATAAAAATTGCTGGTATATACTATTGCTTAGCCAATATATAATAATGGTTTAAATAGATTTTAATACGTTTAAAGAAGATTTTACATATTCGCTGAGACAACTGTCAGCAGTTTGTAGAAATAGAAATGCTTCTTTATTATTAGCAAGAATTATGGTAAGGAAATAATCCTTCCTTATTTCCTGAGCTGAGGTGATTTCTGTAGGTAACAGTTCCTGACATCATGCCTATCCCAGGTTCAAGATGTGTTATGTTGTGCATTCCCTCTACTTTTTCCCATCCAATGTCCTCCCCTATTCTGTCTGACAAATTAATCACACTGTTAGTCATTGGGTGATATTTGTGGTGAGCTAAGTTTCAATATTATAAAAGTACTAGAAGCCCGTTGCACGAAGAGATTTGTGCAATAGGCCTTCCCTTCCCCTGGCTGCTGGCACCGGTTTTCCTCCAGCACCTGGGACCCAGGCCTTTGCTCCAGCCAGAGCCTTCATTCTTCTCTGCTCCACTTCATGCCTACGTATGCAAATTAACTGCCATCTTTGTTGGTTTAATTTGCGTACTCTCCTGATTGGCTGGTGAGCGTAACGGAGGGACAGTCAATTTACATGTTTGTCTATTATTAGGTAAGATTTTAAAATAAATGTTGTCCATGCCTATATATTTTCTTTGTTGTATTGAATCTTACTCTATTTTTAAACGGCATCAAATGTATGTGTATTCTCTTCAGTAACATAAAATGCATTCTACCTGGGAATCATAATTTACATCTGTTTGAATTAATCTTTTTCCCTCTAAAAATGATGCATACCATGCCCTTTATTTAAAAACTAGAGACCCAGTGCACAGATCCATGCACCGGTGGGGTTCCTCATCCTAGCCTGCTGGGATCAGAACAAAACCAGCTCTCCAACATCCCCTGAGGGGTCCCGTGTTGTAGGAAGGGACCCCACCAGTGCATGATTGGGGCCAGGAAGGAACTGTGGGAGGGCTCCAGGGCATGTCTGGCCTATCTCACCCAGTCCCGATCAGCCAGACCCCAGGATCAAGCTAACCTACTGGTCACAGCATCTGCCCCCTCGTGGTCAGTGCACTTAATAGTGACTGGTCAAAAGGTCGAATGGCCAGACACTTAGCATATTAGGCTTTTATTATCTACACGAATAAAAGAGAAACTTGCAAATTGGTGTCACTCCGCTATCCCACCAGCCAACCAGGATGAGTATGCAAATTAACCCAACAAAGATGGCGGTTAATTCGCATGCACAGGCATAAAGCAAAGACTGAAGGCTCTGGCCAACTGAAGACTGAAGAGGCTTGGCTTCTCCGCTGCGGCAGGACCAAAGGCCTGGGTCCCGGGTGGCAGAGGAAAACCAGTGACAGTAACCAGCAGAAGGAAGGCCTATTGCACGAATATCTTCATGCAATGGGCCTCTATTATAGGATATTAAAAAAAGGATATATATATATAGAAATAAATATATGTTAATAAATTAATGAATATAAGAAGAGATAAGAGTATTCATTCAGTTTAAATTTTTATTTAGACCTAGAAGTATCACTTATATGGAAATATATATGATATATTATACATTTGTGTTTATACATTAAAATATGAACTCTAAAATAAGATTGTGGTTCAAATTTATGCAATGTTATCTCAAAATATTTCAATTATTTTCCTTATTGCTAATATTGGATTGATGAGTCCTTTGAAAGTTGTTAAATTTATTGTGTTATAAAAAATATGTTGTTTGTATGACTATCATCATCAAAAATTATATTTTCAGTATCTAATATGTCCTCAACCTGTTGAGGAAATTAAATAAATAAAGGAATTACTTTGATGATCTATTTCTCTATCTGTCTGTCTCTGTATCTTATGAATCTATCTCTTAATTTATCTACCTATTAATATACAGATTATATTTTTTTCTGTAGGGAAAAAAAGAACTCATTCAAAAAGAAAATGTTTTGGGAGAACTTTCTCAACAAACTGGCATGTATACTTTTTCTTCCTCTTTAAAAAACAACAACAAAACAACCCTCTAGACCAGTGGTTCTCAACCTTCCTAATGCTGTGACCCTTTAATACAGTTCCTCATGTTGTGATGACCTCCAATTTCATTGTTACAAATTGAACATAATTAAAGCATAGTGATTAATCATAAAAACAATATGTAATATATGTGTTTTCCAATGGTCTTAGGTGACCCCTGTGAAAAGGTCATTTGACCCCCAAAGGGGTTGAGACCCATAGGTTGAGAACCGCTGCTCTAAACTCTAGGGACTTTAGGGAAGATGGATATTGACTTGACAAGACATGCACTTTAGGGATGAAGACATAACTAAGACATGTCTCCAGAGAATGTGCTAATTATACAATTTGATTACCTTTCAACTTCAGTCTTCTGATCCACATGTTATCTAAATTAATCTTTCCTGATGGGCAGCTCGTTTGGCCTTAATCCCACTGTTTCCATTGCCAAAGTTATATACTTAAAACATTTCATTGTTTCAAATTTTACATTATCAATCATATTTTGAAAAATCTTATAACTGTATTTTTCTCTAACCAAGAGCCATTGTTAAAAATGGCCTCATTTTAAGGCTTATTAATTAAAAGATTTTCATTAATTAATACATTGAACAATGAATAGCCCTGTTATATTTCAAATATGCTCAGACCATGTTTAATCTTGAGAATGATAAATTATTCTTTCAACTCTTATTATTGAACACTAACTACAGTTCATGCAATGTGGTTTTCTTTTTTTTTCTTTTCACTTTTTAATTAGATCATAGTAGAATTGCTGAAATTAAAATTAAATAAATTCAAGGATCTCTTAATCATTTCTTTGTCTAAAAGTGATCTGAAATAAAATGTCTTGGCATATGAAAATCCACCCAACATACTCTTATCCCCATCCTGGGTTTTACAAACGTACATTACTTAGGTAATCTGAGTTTTCAGCTGCAGGAATTTTAAGTCCTCTGAGAACTAAAAAACTGATAAGCTTTTTGTCTCTATGATTTCCTCAAATCCACAGAGAGAAGGTAGGAAATCCAAAGGAAAATGTATTCTTCTATTTCCATTTTATTACAGGAGGTAGTTTAATAGATATAGACACTACATAAGAACTTGGGATTTAAATATGCAGACTATTTCCTATGCCACAGCATTTTACTCTAAATATGTCCCATCTACTTTATGCTTATTTATTGAGGTTTGAATTTTCTCTAGGAGTAAATTTGTTTCTAGGAGAATTGCTGTTTTATATATATTAACAGCAGTTTTATTTAAGATCATTAACTTTTCAGTTATTTTTGAAATAACATGACTTTTATAATGTCTTAAAATTATAGAAAATTTATCAGAAAATAAGATACTAGATAAATTTAAAAATATTTGAATAAAATCTTTACTTAGAGCTTGCTGAAAATAAAAGCATGGCAGATTATATACTAAGGCCTTAAAAATATTTCACATGAAATATATAATTTACATGGAAAAATGTAACAGCCCATTACAATTGCTTTATCTCAGGTTTCTATCAAAAGAAGTATTGAGAGGCAATATTTCATTTAAAACACAACCCATTTGGGTCTCTTAATACTGAAATTTTACCTCCTCAATGTTTCTTGGATTTTACTAAGTCCACCCTATGTAATTCCACATACTTTTATTTACTCAACAAATGACAAGGCTGTTATAAATGTCTGTTTCAAAAATTTCACTGATAAATACACATATAATTTTATAGTAATACTAGAGGCCTGTGTACAAAAATTTGTGCACTGGGGGAGAGGGGGTTACGGAGGGGGGTCCCCCAGCCCGGCCTGTGCCCTCTCACAGTCTGGGACCCCTCGGGAGATAACGACCTGCTGGCTTAGGCCTGCTCCCGGGTGGCAGAGAGCAGGCCCAATTCCTAGGTGCAGCCCCTGATCGGGCTCAGAGCAGGGCCACTTGGGGAGTTGGGGCACCACCCCTTGTCATGCACAGAGCAGGACGGATCGGGAGGTTGTGATGCCACCCTCAGTCATGCTCAGGGTAGGGCCGATTGGGGGGTTGGGGCACCACCCCCTGTCACACTCAAGGCAGGGTCGATGGGGAGGTTGCGGCGCCACCCCCTGTCATGCACAGAGCAGGGCCGATCACAGGGTAAAGGAGCTCCCCCCTGTCACTCACAGAGCAGGGCCGATCAGGGGGTTGGGGTGCTTCCCCCTGTCACTCACAGAGCAGGGCCGATCAGGGGGTTGGGGCTCCGTACCCTGTCACACACAGAGCAGGGTCAATCAGGGGGTTGGGGAGCTCCCCCCTGTCATGCACAGAGCAGGGTCAATCAAGGGGTTGGGGAGCTCCTCCCTGTCATGCACAGAGCAGGGCCGATCAGGGGGTTGAGGAGCTCCCCCCTGTCACTCACAGAGTAGGGCCGATAAGGGAGTTGGGGCACCGCCCCCTGTCACACACAGAGCAGGGCAGATCAGGAGGTTGGGACGCGGCACCCTGTCACACTCAGGGCAGGGCCAATGAGGAGGTTATGGCTCTATCCTGTCACACACAGAGCAGGGCCAATCAGGGGATTGGTGTGCTGCACCCTGTCAAACACAGAGCCGCAGGGCTATGAGGGGATTGGGGAGCTCCCCCTTATCAGGCAAAGAGCAGGGCTGATCAGGGGGTTGGGGCGCTGCCCCCTGTCACGATGATCCCGGTGCTGGGAGGCATATTACCCTTTTACTATATAGAATAGAGGCCTGGTGCATGGGTGGGAGCCGGCTGGTTTGCCCTGAAGGGTGTCCTGGATCAGGGTGGGGGACCCCACTGGGGTGCCTGGCCAGGCTGGCTGAGGGGCTGAGGGCCATTTTCCAGCTGGCGGGTCCTGAAGCTCCCAACCACTCCTTTTTTTCTTTTTTCTTTTTCTATTCTGGGCCAGCTTTAGTTCTGAGGCCTCGCTGCTGAAAACATTGATACAATGTTGTGGTCCCCCTGGCTTCCGGTTTCTGGGGTTTTGTTTAGCTTCTATATTTGCTACATAGTTGCTTAGAGTTGCAGCTGAGAGGCCGGCAAGTGAGGCGGGTAACGTTGGAGTGTCCGCCAGTCACTGGAGCAAGCAAGCCTCCCTGTTCGCTTCAGTGCATGGCTGCCGCCCGCCATCTTGGCTGACAGTTAATTTGCATAAGGATATGCTGATTAGCCAATGGGAAGGGTAGCGGTCGTACGCTAATTACCATGTTTCTCTTTTATTAGTGTAGATATTATGCTGACTTTAAAAGGGACCTTTTATAAGATCCCTCTCAATGCTTCCCTATCATAATGCAGAAAAAACGTATTTTAAAGGAATAGTTTGCTTAGGTAACATTTTGATCTTCAAGGTTCTGAGTACTGTAAGTGCATTCATACCAACGTCATAAATAAATTTAGGTGCAAACTTGAATATATGGGGGTTTACAATAGTAAAAAAAAAACAACAAACAAAAAAAACCAACCCAAATTCACTCTTGAATATTTTTTTTTTCTGCAAAAAGCTTTAATGTTTCCATTTGGTCCAATGCATGGGAGATGGTTAAAGGAATGGCTAGTAGTTTCCAGGAGTGGCTCAGGCAAAAGCCAGGCACCAGGGGGAGGCAGAGGGGCCCGTCAAAGGCCTCTTGTCTCCAAAGACTCATAGTCGTGCTTAAGGGTGAACCTTTTGAAGAGACACTCACCCAGCCCAGCCTGGGGGCCGTCAGCCCGCAGAGGTGAGTCAGGTGTTGCCCATCTTCTTGAGGAGTTTCACTTCCTCATCCCAGAAGTGGCTCTCCCAGAAGTCACGGAGCTGAGGATCTGCAAGGTTAGAACCCAGGCCTGCTCCCAAAGGGCCTGGGTCAGGTTCCTCTCCAAGGCCTTGGCGGCTTCCCTGGTGTCCTGAGTTTTGCCCACTCATCTGGGGAGGCTTCAGCACGTCCTGGAAGAGGGTGAGGCCACTGCACTGGTTTTGCATCTTTAAGAGAAGCTCAGAGCCCTCATGCTTCTTCTCTGCCAACTCACGGAAGAAGTGGCCAAGCCCTCGAGAGCCACATCATCAAAATAAAAGCTCAGAGATAGGCAGGTGTGGGACAGAAGCCCAGGGAGAGGCAGGTGTGGGACAGAAGCCCAGGGAGGGGCAGGTGTGGGACAGAAGCCCAGGGAGAGGCAGGTGTGGGACAGAAGCCCAGGGAAGGGCAGGTGTGGGACAAAAGCCCATGGAGGGGCAGGTGTGGGACAGAAGCCCAGCAAGAGGCAGGTGTGGGACAGAAGCCCAGGGAGAGGCAGGTGTGGGACAGAAGCCCAGGGAGTGGCAGGTGTGGGACAGAAGCCCAGGGAGAGGCAGGTGTGGGACAGAAGCCCAGGGAGAGGCAGGTGTGGGACAGAAGCCCAGGGAGGGGCAGGTGTGGGACAGAAGCCCAGGGAGAGGCAGGTGTGGGATAGAAGCCCAGGGAGAGGCAAGTGTGGGACAGAAGCCCGTGGAGAGGCAGGTGTGGAACAGAAGCCCAGGGAGAGGCAGGTGTGGGACAGAAGCCCAGGGAGAGGCAGGTGTGGGACAGAAGCCCAGAGAGAGGCAGGTGTGCGACAGAAGCCCAGGGAGAGGCAGGTGTGGGACAGAAGCCCAGGGAGAGGCAAGTGTGGGACAGAAGCCCAGGGAGAGGCAGGTGTGGGACAGAAGCCCGGGAGAGGCAGGTGTGGGACAGAAGCCCAGGGAGAGGCAGGTGTGGGACAGAAGCCCAGGGAGAGGCAGGTGTGGGAGGCCTGCAGGTGCAGGTTGGCCAATTGGTTGACCAACCTCCATCTGGGTGGAATAATTCCGACGAATTTGGGAGCTCATGGTTGCTTGGCAATAAGGAGTTAAGGTAGAAAAAAAGAAAACGGTGTGTTGGCTGGTCTTGGTTCTGAAGGTGGTGACTGGATAAGACGCTGGAGGGTGGTCAGAGGCTGGAAGAAGGGGCATCCCTGGGTCTGTTCCCTCCGAACACGTTGAAGCAAGAAACAGATCCAGGACCTCTGAGGGCACTATCCACTCTTAAAATATTTGATCCCATAATCTTAAAATAGAAAACAATGAATGTATCATTTGATTCAAAGTAGTAGACAAATGGGATTTTAGAGGTACTAGTCTGATAATCAGGTGCCAAAATGATGAGAAGAATCATATGCTTGACCCTTAAGCTATGAACTGAGTGACCAGTGCAGAATCCCAGTCCAAGCAATTACTGCAACAGTGGCATTAGGCATATTACTTAGCTTCTTGCATCTCAGTTTAACCAGCTAAAATATGGATGGCATAACATCTCATGAATTTGTTGTAAGGAATAAACACATAAAAGCACAGAAGAGTACAAAATCAATAAAAGGTAGGTATGACAAATATTTATAGACTTGAGACATTATCTGTATACATCAAGAAGCCCTTATAAACCTGTAGTTAAATAAAATTTAGATACAATTTTTTTTGTCTAGTAGGCATCATTAAAATAAATTCTGTGATTGCTCTGCAATGGAGTTTGGGGAAAACAGAGATGTGGTGGCTAACTACTGCCAGGTTTGAAGAGTAGATGCTGAAACTATGCTCTTTGGAAAGAGCCAAAAGATGTATTTTAAGGTAACCCAAATGTTAAGGTAGTACCCAAAGTCAAAGCTAAGGAAGCTAAATTTGGTCAGTAAGTTCAAGAAAATAGTGCAGGGTTATGAGTAATTTAAAAAATCCAAGAGTCATAATCCCGGTGGATAACACTAGTAGGATGTATTGAGAAGTAAAAACAAATAGAAAAAAGAAAATGGTTTTAAATATTTCAGATTAAATAATGTTATATTATTGAGAAGTAAAAACAGATAGAAAACAGTTGACTTATCAAAAGGGTAGAAATTTGAGAGCATTAAACCTTTTATTTGGATTGTCATTAATAGGCAAAATATTACTTAACCAACAAAATAATCTGCATTAACTAGAAAATATACAAAAATATGTTAAGTGCCATCTAAATTTTCTGGAATGTTATAGAATCTGATATTTTATGTTAGGTTGGAAGGCACCAGGAAATAAGAATTTCCTCCATACCTGGAAATCTAATAATGTCTCTAGTTGTAAAAGGACTCTATCTTAAATAGAATAGAATATCAAAATATTGCCTTATAATTCAGTTATTCTCCAGAAATGAGTATCAGTGTACTAATCTCTGTATCTCTTGTTGCCATGCTATCATTTTGGGAACATTTTTCTCTCTTGCAGCCTGCGTTATATAGGCCAGGCACTATTACCGCGTGGTTATCATACTTCTGAGGAAAGCATTCACTCAAGATAGATGACTCTGCTAATTTCAAGTTGGTTGATAGAGATATATTGCATTATCTGTCTATTTCTATGGGAATCACCACCTACACAATGCACTCTGTCTTTAGTGTAGATAGGCAGAATTTTGGGAACCACATTTTCCAATCTCAAATGTCTGCATATTTATCTCATGTGAGTTATGTAACAAAGTATAAATGCATAAACCCAATCCATGGACTATAAACACAAGCACTCTAATCATTACCAAAGGCTGCAAACAAGTGAATCTCTAATGGAAGAATAAAAATACTATATATTGAGGAAATTAATGGATGGAAAATTAAGAGGATGGAAAACTCTTTTTTTTCCAAAAATGCATGAGTTAGTAAGCTGATTTAACTCATACCCTGTTCTATAAAACCACCACATTTATTATTATTAATTCAATAGAGTTTACCTTTGAGAAAGAAAGTTCTATTTATTTAATAGTTTATATGAACTTGATTTTTCTCTTTTCTGATGGCAAAATGGATGTCTATTGATTTTATTTCCAGTATTGGCCTCTGGATTAAACTTACATGTGAAATGGCCTAGATATGCCTGATAGGTAATAGGTGTAACAGGAAGCTCTCTAAAGTGGAATTTTATTTTAAACTTGTTTTCTAAGGGAACAAATTTTAAGAAAGATTTTTTATGTTGACTAATAACCTGAACCCATAATTTATAAGTTACATTTTCTAAGATGCAGGGATTAAGGATTTCTCAATCTTAAGAGCATGACAATACAGTCTAAAGGTCTCACAGGGTAACAAAATTTTCAATATGGCAAATACCTGCCAATACATAATAACATTGATAACCTAAAAACAAGCTCCTCTACTAAAAATCTAGCTCTTCAAACACCCACTCCCTATCCAAGCATTTATTGAAAGTATTTTTAGGTATAACACTGTAATTAAGTTTTTCATGAGAATATGTACCAGGTGTACTGGGTAATAATGGGGATTTTGTAATCAAAGAAAACATGATAATTTCAAGAGAAATATCAAAAGTTATTTATTCAAAGTAATGTCCATCGCTAGCTACACATTTCCCCCATCTTTGAGGTAATTTGTGGATACCGTCCCAATAGAACTTTTCTTGTTTTGAGGCAAACCATTCAGAGAACCAATTTTCCACTTCTTCATATATTTTGAAGTGCTGCTCAGAAAGTGCGTGTGCCATCGATTGGAACAAGTGGTCATCTGAAGGAGCAAGGTCTGGTGAATATGGTGGGTGGGTTAATATTTCTCAGGCAAGGTCTTTTAATGTGTCTTTAACTGGTTTTGAAGTGTGTGATGGTGTATTATCATGAAACAAAATTACTTTGCCATGTATTCTGGTCATTTAATGATCAAAGTGTGGTCCAAATTGATTATTTGTTGTCGGTAGCGATCATTATTAATGGTTTCACCTGGTTTTAGAAGCTCATAATCCACCACACCTTCTTGATCCCACCAATCGCAGAGCATTGTCGTCTTTCTGAAGCAATTTGGCCCTGCAGTCGATGTTGATGGTTGACCTGGATCAACCCATGATTTTGTGCATTTGGGATTCTCAAAATAAATCCACTTTTTATTGCCAGTCACAATTCGATGCAAAAAAGACTTTCTTTCGTGCCGTTGAAGCAACATTTTACTGATGACTTTTCGGTTTCCCATTTGTCTTTTGTTCAGTTGATGTGGCACCCATTTTCCTTCCTTTAAAATCTTTCCTTTGCTTGTAAACGATAAGAAATTGTTTGCTGAACAACGTTTAATCTGTCTGCAAGTTATTTTTGAGTTTGACACGCATCTTCATCCAATAATGCTTGTGAATGTTGGTCTTCAAACTTTTTCAGTTGACCTGGACGTTCTTTGTCTTTCACATCGAAATCATCACTTTTAAAGCATTTAAACCAGTGTTCACAAGTATCTTGAGATGGAGCAGTTTCATCACAAGCTTCCCGAAGTATTCAGCAGCACTTTTCTTCAAAATAAAGTAATGAATTAAAACTTCCCACAAATGCTCTTTTTTGAGGCACGGAAATCGACATTTTTAAGTGTAAAAATATCTATGATGTTAACACCTTCAGCAAATTTGCCACATGAAGTTTTGAAGCTTGCTGTCAATACAACAAAATAGCATACTAGTACATATCAAATCATATATATCAACATATGTGTAACTCCATCTGTTGAAAAAAAATCCGCATTATTAACTGGTACACCTGGTAGATGAAAGAAATAGAATACATAGACCTTATTTTCAGAAAACATGAAATTTATTTGTATAGACCATTAAGATTATAAAAAAAAGTATACCTCCTGATAAATATTAGATTGGCTCAGAATGTTTTACAAGTAATAATATAACATTATTTAATCCTAAAACAAACAAAAAATTTCACCGATTTAAACAGAAAATATTCAGATAGCTGGGAATCCAGAAAACAAACTTAGTTTTGTTTTGTTTGTATTCTGAAAATGTAATATGGCTCATAGATCTTTCAATGTAATAAGTGAAAGACTTAAAAAAGCAATTGTAATTACCTCAAAGCATGCTAAAATATATTTAATACAATTTCAAATCCATTATTGATATATATATATATATATATATATATATATATATCTTTATAAACTGCAAACTATACTTAGCATAACAAAGCATAGCTTTTTATACCAATAATTAATACTACATATAATCATGGTACATTAGAGGGATTTTAAATAAAATTAGGAATGGGAAAAGAATTGCTAGGATTACCACTATTATTTAACTGTATCCCTTGTACAACATAACATGAAAACAAAATAAGAATAAGTATTGGTGAAAGAAATGTTATTTTTTAAAACAAAATATTTGCCTAGCTAAAATATACAAAGCAATAGCCTGTGTACTAGTAAGATATTAGAAAAAATAAACTAATTCATTAAGCACAGTTGCAAAATGAATGTACAGAGATAAACAGGTAGCTTACTGTATCTATTGCTGCATAGCCATTTGTTCCTGATTTCAGCTGGTAAAAATAACAAACATTTATCTCACAGTTTCCGGGAGTCAGAAATAAGGAAGCTGCTTAGCTTGGTGATTTTGGCTAAGGTCTCCCAAGAGGTTGCAGTCAAGCTGTCAGCCTGGTTTGCAGCCAACTCAAGATTACACTAGGCTTGAAGTATATGTTTTCTAAGCCCCTCAACATAGTTGCTGGTAGGTCTCAGTTCCACACAACCTGTTTGAGAGAGGGCTAGAGAGTCAAAGAAACCAAGATCCAAATCCATGTCAAAATTGACATACCATAACTTCTGTCATATGCCATTACTCAGACAGATCAACCCTGGCACAATATGGTACGGTATACGGAAGTGTTAATATCAGGAGTTAGGGGTGATTGCTGGACATTTTTAAGGATGCAGAGAAAGCAGTCAAAAAACAAGTTTACCCATCCATACACACAATATAGGACATTAAAAATAAATATATTTATTATAGTCCATTCCTGTGTTCTCTAAAACAATGGCCTCTAGCTACAAGTGACTATTTTTTCTCAGTTGCAGTAGCTACTTCTGAAGTGCCAAAAAGCCACAGGTGATTAGTGACTCCCAAATTGAATTGCACAGAAATATACACTATTTAATTTTTCACAGAAAGATAATTTACATTACTGTTATGAGGAGTGGAGAGAAAGCACTTCCAAAATATCCAATGACTCAGGTCTTTTTAAACATTTTTTGTATGGTTAAATGTAATATAAAATGAAAAGAAAACAAAAAAAAAGTGAGTCAGGCTCACATTTTGCTTAAGAGAACAGAAGTTAGATATTCAAAGAGCTCCTGGTTACAAAAATGAAAAGAAAGTTGATTTGGACAGGCAGGTTTTTAATTTAACTAGAAAATAAACACTTCTTTGATGATATTACTCAATATCCAACTGCAAAGTTGAACTTCAGTTGCTGAATGAATGGGTAATGTATAAAGTAAGCCATATAATAAAGATGAATTTTTTATTCCTCCTATTAGAGTTGGATTATTTATATGCATAAAATATGAACTTTGTATTTAACATATTAGACACACATACTATTTTAGAATAACTTATCTGGTCTATGCCTAATTTTTCTATAACATCATTTAATTTAATGAATCATCTAATGGTGACCAAGAGAAATTACAGCCCTACGTTATAGAATAATATGTTATCAATGTGTCCTTATGTCAAAATTACCTTTATATCTTGGCAAGGTCAGTGTCTTCCTAAATAGTTATTTCTAATATGATTAAAATTCAAGGGTACAAAAGAACCTTACTTGTTACCATGTGAGTTTAGCTGATTGCTTTCCATTTCAATTTACCTGGAATTGTTTCAAAAGCAAAGCAAAACAAAAGAGTGCTTCTACTGCTATGTATTCCTAACAAGGAACACATCTGATGGGTTCAGACTCATATGCAGAGAAATTCATCATTACTGTTCTTTCCTGAATCAGGTTGCATTTTCCAGACACATAAATGAATTACAACTGGATATATTTTCATGTGAAGAAAAAAAATCTCACATACCTCAGTTATGCCCGTGTGTGAAGTTTTTGAGGACCATTAGTGACAGAGAATAAACATGGGCAAGTGGAAAGTGGTAGCAAAGATTTTAGATTGATCACCTACACCTTTGAAGGTGGCTGGGAACAAGGACCTTTGTGTTGTAAATGAAAATCTCACAAACTAGCCTAGAAATCAGCAGATAGTGAAATTTCAACAAGATTTTAAAAAATAATGTTAAATCAAGCTATGGAATCTTGGGCCACCTAATGCGAATGGGTCTGATTTTTCATTTTCTATTAAAAAGGGGACACAAATATTCATCTGCTTTGAAAATGAAATTACAACTGGCATGCATGTGAGGGCTGTCAAATAGCTGGAACTAAATAAATTTAATTATCTCCTTTGTATTCAAATATTATTCCCAATATGGCAATAACCACGTTTACTGAAAACATATTAGGTATCAGCAAGCTTTGGGTAATCCCATTTGTTGGAGGAAAAAAGATATGTTAATAAGCAGAGATGAAGCTAGGGTTGCTGATCATGTCAATATCTGCCTTCTCCTCTCTCAGAGAAACCAAGAACTCCTGGGTAAACCTGATGAGAATTTGAAAAATACTATCTTCCTATATAATAAAAGCCTAATATGCTATGTGTCCAGTTATTCTGTTGTCCGTTCAACCAATCAAAGCATAATATGCTAATGATATGCTAAGGCCACTCAACTGCTCACTATGACGTGCACTGACCAGCAGGGGGAAGATAGTTGACCCGTTGACCAGTCGCTATGATGTGCACTGACCACCAGGGGGCAGATGCTCTGACTTGTAGATTAGCTTGCTGCTGGGGTCCAGCTTATTGGGTCTGAGAGAGATGGGCTGGACATGCTCTGGAGCCCTCCTGCACCCCTCCCAGGCCCCGATCATGCATTGGTGGGGTCTCTCAGCCTAGCCTGTGCCCTCTCGCTATCCAGGACCTATTGGGGGATGTCGGAGAGCCAGTTTTGGCCCAATCCCGCTCAACGCAGGAGCTGCCCCTTGGTGGTCAGTGCACTCCCACAGGGGGAGTGCTGCTCAGCCAGAAGGTGGACTCATGGCAGTTGAGTGCAGCGGCAGTGTCCGGTCCCTCTCCCGCTTTCGTGGCAGCACTAAGGATGTCTGTCAGTTGCACATCCCCAAGGGCTCCTGGACTGCTAGAGGGCACAGGCTGGGCTGAGGGAAACCTTCCCTAGTGCATGAATTTCATGCGCCAGGCCTCTACTTTTTAATAAAATAAGAAATTTAAGAGGGTTAAGATAATCTAGGATCCATTGTACTTCAGACTTGGATACTGACTTCTGCTCCAAAATGTATAATCTCTGTGATTATGCCAAATTTCATTCTTTCCAAGGTTTATTTTTTTTAATCTCTACAATGAAAAAATATCCTTCCTTAATTTATAAGATTATTGTGAGAAGTAAGTGAAATAATTAGTCGGGTCTTTTTATCATATTAAATAATAAATTACTTATTATAATTAATATTATATTATTACTAGAGGTCTGGTGCACAAAATTCATGCACGGAGGGGGGGATTCTCAGCCCAACCTGCACCCTCTCACAATCCAGGACCCCTTGGGGGATGTCTGACTGCCGGTTAAGGCCCAATCCCTTAACCGGCAGTCAGACATCCCTCTCTCAATCTGGGACCGCTGGCTGCTAACCACTTGCCTACCTGCCTGCCTAATCACCTCTAACCACTCTGCATGCCTGCCTAATGCCCCTAACTTCTCGCCTGCCTGCTTAATGGCCCCTAACCGCCTCTGCCTTGGCCCTTGCCACCACGGCTTTGTCCGGACGGTCGTTAGGCTGTCTGGTCTAAATAGCATATTATGCTTTTATTATTATAGATTATTTTACCAGAATAACTTCATACAGAATCTTAGCCTTGGAAAAGACCTTTGGTCTAAGATCAGCAAACTTACCTTCAGAACCTATTCAAAGATCTATGTCTTAACTTTGGCTTTTAATGAGAGATTTGCCCACAGGAAACTGCTGTATTATTGTTGTTACCTGCGCCCCGAGATTGCCATGGTGATAGGAGGGTGGGAGGGCCTGCGCCCCACGATTGGAGTGCGGGAGGGCCGGGGCGCAGGCCAGGCCCCTACACCGGACTCCTGGGGCTGGCGGCTGGCCTGTGCCCTGAGATTGCCATGGCGATCTGAGGGCGGGAGGACCTGCGCCCTGCTATCGGAGGGCGGGAGGGGCCGGGGCACAGGTCAGGCCGCAACCCCAGGACAGGCAGCTGGCCTGCAGCCCCGAGATCGCCATGGTGATCGGAGGGTGGGAGGGCCCGGGAGCAGGCCAGGCGGCAACCCTGACCCCCCAGAAGCTGTCTGCCCATGCCAGTGTGCAGCCACAGAAACTACCTGCCCACCAGCGCCCATGTGCAGCAGCAGAAGCAACAGCCCGAGCCCCTGTGGGGCAGCAGAAGCCTACAGCCCGAGCCCGTGTGCAGCCTCTGAAGCCGCCTGCCCACAGCATGTGCAGCCACAGAAGCCGCCTGCTCACCCCTGTGTACAGCCACAAAAGCCGCCTGCCTCCGCCTGTGACCTGATCTGGTCCCAGGTTGCAGGCCCTCGCCCGCCCGTGTGTGGCTGCAGAAGCTGCCTGCCTATCTGCCGCATCCCACTGTGATCCACTGAGTTATGAGGCCAGAGAGCAAGGAGAACTTCCACCCCTGAGTCAAAGTGGGGAGCGGAGGACACGGCCTCCCCTCCTAAAGTCGCCAAAGGACAGGACCTAACCTAAGCCACATCCTCTGAGACAGCCGGGCAGGCACCACTGACCCTCTCTGCAGGCCGGGCCCCCCTCCTGCTTCCCCTGTCCCTGCACAGCTCCCATAGCTCCCCACTGGCTGAGTCAGGCACAACAGGTTGCAGCCACAGGGGTGATTTAGCAGCTAATGAAAAATGCGAGAACGAACAAATGAAGCAGCTACTGCAGTGGGGAAAAGACGTTCATCAAATTCGTTGTCTCTGAGAAACTGAGGCAGCCAGCACAGGCCCCTGCACAGGATGAGGCTTCTGCTTCTAAAGAAACATCCTGGGGTTAGAGGTGAGGGAGTGCTGCCTTTCCCCTCTCAGAGCTCTAGGAGGAGTCTGTGCTCCCCCTCCTGGTATTCTTAACACCCAGAGACCCCTCCCCAGTCCAGGCAGGAATGTTCCATGCTGACCGCCTCCAGAAAGCAGAGAACAAAAAGGCACTTCTTTTTTTTTTTTTTTTTTTGGTTTTCATGTTCTTTATTATTCTGTAAAAGGTAACAAAATATACAGAACAAGGTTTTCCCTTTTTAACTAATGTTACAAACCCATATTATTGCTTATATATAAATATTATATTCTATAGCTGATCATCATTAATCAGGTGTGTGAGCCCAACCAAGTAGCCTCTAACTGTTAAACCAGGAGTTTATCTAAGCGTGTGTCCTCCTGTGCTGTTTATCCGGAATGAGCGAGGACGCTGCTGCCTGAGGAAGTCACTGTGTGCATGTGTGTGAGTGCTTTCGACCAGTTTTCAAGCCTCAAAAACATAAATACAGAGATGCATCCTTCACAGAAATCAAGTACAATCAATCAATCTGGGCTAATTTCAAATACAGACGGAATATGGCACGGACTGGAGCCGCCGAGGGTGCTGCAACAATACGACTCTCACACACGCCAGCACGGAGCTGCCCCTCAGGCGTGCAGCGGCCCTTTCCTTGATTCGATCGGCCCTGCCCCCAGCACAGACAGGAAGTGATTCAATAATAACAACAGTAAAAATCAGGCCGTTTGGCACTATGATACAAATGGGAAGTAACCAGGGAAGCCTCCCGTCCCAGCCCCGGAATCTTCTCGCTGAAACAGCTACTCTCTTTAAAGGAACTGGGTACGAGGAAGGTCTAGATTAGAGAACTACGAATAGAGTTTCAGAGTCTGCGTGCGACCACGGGGCCCAGGCTCGGGCCGCCCTGCAGTCCCGCGGCCTCACATGGCCTCGAACTCGTCGATGCGCTGCTTGGTGTTGCCCTGCCGGATCTGCCGCAGAGTCTTGTACTTGTCGCGGCCTTGCCTCATGTTCTCGTTGTGGATGATGTCGTTGTGGGTCCTCTTGGCCTCATCTCTGGCCTGGGACAGCTCGCTGGACAGAGTCATCAGCTGCTGCTGCACGCGCAGGTTCTTCTCGGCCTCGGTGACCCGCTTCTCCTCGTGGCGGTCGTCCAGGATTCCCTCACTGGACAGCTCGGCGCTGTAGCCGGAATCCTCCGCGCCCTCCTCCTGCAGGTTCTCGCGGACGTGATAGGCCACAGGCTCATACACAGGGGGCGGCGGGGGCGGCGGGGCCGTCATCACCAGCTGCAGCTCCTCCTTGGTCTTCACCAGGTCATCCTGGGCTTCCTTGGCCCGGTGCTGCCACTCCTCCACCTCGTCCTCCTTGCGCCTGCGCGCCTCCTCCAGCAGCGCGATCTTGGCGGTGTACTCTGCGAGCTCCGAGGCCAGCTGCTCCTGGCTCTTTATCTGATCCACCGTCTGCCTCTCCAGCTCCTCCTTGGCGCGCAGCTCAGCCATGCGGTCGGCCTCCAGGCGCTCCGCCTCCTCCTGCGCCCGCTTCCGCTCCTCCTCCAGCTGCAGGGCCCTCTGGATCTGGTCCGAGAGCTCTTTCTCGGCCTTCTTGGTCTTCTGCTCGTAGTCCTGGAGCCTGAGCATCAGCTCCTCCTTCTCCCGCATCATCTGCTCCTTCTCTCTCTCCACGGTCTCTCGCCTCTTCTTCTCCGTCTGCAGCTGCTGCCGCTGCAGCTGCTTCTGTCTCCTCGCGGGCCTGGGCCTTCATCTGCTGCACCTCAATGGTGTCGGGCTTCCTGCGGCGCATGTACAGCTCGTGGTTCCCCATGCAGAGCTGTAGGATCCGCTTGTTGATGCGCAGGAGGGGGGCGTAGAAGACGAAGTCAGGCGCCTTCTTGTCTATGGGCTTGATGACAAACTTCTTGTCATTGAAAGAGATGTTCCTGATCTCACTCGACGGGAAGCCAATCTTTGGGGTCAACTTATCTTCTTTCTCGTAAATATTGAGTCCCAGGGCATCCACTCCAAGCCACAGGTCTGTTCCTTTCTTATTTTTTATCTCAAAATAGTTGATCCCGTACATTTCCAGGTCCTGGGCGATCTTCAGGTACTCCAGCATGGCGCTGTCTTTGAGCATCCCGCGGTGCTCCGCGTGCCACACCTGGATCCGGTCCTCCCACTGGTCCCTGGTGAGCTTGTGCTGGTCCATGACTCTCTGGGGGATCAGCCGCTCGGAGCTGAGGTACCCGGACTTGTGCATTTCTTTGTTGTAGTCTCCAAACTTGGCCTGCACGGCGTAGGAGCCGAGGATCACCGCGGTCTCGGGAGGGCAGTAGATCTCATCGCTCAGAATGCCCTCCTTCACTTGGAGGAAGAAGAGCTTCTGCGTGATGTCCTGGATGAGCTCCTCAGGCACGTCCTCGGGGTAGAACTTGGCCCTGAACTTGAACTGCAGGGGATTCTCCTTCCTGACCTCCTGGGCCGACACCTTTTTATCAAGTTTCAACCAGGTAGGAAATCCTTTATTATCTACGTACTGGAGGCCGAAGTACCACACCTCCCGCAGGCCGATGGTCTTCACCACCTGATCAAAAAGCTGCTTTCCTGTGGTGTTCGGCTGGATGGCGAACTCCAGCTCCGCATCCATGGTGGTGACTCGCACATTGATCGGCTTCGGCATTTTCGGTTCCGGGGGCGTCTCCGCGATCCTCGGGAAGCGGCGCGGCAGCGGCGGACACGGCGGGGGGGGGGGGGGGGGGGGGTGGGGGGGGGGGGCTGTGGACGGTGCGCTCCGCGTCGGTGCGTCCCAAAGAGGCACTTCTTGACTTCAAGCCTCTAAACCAGTGGTTCTCAACCTTGGCTGCACATTAGAATCACCTGGGAATCTTTTCAAAATCCTGATTCCCGGGCTTCATCCTCCGGAAATTCTGTTTCTTTGTTACTAATGTTGTGGCTCTACCCCATAACAAAGAAACAGAATTTCCAGAGGATGAGGCCCAGAAATCAGGATTTTAAAAAGATTCCCAGGTGATTCTAATGTTCAGCCAAGGTTGAGAACCACTGCTCTAAACAGACTTAACCACTGCAGGCAAAGACCTGCAGCTGAGAGGGGGCAGGTTTTGGGTGTCGAGGTCCAGAGCGTGGAAGACCTACTGGGGGAGCAGTGGATCTGGAAGCCTGTGTGCTGGGTCAGAGACACGCCTGCCTCCCACCCTCCCCTGCCCTGCACATAGATGTGCCTGGACTGGGGTGAGGAGGAGAAGGAGAACTAGAGGGAAGGAACACTGAGTGTTTGTTGGCAGCCATGTAAAAAGGACTGTGACCCTCCCCTCCCACTGAGTCACTCCCTAAGGCAGCAGGAGACGGAGGGTCTGAGAGCAGCCACACAGCTTTGTGGCCGTGACCAAGGCACCAAGATGGTGTCCATGCAATGGGGCTGAGGAGGTGTCAGAGGACCTCACCCCAGAAAACCCAATAGCTCTTTGTGTGAGAGAGAGAAGGTGGCAGGGAGGGAGGGAGAGAGCAAATTGGACTCAAGAGGCCTCTAGGCCCAGATGAGAATATACCAGGGATCAGCATGGACTTGAGCTCTGAGGTGAGGGTCAAGGGCAGCTGGATGGGGGCCAGCCCAGACAGAAGACTGAGGTCCAGATGTTCATGACCCTGCTCGGTTCTTTGGCACCTCTGCCTGAGATATAAACTGTCTGACATGGAAGTACAACTCCAGAGAAGGGGGTGGGGAACCTAAGTTAAATAATATTTTGTTTTTGTTTTTTCACTTGGCAGAATGGGGGCTGAAGTTGAAGTTAGGTTTGGTTACTAAACAATAAAGAAAGCAACATTTCTTGCACACCCGACTGTGTGGTCTGAGTTTGCTGCTGCCTATAAACTGAGAAAAAGTTGTAAAATGAAGTACTAATTTCTAGGGTTTAGGTCAGACCAAGGAGTAGTGCCACTCAGCCAGAAGCTGGCTCATGGCTGGCCAGTGCAGTGATGGTGGCAGGAGCTTCTCCCACCTCCATGGCAGCACTAAGAATGTCCAGCTAACAGTTTAGGCCCAACCCTTGGGGGCCTAAGCCTTTAGTCGGACATCCCCCCGAGGGCTCCCTGGCTACCAGAAGGATGTCTGACTGCAAGCTTAAGCCTGATCCCCCGGGGAGTGGTCCTAAGTCGACAGGTGGACATCCCCCAAGGGGTCCTGGACTGCAAATGGGTGCAGGCCGGGCTGAGGGACGCACCCCCCCCCCCACGAGTGCACAAATTTTGTGCACCGGGCCCCTAGTCCTATCTAATAAAAGAGAAACATGGTAATTAGCTGTACCTCTGCTACCCTTCCCATTGGCTAATCAGGGCGATATGCAAATTAACTGGCAACCAAGATGGCACCGGCAGCCAGGCAGCAGACTCGAACAGGGAGGCTTGCTTGCTTCAGTGACGGAGGAAGCCAAGCTTCCCCGCCTGCTGCTGCTGCTGCTGGCCTCTGAGCTGCAACTCTAAGAAACATTGTAACAAATATAGAAGCTAAGCCAAACCCCAGAAACCTGCTTTAGTCAGCCAGGCTTCAGCCAGCAGGACCGCAACATTGTTTCAAATACAGAAGGTAAACAAAGGCCAGAAACCTGCTTTCAGCAGCCGAGGCCTCAGAGCTGGAGCCAAGCCTCAGAGCTAAAGCTGGCCCAGAATAAAAAAAAAAAAGAAAAAAAGGAGCGGTTGGGAGCTTCAGTCACCCGCCAGCCTGAAAACGGCCCTCAGCCCCTCACCCAGGCTGGCCAGGCACCCCAGTGGGGACCCCCACCCTGAAGGGGGTGTGACCAGCTGCAAACAGCCATCATCCCCTCATCCAGGCTGGCCAGGCATCCCAGTGGGGACCCCCACCCTGATCCAGGACACCCTTCAGGGCAAACCAGCCGGCCCGCACCCGTACACCAGGCCTCTATTCTATATAGTAAAAGGGTAATATGCCTCCCAGCACCGGGATCAGTGGAGCCGCAAGGCCTCCCGGCACCAGGATCAGCGTGACAGGGGGCAGCGCCCAAACCCCCTGATGGCCCTGCGACTCTGTGTGTGACAGGGGGCGGGGCCACAACCTCCCTATCCACCCTGCTCTGTTAGTGACAGGGGAAGGCGCCCCAACCCCCTGATCAGCCCTGCTCTGTGCCTGATAAGGGGGAGCTCCCTAACCCCCTGATGGCCCTGTGGCTCTGTGTGTGACAGGGTGCGGTGCCCCAACCCCCCCCACGGGCCCTGCTCTGTGTGTGACGGGGTAGAGCCATAACCTCCCCATCGGCCTTGCCCTGAGTGTGACAGTGGTGGCACCCCAACCCCCTGATCGGCCCTGCTCTGTGGGTGATAGAGGACGGCGCCCCAACCCCCTGATCCGCCCTGCTCTGTGTGTGACAGGGGGCGGTGCCCCAACTCCCCTATCGGCCCTACTCTGTGTGTGACAGGGGGGAGCTCCTCAACCCCCTGATCAGCCCTGCTCTGTGTGTGACAGGGTATGGAGCCCCAACCCCCTTGATGGGCCCTGCTCTGTGCATGAGAGGGGGTGGCACCGCAACTTCCCTATCGACCCTGCCTTGAGTGTGACAGGGGGCGGTGCCCCAACCCCCCAATCGGCCCTACCCTGAGCGTGACTAGGGGTGGCATTGCAACTTCCCGATCCGCCCTGCTCTGTGCATGACAGGGGGCAGCGCCCCAACTTTCCAATCGGCCCTGCTCTTAGCCCGACCAGGGGCTGCACCTAGGGATTGGACCTGCCCTCTGCCACCCTGGAGCAGGCCTAAGCCAGCGGGTCATTATCTCCCGAGGGGTCCCAGACTGCGAGAGGGCACAAGACGGGCTAAGGGACCCCCTCTCCCCCCCGAGTGCACAAATTTGTGTGCACTGGGCCTCTAGTCCTATATAATAAAAGGGTAATATGCAAATAGACTGAACGGTAGAACAACCAAACAACCAATCAAAGTGTAATATGCTAATGATATGTTAACGCTGCTCCACTGCTCGCTATAACATGCACTGACCACCAGGGGGCAGATGATCCAACCAGTAGGTTAGCTTGCTGCTGTCGTCTGGCCAATCCGGATGGAGTGAGATGGGCCGGGGACGCCCTGGAGCCCTCCAGCAGTCCCTTCTAGGCCCAATTGTGCATCAATCGTGCACCAGTGGGGTCCCGCAGTCTGGCCTGTGCCTTCTCACAATCCAGGACCCCCTCAGGGGATGTTGGAGAGCTGGTTTCAGCCTGATCCCGCAGGCCACTCTCCTTGGGATGTCGCCAGACACAGGGCTCATGGCTCGTGGCACTGCTGTGGCAGCACGAGTCTCTCCCAATCAGGACTGATTGGGCATGAGCCTGCAGCAGGCACAGTGGGGCCGGGATGAGCGGGGGTTGCAGGTAGGAGCTGCAGGCAGCGTTGGACTGCATGTTTCGGCCAGATCCCTGCAGGCCATCCAGAGGGACCCCACCTGTGCACGAATTCATGCACTCGGCTTCTAGTCAATGATAAGGGAGAATCATTGATTGGCTGCCTCTTGCATGCCCCACATGGGGGATGGACCCCGGAACCTGGGCATGTGCCCTTACTGGTAATTGCATCATGACCTCCTCGCTTAACCACTGAGCATGCCAGCCAGACACTAGGAAATATATTTTAGTTACTAACAAAAGAAGACAAATATAGTGTTGTTGTTGTTTGTTTGTTTGTTTCCTGTGAACAGTAGTGCACACACTTGTGAAGCTTGGAGCTGCTGTAGCAATCTAGGGCCCCAGAGGTAAACTAACAGACAGGATGAGGCTGAGAGGATAAAAATTGTGAAAGGAATCTGGGCTCCCAGAGCCTGTGGGGATATAAATTTGCTAGCAGGACTTATTATGTGAGATAATATACCTTTATTATTTAGTTATTTTGACTTCACTTTTTTTGTTGTTGTTGTTACTTGCAGGAACCATCTTATTTAACACATCATATTTATGGAAGACAACTAAAAATACTTTAGCTAATAGATACTGGTCTATAGAATTTAAAAACTACAAATCATTACTGAAGATATCTTCAAAATTGAAATATCATTTCCCCAGTGAACTACTTTGTTTTTCTATTTTCTAAATATTAATCTTTTATAAAGCAAGCAATTTATACCAGCAGAAAAATACTGTACTTTATTTACTATTTGATACAACTTTTTTCATAACATATAGACAGTTTTTAAGAAATAATTAGCTTTAAGAAATCATATTTGATTCTTTTAAAATTTGAGTTAAAGAAATATTGTATTTGTAATTGCCCCATGAATGTGTCGACTCACTAAAGATAATTTTAAAGCTACTTTCCAAAAATTTATTAAACCATAAATGAACCATCTTTTTAATATTATTGTACTCTCCAAGGATCAAGCATTATCAGATAGTTGTTGTAAAGAACTGTCAAGAAATGTGATTATGTTTTAATTTATGCTTAGACTACTAAAACAGTACATATACATGAAAATATATTTAAACACCTGGCCCACAGATATAACATATTTTTCAAGGCTAGGAAAGAAAATTAGTAAAGGGAATATGCTTAGGCAAACCCTCATCAGATCCAAATGAGATAAATGTTGAAATCTTCCTCTGAGAAGATGTACAAGATCAATTTCCCTAGTGATCTAAATGAATTCATTCCTAATATGCCAGTAATTGACATTCAGTGGTTAGAATTTAATTGCAATACTTATTTAACTAGCCAATTTTAATGAAGGCAAAGGGTCATTTTTCGTAATCTTGATTAGAGGAATAAATAAGGGAGTAAATTAATGTTTTGAGTTTTCATACTTTTTGAAATTCATTTCATTGGTTCTTAATAGAAAAGTAATGCTAGATTGGCATAAAATTTAAATGGTGCTTATATGCATGAAAAAATATATGTCTGTGAGCATATACCCCAATTAAAAATTGAATATTTAAACATTATACTTGGAAATAATATTTTAGAAGTAAAATATAAATACCAATTTTAACATATTCAAAAAATAAACCAACTTTATTTGGTGAAATGTATTTTCTGAGATTTGAATGCTGTCCTATTCACTATTGCAAATTTATTTTTCAAAGACCTTTTGTTTCAAAGTTGAAGCATGCACTTAGTTTTTTGAGGTAAAAAAATTACAGTTATGAGTTAAATTACAGATGCATTCACCTCAACTTTCTGACAAATTAATTTCACATTTTTAATATCATATGACAGTTTGGGTTTTTAGAGTCACATTTATTAAATATGCCAAAGTTATGTCTATACTTATGAGGTTGTTGACTGAAGATGACAAAATAATTGCTGTATTATTATCTTTTTATTTTATTTTTTATGAGTTAAATTACAGATGCATTCACCTCAACTTCCTGACAAATTAATTTCACATTTTTAATATCATATGACAGTTTGGGTTATTAGAGTCACATTTATTAAATATGCCAAAGTTATGTCTATACTTATAAGGTTGTTGACTGAAGATGACAAAATAATTGCTGTATTATTATCTTTTTTATTTTATTTTATTTTTTTCGTTGTGCATCAAAATTGAGCAGAAGGTACAGAGACTTCACATACTGCCCCTACCCTATATGTACATAGCCTTCCCTGTTATCAACAACAATCAATAAACCCACAATGACACATCATTATCATCCAAAGTTCACTATGGTGCTATTCCTTCTACAGGTTTTAACAAATTTAAGATGACATATATCCACCATTATAGTATCGTACAGAGTAGTTTCACTGCCCTAAAAATCTTCTGTACTCTGCCTATTATATTCTTTTAATGGCTAATAAAGAATTGACCTTAGCTATGTGCATAAAATTAAAGTATGTGAAGGTTTAATGCAGCCTTTAACCATTTAATATTTTTTTAAAGAAAGTAGAAAAATCTCAAGGTATGTAAAACTACATGTTTTCTAGAAGCAAAGTGAGCTCTCTTCCCCTTACATTAATGTTCATTGTTTCTCCATATTTTCATTTTTGAGCTTAAATCACCTGTCTGGGATCAAATTTCTTTATGGCTTTAGGAGATAAATTGCCTATTTCTTTCTCTCTTTACTCTTTTCCTTTAAAAATTATAGTGCTTAGACATAAACAGCTGCCAGATGGGGTGAATCTGAGAGTTGCTCATCTCTGCCATGCATTGCTGTGGAAACAAACTCAAGCTAAACACTGCTGCTTTTCACAGCCATCTGTGAGAGCACCTTGATATAACAGGGTTCTCACTTACACCTGTTTTGGTGATACATTTAGAAATATCATATTCTGAGAGGATAGGTTCACCAATGTTAGCTGAAGAGAATCAGCCCTGCAAAGCTTTCCTTGTTATATTTCAGGACAGAGTTAGAAACATCTGCAGACTTTGGTGTCACTTTTCCTGGTGGCTTTGTTGGAAATTTTATGGAATTGTGGATTTGGTCACAGGACTCTGTAACAGTGAAATGGTTGTAATCTTCCAGGGGATGGAATATATAGCACAGAAGCAGGGGAGAAACCTGTCTGAATTTTGTGTTTTAAGAGCTGATGAAATGGCTGACAACATTGCCACCTAGAAGCTACCATGAGTGCTGTGAAACCCCCTATGTGAAAATATTAACGGTAGCGTTTTTCCATGAAGTTTCTGCTTGTGAATGGCGGAGAGTAGGTCACATTGTGGCAAAATGAATTTCTCTCATTATCAAGCTTTGGATAGGCTCCTTGATACTCATTTATTGTATAACTAAAGGCCCAGCGCGTGAAATTGTGTGGGTAAGGTCCCTAGGGCCTAGCCTACTGCGATCAGGGCCATCTTCTGCACGTTTGCCAGTCCCCAGTCTGAACGCCGCCTCTGCCACCGGCCTGTCAGGCCGTTGGGATCACCAGCTCATACCTGGCTGCTCAGGGGCTTAGGCCTGTGGGAGGCAGGCGCCAGCGACCTCACCTCCATGCATGTGCGCTGGGTTGGCCGCTGATGGAACGCGCTGCCCGCTCGGGGCCGCTCACGCTGACACTGCTGCTGGGGCTTGAAGCACTGATGGAAGCTGCAGGGCACACCCGCAACTTACCCGCCCTGCATGAGCAGCCCCAAGCAGGCAGCTCATTCCATCAGCAGCCGGCCTGGTGCACATGAATGGCAGGTGAGGTCACCTGCACCTGCCTTCCAAAGCCTGAGCCCCAGGGCAGCCAAGGATGAGCTGGTGATCCCAATGGCCTGACAGCCAGCCTGGTTCTCCCTCCACCTGCCCCGATTCCCTCATTCACCATTGCTGATCCATCAGAGCCTGCGGGCCAGGGGCAGGGACCAAAAGGTCAGGCGTTCAGCCTGCTCACCAGTCCCCAGTCCCGCCCGCCCCGCTTGTGGGCCGGGGGAGGGACCGAGAGGTGCTCAATGTACCTCATGGTGACTGGTCATTTGGTCGTCCTGGTCATCACAGAAACGGGATTTATTATGGATAATAATAGTATCTTTTAAAAGTATCTTAAACTATTTTAATCTCCCATCAACTCAAAAGCATTTGAAGCAGGGAAATAGCCACAGTCCCATAGATAACAGTTTAACGTAGTTTAAAATTAGCTATATCTCTGAAATTAGTTCCAAAGCTATTTTCTCCACACCACAGTGCTTTATATAGAAGAATAATACTCACATGCAAAATTACAGAATCAGAGGGAATTCTTGAAAAGGGGACTAAAGAGGGAGACTTGAACTTTAGTGTCAGTGTAAAGAACTTGGTTTACTTGGGCAGCAAATCTTTCATGAAATGACAGGGCCTTGAAAGATCATTTAGAATACAAGAATAAAAAATATTTGATTTTTTATAGTTTGAATAAATGTAGAGTGGAAAGGTAAAATACAGGAAATTGTTAAATTTGAATTTTAGATGAACAACGAATATTTACTACAAGTACATCCTACATAATAAAGGGGTAATATGCAAATTGACCATCATGCCCTCACACAAGATTGCCACCCCCATGTGGTTACAAGATGGCCACCACAAGATGGCCAGCAGGGGAGGGCAGTTGGTGGCAACCAGGGCTGCAGGGGAGGGAGTGAAGTTGGGGGTGACCAGGCCTCCAGGGGAGGGCAGTTAGGGGCAACCAGGCCAGCAGGAGAGGGCAATTGGGGGTGACCGGGCCTGCAGGGAAGGACAGTTGGGAGGGACCAAGCCTGCAGGGGAGATCAGTTAGGGGTGACCAGGCCTGCAGGGGAGGGCAGTTGGGGATGATTGGGCTGGCAGGGGAGCAGTTAGGCATTGATCAGGCTGGCAGGGGAGTGGTTAGGGGGTGATCAGGCTGGCAGGTAGAAATGGTTAGGGGCAATCAGGCAGGCAGGCAGGCAGTCGGTTGGGAGCCAGCAGTCCCGGATTATGAGAGGGATGTCCACCAGGATCAGGCCTTAACCAGGAGTCGGACATCCCCCGAGTGTTCCCAGATGGGAGAGGGTGCAGGGCAGGCTAAGGGAAACCCGGCCCCCCTGTGCACAAATTTCATGCATCAGGCCACTAGTCCTATATAATAAAAGGCTAATATGCAAATTGACTGAATGGTGGAACTACAGGTCACTATGACACAAACTGACCACCAGGGGGCAGACGCTCAACAAAGGAGCTGCTCCCTGGTGGTCAGTGAGCTCTCACAGGGGTAGCGCCGCTCAGCCAGAAGCCTGACTAACAACTGGCGAGTGCAGCAGCAGTGGTGGGAGCCTCTCCTGCCTCCGCGGCTGCCAGACATCCCCCAAGGACTCCCAGACTGTGAGAGGGCGCAGGCCAGGCTGAAGACTCCCCACCCCACCCCCGCACCTCTGTGCATGAATTTCATGTACCAAGCCTCTAGTTGTTACATAAGAATGTGATACTGAAACTGTGATGGTCATTTTGCAACAATGATAGAACAAACACACTGAAAACACAGAAGTGTTGAAAATAGCCTGGATTTCTTATATCAAAACTGGATTGTCACCCAAGCCTTAGACTGTGTACCTCTTGGCCCCTTGTTATAAAAAAGTTTTAAATATTTACTCATTTGTTTCTTGCAACTAAATGCATATCAAGATTGAAGAGTCTCAATTTATCTTACATCTAATAAAAAATATCTAAAGAGAACTTTGGAATTTCTCTCTTGCATTTAAAAATATTTACTTTATTACTGTCATGTACCATTTACTGTCTTGGATACAAGTTCCTTTGTGGTATTGGAAATGAAGAGGAAGGATCCCAGAATTTAGCTAGGGCACCTAGGTGAAATGGTAAAAAATGGTGGTGGATTAAATTTGGTAGATGACAGAGAATTAATGACATTTAATTTTGTAATGACTCAGATATCCAACTATAACATTTATGAAGTAAGTTTTATACAAGTAATTGAGTCACTAGGAAGCATTATATATATATATTTGAGTCACAAGTACATAGGTGAAATTTAAATATATATGAAATGACCTAGGGAATAAATGTGCATGGAGAAGAAAAACAAACAAACAAACAAACAAACAAACAAAAAAACACAAAAAGGGACCCATGGATGTTTCCTGGCATAGTCAGTTTATTCAGAAACAGGAACTATTAAAGAATAAAGAGAAGTTGTATCCCAGGAGAAATATCAAGAATTCTTTTAAGATCAATTACATTAAACACTGCTGAGCAGTTGCTTAAAATGAAGACAAAGCAACTTTATTGATTTTAACAATAAAATGCTCTTTGTGACCTTGGTGAGAACTTCAGGAGGTATAATTAGAACTGGATTAGGTAAGTTAAATAGCATTTCAGCACT
The DNA here is from genome assembly GCF_028538775.1 of Myotis yumanensis. NCBI lineage: Eukaryota > Metazoa > Chordata > Mammalia > Chiroptera > Vespertilionidae > Myotis > Myotis yumanensis. Next base: position 220,392,176 of record NW_027223752.1, on the reverse strand, counting down.
TTCATGTCAATTGCTTTTTTGTTTTGTTTTGTTTGCAGTAGATGGAAAAAAATGAGACAGAAGATCAAGACAGGTGTGTGATCAAACACATGTATTTGTATGCTTCCAGTAACTCCTGGAGTATAGTGATGGGCATTAAAGAGGGTATGACTTCTAGAGCAAATGTGAGAACAGCAGTCTTTGATAACTGATAACAAAAATTTTACACTGTGAAATTAAAGAATATGAGGCCACATGTAAATAAGATTGTTCAGTTGCTGACAAAATAATTATAAGGTCTTATCTGATGGGATCCATTTTCGAAATAAGTTTTCAGGCAACATTCCAGCTATACTTGAAGAATAGAGGTGGCGTTGGTGGTCTGAGAAGAAACTTGAAAATATAAAATAGTTGTCTGAGACCAAAATAAAACAAGTGTAATAGAGACATACTTGGATTTCTTAAAGTTGACCATTTGGCTTTTAATTATTTTATTTTTAAATGTTCTTTATTGATTTTATTTACAGAGAGGAAGGGAGAAGGATAGAGAGTTAGAAACATCGATGTGAGAGAAACATTGATCAGCTGCCTCTCACACCCCCCAATGGGGATGTGCCCGCAACCAAGGTACATGCCCCTGACCGTAGCTGAACCTGGGACCCCTCAGTCCGCAGGTCGATGCTCTATCCACTGAGTCAAACTAGTCAGGGCTGGTTTTTATTTATTTATTTATTTTTAAAGGTTTATTTTATTTTTTTGCATTAATTTTTATTTTTTAAAATGTTGCATTATAATACTATTTACCTTGATTGTTGATATTTATTGGTCCCACTTTATTTTTTATTTTTTTTTAAAAATTAAACCTTTATTGTTCAGATTATTACAGTTGTTCCTCTTTTTTTCCCCCATAGCTCTCCTCCACCCGGTTCCCACCCCACCCTCTGCCCTTACCCCGCCCCCTACTGTCCTCATCCATAGGTGTACGATTTTGGTCCAGACTCTTCCCACACCCCCCACACCCCTTTCCCCCCAGAGAATTGTCAGTCCACTCCCTTTCTATGCCCCTGATTCTATTATATTCACCAGTTTATTCTGTTCATCAGATTATTTATTCACTTGATTTTTAGATTCACTTGTTGATAGATGTGTATTTGTTGTTCATAATTTGTATCTTTACCTTTTTCTTCTTCTTCCTCTTCTTACAGGATACCTTTCAGCATTTCATATAATACTGGTTTGGTGGTGATGAACTCCTTTAGCTTTTTCTTATCTGTGAAGCTCTTTATCTGACCTTCAATTCTGAATGATAGTTTTGCTGGGTAAAGTAATCTTGGTTGTAGGTTCTTAGTATTCATCACTTTGAATATTTCTTGCCACTCCCTTCTGGCCTGCATAGTTTCTGTTGAGAAATCAGCTGACAGTCGTATGGGTATTTCCTTGTAGGTAACTGAGTTTCTTTCTCTTGCTGCTTTTAAGATTCTCTCTTTGTCTTTTGCTCTTGGCATTTTAATTATGATGTGTCTTGGTGTGGTCCTCTTTGGATTCCTTTTGTTTGGGGTTCTCTGTGCTTCCTGGACTTGTAAGTCTATTTCTTTCACCAGGTAGGGAAAGTTTTCTGTCATTATTTCTTCAAATAGGTTTTCAATATCTTGCTCTCTCTCTTCTTCTGGCACCGCCATAATTCGGATGTTGGTACGCTTGAAGTTATCCCAGAGGCTCCTTACACTATCTTCATATTTTTGGATTCTTTTTTCTTTTTGTTTTTCCAGTTGGGTGTTTTTTGCTTCTTCGTATTTCAAATTTTTGACTTTATTCTTGCAATCCTCTAGTCTGCTGTTGGAATTCTGTATAATATTCGTTATTTCAGTCAGTGTATGCTTAATTTCTAGTTGGTCCTTTTTCATAACCTCGAGGGTCTCACTAGATTTCTTGAGGGTCTCACTAAATTTATCAGTGGTTTCTAGAAAATTCTTGAAAAACCTTATAAGTGTGGTTTTTGAACTCTATACCCAGTAGTTTACTTTCCTCCTTTTCTGTCATTTGTGACCTGTTTCTTTGTCTCTGCATTTTTTATGCTTCTCTGTGTTGATAGAGTGGTTTTCTGTGCTAGGTGTCCTATAGGGCCCTGTGGCTCAGCCTCCCCAATTACCTGAGGTGGACACTCTTGGTGCACCCCTTTGTGGGCTTTGTGCACAGTCTTGTTGTAGTTAAGCCTTGATAGTTGTAGGTATCACTGGGAGGAATTGAACTCCAGGCCAATTGGCTGTGAGAATCAGCTGTGTCTGCAGTGGGAGAACTTCTGTGCTGGAGACACCCTTCTGGGGAAAGACTTGCTTCAGTAGGGCTTTGGTGTTCACTGAGTCTGCCCCCTGAGTATGTCCCTTATGGATCTGAGGAGTTGTAATCTGGATGTTCCCACTCTGACCACTGGGTACACTGGTTCTTGGATCTCTAAGGAGGTGCTAATTTAGCCTCTTCCTGAGGCTACCCAGCAGGAGCTATAGAGAGATCAGCATATTCCTCTTCTTTTTTTGGGGTTTGGAGGTGCCCAGATGAGGCCCAGCTGTGAAGCAATGCAAGCTGCTGTGGGGCCTTGGGCCTTCTTTTGGATGTTCTGAGTCTCTCTGACCCAGCTGCAGTTTGTTAGGTAATTTTCAGATTGCAAAGGGCCAGGCCTTTCATATGCAAAAGCCTCTGCGCACAGCTTGGGTGGGGCAGGGTCTCAGGGTATCAACAGGGCAGAGCAAGCAGCTATAGCTGCTCCTCAGTCCTACCCTAAGAGGCCCCATGTCTCAGTGTCCCAGTAATCGCTGCAAGTTCCTCTGAGAGAAAGACACCCTCAAGTTCCGACCAATGCCAGACTGTCCAGTTTCTCCCCATATGAGTCTGGGTCCCCAGAGGCTCGCCCGGAACTGGAGTTTAAAGCAGTCAGGAGCTTGAGACGCCCTCCTGATTGAAAAAGACAACCGTGTCCTCAGTTGCCAGCCCTTTCCGCATGCGCCTCCGTACCTCTGCACTTTACTTCCGCACCTCCTCTGAGTCTCAGTGTGCTTTTCTCTTTCCTTCTAGTTGTAGAATTTCCACTCAGCCAGCCTTCCTGTGGTTCTGGATGATGTCCGTTTTGTCTTTTAGTTGTATTTTTGAAGTGATTGTGCGAGGCAGCTATTTCCGGTGTTTATTTATGCTGCTATCTTGGTTTCTCTGGTTTTTATTTCTTGAATTTAAGATGAAAACAGTTTCTCCAGAAACTTTAGGAGTGTGGATATTTGGTTTCAACCATTGTTTAGAATTCATGTAAGGATAGAAGTGAAAAAGCAAGAGTCATGATCACTGTGAAAAACCCATGCTGTTCAGAGTTTGGGTGTCTTAGAAAATGTGGTCAATGAAATAAAACTATGACACATGTCTACACAAAACAACTGTCAATGCATATCATAAGCTCCTTCTAAATAAAGGACTCCAGTACATTTAAAAAGGCGATTGGTGGTTTTAATCTGTTGAAAGCACTGTTAAAATATGGAAAGCAAAGTTTTAAAGGAGGTAGAGTTCTTGTGCATAGCCAGTTCCAGGTTGTGACTGTGAGCGCGCCTGAAGGAAAGGTGGAGATAAGATCAAGGACCTCAGATAACTAATTATTTAATTATTACATGAATCATGTGCATGGATGATATATTTTCAAGAATCCCAGAATTAGAGATGAAGAACAAAACAGGGCTCAGCAAGTGACCAATAACTGGAGAAATAAGCAGGAAATCTGAAGGTGAGATCAAAAAGAGACTCAGTTGGTGGTACTATGTCTGGTGGAGTATTCTCAATATATCAGAGCTTTTAAAGCAGAAAAGAAATGTGGCTTGAAAGAGGCAATAAACTTTTATGCATTGGATGTGGGGCAATAAAGAGAATAATAATGATAATTTTAAAACAGTTTCCATTTAAGAAAACTAGAGGGAGATAGTATCCTTGGGAGATCATGAGCATTCAATGGATGGAATGTCTTAAGAGTTCCTTAGAGGAGACATCATTCTTGGTTCATACTTCATACTAATTGGTGTTTCTTCTGAAGTTCCTGATGATGTTTTATGTGGTCTGGAGAGAAACCAGTAACTGTCACTAGTGTACTGAATCCTCTTTCATTTATTTCTTCCCTCTAATGCCAACAGTAGTCATTTGTGGAAATGTCAGGAACTACTAATATCCTCGTCACTTCGGAGGCCTGGAGAACTTTACCAGGCATTTAAAATACACCCCCCCCCCCCGCCCCGCCCATGTTATCCTGATAGAAAATTAAAATAGCACTGACAGCAATAATAACAAGCAAAAACTAGATAGGGCAAATATTTAATATACATATGTGTTCAATATACATATAGAAATAGCTCAATTGTTTGTTCATCTTCTCACCTATATTTAAGACACACACACACACACCCCACACCACACAGAATAAGTACCTTAAAACATCAACAGTTTTAAAATTATTCTAACATAGTGATTAATTGTCAAGTAATTTAAAACCTGTACTAAGTTTGATTTTTTTTATTGATTAAGGTATTACAAATGTGTCCTTATTCCCCCATTGCTCCCCACCCCCACTCATCTCCTCACCCCCCTGTTGTCTGTGTCCATTGTCTAGGCTTATATGCATGCATACAAGTCCTTTGGTTGATCTCTCCCCCTTACGCCCACCTTCCCCTACCTTCCCTCTGAAGTTTGATGGTCTGATCAATGCTTCTCTGTCTCTGGATTGGTTTTTGTTCATCAGTTTATGTTGTTCATTATATTCCACAAATGAGTGAGATCATGTGATATTTATCTTTCTCTGACTGGCTTATTTCGCTTAGCATAATGCCGGAAACCAGTCCATCCTTGCTGCTTGACACAGTCACTGCAGGGAAGAAACATCTGCACAGCATATGTTTCAAGGGACCTGGCCTATATGGCATACTGTTCTTAATATGTTTGTTCCCCTTCTTAGCACTATGTGTTTTAACCAAGGTCACCTCTCCGAGAAAGGTTGTTTCCCCAAGTGTGGATTTTTCCCTGGAGTTAGGGATTAACAGGACTAAGGAAAGGAATAAAACCACTTAAGTAAGAGCCAGGCAGGTAAGTAATCACTTTAACTACGAACAATCACAATTAAACTACATAATCTTTACTTAGGATAATCTCCTTCAGTTACTTCCTTGTAGCTTAACAGAACAATAGAGTAGTGACCTTGGAATGGAGATAACAAACGCCCTAACCCAGGGGTCCTCAGACTTTTTAAACAGGGGGCCAGTTCACTGTTCCTCAGAACGTTGGAGGGCCGAACTATAGTTTAAAAAAAAAACTATGAACAAATTCCTATGCGCACTGCACATATCTTATTTTGAAGTAAAAAAACAAAACAGGAACAAATACAATATTTGTATTTTCATGTGGCCCGTAGGCCATAGTTTGAGGACCCCTGCCTAACCTTTGGAATAGAATGGATAGGATAAAAATCAACTGGCATAAATACAGATGTAACAGGAGAATAAAGACAGAACCTGGCTAGAGAACCTGTCTAGGCTGCTGATTAACTGAATGCTGTCTCCGTGTTATTCCTTCTTCGCCAACTTCGTCCACACCTTTGGGAACTCCTGGACCTGCTGGGGTTGGACCCCAACAGGATAATGCTCTCCAGTTCCATCCATGCTGTTGCAAATGGTAAGAACTCCTTTCTTACCACAGCGTAGTATTCCATTGTGCAGATGTACCACAGTTGTTTTTTTTTATTTACTCATCTGCTGATGGGCACTTAGGCTGTTTCCAAATCTTAGCTATGGTAAATTGTGCTGCTATGAACATAGGGGTAAATATATCCTTTCTGATTAGTGTTTCTAGTTTCTTGGGATATATTCCTAGGTGGGATCACTGGATCAAAAGGGAATTCCATTTTTAGTTTTTTGAAGAAATTCCATACTGTTCTCCACAGTGGCTGCACCAGTCTGCATTCCCACCAGCAGTGCACAAAGGTTCCTTTTTCTCCGCATCCTCGCCAGCACTTGTCGTTTGTTGATTTGTTGATGATAGCCATTCTGATAGGTGTGAGATGGTACCACATTGTTGTTTTAATTTGCATCTCTTAGATGATTAGTGACTTTGAGCATGTTTTCATATGTCTCTCAGCCTTCATTATGTCCTCTTTCACAAAGTAATCTATTTAGATCCATTGCCCATTTTTTGATTGGGTTATTTATCTTCCTTTTTTTAAGTTGTATGAGTTCCCTATAAATGTTGGAGATTAAAAATCTTTATTGGTGATAACATTGGCAAATATGTTCTCCCATGCAGTGGGCTTTCTTGTTGTTTTGTTGATGGTTTAATGTGTTTTTTAAAAATATGGTACTTTTATGACCCTATAAAAAGTTAACTATCTAACATTATTTTACATAATGTTGAAGGTTTATTGTGAGATCATTACCCCAAAACATCTAAGATTTATCTATTATACTACCGAAATTTGGATTTAGTCCAGAACAATTACATTTCTTGAATCCAGAGTGCTAACATCATTTCTATTAACGTTTAAGTTCAAGGGAATATAGTTGAGACTGTTAAAACTTGATTGTTTTGCACCAATGCTAGCACTTAATAACAGTTTTAACTCATCTTTGTAGTCATGCACTTTGACAATTCTAAAATATTTTATATACTTGATTGTATATTTGAAAACTACTGAGTTACAAAATCAATAAGTATAGTAGCTTTGTTTTACATCTCTGATATAATCATGCCTCATCTGTATTTAAGTCAAATACTGTAATTAAAATGTTTACGACAGTTAATTGCAATAAATTGTAAAGTGATTGAAGGTATGTTAATGATCTCTAGAAACTAATGACTTAACCAAGATTTGAGGATCATAAGCTATCATTTGACTTCTTAGTATTTACTGTTTTAAGCATTTTTCAAGAATTAATACATTGAAATCTCAACTCAACTCTTTTAGGTGAAAACATTATTATTATCCTCTTACAGATTAACGAATTGTGGCATAGAAAATTTGTATAATTTGTTCAAGGTCAGTTATCTAGTCTAGTCAGTTGTGTTATGCCCAGATTTCAAGATCCCCAAGAAGCCACCAGGGAGCCAGCCAGTCTGATGCAAAAGCAAAGAGTCTTTTATTTTAAGCCCGGGCTTAGCTCCTCTACATTCCCTACTGACGCAGCAGCAGGTGGCAAAGAGAGAGCAGTCTGCTCGAACCAGGGGTTTCATAGAGGGTTGGAGTAGGGGCGGGAGAGGGGGCTGTGCCCCCCGCCGATTGGCCAGGTGCGAGCTGGTGACCCATTACACAGGATGTGGTCATATCTATGGCGCGCACTTCCCTTGATTGTCATTGGTTAGTTTAAAATCCCGGGCGTGGCCAGCAGAGGCCTGGGCTTCTGGGAAGAAGGCCGCACGTGGCCCCAACATGGAGGATACAGGCAAGATGGAGGGCATAGCCCTCGCCCTTTCAAGTTGTACACCAGTATCTGAAGCCAGGCAATCCAAGCTTCAGAATTCATATTCCTAACAATGTCACCCATGCTGTTCTAAGAACAAAGCATTAATGGCCATTTTTCTTTGAATATATTGAATATAGTTTGTGAAATGTTTTTTCTCAGAAAACTGAATATAAGTGGGTAAAACAAAGAGAATTGCCCTTCTCTTTTCATTAGCATAGTTACAGATTTACACATTTCGAAAATAACCTAAGGAAAAACAATAGAAAAAAACATACTTCTGTGAAGTTTGCAAATGTCAGAAGATAAAACATTCAAGTTATCAAATTAAATCTTCAAGCTCAAGGATGAAGCAATGTCTGTTTAACAACCGAATGTTGAGATAGAATATAAAGAATTCATTGACTCTGTAAAATGTTTTATTCATATACTGGTAAATGAATACATTACTATTTGAAAACATTTTTGTTTTTCACATAACCTACATCTTGGAATATGAAGTAGTTTTATTTTTTAATGCATGGTGCAATCATAGTTACATAGTTTTGCTTATTTCATTAAAAGAAATCATTGTTACCCTTTTGGTGTTAAAACCATACTATATAAAATCTGCTCTACAGTAATTAGAAGTTTTATTTGTGTGATAGGAAAAAAAATAATTTTTTAAAATGGAGATAAATGTATAAAGCAACTAATTTTTTTATTGTAAATTAAAATAAACCCGATACAGCTAAGCGATGGTTTCTTTCATATGTATGTTAACGAATACACTGAGTTATTCTAAATTTCAAGTACAATGATTTCTAGAACCAAACCTGAAATATAGCCCAAGAATGTGTAGAATGATGGTAGGGCTTGCAAAGGCCTGTTTTCTAAGGTTGCCAGATAAAATTCAGTTTGCGCAGGTATTAGAATTTCATATAAACAACGGATATTGGTTTAGTGTATTGTCCTAGACATATTCACTGTTTCTCTGAAATTCTAACTGAACTGGGTGTCCTGTATTATGATTTGCTAAATCTGGCAACTGTATGGATCCTGGATGGCTCCTTGGGCCTCAGTTGTATTCTTGGCTATTAATCTAATTTTTCTGTATCATACCTTGAGATTAAAATTCTTTAAAATTCTGCTGCAATTTATTTTCCAAAAATAATTAAGTTGCTTCATGTTACTATGAAGGGTCACTCAGACAAGTGTTATTAATGAGCAAAATGTAGTATGATTTAAATATATTAGCAAGACAAAGCACTGACACTTATAGGAATTAATTCCATTCTCAGAATATTCATAGATATTTCAGCTAAACAATAATGCAGGTGTCAATTTTTTATCATAGTTCATGGAAAATTATTTTGAAGGAATTAACTATTATAGAAATCTTTTAGAAAAGAACTTATGTATACATAACTGTATAGCTTTTTGCAACAGAAAACCGTGTTTTGCAGCTGTTTTAAATTTTATTTTTAGCTTGCAGTCACTCACCCTTTTATTCAATTCTCATTGTTAATTTGAACAGATAATTTAGAAAGACTGGTGAAGCACAAAATGTATTTGTCTTGTTAATTTTGTTAACAACTGAAGCTACAAGGAGAGTGCATTTTCATAAATAGCTATGACAGCTGCTTAGTTAAAAGCATGAATTCTTCATTCAGCAGATGATCTCTAAAGTGAAGTCAGGATGCTTCCTCCTTATGTTCATTATTCTTTGCTAAAAAACAAAACAACAACAACAAAAAAAAAACAACACAAAAAAACCCACACAAAATACTAAAAACATCCAAAGAAGTATTTGTTATAATGTACCCCGCGAATCACAGAAGGACGCCTCAAGAAGTCAAATTAAAGAGTCACATTTATTGAAAACCGGGACTACGAGGGGCATTTCGCTCTCCCAAATCTCGCAGTGAGAAGTTGGCCGCAACACCAGATTTATATAGGCAAAAATCACAAAGGTATTGATTACATCTCAGGGTTTGGAATGAGTAACCTGGTTCACAAAAAAGCAGTTTACAGAAGCAGAATTAAGCATGTTAATTATAGTTTTGGGTCTCCGGATCACTGATTTGACAGGAACATATTATCTGGGACCACTGAGTTGACAGGAACACATTATCTAGAGCCCTTGGGTCTTGGGACCACTGAGTTGACAGGGAAACATTATCTGGAAACCTCAGGTATTGGAATAATTGTGCTGTCCTGGTTCCCAGGTACAGAGAAATTTGCTTTCTAAAACCAGTAAGATCACAATCAATGGGATATTCACATTACAGTCAATAAGGCATTCAATCAAATGGGATGATTTATACAATTCAGAAAATCAAAGTATCTTTTTTATTGTTAAACAAATCAAATAAGTACAGAAGCCAAACAGCAGGGTTAAAGTTAAACTATAGTTTCTACCTGAGATGGTTGCTACCATACTTCATATTGAGATGGATAACATATATTCAAACAGAAAAAAATTTCTCTACAGCCTTTATCATGACCATTTAGGAAAAGAGAGAAAAAAGGGAAGTTCTACACTGTAAAAACACCATAGTCCTAACGAGTGTCCAAGATTATATACATCCCTGCTTCCAAAACCATCTGGACTGGACAGCCCATATTTCCTGTTTGAAAAGAAATATATTTGATGATCTCCCTGAGTAATACTTCACCTCGTTTTTACATCATGGATGCTGAAGAAGTTGATCGTACTTCAAAAGATCTCTTGGGCAATAATACACGTTCTGCATTATTAATTCTAAATGAAAAAAAAATCCCAAATTAGAGCACCATAATTATATGTGATTCCTTTATCTTATTTTTTCCTTACTCAGTAACTCCTATTTTAAGTGCTGTGTCCCACTTTTTTATACTAAAAGTAACATTAGAGAAAATAAAAACAGTTAATTCTGTTAACTCATAAAAAAGTTTTAGAAAGTCACTTCTAGTTCCTTTCCTAGGTATTTGTATCTAAATATGTGAATATCACATTCATTGCATTACAGATGTACTTTTCATCCTATGTTTTACTAAATAATTAATTATGCTATGAACTATTACTATAATGAGTTAATAGTTGAGTGATTTAAAATTTATTAATGTATTTTAATTATTTTGAATATCTACAAAGTGAATATCTTGAGGTTGTGGGCATGAGATATATCAATTCTTGTGAAAGACTCCCTTTCTTTTGGAAAATAAGCAGAAACATCCCTTTCCTGTATGTTTTACAAAAGAAAATGTAAAGTCCATCCATTTAAAAAATATGGAAAAGTCATTCTATATCTAAATGCAAAAGTTGCAAACTGAAATATTAAGTTCTGTTAAGTAATGTAAATTAGGTTGTTTTTAGATTACATACTTAAGGAATTTAGTCCTTTAAAACTTTAAAATCATTTCAGATTTTTACTATTTTGCTAGTGTTCAGGATCTATCTCAGATATTATTTAAATTTGAATAATCCTGCATTTGAGAATGTTTTATGATAATGATGTAGGGCTGGGGTGTCCTATGAAAGAACTTCATGTGAATGTCCATCATTCCCCGATTGGAATAAGTTGTTTTTCACTTAGGGAAAAAGTCTTTGGGCACAAAATTGTCTCTCCTTTGTTATGTGTGAGTCTTGGAGGACCATAGGATTCTCACATTATGTTTAGAAACTGGAAACCACTTGTTTGCGACATGTAAGTATTTTTCAGAACTGAGAGCCATTAAAATGAAGCTTTGGTAAAGTTCAGTAGTTTTGGGGGGGAGTTGAAAAAGAACTAAATGTATATAAGACAGGAATAAGTATGAGAAAACATCCTAAAGAATTCTGGGGCCTCTGAATCAGCAAAGAACAATGACATGGAGATTAAGCAGACTCAGGAAATGACAGACACCGCCACTAATTTTTAAAACACGGAAGAACAAACCTTCGGATTCAAACAATGTTACAAAAATTCTAAATGTATTTTAAATTTTCACAGGATGATTGACTTATGAGCAGCAAGCAACCGGACCTGTTTTCCATTTTACATCTTTATCTGCTAAGATAGTTTTCATGGGACTTATGTTTGTTTGCCTTAGAAGTAAATGGTAAAGTATAATTCTCTTTAAATAAACTTGCATTATAGAAAACTTTCACAGAACTAATCTATCCCCTGAAGAAGGTCTTACGTATCTGAAGGAATCTGTAGGCACAGGCATTGCTGTTTAGCCATTTACTACATTTAGCGCATATCCTTTTGTTCTGTCATATTTTTCCAATACTTTCATTCTTTATCAAATCTGTATAAAAATGCTCAGGTTTAGCCATTTTTTCAATTCTTTATTTTCTTATGAAGGCTCCTGTGTCACATAAAACTTAAATAAATGGGCACACTTATCTTTTGCTAGTCAGTTTTTTGTTACAGAGACCCCGTTGAAAACCTATAAAGGTAGAGGAAAAGATATTTTTCCTCCCCTACATCTGTCTACACCCCACCTGTACATTGTAGAACTTAAACACTTCTGTTCCTTTGAAACTCATCAAAAAGTACTTGTTCAATTTCTTCTAAACCTTATAGAAAGCTAACTCAACAGAATAGCAAACATTTCATTTTTATCTATTGTGGTTTATGTGCCAAGATATGTGCTATTGTCTTGTTAGGCATTATCTTGCATAATTTGTAGAGAAAATTAGGGTAGATTTCACATGCTCAAAGATGAGCACTGACAACTGTTAGGCCGTTGCCAATTGTCACAGGGGAAATAATGAAAAGTGGGAAAATTTGGTCCCACTTCTGTCTGATTGCAGAGCCTGTACTCTTAAAAATTGTTCCATGCTGCACCTCTCCTCAGTCTCCTGACATCATTAGAAACTGACATCTACAACACACACAGCTTTTAAACTAAACTACCAAAAATAGGCTTTCTGGTTGAGAAGCAAGTTGCTTAGACATCAAGGTCTCCTTTTTATGCGTCCCTCCAGGTAGCCTCCCCACCTGTGCCTCCTTTCTGAACTGGCTTTTTGTCAGGAGTTCATGTAACTAACTCATTTTCAGCTTCTCGTTTGCCTCACTCTTTCATTACTGCCTCCCAGATACCATACTCACTCAATGAAACACCTGCGTTATGATATTATATCTATACTTCCAAACTCTTTATTTTGGAATGGGGTTGGTGTGCAACAGCCTAGTAGTTAAGTTATCTGATTATTCCTCCATTATTTTTTATTCTTTATTGATTAAGGTATTACATATGTGTCCTTACCCCTCCCATTGCCCCCCACCTCCCCCACTCATGCCCTCCCCGCCCCCCTGTGTCTGTGTCCATTGGTTAGGCTTATATGCATGCATAGAAGTCCTTTGGTTGATCTCTCCCGCTTACCCCCACCCTCCCCTACCTTCCTGCTGAGGTTTGATGGTCTGATCCATGCTTCTCTGTCTCTGGATCTGTTTTTGTTTGAGTGTACATTTCTGCTAAGGAGTAATTTTTACAGCTATGTTTTGTACATTTAGTTCTTTCCTGCTATATTCCCCTTGCCTCTCCTTAGAGTGTATTTTATTCATCCCAGGACATAACAGTCAAGGACACCCACAATTCTTTTGTTCATTTAAGTTCCTGCTATCACAATTTCCAAGTTACCATGTAAGACTTTTCTGTGTTATGAAGTAAAAGTTTTGTTTTATGGATATTGGGAGTGGTGGAACATGATAACCTGAACAATAAAACATGTTCCATTTGCTCTAAAATTCCATTTTCCCCCTCTTTTCCTGAGTTGTATTTTTCTAGAGTTAATTCCTTTGTATTTATTTTTTTAAAAATGTTAAACATCAACTGTCTCAAAACAAAACAAAACAAAAAATCTATGTCAAACCCACATGCCAGACCCAATATCATCTATTGATGAGGGTCCTTAAATATCAAACAGTAATTTATTTTCAGAGGAACGAATCAAAGTTTCAGTCACATGCATTCCAGAGATTTGTTATTTTATTGGAACTACTCTAGGCTCTGAAACTATGAGGCAGTCTTGCCTGTCATTGTCTTGCAGACGCAAAAATTAAAAACTTGGCACTCAGGGGAGAAAAGAGTAGCAATGATAACAACCACAGCAGCAAGAAAAACCCTGTTCCTTAGCTGACTTTCTAATTTGCACTCCCAGTTCCCAACTGTCCATCAGCTAAAAATCTCAGTAGCTATATTTTTGCACTGTCAGAGAATAATTTAAAATATTTTCTGCCAGCATGGACACGGGGCTCTCACTCTTATAAGTCTACAATTTACATCTTTTAAGATTAAAATACATGACCGATTGCAGCAGGAGAAGTAATGTGAACTTCACAGTAGTCTGCAAACTGCTGCTCAGAGACTAGAAAAGGGGGGTAAAAGGATCAATCACTATTCATTTGATCGTAAGATTTTGCTATGTCAGGGGAGAGGACATTCAATCTGCTCCTGGCCCGCATATTGGTTGCAGAAGCTGTGATTTGCTATCTGGATAAAGAAACATTTGGAAATCACAGTTGGAGTTGGGTATTTGGCAGGTTTTGAGAAGCAAACTCAATATATTAGAAGATTTACTCCAGCCTTTACTTATAAAATATTGTCCCTGACTATAACTGTGCAATGTGCTTTATTTTTTGCGCGGGGGGGGGCGGGGGGGAGATATGGGGGAGAGGTAGTTGTAGGAAAATTCACACCTCAGCATATTCCTGGTTATACCTTTATTTTTGTAGTTTTTCAGCAAATCCTATACCATTTATAGATAAATGTGGAGAAACATGGTAGAGATGCATAGCTTAAAGGATTTTTTATGAGCATTATTAATTTATTTTCTAAATGAGAAAATAGGTGTAGGGAGGCACATGTTGGAACAGGATCTGATTTCTCTCATTTGAATTCATTCATTAGCAACTCGAGGTGGCAGGTAACAGTTTAGAACTCCATAGCTTTATATGCACTCTCTTGCATTCTATATGTTATCATTTACACAGTTTGAAGTTCAGTAGCTATATTTGCAAAAATGAAATATTTACATTAAAAAAAATCAAATAACCCAGTAGAGGCTCTTCATCATGGAAAGATTCGTAAGCTGTTTTTGTATTATTTGATTGCTCTGACTCAATTTCCTCACCTTTCAATCATGATAATTGCCGTATCTACCTCACAGTGCTTTTTGGAGAGATACTTGAATGAAGATGTGGAACAATACTCAGACACATGGTGAGCGCTATGTATGTGTTTGTTATCATTAGAGCCTTACTGTTCTAGAAAAGAAAAGTTAAAGCTTAACCAGTTGAAACATGACTTTATTCTTTATTATTGAAACATAAAACCAAGTGAGTTTTCTCTCTGAATAAGACAACTACTCTTGTCTCATTTGGGAAGTGAAGCATCTTAAAGTGCAATTAACTGTTTAGATGGTGGCTTATATAACACAAAACAGCTTCAGCTGTGATTCATTTCACAGACTGAGGCAGAATAGTGAAATAGAGAAGGCGCATGTCTGACTTCCGCTCTGTTCATCAAGGAGTCTACTCTTCCCAGTCCTAGCATTTTATATTAGCTATATTTAATTGTCTTTTTTATTGGAGGGGGGGAAGGGCAAGAAACATGTTGAAAAAAATCATCATTGAATTCACTGAATTATATATCGCGGATATTTTCGTGGAATATTGGCAACCTGAAAGCAATACTCAAATAATTTCTCAGCATGGTATAATCTATGCCTGCACACATTTTGCATAAGTTATTACCTTCTACCAAGGAATGAAAATGAGAATTGTTTAAAATGGGATATGCTTGATAGTGAATCAAATTCCCCCAGTATGTAAATTATTTCCTGGGAGTGAAGGAGGCACTTTGGGAGCAATTTAACAAATGATACCCTGGAGGTCTGAAGGGATTAATGAACCTGATTATCCTTCTCCTGCAGAAGGAGAAAACTGTCACTCTGCAGTGAGCCTAAGAAGAGCTCTCCATAGCGTCACTTTAAGGTATTTTGTGGGGAGAAAGGAGATAAAGATAGGTGCCCCATTTAATACTTCTTGGGGTAGAGCTACTTTACATGATTCCTTTCTTTCTCGGTATGGTGTCATTAGGAAAGGAGCGCACGTCTTATTGGCACAGAGTGTGAACTGGTTCTGTTAAAAAAAAATCATATCTGTTCTGGTGCTGTGGAGCCTGGTCCAAGGTGAATGCCATAGTCTTTCCCAAATGCAGATGCTTGAGGTTGTGCTTCATTTCCTCTGCTGTTCTTCACAGGTTTTTTACCAGAAAGCATGTCTATGGAATGGGCTTAGTGCTCTTTGCCCAGGCACAAACAAAAAATATATATAAGTCTCAATAAGAAACATAGTCTCTTATCCTTTGGTTCAAAATAACTTACGAGGTTACTATTGATGTGAGACAAATTGCCATAAACATAGAGACTTAAAATAACAAAACAAACAAAAAAGTGTTATCTCATTATCTTAGTCAGTCCAAGGTGCTTTAACAAGAATGACCTAGACTGAGTGGCTTGAACAATGAACATTTATTTCTCACACAGTTCTAGGGGCTGGGAAATCCAAGATCAATGTGCTGGCCAAGTTGTTCCTGGTGAAGCAGGAATTTTAGGGGGATATAGGCAGGCTTAGGGATTTTTTTAGAATTGGGGTCCATGGAAAAAACACAGAGCCACAGACTAGGAGAAGGTATATCTTCATAACACAAGGAAGCCAGATGCAGTTACATCTCCATAATACAAGGGAGCAGCAATGGTTGCGTTTACATAAGACAAGGGAACTGGAAGTAGCCAAGAAAGGTCTATATTTACAAAATAAAGAGAAGGAAGCCCTTCATTGAGATGGAAAAGAAGAAAGCCCAGAGGGAAGGTAGGGGGAGAACCTCACATGTCCCATGTGAGGTTCAACCTTTGAACCCAGCTGGAAGGGGAATAGTGACCAATCAGAGGGGATGTGAGGCACCAGGATCTGCAGCCTTTATAAGCCATAGGGAAAGGAACCCAGTGGGACTCTTCCCGCTCCCTACATGGGAGTTTGTACTAGTTCTTCCATAAATCTCCACCTTTGCTATACCACTTTCTGTCAGTGGATTCATGTCCAGCAGACAAAGAATCCATGTTCCAGTCCAAAATTTCGGTATCACTTGTGAGGGCCCTCCTCCTGTTTGCAAATAGATGCAGTTGTGCTAACTGCTCACATGGTATAAAGAAAGAGAGAGAGAGAGGGAGACAGGATAGAGCTAGCGTCTCTTCATCCCCTTATGAGAACGCTAACACCAACAAGAGACTTAATGCTCATGCCCTCATCTAAACCTAACTTCCCAAGGGCACATCTCTTAATACCATACCATCGGGGGTTAGGGTTTCAACATATGAATTTTGAGGGGACACAAACCTACATTCCATAGCACTCACTGTTTTCATGGGTCAGGAGTTGGGCATGGGTTTGCTAGGTCCTCTGCTCAACATCTCAAAAGCTGCAATCCAGATAGCACGGCACATTTGATAACTGATAGCTGTTCAATTTTACTAGAGCATGACTATAGGGATAAGGGAGTCCTACAAATCTGTGATAACTTTATGTGGTTAAAAAAAGGTACTTCCTTCTGAAAGGGTGAGGGCTATGCCCTCCCCTCCATCTTGCCTGTATCCTCCATGTTGGGGCCACGTGTAGCCTTCTTCCCGGAAGCCCAGGCCTCTGCTGGCCACGCCCGGGGTTTTAAACTAACCAATGACAATCAAGGGAAGTGCACGCCATAGATATGACCACATCCTGTGTAACAAGACCCGGCTCACGCCTGGCCAATCGGCAGGGCCCACAATCCCCTTGCGTCACCCCCCTATTAAAGCCGGTTTTTCCCATGGGAGGGGACTCTGTTCTTGTCGCCGGGGCCGGCCGGGAGCAGGGTCGGGCCGGCCGGGAAAGGAGTCGGTCTAGCTAGCCCAAAAATAAAAGGACCTTCTGCTTTTACATTGAACTGGCTCCCAGTGTGGTATTTTGGGGATCTTGGAATCTGGGCATAACATTTGGGTGCTCGTCCGAGATCCTCAAACCCCATTCAGGGACTCCCAGCTCAGAGGACTTGGCTGACCGTGATATGTGTCGTTTATGTTTATATCTGTTTGTTTCTGTGCTGTGTGAGCTCACTTCTGAAATCTGTATTCGCCCACATTGATCATGGACGCACGAGGACCAAGGGCGGGAGGAGTCGGGGGACGCCCCAGCCCTCCATCTGAAGAGAAGTAGCTTTGCTTCCGAGGTCGGAAGGTCTGTAGGCGGGTAGCTTCCGCTAGCTGTAGAAGTAGCTTTGCTTCCGAGGTCAGAAGGTCTGTAGGCGGGTAGCTTCCGCTGGCTGTAGAAGTAGCCTTGCTTCGTTTTCGGTTTTTACCTTCATGGAGTTGGAAGATTATTTTGGTTTCGCGTCCATGGAGTTGGAATACTGTATTTTAGGGCCCCTTAGTTGTCTGTGTTTGTGTTTTTTTGGTTTTATTTTGTGGGATTACTGGATAGACATTATGGGACAGACTCAAACTACTCCTTTAAGCATTATGGTCTGTCATTTTAAAGAGGTAGAGGAAAGAGCCAGCAACCTCAGTGCGGAGGTTCGGAAGGACCGGTGGCGGGCCTTTTGTTCCAGGGAGTGGCCGACTTTTAATGTCGGGTGGCCGCCGGAGGGGACTTTCGATCTCCCCACCATCCGCCGGGTTAGGGACATCGTCTCCCAGCCCAAAGAGGGACATCCTGGTCAACTCTCTTACATTGTTACTTGGCAGGACCTCGTGGAAGATCCACCATCTTTGGCTTAGACCCTTCCTACCTCCACACCCTCCGGAGCCAGAACCCATTCTTGCCTTGCAGGAAGCGGAGAAGAGGAAGGAGAAAAAAACCACCCTGCCGTCAGCTCCAGCTCCCCCCTACCCGGTTTTGCAGGGGGGAACTGGAGAAGAGTTAATTTTTCCTCCCCCATATCATTTCCACAGGATGCCGGAGAGATTTGATCCTGCCCTGTGGCGGGAAGCTGACGGAGTTCCGGGAGTGCCTGGGGGCGGGGTTCCGGGAGTGGCCTCAGTTCCGGTTCTGGTAGGAGGCCCGCCTCTCACCCGGCAAAGAGCTCAGCAGGAACTGTCTGTCGCAGCACCCGACTCCACTATTAAGACCCTGCCCTTACGGGCCGCTGGACCCCCGGATGCGGATGGCAACCAGCCCCATATCTATTGGCCTTTCTCAACTAGCGATTTGTATAACTGGAAGGCACAGAACCCTAAGTTCTCCGAAAAGCCGGGGAGACTTATTGACTTGCTAGATTCTGTTCTTTTCACCCATCAGCCCACATGGGACGACTGTCAGCAGCTTTTACAGGTTCTGTTCACAACGGAAGAGAGAGAAAGGATCCTCAATGAGGCCCGGAAGATGGTTCCTGGTGTAGATGGAAATCCAACCACAAACCAGGCCCAGATAGATGTCTCTTTCCCTTTAACTAGGCCTGAATGGGATTTCAACACGGCAGAAGGTAAGGAGAGGCTCTCGGTCTACCGTCAGACTCTAATGGGAGGTCTCCGTAGGGCTGCTAGGAAGCCCACCAATTTGACCAAGGTAGGGAACGTACAGCAGGGAAGAGATGAGTCTCCAGCTGCCTTTCTAGAACGGATCATGGAGGCATATCGCACCTACACCCCATGGATCCAGAAGCCCCTGAGAATAAGGCAGCTGTAATCATGAGTTTTATAAACCAGTCAGCCATGGACATTAGAAAAAAACTGCAGAGAATAGATAGATTAGGAGAAAAGAGTTTACAGGATTTACTGGCAGTGACAGAGAAGGTGTTCAATAATTGAGAGTCCCCTGAGGATAGGCGAGCCCGTGCCATGGTGGCTGCCAGTAACAAGCAGACCCGAAACCTGGCCAAGATTCTGCTAGCCACCACCATGGAGTCCCCTGAGGAGCGGACCCGCCACCTTCGCCAGCTTGCTGATGGCCAAGAAAGAGGTAAGGAAACCGCCCGGAGTGGGAAAAAAAAACTGCAACAGAACCAATGTGCTTACTGCAAAGAGATAGGGCACTGGGTCCGAGAATGCCCAAAGAAGGCCGGTAAAAGGGAAAGCAAGACGGACCGGGTGGAGGTCTTGGAGCTGGAAGGACTGAGTGATTAGAGGAGTCGGGGTTCGGACCCCCTCCCCGATTCCAGGGTAACTCTTAGAGTGGAGGGGACCCCTGTTGACTTCCTTGTCGACACTGGAGCACAACATTCGGTTCTCCACACACCTCAGGGGAAGCTTGCTAATAAAAAGTCCTGGGTGCAAGGGGCAACTGGCATGAGCCAGTATCCACGGACTACCCGAAGAACAGTAGATCTAGGAATGGGCCGGGTATCCCATTCCTTCATGGTAATACCGGAGTGCCCCTACCCCCTTTTAGGACAGGACTTGCTAACCAAGATTGGAGCCCAAATAACCTTCAGACAAGGGGGGCCTCAGGTTACCGATAGTGAAGGCCACCCCATCCAGGTTCTGACTCTGAGACTGGAGGATGAATATCGCCTACACCAGGGGGCGCCCCCAGTAGAGAACAATATGGATAGATGGCTGCAAGAATTCCCCACAGCCTGGGCAGAGATGGGGGGAGTAGGACTGGCCGCCCACAGGGCCCCAACCCTGGTTGAGCTAAAACCAGGAGAAAGCCCAATAAGAGTAAAACAGTACCCTATGTCCCAGGAGGCTCGGAAGGGAATCCAGCCTCACATCCGGAGACTGCGAAGCCTAGGGGTACTGGTTCCATGCCAATCCGCCTGGAACACCCCCCTCCTGCCGGTCAGAAAGCCCCACACGAATGACTATCGACCAGTCCAGGACCTCCGGGAAGTAAATAAAAGGGTCCTAGATATACACCCAACCGTTCCTAACCCATACACTCTCCTAAGCTCTCTGGCACCCTCTAGAGTCTGGTATACCGTACTAGACTTGAAGGATGCCTTTTTCAGCCTGCCGCTAGCGCCTCAAAGCCAACCCCTGTTTGCCTTCGAGTGGCACGACCCAGAGGAAGGCTACAGTGGACAATTAACCTGGACGCGATTGCCCCAAGGATTCAAGAATTCACCCACCATCTTCGACGAGGCGCTGCATGAAGACCTTGGTGAGTACAGGAGAGAGCACCCCAATCTCACTCTCCTGCAGTACGTAGATGACATCCTGATTGCTGCCGATACCGCCAAAGATTGTGAGCAAGGGACCAAAGATCTGCTGGCCACCCTAGGGACCTTAGGGTACCGGGCCTCTGCGAAGAAGGCTCAGATATGCCAAAAGAGGGTGAGTTACCTGGGGTACATACTGGAGGGCAGACAGTGGCGGTTGTCAGACGCTAGAAAAGAGACAGTCTTGAAAATCCCTGCTCCCACCTCCCGGAGGGAGGTGAGGGAGTTCCTAGGATCAGCTGGCTATTGCCGCCTCTGGATACCAAGTTTTGCTGAGATCGCCAGGCCCCTATATGAAGCCACCAAGGAGGGGAAGGCCTTTAAATGGACTGAGACAGAAGAAATGGCCTTTAATCAGATAAAGAAAGCTCTTTTGGCTACTCCAGCCCTGGGCCTACCAGACATTACAAAACCCTTTCGCCTCTTTGTAGATGAGCGCAAAGGAGTGGCAAAAGGGGTTTTAACCCAGGCTTTAGGCCCCTGGAGTCGCCCAGTAGCATATTTGTCTAAAAAGCTGGATCCTGTAGCCGCCGGCTGGCCACCGTGCCTAAGAATCATTGCAGCAACCTCGCTCTTAGTCAAGGATGCTGACAAACTGACCCTGGGACAGGAGATCTGGATCACAACCCCGCATGCCATTGAAGGGATCCTAAAACAGCCTCCTGATAGGTGGATGAGCAATGCTCGCATGACCCACTATCAAAGCTTGCTGCTCAACCCCCCTAGAGTGCGGTTCCTTCCCAGTGTGGCCCTCAACCCTGCTACCCTGCTACCTGACCCTGACCTAGATGCCCCACTACATGACTGTGCGGGAATCCTGGAGCAGGTACATGGACTTCGGAAGGACTTGACCGATCGGCCCCTCCCAGATGCAGAGGCCACCTGGTTCACGGATGGAAGCAGCTTCGTGCGGAACGGGTGCAGGTACGCAGGTGCGGCGGTGGTTGCCAACACAAACACTGTGTGGGCGGAGGCTCTGCCCCCTGGGACATCAGCTCAGCGAGCAGAACTCATTGCACTCACCAAGGCACTGACACTGGGGGCTGGAAAGCGGCTTAACGTTTACACAGACAGCCGTTATGCATTTGCTACAGCTCATGTTCACGGGGCAATCTACCAGGAGAGAGGGCTATTGACAGCAGAGGACAGACAATAAAAAATAAGCAGGAAATCCTCAACCTGCTCTCAGCCTTATGGCTTCCTGCCAAGTTAGCCATAATCCACTGCCAGGGACACCAAAAAGCCAATGACCTGGTAGCGAAAGGTAACCAAAAGGCTGACCAGGCTGCAAAGGCAGTAGCCCTTACCTCGGTCCCTACCATGGCCTTACAACTACCAGACCCAGGGGACCCAGTCCTACCAGACCAGCCCAAGTACTCCCAGGAGGAGTTGCAACGTATCAAAAAGCTCCCTAAAGCCCAGGAAATAAAGGGATGGTGGCATACACCAGAAGGAGAACTTATACTGCCGGACTGGCTCGGGGACACGATATTAAAACATATGCACCAATCCACTCACCTGGGAGCCCGGAAAATGAAGGACTTAATCCAACATGCCAGGATCAAAATTCACCAGCAGAATACCAAGATAGATCAGGTTGTGTCAGCCTGTAAGACCTGTCAACTCACAAACGCAAGGGTTGGATCAAATAAAAGAGGAACCAGGCTCAGAGGCACCAAACCTGGAGCACAATGGGAGGTCGACTTCACTGAAATTAAACCAGGGAAGTATGGTTATAAATATCTTTTAGTATTTATAGATACCTTCTCTGGCTGGGTAGAGGCATACCCAACCAAGCATGAAACAGCTCAGACGGTGGCCAAGAAGCTGCTGGAAGACATCTTACCCAGGTATGGTTTTCCTGCTATGATAGGATCCGACAATGGGCCAGCCTTTATTTCACAGGTAACACAGGTAGTAACCAGGGCTATTGGGGCAAATTGGAAACTACATTGTGCTTATAGTCCCCAGAGTTCAGGTCAGGTAGAAAGAATGAATAGAACTCTAAAAGAGACCCTTACCAAATTAACCATGGAGACTGGCGGGGACTGGGTGGCTCTCCTACCGTATGCCCTTTACCGCGTAAGGAACTCCCCTTACACCCTGGGCTTTACTCCCTATGAAATCATGTTTGGCAGGCCACCCCCTATCATTCCTAACCTTAAAGCTGACTTTCTCGCTGAATTTGAAAATCAAGAACTATCTCTTTCCTTAAGAGGGCTCCAGAGGGCACACGAGGACATTTGGCCACGCCTTCTCGCCATCTATGAGACCAGCCCAACCCCAACTCCTCATCGACACAGACCAGGAGATTGGGTCTACGTCAAAAGGTATCATCAAGAAACTCTTGAGCCACGTTGGAAGGGTCCCTACACTGTGGTGCTAACAACCCCCACTGCTCTCAAGGTAGACGGCGTCGCGACCTGGATCCATCACACTCACGTCCGGTCAGTGGACCCATCCATGGTCCAAAAAGACTTCATCACCAAATGGAGCGTCGATCGAGATCAACGCAACCCACTCAAGCTCAAGCTACGGCGTGCTCCACCTGCTGGTAACATGAATCGCGATCACTCCTGTCGCCAGGAGCCCCCACAATAGACTTAGATGATGCCTGCATCTTCATGGACATGGCTCCAAAGAGACAGGGACAATTTATAGAAAAATTGGGAATAGACTTTAGTATCACATGTTTAATAGCGGAAGATTTGGCTGCCTGAAGCGACCATAATGCCAATATTATGTTTCATTGTATTGATATGTTACATTAACCTTTAATTCTCTTGAAGGTTTGAATGTATATTGGTTATCCTGAAAGAGAACTGTGCGGGATGACCCCCGAAAGTAAAGAGTGCCTAGCTGCCAAGAGGGCAGGTGCCCAACTGAACAGGGAACGGTGCCCATCAGGTTTTGGTCACTTTGAGAGACAGTTGACAGTTGACAGCCTGTGTACTGCTTGCAGGCCTGTGTGACCATGCCCATATCAGGGGTAGTAAAGCTAGGAAAGGCCTGGTTAGAATAAAAATCTAAGGCATGGTTATGCATGAAAAGGAATTAGCAAAGAAAGTCAGAAAATCTTAGAATAAATCAATATGTTTTTCTCCTTATATAATTCCTCCGAAATCTGGCGATACATCTCTTTGCATAAATTCAATAAGACCAATTTCTAATGATGGTTTTTAGTTACCGTTCTTGTTGTATTTATGCAAACATCAGGATAGTAGATAAATTAATCTCTATTTGGCCTTTTAATGGCCATGGAGGAATTTTAAGAAGAAAAATCCTATTTCAATAAAAATTGTTACTTTCCCTTCCACCAGACCATTTGTTAAGATATGCCCAGTACAGGCCTCTAGCAACGGTGAAATAGAAATGCAGCCCGACTCATGATTGAGCCGGAAGTTCCAAGACAAAGGGGGGAATGAAAGGGTGAGGGCTATGCCCTCCCCTCCATCTTGCCTGTATCCTCCATGTTGGGGCCACGTGTAGCCTTCTTCCCGGAAGCCCAGGCCTCTGCTGGCCACGCCCGGGGTTTTAAACTAACCAATGACAATCAAGGGAAGTGCGCGCCATAGATATGACCACATCCTGTGTAACAAGACCCGGCTCACGCCTGGCCAATCGGCAGGGCCCACAATTCCCTTGCGTCACCCCCCTATTAAAGCCGGTTTTTCCCATGGGAGGGGACTCTGTTCTTGTCGCCGGGGCCGGCCGGGAGCAGGGTCGGGCCGGCCGGGAAAGGAGTCGGTCTAGCTAGCCCAAAAATAAAAGGACCTTCTGCTTTTGCATCGAACTGGCTCCCAGTGTGGTATTTTGGGGATCTTGGAATCTGGGCATAACACTTCAGGTAGACATATTACAAAAGGAGTTTCTCCCTTGGCTTACCAGGGTACAAGGCAACTGAAGTGGAGGCTCATTTCAGACCCTGTTTATCCTGATGATCAGGAATGTCCAGAAAAATCAGCCACAGGTTTATCCAAATTCCTCTCTCCAGAGCTTCTGATCTCAGGCACAAGGGAGATGAAGGAATTCAGGGATGAAGTAAAAGGGAATCAAGTGAGTTAACAGCTGATGATATTCTGATAAGAAACTGTGTGCAGCAGGATTCTGAAGCTAATACTAGTAGGAGATAGTACAAAACTATATAATAAACTAGAGGCCTGGTGCATGAAATCCATGCACTAGGGGGGAGAGGGGGTCCCTCAGCCCTGCCTGTGCCCTCTCATAATCTGGAAGCCCTTGAGGGATGTCCAACTGATGGCTTAGGCCCGCTCCCTGCTTAAGCTGTCAGTTGGACATCCTTAGCTCTGCTGAGGAGGCAGGAGAGGCTCTCACCACTGCCGCTGCACTCACCAGCCATGAGCCCAGCTCAGGGCTTGTGGCTGAGCAGAGCTCCCCCTGTGGGAGTGCACTGATCACCAGGGGGCAGCTCCTGCGTTGAGCATCTGCCTTCTGGTGGTCAGTGCACATCATAGAAACCGGTTGTTCCACAATTCAGCCAATTTTCATATTAGCCTTTTATTATATAGGATATCTGGATGTGAGAGGAAATGGACCTAAACCTGCTTCTCAATGAGGGTCATAAGATGGGTCAGCCTCCTTATCAAGAACCTTGAGCTACCTAACACAGAAGAGTAGATTAGAAAAAGCAGTACTTTGCATAAGGTAACCTACCTTACAGAGTCCTTAAAGGACCCGCTTTAAATTTTCTGAGTTTAAGGGGCATGGACATGAACTTGTGAATCATCAAGGGATGTACATACACATAAAGGGAACTTGCAGCCAGAATAAGAGTATATTGGGGAGAAAAATGCAAAGAGATTGACAAGGCTGATGATGTCAGCTTGGCTAGATGACCGGGATTAACCCTGAGATACTCTCTCCATCATACCCCTTCCCTGGCCCCCAACATGAAGGGAAATAACTCCCTTGAATTTAGACTTAATCCTGATGAAAGGACAGATGAGAAATTTCAAGTTGCGTTTTTCAGAAAGGGTTTAATTTCATGGCAGAAACCAAAATAACAAAATACAGTAAGAGAGGAGAAAACAAACCTTAATGGAACAGAACTGCAATGAATTTACTAAATTCCCATGAAAGTTGAAAGCTCCAAATAGAAACTGACTTCATTATATTAAAAAATGCTCAATAATATAGGTTTTACAGACATGTGTTTTGTAACAAAAGATTTTAGGACTAGCAAGAGAGTTGTATTTTATTCTGAATTTGGTAATATCACTGAATAGATTTAAGCAGAATGGTAACATGATCAGATTTCTATTTGAAAAGATGACTCCGACTGCAGTACAGAAGGTGTGCTGGAGGATATTTGGATTGGAGACAAAAACCTCGGTCAATGGGTTGATGTTGATGCTTTGATTTCAGATGATTCAGAATAAGAATCAAAGTAAGATAATATCAATTTGTTTTATCTTCTTATAAATAAACAATTATTTATGGGGCTGAAAGAGAGAGAATACTGTGAGCCTAAGCCCATTAACATGAAAGAAGATCTTCAGTTTTCTGTCATATCAGTTAGGTTGAAAAATAATGCTATTTGTTAAAATACAGAGTTTAGGCATGTACAAGAAGTTGAGATAAGAATGTTGCATATGAGTATTTGTGAGCTATGAAACTCAGGAAGATAAATGTGTCTGGAGCACCAGAAAGAAATCTAGAGGGGAGATTGTGAGTTATACCATCAGCATAGTGGTGGCAGTTGAAGACATGGGATGAGATGACTCACAAAGTATATAGAGGGAGGGAAAAAAAAGTCCAAAATGAGAAACATAGCCATAGAGCTCTCTATTTCCCTGGTCCACAACATAGCTACTGCCGGACATCTGAGGAAGACATCCTTGATCCTTTAAGCATTAACCAACCCACTGGCTAACCACATCTCATGAATGAGCCCACAGAGATCAGCAAGTTGGTGCAGACTAGACTAAAGGAACTGCCTAGCCAACACAAAATTGTGAGCTAAATAAACGTGGTATTTTAAGCCTCTAAGGTTTGAAATGGTTGGTGCAGGTATAGAAATCTACTTTGAGAGAACAACCTCATATTTTGATTTATACTCAATCTGAATTACCTAAACGATGAAGGTGCTAAAACAAACAGAGAAAGTAAAGACAATGACAAATTTGCTTAGGCTACATTAATTAAAATACACTGTCCAAACTCAAGCTTCCTTATTTTCTTTTCTGCTCATTTGCAAATAGCAATTGTGTTTGCCTGGTATAGTCCTCAGTTCAGCTACCCTGAATATGCATATATCATTAGTCATGGAACCTGTATCACAGTATTTTGGGGAAGGGCAAATACCAAATAATTAGTGAATAGAACAAAGCAGTTCATAACTAAATGCTTCATTGGTGGCCTGCAACATAACTATTACCAGAGCTCAATGAAAAATAAAATAATTAGAGGCGGCATCAAATAAGATTTTAAAATAAACAGACTTGTGTTTAAACGTAAAAGATTAGAGAGAAGGCTATATTTCTTAAAGGTTGTAATAATGATGGATAATATGTGTGGACTACTTATTAAGTACACAAAAATTTGATAGTTTTATATCCAATCATCTCACATTTAACTTTACAACAATCCCATTATAGATGTGTCTGCATATTTCCATTTTATAGATAAGGAAACTCACAGAATGAAAAGGCTCAGTGGTTTCCTAAGGTTGCACAACTAGGAAAGAGCAGAGGCAGTCATTACTCTCATTCAATCAGACCCTGTATCATGGGTGATGAACCAGTAGAGCACCCGCTTAGTGAAAAAACTGTGCAAAACACTGCACTAGGCTTAGAGGAAGACACTGAGCGAAATATTCCCGACTGATACTCTTAGGACTGCCATAGAGTGAGAAGGGCTAATATGGAATAAAATAAGTACAACTGGAGATAGTGTTTGATGAATTTTAAAATGTATGCACAAACCGAATACTGAGGGACCATGAGATTAGTTTGGCTGATGAGATTGGGAAAACTTCACGGAGGAGGTAATAATTAATTTTGATTTTGAAGGAGAGGTACAATTTAGAGCATCTTTATCACTCTGACACTTTAGGAGAGACAGATGATGTTTTGTTGCTTTGGGTGGAAGCAAAAACTCTAGGGGGATTAGAGAGGAATTTTTTCTCCTAGTCACAAGGCAAGGCACGCTCTGGTACCAAAAAAAAAAAAGAATTCTCAGGTGCATGTTCATAGAGATTCCCATGGATATCTATGACTAGGAGAGCAATTTGTTTCACACATGCTGACATACATTAAAGTACACATTACATACAGCATTCTTTAAATTGCATATCTTTCAATGGTGTCAGAGGATGAATAAATTAAAGTTGTATAGGTGCAGGTATGTGCTTCATTGAGCTCTTCAAAAATAATCTGTAGAAGAAATTAGAGTAATATTACTTTAAGCTGAGGAAACACGTTGTAGTGAGACTAGAAAATCAGCCCCCCCCCCCCAATCCATTTTTAAAAGCAATCTGCTAAGTCATAAATATACTAGAGGCCTGGTGCATGAAATTAATGCACTCGGAGGGGGGGTTACCCCAGACTGGCCTATGCCCTGTCACAGTGCAGGAGCCTCAATCAATTGCCCCAAAGAGGTAGACCCTGCCCACCCATGTGGGGATTCTCGATGGATTGCCCCAAAGAGGTACACCGGAGCTGGGGGTCTCGCCTCTGCGCCACACATGCAGTGTCGTCTCTACCCACCAGTGCATGCCCACTGCACACACAGCCTCCTGGTGATGGATTGTGACTGCATGAGGCCATCATGGCGTGATGGCATGAAGGTGTGATGGCCATTTGCATATTACCTCTTTATTATATAGGATACATATATTCTCTTCTCTGTAGTCCAGACCTGGATTCCTTATCTTAGAATCATGTAAGAGAGCAAATCCTGAAATCACATTCAAATTAGAAACCCCTGCCCCCACCGAGCCACTCCTCCCCCCCCTTCCAGTTAAAGCTCTAGTGGCACAATATACTGTTATAACCAGCCTACCTGATCTGTCTCCCATGAAACATTCAGGGCCTTTTGGGTCATCTACTTTATGTGTCACTGGCTCCCTCACATTCCGAAGTGCACCACAGCAGCCACATGATTGACATCTCTGAGAGAATGCCTCATGCTCAGTGATGCTCTTCATTTGGACACAGATGGACATGTAGGTGGGGGTAGCAGAGGTCAAAACAAAATATAAGCCTGATATGATAAAGGATAAAACTAAATCTTGAAAAGTTGTGAATTCTGTGAATTCTATGCTACAAGAAATGAACTTAAGTAAATATTTGGAATTATTTAAATGTGGTGGCAGTACCCTGATATTATAATATCTGAGTTGTGTCACTGGCATGTAAAAAAATTCAAGAGGGTGAGGAAACAAAGAACATAAAATCAATTTATAATATTGTAATGATGCAATAATGATATATTGTACCATTACAATATTATAAATTGATTTTATGTTCTTTGTAAAGAGCATAAAATGTAAATGTCCTGAAATGGGCAGTTGACGTGGTAATTAATGAAGATGGTAGGTAAGAGAAATGCTGCAGAGATGGCATAAGTTGAAAATGATGCCATAATTATAAAGTGCATAATAGCAGAGGATGACTTTAAAATTTTCAAACTGAGATGCTAATGAGTTTAATTCAATCAAAAAACCTTGCTCAAGTATCTCAAGTGTTCTTGTCTCAGAAAGAGGCATGGACACATACAATAGGGTGGTGAAGGCCTGGGGTGGGGGGCAGGAGCGGGCTAGAAGAGGTCAATGTGCAAGAAAGGGGACATATGTAATACTTTCAACAATAAAGATTTTAAAAAGTAGAGGCAATTGGATCTAGAAATGAAAGCCACAACCCCTCTTGTGAGATAGCTGCCTGGAACTTAGACTCAATGACTGAAGTCCTCGCTGCCTCCATGAACCAAGATATGATCATGGGTTGGAAGTTGCCTTGGTTAGCTCAGGCTCCCATAACAAACTACTGTAGCCTGGGTGGCTTGTAAACAACAAAAATTTATTTCTGGAAACTGAAAGCCCAAAATTGGGGTGCCAATGTGGCTGGGTTCCAGTGAGAAATCTCTTCTGATTTGCAGATTTGCCATGGTGTTTTTGTTTGTTTGTTTTGTTTTCAAATGGAAAACATTTAGATATATTTCTAATGGAAAGTAAGCAATGATAAAAAGAAGAAAGTTAAAATTACAGAGATAAGAGGGAATTTGGATGGAATCAATTCTCCCAAGACCCTGAACACTAGGTATCTGAAGTGACATATTATGTAATTCTAAACTTGCTGATAGAGAAAACAAATTAATGTTTATATATATATATATAAACAAATTATATATATATAAACAAATTAATGTTTATATATATATATATACAAATTCTGACTCAATTCTTGGTCCCAATTTGCCCTGGCTTTTTGAAAATTACAGTAGGAATGTTCAGGTCGACTTTTATCTGGAATGATTTCTTCCTCGCAGTTCCTGAAGGATCCAAAAGGTGATTGGCTCCTTTTTTTGATGCTGAGTTAATATTTCCAGAAAGTCTCTTGTGAGGCAAAGATGTTATTTGGACTAAAGCTAAAGTCTCAGCATGGCATTGATAATTCCCCAATTTTGAAAAGATAAATGTGAAAACTTTGGGTATAATATTTAACATAACTTTGGGTATAATATTTAACATATCTGAGATGATAATGTCAAAGGATGAAAAAGGAAAGGAAGGGAGTTATATAAAGTGCCCTCTATTTGTAAGATTTTAAAATAAGTTTTATAGATATATAAATAGGAATTTTATATTCACAGAAAGTGAAGTTGAGAAGATAAGTAACTTACCCTGGGGATAGAGCTATACAAGTCAATTCTCTGTGATTCCAAAGTCCATGCTTTTTCAGGCATGTCTCACTAACTCTTTAAAACTGTCCCCACTGAAAACTATTTGCCAAGATGCTTGTTTCAGTGTTGTGTGCTCATCATCACATAACTTCCTAGGTAGAATAAGGCTTACATTATTAAGGGTACTTTTGTTACCTTGATGTAAGGAAATTGAACTGAGCAAGCAAATAATTCTATGACTTAAAAAATCAATGAAACTTCTCCAATAGGTTTAATTTAATTCACAAACCCCACAAAATTAATTCTTGCCCAAAATTACAGTTATATTCTGTTTCTTGAGAAAGTACTCACATAATAAATACTGAAAAATGATATTGATTCTCTGGTCTTTATAATCATTCTGCTTTTATCTGTATGCTACACACCACTTAGCTGATGGACCAGGGGTAGTACTACCCTGTTGTGTATTAACTAGAGGCCCAATGCACGAAGATTTGTGCAAGAATAGGCCTTCCTTCCCCTGGCTGCCAGCACCGGCTTCCCTCTGGCACCTGGGACCCGGCCTTTGCTCTGGCCGCCACCTTCCACCTTCGCTCTGACCGGAACCGCCTTCTGCCTTCCCTCCAGCCAGAGTCATCTTCTGCCTTTGCTCTGGCCCTGCTGCCCTCCTATAGCTCCCTCCACCCTCTGCACACCCCTCATAGCAGGCATCTTGCTCTACCCAGGCAGCTCCATGCCTGTGCACACACGCTGCCCAGAGGCCTGGAGTGGCCAGGGCAGTGCGGAATCCCTGCATCATTGCCACTGTGACAACACAAGTGTCCCATCCTGGCCGCCACCGTCTTTGTTGCATCAATTTGCATATTCCCTTCTTATTGGCTGTGGGTGCTGCCATTTTTGTCGTGGAGTGATGGTCAGTTTACATATTCCATCTTTATTAGATAGGATGCTTTTAAGGCAACTATTTTGTGAATTACTGTGTTTCAGTATTTAGCAAATTCCTTGGCTTCTAAGTAAGACTTAGTGATTGAAATAAATGACTAAAAAGAAAACTTTTAGGCAAATATATAAGAGAATAAATGTTAAGCTTTGATGGAAAGTTGTATTTGATGTAAAAAAATCTAAATATTTTATTTATATCATGGTACCACAGTTCACATCTTTAAAAATCAAGTGTTATATTTGATCAAAAAAAAAACTAAACCATCTATTTGTTTATGAGGTGGCCTCAAGTTTAAGAAAATGTCTTTAAATGGAAACAAGTAATTGGTCTCTACACATCTGGCCAGTCTATATTGACACTGAAACTAAAATATATCCTAAGGAAAGGATTCCTCCTGGAAGTCTATTTTAATTAAAAGTTTAATGGTATATATCTAAATAATAATTGTCCAACTATTATCTACTATATTTACTATTATAGCATCTACTGTACTTATTATTATTTACAACTATATCTTTTGAAAAATATGGCAGATGAGCTGTGAAATCTCAAGAAATGCTATTAATTACAATTCTGATACATATATACCAAACAATATTTGAAAATTATTTTCTTTTGGTGCATCTTCTTTTCTTCCATAAAAATAAGAATGGTAGAAGGGGCCAAGAGAGAATACCTACAGAAGGAAGAACATAAAAGGAAGTAAAGTGAGATAAGTGAGATTAGGTTATGTGATGATGGAGCAGGATGAAAATCATGGACATGAAAAATCATGGGTCATACATTGGCAGCACACACAGATCTCTGCCTAATTGTCATTTAAACCTTTCTCCTGTTCTTTGCTTGAAGCAACATTATTGTCAACAATTGACTTCCCATTTTATCTATTTTGTTGAGCTGCAATACAAAATAGCTTCTATGCATATATGGACATAGGCAATAGAGTGATGAAGGCCTGCCAGGGCGGGGGGAGGGGTGTTGCAAGGAGGAGGGGGGCAATGGGAAAAATAACACAAAGGGGACATCTGTAATACTTTCAACAATAAAGAAAAAAACCAAGCTGTAAAAAAATAGAGCATCTAGTACATGATTTAGCATATTTTTTACTCCTAACACCCTCCTATATATATCCTGTCTTATACCAGACCATTTCTGTTTTCACACAATGTACTCTGTTATCACAATACATGTACTCTGTGTATATCCTATCCTACATTTAGTAACATATGGCATACTGGGAACATAAAATATGTTCCCAGTATGCCATAAACAACATGGTACATGAACGAAGTAGCAATTCATACACAATCTTAAAGATTAATCTGGTAAAGAACATTATATTACAAATAATTATCTATACTAATAAAGAGCTAATATGCTAATGGTCGATACACCTTAACGGTAATGACCAGGTCATTAGCATATTAGCTGGGGCATTGTTCCGGAGGCGGGGCAGAAGCAGGAAGGTGGAGGAGGCGGGACCATCCCATGCTGGGGAGGGGAGGGGTGAGAGCCCATAGCACCCCCCTCATCAGTCCTTCACCACCCACCTCTCTCACTCTGAGTGCCCTGCGGCCCACCTGGCAGGGGAAGGAGCATAGCACAGCAGGCAGGAGGCTTCCATGCTCTCCTCCGGTGCCATGATGGGGTGTAGCTGCCATATTGCTCTGGGGCGGAAGTGGGGAGGCACCCAGAGAAGGTGGGACCAGCCCGAGGTGACTCAAGGGACTGAAGGCGGGGCTTGAAGCAGCCAGAGAAGGCCAGATGGTTTGGGGGCTGTGCCAGGTGTACTGGAGCTCTGCGTGGACAGGTTTGGGTGTCAAGGCAGGTCTGCAGGTGGGTGGGCCATGCCACGCAATTTCGAAGGTGCCCTGGGCTCCTAGTGATTATATAAAAACATTTAAATTAATCCAGTAGCATTCTTTAAACCAGGGAAAACTATCAAAAATGGAAGAAATACAAATTCTTATGCATAGTCAAAGATGGTTTTTATTAAGGAATATTATCAAATTATATATCATGACAGTATTTGATTTCCATTCTGTTCTAAAGATCTCTCTCAATCCTCTGTTGACTTTATTAATTGCTTCTGTGAAATGTAAGCAGGGGTTTAATAGGTTACTATACTGCAAGGTCTTTTTCAAAGTGATTCTGTACTTGTACATCTCAATGCATCTTGAATTTGTGTTTATTAGTTTGGAGTTCAATGTGCATGTCTCTCTCTCTCTCTCTCTCTCTCTCTCTCTCTCTCTGATTAGATTGGAATGTGTCTGGTGTTTAACTGTTCTAAATGATAATTGGTCTTATACAATATCTAAAAATAAAATCAGAAAATCAAATAAATTTTCTAACTCATTATTCTAAGAAAAAAAAGTGATTTATTTTTAAAGGAGAAGCAACTCAAAATAGTCATTCATTGTGTTCTATCTTTTTATAAAGCATGACTTTGATATGACTTAACTGGATATATCACTAAAGATATTTACTCATAATATATGGTTTTCCTCTAAATTCCTTCCATTTAGAGACAATTCCAGTGTCTCTGTGTTCTACTTTGTTGGATTTATCACTTTTTTCCTTTAGTTTCTCATTTGGCTCCCATTCTAATATTTTTCATAAGCTTGACTATTTTTTGCATTGACTATAGGGTACTGAATGCTCAAAGTTGCCCATTTTCTTCAAGTTACTTGAAGGCCCAATGTAAGATATGTAAGCAAAGATGATAATAATGTCATAAGAATTGTGACAGAGACTTGTAATAGCTTGCATAATAAGCTTATGGTATAAGGTTTGTCTGGGGAATTTCTCTAAGTCCTAAGTTCTAGCATAACAGAGCTATGATATACTCCCTAAAATATATATATATATTTTTTTACTTAGACCTTACGAATTTCCTTTGCTTGATTCCTCTCTCTCTTTCTCTCTCTCTCTCACACAATCCATTTTCATTTACAATTTAAAATTCATGGTCTTAAATAGTCATTATTTGTCCTTCACTAAATGAATCATGATGCCCTTCTTCTTTTTTCATGTTTAGATTGCAATAGAATTCATAGAGGGAACAGTGAAAAAGAAAGATGGATTAGCCCAGCAGGTTTGGCCCAGGAGTTTAGTGTTGTGGCATGCACCAAGAGATCACCAGTTAGATTCCTAGTCAGTGCACATTCCCAGGTTGTGGGCTCCATCCCCATTAGGAGACAGCTGATCAGTGTTGATGTTTCTCTCTCGTCAATGCTTCTATCTCTCTCTCCCTCTCCTCTCTTCTCTCTCTAAAATAAAGAAAAACATTTTTATAAAGGAAAGGTGGATTAATGGGGGCAGGGGGAAAGGGCGTCATCATTCAACAGAGTGGCAGAAATATGCCAGAACCATTCAGCATATCACCAAGTAGCAATATCAAATCTCAGCTTTCTAAGCCAATATCTCCATTGTCTAGCTTTGAGCTGAGTTTTCAAGGATAGATAGGACCTAGCCTATACTTAAAATCCTCCATTCCTAAGGTTTATTATGGATTTCTAGGTAATTTATTTTTTGAAAAACATTTGCATCTAATTCTCATAATTGAAGAAGTTGACCTATACATTTAAATCTGAGCATAACATATGTAAGAATGTACACTTTGAATTTAAAAAAAAGTCAATTAGGCCAATGACACTATAGCTTCAGCCATACATAGTACAGCCACTTATCTATTTATTCAAAAATATTTATTGAGTGCTTTCACACAAGCCACTTACTCTATCATATGACTAAAGCAAAAATCTTTCTAAAAGGATCTTGGAGTTCTGTATAAAAGACAAATGTAAGTGTAGTAGATTTTATCAATAGTCTCAATACTTCTTCCCTTATCTATATTCTTCAGTACATGAATTTGACTTTGGGGTTGGCCATGTGGCATGTTTTGCTCAATGTGATGTTAGCACATGTATGAAGTATCTCCTGAAGGGAGGACAACCTGCCACACTTGGTTCTATCTGCCACTAAGGCAGAGGCACAATGCTTTGATTTTTAAGAAGCAAGTGATGTCATGAAGCATGTTGCTTCACCTCATTCCACTGGTGAACCTTGAGTTTTGAGAGGGTGAAAGGAGTGAAAAGAAGTCTCTCTGGCTTATACACACTGTAGTGCAAGAAGCTCTACCATAACTGCCTTTATAATCCAGACAAAGCATTATCTGCAGGTTCTGAATGTTTTTGGAATCTGTGGCTAGCTCCAGTAAGATAACATGAGCATTCTCTAAGGTTTTTCTCTTCTTTAAATGCTTACTAATGGAGTTATGCAGATAATGAAACTTGGCTATTAACAACAGGTACACATACAGTATGTGCTATCCATCCTGAATTGAAGGCTATATGATCTACATACTCATGAATTTAATGCACGTTTCCCATTAAGTGGAAGTTTATATAAAAGATGACCCCGAGCAATATTGAAGGCACGGGTAGATGGCTCATAGTCACTGTTGACTACTCCCATTTGGCTAAGTTTCTTATATTCTACAGATTCACACAGAATTTCCTGTGAATAGCTGACTAAGATGGAAAAATACAAATGCTACTATATGATATGTTTTTACCTGAGCAAGGCAGAATTCTTGTAGCATATCATATTCCCCATAAGTGAAGAAAATAAATGTTCCAAGTTGGCAAAATCTATGGTGGTACATCTAGATATCCCCTCTGCTTGGAATGCTATGGAGCTTCAGGTAAAAGAATACACAAATCCTTGAACAATGGCTAATATATGGCTAGAGTCAGAGACATGAAAGGAGCAGTAGTAGAACATTCCCAGTAAAAAATTTAGGGGAAGAGCTATGTTATAAACTTTATTTAATCTCCCCAAAAGATGCAGAAGTAATACCTACAAGTACGTGTTGACTGTCTTGGAAACAGGGTCTTTGCAAGTGACCAAGTAAAAATGAAGTCAATAGAGTGGGCCCTAATCTAATAGGACTGGTATCTACAAGCCAAAAATTGTCAACAAATCACCAGAAATGAGGAAGAGAGGCATGGAGAAGATTTTCCCTTATAGCCCTTCAAAGGAACAACCCCGCTGACTCTTTGATCTCAAACTTCCAGCATCCAGAAGTGTACGATAATAAGTGCCTATTGTTTAAGCTAGCCATGTTCCAGTGCTTTGCTAGGACATCTCTAGGAAACTATAACAATGTATATGGATGTACATCCCATGGTGTGATTATATTTATGTCCATATACATGTTTGAGAGACAAACATTGTACAGAAAGTTACAGGTAATCACAAAGATAACTTGCTATAGCTTTGCAGATATGTTGACTTTTTGTTTGTTTCAGCTTCAATATTTAATCAATGGAGTTTAAAAAAAGCAACCAGATGGTGCATGGACTTTCCTTCCCTAAAGCTGAATTGGCTACTGGTAAATGCTCTGTATGACTACACAGATCAATACTGAGCCCCCACAATGGCACCATAATCCAGAGATACAAGCCTGTCAGTTGGTGGTAGCTTTTTACATTGAATCTCCTTCTGTTATTGACAGGAACAACACTTTATTTATATTCAAATATTTATTGTGGCAATAGATTTACTTTGCCAGTTACTTTTGGTGGTACTATCTCCTGTTGAATACTTTATTCATCATCAGAAACCCCACAAAAACGTTGTAGTGTAAGAGATAAGTTAATGGGCTTAGGCTCACAGACGTCTCTGATCTGCTCATTTGCTCTGATACCACAAGTAGCAGATGGTAGAAGGTCTTATTTCAGACTCACTGTCAGGGTCAGCGGGAAATCAACTTGCTCAGTAGGATTGTACAGTATCTTATCTCCCTGCCAATACTTAAATAATACTCCTCCTTTAAAAGGCCAAGCTTACATTCACCCACAGATGTCCCTTGCCTTTCTAAAAGCACTTGTAGCCAGATTATGGGCATATGCCATAGACTCATCAGTGAGACATGTCAACTTTTTTTTATTGTTTAAAGTATTACATATGTCTTTTTTTTCTCGATTGATCCCCCCCCGCCACCACCACTCCCACCCCCTAGGACAAGCTCCCACTGCCCCAGTGTCCATATCCATTGGTTATGCTACTATGCATGCCACAAGTCCTTTGGTTGTTCCCCTGCCTTCTCCCTGAGGTTGGACGTTCTGATCAGTGTTTCTTAGACTCTGGATCTATTTTTGTTCATTAGTTTCTGTTGTACATTATATTCTACAAATGAGTGATATCATGTGATATTTATCTTTCTCTGACTGGCTTATTTCACTTAACATAATGCTCTCCAGGTCCATCCATGCTGTTGCAAATGGTAAAAGTTCCTTCATTTTTTATAGCAGCATAGTATTTCATTGTGTAGATGTACCATAGTTTTTTAATCCACTCATCTGCTGATGGGTACTTAGGCTGTTTCCAAATCTTAGCTATTATAAATTGTGCTGTTTACACCATACACAAAAATAAAATGAAAATGGTTAAAAGACTTAAATGTAAGATGGAAAGCCATAAAAATCTTAGAGAACTCCATAGGCAGCAGAGTATCAGACATACGGAAACAGGAATTTTAGGGGAACATAGGCAGGCTTAGGGAATTTTTAGATTTGGGGTCCATGGAAAAACACAGGGATACAGACTGGGAGAAGGTACATCTCCATAACACAAGGAAGCCAGGTGCAGTTACATCTTCATAAGACAGAGAGCAGCAATAGATACAGCTCCATAACACAAGGAAGCCAGGTGCAGGGAGCAGCAACAGCTGCATTTGCATAAGACAAGGGACCTGGAAGTAGCCAAAAAGGTCTATATTTACACAATAAAGAATAAGGAAGAAAGCCCAGAAAGAAAAGAACAATGAGGGAGGAAGGCATCACATGTCCCATGTGGTATTTGACCTTTGAACTCAGGAGTTACTATAGTAACCAGTCTAAGGGAATAATAACCAATCAGAGGGGATATCAAGGCACCAGGATCTGTAGCCTTTATAAACCATAGGGAAGGGAACTCAAAGGGGTTCTTTCTCCCTCCCCACATGGGAGTCCATTCTGTGGGATTCTTTCCCTCTCCCCACGTGGGAGTCTGTACTTGTTCTTTAATAAATATCCACCTTTGCTATACTACCCTCTGTCCGTGGATTCATTCTTCGACTCCAGCGGACAACGAATCCGGGTCCCGGTCCAAAAATTCTGTATCAATATGACGTAGCAATATCTTTACTGATACAGCTCCTAGGGCAATGGAAACTAAGGAGAAAATAAACAAATGGGACTACATCAAAATAAAAAGCTCTGCACAGCAAAAGAAACCATCAACAAATAACAAGAAAGCCCACTGCGTGGGAGAACATATTTGCCAATGTTAACTCCTATAAGGGTTTAATCTCCAACATTTACAGGGAACTCATACACAACTTAACAAAAGGAAGATAAACAATTCAATCAAAAAATGGACAAAGGACTTAGATAGACATTTTTCAAAAGAGGACATTCAGAAGGCTGAGAGACATGTGAAAACATGCTCAAAGTCACTAATCATCTGAGAGATGCAAATCAAAACAACAATGAGGTACCATCTCACTCCTGTCAGAATGGCTATCATCAACAAATCAACAAACAAGTGCTGGAGAGGATGTGAAGAAAAAGGAACCCTTGTGCACTGCTGGTGGGAATGCAGACTGGTGTAGCCACTGTGGAAAACAGTATGGAGTTTTCTCAAAAATTAAAAATTGAACTCCCATTTGACGCATTGATCCTACTTCTGGGAATATATCCCAAGAAACCAGAAACACCAATCAGAAAGGACATATGTACTCCTATGTTCATAGAGACACGTTGACTTTTGACAGCATATCAGAATCTACTAATTCAAATACACAAAGTGGAATAAAATCTAATATGACAAGAACGGGACAAGCAGCAGAATCAATAGTAATTTCTATAGATAGCACTGGGCATACCTCCACTACAGGCCCCAGGGTTCTGCATTTCCTATAGAAGACTAGCTCTCCTCTGTTGAGAATGCCAAGGACAGTAGCATAGATTTATTAATTCTATGCACTCTTTGTTCCTTTTCTTTAGCTCATCAGATATTTCATACTTAGGAAAAATTTTCAGAAGTGAGAATATACTATCTATCCCAAGTTTCATCTTGTCACTATTAACTTCCACTCAACCTTGCCTATCATGACTACCACTATCAAGGGAAAACAGCATGTTTGATATTATAGCTAACAAAATAATTCTGAATTTGATATTGATTATGGCATTGATAAAGAATTCAATAACTCTAGCAAATAGTCTAAATCTATAAACCAACTCTGCCAACAAGTGAAGCAGTAGAGCATAATATCTAAAAGAATTGGTTCTGGAACCAAACAGCCCAGGTTCAAGTTCTACTTTTATCTCTAAATTATTTTGTTACTTTTACAAAATTTCTTGTTCCTCAATACACCCATCTCTGAAATAGGGATAACAATAATTATATTAACATTATTAGAATGTTAATAAGATAAAATATAAAAATAACTGTAACATTTTCAAGGAATGTCTAATTCATAATAAGCAATATATTTAAATTAATAGCTCATGTAAATAAATGCATTAAAGTGTTTCAAAAAGAAAAAAATAATATTGTACTATTTTATCTTATGTCTTAAAAAGTCAGCTACCTTTTCCTGCTAAAACATTTTGTATTAGCATAACTTTAGTCACTTAATTTGCATAAGAAAATGGAGTATAAGCACCATCTCTTGCTTTCCAATGGTGGAAATGTATTCATGTGATCAGAGGTATCCCAACATTAGTTAGGGTTAACTCCCTTATTCCACTATCAATAAAAAGGCGAAACAGAAAAATGCCATCTGTCCATATGACAAATCCAAAATCAGACACCTGTGTGGCAAATATGCGTAGCAGTGAGTACCATGTATGCTCTATATTTAGTACAAACCATATGCTCCATGATTTACTTAAGTTGAATTGGGAGGACAATCCACTATAGAAAAAGTCCACAGAGCAATTAAGGAGCAACATGTTTTGCTGCTCTCATCTCATCTTCCCTCTAGTCCCAGATGTTACAAGCACTACAGAGACATTCATCAATTTGTTAATTTCTTGTCAGGTTGTGAAGGGTTTACGAAGATTTTGACCCATTTTGCTACACTTGTTTTGGCATCAGGATTAATTTAATTATAACTGCCTTGGGGACAAAAAGAACACAGTAGGATATCATGTTATGTTTGAATGGCTTAATACTTTCACCGGACACTCCAAGCATTTGGGATTCCCAGTCAAGAGTGTGATTGCTCTGAAGAAAAGAAGACTTAAAGAAAGCTCCCAGCCATCTGCATTTCCTAAATGACATTGCTTGATTGATTATCCCTTTTATCTCTAAAGGGAAGTTCCTTGACTTCCAATAGCTCTAGTATTTTATCCAAGAGCTTTAATTTGTATTATAATCCTATGTTTTAAAAGTTGTCACTTATTATTTAGAAAGCTTAAAAAATAATAAAGTTCTAACCCAGGTCATTAGTAGAATCCTTCTAATAAAATGTGATTCACTTTTTCAAATGTATTTGAAAGAAAACAGTGTGGTGTATGTTTTGCTCTAATTTTTTCCATCTCCAGCATATTTTAATTCCATGATGTCTAAAACATGGTTTCTTTGAGTCTAGGTTTCCTCATCTATTACTGGGGACACTTTGTGTCCACACTAGTTGATAATATTATAATACAGATTAAACAGAATGATTTGTATAGAAGTGTTTTCAATATTGTGGTGGAAATACTCTATTGAGATTGCTATTTTTTTCATATATCTTTGTGTCATCTACCCACTATTCTCCAATTTCTACACAAATAGGATATATGATGTAAATACTGTAAGATACTCATAGATACTTCTAATGCAGATTTGGGGCCTACTAAGCACTACTTAAATTCATCTTGACTTGAATAGACTTCTACTTAATTAAATACTTTATGTAAATAAAGCTGCCATGTGTAAAATGCAAAGCGCAAACAAAAGAATGAATAGTTGTCACATTATTTGGAAGAAAAAAAATATACAAATACGCTAAGCCATGTCTCATTCAGATAGACAGCATCAGAATCACCTGGGAACTTTAAAACCCTGCAAATCCTCAATCTCTATATCTGACTAAGAGAAACAAAATGTCAGGGAGGGGAATATAGAGCCAAATAATGTATTGGAATATGCATGCTAAAGTTGAGATTTACTACACCAAGTAAGAATGGTATGTTGGAAATAATTGCTTGTGATTAGATAGAATCTCCTTTAGGAGTTTGGGGGATGAGGGCCAACATTATTCCTTAAGAACAATTTAGTTACTATACTTTAATGAAGGAATGCACTAAAGTCCATATGAAAAACCTCCCACCATAGTCTTAATCTCCTGGTGCAGCACAGTCCAATAGCACTTCCCACAATGATAGAGGTATGCCATATCTGTGCTGTCAAAAGGAAATGTGGCTAATGTAACTGAAAAACTCAATTTGTAATGTTATTTCATTGTAAATAATTTCAATAAAATAGCCACAGGTGGATGGTGGCTACCATATTAGGCAGCACAGCTCTAGCGGTTATTATAGAAACTATTAGTTATTGTATAAAATTTTTCAACATTACACAAGATGCTATAATCTTTTAAATGGTATGAAGTACATAGAAGGGGTTAAGTCCTAGAAAAAGTAGCATCTGGGCTGAGCTCTGGTAAATAGATAAAAATTCAGAACACAAACATGGGAAGGAGTATAGGAAGACACTATGATATACTAGAAAAATGCAGTGGAAAACAAGATGTAGCATTGCCCAAATTAGCTGTGTATAAAATATATACCTTGAAATTGTAGGAAATAAGGGTAGAAATGTTGCTGCATCCAGAATATGAAAGCCTAAAAAGTTTGGACTTAATTTTAGTGGATATTTCAGGCAAAGAAATGACATAATTAAGAAGATGTTGAATTGCACAGGATTCATTAAGTGATGGAAGGAAATAAAAACAAGGCAGGAGACCCAATAAAATGTACCTTTTGGGCAATGAAAGTACTCAGTTAACCATGTTTCAGGTTATCATGTTATGTTTGAATGGCTTAATACTTTCACTAGACACTCTAAGAATTTGGGATTCCCAGTCAAGAGTGTGATTTGAGTACTGAATATAAGTCTAGCATTTGCTAATACACTAATTATCAATATTTACAAAAGTGCCCTCTACTTTAGCCAGAAACACACGAGGTACTTGTTTAAAAAGCTGATTTCCACATCTCTCTTTAGATTTCCTAAATCAGAATCTCCAAGTATAGGGCCCAAGAATCTATAAAATACTCAGCAACTTTCATGATGATTGTTTAGAGCACAAACATTTTAGAATTACTGGATAAATAATAAATAAGAGGAACCTGACTTAGATGGATTATGTATATAATTAACTAAATATACAATATTTAATTATTTGACCACAATATTTACTGGTCTTGTGACTTGCACTGATTTTAACTTCTTTATTTCTCTATTGTATCACCCTCACAAGATGAATAGGTTCTGAGAACAAGCTATGCCAACTTTATAGTCTGTGTGGTCATACAAAGTAATATGTCAGATTAAGTCAACTATCTCTACAATGTAGTCCAGCATCACTTTCACCTAAAGTAGCCAGCTAACTTAGGAAAGGACATTGGGTGTTAAACTGTTTAAATGATCACATCAGCTTGATACATTACTATGTGGTCAGGCATATTCCTAGTGTGTATTTCCAATGAAATTCAGATCCTCCATTTTGCAGTTGAAGAGTCATTATCCTACTAGAGGCCCAGTGCATGAAAACTCATGCACTCAGGGTTCCCTCAGCATGGTCTACACCCTCTTACAGTCTGGGAGCCCTCAGGGGATGTCCAACTGACGGCTTAGGCCCCCTTATGTAGAGCAGGCCTAAGCTGCAGTCTGGCCTCCCTCTGTGGGAGGTGACTAGCAGCTGATCAGGGGACAGTGTGGGCAGCAAGCAGCCAGCCCCGCCCCCCCTTGCGTCACTGCCACCCATAGCCTCCCTCTGTGGGAGGTGACCAGGCGGATGATCAGGGTATGGCACTGGCCTCAATCGCCCCGCCGCTGGTCACTGCTGCCCCCCCTACCCCATTGCCATACCCTCCCTCTGCCCGCTGGCATTCACCTTGGCTGGCTTGGCGCCACCTGCTCTCTACCCCGTCCCCACCAACCAGTCATTCTGCCATTTGGTCGATTTGCATATTACGCTTTTATTATATAGTATGTTCCTCTTGTAATTGGGATGATCCTACTTATTAGAGGAATGACTGTGTGGAATACTCTTCCATACCCCTTACTATGGGCCTTGAAAAAGTAACACGGATGCATTTCCAGTTCCTTCTGATTGTACAGTTAGTTAAGAAAATATCATACCAAGTAGTAGTTCCTTGTACTCTATTAGCTAGTTAAGAATTTATAATGAAGAGCAATATTTCCCTGTATTTTTAACCCTTACAGCCAATATAGATTCCATATGATTGGGAGCATGATGTTCTACTCAGTAAGGAAGAATCTAAAGGTGATGCTGATGGAGACAAGATCCATTGTCTCACAGACCTTTATTTTCACTAAAATTAGAGTTAGAATGCAAAAATTACAGTGTGGCAGCAATAAGCCTAGAAGTGACAGCAGTTTCAATGGTGTGTCAATGGCAGAAGTAAGCAACATGAAAGAAGTCACTTCCTTCTTAGCCACACTGCTGTCACTTGCCCTGTTCATGATCTTCATTTTGAAGGTAAGTGACTGCATTGTTAGGACATTCTTCAGACTTCATTTTACCAGCAGTAAATTCTATTTCCTCAATGTTGAAGTAACTTATGTTAATATATTGCTTAGATATAGGAAATGAGAGTAATGGACACACTTTATAAAAACGGACATACGTTGCCACTTGGCTTACAAACGCTGCTCCTCCTACCTGCTGCTATTGACTAAGTTATCAGCATTCATCAGGGACCCTAAGCACTGTAAATTTCTCTGGCCCCATGGAGTGGTAAAGATTTTTTCTCCCTATAATTTAATTCTGTTTACTAACTATTTTCATATTGCTTATGCATCATGGATGCTGGAAAACTAGAAATCT
Source organism: Myotis yumanensis (assembly GCF_028538775.1). Classification (NCBI taxonomy): domain Eukaryota; kingdom Metazoa; phylum Chordata; class Mammalia; order Chiroptera; family Vespertilionidae; genus Myotis; species Myotis yumanensis. The sequence continues at coordinate 220,347,667 of NW_027223752.1, read as the reverse complement.
GCAGCCAGAAAATAATATAACAACAAACATTTACTTTTCTTCCATTAAATATTTATAAAATTTTAAAGACTGCTAGGAGCTTCTTCCATTTTTAATTATAATCATGAAAGTCAAAACTTCAGTTTTTCTCTAAAGAGATACTTTATTAAGCATTGAAATAGTATATATATATATATATATATATATATATATATATATAAAATGTTAGAATATTGTTATCATTTCTTAATACAACTTCATGGCTACTCTGTACAATTTTATAGCTCAATTATAATGTTTAGTGCAACGTACTTAATTCATATTACAAAACAATGGGGCTATGCAAAAGGGACCATATAAAACTAGTAAATAATAAAACAGCAAGTTGACTATGTGTTAATGGGCTTTTAAAAGTGTGCTTTTTCTAAGACTTATTTTTTCCTAATGTTTGAAATTGCTGAGCCCTGTGAAACAGAAAAATGCTCTATTTTCTATCATTCTAGTACACGGTGTGTTACACAGTTATTTCACATGGCAAGCATTTCACATACAGCCACCCTCCCATCTGCCCACTTCTTGAAAGTTGGAGTGAATTTCATATCTTAAAATGAAGCTAGCATTGCACAAAATAATGGGCCATTAATTTCAATCTGCATGCTCATGGCCTTTTTTTATAGGAACAGTACAGTAATCTCACCTTTGATTACACATAAAGTTTAATCAGTAAACCTGATATATAAAATGAGTTGTGTTATAACAACCAGGCATACCTGGTAAGAATATATATTTTAAATTACTACAACTGAAAAAGCTTTTACAAAACAAACTATTTTTATATATTGAAGTTTTTCTCCAATATATGAAACTAGAGGCCCGGTGCACAAAATTCGTGCACAGGGTGGGGGGCAGGTGTGTTCCTCAGTCCAGCCTGCACCCTCTCCAATCTGGGAACCCTAGAGGGATGTCTGACTGCCCTCTCACAATCCAGGACTGCTGGCTCCCAACTGCTCGCCTGCCTGCCAGCCTGATCGATGCCTAACTGCTCCCCTGCTGACCCGATTGCCCCTAACTGCCCTCCCCTGCAAGCCTGGTTCCCCAAAACCGCCCTCCCCCTGCTGGCCTGGTCCCCACAACTGCCCTCCCCTGCTGGCCATCTTGTGTCCACATGGGGGCGGCCATCTTGTGTGTTGGAGTGTTGGTCAGTTTGCAAATTACCTCTTTATTATATAGGATTAGCAATGAAAACATGGATAACTGAAGCTTCAACTTAAACATCATAAACCCTGAAATCAATTCAGCATTGCTGACTGTTTGCTTAGCCTCCTCTTCCCAGATCCTCAGAACATTTTTCCTCAAAATCTTCAATCAAGTGTCTGCTTTTTTTGTCACCATTTCACTACTTCTGAAGAAATTACCCACCCAAATCCTTCTAAGTTCCTGAGGTTTGGTGATGTGAGTTCTGGGGGGCTAAATACAATAGAAATGCTGTACCCCAGCCTGCTTAGTACAGATGAGACAATCGTGAGAGAGTGTGGCTGCAGGGTGTGGTATATTTGATAACCTTTAGATGAGAATTTTAGGAAGAATGGCCATTATGGCATTTTCTACTCAGCAAACGATGATAATGGCTCAAGTTCAACAGGCCTTAAGCTTTTCAAAGCAAGGCAGGAGAAAGAGCTATTATTTCTAGAAAGACAAAAAAAATTTTGAACACTTCTTATAAAATAAAAAAAGAATACAGGAGTATATTTTAGGGCTGTTGCATGATAAAGCAGAAAATAAAGTGAGCATTTAGGGGAAAAATCTGGTACAAATTCCTCAGGAGGACTTGATGAAATGAGCTTTATGCAAGAGTGGGATGCACATATAGTGAGGAAGGTTGTCTCTAATGAACATATCTTTTTCTTAGACATTTTATAAAGAATATTAATTTTCCCAGAATTTCTGTGTTAGTGGTTAATGGCTATACATATTTGTAAAATATCTGGAGGTAACCATGTAAGGAAAAACACTATTAGTAGTGAGGATTGAAAAGCAAGCACCTTTGATCCCTTAAGAACATTGAAGTTATTCTTTTGCTAAAAGAAGCCCACATGAATTAAAGGACCTAAATTTCTATTAGAGGTAAATTTCCTCTAGGGAGTTCCTAAGCTACTTAGTAAGACAAATGGGGACTTTAGAGTAAAGAAATGCTACACGTTTGCTTTGGAAATTAAGTTTCCTACTCAACCATTTGCTTCTCTAGGAAAAATTGCAGATGAATTACACAGTCCTACTTATCTTCTGTTCCTTGCTTCTGTTGCTGCTTAAACCTGAATATATTAATAAGTGCTTCAAGGGAAACAAAATATGTGCTTTCTTTTTCAACATACGGGCCCTACTCTTGAGTACTGGAATTGCATTTCATATCTGGTTTGGAACTCAGTGCTTGAGAGCTGAACATAATCATCCTTAATCCTTTTGGCTGCTTCCTTATTACTTTGAAGAGTGGGGAGAAAGGTGCCTCTATTGAGTTTTCTCTCCAATCTCTGCTTCTCTAAAGAGTGCAGGGGAATAATCTATATTTCAAAGAAAGATGACCTTTACTTGATTTAATGCAATCTCTCTTTCAATATCTGAAATGAGAAAGTGATTAAAGCTTTGGTTGATAGGCAAGGATGTATTTTAGGAATAGATAAGCATAAAGGTCAGACACTTGTCAGAAAGGATTTTGACTTTCTTTAATATTTAAGTACCTCATATGAATCATGGTTCATGCATTCATATATATTTTTAAGTTTGATGAAAAGTCCTACATTTTTGTATAATTCAAAATTGGTCTCTCACATAACGCCAAGACATTGACAGTGGCAGGTGTATGTTTATTGGGATTTTCATAGAAACCTGGTCTGTTGACATAAGACTTTCTGAGAAGATAATGGCCATTTGACATATTGCTTTGAAGAGTTGAAAATTCTGTCTGATATATTCCTAAATTATACTTATTTTTAAATTTCAATGTGTTGAGTGTTTTCTATATTCAAGGAATTTCGCCTAATGAATTAATAGGAAAATAAATATCTAACATTCACTGAGATCTCACTAGACATCAGTGTTTTTTCTAGGTGCTTTACAAGTATCAGTTAATTTAACATGCACCTATACCATAATAAAGATTTGTTGAAAAAATGAAAGAGTGGCTTTGTGAAGTAGGGTTTTTGTTTTTTATTTTCCTCATTTTATAGAGATGGGAATTCCATGACACAGAGAAGTTAGTTTCCCAAAGATCATAAAGCAAGTAAGTGATGGAGCTGTGTTTCAACACAGGTCTCAAACTATAACTTAAATTCCTAATGGCATTGGTCTTCCATGTGTTCTTAATATTAATAATAGCAAATAATTTATATTTGCATAACATTTTATATTGTACAAAACATGTTTGCTTACCTTTCATTTATTAGAACAGATGTGCATTATGAATTATAACATATGATATACCTACTTCACATAAAATGTTACTACAATACAAACACTTCCTCTATTAGATCTTTTATTCTACCCCTTTAAGGGTGATTTTGCTACTGGAAATAGAATAACAGTCTATTTTCATGATATATTTCTCAATCTATGAAGATGTTATAAACTGAGAACAAGAACAAGGTTTATAGAAATAAGACATTAAGAAAGTCAAAAAATATTTGGTTATTTAATAAAACATTAGAAATCATAGGAAAATAATATGAGAAAATGAAAGAAGAAAGAAAGAAAGAAAGAAAGAAAGAAAGAAAGAAAGAAAGAAAGAAAGAAAGAAAGAAAGAAGGAAGGAAGGAAGGAAGGAAGGAAGGAAGGAAGGAAGGAAGAAGGAAAGAAAGAAAGAAAGAAAGAAAGAAAGAAAGAAAGAAAGAAAGAAAGAAAGAAAGAAAGGAAGGAAGGAAGGAAGGAAGGAAGGAAGGAAGGAAGGAAGGAAGGAAGGAAGGAAGGAAGAAAGAAAGAAAGAAAGAAAGAAAGAAAGAAAGAAAGAAAGAAAGAAAGAAAGAAAGAAAGGAAGAAAGAAAGAAAGGAGGAAAGAAAGGAGGAAAGGAGGGAGGGAGGAAGGGAGGGAGGGAGGGAGGGAGGAAGGAAGGAAGGAAGGAAGGAAGGAAGGAAGGAAGGAAGGAAGGAAGGAAGGAAGGAAGGAAGGAAGAATATTATAGCATCTGCTGGAAATTGAACTGAAACTTGGTCAGACACTGTCACAGGCAGCAGTTAGGAGTGGTGTGTGTTCCAGCTGTTGCCCCAACCTCCCCATTCCATCACCAGGAGGGGCCCCTCCTTGCTCCCACAGCAGAGCTCCAAGGCCCCACTACTCATTGCCTATACACCATCATGGCTAACTACAGGATGTCCTTATTCCTAGTCAAGTTAGTCATCATGAAAAGCCTGCGATTGCTAGAGTATTTCGCAGTCCCTAGATTTTAATCCCTTGGAGAGCCCAGTACAAACTGTTTTTTGACTCATTTACATTCCGTTCAATAACTCCTGAAGTGTTTTCCAATGTATCATCTGGAATGCACAGTTATCAGCAAAATTCCTGATGCTCATCCATTTCCCTGGAAGTTCCTTTTGCCTTCTTGCTCAAATCTGGCTTTCTCCCCCAGGACTTGGCTTCCTATGAAGCTCCCCAAAAGTCCACTGGCTGTTTCTTTTCCCATGATTCCCCTAACACTAAGCTTAGACATGGGGTAGTTGTCTTTATTGCAGCTCATTCCTACTTTCAGAGTATTTTGTTTCTTTCCTCTCAAATTTTAGGATACAAAAGTTATAAAAAGCAAGGTACAAAAGCTTATATATTTGCATACTTATGTATATAATATTTTGGGTAAAAAGGAAGGTGAAATAATTAAACATAAACGTATCTACTCTTTGAGTGAAGCTGTCTATTTCTCTGGACATCAAAATAGATGATTCTGATATTCCTTTGCAAATTATTATTAATTTTCTTTCCTCATCAAGTGACCTTCCTCCTAATTAAACTTTCATTAATGATTCAGGGTAACATTGGTTAATAAAACCATACAGGTTTCAAATGTACAACTCTGTAACATCATCTGCATACTGCATCGTGCCCTCACCACCCATAGTCAAGTCTGTTTCCACCATCATTTATTTTTCCTTTGCCCCTTCCCACCCCCCTCCACCCTCCTTTATCTCTGGCAATCACCAGAGTCAATTTTTTATGTATTCACCGTAAAATATAATTTTCTAAATTTATTATTTCTTCTTTAGTTATTAATTGATAACTGACCAAAAGGAATAGTTTTTCTTCATATTTATTTACTCATTTTGCAAGTATGTATGTCTATAAGAACATACTTATTTTCTACGTGAATTTGTACATTCTTACTGTGAATGAGATAAAATTCATAGACATCTTTATATATTTTGATGTTCAAATTGTGCCTGTTTAGCTGGTTGGAATTCCTTCCAGTTGATTGGTTAATCCTTTGGCACATCCCCAACATTATTTTGAACCATTCCCCCTTTTTTTTTTCTGGTAGAGCAGTTATTTATGGCTAATTTTATAGCTTCCTCCTCTCAGACCTGGGATCAGTCATTTTTCAAGGTTGCTTGATAAACTGAAATTTATCAAGGTTCTCCAAACTGAGTGGCTTAAAGTAATACTAGTAAACAGACATTATCTTTCACAATTTCTGTTGATCAGAAATGCTTGGCTGTGCAGTTTTCTGTTGGGCTTCTCATGAGGTTTCTTAGGTGTCCACTGGGCCTGTAGTAACCTTTTAGGTGAAGTGGCACTTCTATGAATATATCTTTTGTATACTTTTAACTATCTGAATCAAGTTTTAATACTCTAAATATTCCTAAAATTAATTTAAATTAACAGAATAGAAAAGAAAAAAATGAATGCAAAGAAAAACATATTTCAACTATACCTCAAATAAATAAAATACTACCTTTCAAATAAATAAAATAACTTCATTGAAGATAATGATTTGAAAAAGAAAAGAAAAAATCTATTAAGATTTGGATAAAATACTTGGACTAATTCTGTTTATCTAAAGAATATCTAACAACTAACAAATCTTGAACTTTTCTCACTATGGATACAAAATCTCTGAAACCATTTTATGCCAGTTGAGGAAGTTAATGAGTAAATTCATAATTAAACTCATTTAATCAGCTCTAGCCAGTTTGGCTCAGTGGATAGAGCGTTGGCCTGTGGACTGAAGGGTCCTGGGTTTGGTTCCAGTCAAAGACATGTACCTAGGTTGCAGGCTCCATCCCAGGCCCTGGTTGGGGCACGTGGGGGAGGCAACCAAAGGATGTCTCTCTCACATTGATGTTTTTCTCTCTCTGACTCTAAATATATATATATATATGTTTGCTGAAGAGGCCCAGGAGCAATGGCACCAGAGAAATGAGCACATCTGGTGTCACTGGTTCTTGATTTCCGTTTAAATCAGCACTTAAGATTTATCCCAATGATTCTTGCCTCCTCATATTGTCATCTTTATGTAATTCACTCTCACACTGAATCAGAGCTTCAATGACCAACAGATATCAGATGTGACAGCGTGTGATTCCCAAGGACAAGTCATAAAAAAATATTAACACTTCTATCTTGTTTTCTTGGATCATTCACTGTGAGGGAAGACAGCCACATTATCATGAGAACACTCAAGCCAACCTGGAATGATGCTCTTAGGGGATAGAGAGCATGCCAAGGTCTCTGTCAATGCCAACATGCCAGCCATGTGAGTGACCCAGGTAGCTCCTTCCACCCCAGCCAAACCTTCAGATTGTTACAGGCTCAGTGGACAATTGACAGAATACTTATGAGAAGCCCTAGCCAGAAATACCCTGCCTAGCACACCTGAATCCCTGACCCATAGCAACTGTGAGAGATAATAAATGTTTAATATTGCTTTAAGTCACTAAATTTTGTATAAACTAGTTAGACAGTAATTGAAGCACTAATGCAGTTTCTAAATACCACTGAAGGAAACTAAGATCCCTTGGAAAAATAAGTGATTCCAAGTCTGGGACAGGGAAGCTAGATGATGAGACAACATGTTGCTGTGCCAAAAAGTACGGGAGAATTAAAAGTAGTGATGAGTGTGTGTCAAAGGGTTAGAGGATCCAGCTTGGCAGGGTTCCAACTGGCCAAACTGGTGTGATTTATGGTCAAATTATGTAAAGATATTAATAGTCCTACTGTATAAAATAAGAAGCTGTGAGTCTATATTGATAATATATACATTCATACATGTATCCAGGTGCATATATATATATATATATATGTATATATATATATATATATATATTAAAGGCCTGGTGCATGAAATTCATGCAGGATCAGGCCTAAATTGGTGGTCGGACATCCCTTTCACAACCCGGAACTGCTGGCTCCCAACCACTTGCCTGCCTGCCTGATTGATGCCTAACTGCTCCCCTGCAGGCCCAATCACCCCAACTGCCCTCCCCTGCCAGCCCGGTCACCCCTAACTGCCCTCCCCTGCCAACCTGGTCACCCCTAACTGCCCTTTCCTGCAGGCCTGGTCACCCCCAACTGCCCTCCCCTGCCTGCCATCTTGTGGCTGTGGTCGCCGCCATCTTTGAGGGCATGGCAGTCAATTAGCATATTTTCTCCTTATTGGCTGTGGGTACCACCATCTTTGCAGCCTGCTGCTCAGTCATTTGGTTGTCCCTCACTAACCTCTCTGCCAGCCTGGTCGCCCCACGCAGCCTGTTCGGTTGTCTGTTCGGTTTGTGACGGTTGCTTAGGCTTTTATATATCTATATCTATATCTATATCTATATCTATATCTATATCTATATCTATATCTAACTATATATATACTTTTATATATATGTATATATAAATATATATATATACACACACATATACCAGTAGCTCCATCACATGATATCGCGCGCAGTAAGCCACCTGCCGCTTCCGCGGGAGCCAGTAGGAACCACAGTGCACCGCTGGGACCCGCGCTGCTTCCATGGGAGCCATATGGCTTCTGTGAGGGGTGGGAGCAGCTGCTAGCTCCCACTGGAGCCAGGAGGGAGCCACGCCAATTCTGCGGGAGGCGGGAGGGAGCCGCGCTGCTTCTGTGGGAGGCGGGCCCACTGTCTCCTCTCTGGGCCTGTGCTCTGCTGCGGAGGCTGTGGGCTGGCCCCCCTGTCCCTGTCCATGTCCACTCCGGCTCCAGGCGGCCCGCCCGAGCTGGGGTGCAGCGACTTGCCAGCCCCCTGTCTCTGTCTCTGTCTCCACTCCAGGACTCACCTGCACGGGCAACCTCCTCCTGTCTTGCTGTGACTCATTACAGCATCACAGCCTAATTTGCATATTTCCTCTCTCTCTCTATCTACACTAATAAAAGAGAAACATGGTAATTGGCGTACGACCGCTACCCTTCCCATTGGCTAATCAGCGTATCCTTATGCAAATTAACTGTCAGCCAAGATGGCGGCCGGCAGCCAGGCACTGAAGAGAGCAGGGAGGCTTGCTTCCTCCAGGAACTGCAGACTCCAACGTTCCCCACCTCACTTGCCGGACTCTCAACTGCAACTCTAAGCAACTATTACTATGTTGCAAATAAGAAGCTAAACAAAACAGGCTTTCAGTCAGCCCTGGACGGCAACATTGTGTCCATGTTTTCAGCAGCGAGGCCTCAGAGCTAAAGCTGGCCCAGAATAAAAAAAAAAAAAAAAAAAGAAAACAAGGAGCGGTTGGGAGCTTTTAGTCAACTGTCAGTGGGAAAACAGCCCTCGGCCCCTCAGCCAGCCTGGCCAGGTACCCCAGTGGGGACCCCCACCCTGATCCAGGACACCCTTCAGGGCAAACCAGCCGGCCCCCACCCATGCACCAGGCCTCTATTCTATATAGTAAAAGGGTAATATGCCTCCCGGCACCGGGATAAGCGGAGCAGCGAGGCTCCCAGCACCGGGATCAGCATGACAGGGGGCAGCGCCTAAACCCCCTGATCAGCCCTGCTCTGTGCCTGATAGGGGGGGAGCTCCCCAATCCCCCGATTGCCCTGCAGCTCTGTGTGTGACAGGGTGCAGCGCACCAACCCCCTGATCGGCCCTGCTCTGTGTGTGACAGGGTAGAGCCATAACCTCCCCATTGGCCCTGCCCTGAGTGTGACAGGGTGCAGCAGCCCCAACCCCCTGATCCGCCCTGCTCTGTGTGTGACAGGGGGCGGTGCCCCAACTCCCCTATTGGCCCTACTCTGTGAGTGACGGGGGGAGCTCCTCAAACCCCTGATGAGCCCTGCTCTGTGTGTGACAGGGTACAGAGCCCCAACCCCCCTAATGGGCCCTGCTCTGTTAGTGACAGGGGGCAGCTCCCCAACCCCCTGATCGGCACTGCTCTGTGCGTGATGGAGGTGGCACCGCAACCTCCCCATTGACCCTGCCTTGAGTGTAACCGGGGGCGGTGCCCCAACCCCCCAATCAGTCTACCCTGAGCGTGACTGAGGGTGGCATTGCAACCTCCCAATCCGCCCTGCTCTGTGCATGATGGGGCGGCACCCCAACTCCCCAATCAGCCCTGCTCTGAGCCTGACCAGGGGCTGCATCTAGGGATTGGGCCTGCCCTCTGCCACCCTGGAGCAGGCTTAAGCCAGCAGGTCGTTATCTCCCGAGGGGTCCCAGACTGGGAGAGGGCACAGGCCGGGCTGGGGGACCCCCCCCCCCCGAGTGCACAAATTTTTGTGCACCGGGCCTCTAGTATATATATATGTAAATAACTCGTGGAGAAAGGAAATTCTTCATTTCAGTATAGTATCAACTAACATACAGAGAAGAAAAATATAGTTAGATAATTACCTTTCCAACCAACATAATATGAGTTGATTCTGGCAAGAAACATCAACACATGCTTAACAGTAGGAAGAGAACATTTGGAGAGGAATGGGATATTTACATGTTCTCATAGGATCTTTCCTTAAATCAATTATTAATTACAAAAGGAATAGTGATAATAATGAAGTAGAATAAACCCATTTTAACCAAGTGATCAATATTATTAAAATGACCACAAAAATTACAAGGGAGCATCCTGGGCCTCTCCCGTGATACCCTGAGAAGGACACAGGATCACATACAGAAGTGTGCCAGCCAGAATCTAATCATGAGGAAACACCAAACAAATTTAAACTGAGCGAGCGTCTATAAAATATCTGGCTTGCACTCTTCAAGAAATCTCAATGTCATGAAAGTCAGAATTGATGCTGAGGAACTGCCCCAGATTAAAGGAGGTGAAGGAGACATGCAAACTTTCTTCATTACATGACCTGGATGAATTTGTATTGAAAATAGTCCTACACAGGACATTATTGGCACAACTGCATAAACTGAAGTAGGGACTGTAGGTTAGAATAAAGTATCGTATTACTGTTAAATCTCATGAATGTATTAATTTTAATAAGGTTATTTTTTAAAGTTATCCCTGTTCTTAGTAAATGCAAATTAAGACATTAAAAGGATAAAGTATAATGATGCCTGTACATGGATATACTGAGAGAGGCAGAGACAGACAGACAAAGACAGAGAGATATCACAGAGAAAACGAGCTAATAATTGGTAAAACGGCACAAGATTTTGTTCTTACAATCAATCCAAAGCTTGGAATTACAATTCTTAGGAAAATGTTTATTACTTTAATTAACATTTGGTTTCAAATTAGTATCTTGTTTTGAGAGTAGAGAATTTGGTGAAGATATAAGACGTGAAAGGTAATTCAATTATTAGTGGTCAGAGGAAGAAAGAGGACTCAACTTCTGTATAAGGAAAACTAGTAAAAAATTCTATTCAACAATGACAAAATCTTGGAAATAGTGGGAGCAGGACGAAGAAGAGTGCGGGTCATAATCAAGAAATTCATCCTGAAGTACAAAGGGTTAAAAGAGATTCAGACCCTGGTTGGGGTGGCTCTGTTGAGGGTCACCAATGAATCAAAAGGTCAGTGGTTTGATTCTGGTCAGGGCACATACCCAGGTTTTGGGCTCAATCTGCAGAAGGGGGTGTGCAGGAAGCAGTGATATATTGTTGGATGTTTCTCTCTAAAATCAATAAAAACATTAAAAAAGAAGAGTGATTCAGGATTTCTCTAAACACTGGTTAAAAGTTATAAGTTTGTCTATATCAATGTTGATTCCCTACTACAGTTGGAAATCTTTGTGTTATGAATTCCAATTAATCATGTATGTAAATCTAAAATTGTCTTTTTCTAAGTAAATCTAATTATGTAATTCTCAACTTTCTATTTCAATGCTGTTCTATCTAATTCAGGATTTCTTTGTAAACTTAAGTTTCTTTTCTACTCTTCTTATTTTTCTTTAGTTGTGATCTAAACAGGTGGGTGTGGGGTGATCTAAATGGGGGCTGGGCACAAGAGGAATCACAGAGACAGAATTAAGAAGATAACTCAGATTTCCCTTCTTTATCAATATTTGGTTTGGAGCAGCCCCTGTTCTCAACTTTTCAGGCTTTTATTCTCAGATCAGCCACTGCTGAGCTGACCCTCTCTCCCTCACTTGCCCAAACATTCAGAACACCGACACGTCTTTAGGAGTACAAGCCAGGATTTTACAGACCACCAGGTCACTACAGTAGCTCTTTCTCTTAAGCAGACATAACGCCTCTCCAGTTCCACTGGCCCACACTTAGAGTTCCTTGCTGTTTTTAAAAGACATGGGACATGTTGTAATAATCTATTGCACCCCACAGGATCACCAGAGGTTGGGGAAAGTATATCTCAGACACTTTCTGAACAAACATTTTTCCTCTATGCTAACTCCTCTTTGTTGATGCTCTAGGGCAGTGGTTCTCAACCTTCCTAATGCTGCGACCCTTTAATACAGTTCCTCATGTTGTGGTGACCCCCAACCATAAAATTATTTTCGTTGCTACTTCATAACTGTAATTTTGCTACTGTTATGAATCGTAATGTAAATATCTGATATGCAGGATGTATTTTCATTGTTACAAATTGAACATAATTAAAGCATAGTGATTAATCACAAAAACAATATGTAATTATATATGTGTTTTCCGATGGTCTTAGGCGACCCCTGTGAAAGGGTCGTTTGACCCCCAAAGGGGTCTCGACCCACAGGTTGGTGACCCACAAGTTGAGAACCGCTGCTCTAGGGGGAAGTGGATGCCATAAGATGTGTGGTCTTCCTTGTTTTTTCCTCTTCTACATGATCTTTATAGGGGTCTGTCTCTAGATGATTTCCTTGTGTTGGAAAACCTGTTCTTATATAAACACCTGCCATGCCCCCAATGCACACTTTTTTGTTTTTGTGTGGGCATTTTTTAACATTGAGTCCACCATGCTCTTAACCTTTGGATTACACAAATCACTTTTCATTCTAAAATCTTACCTCTGAAAATCTCAAATTACCTACTTTATTCGATGTCTGCCTCTGCTTCTTGAACTTTACCCACATTATGAAGATACCCAGTAACTTCTTTATCCCTCTGCTTATGTTGTGTGCTTTCTTTCCTAAAGAAAATAAAATCTCTCTAGGCATGACAGCCATTGATCCAGTGAAGACTGGGAAGTGATATTAGAAATAACAACAGCAAAATTAATTTTGCCAAATTTGTCTCCCATTTATCAATGTAGTTCCTATGTATCCCATAAATGGATTTATGAATTCCTACTTTTGCCAGGAAACATGGAAGGCACACTTAGGTAGATGAACCACAGTCCCTGTCCTCTTGATATGCATGGTAAATAGAAAGGGAAAATGCCTTCACAGAAGCTCAAAAAATGGATCTTAAACAAGTCACAGCTGGGGAGCCCTTGTGGGGATCAGCTTAGGAGTCACTTCCAGAAGGATTTTGATACTCTGGACTTGAGCCAGGACTGTGCTGGAGCGGCTACTGCACCCTAAGCAGGGGTATACAGCCTGGAAGTTTCTTATCATCCATAAGATATGTGGTCTCAGAGTTTGTTTCATCAACCTACCTCTGAGCTCTACTGAACAGCAGTGATAGAAACACAGCCACCAGCAATACTATGGTGTAACGTAACTGCTCTGGCAACACGGAAACTAGATTCATCATAGCACAGCTCTGCGGAGCTGCACATGTGCAGAAAATAGAAGACAGCAGGACACCCAACTGCTGCTTCAAAGTGAGCAGAAAAGGGGGTGACTGCAAGCAGAGAGGGCAGCAGAAACATGTTAAGGATTCATAGAAGCACAGCCTCAAGCAATATAACATAACTGAATATATGAGAAAGGGCATGCTGATGAAAGAAGAAACTTGCTCTTAAAAATAGATTTCTGATGAAACAAGAGAATATCAGGCACCTCTATACAGCTCTATTCATTTCTGGTTTTAAATACAAAAGATTAATCTACCTATCAAACACTGCCAAGAGGTGTACATTTAGCTAGTGTTTTCGAGTTGTGTAATGGTCATTCTTACTTATCATTTCCCCAGTTAATGATTTTTTACTACAGGTCAAAAAAAAAATTCTATTAATTTCTTAAAAGGTGTTGAGAGCTCAATTAAAGGTGTAGATGGTGTTCTCTTGCTCTCAAAATATTATCATAGCAAAACTCAGAAAGAAACCTAAAAACAGAGGTGAGAGATTGCTTTTGTTTATATTGTCACAGCGTTATCACAAAGTAATTAACCTGCTTTTTAAAAGGGTAGCCTAAGGGACTAACTCTTCTTATTTCAGACGTGCACGTTTACTCATTCAATTTCTCAAACAAGCACCTACCCAGTATTGTCTGCATCCACTGGGTTACTCACACCTGGAGAGGAGAGGCTTACAGGGACCATTGGCATGCATGGAGGGAGCTTTTCCTTTTCCTCCCAGATTTTAGTTCTAGGTAGGTAAAGGGAGTCAACTTATTCCCATGCAGGTAGTGTTGTTTGCTCACTCCATATAACAAGAAGTACTTAGCTCTCACAAACTAAATGTCTGGCAAACATCCACTGAACCTTAGAAGGACTTCCAGAATCACAGCGACTTCAGATACAGAATCAACAGTACATCATTAGGATGAAAGTACCCTTTTATTCCCCTCGGCCTGCAGAAAATTTTGTGGCAAAGGTGAGCTAAAAGGTTGGAAATGAAAGAAAATGTAAGGGAATTAAACAGCCAGTTAATAATTAGGAGGGGTAATTTAATTTAAAAGGATTATGATGGCACACTGAGGCTTCCCAAGGTCAATTCTTTAGATAGTTCAATTTCAGTGTGTTTTTTGAGCTGATTCGATTGAGGTCATTTCAAATTTTGCAAGATGGCTTTCTTTATTCTCCAAGGAATTAATGAGGTACAGTCTAATTGAACTACCAGGGAAGTGAGTGAATTTGATTATAAACGTACACAGACAATTATTCCCTTTATGTTAGCTGAATGCCATTCACGTCAGCGATGACTGTATGCGCATTCCCGCTCCCTTATTAGCTTTGCAGTTATTGGCTCAGTGGAAGCACTCACCTATTTCCACGGAAGAGAGGAATTCCTGAGAAAGAGAAGGAAACAAGTGAAGGGGTTATTTCCTCCCATCTGTCTGTAACCTCTTGGGCTTCATTTGCAGCAGCTTTGAAATTACTCCAGAGCATAACACTCCCGCGTTCTTTTCAATGAAAAGGATCATTTTGATTTCCCAATAAAACTTCTTTCCGTCTCAGTACAGGGGCAACTTTTCAGGTTCTGCAGAGATCAAGGTTTGAGACTAAATATTTCTTTTTCTCAAAGTCAGTTTTCATAGCCTGTGAGTTTTATTCTTCAGCCTACAGTGGACAGGTTTCACTTTTCATGGAATTAAAGGACTATAATTTAAAAAAAAATTTAAAATGCTAATGGGGAAAATCACTCTTTAGACTATAGTATTTCCTTGCTTGCATTTCTTATTAATGACTTATTATTTGTGCATGAAAAAATAATGTTGCTTTTGATCTTTTTTGATAAACCCATACAAAAAATTCTGTTTTGGAACATAATACTTAGAGTAAAAACCAACAGTCAGCTAAACACTTATTCTGAGGTTTCATATGTATGTCACTTGAAAGAGATAGCCATCCCCAAGAGGATCAGATAATAAGTCAGCCGGTCAACCTTAAGGAATTTGGCTGGTCTCTCTGCCTCATTGCTGAATGCTTCCTGGTTGAAATCAATCCCATGAGAACTGGATTATTCTTAAGGTGGTTGAGATAACACATTGTGTTGGCAAGCCGTTACCCCATGCTTGTTGATTCCTTAAGTGAAATCCAATTCAAAATTCTAACTTTGAAGGAAATATTTGAGTATAAGTAGATTGTGCTTATAGTTTGTGTTGCCATGTCTCTGTCAGTAAGCAAGGAATAAATCTTTTCACATTTGAAAGTACACAAAATTTCCTTGGACTGTGAACATGTAATCACCTTTCTTAGAGTAGTATTTATACTAACAAGGGAGTGAATTATTACTTTTTCTTAAAAGCACATCTCCCATGCATACAGTTTAACAGTCAAAATTAAAAAAAAATATATTAGCAAGATGTTCAATTTTATTAATAAAGGCGGATGGTGGATGTTGGGTACCATCAGATTGATAAAGAAGTTATCTCCATTGTTTTTGATACCTGCATGATCCAGTAATATTTAGTTCATACTCATGTGAAATAATGCTGGCCTCAAAAATGTGTGGTAAACAGCTCTTCACTTCTATCAGCCTTTAATAAATTATGCCATTTCCTCTAATTTTGTCTGAAAGTGTTAATTTTCAACCATATAATTATTTAATTTAAGTCCCTTTTAAGGTTTTCCACAATCTTTCCAAACCAGTATTAATACATGGAACTGATAAGAAAACATAATTCTAACCAAAATAAAAGGTTTTCTCAGAAAACTCACCCTACCTTCCTTTTCATACATAGGCCTTTTAAAACATTAATCTTTTATCTGAGTGTGTGTAATTTACTTACCCTCACTATACCAGGTAACCTCTCCTTTATCCATTACCTTAGACTATGGAAATCATTTCCTAAAGTGCCACCTGTCCCTCACCTCCATTGCTCACATGCCCGTGCCTTCTCATATACCGCTACTCCTAATGCACAATTTCCAACATCAGAGGAGGACTTTAGCCAAGCATTCGAGGTTGACTTCAACCTCTGCCAAATCTCCTTTTCTGATCTTACCATTCTGTTCTCTTCCGCACAGCCTAATGCAAAAAAGACAAATTATACAACACCCCACATTACCAGCATCCCGTGCCCTCTCCAAAGGCATTTTTCTCTACCCGGAAATGACTCTGACTCATTTCAAACAACTCGAATTACAACTTCATAAATTCTTACTCAAATACAATCCATATGCTGGCATTTTCCCCAAGCAGATATTATCACTCTCACTTTGGAACCCCAATATTTTGTTTATGTATAATACGTAAAATTTAGCATTTTAATGCTAATTTCATATTTTAAATGTGTTATAGTTCTTTTCCTCAATTAAAATGTTTCTAAATATAGAGATAATGATATTAATGTCTTTATATTTTGGTAGCTTTCAATTTGTGTTTCGTGAATAGAAAGCCAACACTCTATCCACTGAGCCAAACCAGCTAGAGCAATAAATGACTTTTTAAAGAGGCACAGACATAATCATTAGAAAAGCAGGTGTTTAAATTCATATCTATTTGAAGCCAAAGATCATGCTGTTAACTATTATCCAGGAAATAAATTAACGTTATGGACAGCCTTTTAAGAAGTATTTGTGGAAAGGATATACTAAATTGTGCTTTTAAAATTAATAATTAGTTGTTCACCTAAAATCTGGAAAGTCAAGAGGGTGAAAACATCAATGTAAATTGACATGATACAAAGGTGTCATGGAGCATTTGGGTATTTGAATGGGCTTGAAAAAAATGGGGCTTAAAGATGGATAGAAATGTGATAGGTAGAAATGATGAGGAAGATACTTCTAGGGTTACCCATTGCATAAATAGGAGCACTGATGACTAAAGATTAGTTATGTTTTTGAACAATAGCAGATTTCATTGAAGATTATTCTTGATTAGTCCTGCATAAATATAAATGGCCTTGGCACCTAACACAAAATAATAAACATGTTGCATCCATATTCATTGTAATTATGATACAAACATTCGTTTCAAACACATCCATTTTAAAGATTTGATTTTGAACAGAAGGAACTTTGATAAAGTTTATTCTAAAGTCAACTGGATAAATCTGCATCAGTTTTCTTAGGCTGCTGCAACAAACACCACACACTGAGTAGCTTAAATGACAGAAATGCATTTTATCACAGTTCTAAGGGCTAGAAGTCCAAGATTAAGGTGCCAGCAGGGCTGGTGTGGGGTAAGACCTCTCTCCTTGACTTGTAGATGACCCTCTCACTGTGTCTTATAGGCCTATTCTCTGTGTGCAGTGTGGAAAGCTCTGGTGTCGCTCCTCTTATAAGAAGACCAGACCTATCAGATTAGAGCCTCTCCCTTATGACCTTATTTGACCTTCATTGCCTCCTTTTAGACCTTATCTCCAAAAATACTCACATTAGGAGTTAGGGCTTCAATATATAAATTTGGGGACGGGTGACACAATTTAATCCATAACAAGTGCAGCTTTCAGATATTTATGCTGTAGAAAGACTACAGCTTTGGAGAATAAGTATCTCTAAATAGATATAGACATAGACATAGATATAGATGATAGATAGATATAGATGATAGATACATAGATATAGATATCCTATCTAATAAAAGAGTAGTATGGAAATTAACCATCACTTCGTCACCCCATCACAAAGATGGCGGTGCCCAGTCCCCTCAGACCCACCCCTAAAGTGTCAAGGCCTGTCACCACTCCAGTGGGCTGATCACGACAGTGTCCAGGCTTGTGAACCCAGCCGGGGGCCGCGGGGTCGAGCAGGAAGGCATGATCCGCCCACTCTGGCGGGCCAATGCAGCCTCTCTGCTTTGCTGCCGCTGCTGCCGCCGTTGCTTCAGTGTCCAGGCCTGTCAGCCCCTCCATGAGGCTGAATGCTGCGTCCAGGGGGCACATACAAGTGGGTGGGGACCTGACTCTGGGTCTTCTGGTGCAGGGGGACTTGATGCTATGTCCCCGTTTGTGCTGGCCAGCAGGTGGACATCTCCCGAGGGGTCCCAGACTGCGAGAGGGCACAGGCCGGGCTGAGGAACCCCCCAAATGCACAAATTTTTGTGCACCAGGCCACTAGTCTATATATATAAAAGCCTAATATGCTAAGTGTCTGACCATTCAACCGGTCGCTATGATGTGCACTGACCACCAGGGGGCAGACACTCCGACCAGTCAGTTAGCTTGCTGCTGGGGTCCAGCCAATCAGGACTGGGCCAGATGGCTGGAGACACCCTGGAGCCCTCCTGTGGTCCCGGCCAGACAGAGGGACCCCACTGGTGCACAAATCCGTGCACCAGGCCTCTAGTAAATACTTTTCTATTTCCAGGAAGCATGATCAGAAAGATTGCATACTAAAAGACTAATGTTATTATATGAGTCTACAGTTGGTCAACAATCTATAATAATCTTCCTGACAAAAAAGAGGCCATGAGGGAAGCCCGGGTCCCAGGTGTCAGAGGGAAGCTGGTGCCAGCAGCCAGGGGAAGGAAGGCCTACTCTTGCATGAATTTTGTGCATCAGGCTTCTAGTGATATATAAGTTTGAAGAAAAATAATAAGAATATGAAAGCTCCAAATTAAACAGTGATTTCGTGTTTAGTGCCAAAGTTTTTTGAAAAAAAAAAAAGCTTCCCATCTCTTTTGTATTCAGATATAAAAGTTAAAGCCTAGCATATGTCAATAAATATCAACTAGTTATATGTATATTTGAAAAGTCTTTATTTGCAGAAAGGTTTTTAGATTTTTCCTTATACAATGTTGAAAATTTCAGTATTACACTACAGATTATAATTAACCGCAGTGTTTGAGTAATTAAAACTCACAGACCACCTAAAAACTAAAAATAATATTTATCAAATAATTTTTCTATATCTATAAAATATGGAAACATCTGTCACCTTGTAATTTTGAGCACAATACATCCTATTTATTTTTCTTTTTTCTCTCCCCAGAGCATCAGTTATTTATTAAATTTAAAATAAAATTCAAATACAAACACATATCTCAGTATTAATCTCTTTCTAATTCCATAACCATCAAAAAAGTAAACTGTACTTTAACCAAAATTAAATATATTTTGCTTATCCATGTATTGCAACATTAATTTATTTTAACCCAAATGTTCCTTTCTTAAGTAAACAAATAAAAAATAGCTTAATGATATTTCCAATGTGGATGGAATTAAAAAGGAATGAAGTATTCAAATTAAGCTGTTTAGTTTTCTTTCTGAATCCAATGTCTAATTTAATCTTATTTTACTCTATTGAAACAAAAGGTACAAAGAGTATAACATTGTGAAGACCTTAATTTGATGGTTATTTGTAGTGACATTTTATCAATACATTTTTCTTTTCCTTTTCTTTCTTATTAAGCCATTATTTCTAGCGGTGTTCTTTATTTCATGATTAATTATAATCACCATTTTAAGGGATGCTTTTACACCCTCAAAAAACAAAATAAGAGTAAAAATATACAAATCTAAAACCTTATTTTGCATTTCACATAAATTGGATTGCATCTAAGGGATATTTTACCATAGTTTAACAAATTCTATTTCTATAAAAATACATAATAGTTATATAAACAATAAAAGAAAAATAATAGTTTAGCTTTATAAGAGAACAAACTACTTTTAGGCATATTCAAGCTCTAGTTTTCTCTCTCTTTCCTTGCCACAGAATTGATACAGTAGTGTTACATCTTTGTGTGTATGTATGTACATGTACATATACATGTACCAATGTGTGTATATACATTTACATATAGATCTAATTTTATATCTGTGTATATGAAAATATTTATTAAAATGTTGCACATCTTTCTTCGCTTCTACATTATTAGAAAATTTTGTTCAGAATTTCTCTCTCACATTCTCTCAAGAAGTTCCTGTCTAATGATCTATTACAGAGTTATACACTTGAAACTAATAGTGTAATGTTATTAACCAATGTCACCCCAATAAATTCAATTAAAAAAGAAGTCTATTTTTAGAGGATATTTTTGCTTGGTGACTCAGAAAAGGGAGTAAAGAGGAAGTTGGGTAGAAAGACCACTGAGGAAGAGGAATAGAGACTCTGGGGAAGTTTATGAAGCATTTTGAGGAGTGACCTTCAGAGTAAAAGAAAATTTGTCTAAAAAGGTAAGAATTTAAATGGTCTTTGCTGTGGTGTTTGCACATCACTATTGTTATTTAGGAAGTGCAAAGAAAGAAGTAGATTATCGGAAAATTTTCATAATGGTTGCTCGGTTGTCTTCCTTTGTTCATAGCACTTGTTTAATATTAAAAACCTATCAAATTGTATTATACCCATAACAAAAATGAAAAAAAAGTACTAATATTTCTGTTTTTCTGACAAGCCAATTGAACCTGTTTTCAGGTCTTTTAGTAAAAGAGAGTTCATTGCCTTGATCTCCACTCCTAACAAGGTAGGAATCTTTGATTATATGTTGTTTTTTTATATCTTATTCCTGCATTCTCCATTTTTTTTTAAGTCAAGAGGGGTATCTGGTGGGCACTAAACTTCTTATTCAGCATCTCCAGATACAAATCCATGAGCGTGAACATAGAAAATGTTTATGGTTAGAAGATAGAAACTACTATAGTGTCTCTCAAATCCACATTCACAGGCCAGTACTGGTTGAGAAGGAAGTTCTCACCGGTATGTAGTGACATGAGGAGAATAAGACACCATCCTTGGTTCTTATGGCAGACATTACTAATTATGCACTCAATACACATATCCTTTTCTTCTCTTCCCCTCACCCCCCCCCCCAAAAAATCTTAATTTTTAGTCAAAAAAATCTCCTATTATAACTTTTGCATTCCAGAGTGCTTTGCAAATAGATTTAATCATGTGACATAGTTACTGTGAATGAGACATTAGCAAAGGTAGATGGAGTGAGATTCGGGCTTCTAAAAATATATAACCTATATTTTTCTCTCTTATTCCTATCTAGAATGTTGAAGCAATGCCTGCTGGTAGACCAATCATATTAAAATAATGAGAACTAAATTTTGATAGAGAAGGAAACTAGAAAAAGAACTTTGGGTTTTTGAAAAGTTCCTTGAGCAACTTCATTCTATCTGAACTAGATCCTCAAGCTATCATTTTCATGAATACAAATAAAAATCTAATTAGTATCATAATATGGCTTCTTTACATACTTCCAAAGGCACTCCTAACTCATACAGTTCTTCACTAGGTCAAATGGAGTCCATGTGAAGTGCTATTTTCATTCTGAGAGTGAGTTTTAACTTCCTTTTGTTGATGAGAATTATTTACTTATTTTTCAGAAACATAAGAATGGAAGATAGTTTTTGGTAGATTGTTTTCTACTGTTCTAAAATAGAAATGATAACATTGAAAAAATAGTTATTCTCAGAGTTTAGATATATTTCATTGAAATGGGAGATTCTGATACCACAGGCTAAGTTTTCATATTTTCCACTTGTCACCTCAGTCATCTTTGCCATGTCAATTAACTTCAATTCCCAAGAGTAAAAGGCATATAATATTTATTCAACTCACAGGATTATGTGAGGATCAAGTGAGGTGAAGTGTTTTATAATCTATAAAATGCTAAAGAATTTTTTATGGTTATTGCCTATCAAATAGATGTCATGGTAATCAAATTCCCTTCTAAATCTGTGTGAATATAATAAATGCAGCAAATGAGATTTTAGCATAGCCTTAGTTCCTAATTTATGATTCTGTACTAGAAATTGTCAGCATGAATGTAACCAGCTCAATGTTGCCTTTTCCATTGTCAGAATGGTCATCATTGCCCTGGCCGGTTTGTCTCAGTGGATAGAGCATGGACCTGCTGACTGAAGGGTCCCAGGTTTGATTCTGTTCAAGGGCATGTACCTCGGTTGCAAGCTCAATCCCTGGCCCTGGTTGGGGCACATGCAGGAGGAAACCAATGGATATGTCTCTCTCACACTGATGTTTCTCTCTCTGTATCTCTCCCCGACCCTTCCACTATCTCTAAAAATAAATAGAAAAATATCTTCGGGTGAGTATTAACAAGAAAACACAAACATACACACAAAAAGAGTGGTCATCATTTGTGAAAAGAACAAAAGAACATCTGTGCATATCAATTCCATAACATACAGGCAAGTGGCTCAAGTCAAGCATATTAGAAACAATACAGTGTCTCCTTGGAACAACACTCCTAGTTAGGTATCCTAAGAGCAGTATTCTGATATGTTTGTGTGTCTCACAAAGCTCTAGGGCAGGGGTGGGCAACCCTGGCACGCGTGCCAAACATGGCACGCCAGTAACTTTTGTTGGCATGCAAAACCCTCTCTTATAATCTTCCATTTACAATTTTTTCTTAATATCAACTTTTTAATTTTTCAGATAAATTCAGTGTAGGTGCATCTTAGATAAATAAATAATTTTACATAACAAGTTATCTTAAAGACCATAGACATGGATTGACGAGAGAGGGGAAGAGCAATTTCCATGCCTCTGCCTTAACTCTCCCTGCCTTCCTAGATCCTACCAGTGTTTTGGTTTCATCCACATACGCTTGTGAATCTTTGTTCTCAATGATGAATTTTGTTAAGTCTTGTAATAGGAGTAGCTGGGTGGATGAAAGTAGTAGCTCGTGCATATCTCTGAAGGTCATGAAATATAAACCTGATGTAAAATCTCTGTCATCAGTAATGCAGCAGCAAACGTCCCACTGATAATATCAAAGGGAGTCATAAAGTTTTCTGTCAGACTATCAGTGTACATGTATACATTAAAAAATAAATTTATTTTTCATCGTCATATACTGTGTTTTTGTCGCTCAAATGAATTTTATTATTTCTTAAAGGTTCTTCACATATGTAAACTTTAAGAGATGTCAAGTAGGCGTAACATGTTCTCAAAAAATTAGGGTTGGCATGCAGAAGAATTTTGAGTCAGAGATTTTGCTGGTTTTGGCACGCACTCACAAAAAGTGAAAATCACACATCTGGCCCCCTGATTTGCAAACCCTCATGCAAAAGATGCTTGGACACATATGCTGCTGATGACATGGATGAAAAGTCAAATGTGGACAAGCTTACAACCAAACAATAAAAGGATAAGAAGTAGATCATAGATTTTACAGAGCCCCCCTGCAGAGGGTTTCTTCTACTCGAAGGGTACAAACGCAGGGCATAATTGCCCTGGCGCCTCACAGAAGACTACACTAGAGGAATATTTGCCACCATAATTATCTACATACTTAATGGGACAGAAAGGGGAAAATATCAAGACAACCATGTTACTGGGAAGCAATCACTAAGTAAACACCTTGGAAAATGATGGAGGCTTGCTATTTGTTTTCCTCCCAGTTTTACTTAAAAAAAAAAACATTGAAATGTCACTGGCCTGTTAGACTTGCTTAATTAATTAGTTTTGACGTGGCTGATGTATAGGCATAACCTAAGTGGCTGGAATGACCTCAAAACCGCATTTAGTACAGCTGTCGAATGGAAAGAAGCTATTCAAAGCCTCAAGTCTGTGTGCTCATGAAAAAGAATCTGGACATACTGTTTCCCTTCCTAAAGCAAATATCTCCCATGATACGTAATCTTTTGCATCTTCTTTTTGCAAAAATGATGAACTTATAATCATGCACTTGAAAATTTATATGTGTTCTTACTTCCCTTGAAAATATTAATACTGTGGATTAGAATAGAAAATAAAAAGAAGCTTAAAAGATTAAATTTAGAGTTGACTATATCAAGACACCATGATAGACATGACTTAGAGCCTTAATTCAAGAAGTGTTTTTATTAACACATTTTAGAATATATTCTAAATTTACCCATTTTCTAGTCCCATGCTGTTTAGCTCATAGTTTTATTCAATATATATATTCAAATTGCTATTAATTCTCATGTCCTCTGTGCTTCTCTATAAGTAATTTGTGTCACAGAGGATTTATTATTGAATTCTCATTCATATTAAAAACAGATTCCAACTCAAATGTTTTAATTACTCCTATATCAGACAAAACTTCTATTACCCTTCTATTAACATAATACATTGTTCTTATGGTGCTGAAAAATCAGCAAGACAAAAGAAGGCAATGTGTTCTCAATAGCATGGATTATGATATAGTTCTTCTATGAAATAGTCAGAACTGTTATTATCTAAATATTTATTGAAATATTACTCCAGCCCAGCCAGTGTGGCTCAATGGTTGAGCTCTGACCTATGAACCAGGAGGTCATGGCACATGCCAAGGTTGCTGGCTCAGTCCCCAGTGTGGGGCATGCAGGAAGCAGCTGATCAATGATTCTCTCTCATCATTGATGTTTCTATCTCTTTCTCTTCCTTCCTCTCTGAAATTAATAAAAATATTTTCTTAAAAAGTAAATATTTCTCCAAAATCATTATCTGCTGACTCTACAGCATCAAAGTATAAACTTAGAATAATCCTATATAATAAAAGGCTAATATGCAAATAGACCGAACAGCAAAACAACCAGAACAACAGAACAATCAAACAACTGAACAACTGGTAGCTATGACGTGTGCTGATCACCAGGGGGCGTGTGAAAAACATGGCGGGCGATGGCTGTGGCGGGATGGTGGAGCAGGTGAGTTGGGATACCAGACCAAGGTGGGGCACCAGTCGATGTCATCGGGGTGAGTCTCTGGTAGTTACTGAAAATTCTTTGCTCCCGCATGCTGCGGTCCCACCTGGCACTCGCACCTGCTGCCGATGCCAGCCCCGCTCGTACCTCAGCCGGCGCCAGAGCCGCCACTTGCACCCGCTGCCAGTGCCCGGTGCCGATCCCAATCACTCGGCACCATCAGCAGGTGCGAGGGGCAGCTGCTGGCCCTGATTGCCCCTGAGAAGCTATCGGGTCAGCAGCCACCACTCGCACCCACTGCTGGTGCTGGTCCAATTGCTCTGTGCCATCAGCAGGTGCAAGTGGGGTGGCACCATCAGTGTGTCGGGGAGGCAGCAGCGGTGGGAGCAGGGCAGCCAGCAGACAGAGGACCGGGGACTGTGGCAGGAAGGGCCAGGCGGGGACATGGAGGATGGGCTGAGACCTGCCCCTGTGCCTACTGCAGCCTCGCAGCCCACAGTTCCTTTCAAGGTGCATGAATTCATGCACTGGGCCCCTAGTCTATCAGATTTAGATACTGAATTGAATGTCTATTTTCTAACAGGTGTGTTATCAGTGATAGAACATCTGTTAGAAAATAGTTTCAGATGCCTTAACTGATAATAAATGAGTTTTATTTATTTTTGTTTTAAGCCACCAAGTTTTAGGGTGATTTATTTTTTTACACAAAAATAGATCATTCTGATATTATATAATGACTTTTAATTCTAAACTTCTTTATTTCAGCCTGACATGGCCTAGTTGTCTGTGCTTGGTTTAACTTTCTTAAAACAACATATGGCTTTTCTTATTTAAAATTTAGGAAAAATATGATGGAGCATTTATGTTACTTAACAGAGCAATCCCAGATGCAACCTCTCAAAACTCCAAAATAAACTACAATATTTAAAAAGAGATTTGAAAATTTAGAACTTTAGAGATATAAAATATATGTTACTCTAATGTCATAAGCTGATATAAAATGTTCTCACTATACCACCAGTGGAAATCATTTGAAATATCAATCAATATCTGGTGTGAACTATGCTAAAGAAACAAAATAAACAAGGAAACTGAAAGAAGTAAAGAGATGTTTATGGCATATTCTATGCCTTTATTCTTCCTCAGAGAATCTTTTTTAATTAGGACTATTAGCTTGCATTCAAATAAACCTGATATGTCAATATCATCAGTATTATTTCTATGTGATTTATCCCTGTGATTTGTACAGTTGTTCTTTGTTTTTCCCCTGCTGTTTACTATTCCATTATAAGATGTGCTTATTATAATTGGACATTTGTGTTGTTTACAGGTTGGAGCTTTTATGAATAGTAGTTCTTTCTATAACATTCCTTTAATGTATTTTGATACACTCATAAGTATATACCAATGAGTGGGTTATTATGTCATATTTGCACTTTGACAAGTGTTTTTTTCAAAACGGTTGTAAAAATATATATATTTAGGAGTTTCAATTGTTCCAAAGTCTTCACAATACATAATTTTATCAATTTATTACATTTTAGCTATTCTGGTAATGATGCCTCATTCAACATTTAATTGTTCCCCTGATAACTGACAATGATATGGCTATAAGTGGATATCCACTTTTATAAAGCTCATTTTTAATGTTTTATTCATTTTAATCGGGCAATGTGCATTGCCTTACTGATTTTTTAAAATTAGTTTAATAATACTAATTGATAAAGTATAGAATATCCATGCAAGAGAATATGATGCAACAATTAAGATATGATATCTATTAAGTAAATGTATACAGTCAGTACTTATCCTATATATTAAAAGGCTATTATGAAAATTGAACAAATGGTGAAACAGCCAGTCGCTATGACGTACACTGACCACCAGGGGACAGATGCACAACACAGGAGCTGTCCCCTGGTGGTCAGTGCACTTCCACAGGGGGATTACTGCTCAGCCAGAAGGCCTGAGCTGGGCTCATAGCTGGCGAGCGCAGTGGCGGTGGCCATAGCCTCTCCCACCTCCATGGCAGTGCTAAGGATGTCCGACTGCTGGCTTGGACAGCGGGGAGCGGGCCTCAGCTGTCAGTTGGACATCCCCTGAGGGTTCCTGGACTGTGAGAGGGCACAGACTGGGCTGAGGGAACCCCTCCCCACAATTGCACGAATTTCGTGTACCAGACCTCTAGTACTATTATATAAAATTTCCATGTATAATATTTATGTCCCAATACAAAGGTAACTAACCATTATGCAGATATTCATTTGAGCATTTTATATGTATTAATTTACAAAAGCCACATAAGGTACATACAGTTTAATTCTCATTGCTTTGCTTAGGAAATCGAGCTACTGAAAGGCTGTGTTAGATGCCCAAAGTCATATGGCTATAAATGGTAGAGCCTAGATTTGAATGGAAGTTTTCTGGATTGGGAATCATGGTTGATTACCATATACAATATGTAAGCATAAAGAGAAGTCTGGAAAGATTCATTAGTTAAAATAATGGCAACAGTAATTGTTTCTTACTGTTTGATGAAATTTTCAAAACTTTTTATTTATCTGCATTTCTTAATTTTTATAACATAAAAGCATTATTTGATTGCAAATGGAAAATAATATAATTTTCAAGAGCAGTAGGAATTTCATAGAACCTGTATTAGTGCTTTTTCAAAAGCAATCAGGAGACATGCAGACATTAAATGTTCTGTTGGGTACAGCATGGTTCAGGGGTTCAGACTAAGGGAATGAATAACCTCTACCTTGTACTGAAAATTACAAAAACTATTATTTCTGCTTTTAAAAGGTTGATATGTAAAATGTATTATTATGTCAGTAGTTAAAATTACACAGCAAGAAAATAAAAAATGAGTTGAAGTAATATATGAGACCCAATACCTTGAATTGAAATATCAATCCTAGTAAATACACTTAGACATTCTAACAATTTTTCACAGGAAAATTATCAGTATACTTAACTACTTTCTTATATTTGATTGTTCCGCAATTTTCATTACATTTATCTTTTGTCCTTTTTTAAATATGTATTTCAATTATAAGTACATCTGGATTATACATTTTTAAAAAGTGATATTTTAAAAATACTTCTTGCAAATAAAATTATGTATTGGAACCTCTATCAAAGGACCCACAGGGATAAGAGCTCCCGAATCTGCATTATTTCTTTATACATCGCTGATATATTTTTAGTCACATAGATGTTCAAATAATTTATTCAGAAATTAGTAACAATAAGGCAGAGTAGAATAAAGGTCACAAGGCTTCACTAAGAGGTTTAGGTTATAACCAGGTGACCATATAGTTTACACAGGAGACTATTAAGAGTAAGAGTGGCACAATAAAATTATTCCAGGATAAGAGCATAAACCTAAACTCTTCTGGATAGTCTGGGTTGTGTATTCAACCAATTATAGTCATGATCTCCCTCTAGCCTGATGACCTTGAACATTTATTTGTCTTCTTGACCTTAATTTTCCCATCTGAAAAATGAGAAGAGTAGAGCAGATCAATATCCTAAAAGTATATTATTCATTTATTATTCACTCAGTGAATGCTTTTTACATACACACTTTATGTGTGGCAGAGTTATATCAATATTGGGATAAGACTGCAGTAATAGAAAACACAAGACATTACTCAAGGAGACTATAATTTGTGTGTGTCTGTGTGTGTGTGGGGGGGGGGAAGTAAGCTATGTACCCAAATGCCTTAATACATGATAAAGAGTGGAGAGTGTCATAAATGAGAGTAGAGTGACTTCTAAGTTATTCCTTTTCTATAGAACATTCTAGAACCTGGATTATGTTCTTTCTCTTATCAATAGCTACTATCAAAATCAAAGGGGACTTCAAGAACCTCTTCTTCAAGGTCCACGATTTCTACTGCTTTAGCAGCCTTCACTCGATGATCACATTTCAAACCCTGTCAGCACCTGAATCTTAACATCTAACCTTAAATTCCAAAATGCAAAAGGCCTGGTTAACAACAATTTCACAGCAATGTGTAAGAATGATTAAAGCAAAGAGAAGTTAAAATTGTGAAATTCTCTTTTCATTATGAAAAAGAGTAGAGTCTAGAGATAGTTTGAATTGAAAAATGTAACCAGTCATTTCAACTACCTAGTGAAGATGAAGTGATCAAATATGAGCTTGGTTACTTGAATGTCAGCACTGCTCTGAGAGGGAAAGCCAGATAGAAATGCAGGTTTGGAAAGTAAAAGTATGGTAGCAATTATTTAAAAGGTGAGAGTTCATTTACACCAATTGTTGTAATTATTAAAGAATACATTAATAGATCATGGAAAAAATTTTAAGGAATTAGTATATTTTATTTTATAAAATGATATTCATTGAATATTTTGATCCTTCCAATGGTAACCAAGCAATTTTTTTTTTTTACTTAAATTGGATCTTAGTAATTGTTAACAGAGGAATACATACCATTCTTTCTTGTCCTGGCATGATTTCTCAATATTTTCCCCCCAAATTAATTATTAGTCATTGATTGACATGTAATTGTCATTGTTAATGGTATTTGTCTAAACTAGTTGAGTGGTGGTGAGAGGATATCAGAGAGGGACATGCAGCATGGTTTCATGTAAACCAGTTGAACTGGATTTAGCATCTGTGGATACAAAGTTGATGAAAACTGAACGAAATGCTTTTCATGAGTCAAGTAATAATATTTTGGTCGTAAGGAGAGAAGCTTCAATGTACACATGGAAAAATATGTCGGCGTCCATAAGCCATTGTCCAGCTTCTGCAATGAGTGAAACAGCATCAGAGCGCCTGATAACTGGAAGCCGCCTTCCTAATGCCAGCCACGGGCAGTAAGGGGGTTTTAGCAAATGACTTCATGGGCATTTGTTTATGACAAGTGGGTGATGGGAAAGAGAAGTAAAAATGTTCCACAAGAAAACTGGACATGAGAGTCGTATGTTTAAGACACCACTATGGGGACTCTTCGATGTAACTGACAGATGTTTTGAAGCAAATTAATATCTAGAAATACAGTTGGTGGGGGCTTATGCTATAATGTCTCAATTAAAAAAAGAGGAATGTTCTAATTGAAGAACATTTCCTGATAAAGTTTTAAGTATGTGAGTCATAAAAACAATAACAATCTGTTTTTAAAACGATATATTTATTGACTTTTAGCTCATTAAATTAAAATCAAGAAGTGGTGGAATGCTCTCTCCATAAAGAGTATCAAGGCCAAAACAAAATAAGAAATTTGTTTGGACTGCAGATGGTCACTTGGTGGTCCAACTTCAGATTTTCTCAATTTCTGTGTTTATGTGGGCCTGTAATAAATGCGTATTTGTAAGCAATTTTAGAGTTTTATCTCTGGGGTCTAGAACCCATTCAGAGACAATTTATGAAGCAAATATTCTCATTCCTGAAAGTCTAGCGTAAGTCATACAGCCTTGACTTTGAAACTTCACCAGTAACTTTGTAACCCTAGTGAGAAAATAAGACACATCAATTTGATATTTCCAATTCAGTGTACCACCTTGCAACTCATATCTTCACTCACATTTCTGCAATCATAAGTTTCAAAGCTTCTGATAGAAATAAATACAAGTTTTATTTACATTTTAGTTTTTTTATCATCAACTGTCTTCCAACATTTTAAAATATCCTATGCTTATGTCTCTTTAGGGGGAAAAGAAGATTTTCTAATCAGAGCATAACAAATGTGGAAACAGATATAAAAAGGTAAGAATTGCTCAAGGTCAATGGCAGAGGTGTGACTGAGTGAGAGCAAGCAACCACAGAATATAGATCATTATACAGATGTTTAAATTGTAAAGAATTGGAATAGTTGCAAAAATGAAAAAGAAATAATACCTCAAAAATTCAGGGTAATATAATAAGAAAATAAAGCGTATTGTAAAGTTTCGTAAATATAAATAAGTAAAAGAGCTCTACATAAAATACCTGATTTTTATTATAATACTTCCCTTGAAACTGAGTAAGTTATAACAGCGTCATGTAAAGCAGGCTCACTTTTCTTAGACAAAGTGAGGATCACAGGCGATGTTCCTACATATCTGGAAACAAATAAATGTGGCCAAAACAAATTGTGAAACCAATATATGAATATGATAAATGTCTATAATCATGTAAATCATGATCTAGGTAACATGAATGACACACTGATATGCACACATACACACCCGTGTACACTCACAATTGCAAGTGCATACAACAGGTAGTTGAAGTCAGTGAGGCCTGGTAATGTTAGTGATACATTTTCCACGGCTCATTGCTATGTCAGGGTAAAAAGGAGTTGAGCTTATTCTTTAGCGAACCTGTGCTGAGTCAGTCATATATGTTATTTCAGTTAGATTTCACAAAAGTCCTAGAAAATAATAATAGCCTATACTATAAAAGGGTAATATGCAAATTGGTCAGGACACCTTCATACAACAACCGAACAGCAGGCTGCATTGGGCGACCAGGCCAGCAGGGAGGGCAGTGAGGGGTGACCAAGTGACTAAACATCAGTCTGTGTGGGGCAACCAGGCTGGCAGAGGGGGCCTGTGAGGGATGACCAGGCTGTCAGCGGGGAGCAGTTAGGGGCAATAAGGTCAGTGGGGGGGGGGGTAGTTTGGGGTGACCAGGCCAGAAGAGGGGGCAGTGAGGGGTGACCAGGTTGGCGGGGGGAGGGGGGGCAGGTAGGAGCAATCAGGCCGGCAGGCAGAGGTGGTTAGGGGTGATCAGGCTAGCAGTGGGGGCAGTTAGGGGCAATCAGGCAGGCAGGCAGGCAGGTGAGCAGTTAGGAGCCAGTGGTTCAGGATTGTGAGAGGGATGTCTGACTGCCGGTTTAGGCCCGGTCCCTGTAGGATAGGCAGTCAGACATCCCCTGAGGGGTCCCAGATTGGAGAGGGTGCAGACTGGGCTGAGGAGACCCCCCCCCCCTTGCACTGGGCCTCTAGTTATTCTATAAAAGAGAAGGATAAAAGTTGAGTATTACTGAAATCACAAAATTGGCAGGAGATGTATTTAGAATAGGGCAGAGTATTGGCCATGTTCTTTCTTCCTACTCACCCCCACAAAGAGATTTCGAAAATGTAACTGCCCATCATGAATGGGGGATAGAGTAGGAAGGAAATGGAGGGGAGGAGGAGAGAGCGCAGGCAATTTTGATGCCCTATATACTCTGCAGTTGCCAGAAATAATTGGCATGGCTTCCCCCAGTCGAAATCACCACCAGGAAAATAATTTGGCACTGGGGGTCAATTATTTTGGAAAACCTGCATCCACAATGCAACTGCTAATACAAAATAGTCCCACAGGAGAAATAAAGAGAGAAAAGTTTCTGAATGAGTACTGTTTGCAGCATGTGCCAAATTCTAACTGAAAATCCACTTCAAACGGAGTAACATAACTTACTTTTCATTTCATCTCCTCCAGTACTGCTTTGAATATTGGATTTTCCTGTGATAAGGGTTACAAGTTAATGATCAAAATGCACTTCATGATCCAAAATGATTTTAACTCAGCTTTTCAGAGGTTTTTTTTTTCCATAAATGTCCCCTAGAGAGTCAAATTTTCCTGATTCAAGATATTTCAATTGAAGATCTAAAACCACTTTTAAGGGAAATCGCTAACTAAACACTGTTATATTTTGGTAGATTGAATCTGCCTGAATTATTTTTCATTAAATGGCAAAATCTAATTCTATAGGGTAAAATCTTGTTAATTGTTTTCATATAGATGTGTGCTAGGGCGGCATTTAGTTTTTTATTGACCATGGGTTTCAGAAAGTTTTCCAATTCTGTTAAGTTATTGCTTGCTTATCTTATTCATTGAGAAATGGAAAATATAAAATGACCTTTTATGATGAGCATTTATCAAATGTATTTTCTTTCAAGCTAAAACTTCTGCTAGTCTAAATATGTACTTGCATTCTGTAAATGAAAACAGACAAAAAGCAAATAGACTCACATGGAGGGAACATTTGCCAATAACTTGGTTGACAGTTTCAAGTTATCTCTC
This sequence comes from Myotis yumanensis, assembly GCF_028538775.1. Classification (NCBI taxonomy): domain Eukaryota; kingdom Metazoa; phylum Chordata; class Mammalia; order Chiroptera; family Vespertilionidae; genus Myotis; species Myotis yumanensis. The sequence goes on along the minus strand of NW_027223752.1, from coordinate 220,314,961 downwards.
TCTCTAGAAGCTAACATCCGAGACTCCCAGATCAGTTCTCCTCATACTGAGAAAAAAAAATACAGTGATCTTTGGAGGCCAAATGCTCTAATCACCTCAGACTTCAAACTCATACATATACATAAATATCAGTGTTTATATAAAAAAATGTATTGCAAGAGAGAAGAAATGAACCAATGTTCACTAAAACTAAGCAAGATTCTTATTCCTGTCTAAAGATTTAGGGCAAAGATACAAAGCAAGCCAATTGCTTCACTTCTGTAATCTCAAGGAAATTCATTTGTGCGCACATACACACTCACATACAGTAGGGAATTAGATGAAATGTTGTCTTAGCAATATTAAGTTTCATTATTTTCTCTTGACCAAAGCATAGATTTTTGTAATGTTCCATCACTTTTATGCACGGCTTTTATTTTCTTTATGGTCTAGAAGCTTCCTGTTATAGAATGGATTGATCTTACCTCAGCTTGCAAAATTACTCCAAAATGAACTTGATTCCTTCAACCTTTCTACTTAAAATGTCAATGACGCTTGCCTGACCAGGGCAGGATGCACTTAACTTCAGGTGCATACTACTTGCATACCTTATTATGTTTTCTAATTGAGAAAAATTGTCAGTGGCGGACCTAAGTGCTTCTAAGAATAAAAACTAAACTCAGGGATTCAAGTGACCTTACCTCTCTTGTCAATGCCCTTCAAATATTAAAGTAGAAAATCACCTGAAGTTTCAATAGTACTGAAGTCAAGTGGTTATTTCTACATTTTAGAGTCAAGCACGAAGACTAAGAGATAAATTATATATACACTTCATAAAATAAATAGCACCTCAGATACCGTGTTAATATTTGAGTTTATTTCATTGCAAAGACATTTTCACAAACTCTCAAGTATCAATATAACATATTAAACATAAACATGTTTTGAAAGTATGGTATATAATATTTTTGATAAGTATATTAGAATTCTCATTTCATGAACTCCATTTTATTGAATACCATGTGTTTATGAAAAGCAGAGCATGTGTTCCGACTGTGAGACATGACCTTAGTACTAGAAATAATGACAGTCTCAATTACTGAGAAACTTACCAATATGGAGCACTGAGTGGTAGGCAAATTACATAGATTATTTGACACACAAAGGCAACTTTGTAAAATTGATCATATTTTCATTTGTTAAAAATATGTGTCAGAAAAGTTAAGAATTTTGCACAATCTATACTAATAAAAGGGTAATATGCTAATTAGACTGGACATCTTCTGGATGTCCTTCCAGAAAAAGCCAAGGTAGTGGGGCCGAGGCAGAGGCAGTTAGGGGCAATCAGGCCAGCAGGGAAGAGCAGTTAGGGCGATCAGGCCCTCAGGGGAGAGCAATTAGGGCGATCAGGTGGGCAGGGGAGAGCAGTTAGGGCGATCAAGCAGGCAGGCAAAGGCGGTTAGAGGTGATCAGGCAGGCAGGAGAGCATATAGGGGCATCAGGCAGGCAGACAGAGTGGTTAGAGGAAATTAGGCAGGCAGGCAGTTGAGCAGTTAGGAGCCAGCGGTCCTGGATTGCGAGAGGGATGCCCAACTGCCAGTTTAGGCCTGATCCTACAGGGCAGTCAGACATCCCCTGAGGGGTTCAGGATTGGAGAGGGTGCAGGCCGGGTTGAGGGACCCCCCTGCCATGCATAAATTTCATGCACCGGGCCTCTAGTTAGTAAATAAAAATATTGAATTCAAACTGAAATGAATTCTGTTTATTCTAAAACACAATTATTTTCATTACACCATAATAATAAAAACAGAATCCTTCAAACTATTGAAATAATCTGTTATGACGGGATAATTATTGTGGAATTCATGTTAGAAAAAATAAGTTCAGCTATGAGTAACTAAACAATAATTGAAATAGTAGAAGAATAAATAGGAAATCAATGTGATCGTTTACCTACAAGGAATGGATGGGAAGGAGATATGGAGAACAGTGGATAGGAGGTGGTGACACAACTCCAAATTTATCTTTTTTGCATAATCCTGCTTGTTTAAATATTCTAGTGTTTCATATAATCAAAAATAGAAGAAGAAAAAACACAAAAAAAATTTGGAGAAAACCTTAAAATTAAATAAAAACAGAAACAAGTTAACCAATCTGTATTTTAAATGAATAATATAACCACACCCATGAACAGGTGGGAAGAAAGAAGTAGTACAAATATATTTTAAATTCCTTATTTGGACTATATGACCTCAACTAAAGACAAAGAAATGCTGAGCTCTAGTTGCTAGACTTCTTTTTCATAGGGACTTATGTTAGCAATTCGGAAACCATTTTACCTGTAAATTTTAGCACTGAGCAAATAATAGGTATATGAGGGTACTGAGAATCAGCTTTTTCAAGGAGGGAGTTGCAATATGGAAAGGGATTAGTTTCAAAGCTTAAAATTATTTTTCATGACACATTTGTCTTAAAACTCAACATTTTTGCAAAGTCCTTTAGGAGAAAGAGCCTCGCATTGTCTTAACTGATAGTCAATAGATTGAAAAATAGGACAGGACATTTCTCAAGTATTAGGTGCAACTGAGACTAGGGGAATAGAGAATAGCAGAAACTTACAATAACAAACAGAACAAAACTGAAGAAGATCCAAAAAAGTCAGTTTTGCATTGGTATGTTTATTTTTCCCTTTTCTTTTTGATGTCTCTGTACCACTTTTAGTTTTCTCAGGACAGATAACTTTTTTAACATTAAACAACTTCCTCTACCTTAGTGCTTCACTCCCTTAGCTCCAATAGAAAGATGATTTAAAATTTCTATTAAAAATGAGCATGCTCAGTAGCCTTTAATACTTAATATGTTGGCAGCAGAATATTATGCAATATCCTCCTAATGAAATTTCATTGCTTATGTTAATTCATCTGATCTGCAAACCTGGAAGCTGGCTCTTATGAGAATTTTGGTCATTTTATTGAGACAATTAACCAGGGTCTTATTAGCCAGGATTCTCCAGTGCTAAAAACAAGAAAACAGGCCCAATATAAGTCATGTATGCAAAACCCCATGTCTCCAAACTTAAGACTTAATTGCAGTTTGGATTTCCCAGAAATGGAATCTTAAACCAGTTGATCAAGAATCATTTGATCAGCACTAGTTAGGTACTCTGCCATCTCCTAAAGAAAAGTAACTTTATGGTAAGCAACCTGTTTTTGTTGTTTGTTTGTTTGTTTGCCTAGGATAACTTCCTTGTTCTTACTGCCTTCTCTGCCTACAAAAGTCTTTCATTTTGTATAGCTCATTGGAGCTCTTTTCTGTTAGATTGGATGCTGTTCAATTTTAATAGATTTTTTTCCTCAACATTTAAAAATTTAATATGCCTCCATTTATCTTTTAAAACCAGAGAAATAGAACCAATAGAATATATACATTAAGAGAGAGAGAGAGAGAGAGAGAGAGAGAGAGAGAGGAGAGAGGAGAGAGAGAATGTGAGATTTATTTTAAGGAATTGGCTCATGTGATTTTGGAGGAAACAACCAAATTATACCACAAATTTTAAAAAATAATAAAGAAAACTAAGATATAAAGAATATTATTGTTTTATACTAGAGAATGCTTTGTTTGTTTCACTTTTTATAGGTTTATAAGTGTGACCACAGGAAAATAATGAAAATATCTTAATAATCTTTCAGACACTATAAAAAATAAAATAGGGGGATCTATTTAATGTTTTTATTAGAGCTCACATGTTACTAAAGGCATCAAGAAAACAGCCTTTATTTCCTGCTTTTCTACATTCTCTAAGCAGTCTTAAAGACTGTAGTAATTTTCTGATTAAAGAAACAACAACACCTCATATTTAATCAATTTAGAAAGGACTATCAACATTGATTCAGATGAGAACAATTACCTTCAGCATTCATAAACGAAGTTTAAGATAAGTTCTCTGGAAGCAGAGTTTTGGGGAAAATCAGAGTCTAGGATCATCTTTATAGGAATCCTGGGTCCCTTCCTCAGTCTTCAAATTGAAGAAACATTACAATCAACAGGAAGAATACTGTAATTCATTTGATTGAGATGAGCTGATAACTGGAAAAGAGTGTGATTCATTCTTTCCCACTATATAGTATTATACTTATTATGAGTAAAATTATTTTCCTCATGACTTTGAACAAATTCAATCTATAAAATTGGAGTGACATAATAAAAAGTTCTTCCTATTATTAAGTTCTTTTTTTTTTAAAAAAAAGAAACTGATTATTTACAGAAACTCAATTGCAAAAGCATAATCATAATAAATGAGCCAAGTATGATAAATGATATTTAGTTTTAGCATCTTGGATGATCATTAGATGTGAACTTTTATACTCATGTTTGGCCAAGCCTCTAAGAGTGTCTAAGAGTTAATGATCAATATTAAAAACTAATTTGGTGAGGCTCACATTCCTAAAATATTTTTATTTCTATTATGGATAGAGGAGCTAAGTTCTCAGTTTTTACCTGAATGCAATCAAATAGCTATTTTACCGTCTGTGCAAGAAAAGTGCATTTGGATAATCTAACTCTTCCATAGTATACACAGTCATTTCATAACCTTTAAGAAAATAACCAGTTCTTCAGTTTTCAGGTTGTAAGTAATTAAAGAATTACAGGTGTTAAAATTGGAATTTGCCTATAAGCAGGGCACTCCAGATACTGATATTTTCACGCAGCTCCTGAGCTCCTGGTTTTGTCTCGTTTATACATGTAATATTAACTCCCTCCAAGTGCCAAGTGACCTGGTTTCCTAGCACATTGTACTTCCATGGGCTGAATCAAGCAGTAGAGTAGATCAGGAAACACAAATAGACTTGTTGCTAGAGATGGGACTAAGGCACAATGCACAAACATTTTTCTTATTCTTAATATGGAGCAACATGTGAAATTATAAAGTTCCTGTACTTGGTACAGTAAACCTAGCCTCTCAGAAATCACACCCATGACATGGTGATAAATAGGGTGATCAACATTTTCACTGATTTCATATACAGTATATTTACTGAACATCTACTTTGTGATATTGGTAATGATTCAGAAAGGAACAAAGTAGACAATATCTGAGACCTCATGAACGTTGCATAGTCACTATACATGAGAATTTCATTTAAAAAAATAACAGCATGTTTCTTAATATTTTTATTTTATTTAATGAGAAACGTCACTTCTTAAAATAGGAGCTAAGAACTTGCTAAGAGTAGTAGAGCAAATAAGTAGGCAATAAGTAGTTGAAGAAGACCTGTAATGATAAAGGATACAGTTACAAACACTATAAGTTCAAGGAAAAAAAATAGATCAGTATGTGTTCAAGGAGTTGGGAAGGATATTCTAGAAAAGTAGAAAATAAAACTGTACAATCCATGTTTGGATTGACTTTGAAGAAAAAGTTAACAGGCAGGCATTTATCAACATAAGGAAGAGTTTAAGCAAAAGAATGGGAAAAGGGAACCGATTTGGTACAGATAAGTGATTGATAAGGTGTCTCTTCAGACTATGACCATTTTACACATGTAATGAGAGGTATGATTATGGGAGAGGAACTAGGACCAGTTTATTAGCTTCCTTAGAGTTAAAAGCCCATTCAGTGAATAGGAGCTAATAAATAACTAATAATGTGCTATTCTTTTCTATACAAGGAACTTTTGTCTTGATTTTTTTCATGATAGCTCATCCCATTTTATATAATAGTATGTCTCACAGTAAAGTGCTTTACTAAATTTATTTTATACCTATAAATTAAGTTCTCCCATATTCTGATATGTTTTGTACTGTAGACTTAAAAATGACTATCTTAGCCTTCACAATGCTTACCACTGAGCTTAGAGGAGGGGAGGAGAGCGCAGTGGAACATTGAAAGAAGCATGTAACTGCAGAAGTTAATTTTGTGAGCTAATGCTTTATCTTCAAAAATCTTTTCAAAGAGATAAGTTTGCAATTTGTAAAAAAAATTGTCAGATGATAATAAATGTCAATTTCTGATTCTACAAAATGTGATCATCATAGAAACAGGCTAGAATCAGGCTCTGAGAAAGCAGTTTTGTGAATTATAGGAGAGCCTGCATTTAATATGCGGGCAGTATCTTAATCTCCAGATGGTCAAGAGCTTTGGGACACGCTGCCTATACATATTAGATAAATAAATCTGTCTAACTTTGTCCAATATAATTTTTTTATTGTAACTTGAAAATATTTACAAAAAAACAAGGGTCTTATTTAAGATGCCATGGAATGACCATGGCTAAATTATGAGTGCTAGAATCAGAACACTTAATTGCTATCATTTAGTGAAGGTCAAAACTACTTGAAAAAATAAGAAATCTAGAATTTCCAAAGTCAGAAGAAAGGCTTAAGATAAGTCAATCATTGTTTTCATTTTGTGCCCTGGCCAGAATCCTGTTTAATAAAGAATGGGTTTTACCCTCAGACTAATTCTTATTAGTAAATGAGAAAACAAACAAACAATTTGTGTTAAAAGAAGCAGGGATATGAAAGTAGTATATATCAAAATAGAAAATAAATAAATGGTAACTTGATATTAACTATTTGAGATATTGTTTGAACAAAAATATTTATTAAAAATATGCACTTAAACCAAACAATTTGTTTTACATACTTGTTAATGTTTGAATAATTTGGTGAATGAATTTACCACTTTAAAGTGAACATCATATTGACAATTAAAATGAGAAAAAGACTGGTAATCCTCATTATAATGGTACTAGAGGCCTGGTGCACAAAATTCATGCACTGGCGAGTGGGGGGGGTGTCCCTCACCCAGTCTGCATCCTTTCCAATCTGGGACCCCTTGGGGGATGTCTGATTGCCTGTGGGATCGGGCCTAAACTGGCAGTTGGACATCCCTCTCACAATCTTGGACTGCTGGCTCCTAACTGCTCTCCTGCCTGCCATCCTGATCACCCCCTAACCACTCCCCTGCTGGCCTGATTAACACCTAACTGCTCTCCTGCCAGCCCGATCACCCCCAACTTCCCTCCCCTGCCGGCCTGATCTCGCCCTTAACTGCCCTCCCCTGCCAGCCTGATCTCACCCCCAATTGCCCTCCCCTGCCTACCTGATCTCGCCCCCAACTGCCCTCCCCTGCTGGCCTGCTGGCCCTCAACTGCCCTCCCCTGCAGACCTGGTCCACCCCAACTAGCCTCCCCTTCTGGCCTGGTTGCCCCCAACTGCCCTCCCCTGCAGGGCTGGTCCCCCCCAATGCTCTTCCCTGCCAGCCTGATCTCACCCCCAACTGCTGTCCCCTGCTGGCCTGATCACCCCCAACTGCCCTCCCCTGCCAGCCTGAACTCACCCCCAACTGCCTTTTCTGCTGGCCAATTTGGTTCTGATTGGTCGGTTCCTATGTCAGTCAGTGTCAAAAGCTCCACGTCCTAGGCAGCCATTGGCTCCTCACACTTCATCCAGATTTGGTCTGATTGATCCATTTCTGTGCCAGTCAGCATCTCTGGGCCTATCAACGGGGTCTGATCAGAAAGGCGGGGCTGATCAGCAGCCCTAGTGGATGCCTGGAGAGAAATGGAGGCATGGCTGCTGGAGAGAAAGAGAGAGGCAAGTGCTGATCAACAGCTGCCACAGAGGCTATGGATCAGACCTTGTTTCTCTCTTCAGGTCTCTCTCCAGGCCTGATTCACAGCCCCCTCAGCAGTCAGTGCTGGGTCCCCACAGCAATCCAGTGCTAACTGCAGTACTGACTTCTGGTTGGTCGAGCCTCTGGTCGTGACGGACCCAGGGTTTTTATATATTAGGATAAGGTATAGGAATTATATATCCAAAGTTGACCTTTACCCTACCCAGCACCTCCTCCACCCTTTCCCGTAATTCATGACATCAAACACTAGCTTTTCTCCCTTCTCCAGGAGGCTAAGGAGGCCCAAAGCAACAGCCTTTGCTGTTTTTTCTCTCTCCTCTGCCTAGGGTTGGAGGAAGGGATCTATACTTTTTTTCAACTCCATCCCCTAAATCAGGCTGAGAAGGAACCAGCAAGCTCTTACTTCCTCCTGATTGTTATTCTTTCCCACCCTAGTTGATTTTTTTCTCTCCCTCCCATCCCTCCACCCCACCTTAATACACACACCTTTGAGCCATTTTATGAGCCTCTGGTTAAAAAAAATAATAGAAGAAGGAGAAGGAGAAGGGGAAGAAGAAGAAGAAGAAGAAGAAGAAGAAGAAGAAGAAGAAGAAGAAGAAGAAGAACTATCCTGTGCTATTGTAAATTGTAGCTGATAAAGTAACAAATTAATGTGTTATTGATTCCTCAAGGAGTATCTATAATAATAAAAGTGGAATATGCTAATTAGACAGGACATCCTTCCAGATGTCCTTCAGGATGAAACCAGTGGCTGGAGGGAAGCCCGGGTCCCCGGTGCTTGCCAGTGGCCGAAGCAAAGCCTGGGTCCCGGGTGCCAGAGGGAAGCCTGTGCCAGCAGCCAGGGGAAGGAAGGCCTACTCTTGTACGAATTTCGTGCATCAGGTCTCTAGTTTTTTAATAAGAGAACATTTACTTGGTAAATGACAAAGGTAAAATAAGTAATTCCTGGAAGAAATGGGCTTAGGAAACAAGTTATGGAGGTAAAGGAAAGGCCCTTGGAGCTTGGGAGTGAGGAAATTAATTAACTTGCCTGGGGCAGGGAGGGGGAAAGGAAAGACAAGGGTCCTCCATCCTAAGGGTTTTGAGGGTGCAGATTTTAGGGAAGATCTTGATAGACTATTCAGCAGCTTTCCAGGTGTGTCCTTTCAGGGTTGTGTCTCCACTGATTGATTGGCAGGCACCGGGGCAGGGGGTCATTATTCAATGCAGCTGGTCCTGACCGTGGCTGGTTTTGTTGCTTATCTGGGCCTGGAGCTGAAATACAACTGAGGTCTAAAGGAGTGTTTTTGAAAGAATATACTTTTTAAAACATAAAACTACTATTAATAATATATCCATTTATGAAATAGTTTGTCTATAATATACATTGTAATAGTTTGTATTAGTTTCCTATTTGCCACTGTAAAAATATCACAAACTCACTATCCCACAATTCTAGAAATCAGAATTCCAAAATGAGTTTTATAGGGATCAAATCAAGGTGTCAGTCTTGCTGCATTCTCTTTAGGGGCTCCAGGGAGAATCTGGGGGCTCCGGAGGGAATCGTTTCCTTGGTTTTTCTAGCTTTCCGATGCCTCTGCATTCCTTATATGGTGGCCACTTAGTCATCTCCAAAACACATCACTCCAACCATTGCTTCTGTCCTCACATGTCCTTTGTCTCCACATTCACCTGCTTACGTCCCTTTTATCATGATTCATGATTACGTGGGTCCCACCTGCATAAACCTAAATCCTCTCCCCATCTCACGATCCTCAGCTTAATCGCATATCTCTCTAACTTCCTTCTGACATGTAAAGTAATATGTTTACAGATTCTGGGGATCAGGACATGTTGGGGGAGCATTCTTTCTACCACACAGTCTTAAACAAATATGTTCTAATCACATTATCAAAACAATACCTCGGAATAGGCGTTGGATGAAAAGCCATAGGCACAAATCTAGCAAAAAACAGGCTTCATCTCAATCCTGTCTACAATCCTATGTTTCTTCTTGAAAATCCTGTGAGTTCCAGTTTTTCTTGTTGGGAAATAATTTAATCTTTGTCAGGAATATAAAGAAAAATCCCCCATTGCAACCCCCTGTGTTGGTTTTAAGGGTGGCATATTAGGATGCTGGGACCTGATGGCCCGCCTACCCTCCAATGACGGCTGCTCCCGCTGCTCCCATGGCAGCATCTCAGAATTTAGCAGATGCTCTCGGCGAAGCACATGGCAGCAGCCACTGTCAACACAGGGCTTCCAGAAGCTGACATTTGCTTTCTTTGCTAGTCACTTCCTAGTAACGGCTCCTGGTGGAATCTTTCTAAGCCCTCCTGTGTCTCTCAGCTTCTCCCCAGCCCTTTCTGTGGCAAAATATTTCAAAGTTGCTCTTTCATTAACTACTCTAGAGTGTTGTTCAAAGAACAATTCTTGTTGAGCCCTCTGGTGGTGGCCGCGGGGCGACACAGCCTTTTCAAACGTTTCCTTCAGTGCTACCTGGATTCCATGCCAGCGAACAGCACATTTCCATGAGCCCTTTGCTCTTGTTTGACTATTACGTAAGTAGAATATAACTTTTGAAAGACCTTGAAGGCTTGGGGTAAAACTCATAATGGGTCCATAGCTTTTCCTTGTCACAATAGGCACAAGATAATTTTTTAAAACAAGAGCCAAGCTAGACTAGGAGCTTTCATTGTTCCCTAAAATCCATGTTCCACTTAAAGTCTAAGAGTAATGTGAACTGTGTGTAGGTGTGTTTGTGTATGTGTGTACACATATATACTGTATTATAAAAACACACATATACAAATGTATACATGTACATGTGCATTTGACACACATATATATATGAAATATATATTATATATGCACAAGTTCACACTAAGGGATAGATACTAGCTTGATACCATTAACCTCAGTTGAAGTGACTCTAATGCTGCCATTGCTGTAATGTGTCTCAGTTCAGGTAGAGCTTTCTCCAGGAACAGTTTCCAGAGCCCTTCCCTCAAGGCGACAGAAGTGCCCCTGTTCATAGTTCTATCACTGCTCTTGCTTCTGCCTGCTTTACTCACTCAGCCTGTCATAGATTACACTCTAAGCAACTTGAAGGGGTTGGCCATACATTATTCATCTGCATAATTCCTGAAACATGATAGAAGTTCAGAAATAATTGGCTGACTTACACAGGCCTTCACTCATAGGTAGTTAGCTGAGCTCCAGGTAGAATGCGAGGTGCCCTGGAACCCCAGGACCTCACACCCTTCCTGGTGCCAGCCCCTCAGACCAGTGTTTCTGCATTTCCACTCACTGGTGTTCACCTCTAATCCCTACTTTCATTGTCTTCTAAATTACCTTAATAGTACTTACGGCAAATCTGTGGGTGTTCATATTTGCGGCAAGAAGTTAAAGAAGAGATTAGAAAAATAAGAGGGATATTAGGAAACAATCTAGAAAACATGTTAACCAGGCAAATAATTTTGTTTTCCTAGCCCCTGTACAAAGACAGAGAAGAGGAAAAGCAAAAACAAACAAACAATAGAATGAAGCAAACGTCTATGGAAGCAAGCAAGCAAACGAACGAATTCTGCATCCTCCCATTTGGGGGGAAAGCACAACATGAAAGCCATGCTGACCAAACGGGGCCTCACACAGATCCCATTATGCAGGGTCACTGATTGCTTGGTGCAGTCCCATGGAGGCAATGGAATCTTGGCCACAGTGTTACTTTGCTTGATTAGTCAGGTAGCTTTCATTAACAATACCTCAAGGGGTTGTGGCTTTGGGCAGGAATAGAGCTAATTCCAGCTAAATTGCCACGGAGAGTTTTCTCCAAAGCGCAGAAGCTACTGGCCTTGCGCTGCCCCCTATGACACACTTCCAGGCATTCCTCCTGAGTGTGATAACCTATCCCGAGTTTGCTGCTTAACAGTTTAAACACACAGTAGGTGATCTTGTCACCACTGTAGTCTTATCTTTCCTGCAAAGAGGAGGAAAATGTGAGGAGTCTGTACCTCAGAGTCTGTACCCATTTTGTTCTTTCTGAAACAACCTGCAGTAGCCGTCCTTTGTCCTTCAAAGGATGGAGGTTCTTAGCACAGAACCTGTCAAACACGATTCTTTTCCAAAGCCTCTAAGGTCCCCTCACCCATGTGCATTGACTCCTCCCTCCTAACTACCAAAGAATTCCATGTGTTTCTTTCCATAATTATACCAATTTCCCCTCTCCACGAGCTCCTAGAAGATAAGCTCTATGTTTTACATACCTCCGTGCTTGCCATAATGTGACTAAACACCCATAGTCTATTGATTCCCTATTTATATCTTAAGGCTGTGTTTCCCTGATTTGTTCCAAGAATTCCAAGGAACATAAAGCCTCCATAGTACAGTGTATGACCCTTGAATGATCCTATAATGTTTGATAAGTTCAGTAGGACCATACTTTATTTTCAGCATTAATTTCAAACTTTCAAAGAACCTAGGTTGAGGTGGGGGGAGGGGGGTCAACACTTTCAAAAAGGTATTTTCTCTCTACTAGAGAAAAGCACTGTAAAACTTACAAAGGTCTGAGGGTTACCCATTTTGCTTTCCAACCTCTACAAAACCCACACCTTCTCTTTGTAATTGGTTTTTCACACAGGGTTTTAGCTGAAGGCTCTTTCCGATCAGTGAAGATCAAGGTAGCCAAGTGTTCTGTTAAAGGGAGAAGGTATTCTCGCCTGTCCAGAAGTGATTCCTTTTTAAGACCTGTCAGAAATGTACTACTAATAATTCATTATTTCAAGTAGATTGGTCTTTTTATTCTAAAATAACCCATTAAGCTAGAAGAGATTGAAATAAACATAAGAGGACTATATTTCAAAGAAATGTTGGGTAGAATTTCAAGCATTGAAGAGTTTACAATACCCTGCCATCCCCCATACTCAAATTTACATGGAAAACTAAGTATTAAGAAAGAAAGATGTGTAAGGAGTATTAAAAAACTCTACAAACTTATTAAATTGTGACTATTTAAAGACTTTTTAAAAATATGAAATAAGAAAATTTTAAATATAACTTCTCCCTTATTTGAGAATTGCTTTCTGCCTCTACCAATCATGTTATCTGGCATTACTAAAATGCATGGGAAAAGATGACAACAGCCTTCATTAATTTCACAGTCTTATAAAGTCTGGCCCTAACTTAATTCTGAACATGTGTTGGACCATCCTCTAAATATAAATCTAATTTCACCTCTCATTCCACACAGTTCTCTACTTTAAGATTGCCCTGGACATATTCCTAGATCATGCTTCCCTCCCATTTCTATCCTTGGTAGCAATGGATTCTAGCATTTGGAATAATTTTTGAACAATATACTGTGTCATACATTGTAGTATGAAGACATTATATACTTGGAATTCTTAGAACAAACAAGGAAACTAAAGTCACATTATGGAAACTAAAGCAGCTATGTGTAAGTATTGACTTTCATTAATGTCTGTGTGGACTATAGTACCTCAAATTTTCATTACTGAAAAAAAAATTGCCCATCATAATGGTTAAAAACTATAATGGATTATAGTGCAGGACCTAGTGTACAGGTTGGAGACAAAAGTAGGTTTATAGTTGTGAGCATGTAAAACACAGAGTTTATTCTTGTGTTATTATTTATATTTATTTATTTTTGTATTATTTTCCATATGAACAACTGTAAAGTTACTCCCCCCGCCACCCTGTATAGTAGACAGATTTTGAATGCAAGTCCACATACCATGACATCCCACATAAGGTTCATTTTGCCTCAGGAATAGGTCTGTTGGATTTTAGTCATGATCCTAGTCAAGAAAGTGGAAGCAGAATTCTAAGCCGCTCTTATTTGCAACTATATATCTCTATAAAAACACTATATATATATATATATATATATATATATATATATATATATATGCTGCAATGATATCTTTCCCATATAACTTGCCCTTCTTGGGAAGGGGAGAAAATAAAAGGTGAGGTAGGGAGTTTAAAAAAGTGCAAAGATATCTGAGTTGTGCTTCAAGTATAAAAATGTACATTTGAGACTTATACTCTATGAAGAATACATTTGAGGCTTATATACCATGCTCCATATTCACTTTAGGATTATTTAAGTAGAATAAAGTTGTGTAGGCAGGATGATAATAAGAGCACCCAGATATGAGAATTGTGTGCAGGTAAGTCACCGGATACCAATTATAGAACTTGATTCCATTACTTATTAAGACACTAACTTCTTCGAAAATCATGAAGCTTTGCAGTGCTCAAATGTATAAGACACATTTATGTGAAATGTTGTTTCTATGAGATTCCCAATTTCACTCCACAAATACCCTCCAAAAGCTTTTATATTTTCTTACATTATTTATTATGCAATTGAGCTCAATCTTTTTATGCAGCATCATCTTACATTCTAATGACATATTGTCTTAAGCATTTTATATTTAACCTATTTTGTATGCATAGCTTATTACATTTATAGATTGACATTTGCATATCTGATCAATTACAAACCATCAGCACCCAGTGCAACATGACACCTTGGTTTAATTTAATTTCACTTTCAATTGGTTCCATCTTTAAATATTAATTTATGTAAATGTGAGTGCACAATAGTGTAATGACTTCAAGCCAGGACAGATTTTATCTATTTTTAAAATTGTAGAAGTAAGATTTATGTCTACTTTCTAACTATAAAAAAAATGTGCTATAAATCGTCATGCATTCAACAATACTTTTTGTGTACCTCCAAGTTGCTTCATCAGAAAACAGATTATGATAGTTTTAAATAAAGTTTCACAGAAGCATGTGGTCACCTACCAACCAGTAAAAAACACTATCAAATCTCTGTCTGAGATTATTTATAACAGAGGTTGAAATATGCATGCAAAATAGGGCTGGAGCTAGTCTCTGGATAGACGTGGTTTATCATCTTCTCTCACACAGAAGAGCCAACATTTTAATATTGTACAATTTGCATAAAAGTCAAAATCAGAATTCCACCAGCTGGCTTAAACTCCAGCATGCCAACAATCGACTGGGGCTAAGTGGCAGTGTGTGAGCTCTTTATTTTATTTTTTTCCTTTCTTTTGAATTTATTGGGGTGACATTGGTTAATAAAATTATAAAGGTTTCAGGTGTACAATTCTATAATACATCATCTGTACACTGTATTGTGTGTTCACCACCTCAAGTCAAGTCTCCTTCCATGACCTTTATCCTCCTTTTACCCTTTTCTACCTCCCGCCACTCTCATTTCCCTCTAGTAATTGGCCAGGCTTTTGTCTGTGTCTATTTGCTATTGTTTTTGTTTGTTTGTTTGTTTGGGGTTTTTTTGCTTAATCCCTTCACCATTTTCAACCAGCTCCTCAATCTCCCTCCCCTCTGACAGCTGTCAGTCTGTTTTCTATATATTAGTCTGTTTCTATTTTGTTAGTTAATTCTGTTCACTAGATTCCACATATGAGTAAACTCATATGATATTTGTCTCTCTCTGAGTGGCTTATTTCACTCAGCATAATGCTTTCTAGGTCCACCAAAGGGTACGCTTGCCTTCTTTTTTATGACCAAGTGTCCATTATGTAAATGCACCATAGCCTTTTTATGCACTCATCTATTGATGGGCACTTGAGCTGCTTCCAAATCTTGGCTATTGTAAATAACCCTGCACTGAACATAGAGGTGCATATATTCCTTCAAATTAGTGTTTCAAGGTTCTTTGGTTATATTTCCAGAAATAGAACTGGTGGGTCATAAAGCAGTTCCAAGTTTTATTTTTTAAAGTAACTCCCGTAAATGGACTACATGGCATCACTGCATTTTGCTACAGTCCCATGCTATCTCTTAACACAATGCATAAACATATATGGTATCATTATGGCTGCCTCATGCGTGAGGCATTGTGTTTTCTGTTCCTTGTGTATGATGTCCTTATTCTAGAAAAACACACATTCAGATTATTGGGGGAAGTGGGGCGGAGATCTGCATTAGTGCTGGTTGGGATGCTGTTTTGGAAACACATAATGGAGGAATCTTCTAGAAAGTGTGCCCCTAGCCATGTTCATTTCTATGTTTACAAAATTAAAAGCCCATACTTGTTCTTTAATATGCATCACTGTTTATTTTCCCATACTTAACCTCCTCCTATTGTTCCTCTTCCTTTCTCTAGCTTAGGTTAACATGGAACATTGTATAAAAATTGGTATCATTCAGCAAATACTGGGAAACACAGTAAAGGTTTTTTGGGGGGTTTTTTTGTGTGTTTTTTTAAGGTGTTTATTTTCTGCATCTAGAAAACTGGAATAGATTATAGTGAACAACGTAAACCGATGAACAAAAACAGATGTAGAGACAGAGAAGCAGCGATCAGATGCTCAAAACTCAGAGGGAAAGCAGGGGAGGGTGGGGGTGAGGGGGAGAGATCAACCAAAGGACTTGTATGCATGCATATAAGCATAAGTGATGGATGTGGACAACAGGGGGTGAGGGTGAAGGCAGGATTGGGGGGATGAGGGGACATTGGGGGGATAAGGACACATTTGTAATATCTTATTCAATAAAGGAAAAAAATAAAAAAATAAAAAAATAAAAGCAGCTTTATTTGCAAGCCCCCCCCCACCAAAAAGAGAGAGAGAGAGAGAGAGAGAGAGAGAGAGAGAGAGAAAGTGAATAGAAACCAAAAGGATACTTTACCTTAGGAACATTTCTTATTTTTCTGAGTTATTTTGCCATTATTTTGCCCCAATTGAAGACATATTAAAGTGATTTGGGAGAATGTTTCTCCTGTTTGGTTTTCCATTAAATAGCTATGAGACTCTGGATAAGTCATGAAGTCTATTTTCATTTTTTGTTGAAGAGATGTCTAATATAGTGACTGAGAGCACAGATGGAGGAGTTTGAGTGCTGTCTGTCCTTCAGTGTCGAGTCCTGGTGCAATGAACCTGAAGTCTGGGATCTTGGCATTCACACCTGCCCAATGGAGATGATAACAACAGCATTTCCCTCAGGGGGGTTACTTTACAAATGAGCTAATTCTGTAAAGCATTCGAATTGTGGTTGGAATACATTAGTCCTATGTAAGAGTGTTAAAAATAAATGAAGCTGTTGATAAATTCTATAGATTACATCTAAATAAGTCACCAGCTTTAAAGTTCCATCTGATATTCTGTGACTTGATAATAATAATAATAATAATAATGTTATTTTAAATACCTATTTAAGTATGTGATATTAAGAGAGTTACCACTATTATTAATGTTGATTTTAATTTTATAAATAAAATCGTGGCCAAATATTTTTTTCAAATGAGCTTGTGTACAATTTTTAATAGTAACAAAATTGAAAGAGCAAAGCTCATCTATGGAAATTCACTATTCAAGGTCACACTAATCTTTTAGACTGAAGTAGTCTCATTTCTAGTAAAAAAAACAAACAAACCAAAAAACACCTAGTAGCTTGATACAAAATTTCCTATATCTCAAATATAAGTTAAGAAATTTGAAATTTGAAATACTTATACTGATAATATATGTTGATAATTAGAAGGCAAAATATCACATCATGTAACTGTTATGACTTTTTTCAATATTAATCCTACTTTAATGTTATCTATACTTAGACAACTTACTAATTATGTTGGATTCTATCTGAGGATCCCAAATTTTAAAAGAGTATACTTCATTAAAGCTGTTCTTGTGCTGTTTATTTACTAACCTAAATATTAAAATTATTCTTTCCAGAAGATTTTAATTTGCTGCTTAATTCCAGGGTGTTGAAATGCCCCCAAAATGTTGAAATTGCTTACTAAAATCAGTGACCTAATTCCATATGGAAATGCAATTTTAAGCCAGTATAGTTCTGTACTAGAATATTTTAATGATATTTCTGTTTTCAATGAAAATCTATTTTAAACTGCACTTCATGAGTCATTGAGAATTACTATCAAATGGGACTTAATTTAAAAGAAATAAAATAATATATGCATACAATGATGGAGCAGGAAGGAAGTACAGAATATATCCGGTCCAATGGTCTTATTTAAAGGAGAAGAAATGTAAAACCACACGTGTGAAGTTGTCAAAAATGTATTCAACAAGCAGAGTCAGAGCCAAAACTGCATACAAGGCATTCTAATCTCTGAGCGTTTGTCACAAGCAAACGTTCAATGGGGCTGGAATGTGAAATGATTCTCCAGCCCAGAAAGTTGAACGATGTTTAGGAACTAAGTCTATCCATACTTTTTGTCATTATTTTGTTTAAAATACTGAAAGCAATTAAAATTGAATGATGACTTCTCACTTAGAAAAGAACTATTGTACAATTAAAAGAATTGTATCGACCAGTAGGTTCAAAATGTTGCTTGTAGATATTTTTAACATTAAATATTTTATACTCAGATAACTTAGTAGATGATTCTCAAGAAAGTTTAGAATTATGGCAGGATGTATTCTTTCTGCTTTCAGAATAATCCAAAAATAACTATTATCTCATTCAATACAGAAATAATTCTTATATCTCCTTTCATATCTCAGGCTGTTCTCAAGTGCTTACATACATACACACAAACACACACACACAACACACACATACACACAACACAGACATACACAGAGCCATATCCAGTATGAGCACACTCATTGTTTAAATCACATATATTCAATAGAAATTAAGTGCAAATGAAGGAGACAGACATTTAGGTATTTTTTCATTATTAATAATCATTGGTGTATAATAATTTATAGCAAAATTATAAAACGCAGAAGTCTATAAAGATTTTCAGTGAACCTATAATTCAACAATATGCTCATAGCCACAGTGAATGTTCTTTTTCCCAGATTCTTAACCATCCATGTGTGTTTAGGGGTGCATCTGTGTGTTTTCATGGGCTAAGTTCATGGAAATAAAGCCCAGTATTTTTAAAGTAGAGCATTACAAAAATTTAACCCAAAGGTTTAAATCAAAAGTCATTACTAATTATAAATCAACCTTTAAAGTTGTAGGCCAAATATATTTGGTCTCTATAAATAAGGTAGTTTATGCCTTAAAGCACGTACACCATCCTTGAACAAAGAAATCAAATATGGTGCATTCAAACACACAGACACACACCTCTATATACTGGCCAGACTCTATGAGTTTTGATGCACAAAACTTTTATTTTATTTTTAAGTATCTTCTAATTATAATTTTGGTCTAATAATCCACTAATTAGAGACCAGGAGACTGATTTCCATTCATTAACTCAGTAAATATTTTTGTGCCCGTGGTATGTGAGAGTCATTCTCTTAGCTAATTAGGTAATAAGCAGTGGATGAACACTACCAAGGCAATAACAAAGCCCTGCCCAGATGGAACTCGTAGTCCAATAGGTAAAGAGACATGACAAAAATTAGACAAAGTAATACACGACATGGAAAGAAGTGATAGTACTGTGAATAAGAAGAAAGCAGGAAAAGGAATAAGAATTAAATAGGAAGCATTGCTTGAGATGGGGTAGTTTCAGAAAGTCTTTTTAGTGAACTAACATTTGAGCACAGACCTACGTAAAGTGAGGGAATTAGACATCTGTCTCTCATAAATCCAATAGCCACGTGGGATGAGTGCTGCCAACCAGCACCTGAGCCGGGAAGCAGATCCTCTTTCAGTCAAGAATTCAGGTGAAAACCCAACTGGTGTCAATGCCTGGCTTGTCCCTTTGTGAGATTCCAACCGAAGAATCAAAGCAAGACACACCTGCACTCCTGGCTCACACAAAATGTGAAATGACTGTTGTTGTGTGACACCACTAAGTTGTGGTAATTTGTTACACAGCCCATGAAACTTAACACACATTTAACACCTGGAAGTGGGGTGCTGCTGTAAGAAACACCCCCAAAATGTGGGAGTGGCATTGGAACTGGACGTTGGGCAGAGGCTGGAAGAATTTTGAGGAGCATTAGAGAGAAACCCAAAATTTCTTTGATCAAACTGTTAGTAAAGTATGACCTTTAAGGACACAGCATCAGGGCTCAAAAATCAAGGAGAAACATGTTTTTGAAAACTTCAGGAGGGAGTATCCTTGTTATAGCAGAAAGCTTAGAAAAACTGCCTCCTGACATATGTGGAAAGCAAAACTTGTAAGGGATGAACTTGTTTGTTCAGTTGAGATTTCTAAGCAAAGTGTTGAAGGTGCCACCTGCCTTTTTCTTGCCACATTTAGTCAAACATGAGAGAGGTCAACTGAAGGAATATTTTTTAAAAAGAAAAGAAATGAGACCGGATCTTGATGGTTTTGAAATA
Organism: Myotis yumanensis; assembly: GCF_028538775.1. Classification (NCBI taxonomy): domain Eukaryota; kingdom Metazoa; phylum Chordata; class Mammalia; order Chiroptera; family Vespertilionidae; genus Myotis; species Myotis yumanensis. The sequence goes on along the minus strand of NW_027223752.1, from coordinate 220,295,073 downwards.
GCCTTTCCAGATGGTAAAGGATGCTAAAACTCAGGACCATCCTCCAAAAGCATGGCATACGGAAAAGCTGAGGATGCAACTACACAACCTTCTGCTTAATATCAGAATTTATTGGAGAAAAAAAAGGTATTTAATCTTACAAAGGGCCCTTCAAGAAATTAATAAATGTTCCTGGCAGATCCTCTCAATCAGCCTAGGAACACTGAGACCATTGTCCTTCAGCCCTGGGGTCAGAGGCAGAGAGGGATTATCTCCAAAGAGTCTGTGATGTGCACCTGAGAACTATAGCATTTTATTAACCACTAGAGCAGTGGTTCCCAACCTTCCTACTGCCACGACCCTTTAATACAGTTCCTCATGTTGTGGTGACCCCCAACCATAAAATTATTTTCGTTGCTACTTCATAACTGTAATTTTGCTACTGTTATGAATCATAATGTAAATATCTGATATGCAGGATGTATTTTCATTGTTACAAATTGAACATAATTAAAGCATAGTGATTAATCACAAAAATGACATGTAATTATATCTATGTTTTCTGATGGTCTTAGGTGACCCCTGTGAAAGGGTCGTTTGACCTCCAAAGGGGTCGCGACCCACAGGTTGAGAACCACTGCACTAGAGGCTCAGTGCATTTTGGAGGGGGCGGTTCCCTCAGCCCAGCCTGCACCCTCTGGGGCCTAAGCGGGGAGCGGGCCTAAGCTCGCAGTCGGATGTCCCCTGAGGGGTCTTTAGCGCTGGGGTCCCACCAGCTGTGGCCCAGCTTCTGGCTGAGTGGTGCTCCTCCTGTGGGAGCATACTGACCACCAGGGGGCAGCTCCTGCATTGAGCGTCTGCCCCCTGGTGGTCAGTGTGCATCATAGCGACCCGTGGTTTCTCAGTTTAGTTGATTTGCATATTAGGGTTTTATTATATAGAATTGTCACCCCACTAAATTAAATGAAAAATAAAAAAATTAAAGATCTGTGAGGATATCTTTTGTGTAATGACTGAACCCCATTGAAATCCACCTGAAATCCATAAGGGTCTTGAGAAAATTATTTCAGCAGAAACGTTGCCAGTTTGGACTGGAAGAGACATAGGAAGTAACAAAGGAGACAGGTGAAACCCTAAAATCCTCCTAGCTGTGTCTTACATCACTCAGGCCATTGTAACAAAAATCCATAAACTGTGTGAATTAGAAATAACAAACCTTTATTTTTCATATTTCTAGAGGCTGGGAAGTCCAAGATTAAAGTACCAGAAGGTTAAGTGTTTGTGGAGAGCCCAGTTCCTGGTTCGGGATGGCCATCTTTTTGCTGTGTCCTCACATGGCAAAGGGGGCACAAGAGCTGTCTGTGGAGTCTCTTTTATAAGGGTACTGATCCTATTCATGAGGCTCCACGCTTGACCTACCCCCATCCCAAAGCTCCACCTCCTAATGCTATCCCATTAGAGGTTAGAATTTCATCATATAAGTTTGGGGTATACAAACCATAAGAGGCAGGAAGCAGACTGATTGATAAACTATGTAACTGCAAACACATGCTACCTTTCATGAAAAGGAAGGATGACACAGAGGATGGAACCAAGTAATCAGAGCATAAAGGAATGAGCAACAGATTATTAACAAGAAATAATAAATCTCACCAAGAAATTTCTAACATTTCCCCAGCTAGATCAGAACTCCTATTAAACAGGGATTTATTTTTGCCTATTTACCACTTCTCAAACTTCACTTTTATGGCTCATATCCTATATACCTGCCCTATTCATGGCACTGAGGCCAATAACTTGTGCTTTGTTTTATAGGTACAAACTTGGAAAGACATTTTTTTCCCAAGAACTATATTTAGGGATTACACTCAAAAACCTCATCTGCTCCAAGAAATGATTTAGATGATGAGATTTTGGTCTTTGCTCTGGTGCATAATGGGATGAGATTTGGGAGAACTGTGGGAGAAAGAGAATGGAGTTTGAATTTGGAAGAGATATGACTAAATCTACATCAGTGGAGCATGGCTCTGGGTCTTGGTCTTTGCATAGTCACACCTACCTCTCCTACCCCCTGCAGTAGTTAGAAAACCACTGGGCTAGATTATTTCCAACTCCTTCCATTTCTAAAATTTACTTTTATTTTCAGGGAGACATATAGTAAAAACACACGCAATTTTGTCAAAGAACAAGCTTCATGAAATATGAGGTTTAATTCCTAATATCACAATGAAAGTACTTAGCTCTCAAAACCCCAATGTTATCTAAACATTTAAAGACAAAATTCATGTAGAGTGCTTAAATCCAAGAAGATCTAGCAGATAGTAAATAAGTGTTATATTTTAGGTATTTTAATCATTATTATGAAATAATGTTTCATACCTTACTTATTCTGAAAGTGGAATAGAAATATCTTAGTATAGGAAAAAACACACAAGATATGGTGAATATCAAACTAAGATAACTTGAAAACCAGAAAATATGATTTCATTACAATAATTATGAAGATTTTATGTCATCAAAAAAATCTCTCTCCTTAAGTGACTCACCTCACACCTGAAGAATCGAATGCTTTATTTATGTAAAGATACTTCTTTTTTCATGAACGTATTTTTATAATCTGCATGCCACTAAATTTAATTCTCCTTCTCCCTTGAGGCCTTTTCTGGTCACTGCAGAAAGAGTTGTTTCCCATTAACTCTGAACCCACTACAGTTTTCTCCTTTCTCAATGAATGCATCCCTTGCTATAATGTAATGGAATCATAAATGCAGATTTCTTCTCCACTGATGCCCAAGAACCCATTGGAACAGGGTTTATTTTCATTCATCTTTATCTCATTTTCAGCATTTAGTACAGGGTATTGTATACACAGATGATCATCCACTTGTTCTATGTGCTGCCATAATGACTCAAACTTAGGTAATTTTTCCCTTTGTTGATTTAATTAAAATTATAATTTTTAAAAGGTAGAAGATGTCCTTTCTATATTCCACTCTTTCAAATCCCAAAATCACACGATACCATAGCTATGAAGCATATCATTTAACCTCTGTGAAATTCCCTTGCATTGCTGATAAAATGGTATTATAACATCTTATTTTTTAGAATAAGAAAATTCTGAAACAAAAGATCTGTCCAGGTATCATGTAAGTCTTAGATCTTTAATAATAGTGAGGCCTGTCTGAACTTCACACAGAAGATATGTCTCCTGAAGTAGAAAGTAATTTTTTAAATTAATCACAGAGAATTATAAAGATTTGTGGAAAATAAAAGTGACGTTTCTTTAATTTTTACCAGAATTTCCAGGTGGCTTTGTTGTAAAGAATTTTTTTTTTTTACTAAAAAAATAGGTAGATTGAAATATTAAAGCAAAGTTATAGGATTGGACATGAAAGAGAAATCCAACATTCTCTGAGCTTAATTTGAAAATGAAAATAAGGGCTAAAAATAAAGATTCTGGTACGAAGAGGGGAAAATAGGCAGATTCATGCATATAATCAAGGTATATTAAGGCTAAATACAACTGAGAGGAGCACTTGAAAAATCAAAAAATCTTTCCAAGTATGGAAGAAAAAAAGTATCCAAGTGAGGATGTATAAAACATGCTAGATGACATACTGCTTTTCACTAGCTTTTTAATTTTTTTATGATGATCTTTGATTTGGTCAAATAAGTGGGACTTATTTTGGGCTGGTGAATAATTTTGCAATGTTACAATGAAGAGAAATATGAGTAAGAGAAATTTAGAGGAACTCACTATTTATCAGTATATTGTTAGTAGTATTCTGTCTCTACATTCCTCTTCTGTCATCAACTGGGAAATATTCTATGCTTTTAAAGAGCTTTCACAACTATATTAGGCCTGCCCAGATAGTCTCCTTATGTTGAGGTCAACTATGTAATCCTATCTAATAAAAATGGAATATGTAAATTGACCTTAACTTTGAGACAAAGATGGTGCCCACAGCCAATAAGTAGGGAATATGCAAATTGACGTGACAAGTCGAGAGGTGGAAAGGCGGTTCCGGACTAGAGCAAAGGCAGTGCCGGCAACCAAAGGGAGGAAGGCCTATTCTTGCATGAACCTTCCTGCATCAGGCCTCTAGTATAAACATAATCACAGGGGTGACATTTCATCATATTTACCATTTCCAGCCACATCCAGGGGAGGGGATTACTCAAGGCCAAGGACACTGAGGCTTATTCTTAGACTCTGTCTACCAAAATAGGAAAAAGAGTTCAACTTTAGCTCAGAGTTATAAGTTTTCATTCAATGCAAAAGGAGTCTATCAGTTATTTTTATTATATATTGACTATTACATTTAATAAATAACATAATAAGAGTAAAAATTAACACAGCGCTTTGCCCCAGATGCTTTCACATTTGCCCCTCATTGAAAGCTTAGGCAACTCTTATTATACTGATTTTTTCACATATAGAAATAGAGCACAGAGATTTTTAAGTAAAATCTCCTCAGGTTCCACCAGTGGAAAATTGTATATTCACAGAAAAGTCTGATTCTGAATATGTTATATTTTACTTTACCCAGAATAACTTATTGTAGATAATTTATTGTTACCAGAATTGCCAAACATGATTGCTTTCTCTACTGGCCGAGTAAAGTGAGTGTGTTTTATTGCCTTTCGGCGAGATTTGTAATACAAACATATGAGTTACAAATGTGAACATTAAATTAGAATGCTGTCCAAGATGATGTGAGTCTCGTTTCCCTGCATTTTTGAAGCAATGGTGGTGTTGAATGTAGTGAAGAGAAAACTGGAAGAGGAATTCTAGTTTGGGCCTCTTTATCATCAGGTGATCAGTCTCTCTTTAGGGGGGCCTCCAACTGCTTAGGTTATGGAAATCCAGCTCTCCCCTTAGCTAAATGTCTGGAAGCCCATTCTGACCTACTTAGGTTTCTAAATAGGTTTGCCTGGTGCTTTATATGTCAGTAATTGCATTGAGGAGAGGAAAACACCACTCCTTAAATTCCCTTAACCTGTCCACTGCCAAGTCTCTTTCATTTCCTAAGCATTCCCAGTCTCTTTTGTTCAAGTTAGTTGACTATTATAATGCAGCTTCGTCAGAGGACTTAGGAAGCATGGCATCATCATGTCTAGATCCATAAGGACACTGAAATAATTTAAGACATCATAACCCCTTATTCGGGATATTTTTAAGAGAAATTTTACCTCTAGCGGTTTTCTGCCAAGTTAAAGAAATATACAACTTTAACAACTGGTTGTTCTTAATATATTGCTTGCAAAAACTTGTGTAAGGATTCTCAGTGATAGTCCCTACGAGAATTCTGCTTGAATAGGCTATAGACTCAAATAGTTCATGAAATGCTGATTTTTGAGTGTCTGTCTTTTCAGGAAGACAGGGTACTCCATATACCATGTACTTTAGTCTCAGTGGCCTTGGAATTTCTCACAGAGGATACCTTTTCCTCATGTTTTGAGTGTGATTACATAGCAGCCTTTTCTAAGAGTTCAAGTGTCAAAGCAAAGAGTTCTATGGGAATTACTGAACATTAAAATATTTTCAAACGGAAAGCTAACGGTGTCTAAGAACAATAGACGCAGAAAACAAATGACATTTTTAAAAAGGAAATAAAGAGAGTATATAGGTATACATATGTGATAGATTAAAGGATACGTGGATAATAGATAGATAGATGGTAGATAAACAGAGTTGCTAACTTTTTGCTATTTCAGCTTTCTGAATTTCCTAGGTCTGACATGATAAAAAGACTTTAGGTATTTCATTCAATTTTTATATTTGAATAGGAAAAGTGAAAATAGATACTTAGATAAACTATTTAGTAGTATATTTCTTCCAACTATAATTCAGATCATCCATGCTTTGCTTATATAAGCACCACATCTGATTCCAAATTACCTTCTCAAAACCTAAATATGCTGATAAAAGAAGTTCCTACCTATTTATAATATACTAGAGGCCCGGTGCACAAAAATTTGTGCACTGGGGGGAGAGGGGGGGTCCCCCAGCCCGGCCTGCACCCTCTCACAGTCTGGGACCCCTCAGGAGATAACGACCTGCTGGCTTAGGCCTTCTCCCGGGTGGCAGACCGCAGGCCCAATCCCTAGGTTCAGCCCCTGGTGGGGCTCAGAGCAGGGCTGATTGGGGAGTTGGGGAACCGCCCCATCATGCACAGAGCAGGGCGGATCGGGAGGTTGTGATGTCACCCTCAGTCACGCTCAGGGTAGGGCCGATTGGGGGGTTGGGGCACTGCCCCCTGTCACACTCAAGGCAGGGTCAATGGGGAGGTTGCGGCGCCACCCCCTGTCACTCACAGAGCAGGGCCCATCAGGGGGTTGGTGCACTGCACCCTGTCAAATACAGAGCCACAGGGCAATCAGGGGATTGGGGAGCTCCCCCCTATCAGGCACAGAGCAGGGCCGATCAGTGGGTTGGGATGCTGCACCCTGTCACACTCAGGGCAGGGCCAATGGGGAGGTTATGGCTCTACCCTGTCACACACAGAACAAGGCCCGTGGAAGGGGGTTGGGGCGCCACCCTCTATCACCCACAGAGCAGGGCCAATCAAGGGGTTGGGGCGCTGCCACTGTCACACTTAAGGCAGGGGGGATGGAGAGGTTATGGCTCTACCCTGTCACACACAGAGCAGGGACTGTGGGTGGAGGGTTTGGGGCACCGCACCCTGTCACACACAGAGCAGGGCCAATCAGGGGGTTGGTGCGCTGCACCCTGTCAAACACAGAGGAGCAGGGCAATCAGGGGATTGGGGATCTCCCCCTATCATGAACAGAGCAGGGCGGATAGGGAGGTTGTGGCCCTGCCCCCTGTCACACACAGAGCCGAATTGCGCTCAGGGGGTTTAGGCGCTGCCCCCTGCCACGCTGATCCTGGTGTCGGGAGCCTCGCTGCTCCGCTGATCCTGGTGCCGGGAGGCATATTACCCTTTTACTATATAGGATAAAGGCCTGGTGCATGGGTGGGGGCTGGCTGGTTTGCCCTGAAGGGTGTCCTGGATCAGGGTGGGGGTCCCCACTGGGGTGCCTGGCCAGTCTGGGTGAGGGGCTGAGGGCTGTTTTCTGGCTGGCAAGTGACTGAAGCTTCCAACCGCTCCTTGTTTTATTTATTTATTTATTTATTTATTTAATATATTTTATTGATTTTTTTACAGAGAGGAAGGGAGAGAGATAGAGAGTTAGAAACATTGATGAGAGAGAAACATCGACCAGCTGCCTCCTGCACATCTCCTACTGGGGACGTGCCCGCAACCCAGGTACATGCCCCTGACTGGAATCGAACCCGGGACCTTTCAGTCCACAGGCCCACGCTCTATCCACTGAGCCAAACCGGTTTCGGCTATTTATTTATTTTTTATTCTGGGCTAGCTTTAGCTCTGAGGCCTCGCTGCTGAAAACATCGATACAATGTTGCAGTCAGGCTGGCTTTCAGTCCGGCTGGTTTCTGGTGTTTTGTTTAGTTTCTTATTTTCAACATAGTACATAGTTGCTTAGAGTTGCAGCTGAGAAGCCGGCAGCGGCAGGCGGGGAACATTGGAGTCCGCAGTCACTGGAGCAAGCAAGCCTCCCTGCTCCCTTCAGTGCATGGCTGCCGCCCTCCATCTTGGTTGTCAGTTAATTTGCATATACTCACTGATTAGCCAATGAAAGGGGTAGCGGTCGTACGCTAATTACCATGTTTCTCTTTTATTAGTGTAGATTAGAGGCCAGGTGCACAAAAATTTGTGCACTCGGGAGGGGAGTTGGGTCCCCCAGCCCAGCCTGTGCCCTCTCGAAGTATGGGACCCCTCGGGAGATAACGACCTGCTGGCTTAGGCCTTCTCCCGGGTGGCAGAGGGCAGGCCCAATCCCTAGGTTCAGCCCCTGGTAGGGCTCAGAGCAGGGCTGATTGGGGAGTTGGGGTGCCGTTCCCTGTCATGCACAGAGCAGGGTGGATCCGGAGGTTGTGACGCCACCCTCAGTCACACTCATGGTAGGGCCGATTGGGGGGTTGGGGCACCGCCCCCTGTCACACTCAAGGCAGGGTCAATGGGGAGGTTGCGGCGCCACCCCCTGTCACGGACAGAGTAGGGCCAATAAGGGGGTTGGGGCGCTGCCCCCTGTCACTCACAGAGCAGGGCCCATCAGGGAGGTTGGGGCTCCGTACCCTGTCACACACAGAGCAGGGCCCATCACGGGGTTGAGGAGTTCCCCCCTGTTATGCACAGAGCCTCAGGGAGATCAGGGGGTTGGGAAACTCCCCCCTGTCACACACAGAGCTGCAGGGCAATCAGGGGGTTGGGGAGCTCCCCCCTATCAGGCACAGAGCAGGGCTGATCAGGGGGTTGGGGCACCTTCCCCTGTCATGAACAGAGCAGGGATGATCAGGGGGTTGGGGCACCTTCCCCTGTCACTAATAGAGTAGGACTGATTAGGGGGTTGGGGCGCATTCCCCTGTCACGAACAGAGCAGGGCTGATCAGGGGTTTGGGGAGCTGCACCCTGTCACACACAGAGCAGGGCCGATTAGGGGGTTAGGGCACTGAACCCTGTCACACACAGAGCCTCAGGGTGATCAGGGGGTTGGGGAGCTCCCCCCTATCAGGCACAGAGCAGGGCTGATCAGGGGGTTGGGGCACCTTCCCCTGTCATGAATAGAGCAGGGCGGATAGGGAGGTTGTGGCCCCGCTCCCTGTCACTCACAGAGCCGCAGGGTGATCAGGGGGTTTGGGCGCTGCCCCCTGTCATACTGATCCCGGTGCCAGGAGGCATATTACCCTTTACTATATAGAATAGAGGCCTGGTGCATGGGTGGGGGCTGGCTGGTTTGCCCTGAAGGGTGTCCTGGATCAGGGTTGGGGTCCCCACTGGGGTGCCTGGCCAGTCTGGGTGAGGGGCTGAGGGCTGTTTTCCAGCTAGTGGGTGACTAAAGCTCCCAACTGCTTCTTTTTTTCTTTTTCTTTTTCTTTTTTTTAATTCTGGGCTAACTTTAGCTCTGAGGCCTCGGCTGCTGAAAGCCGGTTTCTGGCCTTTGTTTTTCCTTCTGTATTTCATACAATGTTGCGGTCCGGCTGGCTGAACCTGGCTGACTGAAAGCCGGTTTCTGGGATTTTGTTTAGCTTCTTATTTGCAACATAGTACATAGTTGCTTAGAGTTGCAGCTGAGAGGTTGGCAACTCAGTCGGGGAACGTTCGAGTCAGCCATCACTGGAGCAAGCAAGTCTCCCTGTTCGATTCAGTGCATGGCTGTCAGCCGCCATCTTGGCTGATAGTTAATTTGCATAAGGATATGCTGATTAGCCAATGAGAAGGGTAGCAGTCATATGCTAATTACCATGTTTCTCTTTTATTAGTGTAGATTGAATTAAAAAACATAAGAGTTATGATTGGTATCTTAGAATCAATAAGAACACAGAAAGATAGTAGGTTAAAAGTTATCATAAGAATAAAGAATCTGACTTTATTCAATTCCATCTGTATAGATAGAGCACCTCAGGCATGTCATTTTGCATTATCATTGACTTGTTCCATTATTTCCATGAGAATATTTTCCAATGTTTATTAAAAATCAAAATAATAGCAAATTTTACTCTAAAGCTCTATTTTATTATAATCCTAATTTAGTTACTAAGCCAGCTAAAGTGCTGGTATATTAAACCAAGTTCCTTAAAGAAAAAAACAAGTTCAAATTATGATAACAATATTGGATTATATTTAAAAGTAAGAGAATGTATTTTTTTTACTTTAACATACATGAAAATCTGTCATATGAATTCTGAAACTCTCTAAAGATTATTTTGGGCTTTTGTAGATGTATTTATACCATATTTTTAGAACTTATCACAGACAAAATGTTATTTTTTCCAGCTTTGATATTGAATTACTAATTACTTGGTAACTGTCAAACAAACACACTCAGTTTTTGTTTTGTTTGTTTGACATCAGTCAATGTAAGCACCATGCAAGGGAGACCAATGTCATGAGTTTGACATTCACTTGACTTCTCATAAATGCAAACAGGAATACTCTCCCTGGAAAATGTTGCTTTGAAAATTGTAGTTGAATGAATTCTACTATTTTTTTAAAAAATATGCAATAGTACATATTTTTGTTTTTTTAAAACATGTTACACATACTTTGTAATAAAAATTATTTCACCTTAAACTCTAAAAAATGTGTGTTAAAGGTAATTTCTTCAGCAATGAAAAACCAGTAGATCAGTAGATAGACATTGTTTCTGTTTATAAATTAACTGCTAGGTAGGCATGTGACTTTACACATTATTTAATTTTTCTTACTTAGAAAACAAGACAAATACGATCTCTGACATCATAAGCAAGGCTGATATAATGGTATAATGGATGAAAAATAAAGTCTCATTGCTACTTTGGCAGTTACTTGGTGACTGGAAGTAAGGGTCCTGTTGCTATATAATGTGATATTGTGGCTTTCTTCGATGATGCAAGAAAATGCAAGAGGGCTGTGCATGAGCAAGTATGCACAGACATGCTCATGCACAAAGACTGTGAGCAAAGACTCCCCTCTTGACCAAACTATAGACAGGCTCTTCTGAGACTTTTACACTAGGTTTTGTCCTTTGTTCTCAAGAGCCCAGTTGTCGCCAGGATCCCTACTCTCAATATCTGATCATTCTTATTTTTTTCATTGTAACAAAACCAACATTTATTTAGTACTGCCTGATAAACCTTTTCTGCAATGATGAAGATGTTTTATAGCTGTGATCATTCTTGATATCTGATCATATTCCTCACACCCCAGTAATGTAGACTGAATATATGTGTCCCCTAGAACTCATATGTTGAAACTTAATCCCCAAGGTAATGGTATTAGGAGGCAGGGCCTTTGGGAGGTGATTAGGTCATGATGGCAGAGCCTTCATGTATGAGATCAGTGACCTTATAAAAGAGACCCCAGAGCACTCTTTACCCCTCTAACCATGTGGAGTTAGAGGGAAAGGTTGCCTTTTTATGAAGCAAAAAGCAGGGCCTCACAAGACACTGAATCTGCTGGGTCCATGATCTTGGAGTACTCAGCCTCCAGAACTGTGAGATATACATTTCTGTTATCCACAATTATCACAAAAGTACAAAAACAATTGCATACTTTCCCTTCTGGAAGATCTCAGCAAGCCTTGTTGCTTATGAGAGAAATAAAAAATTCTGCATTACTTAATTTGACGTTCTGGCTTCCACTTTGTTCTTCATATTTATTGGCAATTCTTACAGCCCATGCCACAATCATACTCATGGCATTCAGCTCTGCACACATAATAGTATTTCACAACTTTCTGCATTTGCTATTGTTTATTTCTACCCAATTTCCCTGTGTCCCAGTTCATCTAATTCCTATCCCTCATCTCGAACAAAGCCCCTTCAGAAAAGACTCTCCCATCTTCCTAGCGTGGATCTGTGTGCTCCTACAGCATATTGTCATATTACTTCCAAACACTATTGCAATTTTCTCTACTTCACCCAATACACCTCATAAAGGCAGGCAGGAAATGTCATGCATGTGTTGTTGTTGTTGTTTTTAAGGATACCAGAGTATATCTGACATCTCATAGCTGCCTAATAAATTCTGTGGAAGAGAGAAAACATTAATGAATAAAAATTATTTTCTTTTTATTGATACAACACTTGAGAAATCATGAAAAACGTTTTGTATTGTGTTATGTCAACCCCTTAGCATAGGGTGTTTATCTGTCTATAATTATTATACATAGGGTTGACCCTATGCGGGGAAGGGATCTTTTTGAAAGAAGAGTCCCATAACTAAAGAAAACTGCTGGGAACTGGAAAACAGGTAACATTTAACCAATTCTCTTGACACATCTGTGACTCCTGGTAACTTGTCCAGTTATGCGTCTCTCTACCTCCTAATGGTACGATCACAGCTACACAGCAGCAATCTAAACTAGCAGCTAGATGCATTTTCTCAAACTGCAGAAAATGAGGATTTCAATGCTACACACCAATTTCCCTTCGTAAGGTGTTTCACTCATTATATTCATTAACCTTATTTCCACTGTGTTAGTTTATATTGCTCTCTGCTTGAGGAGTTTAATGAGTATGTGAATTCCACTGGGTATTCTGATTACAATATAAGAAAACAAATTACCCTGAGTTTTTTGGGGGGGTCTCCCATAGGAATTTTACAGTATTTCTTTAATTATGGGTTTCTCAACCCAAATTATAATACCCTTGACAAATAAGCTAATATGTCAAGAGCAAATTTATATATTCTATTTTGGCCCAGCTAGAATTGAAAAAACATGAGCTTTTGAGTGAAAGGACTAGTTCTACCTACACTCCTTACATTTTGCTTGACATTGAGGAAGTCTCCAGCCACACTTAGCTTCGAATTCTCTTCCGGCTAAATGTGGATACTAATTAGATACAGATTCTGTCAGAATCAAGAGAGGAGTAGATGTAAATGCACCTTTTTATATTCAAGGATGTATGTGAATTTCACAGTGTAAAATTATACATGCACATTGTCATCAGTTCTTGCTAAGTCCTATTCAGGTATTGACCTCCTGCCTCTGAATACAGTCAGGGAGTATAATTAAGCGGATCTGACATCCAGTTCTGACTCTCTAGTCAGGAGCATTAATGGTGACATTGGGCAACTCACAGTAACCTCAGCAAAGCTGGCTGCTACCGTTAGTTTTAATAGATTCTGAGAACCACCTCCTCTGTTTTAGAGTTACTGGATATGACTACATCACTACCTGTCAAGATCATGCTTCCTCTTTTGTATCTCTCCCCCCACCCCAATTCCTTCCATGACTCAAACACTAACATAAATTTTGCCTCTACCTGGAATCTATTCCTTGTCACTTACAGCAGCACCCCCATTTTCTTCAGCAGATACATCCCAAGATCCCCGATGGCTGAAACTACACATAGTACTGAACACTATATATAAGTTTTTCCCTACACATACAGACCCTATGTCGAGTTTAAGTTACAAATTAGGACATTTCACAGACAGAAGATTCGTTCTTGCCGTAAATCTTAGAATCCTCAGCATGTGATTTTTTTTTCTTTCCTAAGTCAAGAACTTGCACCCTTTCACGTAAAAAAAGCAGATTATGGCTGCTCTGGCATATCCCAATTGCCGGCATCGCTATTCTTGTGCCTTGAGGAGTGACATAAAGGTCACCGGAACTCGAGCACTACAATACCTCAACAGTAGACATGATAACCAAGGGGGCTACTAAATGACTATGGTCAGGGATCCTATACAGCAGGGATGTCCCCTTCATAAGGGCGATGCACCCCCTGGGGTGAGAGAGGGGGGATGGTGAGAGATCTCATCAAGCTACTGAGAACAAATAGCATGCACTTTAAAGCCTAGGAATTGTTTATTTCTGCAATTTCCCATTTAATATTCTTGGACCATGGTTGACTATATAGGCAACTAAAACTGCAGAAAATGAAACAGCCAATGCAAGGGCACACTGTATTCTGAAGAATCTGTTGATACCTCTATAATATGTCAGTCAATATAAAAAATAAAGTATTGATCTATTTCTTAACTCAATCAAGAAATTAGCAATGCCCTCTGAGGGCTAGCATTGAAGTGCTGGACGTTCCCACCTTTATGTCACTTGTTAAAAACCCTCTGTTGGCATGCACTAGCCAAAGATGCAATTGTCCGCGCAGCATTACAATGTAGAGTGAATGCGCAGCCTTCAGGCTTCTTCTCCAGCGTGCAAGGACCTTTCAAGTCACCGTTCCATTCTAACAACAAGCAAAAGGCTGAGCAAACTGAAAAGTCAACAATTCTTAGAGCTGGCAGAGAAGTGAGGTCACAGGGCAAACTGCTGCACAGGAATTGGAAAGACAGGCAGTAACAGAATCACGACTTATCAGAGCAGAAACCCACCGTCAGAAGCCTCCCCAGGAACCTGTGCACAGGCAGAAAACCCCCGAACTGTAATTGACAAATTCCTGAAGGCTCAGTGCGGAGCAGACTGAGACCGACTCCAGGGGCTCTACCAGGTCCTCCCAGTGAATATCAAAGAAACATTCCCTCATGCTTTCCAGCAGGGTAAGGACAAAGTAACCATTTAAAAATCCTCCAAGTCGTCTGCTCTTTCTAAACAAAGCCTGCTCTCAGAAAAATCCATTTTATCAGAGTCTGACTTGGTGATGTTAGAAAGGTGTCTCCCAGAAGAGAATTTTAAACTTTGGGAAGCTTGAGAAAGAAAGCGAACATTGGCGTCTGCTGAATCAGCATCTTCAATGGTGCAGCATCTACAATTTTTAATATACTCCCCTCTGATTATTGTCGCACACATTTAGATTATTGAAGCATATTTTTTTTTTGCTATCCTTCTAAAAAATATTCAGTCATCCTTTCATTTGTTAACAATTTTAAGACACATAACACCAATTGTTAAAATCTATTTTAGTGAAAGTGGGACATGAATTTTGCTATGAATTTTTCCTAACATTATGTATTTTTCCTCCATATGTTGTTTGCCTTAACAAGAGTTAATAAATGCAATCAGATATAAAAACTGTATTTGGGTTATAAGGAAAATGACATGAACCTTGGAGAATATAATGCCATAGCTAACTGTAGCCATTATTAAATTGCCTCTTTAGTCTCCTGATATTTTTACACCTTTTTTATTTTATATACAAAAGTAAAAGTATCAGAGAACTTCCCATACATTATCCATTTAAAACACTAACAAGAAAAACTAACTCATTGAATGAGCTGGACAAAATAGAATATGAGCTTAAAATTGTTTTATTTTCCAGCATTGTTTTTTAGTCTTATTCTGGGCAGTCTATGGTCTTACTAAAAGAGTGTGTGCTTTTTAAATAAGAGAGGTTATTTTCATCATTCTACCCTCAGATCCTGGCACATAGTAGTTTTAAAAGAAATTTCCTGAATGAATACATTAAGACATTAAGATATTATGAAATCTTTGTTCTCAGAAATTATATAGTGGCCTAGTTATCAATAATAAGTTCTGATCAAGAGAATTCAATCATGAAAGTGGTAACTTGGCAAAAGTGCCCTAGTGTTTGAATGCAAAACAAGTTGAATAAAATGCAAATGAAAAATCAGAAAATTATTTCTCCAGATGAGATTCACAGTGACAAGAATCTTGACCAAGGTGGCAGCATTAGATAAATAAGTATCCAAGAGCTACTATAGAGGAAGAATCAGTTTTTCGGCATGAGTAAGTGAATATAGGCAACAAAGATAAAACTAAAATATGAAGTGCCACTCCTTAGGACTTTGGTGAAGAAGGGAGTAATAGTGCGATTGCCAAATATGTGGGGATTCAGAAGCATATTGATTTAGGAAGTTAAAAAGTCAAATATTGGTCTTTAAATTCTGAGCTAGCATTCAGACATTTAAGTGTAATTTTTTTCAAATTTAGAAATATCAAATTAGAGGATGAATTAAAATAAAAAATCAACATTGAGAGTTACTACTGAAGAAGTGAGAACTGCAGTGTGAGCCTAGATTTTTTGGAGAGAATTATCTATAACTAGAGGCCCGGTGCACAAAATTCATGCCCCGGGGTGGGGGGGAAGGGTCTCTCAACCCGGCCTGCACCCTCTTGCAGTCCAGGACACCCTGTTCCTTACTACCCACCTGCAGTGGAGGCAGGAGAGGCTCCTGCCACCACCACTGTGCTTACCAGTGGTGAGCCTGGCTTCTGGCTGAGTGGCACTCCCCCTGTGGGAGCACACCGACCACCAGGGGCAGCTCCTGGGTTGAGTGTCTACCCCCTGGTGGTCAGTGTTCATCATAGCAACAGGTTGTTTCACTGGTTGTTCCACTGTTGGGTCAATTTGCATATTAGGGTTTTATTTTATAGGACTAGAGGCCCAGTGCATGAAATTTGTGCAAGGGAGGGGTGTCCCTTAACCTGGCCTACACCCTCTCTAACCTGGGAGCCCTTAGGGGATGTCTGATTGCTGGTTTAAGTCTGATTCCTGTGGATCAGGCCTAAACCAGCAGTTGGACATCCCTCTCATAATCCAGGACTGCTGGCTCCTAACTGCTCGCCTACCTGCCTGCCTGATTGCCCCTAACCACTTCTGCTTGCCAGCCTGATCACTCCCTAACTGCTCCCCTGCCAGCCTGGTCACCCCTAACTGCCCTCCCCTGCTGGCCTGGTCACCCACAACTGCCCTCCCCTGCCAGCCATCTTGTGGCGGCCATCTTATGACAATGTTGTGCGAGGGCGTCTTGTGAGGGCATGATGCCACCTAGGCTTTTGTGATATAGGATATGTTCTCAAAAGCAGAGGAATCCACATTGAGCTCTGAGTTTTTATCAGACTCAGAGACAGGAAATGCTGCCATTGATTGAGCATGTAGTGTGTGCCACTAAAGAGAGGAACTGTGGTTTAGAGAGGATAAAGAAGTTCCTTAACATTATGTAAGTAGTAGATGCTATCAAATCCAACACCCAGGACTCACCTTCAGTCTATCTCAAAACCTCCTTTTCGCCCCAATGATAAGAACACACATGGGATTGACTGAAAGAAGGAAGGTAAATTCAAGTTTTAATGGAGACAAATGTTTTAAGGGGGGATTATTAAATGTGTAAGTTGACTTTCGGAGAAAAAGTTGAGGATGATCAAAGTAAAATGTGTTAAAAAGATCCAGTGGCCCAGACTGTCCTTGAATGACCAGTCTTGGAAAGACATGTCACTATGCTCTCTGGCCATCATTAAATAACACTTAAGTTACCTATGTCTTTTCTAAGGATTAAAACCCTTATAAACAATCTTCCTCAGCAGTGCTTCTAGCAAATTTGTCTTGAAAGATGTCTATAGCCCTGTACACTCTAGGTCTCATGCAACTGACAAGGTAATGACAGGGGCAATTTTAAACTGCTAAAAGACTACAGTATTTGATCTTTGTTAGCGCTGATTTCAGCAAAAGAGAGGCAAATGTTCATTATGTCAAAAATAATGTAAAACACAAAATATGATGCCAGTTTCTAAGACTTTTCCATCCAAATCTTCTTCCAAATGACAGGAATATGTCAAAATTATTGTCAGGAAAAATGAAGAAAATGTTGGTTGATCTCAAACTAAGAAAGTAGTTACTGTTAACAAGCTTTGCAATTTTACAAATCTCCATTTATGTATAACAGAACATGATTTTATATTAGCCAGAATAAATGATAGGGATAGGGGTAATATTCACTGCTATAAAAATGATCTTTGCTTATATGAGGCAGGTTTTATTCTTTGATTTTCAATTTGATTCAATGCTCAACCTAATGAAAATGCTACAGTAAATAAAATGCATTGCCATTACACAATCATTTGTAATTTTGTTTATACTAGCTGCGAATGACTTCAGGTTTTCATAAATGAAGTTATTTAGTTGCCCAACGTTAAACTGCTAGCTATATTGCAAGTGACAGAAAAGAACAGGTTAATTTAGAACAGCAAGGGAAAATGCAAGGTTTAGTCAAAATAGAGAATTTGGAACAAATGGCAAGGAGCAAAATACACTAATTGAAAACCAGGCGGGACATTTTTCCATTTCTTTCTTTTTTTAGTGCACTGATTAAAAAAAAATAGTTAATTAGTACACATAGCCAGATCTGCTCCACACTGGGAGTTTAACCTTATAATTTTGTCATTTTTTAGAGAAGCCAGGGTGTTTAATGAAAGCACCATTAAATTATAAATGCATAATGATGTGTATTGTGTACAGACCAGAAACTACTCAAAACATCCTTTGTAAATTTTGTATGTTTCTAGTACTTATCTACCACTTCATGTTTACCAAGTGCTTTTATTCTTGTTCAATAATCTATTTTTCAAAATCAGGTGGAAATATTTTTTTCTCTGAAGTTTATTAGGATACACATGGTGGCACTTATTGCATTATTTGATTAGCCGTTTATATCATTTACATTATTTTACCACAATTACTCTCAGTTCTATAGGAAAGTGCTGCCAGTCTGCGGCACCCACTAGAACACCCTGATTCAATAATTGTTTACCTGTTGCCTGCTGAGTAAAGCATGAATGTACATGGTGGGCCATTAAGGCCTTTTATTATCCATTGGAAGAACCAAAGTTCCCATGACGTGTGTTACAGTAAAACAAGTTAGTTGAAACTTAGATGCTTAGACCTACATTGATGAAGAATTCCTTGAGGCATGCCCTCTGGCATTCACCACTACATTCCAACTATCCCCAACTCTTAATGATCCAGGAAGAAATAAATGCATGTGGATGACTCACAATAATAAAAGGCAGCATTAGTGGAGGGTGCATTTTCCATCAGGCATTGTGGTAAGCGTGTTTGTGGAGTATTCACCCATTGGGGGCTCATAATGATTCCATAAGGCAGCTGTTATAATTACTTCTCATTTTCAGATGAGAAAACTGAAATTCACTCTAAATTATTTGGCAAACATTATGTAACTAAAGGAGATGAGGCTGGTGTTCACACGCATATAGCCTGAATCCATACTCTTTACTTTTACTGAAAGAAATACACTTCTCTCCATCACCCTGGGGGCTTGAAAGGCCTCACCTCTCCATTATTTAGACAAGTGTAATTTTCAGTTGAGCTATCTTCCTACCACCTTAATTTCAATAAAGAGGACAAATAGAGTTAGGATTACTCCATTAGGTGGAAAGAAATATTTTGCACCCACTTCTGTCCATAGGAATTTGTCTCATACACTTTGGCTCATGAGGGCACTTGAGCCAACAAAACTAACTAACTAACTAAATAAAATAATCCAAGCAGAACTATTTAAGTTTTGATCAGCTTCTGTATATAGTCAGAGGGCAGTTCAGCTGTTCCTATGATGGCCAGATTCCTGGGGATGCCTTGGCTGTGACTTACCCATATAATTATGATTGCAGACTTCAGACTGGGGGAAAGAAAGCATATTCCGACCAGGGCAGGTGAAGGAGAGAGGGTCATGCTCTCAGTATTGGGAAAGTATACAATTTCAGAGTTGGAAGAGCTCCTCAAGTTCACTATCCCTTCACTTCAACAGTTACCCAATTCAAGAAGTTCATCATGCATCTCAGGAGAAATCCAATAAAACATGTTATGTTCAAGTGTACTCCCCACAAAAATCATGACAGTAATAACTCTTTTATTTTGAAATATATTTCCAATATTTTAGAATAATTATTTTTTATCTTAAGGGAAATCCTTAATCTTATCAGCTAAGAGGTTTTGATAGATGGCTTTTAAGCCCTGGTATTAACCAGAAAATAATCTATTTAGGAATAAAAGTAGCATTAGGAGAGTGCTTGAAGAGGCTTTCCCTGAATGTTCCGTAGTGCATCAGTCTCCATACACTTAAAGAAATGAACTGACTTTAAATAGTCTAATGGCTTTTAGAGGCACTCTGATAAAAGAGCATTTCCTTTCAGTTATTTCAGATGCACTAAATGTATTTCTGCTTCAGTCATTTCATGGGAGGTGTGCCTTTTTGCTAAATTGTTTTTTTTCTATTTGCATATATTTCTTTATAGCTATAGCTATGTAGTATATTTTTCACAATTAAAGAAAAAGTATTTTAAATCTAGGAAGTTTAACTGGAGGAAGTGTAGTTCCCAGCAATCCTGAAATATGTTTTCCCGAACTGTTTTTCTAGCTGAGGGCCTCTGTTTGTCTTAAACGGTCTTTTCTTTGATTACTGGAATTCTATGTTTATATGGATTGCTTTCAAATGTTTGTTCATAGACTTGTCTTTAATAGTTAATATTTAATGAATACTTTATTAGTGGCTTATACTGTTCTAAGTATTTGCACATATTAATTTATCAAGAACTCATTAGAGAAGTTGCTATTATTATCCTGATTTAATAGATGAAAAACAGGAAAAAAGAAGTTAGATACTGTGGCCATAGTGGTCCTGGTAGATGAGGAAACTACATGCCAGAGGTCACGCACATGGGAGCCAGGTATTAAACCTGGTTCTCAAGTCAGACCCTAGGGTGGTAGCCTCTGCTCTATTCGGTCTTCACTGGAGATCGGAGAATTAGCAACTTAATCACGGCCAGATGAGTAGTGTTTTGATATGTGATGTTTCAATCCAAGTTTCTAACTCCAATTTCAGGACGGTGTCTATTTTACATAAGTGGAACTTTTTATAATCAAGTGAATAAATAATCTGATGAACAGAATGAACTGGTGATTATAATAGAATCAGGGACATAGAAAGGGAATGGACTGACTATGCTTGGGGGGGAAAGGGGTGTGGGAAATGCGGGAAGAGACTGGACAAAATCATGCACCTATGGATGAGGACAGTGGGTGGGGAGTGAGGGCGGAGGGTGGGGTGGGAACTGGGAGGAGGGGAGTTATGGGGGGGGGGGGGAAAGAGGAACAAATGTAATAATCTGAACAATAAAGATTTGATTATTAAAAAAATAAAAATAAAATAATAAAGCATGTATCACAATGGCTTTAGGAACTATGCACTCCCAATGTGGTCATAAAACCAGACATTTTTAAATACTTTTGTCAAGAAGGATCTCAAGACACCTTGTCTAGCACGTCCCCCATCACCACCCCTATTGATAACCCTCATTGGAGAAATTTATTGAGGAACATTTTGTTAATCTAGACCATGTTGCCCCCTTCCTGTTAGACCTTCTTACAGGTCACACTAGCTGTCTTTTGCTGGTCTCTTCTCTTCTATTCAACCTCATATTGTAGGATTTCCCCTTTGGCTGATTCATGGCTCTGAAGCTTGTAGTTTTGTTCCTATTGCATAGACCTTTTAGCTCTTCTGTACTTCAAGATCATATCTCCATTCTCATATCTAACATAGCCAAATCTATATTCATGAACTTACTCTTTTCCCCCCCAAATTTGCTCCACTCATAGTCTTCTTCATTTATATGATAGAAATTCCATTTCCTCAAATTTCTCAGTTAAAAATAAAAGAAAAACCCAGGATTTATCCATGAATCCTCTCACAATCCACATTCAATTGGTCAGGGAATTCTGTTCATTCAACTTTTATAATAATTCCAGATTCTAAAGTCTTCATACCATGTTCACTTCAAAGTTGGGTTCTGGTCACAGCTGCCTTCCTGGATGGCCTGGATGACGACACATGCCTCTCTAATCAACTGTCCTGCTTCCACATCTGCCCCTTCCTACACTGCACTCTCAACAAAATATGTTTTTATTGATTTTTAGAAAGAGAAGAAGGGAGAGGGATAGAAACATCAATGAGAGAGAAACTTCATTGATTGCCACCTGCACACCCACCACCAGAGCTTGAGCCCACAACCCCAGAATTGGATCAGTGACCTCTTGGTTCCTGGGTGAATACTCAAACACTGAGCCACACCAGCCAGGTTACAGTGATCTTTTTCAATTGTAATCAGACCTGTTCCACTGCTCTGCTCAATGTTTTCATTGGCTCCTCCATTTATCCAAAAGTAGAAGCTAACTTCCCTAAAATGATATACACAATTCAGTATGATCTGGGCAAAATTACACTTCTAGCCTCACCTTTTCATTGATTCCAGCCATACTTTCCTTCTTGCTGCTTTCAGAACATGTCAGGAAAGCTCTTACCTGGTGAATTTAACTAGCTATTCCCTCTGCCTAAAACGATCTTCACTATATAACAGCATGGCTTACTCCATCACTGCTCAAGTATTTACTCAAAGTCATATTTTAGTCAAGCTTACCCCAAGTACCTTGTATTAAGTGGTGATTACTCTCTTCATCTCCCAAAGCATTCTTCATACATTTGCACTTTTCTCTTTTTCTTTACTGTCCCTATTACACTTTAACATGTTACATGTTTGTTACTGTTCTAAGCATGCTACATAGAGTAATTAATTTAATCCATACAATTATTTTACTAGGTAGAAATCTTATAATTCCCACCTAACACATGAGACCACTGTGACACAAAAAAAGATTAATCATCCTATTCAATTACATTGCTGGTAAGTGGCTGAACTGGAATTTAAAACAGTCTGACTTGAAATTCAATTCTCTTAGTTAGTATGTTGTGCTGCTTCTAGTGGGAAACATGGAGTTTACTACACTGTAATCAATGGTACGTGCAGAGTCACCACGGGGACACCAAGGAAAGACACCTAAGGAATCAAGTCTTCAACTTGAAGTTTAGGAATTGGTAAGGATGCTTTTTGGATAATGAGGAAATAAGGAGTTCACTCTTGAAAGACTCAATGGTGTTAGGTCAAAAAACAAAAAAGGAGATGGGAGAGGAACATAGGAAGTGGAACAGAATAAATATTAGACAGAATGTTTGGCATGTAGGGAGGACACTCATGAAGTTGCACTATTGCTTGATCATAAAAGAACAATTTGTTAAGAGCCATGCATGCCATCCATATGGCAGACAATATGAAAATACTGAGAAGCCCTGGCTGGTGTGGTTTGGTGATTAGAAAGTTATCCCAGGCACCCAAGGGTCACTGATTTGATTCTCCATGAGGGCATATACCCAGGTTGTGGGTTCAACCCCCAGTTGGGGCATGTTGGTGAGGCAACCTATTGATGTTTCTCTATCAGATCAATGTCTCTCTCTTTCTAATCAATGAAAATCATATCCTTATGTGAAGATTTTAAAAAAGAGAGAAAGAAATAGGAAGCAAGGTTGTTACTGTAAGTTCAGATTCCCGGGGCAAGCCCTGAGAAATGTATCCGTGTGAAGAAGTATGAGGACACAAGTCACAAAGGGAGGAAAGGAGAATAGAGGATAGAGTATCAAGTCAGGGAGTGTGAGCTAGGCCTGATGGCCCAAGAGAATCCTGCATAACTGGCTTCCAAGTAAAATATACAAGATAAAAACTAGATTTACATATCTCCTGGAATGTTTTAGAAAAGCTTTATTAAACAAAAGATGCATTTCTAAATCAACTGGGACTATGCGAACCTTACCAACATAGGCTATTCTGTGGGCAGGAGGGAAATGCCTGTGTGTGAGGAAAATTGTACCTTCTTATAGCAACATCTTCTTAGGTGCCACCCTGAGCAAGGTGTTTGCATATGGCTAATGTGCAAGGAGCATGAGGATGATGAACACGCTTAAATTATGAGACAAAGAAAACCCATGGAGGTCCTGGAAATGGAGATTTGCCTTTAACGCCTAAGAATTAGAGAGTCCAAATTCTGTAGTAGAAAACCAAAGCACTTAATGATTTATAAATGATTCTGTATTGGCAGGATGTAGTAAATCTGTTTTGCTAATTCACAGTATTACTGTGATGATCAAAGGTAGAAAATATATTAAGAAACAAGGCTTGATGCACTTACATGAGTTTGTGATTTCTGATTCACAGTCTTTGCCATGTAGGAATTCCCACTGAGGACCCTTTAACACGGTGTCTTTATATATTTAAATACACAGTATATTTGTATGTATGTGTGGATACAAGTTTTTTTCCCCTTACACATAGTGGTTAGCAGAATAATGCCCCTCTAAATATATCTGTGTCCTCATCCTCAGAACCCATATGGCAAATAGGAATTAATGTAATAGAAGGCATATAAATTGTTAATCAGCTGACCTTGGATTGGGGATATTATACTGAATTTTCTGAGTGGTTTATGTAATCAGAAGGGTCCTATAAATTTGTAAGAGGAATACAGAGGAGTATGTATCAGAGAAATGCAATGTGAGAAAAAATCAACTGGCTATTGCTGGCTTTTGAAGATGGAAGAGGGCCACGAGCCACGAAATAGCAAGCAGTCTCTATCAACTGGAAAAGCAAGGGGACGAGTTCTCTCCTACAACCTCCAGAAAGAACACAAAACACAGCCTGTGAACACATTTATTTGAGCCCTCTGAGACCTCTTCTGGATCTCCATTTTGGATATCCGACCCCTAAACCTTTCAGATAACAAATTTGTGTTATTGTAAGCCAAAAAATATGTGTGGTTTCAACAGCAACAGAAAACTAATAACCATATAGTCAACAATTTTCCTGCACATAGATTTTCCACATAGATTATAACCTTAGACTTTTAGAAAATAAATTTTGATAATATATTACAATGTAAAAGCTATGAAAAAAATTTATAACCAGGCCCTGCCTAAAGAAATAAAAGCAGAACTGTATAACATCTGAAGAGGCAAAGGGAAGGTTGAATGAGTGAGCCAATGTGTGTAGAATTTTCCTAGTTCTTAAATATAAGTTTTAAGGTTCTTATTGTTGTTATTATTATTCTATTGATGGAGAAGGCATAATTGTCTGGGAAAGGAACATTATCTTTTATTGGATAAAAAGCACCTATTTTCCTTTCCCATTGATTAAGGTCCTAGAGAGAGAGAAAAAAAAGCATAGCAGTTGTAAAATACCAATATATATTTATTGTGAATTATTGTAATAGATACAAAAGCCCAGTACTGGTGAGAAAAGAAAATGCATTGCATATTGTGACAAAAGGGAAACAGTCAATGTTCAAAGACCACATTAACTTTTTTGGCTGTTCACAGCCAATAAAACATCCAACTGTGATGAGTTTTGATGTTATTAACATAGTGCTCAAATGAAATTAACACTTCCAAGCACAATGCTTTTGTCATAAGTGTGGATGCAGAAAAAAGAGGAGGAGGAGAGAGGGGAGGGAAAGTGACAATTGGTCTGGCACCATCTGTCATTGTGCTAATAGTTGCTTCTATAGCAGCAGCAGGTTTAAGTCAAGAAAATCAAGCATTTAGGTGACTCGCCATTGCTTTGGCTGTTGTCATTTGCATTTTACTTCGGTTCATTATCTTTATTAGGTAAAGGCACTGAATATCATGTTGCTTATTCAAAGCAATTAATGAGTGAGGGGTGAAAAAACAAAATCTGTACATGCCGTTTGAGAGACCAATAAATGACAAAGGCAAAGAGAAAAGATGTTAAAATAGCGACATACTGACTTATTGATATCTTTGGAATTAAGATTTTGAAAATAAGAGATTATGAATATAAGAGAGTTGACACATAGAATTGTAATTATTATATCATTGACTATCCCTTTGTAATGTAGCTACTTTGAATTATCCATAAAAAGTGTTCAAACTGTTAACTTTTTTTAAACAATTATCTTTATTTTTGAAAGTATTACAGATGTCCCCTTCCCCACCCCACCATCACCATTAACTCAAACTTTTTATAGCATGTCATCAGCTTACCTATTCTTTATATTATCCATTCTTTTATAATGTGACCTTTACACTCTAATCAGTAAATGCTTCATGCTGGGCCTGTTTATGTACCTATCTAAAGCTTTCATCTCCAAAATAATTATGATTGCAAATCCAGATATTAACAGCCTATATAAAAACCACTTCCACTGTGAAGTTATGTTAGCATGAAAGATGAGAAGGTGTAAAATGATGAGACATTTAATAATGTTAGTTGAAGGTATTAGATAATGTCAAAATCTGGGACAAAGAAGGATGCTTAGACAATGAAGCATACTCTGAGATTGAATGTAACCATAAGAATGAAGTGGTCAAGATACTACTCATTGGATGAATGATATAATATGTTTTAAAGTTAGCAATAAAACCAAATAAATTAGGAGCAAATATACACTCTTTACCAAACTTCAAGTTCCTTACATATACAACCTCTCACAGTGTTTTTTTAAGATAAATGCATCAGAGTGTTTGTATGAATTTGGAAAGGTATTCTCAATTATCTAATTTCTTTCATATATTAAAGAAGTGGCATTCCATACTCTCATTTTTAACATGTGCGCAATACAAGCTCTTCCAGCACTTTCTCTTTCACTGATTCATGAACATAAATGTATGTCAATACCTTTGATGAGAACGGCTGCTCTAAACTATAGACTTCTTATCACAGTTGTATATGATCAAAATGTAGTCATTGAGTGAATGAGTGAATGAATGATAGGTTGGAAGAATGAAAGTCAAGTATTATATTCTTCTGTTTGGATATCATTGCATTCTCTTAACTAATAAGAGAGCATTTTTTTTTCCTCTTTCCATACTCGATTTTGAGCAATCTTAGAAAAATTCAAGGACATATAAAAATGTACATTGTAAGGGTTCAGAACGAACCACCCCAGGTGTGCCTCGTGGTATGTGGATTATTTTGAGCTAAAAGCAACCAAGACCTTGCAGAGAAATTTCTGATCCCACCTTAACTATCTAGAAAAATTTGAATTAGGAGCCTGGACTATAATAAAAATTAAAACCGGAAATGAATTTTAACCCATCTGTATGGTAGAACACACTAATAACTAACAAACACAGGCTCACCATGCAATTACCTTCTGAGGACGCCCCCCCCCCGCCCCCCGCCCCCCCCCCCCCCCCCCGCCAAGGCACCTTACTCATTGCTAGCTCAGAATGTCATGCATACCCATTTTCCCTTTCTGTCTCTGACTCTCTCATGTCTGAGGGATTCCCATACACATGTATGAACTGAATTTGGTTATTTTCTCTTGATGATTTGTCTCATGTCTATTTGATTATTTGGACCGCCAAAAGAAACTTGAGGGTAAGTGAAAATTTCTTCCTCCCCTACAACATCATTAGGACTTAGGCTAAATCATAATATATTTAACACATATAAGAAATGTAGCCTCCGTGGCCATTGGCTGTAATCCTGAGAAGGTGAGCAAATCATGCATTACCAGAAGGTGCATACCTTCATGGAAGGCGGCCAAAAATGTATGTATGTTTCAATTTCTGTTCTCATAGTCTTGCTATGAAATAATTTAGTCTAGAGAACCAGGCATCTTTCCAAACTTTTCATACATAATAAATTATATTTTCTGAAAGGAAACTATATAGATTTATATTATACACCTTTAAGCAGACATAGTAACTCAGTATGCATTGGCATCCTGGAATAGGATACCCAAGATAGCGAAGAGAGGGAGCTAATCAGTTTTCATGCATTTTAAGGCCCATTTTAAATAAAAAAATTTGAAAGACAAAACTCGATGAAGTTGTTAATAAATAAAATAGTCACTTAGCTGCTTGAACTAATGAGCTACACATGTTTGCCAACATTTTTTCCTGATACCATACTTTGCAGACACAGTAGGGACACATTCATCTAACATATTCTGACAACATTTTATTGTGGGCTGTTTGAATCCTAAGGCAGTGAGAAATAAGGCCAAGGAAATGTCACTTTTGTTGTTATTCAAAAACAACAGTATCTATGATGCTATTTCATGTAGTTATTTGTGTGCGTGTATTTATATACATACATACACACACATATATATACATAGGCATACAGATACATACATATATCTTTACATAACACACACACACACATATATTATATATATACACACACACATACACACAAGAAAGATGAATAGCAGATAAAGTCTTGTGGGTAATGATTATGCATTCCCTGTGAGACGGGTAATAATTAACCTCTCAGGCAGCACAATATAGCTGCTCAGAGGATGCAATTGCTCAGTTACTGTTGTATTCTAATGTAGTTTTTCAAATCATTTTACTTTATATTTTGGTGATATCACCATGATATTTCTTTTAAAAACTATACAATTTGTCTCCTGTAAGCAACTGGTATGCTTATCTCCTGTGAACAACTAATGTGCTATCCTGAGGCCAAAAGATGAATTCCCCAATTTGTGAAAATGCAGCTAAGCAAGTTCTACAAAATAGAGAAAAATAACATGTTAGCCAAAAAGAAAGAGCTACAACAAAATATATTATTATAACAAGTACAATCTTATTATCTATGGACTTCCCGTTTCTCAGGATGTAACATCTCAGATTCCAACAATGTGAGCAAAATTCCAGATATCCTATTGGACTTTTCACACATAACTCTGAGTGAGTCCTCCAATTTGTCACATAGTATCTTTTTTTCTTTCCCCTGCCTTGGAGTTTCCCCAAATCTTACTTTGGAGTGGACCAAATTAACATGATTTTGTTTCACCATTATTTTTTGTCTGAGGAAGTCTGAATCCCATATTAATACTATACTAGAGGCCAGGTGCACGATTTGTGCACCGGTGAGGTTCCTTGGCCTGGTCTGCAGGGATTGGGCCAAAATCGGCTCTCCCACATCCCCCGAGGGGTCCTGACTTGCATTTTTTAAAAATATATTTTTATTGATTTCAGAGAGGAAGGAAGAGGGAGAGAGAGAGAGAGAGAGAGAGAGAGAGAGAACTATCAATGATGAGAGAGAATCATTGATCAGCTGCCTCCTGCATGCCCCCTACTGGGGATGGAGCCCGCAACCCAAGCATGTGCCCTTGACTAGAATAGAACCTGGTACCCTTCAATCTGCAGGCCCATGCTCTATCCACTGAGCCAAACTGGCTAGGGCCCGGATTGCATTTAATACAATTTCTCATTTCTTCTTTGCAGCAAATCTCCTACGTAGCTGTTATTTCTATTTTTTAAATAAAGTTTTACTGATTTCAGAAATGAAGGGAGAGGGAGAGAGAGATAGAAACATCAATGATGAGAAAGAATCATTGATCAACTGCCTTCTGCATGACCCACACTGGGGATTGAGCCCACAACGGGGCCATATGCTCTGACCAGGAATTGAACCGTGACCTTCTAGTTTATAGATCAATGGTGAACCATGCCAGCTGGACTGTTATTTCTATTGTAAATAGGAAGAAAATTTGGGGCTTTGAAACATTAAATTAATTGTTCAAATTTTCCAAAATCAACTTAGATAAGTAGACCTCTCATCCTCTCTGCAGTGTTGGAGTGTTTTCTTTGAAAGATATCTCTCTTCCCTGGGACCAGGAATATGCCACAGTCAGCAGTGCCACCTACAAATGGCTACCAGTTCAATTTTTCCTTTAGCATACTGTCAAACTCCTCATCTCTGTGCCCCTCATACCTACGTGGGATTGGCCAGATACTCAGGGAGCTGTAAGACTCACACTAATAGAGTCCTGGTCTCAGCAGCATGACTTGGAAAACAGACATTTCTCACTATCCAGTACGTCATTTCTATCACAGCATCCTTGAAACTGGATCACACGGATGGTGATGATACTTTGATTTGGGGTTTCTTTCACTCATTTCAGACACAGGGCAAAAGCAGACCTGTGAGCTATAGAGTCCATCAGTTCCCATGGACTTAAGGCACGTGTCCTTTATCCATCTAGGTTCTGACTTTGGTGCTGCCTACAGTCCACAGTGTTTACCATGTAAAGGGTCCTAATAGCATCCTTCATCCTGTGGGACCTCGCCACTAGCACACGGGACAGTCACCGTACCCAGCTCTGCAGGTTCTGCCATATGTCAGGCAGTCCTCTGGAAAGAGTCATACCTATCACTTTTTATGGCTTTTAAGACCTTTGCTCTTTAATGGCAATTGACATTTCTGATCAATGTCCCTCTTAACTCCGATCCATGTAGAGAGTTCAAACTCTTACCAGGTTTGTATTAAGAATTGCCAGATGAAGGAAGGCTATTCCTTGAACAACTAGGAGTGCTGTGGTGAAGACACAGGTGTGGTCCATATTGAAAGAGATTACACTCTAGAATGCAATGTTTAGGCCTCAAATCTTTAAGAGATGGCATGACTAAAAGATGTGTTGTGCGGTGGGTGGTGGGTGGGAAGAGATCAACCAAAGTACCTGTATGCATATATGCATAACCCATGGACATAGACAATAGTGTGATAAAGGCCTGGGGTGGGGGTGGGGCAAGTAGAAGGGGTGGGGCAGGTTCACAATTGATCTAAAACAAATACCTCTCCTCTAATCATTGTTCTCAATCCTTATTGACAAATCACTCTGCCTCATGTGGGCCTATGCATTTTAATACAGTTTTTATTAAAATTGTTTGTATATAGACCAGAGCCCCAGATATTATGTTCCTAAGGTCTTGTATGTCTTACTGATGGTCTTCCACCAGGATACGGTCTTATATAGTCTCCTACATCTTCATGCTCAGACACTCGCTCCTCCTTTGATACTATTTCTAATGTGGCTTCTGTTCTGAATACCAATCAATACCATGAACTTGGCAAAAAAAAAAAAAAAAAAAAAGCCTCCTTTATATTATACTGTAGCATATCAGTCAAAACACAGTACGCCTTTTTATCACCAATATTTTAAAGTTTTAATGAATCATCTCCCCTTTAATATTTCCTCCCTAGGACGTTGTCACAACTCTGTCATTTGTGTCAGAAAGAAAAAAAAAAGCAGCACGTACTGTTTTGTAGCTGCTTCAAAAGTATCATTGAAACATGAAGCCTCAATATATAAAGTCCCACATTTCTCCCTCCCTGAGTTCTGAATCAGTGAAAAGACAAAGTAGGAGAAGACAGATAGGGATATATATATATATATATATATATATATATATATATATTCATTGCTATTACTGGTAACCACTTGGTTAAAGGTTTCTAATTCTTACCTTAGAATCAGCAAGAATTATAGATCCAGTCTCAGTCAGAGCTGAACACAGGCTGGTCTCTTGACATGAGGGAATGCTTGGTAGAACTTATGATACAGACAGTGTGCTTCCCTGCAGGCGCCTCTCCAAAGCAGGGAAATTGTAAGGCTGAGCCACACATGCTCGGCATGCTAACTCAACTCACTTTTCAGGAACTTTACATGTGTTCCCTTGAGGAAGGTCACTGAGGGTCAGTAAGGGCCAGAAGTGTTACTACTCAATGTCCCTCTGGGTGGCTTCAGAATTTCCACCCAGGGAATATTAAAATATTTTGATAAAAGAACTAGTTAATTAAACCAGGGTGTCCTTAAAGGTGAAAAAAGTATCCACATCTCACTTTTAGCACAGCAAAAGTCTGGAGTAACCAACAGTTGATTCCACTTTGTTTCATAACTTTTCTCTGTGAAAGAAGCATAGCTCGACCAACCACATCACTGGAGTTGTGAAATGAGAAAATATATGCTAAAGGACTTCCTAAAAATAATGAGAGGAGAATATTACCACTATAATGGAAGTTATCAATCAAAAAGGATGAAAAATAAAAGGGGAGTATTATTCACTTCAATTCTCATATTCTAAATTAAGATACTGCCTTATAAGTGCAATGAAAGAAATCAATGACTCAAAGGAATCCAAAAAGGGAAAGAAAAGAAAGAAAGGAAGGAAGGAAAAAGGAAGAAAAGAAGGAAGGGAGATAGGAAAAATGAAAAAAAAAGAAGATTAAATGTAGGTACCAGCTGCAATTTGAAAAGACACCCCTTCTCCCCACTAGTCACTGATTCACCTACATCAAAACTTGTGTTTCCATTCCAAATAGCCACGTGAATGAGAAAAAGGCAATCAACAAACTATAAGAGGCATTGTAACAGAAAACTTAGAAATGTATTAGTGGTCAGTGCCACACTGTTAATTTTCCCAAACAGCCCTGAACTATAGGAATAAATTTGGCTGTTGTGATCAAATCTGCAAAGAGGCAGGAAAGGAATATGTCAAAATTAAGCCTTTCTCTGAACCTCCATGCACCCTCTATCGACAGCATGCTACTGAAAAGAATCACCCACAATGCAACTGTGGTTCAACAAAGAATAATTACTAAGAGAGCACATTAAATGATTTGTTCCCCTGAAAATGATTTTCCTCTCAGGCAAACTATTTTTTTCAGCCTGGATTGAGAATTTTAGAGATTTTCTTTGAAAGCTTTACCTCCTAATAGTACCATTTGAATAAATCACTGTACATCCGGGTAAGATCTGTTTCTTTTATAATAATTCTAAGTTTTATATTCAAATGGTTGCATTACAGGATAATGAGTTTAAAGGACTATACAACACAATGCTGTCATCAAGGGCCAATGCAACATGATTAAGCATGAATTATTGATAATGAGGCTGTCTTTCATTTTTTACCAGTTCTACTTACATAGAATCAAAAACACAAGAACTTATCACAGGCAGGAGGAGAAATAACAGCTGGGAATGCCTACATGGGGAAATTGAAAATCTATCATCAATTAAATAAATTTCCTATCTATATCACCATAATATGACTTTATTTTTTAATTAAATCTTTATTAGTTAAGGTATTACAAATGTGCCCTCATCTCCCCCCATTAAACCCCCATCCTCTCCCCCACCATACACACTCATGCTCTCATCCCCCTGTTGTCCATGGCCATTGGTTTGGCTTCTATGCATGCATATAAGTCCTTTGGTTGATCTCTTCCCCTTGCCCTCTCCCTCCACTACTTTCCCTCTGGGGATTAATAGTCTAATCGCTGTTTCTCTGTCTTTGGATCTGTTTTTGTTCATCAGTCTATGTTGTTCTCTATATTCCACAAATGAGTGAAATCATGAGGTATTTATCTTTCTCT
The DNA here is from genome assembly GCF_028538775.1 of Myotis yumanensis. NCBI lineage: Eukaryota > Metazoa > Chordata > Mammalia > Chiroptera > Vespertilionidae > Myotis > Myotis yumanensis. Next base: position 220,262,796 of record NW_027223752.1, on the reverse strand, counting down.
GAATGGCTTATTTCACTTAGCATAATGCTCTCCAGTTCCATCCAGGCTGTTGCAAAAGGCAAGAGTTTCTTCTTTTTTACCGCAGCGTAGTATTCCATTGTGTAGATATCCTCACAGGGGCCATCTCAGCCTCATAGGGACCATCTCAGCCTCACAGGGACTGTTTCAGCCTCACAGGCCATAATATGACTTTAATGATGAAGAGTTTACTTAGCTAAAATCTCTAACAGAAGTTGTATGTAGACAGATTGTGACAATGACTCCTGGTTTTTTAAGAAGTCATCCCCAGGAAAGAAGATTAATACAGTTCCACTGTGAAAAAAAGAACCAATGTAAGGAAAATTGAGAATGGGAGAGTAAGACTAGATCCTAGAACTATTCTTTGAATATTTATCTAGTAATATCTTAAGGTGTCTTCTCTATACTTTTCATTAACATAAAACAATACATTCCACTTTACTTTTGGATTTGGATGTTCTGTCACTTGAAATCAAGACACAAAACTTAAGTAATGTCCACTGTTCACAGATAAAATCTCGTGTGTGATGTTTCAAAATTGCATATGTCTCCCTTGAACTGCAACCCTATTGCTTCTGAGAATAAAAAGCTAGAACAGTATACATTAGATCAAAAGATATAAAAAGAAGCATTTATTTTCTTCTTTTAATAGATTGATATAACCTTTAAATAAATATGTATCCTGAATGCAATAGAGATAGTGTTTCATGTGTTTATGAAAAGCTGTGTCAATTGTCCTTTCTGGATTCAAGATCATGCTCAGAAGCTTACCAATGGATAAGAAATGAGCCCATTACAATGCATTACCTAACTATAAGACAAGCTACCACTACAAAATAAACCACTGGCTACAGTTAAATCAAGTAGGGATTTTACCTTTAAAGATTTCCTTTACTTTCATAAATGAATCCACTACAAGCATTTGCTCACCCTGTCCAAAGTCCGTTTCTAGGTATTGTCCGGGGTGATCATTGTTCCTAAGTTACAATCATAAAGCACTTAATACAGAAATCTGACACACATTCAGTGAACAAAATGACATCTTATGCATGTGTTACTGAATAGATTCTGTATTTAGGGGAAAATAGGATTTTACTGATTGTAATGGAAAATAAAATGTTGTACTGACTAGCATAAAGCATGCCCCTACTCCAACAAAATGCTACTTTGACCTCTATAGCTACCACCCAATTTTCTTGCTTGCTTTAGAGAAAACATCTCAAAATAATTGTCTCTGGACTTTTTCTTCACATTCTTTTCCTCCATGAGTGTACTTCTTAAGGGTACTGATTGCCTTTGTATAATCTGATAGTTCATTTCTTCTACCACCTTAGAAGTTTCCTGTTCTTGCTTTTCCTAAGAAAATACTCTCCTCATTGTTGTTGTTTTCTCCTTAAAATGGTTCTCCTTCTCAGTCCACTTTATTAGCTAACTCTTCTTTGCTGAACCTCTAAGTACTGGAAAACTTGGTCCTGGACCAGCCTCTCTTCTGTCATTGCCTTTATTCTGAGGCAATACAATCTATTCTCCTGGAGAGCAATGCCATCTAATCACTATCCAGATGCATTTCATTCTAAATGTTCCCTCAAAGACTTGATAGTTCCATTTAGTTATGCTAGGTGTCTCTAACCTAACCAAAATCATTTGACTGTCCTTCAATCTGTCTCTCTCCCACTCTCAGGTGCCACCTTCTGCCCAGCAGTGCACGCGTGTGCACACACACACACACACACACGCACACACACTCACACTCACACTTGCATGCACAAATACCACCTTGCTTTCCGCATTCCTCATTCCTTGTATGTCCTCTTCCTTCACAGCCCCTCCAAAAGCAAAATGGCTTCACCTCCCCAAACCAACCCTGCTCCTTGTTTCTTTCTCCATCCTCACGACTCATTAACCCTCATCCCTTTGGCCTAGGTGTCTCTCCCCAGACAATTCTTCTCATGGCAGGGACAGAAATTTTTAAGAAATATAAGTAAGTATATGATTCTTCTCTATTTAGAATCTTCCAAAGTCTTCTTATGCATCATATAATAAAATCTCCCCAAAAAGTTTTTGGCCTGCAAGATTCCCTATGATCTGCCAGTCACTCACCTCACCAACCTTATCTTGAGCCCATTTCTCCCTCATCAGCATTGGTTATGCTGGCCTCCTTATGGCTCTCAAACGTGCTGCGTTGTTTCCTTCTTGTAACCTTCATTCTGTTCTTTCCCTACAAACCTCTTCCTGAAACAGCCTAGAAAGCTGTGTGCCCAGCTGATCTTCTCTTTGCATTTAGTCCAAAGCTCCTTAAAATGACTTCACCTTGCAATCCAATTTAAACTAGCTTCCTCCACAGACATCCCATCACCTATGCGTGTCCTTATTGGGAAAGCTGGTGAAAATCTGTGATGAAAATCAGGATATATAAGAAAGTTCATTTTCTACAACTTAAAGACCTTGAGTCTTTTAGCATTGTCGACAGCACCAGGTTTTCCTTGCTGTGTTGTTTTCATCTTCATGTTATCCTCGCTTTAAGGTTAATACATTCTTTTTTCACCTTAAGAATGACACCTTGTTCCAGGGAAATTACAGCTTAACTTTCTCAAGTCCTGCAGAAATGACCTGCGTAGATACCCATCACCCAGCAGGAATCTAATGATAAATTCTGATTCTGCGTTCATGTCAAATTAGCTATGCTCCTCTTTATCTGGTCAGACTCTAACTTCATCTGAACCAACAGAAAATGGAGTGATGTTATGATATAGGTGACTTCAGGTCGTATTATGAATAAACACCTCTTAATTTCACCTTTGCACACGATTTAAGAAAGCGGGTCATTTGCAAAGTACATATTTTCTGCAGAAGTTGGCATTTGAGTTTGGCATTATACTAATACATCTTCTTAGGAGTTTGATGCAGAAATTAGAGTTTGCCTTTTGATTGTTCTCTCAGCTGACACTTAGGGTGGTATGTGTGAAAATAAATGTATTGGAGTTAGGAAAGAATAATTACACTAACCAAAATTCTGGTAAAAAGTTTTTAAGAGATGTGCTTGATGATTTACAAATACCACTGCAACTGGAATATTTTAGGGGAGATACTCCATTCTGTCCCTACACACATAGAATTGGTGGTATCATCAGTCATAAAGGCTGCTTGTCCTCTGGATGTAGGGATGGCTCTGAGATACAAGGCTGGCCACTGTGGCACACAAACCACTTTATCACTATCACTGATTCATCCACTCTGTGAACAAAGACTTAGGAACTGCCAGCTAATTTATAACATATATATGTGAATGTGTGTATATATTCATTAATTCTTATATTGTATAGTTAGATTCAAACATACTTGTATTTATAGATGCATAAATACAAATATGAAAATGTGTACACATAGATGAATGCACACATACAAATATATATATTCTAGAAGAGAGAAGGGTATTGCCAAATTAGCAAACAGTAAGAGCCATGGATTTCTGGAGTTGTTGGTGCCATTTTAGCACTAGGGGGAGAAAGCTGGCTAAAGAGTAAAGTCAACACCAAAGCAAGCAGTGCTGGGAGACAGAAAGAATGATTAGCTCATTAACACTTGATATCATTAACATCTTTCAGCCCCTGGCTCCCTCTGTGTGGACGGCTAAAGTTCCTACCCTCTTGAATGTCCCAGTCATGAGGCAATGTATCAGCCCCAGTAAAGAGTTCTTTCTAATCAAATATATTTGTGCTTCTATTAGACTGATCTTCTATTGGTGTCAGCTAATTAAATACTCTGAATTTGTTTTCTACAATATTCAAAATAATAGATTACAGATAGATGATAGATAGAGATAGATGATAGATAGATAGATAGATAGATAGATAGATAGATAGATGATAGATAGATGATAGATAGGTAGATGATAGATAGATAGATAGATAGATAGATAGATAGATAGATAGATGTTAGATAGATATTAGGTAGAGACAAATGATCTATGTAAAGAACATTCTATATGCAGACTTGGCTAGGTATTTTGTAGATTTGTCTCCTAGAATCGTCATGTAGCCATGTGGTTATTGTCATCTCTATGTTACAAATGTTATAACTGAGGCTTAGAGAAATAAAGACACTTGTCCAAGGTCAGTAGCTTGTAAATGGTAATTCTCAAATCTGTGTGTCTCAGATCCAAGTTAAACTGCCTTTTTGTTGCACATGCAAAGCATATTTGTGCTATGAGGGAGAGATAATTACATATATCTTTACTTATCTAAAATATTTATAGTTAAACAGAACTGATACTAACATCTAAAAGCCTTCTAGAATAAATTATCCTCAAATGAGTACATTAGTGATTCAAATATAAAACCTTCTATAAAAAAGAAGAACAATTTGTAAACTATTTTTCAAAGGTAAAAACATTCCTCTTAATATAGAGAGTATTAAATTTTAAAGCTCTCATTAAATATTTAAAAGTCATAAAGTTACAAGAATTCCTTAACTCTTAGCAAATTGAAAGGCTATCTCAGAGATAATCAGAAGAATCAAATAAAATGAGAAATTATAAAGGGTTAAATAATTCATAAATATAACATTTTAGAAAATGTAATATATGCATTTTAATAAGTTGTTTGTCCTTTTAGGTATATTAAATTCATTCAAACAAAAATATTAAGATTACACCATGAGAACGTTTCTTGTGAAATTATAAAGTGTAAGTACATTGAAATAAGTTAGTTTTATAAAACACATAATATGTACCTATATTTTGCACAAATATCAAAAAATATGCCACAAGGGAGGGGAAAGATCATGCAATCACCATGAGAAATTAACCACACTGCTTTTAAAAATAATCCCATTGTGTAGCAAACAGCTTTTAATTTTGAAGAAGAAAGAAATTTGGAAATGTAATGGTTTAACTCAAACATATATTTCTTCATCCCAGGAATCAATATTGGAATATTAATTTCTTAAGAATCCATGGTACATATATTCAAATTAAATAGCTACATCCTGTTAAATAAATTGTGTTGTGAGAATAGGGTATCCAATGCAAAAGAATAAAACTGGAACTCTATATCACATTATGCACAAAAATCAATTCAAAATGGATTAAAGACTTAAATATAAGACCTGAAACTGTAAAACTCCTAGAAGGAAACTTAGCAGGTAAGCTCCTTGACACTGGTTTTACAATGAATTTTTTGGATTTGACACTCAAAGCAAAAGTAACAAAAGCAAAAATAACCAACTGCAGCTACATCAAACCCAGGAGTTTCTGCAGAGTAGAGGAAACCATTAACAAAATGATAAGGCAACCTACAAGTGGCAGAAAATATTATCAAACTACATATCCAATAAGAGGTTAATATACAGAATATTCAAATCAGTAGCAAGAACACAAATAACCCGGTTTTTAAAAAATGAGCAAAGGACACGAATAGACATTTTTCCAAAGAAGATATACAAATGGCCCACATATACATGAAAAGTTGCTCAACATCACTAATCATCAGGGAAATGTAAATAAAAACTACAATGAGCCCTGGCCAGTGTTGCCGAGTGGTTAGAGTGCTGGCCATGCACCCAGGGGTCACAGATTCCGTTCCCAGTCACGGGCAAGAATCTGGGTTTCGAATTCATCCCTGCCCCAGTCAGGGTCCATCTGGGAGGTAACCAATCCATGTGTCTCCCTCACATCAATGCTTTTCTCTTTCTCTCTTCCTCTCCCCCTTTCTCCCTCCCTTCCACTCTCTCTAAAAAGCAATGGAAAAATATCCTTGGGTGAGGATTAACAAAAATAAGTGAAAATAAAACAAAAACCATAATGAGATATCATCTCATACCTGTTAGAATGCCTGTTTATAAATATAAAGAGAGAGAGAGAGATGACAAATAATGGCACAGATGTACAGAAAAAGGAACACTTGTACACTTTGATGGGGATATAAAATGGTATAGCACCTATGGAAAATGGTGTGGAGGTTCCTCAAAAATTTAAAAATAGAACCGCCATATAATCCTGGGTACATACCCCCAAAATAAAATTATAATCTCAAAAATATGTCTGCATTACCATATTTATTGTAATACTATTCACAATAGCTAAGGTTTAGAAATTATCTTTGTCCATCAATGGCTAAATGAATAAAAAATGTGGTATATTTGTACAATGGAATATTATTCAGCCACAAAAAGGAATAAAAACCTGCCATTTGTGACTACCATAAATGGACTTTGAAGACATTATGTTAAGTAAAATAAGTCAAAGAAAGACAGATACTGTATGGTATCACTTTTATGTAGATGAAAAAAAAAGTTGAACACATAGCAACAGAGTAGAATGGTGTTTGCCAAGGACTCCAAGAGGGGTGGTATGGGCAATAGGGAGAAGTTGGTAAAAGGGTAAAACTTTGCATTATAAGATAAGTCTGAAAATAATCTAATGTTCAGATTAGATTGGAGCCTAGAGTTGATGAGACTGTATTGTATACTAAAATTTGCATAAAGTGGAACTTGCATTCTCACCTCCCAAACAAAGTAATTGTCTGAGGTGATGAATGTGTCAATGAACCCAATGATGAAAATCTTTTCACAATGCATACATAAATCCATCCCCTTGTACACCCTAAATATATTACAATTATTCCCCAGTAAAATGAGAAGAAATAAAAAGCCACACTCTGCAATAGTTACTGCTTTTCTTTGAAACAAAAGCATACATCACCAGTAAAACACAAGCAAATTTCATTTAAATGAAAAAAGTGCTGAAATTATATGTGACAGGAGGTAGGGCAGCATATGTCAGCTGACCCATCGGAATACTTTCTTCACCACCTTACATGGAAGCCACCTTGGGCAAGATACTTGATATCTGTGCCTCGGTTTGCTCATTTATCACATAGAGACAGCAATAGTCCTTCCTATAAAAGGTTGTTGTGAAGATAAAATGATAAAATAGACACATTTTAGAGCAGGACTGAGAACACTGTCCTTGTTCCATAAATACTTGGTATCATTCTCATTATAATGTAATCAAGTGGATATGCACTTAGACTAGAGAGTTAATCAAATGAATGCTAATCAAAAAACGTTTTCAAACTTTTCCAACATTTAAAAATATGTTTCCAATTTAGAAAATAATACTTGGTGACTTTTTATCTTCAGACAATAAAATGCCATCTGTTTTTGACGCTGATTGACTGGTAATTATGACTTATGGCACCATGATTCTAGGGATTGGTGTAGCGTTTTTAAACTTCCCTATTCCACTCAGAATTGTTTAATCATTTCATTCATTAATATTATAGACAAAATACTGAGCTACCCATTGTTGTATGTTGTATTTTTCAGAAATACTTGCTGCTCCTCTCTGGCATTGGGTTTGGATATATGATTGGCTTTGGCTCGTGTAACATGTTTCCTGCGAGCACAAACTTTAGAGCCAGCATCTTGTCTGCCAAGTTCTCTTATTCCTCTGTCATGAGAACAATGTTCCAGCCAGAGGCTGTGTTATCAGCCTGGCTCCCAGAGCATACATGACATGGAGCAAAACAGAAGCTGACCTGTGCTGGATATTTACAAATAAACTGTTGTAAGCCACTATGATTTTCCAGCAAGCTGCACTGCGGTATCCTCTAGCCAGCACTTACTGAAATAATGGTAACGTCTATTCAATTTTCCCTTTTCCCTAGACATCACTCCTCATTAGCTGCCCATGATCCTGCATCTACCTTGTAGCTACTAGGGAGCAGTAGGAAAAGAAAAGCATCAGGACTGAGAGAGCACCAAAAGTCCAAGTGACCTAAAGGGCCAAATGCCCACAGAGCGCTTAAGATGAGCCCAACTCAATTCAACATTTGCCCAGCGCCCACACTGTGGCAAGGACTTAGCAAAGCAGTGGGGGAAACGAGGTTCTTACAGCTTAAGCAGAAGGCAAATTTGCAAAACAGAGTCAAGCATCCCATACCAAAGGCAGAGGTCAGGGTGAGTGAAGGTAGAGTGAAAGAAGTGGTCAATTTTCCATAGAACACATTCAGCGTGGATAATGTTAGCACGCATCACAGTGACAAATGGAAACAAGATACTCAAGGCAGGAGACTGAACACAAAATCACTGTGTTTGACAGAATACCCATGGAGCCACAGCCAGATGGCTTTCTGGATGGTCTGAGGGCAATGGTTTGCTTTTAAGCAGAATGAGAAATAAATGGGAAAGGAAAGAAGTAGGAAAAATTAATGCCGCTGTGTGTGTGTGTGTGTGTGTGTGTGTGTGTGTGTGATATTTGACTGTGAAAGAAAAACAAACAAACATGATGCTGACTGGGGGGAAGGGGCTTATGCTAAATTTAGGAGGATGGAATGATTTGTTAATTTAAGTTTTGGAAAATAAGGAGAAAAAATACATGATGGATGGATCATGGTTCCAGAGGTGACACCAAATAACCAAATAATGGCGTCGGAATCCACATCTTGAACGGAGCAGAGATGGCTCATCTTTTGAGATTACAGGAAAAGAAACGTGAGTAACTGAGAATGCAGGTAATGGAGAGTGTGAGTTCCAGAGATTTCATGTGTGATGACAAACTGCTTTTTCTGGAAAATTAGATGTAGGGTCATCTCCCCTGTGTAAAGATGGCAGAAGTTATGGATGAAAGCTTGAGATGAATGATAAAAATTTAAAATGGCCATGAGCAAAATAGAAGAGAAAAATGAATCAAACAACATAATTCTAATAAATCTATTTTAGGACAATAGAAATATGTATTTCTCCCTTACCTTAAAATTCTATCTGTAACAATTCATTCTAAAGAAACAACCTAAAAAAAATTCTGAATATATTTATATGACATTTATTGAGAAAAATTAGAAATAATCTCAATGTATAAAAATATGGAAATGTATATGAACTTTATGGTACGTCTTTAGTGGACTATGATATAATCATAACTTCTTACATAGAGTTTACAATGCTCTGCAAAAAATATGTGTGGTAGCATGTTAAATTTAAAAAGGACTATCAGACACATATGATATACCCACTTCTAAAATATCAATAACATAATACTTACATTAAAATGTCTTTGGGTACTGGGCTCACATATATATGACATATATTTATTATATAATTTATTTATTATATCTTAATTTTTCTCCTTTTCTTTTTTTTCACATAGGTCATTTTTATGTTTTTGAACACATCAGACAAGGCCTAAAATTACACTGTCCAATACAGTAGCCACTAGTCACATGTGGCTATTTATTTATTTTTAACTTAGTTTATTTGAGGTGATACTGGTTAATAAAATTATTATGGTCAAATTAGTATTTGACAAAGAAGGCAAGAGCATACAATGGAGTAAAGATACTCTATTCAATAAATGGTGTTGGGAAAATTAGACAGTAATGTTTAAGCTTTAATGTATACTAGAACCTTCTAGGTATGTTTAAAATGTAAATTCTGATTTAGTGAATTAGGGTGAGACCTGAAAGTCTGCATTTTTAACAAATCCCTAGATGATGTTGAATACTTAAACTAGTAACAGAGGATCTAGCCTACATAAAGAATTAATTAGGAATTAATCCTAAACATTTATGAGAGCCGCATATGTTTTAATATTACAGCAAAATAAAACTCAAAGAAACTTCTTGAGTCAAGGTCATAGAGCAGTGGTTTTCAGATTTCAGCTACAACCTCCTGTCTCCTCACAGAAGTGGTATCCTGAACATCTGGGCTAGCATAATGAGATGAGGTAATTTCCTTTCTCTTGAATTTTTATTTTATTATTACTTTTAATGTGGCATAAGATGTTTAATAATGGACCCAGATATCTATAGTTTCTCTATAATAAGCACAGTAGACTGTCAACATCAGAAACATTCAAACCTGTGAAGGATTTTCATGAGTTTATTTGAGCCAAACTGTCAACATTTTTATTGATAAAAGCAAATATGTTATCAGCAGATGATTACTATCATAATGGATATACTGTTTAAAACTAAAGAAAAGGCAGCTAACTCTATTTTATTGGCCCTAAGCATAGGTTTAATTGGGCCAATGGAATGATAACTTAAACCTCCTAGAGAGATAATGAAGGAATTAGTTACAAACAGAAATAGATTTACCATAAGGGCAATGAAGCTCACCCTTCAAGGACACCCAATTGCATAGGCCTCTCCAGGGCCCTGGTCATAGCAACATTCCACATGGTGATATGTTTTTATAAAATTTCCAAGATAATGTATTTTAATCAAATTGGTTAAGACCATTGCATTTTTTTCATCCTGACTTCACCCTGTCTCACTCCCTTTGTATTATATGGAACTGAAATAGCAAAAAACAGTTTGGAGAATTCAGTTTAAAGAGAAGGTGACTTAGAGATACATTTGGTTGGTTTATGGCATGCAGTTAAATGATTTACAGTCCATTCCATTTATAATAAGAATATTGTTAGCCTTGTGTCTCCAATTCACTCAAGTTGCTATGACAAAATACCACAAACTGGGTGGTTTAAAAATAACACTTTTATTCCTCATAGTTATGGAGGCTGGGAATGTCAAACTCATGGCCCCAGCGGATTCAGTGTCTGGTGAGAAACTATTTTCTGGATCATAGTTGGTGGCCTTTTGCTGTTTCCTCGGTGGTGAATGATGTTGGGAGCTCTGTGGGGTTTCTTTTGCAAGGGCACTAATCCTATTTATAAGGGCTCCATCTTCATGACCTAAGTACCTCACAAAAGCCCACCTCCTAATACTATGACATTGGGTCTTAGGTTTCAGTGTATGAATTTTGGGAGGGCACAGATATGCAGTCTATAGCACATGGCTACTGTAGGAATAGTTTTAACTCAGTGCTCCTGCTTCTTGGCTGACTTGCCCAACATCAGGACAGAAAGATGCAGATACTGAGTTTTATTGCCAGAAGAATTTGAATTTTGGCGCTTCCAAATCATACAGCTCACATAGAAAGAAACTGATACAGATTTCCCTATTTGACAGTAAACAAATTTGTTAAGCTTTAAAAATTCTTCTAAATCTATTAGTGATTTTATTTTTAAAAAAATGTTTTTATTGATTTTAGAGGGAGAGGGAGAGAGCTAGGAACATTGATAAGAGAAAAACATTAACATCGAAATGCTGCCTCCTGCACACTTCCCACTGGGGATCAAGCCAGCAACCCAGGTATGTTGCCCTGACCGGGAATTGAATCTGTGACTGGGTATATGCCTGGGTAGATGTTCAACCACTAAGCCACACTGGCTGGGCTATTAGTGATTTTAATAAATTATTTTGAACAGCTACACCAGAGTGGAGTAACTGAATGTTTTCTCTTATTTAGAAATCATTAAAAATTGTTATTTGAATTTAATATAGATTATCTACCTCAAAATGTAGGAATGGGCATTAATGGTAGTAGTATATAATTTTGTATTTAGTAGGAGAGAATATGCACTTTACTTTGCAAACTGTATTTTTATCTGATTTGGGGATATTTAAGCCATGTGTTAACTTTTCAAAATTTATAATTTATTTTGTTTAATTTTCTTACCTGAAATATAAATTGATTTTGACCTAATTTTGTATTATGATTCTTATTCTTTTTTTCTTATAAATTACCCTCACACTGAAAAGTGTACAAGCCCCAGAACACCCTGGACGTAATCACTTCATCTCTCTGAATATGTTTTCTCATCTGTAAGATATGGAAATAATAACTATCTGTTGAGGATAGACCAAGAGTTAATTGAGAGGATACATTATATTTATTCAGTATAGGCTCTAAGACATAGTAAAGGTTCAATAAATGTTAGCTGTGTTGTTGTCATTATATGTATGTGTAATAATTATTTTTATTATTGACATCCAACCAGACCTCAGTAGAATATCTGCAGGACATCAACAATCCCATGTTACCCTCGCCTGCTGGAAATCTCTACAGGTATCCCTATTTTCTGCAAGGCTATTTACAACTCAAATTCAACCTGCCTCTCTACCAAATCTCTTAAACCCTCAACCACTTGCAGCCTTCAAATACATGCACTTTTACATGTTGGAGATCCGAGCCATGAGTTTTTATTGTTCCCCGCCTTTGTTCATGATATTTCTTCTTTCTGAAAAGATTTTCTTTGTCTTGCAACAATGTAGATTGCTATTCATCCTTTCACAAAGATCCTAAATGCCACTTTTTATAGATGATGGCACCGTGGATAAGGATTTGCGCTTATTTTGCATCAATCATATTCCCCTAATGAAAATGCTGCTAAATATAGGAGATAATTTATCTAATACCTTATGAACTAGTAGTTCTACTCCTGCACCAAGAAGCTATCAAAGTTTATACAGGAGTTCTTGCTCACTGCAGCATTGTTTGTGCAGAGGGCTGCTGGCCACACAGATAAAATGAATAAATGAAATGTGTTAAAAGCACACAAAGAAATAATTTGAACAGTCAGGTGACATATATGCTCATTGTCACCAGTGAATTGGAGAAGAAACAAACATAATCTATAGCACAAAGTCATTGTGTAAATCAAAATAATTTTTTATTGAAGGACGTGACTATTAAATACCTGGAATGAGTACCTACGATAAGGAGAAGAGTATGGAAAAAAAACACACATATTTATGATTTCTCATGCCCAGATTTATGTAATTATAATATTTTATCTCCATCTTTATTTCTCTTTCTTTCTATACTTTTTCTGGAGAGTATAGTTTAATTAGTGAGATTAATGTTTCTCACACTATAATCTTTACAATAATCATGCTACAATCATTGAAAAACGTGTTAAAAACAAAACAAAACAAAAAACTGAGCTGGTTTTTAGAAGTACTACATTAGAATCTATTCTAATGAAGCCTAAACGTATATCTTTTGAATAAGCAACTCAGGTGTTTCATAGGAAGATACCTTTTGGAAACGATTGCCTTAAACTATGGTACATATGAACTCAGTCACAGATAACCAATGGACGCAATTCCCCACAAGATACAGGCAGCCACTTCTGGCTTTGCTTAAACCTTGCATTATTATTCAAAAAATGATTGCTCAGAAAATGAATGAACAAATAGCATCATTTCATAGAGTATAGGTTAATGTGATCAAGGCTACCAGAAAATAATATTAAAAAAAACAAATATATAATTAGATAACACAATCTATTACATAATAAATCTATGAGTTCATTTGTTAATAAATTTATACACAATAAATACATATTTATAGTAAATAAATATATATGCAATAAGTATATACATATATGCATATGAGAAGCTTTTTTATTTTTTAACCTGGTCAATTGAAAGTATGCATGATTCCAGGAGACCAACTGCTAGTATGTTGGTATAGAATTTTTTGGCTGCTGATATGCCCAGAATGTACATTAGAGTTGTTTTATTTTTCATACTTTTTTTTAACCCACATTTTCTTCATATGATTGGTAGTCAATCTAGAGTAGATTTGAGCCAGACTTTGGAACCATAATCTACCCATGGCTATATAGGTCAAATTCACAGGGGAATTTATGCCAATTCAGGCAATTTGAAAATGTTCTTTCATTTGAATAGCTCTGTTCAAGCACAAGACATGCTGGGATTTGCCATTTTGGCTGCCATCACAATTACCCCTATCAGAATCTATGCACAGATGCTGAATGTGGGTAAAACTATTACTGGCAGGTTATGCTGGCGGCTCATACAAATGAATAATCATTGGCTCATGATCACCTCAACTCCCTAGATCACTGGAATGGCCCAGCTGGGCTGAGCAGGAAGCCTAGCTAACGAGACAGATTGTTCTTTCCTATAGCAAAAATGCATAATATGCAGGATTTCACAAAGCTGTCTTTTTAAAGTTCATCCTAAAAATTTTAAATGTATTTCAATGTTTTTATTCTTATCTTATTAAAGAAAAATACTGGTGTTATACATATAGTGCATGAGTAAGACAGACATTCAATTAGAGATTTAAGCTTTTAAAATTAGACTTACAGAGAACATTACTTTTTCCTATGATATGTTGTATAATTGCTAATGAATAGCATCAGTCCAGCTGCTTACTATAAAATTGCCACTCTTGCACCATGCCTGCCATAAAATAAGGGGCACAAAGATGATTATTAAAGTCAAACAGAAATTCTATTTTTGAATGACCCAATCTATCCTATATAATAAAAGGCTAATATACAAATCGACCAAATTGCAGAACGACCAGTCTCTCTGACGTGATACGCACTGACCACCAGGGGGCAGACACTCAAAGCAGAAGTTGCCCCCTGGTGGTCAGTGCACTCCTACAGGGGGAGTGCCGCTCAGCCAGAAGCTGGGCTCATGGCTAGTGAGCGCAGCCGTGGTGGCGGAAGCCTCTCACGCCTCCACAGCAATGCTAAGGATGTCCAACGGCTGGCTTAGGCCCACCCCCCAGACTGAGAGAGGGCACAGGCCAGGCTGAGGAACCACCCCCAAGTGCATGAATTTCTTGCACTGGGCCTCTAGTCCTATATAATAAAAGCCCAGCAACTGAAACAGTGGAACAACCAGAAAGACCAGGGACCAGAATGACTGGGGCCCCTCACCCCTGCTGGCCCCGTGCCCAAGCAGGGACCCCCAACCCCAATCAGGGGCCCCCATCAGGGCAGGCCAGCTGGCCACCACCCATGCACCATATCCTATATAATAAAAGGGTAATGTGCAATTGACCCTAATGGCAGAAAGACCAGAACGATCGCTCAACCAGTCACTATGAGGTGCACTGACTACCTCTCGTTCTCTTTTCCTGGCCAGCAGGCTCCAATCGCCCAATGGCGAACAGGGAACCTGGGGTCGGTGGTGGGGGATGCATGTGGTGCCAGGCCAAGGCCCTCGCCCCACCAGTTGCCCCACATACAGAGGGCAGGGCCAGTGAGCAGACAGCCGGGAAAGATGGCCCTGATCACAGGCCAGGCCTAGGGACCACACCCACTCATGAATTTTGTGCGCTGAGCCTCTAGTATAATACAAATGCAGCTAACAAAGTAAGCATTATTAGTGAGCTTTTTGGTCTATATTTACATTTGCTACCTATCCTCTTCACAAAGTTGCTGAGGATACAGCTTCCTCGTTATATTTAAATAGAGAGTTTACAATTTACTGGCCATTAGCATTAAAGGGCTATGTGCACTCTGTTCAGCAATGATTTCACTCTGAAGAACTAGACAGGGTGGAGTGAGACAAAGGATCACTTTAATGTGTCCCCATCAGAAAGGATGTTGATACAATGTTTCTAGATTCTGTGAAAAGGAAGAATATTTAAGAACAGGAAGCAAGGAACTATTGCAAAGATGATAAAGCAAGACTTTCCCCACCCCCACCCCCCCATCATAACCTAACTTAATCTAATACCCTTGGTTCTGGAAAGGTATGAAATGTTTTCATATTGAGATAGTTGACTAATGTTGTTATAATACAATCTATAAATTCAGAATTTTCTTTTATTTTTTTTAAGTATGGTTATTTATGCTGGCTTCCAAGATGCAGCAATGTGCTGCTGTGGTTTTTGTTTGTTTGTTTTTTATTCTACTGTTTCAGCCTCTATGAATCATTCGTCAGTTATACCTTAAATTTCTGCAGCTCTTCTCATTTATCACTTCATTTATTTGGCCTATGCAACCTAATATGTTAATATTACAATCTAACAGCATACTCATGGTTTGTTCTGTTTATCTATATCTCCAGGTTATTTCTTTCACCTGTGCTCCAGTCTTGAAAAACCAAACGGCAATCCAAATTAAAATTCCAATAGAGTCATAGCAGTTACCTCCGTTATACTCTCCCCACACCTGTTTTTTCTCTATGGCAGTGGTTCTCAACCTTCCTAATGCCGAGACCCTTTAATACAGTTCCTCATGTTGTGGTGACCCCCAATTTCATTGTTACAAATTGAACATAATTAAAGCATAGTGATTAATCACAAAAGCAATATGTAATTATATATGTGTTTTCTGATGGTCTTAGGAGACCCCTGTGAAAGGGTCGTTCGACCCCCAAAGGGGTCGCGACCCACAGGTTGAGAACCGCTGCTCTATGGCATTTAACAGCATCAGTATGCACCCAGGGCAATCAGGAAACCTTGGATACATCACTGACTCCACCCTAGTCCACTCCACCAGAGCGCAGGGTGAGGAGCTGCAAACAAAATGTTTGTGTATCTTCAAAATGACTTTTCCCCTGAAAAAGAAGAAAGCTAGAACTCATAGCGAGCACTAATTATGTCTACCCCTGTACTTGTTCTTTTTATTCCAGAGCTAATTCACACTTAGCATTTATGTTTAATTTATGCATTACTTCTTAGATAAATGCTTCTTGATGCATTTTCTTTACAAGATTTGGTTAGGTGCCTCTCCTTGGCCCTCTTATCACACATTGTCCATAGATTTTACAACACTTAACTCTCATGATTATGAAAGTATGTTCAATAGCTTCCTCTTCTAGATGATTGACTCTTGAGGGTAGGGAAGGTGTGTCTTATTTATTGTTATGTTCACAAAATCTATCATGTATGAGATGATAAAATTAAATGATCTTTTTACACACAAAAAACAACTAATTAGCCAAATTTTATAACAGAAGACATAAGATCACTTATTTTTATATCCTCTCCAAGTCACTTCAGATTCATTGACTTAAATAAAGCTTTGTCTATATTTCCTCCTTATCCCTTATAAAAGTAAATGTGTCTCAAATCATAGTAAATAAGGAGTTTGTAAGATAAAATATAAAATGAAAGCATTGTAAAATTGTGTGTATATATTATATAAATTTTAGGATACCCAAGGCAATATTTTTCCTTTAAAAATGCCACTGCTCATGAAAGATAAGAAAAATTGTTAAGTATAGTCAAATTCTTGTTCAACCTGCAGTGCCTTCAAGCAACTCAAGAGCCTTCATTTATAACTGCAAACAGCTTTTAGCATCCCCTGAAGAAAAGAGTGATCAGGGAAACTATGCTGAATCTAATGGGTCCCAGAGAAACCTAAAATGGTTTGTGGAAGGCGGAATTTTCTCCCTCTTGAAGACACATTTTCTTTTCCTATTCATTGTAAGAGAATATGTACATCATCACTGGTGCAGAGGTAGATTGACTTTATTGATAAAATCAGGCTCTCCCTGTGTAAACAGAGCTGTGCCGTTCAAGTCAGAGGAAAGGTCACTGGCCTAAGACTTCGGAGATACATTTTCCCCCGTCCTGCCAAATTTAGTCAGGTCACTCTGATTACACTCTTAAGACTTTTAAGCTTTCCTGGTTTTAGCCATGCAGGTGGATTTAGTTAACTGTTGTCCCACTTACTGCATTTGCCAGCAACACATAAAGCTATGTGAATACATATCTACACTAATAAAAGAGAAACATGGTAATTAGCATACGACCGCTACCCTTCCCATTGGCTAATCAGCATATCCTTATGCAAATTAACTGTCAGCCAAGATGGCGGCCGGCAGCCAGGCAGCTGGAAGCAAACATGAGGCTTGCTTGCTCCCGTGACTGCAGACTGCAACGTTCCCCACCTGACTTGCCGGCCTCTGAGCTGGCATTTTGAAACATTCTAACAAATATAGGCCTGGATCTCAGAGCTGGAGTTATACATTGTTTCGATTATAGAACCGAAACAAACCAGATACCTGCTCTCAGAGCTAGAGCCAGAGCAAAAGCTGGCCCAGAATAAAAAAAAAAGGAGCGGTTGGGAGCTTTAGTCACCCGCCAGCCTGAAAGCAGCCCTCAGCCCCTCACCCAGACTGGCCAGGCACCCCTGTGGGGACCCCCACCCTGAAGGGTGTGTGACCAGCTGCAAACAGCCATCATCCCCTCATCCAGGCTGGCCAGGCACCCCAGTGGGGACCCCCACCCTGATCCAGGACACCCTTCAGGGCAAACCAGCCAGCCCCCAGGCCTCTATCCTATATAGTAAAAGGGTAATATGCCTCCCAGCACCGGGATCAGCAGAGCCACGAGGCCTCTTGGCACCATATCAGCGTGACAGGGGGCAGCGCCCAAATCCCCTGATCGCCCTGTGGCTCTGTGTGTGACAGGGTGCGTCGCCCCAACCTCCCCCCCCACCACCACAGGCCCTGCTCTGTTTGTGATGGGGTAGAGCCATAACCTCCCCATCGGCCCTGCCCTGAGTGTGACAGTGGCGGCGCCCCAACCCCCTGATCGGCACTGCTCTGTGGGTGATAGAGGGCAGTGCCCTAACTCCCCTATCGGCCCTACTCTGTGCGTGACGGGGGGGGGGGGGGGGGCGGGGGGAGCTCCTCAACCCCCTGATGGGTCCTGCTCTGTGCATGACAGGGGGGAGCTCCCCAACCCCCCTGATGGTCCCTGCTCTGTGCATGACAGGGGGCAGAGTCCCAACCCCCTGATTGGCCCTGCTCTGTGCGTGACAGGGAGTGGCACCGCAACCTCCCCATCGACCCTGCCTTGAGTGTGATAGGGGGCGGTGCCCCAACCCCCCAATCAGCCATACCCTGAGCATGACTGAGGGTGGCATAGCAACCTCCCAATCCGCCCTGCTCTGTGCATGACAGGGGGCAGCGCCCCAACTCCCCTATCAGCCCTGCTCTGAGCCCGAGCAGTGGCTGCACCTAGGGATTAGGCCTGCCCTCTGCCACCCGGGAGCAGGCCTAAGTCAGCAGGTCGTTATCTCCCGACTGGTCCCAGACTGCGAGAGGGCACAGGCGGGGCTGAGTGCCCTCCCCCCCGAGTGCACAAATTTTTGTGCACTGGGCCTCTAGTATATTATAAACTATAAAACAAAAGACTGGATATTAATGCGTTTTTATTGTCATGGATATAGTTAATAGTTAGATTGATTTACAATCCTACCAGGGCAAGTTACTTAACCTCTGAAACCATTTACTCATTAAAAAACAAGCATAAAAAATAGAAATGTATAGGGTCGTTGGAAAAATTAAATTAAGTACTTATAACTTGGGGCATAATATATGTTCAATAAATGCTATGTCTTTGAATATATAATTCCTTAAAAAATATTTTCAAAAAATAAATTATAAATGAAATTTCTTTATGTTAAGTAAGTAGATTGAAATAGAGTTAGTATTTCCCATGGATTAAGAAAGGCAAGATGATGTGGAAACTCAGAGTATCTTCTTTAGAAAAGGGAGAGTACACCGTTTTTAGCTCTAAAATAACATTACCACTTAAAAAATCTAAGATGAACATGACTTTAATATAAGAATTGTATAATAACTATGCAATTTGATAATTTAATTGAAAGGCTAGAGGAACTATGAGGATAAAAAAGAAATGGAAAAAAAGAAGACATTACTAACAAAGAAAAACAGCACTGATAAAATGAGAATCTGAAAACTTCAAGCCCTGACTCTTACTCTAAAGATTTCTATCAATTAGACATATTTTATATTATACCGTTCTTCGCCGTTCTTTTAAGAGTGGGGACTCTGGCACTGAGAACTACCATCAAACAGCACTGTGCCTGATGCATAATAAGAACTCAATAGGCGTGAGCTAGTACTACTATTGATATCTTTGTGAGTCTGTGCTTTTTAAAATCCTGATTCACCAACAGATGAAGAGATCTCGACTGTTGATTGTCACGTACTAAGTTTCCATTCTCAGAAATGGCAGAGTGAGACAAAGGAGATGGAGAGCTGAAAGGATCGGCTTGTTTCCCAAGCTCGCTGGAGCTTACATGGGCCCAAAGCAGGAGGCAGAGTTTGGTGTAGGGTTTCAAAACCTTTTCATGAAATACAGTTCTTGTTCAAAAGTACCCCAGGTCTCTGATGATTGTAACTACTCAGTAAATATTAAACAATCAATAAACTGTTAACTCCCTCTCTTGTTTCTCCCCACGCTGCACAAAATGCAGGGGTTCATTGAAGCCTGCACTCAGAAACCCACTGACTCAAGCCTTCTCTTCATTTTGGAAGGTTTCACCTCCTTTGATGTGTCAAAAAGCTGAACAACCTGCAGAAACAAATGTGTAAATTCATCTTCTCTGACTTCAGTCCAAATATCATCTCCTGGAGGGTACCCTGCGATGTCTCTGGATTAGCTTTTTTAGTTCTTTGCATTCCACACACACAGATATCAAACTGGAGACGGTTTACCATCTCATATGATTCTTTATAAAGTCAATGCACTATTAGGAAAATTAAAAGTGGAAAAAATCGGGTTGTGAATTGTTAACTTGTTCACTTAGAATGAAACTATAAGCAATGTTTTTTCATTCTATCATTAATTGCATAGTGAAATTTGGTGAATTACATTTTGCACCAACTTTTATATTTTATGCATTACATTTTTGAGAGATTAAAATGAGATTAGGGTTGGCAAACTTTTTCTCTATGGGGCCAGATAGTAGATATTATAAGCTTTGTAGACTACACATAATCTTAACAGGCAGGTCATTTCAAAGAGACTTCTGCTGAGTGTAGCCCTCAGGCCATACATTGCTGATTCTTAAATGAGACATTACATATACTTTAAAATAACTGTGTTAAGGGGGAAGATGCAGAAGGAGTGGGATATGTGAAACACACACACACACACACACACACACACACACGTTTTGTTTTTTTTTTTTTTGGAATAGGAGAAATGTTAAATGGGAATATATTTAGAATCTAGTTCTTAGAGATGCACCTAAATGCAAAACAGAGAGCCAAAGAGAATATATTTGAGCAATGTATTGAGGCAAAATCCTAACTGATGATGTTTTTGCTCATGTTTCTGCAGCTCCGTAGACTGTTCGTTCTTTTTCGAAGGGTATGTAGAGATGATACAATTGATAAATCTGGGCATGCTTTGCTGAGCTCTGTTCCCCTTTCCCTTGGGGATCAGATGTTCCAGGAAGTCGGAAGTCTCCTGTTTCCCCAAAGGCTGGCTCCCCTCCTCGCATATGGAGAAGATAGCCCCAAGGCCAGCATTGCCAGCTCCAGGTGGGCAAGTGTGCAGAGTTAGATAGCTTCGTGTTAGCAGATTCATGGGGTTAAAATACCTGTTAATGTCCTCTGTCTTGGTCTCTATGAGAAATAGAGAAGTTCTCTGGTCTCCCTATTCAATTCTTATGTGTTATGTCTCAAATTCTTTAGAACCAAAGCAGGGGAAATGGGTGGAATTTAAGAGAAGGCTGCCAGAAATCCCAATACTCATGTGAACATTATGTACCGATATGTGTTATTAAGTTGTATTTCTTTCTTTCTCTCTTATTCCACCAGTATTTCACTTCATTAGTGTGTGTGTGACACAACGGCTAGACACGTTGTAATTTTGGGGGGCATATATTAAAACATTTCTGACAGCTGTGTCCCTTTTTCCTGAAAACCCCAAAGATTAGACTCGGTAGTTGGATTATTCTTTCTGTTTGAAAACGTAAGACCACAAGGAACATGACAAAGCTTTGGGTACTGTGGAATCTTCACTATTTAGACCTTATAAACTTGGCCACCTTCTGTTAGGATTCAGCACAGTTCTTTATTTCTGTGTTCAGCTATTGGGATTTTCTATGAAAGCTATCTGGAAATGTTTACAGTCTCTGAGCTTTATTCTCTTGATGCATTAAAAGAAATTCAGAGTAAGCAGTGGGTATTCAAGGAAGAGAAAACAACTCACCAGACTCTGAACACAGCAGGGATTACCCAAACCTAGCACCCTGATTGTGTGCTCTGAGATTTGGTATTCATTTCCCAAGCCCAAGTGGAGCAGAACAGATGAGTTCTGGCCCATGGGGCCAGCCAGACAGTGGCTCTATAGCCCTAAAATACCTTCGCAAACAGAACCCTCTTGTGTAAATCGACCCATACAAGGTGAATATATAGCACAATCACAAATATATCAACTTTGTCATGTAATTCAACCGCATAATGCCCTCTGTGCTATCTTGCACATCCATCAGCATCTCTCTCTTCTCTGAGTCAGCCTGTTTACCTTCCCCCAAGCAAATCCCATACCACACCCCAACTTAATTCCCCTATGGTTTGCAAATCACTGTTTGCCATCAGTTGGGCCTGGGATCTACTGAAATTGATGCGTTAAACTTCAGACTTAGCTTTTTCCACAGTTGGCATTGGGCAGTTGATTCTGATACGCAGTGATAACTCTTACCATATTTTAGGGCCCAAGACAGGTTTGGTAGAAAGTGAACATAGCTATCTGTGTTCAAGCCATAGAAAGCTGTTGCGCTTGCTCTGGAGTGGGTGCTGCCATTAAGGCCAAACCTTAATGTATAAACTAATGAATGTGAGGGTCATGGGAATGGAGATAAAATCACCAATAGACTCAGACATAACCCATTTTGGTTTTCATTCACTGGCTCTTCAATGAACATGACTAATTGAATTCAACAAATTCAGGTGCTAAGTACTATCACACGATTTTCTTTTTAACTCCTCAGAAAGAAACAATGGAAAAATCATAATCAGGCACAAGGCACAGTGATGGCAACTTCAAGCAAATAAATAAATATAGAAGCGTTCTGGAATTTGACTCAGACAATGCAGATTAGAATTATAACTATGGTTAAAAGTACACATGTTGCTAGTCTGAGGAAAACAGCTTGTCACAATTCCCTCACAATGTTCTGCCTCATCTTTCGGTTTTCTATGAGTAATTTATGAATGCAGGAGTTACTTTCTTGGGTACAAGGAAGAAAGTTAACTAAGCATATTTTATTATTTAATTTATGTGTCTTCTGGGTATCTCTCTGTCCGATTTTTTTCTACTATAAGGACACCATTCATATTGGATTTAGTGCCAATCCTAACTTACTATGATCTTAACTTGATTATATTTACAGACATGTGATATTCACAGGATCTGGGTGGGTTTGATTTTTTAATTTTAATTTATTTTATTAGTGAGAGTATTACAGATGCTCCCCCTCCCCTCCTTTTACCCTCCTTTACCCATCTCCCACCTGGGTGGATATGAATTTTTATAAGCTACTCTTCAACTCAGCATAAGTTGTATATAAAAATATTTTGAGCTATTAGAAGTGAAAGTGACCCCTTTAAATCATTATGACCTTCTCTGGTATCTGTTGCATGGGTGTGAATCAGTGTGGTGGACATTTTTCCAGCTCCAGTACAACGTCTTTGAACCAATATGGAACTATCACTCTGAGACTCCATCATGAAGATGAGCACAAGCAGAAGTGTTCTGTCACACCAGCCAGTGTTGCTCAGTGGTTAGCCTATCAGCCTGTGCACCAAAGGGCTTGGGAACAAGTTCCAATTAAGGGCACATACCTAGGTTGCAAGTTTGCTTCCTGTCTCAGGTTGAGGCACGTGTGGAAGGCAACCAGTCGATATGTCTCTCTCTCTCTCTCTCTCTCTCTTCCCGTTCCTCCCTGCCCTCCCTTCCTTTCACTCTTCCTGCAAAGCAATGGGAAAAATATCCTCAGGTGAGGAAGAAAGAAAATTTAAAAAAAATTATATTGAAACCAAAAATAACATATATTACCTACCCAAGCTTTTTGCATATCTATATGTATGGTTTTTTTAAAATAAAAAATACATAACCCTTCATTATTCATAACAATTTTTTTAATATCAAAACTATAAAGGAACTATTATGAACATGCTGAAGTGCATATTCTATTGATTGTAAAAATACATACTATAAAAAACTTCTACTTCAACAACAGTTTGAAAGAATTTGCATTTTTTAAAAACTATCAAATCTATAACTTCCAAAAAACTTAGATATTTCAAAAACATCTAAAAATTCAAATACAATATTTATTCTTAAAATCTTTAATACATTCCGTGTAAATGTTCATATAAGTACCAGTCAGTAAAATATTACTTATGCTATGATGTATTATGAACAGCACAAAGGATGGAGAGATTCATTCCACATGGAAAAGAGACAGAATACCTGATGTTTTCACTGAGTCTTAAAAGATAATCGTGTGAAAAGAGGAAGGCTAAGTTCTATGTAGAAAAAAAGTGCAATGCAAAATGAACTGAAATATGAAAAAAATAATATATTTTTTTACTTCCATGTTAAAATGTCTTCATATGGGGTTGAGGTTAGAGGAGAAATATGGCTGGAGGCAAATGTTTGCAGTATACTTACATGTGGTGGTTGAAACCTTGGGTGGATGTGAAATATCCAGGAGGCATAGAACTTCTTATCCAAAAAAGAAAATTCAACATTTTTAGAAGGAGCAGAAGAAGAAAAGAAGCTTGCAAAAGTGATTATCACTACAAGTATAAGAATATAATATTGGAATCTGATGATACAAAAATCCATAAGAGGATTGTGAAAGCCTAATATTGAGTGAAGTGACAGTTTATAAAGTCTTAGTCATTTGTACTGAGATTGAAATGTTGTACAGCTACTAGGTAAGCGTTGCCAAGGGAGATAAAAATTAGTCATCTATTTGAGAACCAGCCTTCAGTAGATGTGTTTGGTGATGGAGCTGGTGTTTTTTATTTTGTTTTTGAGGAGTGCTGTTGGGGAACAATAAGAAAATCATAAAAGCACCACACATACTTTAGAAGGAGAGTTGGAGGAGCTGTTTGAGGGTTTATGTTTTATGAAGTGAACATATAATATATTGCTTGCATAAGAGAAATAAATGACTGATTTTAGTTCAGTTCAGGATCATTTATGACAAAAAAAATCAAAACCTGTGTGCATCATGCCTTATCCTAGTCTAACTCACATTCTTACAACAACAAATAGAAAGAAATGTCCTGCCTTTTCCTATGAAGGATATAGGTAAATTCATATCATGAGACTACAAAATGGCATACTTAAGTTTTATCAGGGCCTAATAGTCTCAAAAATGCTATTTAAAATACATTAGGATTTCAAGTAAACCCCCCTTGGGTATATTTAACAGAATCTGGCATATGAGAATTTTAAAACTACTTTTTACACTTTATTTAGTATCTTATTTCTTGCTCTGCTAGATGGCTAACAAATAGCTATGATACTCATTTTGAGAGTAACTTTAGAAACCAGTTGCTTTTTGATTTATCTCTTTGAATACAAAGCTTAAAAGATAGGTTTCTCTAGTCATAACAATTCCATGGGTAAGATTTGATTGTAGGGATAGGAAAAGATCTTTCTATTGATTAAGCAGAATGCAAAAAAATTCTTACCATGGAGTTTCTTGATTAGACATAGGCAAGATCTTCAGGAAATGGAGATGAAATAGATAAATATGGGGTAAAGACTAATGTATTAGTTCAAGAGCAAGAACATTTTTATTTATATGTATACATTATATAGTTTCCTAGCTAAATACTTGATCATGCAGAGAATCAAAAAGTAAGGGCTGTTGGGAAGAGTGGAGGCATGAATAGTCAAGAACCTGAACATTAGGAATTTGAGAACAGAAATCTAGAATTTCAAGAGATGTGTATTTTGGTGGCTGTAACACAGGAGAATGAAATGACAATTTAATGGTTAGGGGAGAAAAGGAGATTAAAGTTTGTGTGTGAAGAGAAAGAAAGGAACTTATATTAGTATTTGCTGTACCTGAAAATGCAAACATGACTTCCTTCAGATCATTTGAATTTAATGGCAATAACTTATATTGGGGTGTGGAGATGAATGGGAAGTAAGAACCAGAAAAAGAAAATTGATTACTGTTAATATTATCTTTTTTTAAAAAATCCCAGGATTTTGTGGTCTGGGGAAATATGGGTTAAATTAGATTTTTAAGGAAATAAATATACTAATATGGAATTTAAATTACAGCGATCAATCATTTGCAAACACCAGGTTCACTTAATGACTCCTCTTCCTTCCATAGTCTTTGTGAAGCACAGGTTCTGATCCTGCTGTTTTCCTGCATCTCTCATTGACAGCGTAATATCACCGACAAGACTGCTATTTTTTGTGTGAACAAAGCACTGAGGAAATTGGCCCAGCAACTGATCCATGAATGTTCCTAGATTTTGGATTATGGAAAAGCACACGTGCATAAGAAAGAGCACGTTCACGTCTCAGCAGCTGGAGAAGCTTCTGTCTCTGCTGTTTACCATGATAGGAGACGCCAATGGGACCTTAGCCCAGTTGTGGGAAGTTGAGTCTTGGTTCCCGCCCTTTGTACCTGGCATAGTGTTACATGTCAGCCATGGACTCCTGCTGTTGTTGATTGAGGTGGGAAGCCTTTACTCTTTCTCTAGTAACAAATCCCTCTTTTCTCTGAAAAACAACGTAATTCTCTGGGAGTGACCCACATAGACTTGTGCCTCAGATCTTCCCAGCAGCATTACCCAATTTTCCCAGCCAGTGATGAGTTTATGGACAGGCAGAGTACACGAACTCCCCAAGCTAAGTGCCACAGGGGGCTCTTCTGCCTGAGCCTTAAGAAGATTCTCTTCCCACAGGGCTTTTCCAATGTCAGGATGAAAGTCATTCCCCACCATCAAAACAGAATGAAAGAAAAGGATCCCTGAAGCTATTTCGTGAGCCCAAAGCCAAAATATTCTAGGTTTTTCTGTTACTTAACCCAACAAATTTATTTTTGTGCCTAAGCTAATTTGCGTTGTAATGCTATATTAATAGTAATAAGTGATAGAAACACTAAGAAAATACAGGGTAGTGCAAAAATCAGTTTACAGTTTTTTGTATGAAAAAAATACAATAATCCTATATAATAAAAGTCTAATATGCAAATTTTCTCCTTGACTGGGAGTTGGACCAGGGTGTGGGGCCAGTGGTGGCAGCAGCAGGAGGCCAGGGGAAGGGAGGCACCCCGGCTGGCGGCCAGCAGCTGCTAGGGAACCTACTTATGCACAAATTTCATGCATTGGGCCTCTAGTCTATATATATAAAAGGCTAAGTGACCAATCATCTGATGGACCGACTGGCATAAAGGATGGCATATGTACTGGCAATCCTATCTAATAAAGAAGGACTATGCTAATTGACCCTCACACTGTCAGAAAGATGGCAGCACCCACATCCAATAAGGAGGGAATATACTAGTTGTCTGCCACGGCCTCAAAGATGGCAGCACCCACAGCCACAATATGGC
Organism: Myotis yumanensis; assembly: GCF_028538775.1. Classification (NCBI taxonomy): domain Eukaryota; kingdom Metazoa; phylum Chordata; class Mammalia; order Chiroptera; family Vespertilionidae; genus Myotis; species Myotis yumanensis. Next base: position 220,235,795 of record NW_027223752.1, on the reverse strand, counting down.
GGCGCCCAGTCCCTTCAGCCACACTGGGGTGTCATGCATGCGGCAAGGCTGGGTCTGCTTCCAGAGATCCCCAGTCCCCTCAGCCCCCTAGCTGCCCAGGGCTGGCCCGAGGTGCAGGCAAGCCTCAGATGGCGGCTGCCCAACTGCCCAGGGCCGCTGAGACTTAGGTAACCAGGGCCGGCCGAGGCTTGCACTGCCGGCAGTGGCAGCAGCAGGGGTGTGATGGGGCATTGCCTTCCCCTAATCACCAGGTTGCCTCCTGCCCCTGAGGGCTCCTGGACTGTGAGAGGGGGCAGGCTGGGCTGAGGGACCCCCCTCTATTGCATGAATTTTCATGCACCGGGCCTTTAGTTTAAAAATAAACATTTACTTGAACATGCACAATACATATAAAGCTCTCATTGCTGCCAATTGCATGTGTGTGTTTCAATCTGTCATAGTCAATTGAGAATTTAGTTGCTTTTGCTGACATTCAACATGAACCACATCACGATTTATTCATCAGTCTTTAATAGTGGACAAAGTAATGAGCCCCACACCATTAATGAGTCTATTATTACTAATAGTATTGATTTTTTTTATCAGATTGTCAAAAATTGTAAGCAAAAACATCTAATGCGTTGAAAGACAGGTGATGTTTTTATAGTAACCTGACAAATATCGGTGTGACTTCACACTTATATTCTCCTCTCTTTCACATCTATAGCATAAAGCATGACATTATTTACGCTTGCTGGTTGTTCGTACAGTCAGTCACTTAGCCATATATATATATATAAAATACTAAATTATATATACTATTTTGACATGTAACTTTTTGCAGTAACATAATTACTTTATGAATCTTTTGTAATTAATTTCCTTGCAATGTGCATGAATCTGTGCACTGGGCAACTAGTTAATAAATAATAATATAAGAATAAACTCAGTTTTGAGTACTCACAACCTTTAACCTACTTTTGTCACACCCTGTATTAGTTTCTTCATGTTGGATGCTGCTTTGAAAGAACTATTTTTAAAGCAGTATATTTTTAAATGTTCAGACAAATAAAATATACAGTGTAACTTTTTCTTGTATAAAGACTGCCTTGATTTCTCTCAACACATTATGCTAAAGGTAGTTAGTTTTACATAAAGAAAAGAAGTTTGTATGGGGCAACGATGAGCCTTAACCTTTCTGTCTTATGTTAAGTTTTCTGCTGTTCCAGATGGCCATGTTCAGTATATGTTCAGTATTATTTATTTAGATGATACCACAGAGGCCCAGGTATATTTGCAATCACAAAGAGAGTTCATCAGGCTGTGAAGCATTTTTCTTCAGTGGTTTCGCTGTAGTGAGAACAGTTTTCAGAGTCTTCGAATGTGTGAGATGGCCGAGTGACTACGGCAGAAACTGTGAAAAAAGAGTGTAAAAATGAGAAATAAGAACTAAATATATCAGCCCCACACTTTTGTTTTTTCTTGTGTGTGTGTTTTTCTTTTGACAGTAGTGGGGGTAGATGTGAATGACAAACTGCACTCTTTAAGTGCTATGTTTCTTGAAATACATCAAAGAGTCTGGGAGAAAGCAGAAAACTCCAGCTAGACTTCAAGAGAGTCCCCCCCCCCCCACCCCATTAAAAACATCGACAACTATAAAGAAAATAAAAGAATTGCATTAGACCTAAGTGATCTCAGGAAAGTGGCAGAAAACTGACAGGTAAATGAACAGCTTGTTATAATTTTATTTTATTATTCTCTTCTTGAAAAACAAAAGCAGAGAAATGGCTGAATTTATGTCCATTCTAGAAGAGCCACAAAATTACATTTTCCTCCTATTGTTTATCATGTGTAGAGAATATCTTTTATGCAATCAATTCTATAAGTGCAAATCAATAGCACAACAGACAATTCCAATCAAATAACCTTCACAAATGACCTATTGCATGCTAGGCAGTGAGCTAGTCTCTGTATAAAAGATAAGTCACAACATAGCCCCTGGTATCAGGGAGCTCAGAGGCAAGTAAATCTAGACAATCTAGGACAAGAAAATAATTATTCAAGCAACTTGTTCTGTTCCAGATGGCCATGTTCAGTATTATTTATTTAGATGATACCACAGAGGCCCAGACTACCCAACTAGAAGTTGAGTAAATATTTAGTCTTCCAAATGTAATCATTATTTTAACCAAGCAGTAGATGCTGGGAAGTAATTTAGTAGTTTAGATATATTTTGAAATATCTTACTTGGTCCTGCTCTTTGTGCTTAGGAAAGCTGCCAGCATAGTATTGCCATGGATACCCAGAAAAGAAGGCATGGTCTGAAACCTGCTCCTGATCACTAACTCTACTCTGACCAAAAAGGAGAACTACTTGAGTGCAAGCAGAAAAAGACTTGTAAAATTGACTAGTGATCTTTGAGATCAGTAAGGAGTCTCTTTCAATAAGAGCTTTAGCAAAACCCAGCTGGTGTGGTTCAGTGGTTGAGTGTGGATCCATGGTCAGGAGAGCACATGCTAGGATTAAGGGCTCAATCCCAAGTAGGGGGCATGCAGGAAGCAGCAGATGGATGATTCTCTCTCATCATTGATGTTTCTCTCTCTCTCTCTCTCTCTCTCTCTCTCTCTCTCTCTCTCTCTCTCCTTCTTCCTCTCTCTGAAATCTATGAAAACATATGTTTGTTTGTTTTTTAAGAGCTTTAGCAAGAATGATGAAGATTTGGACCAGCTCTGGTAATAACGGAAACATTGCTGGAGCAGAGGTGGGGAGATATATTTTGGAAGGTAGAGCATTCAGATAAAATGATGGATTGGATCTGGGATATGAAAGATAAAGAATAGTGAAAAACAATTGCTAGACTTTTGGTCTGAAAACATGGAAAGATGGACTTACCATTAACTGAGACTGGAAAACTGTCAAAAAGAGGGTTGAGAGAGCAAGGACATGAGCAGTTTTTGCCATGTTAAGTTTGCTATATCTACTAGAATCTCAGCAAAGTACAGTACGAAGTTGGATTTAAGTATCTGAAGTTCAGAGTTGAACACTGAGCTCTAGATATAAACTACAGTGACATGAGTGTGTATGTCCGTCTGTCTACAAAGGGAGTAAGGTCAGAAAAGGGAAAAAAAAGTGCTCTAAGGGCTAAACCTAAGGGTGATATGAGGGTAGAGAGTTGAGGGACCACACAGAAAAGAAGAGGAACAGCAACTGGTGATGCAAGAGTCCAGGAGTAGATGCTGCTCTGAAAGCCAAAGAAGAAAGTGTTGTCAAGTAGAGAATCAGAGCAGTCAAAATAGGCAGAAATATGCAAAGTTTGAGGGAACTTTAAAAACAAGAGATTACAATTGGCAGAATTTAATTTGGAGTTGACATGGGCAAAAGAGGAAATGCTTATTTCACCTTTTTCTAATATAATTGGTCCAAGATATTACATCCTGACGAGAAAAAGAAAGTGATTGCTTTAGAGATAAAACCAAGGAGTTACAGCATATTTTCCATAGAAACCAGCTGTCTGTTCAGATGAAACTGAAACTCTTTAGCTCTGTGAATATAATTTATTTAATGCCCAGAAAAAAAATTATACTGCTCTGAATACAGCTGCTAAATGCAACTAAAGGAAGTAGCTTGTTTTCTGAGATAAATAGAGAATTATGAACATTTTTTTTACATCGAAAAAGCAGGTTCCATAAGTGATTCTTGAGAACAACAAGACAGCTAGCTTTTTAAAAATGATGATAATGATGCACTTTGAAGCAGACCTCAAAATTATCTGTCTTTAATAGAAAGTCATTATGCATTTTGACATAATGCGAGAGCGAGTGCTGACTGACATTTCCAACTGGGAGAAGTTAAATAGTACCCTATCAGCTAGCAAATAGCAAGTGATTCTTGGTGATGAAAATCATTATGACATTTTCTCTATAATGCGTGCATCCTTGAGCGGAAGGTGATTTACTTGGGATCCATAACAGGAGAGGAACACTTGGGGATGCAAATAGTTCTCTTCAAGATGACTGTTTATGCTAGAATATTAAGCTTCCATTTGTGGTGAATGGCAAAGCAGATGGCTAAATAAAAATATTTTGTCAAGTTTGTAACATAAACTACCTAGTTGTAGGAAAAATGTCTTTCTCATCATTGGAAGTAGCAGAGAGTGAGTAATAAACATAAATAGACTAATTTTTCCCGGATAGAGTTCCCCTTTGGGAACCTGTTAATTTAAAAAAAGTCTCCACAGTCAACAAATTAGTCAATCATGCACATAGTCAAAAGATATTTGCTGAGCTTCCACTATGCTCAGGCACGGATTTTGTTGCTGTGAGGATATAGATAGCAATGACACGTACATTCTGACATGCTGATTCTGATGTACGTGCAATTATTGGTGAAAATCTAATGCCTCTAACTAAATGATCTCAGGCTAACATTAAAATGAAGTTGCAGACTTTTCTCCCAAACACAATATAGCTATCCCCTTTTTTCTTTTGATAGTTAGTTTTCCATATCTTTCAAATCACTGCCACTCCCTTACTACATTTTTTAAATCGAAGATAAGTAGACATGAACTATCCAAAACCTATCTCTTCACCAATAAATAGAACATTTGCACTTACTATTTTTGTTTACTTCCTGTCTTGATGGGAAAAAAATCCCGCCAGTTTTCCAGTCTACCACTTCCATATTTACTCCAGCTTACTTCATCTAATTGGAGGTTTCGTTATTTTTCTACCCCCTATTCTTCTCTCCTTCTTCCTTGCTAACATAACCTTGATTTTGTGGCAAGGCCAGGACGATGACCATGACTAATGCCAGTCTTAAAAGTGTCATGCCCACTATTTTTAGCATTCATAAGTAATATATATATATATATATATATATATATATATATATATATATACCTCCAGTTCTGATTAATATAATTTAATTTGATGTCTGCTGGAGAGGTGTCTGGGCAAGTTTTTGCATTCCATAAATGAGAGGGTAGGGGTTCAGATGTGGCTCTCCTCCCTGCCTTCAATGTCAGCGTGACGGCTAGAGATTCACAGCCATCTTCCTGTCCTGTGCGAAAGAATTTGGACCTTCCATCACTGAGCCACTGAACAAAGTGTAATCTCCTACTTTAAAACTTCTTGTATTAAAAAAAACACACAAACAAACAAACAAAAACACAAAATAAGGCCTAGCCAGTTTAGCTCAGTGGATAGAGCCTTGACCTGCGGACCAAAAGGTCCTGGGTTCAATTCTGGTCAAGGGCACATACCTCTGCCCTGGTCAGGGCACTTGCAGGAGGCAACCAATCCATGTGTTTCTTTCATTTTGATGTTTCTGTCTGTCTTTCCCTCTCTCGTTTACTCTCCCTAAAAATCAATGGAAAATATATCCTCAGGAGAGGATTAAAACAAACAAACAAAACCTGTTATTAGCTTAATAACCTGGGGTAGACTCGTTTATTTTTTTTCCCATCCAAAAACAATTTTAAGGGATCTACCTTTCCCCTTCACATCCTCGGAGTACATGGCTCATATGTTTTCACCTAACTCTGCACAATTTTCAGTCATTCCCTTTCTAGTCTCACCTTCCCAAACCTGTTAATGTGCTCCACTTTCTGCTACTCAAAAAATCAACATGAGCAAACAACAACCCATGTGTGGGAAAAAAAAAAACAAAAACATGTGATTTACATGTATAAAACATATACCTCCTTTCTCTCTGAGTTTTTAGCAGAATTTTGGTTTTACTGCATTTGACAATGAATGGAAAGATAAGTGATTAACTGCCTCTTCATGTGTCTTTTCTTCTTTTAACTGAATATAGGCTTATCCACATTTCTATTCCCTTTACCATGACGTTTAAAACTCTGCATTTTATAGACTAATCACCGAGTAAGAAAATAATAGAGCATAAAATACACCTTCTTTCCTTTTTATTATTAAGAGATCATTTTAAAAAATACCTGCAATTTCCATAGTATATTTTCAAATGCCATATATGGAGTTAACTGCATATATCCTTTTAAGGACATTCGTAAAAATCATGGTATAGCGAACCAAAAAAAGAAGTATAAATTCTTCTAATTTGAATTCCATTGTCAAATTTACTTTTTCTAAAATCTATCTTGCGGACATTCTTTCAGCACATCTTCAAGTTACACACAATGCTCAGGTGATGGGTAAGGCATTTTCAGAATGCCACTGGTAAATCTGAAACCTTCTCTCAGATACAAAATAGAATGACAAGCCTGGCTCCCCCGCTGCTGCTAAGCTCACTAATTCAAGAATTGTGCAAACTCACGATGCTGCTGCTCCCCCTGGGAACTGAGCTAGTGCTGCTACCTTTTTACTGGTGGCACCTCACAAAATTAAGAAAATTACAGTTATGCTCCTTTTTTTCTGAGACAAGGGAAAAAAAAAACTGTCTTGGGATTCTTTCCAAAGATAAATAGGCAATACATCTCTTCAAGCTCTTTTTTTTTTCTAGTTAAGAACATGCAAAAGACATATAGTCATTCCGTTTTTTATTACTGGTGAGCAGGCTAGCGGGAAATGTTTAATTTAATTTATGCCTAGTGCCCTTATGCTCTTTCATTTAGAGAGATGTGATAATGACTATGTTAACATATTCTGTCTATGGTGAACTTTAAGATATATATCAATGCAGTCAATAAAGGTAGGAAGTTGGAATAAGGTGAAAAGAAATGTCAAGAAGATGTAAGGTATTGTGTCTGTTCATAGTATCTTTTTTTCCCTTTTTCTTTTTCTTTTAATCTTTATTGTTGAAAGTGTTACATAGGTCCTCCTTTTCCCCATTAACCTCTTCCAGCCAGCTCCCGTCCTTCCCCCACCCCAGGCCCTCACCACCCCATTGTCTGTGCCCATAGATTATGGGTTATGCATATTTGCATTCAAATTCATTGGTTGATCTCTTCCCACCCAAAGCCAGTTTGGCTCAGTAGACAGTGTCAGCCTGTGGACTGAAGGGTTCTAGGTTCCATTCCAGTCAAGGGCACATGCCCAGGTTGCAGGCTTGACCCCCAGTATGGAGCCTGCAGGAGGCAGCCGGTCAATGATTCTCTCTCATCCTTGATGTTTCTATCTCTCTCTCTCTGGAAAAAAAAAAGTTCATAGTATCTTTCATCTCTAAAAATGGGGAAAAGCAGAGTTCAGGTACTAAGGCTACTGATACACCTCAGTACAACCCAAACATAGGTGCCACCTCCACCGATCTTTTATTTGGTTTACTGAATTATCCAGTCTGTTGTGCTATTCTCATTCCATGCTTATTTTCACTCAATTATATGAGAGCAATATAAGAATTTCAGAGTATTTTTAATATCTATGCCTGCAATTACTTAATGATCTTAGGTTAAGTGCTCAGTTTTAGTCTATTATATCGCATCAATCTTATTATACCCTTAAAGTCACACAACTTAAGGAAGACCTTTTCCTTCTGACATGCTAAGCAGAACATGTGGTGCATGTTCACTTCTAATGACATGCCTTTGTCCAGGTTTTCCTGTTCTTTATCTACCCAAGAACTCAAAGTTGTGTTATAAAGGCAGTGCTTGCATAGACTTGGAGAGTAGTTCTCTGTCTTTTCGATGAAGAGGACAGCTTCCATGCTGAGATGAAGAGAGCCACATTCCATGAAACTCCTTGTTTGTCACAGTTACAAACCTTACTGTCCATCATTATGCCTGAATGTACCACATCTTTCTATATTTCAGGTAAATCTTGCCATGCATTTGGCTATCAACATACACGGGCAGTACACAATGGCATTCAAAACATAATGAACAAATGACTAGCAAGAACCTACAACCAAGATTACTCTACCCAGCAAAGCTATCATTTAGAATTGAAGGTCAGATAAAGAGCTTCACAGATAAGAAAAAGCTAAAGGAGTTCATCATCACCAAACCAGTATTATATGAAGTGCTGAAGGGTATTCTTTAAGAAGAGGAAGAAGAAGAAAAAGGTAAAGATAAAAATGAACAACAAAGTGACAACAAATACATATCTACCAACAAGTGAATCTAAAAACCAAGTGAATAAAAAATCTGACGAATAGAATAAACTGGTGAATAGAATAGTGTCAGGGGCATAGAAAGCGAGTGGACTGACAATTCTTGGGGGGAAGGGAGTGTGGGGGGTGCGGGAAGACTCTGGCCAAAAAGTATACACCTATGGACAAGGACAGTGGGGGGAGGGGGGGATAAGGGCAGGGAGTGGGAGGGGGGAACAGGGAGGAGGGGAGCTATGAGGGGGGGAAAGAGGAACAACTGTAATAATCTGAACAATAAAGATTTATTTAAAAAACAACAACATCATAATGATTATTTTCTTTTTTTTTTTAAATCTTTATTGTTCAGATTATTACATTTGTTCCTCTTTTTTCCCCCCATAACTCCCCTCCTTCCAGCTCCCACCCCACCCTCCACCCTCACTCCCCACCCACTGAGTTCATCCATAGGTGCATGATTTTTGTCCAGTCACTTCCCGCATCTCCCACACCCCTTTTCCCCCAAGAATAGTCAGTCCATTCCCTTTCTATGTCCCTGATTCATTATAGTCACCAGTTCATTCTGTACATCAAGTTATTTATTCACTTGATTCTTAGATTCATTTGTTGATAGATGCATATTTGTTGTTCATAATTTGTATCTTTACCTTTTTCTTCTTCTTCCTCTTCTTAAAGGATACCTTTCAGCATTTCATATAATACTGGTTTGGCGGTGATGAACTCCTTTAGTTTTTCCTTATCTGTGAAGCTCTTTATCTGACCTTCAATTCTGAATGATAGCTTTGCTGGATAAAGTAATCTTGGTTGTAGGTTCTTGGTATTCAGCACTTTGAATATTTCTTGCCATTCCCTTCTGGCCTGCAAAGTTTCTGTTGAGAAATCAGCTGACAGTCGTATGGGTATTCCCTTGTAGGTAATTGAGCCTCTTTCTCTTGCTGCTTTTAAGATTTTCTCTTTGTCTTTTGCTCTTGGCATTTTAATGATGATGTGTCTTGGTGTGGTCCTCTTTGGATTCCTTTTGTTTGGGGTTCTCTGCGCTTCTTGGACCTGTAAGTCCATTTCTTTCTCCAGGTGGGGGAAGTTTTCTGCCATTATTTCTTGAAATAGGTTTTCAATATCTTGCTGTCTCTCATCTTCTGGCACTCCAATGACTCTGATATTAGTCCGCTTAAAGCTGTCCCAGAGGCTCCTTACACTAACTTCACACTTTCGGATTCTTTTTTCATTTTGCTTTTCCAATTGGGTGTTTTTTGTCGAATCTTTGTTTTGATTCTTGTGCTCCTCTGGTCTGCTATTGGGTATAATATTCTTTATTTCAGTCCGTGTATGCTTACTTTCTAATTTCTTTATCGTAGCATCGAGGGTCTCATTAGTTTTCGTGAGGCTCTGCACAAATTTATGGCAAGCCCTCAAAATTGCGATTCTTAGCTCCATATCCTCCATTTCTGTCATGTTTTTTTGTCTCCGCATCTTTTATGCTTTCTTGGTGCACCCCCTTGTGGTCTCTGTGCGCAGTCTTGTTCTAGCCAAGCCTTAATTGTTGTAGTTAACACTAGAGGGATTTGACCACCAGGCCGAGTGGCGGTGGAAATCAGCTGTGGGAAAACTTCAGTCCTCAGGGAAGGCGCTAGTCCAGCCCTTGCCTGAGGCGATCGGCAAATGGCTGTGCGCAGGGTTTGGGCTGGGCGGGCTCAACAGGGAGGGGGGAAGGGAGCAGCTATGGCCGCTCTCAGTCCGTCCCCAGGGGCTCTGCCTCTCTGTCCCAGCAATCGCTGCAAACCTCGGAGGGGCCGTAGCCAGACAGTCCCGCTTCTCCCGTTTGAGTCTGGGTCCCTAGAGACTCGCCCGGATCTGTAGCCCAGAGTCTGAGACTCGCTCCTGATTGAAAACGACAATCGCGCCCTCAGCCGCCAGCCCGCTTTGCGCGCGCACCCTCACCACCGCACCGCCGTACCTTTAAATTTTCCACACTGCGCCTCCGCTGAGCGTCGGAATGCTGTTGTTTTTGCTTCTAGTTGAAGAGACTCTCCTCATCCAGCCTTCCCGTGGTTCTGGTTGATGTCCGCTCCGACTTTTAGTTGTATTTTTGAAGTGGTTGTCCACGGCGGCAGTCTCTGGTGTTTACCTATGCCGCCATCTTCGATTCGGATCAATGATTATTTTCTTTTTTCAAAATTTTATTTACACCTCATTCAGAAGATAGGAGAAATTCTTTCTTTAAAATTATTTTACATGCCGAAATCGGTTTGGCTCAGTGGATAGAGCGTTGGCCTGCGGACTGAAGGGTCCCAGGTTCGATTCCGGTCAAGGGCATGTACTTGGGTTGCGGCCACATCCCCAGTAGGAGATGTGCAGGAGGCGGCTGATCGATGTTTCTCTCTCATCGATGTTTCTAACTCTCTATCTCTCTCCCTTCCTCTCTGTAAAAAATCAATAAAATATATAAAAAAAATTATTTTACAAATATTAGTATTACTTGTGAAGTATTTTATTTAAAAAACTATTCAACTGAATAATAAAGCATGTACAACCATAAAAAATGTCAAACAAAACTAAAATACTAGAATCAATTAATATAAAGGAAAAAATAAACCCATAAGTAGACATAGTGCTACCTCAATTACATGCCAGCACAGAAATAAAATCTGATGGGATTGTTGGTGAATAGCTCATGAAGACCTATGCTTTGCATAGGTAAGCACTTGCCATTTGGACCACAACTAACTTCGTAGAGAGCTGTACTGCATGCTATCCAGGAATAATCTGCTACAGTAAATGCTAAAATTAGTACCAGGAGGAGTAGAGATAAAACTGGACCCATTCATTCTCTAGTAAGCGAAAATCTAGAAAAACAAGTCAAACACGGCATTAGCAAACTAAAGGTGGTTCATTTAATGGGACAGATACACTGAGCAGTCAGAGCCATGTTAAAGTAGGGTGTTTGGATTAAAAGTAGTAGACATTTGAATTAATAGTAGTGGAAAGCTGGGAGCTTCTTTCAATACTTTTCCTTTTTCTGTGAAATTGGAAAGGGCATGTTTACCTTAGGACAGTGGTTCTCAACCTTCCTAATGCCGTGACCCTTTAATACAGTTCCTCATGATCTGGTGACCCCCAATTTCATTATTACAAATTGAACATAATTAAAGCATAGTGATTAATCACAAAAACAATATGTAATTATATATGTGTCTTCCCATGGTCTTCGGCAATGCCTGTGAAAGGGTTGTTCGACCCCCAAAGGGGTCGCAACCCACAGGTTGAGAACCGCTGCCTTAGGGGGATGTAAATTTATAGTAGGGATGATCTTACATGAAACCAACAACACTGCCATGTACAAAGAGATTTTAGCAAACGGGACCTCACGTTTTATATAAAAGTAACATTACGTGTTGCCTTGTACATAATGGTACTGAGTAGACTTTATAAAACCCATAGCACATTTCTCTAGCTCATGGGTTAACCTTCATTCATCTAGTCTCTGCATCAGAATTTTTGCTTTTTCAGACATCATTCAGTGAAAGACGCTAATTTGCTTGTGAAGTAATTGAAGTTGTTGGACTTCCAGTTTCCATTTTGGGAGCTTGTTTGGAGGTTCTAGCAGGGGAGCGCAGCTACTCGTAAACCCTTGACCGAAGATCGGTCCTCTCCTGGGCGGGGAGGGGGGAGGGAAGTCGTCCTCTTCAACCTAGCGCGCAGCTTCAGGAGGGACGCACATGGATCGGTGAGGGAGGAGGGGGACACCTGCCTAGCCAGCCAGATCAGCCGACTCAACCCTGGCGATCAATGGGGTGACAGATGTCGCAGCCAGATCGCCCTCACATCCCAGTTTCCATTTTGAATGATGACTTGATTTCAATATGTATCACTAGAGGCCTGATGCATGAAATTCGTGCGAGAGTAGGCCTTCCTGCCCCCGGGTGCCGGCACCAGCTTCCGTCTGGGCTTCCCTCTCATCCCTGGCTTCATCCGGAAGGTCCTCTGGAAGGATGTCTGGAAGGACGCCCAGTCTAATTAGCATATTATGCTTCTTTATTATAGATGTGTGTGTGTGTGTGTGTGTGTTTAAGTGGAAACTTGCAATTGATACAATACCAGGAAGTCATAGAAAAAAATTTAGCCTTAAAAATCCAAAATACAATTGCCATAAAACAAATCTTAACAAACTGGGGATCCAGCCCGCAACCCGGGCATGTGTCCTGAGTAGGAATCGAACCAGCGACCTCTTCGTGCTCAAACAACTGACCCACACTGGCCGGGATGCACTATAGTTTTTTGATATGTTACTATTGAAATCACTGGATATTGGTAATAATAAAATAACTTGGTAAATAGAATCCCTCTGAATTATATTTTACAAGTACATATGAATCTACATCTCAAAATAAAAAAAAGTTTAATTTAAAAATAAAGTAAACTTTTTCCTAAATCTCTAATTTAAAACTATGGTAATATTTCCAACCAAGTAAAACAAAATTCCAATTAGCTTAGACCGAACATCAGTACTCTCTCTCCTCTTTATGCCCCAGAGCAAACAATGTACCATGTGGAGATTTGTTTATAGCAGATAAAATAATTTTTACTACTAAAACTGAACATAAACTATGTTACAGTAATTCCTACTTTTTTCAGTATACTGAACAGAAATGTCTACATAGTTTTACCTACAATCATATACAGATTGTTTAAAAAAAAAAACAAAAAAACAACTACCAGGAATAATAGCCAAAATGAAAATAATTCAAATGTTCATCAGTAGTAGCAGAATAAATAAGTAATAGTATATTCAAATAACGGAGAACTACATGGCAGTGAGAATAAACAACGACTGCTACACCCAATAGCACAGATTAGTTCCACAAATATACCTTTGAACTGAAGATAGTCTCAAAAGAATGTGTGTAGTGCGATTAGGTTTATATAAAGTAAAAAAATGAAGACGAACAAGTTATCCGTGGTGTTAGCAGTGTGGCTAGTAGTGGCTATAGAAGAAGGGGTAGTGTCTGGGGGCAAGATGAGAGTTTCTGGGGATGGCAGTGTTCTAGGGCTTGACGGGGATGCCAGTTAGTGGAATCTATTCACTTTGTGAAAATCCATTCAAAAGTAAGCATCTGTTTATGTAAGTTATATGAAAATAAGAAAGTACTTTTAAAAAAGTTCCAGCTTTGTTCCACATGCAGCTCAAATTCTTTGTTTCTCTACTAAATGTGTATATGAAAAAAAATAAATGGACTGATAGTAGTAGAATGGCAAAAGTCCAAAGCACTAAACACAATAACCACAGAAACAATATTTAAATATATTTCAGGAAAATTCAGAACAGGAACTGAAGCAAAATATTAGCAGTTTAATTCAATTAAAGGGAAGTCTTTTAATGTCTCGCTTTATAAAATTCCATTACATTCTTAAAAAAAAAAAACACACACACAACAAACAAAAGAATTACAGTGAACATTTATTCATTTTTATCCATTTAAAACTCCCAGCTAGGTGCATGCACTTCATCAGTTTTTCCTTATTTTATATTACTGTTTATAAACTTCCCATTAGAGTGTTGTTTGCTTTTTAATGTGATCCTGTAAAGAAATTCACACTACACTGTTCATCTATAGCTATAGTGGAAACTCTTTATCTGGGTCACGGGCAGAGATTTTAGGTAATATTAGCCTCAGGACACGTGGCTTCCCTGCGGTGACTATAATTGGAGAGTGCAGCTGTGGACTATAAGGCAGTCCTTTTTGCTCTAATCCTTTCCACATGGCATTCACACCAGACTTCTTTCGTTTTCAGAGGCAGCAAGCCTTTGCCCAAGCTAGTGCGGGCTGTGGATCTCTCTTACAGGTTCGCTTCATCCTTGCTGGCTTTGATCAAAAATCGTCCTGCTTTCCGAACGCCTCCGGCAATTGGGTCTGACAACCACTGTTGTTTTCATAACACTTCTGCACTCCTCTCCTTCTTTTGAAGCAATAACTCATTGTGCCCAGGGAGTACAGTATTTTTTTTTTTTTTTGTCTGCCCTCTCTTTTTGGCCGTCTCCTAGTTGCCCCAGCCACACAGCTGGGGGACTGTCGCAGGTGGCATCCTGAAGTGTGTTCGTATTATTGTCAGTCATTTCCATACTTCAGAGGCAGGGCTGGCTTATCCAGTGAGACGCACTGAGATGCGCTGTAGGCGCAGAGGGAAGCCTGAGGAAAGGAAGGCTCCGTATTGTGTACCTTCCTTCTTCCCGGTGCCTCAGATGTTTGTAAGTATCTGAAAGTTTTAACCACTGCTCCCAAAGAGGTTCCTCAAAAGGAAACCAACATTTCATAGGAATTTAACTCCCACACCCCTCATCTCCAATGTGTGAGGCACAAGAAACTCTGAAGTGGCTGAGTAGCAAAGACCAGCTAGGCAGCCCACACTTAACACAGACACAGTGGGAAGGTATGGCTCTTCTGTCTTCCCAGCTACAGCCGAATTTCTATGTGATGAGACTGTTTGGTTCCAAGGAGAATGTTGTATTAACATGTACTGAGCATCCGCCATGCACACAGCTCTCTTTCTAACACTCCATCTACATTGTCTCATTTAATCCTCTGATAAAACTTTGAGTTATAAAATCTTAATATGCCCATTCTAGAGATATGAAAACTGAGGCAAAAGGATACATACTTCATTATTTAAATTGAAATGCGGGGTTTGGGGTGCAGATTCTTCTCGTGGGTCCTTGTCCGACAAAGATGAAGAATAAATTCATGGACTAACGTATTTCTTTAATTAAAATGTGGAAATTTATTGGAAGCATATACAAATCCATCTGGGCAGGGGTGTTCCCAAAGGGGTCCCCCTGGGAAAGGCCCCCAAATGGGAAAAATCTGCTCTCTCGCTCTCTCTCTAGTGGGAAAAATCCAAAAAATACCTATTGAGTCTCTTTGTTTTTGGGTTTATAAAGGCTGTAGTTCTTTGTCTCTTCATGACCCTTTCTAATTGGACTCTTCCTTGATCTAGGACCCCCAGGTTTTTCTCATTGGTCATTCTGCTACAGAGTATCAGTTTCAAAGCTCAACGCCCACATGGTGCCCCCTTCTTTCTCTCCCCTTATCTTGCAGCATTCCTCTATCCTCTGTGAAAATATGTTTCCTTCTTCCTGATATCTTAAGACTTTTCTTTATCCTCTGTGAATGTATGCCTTCCTCCCCATTTGTGCTCTGGCATTTCTCTAGCATCTGTAAGATAAGCATCTTGGTGTCTTCAAGCCCCCATCTATGCATTCCTCTCCCATGGGCCCTTTTTATTCCCTAAAACTCCCTGTCCTGTCTCTAAAATTCCTTTCAAAATAAATTACAAAATTCCCCCCAAATTTAAATCATTTCCACTAATGATATATTAGGAAAAACAACAAAAAAAGATGGAGCATATTTAAACATAAAAATGGAAATTTTGTACCATGAAGAAAATGAAAGCATTTTAGAGATTCTGAAACACAGAGAGATTTTTTGTTGTTGTTGTTTTTGACTTTTTGCTCTGTGGAATTAAAAGACCAAATGAGAAAAGCAAATGAGAAAACCTTTATTCTGAGCTCACAGTAGCAAGAGAAGTCAGTCACTATCACCTGTATTTTGGCAGAGACTCAAGGCAGGCAGAGAAGAGGGAAAGCTTTTGAGTGGAAAGGAGGGAAGCCTTCAGGTGTGCCCTGATTGGAGACTGGGCGTGGGGAAGCTGTAAACGCACTAATTAGAAGTGGGGTATCCTCTATTATTGGTGAGGAGTGCACATTTGGATTTCTCTGGTTGGTCCTAAGTTATGAACGAGGACAAGAATTAAAGCAGCTGACAGTTACTAATCAAATTCTGGCCATTTTGAGCTGATTGTTATTGTTTAGTTTTCTGGATTGTTACTAAAGATTGCAGTCTGACTTCCTCCACGTCTAACTGACTTCCAATGTTATTTATTGTATGTAAGAGAATTGGCTTCCTGGGAAGGTTGCTGTAGGTGGTGGGTCAGAGTTATATTTTCATACATACTTCTACCTTGTCTGCTTTATATTTAGTCTTTCAGCTCCTTAGTTAGGTTTTTTTTTTCTCTCTCTCAATTAAAATTAAGAGGTTGCAAATCTGATACCTGAAACTCAAAAGTAGCTTTTTGGGGTTTGTGTGTATATGTAGCTATAACTATAATATATAGATATAGAGTTGGCAATGTTGACAACTATATAGACTCTTCTGAAAGCAGTACAGTTCAGATCTTTTTTTTAAATTTTGCATTTTTCTAAGTTTGCAGATTTTAATAGTACAAAAGGGGAGGCTGCCAAAAGAAAGAAGGAAGCATAATTGGATTAACTTGGCCACTGACTTGGAAGATATTCTATTCCCTGAGGCTCTCTGAGAAGTTGTAAAATTCCAGGCTTTGTGAGTCTAGCTTGCTATAATTAACATTTGTGAAGTCTTTCAAGTGTCTTCTTTGGAAGCAAGTATATCTACTGAAAAGTACCTTCAAGCAGCTTTTAAGTAGAGGGAAGTGTGCTCCATAGACTATAGTTCTTCATAAATGCCCAGCTATTATCAAGGTCAGAAGTTGATATATAATAGTTAATCTGCACTTATTTTTTTATGAAATGGAGGTAATTAACTGTGGGAGAAATGGAACGTATTCTTTAGAAAAATATTTTATTTCTACTCTCAAAGAAAAAAAAAGTACATGATGCAGATAATTATATTTAATAAAAATATGAAGAAAAATGCATCTTTCTGATACGGGAATTTTGGACTGGAATGCACGGTGTTCCCTGGGCAGGATGGCTTTTCCCAGGCTCTTTGTCCCTCAGAGTCAACGAATGAAACCATGGATGGAAGAAGGTATAATAGTAAAGGTGGAAATTTATTGAAGAACAAGTACACGTGGGGAGGGGGAAAGAGTCTCACTGAGTCCCTTTTCCCTATTGTTTATAAAGGCTGCAGATCTTTGTGCCTTGATATCCTCTCTGATTGGTCACCATCCCCTTCTGATTTGGATACTATAGCAACTTCTGAGCTCAAAGATCTAACCTTACATGGGACACATGAGGCTCTCCTCCCTCATTGTTCTCCCATTTCCTCTGGGATTTCTTCCTCCTTCCCTTTATTCTGTAAACGTGTACCTTTTGCTACTCCCAACTCCCTTGTCTTATGGAAATGTAACTTCTGCTGCTCCCTGCTCCCTTGTCTTATGGAAATGTACGCTTTTACAACTCTTTAGCCCTGTGTTTTTTCCATGGACCCCTTAATTTTTAAAATTTCCTATACCTGCCTATTTCACCCCCCAAAATTCCTATTTTACCCCCCAAAAAACTTCTTTCATTTCAAAGAGAAGTTGTACCACTTCTCCAGTAAATTAAGAATTTTGTTTTTAGTAACTTTCATCAAGATATGGACTGGATCTGGGTGTAATTTATCTTATATGAGCAAGCAAGATGTACTGAGAAAAGCATTTTATTGACTTAGGAGTTAAAAGGCCTGGGTCCTAGTGGTCTTTTTATACCATCCGAATAACCACAATTTCTCATATGTTAATAAAATGATTATATTTGATAATTTTAAATATTCTTAAAGATTTCTTGATATTCATATCATTTAAGAAATTTTCATCCTAAATATTTTTAATCTTAATATTTTAAAGATTCTATTATAAAAATTGTGATTCTATAGTCTCTGTTCTATCTCCTTTTTCTATTTAGCCATGTTGATAATAAGAATTAGACTAGGGAAAGGCAAAAGATTAATATAAAAATATAAATTCTCTTTAAGAAAATGATACTCTAGTTAATTCATAAATAATATTAATAAAATATATTTATAAAATATAATCATGTTCCTGAATATTATATATTAACCAGTATCATAATGGTTATAAGCAATAACACACTCAATACAAAATTATATATCAAAATCTCTAAAGTATGTTCATAGAAGAAAACAGAAATAAATATTGTATTTTTCTGATAGAAGTGTAATTAATAAAGGGAAAACTCATTAAGAGCAGTTCCCTGCCATATCCGGTTTGACTCAATGCATAGAGCATTGGCCTGTGGACTGAAAGGTCCCAGGTTCAAATCCAGTGAAGGGCACATGCCCAGGTTGTAGGCTTGATCCCCAGTAGGAGCATGCAGGAGGCAGCCAATCAATGACCCCTGTGAAAGGGTCATTCGACCCCCAAAGTGGTCGTGACCCACAGGTTGAGAACCGCTGGTCTAGATGGAGTTTCTTGGACACTGCTTCCCCTCCCTCATGTCTGCACCACAATAGAAATTGGGCTTTTTTCAATATTTTCTATGAATTTTTGGTGGTCTTATAGAGAAAGACCCTGAAGGAAGGTGTAGATACCCCTAATTTCTCAAGTCTTTGAGATTCAGATGATCTTATCTGCCTATATTGCATTCATCAAATTGTGAATTCTTCTACTTGCGCTCTGTTTTTGGTGTCTAGTTGTGTTTATCTCAGGTGAGAGCATACTAATGGCCTTCCTCTCCCTGAAGTCAATGATTATTGTGGCAGTTGTTACTCTGCAATCTCAACTCTTATCTTGGGTTCAGTAAAAGTCATGAATTTGATCTTAGTCATGTTAAGCATAGGAATGATGTTCTAGCTCTCAACATGATGAACGGGGAGGCAATATCATGGGCTTTTGAGGATAAAGTTAGGAGATAATGATAACTATACTTACACATTGAATAATGTTCAAAGTGTTTTACATGCATTATCTCATTTATTGTCACAATAATATTATAAATAAATATTATTTTTTCTACTTTTCAGATGAAGTAAAGGATTTATATATAAAGAATATTTCAGTTGTCCAAATTGCTACATGAAGAGTAGAAACTAATTAGAACTAATCAGAGTACTGACCTCATAATCCACATTATGAAGCATTAAAACTCTGGTGTTTACCATATGAGGAGCATAGGAAAGTATCTAAGAGAGGTTGTGGCCATACTCGGTAAGTGCTCAGCAAGCATTTTCATCCTTTCTCTATTTTCAGTTTCAGGTTCCTGCTGACATTTATTGTCATCTCAAGAATGCCAACGTTCATCAAAGCAATGCTTGTTTTTCTTGTTGTTATTGTCCACAGCCTTTCCAATCGTGTGTTTTGTTCTGTTTTTTACACTGTCACATTGTGACACAATTTATTCAGCAACTTGAGCATTTTAGTTCACAAATAGAATCTAAGTCATTGTTGATTTATTTTTCCCTTTCTTTGGGGGAAATAGGCTTTCAAACCTATGTTTATTTTTAGAGGATAATCATCAGATTGCATGGTTAATGGAGATGCTTGCATCTTGTGGTTACTGTGCACAGAGCTGCAACTTCCGGCCATTCAGGAAGGCATCCAATGTAATGGTGTGCTATTTCCCCTTTAGAGGGTAAGAAATGAGTATACAAGCAATAGAGAAATAAATATTCTGAGGGTATTTATAGGTGCCATACTATGCAATTTTCACCTAAAATATTTCCCAGAACAACAGCTCAATCTTACACGGATGATTTATAAGGGCTTAGATTGGCCTTTTGAAAACACAAAGCTGTGCCACTGATATCTTTAATTTCCTTTTGTTCTGTCCTAGGCTAACCCTATTATTGTCAAGTACTAACAGGTCACAGGAAGAGAAACGCAGGCTGGAGCATTCAATTTACCCTGAAACTATTTTGAGAGGCCCTCTCCTGATTTTATCAGAATTCCAGACACTTTTTCTTTAGAACAAGGCTTCATTCCTTGTCATAGGACAGGAATCTTAAAATTCTTATTAGAACACAGTTCAATTTCAACCTTTACAAACACAATGGACTTTGATTAATTAATAAGCTAATGCACTTCAATACTTTTTTTATTATTATTCATGTTGACAATGTATTGACTTCCAACTTTTATTTGAGTGGCTTTCTCATAATATCCAATCTCAGTGGTTTCACTTTTCATTTCAGGACATCATGTTTTATGCATTTTTTCTTCTTAATGACTCATTTTTAACTTTAAACCTGAGGACCATTTAGATGATTTTATTCTCAAGGCTAATATTTCTTACCTAAAAGTCATTCACCCAAATCTAAACAATCATTTCATTTACATTCTGTATTTATTTTATGTAGAATACAAAGACTTTAATATGTTTAAGAACATTTATGTGGGAGACAGAATTTCAAGGTATAGTAATTTTATATGACACTCACCTTTGTATAAGCAACCTTGTGTGCATGGAGCCTATGGATATGACAACATATCACTCCTGTGATTCCATTATCTTCTATGGCAAAAGGGATTTTTCACATGTAATTAATGTCCTAAAATGCTTGACCTGAAGATAGGGAGATTGTCTGGATGGGCCTGAGCCTAATCACCTGAGCCCTTTAAATCTAGGTCTTGAGGCCAAAGGCAGAAGCACAAGATGCATTTGATGTGCCATTGTTGGCTTGAAGGATGAGGGTGCCACATGGAAGAGAATGTAGGCAGTTTCTAGAAGTTAAGAGTAGCCCCCAGCCTAAGACTGGCAAGGAAATGAGGATCACTTAGTCCTTTACCAGCATTAAAACAAACAAACAAACAAACAAACAAACAAAATCAAAAAAGATTCTGCCTTCTGCTAACAAGAATGAGCTTGGATTCAGAATTTTACTCTGAGACTCCAGACAAGAAGTCTTGAATTCAGCCTGGCAATATCATGAGCAGAGAACCCAGTCATACAATTTAGGGCTTTTGACCGACAGCACTTCCAATTAATAAATGGGTAGTGTTTTAAGCTACATTTGTGGTAAATTATTATACAGCAATAGAAAGTTAATCCATCTTGATTCTGCTTGTGTTATGCTGAATATTCATTTCCCTTATTCTCTTCCTACAACTAATCATATCTATGTCCTTGTTAACTGAACATTTAATTATCTAAAAGAAAATTGTATTAATTAAAATATATACTTCAAATAGCTATAATACAGGTCATAAATTTTCCTCATAGGAGGAGGATCCGTTCACGGTGTAGGGACTTCCATATTTACTGTCTATTAAAAAAAAACACATGTTTAACTTATACTTTTCAGTCTGTAAGAATATAAAGTACACTGTAAAGAAGGGCACAGTGAATAGTATAACCACAAGTCTCTTGAGAAATAAGAATAAATAAAACTCTATAAAATAAACTTAAGAGCTACCATTATAATCTGCAGTCACCAACTCTTAATTATGCTCATCTTAAGAAATACAAGAAGTGTCTGCCAAGTAATGGGTGAGTTTACTTTATAATTCCCAAGACAGGATAGGTGAGATTAAACTTTGAGTTTAAATGAGTTCTTGCTAGGTAAAGGGGATTTTATAAATACTTTGTTGAGCAAGGACTATGGAATCAGATGGAGAAATAAATCTTTGTTGTTTTAGTCTTTAGAATTTTGGAGTTATTTATTACCACAGCATGAATGAGTCTGTCCTGAAGGGCTAAATGTGCTCCTTCTCCAGTCTTCATCATTTTAGCTCAGTGCAACTTTATTCTTCCAGTTGTTTGTTGTTGTTGTTTAAATCTAAAATGCTAAAGTCATCTTAGACCTTTCTCTTTCATCCTCAAATATACATCACTGAATCCATAACTCATCCTGTTATTTCCATCTTCAAATGTAGCCACCTCTTCCCATTAATTTTAGCACTAGAAGCTTAATTACCCCTTGCCTAGATTATTATATTAGCCTTCAATCTGCTTTTCATAAAGGCTGACTTGGTAGCCTTCCCCAGAAAGTACATACTTGTTTAGATGGTCTATCATAAAATGTAGTATGTGATTTTCCCAGAAATAGAACTTGAATTCTCAGCATGCAAGGCTCTTTAACATGAGATATGTTGCTACAATTAAGAAAGGCTACCTATGACATGAGAAAGCACCTCAAATCTGGCAGTTTTAAAACAAAAGAAAAGTGACTTGGGCTAGCTCACCAGGTAAACTCATCAGACAAATAATCAGTTTTATAAGAATAAATTATTTTAAAGAAGACATACATATGGAAGGAGATAGGAAAAACAAACTTGTGCTGAATTGGAATTGAAAGTGTTAATATTAACTTATGATTCAATAAATGTATATATTTCTTAAGGAATAAAAGCTGACAAAGGCATAAAAAATCAATGGCACTTCTAAAAGGAGCACAATTAGCACCATGCTTTGTTTTAAGATATTATCTCCCACTATAAAGAACCATGACACCCTTTAAATAGCCAGTTCCGTGATTGGGCAGGGGTAAGACATAGTGATCCCATAATACATTATTGTACCAGAGAGAAAGAACTCAAAACCTGAAGAGGACATGTTAAAAGGACCCAGGAGCCAACTTGGATGAGCTTTTCCATTGGCCAAAGTTGTAGCTTTGTGAGCTCAAAATCAATGACAGCGACAGAGCATAGCATATATCAAGCATACACTGTGTACTATAAAGTATTTAAAGATTGTCACAGAATCACACCCACTTGATTCAAATTGAAAAGTGTCAAGAAAGGCACTTTTAGAAATATGAATAAGTCTGGGAACTAAAAAGAGATACTGAGGCCCCAGGAATCAACTGCAATAGGAAGAATTGAATGGGCCAGAGGAGATGTAGTATAACGGGTGGGAACTGGAACTTCATCTTGTTAGTGCTTCGTTAGCCTCCATTGGGAAAAGTGTCCAGGTGATGCCTCCACATGAGTCTGCTCCACATGACCAAGCAGGGTGAGACAGGATCTGGTTGAATAAATATATGACATTAGCACAAGGCCAACCCTTTCCAAAAATCCCAACTAGCTGAAAATCAGTTTAGGAAAATCCAGTATTTAATTAGAGTTTTCTATTGTAAGTCATCTTAATTCTTATTTTATAGTCCGTCCAATTTCTTCTAGCCCTGGGACATGGCAAAGATTTCTCATTGATTGATATGCAACGTTCTTCCATTTGTTTAAATATATTTTTTAATAGCTATTTTATTTTAAAGAATTTTCTGAAAGTCTTATCTTCAATCTGCTCTTGCAATAATATCCAGCAGATTTCAAATTCCTCTTGACCTTCTTCTACATTCCTTTTTTTTCGTCTCTCTACATGACACAGAAAGAGAAATGGAGAGAGAAAAACAGTATGATAATGCTGAAGGCATTAAAACTTCAAAATGACTTCAATCAAAAGCACACGATTTCCACTTTACTCTGGAAAGAACCAGAAATACTCTTTTGCATCATCATTTTTCCCTCTCTGCTGTATCATTTTCATCAGCATAAAAGCATATTTTAATATCACTCATGTTAAAAGGGAAGAGAGGAAAGGAAAAACCCTCATTTGACCCTATTCTCTCTCCAGGTGTTTCCTCTTTTATATCAAAACTCTTAAAATTACTGTTTCAACTTCATGTCTTTCAAATCTCTGTTAACCTGCTATCAGGCATTTTATTACCACTTTACAGAAACATTCTCTTTTGAGTTCCTCAATAACCTCCATTCTACTAAGTCTAGTGGCTGAGTTAAATTTCATTATTATAATTATTAAGCATAAATAATCACTCGGTCATTCCTGAATCATTTTATTCCCTTGGCTCTGGGACACTATCATTTCTTGGTTTTCCTCTTAACTTGTTCAAGGGAGATATTTTTTCAGTTTCCTTTACTGTTATCCTTCACTTTATTGACCACTCAATTTTTTGTGACCCATAGCTTAGGGAACTTGTACTTCTTCGCTATCTACATTTGGTTTCCAAGGTTATGGCTTTAAATACTTAATTCTAATCCAGATCACTTTCTTGGACCATATACCTGAATAGGCAACTCTGTTTGGCATCACTAACTGGATGTCTAAGTAGAAAGACAAATTTGGCATGTTCAAAGCTAAATGTCTTCTGGAGAATTCTAAGTGCTACTAACCAAATATGCCCAGCCTGCCCCTTTCAGGCACATGGTGAAAAGTATCCCTAGTGCCTTTTAAAATAGAAATGAGGGCACTTGACCTTCTTTGGCAAGTGAAATATTGAATGTGTTATGAGTTTTATTTCTGGAAAGAAGCATTAAGGTTTAGTGCGTGATATGATATGTTTTCTGACCTGTATCACAATGATTGTTAAATCACTTATCAGCATGCAGTCTTAGTCAGCCTGGGAACCCGAGAGGCTGTGACAAACAGAACCTTTGCTGGTAATTTTCTTTGGACTTTTAGCATGGCTATCAACACATTTTCATTATGTTTAGCATGTGAGATTTTGGAGTTGTTTGTTATCCCAATATGACTTAGCCTATCCTGACTCATACACCTTCCTAAATGTGCTCCTTCTCGACTTAATGACCTTAGCTTGATGAAACTTTACCGGGTAGAACTAAAATCTTGAAATTATCCTACACTTTTCTCTTTCACTCATATTCCACATCCAATCCATCACCCAACACTGTTGTTTCTATCTTCAAATGTATCCACTGCTCACTGTGTATGGCTCCAACCACATTTAGGCAACTATTCTTCCTATTATCTTTTGCCTGGATTTTTACATCAGTCTCCAAACTGTTCTTGTCCCTCTCTTGCTTATAATATGCCCTCAACTGAGCAGCCAAAAGGGGCCTTATAAATACAGGTCAGGTTATATGATGTCACTCACCAGTCAGAACCCTCCAATGACTGGCTATCTCAATCAGATAAGGAATTTGCTATAAATGATTTGCCAAATTGCTATAAAATCTATAAGGTCTGGTCCCTCCTATTCCACTGACCTTATCCCCAGCATGCGACCCTTCTCATTGTTCTTTGAACATGGGCCAAGTATGCTCTCTCCTCAGAGATTTTCATTTGGCAATCCCTTCACCTGATATATTTTTCTCCATCCTTCCTCAACTTGAGGCTCATCAATGAATCTTCCAACATAGTATATAAGTAGCAACTGCTCCCACTTCCACAACTGAATTTTCTTTCATGGTATTTATACAACCTGACATCTTATTTATTTACTCTTTTCTATTTTCCCTTTCCCTCACTAGAATATAAGTGCTTTCAGAAAAGGCCAGTGACTGTCTTGATAAATATTTGGTGAATAAAAGGTAAATAATTATTTAAGGCTATTAACTTCAGAGATGGAAAATAAGTTTAATCCCAAAGGTCATCTACTGTCTGTCTGTTGTGGTTATCTAAGAATTTGTGGATACATAAGCCATATCCTGGCTCAATGGCAAAGTGTCATTCATGGTCATGTAGAGTTGTCCTCTGTGCCTTCAAGGGGGTTGATCATCACTGGCTTCTAGAACCTCTCATAAAAGTATAAACTGAAATCTAATCTTGGCATTATAACTTAATCCTAGTTTATAATCAGAGGTTAAAGAGCATTATCAGTCTTAGAAATGGTAGTGGTGTTATAGGCCTTAGAGATGGGAGGGATGTAAATCGCTGGCCTTTAAGATTACATAATTATAGTGAAGATCTCTCTTTCTTTCTCTTTCCATGATTTCCTTTCTTTTTTACTACCCACCTATACTTTTGTCTTTTCTATGAAGTCATTTGGTGCATTCTCAGGTACTAGTTAGTTCCACTGACAGTTATATAAACTGATATAATTTTCCTCTGTCCTCTTTAAATTGTGTGACTCACTTGACACTGTTTTATAGTAACTAAATTTCTAAGAAGTTTTCTTTAACAATATTGTACTCCACTATTATTTTATCCTATATAATAAAAGGTTAATATGCAAATCGACCGAACTGCGTAATGACCAGTTGCTGTGATGCGTACTGACCACCAGGAGGCAGATGCTCAACACAGGAGCTGCCCCCTGGTAGTCAGTGTGCTCCCACAGGGAGAGCACTGCTTAGCCAGAAGCCGGGCTCATGGTTGGTGAGCAAAGCAGCGGTGGTGGGAGCCTCTCCCGCTTCCACAGCAGCACTAAGGATGTCCAACTGATGGCTTAGGCTCACTCCCTCTGAGCTCCGAGACTGCAAGAAGGTGTAGGCTGGGCTGAGGGACCCCTCCAAGTGCACAGATTTTGTGCATGAGGCCTCTAGTCCTAAAATAAGGCATTAAAGTCATTTAATAAAGTTCCAAGTTGATGTTTTGTTTTGTTTTTATGTTTGGTTTAGCGTGGTATTGTACACATAAATAAACACTTGTTGTCTAATGATTTAAACAAATTTGTGGCTGCCTATTTCATCCCAGTACTTTTCTTGTGAGTTACAACAAATATAAAACAAATTAATATAAAATAAAACAAACAAACAAACAAAAAACTGATTTGGGGCCTGGCCAGTGTGGTTCAATGGTTGAGCATCAACCTAAGAAATAGGAAGTCATGGTTTGATTCCTGGGTTGCAGGATCCATCCCCAGAGTGGGGCATGCATGAAGTAGCCCATCAATGATTATCTCTCATCACTGATGTTTCTATCTCTCTCTCCCTCTCCCTTCCTCTCTGAAATCAATAAAAATATATTAAAAACAAAACACTGTGATTTTGTTCAGTCTCTGTCATGAACTTAGACCTTATGACATTATCATTTTGAGACCTATACATATTCAATTACAGCACGCTGCCTTTTCTTTTTAGTCTTCGCTTAGCATTAGAGCATGATCTTAAATTAGAAGACCAAATAGCAAAACTTTACAATTATAAAAATCATGTTTCCTTCATTAGTTCCAAAGGCAGATATCAAGTGAGGATTATCAAAAGAGGCACACTTTCTACAACTATAGAAGTACTAAGCTGTTGTCATAATAATTTCTAATTTTATATAAATATAATTTGGTAAATATAGGAAAATAGTTTTACTCTGTGTATATAATAGGGAGAAAAAGTAAAACAAAATCCCTTCAAATGTAAAATAATCTCATTTTGTATTGACAGTCCCATCATCAATTATTAAATTTTAACTAGATCAAGTCTACATTGATTCATTCCTTCTTAAAACTCATTTAAAAACTCCCAGGTGTCTGGTCTGTAGAAATATAATGGATACAAATATTAGTAAGACAGGATCTTGGCCCTTAATAGATCTATAGTCTGGCAGGAAAGAAAATCATATAAACCAATATGCTAGCAAAATATTATGAAGTTCTAAGAGTTGACAGGAACCAATTTTAGGAATCACAAATATTATTAAGCTAAAACTAATTAAATTTAATTATACTCAAGACTCCAAGCCCATTTAACTCAAGCCCAATACTTTATATAAGACATTGTCCTTGTATATTTTAAGCCAGTCAAAGATATAAATTTTCTTACTATTTTTTGCATATATAAAGTGTGGTACATTTCTAGAATATTTTAATTGAGAAATAGACTCATTCTTTGTCTTCACAACAAAGCTGTAGCTAAACAATTAAGGTTGTTTTCTCTAGCAATTTCATTTTCTAAAGTATGGCAAAGTTCTTATTAATTTGTGAAATGGTCTTATAACTTAGAGACTTTAATATTATTATGAAAGAGCACTGGTTAAACCAAGTGCCTACAAATTTTGCAAAGACTTAGAAACCAAGCAAAGCATAATCTACATGTGAGAGCATATCAAACAAGTAGGAAGTAAAAAAAAAAAAAAAAAAAAAAACAACACCCAAAACTCTGAAAAGAAAAGAGATAGTTTTATCCTTCAGAGAAAATATAAGATAAACATACATAAGAGAGAAAGTAATACAGGCATATCTTATACTCATTTTAGTAAAGATAGGAAGGATTTATCTATAGCAGATACAAGTTGAATTGCATAGCCTTTTTGTAGATAAACAATAGTGTAGGATTAGTATTGGCATCCAAAGACCTGAGCTCAATTTACCAAATTTTGTGGTAACCATCTGCCAGAGCAGAGCCAGAGCCTGCACCAGCTCTGCAGGTCTGACTGGCTCTCAGTGGTTTTGAGTATCTCTGAGTCCATGTGTTCTTCTAAATTCTCTGATCTGACTACGCCAGGGCTGGTTCTTCTTGAACCCTGCCCACTGTACAACTGTTGGGAACTTAGTCCAAGTTCCTCCTCTATCTTCTGCTCACTAGACACAGGTTAATTCTCAGCAGAGATGCCATGAGAGGTTGTGGGTATATAAAATGAGTTTTTATTGCAGAAGCCAGTGGCCATATAGCGATCAGACAAGAACAGTCCTCCCAGCAAAGTCCATTCTAGCAGGCAGCCAGACACCGGTTGGTAAATGCATATCTTTTCCATAAAGTAGCATCAGTCTCTGTACCCACTGCTATTATCTGAGCAGCCACACACTGCCACCCAGACTCACCGCCTCACATGGTAGTGGTACCTGAGCTCTCTAGCCCAGCAGCTTCTCCTTTCTCTCCTGCCCAGCTGCTCTCTCTAGCAGACTTCTTCTTACTCCATCCTCAGTTGTTCTCTCTCCATATCCCAGCAGACTTCTTCTTCACACTCCATCCTAGCTGCCTTCTCTCCATACTCCAGCCTACTAGCTGGTCAGTAACCTATTTTTATACTATTTAGACAAAGAAGGCTTTGTGCCAATAGTTACATCAATCATGTTGGCTACTGAAGGGCACAGTGTACCATGAGAGTGCTGTGGCCTTACAGCCGTTCATGGAATCTTGGCCTGATTAGGATTCTCAGTCTCAGAGTTATTGAACATCCATTTAAGCACATCCTCAGAACGGCCTTTGGCCGTGCTGGTATATTGATAACAAGGCCTCTGTGCTCCCATTGGTCTTGACTATCCGGGGACCTGACATGTTTCCAAACCCATCTTAACATCTGAAAACATCAGTTCTCTTGCTTTATAGTCGGGATAATTCATCTACCACAGAATTATTCCAAATCCAAATGAAATGATGTATACAAAATAATTAAATAATTATTTTTAATTCTACATTTTTCTAACTATAAGGACAGATTATTTTCTTTTCTTTTGTTCAAAATCAGAATAATACAACTCTCATATCCTACTTTTTTCATTATGTTGTTAAATGTTTTATAATATTTTAGGCTGCATAGTATACCATATTATGGTTGCATCATGCTTGGTTTATTCCAGTATCTATCTACACTAATAAAAGAGAAACATGGTAATTAGCGTATGACCGCTACCCTTTTCATTGGCTAATCAGTGAGTATATGCAAATTAACTGTCAGCCAAGATGGTGGCCGGCAGCCAGGCAGCTGGAAGTGAACATGAGGCTTGCTTGCTCCAGGGACTGCAGACTCCAACGTTCCCCGCCTGACTTGCCGGCCTCTGAGCTGGCAGTTTGAAACTTTGTAACAAATATAGCCAGCCGGGATCTCAGAGCTGGAGTTATACATTGTTTCGATTATAGAACGCAAACAAACCAGCGGAAGCCTCACAGCTAGAGCCAGAGTTAAAGCTGGCTCAGAATAAAATAAAAAAAAAGAAAAAAAAAAAGGAGCGGTTGGGAGCTTCAGTCAACAACCACCAGCCTGAAAGCAGCCCTCAGCCCCTCACCCAGACTGGCCAGGCACCCCAGTGGGGACCCCCACCCTGAAGGGTGTATGACCAGCTGCAAACAGCCATCATCCCTTCATCCAGCCTGGCCAGGCACCCCAGTGGGGACCCTGATCCAGGACACCCTTCAGGGCAAACCAGCCAGCCCCCAGGCCTCTATCCTATATAGTAAAAGGGTAATATGCCTCCCAGCACCGGGATCAGCGGAGCCATGAGGCCTCCTGGCACCGGATCAGCGTGACAGGGGGCAGCGCCCAAACCCCCTGATTGGCCCTGCTCTGTGTGTGATGGGGAAGAGCCATAACCTCCCCATCGGCCCTGCCCTGAGTGTGACTGTAGCGGTGCCCCAACCCCCTGATCGGCCCTGCTCTGTGGATGATAGAGGGTGGCGCCCCAACCCCCTGATCTGCCCTGCTCTGTGTGTGACAGGGGGCGGTGCCCTAACTCCCCTATCGGCCCTACTCTGTGCATGACAGGGGGGAGCTCCCCAAACCCCTGATGGGCCCTGCTCTGTATGTGACAGGGGGGAGCTCCTCAACCCCCTGATCGGCCCTGCTCTGTGCATGACAGGGGGGAGCTCCCCAACCCCCTGATGGGCCCTGCTCTGTGCATGACAGGGGGCAGTGCCCAACCCCCTGGTTGGCCCTGTTCTGTGCGTGACAGGGGGTGGCGCCGCAACCTCCCCATCGACCCTGCCTTGAGTGTGATAGGGGGCGGTGCCCCAACCCCCCAATCGACCCCACCCTGAGTGTGACTGAGGGTGGCATCGCAACCTCCCAATCCTCCCTGCTCTGTGCATGACAGGGGTTGGCGCCCCAACTCCCCAATCGGCCCTGCTCTGAGGCTGACCAGGGGCTGCACCTAGGGATTGGGCCTGCCCTCTGCCACCCAGGAGCAGGCCTAAGCCAGCAGGTCGTTATCTCCTGAGGGGTCCCAGACTACAAGAGGGCACAGGCCCGGCTGAGGGATCCTCCCCCCCCTCCCCCCCCACTGAGTGCACAAATTTTTGTGCACCGGGCCTCTAGTCTATATATAAAAGCCTTAGTGACTGTTACAACTGGTAGACCAAATGACAGGTTGACCAGCCACTATGATGCACACTGACCACCAGGGGGCAGATGCTCAACACAGGAGCTGCCCCCTGGTGGTCAGTGTGCTCCCACAGCCAACCTCCCACAGCCAGTCAACCTCCCACAGTCCCTCCCCCAGTCTGCTGGCTCCGACCGGCCCCGATCGAGACTGGGCGAGACAGGCCCGATCAGCCGTAATCACCGGCCAGGCCGAGGGACCCCACCCATGCACAAATTTGTGCACCAGGCCTCTAGTTAATAGATATTTATATTGTTTCCAGTTGTCCACTTTATGTATAATGTTCCCTGTATATTTTGTTCCATAAACCTGTGTACATGTTTGATTTTATTTTCCTTCCAAAAAATTCATATTGTAACTACTAAATGATAAGATTATTTTAAGATTTGGGGTACAGATTTATAGATGAACCCACATATACTTAACTACAAAACTCATGCTTTTTACACAGAATAAAGATGTCTATATTTTTATTGCACTCTAACTTACTTGAACAACTTTGAGTGAAGTAATAGATATGCTCTTAAAAACATTACTTATAAAACAGAAATAGATTTATACTGCCATCTCCCTAAGTAATCATCCACAAGTCAAGCCCATAATCTGAAAGTGTATTTTAGTGAATGCAATTGTCAACTGGGAATGTTATAATGGTATCCAAATATGTGTACTTCTTGAAATAGGTACAGACTCATTATTTCTATGGATAAGTAGAGAACATGTTCTTTAAACTGGCTTTCTAAAGTTTACTTACTGTGGGTAGGTTTTTGTGGGAATAGGATAGTGGATAGCTTATAGTTATATTTAGTGGCAAGTGCCTAAAGGATGGTGTTTTATATTTCTAAGATATTTTACATTTCTACACTAGAATTATTTCTGGTTTGTTATAGGAACTTGAAAAATATTTAAGGGAAATAAAAAATAATAATAAGGGAAACTGTTCACACTATGGAAACTAGACACAGAGTGGTATGACTGTGGAAATTTGAATGTCTCATGAGAGTAATTAGCCAGATAGAAGATTAGCTCACCACAAAGTTATGGAAGAAGTTATGGAATGAATGTTTGTGTCCCTCTCAAATTCATATGTTGAAATCCTAACCACCAATGTGATAGTATTAAGAGGTGAGGACTTTGGGATGTGAGTGGGTCATGAGAGTGACCCTATGGATGGGATTAGAAAGAGCTTAATTTCATCCTGTTCTCTTTTCCATAAGGATGGCCATAAGAGCAAGAGTAGGCAAGTGGGCAACCACAAAGTGCCTTATAAGCCACTGTAAAGACTATGATTTGATTTGATTAACTGAAGAATCATTGCAGGATTTTGAATAAAATGGTATCTTGATCTGATTTATGTTGTGAAAGCACCACTCCAGCTGCTCAGTGATGACTATAGTGTGGGCAATTGGGCGTGTGTGAAAAGAATGCCACTTAGAGTTTCAATCTAGAAAAACAGACAATGGGTCAGAATGACAATAATGTAGTTGGTAAGAAGAGGTCTGATATGGGTTATATTTTTTCTTATTTTTTTTTTATTTCAGAGAGGAGGGGAGAGGGAGAGATAAAATCATCAATGATGAGCAGCTGCCTCCTGCATGCCACACACCAAGCATTGAATTTACAACCCAGGCATGTGCTCTGATCAGGAATCGAACCTTGACCTCCTGGTTCTTAGGTCGACCCTCAACCACTGAGCCATTCAGGCCAGGTGGGTATATAGTTTGGAGAACAAAAGCAAAAGTGTTTTCTGAGAGAATATATTCAGATGTGAGAATACAAATATGTTAAAGATTTCATTTGAGCAACTGAAAGGATAGATTTGCCATCAACTAACTTGGACCCACAGTAGGAGAGGCCAGCTTTAGGAATATGATCATGAGCTCAGTGTTGGGTATTTTAATTTTGAGATGCATATTAAGCATCAAAGCAGAGATGTCTAGGAAGCTATGGACATATGGAAAAGAAATGAATGAAACCCATTAGAATTAGAGCTAGAACCCCATTCAAACTTAAAATCCATGAAAATTGAGATTCCAATTGAACTATAGAAAGTAATGAGACCATGGCTCCCACCTTAACAAAAATTTTAAAAACCTGGAAACAAGCTAGAAAATAACGTATTTTTAAAGATCCATCAGAGATGTGCAATACAAATAAATAAAAATAAATGAACTTCTCTAAAAGGATGATCTCTGCCTGGAGAAAAGTAACTCACAGCCAGATTCATCACTGAGTCCATTGTGGGAAGAGATACAAGCCTGCCTATGCAGAAGCAGAATCCAGCGGATTGTTAAACATACTTTAGTGGACATACTAGTGCATGGTTTGCAGAGAGGGATTAGAACCCTAAAGTGCCCTACCTGCACAGTGGAGACATACTTATAGACCATTTTCTTCTCACAAGCATCTGTGAGATGTGAAAAACAGGTCATCGGCAAATAATGTAAAAGTAGTAAAATTCTATCAAAAGTCAGTATTTAATTAAAAAAAATGAAGCTTCGGCAAACTTTATTTTAAAAGTTTATTTTTATAGTCAGACTAAATATTGTGATTCACTTTTTAACATCACATACACAATTGGAAGCCAGTAAAAGGCAAGGATAGAAGACAGAAATGATCAGTTTGGATGTGAAAATATTTTTACCTGTAGGAAGCCATCTTATTTCTTGCTTGAGGGACTTGCATGCACTGTAACATAATGCAATCTTTAAAAGCATAATGGCACAGAGACAACGGGTGAACACAATGCACAAATTCTGACATTGACAAATTGTCCCACAGTCGACGGAATATAAATGGGACTGACAAACTTTCCAATTCCATTGAGTTTCAGTATTTTAAAAATCAAACTGCTCAAATCATTTTAATGCAAGTAAGTGCTTGTGCAAGACTTCTAACGTCTGTTTTATAGAAAGTCTGAGAAACACAATAGTCCATTGTGTAGTTATAGAAAGTTGCCAAAATAGGTCTAATTTGAACTCAACCTTATAAAAATCACTATTTTATAAAAGAACAGAGGTGTTAATTTAGTAAAGAAAATAATAGCTACTACTTCTCTTCCACTAAGGAATAAGTAGCTATCAGGCAAGAACTTCCTCAAATTTCTGCAGCAGCACCTGCAAATTTATCCCTAAACACCACTGTTCTTTTCATTCCTCCTCTACTTTTCTCTGTCCCTTCCAGAGGTCTGTATCTTATCTCTCCAACTGGTCCTGCCTGCCCTCTCTAGCACCTTGCTTAATACATAATCCAAATAATTGTCATATCTTATTCTTCTTCTGTCTCTATTGGGTACTTTTCATGAAAAATGAAACATTTTAGGATTCTCTTTAATGCCTTCTCCTAAAAAATAAATTTTCTTTACTCCAGGACTTGTGCTAAAATTTATTAATTCTATTATAACCTCTGTGCTTTTTCCGCAACCCCCTTCTAACATCACAGGAATTACCAGAGTTTTCTTTGTTTAAAAAATACGCTTTTAGAATATGAAAATATCTAACGATTCTACTAAAATCTATAAATACTCACGACTATGAACTGACTAGAAAAATATTTTAAATTATCAATAGTCATAAATTACATCTTAGTAGTATATAATATTTAATTTTTAAATCACTCCAAATAAAAAATAATTGCATGTGTGTTTGGCAGCAATAAAATTAATAATAACTTCCATATTACAAAGGTATTTTTAAAGAGAGAGGAAATTTTGTTTTGGATAAACAGAAAAGATATTTCTGGAAGGGAAAGCTAAAAGTTATGTCAATTCTCTTTAATTAAATTTACATTTTTAGTATGCACAAAAATAATATTAACAAAGATATATAATTGAACTTTTCAAAAACTTTCAAAGGTTTATATTTGAGAAGAAAGTAACTGAAAACTTAAAAGTATAAATATTCAGGAATATAATTGGAAGAAAAGAGCCTTACCTCATATTACAAAATATAAATTATATTTTAGAGTCAAAATAGCACAATGTGATAATCAGACAAGGATAAAGTGACCAGTAGGCTAGAATTACAAAATACAGAAATATATTTTATTTAAGAAAAATGAGGCTTTTATTAAATAAAAATTATGCATTCTGAAAAAATCAGAGGTCAATTAATTCCTAAAAATTCAATTCCCTTTGTTGGGGATAGATAGGGAATAATACTCAAACATGTATACTCACAGCAAAGTTCTCAGTGACTTCTAGGTATCTATTTTAATATATTCCCTTGAGGCACCTCAGAATCAACATGTCAAAATATATCCTTTCTTTCCACAAACTATCTTTTTCTCTGATGTTCACTATCAGAAGTAATATCACCATAATCCTTCAAGCTGCCCAACCAGAAAATATTTTTATGAATGATGATTATAGTTTTTCTATGCAGATCTATTTTATATTAAAATATTATTTATATATCTAACAATGAAAACTATGTGTCTATATTGCTATTCAAAGAATGAGATAATAATGTTTTGATTGACAGCATACATATTCTTTTCTGGATAGACTTAAAGATGATTACATTGCTCCCTGTCAGCTGTACACTACTTCATAGACTTAAAACTGTCCACAGAAATTCATAACAATGCTATTTTCTGGAATAATCTCACCTGACAATATTAGAGTTGATGATACCATACTACTTTATTCCCCATTGAAGAATTTTCTCCAATAAATCTGCTTTCATTCAACCTAGTTTCTGAAGACTTGCTTCAAAAAAATGTAGTCCATATGGAAGTCCTTCTACTGATACTAGAACTTCATTAGTATTTCCTACTGCTTCATGTTTCGTGAAGTTTCCCAGTCTGGCTGGTGGGAAAAGTCACAATTTCCACTTCTTTGTGATCTCTGTACCTCTTTTTAAAAAAACTTTACTATTCAAAGTATTACAAATGTCCTCCTTTTTACCCCTCCATTCCACTCCCCAGTCCTCCTGCACTATTATTTGGCCATACATACTAGTATATGCATATATGCATGCAAGCTCTTTGTTTAGTCTCTTTCCATTTCTCCCTCCCCTTCTGAAATAATCAGTCTGTTGTTGCATGGTTCAATGTCTCTGGATCTGTTTTGTTCTCTAAGTGCCCAGCAGTAGATGAATGGATTAAAAAACTGTGGTATATTTACACAATGAAATACTATTCAATTGTAAAATGGAAGGATTTCTCACCCTTTGAGATAGCTTGGAGGGAACAGGAGAGTACTATGCTAAGCGAAATAAGCCAATCAGAGAAAGGCAAGTATCACATGATCTCACTTATATGTTACTTAAGTGTGATTGAAAGATATCAGATAGTGTAGATTGTGGGAGCCACATAATATGATTTAGATTTTACAAAGATCTTCCTGGCTATTGTGGCATTGGGCATGGAGGAGGTGACATTTGCAATACTTTGAACAATAAAGTTTAAAAAAAGTAAAAATGAGGTGCAGAGGTCACAAAGAATAGAAATTGTGACTATTCCCACCAGCCAGACTGGGAACCTCATGATATAGGAGGCAGTGGGAAAATACTAATGAAATTCTAGTATCAGTAGAGGGACTTTCATAAGGACTACATAAAATAGGTTGAATGAAAGCAGATTTTTTGGAGAAAATTCTTCAATAGGGAATAACGTAGCATAATATCATCAACTCTCGTATTGTCAAGAGAAATTATCCCAGAAAATAGCAAATAAACAACTCATCTTCTTCCCCAGGCCTGAGAGAATATAGGATCTATTTCCTAACAATCTCTTCAATCTAATGTATCACCACTATCCACTTGTTCACTGTTGTCTACACATTTGACCTCCTGACTAGTCTTAAGCTTGCCAAGCACACGCTAGTTCAGGAAGTTCACTATTACTGATTCCAGGGCCTGCCACTTCACCATGTTCAAGGCCTCACTCTGTCCAGAGACCATCAGCCCCCTTCCTGAGAAAGTGAAATAATTTTTAAAATTTCCCATAAACTCACCATGCCCTTAATGTCACTTACCTGCACGTTTCTTTTATTCCAAAGTTACATCAAACCCAAACAACTTTACATGAGAAACCTCATTTTTCCTGGTCTTACTCCTGTGAGAGACCAAAGTTTCTTCCTCAGACATTTTCTATGCTATTGTTATGCTCTAGTATCTTAATTATGAAATAAGTCATTTATGCATTTTATTTTTTGCTTATTATCATGTTCACTACTGATGTCCCACCCCTTGAATGTAATCTCCTTAAATGCAAGACTTTAATTAATTTTGTTCATGCCTGTATCACAAGCGTGTGAAAATTATTTGAAATATATTAGACATTCAATAAATATTTGCTGAATAATGGACAAATGCTAATCAAACTTTCAATTGTAAATATCAGCATTTAGCGAGCTATTAAAGTAACATTGTAGATGATACCAACAGGCAAAGTTTATGAACAAATGTAACATAAAAAGCATAAAAGAATGTAAAATGAAGGTATAATTCTATTTAAAGTATGTGGAAAAATAATGAATTTAAGAGATTGTAGCTATGTGTTTGGAAGAAGATGAGACACACAAAATGATGGATGGCCTCATTTAAAAAAGATTTTCATAAGTCAGCTAATATGCACTAAATATGCTACATATGAATGAAGGGGCAGATTTTTACAATGATAAGAAAAGTTAATGAGGTAAAGAAAAACCAAAGAGCACATCATGGCCATAGAGAAATAGAGTACTAAGGAAGCATGCCAAAGCAGTAGGATCAGGAAAGCACACTTCAAAATTAAAGCAATCAGCAAAAAAAAAATCATTTTAAAATGATTTAAATGCATCCTTCCAATATTGATGCATGTTAGTGTTTATAGTAATATGACAGTGTCTACGGGATTTTAATGGTCATGTTTGTTCTTCTAAAATATGGTTCTTATTTTGCAAATTAATATTAATCTAAATTTTCTTCCTCCCCTATTTCAATGAATAAAGAAGAGTAACAACTGTCAAACAATCTTCAAAAATTATTCTATTAACCAAAATAAGAATAAACTATACGTATGGTATATTCCCAGTAGGACTCCATTGATAATTCATTTTCCACACACCTCTGGGTGCTACAGTAATTTTTAATAGATTCTCTAGTGTATACTCAGTAGTGTGTTTTGGACTAAAATCTGACACAGAGGAATAGTGCTGAGGGAGAATATAGGGCAACTCAGCCTTTGGTGAATGATTTGAAGAATGATTGAGTTGTTTTTCTTTCTAGGATGAAATCAAGTTTTGTTTGTACTGCTGTTCCACATTTTTATTGTCATAAGTAATGCTTGCATTTTCTGTGAAAGAGCTTGTCTGATTCTGACAAATACCCATTGAAAGTATATAGGAAAGCAGAGGAGATGTAGTAATTTTTTAAGGGGAAAAATGCAATGAAAGTGACTTATGTTCCTTCAGCCCTGAGAGTATTATTCATACCATTTGGTCCTGCTGAAAACTCACGGTCTTTATAAATCTTTCCTGTTAGAAGGGACTATTCAACTTCTTTTACCTTGCTTAACAGAGTTGTTAAATTCTCATCACTCCTTCGTCCTTAGAGATGAGAATTATGTGGAGTTGGTGGATTTTATACCAGTGCTTCTATTGTTTTCTATGTCAGATCAGGATAATTTCTTTTTCTACTCTCTGGTTCAATGCCCCTGTTTTTCCTCCTTTGTTCTTTTATTGAGTTCCTCATTGTCCACCTTTAAATATTGGCGTTTGACTCATACTCTCGTATACTAAATGACTGCCAAGTACTGTAAAGTATTAGGAAGTGTTAAAGTTTCATATGCCAATTTGGGGAGAAAAATGACAATGTAAGCCACAAAAGGGAAGAAAGCAAATATAGGAAACAGTGGTAGAGAAAACAAGGTAGGATTGCATGATAGAATTTGATATGGAGACAGTGGGGAATAGAATATTCAGAGATATTGAGAAAAAAAGGAGACAAAGAAAGAAAATAATGGAAAATTTGACTTTTGGGAGAGTTGACTTCTAGACACCAGGGTGCAATACTGTGAGGCCCTCCCTCCCTTCACCACTGATGATGAAGAGAAAAAGCCCAGGATACATATGACCTTTAGTTCCAGAACCCAAATCTACATCTTGACCCTGGAGGCTGAGGTTCTTTCAAATTAAATATTTCCTGTAATATAAAAATGAGAAATGGTTTTTAAACATGTAAATATTTCATTTTACTTTTTTAAAAAAATGTGTTTTATTGATTTTTTACAGAGAAGAAGGGAGAGGGATAGAGAGTTAGAAAGAGTGATCAGCTGCCTCCTGCACACCCCCTACTGGGGATGTCCCCTCAACCAAGGTACATGCCCTTGACCGGAATCAAACCTGGAACCCTTCAGTCTGCAGGCCGACGCTCTATCCACTGAGCCAAACCGGTTAGGGCTACTTTTTTTTAAAAAATTATTTTTATTAATTTCAGAAAAGAAGGGAGAGGGAGAGAGAGGTAGAAACGTCAAAGATGAGAGAGAATCATTGATCGGCTGCTTCCCGCATGCCCCCTACTGGGGATCGAGCCCGCAACCAGGCATGTGCCCTTCACCAGGAATCAAATCCTGGACCCTTCAGTCTGAAGGCTGATGCTCTATCCACTGAGTCAAACCAACTAGGGCTCATTTTACTTTTTATAAATGTAATAATGTAGCTGTCCAGGTAGAGGACAAAGATAGCCATTGATTGTGGCAGTAGCAGTAGTACATAAACTCTCCACTTATTCTTCTATCAATGGAATGCTTTTTTTTTTTTTTTTTTTAAGAAAAAGCCAATTCAGTGTTTTTGCTTGCTATGCAAAGGTAAAGTAAGGAAACATATATTGACCTGCAGTTAGGATTTTATGAGCCAGTCTAAGTCTATAATACCCTTATGGCCAAGCCAGTAAGCATGAGAACCTTTGCAAAAGGAGCCTAAGATTCCTCCAGAAAGAGAGGAACCTGAAACCTTAGAAACTGAGTTTCTAGTCAGAAAACAAGTATATTTGGATATTGTCCTATCCTCAATCTCATGACATGGAACCCTCATACACTAAAAAATAGCTGAGTCAAGTCACTTTCTGCCCTTTAGAAATTAGTGTTAGTGGAGTACTGTGTTTATTACAAAACACACACACACACACACACACACACACACACACTCACACACACATACGAGGTTCACGTTGGCTTCTTTGAGCTCATGCATAAGCTCTAAAACTGAGTTGAAAAATATAATAATAATAAAAAAAGGTGGAGAATGAACATGCTCCAGGTAACTGTTATATTTTCACTGGCATACAAGCCCTTTGAAAACATATGCCTCTGTCTAGTGGTTTTCTGTACCCCATAGAGCCCAAGAATGATTCTCTCTAGTCAGATTAAGACTTTTTTACAGTGGAACAGGCTGTTCAGTATGCTTTTCTGGAGCTAAAAGATAGAACTGAACTAATTACTTATTTATGAAAAGCAGAATTCATATTTATCCAAACTCATAATTGTGAAGCACAAAAGTGACTCTTTTGCTTATATTATCCAAATAATATTTGTATTTTAGTTGT
The DNA here is from genome assembly GCF_028538775.1 of Myotis yumanensis. Classification (NCBI taxonomy): domain Eukaryota; kingdom Metazoa; phylum Chordata; class Mammalia; order Chiroptera; family Vespertilionidae; genus Myotis; species Myotis yumanensis. The sequence continues at coordinate 220,195,801 of NW_027223752.1, read as the reverse complement.
CTCGTTTTTCACATTTAGGATTGTGTGGATGCATAGGTATATTTGTGTATGCTGGAAACCAAGAAATTACACACAAATCTAGGAGACTTTCTATGAATAATACAGATAATGGCACTAAATAGAATTTTAGAAATGTAGCCTTATAAATGGAGATTATAAAGGGAAAAGGAAGATATATATTTAATATCAAACATAATACATAGATACAGAATACTATCTATTAAGATATAATACAAATATACATATATAAATTTTTGTATGCATAGTCATTCTTATAGTAAATAATATATAAATAAATTTATATGATATGGCATATATTATGCGCATCATGTTCAAGATCTCTATCAGTACAAGGTTATTTGCTAGGGGGAAATTTAGATTGGGATTGATATTGTACCTGACCATCACTAGTTAGTTATAAAAAGTTAATGTGAAAATATCATATATTGATCACAATTAATTGACTTTCTTCTTAACATTCTATAATTTGATACTTTATTGAAAAATTTTGCTTCCTGTCTTAATCTATATATATAAAAGGTTAAGTGACCAACCATCTGTCTAACCGACCGTCCCACCGACCGACTGGCTGATACATATGACGTGCACTGGCAACCCTACATAATAAAAGGGATTATGCACATTGACCCAAACAGTGGAACAACCAGGAACGACCGGTCGCTATGATGTGCACTGACCATTAGGGGGCTGATGCACAATGCAGGAGCTGCCTCCTGGTGGTCAGTGCACTTCCACAGTGGGAAGCGCCTCTCAGCCAGAAGCTGGCTCACAGGTAGCCAGTGCAACAGCAGTGGCGGGGGCCTCTCCCACCTCTACGGCAGCACTAAGGATGTCCGACTAATGGCGTAGACCCACTCCCCTCAGGGAGTGGGCCTAAGCCATTAGTCAGACATCCCCTGAGGGCTCCCAGGCTGCCAGAGGGATGTGCGACTGCCAGCTTAGGCCCAATCCCCTGGGGAGCCTGGGAAGTCAGTTGAACATCCCTCAAGTGGTCCCAGACTGTGAGAGGGTGCAAGCCGGGCTGAGGGATGCCCCCCCTCTGAGTGCATGAATTTTCATGCACTAAGCCTCTAGTAGCTATAGATTTCACTATTCATTTGGTTTCATAAAATCCATTTCCTGTGACTAAAGAAGGCATCTTGCTGAGATCCTAACAATTTTGAGTCATTGCTTTGAATATGGCTGAATTTCCCAAACCCTTTTTGCATGAGCAGTAAGCCAGTTCTTCTCCATATTTCACCTTTGTAATTATCTATCTCAAATGGTCCTTTAGGTAGATAAGGTCTATATTATAAATTCATGAAGCCATAAGTACATTTTAATGCAGCATTTTATTGACCTTAATTGGCAGAATATAGAAATTTTAATGATTATTTTTTATGGTCATTTATAAAAATTCCTATCAACTTCTCTTATTATGAACTTAAATAAGAGTCCCTTTTTTAAAAAAATATATATATTTTTTAATTTCTGAGAGGAAGAGAGAGGGAGATAGAAACATTAATGTTGAGAGAGAATCATTGATGGACTGCCTCCTGCATGCCTGGGGATCAAGCCCTCAAACTATGACCTCCTAGGTCATAGATCGATGCTCAACCACTGAGCCACACTGGCAGGTCAAGAGTTCCTTTTAACAGACTAAGCTATAACCTCTTTGAGTACGATAATTGATCACATACAAAGTCCTTAGCTTTATCTACTGTTATCTTCTCAGGGTCTCATACTCTTTTCCACATTGTAGAATTCAAAAAAAATTTTGTTAAATTGCTAGGATTTTAGTAAAATTTAAATACATCTATATGCAAAGATAACAAGCTACTTACACAGAATCTGGCTGTAAAAACTTATTAATGTTTAACTAATACTTATACTGTCTAAAGCCTAACTACTGTAGAAATGCTATTACTCATCTTAACACTATTTATGGTAAAACATTACTCATTTTGTTTGATGAAAGTGCAGAATTTTTGACAATCTCCAGAGTGTCATCTGATTATGATCATCATCACTGAGATCCGATAGATATTGACATCTATGTTTCAAAATTATACAGCTCCTGCTTACTGACACATCCTTGATAGCTTCAACAGAAACGTAAGAGAGAAGACAGTGTCTTAGGTGTTTATGACAAAAAAGCAATCATTTTAGAGTTGGATCAGCAGCATTTTCTCCAAAACAATGCATTCTTGTCTAAGTTAAAAAAAAAAAAAAAGAAATTTGGGTTTCTCCTGCAATTATAAATTGTTCTCCTATGAAAAAAAATAACAAAAAATGTTCCCTAAATTCATTGGAGCAGAAATCCTGGAGAAATCAGAGGACATGAATTCTTTTCTCTAAATATTATCCAGAGAAAAAATGAATTTAAGTTCAGCAAAAAATTCAAAATTTTTAGCATTGATTTATATTTAATTCAACTTATATTTTTTTTCTGTTGGCAATCAGAATAAAATACTTACTTAAAATGTACTCCAGCAAGAAGTATAAAGACTTTTTAAATCTTTATTTAAGTATAATTAACAAAATTGTAAGATATTTAAAATGTACATCATGATGATTTGATTTATGTAAACACTGAAAGGATTCATCCCATCTGGCTAATTAACATATCTATCACCTTAAATTTTAATTATTTTGGTGAGGACATTTTGCTAATCTTAGCAAATTTCAATTTTAGACAGTATTATCACCATATTATACATTAGATCCTCAGACCCTAGACCTGATCATTTGTACAAGCCACGCTTAATATACTTTCTACAACATTGAAGCAGAGAGTTACAAGGCTTGGAGTAATTTCCGTAGGTCAGTCTTTGTAATTCACCTATTCTTGGTTGCCCTCATTTGCTTTAATTTGGTGCATTCTTTGTAAAGACCTATGTGTCTATGAAAATGTTTTATGTAGTATGTGTTTGAACATTAAAAAAGGGAGACATAAACCCTACTACTAGATAAAAACACAAATAACTGGTTACTAATGCTATGGACCAGGTGTAGGCAAACATTATTTTTAAGTCCAGATAAAAATAGTTTAGGGTTTCAAGTCATATTTTCTTTGTTACAGATATTCCGTTCCACAGTTGTAGTGTAATAGCAGTCAAATACAACACATAAAGAAATAAATGTGGCTCTGTTTGAATAACACTTTATTTATGGACATTAAAATTTGAATTTCATATAATTTTTATGAGTAACAAATATCAAACTCCTTTTGATTCATTTTCAACTATTTAAAATGTAAAAACTATTCTCAGTTTGCTAGCTGTACATAGGACTGGATTTGATTCTCCAACTGTAGTTTGCTGACAATATAGACAAAATGTTATAGGGATATAAAAGCAATTTAGGTAATTTGAAATACAAGTTAGATGATAATATAAAATGCAAAGAAAATTAATGAGTTAGAGATGGATTCTTGGAGAAAGTGAGATAATTTGGCAGTTAAAGTACATCTAATATTAGGAATGGAGGACAAGGTATTTAGAAGGCAATAGATATAGAAACAAATTCTTAAGTTATGGTTCAAAAGCAGAAATGAATGAAGTGAGCCTTGGTTATTTGGAACTTGTCACTGATTTGAATTGTGTCAGTGAGCACCAATCATTTCTCAATTGTTATTCTACAAATTTCTAATTTTTATTAACTTATGTTGAGTGATTTAAAAAAGCTTACTCTAATAATTTAATATTGAATAAAAACAAAATGCTTCCAATGTATAAATATACTCAGTATTCCAAAATATCTAACTTTAATATTCATAGTAACCATAGACATTTTATTTTATTTATAAAGTATTGCAGAAACTTCAATGCCTTCTCTATGATTTTATCTCATCAATCTTATTGGTTTTCTCTATTAAAAATTTATTACATCAAATGCAACTAAACAGTATGAAAGTAGTACCTCTCCTGAGGTGGAATTCTAGGACAAACAATTTCCACTTGGCACTGGCTTAACAAATACTACATTTATATTATAACTCCTAACATGAGAACATGGCAAGACAGAAATCCCCCCTTGAATATTATACATCCTATGTAAAAGCTGTGTTTTTAAGTCTATGAGCCAAAACAAAATTAATAACCCAATCAATTATTTTCAAAAACTGATTCCAGTATTATGTGAGCAAATTAGATTATAGATCATCTCAAATTCCAGCATGTATGTATATTATAGATGGTTCTGATGAAATATTTTAATTCTCAAGCAGGTCAAATTTCTTGATGACAGATGTGGAAAATATTTTCTCAGAATCTAATAGCAACACTAGTTTTGATGTTCTAAAAATGTGTTTGGTAACATTGAACTTGGACAAATGTTTCCAAGCCAATATATATCAAAAGCAGAAAACTAGCAAATTATTTATATTTTCATCAGACTATTGGACCAGTCACCATGATGCGCACTGACCACCAGGGGGCAGATACTCTGATCAGTAGGTTAGCTTGCTGCTGGGGTCCAGCTGATCGGGACTGGGCGAAATGGGCTGAATATGACCTGAAGCCCTCCCTCCTTCCCTCCCTGGCCCCGATTGTGCACTGGTGGGGGCCCTTGGCCTGGCCTGCGCCCTCTTGCAATCTGGGACCCCTCAGGGGATGTCGGAGAGCAGGTTTCAGCCCAATCCCCGCAGGCCAGGTCAAGGGACACCACTGGTGCATGAAACCATGCACTAGGCCTCTAGTTAATGAATAACATTGGGTGGAATCTGTGCCCTCAAAAAAAATCTCATTTAACTCAAGTATGTGCACAACCTATTAAATTGTTGTGCCAGGCTTCAAACCCATACAGCCCGATCCAAGAGTTCACACTCTTCACCACTCTGTGAAATATTCATTACTCCAGAGGTAAGCTGGACCAAATAGGTTATCCATTGTAAGTTTTCCTACTGACATTCTGGAATTTTATTTGTAAATGCACATTGAGGTACACTGTAATATAAATATTTTGAAGTTGAAATAATATGGTAATTGTGTAAAGTTGAAGAAAAATGACTCCATATAATTAGGACCAACAATTGCAAACCATTATGGGATTATTTTTCAAATGTCTAGATTTATGGGTTTGGCTTAAGGAAGATGCTTACATTTTGATGAGTCTTATATTTCTCCATATTCAGTGCTGAATGCTCTCTTTATGTCTTTAGTCTTTATTTTTTCCAATATGTTAGGTAGCATATAAAAAACAAATAGAATTATTACATGTTGTTATATAATTGTATATTTAAAAAAACATATCTACACTAATAAAAGAAAAGATGCTAATTGACCATACCTTTGCTATGACCATCAGCCAATCAGAAGAGTATGCAAATTAACCCAACAAAGATGGCCATTAAATTTGCATACTGTAGGCGGGTCAGGACAGCGAAATCCACCACCCGCCCTGCCGCCATCCAGGCCTGCTGTGTGCGACCCGGGCGACGGGGCGGGCGGCAGCGCAATCCACCGCCTGCCTCGCCACCAGCCGCCAGCCGGGCCTGCCATCTGCCACCCGGGGAGTGGGCCTAAGCCAGCAGGTGGTTATCTCCAAAGGGGTCCCAGTCTGTGAGAGGGCACAGGTCGGGCTGAGGGACACCTCCCCCGCCGCCAGTGCACAAATTTTTGTGCACCGGGTCTCTAGTTATATATAATTACATATGTAATGTAAACCTTACTTCATATTGATTTACTAGACTTTTCATCGACAGTTATACTTTAAGCACACTTCAGAAAATTTTTAACTGCCAAACCTCTTCTGAAATGCTCCAAATGTGGAGTCTCATCCAGTACTCTAAAGAGACCTCTCTGATGTGTCTGATTGAGTGCCAAGTGGGCATGAACTGGATCTAATTGCTCATTATAGCATCTATTGCATTGTTGATGCTCAAAGCATCTTTAAATGATGACAATAATAACAATGTCCTCTGGCCTCCCAATACAGCTATTTTCCCTTTGCCTGGTGCATTACAGGACCCAGGCTAAGTGTCCAAATTGGTGGAATGGTGGGTCTTTGCTTCCATGCTTTGGCATCGTTCTTTCACTATATTTATTGGTATTTGGGAATTTATTCCTCTCAGGAGATGTGGGAATTGGCTTGTCTCTGTGTCATCCTTAACCTATGAAAAATACCTCATAACCAGCCCTCCAAATGTTCTTAAATTCTATTATTTTGATCAGGAAATTCACAGCTTAAAAATGCAAATTTCCTTTTTCTCAAAGGAGAAAAAAAGTTACCAATGGAACCTGGAGGATGTATTCATCCTCAGTGTCTCGGGATATTATTCAATTCCTATGCCCAGTGTGATAAATCATAGAAACATTTATCTTCCAATTCCAATAGGTCAGCAAAAAGCTGAGGGAAGCTATCACACTATTGCAAATTCCTCATAGTTTCAACATAATAAACCTTTGTCCCCTAAAAATCTCGATTGCATTCTCTCACAATTTAACATGGTTGTATTATCTAATTCTTGCAATGGCTCTTCAGATGTAGTTATGACACTAATTATTTTATTTTATTACTTAAAGGTGCCATAATAGCTAGTATTCCTGGAAATCTCATTTTTATTTCTAAATTAAATATTTTATTTTTCATTTTAAATATATATGAAAATATAACAAAATTTTATGCAACATACACTGAGTGGCCAGATTATTATGACCACCTGACATTTGTAGGCAAATTAGCTATAATTCCACACTGAAGTTGCTAGAGGGCCAGTCCATTATAAATAGGGAAGCAGGTTGTTTCCCACGACAGTAGAAGTGATTTTTTTTCTGGAGATATAGGTAAACAATGCGATTTAACAGCCTTTGAATGTGGGATATATATATATATATATATATATATATATATATATATATATATTGAGTGGCCAGATTATTATGACCACCCCATAAGTACTTCGTTGGGTCACCTTTTGCCTTCAATACTGTGGAGATTCTTCTTGGCATTGACTCCAAGAGATGTTGAAAGGTGATGCGAGGAATCTGACACCATGACTGATGCATAGCACTGACCAGTTCTGTGAGATTTGATGGTTGTGGAACCAGCTGCCTGATGGCTCTTTATACTTCGTCCCACAAATGCTCAATTGGATTTAGATCCGGTGATTGTGGGGGACACCTAAGCAAGGTAAAGTCTCCCTCATGTTCTTGAAAGCACTCCTGCACAATATGAGCACCGTGGCATGGCGCATTGTCTTGTTGGAAGAAGCCATCTCCATTGGGATACGCCATCAACATGATAGGATGAACTTGATCAGCAACAATACTTAGGTATGTTCTGCTATTCAGACATTGTTCCACACAAATTAAAGGGCCCAAATCATGCCAGGAAAACATGCCCCAAACCATAACACTGCCCCCACCAGCTGAAGGGTTGTACTCATGCATGTGGGGTGCATGCTTGCATGCTGTTTCCGCCAAATTCTCACTCTGCCATCTGCATGATGCAACTGGAAACGTGATTCATCAGACCACATGACTTTTTTCCAATGCTCAACTGTCCAATCCTGTGTTCCTGTGCAAATTGGAGATGTTTTATCTTGGTAACCGCAGACAGCAAAGGTGTTTGAACAGGCCTTTGGCTTCCATATCCCATACGATGCAGTGTACGGGTAATTTGCCTACAAACGTCAGGTGGTCATAATAAGCTGGCCACTCAGTGTATATGTATACATCATGATTAACACATGTATACCCCCACACTCAAAGGTCTTCTAATGACTTACAAGTCTTTTAATATTTCCATGTTGATGCCATATAATTTAGATTTCTAATCATACTAGCACAAAAATTTATTCCATGAATTTATTTTGCAGTTCTGTAACAAGGCCTGTATATGGGTTAAGAAAAATGAGCATTTACCTTATTTTGTGTAGATGGTTGAATAATATTTACATATTACTCAAAGTATTGTTGGATTTACTGGTATTTAATTCAGTCCCAGGATTTACAAATAAAATTCACTCTTCTGACATCTTTTTAGGTAGTGAGAAAAATTAGTATGCAGGGAATACATTTAGTGAAATGACACTATTCTTACTGGCAGATATCTAAACTTCAAACCCCAATTTAAACCTCTGGTGGCATCCAATAGAGAAAGTTAAAAAATTAAGTTAAATTTATTGTAATAAGAATAATCTCTTCTGAGTGTTATGCTTCAGACATTGAATTTGGGTATTTTGGATTTCATTTTATCTTTATAACAGCTACATGAAGTGTTCTGTCACTATTCTACAGATAAATAAACTGAGTGTAGTGAAGTCTGTTGAATTGTACAAGGTAAATTTGCTAATCTATATTTATAAAAGCCTAAGCGACTGTCACAACCAAAACATCAAATGGACAACCGAGCAGGCTGCATGGGCCAACCAGGCCAGCAGGAGGGTTAGTGAGGGATTACCAAAAGACTGAGTAGCAGGCTGCATGGGGCAACCAGGCCAGCAGGAGGGTTAGTGAGGGACTACCAAACGACTGAGCAGCAGGCTGCGTGGGACGACCAGGCCAGCAGGGGGGGAGGGCAATTGGGGATGACCAGGCTGACAAAGGAAGGCAATGAGGGGCAACCAGGCTGATGGGGGGGCGGTTGGGGGAGACCAGGCTGGCAGAGGCGGCAGTAAGAGGTGACCAGGCTGGCAGAGGAGGCAGATAGGGGTGACCAGGCTGGCAGAAGGGGCAGTTGGGGGTGACCAGGCTGGCAGAAGGGGCAGTTGGGGGTGACCAGGCTGGCAGGGGGGGCAGTTGGGGTGACCAGGCCAGCAGGGGGGCCAGTTAGGGGCGATCAGGCAGGCAGGCAGGTGAGCAATTAGGAGCCAGCGGTCCCAGATTGCGAGAGGGATGTTCGACTACAGGGATTGGCCTAAACTGGCAGTTGGACATCCCCTGAGGGGTCCCGGATTGGAGAGAGTGGGCTGAGGGGACCCCCCCCCCCCCCGCTCCCATGCACGAATCTCATGCACCGGGCCTCTAGTAGGTAATAAATGCAAGATTCTAATTTCTGTAGTCAGACTCAATGGTCCGTGCATAGAAGACACAAAAATAGTTAACTGATTTCCAAAGCTAAAAAGGCTTAGGGGTTTTCTTTGATTTCTCTGCGACAAGTTCATACCAGAATTGCAGTTCTCTGTATCTTACACCTCTGTTGGCAGTATAAGTCCTAGGTAAGCCACTGAGGGTTATAGCAAGATGAAAGGCATTTACTCCAATAGAGGATAGTTGGTTCTCATCCTGCTATTACTCTTTTACCAAGTCTTGGTGTCTAAATAGTATCTTTGCATTTGATACATTTTTTTCTGTGTTCTTTTTATGCAGATACAGAGTTAGTAAAGGAAAATGCTACATAAAGGGCTAAGAGAGAAAACGATGGGGTGTTTTAAGCTGTTCCAAGTGACCAAAAACGATTACAAATGTAATGTATTGATTAATTGATTGATCCAATAAACATTAAGTTTCAACTAAGAATTAAAGTCTGGGAGAGATACCATGGTAGATAAAAAAGAAATATATATGTAAAATAATTGAGCAAAAATATAAGCAGTATATCATTGCTACACAATGATATCCAACATATCAACTTTATCATATCTTTATTTTTAAGAGTACTGTAAAAAAAATCCAAGTAAATTTAAATTCTAGTTCCTCAAAACAGAAAAAGCATTTGTAAGCTATTTTTATTTATTCTTATTACTAGAGGCCCAGTGCACAAAAATTTGTGCACTGGCCGGGGGGTGGTGTCCCTCAGCCTCACTTGTGCCCTCTCACAGTCTGGGACCCCTCGGGAGATAATGATGTGGTGGCTTAGGCCTGCTCCCGGGTGGCAGAGGGCAGGCCCAATCCCTAGGTGCAGCCCCTGGTCGGGCTCAGAGCAGGGCCGATTGGGGGGTTGGGGCGCCGCCCCCTGTCACACTCAAGGCAGGGTCGATGGGGAGGTTGCCGCACCACCCCCTGTCACGCACAGAGCATGGGCCGATCAGGGGGTTGGGACGCTGCCCCCTGTCACTCACAGAGCAGGGCTGATGAGGGGCTTGGGGAGCTCCCCCCTGTCACACACAGAGCAGGGCCCATTAGGGGTCTGGGGCTCTGCCCCCTGTCACCCACAGAGCAGGGCTGATCAGGGGGTTGGGGCACTCCCCCCTGTCACACTCAGGGCAGGGCCGATGGGGAGGTTGCGGCTCCACCCCATCACACACAGAGCAGGACCCATGGTGGGGTTGGGGCACCGCACCCTGTCACACACAGAGCAGGGCTGATCAGGGGTTTGGGGAGCTCCCCCCTATCAGGCACAGAGCAGGGCCGATCAGGGGGTTGTGGCCCCACCCCCTGTCACACACAGAGCTGCAGGGTGATCAGGGGGTTTGGGCGCTGCCCCCTGTCACACTGCTCCAGGGGCCAGGAGGCCTCGCGGCTCCGCTGATCCCAGTGCTGGAAGGCCTCGTGGCTCCACTGATGCCAGTGCTAGGAGGCTTCACGGCTCGGTTGATCCCAATGCCAAGAGGCCTCGAGGCTCTGCTGATCCTGGTGCTGGGAGGCCTTGCGGCTCTGCTTGACACAGGGACAGTGAGGCCTCACTGCTCTGCTGATCCCGGTGCTAGGAGGCCTCGCTGCTCCGCTTGACACAGGGGCAGAATCCGGTGCCCGGAGGCCTCGCGGCTCCACTGATCCCAGGGCATGAGGCCTCGTGGCTCTGCTGATCCTGGGTTCGGGAGGCCTCGCGGCTCCGCTGATTCCGGTGCTGGGAGGCATATTACCCTTTTACTATATAGGATAGAGGCCTGGTGCTCTGGTGGGGGCCTTCTGGTTTGCCCTGAAGGGTGTCCTGGATCAGGGTGGGGGTCCCACTTGGGTGCCTGGCCAGCCTGGGTGAGGGGATGATGGCTGTTTGCAGCTGATCACACCCCCTTCAGGGTGGGCGTCCCCCCTGGGGTGCCTGGCCAGCCTGGAAGAGGGGCTGATGGCTGTATGCAGCTGGTCACACCCCCTTCAGTGTGGGTGTGCCCCCTGGGGTGCCTGGCCAGTCTGGGTGAGGGGCTGACGGCCATTTTCAGGCTGGCGGGCGACTGAAGCTCCAAACCTCTCCTTTTTTTCTTTTTTCTTTTATTCTTGGATTTATTTACCTTCTATGGCTGTCACTGGAACTGAGAGCCGGCTTTCTCTCTGAGGCTCGGCTCCAGCTCTGAGACCTCTGCTGCTGAAAGCAGGTATCTGGTTTGTTTGGGTTCTATAATCGAAACACTGTTTCAACCCCAGCTCTGACATCCCAGCTGGCTGAAAGCAGATTTCTGGGGTTTTGTTTAGCTTCTATATTTGTAACATTGTTTCTTAGAGTGCAAGCTCAGAGGCCGGCAGTGGCAGGCAGGGTACGTTGGCTTCCTCCGTCACTGAAGCAAGCAAGCCTCATGTTCGCTTCAAGCTGCCTGGCTGCCGACCGCCATCTTGGTTGGCAGTTAATTTGCATATCTCGCTGATTAGCCAATGGGAAGGGTAGCGGAGGTATGGCTAATTACCATGTTTCTCTATTATTATATAGGATTGTTATCATATTATGTACCCTATGTATTTGCTCATGGGGAGTAAATATGGTCCTTCTATTCTAATTCATAATAAAGCACGTTACAGAATCACTCTTACATCAATTAAGAGAATATTTCCATTGATCCAGTATTAAAAACTAAATCAGAGCAATCTGGTATACTTATTTGATTACAGAGCTTTTTGATCCTCTCCCAAAAATTTCATTTGAATACAAAGAAAAAGAAAAAGTATGATCTGGGGATTATCCAGTTCAATAGATTGTCAATTTTTTTTTCTTTTTATGACAGTGAACTGATATTAAGCCTAGTAGCAAAAGAGAAAATTAGAAGTGGTAAGAGAAACATCATATACTAAAAATAGAAATAGATGAGTTAATCTTAACTTTAATGGGAACCATAATCTAATTTGGAAAACAGGTAAAATCAAGTATACTATACATATTTTTTTTGAAGGAATAAAATTTACACTATTGATTTTATTCAATCTTTGACCTTATGCTATTCTCCTTCTTATAGATACAAGGCTGTCTGAGAAATAGGGCTGAAGGAAATTTTCTGATATGCAATATTATTTTAATATTTTACCTGAAAAAATAAGTCCACAAGCCACTATTCGGGGTGTGACTGTTATAGTAACTATATCTCCTAGATCTACAATATCTTCCAAAACAAATTTGCCAAAAGCTTATCTGTGTTTGAAGTAGAATAAGAAGATTTGAGAGACAGTTGGAAATAACAGATAAAAATGTTAGACTTAGGAAAGCTCATTGCCTAGAAGGCTTAGCTCTCTCCCACACATATGTGAGAAGAGACTCAAGTCTTATTTCTGAGACAGGACTGGAGAAGTATAGTTTCTATAAAGATTTTGTTATTGGTGAGACATAATAAATATCTTGTTAGAGCATTTAATGGCAGTGAATATCCCAGAATTTAATTTGAGGTCTCTAATTACAAGAAAGCATTAACAGCAGGGTAGCACTCTGAATTTTATCAGGAAACATTGGAATTTATTAAATAGGTTAAATATAATTACACAGTCAAAATATTCCATTGAAAGATCGGACATTTTTCCTAATATTAGTGTATATAACAAGGGATCAGCGAACATGCTAGGGATAGGAAAGTGTGGAGACATGAGAGAAGAAGCTGTGTACCTCATGATTGAACTCACAGTGAAGAAATTCAATGGAACATGTACAGTAGTCATCATGTGACATTTTGTGTCTGAAGCTCAAGCCTAATCCAACAATGTTTTTTAGGGACATCATCTATAAATCTTTAACAATATGTGACATATTTGGCTTCAGGAATTGTGCCAAAACATCCCATATCAAATACAATGTAGAATGCACAAATAAATGGAACAATATTTCAGGTTCATGGATTAGAAGAAATAATATTGTTAAAATGTCCATACTACCCAAAACCACCTATATATTCAGCTCAATTTGTATCATAATTCCAATGGCTTTTTTTTTTTACAGAAATAGAAAAAAAAATGAATCCTAAAACCCGTATAAAACCACCAAAGATTTCAAATAGCCAAAGCAATCTTGAGAAAGAATAAAGATAAAGGTGTCATACTTCCTGATTTCAAACTGTATTTTAAAGCTATAATATTTAAAACAGCATGGTTTGGGCCTAAACATATACACATTGACCAATGGAACAGAATCAAGAGCCCAGGAATAAACCCCACACATACTGTCAACTAATATTCAGCAAAGAGAGAGGAGAATATTCAATAGGGAAAAAAATAAGTTTCTTAAATAAATAGTGTTGGGAAAACTGGAAAATAATGAAGTTGGACCCGTATACCACTCACAAAATTTAGCACAAAATGAATTAAAGACTTAAACCAGAAACCATAAATCTACTATATAAAAACAAAACAAAACAAAACATTGGGAGGAGGGGGAAGCTCCTTGGCAACAGTATTTTGGATATAACACCAAAAGCACAAGAAAATTTAATAAGTGGGACTATTTTAAACTAAAAATTTCTGCAAAGCAAAAGGAACAATCAACAAAAAGAATGGCTACCTACAGAATGGGATAAATTAATTGCAAGTCATATATCTGATAATGGGTTAATATCCAAACTATATAAGGAACTCATACAATTCGATAACAAAATAAATTTTTAAAAAACCTGATTTGTGAAAATGGGCAAAAGTTTGAATAGCCATTTTTTCCAAAGAAGATAAACAAAATAGCGAACAGGCACATGGAAAGGCACTCAGCATCAGTAATAATTAGGGAAATGTAAATCAAAACAACAATTAGATATCATATCACACCTGTTAGAATGGCTGTTATAAAAATATTTTTAAAAATGCTGGTAAAGATGAAGGGAAAAGGAAATCCTTGTGCATTGTTGCTGGGAATGTGAATTGACGTAGCCATTTTTAAAAATCAGATTGGATGGGTTAAACAACATAAATGCATTTTTTTTCCTCACAAATCTGGAGGCTAGAAGTCCACAATCTAGATTTAGAGATGGTGTCTTCTAAGGCCTCTCACATTGGCTTATAGATGACTATCTTCTTCCTGTATCTTCTCAAGGTCTTCCTTCTGTATATTTGTTCCCTAATCTCTTCTTCTGATAAAGACACCAGTCTTACTGATTTAAGAATTGATTTATTGACCTCCTTTTAGTCTAATTACTCAAAGACTATAACTCTTGCCCTGACTGGTTTGGCTCAGCGGATAGAGCATTTGCCCGCAGACTGAAGGGTCCCAGGTTCAATTCCAGTCAAGGGCATGTATCTTGGTTGTGGGCACATCCCCAGGCAGCTGATCAATGTTTCCCTCTAATGGATGTTTTTAACTCTCTGTCCCTCTCCCTTCCTCTTTGTAAAAAAGCAATAAAGTATATTTTTAAAAAAAGGCTATAACTCTTAAAACAGTGACATTCTGAGATACTAAGGTTTAGGGTTGCAACATAGGAATTTTAGAAAGATCCAAAGAAGTCATCCCATAACAGTTCTGCACCTGCTTTATACCTATTTATCTCTATTAGATAATCACTCCCAAGATTGATTGCAAATGCAGCAGTCCTGTTCTAAAGTTAGAGTACCTGGGCACTATAAAATATATCCTCTAAGTCCATTCATTTATACACACACACATGCACACACACACACACACACACACTCACAGTATCTATATATATGAAAGCCTAAGCAACCATTATGACTGAATGACCTGAATGACCAGTCGACCAGCCACTACGACAGGCACTAACCACCAGGAGCTGCCTCCTAGTGGTAGTGCACACCCCCAGCCAATCTCCCATGGCTGGCCAAACTCCAGCAGTCCTGCCCCCTGGCTGGCCAGCCCCCCAATAGGCCTTGATCACCAGCCAGGCTGAGGGACCCCACCCATGCATGAATTCGTGCCTCTAGTATTATAAAAACGCATAAATGGCCAAACCGGTTTGGCTCAGTGGATAGAGTGTCGGCCTGCAGACTGAAAGGTCCCAGGTTCGATTCCGGTCAAGGGCATGTACCTTGGTTGCGGGCACATCCCCAGTGGGGAGTGTGCAGGAGGCAGCTGATTGATGGTTCTCTCTCATGGATGTTTCTAGCTCTCTATCTCTCTCCCTTCCTCTCTAAAATATCAATAAAATGTATTAAAAAAACAAAACAAAACAAACAAAAAAAAACAACCGCATAAATGTTTCAGTAATATTGAAAAATTATTCATATTTGTTCATTTTAAACTGTTCATATTGGCTTTGAAAATATAGATTTTTTAATAAGAGCATATGAACTGTATGATTTGGCATATATAGAGTTATTTTTGGTGGTCAAAGTACATGTTTGATTACTATGTGTTAAAACACACATATAAGCAAGTCCACAAATCATAGTTTATATTCTTAATTTTTTTATTATATATTTTATTAGTTGGGTTTAAAAAATGTCCTCTATTATGAATTTTTTTAAAAATTTACTTTATAATATATTTTTTCAAAAAATTTGTTTAATTTTGTGCTATTATCTTTTCTTCTTAAATGCGCAAGTAGTATTATTTTTTATTGTGTTTTTTAACTTTTTTATTTAATTTGTTGAGGTGACATTGTTTGATAAAATTAGATAGCTTTCTACTGTACAATTCTATGATACATCATCTGTACATTGCATTGTGTGCCCACCACCCAAGGTCAAATCTTCTGCTGTCACCATATATTTGCCTCCCTCTACCCATTACTATCCCCAAACCTCCTTCCTTCTAGTAACCACCATACTGTTGTCTGTGTCTATGATTTTTTGTTTGTTTGGTTGTTCATTTGTTGTGTTCAGTTTTAAATCAGCATATAAGTAAAATCATACAGTTTTTGACTGTTTTTTGTCTGACTTATTTCACTTAGCATGGTATTCTCAAGACACATCCATGTCATCGCAATGGTAGTCTTTCATCTTTTCTTATGGCTGAGTAGTATTCCATTGTATATATGTATCACATTTTCTTCACCCAGTCTCATATTGTATTATTTTAATTCAGTAAAGGTTTTCTTTAGTATTTCTTGTGCCAATGAGTTATTTCAGCTCTCATTTGTGTGAATTATTTTTCATATTGTCTTCATATTTGAAGATATTTTCATTGGGTATAATTCAAGGTTGACTTTTGTTTGTTGGTTTTAGTCTTCCCGTTCCCCAAATTTAATGATATTATTGTGTAACCTCTGGATTCTGTTTGTTTCTAAAGAAATATTTATTATTATTATTTCTCTCAATATATAATGTCATTATTTATATTTTCTTTTAAATATTTATCTTGATCTCAAGTTTTCACCATCTGTCTCTAACATGCCTATCTAGAAGATGTCTATGTATGCTTGTGTGTAAATGTATATTTTTAAAATATTAAGTATTTTTGGGGGGAGTTATTGTGATTTGGGGGTCAATGCTTAGATAACTTATAGCAGTTATATGTGATTTTTATCTATTATCTTTTCACATATTTCTTTTGCCCCTTTTTTTTCCTCCTTTGCTCTTTTATTTCAATTATGCAAATGTCAAAATTTGATCTTATTTGATATGTCTATATGTCTTCACTAGTTTGTTTTTTTTCCTCTATGCTTTAGTTTGTATTATTTCTACTGGCCTATAATCATATTTACTAATACTTTATTTTGTAGTGTTATGTTTGTCATTAAACTAAAAAAAATAAGGTTTCTTTTCAGAAAGTAAATTCTAGCATTTCAGAAACTTAAATTCTAGAACTTTATTTTTATAGTGCTTATTACTATGCTGAAATCCTCCATCATTTTGCCATACTTCCATCTATATTTTTAACATGTGTAGAATAATTATTTTAAAGCCTATGTCTGCTAATTCTATCATTTGTTATTGTGCACCTGCTTTTAGTGGCTACTTTATCCTCTTGATTATGGATTATATGCCCCTGTTTTTCACATCTCTAATAAATTATGATGATTCATGACCATCTTAAATGACATGCAGAGTAACACTAGATTATGTTAACTAGATTATATTATGTTTCTCTATAATGTGTTTTTGTGCTCTGGAATGAAATTAAAGTACTTTGTTCTTGTCAAGTCTTGATTTTGGCTTCATTGAGTGGATCAATCTCAGTTTGCCATTATTCCTACAATAGACTTTAATTCTAGGTAGAGTTTATACCACAAGTATAAAACCTTTCTAAATTGTCAAATTAAAAATAAAACACTTTCACTGAGAGCCTTCTCTCTTTCTGCCTAAGATTCATTATCTCAGCATTGTGTGTTCTCTGAGATTTCTGTTCATCTGGCAAGCGCAAGCAGCTGGTTTCTGCTGTATTTCCTGGATTCTTGCCCTCTTTGTTCTAAGCTCAGGATTTAGCCAATATCTGAGGGAAACTTCTGTGCAACATAAAAACCCAAGTTTTTCTAGAACTCAAAATAATTTTTAGCTATTTTGCTGCAGAGATATAGTTAAGCTTATGATCGTTATTTACATTTTATACAAAATTTAATTCCATATTTAAAATATATTAAAAGCATAATATAATGTCTGTAATAATATAAAATAATTAGAGTTTCAGGCAAATATAAATAGTAAGTATATGATATATTAGAGGTAAAAAAGTATGATGAAAAATATAGAGTACATATTAATTGGTGTTCAAAATAAAAAATTACTAAAGATTACTTCATTAGCATTTTATTTCAAAGTTATAGTTTTAATATTGAAAGAAATATGACCTTTGATTTTGACTTCATGATTAATGTATTATATATGACATTACATCAATTAGATCTAAAAAAATCTATGTTCACTAATGACAAACTCTTAGCTAAGATTTCCTATCTCATGGAAATCTACACTAATAAAAGACAAAGATGCTAATTGACCATACCTTTGCTACGCCCACCAGCCAATCAGAAGAGTATGCAAATTAACCCAACAAAGATGGCGGTAAATTTGCATACACAGGTGCCCAGTGAAGACTGAAGACAGTGTAGAAGGAAGCCAAGCACTGCAGGAGGGAGCCAAGCAGCAGAGAAGGGAACGGATTGGAGGTAGCAGAGATGGGAGTGGAGCTGAGGCAGTGGACATGGGAGGGAGCGAGGTTGTGGACACAGAAGGGAGGTGAAACAGAGGACACGGGAGCATGGGAGGGAGCTGAGGCAGTGGGGAAGAGAGGGAGCCAAGGCGGTGGACACAGGAGGGAGCCGAGGCTGAAGACATGGGAGGAAGCCAAGGTGGCAGGCATGGGAGGAAGTGAGGCGGTGAAAAAGGAAGGGAGCAAGGCAGTGGAGAAGGGAGGAAGCGAGGCAGAAAAGAAGGAAGGGAACCGAGGGCAAAGCGGCAAAGGGAGGGAGCAAGGCAGCAGAGAAGGGAGCAAAGCCCGCCTCGATGAGCTTCACTCCCTTCTCTGCTTCGCTCCGGTCTCAGAAAGCCCTGTTCTTGCAGGAATCTTCCTGCAATGGGCCTCTAGTCTGTGTAATAAAAAGTGGGCCATTGGTGTTAAAGAGCTCTTGAAATTGCTCTGTGACCAGGCAAGAGAAGACTGTTGAATAAATTAAAACATCAGACAGAAAGCTTAAATTCATATTTTACTTTTAGAAATATATATATATCTCAATACCTCCTACAGTTTAAAATATACTAAGTAAAAATTGCCTGTACAGACATTTTTTTTTCACCCTTATAAGAATGGAATGCTCACTAAGAAATGTGAATACAGAATAAGGGTAGAAATGTGTCTCAAGGTATATAGCATTTTGATATTTGTAGTTTGTAATTTTGAATTCTCTTGCATTCTTTATATGCAGGAGACAAGTACATTCTACTAAAAAAAGTGAATAAGCATTATGTAAAAATATAAAATATATGGATTTTTGTGCCATTATGCCACTACTTTGTATTATCTGGATATATTAGAAAAAATCGTATTCCGTTAATTTGGGAAGAATCTCTAACTTCCAAAATAGGTTAACACCAAGGCATTTGCACCATTTACAATGTAATGTAAAATCAAAAAGTTTTAACTTCAAAATCTTAAAATTTAGCATAATGCGTGGTGTCCCAAAGCATTGCATAAACCTTTAATAAAGAATAAGTCTTTATGACTCCTTTCAACTGAATGCTTCTAAGCAAGCGAAAATAAGGAATTATTATATGCTCTGGTGGAAGCATACTTTTAAGCTGCAGTCTGTCTAATTCCTGTCACCTTACTCCTGACAGCTCTACCAAATAAAGAAACTGAGGATAAGTTCAGAGGGATAATTAAGCAGTGTTGATTTTAGGACAGTTGTCTTTTCAATGAAACACTGATTGCATTGTTCATAACAAAACTATCTCTGCATGACAGAACTAATTAGTGACCATCTGAACTTACTTAGCCAAACGAAAAAAGCAATTAAAAACACCGTCATCACTGGATCTACCATTGAACAGCTGGTTATATTGATAAGCAATCCAGCAAGTTAAAGCTACTTCAGAGCACAATGGAACATAATCTGCTTTCCGAGTAGTAATTAGAGAGCAATGAGAGAATAGGAGATTACTGTTGAGAAACTGCATTTGTGATGCAAACAACTTTTAAAATACACTTTTCCTTCTGAATTGGCATAAGGATAATAGGTAAAAATTTGTATATTTTTTGAAATAGTTTATATCCCCATGGGAGTTACAGATTATATTTTAGGTTTTATCAGCATTACCATCTCTCTAAGAAAGGGTAAAATGTGTTTGACATTGCGTTTTGATTTATAAAAACAGGTGAGGATGGCCTTTGCACAGGAATCACTGGGGCACTTAAAAATTGGGAAGAGAAGTTACATGTCATTGGCCTGCAAATACCAAGAGGGTATTAGTCATCTGTTAGACAAACTCTCTGAAATGTGTGTGCCTGAACATGTGCACTGTGTGGGTTTTATGTTGCTATTTCTCATTATACTTGCATCTAAATGTGCATAAATATGATAATTTTTTAGGAAAGTGAAAAATAAAATAGCACATTATTTTCAATTGTGTTTGGGGTATCCTATCTAATAAAAGAGAAACATGGTAATTAGCCATACCTCTGCTACCCTTCCCATTGGCTAATCAGGGCGATATGCAAATTAACTGCCAGCCAAGATGGCGGCCGGCAGCCAGGCAGCTTGAAGCGAACATGAGGCTTGCTTGCTTCAGTGACGGAGGAAGCCAACGTTCCCCGCCTGCGCTGCCGGCCTCTGAGCTTGCAGTTTGAAACATTGTTACAAATATAGAAGCTAAACAAAACCCCAGAAGCCTGCTTTCAGCCAGCCAGGATCTCAGAGCTGGAGTTGAAACAGTGTTTCGATTATAGAACCCAAACAAACCAGATACCTGCTTTCAGCAGCCGAGGCCTCAGAGCTGGAGGCAAGCCTCAGAGCTAAAGCTGGCCCAGAATAAAAAAAGAAAAGAAAAAAAGGAGTGGTTGGGAGCTTCAGTCACCCACCAGCCTGAAAACAGCCCTAAGCCCCTCACCCAGACTGGCCAGGCACACCAGTAGGGACCCCCACCCTGAAGGGGGTATAACCAGCTGCAAACAGCCATCAGTCCCTCACCCAGGCTGGCCAGGCACCCAAGCAGGACCCCCACCCTGATCCAGGACACCCTTCAGAGCAAACCAGCTGGCCCCGACCCCTGCACCAGACCTCTATCCTATATAGTAAAAGGGTAATATGCCTCCCAGCACCGGGATCAGCGTGACAGGGGGTAGCGCCCAAACCCCCTGATCGCCCTGCAGCTCTGTGTGTGACAGTGGGCGGGGCCACAACCTCCCTAGCCGCCCTGCTCTCTTCGTGACAGGGGAAGGCATCCCAACCCCCTGATCGCCCTGCGGCTCTGTTTGTGACAGGGTGTGGCGCCCCAACCCCCTGATCGGCCCTGCTTTGTGGGTGATAGAGGGCGGCGCCCACCCCCCCACGGGCCCTACTCTGTGTGTGACGGGGTAGAGCCATAACCTCCCCATCACCCCTGCCCTGAGTATGACAGGGTGCAACGCCCCAACCCCCTGATCCGCCCTGCTCTGTGTGTGACAGGGGGCGGTGCCCCAGCTCCCCTATCGGCCCTACTCTGTGAGTGATGGGGGGAGCTCCCCAACCCCCTGATCGACCCTGCTCTGTGCGTGACAGGGTACGGAGCCCCAACCCCCCTGATGGGCCCTGCTCTGTGAGTGACAGGGTGTGGCGCCGCAACCTCCCAATCACCTCTGCCTTGAGTGTGACAGGGGGCGGTGCCCCAACCCCCCAATCGGCCCTACCCTGAGCGTGACTGAGGGTGGCATCACAACCTCCCGATCCGCCCTGCTCTGTGCATGACAGGGGACGGCACCCCAACTCCCCAATCAGCCCTGCTCTGAGCCCGACCAGGGGCTGCACCTAAGGATTGGGCCTGCCCTCTGCCACCCGGGAGCAGGCCTAAGCCAGCAGGTCGTTATCTCCCGAGATTTTTGTGCACCGGGCCTCTAGTCCTATGTAATAAAAGACTAATGTGCAAATCAACCAAATGGCTAACAACTGGTTGCTATGACATGCACTGATCACCAGGGGGCAGGCACTCAATGCAGGAGCTGCCCCCTGGTGGTCATTGAGCTCTCACAGGGGGATCACCGCTCAGCCAGAAGCTGGGCTCACAGCAGCACTAAAAACCCCTTGGGGGATGTGAGGAGCGGTCCTAAGTCGGCAGTCGGACATCCCCTGAGGGGTCCCAGACTGCAAGAGGGTGCAAGCCAGGCTGAGGGCCCTCCCTCCAGTGAACAAATGTTGTGCACTGGGCCTCTAGTATTTTATGTAAAAAAGTTTTCACTAAATTCAATTAAAAGCTAAGTCATAAGCAATATCTCAAATTTACCTAACCCATGGACAGTAAACTAGGTCTGTTTGGAAAAGTAGTTACTATTCTTATGTTGCTTGAGTCTTTTTCTGTCTTTATTGCCATGTAACTAAAACAAAGTTTTATTCTAGAATAGATGATAGTACAATGTTCAGGCTTAAGATTTTTGAAATAGAAAAGGCATACACTCCAATTCTATATGCATCATTAATTAGCTATATTTCTTTAGGCAAATTACTTCATTTTTACCCTTAAATTACACACCTGAAAATGAATGGGAGGGAATACCAACAACTTTTAATACATAAACACTCATGCACACACACACACACACACACACACATAGATATATTTATACATATATTAGGCTGAATAATGACCTGATATATGTATATAAAGATATCAAGTCCTAATACCTTGAATTTTTAAAATATATTTTTATTAATTTCAAGAGGAAAGGAAAAGGTGAGAGAGATAGAAACATCAATGATGAGAGAGAATCATTGATTGGCTGCCTCCTGCACACCCCCCCACTTGAGATCAAGCTGGTGACCCTCACATGTGCCCTGACTGGGAATCAACTGTGACCTCCAAGTTCATGGGTAATGCTCAACCACTGAGCAACACTGGCCGGGCCCCTGGAATTGGTAAATGTTATTTTATAAAGATATATTTTCTTTGAAGATGGAGTAAAGTTAAGAATTTTGAGATGCAACGTTTCTGGATTATTCAGGTGGGTTCTAAGTATAATCATATTCTTAAAAGACAGAGGCAGAGAGAGGTTAACACACACCTCAGAGGGGAGGGCAGTCTGATTATGAAGACAGAGATTGCAGTGATTCAGCCAAAAGCCAAGGAATGCTGACAGCCACACACAAAAATTGGAAGAAATAAGGAACAGAATCTCCAGCAACTCTAGAACTTCCAAAAGGCATATGGGCCTGCTTATAACTTGATTTTGTTGCAGTGATGGACTTCTAGCTGAATTTGGACTTCTAGTCTCCATAACTAGACTATGAAATAATAATTCCTCTTATATTAAACCACTTAATTTGTGGTAAAGTCACAGCAGCTACAGTAAAGTATATATAAAATTCATAAATTTATATAGATATAGTTACAATATTAGCATCTGAGTATTCTGACTAGCCTAATATATGAAGTTATAATTATTTCCAAACAATTCCTTTTGCCATTTATTTAGGTACTAATTTTATTTGCTTCTCTGGCTTTTTAAAAATTATTGTTTCATTTTTTCTTGTTTTCTTTTGTCTGTTTTATCTTATTGTTTTATTTACCCCATGGTATATATATATTAAAAAGAAAGCAAGACTTATTTATTAGCCAGCTACAAATAAGCCAGGAAAGAAGAGGTAGGTGATGAAGATCTTAACTTTCAAAACAGTACTTTTTGTAATCAGTAATGCAAGGGTATGTTACTAATTCTTCGCCACTGCCTTACTGCATGCAATAAATTTCCATACCAAGGCAGGTACAGGTAGGTACACTTAATCTAAGCACTTTATTTGTATAGATTTATTTACCTCACAGAGTAAATATGGCAGGTTATTTTGTTATTCCAGGTAATGGAAGAATTTAAACATGAAGTTTAAAAGCATCTTCAAGATCAAAAGGCTAATAAGTGGTGCAGCTGATATCCCAAAGCAGAAGTTTTCAACCAGTGTGCAGCCAGGGGCACACTGGTATGAGTAAGAATTTTTAAAACATGCAGTACCTGACTATTTAGTCATGGGCATGTACCTCTTTTCCTTTAGATTGTCAAATAAAAATATGATAACAGCTAAAACAACAATAGCCATCCAGTATGAATGAATCAAAATTATACCTATTTTTTGTCAGATATATTTTTTGGTATGTCACAGAATTTTAGTAATTAATTAATTGGTGTCATGAGATAAACAAGGTTGAAAATCGCTGTCCTAAAGCGATCTCTATGGAAGATTCAGGCAGGACAGTTGCTTATTTAATCAGTCAACACATATATTTTAAGGACCTACTATGTGCCATGGCGATAGTAGGCAACATGAATATGGTAGTCAAAACTACAGAGAATATCCCTGCTCTTACTGAGTATAGACCAGGGATCAGCAAACATTGCTGTAGAAAATATTTTATTTCTATAGAAATATTTTAGTGTTAGTTCTGTCACAGTTAATCACCTCTGCAGTTAGAATGCAAAAAAAAAAAAAAAAAAAATCCAGAGATGATATATATGTGAATTTATGTCCTGTTACAATAAAATTTTATTTACAAAAGCAGATGGAAGGCCAGACTGGGTCTTTGTACCATTTTTTTCCTACCCCTAGTATAGGTAATAAAACAGATAAATAAGTAGTAATCCTATATAGAAAATGCCTAATATGCTTAGTGTCCGGTCATCTGGTCGGCTATTCAACCAATCAAAGGGTAATATGCTAATGACATGCTAAAGCTGCTCAACTGCTCATTATGAAGTGCACTGACAACCAAGGGCAGACACTCTGACCGGTAGGTTAGTTTGCTGCTGGAGTCTGGCCAATCAGGACTGAGTAAGATGGGCCCTTCTGCGGCCCCTCCCGGCTGACCAGCTTCCTGTGTCCCTCCCTGGCTCCCATCATGCACCAGTTGCGTCCCTTGGCCTGGCCTCTGCCCTCTCAAAATCCGGGACCCCTAAAGGGATGTAGAAGAGCTGGTTTCAGCACAATCTTGCAGGTCAGGCTGAGGGACCCCACTGGTGCATGAATTCATGCACTGGGCCTCTAGTAAACTATAAATTGTGTTAGAGCATAAATGCTATGAGGAAAAACAGGGAACTAGGAATGGGAGAGTTTATATTAAAGTTGTGGTGAGTAAAGACCCCTTAAGAAAGTAGCAACTTATGAAAAACCTGAAAAAAACAGAGAAAGCAAAGTATGTATAGACCTAAGGTAGGTCTTGTAAAATCCCTAAGGTAGTAGTATAGTGGGTCTGACAGAAACAGGGAGAAGATGAGTGAATCAGTGATGTGTGCAGGTTGGAAGAGGTCAAAGAATCATTGGAAGCCACATCACATGTGCTCCAAGGGGAAGGACTGGCTGAGTGGAAGTAGATTTTCTTTTCATGAGTATGCTTAAAACAAAAATAACAATTGTGATGACCTGTCACGTGAACATTAGATTTACTTTTTAACGAGGAGACACTAAGACAGTAGAACTGCATCAGCAGGATATCTCATCTTTCTGTGACTTTACCATTTCTTTGGCAAGAACTGTATATTTGTGTGATGGTCTTGTGTGTGTCACTCAGAGTGGAGAAAATAAAGAAATCCAGAAGTTGATATGCTATGGTGAAGACTTACAGTTGACTATTGGCAACTTCACCATTTCCTTCATTGGGTGTGTTTTATGGTTTCAGCTGAATTGCTAGGCCACCACTCAAAAAGGATCATCCTTTATGGGAAACATAAGCCTGGCAAAGTTCTATCAGTTGCTGACAAACCTGGAAATGTTAAGTGAGGTCAGCTTTTGGCTGAATTTCAGACAGATCTACATCACTGAATGGCATCATAAGCTGATAAAGAGAACATGATTCATGTTGCCATGGAACAGAGTCTTCAGGGGAGAAAGACATACTGTGCCCTATTGCCCAAGAAATTGTCTCAATAACTCTTTGTATTAAAAACCAGGGCCATTTCCCTTATAGACTGAGGGTGATTGTGTCAACCAGAGAAATTAGATGGAAATGCTAATGTTTTGTAGCTATTTGCAGTCGGTCTTTGGATTGTTTCTGCCCTCTTACTGTCTACCAGTAATTCGCTTTTACTGTATATCCTAAGAAATCACATTGGTATTTAGTTTTTAATACAGTATTTGAGGTTTATTTATAAATGCCATCATTAAGTCATTGTTTTCCTATTAAATCTATGCTTTTTGAACTGTAAAATTTTTTGTCTTAACCCTAACTATTAACATAAAATATTAAAATTATAAAATCACAACAATGGGTAATGTATTTTAAAATATGCAATGGACATATAAGGCTTTGATATAGAATTTATTGCATAAATTATAAATATCAAATAATAGAACTTGATTAATCAATGTTATTGTAGTTTTAAATTTTGAAAGGAGTTTTAGCTGATTTATATGTACATTTATATTTGGCTCTATGTTTTTTACTTAACAGTTTCTAAATGTCATATTTATTTCATTTTTATAAGACTTTGGAATGTTAAACATCATTACTTCAGCATTATAAAATGTTAAATTTTAATCTTGGGAATAAAAAAATATTAAGTCAAAATGTCAGACAGAAAAAATGTATTATTTAGTAGACTATTCTTTTTTCTTAATATATTTTATTGATTTTTACAGAGATGAAGGGAGTGGGATAGAAGTTAGAAACATCGATGAGAGAGAAACATCAATCAGCTGCCTCCTGCACACCCCTTACTGGGGATGTGCCCGCAACCAAGGTACATGCCCTTGACCAGAATCGAACCTGGGACCCTTGAGTCCGCAGGCCGATGCTCTATCTACTGAGCCAAACCAATCAGGGCTAGTAGACTTTCTTGATTCTGAAATAATTTCCCCCCAAAATACTTAGATAAATGCAGTCATTTGGACTTTTTTTTGTTTCTAATAAATATTTTTTAACTTTTATTAAATGGCACTATACTAGTTTATTTCTTTGCAGATATTAAATGGCATTGGACTAGTTTATTTCTTTCACTATTTGCAATAATATCACAATTTATTCTCATTAAAATTCTTGTGTGTGTGTGTGTGTGTGTATGTGTGTGTGTGTGTTTATTCAGTGTACACTCATGCATAGTAACTCTCTTCTGTTGTGATTTTGTTATATTATCCCAGTGAATGAGATAAATTTCTATTTTTCCTTCACTGTTTCAAACTTTGCCTACTATTTTTCCATGTTACCCTGTTTCTCCAACTATATACATATATGCATACAAGCATGGTCACACCTATGAAGTACTCTAAGGATTAAAGACAGGCAGATGAGAATGAAAGCAAACCAAGTATCCAAAAAAAATAAGTAGTGAATTGCCTAATATTTCATGTAGAACTTGTGAGAAAAAAATGCTTTTAATTACTTATTCCTGGTTCAGAGTCTAAGAAGCTCGGAAGTCATTACACCTATCAACAAAACAACAACAAACGTTAAACAAACTTAAAAACAATAATTTCTTCTGGATCTATCAGAGAACTAAGGTCACAGGACAAACTGATGGC
Organism: Myotis yumanensis; assembly: GCF_028538775.1. NCBI lineage: Eukaryota > Metazoa > Chordata > Mammalia > Chiroptera > Vespertilionidae > Myotis > Myotis yumanensis. Next base: position 220,168,725 of record NW_027223752.1, on the reverse strand, counting down.
CCCCAAATTGGAAAGATAGACAGGTAATTACAGAGAATCATAACTTACCCAGATAGGATCTCATGAATAGAAACTTCTGTGGGACCCGGCATCAGAGTAGAAAAATCTAAATGGTAATTGACAACTTGCTGGAGTCTCAGTATGGGCAAGTGTGAGGGTTTAAATTCCAGTGAACCCCATTCTTCAGTAACCCCAAACTTCTGTGAATGTTACTTCCTGGAGCTTTAATAGATTTTGACAGTGAAGATGGGAAATATCTCTGTGGAATTCTGAGGGTAAAGGAGAAAAAAAGTGGCTATTTTGAAAAGAAAAAAAAAATCAGAAAATTCTGTTCTTTCTGGCAAACTGCCTTCAAGATAAGCTAGTTCACTAGTGTTTAACCAACTGGAGTTTTACTAAAGTCTAATTGACCTGGGTGAAGGGAAAGACCCAAATGAAGTCTCCTCTAGACATTTTGTTGGAAAAATAAATCAAAAATAAAAGCTGAAGATCACTGTGAAGTTACAGATGATGGCACAGGCTCACTGAAATACTGAGACCTACTCATAAGATTATAGGACTCTTCTTCTACCACACCTCCCCACTACATCAGTAGGGCTCCTGTATAACATTGAGACTGAAGCTGAAAAAACTGCCTTACTTAAGAACTCTCTAGGGATCCCAAAGACAACAGGGGAAGCAATGCAATACAGTACATAGATGATGTATCACAGAATTGTACTCTTGAACACTATAAAAAGTCGTTTATTAATTTCACCCTAATACATTTAATTAAAAAAGTGATAGAGAAATTTTAAAAAATCAGCCCTAACCTGTTTGGTTCAGTGGATAGAGCGTCGGCCTGCAGACTGAAGGGTCCCAAGTTCCATTCTGGTCAAGGGCATGTACCTTGGTTGCGGGCACATACCCAGTAGGGGGTGTGCAGGAGGCAGCTGATCAATGTTTCTCTCTTATCTATGTTTCTGACTCTCTATCCTTCTCCCTTTCTCTATGTAAAAAAATCAATTAAATATATTGAAAAAAAATCAAAGAGAAACAAACATTGAAGGAGTTTGTTGCTAGTACGCCACCCTTGAAAGAAAAATTAAAAGGGAGAAAGAGAAATAGTGATGTGAGAAACACCCATCTGTCGCTTCCAGTATACACCCCAACCTGTGATGGACCCACAACCTGGGTGAGTGCCAGGACTGGGAACAAAACCAGTGACCTTTTGATGCAAGGGTTGATGCTTCAACCAACTGAGCCACATTGGCAGCATGAGATACATTTTTTTTTTCTACCACAGCAAAGAATATGTGTGCTGCGGGAAAAGAGCTATCTTCGAATTAGGAAAACATTTATAATTGCAAGCATTGAGAGTACTTAAAAATCCATGGCATTTTCACTTTTCTAGACCATTTTTATCTTCTTTGAGCCCCACCACACATATCAAGGTGGAAAGTTGATGAAAGCATATCAATCAAAGAGCACAGTTTTGGGACATTTTTGAAACAAACCCAAATAACATCTCTTAACTATTAATCAAACACATAACATAAACTATATTATTTACTATATGTTGTAGTATAGTATTTTTAGGAATTCTTTTATAGAACTTTCTATTTATTTTACCATATTATTCCATATTAATAAATAGAAAGAATGATCAGAAATTTAATTATTAAGCCTGATGTGTAGGATGAAATAGTGTTTAGAAAGAGGGTTTGAGTTTTCTTTCCAACAACATTGTCTTTTGCTTCAAACACTTCCCATTGATCTTCAATCTTGTGAAATCATTGATGATGCCCTGGGCTGTCTCCTGAACTGACTTAAGTGTCTAGTGAATGTGAATGTCTTAAAATTGCTCTGTAAAAAACACTTTTTGTTCTTTCCTCTTCTTGAACAATTAACTAGTTTACTTGAAACATAATTGCCAGTGGCTAAATAACGCTAAACGAGGATTTTTCTTTTAAAGAAAAATTACAATGTTGATAATTAGCTTATGATATCTGATGTAAACCGAAGATCATTAATGTGGTTCCAATCTGATCCTCCAAGTAGGTTTTCTGATTAACACCTGCCTTCAATGATGACTCCATTCTTTGATCTCCATAGCAATTACAGTCTGTCTCAGACATTGGCATTTACTTAATTTCCATTTTGTACTTTGTATTATCAATCATAATTTTCTTTTTACTATCTGTACAAAACTTTGAATTATCCCCCCAGGACACCTAAGAATATTGATCAATCCTCTTGATGTCATAGAAAAACCATGAACTCTAGGTCCTGTTTTATTGAACTTCAAATACCAGCTTCTCCATGTTTTAATGGTGTGACCTTGCGAATGTTGCTTAATTATTTTTGTCCCATTATCCATAAATGTCAAATGACAACATAGTTAGCAAATCTGCTTTCAGCTGGTGAAAACTAAATGAGACAAAAAATGCTTTCTTAGACCAATGAAATGAAATCAGGAAGTGATGTTATGGTTATTGAGTTTGAAAGTTTTTTTTTTAATATATTTTTATTGATTTCAGAGAGGAAGGGAGAGGTAAGAGAGAAAATTAGAAGCACCAATGATGAGAGAGTCATTGATCGGCTGCCTCCTATACACCTGCTACTGAGGATCAAGCCTGCGACCTGGGCATGTGCTCGCAGGAATCGAACCCATGGCCTGTTGGTTCATTAACTGATGCTCAACCACTGAGCCATGCCAGTTGGGCGAGTTTGAAAGTTTTAGTTAAAGCAGACTTTTCTATAGCCTATTGAAAAATCTCTAATGAAAAGTTTCTAATTATTACTTTTACAACTAGGAGCTCATAACTTTTTAAAACATCCCACCCCACCATTTGAGGATTCTAATTGTTAGGAGTTTTTAGCTGAAAAAAGACTTCTCCCCACTTTATCTTCAAACATTAGCTTATTATTTTACTCTCTTAAGCTACATTAAGAAATCTAGGTCGAATTTTAAATGATAGATTCTGTGAAATTGCAAGAATGAAACAGCTTTGGGTGAGGTTGTTCAACTAGGTTGGTAATTTTGCTGCCATCAATCCATATTTCTTCAGCTAAATCCTAAAAAAATATTGAAAGTCTGTGAAAAGAATTACCAAAGGTAAACATACATTGAATACATTATGACATCAAAATGCTTTATCACATCAGAGATAAATATCTATAGCTTTACCATATTCTTTTAGCTACAAACACTATCGCATTAAAGTTATTTTGGACTGACTTATTTATAGAAGGTACAAATTGGATTTTAATAATATTTTTCACTCATTATTGTTTCTCAATTACATTTGACAACAATTCCAAGATTACATCACAAATTTGTTGCAATAGATGGAGAAATACATTTAGACAGGCTGAGATGATTGCCTATATTAAGGTATCATTCACCTTCTTAAATATTCTTTTTTTCCTATTTTTTAAAGTTCAGTTTCTATTTTTCAATTCTGATTCAAAGATTACTATTTGTAAAAAAGAATTAGTCATTTTGTTGGTGATATTGGAGGAAATACTTTACTCTGTAGAGACAAAACACTAATTTAGCTTAAAACAGCTTTCCCTCTTACTAGGAAAGAGTAAAAGTAGAAAGTGTGGGTACAGGGACTTGTGTGGCCCTGAAAGAAGAGTAAAAATGAAAACTCTAATTTACCAGAGCAACAGAACAAAAGGAAGAAGAATAATTCACAGGCAAAAAGTATATGAAATTACAAAATAAAAAATTTCAAAAATTTTATGCAGCAAGAATTAGTTTTAATATCTTCTGACCTTTTTGCTTAATGCAGATTAATACTTTTATGTACTTATAGTTTGTTATCTTTATTTTCTATATTTTAACTAGAGTCCCAGTGCATGAAATTCATGCTGGGGCGGGGGAGGGTGTCCCTCAGCCTGGCCTGCACCCTTTCCAATCCAGGACCCCTCGGGGGATGTCCGACTGCCAGTTTAGGCCCTATGCCTGTGGGATCAGGCCTAAACCAGCAGTCGAACATCCCTCTCACAATCTGGGACTGTTGGCTCCTAACCGCTCACATGCCTGCCTGCCTGCCTGCCTGATCACTCCTAACTGCTCTCTCCTGCCAGCCTGATTTCCCTAACTGCTCTCCCCTGATGGCCTGCTCCCCCTAACTGCTCTTCCCTGCTGGCCTGATCACCCCTAACTGCCTCTGCCTCAGCCCTGCCACCGTGGCTTTGTCTGGAAAGACCTCTGGAAGGTTGCCCGGAAGATGTCCGGTCTAATTAGCATATTACCCTTTTATTAGTATGGATATTAGAATGTTGGGCCCGGAGTTGTAGGGATATTGATTCATTCATATTCTAATATATTTACAAAGGTCAGCAAGAATAAGTAGTATACATTTGAAATTTTATTTTATTATGTGTCCTTATTTTGAAGTAATGTTTTAATTAATATGTATTAATTGATTATTAAAACTTCTCTTTATATTGTTTATTTTTTTTTATTCAGATGTATTTTTTAAAATTAAATTTTCCTAATATATATCTTTCCTTTCTGTGCTTCAAATAGGACATAGATACTGTTTCTTAGGTAATATGGATAGTAATACATTTTGTGAATTTTTTACAAAATTTAAAGCTAAAAATGTGATGTAATATGTATTTCTCTGGATTCATCAGTTAACATTTTTCCACATTTGCTTTTTCTGTCTCTCTTCATTCCTTTGATATGCAATTTCAGTCTGTATGTCCAATGAACAGGAACATCCTCTATCAAACCAGAATACAATGATCTCAAGGAACTTAATACTGTTAAAGTACCATAATCTTTCTTAGATTTATATTCAGATTTTCTCCAGTTATTTCTATACTCCTTTTTCATCCATTCCATAATCCAATCAAGTATCATTGGTGCTTTACACTGTCAAAATATATTAATTATATTTATTATTACTTTATATAATAATGCTTTTATTTGCTTTTGAAACATAACACATAAAGTTTATTTTTACTTTCAGAAATATGGCTTAGTTAACCCTCTTGTACTGCTGGTGGGAATGAAGACTAGTACATCCACTGTAGAAAACAGTATGGCGTTTCGTCAAAAAATTAAAAATGGAACTTCCATTTGACCCAGTAATCCCACTTCTAGGAATATATCCCAAGAAAACAGAAACACCAATCAGAAAGTACATATGCAACCCTATGTTCATAGCAGCACAATTTACAACAGCTAAGATTTGGAAACAGCCTAAGTGCCCATCAGCAGATGAATGGATTAGAAAACTGTGGCACATCTACACAATGAAATACTATGCTGTGGTAAAAAAGAAGGAATTCTTACCATTTGCAACAGCATGGATGCAACTGGAAAGCCTCATGTTAAATGAAATAAGCCAGTCAGAGAAAGATAAATATCACATGATCTCACTCATTTGTGGAATATAATGAACAACATAAACTGATGAACAGCAGTAGAACCAGAGACAATAGAAGCATCTAATGGACTGTATAACCTGTGAGAGAAGGAGGGGGGTGAGGTGGTAAGAGATCAACAAAGGACTTGTATGCATGCATATGAGCATAACCAATGGACACAGACAAGTGGGGGGAAGGCTAAGGACATGTGCTGGGGTTCGGGGGCAGCCAGGGAGAGGTCAATGGGGGAAAAAGAAGACTTATATAATACATTTAATAATAAAGAATGTAAATTAAAAAAATAAGTAGTTTTGGAATATATTCTTAAAGTTATGAATATTATGTTATGAGATTATGCATCCTATTAAAATCCTGTAAAATAAAAAAATAAAACTTTTGAACTATTTTAGGTTCTCTGATACATGAATTATCAAATGAGTGAATGGCCTGAGGGCAAAATATACATCTGCCTTTATTTCTACATAAGTAGAAATATTTTAAATCTAGGCTTTAAAAAGTCATTACTAATGGTACAACACACTGATATTAAAATGTTATTTTAAAATTGGATTCTCAATGCTGAACATTTACATAGTTCTGAAGGACAGATTAGAAAATTTTCCATTTTCTCCTTGAATTACCTTTTTCATGAATCTAAATTTACCCAAAGGGCCTTAAGTGAAATGAAAAAAAAAAATGCCAGAAAAATATGCAATATAAAAATATATCATTTTAGATTTTTCAATACTTTGGAGCTTTCTAAGAGAAATCAAAGTAAAGGAAAGCTATAACAGGGACTGGCCAAAGAATTTGTGCTATTTTAACTCAGCACCGTCCTTTTAAAACCTACAAGAATAAACATTGTTGCATTGAAGAGGTGTCTGTAAGAAGCTAGAATAGATATTTCAATATGTTCCATTTCATATTCACTGTGAACAGTGGGATGTCATTGAACAGGCTTTGCCCTTTACTAGTAAATTCGGCAGCTAATCTTATCAAGAACTAGTGGAAACAGAAGTTATGTAGAAATCACAAGTCAACACTTTAGCAGAAGGTTCAGAGGTTTTATTTTTTTAATATGCCTTTTCTGTGTGTATTAAAATTATCTCATTGAATTAATTACATGCAGAACATTTTAAATTATAGTCAGATGGGTTACACACTATAGTTCCCCAATAAGAACGCATTCAAAGATTTAGTTTTGTGGCCTGGGTGGCATGGCTCAGTGGTTGAGCGTCAATCTATGAACCAGGAGGTCATGGTTCAATTCCTAGTCAGGGCACAGGTTGCATGTGCAGGAGGTAGCCAATCAATGATTCTTTCTCCTCATTGATGTTTCTCTCTCTCTCTCTCTCTCTCTCTCTCTCTCTCTCTCTCTCCTCCTTGAAATCAACAAAATATATTTTTTTTAAATTAGTTTTTTCAAAGGCCACTTTATCTTCAATATGTCTATAATGTCACTTTGAAGATTCTTTAGATGTAGATCATTTTCTTAAAATTATGTCCCTTTTTTTCTTAAATAATTTTGAAAGAGGAATGATGGGAACTGACTCTATAAATTCTCAAAAAGTTTCAGAGTCCCCTAAAATATTATATCTGAAGAACGTGACATTGTGATTATATTCTATTTAACTCTGCCACTGGTCATCCTTGTGACTCAGACCCATTAATCATCAGCCTTTTTTAAGTCTGGTTGTATGTTAGGGATAGGTTAGGTCTTGGTAAAATCTAGTTATATCATGTCTCTCCTTTGCTCATGACCCTTCAAAGTTTCACTAATTTCACTCAGAATAAAATAAAATAAAAATGTTTTTAAAAAATCTCTCAGGGTCCTCTGTGAACTCTTTCTAGTTATTTGTCAAAACTCATGTTCATCTACTACTCCTCTCTACCTACTGCCACTCCTTTTTTGCATGCCTATTGCCTTATTTTTATCTATTTCTTTTTAAAATCTTCTTAGTGAAAATATTACAGAGATCCTCCTTTTTCACCATCCACTTCTTTCAGCCTGATCCTGTCCCCACTCCCCACAGGCCCTCACCACCCCATTGCTGTGTCCAAGGGTTATGCATATATGCATGCAAGTTCATTTGTTGATTTCTTCCCACCCATCCTCCCTTGCCTTCCCTTTGAGGTTCAACAGTCTGTTCATGCTTATGTGACTCTGAGTCTATTTTTGATCATCAGTTTATTTGGTTCATTAGATTCCACATATGAGTGAGATCATGTGATACTTACCTTTCTCTGACTGGCTTATTTCACTCAGCATAATACTCTCCAGGTCCATCCATGCTGTTGCAAAGGGCATGAGTTTTTTTTTTCTTTTTCTTTTTTATTGCCGTATAGTATTCCATTGTGTAAATATATCATCGTTTGTTTGTTTTTATACACTCCTGTTTAGTGTGTGTGTGTGTGTGTGTGTGTGTGTGAGTGTGTGTGTGTGTCTTGGTGTGTGTGTATTTATTTGCCTTCTACACACATTCCAAGCTTTTCCTTACATTCTGTATTCTCACTGAAGAGCACCTATATAGGCATCCTTTTTTAAACTTATACTTCTTGTCAACTGATCTATATCCCCCCCACATGCATTGTGTTTATAACATAGAACCAAGTAAAGTAAGACAAAGGTGATGATTTAAGTAGTTAATTAATTTATTGATGATTTCTGTTATCTGATTTATAATGTATTATATAGTCAAGAAAGTTTGAAATTCATCAACTTGATTATGAAAGAAAGAAATATCACTTGATTAAAAGGTAGATTGCCAAATTTAGTATGATATAGATGAATTGCATAATTATCAATTAATTCAATTGAATCGTGCTTTAAATTGTAGTAGAGTTTATGTAATGTTCTTACAAAATGCACTTACATTAACATGGAGCAAACTTTTCTCAGTAAATTGAATGTAATGTCTTTAAATACACTCAGCATTTGGATAAACTATTCTCTTTAACTTAAAGTTGCACTTCAAATCTGAAGGTTCTAATAATTCCCCTGGCAAACTAATTTAGGGAATAAATGAGCTTCAGATAAATTATTTAAATGGCAGTTATAAAAATGAAGCTGGGCTAACAGGAAATGAATTTTGTTGGTATTGAAGATTGGTGCTTGGGAATGGTTTAAAAAATGAAAAGGACTAATAAAATAGTAGACAGTATTATTAAAATAACTCAAATTAAAATTAGAGGCATAGTTTGACCTAATTTGGAAATGTATAGTATTCATTCCTAAAATTTGTTATATGCTAGGAACAAAAATATATCCAAAATTATTAAAGTTTTGAGAGGTGAAAGTCTACTTTCTAATATGATTTTTGGGGGAAATTAAGTTTGATGAATTAAACCATGAGTATGACTGACTCTATGGAAGTGGTAAATTATTAAAATTTAGGCTTCACATAGTGGCAAAATCCAGAAACTGAAAATATTAAACAACCTTTAACTATACTAGATGACAAACAAAAGGAAGTACAACTTTACTCATTTCTTAATTTCTACAATATTTTTAAATGTAATGCCCATGAATATTAATTAAAAACAGTATTTTTGGGAGTGTGTATGTGTGTGTGTGTGTGTGTGTGTAAGTTTGAGTTGGAAGGAGTAAACAGTGAGGTAGGACTAAGATTTTACAAAAGGTCTTTGCTTTGTATTGCAAGCACACCTAATGTCAAATATAGTGGAGACTGGGAGACTATATATATATATATATATATATATATATATATATATATATAAAGAAGCATTAACATTTGCTAAATGACTAAAGAATAAAAGATGTCCCAGAATATTTTCAAAATTTTATACTTCTGTTGTGTATACTTCCACTTTGTATTATATGAAAATTCTCAGTTTTCCTCTATTTTGTGAACACGAAGTCAATACATATTCTAAGTTATTGAATTTTAAATAAAACATTGATGTTGTTATTATAGTAGCAATTTTATAATCATGGCTACACACATAGGGGAGGGAAATATTTTTACATACCCTTCTAGGTTCTTCCAACTGGTCTAATAATTAAATCGAAATGAAACAGATAAACAAGAGAAAATTACTAAATTTAATTACATATGTATACATGATTACCCTAGATACATTAATTATTCAGAAACAGAAAGTATTAAAAAATGAATTGTATATGGCATCCTGAGCCAAGGAATGAGGTGAGAGGCCTTGGAGTTTCAGAGGGGAGGAGGTCATTCACAGGACAATAAGAAGGGCAGATGTTCAGCATCTAGAAGTTTGTCCTGCCCTATAGATAAGTTATAAAAAGTTAATTCTGCTGATAACTGCTATTATGGGGAAGTCCCCAAATTTAAAATCTTTAAGAGAGGTACAGGTTTATCTTGAGCCCACAGGGTCTCTATTTAATTGACTTGCTAAACTAGCACATCTTATGGATGCATGTTCTGAACTCCTTCAACACACACACACACACAGTTGTTAAGTTACAGAAGGTTTAGTTAAAGTAGATGGTAAATACAAAAACATATCTACATTTTTCTATACTGTGTCCACATATAATGTCTTGCCTTACAGAGTCTTCAAGTCGCCCTTCATAATTATGGTCAATCCACGCTCCAACAAAAGTGCTCCAACTTCTGGGTATGCAGGCTCCTTTATGATAAACCTTTGTTTCTATCCTCATTTTCTTTCTAAAAATGGGGTAATTTGAAGATGGTAGGAGTTTCCCATCACTTCATGAAAAACTACATCTTTTAATGACAAGGTTTGAATATTTTGTTGTTGTTTCAACATAGGTCAACTTTATCACAATATGTAGGTTAATAATACATGAAGTTATGCCACTTGTAGACCAATCAGAAGCCAGTCCAAGTTGAATGCACATTATCTAACCATTCCAAGTTGAGCTGAGGCCTTTTCAATTTGAGATTACTGTGGTAACTGCAGGTTTAGCCTACAATCTGTTTCAACTCACCCTTTCTGAGCAGCTATTCAAATGAGAAAACACACGCACAAGTATAAACAATAGTTTATAGCCATCGGAAAGGCTAAATGCATAGAGAGAAAAGAAACCTTTCCTTCTCCACTACCTCATTTCACAGGCTCAGAGGTGCAGCTATTACTCAAATACAAAGAATGAATAATGTGATAGAATTGTAACTTAGCTCCATCTAAAACACCTGTATTGATTATCATTTTTAAAACAAGAAAAGAATAAATGTTTACTTTTGTGAAAATAATAACCTTATTTAGAGTTCCCCTCAACCCCTCAAAAAAGATCTGTTCCCCAAACAAAGGAAATTCTCTTGCAAGATTTAAAAAAAAAAGCTTCAGATGCCATGTTTGTTAAAGTTTCAAAAGTCTTAGGGCACACTTATGGATTCTTATGTTCATACTGTTACCACTAAGATTTCAAAATTGCATCTTCTTTAAATATTTATTTTTATAGGCCTTCATACTGCTTACTTGACTCATCCTATATAATAAAAGCCTATGTGGTCGTGATGCCCTCACACTGTGACACCCTCATGCCATAACGAGTGATCATCAGGAGGCTGCAAGTGCAGCGGACGCGCACGTGGGTGGATGGAGTTGTGTGCGCAGTGAGGCGCACGCGGGTGGGTGAGGGCTTGACACTGCATGCACGGCATGGAGGCAGGTCCATGGCTCTGCATAGTGAGGCTGGGGATCCTGCAGCTCCATGCAGTGCGGAGGCGAGACCCCTGGCTCCGGCCTACCTCTTTGGGACAATCCATCAAGGAACCTCGGATGGGTGGGAGGGGCCTACCTCTTTGGGGTGATCGATTGTGGGGCTCCCACACTGTGAGAGGGCATAGGCCAGGCTGGGGAACCCCCCTGAGTGCATGAATTTCTTGCACTGGGCCTCTAGTAATTTATAATTATCTCTCTATATGAAACCCTAATATGCAAATAGACTGAATGGTGGAATAACCGAACAGCTGGTCACTATGATGTACACTGACCACCAGGGGGCACGCACAGAACATGGCAGGCATCGGCCATGGCGGAATGGTGGAGCAGGTGAGCAGGAACACCAGACCAAGGCGGGGTGTTGGTCGCTGTCATCGGGGCAAACCTCTGGTGGTTACTGAAAATTCTTTGCTCCCACACACCATGGTCCTCCTGGGCACTCATACCTTATGCCGGCGCTGAGCTGTGGCAGCGGAAGTGGGGCTACCCAACAGACAGGGGACCAGGGGCTGTGGAAGGGGCCAGGTGGGGGCACAGAGGATGGACCAAGACCCGCCCCTGTGCCCACTGCAACCTTGCGGCCCACAGTTCATTTTAAGATGCACGAATTCGTGCACTGGGCCCCTGGTATTGACATAATCACCTCTTCTTATATGTGTATCAATGAATAAACATTTGTATCTGTAAGAAATGTTACAAACAACTCAAACACCCATCACTAAGAGATAAGATTAACATTTTATGTATATACTAGAATCCCTGTGCACAAAATTTGTGCACTGGAGGGGGGGGTCCCTCAGCCCAGCCTGAACCTTCTCGCAGTCCGGGATACCTCAGGGGATGTCCACCTGTTAGCTTAGGCAGCACATGGCCAATGGTGGTTCCTGGTGGCGACTGTACTTCAATCTCTCAGTCCCCGGTGTCCACCAGATGGAAGTGAAGGGGCTGGCGGCACCGCAGCACAGATGTGCACAGCAGTTTCTCTCTTCAGCTGCCTGACCCAGGGGCTGTCCAGCCCCTGAGTGCAGTTCATACTGGTTACTTGTCTCCCAGCTTAGGAGCATTTTCACTCGCGCAGCCCTCTGGTCAATCAAGATCTGATCAATGGGCACCAAGAATTCAAGGCCAGAAGGTACCCTGGGCAGTGGCAAGATGGGGACAGTAGGCCCGGCAGCAGGCCCCAGGGCACTGGGGCAGGGCAAGGGTAAGAGAGTGAAGCTGGGCACAGGGGAAGGCATGTGGGTGGGCACTGGTGCTGGCCCAGGCCGAGGATGCTGCACCTGCTCCGGGTACCCAGCTGTCACAGGGTAGAAGGAGGGGGCGAAGGGGTGTAGCTTGTCGGGGGGCAAGTATCCTGCCATGGAAAGGGATGAGGGTTCGCAGGTTGTTGCTATACCAGAAGCTTAGTTCTAGAAGTGGAGGCAAGCTCAAGACAGCCTGACAGACAGACAGACACAAAGACGAACAGGCAAATGTGGAGAGGCTGCTGTGCCAGGTGCCCACCCAGGGTCTCTTGGGTGGCACCTCTGACTCGGGGAGAAACTGAAAGTGTCAGTGGGCGGGGCAGAGTACCTGGGACCTTGGATTCCCTCTGGGGTTTGAAGAACCGCCCCCTCCCTTTGTTCTCCCATTCTCTGCAGAGGCAGCTGTTGGCAGATGGCAGAATGGATGGATCTGTGAACAGACTGACAGCCTGACCTCCAGGAAGGTTTCCTGACCCCTCTTCATCCCCTGCTCACCTGAAGCCCCTAAAATAGTCAGGGTGCCCTGCGCTCAGAGGCTCCCATGAGCTCGTGGAGGCAGGTGCTTGGACATCGTTTTTATTTATATATTTATTTTTTACTACATTTCTTCCATGTGCAGTGATCAAACTTTGGAGTGACCTTGTGGAGCGTCTAGTGAGGGGGAGCAGCTACAGTGCCCAAGGCCAAGTTCCAGGAGGCCAGCAGCGCTGTCATGATCATGCCGGCAGCGCTGGTCCATTGGTGCCTGGCCTGTCATCTTGAGATTGCACCTGCAAGACTACTAATGGAGCCAGTCCCCAGTTTCGTCCTGCCTCCACCACTGATTGATTGGAGTCTGAGGGCTGGGAGGAGGGACCAAGAGGTCTGCCTTTCAGCTGCTTGCCAGTCAACTCTGCCACTGATTGATCAGCTCCCACTCCCTCAGCTTCCTAGCCTGGCATTCAGTGGAGCCTTCAATTGTTTTGGACGCTACAGACCCTGGGTTTTTATATATATTAGGATTTAAACTCTTTTTCCTATAATGTTAAATTTGTATTATAAGCATAAGTATACAGTGATCACACTCGACAGTTTCGTAACTTGCTGTTTTTCACTTTAACACACAATAAGCAACTTTAATAATCTTATCTAATAAAGAGAGAATATGCTAATTGACCCTCATGCCATTGCAAAGATCCACAGCCAATAAGGAGGGAATATTGTAATTGACTGCCCTGCCCACAAAGATGGCAGCACCCACAGCCACAAGATGGCTGCTGGCAGGGGAGGGCAGTTGTGGGTGATCAGGCCAGCAGGGAAGGGCAGTTTGGGGGAGCAGGCCTGAAGGCTAGGACTGTTGGGGGCAACTGGGCCAGCAGGGGAGGGCAGTTGAGGGCGATTGGGCTGGCAGGGGAGCAGTTCGGCGTCTATCAGGCTGGCAAGGGAGTGGTTAGGGGGTGATCAGGCTGGCAGGAAGAAGTGGTTAGGGGCAATCAGGCAGGCGGGTGAGGAGTTGGGAGCCAACAGTCCCAGATTGTGAAAGGGATGTCTGACTAAACTGGCAGTTGGACATCCCCCAAGGGGTCCCAGATTGGAGAGGGTATAGGCTGGCCTGAGGAACACACCCCCAGTGCACCGGGCCTCTAGTATATCATAAACAATTAACTATATGTATTATTGACATGTGATTTTGAATATTGTATAAAATTTCATAATTTTGGTCTGTTCTCTATTGGTATTTTTTTATGACTTATTATTGTATATAAAGCTTTAGGTAAATTCTCCTAATTTCCACTGGTTTAGTTACTAAAAGAGAATTGACTAGATTAAAGGGAACACAGAGTTAAAGTTTGAACTTCCTTATGCTTTGTACAATTCCAGCTTTATCAACAGCACATGGCAGTACCTACTTCCCCATAATTAGTATTTTTTATGATTAATGTTATGGTTATATTTTGGTTATAGGTTTCAATAATGATAAAAAAAAAAGACAAGATAACACATTTCATCAAAAGTGCTTGGCCTTAAGCTAGTTTTATGTGAAAATAGTCAACTCAAAGAAGAAAGGTTAGGTGTGTACAGCTGTTTTCACTGCTTTTTCAATCTTTCTTTCCTACAATCAATTCTCTGAACCCCTGTACATGCCCGCACAAATACACACACACACACACACTCATGTATAAAATAGATATGCTCCCATTTATTAAATATTTCACTTTATGTTGGTTGTAGTAGAAATAGATAAACCTAGGTTTGACAAAGTAAGACTTCCAGAGGATTTTACTAAAGTGTTAGATTTTTTTCTTTTTTATTTGTATTTAAAACATGATTGCAAAAGTTTTTTATCAAGCTTTTTTTATACTTTTAAAGTGATATCTAATTTATTTTATTGTTTATTATTTATTTGAAGTCTAGCTTTTAAATCTAGATTTACAGTTGAAAAGTAAATACAAAAAATTAAGTGGCTTTAGTGACCCCCAAAACAACAAAAGAGCCTAACTCATAGAAGCTTAGTGATTAAAATATGTGTGTGTATGCCTCATGTCATTAGTTTTATGATATATATACTAGAGGCCCAGTGCATGAAAATTTATGCACTGGAGGGGGGGCCCCCAGCCCGGCCTGCCCCCTCTCACAGTCTGGGAGCCCTCAGGGGCGGGAGGCGACCCGGCAATCAGGGGAAGGTTACACCCCCATCACACCTCTGCTGCTGCCACTGCCAGCACCCCAAGCCTTGGCTGGCCCTGGTTACCTGAGAACTTGAGTGGCCCTGGGTGGCTGGGCAGCTGCCATCAAGGCTTGCCTGCACCTCGGGCCAGCCCTGGGAGTCTGGGGGACTGAGGGGACTGGGGGGTCTCTGGAGGCAGGCACATGGAGTGGGCCCGCCTGGGGGTGGTCCCGGCTTTGCTGCATGTCTGCCACCCTGGCAGGGCTGAGGGGACTGGGCGCTGCCATCTTGTGGCTGTGGGCACCGCCATCTTTGAGGGCAGGGCAGTCAATTAGCATAGTCCCTCTTTATTAGATAGAATATATATCTATCCTGTTGTTTGTCTCTTGAAAAAACATATATATATATATATATATATATATATATATATATATATGTTTTTAGATAGTGGTTAATATGCACATAGGTCCAAAATATAACCTTTAACAAATTTGTGAAGAGGTAACCACAATAGAACAAAAGGGCAACATTGACTATTAAAAGTAAAAGAGAAATCTCCGTATCTACCAGTCTTTCTTTTCTTTTTAAAAGGGAAATTAATTACTTAGACTAACTTATAATACCCAGAGAGAAATTGGTCTTTAAATCTAATTCTATTGATTTGGGTTTAAATATTCTTATTGTATGCCACATGAAATAAAATGTATTTTCTATAGAAAAAATATCTATCTATATAAAACCCTAATATGCAAATCAACCTGTGGAATGACCAGCCGGCATGGGGTGGGGCTGGTGAACAGACATCCCCAGGCTACCAACTAAGGTGGGAGCCAGCGGAGCCCCCTGATCGTTCCATAGATCGGTTCTGATCACTGGCCATGCCTAGGGAAAGCTACCTTATATATTGGGAACAGTCTCTTAGATTTAAAATTAAAACCTGGCAAGGCTATTCTAGCACTGAAAAAACAGGATGATGCAGCGATGACATGCATGGACTCTGGCTTGCACATTTTGTTGTCAGCCCTGATTCTGACACTTATAACTGTGTGACAAAGCCAATTACTTAGCTTCTCTCTGCTTCAATTTTTCCACCCATAAGATGGGGAAAATGGTACTACTGCCTCAGAAGAATCATGTTATGTACTAATTTTTATAATCAGGCCAAAAAAAATGTAGCTGCCCATACACAGCAAGATGCTTTTCACCTGCATGAAAAGTATGGTCACTAGTGCATGCAACGTCCCGTATTGTGAGGGGATGACCGACTGCCAGTTTAGGCCCGATATCCCCTGAGCTTATCCCCCCCCCCCCCATGCACGTAATATGTGCACCGAGCCTCTAGTCTGTGTATAATGTTGAAACCAGGATGCAGTATTTGGGTCTGTTGTTTGTCTCTTGAAATCAAAGAAAGACATATAAGCATAACTAATGGACATAAGACACTGGGGGGTAAGGGAGGGTAGGGGTTTGTCAAGGGCGGGGGGGAAAAAAGGACACTTATGTAATACCCTTTGTAATACTTTAAGCAAAAAAAAAAAAAAAAAAAAAAAAAAAAGAAATCAAAGAAAGAGTTCATGGACAAAGAGGTAAGCAAAGCAAAGTTTATTGACAGATAGACAGATCCCCTCTAGCAGAGAAAGGACCCAAGTGGGTTGCCACCAAAGTACTCTCTTTGAGGATATATACTCTCTCAGGGCATTTATATTATAACTAGAGGCCCGTTGCACAAAAATTTGTGCTCTCGGGGGGATCCCTCAGCCCAGCCTGTGCCCTCTCGCAGTCTGGGACCCCTCAAGGGATGACCATCTGCTGGCTGAGGCCTTCTCCCCAGGGGATTGTGCCTAAGCTGGCAATCAGACATCCCTCTGGCAGCCCGGCAGCCCTCGGGCGATGTCCACTTGCCATCAGGGAGCAGACCTAAGCTGCAGTCGGACATCCTTAGCGCTGCTGAGGAGGCAGGAGAGGCTCCCACCACCACCGCTGTACTGGCAGCCATCAGCCTGTCTTGTGGCTGAGCAGAGCTCCCCCATGTAGGAGCTCACAGACCATCAGAGGGCAGCTCCTGCATTGAGTGTCTGCCCCCTGGTGGTCAGTGTGTGTCATAGTGACCACCAGTCATTCTCAGTCTTTCTGCTGTTAGGGTCAGTTTGCATATTACCCTTTTACTATATAGGATAGAGGCCTGGTGCACGGGTGGGGGCCGGCTGGTTTGCCCTGAATGGTGTCCTGGATCAGGGTGGGGGTCCCGTTTGGGTGCCTGGCCAGCCTGGATGAGGGGCTGATGGCTGTTTGAAGCTGGTCACACCCCCTTCAGGGTGAGGGTCCCCACTGGGATGCCTGGTCAGCCTGGATGAGGGGCTGATGGCTGTTTTCAGTCTGCCTGCACCCCCTTCAGGGTGGGGGTCCCCACTGTGGTGCCTGGCCAGCCTGGATGAGGGGCTAAGGGCTGAGGGCCTTTTTCAGGCTGGCCAAGCCTGCAACTGATGCTCCCAGTCTCTCCTTTTTTTTTTTTTTTTTTTTTTTTAATTCTGGGATTTATTTACCTTCTGTAATTGAAACTTTGTTGCGGCTCCAGCTCTGAGCCCGCTGGCTGAAAGCAGGTATCTGGGGTTTGTTTAGCTTCTATAATTGCAACGTTGTTGCATCTGGAGCTCAGAGCTGGGGCCGTGCAGGCGGGGAAGCTTGGCTTCCTCCATCGCTGTGACAACCATGCCTCCTGTTCACTTCAGCTGCCTGGCTGCCAGCCGCCATCTTGGTTGGCAGTTAATTTGCATATCACCCTGATTAGCCAATGGGAAGCGTAGCAGATTTATGGTTAATTACCATGTTTGTCTATTATTAGATAGGATAATAAATCCTGGGTATGACTCCTGCTTTAGTCTATAATCATATATATATATATATATATATGCCCTGCTGGCTTCTGATTGGTTTCCTACTGAAGGTCTCCATCAAGAAGTACAGGAAGCTCTCTGTTTAGGGGTTTTGGTTACCCCTGCCCAGTTGGGTTGCCCCATCAATTTCCACCTAGCTGGGTTTTTGCCCAACTGGGTTGTCTTAGCAACTAGTCAGCAACTTGTATCCTGATATTCTTGGACTTCCCTTCCCTAGAAATGTCCTGTCCCTAAGTACCTATCCCTTTTATATCTCCTCAATATTAAATTCCAAACCCACATAAACCCTACAGAGGGGTAACAGATTAATCAAGGTGGCTTTTTAAAGCTTTTGTTTTAAAAAAACACAATAAAATAATAATCTAAAAAATCTTATATTTGGAATGTTTTCAATGGACCTCCATTTGGCTTAAAAATTATAATGATACTAGAGGCCCAGTGCACAAAATTGTGCACTCATGGGGGGGAGGGTGTTCCTTAGCTTGACCTGCACCCTCTCGCAGTCTGGGACCTCTCAGGGGATGTCCATCTGCCAGCTTGTGGCTGGATGGCTTTCTGCTGCTGCATGGCCTGCTGCTTGAGCTTCAATAGCTGCTGCACGTGCATGGGCTGGGCCACCACAGTTTGTCCTGCAAACATCACTGAGTGGGTGAGTCAAGCTCATCAAGTGGGGAGGCAGGCTCACCTTGAGTTCCCTGCATTCTCCTGAGTCACTGAGTTGTTCAGACTAATTGCCTTCTACAGAGAACGGCACCGGAATCAGGCAAAGCTGGTAGTTGGATATCCCTCTCACAGTCAGGACCCTCAGGGGATGTAACAGTGTGCTAAGTGGCACATAGTCAGAGAGGAGCCGGGCGCTGCACTGCTCATGCTCATCCCAGCCTGCTGCCCCTGCTGCCACTGGCTGACACCACTAGGTAGTGCTGCTGCGGAGTCGGGAGAGGCTCCTGCCGTGGCAGCTGCGCTGGCCAGTCGTGAGCCAGTGTTCCGGCTGAGTGACACTACCCCCATGGGAGCACACTGACCACCAGGAGGAAGCTCCTGCATTGAGCATCTGCCCCCTGGTGGTCAGTGTGCATCACAGCAACCGGTCCTTCAGGTCGTTCTGCCATAATGGTCGCTTAAGCTTTTATACATATAGACTCTCATTTTTAAAAGTCATATTACACATTTAAATGTTTCTGCCATAAAAATAGTACTTCATTGCTGAGGGAATATATCAATTACTGAGTTTCAATTGATCATATTTTAATAAATTTCAATGCTTGACCCTTAATATTTTCAGCTGAGTTGTCTGTCTTAGCAGCTCCTCTCTGATGCCTAATGAGTAGGACATGTGCTATTAGGAAATAAGGAATTCAGGACAGATCAGTAAGAATGTTAAGATCATGCTATCAGTATCTGTTTTTATTCTAAGCATCCTAGTGTAATTCTCTTTTTCTCATTTCTCTGTCAGATAGGAAATATGCAACAGTCAAAGGGAATAATGAAGGATCCTGGGTATGACTCCTGCCTTAGCCTATAATCAAATGAGTCTCTTTCAAAGAATCATTTACAAAATCTGGATTTTAGTCTCATCTATACTATGTAAGAAGCTGTCATGGCCAAGTTGACTATTATATAAGAAATAGGCTAATAGTGCTAAATCATTAATATTTGGGTCCACTTTTATGTTTTTTAAGAACAGGTCCAGTTTGCCAGAAGCATTGGATAGTGTGGCAGACTAGGGTTTATTACAGAGAAATAAAACAACAACAACAACATTCAGTTTTGACATACATAATTGATGAACAAGACTGTAGATGAAAGAATTATGCAGTGTCAAAAAATTAACATTTTCAGATTATCTTAACACTCTTATCTCTTCCAAACTGGGGGACTTTTGCCCACAGAGACAATCCCCTTTATATTGAGGCGTTGAGGCTGTGTTACTGTTTACATAGCATAGAAAGTTCTGCGATGATAAGATTAAAAAAGAATCACATATATTTCCTTTCCCTTGAGAAAGAGTAGGAAGAGTGAAATATAAGGGAGAAGAGTGAAACAATCAGAAATAATTATCCGTTTTCTCATTCAAGCCTTTTTTTTTTTGTAAGCAGAAAATATATTACATGTTAGAGGTAAGAAGATGGGTAGAAGGATCATAACTTCTCTTCCCTTTTTCAGACAATAAAATAATGAACTCTTGCGTCACCTCTGAATGAAGCTGAAATGTAGCAAAAATCTAGCAGAAAAAAGCTGAAATGTAAGTAAAGTTTTGTGGAGGTGAAGTTAATTTCCCCAATTTACTCTCCGTTTTCATGAGTCATGGGTACTGAATTGCCAGGAAGTTATTTGTATGGGGCTCATTTTGACAGAGAATATGACCTTGTAAAGCTGAGAGAAGACTGCCCAACAAAAATGGATGGGGTGCTGAGAAGATATTCCCAAGAATGAGTCAATGGAAACCAAAATAGAGCAAAAGCAGCCAGAGAGAACCATTGGGCATGCTGAGCCAGGAGTCATTCCACCGCAGAGCCCAGCAATAACCAAGGCAGCTAAGGCAGGTGCGTGAGGGAGTCCAGATCAGTAAGTCATACATGATGATATGAATCTCCTCAGCTGCTTTCCTCCAGTTAAGAAGAAAAAAGAGGACAGAGGAAGCAAACTGCCTTTTTAAAATCCACACACGATTCAGCAAGAAATGGAACCTTTCCAACTCTACATCAGGAATTTATAAGAACCTATGTGCCTCTGGTCAGACTAGATTATGCCTTAATGTATGTGCAATTTTAATCTTTTATAAATGATTTTATTTAAATGTTTTATAGATTAAATGAAGTGTGGCAATAAGTCTCGTCCTTATAAATTAAAGTTATTTAGAAAAAAGCAAAGGCAAAAAATAATAATATTAATACCAGCAAAGCTGGATATCAACAAACACAATAATCAAGGAAATTAAAAAGATAGTAAAGTATAATAATTATCCTTTAACATTAAAAGGTATGTATTAATATTTTATATGGAAATAATTTTATTCAAATGTTAAGTATTGTATAATGTATTTTAGAGCATAGCCTTGGAATATATGGTAATTTATAAAACTAAACACTGTATGCTAAAAATTCTATTGTGTAGTAAAGATACAGAAGTAAATAAAACAGAAGGAAAGAACTGTCCTCATGAAACTTATAGTCTAAGTTTAAAAGAAAATTATAAATAAGCCAAATACATATAAGTAGAATTAATGTTTGGAGAATATTCATCACAGAAAAATGTCACAACCAAAATACTTAGTTGTAAATGAGCCTGGAAATGTGGACAGCTAGTCATGAATACTGATGGGTGAAAGAGAGTTTTTGAAGGGGTAGGAGATTCAACTGCTAATATTGGTAATGGCCAGACCTGGAAGTGTGTTGATTACTGGGCTTTACAGTTGGGTTTCTGTAATAGGGAGAGCGGAACCCCTGAAAAGTGCAAGCAAGGGTGTGACATTTAAAGCTTTTCTTTAGGAAGAAAAATGTAGCAAGGCCACCAGAGAGGAAGAAGAAGCCCATGTAAACTACTGGGGCCTGGTGAGCCTGATAAAGTGGCACAGCAATGAAAGTTTAGTAAAAGACTGACTGCATGGCATTCCAGGGAGGCCCCTAAAAAACAATTCCTGTAAAAGAAGGGTTGCTTTAATTGGGCCCAAGTCTTGAAGCGGTGTCTGCAGTTTGGCAGGACTGCAGGAGGGTGAAAATAAGGAATATAAGGAACCTATTTGGTCACCTATTTATTCCTTCATTTCATACTCATTCATTTATGATTTTAGTTACAATTTTTTTGGAGTAGCTGTAATGTACCAGTCACCTATTGCAGGGTAAGGATAATGATTGATAAGACAGGATGTTCCTTACCAGAAGCACAGCATCCCTTTAGTGGAGAGAAAATTACAGGGGTAGAGGTATATGTAGAAACAACAGGAGCCGAGAGAAGACCTGTGTCAATCTGCCTCCAGGAAAAAAGAATAGTTAGAACCTATGTCCTAGGAATTGATGGTTACATTTAGTTTTAGTTTTTAAAACATAGTAAAAAAGCTCAGCCAGTGTACCTAAGTGGTTGAGCATCAACCCATGAATCAGGAGGGCATGGTTCAATTCCTGATTTGGGCACATGCCTGGGTTGCTGGCTTGATCCATGATGGGGGATTGGGAATGTGCAGGAGGCAGCCAATCAATGATTTTCTCTCATCATTGATATTTCTCTCTCCCTCTCCCTTTCTCTCTTTAAAAAAAAAAAAAAAAGTAAAAAGGTATCAAAGGAGGAGATAAAAAGACCCCTGGGGGAAAGTTATTAGGTAGGTAAAGACCTAGGAAACAGCAGTGAAGCATGCCATGCTAATAGGGAAAACACCCAAAAACACAGAAACAAAAAATTAATGATAAGTTACCCGAAGTGTGTAAAATAGGTTCATGTAATAGAGGATGTCTGAAGTGAGCTAGGCCATAGGGGAAGGATTTGTAGATATTTGAGTTGAGAGCAAAATAACAAGAAGAAAACATCTGTTTAAAGAGCTGGGGGAGACTATGGGAGCTTTCCAGGAAATAAACACATAAAGTGCAAAGGCTATACCACAAAAGTATGCTTGATCATTTTCAGATAGAAAGCTTAGAGTTGAGGAGCTCTTAATAGAAGACCTTCTAAGATGCAATAGATGGTTTCATTTTTATTCATTGTATAACAGAACCACTGGATTTTTTTTTAATGAGTAGCAAATTATATGATTTACATAGTTTAGTAGAAGTCAAATTGTGTGAGGGCAAGAGTAGCCTTAGGGAGTTCAATAAAGAGGCTTTTTTTAGTAAGTAGTTCAGATGAGAGCTGATGGTAGTTTAGATGGAATTATTACATTTAAAAGAGTGAGGGATCTGAGTCAGGATATGTTTTAGACACAGAGCCAACAAAATTTACTGTTGGATAAATAATGTAAAGGCACAAAATATGGCAAAGTGACTGCTAGATTCTTGGCCTGAATAATTAGGTGGTACCAATCTGAAGGTAAAGTATGGGTAGGGTATAGGTGAAGAATTAAAAACTAAGTGGAATATATTTGACAGAGAAACACAAACACCATGGTTTCTTATATGTGGAGAACAATATAGACAAACCAACAAAACAGAAACAGACTTATAGATACAGATAACAAACTGATGGTTGCCAGAGGGCCAAGGCGGGTGGGTGAAAAAGGTGAAAAATTTGAGAAGTACAAATTGGTAGCTACAAAATAGGCATGGGGAGGTAAAGGACTGCAGACGAAATGTAGTCAATAATATTACAATAACTATTGTGTCAGGTGGGAACTAGATTTATCAGGTGGATAACTTCAAAAAATTATATAAATGTCTAACCACTATGATATATACCTGAAACTGACATAAAATAATATTGAATGTCAACTGTAATTGAAAGAGAAAAAAATAACCAAAACCTGAATTGTTGAGATGACCCATAGACATCCCTATGATATAAATTGACGATCAGTTATACTACTCTAGAATTCATGAGAAAGGCCAAACTTGATCACCTAGGAACAAAGGACACTCTAGTATTTACATGTTTGAAAGTGGAGTAAGAGACAGTAAAGAAACAGATAAAGAAGGAAATGAGTGAAAAGAAACTGGGCTATTGGAATGTTTCAGAGAAGTAGAGAATGAAGTGTTAAAGAAAAGAGAGAGTGGTCAGTGGTCTCAAAGTTGATAATTTGAGTAAGAAGAGGACAAAAGTTGCCCATTGGTTTGGCAAGATGTAGTTGTTGGTGACTCATTGACCTTAATAACTCAACTTCGCTATTTTGGACAAAGAAACTAAGCTTTAAACCCTTTATTATTATCAGTAATGATGTAGTGGTAATGTAATCAGTATAATTATATATTTTAAAAAACCTTTCCTGAAGTTGTACAAACATTCAGAGAAAAGGATGGTCAGCATCCATGATCACAGACACTAGTTAATTCCAACTCTGATAGAATTTATATTGTGCATGGCCAGAAATCCCACAAGTACAACTAATTGAGGTTCCTCTTTATGAACATCAGATATCATATTCAATTTGATACATGTGACTAAGCATCTGAAAGTTGAAATGTAAAACAGCAACTGGCTCTTCTAAACTCAGCTCACCGTCTGAGGAAGAAAGATACTCTGGTTGTTAGGCATTTGACTTTTTTCTATATTCATGTTCTGTTATTTATTATATCTGATATTAATTGTAAAGTACAAAAGAATAAGCTTAATTTTTAATAGGGTAAGATAAACATAGGAGAGTATATTTAAATTAGCACAATCTGAATATCAATCAATACACCATCTGATGCAGAATAAGCCCTAATAAACAAAAATAGATACTTATAACTTGAGATGTGGTTCCTACCTAACCCTACATTAAATTATAACTAAAAAGAATGACCTCTCTCGGTACATGCTGATCAAATATTCTTATAGTAATCGCCACTTGTAAGGGATCCAAGAGACCTCTATACAAATACAAAATAAATAGATATGTTGGTATTTTGTGTAAAATGTTTACTTTAGTTTATGTTCTTTTCCGTTGCTGAATTTTGCTTTTTACTACAAGCGTTCTGTTTCCTTAAAGATTCAATGATGCATTTATCACATAGTTCCTGCTGCTGAAAACAAAATTCAAGGACCAGGTAGAGTTTGTAACACACTTTTGCTTTGTTCATGGGCGAGGGTTCAGGCTGACAAAGAAAACAGAAGATGGGTCACCAAGAATTCCTGCTGTGATTTTGACTTTGGGTATGATCCTTAGTAAGTCAAAGAACCTCACTAGAAGTCACTTTTTGAAGTAGTGAAGTCAAGAGGGAAAGATATTGGTTTTCCATCTTTCAGAGGAAAAATGTGAAATGACAATGAAGGTTTTTGAACAGAAATTGGAAGAGGCTGTTTCTTTACAAATGAAGAAAGCAAATGCTGTGAGTTTGCAGTATGGATGTGGCCTGTGGAAGTAAAAGCTTTATTTTCTTCTCTAGAGCATGTATAGCTCTATCCTACTGCAAGTAATGCAAAAGGCTCATTTCCTTTTAGTTTAGTTGAATGTTAGAAATAGAAAAAAAAAAGTGAAAGTCAGTGGTTTTCTAACTCTTTTGTTGCACAATACCCTTTCTAAAATAAAATGTCTACCTTAAATTATATTTTAATTCAGTTAAAATAAGAGTTATTTTATTTGTTTTGGGAACCTGGTTAAGGATCCTATTGGTTTGGCCTCCATTTTCATTTTTGTCAGTAGCCCCAGATACATTTTGGATAAGAATATGGGTGCACTCAATTAGAAATTTGATGAAATATCAAATTATGATGTTTATAAATATGTAAGCTAGTTACCATTATGGTACCCAGATGCTTCTATCTTGAATTTATCTTAAGCAGAATTGATCCTAGACTAATTTGCAAAGAAGATAACATTTGCTTGTTGGTTACTTATTGTCTGCTTTATATTTCTTTTCTTTTTAAAAATCTAAAACATGTTGTGTTATTTTGTTTTTTAACTTTCCTCCTCATCATTATTCTATTTTCTTATTTCCATAGGCAATATCCCATGATCGGGACATGTAATTCCTTGCGTTCCATTAGGTTTACCTGATTTTTGACTCATTTCCTCTAGCCCATCAAGTGGTGAATTCATTTATTTCTCCAGTAATGATCTATTGGCTATGTACAAAGAATAGGGCACTGACTGTAATACAAACCTAAATAAAATTTAGTTTCTTCTCTCAAGGAAAGTGTAGTTTAAGGAAACAAACAAGAAACTCAGCAAGAAACTTTAATAAAACTTATGTTTGAGGACATTTGTTACCTAAACTCAGATATAGATCACAAAGCAATCTGTAGGGATTCATTGCTTATTGATGACCATAATATAATTCACTGGGGTAGGAATGTGACTGTTTTTTGAAATACCAAGGCTTTTACAAGATAAAGTGTTAATAATAATTAATCATATATGTAGTTTTGGTGCACAGACCTATTAGGTCAAAAACTGTGATATAAGGTGAACAAATGCAATTGCAATAACTCATTTCTCTCATTTTCCTTGTACTCAGTTTAAAAAATCCAATGCCATCACTCTTCACAGAAGCAGAGAACTGGAAATACCTTGAATTGTGATTTAGGCCCTGCCATAGGACTGAAGTAGAGGTCTTGGAAGGATAATATATAGAACTATTGTTTCTTTCTCAATATTTGTTCTCTATCGAGTGCCTTAGCACAAAGAAGAAGTAACTGGGCCATTTTGATCATTATGTCTATGAGAGAAGGAAAATGAGAGACATAGAGAGTGAGATAGGGACAGAGATAGATTCAGGATACATATATATGTGTATGCATATATATATACATACACATATATATGTATATACTTTGCATAATTATAAAAGCAGTGCTTATTAAAATACATTTCATTTTCAAAATTGAGTTATCAGCTGTTAAAGTGTGTATACATTTTTTGGGACATTGTGTGTGTGTGTGTGTGTGTGTGTGTGTGTGTGTGTGTGTATATATATATATATATATATATAGAGAGAGAGAGAGAGAGAGAGAGAGAGAGAGAGAGTTGCACAGATGATATTTGGTTCCCTGCAAATCTTATATTTTATTGTTGACTGATTGCTTTGGTTTTAGGTGTGACCATCAGTGTTTTAAATAGCAACCCTTATACTAAATGGTCAGTGTACAAGTTAAGGGAAAAAAATGAAGTTGCTTATTGAAAGTCCAAGCAATAAAATCGTTAAAATAACTGTTATAATTAAATCTTGAAAATAACTGTTACAATTACAAAACAAAGGACTATTTTCAATAAATCTCACGCTGTAAGGGTTTTTTGATCATATAACCATTTCAGTAACAACTGAATACATCAATTGTGACAATATTTATCATCCACTGAGAAATATTACAGTAAAAATATGGGCATGGACAATTAGAAAGAATTTGCAGTGTCTAAGAAAGAAAAATTGTGGCTAAATAATCTCCAAATTTTAGAATTTAAAGCAATATCTAATCAACATTTTCTTTACATAATTCATGTCACATAGTATGTAGAATATCTGGAATAATATAAATGAAATAGATTAAGAAAAATAATGTATCAGAGACCCTTACTGGAGAATGCAATTTAAGGAGAACTATATTTTTGCACTCAACGAGTTTTAAAATTTATGTTATACGGGACATATTGCATTTATTACTTAATGTTAAAATTAAAAAAATACTAGTCTTCATGAAAGAAATTTAAGCAGATCTCTTTAAACTTCATATTTCCAAATTTTTATAGTTATACTGTTGCATATTTATTCTTACTGTGGTGTACTCTGGGCTTTCATTCTGAAGATTAATGCTTATGACTTCATAGTTTGTTGCATTTTATGAATTGGTTCATATTCTAAATCATAGTAAAGATGCCTGGTTTCTGAGCCTTGAAGGCTTGTTCCAGTTTATAGAACAAAGCTGTTTTCATGCCTCTAGAACTCTGTATTACTTTGCATTTTTATACAGTGTTTAGAATTCTACCCAAAACTTTCTGAGGATGATTTCAAAGTGTTTCAACACATGGTTATTTCTCAGATAACATAAGAAGCCAAATATAAAGTCTGGATTTGAGTTTCTAAAATTAGAGAACTACTATTGAACATATTAGAAATGTTATTTATTTGCGTTGATAGAGCAAGAAAAATATATAGAGGGAAAAAGTTTTTCATGTAGGCAAATAACCTACAATTTGTGGTTATTTTCCACCAAAGTTTATTGAAAAATGTAATTTATTTAATTTCTAGATCAATTGTGTAAACAATTCTTTGTTCTGTGTTCTATCTGTTGCATTCACATGATCTAATTTCCTTATTGTATTATTTTAAAATCTGTGTAATCATTTAATTGATTAGATAAATCTCAATATGTGGACTTAAGTGTTTCCTGCTGTTGATCATTTGACATACCTCTGATTTTTATTGTTTTAAAAATTATGTTAAAAGAGCATCTTTTATGCATGAACCCTTTTTGTACTAATAGAAAGCAATTTAAGAATTTACAGATGTCTTACTCTCGGTTTCCATTTTTCCGAGAGTAAAAATGCAGAGTCTCAGCATTTCACAAGACAAACTAGTCGACTCAAAGATTTTTTTTGCCTCTTTTTATCCTCTTTGTGTTCTCTTTTCTATTATGTTTCCATTTAGAATCCAGGGTCTTTTATTGAGAACATGCCATTGGACAAATCCTAGACTTTTTTTTGTCCCAAACCTATGTTTTCATATTTGCCTGATAACTCTAGTTAAATCTAGCTTTTCACTATTCTTTATATGTTTTGTCATGGCTGAAAACAGTGGTCAAAATACACACAGACATGCTGGCTGGTTGTACTTTAAATGCATGAAAATTGCTCTTGAGTTCTCTCAAAGCTATGTAGTCCTTAGTCTATCCCTCTGCCAGTTTCCTGGATGACAAATTTATCACTTCTTTTGTTTTTTCAGATTTCTAGTACCTAGCCCTAACTGTCAGCTCATGACTTTGCCTCCCATTTATTTAACTCAGCAGATGGAAACGATCAAAAGGGACTTTTCATGTCTACTTTCTTAATTGTTTTTCTCCATGTACTAGTATGTTGCCTTCCTTCTTTTGCCACATACGAGTTTATTTCCCTCAATTACTCTCTACCCAGAAAACAAATAAAAAACCTGATAACTATTTGTATTCCCCATATTTTTTTTAAAAAAACCCCACATACCTGTTGTTTCACATCAAATGTTTAATCCATCTGCAAATCCTTTTGGCTCTACCTCAAAATATATTCATCAAAATGCACAATCAGCCCACTTATCACTATTGTCCCTGCTAAGACCCTTGGTCAAGCCTCCATGTCTTGCTTTATTGTGACAGCCTCCAATTTATTCACTCAGCTTCGATCACAGTTCAACGTATAGCCTGTGCCTAACAAAACTGCAAGAATGATCCGGATAAAATATGATAAATAGGTAGATAAATTGATATAGAGATACAGTTGTTTTTTCAGATAATTTTTTTTCTTTGCTTAATACATCTGATTGCTTACCACTCAGAGGAAAAAAGAAGTACTCCTTCCTATACCTGAACCCCTACATTTCTTCCCCCTGCTTCCCTCCCCAACTCTCCGAATGTAATTGCTGTTAATCAATCTGAGTTAGCCACTTAAGAGTTTCTTTGCTGTTTCCCTAACATACCAAGCAGGCTTTACCCTCAGGGCTTTAGTATTGGCTTTTCTTTTGCTTGATACGCAACAACATGCCAACATGCTGAGCTCTATCTGTGTTGCTTTTCAAATTCTACCTCATCATTAAGGCTCTTTTTGATCACACAATATAAAATATCAAAGTCCAATGTACCTAATTATCCTTTCTATCCCTCTTACTTTGCTTTACACATTTCAATAGAACTTATCACCTTTTGTTAATTCATATGTTTGTTGTTGTTTTTTTTTCTTATTTTTAACTCTTTTAGATGGAGGCATTTGTCTTCTTATTCACTGATGTGAGCTGAGCAATTAGAATTGGCCTTGGAATGTTGTAGAAGCTTAATACATTAGTTTTTGAATGAAAGGATGAAGCAATGAATGAAAGCTAAGAGTTCTCTGGCAATGACAGTCAGCAGTAGGTACCACTCTTTATGCTTCAAAAGCAGCTCCTAAAGTATTCCCTAATCATGCTTATCATGATTTCTTAGTTTTCCTTTTAATGTTCTACCTTCACCCACTTCTACCCTAAGGACTCTAATGTCATTGATTCACCATTAGGAATTGCTCTTTTAACAGTTCTGTATATGTTCACATGCTATTTCTGCTGCCTGAAAATCCTATGATCCTTCATCACTTGGTGATTACCTATCCATGCTTCAATACTTTTTCAATTGCCCCCTCCTCTGTGTGGCCTTTCCCAGTTCCCTTGTCTGTTAGTTCTCCCTTTGCCTGTGCTACTCTAGAATTAGCATATTATTCTCATGATAATTAGGTGAGATGATGGTAGATGTTTTTTTTTATTATGGTTTAAATTTTGTCCCCAAAAACTCATAAGCTGAAGTCATAACCCTCAGTACCTTAGAACACGACTTATTTGGAAATAGAGTGATTGCAAATGTAACAAGTTAAAAGGAGCTCATAATGCAGTAAAGTGGGCACCTAATGGTGTCCTTATTAAAAGAGAGAATTTGAACAGACACAGGTACGCAGGGGAAATGTCAGGTGAATAGGAAGACAGAAATGGGAATGCTGGGGCAGACGCCAAAGAACTCCGAAGCTTGTCAACAAGCAGAAGCTAGAAGAGAGGCTGGGGGCAGATGTCCCCCTTCCAGCCCTCAGAAGGAACCAGCCCTTCCATCACCTTATTCATGGACTTCTAACCTCTAGACTGTGAAACAATAGGTTTATGTTGCTTAAATTATTCAGTTTGTACATCATTCCACCAAACCCAGCAAATGAACAGGTTTGTTTTCCCTTACAAATTAGAAATGTCTCCTTTGTGTCTCATTGATCTTTACATAAATCCTTCCTCTAACTCCTACCAATCCCTAAATCAGACAGTGTCAATGAAATAAACAAATAAAGTAAAAGGATGAGTACATGAGTGGTGCCAAGATGTAAGAAATCCTAATTAATTACTGCGGCTTGAGTTTGTGAGACAAGTATAAGAAATTGTTGGAGACGTTTTGAAAAAATGTTACAAGAAAACAAGGTGGCATTTATTCTACTGAGGATCTTTATAAACATCTTTATAAACATTTAAATTGCAGTGGTCACATTCAGTTCTCCAGACTCTCATCTCTATTTTGATTTTATGCACATGAACCCACTCTCTTTTTCACAGTTGCTTCAGCATGACCATTTTGTCTGAAAATCTGCTTTAAAAGAATTCCTTCCTGAGTCATTACCTCCAATCCAATCCTCTATATCTGATTTCCTATGTAAACTTCTGTGACAAATGCCCTGACACTTCTGTCTGTTCACATTGATTAAATCTCTTTATTGTTCCTCTTCAGTGTAAATGAATTTAATTTGCCAACAGACTTGAACTGTAGAATAATGCCTTCTAATTTTAAGAAGAACCAAAGATTTGTTTTGATTTCCCCACCTTCCAAAAGGAGACGGAAAAATTTTTAAAAGGGGTCAAGAACAAAATGTTATCCAAAAGACTACATATTAGAAAGGATCTTCTGAGGAGCAGTAAAACGATATTGAATAGAATTGCTCTGTGCTGGATTCTTCTTTATCCAAGTTTCAGATTGCAGCTCTTTGTAGGAATGTGTGCAACGTTACTCACAGGGGCAGCTCCCTTGTCATCAGGGAGTAGTCAAAAAAGAATTAGGTTGCACTAAGGTAAATCACCAACGAAGTTGATTACTGAGGATTGTCTCCTGATAAGGGCAACGGAATGCTGATGCCTTACCAATCCCATTTCAGTCAGTAAGACGTTTCATAGGGTTTGAGGTTAGACCCCTTGCTGATCATAATGATATATCTGTCTGGTAATTTGGCAGACATGCACTTGGATTCCTTAGCAACTGTAGGAAGCTGACAGAGTGCATGGGTTGTGGGGGTCATGGTCATTTTCATTTATGCCCCATCAAAAAGATATTGCTGACAGATGGAATGTGAATTTAAGACTTTACTCTGGGTGGCCCAGCTGGTGTGGCTCAATGGTTGAGCATCAACCTATGAGCCAAGAGGGCATAGTCTGATTCCTGGTCAGGGCACATGCCCAGGTTGTAGGCTCGATCCCCAGTGGGGAGCATACAAGAGGCAGCCCATCAATGATTATCTCTCATCATTGATGTTTCTATCTCTCTTTCTCTCCCTTCTTCTCTGAAATCAATAAAAATGTATTTTTTTTTTTAAAAAAAGACTTTAGTGTAGGTTCACTCTATTCCTCTACTGAACCTGACAGATCCTGCCTAGTTCATTTTCTAATTTATGAACAGTGTGACAACCAGTGGTGGTATTGATTTCCTTCCATTTTTATCATGGAAGTGCATTTATGGGAAGTGCATTTATGATTATAACAGAAGATAAAATAGGTAGATTGGATATTTATAATAATCATCTGTGCATCAGTTTATGTTGTTCTTTATATTCCACAAATGAGTGAGATCATGAGATCTTATCTTTCTCTGACTGGCTTATTTCACTTAGCATAATGCTCTCCAGTTCCAATAATACTGTTGCAAATGATAAGAATTCCTTCTTTTTTACAGCAGCATAGTATTCCATTGTGTAGATGTACCACAGTTTTTTTTAAATATATTTTATTGATTTTTTACAGAGAGGAATGGAGAGGGATAGAGAGTTAGAAACATCAATGAGAGAGAAACATCGACCAACCTCCTCCTGCACACCTCTCACTGAGGATGTGCCCGCAACCAAGGTACACGCCCTTGACCGGAATCGAACCCAGGACCTCTCACTCCACAGGCCGATGCTCTATCCACTGAGCCAAACAGGTTTGGCATGTACCACAGTTTTTTAATCCACTCATCTGCTGATGGACACTTAGGCTGTTTCTAAATCTTAGCTATGGTGAATTGTGCTGCTATGAACATAAGGATGCATATATCCTTTTTAATTGGTGTTTCTAGTTTCTTGGGATATATTCCTAGAAGTGGGATCACTGGGTCAAATGGGACTTCCATTTTTAGTTTTTTGAGGAAACCCCATACTGTTCTCGACAGTGGCTGCCCTAGTCTGCATTCCCACCATCAATGCATGAGGATTCCTTTTTCTCTGCATCCAGAGACAGAGAAGCATCGATCAGACCTTCAAACCTCAGAGGGAAGGTAGACCTTCAAACCCTGGGGGTAAGGGGGAGAGATCAACCAAATGACTTGTATGCATGCATATAAGCCTAACCAATGGACACAGACACCAGGAGGTTGAGAGCAGGAGTGGGCGGAGGGGTGAGCGGCAATGGAGGGATATGGATACAGATGTAATACCTTAATCAATAAAGAAAAAATAATAATCGTCTGTTGTTAGCTTAATATTTTAGGCCCTAAATTTAGGGAAATAAAAAATGAGTACAACTGTATTTTTTAAAATGCCGTTTTCATAATTATTATACACTTGAGAATTATATTTCTTAGAGAAAACTATTTCCTAAGTTAACTGAATGACCACATGAACAGATATAAGACAAATTTTAGATTTTTTGTCTACATAGTTATTATGCCGTAAGTATAGATTAGAGATCACTGGCTTTCCTCATTTTTTCCCATTCTGCATCAACTCATGTTTCTAATTGTTTTTCTTTAAGACAACACCTAAGCATATGTGTTTATTGAATGATAGTTCTGAAAAGTAGCTACAGATTAAAAGCAGCTCTAATATATTAGATAGGACTCTATAAACTAGCAATAATATAAAATAATAATAATATATGAAAGAAAAAGAGTACTGGGAAGCATTACTCCATACACAGGCAACAGTTATTTTTAAAAGGCAGTACTAGTCTTCTGTTTGTCTACATACAATGTTAAAAATATAAATAGTATCTGTAGAAAGAAATCAATATATCCTGGTGTGTTTTTAAAAAAAAAGAAAAAGTAGATATCATACAAAATAGGTTTCTAAATGGGGGAGAATTCCACAAATAAGTTTAACTTATTACAGCATTAGGTTTAGTTACAGTGATTACAGTGTAAGCCTTACATTGCTACCTAACCAAACACTGATTTACTTGGCACCCATTTCCTTGTGGAACAGACTCACCAACTTTGAAGCAGACAACATGCCATCTTAACAGATGGTTGTGGGTATTTGCAGCCAAAAGACCATGAATGAATATCAAATGTGTTTTCTGAAGGTAGGAGACCCAATAAAAAATACCCAAACAGCTGTCTTTCCCAAGGTAATGAACCCAGTGTTGAAGGCACCTGCCACTCTTACTTCATCTCTTATGAGATTAAGTTCTTTCATCTCTTCTTCCCATCCACAGAAGAAGCTTTCTTCTTTCTTTCATTGCAAAGAAACCATATGAACTATTCTTTATACACTGGACTGTGTGTGTGTGTGTGTGTGTGTGTGTGTGTGTGTGTGTGTTCATAGTCTTTTTCTTGTAAATATGTTAATTTCAATTACCATCTTGAATGTAGGCCCAAAAGAAATAGCACATATACATGCAAATCTGATATTGGTGGTATGTATTATAATCATTGTCATAATTATTATTTAAATTACAGATCCGTCTCTGACAATAAAAAAAAATCCTCTGATGTTAGCAGGCCTGTTGGAGAGCAAATGTCTCTAACTCTTTGCATTGACAGAAAGGAAAATTGATCTATTCTTTTCTAGGTCCATTTATCAGTGGCTTTTAGGAAATGCAACATAGTCTGAGAATGGTGATTGTGATCTTATTCTTTAAAAATTATACAAACCTGATCAACATATATAACATATCCATAAAAAGAAGATTCCTTAGGAAAGTAGAAAGATAATTAAAACAAAGCAATAAAAGGAAGAATTATAAATAGTCAAAAATACATGAAAATAAATTAAAGTTCATTATAATTATAAGTGCAAAATTGAAGCTCTTCCATGAATTATTTCTTATTGATCAGATTAGTAAATAATATTGGCAAGGGCCAGTTTTCATCATTCTTCATGAGAGCATGAACACTATAGCATTCTGGGATGGTGATTTTGTCACATACACACATGTTTTCACACACACAGAGGACAGAAAGAGAGCGAGCAAGCAATCCAAAGAGAGAAAGAGATGAGATATACAGATGAATGTTCTTCATAATTTGAAGAACAATGGCAAAGATGAAAGGGAACTTCTTAGGTGTTTATATTTCTATTTTTTCATTTGTTAGTTTTCCGTTATAAAATGTATGCATGATAACATAATTTAAAAATTGTGTTTTCAACAGAAGTAAATTAAACAAAAATGAATAAGCTCACCAAATTATGAAAATATATTAAGGTTCTAAACATATTATCAAACTTTAGCTAAGATTTAATTCAATGCTCCTTAAACTTTAGCTTGTAAAATAATAATGATAGAACCTAATACAATACAGATTCCCTAGCTCCACTTTCAGAGTTCCTAATCAGTACATCTAAGGAATGAACCATGAATACACATTATAAACAAAGGCTCCAGATGATTCTGATGCCAGTGTTCTATGTGGGACACACGTTCAGAAGCACTGTATTGATGAACTAAACACAAAAATCCCGGAGTCTACAATGGAGTCTTGTTTTGATTATATTTCACTCTATACTCATCACTTTTAAAGGAAACACTCTTGCTGTAGCCTGTTTGGCTCAGTGGATAGAGCATCGGCCTGCAGACTGAAAGGTCCCAGGTTTGATTCCGGTCAAGGGCATGTATCTTGGTTGCGGGCACATCCCCAGTGGGAGATGTGCAGGAGGCAGCTGATCGATGTTTCTCTCTCATCGATGTTTCTAACTCTCTATCTCTCTCCCTTCCTCTCTGTAAAAAATCAATAAAATATATATATTTTTAAAAAGGGAAACACTCTTGCCATGCCAGCTTGGCTCAGTGGTTGAGCATGGACCTATGAACCAGGAGGTCTTGGGTTCGATTCCCAGTCAGGGCACATGCCCAGGTTGTGGGCTTGATCCCTGGTGTGGGGCGTGCAGGAGACAGCTGATCAATGATTGTCTCTCATCATTGATGTTTCTATTTCTCTCTCCCTCTCCCTTTCTCTATGAAATCAATAAAAATATATTTTAAAAAGTAAATAAACAAAAGGAAACACTCTTCACAGTGACTATTTCCTCTTAATCAATCAGATTTCTCTAAGTTATGGTGTAGAACAGGGATGAGAAATGCCCAGCCCACAGGCTGTATAAGGCCCAGAAAACCATTTGGTCTGGCCCTGCCAAGGCATTAGGGGTGAGCTAATTAAATGTTTGATCAAATACTAGTATAGCAGGCTACTTTTTAAGTTAATAATGATGTTATAAATATCCAATGGCTCTTGGCTGCAAAAATTTTCCCCACCCCAAATGCAGAGAGTCTAGGAACATGTTCAGTGTATTCACAGCATCCATGCTATACTTACATTAAAGATAAATCGCAGTTGCATAACTATTTTTCTACAGATTATCCTCTGTCTCTTCAAGTGTGAGCTTTGTGAAACCATGTATGACACCTCACTTATTCAGTGACAAATTCCTAATGTCTTGCACAGGTTTGGCACATAATAAATGCTAAACAGTATTTGTTGGATATGGGTGGATAGTTGAAACTGAAAATGAAAGAATGAATTGCTATTAATCTCATAGTGTTTTATTTTTACATCTGCATTTGTGTCTTTACCTAGACTCAGAATTTTGAAATCATTTTTCTTTATAAACTACAATAACTGCAAATGCAAGTAAAGCTTGTTTTAGAGATTAGAAAGAATAACAAAGTACCAAATGCTCCTTTGGAGCTCTTAGCTTATTTACTGCACTGAAAAGATAATCTGTCAGTGGAAGGATGCAGAGACAACAAAGTGGTTTAAAAGGTTGAATTTAAATTTGAGCTCCAGGGTTTGGATTCTATCTAGCTTCAACAATTTTTAGTTTGGTGACACTGAGCAAGTTTCTTAAACCTCCTCTATCTCCATATTTTTAAATTTGTAAAATGAAAATGATAATATGACTATATCTGTAAAGTCCTGCAAAGATGAAATGTTTTATTTGTAATTATACCTGATGTATATTAACCACTAAACAGACACTGGCCGGATGCACACTGTCACCCTATTATAATAGAGGGAGGAAAGATCATTAAACTTTCAAAAGTATATTGTTTCCAATTATGGACAAAAACAAGCAAATGTTTCATATGATTCCCACATTAACACTGCAAGCTCCTGTGCAATCGCATACCTTCAGCATGGGGCCTTCCAGCAACACCTCCTTGTACAGCTCCTCAGTCAGCCTCATAGATGCTAAGCTCATTGTTTTCACTTCCACCAGAATTGGATCTGGAGGAGGAGAAGGAAGGAGGTGGACGAGATGATGGCAGTTTGACAAGTAACCAACTTTCTCATGAAGTTAGAACTTCAATTAATTTCATTTGCATGAGTATTTTTAGGTGGTAATTGAGTTCTGGATACCCATGAGGATGAGTCAAGTTAAAGAAGAAGGCCAAAAGAAACAAGATAAAGATACTAAGGGGATTATTGTTATTTTTAAATTTCTGATGACAATTTCAATCACCCCAATGAGAAAACCAAGGTAGAGTGGAAATTTTTCTTTTCAATTTTAGTATTTTGCCTTTATAATCATGTAGAGTTTTTATATGTTAACGGTTTTTCAAAATTTAAATATTCATAATTTAGGGAGCACCTTTGGCAGAGCTATCCAAATAAAAAATAAGAGACATGTATTGTTTACAAATTGGAATTGTAACTTACTACTTTTAATATTGTTTGTACCCAACATTTTCCAAGATATCCCTGCAGAAATACTTGAAGGTGTTTTTGTGTAAGACAAGAATCTCATTGATCTCAAAGTGAGTATTTTAAAAATGTATCATATAATGTGACTCTATAATTAAATGTTATTAATTGCTAGTTTACTTCTTAATTACTATATGGTTAATATATACCCTCACCTTGTTCTTAATATAACTTACGTTCTATTCATTCTGGTTCAGTTACTGTGGGTTAGTTTTCTATGTTTCTGGGTTTTATTTTGTTTTAATATTGGGTATTTTCAGGCTAAACAGGCAATTTCTTAGTTTTATTTTATTTATTTATTTATTTTTAATTGAATTTTGGGAGTGACATTGGTTAACAACTTAATCAATAAATTTTTTTTAAAAAAATCAATAAAATATAATTTTTAAAAAACCATACAGGTTTCAAGTGTACTCTATAACACATCATACACTGCATCCAGCGCTCAACAGCCAGTCAAGTCTCTTTCCACCAACCCCCCCCTTTGTCCCATTGACCTCCCCCCACCTCCTTTCCCTCTGGCAAACATACTGTTGTCTGTGTTTGGTTTGTTAATTTGTGTTTTCCCCAATTCTCACCTCAGGATATTTTCCATTGATTTTTAGAGAATGTGGAAGGGAGGAAAAGAGAGAGAGAGAAAATAGAGAGAGAGGCAGGGCGGGAGACCCCTGTCCCCTGAGGCCTATGAGGAAGGAAAGCAATCCAACTCAATTTTTTTAGTATTAAACCATTAACATATTTGTAGCCTTCTTAGTTTCCCTGTCTTCAATTTCTTAAAGACTGACTCATATATACTTTTTTCTTGACAAAACTCAACAAGTAGTTTTATAAAAACCCTAGTCTACCTTATTAGCTGTACGAATAGGTACAGTACTAATATTTTCTGAGGTGTAACTCTTATGTGGAAATTTCTTGGCTGCAAATCATGACATTAGTATCAGGAAAAGTTTTCTAGAACATGTCTTTTAGGTTGAATGTTGCCAGAAGACTCTCTTTTGATTTCTTTTTCTCTATATGTGATGCAAAAGTTGCACCTTTCCTCTGTTACAAACAGTACTTGCTCACCTGGGCTTTCTATCACAGTCATGTTGGTTCTATTGGCAGTTGTGATAATTGTCATTTATTTATGTATGTTCTTGATCAATAATGATTGTGATTAATAGAAAGAGCATCTGAGATTGCTAGCTGAAGATAAATGAATAATCTGAGGCCAGAGAACTGAGCAAAGAATTGGCACAAAAGACTGTAATACTTTCACCAATAAAAATAAATGTTTTAAAAAGGCTTGTGAGTGAAAATAAAGGCTTCCTTGATAATCAGTGATCTAGTTTTTACTTGGCAAATTCAGATGCATTTTCTGCTCAAACATTAGAAAGAAAGGTATCACCATATGACATCTATTTTTTTCATCCAAATGTTTTTATTTTATTTTTTATTGTTGACAGTATTACAGATGCACCCCCCCTTTCCCCTCCCCTTGTCCTCACCCCCTCATCCCCACCCTGTCCCAGGCCTTCACCACCCTATTTGTATGGTAACGCTTCTTCTTTATTGAATGTTTCAATAGCCTGGTTTTGCTGGGTGATCATGTACACATATGTGTGTGTGTGCTTATGTGACCATCAGTCCATCCTATGAATTTAGCACCATTATTATGTCTACTGTATGGATAAGGATTCTGAGTAGCAGCCCGAGATCTCACAGCTAGCAAGTGGTCAAGGTAAGTTTCAAATCCATGTGTGCAATATACATATGCCACACTACAAACCAGTATTCAGCACAGAAATTCTTCATATATTGAAAGATTTCAATCTATAAAGCATTTTAATGATTCTTCATATGCAATATGACTAGTAAAAGTTGATGGCTTTCCTTGACAACTATTTCTAAGAAAGATGAGAACAGAGCTCCCAGATTAATCAAAAAACAGTTTATGAAACCATAGCAACAGAATAATAGATTAGATGAACACTTTATAATTGGATAGGAGGAGGGGGAGATTTGCATATTTAAAGTGTAATTTAGGGAAACAGAACTTATGGTATTACATGAAGGGTAATATTTAAATATTAAATATTTTAAGACCTCAAATTTATATTTAATTCAGAAGGAGAAATGTCTGTCAAGATTAATTTTACTAGCAAAATGGTAGCTTCTTATTTAATTATTAAGTTGTAATAATAATAGTATACTCGTCTTTTATTTTCTGAACAAATATTAATTGAGTTCTTACTATATGTCAATCATTGTTCAAAATTCTATTATTTCAACAGTGAACAGGACAGAAAATACACCTCTACCTATGGATTTTTATTTTTATCTTGGGAGCAGTCAGAAAAGCTAAAATAAAAAAAAAAAAGGAGGGAACATTTTTTCAATGCAGATGCTATAGTAACAGCTAACTTTTACTGGGTTTTTATTATGTGACAGACTTTTAAAAATATTATTTACATGCATAACTCCAATCATTTTCAGAACTATACTGTCAGGAAAGAAATGTTATCATTCATATTTTTCAGGCATATGTACATTAAATAGTTGAGGTGAAGTACAAGTCAGGAAATTTCTTTTTCATTAATAGACTTATTTTGTTTTAGTTTTAGATTTTTAGAAATTTTAGATGATAAAATAATACTTAGAGTTCTTATATTCCCCCTTTATTACTCACTCACAGTTTCCCCTATTTTTAACATCTTGTGCTGTATTTGTTATAATAGATGAACCAGTATTGATATATTATTATTAACTAATCAATATATTACTAACTAAAGTATTTAGTTTGCCTTAGGTTTCACTCTTTGTGTTGTATAGTTTTATGAGTTTTGAAAAATCTGTAATATTGTGTATATACTATTATTTTCAGGGAATAATTTTCTTATCCTAAATATCCCCTGGGCTTCATCTATTTATTTATCTCCCCTCCTTTCTGGTACCCAGTGTTCTCTTTACAGTATCTATAGTTTTACCTTTTCCAAATGTCATATAGTTAGAATTATACAGTGTCTTGTTCAGGCTGCTGTAACAAAAATACCATCAGTTTGGTGGCATAAACAACAAACATTTACTTGCCACAGTTATGAAGGCCAAGAAGTTCAAGATCGAGGAACTGAAAGTCAATGCCTCGTGAAAGCCCATTTTCTGGTTCATAGATAAACATCTTTTTTCTGTGTCCTCATATGGCATAAGGGGGCAAGGGAGCTCTCTTTATAAGAGCACTCTTTCTGTTCATGAGGGCTAGATGTCTATGATATAATTACCTCCAAATTCCATCACATTGGTGGTTGGGTTTCAACATATAAATTTGGGGAGGATATACTCAGTCTATAAAAGGCAGTGTGAAGCCTTGGCAGTCTGGTTTATTTCACTAAAGAATATACATTTAGGTTTACTCCATGTCTTTTCATGACTAGCTAACTCATTTATTTTTATTGCTGAATAATAGTCAATTCTTGAAGGACGTCTTGGTTGCTTCTAGTTTTCTCAGTTAGGAATAGGATGCTGTAAGTATTTGTGTACATGTTTTCTCAGCTCAATTGGTTAAATACCAAGTAGCACAATTGCTGGATTGTGTA
This sequence comes from Myotis yumanensis, assembly GCF_028538775.1. Lineage (NCBI taxonomy): Eukaryota > Metazoa > Chordata > Mammalia > Chiroptera > Vespertilionidae > Myotis > Myotis yumanensis. The sequence goes on along the minus strand of NW_027223752.1, from coordinate 220,127,849 downwards.
AGACTAAGTTTAGTTATACAAGCAACTGCCAAATTATCTTCCAAAGTCGTTTTTCCACTTTGTTCCTACTAGCAATAAATGAGAGTTTCTGTTTCTCTACATCTTTGCCAGCCTTTGGTATTTTCATTTAAAAAATATTCTTTCTAAGAGATATATAGTCCTATGTCATAATTGTACTTTGCAATTCTTTAATAATATGTGAAAATGAACATCTTTTCATGTCTGTATTTTTAAATGGCTTTAGCTGTACCCTTAGTAACTGCACAGCACCATTGACCAAATGTTAAAATGGACTAGAGTACTAAATAAACCTAAAAGAAATAGCAAAATTCTGTAGTGTTTCCTGAGACTTATCAAAAACTTCAGAAATTATTGCTTTTATTCCAGCCATCAAGTTCTCAATTAACTCAAATAATGAATTTATTAGCATATCCTATTTTTCAGAAACCCTTATGCATGTATTATGTTAAACAAACAAGTATAATAGACCAAGTTTCTCCTTGGGAATTGTCATATGAAAGTATGTTATTTTAATATCAAAATGCATTAAGAGGCGAATTATTTAGATTTGAGGCCTCTTTTCCTCAAATTATTATCCTGCATCCCACACAGCAATGTGACTGACTCAATAGGTCAACGCTCAATGGGTCTTTCCAGTAGTGATAGGTAGTTATAACCATCTGCCCAAGAATTTACCACTCAGACTCCCAAAAGTAATTTCTAAGATTCATATCAAGTGCCTAACTGTTATAAAGTAATTTCTCCAACACTTTAAATTGTTGAAATAATCTAGATAAATTCAATCCACTAACATTCCACTTGAGGAATTTAATTTTGTATGCTTTGGTTACATTAGCAAGAGGATTTTGTTTGGATTCAGGGTTATGCTTGAATAAGACTCAAGTTAATCATTTAGGTACTTAAATGTTCTTAACTCAAGGATTTCCCCTGACAGTCATTTCAAGAACAGCTTTATAGTCTTCATTTCATCTATTCCACAAGTAATGTTTGTAAAGAAATTTCATTCTGCTCAGATTTTTCTGTCTTGACACCAACATGCATTCTTGGGGCCATTTTCATGTACAAAAGGCCTATATGCTGTATGGATTCAAGCACATATATTTCACAGCAAAAGGGCAAAGGGTGTTAGTCACAGTACCATCATTGTTCTCAACCTTCATTAACAGACACCATATTAAATTGCTGGAAAGCCCTGCTTACTCTGGCTTTGCTCCAATTACTCAGGTAGGTTGTCAGGGAGAAATAACAGGGAAACTAGAAATATGCCTGAGAGAGTGTGTGCTCTGATGTTATCTATCTTTCTAACTCTAAAACGTAGGTAACACTCACAGATCCTCGGAAAGAGAAAGTTTAGACCTGCTATTAGATTTCATTTTTAAGCATTAGCGTTTGATAGTTTCAATTATTAAAAATAAGTGAAAACACAACCTGTTGCAAGAGTACTTCAGCAAGGATGTTCTATTGCCTCAAGTGTAGTTTTCAATTTTCTGTCCACTATTTAAAATTCCAACAAGTTTGTGTTGACCACATTTTTATGTTCTTAATTCCTCAAAAACATAGTTGTGAGATATAGCAGAGTCCTGACATTATGGAATAGGCTTTTGCACTAAAAACGCAGACCTCTAATTGACATTGAATTAATACAGTTATATTATAGAGTCAGTCTGAATACTATGAAACAAAAAGAACGTATTAAATATTCAGATACCATATATCTAGCATATTTGTGCAGTGTGTGTGTGTGTGTGTGTGTGTGTGTGTGTAGATATGTGACATTTATCAAAAGGAGATTTTGGTCAAGGAAAAATCATATATGGTATAGAAGTGTGATGTGCACATGGTGAAATTACTATATAAATTAATATTCATTCAAGTTATAAAAATCACTTCATTGTTGTACTACAAAAGCCACTAAGCTAAATCCTAAGAGGCTAAAAAAAATAATTATAACACACTTCTCTTGAGTTGATTACTTTTATAACACACATATACAAGTAGTATAAAATCAGGCAGAATATGATGCATTATTTTGGAGATATAAAGTTTTATGGAGCTGCAGAGAAATGAGTACTTAATTTTTCTTGGGGAGTCATAAGCTTTCTGGTAATTCTTCTTTAAGAAGATAATATTTGAATAAAATCTTTAAAAAATACTAAAAATATCTTACTGATGGCATTTAGCATTAACAATTCTCCCTTCATGGAAAAAACAAACAAACAACAGCATAGATATAGTAAGATATTTGATAGCAGAAATATGTGCCTAGATGTATGTGAAAATAGTGAACCCAATACATAGGAAACAGAAAAAGTACAACCAAGAGCAAGAGAGAATAGAGCTGGAATTTTAATAACAACAACAAAAAAATTCAGTAAATCAAATATGAGTTTTTCATCATAAAAGTTAATAGGAAAAATTGAAGTGTTTTAAATTGGGGAGTGGCATGATCCCATCTTAACTCCCAAATAACCACTGAGACTGCTGTTTATAGGAAGTACGGGAAGGAGGTTAAAATGAAAACTGGCTGGCTGCCCATCATGCTGAGTGACTCCCCCTCTCTACCACACCCCTTAATTCCCCAAAGAAATCCTAACAGGCCTGTGTCTTCCATACCTCCATCCTGGGGGCCTAAGTCATTGCTAGTGGCTTCTTGGGGCATCTTTGGCATGTGTGTGGACATACTCTTCCTATGTTTCTTGGAAGACCTGGATCAGAACAATAGCTCCCAGGACTGTCCCTACTACAAGTCCAAGGACGTTCTGAAGATTCTAGGCAAGAAGAACAACATGCCCCTAGGGACAAGAGGAAGAAGCCCTGAGCCCGAGCTGCACCCCACCTGTACAGCCTCCCAGCCTCACCCTCCCATTCAGATCTTAATTTTGTAGCAAAAGGATTTTATTAAAAGTTGATACATATTTTGTTTTTTAAAAGAAGAAATAGAAGAAGAAGAAGAAGAAGAAGAAGAAGAAGAAGAAGAAGAAGAAGAAGAAAGAAGGAGGAGAAAGAAGAGGAGGAGGAGGAGGAGGAGAAGAAGAAGAAGAAGAAGAAGAAGAAGAAGAAGAAGAAGAAGAAAAAGAAGAAGAAGAAGAAGAAGAAGAAAGAAGAAGAAGAAGAAGAAGAAGAAGAAGAAGAAGAAGAAGAAGAAGAAGAAGAAGAAGAAGGAAGAAGAAGAAGAAGAAGAAGAAGAAGAAGAAGAAGAAGAAGAAGAAGAAGAAGAAGAAGAAGAAGGAAGAAGAAGAAGAAGAAGAAGAAGAAGAAGAAGAAGAAGAAGAAGAAGAAGAAGAAGAAGAAGAAGAAGAAGGCTGGAAGATCACTGTGGATGTTGATGCAATTTTCAGTTCAAAATATGAGGTAACTTGACCTAAGGTAGGAACAGTGGGAAATGACAAATATGGACTGATTTGAAAGGAAGTTAGGTTTTAAGTAGTTAAGTTTTAAAATGTCATTACAATGAATACTGCTTCTCTTGAAAAACAAAAGAAAGATAGAACTTGGAATTTGATTTTATGTTTGATCACAGATATAGGAAAAGTATCACTCCAAATTATTATGCACTATTAATAATTGTTATTTTATTTCTTGTATGAAGAGATCTTCCTCTCTCCTTTTCTCTATTACATTACTAATCTTATATTACCAACGTAGGAATTTCATTATACACACACACACACACACACACACACACACACGTATGCATAAATACATATATATGCACACATATATATAACTGAGAATTAAAGAACTAAAGAAAGACAGTAAGATTGTACTCTTGGTGTTTTGATCATGGGAATAGATTTTCAAAACATTCCTACACAGTTAAAAGAATGTGCCCACATTGACATTAGTGAGAGTTCTGTAAATGGATTTGGAAAGTAAGATTGCCAATTACTTTATTTCAAAAACTTTTTATTCCAGTTTATGTGTATATCCATTTATCGGAAATTATATAACAGGTGTGCCTTTTGGTTATACCATAGTGTTAATACATCATCAATATATTCATCAGCTAGTTAACAGTGTCAAAGCCATTCAGCATCTGAAACTAAAAGTTGTTTAAATCCCATGAAATTTCCTGTAAAATTCATATAAAATATTATTTGTCACAAAGTTGAATGTGTAAAGATACGTTTTGATATGGTGTTGATGTATCAAAATAACACATTTCACGTTGTGTGATAAAAATCTTACCATACTCAACCACAGAAAAAAATAATTCTTTAACAGGTTTACAAGAAAGCAAAACATGCTTCACTATAGTGTTGAATATTTCATGAGATCAAAGGAAGCATGTTTTTTTTTTCAGAAAAAAAATCTGTTTTGTGACTGAGAAAAATTTGTTTAGGATTTAAAAGGTCAACACTTCTGAGATAAATGTTACATTTTTACTTATGCAAAATTAGGATTTCTAATAGTTGTTCTAAAATTGCATCTATGGATATTTGATTCTGAATCAATATTTTCCTGAAAATATTGTAACTTTTTTTTAACACAGAAAAGAGAAACTAATGTTATGTTAAGAAATTAATTCTAGTGTGTCAAGTGATACTGGTATACTGCATTGAAGCCAAAAGAGCATAACATGTTTTTTATCTGAATCCAAAACATCCCCATTACTGTGTGGTCTCAGCCTAACTATGTAAGTCTTTTAGGCTCTTGTATTAGTCTGCCAGGGCTGCCATGACTAGATATCACCGACTGTGTGGCTAACAGCAGAAATTAATCTTGTTACAAGTTGGATGTCTAAGATCAGGATGCCAGCTGCGTTTGGTTTCTTCTGAGACTTCTCTCCTTGGCTTTCAGATGGCCACCCTCCCACTCTGTCCTCACATGGCCCTTCCTCTGTGTGTGCAGGCCCCAATGTCCGCCCTGTGTCCTCACCTCCTCTTCATATAGGACACCAGTCAGATTGGATAAGAGCCCATTCGAAGGGCTTTCTTTTAACTTAATTACCTTTTTCAGATTCTCTCTCCAAATACAGTCACGTTTTGAGGTACTGGGAGCTAGGACTTCAACATATGAGTTTTAAGGAGTCACAATTCCGTTTATAACAATGCTAGATTTTTTTTCCCAAATAAAAATAAACAGAGACAGCATTTTAAAAAAATCGCATTATTATAAGCATTGAACAGAAATACATTTAACTAATCAATCCAACTTGACAACTAGTAAAATTAAATCAGACTTTAATAGAACAGCAATATAGTTTTCAGAGACTTTATTGAGGAATGACTTTATTTTCATTTGTAATGCTCAAAAAGCCATTACTTAGTTAACTCCAAATATACTAGTAGGGTGTCCCAAAAATGTAGAGACACTTTGAATCATTATAAAAGCAGTGAATATTAAAATACATTTCACTTTCAAAACTGAGCTATCAGCTGTTAAAATGTGTATACATTTTTTGGGACATGTGTATATCCAAAGTCATTCACAGCAACATTTATAATAATGAAAATGTAATATGCTAATTAGACCAGACAGCTGAAAGACCTTCCAGACGGCCTTCTTGGCGAAACCTGGGCTGTGAGGGCCAAGCCCATTGCACACATTTTGTGCACTGGGTGTCTAGTAATATAATATTGAAAGAAGTGTTCAACAACAAATAAAAGCAACATTTGCAAGACCAACATTCTAGGTCTCACCAGGACATATCTCCACTTGTCTTTCAGTTGATTGACACTTGGTCAGTTTCACAACTCATCTGTAAACCTGTCTTTCTAAACGTCATTTTGCTAGTGATGTGTATATCCCTTTGGAGGACGGTAACAGTTATAGCATCTGGGAAAAAAATGAAAGTCTTATAGCACACAAGTACCTTTCAAGTAACTGATGTGTTATAAGGCAGAAAGAGAAACATACATCCTTGGTATATTGAAGATGATCCATCTCAAGTGTTATCCAGGATAAAGTTAAATGGTGATTGAATAGAAGTGCTCATGAACAATATTACTAATATTCTTTAAATTTTTTCAGGACACATGACCAATGCATTAACAACAACAGCCATAACAAAGTTACACTTATACAAAGAATGTTGAAAATTCCCTATTTGAAATACGATTGTTTAAAAATCTAAAGTATTGAGGGAAGCAATGAAGATATAACACTAATAATTTTTAAAAGTTAAGTAGATAAAATATTATTTCTATAGTCAATAAGAATGCAAAATGTCTTACAGGTAATATGTAGGATATTGTTACATTACCTACCTAATATTTCAGATAGATTGTTCATAGATAGATACGCACCTTTTCTTGAGAAATATAAAAGATATCCTGAGAAAATGTAGGGATAATTCTGCAACTGTTTCTGGGTATTGGATGTTATAAAGATATCAGTTTCTCTCAAAATAAATATATATGCTTATTTAATACAATGACATTCAAATGTGAATTGTTTTTAAAAGGTCAAATAGGTAAAAACAACTAAAATTTTTTGGAGGATAAGAATGCCATAAAAAGGTATTGTCTTAGTAGAAATTAAGACTTATATTAAGTTTCCAATAACTAGTAAATGATGGTCTTTATTTCATAATAGAAAGCCTAATTTATATTCCAAAATGTGTGCCTAGAAGATAAATCATTTAATATATAGGATGAATAAACTAAACAAATAATATAAGAAAATATAATATTTAAAAAACAGTGCTTGGCAAATGATTATTAAAAAAAGATTCATATAGCAGGCTATATACAAAAAATAAGTTACTTTATGAAATCTAAAAGCAGCAAGTATAAGTAACTATTCATTGGATTCTGGATGGAAGAAGACTTTAATAGGAATATGCAAAGGGAGAGATAATATAGGAAAACATAATCTCATTTCCTCATCCCCACATTCCCATTCATTAATAAGTCCAACAAAAAATATTTCTTATATATCAATTTTTCTACATCTTCCCTTCCACCACCAAATAGGTCACAGCTGTACTACTATATCAGTTTCCTAAATTATTTTTAGTTATCCAAAAGCTGACTTCACTAGTCTCTCAGCAGCAAATGTCGATTTGTTAACAATTCTTGCACATTTATTGTGAGCCACTTATTATCTGTTTCTTTGGCTATAATAACACATTTATGTTCATAGGTAGCCTAAATATGTACCATTATGATCCTTGTTTTTAAATAAAAACTCTGAAATATTAAATACTGTATTGCCTTTTTAAAAACATGCATTAATTTAACAAGGGAGTCAACTGGAGGGAGTCAAGGCAGGATTTATACCCAAGCAATCACAGCCGCATCTTACACTCTGACCTGTACTCTGCACTGTCTTGTGAGGGGTATTGAAATGTATCCAGAATTAAAGGGAATAACCTCCTCCCATGACATATGAAGCGCTACCCAGTCCGACTGCCTGCCTCCTTTCTAGCTTATTTATATGATTCCCACCCACTGATTCACAAGTCCTCAATCACACCAGCCTTCCAGGGAATTTCTTGCACTTGCCAAACTGAGTCACACTCAAAACCTTTTGCTCTTGCATTCCCTTCTGTCTGGCTCTTCCCAGCATCCTTAAAATATTAACTCCTCAGATAAATTATCCTGCGTAAAGTAACCCATACCCTCAACACACACTCCAGGGGCTATTGCACTATTCTGTTTATTACCCATAGCTATCATCACTATCCGACATTTTTTCTTTTTTACTATTTGTTAACTTCTTTATTATTTGTCCCCTAAGGAACCAAGTGTCTCACCTTTTCTGAACAGCGATCTATCAGCAATGATTTAATTAATATGTGGCCTAGCAGAATGTCTTAATATACATTAAATTAATGAATGTAATAATTCATGCCATACCAAAAAGTATAAAACTTCTATATAAAAAATGTCATGAGAACTCTGTAGAGCTTCTTGAATTCTTCTGTAAACTTAAACAGCTCGAAAATTAAGGCAGGAATTAGAATTTAAAATAATGCTAAAAGGAAAATGGGAAAAGCATTTTCAACACTGTGCTACCAAACGTTAAAGATTCTAAATGTGAAATTTTAAAATTTATGTATAAAACAATAAAACCCCAATTTGTTAAATGTGTAAAAGACACTGAAGATTCATGTATTTGGAATTGCAAACATTGCATAGTATATGAAATAATTAAAATTGCAAATTCCTTCCCTTTGGGAATTTATATTATTCTGGATGAGATGGAGAAAAAAATATAAATAAATAAATCTATCACAGGTCACATAGTAAGAATTGATAAGAAACATAAAGAAAGGTAAGAGTGTAGAATGTGTAAACATTAATTGAAATAGTATTTACTAAGCATTTATATAAAAGCAAATTTACAAAAATAATTTCATTAAATCCACACAAAACTTCTGAGAAAATGTCTAGCATTCTAATTGTCCTCAAACACATAGGCAGTAAGGAATGAAGAGGAGAAGATGCTTTCAAGGCACACCCACTACCAAAGCACAGGCTCTGCATCCCAGGATTTTGAAAGGTACACTTTTAAGTTATTATCTCAATAAAGACTGTGTGCTAATCATTAATTGATTAATTAATATTTTCTATTTGGCCAACTTTATCAAATTTTATTCAAAATTACTAATATTTTTGTCAATTTTTTAATTCATAGATGCATCAAAATTACATCCCTATGACCTAATCTAAACTTTTTCCTCAAAGTTTGAGAGCTCACATTTTTTCTGTCAGGATAAACATCTGGCAGATAAGATATTTATTTTTATTTACTTAATTATTCTTTTTGAACTCATATTATAAAAGTCTAATATTCTTAGTGCAAAATTATCACCGACAGTATCAGATTAAGCGCTTTTATTCAATTTTATGTTTATAATTCATAGTTGAATAGAGTAAAATGGACAAATGAACTGCAACTAGCCTGACACTAAACTGGACCTGGCTACAATATAGAAAACTGTCTTTGCTTCTAGCTCTACTGAAACCCCAATTATATTTCTTCTATAACAGGACTAAGGGAAATAGGACTTTAGAAACCCAGGGATGTAATTCCATGAAAATAAGAATCTCTCATTCTCCCATGTAAGTCTCAGAAAATTCTTTTTCTCAAGATATCAGATGAACACCATCCCCAGCACCCCGTGAGGAAAAGGATACTCAATTGCCCTAATTACAGAAGGATTGAGAAAAGAGAGAGAGGGAGAGAGAGAGAGCGAGCTCATGGACATGGACAACAGTGTGATGACTGTGGAGGGGAGTGGGGAGTTGGAAGAGGGATTAGAGGTGATAAATGGTAATGGAAAAAAATAAAATAAAATAATTTTAAACATAGATTATGTATTGTTGAGTAAACACATTGGTAAAATAATAGTATGGATTTATTTAATCTATAAATACAAACAACAAATAAATCAAAATGATTTTGTTTTTATCTGAAACATTATAGATGGAAATAAATTCAACATTTCAGAGAAATTTATGTCACCATCAAAGTTGCGTACGTATATATGAATATGAATGGATGTTCACACCCACATTGGCATAAGAACTTTTACTTTATCACATCATAATTATATTATATTTATAATTAAAATGTGTAATTATCTTACTGTTTATTTAAAAACTGTTAATGCATCATATGTACCTAGAATACAAAACCCACATTATTTTCATTCTGTTGTGCGGCCAAGCTGATAGGAAACTGTTGACAATATAGACACGTAATATGATGGTTTTGTTTACTTAGGGATTGTGAGGCTGAATTCATTAAAGCAATCAGACATATCTATTTCAAGTTATTTTCCCATGTTAACAAATAAATGCTGTTCCAATATGCTGTTTTTCTGCTAAATATTCAGTATGTTAAAATGGAACCTAATGGCAATTACTGACCTTTGTCTGTTATTAAGAAATAACTATTAAAAATAATAAATTCAGGTTTTCAACAAATGCTTCTATTTTATAATTTTTTTATAAAAAAAATATGTGTTATTTGACTATAAATAGATTCCAAATTAACAGAACTCCCTTTTTTTCTAAGCTCAAGCATTGCCATTTATTATTCCAGATACCTTCCTTATCTTACCTATGACCCAATAGTTGAGGGGGCTTCATGAATATTTATTTGAGGGTAATGAGGGTCAAGTTGAAGCACAGTAATGGACCAGCACTCATTTGTTCTTTCTCCTCTCTGTAAGAGTGGATTATTTTTTAATGTGGCACAGTCCATCATATGTAGAGAGCAAGGCTGCCTTTTGCCTTGCACTCGCCCTTCCCTGCCTTTACAAAATCACTTCCGCCTCAAAGTGCGTTCCCTGCCTCCAAACAAACAGAAGCAAATCATAGATGTGCGTGCTGAAAACATCTTTCTTATCTACAGGTGATGTTTAGGGTCACTCAGGTCAAATCAGGCGTTTGGCTGGGAGATTACAGATCACTCTTCTTGGACAACTTTGGGTGAACTCATTTTTTTCTTCTTCTTGTTTTTTTGTTTGTTTGTTTGTTTTGTATTTGTTTCTGTGAGTTTGCCTTTGGAATGTAATTGCTGCCCTTAACAAAGAAGTGCACGCCACCCAGGAAAGGAGCTGATTCTGCTCAGGTTCTTTTGTTAGGACTAAGATAACTACCCCTGAAAGGTCCTCTATTCAGGCATCTTAGTCTGAACTAGTCACTCTATATAGGAGGTCACACATCAAGGGCTTTTGCCAGGAGCTTCAAAGTCTAACATAAGGCAGGCAATACAAAAATATCCAGCTAGCACAGCACATCAATTAACAAATTAAGCTGCTAATCATTCCTTTAAATAATAATTGCCGTGTTGGCTTGTCTCAGTGGTTAGAACATTAGCACACCAGAGGGTTGCGGGTTCAATTCCAGGTCAAAGGCACGTAGGGTTGCATGTTTGATCCCCAACCCCTGTCAGGGTGAGCGCAGGAGGCAACCAATCAATGTGTCTCTCTCACGTTAATGTTTCACTCTCTCTTTCCCCCTCTCTAAAAAGCAATGGAGAAAATATCCTCACTTCTTGGGTAAGGTTTAAAAAAAAGTAACTGAAAAAATTTAGTTTTGTTGTGAATGCAGTGAAGCTACTGAAAAAAAAAAAAAAGTCTGAGTTCTTTGTTTTAATGGAGAATATTAATATTTAGATATGATAAATGGAATGAATTGATTCTAATTTATATTATTCATTTGAATATAAAATATGATTAGCTTTATTTATTTTTTAGTTGATTTCAGAGAGGAAGGGAGAGGGAGAGAGAGATAGAAATGTCAATGATGAGAGAGAATCATTGACTGGCTGCCTCCTGCATGCCCCCATTTGGGGATAAAGTCCACAACCCAAGCATATGCCCTTGACCGGAATAAAACCCAGGGCCCTTCAGTCCACAGGCCAGTGCTCTATCCACTGAGCCAAACGAGGTAGGGCTGATGAGCTTTAAATAGACACGTCTTACCTCATGACTCTAAAATGGTAATCTTTACTTATGGAGAATGTGGACTTTATAATTTGAAATATTGTAACCTTATAAAGAAACCAAACTTTTTTTTATTTCCTATGCATAATTATTCATTCTGAATATACAAATAGTTTCCCTGAGATTAGAACGTTCTACTGAGCACTACCATCTATGTACAAATGTAAACTATGAATTATAAATCACTAAAAATACATATTTTGGAAGGATATAAGTTAAAATAATATATGGTTAAGGGTGTGTGTGTGTGTGTGTGTGTGTTTTAAACTTAACGACTTCTTTAGTTTTTAAGAAGGATGGTTTTCCATGAAATTTTTAAGAAACAAAATATACATGTAGCATAGCTAAAATGTCAGTAACCTAACAGTATAAATAGGTGGTTTATGGAAGTACAATTTCTCATTCATTTTATAACATTTTAAAAGTGTTGTCATAGTTATAGGCTTTAAGAGAATAATTCATTTACAAAGTTAACTCTAATTGGTCAGTATTCCCTAGTCACTGCTTGTCCAAACATGTTGGGTGCTGTATTGTTTATTTAAACTCCTACTTCTTTCATGTGTAATTTGTTATACATTTTCAGTACCATAGAAATGTAAGATATTAGTGGTGGGGGGGGGAGTAGATGGGGCAGGAGGTAAGCAATATTACTTTCAAATGTTCCTTGCCATAGATCCTACTATTTTGAATTGTGGAAATATCACTGTTGCATTAGTTCATTGAGTCAGATACCATTTTGTTAATTTATTGTCTCAGAAAAATATGTACCCAACTTACAAGTAGTGGTCATACCACACCTTTGTATATATATGGGTATTTTGCTTCTATCATAAGCATCTAACGTTTGCTTGCTAAAAGCACATGTTCTTATAAAGTTATAAGAGCAAGTCCCAAGGATAAATTTTTCTTATATTTAAGCAAATATCAGTCCGACATCCCATGATAATTTCCTAAAAATGGTTATTGGAAAGAAAATCATTTCATTTTTTCTATACAAGTGAGACTTTCAACACCTTATATAGGAAGCTTTGATAAGCCCTCTAGTCTGGTATGTTGAGGTGTTCCTTGTTATGGAAGTGTGGACACTTTCCAGGATATTTGTACTAGAGCACAGATAAGACTGAAAATAAGTAAAAGGGACATGAATTAAAAAAAAAACTGAGGGAAAAATTTTGAGTCTAGATTTCATTAGCTGTATCAAGCTGTCATTTAAGAATCAAAACCTTCCACTACTTACTATACATTCTTTGTTCAAGAACTGTAATTTGTCATCTTTAACAATGACAATATGTGAAACTTAAGCCAAAATAGAATTACTTTCACGAACTAGTCTCTAATAGTTTATAATACAATGATGACTTTTTGGGCATTTTACAATACTTTGTATTATTCTTCTATTCATTACCTGTGGATTTTAAATTGCAGTTATTTTGTGTGTCTTCTCTACAATTAAAGTATAAATTCTTTGGAGATAGCAACTATATATTTTTTATTTTTATTGTTCCTTAATCCTATATAATAAAAGCCTAATATGCAAATCGAACAACCAGCAGAACGCCCCGCAGAACAACCGGTCGCTATGACATCACTGACCACCAGGGGGCATATGCTTAATGCAGGAGCTGACCACCAGGGGCATTAAGCATATGCCCCCTGGTGGTCAGTGCACTCCCACAGGGGGAGCACCGCTAAGGCAGAATCAGGGCTCATGGCTGGTGAGCGCAGTGGCAGTGGCGAGAGCCTCACCTGCCTCCAGGGCAATGCTAAAGAGCAGCAAGCCAAGCAATAAGAAGCCATGAGCAGATGAGTGGTAAGGAACGTGGGGTCCCAGACTGTGAGAGGGATATCCAACTGAGGGCTTAGGTCCTCAGTAGGACATCCCTCAAGGGCTCCCGGACTGCGAGAGGGTGCAGGCCAGGCTGAGGGACGTCCCCCCAGTGTACAAACTTTGTGCACTGGGCTTCTAGTCAACAATAAAACTGCTGTTCATAGTAAAGTTTAAACATTCCATTAATATTTGGTAAATTGATAAGAGAGTGGATAGCATTTATAAATTTATGAATTATCTATTTAAATATTATAAGTAAAATGTTTAGTCAACAAATGGGCGTATGATCACGTTAGCCGGTCCTGACCAGGTAGTAGGTGGGACAATATGGAGTAAATATAGGATAAAAAGAAGAAGCAAAACAAACCTAGAATAAAGGAACATGATTTCAGCATCAGGCAAGAGGGCTTAAGCAGGCAGCAGCGGCAGCCACAGTCACGATCAGAAGTGGTAACAAGCACAGGGAAAAGCAACATGGTTGGCAAGAGGGGCAGACAGCAGAAAGGAGGAGAAAAAAAAACTATATATTTTTTTAAAATAGTGGTAAAAAGAGTATCATTGTGAATGATACACTCACCCATGGAAATTAATATATAGAGAAATACATTCAGCACATCCTAGTAGCCATGGCCTCAAGACCCCTTATAGTACAAATAAAAAATGTAGCAAAAATAATTTAAAAAGGGGGGGTCACCACTAAAAGTCAGTCCTTTGTGACTTCTGAGTGGAAGAATTTTGACTATTTAAAAGGTCACATTTATTATATCTGAAAATAGTAGATTACTGTGACAGCATAATATTAATACCCTTCCATTCTTCCTTCCTTCTTACTTTCCTTCTTCTTTTTTATTTCTTTTTTCCTCTCTCCTGTGACTGTCTATCATCTATCTATCTATCATCTAAGATCTATCTATATCTACTTTAAATTTTTTTCATCCTTTTCTTTTTATGTCAGTGACCAGAGGGTAAAATATGCAATTCCTCACTTATTTTAAGCAAAAGCATCTTTTCCTTTTCTCTCTTTCTTCCCCCTTTTTCCTCTTCCTCTCCCTCAACTGCATGTCTTATTAGAAGATGCTTCATGTTTTTTTTTAAATTGTATTCCTTAGAGATAAATTTGGAAAAATATCTACAATTGTGACTGTTAATAAGCATTATAAACCTTCCTTCCTGAATCATAATAACTGTGCATCACTATGACTAAAAAATGTACTCCCAAAGGAAAACTGAATGTAATTAACTTAATTTTTTCATAAGTGAAAAATTAAGTTAAATTAGCTACAGATCCCAAGGGTAAAGAAAGTTGAAGTAGCCTAATGTAGCCATCAAAATATCAGACTACCCAACCTGTAAGCACTTGTATATAAAGATTCTCATTTTTCTCCTGGGTCTTCATAATTTTCAATTGTAAAACAATATTCTAATTTAATTTTTTAAATTCTTTTTTAAATTCTTAAATATATTTTATTGATTTTTTACAGAGATGAAGGGAGAGGGATAAAGAGTTAGAAACATCGATCAGCTGCCTCTTGCACACTCCCTACTGGGGATGTGCCTACAACCAAGGTACATGCCCTTGACCGGAATCGAACCTGGGACCCTTCAGTCCACAGGCTGATGCTTTATCCACTGAGCCAAACCGGTTAGGGCTAATTTTTTAAATTCTTATTCTGTGTAGTAGGCAGAATGCTGACCCTCCCCAAATCCTCACCCTCAACCCTGGTAACAGTGAATGTTACCTTATATGACAAGGGAGAATTAAGGTTCATATGAAATGAGGTTGTTTATCAGTGAATCTTAAAATAAATAGATTATCCAGAAGGGTCCAATGTAATTAAGAACTTACATTGGAAGAGAGCAGCAGAAATGGTCAGAGTGATACAAAGTGAGAAGGAATAATAAACTACTGGATTGAAGATAAAAGGGGGCCACGAGTCCAGGAATCCAGGCAGCCTCTGGAAAATGGAAAAGACAAGAAATCAATTCTTCCTCAGAGCCCCCAGGAGAAATACAGACTCGCCAATACCTTGACTTTAGCCAGTGAGACCCATTTTTGGCATTTGTCTTCCAGAAATATAAGATAATAAGTTGTATACTTTTCTAGATAATGTAGCCATTTATTGCATCCATAGGGAACCTAATACATTCTGTATGGTTATTATGAACCTCATACATTGTCCAGTCAAATAACATTTTTATAGTCTAACCATGAGTATAAAAAATAAGAATGACTGAAAGATCTCAAGTTGAAATGATTATTTGCTCTGATTACTACCGTTGAATTTAACTTACATGCTATACATTGTCATTTTAATTATATTTGGGATTTTCATGACTAGTTGGAATGCAAACTCAAAGTCTCAAGTTACTAACTGACTTTAACATGAGTTATTCAATCATGCTAGCAAGAAAGCATCATCTTTCATATGATACTTTTTCCTAGTAACAATATTTTTTTCCCTTCCAGACCATCTTATGCTAAATAGATTGGAGAAAAATGTATTCAAATACAGATAAGAGAGTACAGAATACTTTCATCAGAGAAAACAATTCAGAATACTTTCAGTGAGATATATGTATATATTCTATATTTATAAAAACCTAAGTTACCAAACAACCGAACAACTGGTCAATGGGTCGCTATGATGCACACTGACCATCAGGGGCAGAAGCTCAATGCAGGAACTGCCCCTAGTGGTCAGTACGCTCCCAGAGCCAGCCAACCTCCCGCAGTCCTCCCCCTCCCCGCCCACTCCCGGCCAACCAACCTCCCACAGTCCCTCCCACCCCAGCCGACCAGCTCTGTTCGCCCTGATTGAGACTGGGCAATACGGCCCCAGTAGGCCCGGATCACCAGCCAGGCTGAGGGACCCCAAATTCATGCACTGGGCCTCTAGTATTTCCATAAAATTATAATTTTTTAAAGCTAAAATACTGCATTTATGCAATACCTGTTTTATGCATAGGGAAATGAGTCTGAAATATCTAGCTTTATCCTTTTTGAGGTTAAGGAAAGTGCATTATCTAGAAAAACAATAGATGATGTGATGTAGTAAAAAAAAAAAGGCATTGATCTGAAAATAATGACAGAGAGCCTCCACACCTTTCCTAATTAAAAAAAAAAATGAAACTTTTTGGCTTTATTATTTTTTTAATTCTTATATTTGAAGGATGACAAAGTCCTTATAAGTGTGTATTTTGAATACTTTTTTCAATGTAATCACCACTATAATTCCTACTAGTACTTCTTTAACCAGATTCTCATCAACTTATAATAGCTTTCTAATAATTCTGTCTATCTCAATAATAATCTAGGATAAAAATACTCCCATGATATTTCATTCACAATTAGGAAAATATTTATAAAACCAATAGAAAAATGGCTAGAAAGGTTAGTTCTTTAATTGTTCTCATTGTATATCCAAGGTTTTAGTTTTATATGTTTTTTTTAAAATATATTTTTATGGATTTCAGAGAGGAAGAGAGAGGGAGCGATAGAAACATCACTGATGAGAGAGAATCATTGATTGGCTGCCTCCTGCCCCCGGCATGCCCCACATGGGGGCTCAAACCTACATTGATGTGAAAATAATGACATTCAGGCATGTGCCCCTATCAGATCGAACCATGACCTCCTGGTTCATAGGTTGATGTTCAACCACTGAACCATGCAGGCTGGGCTAGTTTTATATTTTCCATCCTTGCGTATATACTTCATACTTTTCATTTCAAATATAGTGCACCAAAAATACATGTGAGGCTTGTTCCTGCTGCCTTTAAAACCTGTTATTTTCCTTCTTTCCTCTATCTTTCCATTTCTCCTCCCTCGCTCTCTTCCTCCTTCCCTTTCTTCCTCTTTTTTTTTTCCCTCGCTCCTTCTCTCTTATTTTGAGAATGCAGGCTAATAATTTTCTCACCATTTTTAAAAGTTATTTGTTGGCCACTACATTAAAAAGGGCATTGTATAACAAAATTATAAATCAGGTCAGCTATTAGCATTATGATCTGTTTAAATAAAATCTTTTCCAAATGCATTATGAACTGTTTAAATAAAATATTTTCCAAATGTATGCAAAGAAAAGAGCCTAAGACCCAGATAGGAATGAAGTGAATATGGTCCTGAAGAAATTGTAGTGTCTTCCCGTTTTACTCTTTGTTGCTGCTTAATTCAGTGGAAGTCTGGGAGACTGAAACATCTAGTCCATCTAGTTTATTTGGCCAGCTTAAAGAGGGAAAATACGGTATTGGAATTTCTGTTGATGTGTGTAGGCTATATTGGCATTGTTCAAATCCCAGTGGGAAATCCTTTTCCTTTTGTTGTCACTAAAATCAGCTCATATGTTCAAAGCTGCCAGCTCTGTTACTTCTTTCAGCTGCCACAGTCCACCACTTGTCCAATTACCTGTTACTTCTTATACACAGGAACCATGTTATGCAACCTCGAATCATCCTATAAGCTATTTTCAGGACTCCATCATCCCTGTTCATCAAGTGAGGGTGGCAATACAACAGGTCAGTTACAACAGAAGGTACAGCCACAGTTTCTTGAAGACTTTCATGAAACCGGCACAGTCCATTAGAATTCTCATCTGTGATGTTAACAACATTAATTCTTTAGTTCAGAAAGTACCATCCAAGGTCATTTAACTGTGTGAACAGCAAATGTCAGGTTGGCTTAGATAATCACATAAAAAAAAATTAGAAAATAATGCCATTGGAGGATTAAAAAGGAAAACAAATGTTTTGTGTTATATTTGTACTACAGGCTAATTTCTGAACACATTTTCTATTATCCAAGATTGGAATAGCACAAAAGTAGTGAGCATTTGTTAGGTCTTTGTCTTTCTCTTTCCTCTGTTCTATAATCCTTTAATAATTATGTGATTAAACACGTGAAACTTCTCTGCATGAATTTGGTTTCCAATTGTTTAGCTATGCCTCCACCATGGCCTCCTAAGATCAAGCAACCCTGTTTTATTATGAAGACTAGCCAATGCTAATGCAGACTAGTCCATTGAAAAATATTTATTTTTCTTGCCCAGCTGGTCAGTCAGGACCTGAGCCTTGAACTATGAACCAGGACAAAAGGTCACAGTTTGATTCCCAGTCAGGTCACATACCCAGGTTTGGGTTCAACCCCCAGTGGGGGGGTGTGCAAAAGGCAGCCAATCAATGATTATCTCTCATCATTGATGTTTCTATCTCTCCTTCCCTCTCCCTTCCTCTCTGAAATAAATAACAAATATACTTTTAAAAAGAAAGGTATTTATTTTTCTATAAATGTGATACTGTTAAATAAATTTGTGTAAATATCAAAATGATAGATCAGAATTTATATGTACATATTTATTGTTTACAATAATGGATCCCTAAATGGATGTTAAAAATAGGTAGTTTTATATATAAATATAAGGAAACAAAACTCAAAGCACAAAACAAGAAAAGTTAATGCAAAAATACTTTTAAATGTATTTCAAAACAAGTTTGTCTATAATATGGGGAACGTAGCTTGTCAAGGCCAAGTCTTGAGAGTAGATGAGTAAAGATTGAGGATGTGGAGAGGGAAGAGCTTTTCTTATATCAAGGTTCAAAAGTAAATGTATTACAGTACTTAAGGTGTGGCCTTTAATAGGTCATGAAATCAGTTCGCTTGAAAGCAGTTTCAGAGGTCTATTGGCCCTGCTGACATTTTCCTGGGGTCAGATTTAAGAGTACTATAGAGTAGGGAAGAATAAAATGGTGCCTATGTCAAACTGTATTTACGCCCTAGCCGGTTTGGCTCAGTGGATAGAGTGTTGGCCTGCGGACTGAAGGATCCAGGGTTCAATTCTGGTCAAGGGAACATGCCAGGTCTGCGGGCTTGATCCCCAGTAGGGGGATTGCAGGAGGCAGCTGATCAATGACCTCTCATCATTGATGTTTCTATCTCTCTCTCCCTCTTTCTTCCTCTCTGAAGTTAATAAAAATATATTTTAACAAATTGTATTTACAATGAATTTACAAAGCATATATATAATGTTTCTTAAGTAATCTTTAATGTTAAAAAAAGGCTATGCTTTCTTTTTGTCTCTCTGTTTCATTTTGTTTCCATATTGGCAATCTCTTGACACTGGATATTTTAAAATGATGATATATGATACTTGAATGACACTTTAAAAAAAAGATACTTATTATTATTTATCTGCATGCTAAGTACCCTGTGTGTAGTACATTTAATTTGTTTTTAAATTAAATATTTCTGTTTACCTATGTGCTTGATCTCAAAGTATATATAAAGTATAGATAAATATCCAATATATTATTGAGTTAATGATAGCCAGGAAAAACATTACCTCTTCCACCATATCATTGTTGAAATTATTAGTTGTTGTGATAAATATATTTATTTGGTTGTATTAATACTTTAATTATTGACATATATATGCTTTTAACATATATTTATTTACTGTAAATGAATAACATATGAAAATTAGAATTTTTTCTTTATAACATTTACATTACTTCACTTACTTTGTTGGATTGATTTATTTGTTTATATTGATGACCTTTCAGAGTGACCAAACACTGGAGGGTGAATTTATAGAAAGCATAAAACCTATATGGTGCACTTACAAGTCGATCTTAAGTAAATTGTACATTCTAAAATAAATAAAAATGCTGTGAATGTTTCAAGCATTCATTTCGAGCACCAACATTTTCATCATGATGTTATTATTTACAACCTTTATAGGACCTAACTACTAGTATATACATACCATTTTGTTTCCTCATCTTTAATAATATGTTAATACAGAATTAGTCAACATAAATCAATGAAGTGATTTGTTTTTTAGTTATGTTTTTATCACAGAAGTGAGACATTTTAATTCTTATCTTATCTTATGCATATTCAGTTTTTGTGAAATCCTTAGGTGATGAAAACTTGCCTACAGACATAGTTATTAACATTGAGAGCAGTAAGAGAAAATAAATATAGGTGAATCTTGTGAAAAATCAGATCTCTGTTTTAAATTTGTTTTTTAAATTATGCAAATTACAAACCTATTTAATCAATATGTGTAGGCCTACAGGTTTGTGTCATTCATCTATAAAAACATATATTTTGCCTGTGAATATTAGATAAGGCATATCTATAGAAAAGGAATTAATAAATTATAAAATAGGATTGGGATGAAACCTATTTTATATATTCCAACGTTACATTATATGCTTTAGAATTTTTTCCAAGATAAAAATAAATCAGCCCAGAAATAGTTAACAATACCCATCTCAGAACACGGGAGCTCTTCGGCAAGAGCAAAACCACCATGGAGCTGATGAGGGATATTTGAAGTGTCAATCAAGGGGCTGTTTCTAAATCCTCCCACATGGTTGAAATCCTGCTGTCAGGGACATATTGGAAAGTTGTTCACTCACTTGAGGTGACAGCTACAGATTGTGACAAGGCTCATATTGGGACTCCAGCCCCAGGGGGTAACACAGAATGAAATGAGGAATGCAGAATTAATGGAGAAAAATGTCACTTGCCAATCTCCCTACTCACAACTCACTTCATTTTGAACTGCAGTTCACAGTATTATTTGGAAAAAGAAAACAGGCGTGTGTGAGATTTTATCTTACAACTATATTTAAATTCTTAAGATATGACGAATATCAAGTAAGAACTTTTTAAATATTTCAATTCATTTGCTTCTTACACTTAGTGAACTTCAAATTTAGTTACTCATGATAAAATTAAACAGGGAACATTTTAACACTTATTTGGCTTTCTGAATATATCACTGTCTTGGCAATGATAAATTTATCTCTGTATCTATCAATTTCATTTTTCAATGAGAAAAAAACATGCTTAACTCTAGAGCTCTTTATTTTCTTCAAAGAATATAACCATGCACCACCCTATATGTTTTGTAGTTGAGCAAACAGTCAGTCAATGAGTAAACTATTTAGAACCTGTATCTTCTGTATTCGTAGTGCACCATTATCCCACTTCAGTAAAAGGACTTTATAAGGCTCTAAAGCATCAATTCCATAGAGATAAAATATAGGTGAAAGGAATAATCAGTAAACATAGCTAAGTGACACTTTTACAAAAAAGTCTCAAAAATTAAAACTCAGTTTTGCCTTGTACCAGTTAAAGGAGTTCAAACCACTAGCAGTTCTACTTGTAAATGTTGGCTCATTGTGTGTAATTGGGTAAAGCATTTATGATTTAGAGATTAAGTAAGAATGCAGCCACTATTACCAAGGAACTAAAAATACTGATATATCTGATGTTATATTCTATAAATGAAGAATTGCTTCCTTTATATCTCCAATGAAAATTTGCCAAATGATGTTTTCAAAAAGTGATCTTACAACACAGATAAATTTCAATGAATTTCTAAAATAATACACCCCACTTGTATTATTTTTTAATTCAACATGATATATTTAGAAATTAATAATGCAAATTATATTAGCAAATCTCAATAGGGTGATACTTTTTGTAATTTATTGGTGCAGGTAAGAAGTTAAAAATAAATAAGAAGTAAAAACATTCATAAAATCTGAATGTGGGGATGTTTCTCAATGAAAAAATCTACTACGTGAAATGTTTTTGTTCAAAAGCAAAAACTTTAGTTAATTAGCATTCACCCTAAAATTAATTACATCTTTAAATAATGTAAAGGAAAAGGTCATGTATCTAGAAATTTAAAAAAAGAACAGATATAAGAAACATTTTAAAACATGAAATAAATATATAAAGTTATATACATACATTTTTAAAATGTTGTCAATTTGAAAATATAAAAAATAAATAATATTCTCTTGTAAAAATTAAATCTTTTTATTAATCTGGAATCAGAAAACATGAAGAAATATTTGGGTTTATAGTGATTTTCAAAAAATAGGTTATGCATCTTGTTCTGAAAGTTTTGTATATATTAAAAGGCTATTATTGAAAAAATATATTTTACAGATAACTCATACAAGTTATTTTTAGTACTAAAAGTACTTAGCGAATTGTTGGATATTAAAAACTAGTAAATCTTGGGCAATTACCCTTTAGAAATATAATGATAATAAATAAGCCAAGTTAGAATCACAAACGAAAACAAAAACATGCCAGAGAAATCATTGTAAATAAGACATATAATATCGATATGAAGAAAATAAGAAAGTGACTGAAACTTATAATTTTGCAAAAAAAAATGCAGAAATTTCGCAAATATTAGTACAAAACAAATATCCTTAAACTATACAGACCAGTTCAAAACATCTTTTGAACACCTGAAAATTCAGAAAAAAAAAAAATACGCTTAAAAAGAAAATATTTTATCCAGATATAAATGAGTATTCGCTCTTTGAACTGTGAGAAAGAGTATACCTACTAAGAAGGGCTCTTGGCAGCTAACTGGGCTCCAATTTAAGAAAACAGAGCCCAGCAGCCATTTCCACACAGAGGCCTCCCATGTGAACCACACTGCAGAGAGCAGCCTGCACTACGCTGCCTGCCCTGCACACTGACCTGCAGTCCGCAGTGTGATTCTGCCACCTGCGCCGACCCCCACACAGGAGTTCTGGAACCCTAAGGACCGAGGCTTTCTCTGTCCACTGGGAGCCGTGCAGCTATGTCCCATCAGCATCTTCACCAGCCAGAGGGCCTCCATCCTGACCAATCAGGACAGTGCCTTACGACCAATCAAACTGTGAGTATTTGGAGTCCTCATTTGCATGAGGACAGACCAATCAGGGGCTAGGGTGGGGATTTCTGTCTAAATAAGTCAGCTCCCTGCTTGCTGAGAGAGAGCACTTTCCCTTTCCATGGGAAACTGAAGACTGCGCTTCCCTGGGTGGTGCTGGAACACCAAAGACATATTACCTGAATGGAGTGGAGTGGATTGGCACAGAGCGAAGCCCACCAGACGGGAGCAGGTGGAGCAGAACAGAGCAGAGCACAGCAGTCTAGCCAGAAAGGGGCCGCCCCAGGGCGGCCTCAAGCAGTGCTGCTTCACAGCTACGCTGTTTCATAATTGAGCTGTAACACTACTGAGCTGTTTCACGGCCAAGTCATTTTCACAGTCGTGCTGTATCACCATTAGTCTGTTTGCAGGGAACAAAGTGTCTTTCCTCACCGCACCCCAAATTGGGGATTTCTGTTGATGTTGAATGGGCACCAATGACCATCCGTTGTCAATTCTCATTTCTTAAGATATTATGATCCTGTTGACAAATGAAAAGTTAAATGATTGGCATATAATAAGAATAGTATGTAATACTTCATGTTGAAAAAACAGAAGTCTGTGCATAAAGACACTCACTAAATGGAGGATATATCAGATCGTTACTTGATACAAACATTAAAAATTAAAAAAATAACAATGACATTTTCTTTACCATAATTTTCCTACATTGATCCTATAGTGAGCATGTATGCAAAAAATAAAATTATGTAAAGTAATTTTTCTCCTTTTTTGTTACCTCTATAAAACAAGTTTATACATATATACCTCATAATTTTAATATTTCTTCATGGATTACTTAGCCACAACAGCATAATAGAGTCCCAAATAAAAATTAGATATCAACACACTCTGTAGTGTTGAAAGTTATACATCTATAAAACACGAGAATCTATAGTAAATTTCCTCATATAACAGCATATTTTGACTTTATATTCACTGATATTCTGTTAATGAGACATGTACCAAATGCGGATTTCTTTTTTTTTTTAATATATTTTATTGATTTTTTTACAGAGAGAAAGGGAGAAGGATAGAGAGCTAGAAACATCGATGAGAGAGAAACATCGATCAGCTGCCTCCTGCACACCTCCTATTGGGGATGCCCTTGACCGGAATCGAACCCGGGACCCTTCAGTCCACAGGCTGACGCTCTATCCACTGAGCCAAACCAGTTAGGGCCCAAATGCCGATTTCTATGCTACTTTTCATATAGCATCTGTCATTAAAATATTAATTATGATAATTTTTGATCTGAAGAAATATGTATGTGAATTTTCTTGTTATTATGCAAGAATATTACTCTTTATTCCCTTCCTTCCTAGTATGCCTCCCTCTCTTACTGCCATTTTTTCTTTCTTCCATCTTTTGTGCTAGAATAAATAGGCTACATGCTATTAGAAAACAGTCCTATATTAACTTTTTGTTCTGCTATAATTTTTTTTCCATGAATTGCTGTATATTCTTAATGATAGCAAGCTGAGAACCACTACCTGTTTAGAGGTAGTGGCTTGTGGAGAGAAGCATGAAAGCCAAAGAGGGCATAAAAAAAAAACATAATTCTCATACTAGTATTCCACTAAAAGTATTAATTTACTTATTTAGTTATACTTAGCTTTATGTTTTTTCACTCTGCATCATAATTTTCCTATCCCCAATAGGAAAAACATAATAAAAGAGATCTTATTCTATATAATAAAAAGCTAATATGCAAATCGACCAATAGCAGAACAACCGGTTGCTATGATGCACACTGACCACCAGGGCGCAGACACTCAGTGCAGGAACTGCTCCCTGGTGGTCAGCGCACTCCCCCTGTGAGAGTGCCACTCAGCCAGAAAACGGGCTCAAGGTGGTGGTGGGAGTCTCTCCCACCTCCATGGCAGTACTAAGGACATCCCCCAAGGAATCCCGGACTGCAAGAGTGTTCAGACCGGGTTGAGGAATCCCCCTTCCAGTGCACAAATGTTGTTCACCGGGCCCTCTAATTTAATATAATGGAATACATTGTAAACCCCAGGTGGTTTTCTTAAATTTCTGTTTTTGCACAAAATTAATGCCTAGAGGTAGGCATTAATTTCTCCAAGGCCTTGAATAATTTTATGAACCATCTCATGTACATATGATCATAGACACCACTAAAAATGACAAAAAGGGACTGAAGTAAAGTTGTTTTTGAAGGGCAGAATGAGAGGATGTGATATAAGGAAAGGGGTCAAACTTCCATGAATACCCTTGAACTCAAGAGATAGTATTAGTCATTTTGTAAAAAGATAACAAGAATCTAATACTTATTTTAAATGATTATTCTATGGACAGAAGCTCTGTCTCTATAAGTGAAAATTAGCATATATAAATCTTCAACATTTTTCTCTGCTAAGAGTTAACCAAATATGAGAGATTCCTTATGGTCATTAGTGTTAAAACTTATATTTTTAATCTCTTAAATAAACCAGATATAATTTGGTAGAACTAAGTGAATTGGTACAATGAATCAATACTCACATGAAGGATTCTTATATAAATTGCTTAGACTAATTTAGATGCTGGTGAATTAATTTTACTTTAAGTCAAGATGAAGTGATGGACAAAAAATTGATCAGATTCAACAGGCATTTGTCTTTATTGGATTGGTGAAGTGTGCCTGTGCTGCAATAAAAACAAACAAACAACAATGAAGCCCTGGAAGGTGCGGCTCAGTTAGTTGAGCATCCTCGTCCCATGCATTGAAGGGTTGCTGGTTCCATTCCTGGTCAGGGCGCATGCCCGGGTTACTTGGGAGGTTGGAGATGCTTCTCTCTCTCTCTCACTCCCCCACCCCTTCTCAAAAAATCAATAAATAATTTTTAAAATGCACTTACATGCATTCCCTACATACATACCTGCATATAAATATTGATGTGCACAGATAAGAGAATAACCAGGCAAAGTTACTTCTAGGAGACATAAAATTATGAATCATACACCTTTACAATTATTTTAGAAGTAATTTTTAAATGTTCAATGTGTAAAAACAATAGTATAATAAGATAATAGCAATTTGACTGATCCAAGATGCAAAGTTGCAATTAGGAAAGAAAACTAAGAAGGGATGGCGAGGGGCAAAAGAATAATAAAATATGCATTTTTTTTTTTCACTACAAATATGTGGCAGATTTTTCCTTATTGGGAAAAAAAATAGATAAATTTGAGAAAACAGGTTTTAAAAGCTTTTATCTGGACCAGCATGACTCAGTGTATGAGTTTTAACCTATGAAGCAAGAGGTCATGATTCAATTCCCCGTTAGGGCACATGGCGGGTTGTGCAATGGATCCCCTGTGGGGGTGGGGGCATGTGCAGGAGGCAGCTAATCAATGATTCTTTCTCATCATTGATGTTTCTATCTCCCTCTCTCTCCCTTCCTCTTTGAAATCAATACAAATATTTTTAAATAAAATAAATTAAAAGCTCTCTGTAAATACAGCTTCATTAAGAAACATCTGATTCCAGTTATTTGAACCTATGGGATCCTGCCTGCATAGATGTAGGTTCCTCCTCACGCACTCATAAAGGAATTTGAATTACTATATGTCAATTAAAAATTTTTAGTGAGACACAGATTTTTCCCCTCTTTAATATTAAATTCTTGATATTTTCTCTATTTCTTATTTTTCTTAGTCCCGTGGTTGCCATGCACAATCTCAATAATCAATCGCTTACTTACTTTTAAGCTCTTTCATTAGAATCAGTATCAAACTGCAATATACTAGTAGCTATAATAAATTTAAAGTTAAATTAAAATGCCATTTTTCACAACAGTTTTAGGAAAGGGACTACATCCGATGAGAATTGAAGGAAAGAGGCTTGTTTTCTACATTGTAGCTGAGTGTGTGAATTGTTAAAGTATTGTGAAAAATAAACTAAATTTTTTTTTGGAAATTTAAGATACACATAACTTTGCACTACAAATTTTCTTTTGGTAATAATTTCTAAAGAAATAAAGAAACTAAGATACAAAAATATATGAACAATTATTTTGATTGTGGCATAGATTATAGCATAAAAATTCAAACAATTTGAATATCAGCATAGAAGTGGTTGAGTAAAGTCTATTTATACTTGAGTGAATTGATGAATATCAGTTAAGATATTCAGTCAAATCCATATATTTTGGCTAAAAGAAAATATCATGTTGTGAAAATTCAACTGCTGATAATGTTGTGTACATATATAGGATGATCCCAGCATTGTGGGAATAAGCCACAATAATACAAGATTTTACTGATTCAATTTTACATTATTTTGCTTTACAGTTTAGCATCATAGGCATTTATCTTATGATTGACAAGAAAGCATTATGTTAATATTTATTTTTTTAAATTTTCTTCACTAGCATTAACCTGAAGAAAATCTCCCATAACATTATCATTGCCTTTTTAAATCCAGTGACATATGGTATATGCCAATAATAACTAACGTTTATTAAATATTCACATTATAATTATAGGTGCATAATTTAATTTCAATGACATGCTTGTAAAGGCAAATATAGAGAAAAAAATAGATCAGTTATTGCCAGAGCTTTGGGGTCGGGGGAAGGTTGGCTACTAAGTGTCATGATGGGTAATTGGGGTCTTGATTATGGTGGTGGGTCCAACCTATATATTTTCAAGATTTGTAAAACAGTACACTAAAAAGAGCGAATTTTATTGAATGTAAATATATCTTAATTATAAAATGCTAAAAAGTCCTAAATAATAAGAAGGCCATATGGCATATCTGCCTTCTCAAAAATGATTATGATATTACTTTTTTAAAAAAGCAGAAAACATGCTTGCATATGACTTGATGTTTCTGTAAATACAAAAATGTATGTACTTATCTGCACCCAGCTCTTAATATTTATTACCTCTGAATAGCAAGAGGTGGAAAATAATGAAGATGTAGAGGGAATTAGTAACTTGAATGTTGATGTATGTGTATGTGCTTGTGTACACAGGACAGAGATAAGATGATAGATGATTAGATAGATAGATAGATAGATAGATAGATAGATAGATTTCGATATATATTTAGCAAGATAAAGATATAGGGAGATGTGTTTGTTTATTCAATCTTTACATTGAATGCTTATTAAACATTTGTAATATTTGATAATGCATTTAATTCCCCAGTAGAATTGGCATTCAATAATGACTAGGATTTTTGTCTTCTCTGTTCACTGTGATTTTTAGCTAATATAATGTTGCCTGGTACAAAACTATGTGCTCAATGGAATGATTAATTAACATAAAATTTTAAGCCTCGAGTTCGTGTGCAATATGATAATAATATCATCTGTAGAGATCTTACCTCTAACATAGAGTTCTTCCTAGCTGAATAGAATTAAATGTGTTATACAGGCTGATTAGGAATTCTTGGTTAGAAAAAAAAAATAATGTATTGTCTAACAGACATGACTTTTAGTCCTGGCTCACCACTTAAGAGAATTAGTGCTTCTGGAAATACCATCCTATATAAGAAAAGGCTAATATGCAAATTGACCAAACTGCGGAATAATCGGACGCTATAATGAGCACTGACCACCAGGGGGCAGACGCTTAATGCAGGAGCTGCCCCCTCGTGGTTAGTGTGCTCCCACAGGGGGACCGCTGCTTAGCCAGAAACCCTGAGCTGGGCTCATGGCTGGTGAGCACAGCGGCTGTGTCGGGAGCCTCTCCCGCCTCCGAGGCAGTGCTAAGGATGTCCAACTGAAGGCTTAGGCTGGGCGTGGGCCCCAGGACTGCGAGAGGGTGCAGGCCAGGCTGAGGGATCCTCCCCACCCCCGAGCGCATGAATTTTGTGCACTGGGCTTCTAGTCTAAGTATATTTAGCCTCTTTTTTTCTTGCACATAAGTTTATATATTAAGAGTAAATATTTGACAGTTACACAATATTTTATAACTTAACCTTATTGAATTTTATCAATTTAGAGTTAAGTTTTAGTACCTCATATTCTATATGAAAAATACAGACATTATGTATATTTTCAGGATGATTTATAAATTTCCCATGACACTTGAAAAATATATAAATTCTAAGATTTGAACCAGATTTTTATTCCATGATATTTTCTTCCTTTCTTTTTTTTCTTCCTTTTTCTTTCATTTAGCTGTGTTCCAGATGTGATGCCAGTTACTGGGCATACTTTATTTAATAAATTAAATAAAATTCTTACCATTACAGAGTTTAATATCAAGCAGATTTATCTACTTAAAAAATATCGATCAAATGCCTACTGTGTGCTAGACATAAATGCTAGGTGTTAGAAGTGTGCCTGCAGTAATTAAGAATGAATGTAAACCCTTTCCAAGTTTACATCTCTTTGTGGCATGGAATAGAGCACACTGAGTAAATAAATAATGAAATCCATCCATGTGTATTTCCAGGCTGTGATGAACATTAGGAAGAGGAACTATAATGAGCCATGAAATACCAAATACCAAGTCATAACTTAGTTTTGAAAAAATTTCAATGGTGTTAGTACATATGTGTGATTACTTTCTTTTTTAGCAACAATGTGATAATAGTGTTATTTTTAATATATATGGTGCTTCAATGCAAAGAAAGGGTCCATTTAAATTTCATCCTAACACTGTCGCATAGCATAACTATGGTCACATTAAGGCAATTAACAAATAACCTGGAGATGATAAGGATATTACATAGCAACGAGTTTCATTATGCCTTTCATTATTGTGACTGTAATATCATTTAAATTTCCCAATAGGGTCAGACTTATTGTAAGAGAGATATATTTTATTTTTTATCATAACTGTGTTTTGTGAGGCTAAGAAAATATATACATAGTTTCCAGAATATGAAATAAGCCAATTTCAACCAAAAATTATATTGAGAATTAAAATCATACCACATTCTAGATCAGTGATTTTCAACCCATTTTATCTCACGGCACACATAAACTAATTGCCAAAAATTTTTGGCACAGAAAAATTTTATATTTTTTTGCCAATATAACAAAAATAGTATAATTTTGATTCATTCACACCAAATGGCTATTGTGTTGGCTGTATTTATTTGTTAATTTGACAATGTAAGATAAAATAGGTCAGTGCCCCGTACTAACTAGTCAGGAATTGCATGTTTTAAAAATTCTTGTGACACACAGGTTAAAAATTGCCATTCTAGAGCATTGGTGATATTTTTCTACCTAGGTCATTAAAGGTAACTGAAACTAAGTACTTTTTTATATTTCAATTAATCACACCTAGTTTTTATCTGTCTATTGTTAAGAGAAAACTAAAGCAGGACAGAAATTAAGCAGTAAAACCAATATTTTATGCAGGAACAATTGCAATAGGTGAAAAGAGACCTCAGTGTAAAGCTGGGCTCAATTTTGAATACAACAAAACCATTTAGAGATTTATAGCCAAGGAGAAGGTTTTGAGAGAGGGTTCCAGTGGATAGAAAATTATAAAGAGGAGAAATCACGGGAAACAGGAATCTTTTTAAAAAATATATATTTTTGTTGATTTCAGAGAGAGAGAGATAGAAACATCAATGATGAGAATCACTGATCGACTGCCTCCTGCACACCCCTTACTGGGGATAGAGACTGCAACCCAGGCATGTGCCCTGACTGGGAATTGAACTGTGACCTCCTGGTTCATAGGTCTACACTTAACTACTAAGTCACACCAGCTAGGTAGGGAAATGGGAATTCTTGGTAAACTTACCTAAAAGGATTCTTGTTGAGGGTAGGTGAGGGTGATCAGATATCACCTGGGGGATGAGGAATTTGACCAGATATTGAGGGTGATCAGATATCAAGGGTCAAGTATTCTCTCTATAATGACATAGCAGGCCCTAACCGGTTTGGCTTAGTGGATTGAGCATCGGCCTGTGGACTGAAGGGTCCCAGGTTCGATTCCGGTCAAGGGCATGTACCTTGGTTGCAGGCACATCCCCAGTTAGGGGGTGTGCAGGAGGCAGCTGATTGATGTTTCTTTCTCATCGATGTTTCTAACTCTCTATCCCTCACCCTTCCTCTCTGTAAAAAATCAATAAAATATATTAAAAAATAAATAAATAAAATGACATAGCAGGATTCTCATAAAAACTGGACAATGTAGGCTGAGTTAGGAAAATCTAGTTTTCCAGAGTACAGAAAAACCTAGTTCTTCCTTTCTATGTCTTTTCTTCTGTGTCTCCTTTCCTGTTAACACACTCACTTAGAACACTTCATTTCTAGTACTTCTGCTCACCATACCTGTTGGGTGTCCTACAACTTAATTCAATTCTGACATTATCTCCCTGGAGACGGTGTTAAATCCCACAGGTTAGAACACAGTTCCATAAGACTTCTCCCACCCACTGTAGATGCTAAACATAAGTAGTAGGTCCCCAGATTAACCACAACTTTTGTGATTTGACTACAAGTCAGTGGTTTCCATGATACCCTCCTCAGGTCTGGGTAATTTCCCAGAACAGCTTACAGAACTCAGGGAAACACTTACTTAAATTTATTACTTTCTTAAAGGAAGAGCTAAAGGGTGCAGATGAACAGCCAGGGCAAAGTTTGGGAGAATCCTGAGCACAAGATGTAATTGCCAATGATTAATGCTTCTCTTAAAACTAAATTCTAATTGATGATAAGTAGGATCATTTCTTTAACTTTAATAATATAGTATATTTCCAGGAGAATCTATGGCTTCACAATATAAATTCAATTTCAGATGTTACCAATTTCAGATGGTATCAGTTTATGATAAAGATTAAATTTATTTTTGTGTTTTGTATATGTAGCCAAAAGGCATTATTTCCAAACTGCTAATTGGAATATCTTATTTATAATTCAAAGGAAAAAGTTGTAATCTCACAGATGTGAATAATTTATCACATTTTTTGTTTGGTAGTCTGGATTCATATTAAAGCAACAGAAAATGTATATTACACAAATTGTTCTGATACCTCAAAAGGACGATTTAGAAAATGAAATGGATAATAAGACACTGTTATCTTAAAAAAAATCACTTCATTGCACAGCCATGAAGTCTTGTTATGGTATTAATTAGAAATAATGAGCTTTGTCTGAAAACTTTGTTATTGTGTCTCAAAGCGGTTGTAAATAATAGACTCTGAAGAGCTAATAAGAAATGACAAATGTGTTAAATTATATAGAGAAACACTAAAGAGCAGGGTTTTCCCACCTATTATGAACTAGCACTGAAAGGAAAAGTATTGTCACAAATTCTCTTTCAATTACAATAATATAAAACACAATATGTAAGCTAGTTAATTGTTTTAATGTCCTAAGGTAAATAGAAATTGTTTAACATAAGCCAACACTGTCTTTCCACAAAATAACAACAAAAATTCTTGCTAAAACATAGACTGCCTCTTATTAACTCACTTTTACAAATGTGATTTTTAAAGACAGAAAAGTAAATTTCACAAGTATATCAATGCCAAGAGCTCATGTTTTGAAGGTTCCAATTATAAGAGACTAGAGGCCTGTTGCACGAAAAGATTCAGGCAATAGGCCTTCCCTTCCCTTGGCTGCCAGCACCGGTTTTCCTCCGGCACCTGGGACCCAGGCCTTCACTATGGCCGGAGCCGCCTTCAAGCCTTCACTGCTCTGGCCGGACCCGCCTTTAAGCCTTTGCTGCTCCAGCCGGAGCCACCTTCAGTCTTCACTCCAGCACTTTGTGCCTACATATGCATCTTTGTTGGTGGTTAATTTGCATATCTTGCTGATTAGCCCATGGGAGGCGTAGCGAAGGTATGGTCAATTACCATGTTTGTCTATTATTAGATAGGATGACTGTTAAGATAACCAGAGGTGAAGGAAAATAATATAGTCGATTTTTTTGAAAGCAAATTTTCAAAGACAGCGACATCTCTTTTTGCTTGTAGGAAATAAAAGCAGTCCCTTTATCCAGTTCCACAGTAGTTAGGATCTTAAACGTGTAAATGCATACAAATTTCCTCCGTCCAGACTGATCTCTGCTCTCCAATCATATACCAATTTCCTGTCATGAAATTGATTCAGGAAAGCTGAGTACAAAACACAATTAATAACATAACTCATTTTTTATTTACCCATCACAATCATAATAAAGATCTCACAGAATAGAGAGAAAAGATGCTTGAGATAACAACTCAAATATATTCTTAACAAACATCTTTAGTATATTTTTTTTTTTGGGGGGGGGGGGTTAGTTGTCAGAAATACCTTAGGTAAGCTGATTAAATGAAGCTAAGAAATGTTTCTTTAGTACTTCTCAGATTCTTCTCAGATGATTACGAAATTTCAGAAGTCTGGTAAATGGTCTTTTCGAATCTTGATATTCTGATGTAAGCAAATTATAAAAATGCAAATCAAATTACCTCTTATATTAACCCCCAAATACCCTATTTTATTACTTAACCTATTCTCAAAATTCTTGAAAACCTATTTAAATGAAATGTATAGCCACATTAGCCTAGAAAATTCATTAAAACATTTATTCCCTCATCATTCCTCGTACAATACATACCTATAGATCCTGTGTAGTACATAAAGCCCAGAGCAGGTTTAGTCACCAGGGGATTATTCTACTCCTCAGTGCATAAGAAACATGTGTGTTCTCTGCCTTCAGGAAGAACACATCCTAGTGAGGAGAAACAGATATTAAATGAAGAAGCAATATATAAACAAGATAATCTCAGATTATGAAAGAAATGTAAAAGATAACTGCTGGATGGAAATTAAAGGTGGGTGAGCAGAAGGGTTCTGTTAAATTCACTGTTTGAGAAAGACCTCTCTGAGGAGCAGAGAATGAGAAATGTTTTGGTCTGAGAGCTCAGGGTGCATGCCCATGACATTGGAAGTTTCCACATACATGTGCAAGTATCATGAGTTTGCAATGCCAACATCTAGTCCATCATTCAAACATTTGGCAGAATGCGGCTGCCTAGCAAAAACAAGTTAAAGAACTTCTGTGTGTCTCAGTAACTTGGCCTGGGAAGTAGGAACTGCTAGTTGCTTGTACTCTATGAATCCACACAAACTAACTCTTTCAGGAAGTCCAAGTTTCTTTCTTGAAAAATCCACTTAAAAAATCAGTTAAGTACTTGTTTATTTAAAACTCACACAAATATAAAATACTGGTGAAATGACGATAATGTTCCTATGGCCTTAAAGTCACACAGTGGATAGATGTGGCCCATCTCATTACACTCATGAAAGACCAGGTTTTCCCTGCCTATCTGCATGAAAATATACTGGAGACTTATATTGTTAGTCCAGAACCAGTTTGTCAGATTTTTAAAGGGTGGAATATGAAAAACTGGCATGTTAACAAGCTCCCTGGTGGCATTTATGCACACTGACTTGGAGAACTTTTAGCCTAAGTGCCATGTGTCTGCCATTCTATGTGCTGCCGCAAGTGAACAGTGGGGGAGGATATATAGGTCATTTGATTTCCACCAAACATGTTTAACTGAAAATAAAATCTAGAGCACTTCTTTCCTCATCTCAGTATGATTTTCCTTTTAGTTTTTTTTTTATTTATAAACTGTATTAAAATAATGATGCCAAATGAATAATAACACTGCTGTGGTCTGAATGTTTGCCCCCAAAATTTATATATTTAAACCTTAACCCCATAGACGATGGTATTAAGACATACTTAAAACATAAAGGTGAAGCCTTTATAAATGAGGGTAGTGCCTTATCAAAAAGACCTGACAGAGATCCCTTGCCTCTTCCATCATATGAGAACAAAGCAAAATGGTATTGGATATGAACCAGCTTCCAGAACTGTAGGAAATAAACTTTTATTGTTTATTAGAGGCCCGGTGCACAAATATTTGTGCACTGGTGGGGGGGTGGGCGGTGTCCCTCAGCCTGACCTGTGCCCTCTCACAGTCTGGGACCCCTTGGGAGATAACCACCTGCTGGCTTAGACCCACTCTCTGGGTGGCAGATGGCAGGCCCCGATCCCACGCTGGGTCACAGACGGCAGGCCCTCTGCAGCGCCACCCCGCGCTGCTGCCTGCTGCACAATGCAGGCCCAGCAGGCTGCAGGGCGGGGCCGGGCGTGGTGCAGGGTGGGCGGATCGCAATCCGCCACGCCCCGCCCCCCCACCCACCAGGCCTCGCACATAGACAGCAGGCCTGGTGAGCGGCTGAGCAAGCGGATCACACTGTGCTGCCCCACCTGCAGTATGCAAATTTAACGGCCATCTTTGTTGGGTTAATTTGCATACTCTTCTGATTGGCTGATGGGCGTAGCAAAGGTACAGTCAGTTAACATCTTTGTCTTTTATTAGTGTAGATAAGCTATCCAATCTGTGCTATATTATCATAGCAGCCTGAAAGGACTAAGACAGATACACTCCCAGAGACACTCAACATAAAAAATAGAAGAATATATGAAGAAATATATATAAAGCATATGTATGTGTGTGTATATATATATATATATATATTCGAATTGTATAGATACACACAGACAATAATTCATTCAACCAGTCATTCACTGAACACAGATTTTATTGACTATTCCAGAAATGATGCTAGTCACTGAAGACATAGTGAAAGGACATAGTATTGGTCTTCAAGAAGTCTGAGTTACACTTTATAACAGAAATTCTATAAAATAATGGAACTGTAATCTTAGCATTGTTGAAAGGAGTACAATGATTTGATTTACCAAAGTGAAAATCGTCATAAATGGCAAGACTAGGATATTATTGTCCTAGAAATATATAGTGCCATCTAAGGAGTTATTATTGTAGCAAATAATACACATAACTATAAAAGGTAAATAAATAGTAGATAGATGATAGATAGATAGATAGATAGATAGATAGATAGATGATAGATAGATAGATAAAATAAATAAATCCTTGGTTTGTAGAACCAAACAGAAAAATCAGCTTTGGGGGATATATTGCAGATTTGTATTCCCCTGAGACAGCAGTGTGCGGCCCAGTTCTTAGGAATTTACCCCTTTTTAGATTTGATTAATAGCTTTTATGCTTAGAATCCTGAATATCCTTGGGGAGTCAATATTATTAATATTTTAAGCTATAACTGTGCTGCCTTATGTGTTCCCAGTACTGACAACAAAGACTACCCCTATCCAATCCATACAAACATAAAAATCAAAAGTATAACAACAGGCAAATGCTCAAATATCTTAGAGTTTTCTGACATTCATTTCTTTGGCTAGGTCAGTGATGGCGAACCTTTTGAGTTCCGCGTGTGAGCATTTTGAAAAACCCTAACTTAACTCTGGTGCCGTGTCACATATAGAAATTTTTTGATATTTGCAACCATAGTAAAACAAAGACTTATATTTTGATATTTATTTTATATATTTAAATGCCATTTAACAAAGAAAAATCAACCAATAAAATGACACGCGTGTCATAGGTTTGCCATCACTGGGCTAGGTTGTTCATCTTTAACTTGGCTAAATATTTTTTTGTGTGTGTGAAAGATTAAATTTTTCAAAGAGGCCAAGATATAATAAGGCAAATGTTTATGTAGCTCTTAGAGGTTCCCCTTATATCATCTTCTTGTGAATAGAATATACTGTGTTTCTTGTTGATGTTGCTGATTAGTAATTAAAGAAATCTGAACTAACACTCAGACACCCAAAGGGATAAAAATGAACGGCTGCACGCTAGTTTAGGCAGAGGTTTGAGGATGTAATTTATTTATGAACTGATGAATTAATTCATGAGAATCTGGATGTGGTTAGGGGATTAAGATTCTTGGTACTATAATCTTGCTTGAAAAATGGATAGTTTAGAGGTTTTAGTCAGCTGAAGATTAAGACCATTAGATAAAAGCCAGGTTGGTTTCTTTCTGACTCACAATTATTTCAAAGCTCATTGTGCGAACTACATTCTACCTTCAAAATCAGTATAATTTGAGGACAAATATATTTCATAGAAAATAGTTTAAACTTATTCCAAATAAGTTTATTTTTCCTGAATATTTTTTTTAGGTCAAGTATTTTCTTCATTAAGGAAGAAATAATGTGAATATGAATCTATGATAACAGAATAAGCTCTGGGAAAATATCAGTTACCAAAAACTGATGCAACATCTCAATTTTTTTTTTGAGTCATTTAAAACTGCTGCTGCCAGAGTGCTTCTTTTGAAAGTGTCGAACAGATAAACTTTATTGATTTTACAGAAGATACTAATTAGGATCAGAAATGTTCAGAATCTCAAAGATACTTACACCCCGAAGAGTTGCCTTAAAATCCCATATATTTTTACTAGAGAAAAAAAGTAAAGCTGTTAAGGGGATATTAAGGTCTTATGATGAGACAAAATCTGTTGTTTTACACATAGTGTAGATTAGCAGATGGCTTGAGTTTCTGCTTCTATCCGCAGTCTGATATCCATACTCATTAGTGGGGAAATGTGTCATTGGCCAGCAACACAACAGACAGTAGTTAGAGAAATGCCATCTCTTTACTCCTTCAAAGCACTGAGTGGGTTCTCTCCATCCTGATGTCTAGCATGAAAATGACCTTATAGCTGACATCATTAAATATGAAAAACCCCAAAGTAATAATATAAATAAATCCCAGAAATGTCGTATGGATTAAAATTCAGAGTTCTAACCTTATATCTTCTAAAAAAAAAACACACCCTGAAATAGCAAAGTAGTCTCTCTTTTCTAGTCTCAATCCAAGAATTAACAAAGTAGTCTCTTCTAACTACCACAGAACTTTAGCTCTACCAGTGGAGTGACCCCTTTACCAGTTTTGTTAGTGTGAATTATTTATTTTCATAGGTGTCCCATATGCTCAGGAAGTCATTTTCTGAGGAATAAAGCCCATTCTATATCTTTCTTACAGTCTTTTGCACATGGGATTTTTTAAATGAACATTTTCTAATTAATGTATAAGGAATGGAGCAGCACATTAACCAACTACGGGCACCTGAGCTGCAAGATTATTGTTATTAAGCTGCTAATAGGATGTGATATAGGAAACATGCAATAGATTTGTTGTAGTGGAGAGAAGGTTTGCAAGTGGCTTGCTTGGGGGCATTTCAGCTGTAGAGGTCTGAACTGGAGAAAGGCAGAATGAGGGCTCTTGTTGCCTGGGGAGGCTATTGGGGAAGTGATCCTTGGAAAGAATAGGAGAAGGGAACACAATTAAACTACTTCATTTATCTTATAGTTTTTCTTAGAGTTGGCTCTGAAAATGAATTTCAAAATGGCAAGAGCCCATAATAGATATACCTATAATTACTATAATAATAAAATACGCTATCATTATTGTCTACTAAGGACTGAGCACACTTACCTCAGAAGATAGACTTGAGATAGTTTTTGCTGTGTTAAAACGAATAAGGATATGTAATCATTTCTAGTATCTTATGAGTTTCTTCTCCTATGATATGGTACATATCGGGCTCATATGATAGAGAAGCAATATAGCGTAGTGGTAAAAAGTGTGGATTCTAGATTTAGATTGCCTGGGCTTCATCATTACTAGCTGAATGACAGCATATGACTGTTCAATTGAGACAATATATGCAGCACAATAAGGTTAGTGTAGGGGCCAGATTGAGGAATCAACTTTCTCAAAGGCACATGTAGAAGTGGAAGAAGGGTGGATGCTTGTCTGAAATGTTAAGAAAGACTAATGCAAAAAACACTCGTTGGTCCCTGACCAGTTTGGCTCAGTGGATAGACCATCAGCCAGCGGACTGAAGGTTCCCAGGTTCGATTCCGGTCAAGGGCATGTATCTTGGTTGTGGGCAGGTACCTTGGTTGTGGGCACATCCCCAGTGGGAGGTGTGCAGGAGGCAGCTAATCGATGTTTCTCTCTCATCGATGTTTCTAACTCTCTATCCCTCACCCTTCCTCTCTGTAAAAAAAATCAATAAAATATATTTTTAAAAAAAACAAACACACACGTTGGGTAGGCAACCAAGAGTGTACATTACATTTTACTTCTAACTTCTCAGCCAGGTAGGACACTAATCATCACAGGCATTGATTACTTATCCATTAGAAATCCCCTGCCTTCTGATTCTTCACCCTCTGCTTACCACAAGGTAAAGCAGAATGTCACAAATGGGAGAATTTAGTTACAGACTAGGTGATAGAATACTGGAAGAAAGAACAAACATTATTATTAGTGACCATCAGATATTAAATATTTAAATACAATCATTATAGCATTGATTAAGTAATGATAATAACCATCAAAATGTGAGTAGTCAGACTGAAGCTAATGAAGTAACACCTAGGTTCAGGTTAAAACTAATAAATGAGGACACATATGCAAAGCAGCAAGATATATAAGTTGAAAGCACAGGTTTAGGAAAGAGACTCCTGGACTTCAGACATTGCATATTTATTTCTTTTTTTATTGATTAAGGTATTACATATGTGTACTTATCCCCCCCCTCCGCCATTGCACTCCCACGCTTATGCCCTCACCCCCCCTGGAATCTATGTCCATCGGTTAGGCCTATATGCTTGCATACAAGTCCTTTGGTTGATCTCTCCCTCTTACCCCCACCATCCCCTACCTTCCCTCTGAGGTCTGACTGTCTGATCAATGCTTCTCTGTCTTTAGATCTGTTTTTGTTCATCAGTTTATGTTGTTCAAAGTATGTTCAACAAATGAGTGAGATCATGTGATTTTTATCTTTCTCTGACTGGCTGATTCCGCTTAACATAATGCTCTCCAGTTCCATCCATGCTGTTGCAAATGGTAAGAATTGCTTCTTTTTTACAGCAGCATAGTATTCCATTGTATAGATGTACCACAGTTGTTTTTTTTTGTTGTTTTTAATCCACTCACCTGCTAATGGGCACTTAGGTTGTTTCCAAATCTTCGCTATCGTAAATTGTGCTGCTATGAAGATAAGGGTGCATATATCCTTTCTGATTGGTGTTCTAGTTTCTTGGGATATATTCCTAGAAGTGGGATCACTGGGTCAAATGGGAGTTCCATTTTCAGTTTTTTGAGGAAGCTCCATACTGTTCTCCACAGTGGCTGCACCAGTCTGCATTCTCACCAGCAGTGCATGAGGGTTCCTTTTTCTCCGCATCCTCACCAGCACTTTCTTTGATTAATTACATCATCCTCTATATCTACATTTTTCCTCTCTGAATCAAAGATAATATTATCATTACTGCATGTGGTGGTTGTAAAGATTAAATGGAATAAACCAGGTAAAGTTCTTGACCCAAAATAAATGTCCAATTACTTTTTTTGGAATTTTACATAAGATCATTTCCTCTTGACATGGCCTTGGAAATGCATCTACTTAGAAATGCGTATTTGTGCCCGTTTCTCCAAAATATCAGAGGAATAGAATGACAGATACAATTGTAACAACTAAGAAACTTATGTTGTAATAAACAAACTGCTATTTATATCCCAGCTGTGAAACTTCATGAATGCTAATGAAGTCAATGTGATATTATTTGACTGGAACAGATATTTAAAGTTTATATAAGTCTTTGGCTCTCAGATAATATTTGGGTGTTAAAATAGATACATAAAATTATGTTCTATCATATTAGAGCATTAAGCAAACCCTGTTGTACTTGTTAATTAAAGCCTTGAAAATGTTAACACCAGACACTTTAAGTGTCAGCAAACTATGAACGTGGCTAATTAAAATGTAAGAGGAATATTTGCATGATGGTTTTCACAGGAAACATGTTTATATTTAACTTATGAGGAGGACTGATCATTCAACTGGAATACCCTAATGTGGCCTTAACAATTGTTCCCCCTTGACTTCTGTTCTGAATGGTCCGTGTTTTTATGTACTCTGTTTATGAGTACGTGTTCTGAATTCAAACAGGATGTCCCAAATTCCCCAATTAATTTTTTGTTGTTGTTAATCTTCACTGAGTATATTTTTCTATTGATTTTTAGAGAGAGTGGAAGGGAGGGGGAGAGATGCAGAGAGAGAAACATCAATGTGAGAGAGACACATCAATTGGCTGCCTCCCCAATGCGCTCTGCCCAAGGGCAGGGGATCAGCCTGCAACCAAGGTATGTGCCCTTGTCCAGAATGGAACCCAGGACCCTTCGGTCTGATGCTCTAATCACTGAGGGAATCCAGCTAGGACTCTCCAATTAATTTTATAACAAAAATATCTGACACAAATGTGGACATAACAGTTTGACCTTTTTTATTTCAATTCATAATAATACATTTTCCCCCAAAAATGCAGTCATTGAAGATATTTATACATTCATTTGGGATATGCTTTCTGCTAAACTATGGTATGATAATGTTAAAGGGCACCATAAGTCCATTTTATTTTAACATTTAAATTTTATTTGACAGTTTTGCAGAAGTTTATCCTATTTGGTTTTCATTAAAAGCTGAACGTTCATATTTTATATTATTTTCACTAGTTTTTAAATGGCGTAGCATGGTAGCAACTACATAAGTATTTTGAAAAATAGCACTGCTGCTGTGGGGAAGGGAAAATGTTCCCTCTTTTCCCCCTTAGTACTTCTGCCTGGTCTAATAATCAAATTAACACGAGATACATTAACAGGAGAAAATAACAATTTAATTACGTATGTACATATGAGGGTTTCCTGAGAATATGGAATCAAGGACAATTTGGCAGCTGATTCTTATATGTCATTCCAGACTAGGTGATAGGGGTCTGGAACTTCAAAGGGAAAGTAGTCCCAAAAATGTATATACACACTTTGAATAATTATAAAGTCAGTATTTATTAAAATATATTTCAATTTCAAATTAAGCTATCAGCTGTTACAGTGTACATATATATATTTTTGGGGGGGTGGGTAGGGTCACCCTGTATATATTGTTAAGTTCAGTAAAGAACCATATTATTACTAGCCCATAATATATCTATAAAATATATAAATGTATTTAGAGAGGTTGCAAAGTCAATTTTAACCTGAGGTTTTCATAAAATTGAATTTGCCAAGTAGTACACATTTAGGAGGTAATCTCCAAATTTTCATTTTAACCCATTAAACTTAATTTCTAAATAAATTTTATTCCACATCTTTTGAAATGTTAAAATAGATTTAAGAAACAAATTTTTAAAAATATATTTAATATATTTTTTATCGATTTCAGAGAGAGGAAGGGAGAGGGAGAGAGAGATAGAAACATCAATGATGAGAGAGAATCATTGATTGGCTGCCTCCTACATGCCCCCTACTGGAGATTGAGCCCGCAACCCGGGTATGTGCCCTTGACCAGAATTGAACCCAGGACCCTTCAGTGTGCAGGGCAATGCTCTATCCATTGGGCCAAACAGGCTAGGGTTAAGAACCAAATTTTATTAAAATATGTTTTTTTATTGATTTCAGGGGGGGGGGAGAGAGAAAGAGAGAGAGATCATGGATGAGAGAGAATCATAGATTGGCTTCTTTTTGCATGCTCCTTATTGGGGATTGAGCCAACAATCTGGGCATATGCTCTGACTGGGAATTGAACCATGACCTCCGGTTTATGGGTCAATGCTCAACAACGGAGCCACACCAGCCAGATAAGAACCAAATTTTGATCTTATAACACAAATATACAGAACCGGAGTTCCATAAACTTTTTACACATCATTATTGAATTATCTAATTTAGAGAAGGCATTTCATTGTAATACCAATATTACTTTTTGTTGTGATACCGACGTTTCCATAATGTAATGCAAAATAAAATATTTATGCAAAAAGTAGACCAAGAGGTTCAACTTAAGTTAACTTAGTTTTATATTACCAGTGGGTTGTTGCTGTCATAATTTTCTGCATTGAAGGAATAATAGATTAATCCATAATACTGTCATTGATGTTTTTAATAAAAAATTAAATCAGAAATATTTTGAAATCATCTTGCTGAACAAGTTACATGCTATTCTGAGAATAGTTAAGTCAGAGGACAAATTAAACTCAGTTAATAATACAAGATACCATTTTATCAAGGAGATAAAATACAAGATAAACATATTTTCAATCTGAAATGTTATAATTAAATTAAGAAAAAATTCACATTTGAGTAAAACAAATAATTTACTTTGCTAGTAACTTAGCTTTTTCCAAATGTGTTATCAATGTTAGGTGATCATTGTCTCATACAGAGTCTTGAATCAAGTCTGCATCTTTTTTTGAGGGCATAAACTTCCCAGGCCTTCTCTGAATCTCTTCCTAGCTCTAAAACTGTCTGTCAGCCTTACCCCAAGCATTTTGCTTCCTACAGTCTTATAAAGTGGCCTGGGTGATTATGTTGTACCACAGAGGGCCTTCAAATCTTTATTCACAGATACTTGGTGACTGTTATCAATCTCCCTAATCACAGACATCTTGTTGGAATAGCACTTCACTGGAGAGAAGGATCTTCCTTCATACAAATGTTTGGATCTATTTTTTGTCTATTAGAGGACCTTGCTAATGGGCATAAGTGCTCATCTAAAACACCTAAAATTGTTCTTAACTGAATTAATATCTCTTATCAAAGTGCTATTTAAAGAGAAAATATCCCCAAGGCTATTATAAATTTATTGTTAATATAGTTTCTCATTATTTCTGTAATCAGAGAGTTTTCTTTAAATTTCCAGAATAAATGAAGAACCTGACAGATATAATAGCTTTAGAAAACCTTTATTTTATTGTATATTGTAGGTATTAATTATCTTTGGAAATCATACCTGGAAAACAATAAATGATCAATGACCATCTTAGTGCTAAATGTCAGAAATGCAACTCAACCTGTCTCTTATGCAAAAATAACTATTGTTTCAAATAGTAAAACTATGGGAAATGTAGGGGCAAAACTAGGCCTCAGGACAAAAAGAGCAGCAATACTTCAATATCTTAATAAAATATTCCCTTCCAACTTTCTCTACATATTTGGAAATAAGGGTACTTACAGTAACTAGGTATACCTCTGCCACCAGAAAGTAGCAAGAATCCCAGTGGAGGGTGGCAATTGGCCCATTCAGGAATTAATGGTCTGGCTATTCAATGGGCTGGAGTATGTGTTTAACTCACGTTCAGTTGATCCTGGCCAAATTAATGAATCCAGATAGCCTGAGCATGGAAGGTGACCAATTCTAACTCAAACACAATGGCAGATGAGAGCTAGGCACATTTTATAGAAGAAACAGAATGCTGGCGAGAATGAACAGCATAGATGTGCCTTTCACCACCACCAGTGACATTAGGTATTTATGAGTAATGTCTTTCCCTT
This sequence comes from Myotis yumanensis, assembly GCF_028538775.1. Lineage (NCBI taxonomy): Eukaryota > Metazoa > Chordata > Mammalia > Chiroptera > Vespertilionidae > Myotis > Myotis yumanensis. The sequence continues at coordinate 220,083,666 of NW_027223752.1, read as the reverse complement.
TAGAATGTGAAATCTGGTTATGGCTTAATAATGTCTTTGAAACATCAGCATCTAGTAGAAGAGGTGGCACACACACACACACACACACACACACACCCTTGTGTTTATGTGTGTGTGTGTGTTTGCACGCACAGGCGCTCAGTAAATAGAACTGTTATTAGAGAAGTGCATGGATTGCCCTTCTCCTTTGCTAGTGACAGTGGGGGTCTTGGGGTGCCACTATAATAAGAATTTCTGGAGGCCCCCACAGGAGGATGGGGTGTGGTAGAAAGCTTTATTTGCATGGAGTTATATCTCTGGATTTCAAAAGTTCCATTTCTTAAACTAGTCCTGGAAAAGGTGCAGTTGGGGGCTCAGCAGAGCTAAAACCAAAGCCAGTGTCCAGAGCTTTCACTCCCTGGTGGAGTTGAGTCTGGCACAGCATCAGGCTAGTTCCAGTCCATCTGTCCATTGTGTGTGGGGTCCACAAGACTATGGGCCATGTGGGTGAGTGAAGAGCATGAGAGCCCAGCAAGTCAAAAGCCAGGAGGGAGCAGCAAGAGAGCAAGAGGCAAGAGAGGGAACGCCTTTGTTCAGGAGTTTATGTATCTCAGATTTCATGCCCTTGCAGTAGCCAAGCCTATTCTGTCCAATGACCTGCTCCCAGGTGTGACTGACCATCATCTTCCCTATGTCACCCAGTCCTCCCTGGGCATGCCTATCATATTCAGCCTTCCCTTTGTTCCTTTCTAGTTAATTAATAAGTGGGTTAAATACAACAATATCAGAACCAAATGTAATAGAGTATTAAGATTTATAAGCTGTTTTTGTAGTGATGGATTAAATTCTGTTCAATATTGCACACAATAGTTATATTATACCTTTTATTTCTTGGATCTAGATAATGTACATTATTTGATTTATGTTACATTTCAGTATTTCCTTTGTTATCAATCATACAAATACAACTTCGCCTTCCTTGTTTTTCAAAATTCGAACCAGTGATCCATTTATGTTTCAATTTAATTTAGTATTAGTAAAAGACTAATCTTTTTTCTGGTCTCTAAGATTTGTCTTTTATGATTTAAAATGATATCAAAACAACAATCATCTTTTATACAAGCTCTTTTTTTTCAGCCTGTAACCATTCAAGAGACTTTAAAAACAGGGTAACTTCCAAAAGGCATTTCGATTCCAAAAATATTTTCAGGCACATTAAAAGATGATGATTCTTAGCAGTTGGAAAACATCACCAGCACATATGTGTTGTTAACATTTAATAATAATTAAATGTTCACTAGAGCAGGTTACATTATAAATGATTAAAAATGTTCACCAAGGAGTAGTTAGATTTTTGCCTTGTTAGTTTCTTTTTCTAATCCCCTAAGAAAGGATTAGCATTATGTTTCTAAATAGCTTTGTAATTGCAGCATTCTTCTCTTCTAAGGCCGTACTAGCTTTAAAGGCTGTGGGTGTCATTCTGCTTTTACATCCTTGTCATTTTATTGCTCTATCAAGTGCTATACAAAACAAGTCTGAATTATATCATATATTGTGAAGACTTATAATGATCTCCATTTGCCCTTGCCTTTATTTTCTATCATTGACTTTTCATCTATAATTCATTAATAATATTTATCAATAAATGCCATCAGGTATTTTTATTAGCTACTAGAGGCCTGGTGCATGAAATTCTTGCACTGGGGGGAGGGGGTCCCTCAGCCCAGCCTGTGCCCTCTTACAGTCCGGGACACCTCAGGGGATGTCCAACTGCAGGCTTAGTCCTGCTCCCCAAATGGAGAGGGCCTAAGCCAGCAACCAGACATCCCTCTCACAGTCCAGGACCCCTTGCTCCTTACCACCCGCCTGCTCACTGCTCCTTATCACTCAGTTCACTGCTCCTTAGCACTGACGTGGAGGTGGGAGAGGCTCCCGCCACCGCCACTGCACTCACCAGCCATGAGCTCAGCTTCTAGATGAGTGGCACTCCCCCTGTGGGGGCACACTGACCACCAGCAGGCAGCTCCTGCATTGAGCGTCTGCTCCCTGGTGGTCAGTGCACGTCATAGCAACCAGTTGTTCTGGTTGATCCTGTAATGTTCTCTTAGGCTTTTATATTATAGACTAGAGGCCTGGTGCACGGAATTCGTGCACAGGGGAGAGGGGGCTCAGTCCAGCCTGCACCCTCTCCAATCCAGGACCCCTCAGGGAATGTCCGACTGCTGGTTTGTGCCTGCACTTTTAACAGATGACAGCTTCAATGTTGCTTTTTTCTTTTCATGCTTAAACCCATTGGAATTAGTAGGTATTCAAAGTGTGTATACATTTTTGGGGGACACCCTGTATATCTCTAGTCAGGGGTGAAAGGAACCAACTGCAGATTAGGAACCCCCAGACAGGGAACCTCGCTCACTCCCCGCATGTCTCCCCACTCCACTTTCCACCTTCACGGGCAGCTGGGGAATCAATGTTTTCTCTCATTAACACGGAAAAGCACGTCCTGTCACCCATGTCCCAGCAGGAGTGCGCTAGGCCCCATGCGAGCGAGGCTCATTCAGGGAAGCCTTCTCTCATGGGTGCTGGCACCCAAAGTGCACATTCCTCCTCTGCAGTCACCCCGACTATCCCACCATTTCACTTAGAGGATGGAACTCCTTGCCTCCTCTGGGTTCCCCATCTTGAATGCTGACCAAAGGCACCTAAATGAGGGCTGCCCACGCCCACTAGATGGGTCTGTCTGCACTTGCTCTCACCTTAGCACCTGCATTAGCACCACGGAGATGATCTCATCATGGCACTGGCCTCCACGGTAACAGGGCATCACCACTCCACCCTCTCACTGTTCCACACATCCTATGGGGAACATAGGCATGCTGGGAATGATGAAAGTGCAGCGGAGGGGTGTGGGGGAACTTGCACACACCATGGTCCGGGACTGTTGCAGGCACACATGGGTGACCACATGCTGGGGGATATTTGCATGTCAGAGGGGGAGGAGAGCATGCGCACACTGGAGCCTGTGGCTGAGCAGATCCGCAAACCCCCATGGGGCGGCCAGGAGGATTTGGTGGCTTCCATGGTGGCTGTCCCTGCGACCAAGGAAGCCAAGCCCCGAGCCCACTCCGCCCCAGCGCCACTATCTTTGTCACGTCAATTTGCATATTCCCTCCTTTATTGGCTGTGGGTGCCACCATCTTTATTGCAAAGTGATGGTCAATTTGCATATTACTCTTTTATTAGATAGGATTATGTTAGACTGTGGCTAACTTACCTGTAGGCATTTGTTAGCCCTCACCTCACTTTAGAGATGTGGAAATAGAAGAGCCAAGGTGAGAAATACCTTACCCAAGACCACACAATGAGTACATCAAAACAGTGCCTATAATTTGTCTATTTCACTGAATTTAACATGATATAAAATGATCATAATTAGAATGACCCATTTTATACAATGCATTGCTCTAGGTGCTAAGGATATAGAGATGCATAGTGTTCAAGACTTGCAGATCATTGTGCCTGAAAAGCAGAGATGGAATCTGGAGTATGGGAAGATCACCAGAAGGACCTTACATACATCTTGTGCTACCAAGGGCAAACTCCATGAATTTCCTTTTACCATATAAAAGTATTTTGTTAAATATTTTTAAAAGTCCTGTTTTCAGTATGCTGTTTTTTAATATTTTGAGGAAAACACATAGTTTTTAATTGTTTGAAATATTTATTTTAGGTCTTCTCATTCACTACTTTTAAGTTTTAAAAGAATATATTTAAACCAGGTCATTTTAATTTTTACATCACTGTGAGCTCATTTGTCAATTTTTTAAAATATATTTTATTGATTTTTTACAGAGAAGAAGGGAGAGGGATAGAGAGTTAGAAACATTGATGAGAGAGAGAATCATTGATCAGCTGCCTCCTGAACTCATGACTGGGGATGTGCCTGCAACCAAGGTACATGCCCTTCACCGGAATCGAACATGGGACCTTTCAGTCCACAGTGAGTCAAACAGGTTAGGGCTCATTTGTCCATTTTTACTATTGATTGCAAAGAGAGGAAGGGAGAAGAAGATAGAAATAGAAATATGAATGATAAGAGAGAATTATTGATTGGCTGCCTCCTGCATGCCCCATACTGGGGATCAAGCCCTCAACCCCAGCATATGCCCTGACTGAGAATCAAACAGTTATCTCCTGGTTCATAGGTCCAAGCTCAACCACTGAGCCACGCAGGCAGAGCATTTTGTCAGTTTTAATGTAATATTTTCCTGCATGAAAAAAATTAGAGAGAAGCCTATTATTGGAAAGCGCAGATAAAACTGTTTCCTTGCATATCCACTTTTTAAAATTTACTTATACATTTATTTAATTTGGGAAATACTCCTTGAGAAGAACCTGGCAAAAAAAATCATTTTTATTTGAGACAGATTTTTGGGGCCAGGGATGGTCTAGGCATAGTTTTTGAAGCAAAGTTTCTGGGCAGGACTAGCCCTCTGTTATTATAAAGAGCAAAATTATCTTCCCCCAGGCACATTTGCAAGAGGACGCTCTTCGAAAGTACACTCACTCGGCAGCTATTGAAATGGAGTGCACTGATCTCAGGCAAAGAACCGTGCAGCTGGTGCCATGGGGGGAGGACAGTCAGATCCTTCCTAATGGAAAAATGAAGTCAGACCAAGCTTGCCTCCTTTCTCTTACAAAACGTAATTATGTAAACTACAAAACTCCATTATAGACAATGTTTATAATTAGCACTATTTCCCCCTTAATTTTAAATAAAGCATGTCGGTTGTGAATGTCATGCCAACATATTTTCTACAGATGCTATAAACAATGAACAATCAGAAAACAATTTGGATTGCTTTTGTGGTTATTATTTCAAATTGTGAAAACTCATAATAAAAATTAATGTAATGAACAAACACCATTATATGTTGATAAACATCATACTCCTTCAATTTCAGACAAAGCCAATGAATATTAATCAGATATTTGGCTCAAAAACAATGACATCAAATACGATTTCCAATATGTAGTAGGCTTCCCTCATAGTCCACTTTTATAAAGACCACTGAAACGATTTATGATATTCATAGCTCAAAAGCTTTCAGAATGGTATTAACATATTTATAAAATGCAAAGGGACATAAAATATTAGCTTGGGAGTGAGTTAAGTGGCTTAATTTCAAGAATCTTGCCCTCAAGTAAACAAATTAATCTTTAGTGGTGTCATTAATGAGGTTCTAAGTTTCCTTCCAATTTCAAATTTACATAAACTATGAATTATGAAAAGTGATTATATAATTTGTTAGAGACAGATGTAAATTATAGACAAGCAAGTGTACATTGACTTTTCAGATTCTAAACAGTAAGAGGCATTAGTTTGATTTGAGAAGCAGCTGCTGAGTTTAGGTAGAAGTGTAGCTCTATTATCTGGATGTGGCCTTAGTATTTACTGTATAATCATAAACTAGCAATTCATTATCTTTGCTCCTTGGTTTTCTCACCTATGAAATAATAGGCATTCAACAGTCTCAACAATGATTTCATGCTATACCCATCCATCACCTGTGCATTGGCATAGACATAAGTAACCTTAAAATCTTTGGCTATATGTGTCAACATTAAAATTGAAATTAAACTCCAAAGTTAAAAAATATGTCACTTTTATGCCATTAATAGCAGGGTTTGCATACAGAGTTATGAGACTTGACTGCATAATTATAGAGATCTGGTTGCAATAGTAAGCAAGTTTGAGGGTTTTTAAATGACTAATATAGGGTGTCCCAAAATTCACGCAAGAAGTAATTTTGATAGAAAACACAAGTTTATAATTAAAAACTGTAAATTTTTTATTGATTCATAAATTATACAGTATAGGGTTACGTATGGAATAGCACATCAGGTAAATGGCCTCCACAACTTTGCTGGCACATATGCAAAGCCGTGGTCTTCATTGGTCTTCACTGTCCCTGCTCCTGGGCCATAATTGGTATTTGGTGATGCTTATCAAATTGAAGGGATTGAAATCAAAGGGTGACAGATATTAGAATCTGATTCAATAAACCAAGTAAAATTAGGCTTTTATTTTTTGTTGTTGTTAATGCTCTCGCAAAATTCAAATCTTGCGTGAATTTTGGGACACCCTATATAAACTCTTTAACTCACATCAAATTTTCATTCATATAATGATCTGACATGAAACTTTAGGTGTTGGGTATTCCATTGGTATGCTCCGTTATCATAAGATACTTGTTTATTATATGCTTTCTGCCAAAAGGGGCATGATGAGAAACACTTTATTTCCATTAGTAGAGACTATTGGTGAGAACTTTTTTTATTCCATCATCTTACACTAGCTTAAGAAAAAAGGAAGAAACTAGTTACAGGGAAAAAGAAGGCCTATTTCAGGAAACAAATGGGTCTCAAAAATGGATTGAAGCTAGGCATAAGGAGCCAATAAATTTTCTCTCCCTCCCCGCTCTTTTCTGAATTCCTGCTTTGCCTTTGTCTCTTTTATAAATGAGTATTTCTATTGCTTCCTTTCTCAAGGTACAAATGGGATCTGTTCAATACTCACTTCCCAAGTCTTAATTTCACTGTTCCAACCACCCAGGAATGAATGATCTACTATTTTTATTCCCAATTCTAAATCCCTGAGAAAGGGACTGATTGGCACATCCTGGGTTATAATCACCTTTCTCCTACTCCTCAAGAGTAGAGATATTAATATTTCAATGAGATGACTTCACAGAGGTGCCCAACAACATATGTGTGAGGAGATCAGTTCCTAGCAATGAGGCGCTGATAGGCAGCTGATGGGGTCCATGGATGTCAAGGATCTGTGACCTAAGATCTTATTAAATGTATTACGATGAGTCATGATGTGATGGCTTCACTCATTCCTCAAATCCAACTGGGTGGCAAATAGATTTTTGAAACATCACAGTATATTTCCTATATTTCTCAACATTTTGTAAGAGTCTGAATGACTTTAACTAAGCTCCACATACCTGGTAAGACCCTATTTATACAATGAGCAAAACTTCTGTCATTTTTCTTTTGTGTTGTAGTCGTGACCTGGCAGGCCTTCCACTCCTCTGGATGATATACTTTATTGAAAGAGTAAAAATGCTGGAAGGTGAAATACAATGCAGACCATCCCACAGCTGTCAATGTCATTTTAGTTCCTGCTGGGATTTCCAGTTTGTCAGAAGTTGCCAGAAGTCAAGAGAACTATTTGAACTATGTATACATCCTACACACCACCTGGGGCCACTGGGTACCCAAGAAACCTCTAAGAGTAGTGTCAAATGTTTCATGCTAGACAATACGTACCCCCAGAATGCGAGTGCTGTCCAAGGAGAGCTACGTGAAAGGAATTGAGGGTCTATCTCTATGAAAAGCATGGCCTCTGTGAACCTGAATTTCATCTGCTTACATAGAATTTCAAATTGCACAATTCTCTAGTACAGGTCCTCGGGCATTGCAATAAAATCGGGTGCTTTGTGATGGATTTTTGAAGTATAGTGCTAATGTTTTTGACAGAAAGTGATGTATCTTCAAAGTTTTGTATCATGCATTTATATCCTGCAGCTTTAAATGATGTTAAGTCACCTTCTCCATTTCTACATTTTCCTGAAAGACAAAGCCATCATTACTTTTATGCAATATTTGCAGGCAGGATCTTGATTTGGAGAAATTCTTCCTTTATGAAATAATTTGGAGCACCATAATTCCTTATTGATTTATTCATAATCTTTGGTTAATTAACTTATTACATACCTTTGGAAATGAGACAAAGTCTATCAGACCAATAGAATGCACTGAGGCTTACTAAGAATTATTAGCATTACCCAATCATGCTGAGGAAGCACTCAGAATCTCAGATTCATTAGATGGAATTTTCATACTTTACTCTGATCTCCACTTTACAATAGCTAAGCAGTATTGATTTATGTAAATATTAAAAGTCTTCAATCTATAAACAAATTTTAGTAAATTTTAAGATAGGCCATTTGCAAAGAGACAATGATTAAATGACCAAAATTAAAGCAATGGACAATTTGTTGTTGGATAGAGTTGGGTTCAAATTTCAATTTTTATGTTTTCTAATTCTCTGTTTTCTAATGCTGTTGAGTAAGTTTCTTACTCTCTGTATATTTTGATCAGTAAGATGGGAAGGTCACTTATATCTGCCCTCTGTGAAAATCAAATGAAGGATCTGAGTGCTGTTACTCAGTCCCTGCACTGCTATGCACACAGGTTATATGCAGGCACCTTCTCCTTCATTTGTTGAGGTCCATGCTAAAACCAATTGTCAAATACTTTGAATATATGTGAGTTCCCATAGCCAAAACCTGAAACCTATCACATAATCAACAGCCTCTGAACACAGGGCATAAACATAGCAATGGTGATTTTAATATATAATATATACATACATACACTGAGTAGCCAGATTATTATGACTGGCCAGATTACTATGACCACCCCATCAGTACTTCATTGGGCCACCTTTTGCCTTCAATACTGCAATGATTCTTCTTGGCATTGACTCCAAGAGATGTTGAAAGGTGGTGCGAGGAATCTGACACCATGCCTGATGAATAGCACTGTCCAGTTCTGTGAGATTTGATGGTTGTGGAACCAGCTGCCTGATGGCTCGTTTACCTTCATCCCACAAATGCTCAATTGGATTGAGATCTGGTGCTTGTGGGGGCCACCTAAGCAAGGTAAAGTCTCCCTCATGTTCTTGAAACCACTCCTGCACAATACGAGCACCATGGCATGGCACATTGTCTTGTTGGAAGAAGCCATCTCCATTGGGATACGCCATCAACATGATAGGATGAACTTGATCAGCAACAATACTTAGGTATGTTGTGCTACTCAGACATTTATAATGGTCTGGCCCTCTAGCAACTTCAGCACGAAATTATAGCTAATTTGCCTACAAACGTCAGGTGGTCATAATAATCTGGCCACTCAGTGTATATATATATATGTTGAGAGGATATTTGAAGAATCTTTAAGGTAAGCCTCTCATCAAGAGAGAGCTACAGGCATCAAGACACAGGGTTTTTATAAGTAATAGGGGGCCTAGCGTGCGAAATCGCGTGAGACCCAGGAGCCAGAGTCCCGCGGCTCAGCGCGACCCAGAAAGTGTCCCACGGCCACCTCCACCACTGCCACCGCAGGAGGTAGGACCCAGAAACCCACCCATGCCTCCAGTCAAGTCCTCCAGAGTCAAGTTCCCACCCACCTGCATGCACCTGGCCACACATGCAGCCCTGCCCACCCCGCACATGCAGCTTCCTATTGATCAGTCATTGCTGCGTGATGGTGTGATGACCACAGGCTTTTTATATAATAGATTCTTCAACGCCACCCCGATACATTTAAAAAAATAAAGAAAGCCGAAACCGGTTTGGCTCAGTGGATAGAGCGTCGGCCTGCTGAATGAAGGGTCCCAGGTTCGATTCCGGTCAAGGGTATGTACCTGGGTTGCAGGCACGTCCCCAGTGGGGGATGTGCAGGAGACAGCTGATCGATGTTTCTCTCTCATCGATGTTTCTAGCTCTCTATCTGTCTCCCTTCCTCTCTGTAATAAATCAATAAAATATTTTTTAAAAAAAAGAAAGAAAGAAAGAAAAGTAATTCTATTAATTTGTAAATTACCAGTGATTTTCCACATAATGGGGTTCATTGAATATATTTGCTCTACCAGGCAGCATTTCACACATCATTCAGACAATGTCCAGGACACAGTCACAAGATTTTCAGGGTGAAAGTTACAAAAGTCATTGTGAGATAAAGCCACTATGAGTTCCTATATGTATCTAAGTTCCATCATGTATTAATTTAAAATGAAATGAAGTAAAAATATAATTGCTTTGTCTTCTATTATTTGGAAAGATAGCGAGGAATAGTATTTTGGTTCTAAAACAGGGGTCCTCAAACTTTTTAAACAGGGGGCCAGTTCACTGTCCCTCATACCGTTGGAGGGCCGGACTATAGTTTTAAAAAAAACTATGAACAAATTCCTATGCACACTGCACATATCTTATTTTGAAGTAAAAAAACAAAAAGGGAACAAATACAATATTTGTATTTGCATGTGGCCTGCAGGCCGTAGTTTGAGGACCCCTGTTCTAAAATAACAATATATATAATAAATAGGTAATATGCAAATTGACCATCACTCCAACATACAAGATGGCCACCCCCATGTGGACACAAGATGGCCATCAAGGGAGGGTAGTTGTGGGTGATCAGGCCAGCATGGGAGGGGAGTTGGGAGGGACCAGCCCTGCAAGGGAGGGCAGTTGGGGGCAACCAGGCTGGCAAGAGAGAGAAGTTAGGAGTGAATGGGCCAGCAGGGGAGGGCAGTTGAGGGCAACTAGGCCTGCAGGGGAGGGCAGTTGGGGGTGACCAGGCCAGCAGGGGATGGCAGTTAGGGGCAATCAGGCTGGCAGGGGAGTGGTTTGGGGGTGATCAGGCTGGCAGGCAGAAGCAGTTAGGGGCAATCAGGCAAGCAGGCAGGCAAGCAGTTGGGAGCCAGCAGTCCTGGATTGTGAGAGGGATCCCAGATTGGGGAGGGTGCAGGCTGGGCTGAGGGACACAACCACCCCTGCCCTGTGCATGAATTTCATGCACTGGGCCTCTAGTTCTGGTATGTATATAAGTTCCCAGGTGATATTCATTAGTTCTTAATCAGGGTTAAATAACAGCATTATTTAAACATGCTGAGTCCTCATTATATATCAAGCCCTGTCAAGTATTGTACTAGGTACTGTACATATAACTTTTTTATTCCTCACCTGATGATATGTTTATTGATTTTAGAGAGAAGAGAAAGGAAAGATCAAGGTGGCATCAATCAGTTGCCTCCTGTATACATCCTGACTGTGGATTGAACTGGCAACCTAGGTATGTGCCCTGACCAGGAGTTGAACCCCCAACCCTTCAGTGTATGGGACCATGCTCCCACCTATGAAGCCAAACTAGCCAGGGCTGTACATGTAATCTTTGATTTAATTTTTTAAAACCTATGTCATAGATACAAATAATTCTCCCTCCACATATAAGAAAATATGTTTTGAAAATTGCAATAATTAGTTAGGGTTCTACAATTACTAGAGAGAAAATAATATTTAAATCTAGGTATGCCCAACCTAAGAAATGTACTATTATCTGCTAAGGGATACTGTCTCTCAGTGTATACATATAGCATTGCTTTTACCGTTAAATTTACTTTCGAAAATAGTTAATTATTTGAGTGTATTTTTATTTCCTGTAATAAATATTGTCTTTGTATCAGTTTATCAAATTCTGGAAAACAATTTGTGGAACTTCCAGTAAAAATGTAAGCTGTATTTATGCTACTGTTCCTTTCTCTCTGGGACTATAATAAAATGAATGTGAAAATAAACAGGCTCAAAATAATAATCAATAAGAGAACAGAGAAAATCAGAAGACTAGAGATACCAACAAATTTATTTTAGGGGAAAGTAAATAAAGACTTTAGTAATAGAACTAAGGGAGTGTCATCTCTATAAAAAATAACTCTATCTTTCCAGTTGGGAGGGCATAAACCTTGTATATTCCATTCTCCTTATCTTATGCCATACATCCTATCTCTCATCATATCCTATTGCCTCTCACTTTAAATAATCCTGAATTCAAATGTTTCTTTTCTCTTCCTTCACTACCACCATCACTCAAGCCACTATCTCCTCTTGCTTAGGTGATTACAACCACCTCCAAGCTTATGTCCAGGCTTCGGCCACCCTTGCTTTCCAGAGTCAGCCTGTTTAAAGCACAGCAACCTGGATAACCCTGTTAAATGTTTGCCACATCACATCATTTCTCTACCCAAAATAGTCCAGGGACTCCTAATTTCTCTCAAGTTGAAAGGCAATATATTCTTGTAGTAGCCTGCAAAGCTCTTCAAAATATACTCTCTAATTAACTCTACCACAGAATATTTTACTATACACCCCACCTCCAACATTATTTCAATCTCAACCACAATGCCCTGTCTGCTGGTTTTCAAGCACAACAGAACTTTTCACTTACTCCTCTGTCTGCATGAATATCTCTTCCTTCTTCACTGCTATTATCGGGTTTTTGGGAGTTCTTCACTGAACAAGCTACCCCATATTCTGTGTCTCATATCCGCCCCCCCCCCCTCCCTTGCTTTACATTGCTCCATAAAATACGCCTATGATCTGGGTCTTTTTTTCTAGGGATTTTCTCCCACTATTTCCCCAATAAAACTATTTATTGAAATATTGATTTATTGAAATATTTATTGATTTATTGAAATATTTGCCTTTTTCCAGTTTTCATGCTTTTCTGTATCTATAGATTTACCCTGTCCATTTTATTAGCTATGAGTAGCTTTATCTTCCAAAAAACTACTAAAATAAGCCAACTCCTGAAGTCTTCCCTGATTGAAACAATAAGAAACCATACATTACTTCTCTTAAACTTGGATAGTGGTTTATATGCATCATCTCTAATGTGCTTTACACATTACTTTTAACATAATCAAATAATATTGATGCCCTATAAAATAATATGCCTGCTAAGTGTAGGTATCATTCCTTGAATATGTTTTTGTACATAAGATATTTTATCAAAATCTTCTTTATAAGTTTAAAAACACACTTAACACTAAGTACGATTTCATGATTCTTCCTCATAGAAATGCTAAAATGTGAAAATAACAAATTGTGATTTGTAACTATTGTTCTCAATTAAACAAAAACACTAGTTGGATGCAACCTCCTGAAAAAAAGATATTTCACATTATTGCAGTGACTAAAATATATAATGCCTATAACAGGAAATATTTTTGCAAATATTGTACTCCTTTGTTTTTGTTTTTTCACTTGTTGAAAAGAGAGAAACCTGCTAATTGACTCTGCTTTATTGCAGTGAGGCAATGAGATTACAGTTGGGCCAATCATTTCTGCCATGAAATATAGGTAATAACTTTTCCCTTTAAATAATACTCAATTAGCAAATAAAACCTTTAGGTTTATTTCTGCCTAACAAGAGAATCTGATATAGTTATGATATTATATTTTAAATAATAATATGATTATAATACTTTTCTGCAGGGGCCTTCCTAGAAAGCAGGAATATAAATTAATAATTTTGATTATGTAAATATGGAAAGATACAATAGAAATTTTAGTGGTCAAAATAGTCTATAAAATAAGTAGGATTTTACCCATAAGAAATAAAAGAAAATAATGTGCCTGAGAAGTTACCCCAGTAAATAAAGAGCCTATATTTCTAAATCATCTTTCTCCATTTTGCATTTCACCTAGCATTTCAAAAATGTGTGGTAAGGCCTTAGGAAGAGCAAGGGTGAGAACATGACTCAGGCTAGACCAATCTAAATCTATTTCACTGGAACCTGAACACTAATCAGAACATCTCAAGATAAAAAGGGTAGAAGCTGATTCAGTCTGAAAATAACTCTCTGACAAGACCTTGTATTAGTTTGCACTAACTGGATTTCCAGAAAGTTTCTGGTTTCCACTGTTTATGAAACCAGAATCTATTTAACTATGATTTACTGAGTTACTCAATATTTCCCTTCTCACTCAGATGTGAAAAAGAAACAAATGGAAATATAAAAAATAAATAAAGAGTAATATCAGAAATATAGAATTCCTTCAGAAATCAATCAGCAGGCTAGTTAGAGCTGAGGAAATAATCAGCAATTTATAGCTAAATAAATATAAATTTTACAAACAGAAACTTTAAAAGAAAAAAGATTGAAAATTTAAAGATATTTAGGATATAAACAAATATCAATAATATAACATATATGTAATTGGAAGTCTCTGATTGAGAAAACAGATAAAACAGAGTAGAAACAATATTTAAAAAGATAATGACCAGTGATTTTCAAAAATTAATAGACCACTGTGGGGATCCTGTCAGAGTACGCCAGATGCTCATGGCCAGCTGGAGTGTGGAGGCCCTGTTCAGAGTACTCTGGATGTTCAAGGCCACTCTGAGCATGGGAATATGAATCAGAATGCTCAAGGCTGAGATACTATATGCAGATGCAAGAAGCAAGGACACAGCTATCTTACTATGTACACTGCACAAGCATGCCCTTCTATAACCCCAAATATTGATGTCACTATTTGGAACGAAGCCTCTTTTGTCTGAGTTGGTGTAAAAGTATGTTACTGACCAACATGCTACTGTTATGTGTGGTTGTTGTGGGACAGAGGCTACTGCTGTTGTGTGGGAAAGATGCTTTCTTAACCAGCGAGTGTGCAGCTACTTTATGGGACTTTGCTTTGAAGGACTCCTTTGTCTAGTGGTTCCTTGTTAGCAATGGCCACTTGGCCACTGGCTTCTACAATAAAGACTCTCTGATACCCACAACTTCACATGACCTCTCAATCAACTACTCGGTGTCCCAGGAGGTCCAGTCCCTGACAGAGGGGCTTGGACTGACAGTTGGTGTACTGAAGCAGGATGAAGGAACTGAGTTCCAACAACCACATAACCAGGAAGCTCAGCAAACCCAATGGAGATTAAAAAAGAAAAAAAGCCAGATAAAAAACAAGCAAATATAAATGTCTAGACACACCACATTAATACAGCTAAAAGGAGAAACTTAGGACTTTTAAAAGGGAAGATGAGGAACATTGCATACTAAAAAACAAAAACCCATTTTTATCAGAAACTGTACATGACTGAAGATAATGGAACCACATCTTTCTATTCTGAATATATATAAAATTTTTAACCCTAGTATTCTAAACCTGGTGAAATATTTTTTTCAAAAGTGAAAGTAAATAAAGAATTTACTTAGCAACTTGAACTTGACAGATTGTATTCCCAATGATATTCACCATAAGAAATGTTAAAGAAAGTTCTTCAGAAAAAATACAATATAATACCAAGTAAAATTTTGTATTACATAAATAAATAAAGAACACAAATGGTAAAATAAGGCTAAATCTACTTCATTTTCCTGTTGACTAAAGGAAAATGTTTAACAATATCTTAAGTTGGTTATTTGCACCAAACTAAAATAAATGACATCAATAACACAGAATGGGTGGGAGGAAAGGGAAACATAGTCTTCAAATGGCATATAATATATAGGAGTAGATTATAATAGGTAAAGATGATAAAGAATAAATGTGACCAAAAGAGCAACTCACATGTGACTAGTTAACAAGCTGAATTTAAAATTAAAAACACAATCCATTTACATTATCACTCAAAAAAATGATTTAGGTATTAATCAAAGAAAACATATATAAGATTTCTATGAAGAATACTACAAACTCTGATGAAAAAAATCAAAGAAGGAGTAAATAAGTGAAAATATATTTCATGTCAATGCATAAGAAGGCTCAATATTGTGCAGATGCCATTTCTTCCCAAATCAATCTATAAATTAAATTCAATTTTAAGCAAACTCCTTGGAAGTTATATTATGGATATCCACAAACTGATTCTAAGTTTATATGGAGAGGCAAAAAGCCTAGAATCACCAGTATAATATCGATGGAGAAGAACAAAATGGGAAGACATACCCTCCTGTCATCATGACTTACTATAAAGCTATAGCAGACATCATAGTCTGATATTGGTGGAATGACAGATAATTATATAGAATAGAATATATAGCCCAGAAATAGTCCCACACAAATATAATCACCTGATCTTTGATAAAGGGGCAAAGACAATACAGGAAAGAAAAAAAAATCTCTTCAATAAATGGTGATGGATAAAGTGGACACCCATAATAAAAAAAAAAAATTGAATGTAGACACAAGCAAAATTCACAAAAAGTAACTCAGAATGAACAAAAGTCCTGAATATAAATACCAAACTATAAAACTCTTAAAGATAACACAGGAGGACACCTAGTTTACCACTTTTATGGCAAAGATTTTTTTAGATACAACACCGAGGCATGATGCACAAAAGAAATCATTGAAAAGTAGACCTTCATTAAAATGAAAAACATTGGGGAGATTGACATCATCAAGAAGGTAACATAGGTTGCTTTCAACTTTAGTTCCTTCTCAAGAAGAGCAACTAGCAACTTTCCATAGGTAAGACATTATTCTAAATATCCACAGAGATTGGGAATATCCACATTAAAGGCAGAAAAAAGACTGCCTACACTCTGACTGTGTAGTCCTTTCCCCAAGCTGACAAAGAGCCACACCAAGAGGGTATCCCTGGTCCTACAGTTGCTCCAGTGGTAGAAAGAGCCCAACTCTTCTAACATTGTTGGTTGCTTCCCAGGAGGCCCACTCAGGTCTTACCTCACTGGGATCAATGGTGCAATCAGTGGAACATAACCACTAGAACTGAGATTGAGAAGGAAGAGGGGGCAGGGTTTACAGAAACCAGCAGTAGGACCTGGTCAGACTGACTTCCTCCTTGCAGCAGGGCCCTGACATAGAGTCTGGAACTCTTTCACAGATTTTGTTTATTAGGAAAATAAAAATTAGGGTTAGGGAGGATTGGCAATATTTCTTTTTAACAATTTAAAGTTAAAAGAGTGTTGAGGAAGATAGCATCTGTTAGATGTAGAAGAGTCAAAGACTCTGATATTGCAGAGGCAATGTGTGATTAAGCATATGCCAAAATACTTCAATGGCGCACTGCATTTTTCAGAGATCAGGCAAAAGCCATAATTTCAAATCAAAACAGGTAGATGCAATTGATGTTTTTGTTTTTCCTCATTTGTAAAACATTTTGTGTTGTATTTGTGGTGGTGTGTTTTTTTGTTAGCTTGTTTGCTTGTTTCATTTTGTGTTTGCAGTCTTCTTATCTTTGCATCTTGGTAGCATTCCAAAACTACCTTACATAAATAGATATGACTCTCTCTCTCTGATCTATTGCATAAAAGAAATATCTACTTTAACCTTCCTATAGCTGATTTTGCAAAACTTTTGTCTTATTAGAGCAAAATAGAATAGAATAAGGATGAGGCAAGATGAATAAGATGATAACCAACATATACTTACTTCATTCCCCTCAATGAATTCCTCAAGAACCATTCAATATATACATAAATGTGCTATATATATTTATACAAATCCTTTTACAAAATATGAAAATCAGTACCTTTATGTATTTTGCAGAAAAATAAACGAGATCACTTCCTGAATCAGCAAGAGACCTATTTTACTTTCTTTATAAGCACAGGAAAACAGACTTGCAGCTCAAAACCAAATAACGTAAATGTAGCCAGCAATTTTATTAGAAAATTAAACCCTATTTTAGCTTTGGAAATTTCAGAAATAGAGCGTTTTATTTTATTTTCTCCCACCTCCATCTGGATAGGACCTTCAGAAGCTTACAGATCTGAGATTGCCCTTATCTCCAAATCATACATAAGATTATTTTTCAAAGCTGAATGTGTTATGTACATGATCATGGACAGTGGTTGTTTTCTGACGTGGAATGTGAAAAAACAGGCATCCAGAGCTAACTAAAAATGGTTAGAGGACTGATGTTTGTGAATTTCTATCACCTACTGATTAATTTTCCCAGCAGAAGGCCAAATGGTCACCCATGCAAAGAAGCAGCTCTGCCTGCCTATATTCAGAGGATGAAGCAGTCTTGGACAGGACTCAAGAGGATAGAAATCTACAATCCCTGAAATGTTCAGACAACCAGAGGCGTGATTGGGAAAGAAACACAACAAATAACTTTTTTTCATGAAAATTTTTCTCATGGCAACAGGAGTACAGACACAGATTTACTTTGTTTTGGAAAAACAGAATGATGTGATACGAATATAATGAGAAGCATTATTTGTCATCACAGGAAGCGGAATTCAGTAGGTCCATGTTTTCAAATGGATCCTCACTTACTAAAAAGGAAAGAAAGAATTAAAGTATGATTTAAGATAGGAAGTTTCTCTCATTATCCTCTTTTTTCCCTACTTGAGCAAAAAAAGAAAGAAAGAGAGAGAGAGAGAGAGAACTCATGGATATGGACAGCAGTTTGGTGATTGCAGGGGTGGGGTGGAGGTGGAAGAGGACATAGAGGGGATAAATGGTGATGGAAAAAACAAAGTAAAATAAGAAAAGAACTGTGGTTATGAATTATTTCAGTCACTCTGCTTCACACACACACATTCACATTCATTGATAGTAATGTGAGAAAGAATACCCAAGTTAGATATATGCAAATGATTGTGTGAAGACATAGAAGAAAGACATCTCCATTTATGTTATTAAAAATGTAGTGCATGGATTAATAAAACATTTTCACTTGACCTTGATGCCTTAAAAGTGTGACCATGCTCTTTAACTTGTGTCATCACAACACATAATTTTTCATATTTAGCTGATGAATTATTTTGCAATATTAACTATTCTGACAGAACTTATATGCTCTATATTTATAGGTTAAGATAAGAGAAACAAATATAAATTATTGGTAATGCCATTAATGTCAAATGTTTTCTTTGTATACAAAGGCATGGAAAATATTTTGTGGCATGTCTATAAGGAACCATTAAGTCATTAAATTAAGATTATGATCTTAATTAATAATTTATTATATCTTAATGGAGCTTTCAAAGCTGTGGTGAGTAAAATATATTATCAGAGGCTGTTAATCTATGAGATTTACCCTAAAGGTAAAATGGTGCTGATATGACCCTCTATTTAGTCGATCTTAATTAACATTTCAGTTACTTCAATATTATTTATTTTTGCAAATTGTTATATAAATGTGCCAAAGATGGTCTCTGATTTGGCCTTTAGGTTATTTATTTCTTCACTGCATGCTGAGATTTATTAGTAAGAAGGTCTGTTGGTGCCAAACTCAGATTTTTACATATAAAATTATTTTAAAAATACCCCAAACAAGCAGATTTCAGCCACTAAGAGTCTGCCTGTTTTGCATATTTCATGAAACCTCACTGAACATCTGACAGCAATAGATCAAATAAGCCACAGGTCATAAAGATCCCAGGCATCTGCAACTCTTCTGAGAGGTCTGACCCAGAGACCACCCACCTGCAGCTGAGGGACATCCCTACACATGCAATCCCCTCTCTGATTTAACTTCTCTCCCTGGGAGTTTCTGGCTCAACTTCTCTTCTGAGTAGTGACCCACACAGCAGCTGCTGTATAGACTCTTGCTGTAAAGAAAGATGGCCTAATAAAGCTCTGCAAACTACTGCCACCTCATGGCCTTATGTTTTTCCTTGATCAGCCTCAAAGCCTTAAAGAGAAAGGAGTGTGGCTACGTGGTTGAGCACTGACCTATGAACCAGGAGGTGAGTGTTCCATTTCCAGTCAGGGCACATGCCCAGACTTTGGGCTTGATCCCCAGTGTGGGGTGTGCAGGAGGCAGCTGATTGATGAGTCTCTCTCATTATTGATGTTTCCATCTCTCTCCCTTCTCCCTCTCCCTTCCTCTCTGAAATCAATACAAACATTTTTTTAAAAAGAGAGAGAAAGGAAACGTGGTTAAACTAAATAATATTTCAGACATATTGTTTGACTCATACCCATGTCTAGCAAATTTTAATACAACTCATTAATTCAGTGCAAACCAAAACCATTCTGCCATTTCTTTGGAATCATGTCAACACAAAATCCATTTCACTTATAAATGTTTTCATTTTAAAATTATTACTGTGTTATTGTACAGACTTAAGTAGAAACAATCAATATTTGCATGTTTAAACAACAAAAATGAGCAGTCAAAACATAGAGAACATTTTTTTAAAGAGGAAAAATTGTAAGAATTCATGATGTTTGGCTATAGAATAAGTAAATTATCAGCTTGCCTCTCCTTTTTTTTCCTCCTACCAAATATATTTCAACTTTCAAATTTATTCTCAAAACTTGATGTCACTTGTTTAGTCTGTGAAATCCCTTATTTCTCAAAGCACAGCCAATGTTTGTCTCCATCATACTATCGCATTATGTGCATATTTTTACATTTGATTATACTCTACTGTTATTTATTTTTTATTTCTTCATCATGACCTTGGAAAAGCAATGTCTATTTATTTGTTTTTCTAATAACCTGTACAGTTTATATCACATAGGCTCTAAATAATTGTTGAATGAATATATGAACAGGAAAGAGCTTTATATTCACTGACATATGTGTATATAAATATGCATTTTTATACTTACAAATGTGTTTGTGAGAGAGAGAGTATATATATTAAGATTAATAGGTCAGTCATTACAATTTTCACTTAATAGTATCAGTCCTAACATGTGTGGGCTTGTCACTGAAACGCTGACATGTCACATCCATGTGAGCTATTTACCTTTTCTACTATAAATCTCTTCCCTCATGTTTCTTTAAATTTTTATTTTGGTTAATTATAGTTGGAAACTAAATCTAGCTAGAAAAAAAAAATTAAGGAACAAATGTAATAATCTGAACAATAAAGATTTAATTAAAAAAAAAAATTAAGTGATATATTTTATACATGTTTGAAAAGGTTAAGATAACTGAATTGTTTGTAAGCGTATTTTTAATATTTCAAATCCGAGACTTTTAATTGTGCTAAAAGTTTATTTATGTCAATAGTAACAGATTCTATGCAATCCAAGCTAATCAATCTCGGTTTATCTCCTACACTAAAAAAGACATTTATATATATATATATATATATATATATATATATATATGAAAAAGTTCTGTAATATTAAAAGAGGATAATGTTGTATATAGAGTAGTGTTATTTCTTGTTTCCTAGTGCATTGTCAGATCTGTCATACAGTAAGTTAAATCAATTTTGAATTATATCTGAACAGGTAACATCATAATATATATTATTATAATAATACTGATTGACACCTAGCTATCAGAAAATTGACTAAAGTTTAGCTGATCAAGTGGGCATTGACTTAAAAGCTGAGAATTGAGACAATTGCATCCATGTTGAATGTGAAGGATATTATCAACATCTTATTTACTGGGAAACAAGTATTGGGTTGTCTTGTACTCATTCAAGTAAGCAGGAAGAAATATAAGGAGAAACCTTGTGTATCTTAGACATTTTTGCTTTCCCTTCACTGACCTTGCTCCAGCAGCCCTTTTGAAACTGACAGTAAAATAAATAATAATGAATAAATAAATAAATAAATAAATAATAAGTAAATTTACAAGGGAAACTTTGGTACCTTGATACTGACATGTTAGAGCTGGTGCATATACTCAGAACTTCAAATACCCAAATCTCTTATTACATGGTGAAAAAATAAGACACCCTCTATGTTTAGCCACTATTACTTGGGTTTATTATTACATGTGGCATAAAATTCCTAACTGAGACAATGTATGTATGAGGTGCGGATGATTTATGTTATATATTACATGTATATGTAGAATGTCTATATGTGACTAAAGAAGTATAAAAAATTACCAAAACATAAATTTTAGTTGGCAATACAAATTACTGTGGGATGTGAAAGAGTGACATCATTTGGGGGAAAAAACTAACAACACAGAGGAAGTGATATGTGATGCAAATCTTTAAGAAAATGTCGGTTACAGCTCGGTCCTACTGGGGTCCCAGACTGCGAGAGGGCACAGGTCGGGCTGAGGTACCCCCCTGATTGCACAAATTTATGTGAGCTGGGCCTTTAATGTTTATCCATGATTCCATTAGGCCTTCCTGGGTAATACAGAATAACTTTCTCAATATCCTTAGCTTAATCATATCTGCATAGTTCCTGTTGTCATATTCATAGGTTCCAGAAATTAAATCATGCATATCTTTAATAAGCCATTATTCTGCTACATATCTAACAAAGCACCTGTATTTAGTTCAGGGTCTCCAAAAAAAATGGACTCAATAAGGTGTGTGTGTGTGCATGTGTGTGTGTGTGTAGATAGAGATGATAGATACATAGGTGATAGATAGATAAATGATGATAGATGATAGATAGATAGATAGATAGATAGATAGATAGATAGATAGATGATAGATAGATAGAAAGATAGATAGATAGATAGATAGATAGATAGATAGATAGATAATAAATAGATAGATAGATGGATGATAGGTAGATAGAGCAACAAAGATAGAGACAGAGAAAAACAGAAAGAAATTGGGGGATATTGATTTATTTTAATAATTTGGATCCTGTGATTATGGAGGCTTGTTGAGCCTAATTCTGCAGGATAGACTAAGAGGCTGGAAATCTATACATGAGTTGTAGTTCAAGCCCAAAGGCAGTCTGCTGGCAGAATGCCTTCATGTTCAAGGAGGTTGCTCTTTTAAGACCTTCAACTAATTAAATAAGACCCACCCACATTATGAAGGGTAATCTGCTTTAATTAAAGTCCACCAATTTCTATGTTAATCTCATAAAAAATCATAGAAACATTTAAAATAATGTTTGACCAAATATCGGTGTACTGTGGTTTAGCCAAGTTGATACATAAAATTAACCATCATGGGGCCTCTCTCCAATGAATGATTATTTTGCAGATCCCTAAGACGTGTCATGTTTATACTCAAAGCAAATCCTATAGGCTATTGCATACAGGGTAACTACCATCATCATCCCCTTACACACTAGTACTTTCTGGAGAAGCAGGCTGCCTATGGTTCATGTGGATGAACCATTGCTTTGAAATAATACTATCTCCCAGTAGATTCTATTACTGTTGATGGATCAGTCTTTGACATGGTCCCAAGTCATCGTGTTCTCCTGAGCACTTTCAGTACTGAATCCACATTGTGTTATCTACATAAGAGGAGACAGATCTTTATTGTGCCATTTATAGGTATGTATGAAAGTAGGTGATGTCACTGTATTAATTGAAAAAACAGCCATTCTATTTTTTACGTGTGTCTCTCTTTTCTTAATACAATTCAGATAGAAGTTCATGGGTGGTTAGGCTTAAAGACAAATATGAGTGATGAACATCACGCTGTACTCAGAAATTCTTCTCTTGGCTGATAATGAAAGCTTTTTACTGAGCCAAGCTTGACTGCCTGACTCTTCCTTTATGATGAGCTCTCTCCCAGGATGCTTCTCAGGGGATTATTACAAGAGTCTGCTGCAGACTGCTAGACATATAGAGACATGTGAAAATCACATATATTGATAGAGTGATGACTAAAGCTATGATATTTCCCCATCTCTTAGCTTCTCACTAGATTCTGAAAACTGATTTTGTCCTTTAAAAGACCTTTTAAAATATAAGACAAACTGTTTTTAATTGTAGATTTTTAGAGAAACAAAAGAGTGATTCTAATGTTACTGCTTGATAATACAGAAGAGTAAATGTAGATGCAGGGATGTGAAGTACATACAGTCTTAAAAATGAAAAACAGCCCTGGGCAGCTTGGCTCAGTGGATAGAGCATCGGCCTGTGGACTGAGGGTCCTGGGTTTGATTCTGGTTGGGAGCATGTGCCTGGGTTGAGGGCTCAATCCCCAGTGGGGGGTGTGCAGGAGGTGGCCAATCAATGGCTCTCTCTCATCATTGATGTTTCTCTCTCCCTCTCTCTTCCTCTCTGAAATCAATAAAAATGTATTTTTAAAAAATGAAAAACAGAAGTGAGTGGGCATTGGACTTCCTTGTCATATAAAAAAACAAGTCAACAACACAAATTAGGATCTATTAATTCAACAACTTGATAATACTTTAGGAATCGTTTTTAATTCTCACAGTGTTTATTATATGCCTGTCATTTCTGAGTCTCCATTATATGTAATATCAAGCTCATAAGAAGAAAATCAGAAAAAGGGGGAGGGAATGGGAACAATTATTTACCTGCAGCAAATTCTGAGGAAAGAAAACACCCCCAAAAGTACAGTGAGTTTGGTAATTTTAAAAAAGAAAAGACAGTATTAATCCTATGGTTTCAAGGAACAGGAGTGTATAACTGTCTGGAGGGTATGGAGACTTTTGCATCAAGGTATCCAAGGGGTTGCCTGGCACTTGCCTCTGGGAAGGTACATGTGTGAACAGTACTGTCTGGCATCACTGCTGATTACCTGTCAGTTAGGAGTATTGTAAAATTACTGTGTACAAGTGGTTGTTAGTAAAATAATAAAATGATTTGTATGTATTGTTAGGCATTTCTAAACCTAACCTGTTTTCTAGTTTTATAAGTGAAATAAGCCAGTCAGAGAAAGATAAATATCACATAATCTCACTCATTTGTGGAATATAATGAACAACATAAACTGATGAACAGTAGTAGAACCAGAGACCGTAGAAGCATCTTAACGGACTATACAACCTGTGAGGGAAGGTGGCGGGTGAGGGTGTAGGGGATCAACTGAAAGACTTGTATGCATGCATATGGGCAGAACCAATGGACACAGACGGTAGGGGTGTGAGGGCTTGTGCTTCGGGTTGGAGGTGGCGGTAGAGAGGTCAATGGGGGAAAAGAAACTCATGTAGTACTTTAAACAATAAAGAATTTTTTTAAAAAAAAGAACCTTGCAGAATAGAAAACAACTATCTAAACAAAACCTTTAATAGTATGTATGTCCATGCCTCACACTTAATTATTTCACATTATTGATAAATTACCTCATTGATAAACTGCTCCATTTTATTAATCGTGAATTGGGCAAATAAGAAGATGTAATTGCTGCAAGGCACTTTCATTTAGCACAGTTTTCCTAGAGTCTTATCTTTCTATATCCACAGAAATACCTAATTAGCTCTTGTCTAATATGAGCACATGCAGAATATAAATGGAAAAATATACCACTCATTGAAACTCAAATATTACAAATAATTAGCTGAATAGAGTAATAAGGTTAAAAAATGTTTTCTATAAGCACTTAGCAAGTATGAATCTAGGAACCTCTATTGGTAAATCATTACTAATATTAACCAGCTGATTCACGGAAAAACTCACTATGGCCAAGTTACACAATTACACAGGTGACTACACAGTTGACTATATGTAGGATTACCAAAGAAAGTAGAGTTTACTTGCTACTTGCTTGATTTTCATGTAATAACAGGAAACTTAATTTGGGTTCAATAAAACAACTTATTATATACTAGAGGCCCGGTGGACAAAAATTTGTGCACTCGGGGGTAGGGGGCCCCTCAGCCCGGCCTGTGCCCTCTCGCTGTCTGGGACCCTTCATGGGATGACCACCTGCTGGCTTAGGTCTGCTCTCTGGGGTATTGGGCCTAAGCTGGCAAACAGACATCCCTCTGGCAGCCCGGCAGCCCTCGAGGGATGCCCACTTGCCAGCGGGGAGCAGGCCTAAGCTGCAGTCAGACATCCTTAGCGCTGCTGAGGAGGCAGGAGAGGCTCCCACCACCACCGCTGTACTGGCAGCCATCAGCCTGGCTTGTGGCTGAGCAGAGCTCCCCCTGTGGGAGCGCACTGACCACCAGAGGGCAGCTCCCGCATTGAGCGTCTGGCCCCTGGTGGTCAGTGTGTGTCATAGTGACCAGTCATTCCCAGTCTTTCTGCTCTTAGGGTCAGTTTGCATATTACCCTTTTACTATATAGGATAGAGGCCTGGTGCACAAGTGGGGGCCGGCTGGTTTGCCCTGAAGGGTGTCCCAGATCAGGGTGGGGGTCCCGTTTGGGTACCTGGCCAGCCTGGATGAGGGGCTGATGGCTGTTTGCAGCTGGTCACACCCCCTTCAGGGTGGGGGTCCCCACTGGGGTGCCTGGCCAGCCTGGATTAGAGGCTGCGAAGGTATGGTCAATTACCCTTTTGTCTTTTATTAGTTAGGATGATAAGGAATAAACAAAGTAAAAAGATGCCATTGTACATATCTAACTATATCAGAGAGACAGATTTATAAAGCAAATAAAATCATAATCTCAAGAGTAAAACTACCTGGGATCAAGACATGCCTTGCCATTTCCTGAATCACTGAACAAAATTACTTCATTTCTCAGAGGCTCATTCCTGTAAATTATAAAATGTGGAAATAATATTCCTTTGGTGGCATTTGTACTCATCTGTTGAGGCTGTCATCAGAGAATGCCGTACACCCAGTGGCTTAAACACAGACATTTATTTTCTCACAATCTGGAGGTTGGAAGTCCAAGATCAAGGTCTGACTGATCAGTTTCTTCTGAGTTTTGTCTTCCTGAATTGGAGATGGCCAACTTCTTACTGTGTCCTCACATGGGCTTTCCTCTGTGATCCTGAACTCCTGGAGACTCTGACTCATCTTACAAATCCCGTTGGGATCAGAGTCCCACCCTTGTGACCTCATTTAACTTTCATTCCCTTCTTAGTCACACTGCAGTGGTTCTCAACCTGTGGGTGGCGACCCCTTTGGGGGTTGAACGACCCTTTCACAGGGGTCGCCTAAGACCATCGGAAAACACATATATAATTACATATTGTTTTTGTGCTTAATCATTATGCTTTAATTATGTTATATTTGTAACAATGAAATTGGGGGTCACAACAACATGAGGAACTGTATTAAAGGGTCGCGGCATTAGGAAGGTTGAGAACCACTGGGTTAGAGCTTCAAGTAGTGAATTTCAGGAGAAAACAATTCCATTAACAATGTTGTTGTAATGGTGAAATGATATCCTGTATAAAAAGGACTTGCTGTTCATTAAAAACTTATTTTAATGTTATCCGCAGGAGTAACTCTTGATCTGTCTGATCTGGAAGCATAACCTGATAGATTATCCAGGTGGCTGAAGCAGACACAACACCTCTCACCTTCTCACCTTTTCTTTATCTCCCCAATTATCAGGGTTTATTGCCAAGGAGGTGAACAAAATCTCACTCTGTTCTCAGAGACTGTGTTATGATGGTCCCTTCTCTCTGGTTTCAACACTCATAATGTTAAAATCAATTTACTACCACCTTTCAAATATCAAGCTTTTGCAGAGATGAAGAGTAATACTGCAAAAAGAAAAAAAGGGGGGGAGGGGACAAGATTTGAGCATATGCTGACTGACATATACCACACATTCATACATAAACTACAAACTTATTAATGGGTAATCTCCACAAATTAGATATGTAACCCTCACCCCCTAAAAAGTCAAAAAGTCAAATTGCCTTTTGGAAGAACTTTGAGTTCATACCTAGTTTTACTTAGCTTTTATAGCCAGCCTCTTTGGCCCTCCACATACATCCCTTTTACTACTCCTGGACTTGTTATTTTTTTAAATATATATATTTTATTGATTTCAGAGAGTAAGGGAGAAGGATAGACAGATAGAAACATCAGTGATGAGAGACATTGATCGGTTGCCTCCTGCAAACTCCCCCGCTGAGGATCAAGCCCACAACCCGGGCATGTGCCCTGGGCTGGAATCAAACCTGGGACCCTTCAGTCCACAGGCTGATGCTCGATCCACTGAGCCAAACCGGCTAGGGCTGGACTTGTTTTTATTGTTCATTAAAAATACTAATTAGATGACAGTACTTGCTTTTAAATCATTTTATGCAAATGTTGCCCATACATGTAGATTTATTAATAATGTGTGTTTCATTTTCAGTTGCATCAATATTTTACACCTAAAATTGCAGTTATAGCAAGTTTTCTGAAGAGACTTTTTGGCTAGAATTTAAATGAAAGAACAAAGAGAGCCATTCAGCATGTTGACTTTAGAAGACTTCCAAAATAATTACATTTTTAGACTAGACATGGAAAATGTGGAAAACAAGTTCTTTATCTGGAACAACATCTTATAATCACTTGTGTATTTTACTTTACAACTGCCAAAATAATGTTCTATTTATTCATAATAAGAAAGCAAATTTTGCACCATGCCCATACTAACAAAGAAACAGTATTTACATATAAATAAACAGGATACATTTAAGAAAATTCTGAAATAATGCTTCAGATAATATTTTCCTCTGTTTTAAAAATGATGCATTTAAGTCTTGAAAATTGAATCTGATATAAATCCTCTAAATAACTATTTAAATCTTGGGAATTATTATCAATTTAGAAATGCAACATATTGATAATTGAACTTTGCACTTATATCGTTCTTCAAAATTCCAAGTGTTTATGCTTTATCTTTAGTAGTTAAAATAAGAATTATTGAGCATCTTAAAAAAGACAAAGCTATAAAAAAAAAAGAAAGACACCTACTGCTAGAAGTTTACAGTAAGTTTAAACTCAAATTAAATGGGATAAAACTAAACTCTTCAGAGATAATTGATCCACATCTATTCTAGGTAGAATTCTAATATGTACACTTCTGGTATACATGCCTTATGTAATCTCTGAGATTAAGTGTTTGATGGATTTTACTTCCATGATTATATCATACTAGAGCAGTGATGGTGAACCTATGCCCACATGTCAGAGGTGATACGCAAACTCATTTTTTTGGTTGATTTTTCTTTGTTAAATGGCATTTAAATATATAAAATAAATATCAAAAATATAAGTGTTTGTTTTACTATGGTTGCAAATATCAAAAAATTTCTATATGTGACACGGCACCAGAGTTAAGTTAGGGTTTTTCAAAATGCTGACACACCGAGATCAAAACGTTCACCATCACTGTACTAGAGGCTCTGTGCATGAATTCGTGCACAGGTGCAGTCCAGCAAGGTCCCCCTGTGATTGAGGTGGGGGGCCGATCTGAGGTGGGGCTGGCTTGGGGGAGGGGCTGCAGGCAGTTGGCTGGCCAGCCCCAACCCCTGGTCAAACTCGGTTGAACTCCTGGTTGAACTCCCAGTCAAGGGGACAATTTGCATATTAGCCTTTTATTATATAGGACGCCATAATTGACCTTAGGATAGGGAGCTTGTAATGATTAAGACTATTGTGTACAATCAAGAATTAAAAATATGCAACACAAGGAAAGCATGAATTTCAGTGGTGAGTTTTCTACGGGTGCTCTAGTTTCTTCTCATCTGACTAAAAGTAAGAGTGTTAATTAATAAATGAAATGGCCTTTTCTCCAGTATTCAGGATACAGGATCTCCAGTATACAACTAGTGCTCAATTTGACCATAGATATACCACCAATTCAGTTATCCTTTCAGTGCTAATTGCTCTGAAGGAAATAAGAAGTAATTGAATGGAGAGAAATGTATAATGGTGATGGAGAGAGGATGGGCAGGAATATATTTATAGCAAGAGAATCATCATTGATATTTCTATGTTTCTCTTTCTCCCTCTTCCTCTCTGAAATCAATAAAAATATATTTTTAAAAATGTAATCCAAATTTGAAATGTGATTGTCCTGAAATCTCTTCTCCTTTCTTTATAGCATGTTGCTCGTTGCAAGAAGAAGACATTGTGATCATTTATTATATAAGCTATTGGTTCTTAGTTTGGCTTTAGGGATGGGATCCCATTTTAAACCTATGGATCCTCAACACAGAAAATAAATTGCATCAGTATAACCCCCCAGACTTTTGGGTAAAATTTTAAGGAGTTCCCAGATTTACAAAAGTCTTGTGAATACCACATTCTAGGAAAACTCATCAACATTTAGCTTGTGAAGTCTCAAATACCAAGAGCATATTTTTTTTTTAAAGTGAAAACAGGGGAATACCAAGTCATGATAAGACATGGAAGAACCTTCAATGCTTATTAGTACATGAAAAGAGCCAATCTGAAAAGACTACATTCCATGTTATTCCAATAACTGACATTCTGCATAATATAAAACTAAGGATGCAGTAAAAAGATCAGCAGTTGCCAGACTATAGCAAGGAAGAGATAGGTAAACAAGTGAAGCTCAGATTTCCAAGGTAGTTAAATTATTTTGTAAAATAATATAATGGTGGGTTTATGTCATTATACACTTGTCTAAATCTACATACTGAACAGCACCAAGAGTGAACCTTAATGTATACCATGAACTTTGTATGATAATGATGTGACAATGTAGGTCATCAATTGTAACAAATATACCAACCCATCTTGTGTAAACTTTGGTAATGGGGAGGCAGTGTGTTGTTGAGGGCAAAGGATACATGGGAGCTCTCTGTACTTTCACATCATTTTGCTGTGCAACTAAAACTATTCTAAAAAATAAAATTTATTTAAAAGGAGCCCTAACCGGTTTGGCTCAGTGGATAGAGCGTCAGCCTACAGACTCAAGGATCCCAGGTTCAATTCCGGTCAAGGGCATGTACCTTGGTTGCTGGCACATCCCCAGTAGGAGGTGTGCAGGAGGCAGCTGATTGGTGTTTCTGTCCCATCGATGTTTCTAACTCTCTATCCCTTTTCCTTCCTCTCTGTAAAAAAATCAATTAAATATATTAAATAAATAAATAAATAAATAAATAAAATAAAAGGAAAAAAAGGGACACACATTTGATACTTTAATGGCTTATGATCTGACAACAGCATAAACTGCTTATAATTTGAAATACTTAAAAAATAGCAGTTTTAAAGATGGTTTTCAATCTCATGGTATAATTCATGGTTAAACTCATGCTGAAGAGGCTAATTTCAACAGAATGTGATTCGGAACTGTTTCAAATAAGGCAAGTTCAGGATGATGAGTTTCTATGAGGTTAAATTATTCAGTATAACTACATAAAACATGGAAGTCAGCACACTTAAGCAAAAAACAATATTCTTAATCTGAGGATTATCATCTCATATATGTATTAACTATATATTAACCTGATGATTAAGAAAAGGCTGAACATAAAGTTGATTTCGACCCTTTTATATGTACTATAAAAGAAATAAAGAAATATAATGTTCAGGACCAAAATAATTTTTCCCACTACAAGAAGTTTAGAAGGGATAGCTGGTAATAACAATGACTCCATTTATATACAGTTTTAAATCACCAAAAATTTTAGAGAAAAGATCTTGTTTGTTACTTAATTATATTGAACAATATTTACATGTGATATTATGTTAATAGTATTTATAACTAGAGGCCCGATGCACGAAATTTGTGAAAGGGTAGGCCTTTGCAACCCCTGCCGCCTTGGCTGTCTCTTGGCCCTCTTGGCCCCGGCTGCTTCGGCCCTCACAGCCCTGGCTGCCTCATGGCCCTGAGGCCCCATCCCCTGCCCACTGGTCATTCCGGAAGATCGTTCCACCATCTGGTCTAATTAGCATATTAGCTCTTTATTATATAGGATAACATTAAGTGCTCTGTCTTAAAGCCTGTAAGGTTTTAAAGACATGCTTTTTTTTTTTTTGGTAATACTCACCAGAGGATATTTTCTCCATTGATTTTTAGAGAGAGTGGAAGGGAGGGGGAGAGAAACATCGATGTAAGAGAGACAATTGATGATCCAGCCTGCAACTGAGGTACGTTCCCTTTACTGGAATCAAACTCAGGACCCTTCAGTCTGCAGGCTGAAGCTCTATTCACTGATGCAAACTGACCAGGAAAGACATGCCTTCTTTTGCATAAGCCTGGTCTGTTCCACTGCAGCATGCTTCAGTATATGGGACATACAGGATTTAGAATGTTAACCTAAAAAATTGCATAATGCTTAAGTATACTAAGGTTATGGGCTAAATTGTGTCCCCCAAAATTCATATGCTAAAGTCCCCATTACCTCAGAATGTAACCATATTTAGAGATAAGCACTTTAAAGAGGTGATTTTGTCAGAATGATTACGTTAAAATGACTAGATTAAAAGTAGCTGGGACCCTCATCCAAAATGAGGTGTCCTTATAGAAGAAGGAGAGAAGGTGGGGATGGGCACATGTACAGAGGAAAGACCTACCGTGTGAGGACACAGTGAGAAGGCATCATTCATCTGTGAGTCAAGGGAACAGCTCTCAGGACAGCCAACCCTGCCAGTACCTTGATCTTGGACTTCCAGACTCCAGATTTTTGCAAAAATAAATTTCTGTTGTTTAAGCCACCCACTGTATGATATTTTTGTTATTACAGTCTTAGCAAAATATTACACATTATAAAATACCTATATCCTCAACTATAATATAGAAGATGAGCTCTGGCAATGTTATCTAAATTGATTAATTATCTAATTTTCAGTTGCTCTTTCTTCACTTTGAACTGCTAATCACTATAGTAAAAGACCCAAATATTTTTTTTTCATATTAATACTAAATCATAGCAGTGACTGTCTACTAAAACACATAAGCTCTATAACTCTCCTAATTTTTTTCATACATGTTTATTGATTTTTAGGGAAAGAGAAAGGGAGGGGGAGGGAGAGTTATCAATGTGAGTGTAAAACATTGATCTAGAATTGAACCTGGCAACCTATCAGTGCACAGGACTACTCCCAATCAACTGAGCCACACTAGCCAACACACTCTCCTAATGTGTGTGTGTGTGTTTAAGTCTCTACCAATTCTAAAATTTGTGATTTTAGGCTTTTGAGGTGGAAATAACTGTAATTATAAAAATCATTATTGTTTTGCTAATCTATTATGAAGAATCGATGTAAGGATTGGTACAAAGACTGAGTAGACATGGAAACAAAATTTCATTATCATTGAATGTTCAAAGCTTGACCTAAGAGATCACTGCATTATTCTGTTTCTGAATAGCTAAATAGATTTCATTATACCATCTGTGCGGTTAGTGGAATAAATATATCATGAACTAACACAATAAATATAGTGGTTTGTTTACAAAAGCCTTATTTTGATAGACTGTGTTAATAACAAATAAAACCTTTTTCCATGAAAATAAATCTCAGTGAATGTAATAGTTCAGAGCAACTCATTGCTCTTTCAAAAGTGGTGAATTAGGCACAAACTAATCATCTGCTGGATAGTAGATTTTCAAGCACAGTTGTAAGTGCTTATACATCCCACAGTAACTAGGTGTGTTCATCATGCTGGTGGTTTTGATATGTAATTAACCAGCAACTAACTTTACTTGAGCACCTATTATGTACATAGCACTAAACTAAACAATTTATCTCATGTAAGTATGTAGAAAATGATTGCTATTTTATTAAATATGTTCCAGTAAATATAAAAAAGTCCTTGTTCCAGCTAATTGCATTCATTGACTAATTAATTATCAACTCAAAATTAAAGACCTACCTCATTTCTGAGAATTGGCTCTATTTTTTAAATATTTTTATTGATTTCAGAGAGGAAGGAAGGAGAGAGATGGAAGCATCTACGATGAGAAAAAAATCGTTAATTGGCTGCCTCCTTCAGGCTGCCTACTGAGGATCAAGCCTGCAACCCAGACATGTGCCTTTGACTGGAATCGAACCAGGGACCCTTCAGTCTGCATGCCAACACTCTATCCACTGAGCCAAACCAGCTAGAACTGGCTCTACTCACTAAAATGGTTTATGGACAAATTTTCTAAAGTTTTAAATAATTACTACACGATTATTTTTTTGTCTCTATTTCTATCTATTTTGAATTTTGGAAGCCTACATGTTAAAAATAGAAAACAAAAAATTAACCTAGTAAGATCTATAGGTAGGCTTTAATAGAGTATGATATCCTAAGCAAAGTTCTTAACTCCTTCTTAATGGAAAATAGAGGTGGCTCCAGAGCTGTCTACATTGGTCTATTTAATCTCTTGCTTGACTGGCTCTCAGAAGATCAAGTCTTGCCTTCAGAGAGAAAGTGTGAGGTGTTGGTCTAGAGTGGAGCTGTATTACTAGCAAAGACACTGCTGTCCCTAGACGAATAAGGGTTATTAGTTCATCTAAAGAGGAGATTCGGTTGTCAAGATGGATAAATTAAGAAGAATGAGACCTGCTACAATGAGGGACCAGGAGATACTGACCTAACAGAAACTGAAAGAAAAAAAAATCCTATGTGGATACGCTACTTGCATAAAATGCCCAAGAGACACTAGAAGGTGTGTAGATGTAGAAAGTTTTAGAGTCACACAATCTTCTAGCTGGAAACATCACCAACATCCTGTAGCTATTCTCTCATTTGACACTGAGGCTCAAAGCAACACAGCCTGGCTTAGGGGCAAAACTCAGATATCTGCCTCTTATTTCAGAGTTGTTGTTGTTGTTTGTTTGTTTGTTTCTTTTTGTTTTCGTTTTCAATAAGATTCCACCACCGTATGTTATAAAGTTGTATAGGTCTATTAGGTGTTAGTAATAACTAATTTTGGGTACTTGTTATTTCTTATGATCATATCATTTTATTAATATCACAGAGCCATATATAACTTGTACCTCAAATATGCCATTGTATGGTGACATTTTGTGCCTTTCATGGTCTTTTTTGTCATTTTTCCATGTCCTATAAATTGCTTCAGACTTTGAAGGAAATTCCCAAAGATCACATTCTAAAGTCATTCCTCAAGCTATGGAATTCCAATTCTTTCTTTTACTCTGTGCTTTTTCAATGTACTCTGTATTTTATTTATTTATTTATTTATTTATTTATTTATTCATTCATTTATTTATTTTATTGATTTCAGAGAGAAAGGGAGAGGGAGAGAGAGATAGAAACATCCATGATGAGAGAGAATCATTGATTGGCTGCCTCCTGCATGCCCTCTACTGGGGATAAAACCCACAGCCTGGGCATGTGCCCTTGACCGGAATTGAACCCAGGACCCTTCAGTCCGCAGACTGATGCCCTATCCACTGAGCCAAACCAGCTAAGGCTGTACTCTGTATCTTAATTTATCACTTCTTTTTATGAGGAACCATGGCTCTGTCAATGGTGATAGCTTCTCCTTCTCCTTCCTTCTCCCCTTCCTTTACCTACTACCTTCATCCTGTCTCCTTCTTCTCCTCTGCCTTCTTTAATAATTTCATAACATATTTTCAAAATAATTGGTAATTTAGGCCTCAAAAAATTTTTAAGCTTATTACAATGAAAAACCCTCACTATTCTATTAATTAGCAAATTTCATGTTTTATGAATTTCAATCATTGTTATGGCCACTTTGTATATAAAATAAAAAATATGTGGCAGGTAATCTTGGGGATGATTTTGACTGAGATACATAAAATGTAATGTTTATGTTTTCTAAAATTTTTTGACAACTTTAAAAAAATTTTGACTATTTATAAAAATTTTTGGCTACTTCATGTTTTTTCTTTTGTGTTTTTAAATATATATTTTTATTAATTTCAGAGAGGAAGTGAGAGGGAGAGAGATAGAAACATCAACGATGAGAGAGAATCATCGATCCACAGCCTCCTGCATTCCCCACACTAGGGATCTTACCCGCAGCCCAGGCATGTACCCTGACTGGGAATCGAACTGTGAGGTCTTCATTCATAGGCTGATGCTCAATCACTGAGCCGCACTGGCTGAGCAGCTACTTCATTTTTCTAAAAAAAATTGAGCACCATTATTAATTTGGAAGATAACAGTAATAATAAATATATCCATCTTTTATATGTATATATAAATTATATGAGCTAAACAGCATTGTTTATATTGTCATTTAACAAATTACTAAAACTATAGGCTTAAAAACAACACCCATATAGTAACTGGCAGTTCTTTAGACCAAAAGTTCAAGCATATGTTGCTAGATTCTGTGATGATTGGCCTTAAAGGGATGCAATCCAGTTATTAGCAAGGTTATATGTCTTTTTGGAGCTCGGAGTCCTTTTTCAAGCTCACATCATTATTGGTAGAACACAGTTTATTGATGTTGTAGGACTGAGAACACTGCTCACTTGCCGGCTTGAGAATGGGGCCCACTCTCAGCAATTAGAGACAAATAAACTCCCTGCCACCCGGCCTCCTCCACAGACCCCTTTGCACATTAAATATCTCTAAACGCTTGAAAGGCCTTTCAGATTTTCAGTCCCCACCTGACCTGGTCAGGCCCAGGCCAGAGATTCTCATTGTACATTAACCCAACTAATTAGTTTGAATCCTAGGTACATGAATTCAGGTATACAAATCAAAGTTTCATGTGCCTCAATTATATCAGGAAAATTTCTTTGCCTTGCAATTTAACATAATCAGGGCAGTGATATATCATAATATCAACAGGTCCCCCACATTAAAAGGCAGGAATCACACACAATAGGCAGCATTCATGAGGGCCATCTTTGTACTCTGTCTGCCATGTAAGTGTGTTAAGTGATTTAAATTTATCGTCCCAGATTTAGAGATTAATAAAGCCATACTTTGGTAAAATATGAAACTTGACCTAAGTCATAGTCTGGTTGCAATTGAGCTATGCAAAATCTGAAATCCATAGCAAACATTTTTAATACTATAGGATATTATTCTGTTAAAGAAATAAAGTAATTTCTCATATGAAAAAAATGAATTAATAATTTCAATAACAATAATAGATAAATGTTAAATATATTTTATTTGTATTTTTACATTGCTATGTTGATGTATATGGAGAATCCAAATAAGTATAAAACTGGACTCCAGTAACTTAAAAAAAAATGTTGTTACTATCTTCCTCCAAGATGTGTGTGTGCATATGGATAAGTGCACTGATGTTACAGATTACTCTGCCAGTTTCATAGATTATATTTTGGTGTTTGTTTCTTTTGATTTTCTCTTCTATTGAGTGAACTAATATAAATGGAATAAAACTAAACTCTTCATATAGATAATTGATCCACACCTATTCTAGGTGGAATTCCAATATGTATACCCTTGGTGTACATTCCTTATGTAATCCCTGTGATTAAGTGTCTGATGGATTTTACTCCCATGATTATATCATGTGGCATAGGTGACTTTAGGATAGGGAGCTTGTAATGATTAATTTTTTTAAGTCAACTTAATTGAGTCAAGGAGTGCCCAGATTAAACATTATTTCTAGGTGTTTCTGTGAGGGTGTTTTGACTAAAGTTAGCATTTGAATCAGTGGATTTATTAAAATAGATTGCCCTCCTCACTGTGGGTGGGCAAAATCCAATTCTGATTAGAACTGAAAGGCAAAAGAAGGAAGATCTGGTCACAGGAGAGTCAGAGAGATGTGAAATGTGAGAGGGAGGTTCTCTGTTGCTGAGATAGAAGAAACCACATGACAAAGACCTGAGAACAGCATGTAGGAGTAAAGAGTGATCCCTGGTCAGCACCTAGCAAAAGACCAGTACTTCCTATGGCCACAAGGAAATTAATGCTACCAGTCCTGTGAAGGAGCCCAGCAGTGGGTCTTTTCCTAGATGAGCTTTTAGTTGAGATATAGTCAACTGACACCTTCATTTCAGCCTGGCGAGACCATGAGCAGAGGAGATCCAGGTTAAATATGTTCAACTCTTGACTACAGAAATTATAAAATAATAAATCTGTGTTCTTTAAACGACTAAGTTTGTAGTAATTTACTATTTAGAAAAGGAAAAATAATACATTACATGAAAGAGGATTCTTAATATTATGAATTTTTCAAGCATTTTCAAGCATTTGAGTTAATTTCAAAACCCTCATTGGGTTCTTGGGAAAGAGCATATAGACATGCTCAGACATGGACACTGTTCTTAACAACCAAACTAGATTGTCTTGTCAGGATGCTTCAAGGGATGGACACTTAAAACCCATCTGTTCAATAGCTGTGAGGTGAGATTTCCAACTGACACATTTGATTGCTCTCATGTAGAGTATCCAAGGTTTGAAAAAGAGAACTGCCACACTTAGCTGGTGACTCGGAATCAGACACCAGGATGGATTTATTGGGTCCTCCAAATTATAATGGAGACTGAATTCTGCTCAAGTTCTTCAATTAAAATAATAATATTAATAACATGATAGTAAGAGTAAAAGAAAAGAAAGGGGAAGTGTTAAGAAAGGCAGTAGAGAGTGACATCCAGACATGATGAGTGGAGATCATGTTGGTGTTAAGTGGTGAACAAGGGAAGCCACAGAGAGACCTACAACCTGGAATTATTCTGGAACCAATATTTGTGCTTCACATATGCGGAATTACTTATAATGATTAAGCCTTAAGACACCTGAATGTTATTTTTCTATATAATAGGTATTAAAATTGCTTAACATATGGCTTTTGTAAAGAAGAATTGCTTTCTAAACCCACAATTGTTTTTCCAGAGAAAAGGCTGTTCCAAAGAGACATTTATTTCCTCCTAAACAGAAGACACTTTAAATAATAGCATTGTCCCTGATTTATATGTGCTGAACTTTTCCCACTCTTATAAAATCAATTTCATGAAATATTGGCATTTCTCCTTACATGCACATGCTGATGAACACAGGTGTGTAGACGCCATATGGTCATACTTTCTAATGCATCTTTTTCATTAAGGATACATTAAATTTTATGACAGAGCTTCAATAAAGTTACTTTTTTCATTCTTACATTACTCTTTCTTTCATCAATATTTCAAAAAAATGCCAAGACTATTTTCTATTTCACAGTAAACAGGCAATGAAATTTAAATCAATAAGCACTTTAGTCCTAACACATGCCATTTGGGATTAGGGAGAAATATGGTGTGAATTAGCATCCTCCCTTTAGATGAAAAGACTCATTCGTTAAGAAAGAAATTCATATGCTGAGACATCATAACCTGCTGGAGGAACTCTAATAAAAAACTGATCACTTACATTTTCATAGCATTGTACTTCTCGGGGAGCGAGGGCATGGAGTCAGAAAGTAGGTCTTAACAAAATCATTTATTAATAGTGAAAAACACTGATTAAACTACTTTCTACTTCCTGACCAATACAGGCACTTAGAAAGAGAACTCTAATAGAAATGCAAAGCACCAAAAAAACACACTAAGATTGGAGCATAATATTCTCTGGCATATACAGCATTCTTAGCTAATATAGTCTTTGTTGTTTTTCATTTCCTTTCTGTTTTTGTAGTATGCAGTAACATCTTAATTACAATTCAATAAATGACCCTTATATGCCCCTTGTTCTTTCAAAGTGCATTTTGAATCTCTAATTTACAAGTGAGTGGGACATGAAAACTAGATGTGAGCTAGAACAACTGCTACATATCTAGCTTCTGATTATATTAGAATGGCTAAAAATGGCATTTTCCTGTTATTACCTGAAAGTTTTTCTCATACCTCTCACTCTTTTTTGCAGGAGATAAAATTTTCCATTCCATATTAAATGTGCAGAAACTTGAGGGAGCATGAGAAAAGATAAATAGAAGGCAGAGAAAGATTGAAATTGCAAGACATAAATCCACTTACATAGCAAATCATTCCTGGACTCTTAAAGTGAAAAATCAAAGGAAGGCTTCATGTAAGTGCGTGGGGAAAAGAGTTGGCAATTACACATTGCATATTAGTGCTCCGGATATGACTTGGAATTTGAGTAAAATTTGAAATTTGAAATATGATGGATATTCAGTTTGGGGACTGGATATATATTGTTGATTTATTTGTAAGGAGACTCTGGCAATTTTCGAATTTGGGTTTGTCAACATGAATGGGGATAACTTTGTTGATGGCTCCTCAGAGCTGAGTAGTGAGTCGGGTGGATTTTCCTGAGCAGGATGCAAAGGTGATTTCTTTCCCTGGTTCTTGTCTAGATATAATCAAAGAATGAAGCCACAAACGAAAGGTGGTAGATGAAAAGGGTGGAAATTTATTGGAAGCAAGTACTGACTCCCACTTAGGGAGGAGGTCCCAAGGGGTAACCCACTAAGCTCTTCTTTGCTAAGGTTTATAAAGGCTGCATTTCTTTATCTCTTCATACCGCCTTCTAATTGGTCACTTTATCAGCTTCAAAGCCCAAACCCCACATGGTGCCCTCCTCTTTATCTCCCCCTTCAGTGGTAGAATTCTCTATCTCCTGTGAAAGTCTGTTTTCTTCATTCCCCTCTTTCTTGGCATTTCTCTATCCTCTGTGAAAGTTTGTTTCCTTTTTCTCCCCATACCCCCATACCCTGTGGCTTTCCCTATCTTCTGTGAATGGATGTCTTCCTCTCCCCTTATCCTGTGGCACCTCTTTTTTCTTTCTCTGTGAATTTGTGCCTTTTGGCAGCGACAAGTCCTCACCTATGCCTTCCTCCCCTATAGACCCCCTAATTCCTAAAACTCCCTAAATCTACTTATTTTATCCCTAATACTACTTTCCATAGGATTTAGGCAAAATTAGGTCTACTACTACCCATTGTGCTTTCAACCTTGCTTGTGTTCACACCGTAAAATAGCGCAAATAAATTTATTTTCATCTCTTTAATCTTTGCTTTAAAAACGCCATTCAAACTGACTTACAGAACTTTGAATTCTTTATAAGGTAACGTAAGTTCAAGTCCAAATAGAGGTTGAATTATAGAGTAGCAACACTCTATCCACATATTACATTTCTTTCATTTAACTATCCAAGAAGTCAAGGTAGACAATGAAGCCTGAATCCTGCAAATGTCAAATCATGCAAACTGCACCATGTCAAACATTGCAATGAAGATGGCATCATCTTTTGTCTTGAGCAGCAGGGTCTGGCCTAAATACAATTGTTTTATCATACACTAACTTCTAGCTTCGGCTGTCTCTTAGTTATGATGAAGATGTTGATATCTGGGGTGGGCACAATTTTGATATGGATGCGAGAGGATATAATCGTCTTGTATTACAGAAAATAACTCCCCTAAAGAAGGTAAAAGATGGTACAAAAATGTAAATTTAATTTAAGCACGCAAATAAACAAACATTAGCAAAACTCCAAGATCATCCCTTAACAGTTTTTAGGATGTAGTGCATGGAAAAGGTAATTAATGAGAGCTTTGCAGAATCCCTGATTTGAGGAGATCAAATCAGAGAATCGCAACCAACGTAAGTTTTTTAAAAAGAATACTGTGGAGGAGAGAGCTTCACAGAAAGAGAACTAGAGAGATTTGTAGAGAACCCAACATGAGTATAAAACTGAGAATGAATCAGTGCATGCACACTAGAAATACTGCCACACTTTGTGTTGCTAAGTTCCTTCCTATCCCCAAGAAAAGTGAACTGTCTTCAGAGAAAACTCTGGTTGCATTTAAGAAAATGGAGCCCAAGGCAGAAAGTATTGATCAAGACTGACTTGTTTCAGTTGAAGCTTTAAGATTTTTTACTATAGGCCCTTGACCACTCTTTCTTAGAGTATTTACTTTAGGAAACTTGCTATTGTAAATTACTCCTATGCCCC
Organism: Myotis yumanensis; assembly: GCF_028538775.1. Lineage (NCBI taxonomy): Eukaryota > Metazoa > Chordata > Mammalia > Chiroptera > Vespertilionidae > Myotis > Myotis yumanensis. The sequence continues at coordinate 220,042,758 of NW_027223752.1, read as the reverse complement.
TTTGAGATGTAAATCTTTACAAAAACCTGAGAGCCATCCTTTCAAAATGTACTCACTAAGGACAGCATCACTATTTTTCAGTCTCAGGGTGAGGGTAGGCGTTTAGCTTCCATCGCTGCAAATTAGCAAGTACAGGTGATCTAATCACAGATTAAAACATTTAAAAACTCAGGAATAACTCAATATGTTTGACACATCTCTTTGACCAAACTTCCAATTACGGTACTATCCCTCAGTACCTTTCTACTAGCTCATCCCAACCCTCAAAAATCCTCCCAATTTTGTTTCAGTGAAGTTGAGTTCCAATTCTAGCTTCTCCGCCTTATTTAAATAGTCTTAAATAAAGTCCTCTTTGCCTTTTTTTTTTCATTGCAAAGTCTTCTCTTACATGGCGCTACCTGAGCATTTGCAAGATGCACGACGATTTTTGTTTTGGGCGTATGATGGCCTTGTGGATGTGAGGTGGATGGTTTGGGAAAGTTGGAAAGCTGAGAGTGGATTGACCCAGGGAAAGGAAGTTTGAAGCAGCAAGAAGTTTAGAATATAATGGAGGCTGGAGAACTCAAATGCTTACATTTTGTGATGAGTCATGTAATAGCAACATGGGTCTAGTAGAATTAGTTTACCTCAAGCTTTACAATAGAATAGTTCTAAGCAGACTGTAGTGAATGTCAAGATAAATTCAGAAGGATGTGAGGCAGCTTTTTTAAAATCTTATTTTAGAAAATGACTCCATCAGTGTTTTCTATTGACCACAAGGGAAAAATTTATCCTACTTGCCCACGGATCAAACTCATTGTTATATTTATGAAGATTTAAAGCTCAATTTGTTTTTTGTTTGTTGGTTTTTTTTTTTTACAATCATGATCCTTATTCTAATTTGGTTCATTATCTAATTTTGTATGTCCAGTTTCCTTATCTGTACTTTGGACATAATATTACATGAGGTTGTTGCCAAGATGAAGTGAATTATTATATGTAAAGTGCTTAGACCAGTGCCTAATTTAGTAATGCTTTGTAATTATCTATTATTATCATTGCTAATGGCAGCCAAAGAAATTCAGCAGATGTTGGCAAGAACTTTTATGCAGTATTATTTCTCATAGGCATTTTGGAAAACAACAGGATATGGAATTTTGCACATGCTCCTACCTCATTCCTTACATCTAAACTTTGCATAATGTTTCTACATCATCACTCTTTTTTCAAAGTTTACCAGCAACTTAATTCTGAAGAAGTAGCCCTTTTCATTTATAATCTGAATAGAAATATTTACCCAATGTGCATTACACTGAAAGAATGTTTATGCGTTTTTCTTTTCTCAGTAACATACATTGAAACCTTAGATGAATAGAGTTCATAATTCGGAAAGCATGGAACACTCAGGATGGCTGTTTATATTCATATAACAAAAAAGCTGGTAAATAAATCTTGATGAATCATGATACTGAAAGATAGACTACATTTACAAAAATGATGCTTCATTTATGTTTTTTTCTTAAATAAATTAGAGTAAGTTATATGTTTGTTGCAAGTTAATGTAGTCTTTGTATCTCATCTCTGATTCACATAGCATTTTACATTAAATCAGACAGAGACGCTCTTTTTTTTTGATGTGTTGTTATTCTGTGTAATAAAAAACCTAGCAAAAATAATCCAAGCAAAAATATAGCTTTAATTTTGATTCACTATAAACTCATAATATTTCTAGAAATCTCTATGATCAAGGAAAGGATGTTATTTGAATTATTAAAGTTAAGTTGCTCTGGGCCTGTGATCCATTTTTGTATGTCTAAAAAATAATCAATTGTTTAAACATGAACAACCTGATATCCCCCATAGTGTCAGTAAAGGTATTTATTATTAAGATATTAAGAAAACTGTTTTTATAAATCCAGTATTGTTGTAGAAGCTATATAAACATACTAGTCTCTGAGGTAAGGTTGCAAAACAAACAAAAAATGAATAAAATAATATTTCTAACAGCCTCATGGGCTTTGGCCTTACAGCACCATTTAAAGTGGTTGCATTTACATGCTTAGTACATCCCAAGATCACTACAATTCTCTCAGCTACAATTAAGTTCTCACTTTGGATTCTTATATCTTTCTTTTATGCCTTTTATAGTTACTATCTTTTCAAAAAATGTTAAAGGAAGCATTAGTGCAAACTGTAAATTACCTTGTTCCTGATTCAACTAAAGGAATCAGCAGGTATTGATCATTCCAATCCAACAAGAAAGATATGCAATGAGTGTGTGTGAGTGTGTGCGCGTGTGTGTGCGTGTATGTGAGTGAGTGAGTGTGTGTGTGTGTGTGTGTGTGTGTGTGTGCTGGCATGCCACTGTACTGCTATTTAGGACATGTAACATGGATCATTTCATGTGAAATATTATGTAAAATTCTTTTAAGTAATGATTATAATAAAATAAAACTTTAGAAATGTGTCTAAATAGACATATTACAGGAAGCAACCAATGGATGTGTTTTTCTCACATAGAAATTTATCTCTCTCTGTCTCTTCCCCTCCCCTCCATTTTCTCTAAAAATCAATGGAAAAATATACTCGGATGAGGATTAACAACAACAACAAAGCAGGGACAGAATCAAGAAGGAAGTTGATCAAGCTTAGCAAATAATGGAGACAATAAAATAGTATGTTTACAGAGAAGAGAGGATTGTAGTAGGATAATTTGAATGTGTAAATGCAATATCCCATATTTTTCAAATATACACTTCATATTGAACATTTCCCCACACACACCCAGTACGTGGTTATTTTATAATTGACAATAACTATAGAGGTATTCCCTTCTCTTAAAAAAAAACAAACCCATGTTTGGGGTACAGTGTTAGATGCTTTAGTTTTCCTGATTTAAAAAAATCAACTAATTAAAAGTAAAGACAGTGAGAAATAGATCAAAATCAGGAAGCAACGCTACTGGGAGGATATAAATGGAGCTGAAAATATTTTAAAGTGATAATCTTTTTTTGTAGATCCATTTAGTGTTGAGCATTATTTTCAGTGAGTGTAGTATTTTTTAAACAGTCAAATAATGATTTCAAATGACTTGTAAGTTTTCTGATTGAGGGCGCTACCTTTAAAAAATGTCACTTTCCCCCACACCCCTTTCCCCAATGATCCACTCCTGGTTTTCTCCTCCTCGTACAGCTCCTCTCACTTTAAATCTGGGAAGGTCTATGTAACCAAGAGAATGCAGTGGGATAATGATGCAGCAACTCTGAAGCTGCACCACAGAACCCAGGAGGCTCTGTCTGGATTATTTGGAAGCTCAGGCCACACTGAGAATTATGTGCAGGAACTCCCAGGGACAAGCCCCGCTGAGCAGCCAGTAGATGGTCAGAACCAACTTCCAGGCTAGTGAGTGAGCCTCCTGGGGCCTCCAGCAAGTTCAGGCTTTGCATGACAGCAGTCCCATCTAACCACTGATTGCTATTGCTTGAAAAACCCCAAGCAAAATGCGCTCAACTATGTTTAGCAATTCACCAGTCATGAGAGATAAAAAAGCACTCCTGTTTTAAGCAGCTAAGGCTAAATTCTGGGTGCTTTGCTATGCAGCGATAGACAACTAAAACAGATCTTAAGTACAGGAGTCCTTGCAAACTGTCATTTCCCACCAGCTCTCAATTCCATGCCCATTCCAAACAAACAAATAAGAAAATAAAAAACCTGAAGACACAACTGGACTTGTATGAAAGACTTCCATGATTAAAGCACCAATTACTTCAATGCAGATATGAAATTGTCATTTTATGGAAGTTAATTATAGTCAGTATGTTGGCTTATATGAGAACACCTCTGACTGTATAAAAAATCAACTGAACTATGTTGGAACTTACAAATGATTAATTTTAAATGTATTACTGCTAAAGGTTTCACTATATGTCTTACAAGTTGTATTTTTTTATTCTGGTGTTGGCTGTCAGATAGATTATATCTGAGTAAATTTCCTTCTGAAATTTTATGAAAGCAGAACTTTGTGTAGTTTTCTTTTGTTTCTTAGTGTATGTTTTAAAAATGTATTAAGTTCATTTTATTTTTTTTGTTTCTTTAGTTTCTATCATTATAAAAATGACATATCTTCATGGAACAAAGTACAGATATCCAAAATTAGATAAAAACAGAACATAATTTAACATTGTATTACAAAACACTTAAATTTTGAGTGCATATGTAGTAAGTACTATATATTTTTGTGCAAAATTTAATATTTTTATATGTACTTTTTATGCATATTAATAATAGTGAACATGTTTTCCTGATATTATGAATGCTATCATATTATAATTTTAGTGTCTTCATGATATTTTATTTTATAGATATATAAAATATATATATTATATATAGAATTTTTACATAAAGTATTTTATAATCATGAAAGAAGTTGGAAGTTATAAAATTTTGCATTTTAAACATAATTTGATACACAAATTTAAAGAATTAGCTAAAACACTTATACTTTAGGAATAATTATTATACAACTAATCAGTCCTCATCCTCATTTTTAAAAAATCCCAGAATAAATGCCTATTAATATAGATATAAATGCATTAATTCTCTTTTGTCTATTCTAAGAACACTCTATTAATGAGTACAGGGATTACAAAGGCATATTATGTCTCACTTATTCAATCAAAACAGGGAAGAAATGTATTTATTCAACTGAAATAAATGGCAGAGAAGAAAAAGGTTAATGAATTGGTCTATTTCAAAGTCTTTTTAAATAAGACATTGACATGCATATGTATTTTACTTTTAGCATGCCAGAGAAATACTAAATTGAAATTTATATCTCAAAAGGTCTATAGGAATAGGAATTGAGTCATTTACTAAATTATTAAATTGTACTCTAAGAGTCATTAGCTTAAAAGTTTATTATTAGATTAATCAATGCGATCACAGGATTCTTTCCATATTTAATATTCTTTTCAGATTCTTCCACACAGTTTCTGAAGGTTATGAAGGGTTTATTAATAATGACATCATGTTTTATTTCTTTTAGGGCTTAGTTTATAGGCAAGACAGAACTACAGGTAAGGCAGAAAAAGTACTTCGATATTTCACAGATATTTACTGTCTAAATTACAGTGATTATTCCCTTTCATTCCCCTGTGAAATGAGGCATGGGAATGTAAGCCTCACTTATAAGTGCACCTTTGTTAGTAAGATAGGAGGGTGTTCATTTTATTCCTTAACTTATTTATTTATTTAAACTATCTTGTATGGTTTCTTTGCTATGTAGAGGAAGGTATAGCATGACTTGATTTTTTTAAATATCAGATTTCTAGTCACTCTATTGATATCTTTGCATACGAAGATTTCAACTACTAGCTATCAGATTTTTCATCTTGAATCAGGAAGAGCTGTGTAGGTCTTCCTGAATGTCCCACAGGTACTCACTTTCAAAATCTCAAAAGCTGAACTCATGACTGTTTCTCAAAATGTGTCCTTCTCTTTCATTTCCCATCTTGATACCAATCATTTAAAACACTGGGGTCCAGATATATTTAGATTTCATCACTAAATTTCTTTTTATATTTGCTTTTTCTTTTTTGACACTGTATTGTTAAAATACAGTGGTCACTTACATTTTGGTCACCTCAAATCAAGTCTCCTTTCATCACCATTTATCCTCACTGTACCCTCCTCTACCTACCCCCGCCCATCCAAAAATGTAATCACCACACTGTTGTCCATGTGCTTGAGGTATTTTTTTCTTTTTTGCTCAATCCCTCCACCCTCCCAGAAAATCCCCCAAACCCACCTCCTGACAGCTGTCAGCCTAATCTCTATTTCTAAGTCTGTCTCTGTTTTGCTTGTTAGTTCATTTTATTCATTAGATTCCACATATGAATGAAATCACATGATACTTGTCTCTCTCTGACTGGTTTATTTCACTTAGCACAATGCTCTCCAGGCCCCTCCATGCTATTACAAGGGTGAGATTTATGAAATGATTGCTTTCTGAATGTATCATGATGTTTCACTGGGACTCATAGTGCTCTGTCTAGAATGCCTTATTCCTTCTTCATTCTATGAATTCCTCAGAATCAATCAAGGCTTTTTAAGAAAAATTCTGTGATATTCTCATTCTTGTATACTAGGTTAGCATTGTATTTACACATATATTATCACTTCTCAGTCCAAATATTTTTAAATATTTAATTTTAAGTATACAAGTATGAATTTTTGTTAGCATTATTTGCTTGCTTTACAAAATTGTATATTTGTGTTCATTTAGACTCAAAATCAAGGTCTTACTGAAATTATCCTATATAATAAAAGGCCAGTGACCATAGGCATAACTCCGATTGCAGCATAGCCAACAGGGAACCACAGCAAACAGAAGTGCGTGGCGGCGGGGCGGAACTGAGGACTGGTGAGCTGGCAGAAGATGGCTCTGATCGCAGGCTAGGCCTAGGGACTCTACCTGCATACGATATCATGTGCTGGGCCTCTAGTATTAACATAAAGATATATGGGACACAAGAAAAGCTGATGAGAAGGGAATTTTTATTTTCTTAGTTTGTGAATCTGAGAGAAGGTAGTAATACAATTCTGAGAAGTGTTATTTTACATATGTGATCTTTCACATCCCATGCTTATAGAATGGTGTGTAAGGAAAACAGTCTGGCCCTAGCCGGTTTGGCTCAGTGGATAGAACATCAGCCTGCAGACTGAAGGATCCATGGTTTGATTCTGGTCAAGGGTACATGCCTGGATTGCAGGCTTGATCCCCAGTAGAAGGATTGAGGAGGCAGCTGATCAATGATTCTCTCTTATCATTGATGTTTTTATCTCTCTTTCCCTCTCCCTTCCTCTCTGAAATCAATACAAAAATATCTTTTTAAATGTAGAAAAACATAACCTCTTGTTGAAAACTGTTTATAGCCATTGGGCATTCTACATGATGGCTTTATTTAGTTTGTCAAGCCCAGCTGAAAAGACATACTTGGTTATGTGTGACTGCATAGTATATCTTCCAGGAGAAGAAGCTATGAGCTGCCGCTGATGGTTTTCCATAAAAGGCATGAACTGTGCTGACCCTAAGGATGAGACTAACTGGGGTAGCTATATAGCATTAGATATATAGTAAAAATCAGGGTGCTAAAAGAGTAATGGGCATTGCATAGGAGTAACTTTAGTTGTAGAGAATAGAAATGTGAGCATTACCCAAATCTGTTACATTTCCATGGCAATAAAATGAAATATGAACCAAATATGCATGTGAGAGAAAAGGCTATCAAGAGCAAAGGAAATAGAAAAGTTATTTTAAAAGATAAAAATGTATAGCCATAAAAATGGATTTCTACATGCCACTAAGTTTAAAGAAGATGATTAATATTTGAATTTTGAATATTATTTCTTTTGTGTATAATATTGGTGTACTGTTTAAATATTAAACACATGGAGAATGAATATCACCTAAATCCTATAGGTCCTTACACATTCCTCAAGCAAATGCATTTTATAATCAAAGGTGTGCGTTTCTCTAAATTTAAACTTTTACCTTTTCGTGGTTATCACCTTGTTTTCTATTCATACTTATCTTAACAGTATCTGAGTTGCATAATGTATAACTTCTTTCCTGGACATTTTTATTTCTTTTTATTTTGAGAAAAACAACTAGAATTAGGAATTACTGATATTAAATAATATAAGGAAATGAACAAATACATTTTAACATCTTTATTGATGGCCAGGCCAAAAATAAAATTAAAATTTCTGATTGAATATAAGAAAAATAATTCTAAATATGAAGGTACTATATCAGTATACATCAAACCTTTTTTTCTTTACATTTCAGCAGTTAAGATTTGGCAAAAATTAAACTGAAATAAGCCAATTTAAGGTTAACATAAAACTATATGTTTTTAAAAATATGTTTTTATTGATTTTAGAGACAGAGGAAGGGAGATGGGGAGAGAGAGGAACATCAATGAGAGAGAAACATCAACATCAATGGGCTGTCTCCTCTGGTCTTCCTACTGGGGATCGAGTCTGCAACTGGGCATGTCCCTGACTAGGAATGGAACTATAGACCTCTTGGTGCATAGGTCGATGCTCAACCACTGAGGCAGACCAGCCAGGCCATAAAACTAGATTTTCGTAGGTGGAAAGTTAGCAATAAAACACCAAAATAAATTATTTCAGGAAGAATAGTTCCATAACTTTAGATTAAGCAATTTTTTTAGTAACTTATATGCTTCTTTTTATATAAGACTTGGAGGACATGTTAATAATAACCATTCTAAGTAATTATTGATGGTTCCCTAAGATTATGGCTCAATTGTGGTCTGTGGACCTTGTGGTTTAGGGGCTGTGGATTGGATTGTCTTGCTCACCTAGGATCTACCATTTAATATATGTGTGGTTTTAAGCAAGTTTTCAATTCTTAATATTTTAACTAAAACACCTTTAACTAGTTAATTTTTTATATGTAACTGAGAATATACATATGCATTTCCAACTTTTTCTATACTTTATATTTCTCTTAATTTTAGTACTAAAACATAGTGGTTTGTCCCTCTTTCACTCCTCCCTCCCCAAAATTGTGGATTTTAATGGTGTTTCCAGCAAACCCAATATCTGCAACATTTATCCCAATTTATTTCATTCTTATATAATTCTATTAGGAGTAAATTCCATGAAAGATTGATTCCAATATTTGTAATTTGACAGCTATTTCTACCAGCATATTAAACAGTCTGTAATTACTGCATAAGAAGGTATCATAATATAGCTCCAATATTTCAAAAAAGATATCATGAAAAACCAAGCTGAAATTCAAATGAATACAAATCAATTTATCTTAGATAAAACATCTGCCAAAGAGTATAATGTCTTTTTACATACTGCCCACATCTTTTTAAATAGCACCTTCATTAAACATCCTCAAATGATTTTAATTTGTTTACATCATTTGTTATCTGCTGTGATGGATTGTTATGTTATCACTAATTCATTAATTGACACCAGAAGGGGCCCCATGCAGCTATGAAAAACAGAAGACTAGTTTGGTTTCCTCATATATTAAAACAGTACTGGGATGATATAACTATTGGGGTAATGTGACACATCAGAATCATCCCGATCATTCCTGATATAATGAATTACAGGAGAGGTACAAGGTGGTAAGAATCCAAATGGCTGTGACAATTAGGTGCCATGGCAACAAGGAAAAATACAACCTTGGATAGGCAGTTGACTTCTTCTGACATTCCCAGAGAGCACATATAGGAGAAAAGAACACTGAAAAGTGAAAAAGATACAAATTGCAACCCGTGTCTAGAGCCAGAAGACCTGCACAACTTGAAGGTTTTTCTTTTCACCTATAATCACCAGGCAGATATAGATGAAGACCAGCCTGTATCTAATTGTAAGGGTAGAAAAGTTGCACGTCCTATTAAGAGCTAAATCCTACTAAATCCTGGATGCTAAGGTAGGGGTTGGCAAACTATAGATCTCTGGTTACCACCTCTTCTTAAAAATAAAGTGGTTTTGGAATAGTCACAACATTGGTTTACATGATAGTGATGATAGAGTTAACAGGGTTGAGTTGTTTCAACCGAGACCATATGGCCCACAATACAAAAAATATTTCTTATGTTGCTCTTTAATGAACAGATTTATGAACCTTGCTGCCATGAGGATGGCATTTGTGGAGAATGGGTGGGACCCTGAGATATGGGATGGTGTCTTTGAGCAAATGCAGATGCATCTGAGCAAGCCAGCTTTCAGAATCCGGAACTACAATCGCTTGTGGGCAACTCCATGCCACTCTTCAGAAAACCATCCCGTTTTGAAATGGTGGTCTTATGGGTACCTCTACCACCTGTCCTATCACAAGACTTAGGTAAGCCTGAGAGGGAAATATAAGCAGACAAGGGTTTTGACACTAAAAATATCTAACAGAACATTTCAATTCATATCAGCAATTTCCTGAATGGCATGTGAGGGGGAGGGAGATAGACAAAAGGTAAGTTAAGTATTAGGCTCAGTTTGGACAAAGTCAGTAGCATGGGTGTATTTATCCAGGTTTGGGTATTTTATGTGTTATTTTGATCTACTGGGAGTGCTGTTAATAGTCTATTAGGTTAACTAATTGAAGCCTGGACTCACGAGTGACATATAGTCAATAAAGTTAAACTGTTGAAATTTCTCTTACATACTATAAAGGAGTTTCAAGGCTCAAGCAATGAAAATGTTAGAATTAATTCACTTTGAGCAACTTAATCAGCCACCTGCTAACCTTAACCCCTGAAAGGGCCCAGAGGAAATGCTGTTCTCCAAGGCATTCAAAATGTATTGACCTGGAACAGTGAGCTTCTTTGAAGAATTCTGTTCTGTCTATCCTCTAGCATAGTGATTTTCAACATTTTTCTTCTCACGGCACACATAAACTAAGTATTAAAATTCTGCGGCACACCAAAAATATAGTTTTGGCTGATCTGAGAAAAGCATAGGTATAATTTTGATTCAGTCACACTGGATGGCTGTTGTTAAGTTGGCTGTTGTCATTCCTTTTACTTGACAATCTAAGGGAAAAGAGGTCATTGCCCCTGACTAAATAGCCAGGTAATGCATGTTTTAAAAATTCTTGTGGCACACCAGTGTGCCACAGCACACCGGTTGGAAAATCGCTGCTCTAGAATGGCATAAGAACAGAAGAAATTAATGACGTGGTGAGGAAAGTTGGTGATTCCTTTTCCATTCTCATTTAACTTGCTGACTTGAATAGTGAAACTGTGGCACAGAAAAGAAAGCTAATTTGCGCAAATGTACCCAGCTGGTTTAGAAGTAGTAGCGGGAGTCTAATCAGGGAGGTCTAAACCCATGCTTCCAGTTTCTAACAAATACTCGATTTTGTCCTTCGGACAATGAGGAGTTAGTCAACAGAAATAAAAAGTGAGCGCATGCATCCAAAAAAGCGAAAGAAAGAGACTTTAATCCTATAAAGGCTCAAATGTTCTGGTGGAATATGGACAACAATGTGTTTTCATTTACAATTATCAACACTTTTCCTTTGAATCATATATTTACATAAAGTGTCAATTATATCATTCACATGGAAAATTGGGGGTGCTGATGACTAAGGAAATAAGATGAAATAGTTTAATATAAGAAATAATTGACTATACCAACTATAAAAATAAGCTGAGTTTAGGAGACCTGACTTTAGTCATAGAATTGCAACTAGAGTGCAAATAAATCTATGTGTTTATGATCTAGGTAATGAGGTTTGCTACCCACCAGAGAAAAGAAATTCTGTGAAGGAATTAAAAGTTCTGAAACTTTCCTTTATGATCCCCTCTGGCACGATGGTCAGGAGGCAATCCAAGTGAGGGATGTGGCTTCTATTTTCTTTGGAGTGAGGTTAGCTGAATTGAGGGGAAAAACAGACATGAAATGATGTTTATCTAAGTTTTAGAGAGAATGACAATGAGGATTAGGTGTTACTATGATTGGAAATGGGGGCAAAGCCTGAGTGAGCACTCAGTATCTTTGAAATAAAGCAGAACACAACATTGTATTTAGTTAGTAATATCTGAAAAACAGAAACAGTATGTTGATATTTGAAAGTATCAGCTCAAGCATTGGTCAAAGCCAGGAAAGATGATGTAACTGCCGTGGCTTAAAAGGACAACGGAGATTTAAAACACAACGCAAAAAGAGCTGTTTTTGATTTTACATCTGCTGGAGTCCAATGCCTTGATAATCTATAAACTTAATACAGATGGAAACATTAGCTGCATGTTTGTCTGCTGTCCTTGTAGAAAGTTATTGAGTTATCACATTGTAAGCTTAGAGCAAGTTATTTGTTTCAAGAAATTGAGGCTCATCATTGTTAATTTATTCTCAAAAGGTAACAGAGCTTATCATTTCAGTTTTCCCTGACTCAGAAAATAATTTCTCTGTATTTTACTACCATGCCATTAGCATAATAATCATTCATATCAATTCTTGGACCAATGTGGCCACTTCGGTGATTTAACTGCCAATGAAAGCTGTTGAAATAAGAATCCAATGAGTGACACATAGATAATAGAGTATAAATTTGGTCATCTCAAGTCATCCCAAAATGGCAGTATAGAACAAAATCATGTTCCTGACTTGTTTTGAATCTTTATAAAAAAACTAGAGGCATGGTGCACAAAATTTGTGCACAGGGGTGTGGGGGGTCCCTCAGCCTGGCCTGCACCCTCTCCAATCTAGGATCCCTCTTGCAATCTGGAACCACTGGCTCCTAACCACTCACCTGCCTCCCTCCCTGATGCCCCTAACTGCTCTCCTGCTGGCCTGGTGGCTCTAACTGCTCTCCCCTGCCAACCTGATCCCCCTAACTGCTCTCCCCTCCTGGTCTGATCACCCTAACTGCCTAACTACTCTTCCCTGCTCGCCTGATCCCCCTAGTTGCTTATCTGCTCTCTCCTCCTGGCCTGATCCTCCTAACTGTCTATCTGCTCTCTCTTCCTCTCAGTGCCCTTCGGACCCCTGGCACAGGCATGCTGAGAGCTCTCTGCTGCAGCCCTGCCCCCTTCCTGATTGGTCAATATGTGACAGCATCCCGGCCAATTTGCATATTTCTCTATTATTAGTATAGATAATATACAGCATTTATCTGACCACATTATCTAGAATATATTTGATTCTGAATATTTTTAATCATGCGCTATTTGTAAGCATATTTTTATAGTCCAGTCATAGGAACCTCAAGGAAAATATGTTGGGATTTTGAGAAAATAAGTATATTTTAAATCAAGATACAATGTTGAATTACTCTGCCTATATGAACATCATCATAAGGATGGCTTGCATATAACAACTGTTGTCATATTTTTAGCATGTGAATCACAAAATAACCACTTTCAAAATGTGTGAATAAAGAGATTCATTTTGCAGTCTGTAGCAATTTATGCCAATTAAATCATAGATGCTGCATTATGGATTAAACAACTCTTTTTCTCTCTTCTTAGCTACTTTATTGCAATTGCATGTTTCAGTTAACTTCCTGTTCACAATAGGCACTCATTTCCTTGCTGTTATGACTGCATCATGCTAAGTCAGTATTCAGAATAATGTATTATTTATTTTACTCAGTTACCTATGTTGAAGTTGAAGTGCTTCTACATTTCACTGCGTATCTTTGCTGTAAACAAAGGTTATTTAAGGGAGACTTTTTTACTTGCTTTGAGTAGGTTGAAGGAAAAGCAATGCAGTACACTATGCTTTGACTTTTCACATAAACAATAAGAAACCATGATCAGTAAACTGGTTCTCCACAAAATGTGAAAAGGAGAGAAACTGTGCAAAATATCAGGGTGACCTATTTTCATCTACATTTAGAAGTCCAAGGGCAGTACTGGGCATTTCCATTTATGGGCAAATGTCATAGAGATTTGAGAAGAATCGGAGAAGTAGCAAAGTGGTGAGTGCTTTAAATACCCTGTAAGATTTCCTCTTCTAAGAATACTTAATATAAGAAAAAAAGAAGAATTTTTTTTTTGGTGTTCAAAGTTTTACACAGAATATTGAAATATGAGCATGGTTCATTCGCTGATTTACCCATTCATGTAATCTTTATCAGAGATAGATGGAAATTCCGGAGTCAGACACTTTAGACCAATCAAAGAAACAATTGCTTTATGCTTAGTTACCCTATCCTCCTGAAAACAAGCCTTCCATGCAATAACTGAGAAAGATTTCTGTAGGACACACTTAGATTTTTCTCTCCTTGTAAATAATTAAGGTGGTTTGGAGGAAACATCATTTTACCATATTGAAACGGAATTTTTGGACTGTAACATGCCATGTTCCCTTAGACTGGAACCCGGATTCTTTGTCCACTGGAATTGAAGAATGAATCCATGGACAGAAGGTGGTATAGCAAAGGTGACAATTTATTAAAGAACAAGTATAGACTGCCACATGGGGAGGGGGAAAGGGTCCCACTGAGATACTTTTCCCTATGGTTTATAAAGGCTGCAGATTCTGGTGCCTTGATATCCCTTCTGATTGGTCACTAGTCCCTTGGACTGGTTACTATAATAACTCCTGGGCTCAAAGGTTAAACTTCACATGGGACATGTGAGTTCTTCCACCACCCCTCCTTCCTTATTGTTTTTCTATTCCCCTTGGGCTTTCTTCCTCTCCTTCTGGATAAAGGGCTTCCTTCCCTTTATTTTGTAAATATAGACTTTTTGCTGTTCCCAGCTCCCTCATTCTATGGAAATGTACCTGTTGCAGCTTTTCAGCTCCCTTATTCTATGGAAATATACCTTCTGTTGCTCTGCAGCCCTGTGATTCCTCCATGGTCCCCTTAATTTCCAAAATTTCTAAAATTTCCTAAAAGTGCCCTATTTTACCCCTAAAATTCCTGTTTCAATATTACCTGAATTAAAACCGGGATAAAACCCTTTCCTGGAAAAAAAATGGCATAGAACGGAGAATAGGATAGAAGCAGACATCATTCATTAAGGAATTGAGTTTTCCCTTAAAAATTCATTTTCTGGGTCTTCAGAATCTCAGGGATGATGTCAGGCTACCCACATCTCTGCATGAATTACAAAAAAAAATGCATCTCTTCTGAAACAAAGCTTCCATATGAGCCAATAAATAGAGCGGGGACTGGATATGTGTCACCACTAACTCTTGTCAGACAACAGCCTGCAAAACTGCAGTATGTCACAGAGTTAAACCAGCTCCAAGGCCTCACATTTATCGCTTGATCCAAGCATATGTTTCATTTGTTAACAATTATATTTAGGTATAACTTATCTTTCAATTTAGGTTGAAAAAAGGAAAAGGAGCTAACTACTACATTCCTTGGGTTGTGCTAATGAGATGAAAAAAAGACAGTCTTTAATTACACAGTAACTTACTAAAAACGTCGTCTAACAATAAAAATAAATTAACCTGGCATAAGCTATTTCAGATCATCAGAACAAAGACAACTCACAGGCTTCGAACAACACCATCCACAGCCCACATTACATAATCTTTTCTACGTATTGGTAAGTAGTCCCAGTGTCCAATGAGATGCTTTCTACCTACAGCGTTCAATAAATATTCTTAGTAAAAACAAAATACTTACTTAAGAGAGTAAGAAAGTATAAATATATCTAAGTTGGTTTTGAATGTTGACATATTCCAGTTTCATTATCAAGTTATTTAACAGATCCCTATTTTGCAAGTATGTGTAGCTATAATAATAAAAGGGTAATATGCTAATTAGACATCCTTCCTTCTGGACAAAGCCACAGCGGGCAAGGGCAGTGGCAGAGGTGGTAGAGGACCCAGGCCATGGTGGTGGCAGTGGGCAGGAGCCGAGGCCAAGGCTCTTGCATGAATTTCGTGCATCAGGCTTCTAGTTCTAACATAATGTCAAAAAGCAAACAGTTTTATAATTACTTTGACTTTTTTAATTGGGCAGTAATATGAGGCTCACTTTGAAACATGCAGTTAAAGCTACAAAACATTCAATCAATTTCAGTTTCCCACACTCTCACAAAATAATTAATGTAGAAGTTTGTACCATGTATTGGGCATAAGGTTTGGCTTTTGATGTTAGGGCTTTAAAAAGAGAATATAACTTCATCTCTGACCTTAAAGAACTCACAATTGGCTCTTGACAACATAATTTTTACAAAAATGAGTTCTTGAGAGGAGTAAAAATGATTTCTGCCCTAGTGTTTCCCAGCAATAAATTGGTTACTGAGAGTTTGTCCTATCTCATTCCAAAGTCAGCTTCAGAAGTTCAATTACAGGTCTATTTACACAGTTCTCCTGATTTCTGAGTTCTAACTCTGTAATACACATGTCCCAAACATTTTCCCATTATTTACAATTCGAGCTTTAAAAAGCATGCATGAATACTTTGGTTACCAGAAAACACTTTTAAAAGAAACAAATAAGCAACAAGAAAAAAAAATCTAAAAATATTTCTAACACAATTATTAAGAATGAGAATGGAAAATATCTGTCATTAACTGAATAAATTATAATTTAGAGCAGATACATGTATTTCCTTTCTTGAGCATCATACCACCAATCAGATTAAGTATACACAGAACATTATAAATAAAAAATCATGTTACTTTACACTATGTACATAATTTTATTTTTGAAATTAGTTTAAAGTGATAAACAGACCAGTAAAATACTTTTATAAATTAAAATATATTAATGTCCTTTTACAAATGGAAGGGTACTTATGAGAATGCTAACCACTATTTTGTAAAACTGCTATTTGAAATTCTCTGCTTTTTAGATGGCCCCTTGTTCTGTGAGTCAACTCTATTATTTTTAGACAGTCCCTTATTCTGTAAATTAGCTTTACTTTTTAGCTTACTTGAATAATGAGGAAGATAAACTTGGCTGTCTGACCTTGCAAGCTGCTTTGCTGCCATCCCTAGCTACCCAGGTGTCTCTTAGTTATCTGTGGTCAAGGTTATGCCGGGAGCCGGTCCATCCTTGCTGTTTCAAGGGACCTGGCATATATGGCATACTGTTCTTAATATGTTTGCTCCCCTTCTTGGCGCTATGTGTTTTAACCAAAGTCACCTCTCCGAGAAAGGTTGTTTCCCCAGGTAGGAATTTTTCCTTGAGGTTAGGGAGGGGATACAACCCCTTAATTAAGTGCCAGGTGGGTAGTTAAGCTACATAATCTTTACTCCCTGGAATGGAGATAAGAAACGCCCTAACCCAGTATGGAGGTTCCTCAAAAAATTGGAAATGGAACTCCCATTTGACCCTGTGATCCCACTACTAGGAATATATCCCAAGAAACCAGAAACACCTATCAGAAAGGATATATGCACCCAGATGTTCATAGCAGCACAATTCACCATAGCTAAGATCTGGAAACAGCCTAAGTGCCCATCAGTAGATGAATGGATTAGAAAACTGTGGTACATCTACACGATGGAATACTATGCTGCTGTTAAAAAGAAGGAACTCCTACCATTTGCAACATCATGGATGGAACTGGAGAGCATTATGCTAAGTGAAACAAGCCAGTCAATGAAGGAAAAATACCACATGATCTCACTCATTCATGGATAATAAAGACCATTACAAACTTTTGAACAATAATAGATACAGAGGCAGAGCTGCCTCAAACTGATTGTCAAACTGCAGTGGGAAGGCCAGAGAGAGTTGGGGGGCAGGAGGGAGGGGAGTAAGAGATCAACCGAAGGACTTGTATGCATGCATATAAGCATAACTAATGGACATAAGACACTGGGGGGTAAGGGAGGGTAGTGGTTTGTCAAGGGCGGGGGGGGGGGGGGGAAAGGATACTTATGTAATACCCTTTGTAATACTTTAAGAGGAAAATAAAAAAAATAAAAATAAAAAAAAAAAAGAAACATAAAAATAAATAAATAAATAAATAAATAAATAAATAAATAAATAAAATAAAAATTATAAAAGTTAATTGAAATATAAAAAAAAAAAAAAAAAAAAAAAAAACGCCCTAACCTTTGTAATAGAAATTGACAGGATTAAAATCGGCTGGTATAAATACGGATGTAACAAGACAATAAACATCAGATCCTCATCAGATCCTAACCAGAACCTAGCCAGAGAACATGGCAAAAGATCCTGGACAGAACCTGGCTACAGAACTTCACTGGAGAACCTAGACAGAACATGGCAAAAGAACCTGGATAGAACCTGGCTAAAGAACCTGGCGACCGAACCTGGCTGGAGATCCTGGCTAGAGAACCCAACTCTGCTGATGAACTGAACACTGCCTTCATGTCATTCCTTCTTCGCTGACTCCGTCCACACCTTGGGGAACCCCTGGACCCGCTGGGGTTGGACCCCAGCAAGGTTACAGGCTTCCAGCGTGTTATCTACCAAGCATGCATAAGGCTCTTTTGAAAACTTGCAAAAGGGAGGAAGCCCCAAACAAAAGCATTAGAAAAATATATAAAGAGAAAGCTTCCTCCAAGTCTTTGCTCAGAATTTGAGAAATCTCTCTCTGAGCCACCAGCATAATAAACAGTATAACTCCATTCCTCTGGGCATTGCTTGGTTTTTCTCCAGTCTTCTGTAACACATAGACCAAGAGAATAAGGACAATGGTAAAGGAATGATGAAGGATTGAGACAGGAATGGTCTAACCTCTGTCTTTGGTTCCAGGGAAGGTGCCCGTGAACAGCAACATTCCCAGGATTTGCAGCTTTTCAAGGGTAACTTCAGGGAAATCTTAAACTTGATATGTACTCAAAACCCAGAAAGGCCATAACAGTGATCCAGGTCATCTTTGAATATTCTTAGATCTCAGTGTCACTTTCACTCTTTACTCCTGGAAACTGTTTGTGTGTGTGTGTGTGTGTGTGTGTGTGTGTGTGTGTATGTGTGTAATCGCAATGTGGGGCTATACCAGTGATGGCGAATCTATGTCATGCGTGTCAGAGGTGACACGCGAACTCATTTTTTTGGTTGATTTTTCTTTGTTAAATGGCATTTAAATATATAAAATAAATATCAAAAATATAAATTTTTGTTTTACTATGGTTGCAAAGATCAAAAAATTTCTATATGTGACACGGCACCAGAGTTAAGTTAGGGTTTTTCAAAATGCTGACACGCTGAGCTCAAAATGTTCTCCATCACTAGGCTATACTCTGGTTTTGGGTTTGTCTAAAATGTATAACTCTAGAATGACATGTTATCCTGACTCTGAATTGTCCTTGAATGGAAATTTGTGGAAGCATCATTCGCTTTATGAGTCTACTTCTCTTTTATAATCTTACTCTGTAATCCAGGGAAACCTGTATCTATACCTTTTTAATCTATCTATATTTCCTTATTTTATAAAATGCCTGGGGATAAAACTTTTAAGTATTATAATTTTGAGAAGCATGAATATTGCCAGGGTTTTTGATTCTTAATAATTAATAACTTATCATGGAGTGTCTGATCCTACCCAGTATACTTTGTCATTCTATATAGAAAACCTCTGCTTCCACAACCAACCTTCATTAATGGGAGTTTTCAAAAGTATAGACTTTGTCATTTGTTAGATTGAAATGTGTGATAAAGCAGAAGTAAGAATAAATTTCCTTCTGACCTCCTAAGGAAACAGGGAAAAATCTAATCTTCAAAGCCACCTTTTTGGATGACTATATCATAATTAGAAATTCTAGTCTTCTTTGTAGGACTCTCAAAAATGAGAACTCCAAGTTATCACATTTAGTAAAAAAAAAAATTGGAACTTTCTACTGAGCAATTATAAAAAATGCAAGTTAATACACCTCTAAAATTATATTGAAACTTTATTCTACATCCTTTGGCAAATTCTAATTACTTGTTTTATTTTATTCTGTAGGTTCAGTTATTTTTAAGTTTGCTCCATGTAAAGTTATTCTTTATTGTATTATATTTATTTCCCCCAAATTGTGTTCCAAAAATCAAATTTAAAAAAAAAAAGATTGCAACCTACCCTATTCTAATATGATCTCTATATTCTCTTATAAATGCTTTGTCACTATACCTAATAACTTCTGTTGCCTTATTAGAATCTATGATAAATAATTTACCATATTTTTTTTTTTTTAAATATCTATTTTATTGATTTTTTTACAGAGAGGAAGGGAGAGAGATAGAGAGTTAGAAACATCGATGAGAGAGAAACATGGATCAGCTGCCTCCTGCACATCTCCTACTGGGGATGTGCCCGCAACCCAGGTACATGCCCCTGACCGGAATCGAACCCGGGACCCTCCAGTCCGCAGGCCGACGCTCCATCCACTGAGCCAAACCGGTTTCGGCTACCATATTTTTAATTTAAAAGCTCACTGAATGTTTGAGAATGATTTTTGTTTTTGCTAGTTGAGATAGAGGAAGAATTATGACATTCATGTTCTTGAATGTGATTTCTATTTCTAGAGATAATAAAATAGTGTGCTTGTTTCTGTAATCACAGGTATTGCAAGCTTGTATATAACTGCCTTCTATTATCACCCCTGGGTCTCTTTTGGCACAAATACAAGTTTTATCTGCCCCTTGAATGTTTTATGTGGTTTGAATGTTTACAAACTAAGTTAGGACAACCTCTCACATATTTATAAACTGTTTTGGTGAAGCTATATTATTTTTGCTCTGTTTTCTCTGTTAACCTGTACCAATTTAGAATTCCATATATATATATATATATATATATATATATATATATATATAGTTTTACCCTGATCTAGCTATTCTTCCAAAGTTCCAACAATAGAGTCAATATATTTAGACTTGCATTCTAGAGGATACAATTTTAAGTGAGTGCTTAGAATAACCAAACCACAAGTATAACCTTATACCTTTAAAATAAAAACCTGATTTTAAAGGCATGGCTATGTAATTATTATAAATATACTTTCTTAAACATTTTAAAACATTTGTAAAAATAATTTGCATATTTTTTCTTATGTAGTGAAATAGCAAGATGAAAATTTTATCTTTTAACCCTTGTTAAAATAAAGCATTTTATTCTTGAATTTGATAAAATAATCATGGTAACAGACACAATACTATAAAATGCGATAGGTTATACTATGCAGATTGTTTTAAAATAATTTTTATTACTATAATTTTGTACAGATGATATATTTAATATCATTTTAAATATATAATAAGATGTCCAGCCTGAGCCAGTTTGGTTTAGTGGATAGAGCATCAGCCTGCAGACTGAAGGGTACTGGGTTGGATTCTGGTCAAGGCATGTATCTTGGTTGCAGGCTGAAGCCCCAGCCTTGGTTGGGGCATGTGCAGGAGGCAATCAATCGATGTGTCTCTCTCACATCAATTTTTTTTATCTCTCTCTGTCTCTCTCCCCCTCCCTTCCACTCTCTCTAAAAATCAATGGAAAAATACCCTCAGGTAAGGATTAACAAAAACTAAAATAAAATAAAAATAAGCTGTTCATATTTTAAAGCAAAATTTAAAGCCCTGTCACATTTGAAGCAGTTTTCAAAGGCTGATCAATGCTTTCCAGTGGCTTCATTAGGATAATCTATACTTAGAAGTATTGTTCACATGTATATCATTTAGCCATACTTCTGGCATCACTTTGAGAAAGGCATTGGCAGTGTCATTTGAAAAAAATACTTACACAGTTTCTATGTAAAAATTATAATGTTCTAAATCATATAAATATTCATTTTCTCAGGAAAAATTAAGTCAAGATCATACTATAACTATCTTATATAATAAAAGGCTAATATGCAAATAGACCAAATGGCAGAACAACCAAACAACTGGTGGCTATGATGTGCGCTGACCACCAAGGGGCGAGCATGGAACATGGCAGGAGTCAGAAGCAGGTGGCAGAGTGCAGAACATTGGGGGTGTTGGCCGCAGCAGGATGGTGGAGCAGGTGATCAGGGGTGCCAGACCAAGGCAGGGTGCTGGTCGCTGTCATTGGGGCGAACCTCTGGTGGTTACTGAAAATTCTTTGCTCCCGCACGCCACAGTCCCACTGGGTGCTTGCACCTACTGTTGGTGCCTGGTGCTGTCCCCCAGTTGCTCTGCACTGTCAGTGGATGTGAGAAGCAGCTGCTGGCCCCGATCGCCCCTGAGGGCTTCTCCACCTCCCCCTGCTCCTGAGCGATGATCAGGGCAGCAGCCACTGCTTGCACCTGCTGATGGTGCTGGCTCCACTCACACCCACTGCTGGCGCCGGCCCCAATCGCTCCATGCCATCAGGAGGTGCGACCAGGGATAGTGCCATCAGCATGTGGGAGCTGCGGGGGCAGAGTGAGGCTGCCAGAAGTCAGGGGACCAGGGCCATGGCGGGAGAAGACTGGGTTGGGGCACGGAGAATGGGTCAAAACCTGTCCCTGTGCCCACTGCAGCCTCGCAGCCCACAGTTCCTTTCAAGGTGCATGAATTCGTGCACTGGGCCCTTAGTAATTTAAATGTTTTCATTCAATCTTGCAAATGATTTCCCTGAACTACTAGGTCTTCCAAAGTCTATGCATCCAAATGAATGTCCTAATGTCAGCCCTTTCAAATCTTTCCCCATCCTCTCTCCCTGGTCTTGATTTCATTAGACTCCTCAAACAAAAGTGTCTGCCTCCCACAAATAGTTTTAGACTTTCCCACGGATTCCCATTAAAATAAAACCAGAACAGAAATGAGTGTACAAGAACGATATTACATTTCTCATTAGGCCTGCTGCTTTCCTCTCATTAGGCCCCTTGATTTCCTCTCAGGAGCTGAGCTCTTGCAGCCCTGTGTTTTTCCACAGCTGTCTTTCCTGTTTTCACTCATCATCAACAAGTCTGGTAGCAGAACAAAGCAGCGAGGAGTAGATGCTAATTCCTTCAGATAGTCTTCATTGTCTGAGTTCTGATTTCTTTAAATTCTTTAATAAATTTATGAATACTGAAAAAACAAAGAAAATTTTATCTCCTGTTAACTCCTCTGCCCACATGGGATTGGCATGCTTATCGTAGAAGGTCCACATCTTAAAAATTGTTTTTCATGAGAACTTACATAAAATTCAACATTAAAAAAATAGGAGTTTTAAAACTTTATAAGTTCTACCACATCTCGTTGAATCTTCAGATTTAATTGTATTTTCTCTGTTCTTAACTGTCTTAGGAACAATTCCAATTGCTCTTGTTCCTGTCAGATTTATAAAATAAAATTACCTTTCTTCCTTTGACTCTGCACATTCACCAATGAGATTTCCAGTGTGTGTGTGTGTGTGTGTGTGTGTGTGTGTGTGTATTTCTAAACTTTATTATGCAACAATTACTTATTTTTATTTATGAAGAGTAAATTTTTCTTTCTGAGTACACAGGAAAAATAAAACATTATTTTGAGGGACATCTCAGAGTTCCCTTCGAAGATATTTTTTTCCTGGCAGTAGTGTCAACACTGATTTTAGGAAAGAAGGCTGGAAAACCATTAGACACCACAAACACCTCCTTCGGGACCTTTGTACAGCTTTTGCATTATGGCCACTAATATCTGTGAGTGGACTTTAAGAGGAGTGCATTTCTGATGCTATGGTACTTCTTTCAGG
This sequence comes from Myotis yumanensis, assembly GCF_028538775.1. Lineage (NCBI taxonomy): Eukaryota > Metazoa > Chordata > Mammalia > Chiroptera > Vespertilionidae > Myotis > Myotis yumanensis. Next base: position 220,019,708 of record NW_027223752.1, on the reverse strand, counting down.
GATGGAACATAATTATATTTGCATAACTGACTTTTCTTTCATAGAGATTTATAAGATTCTATATTCATGTAAGCACCCATTTTCTTTTGCCTAAGTGCTTTGAGTCCAAGGTCAAGAGTATACCGCTTAATTCAATAAGCCTTCACTGAGTGCTTCCTTCATGTCAAGCAAAGCATTTCTTGGTGGTTTTAATGTAAGCCAGTCAAGGTTTAATGTGCAAGATTTTTGTTTGTTTGTTTTCTATACACAAATTCAGAACCCCATTGCTCACTATCATCCTTTCCTACATTCTAAGCTTTAAACTAGCAGAACTGATCATGCAATATGATTTTGAGAGAGTTAGTTAGCAGTCTGTTCATAATCTATTCATAAAAGACTCATACATTTTAATGGTGGCTTTGGGGGAGATAAGGGTGCCATCTTTTATTATTTCTGGAGCATGGAGTAAGATTGTCAAACTCGGAGAAAAGTCAAATTGAAGAAGATGATACTAGATCATAGTAAGCTGTGAGAGGCATTTGTGGATTTCTTCCAATAACCACGTAGGGCCAACTCCAGATTTATGGATTGCCCATCTTGCATTCAAGCACGCATTTTCTTGATTAGAATGTTAACTAAGACATTTTTCCCAAAACAAGCTGCTCATTTTATATTTAATTGAAGAAATACAAGAAAAGGTCTGAAAGGCTGCATAAGTTCAATATATCTATAAGGGATATCATCACCACATTCTCTATGATGCAGACACATACATTCAAAATTAAATGTACTTCCAAATTTTTAATATATATAACATTTAAATTTAATTATTTCTGATCTTGGTTAATACTTCAAGTCAGTATTGGAATTTATAATCTATGGTGTAATACTTTCTTGTTACTTAAAGCTATTCCTATCAAACTTTTCAGGCAATGAATTGCACTTTAAAATTATCTCTGAAATCTGATTTCTGCTTGCCATTCTCATTGGCATGAGTTTAGGTGAGGACTTTATTTTTACCCTACCCATAAGCACACTTCTCAATTTCTCTTTAGCCCATATTCCATCTTTCCTCTGTAATTAATCTTCATAAACTATATCTGCTGCCATTCCCAATTACCTTGGAAATTGTATTAGTTTCCTAGTACTTCCATAACAAAATACCAGGCACTGGGATGCTAAAACAACAGAAATTTATTTTCTCATAGCTCTGGGAAATACAATTACAAAAACCAAGGTGTCAGCAGGTTTGGTGTCTTCTGAAGCCTCTTCTCACTGCGTTCTAACATGGTTGTCCCTCAGTCTATATGTGGTTTGCTTTGTAATCTCCCCTTCTTATAGGGATGCCAGTCATATTGGATTAGAGTCCATCCAGATGACCTCATGTTACCTTAGTTACCTCCTTAAAGGCTCTAATTTCAAATACAGTCACATTCCTAGATACTAGGAGTTAGGACCTCATCAGATAAATTTGGGGGAGGTAGAATTGAGCACATAACAATGTTAAGTTATTTTCCCAGGTAAATGAAGCCTTTCTAACCCAGTTCTAACGTATCTCTTTATTCTCATCCTTTGAAAATCTACTCCACTCCATTCACCTACATTTGTTCCAAGTAAAATTCTTTTTATCTGAAGTGCTCTTATCACTTCTCCAGCTTAAAAACATCTATTCTTTTTGTAAATATTGCCTCACAGTAATAACATAATCATCTATATACAACAATACATCCTATATAATAAAAGCCTAACAGGCTAAGTGTCCGGTCATCTGGTCATCCGTTCAACCAACCAAAGGGTAATATGTTAATGATATGCTAAGGTTATGTGCACTGACCACCAGGGGACAGACGCTCCAGCTGATAGTTTAGCTTGCTGCTGGGGTCCAGCCAATTGGGACTGAGATGGGCCGGATACACCCTAGAGCCCTCCCATGGCCCCTCTCTGGCTGGCCAACCTCCTGCATCCCTCCCCAGCCCTGATTGTGCACCAGTGAGGTCCCTCAGCCTGGCCTGTGCCCTCTCACAATTCAGGACCCCTTAGGGGATGTTGGGGAGCTGGTTTGGGCCCGATCCCCCAGGCCAGACCAAGGGGCACCACTGGTGCATGAATTTGCACACCAGGCCTCTAGTTTGTTTATATAGAGAATGAAGTATGAAGTTAAAGGTCATGAGGACAGTATTCAAAACTGTCCTCATTTCTATAGTCATTTATACCACTTTTACACTATTTTATTGGCCACTTTTGTTTTATGCTATCTCATTATATGTTTTCTTCTAAATTGAATTAAATACTTATTTAAACAAAGTATGACATAAAGGTATTGCTGAATATTGTATATGAAAAAGGGGTGCTATAATAAATCATAAATCCCTAACTAGGCAGGTTATGGTAGATAGTCATGCCTCAGGCCTATAAATTCTTTAGTGAAAGGTTTTTAAGCAGGCTCTGTCCATTTTTCTTGTGCATTTAGGTTAACACCTAAACGCAGGAGTAATACCCCTTGAAGGCATAACCAACCAAGAAGCACATACTCTTAACTATTTTATAATCCAATGCCACCATGTCTCTCCCACCTTCATGCAGTCTTGCTTACTTTCCCTCCTTAGTTTCAAATGCGTAATGGAAACTGCACAAGTGTTACAAAGAATTTGAGATCTCACTTCCCTGTAATTATCATAAGTTTTGGCTCAAATAAACTTATAAAATTTCTCTACAGGTTTGGATGTTTCTTATGTTGACATATTAAGTGCCTGCAAACCCAATGTGCTTATTTCTGAGGATACCATGATGAATATCATTTTGATTTCTAGTCTCAATGAGTTTATGCTTGAACTAAAATTGTCTTGCAAACCTATATTACAGAAACTGCCACATTGCATTTTAATTTAGCTATACACTTTATGCATCTTTTGATGGACAATAATCACAAATATCAGAACTTTTATAACCCATCTACTCATCCCCAAGACCTAGGATAATGCCTGGACTAATAAATATTTGTTTAAAAGAGCAGAAGAGACATGGAAAAATAAGATATGATTTTTTTTCCTCTTCAGAAAAGACCAGCCAAATAATTGACATATTTAAGTGATTGAGCTCTATAGATCTGAATGACAGCACTTCATTAATTTAGCTCCTTTTAAAGTTTAGAATCTCAACTCCTCAGAACAGCAGCTATTCTACATCTCATAGCAAGTGTTTTCTACTTCTTTAAAGTATGGAAACCTTTCCTTCATCTCTCTGTCAAGTTTTAAGAAAAGAATGCTTTCAAGTATAGACCATTATACCACAGATAATCTCATTCAAAAGGTCACTGTACCCCTTGTATACAGTATGTAATTGGATAAAGCATTTCAGTGAATGGTCAGTACTTAATCATTATCATTTGGTCTCACAATATGTCTGTCAATTTATCTTGCTCATTCAATTTCACTTTGACAAGAGATAGTATGATTGCCCAAGAGCATACCTTCTGCCATATTTCAGTAATGTAACAGCCAACAGGGATGATGGATTAGTTTCCTGATTCTGTTCTTACATGTCAGTTCCCTGGGTTCTAATTTAGTCCCTCTTCTCTTCTCACTAAATACATTCTCCCTGAACACTCTCATCTACTCTCCTGATTGTAGTCGTATTTTATATGCAGATAATCCCCAAATATAAATATCCAACAAATATTGTGCACTTCAGATTTTATCTGTAGAGTCAATTTCTTATTGTACATTTTTTTCCTGGACGTCTAAGAAGTTATATCAATGTTTCTAGCATCATGATCTTTTTCTTTGGCGCTAGTAATCTTTTCATCTTTCTCATAACCTGCTTCAACAAATGTTACCACTGTGTTCTCAAACTTTAATCTTGAGAGTCGCTAGTTATTTTTTTTCCTTTTTCTTCACCCCACTTTTAACACATAATCTGTTCTATCAATTATACATCCTCATATCCCTTGACACTTTCCATTTTACCTTACTCCCACTCCTGCTCAAATACCATCATTACTCATCACCATTACTATAATAGCTAATTAGTTATTCTTTTTCTTTTAAACTCTGCTTACCTCACCAGAAATCATTATCCTTTCTAGAACATGTGGGATAATCCTTAAAATCTAGAGCCAAACATTTAGTTTCTTTGCCTAAACCCTGGTGATCATCCTCGTTGCTTTAAAAATAATCTGGAAATCACTTTACATAATGTACTTTACCCTGTAAGTTTAGCCACTGCTGACGTCTCCATTCTCTCTGACATACATCCCTTAGGTCACACACACACACACACACACACACACACACACACACCTCTTACCCTCATCCCTACTGCAAACATACACAAAGTTCTAGGACTCTGGAGCTTCAGTGAAGGAATCACACTATCAATAGTATCCAAAACAACATATTTTCATACATAGAATATTATTAACTAAAAATACAAAGTATAAATTGGATATGTGATGCCCTGCACCATACAGCTATCCCTTCTACACCATCACTAAATGTAATGCAGAAGAGAATTTAACTTTAAAAAATATATATCTTTATTGTTGAAAGTATTACAGATGTCCACTTTTTTCCTCATTGATTATTTTTAGCCCCCACCCCAGGCCATCATCATACAACTTTAAAGTGAATGTCAGCCTTATCCTCTTACTCCAGACATTTCCTATCATTGATAATGATATTATCTAGTTACTTTCTCATATGTTTTTCCAGATATGCTGAAAACTATAATCTCTGGACATTTCTAACAAATTGAATAGCAAATTAGTTTAGTAATTAGAAAGGCTAATTCCAAACTGCCCAGCCAAGAACAGGCTACTAAATTATGCTGTACAGTTGAAGAGCATAAATGCAAACTCTAATGCATATTGTCAACTTTAAATCTTTATCTCCTTGGAAGTAAGACTATATGTTAAAATATTTTAACATATACACCCTGGAGCCCTCCCACAGTCCCGCCCCAGCTGGCCAACCTCCCGTATTCCTCACCGGCCCTGATTGTACACTGGTGGGGTCCTTTGGCCTGGCCTGCACCCTCTCCCAATCCAAGACCCCTCAGGGGATGTTGGAGAGCCAGTTTCGGCCCAATCCCACAGGCCAGGTCAAGGGATGGTATAATTTAAGCATACTTAGTGATGGCATCTATGTTTTTGTACATAATAGTCCATACATTAATCCATCATGAAATAAAGTAAAGATATATTTAGTGCAGAAATGTATCATCTGACATGCTTTGGGTTGTTACCAATGAAAACCCTAAAGTTAGTCTGTAGATTTGCAAAAAAATTAATACATATTTATTTAAAAGCATGCCTTAAGAAAGAACTCACAATGCTAATTAAAACTTACTTTGGAAAATGGGGTACATCGGTAATAAGGTCAATAATAAAAAAACTTAGTCAAATATGAATAAAATAATATAAGTTGTTGATAAAATTGCATGAAATCCTAAAACATACAGGTTTTGTGAACTGTATGGTCCATTTTAACCAATCCCCTTGCCTACACTTAAAATTCTGCAGCACACCTTAAATACGACTCTCACAGTGATATGATGTTCCTCAGTGAACATTATGCATTGTTTAATTTAAGAGATAAAGGAGAGGCATTATTCTATAAAAGACAAAATGAAGAGATTTCAATGCAAATGTCAAGTTGCCTGTGTCTAGGATACAAAGAGCTTGTAGCTTTGGATATTCCTTTCCTTTTACAGATCCATTAATTAAAGATTATGTTTAATCTGTTACAAAAGGCACATCTGACTTTTTGAACAATCCCATCAGTGGCACCTACAAGCCATATTAACATTAAATAGAAAGATAGGATTGTTGATTACAAGGTCTTGGCAAGAAGCCCATCTGCAAACCCAGAGTTTATTTTACAAATACAGCTGTAACAGGCTGGACACAGGCCAGAGTCCGGGAACAATAGAAAAGTAGAGGAAATGCTGTAAGTTGTGGTGGGTGGGTTTATTTGGAAACAATTGTATTCACCCTCTTGTTTTAGGGAAATTTCATAACCACCAGGTAACAGGAAAAATTTCCATCCATCTGTATTTTTCTTCAGATGATATTAACAAAATAGATGTTTCAAATATTCAGATGCCTATTGTAAGCACAGAAAATGTAGGATATTTAACCAACATTTCACTTTCAAAAATTTTAGAGAAAATAGTCATGCATTGTTGTATCTCCGACAGAGAGCTTTCACTTTTATATATACTGCTAGAGGTCTGGCACACAAAATTCATGCACAGGTACAGACCCTAGGCCTGGCCTGCAATCAGGGCCATCTTCCCTGGCTGCCCGCAGGCAGCCCTGCCTCCTGCAACCACCCACCCCTAGTTCCCCATTCACCATCAGGTGATTGGAGACTGCTGGCCAGGGGGAGGAACCAAGAGGTTGGCTGTTCCTGCCTGCTCGCTGGCCCCGTCCCTGCTGTGGGTTGCCCTTTGTGTGGGGGGCGACTGGCAGGGCAGGGGCCTTGGCCTGGTGCCACCTGCATCCACTGCCACGCACCCCCAGTTTTCTGTTCACCATCGGGCAATCAAAACCTGCCAGCCGGGGAAAGGGACCTAGAGATAGTCAGTGCGCTTCATAGTGACTGGTCAAGCAGTTGTTCTGGTCTCTGGTCATTCTGGTCATTCCACCGTTTCAATCACTGGGCTTTTATTATATAGGATTGTTTCTCTTGCCATCTTTACTAGAAACACCAATATTCAAAACAACTATGCTTATTATGATAGAAAGGAGAAATTAATATTTGAAATAACATTAAAATCTCCACCCCCAAATGTTATCGCTGCAATATATTAACTTGATGTTTATGTCATTCACATTAATCTGCACCCATTTATATCAGTCTTTATTCTCTCTTTTAGAGCAGCAAAGCTGTTTTATCACAGCATCATCTATGAATAGGCGCCCTTTTTTGAGAGACTGAATACCCTAAACACGGGGTTAACCACCTTAACGTCATGGCTCATTTCATCCCTTCCCCTCTCCTCTTCTCTGTTCTCTTCATCCTTCTATCTCAACAGAAGTTCAGCAAAATTAAAAAGCTTACCTTTTTCATCTGACTTATTTCACTCAGTATAATATTCTGATTTCACTCATTTGTGGGATATTAAACTGAAAGCAATAAATGAACACGCAAGAAAAAGAAACAACCAAAAACTGTTAGACACAGAAATTAGCATGGTGACTACCAGAGCAGGGAAGAGTAAAGGGGGTCAAATATATGGTGATGGAAGGAGATGTGATTTTGGTTAGTACACACACAATACAATATACAGGTGATGTATATAAAGTTGTACACTTGAAACCTCTATACTTTTATTAACCAATGTCAACTTTTAAAAATATTAAATTTTTGTTAGAGCTTGCACAGACCACACAATTCTAAATGGGAAAGTAAAGATTGAAATCCAGACACTTCAAAGTATTGAGTGAGCATTGCAGTTTTCTTTCTAAGCATGGCATTCACCTCACTTCTCTTATGTGCCATGTATCTGTCACATAGTTTGAGTTAGACTGACACAGGCGAACTCCAGGAGTGAGTGTGATAACTTAGTGTGACAGGCCACTGAGTCTGGAAAAGTTGGCATGGGGCCACCTACTAGTATGTCTGTCATGGAAACCGGGCTTACTTTCCCCCCAGTGTGTGTGTGTGTGTGTGTGTGTGTGTGTGTGTGTGTGTGTTGGGGGGGGGCACTTTTAAAACATTTTAACCAGAGGAAGGGCCATGGCCAGACTCTTACTTCAGTGATATGGGCCTGGGAGTGGCATGTGAGATGGATACAAAGGTGATCAGACCAAAAGTTGGACATAGGCTGTGGTAGAATCACAGTCCAAAGATGATGCTAGTTTGATAAGACCCGAGGAATGAAGGAAATAGAGTCAACAAATATTTAGGAGGAAAAACAATAGACATTGGTGATGGGATGCAGCTACTTGGGTAAGAAATAATAATCTTGCAATTATTGATATTATGACCTCAGCTTTTGCCACTGATTTACTCTCTTTCACTGGACAAGAAATGAATCTGCGAATGTTCTGTAGGAAGTCTTTGAAGGGCATTCATGATGTTACTAGAATGGAGAATATCAGCTTTCAAAATAGATTGATATGTGTTTCTTGATTCAGTCTTTAACGGTCCTTAATTTATAAGTGGTTTCCCTCCCTTAATACAAAGAAAGGGATGAAACTTTCCATGTCAAACAGAATCAGGTCTATGCCATAGGTGCCTATTCTGTTTGACAGGTAAAGAGATGATGTTTTCAGAGTAAAGGAAGAGAAGTTCAGGGGCATTGTATCCCAAGATGATCTCTTCAGTCCAGGTGAACAATATCATATAGCTTTATTTCTGTACCTAATAAAGTAGAGATATCCACCGGGGTATTTTGCATGCTATTATGATTGTAATTTCTCTCATAGTAGTCATTAGCTATCGGTACTCTTTGTTTTATTGTGTGGCACTCAACCCCTCGCTCTACCCACTCACTTCTATCTATTTTTCCCTAACATCTAGGCTGCTTAATCCCATTGTTCATCAGTTTGTCCTTTAAGAACCAATTACTAATTTAGTCTGAACAGTGACTGTGACCTTTAACTTTTAAAAATTCCTAATAAACTCAGACTGTTATCATAGACACATTAATTGTAATGTCCCTGCCTATAATTACCTGTTCACTAAGCGACACTGTTAGAAAATTTATCTGTGACTTGGAAAAAGACAGAAGGTGTTGCTGGGTGCTTTGTCAGAGCAGTCCTGGACTTGACTTTATCTTGTCATAGATATTTTACAGCTCTGTGGGGCAAATTTGGGGCTAGTATGTACACAAATAATTTTGGTTCAGTAAACAAGACAACCACAGAGATTAATCTCTTCTTTCCCCATTGGATAATAAGTGTTGTGACTTACTCTGAGAAAATAGCCTAGCTTTTCAAATCCTTTTTGAATTGGTTTCAGCTGTTTCTAAGACTCTTGTTAATAAATAGTTGAATAAAATCTTATAACAGGCGTCCATGTTATATTTGCATGAGAGTCACAATTGTACCTTTTAAAATTACAATTTAAAATTACATTTTAACATTACTTATTAAACCATAAATTCCATGAGAGTATACACTGAGTGGCCAGATTATTATGACTGGCCAGATTATTATGACCACCCCATCAGTACTTCATTGGGCCACCTTTTGCCTTCAATACTGAGGCGATTCTTCTTGGCATTGACTCCAAGAGATGTTGAAAGGTGATGCGAGGAATCTGACACCATGCCTGATGAATAGCACTGTCCAGTTCTGTGAGATTTGATGGTTGTGGAACCAGCTGCCTGATGGCTCTTTTAACTTTGTCCCACAAATGCTCAATTGGATTGAGATCTGGTGATTGTGGGGGCCACCTAAACAAGGTAAAGTCTCCCTCATGTTCTTGAAACCACTCCTGCACAATACGAGCACCATGGCCTGGCGCATTGTCTTGTTGGAAGAATCCATCTCCATTGGGATACACCATCAACATGATAGGATGAACTTGATCAGCAACTATACTTAGGTATGTTGTGCTACTCAGACATTTATAATGGTCTGGCCCTCTAGCAACTTCAGCACGAAATTATAGCTAATTTGCCTACAAACTTCAGGTGGTCATAATAACCTGGCCACTCAGTGTATATTGTGACATTATTGTCTCCACAAATATCTCCAGCATTTATCACAAAGATGCATACTAATTAGTTGCTATATGTAACTTTAGTAGGTAAATGAATAAATACTTTAAGTATAATGTAAAATTAGAAACCTATAATTATCAGTGTAGTATAGACTGTGCCGAAATACAGTGTTCAATTCTGTGTGCAACCGCATTCACTTCACAAGACAGTAAACATTCCAGAATCCATGATAAGTATCAAGAACTTACAATAAGAAATCTATATGGCAAGAATATAACAGAGGATTTGTTGATGTATACATGAACATAAAGAGGTACATAAAGTTCTATCCTTACTTAAACACTGAGAATCATCTGTAGAAGAGTGAATGTTAAGTCACTCATTAAAGAATGTTCTCTTCTATTAAAATACTTGTTTAGGTGATATATATATATATATATATATATATATATATATATATGTATTTATGTTATGTATGTCATATTAATTAATGTTACATAGCGACAGACTGTAACAAGCTATTGAATAACATTGACTAGTAAAGTGAGTGCAAATTTGATAATTAACCTATGCAGAAAACAGAAATTCAGAGTTACTGTTCTATGTTGGAAATTCACAGAAGAGAAATGTGTATGCCCAATAAATATATGAAGGTGGGTGTTCCACCTTATTTGTGATTCGGAAAGTGACATTTATGAATAGCAAAGGTTCAATTTTATACCCATTTGAGTCACAAAATGAAAAAAAACTATAACATACAAATAAAATATGACAACAGTAAGTGTTGGCAAGGATGTGGATTCCCAAGGAATCTTTGGGAATCCAGATGTGGATTCCCAATGAATCTTTGGGAATCCACTTTGGAAAACTGCTTAACATTATCTGCTAAAGTGGATCATTCATAGACCCTATGGTCCAGTACTTCTACTCCTAGGCATATATACAAGGAAATTCTTGTACGTCTTTAATAGGAGACTTGTGCAAGCACTTCCAGGAAGCACTGTTCATAATAGAAAAAAGCCTACAGAAAACCAAATATGTAGCCACAGAACAATGGATATATACACACTGAAGTATGTTCACTTATTGGCCTTATTATACAATACACACAATAAGACCTACAGCAATACACAGTGACATGGAGGCATCTTAACAGTACAAAATTAAATTTAAAAAATAAGTCTCCAAAAGAATGCTTCTATGTTCATAACAATACCTACTCTAAATCCTCATTAATTTTTTTTTAGGATGACACATCCTATATAATAAAAGGCTAATATGCAAATTGACCAAACAGTGGAATGATGGGTCGCTAAGATGCGCACTGACCACCAGGGGGCAGATGCTCAATGCAGGAGCTGCCACCTCGTGGTCAGTGCTCTCCCAGGGGGAGTGTCACTCAGCCAGAAGCCAGGCTCACAGGCTGGGGAGCTCAGTGGTGGTAGCTGCAGCGTTAAGGATGTCGAACTGATGGCTTAGTCCTGTTCCGCTCCCCGCTATCAGTCAGGCATCCCCTGAGAGACCCCCCTGAGTGCACAACTTTTTGTGCACTGAGCCTCTAGTAGATGCAATAAGTCTATAAAAAATCAAGAATATAGAATGAGGAGAGCATTCATTTGAAGGCAGGTTTTTGTAGGAATCCTAATTTTTGTTTAGGGTTGGTTCATAGGTGATACAACTATTAGAAGATAAATGGAGCCCTAGACAGTTTGGCTAGTGGATAGAGCATCAACCTGTGAACTGGAAGGTCCCAGATTTGATTCCGGTCAAGGGCACATGCCCAGGTTGTGGGCTCTATTCCCAGTGGGGGACATGCCGGAGGCAGCCGATCCATGATTCTCTTTCATTATGGATGTTTCTATCTCTCTCTTCCTCTTCCTTCCTCTCTGAAATCAATAAAAATATATTAAGATAAGAAAGATAAATGGAAATAAACTAGGGGAAATTTTTAATGTCTTAGCTTCACTTGTTGAGGACTTACAATTTGTTTACAATAATAAAAAATCAGAAGTCGATATTTGAAATATTTTAATCACCCTGTGTTTTGCTATACATATAATACCTAGAATAATGAATACTACATTATGTGATGTGTATCAAATGTATACCAGAGGTCATGTTCTTAAGATGTTTTTCCATTTTTATCAAGGTCTGGTTAAAATATACTGTTTTCCTTACCTTTACACCATATTATTTAGCATAATAACTAGAACTTATGGACCCATTATAAATATTAAATTAAGATTACAATGCTCAGAATCAGGAAACCAAGTATATAGCATTTCTCTCTCTCTCTCTTACACACACACACACACACACACACACACGCACACACACACACAAATAAACTGCTTATTTTTGATTGGGTGTGTTGATCATGGGTATGTAATATGTTTGGGTCTACATAATTTACAAATTATATTTTCTAATTGTCAATAAATATATCCATATAATATTTAACAACCTATTCTCTTGACTGCTACAATTGAACTAAATTAATTTTAAATTGCCATGCCCAAATCATATAAAAAACCCCACTGATTTATTCATCCATCAACCCAACCTTCTTAGTGAGAAAGGCAGGCAAATTCACATTTCTTTTCAATTTTGAACAGTTTATTTTGGAATTAAGAACGTGGTTCATATTGACTTCACATCTGGAATTTGAAATCTCCAAAACAAGATCCATTTAAAAACAACATGGAAATATTAAAATAAATACATATGTTTGAGAGTTCCATGAAATCTAGTTTTAGTATTGTTTATAAAACAAAGTCCCACTCTTATTCTTCATCTCCTATGGAAAAGAATTATACATTGCTCATTATGCACAAAGACTCTACAGATGTTGTGTGCAAAAGGGGTAGGAATGAGACACAATGTCAATTCCCAGTGTACTCAACAGTGGAGCAGATAAGAAAGCAGCAAAACAAGGAAGCATGCATCAGCAACTCCATTGAAAAACAAAATAATTACCGTGGGAGAGTATTAGAAAGAACACAATATGGATTATTTCACTACTTTTTATGCCTTTATTTACTAAGACATTTTTTGGAGCTTTGATAATATAACATGCTAGAGGCCCAGTGCACAGATTCATGCACCAGTGGGGTCCCTCATCCTGGCCTGCGGTATCAGGTCAAAATTGGCTCTCCAACATCCCCCAATGGGTTTTGGATTTCGAGAAGGCAGTTCTCAGGTGAGGTACCCCAGAATAGGGCTCCCTCCTCTCTGGTTCTGGGTGGGTCACCCGAGAACTGCAGCTGCCAATTCACTGCAACTTGGCAGCTCCTGAGTTGAGCATCTGCCCCTGGTGGTCAGTGCACATCATAGCTACCAGTCGAATGGTCGGACAGTTGCTTAAATATATATAGATTCTATAAAAAGTTTGGAAGTTGTCAAAGTCCAGTGCATTTGTGGGGCAAACTAGTTGTGTTTTCTTTTTGTTGGGAGGAGAGGGGGAGGGACAATGTAATGTCCTTCCTGTATATCCTTTCTTTTTGCTAATTGGTCTGTGGGCATCATTCTGAAGGGAAATGTGTAGTTTTATGTAAAAACTGGAGGCCCAGTGCATGGATTCGTGCACCAGTGGGGTCCGTTGGCCTGGCCTATGCCCTCTCGCAATCTGGGACCCCTCAGGGGATGTCAGAGAGCCAGTTTCGGTTCTATCCCCACAGGCCAGGCTGAGGGACCCCACCAGTGCATGAATTTGTGCACTGGGCCTCTAGTATGCAAATGTAAGATCTTTAGTTAATCTCTTCCTGCCATCTCCCCTTCCCGCTTCCCTCTGAGATTAATCAGTCTGTTCCATGTTTCCATGCCTGTGTTTTCCACTCCTGCATTGAATGTCTGCCCCCTGATGGTCAGTGTGCATCATAGCTACCAAATGGCTGGTCGCTTAAGCTTTTAGATAGATATAGATAGATAGATAGATAGATAGATAGATAGATAGATAGATAGATAGATAGAGATAGATAGATAGTAGACACCCTATCACTTTAAAATACATATATTATCTCTGTGCAAAAGATACCAGAATAACTTTGGAATCAGATAAGCAGCCTGCAAATGCTTCCTGTTAATTAGGAGCAGATTAAGAGTCCCCTGACTGTCCCTTCATGGCATATTTTCCAGAAAAGGATATGTGAGCCAGTTGCCTCACACATTTAGAAAAAAATATATCATTCTACTTTTTATCCTTCCTTCCTTTTGAGGGAACAGGGAACAGGTTGTGGTAACAGGATTGTCGATAATTAATGAATTGGTCATTGAGCTTTATTGTCATCTATATATAGTCAAATTTAGGAGAAGGCTGTCATGTTTTCATGAGTCACATAATGCATGAAATGGGACTGGGTTCCATCTGGGTGAGCAGCCAGCTTATAACAATCTTGGAAAAGCTTACAGCTTTCTCCAGAAAGCCTCAGGTACTTTTTTTGCAAAACCCAGGGCTTTTCTAAGATTTGTTTGCTCAGATTAGTTTGTCTCAGAACCTGTTTTTCTGTAGCCTGTTACATGCTTTACCATGTGTCAAAGAATCAGAATTACTTTTTTTTTTTGGTCAGGTAACTTAGAAAACATAATGTCAACTAATAGATATTTATTTCAGTGTATCAGTATATACTTTCATAAAATTATAGGAAGGCTTTACAATTTTTACACACATAATAATTGTATTTATCAAAATATGATTTTTGTGGAATTCATTCAGTGAAGAACAGATTGGAAACAATTTGCTGGGTGAATCACATTTTATAATTAATATGGGTGTATTCAGTGAATATATTGAGAAACATATAATGAGAAAATAATTGTCTATATCTGTAATAGAAACTAGATGCAATAATGCAAAAAGTAAATTACATATTTAATAGTAAATGTAATAATTATCCAATCAACGCAAAATTAATTAAAATACATAAAATTATAATATGTTCTTAATAGTGTTAGGGCAAAAGTTACCTAAATTTTTGTTAATCTCAAATAGTATTACCTACTTGGAAGATGCAGTTTTTAGTTTTCGAGGTTCATAGTTCATTTACCAAAATCATGTTAACACTTCTACTTCTATGAACATAATTAAATCTACATTTTCAACTGTCTTCAGCACCACAGACACACACACACACACACACACACACACACACACACTGTAATTGTGTGAGTTAGTGGGAAAGAGAAAAATATGAGTCTAGAATCCAGGTTCAATGTCTTTGGAAATCTTACTCAAATTGCATTATTCAAAAACACTTCTTTTTTCACCTGCATTTCATTAAATAAATTTCAATCCACATAAAATTTTCCAAAATCTGAAAATACTAAACATACTGCAAAAAGCAGCCCTTTACCTAGGAAGCAATCGAGTGCCTTTGCCTTTATATACTCAATGATTTATGATTAATAAATTCATAATGTGTTGAAAATTTGGCACCTTATTCCTTTAATTCCACGTTATTCTTCTAAGGTAGATTTTTCTTTCTCAATGCTAGAGTTCTTTTTTTTTTAAATTGGAGTAGAGATTTTATAGTCACTCTTCTGGTGAATTAGAGGTTATTCTAGATGTGAGAGGTGAGGCCATGCCCTCCTCAATAATTCAGTATGAGAAAAGAATTTAAAGAGCTGAGTTAAGGTATATTAAATAGGACTTTCATATAGAAAGTCCTAACTCACCTACACTGAATAATGCAGAAAGAGGAAAGGGAGGAGCAGAGAAAAAACATTGGGAAAGAACCAGTAGCTATGATCATCTCAGTGAGGAGTTCACCATACATTTTACAGATATCTTCATTGTAGACTACCTAGTCAAATACAACAGCTTTCTTTATTTTGTAAATTCTAATAAGAATGATGAGATCTTGAGTATGTTTAGACTTACAATGTTAATATTTTAACATGTAAATAAGTGTGGTTATACATTTTTTTAAAATTTCAAATGTTAATGATAATTGCCTTCTGGATTCTCAGAGTAGATCATAACCAGATATAATCCTACACATGGACGGTTAAACATTTTATATCTCACTAGATAATGCACAATATGAGATATGTTTTCATTAACACTATCTTAATACTACTTGGTGTAACATATCTAATTAGTCTATGTTGTCTTAGCTCGCTTCAACAAAGGTAAAAGGAAAAGACCTAGAATCCTCAGGATACAGAGGTCTGAGATGAGAACATTCTGATGACAGTCCACCAAATGGAATGTCCACACACAATATAATATTGAGTTTAAAATACTCTAGAAGGTCATACTTCAGAAATACCTAAAATAAATATTTCTTTAACTTATCTCTATGATAATTCATAGAAAAAAAATAGTATTTTCCCTTTCTATGCCTGGCTCAGGTTAGAAAAGACATTACATAGTACAGAAAATTGAGACTACATATTTTATACTATACTAGAGGCCCAATGCACGAAATTCGTACACAAGTAGTGTCCCTAGCGGCTGCCAGCTGCCAGCCTGGGCCTCCCTTCGTTCCACGCTGCCCCCTGGTAGTCAGCACACATCATAGCGAGCAATCAAACTCCTGGTCGGTCGAACTCCTGAGGGGACACTTTGCATGTTAGGTTTTTACATATATAGATTGTTAATTAGAAAGTAGAGTAACTGAACATAAGGATAGGATATAATTTGACACAATGCAAGGTTTACTTCATCTCTTCTCAAATTGCAATGTAGCAAGGAAGCAACTGAGCATTTTGATAAAATGCAGATTCTGCTGTTCTTGGTCCGTGGTGGGGATCTCTGAAATTACGCATATATCCAGGTTCTAGGTGACCAAACTTTATTCACAAAGTTATCATTTTAAATTCATTGTTAAGACACATATGCTTTACCTTGAAAGGAAGTTGTTTAAATTGAAGTTTCTCAAATGAAGCATAAACCTCTTACAAGCCAGAATAGTTTTAAATCTCTTTGTATCCCTAGTCCTGCCTAGGAAGTGTTCATAAATATTTA
Source organism: Myotis yumanensis (assembly GCF_028538775.1). Taxonomy (NCBI): domain Eukaryota; kingdom Metazoa; phylum Chordata; class Mammalia; order Chiroptera; family Vespertilionidae; genus Myotis; species Myotis yumanensis. The sequence continues at coordinate 220,003,093 of NW_027223752.1, read as the reverse complement.
TTCTTCACAGTGGTGACTATAACTTCTGTACATAATTGCATCAACATCCATGCCTGAAAAGCCTATATTAATAGCTAGATTTCAATGTTTAAAAACATGCTGGGAATGATTACCTATGCAGCATGAGTCTGAAAGTTGGTATCGAAATTGTGGTTTGGCCACTTACTTGTTGTGTGACCTTGAAAAAGTGGCCCAACCTCCTTATTTTTGTTTTTCCCAAATAAAATGAATATAGAAATTGTGTCTACCAATGGTTGTTTAGAGGGTGATATGAAGTAACGTATTTATTACCTGCTAAGAAATATATGCCTGATATATTAACCTCTCAATGAATGCCTGTTATTTTGATTTCTGTTAGTATTATCTTATATGTGCTATGTAATATGTACACATACACATATATCATATAAGAAAATTATCCATATTTTAAAATTCTTAAACAAGCAGATCTCTATTGTGTTTAAAATTTTATAATGTAAACCTACACTAATTTCTGTAACTTTATAGTGAGGATCAAATTCTATTTCAATTTTGTACACTCTTGTTTAAGAATATATAATGCATGCTCAAAGTCACTACTCATCTGAGAGATGCAAATCAAAATGACAATAAGGTACCATCTCACACCTGTCAGAATGGCTATCATCAACAAATCAACAAATGACAAGTGCTGGAGAGGATGCGGAGAAAAAAGAACCCTCGTGCACTGCTGGTGGGAATGCAGACTGATGCAGCCACTGTGGAGAATAGTATGGAGTTTCTTCAAAAAACTAAAAATGGAACTCCTATTTGACCCAGTGATCCCACTTCTAGGAATATATCCCAGCAAACTAGAAACACCAATCAGAAAGGATATATGCACCCCTATGTTCTTAGCAGCACAATTTACAATAGCTAAGATTTGGAAAGAGCGTAAGTGCCCATCAGCAGATGAGTGGATTAAAAAACTGTGGTACATCTACACAATGGAATACTACACTGCTGTACAAAAGAAGGAATTCTTACTATTTGCAACAGCATGGATGGAACTGGAGAGCATTATGCTAAGCGAAATAAGCCAGTCAGAGAAAGATAAATATCACATGATCTCACTCATTTGTGGAATAAATGAACAACATAAACTGATGAACAAAAAGAGATCCAGAGACAGAGAAGCATTGATCAGACCATCAAACCTCAGAGGGAAGGTATAGGAGGGCGGGGATAAGGGGAGAGATCAACCAAAGGACTTGTATGCATGCACATAAGCCTAACAAATGAATACAGATATGAGGGGTGTGAGGGCATGAGTTGGGGGAGTGGAGGGGCAACAGGGGGATAAAGTCACATATGTAATACTTTAATCAATAAAGAAAAAAATAAATAAAAATAAAATAAAAAATAGGGGAAAAGAATATATAATGCTTATTAAAATGAATAAAATATTATTATAATAAATATTATACTTAAGCTATAATTCAGTAGTAGTATACTATTTATGAACAGCAGTGTTGATGCTCCTTTGTTCCTAATACCAGCTGAAAGTTTCCATGAGTTACACCCTTTATTTAGTTGAACAGCATGTACCACTATAACCATTAAAATATACCTCACTTATGATAATTTTATATTCAATCCCACACTCACATCCCCACAATCATGATTCTTTATATAATTATAGCTATTAAATTTTTTATAAATAATGTTACCATTAAATTACTCCCCCAAGAAAAAATATTAGTTTAAAATACTTTAGAATTAAAAAAGGAGAGACACATTATTTTTTACTGTTTTTACAACATGCACTAAAAGGAGCAATGAAAAACATCAGTGCATACAGAAGCTGGGGAATTTTTCTTTGAGAATATACGATGAAAAATCTATGTCATTCAACCTTGGAATTTACCCTAGCTTTTTAACCTGAGGCATTAAACATAAAAAATCTAATTGGACAACAATAATTATTTAGCATCTATTATGTTCTAGAAGGTAAATGTGAACCAAAACTTACCAATAAACAGAAAACAAAACAAAACTAAAAAACTCTGCTAAGTAAAGATACACACTTAGAGCACATATCTAATAACTCTTAATTCAGACTTGAAAATCCGTGAAGGCTTCCTGGAAAAGGCATTCTAAACAGGATCCCCATCCTATATACTAAAAGGCTAATATGCAAATCGACCCAACGGTGGAAAGACTGGTCACTATGATGCGCACTGACCACCAGGGGGCAGACACTCAACGCAGGAGCTGCCCCCTGGTGGTCAGTGCACTCCCATAGGGGAAGCACTGCTTAGCCAGAAGCCAGGCTCATGGCTGGTGAGCACAGTTGTGGTGGCAGAAGCCTCTCCCGCCTCTGCAGTAGTGCTAAGGACCCCTGAGGAGTCCTGGACTGTGGAAGGTGCAGGCCGGGCTGAGGGAACCCCCCCCCCCCCCAGTGCACGAATGTCATGCACCAAGCCTCTAGTTAAGTGATAAAAGCCTAAAATCCACTCCCAAGACCACCCTTATTTATTTTTTTTCAGTGGATATTTTGTTTTTCTTTTAAAAAAAAATGGGTTTCCCAGCCAGTGTTGTTCAGTGGTTGAGTGTCAACCTATGAACCAGGTGGTCAAGATTACATTGGTCAGGGCACATGCCCCAATTACAAGCTCAGTCCCCAGTAGGGGATATGCAGGAGGAAGCCAATCAATGACTCTCTCATCATTGATGTTTCTATCTCTCTCTCCCTCTCTCTTCTCTTAAATCATTAAAAATATCCTATCTAATAAAGAGGGAATACACTAATTGACCCTCACACTGTCACAAAGATGGTAGCACCCACAGCCAATAAGGAGGGAATATGCTAACTGACTGCCACGCCCTCAAAGATGGCAGCACCCACAGCGACAAGATGGTGGTGCCCAGTCCCCTCAGCCCTGTTGAGGTGGCAGGCATGCGGCAAGGCCTGGCCTGTCCCAAGGTGGGCCCAGCCGCTCTGCGTGCCTGCCTCTGGAGTCCCCCAGTCCTCTCAGCCCCCCGCTTTCCAGGGCCAGCCTAAGACACAAGCAAGTCTCAGATGGCGGCTGCCCAGCCACCCAGGGCCACCTGAGGCTCAGGTAACGAGGGCCGGCCAAGGCTTGCGCTGCCGGCAGTGGCAGCAGCAGAGCTATAATGGGGGGGCGTCAACTTCCCCTGATCACCAGGTCGGCTCCCACCTCTGAGGGCTCCAGGACTGTGAAAGGGGGCAGGCCGGGCTGAGGGACCCCCCTTCCAGTGCATGAATTTTCATGCACTGGGCCTATAATATCTTAATAAAAAATAAAATAGAAGGCTAATTTTAAATCTTCGGTTGGTACCCATATACTTTTCTCTCTGAGTGTTTGTTGTCAAAGCAATAAATAACCAAAATATGTTTATTCCTTATCTAATGAAGAAAGAGAATTCAGCAAAACCACAATGTAACTAATAACAAAGTAAAGGCAGGATAAATACTTAGTTTAAGAAGATCAAAATTGTGGTGGGTCACGCTTATTTTGTATTTTCTATGACTGAAGTTGTGCGTGCGATTATTTCATTTGTTTAATTATGGGGTGCATTTTATTCTTGAAAAAATAAACATACACTTAAACTTCTACTGGCTGGTAGAATTTCAATATGTGAAGCACACAAAATGCAGGGTCTATCTGGAATATTTAACTATACTTTAAAGTGAATAAACCCAGGAAGGTAAATTAGTTGTCTTAAAACATAAAAAGAACAAGGACAAAAACTGAGCAGTGCATTAGTGAGCTAAGCCAAATTTTTTCAGGTTTTTTATATATATTTTTTCGTATTTAAATTTTTCTTTTTCAACTGAACTTTCATAATTTAAATCTGTTAAGCACAGTTACCTTATATTCTGGACATGATACAGTTTTTTAAATGTAGAATTGATTTCTGCTGTTTCTTAATTCTGTCATTTCACCCCTGAGGCATGGACTCCTGTGCATTCTTTAAAAATGTTAGAAGCTAATACTCCATGAAGTTTCAGCTTTGAGCAATGTATAAAGCCTAAAGAGATTAATTGAGATTACATCTTCCTCACATCTGGGAGCAACACATATTTAGGTCCATTTAAAATATTTTATATCAGGCTTTTTGGACTACACCGTGACTTTTTGGACTACAAACCCACATGTGTGCCAAGTCTGCTTGCAAAATGTCAGCATTTTAAAAAACTTATTTGGCAATCTTATTCTGAATATCCAGTTTCACATATATTTCTTAAAGCCTTCATGTTGTTGTTGTTGTTTTTTTATCAGTTAAAACACACTCCCAAGAAGTAATGTATGATTTATTCTGTCTCTAATTATCAGTCTCATTTTGTCATGTAAATGTAAGTACTAATTGCTGAAATTTTAGAGGATATAATTCAGAATTTTAAAATGAACATAAAAATATCTTTATTTTTTCTTCTCAAACTCATTATGCTAATAGTTGACACAAAATCTTGCAGGTAGAGCCCTAACCGGTTTGGCTCAGTGGATAGAGCATTGGCCTGGGGACTGAAAGGTCCCAGGTTCGAGTCCAGTCAAGGGCATGTACCTTGGTTGCGGGCACATCCCCAGTAGGAGGTGAGCAGGAGGCAGCTGATCGATGTTTCTAACTCCCTATACCTCTCCCTTCCTCTCTGTAAAAAATCAATAAAATGTATTTTAAAAAAATCTAGCAGGTAGAGTATAAATGGAAATTTTACAAAGATTATAAGTAAATAATTGAATATCCTTGAGATCAGCAAAATTACTTCTGTCAATAGTGATTAAAGGGATTTTTATGTTACAGTGCACTTGAAAGGATTATATCAACTAAATTAGCATGTTGTCTGTCAGCATTATCTTTTTAATAGAGCAAATAATTTAATTATTTACCAACACACACACACACACACACACACACACACACAGTATCTATGAATAGTTATAAAACATACAAATAGATTAAAGGAAATATTGTATATATTGACAACTTGAACTGCATTTCTTTGACATTTTTATCCATTCTACAGTGAACAAGTATATCTTTTTAAATAACAAATATAAATACATGCAATTAAGTATTGACTATATTTCTTCACAGTGTTCGGGCAGAAGTATGCCTGTAAGATTCACAAGCACAGCTCATCCAGCATGGCTCAGTGGTTGAGCATTGACCTTTGAACCAGGAGGTCCTGGTTCGATTCCAGCAGGGCACATGCCTGGGTTGTGGGGTCTATCTCCAGTATAGGCTGTGAAGGAGGCAGCTGATCCATGAATCTCTCTCATCGCTGATGTTTCTCTCTCTCTCTCCTTCCGCTCTGATATCAATAAAATATATATTTTTAAAAATAAGATTCACAAAGCATAGACATGCAGAATGTTTAGATTCCAGTTTGAGTTTAAAAAAATCTTTATATTGTGAGAATGCTAACAATTTGGGAACAATTTTTAAAAACTGCATACAGTTTCTTGTTAGAGAATATTAAGATCAAAATTTTCATTAAAGTGGTTTTTTTTTGTGTGTTTTTAAAGTTGGCAAGCTAGCAAAGTTTGAAGGTAAATAGAGCTGACTTAACAAGTTGAACTAATGACTTTAATCAAGTTCCTTATTTGAAAGTCTAGAAATATTGCTTGTGTTAGTATCTGGATCTTAGGATAAATTTAATGTGATTGAATTATTCTACTAATTTATTGCATTTTATTGAAAATTTTGTATTTGAATAAAATTTGTACATTTCCAAGCTGATACCAGAAGTCTAGATGTTCATTTCTAATTAGAATCAGAAAATGACATGAACAAATGTGCATGAGAAGAAGATATTAATTTCAAAAATATTTGTGTAAACAATACAGGGATTTATGAAAGGGAAGCAGGAGAAAGGATTTAACTGAAATACTGAATTCTAAATGAATATAGGAGGATATTCTGAGGGCAGTAAATACCTAATTGATTTTCCCAATTCAGTCTTAAAAGGAGCCTTGGGGCTAGTTGGTACTAGTAGTCTTGCTTTATGGACCTAAAAGAATAAGTGTAGAAAGAATCACATATTCCAAAGAATTCAAGTCATTAGATGAGACCATCAGATAAAGAAATAAGTATAGTATTTTATGTCTTAAAGACATGATGTTTAAAAAGTATCAAATATAAAATTGTCTTTAAACAGTTTTAATTATTTTAATATACACAATCTTAAAACTTGAAAGTGGAAGTTATAATACGCACTGGGGTTCAGTTCCTGAGTTAGCAGATTCTAAGAGAGAGACTATTGTACAGGAAGTTATTTGGGGGATGCTGTAAGGATAAAAACCTATTGGGAAAGGCAAGAGGGTGAGGTTGGAGAGAAAATGAAACTGGAATGCAATGTAGTCTCCACAAAGGCCACAGATGAGTCTACATAGAATTCTGGAGCTGAGATGACCCTTTACCATGCTGCCTTGTGGGATCAAAAAAATAAGCCTTTATATTCCTGTGTCAGTCAGAGGACTTTGGAGAGGGGGCATGATCTGGGTCAGGCATCGCTTTTCAGATAAGGGCAGTCTGGAGAAAGCGGGCCATTTATGTGAGCTCGTCGTTAGGAGGACTGTCCCTCCATTTTGAGGATAGTTTGGGGAGTCATCAGAGCATCCTCCATATTATTGGATGATTATTATGTGCTATGGTTCCTCACTGTGCTAAATTTTTTAAATGTATATTTCATTGTATCCTTAAGACATCTCTAAGCTCATGTCTGGGGCTCATAAAATGAATACATTTGACCAAGCTACTAGCAAATAGGTAGTATAGCTAGAGTTTCTGTTAAGAGCAAACACTTTACATTGTGCTTTCATCAGTAAGTTCATAAAACAATTGCTTTTATTTGGTTCTACTTTCTGTTATTTCTATCCATACTAATATACACATGGGGAGAACTAGTTCATAGATTATCTGGATAGACCCAATCTTATTACATGAGTTTTCAAAAGTTAAGGCTTCTTCCCAGCTGGGTTAGAGAGGTAAGAAGTAAAAAGGAGAGATTGAGAGTGCAAGAGAACTCAGTTCATTGGTGTTGGCTTTGAAGATAGAAGAGGGTTATAGCCAAGAAATGCAGACTTTGAACTCAAAAAAAAAGAAAAAAAGAATGGGGTGGATTGTCACCTGGAGATTCCAGAAAAGAATGTGACACTACTGACATCTTGATTTTAGAGTAATGTGACCCATGTTGAACTTCTGACTTGCAGAATCATAGAATATTTGTGTTGTTTTAAAGCAGAAAGTTTGTAGTAACTTATTACAGCAGTAGTAGAAAACCAATGCAATTATTTTAATACATTATTAATTATTAACTCTTGGTTTATGTGACTTGAATTACAAAGAATTCCCTCTCTAAATTTTGGATAAAAATCAGACAGCAACCATAAGTAGGGTGTAAGAGTAAAATGTATAAATATACCAGAAAAGTAAATAACATAACTTGGTAATAGTAAAGACAGCTATTATTTCCTTAGCCTTTACTATATTTTAGACAAGTTGCAGTTAATACTATAATTTGTTGCTAATCTACCAATTCCCATTTTTACAAATGTGAGCCCCCGTGACAGTCTTCATATATTGTAAAAAAAATAGTAGCTTGTCTAGTTGTCATATCAGTAGTATTTATTGAAATGATAACTATTAATATGAGAATATGATTTAAATATAATCTAGCCTAGTCTAAAAGAGTACAGCTTAACCAAGAATTATGCAAATCAAGATACTTTATATGATCTCTTATCTTATATAATAAAAGGCTAATATGAAAATAGACTGAATAGCAGAACAACCAAACCACCAGTTGCTATGATGTATGCTGACCACCAGGGGGCACACGCTGAACATGGCGGGCATTGGCTGCTACAGAATGGTGGAGCAGATGAGCGGGGACACCAGACCAAGGTGGGGCACTGGTTGCTGTCATCGGGGCAAGCCTCTGGTGGTTATTGACAATTCTTTGCTCCTATGCACCATGGTCTCGCCTGGTGCTCACACCTGCTTCCAGTGCCGGCCCTGCTCTCACCTGCTGCTGGCACCTGGTGCCAGCACCGATCCCCCAGCACTGGCACAGATTGCCCGGCGCCAGCACCAACTGCTTGGCACAATCAGCAGGTGTGAGTAGCAGCTGCCGCCCCGATCACCCCTCAGGGCTTCTCCACCTACCCCTGGTCCTGAGGGGCGATCGGGGCCGGCAGCCACCTCTCACACCCACTGTCTGCACTGGAGCCGCAGCTCACACCTACTGCTGGTGCTGGCCCAAATCGCTCTGCATCATCAGCGGGTACAAGTGAGGCTGATGCTGTCAGTGTGTGGGAGTGGTGGCAGCGAGAGCAGAGCTGCTGGCAGACAAGGGGCCAGGGGCTAAGGTGGGAGGGCCAGGCGGGGGCGCAGAGGATGGGCCAAGACCGGCCCCTGTGCCCACTGTAGCCTCACAGCCCATAGTTCCTTTCAAGGTGCACAAATTTGTGCACTGGGCCCCTAGTATTATATAAATCATTTGCGTGGTATATACTTCCAGCTTCAGTCCCATTGCAAATCTAGCCTCAATATTAATGAACATCTCTCTGCAAAAGTAGCAAAAACATATCCAGAAGTGAGAACCAAAAAAAAGGCTAACAATGTACCTTCTTCATTTATCCTTAGAGAGTCAACTTTTTTATGCGTGTGAGCACCACTTAGTTATATGTGTGTGACTTGCATCACTTACATGTGAATTATAGATGTTTTTTAGGTAGATGTAGTACCATTTTGGGCAACATTGACATTTTTTTCATGTGGTTAGTTAGCATTAGTGAGCAAGGCAAATGTTTAGAAAAAGTAAATAGAGTTAAGAGTGTTTATAAAAAATCAACATTGATTAACTAAAAAAAGTTAAGAGTTTATTTATTGCAGGATCAAATATGTTATCAATAATAGCTCAAATAATCGTTGTTCTGCCACTCCTTCTAGAAATAAACTTGTAGAAATAAAATGACAGGAAAACGCAGCAGAGCTTGAAAAGCTCAAATAGCAGTGATCATTATAGTGAAATGAAACCATTGAAATCTCTCCTTGAACAGTGTGAAATATGTATGAGAAGAGATTGGTGTTCTTTGTTTAAAAATTTGTGTTCATACCAATTTCTGATTGATATAGGATAATAATTCATAATAATTATTAATATGGTTAGACACAGTCCTCTTTAAAAATTTAGTTAAAATTTGAAATTCTACAAATGCTACTGAGTGCATTAGCTTTTACTGTCAGACAGTACATCACAAGAAAAATGTTCAACCAAACGACTTTTCAGTGCAGGCAACAAAAAGCTTTTATAAACACATTAATGACGGAAATGGTGTTTTTTACTCAGTATGTATTGAAGCATAATGAAGTTAACTCTCCAAAACAAAATATATTTTCCCTCAAGGAAAAACAATCATTTAAACAGCCATTGATTTGTAACCTAGTGCCCTGACACTTTATTACGAGCTCCTTCAAAGCATACTTATCTTACTTATCTGATAATAAGTAATGCAGATAGAAGAAAAATATATTGTCTCCCAAGAAATATTTGCTTTATCAAGCACTGAAGTTGTGTGCATTTGTGTTCTTATGCTCACAGATCAAATATCATTGCATTAGAATTGTTAAAATGTTCATTAATTTGTTTCATTAAGTTTACTTAGAAATAAGCAGTGTTTGTGAGCCATATTGTAGACTACATTATTTCCCCCAATTCCATATAGTAGAATTTGCTGTTCTCTTAGCACAAAATATTTTGAAAATTTTATAGCAATTTTGATCCTTTAGAATAATTGACATATCTGTATTCAAGTTAGCAATTGTAAATTTTTCTTTTTAATTCTTGCAATGAATTATACAGTATAAAACAACATATACAAGTTAAAATGAGCTATTAACTTTTAGCAATATAAATAAATTTATACTTCACTAAGTTTGCAAAATATCCTCCGTATGTACTAATGAATTCAATCCAAACAAATGAACATTTTAAAATTATATAATAAACTTTGAATATAAAATATAAGTGGTAAAAAATTGAAAAATAGTGAGGTACTTTGCAAAAAGACTGACAAGAGCTATTAAAGTTTTATTATGACTCATAAAGGATCATTTTACTAGTAAGAAAGGGCAGAGGTATGGTTATTATATATTTTTTATTTTAATTTCCATTAATTTATTTTATAAGAATTTTGACTTTTCTTAAAAATTAATCAGTTTTAGAATTAAAAATGAACTATAGGGTTTGAGGTGCAAACAAGATTTCAGAAACAAGGTATTTAACTGTGTATTAGAAAGACTCCTGGACCAATATTCTTGTTCCTGAGAACTTTATTCCTTACTCTATGGGAGACTATCTGCTTGACTATAAACAAATCAATACATGAAAAAAAAAAACACAATAGACTAAATGTTTTGTTGGATATAATTGATTTTAGAGAGAGAGGAAGGGAGAGAGAGAGAACATCAATGTGAGAGAGAATCATTGATTGGTTGCCTCCTGTACACACCTGACCGGGATCCAACCCATAACCTTGGTATGTGCCCTGACGGGAAATGAACCCACAGCATTTTGGTGTATGGAAAGATGCTTCAACATACTGAGCCACCTGTCCAGGACTGAAGAAATACATTCTTCACCCAGCCTTTCAATTGAAGGCAACCACTAGCTCACAACCAAAGAAATGCCAATTATTCAATGATGTAGGAAAATGTGGCTCTGCTACTTATTAAGAAATTATGTGTTCATCTGAAAAGCAGAGCTTTGTAAGAGATTTTAAGCATAATTTTGATTATTCAAAATTCACCTTTTATTGCTGATTTGGAATCTAAAAATCACATATAATGACTCTATTGCAGTTCTCTATAATGAAGTCATAGGTTCACTGTTTTTTTCAAATAATGTTGTAGTTGAAACAACTTCAAAAGCCATTGGACCAGGCCAAATTTGAAGTAATACACAGTACTAAGAATTATTGGTAATACTTATTTGTTGTCAAATAATAAAAAAAAAACTGTAGACTTAAGCAATGAGAGATTATATTCAAAAGAATGATTGCAAGAGGCAGAAAAGGATAATAAGGGAAAATGCTCTGACTATGAGATCTGCAAAGTTCTCAGTGATTAAGAAAATAGAAAGGGATTTTATTTTATAAGAAGGAGCAATCAAGTCTAAAAATAACAGGTTTGGGGAAGTGGGATGAGCAAGGGTGGCATGATGGGATAGTAAACCAAAGAAAAATTTACCTGAATCCAGCCTTTTTTTTGGAAATGAGATTAAGGAGTGTTTGTATGCTGGCTTAGACTGAAGGTCAGTCAAAATTCAGAGGTCTAGAAGAGGAAAGAAGTTTAACCAATGTTTGATTTATAAGTATCTACATATATATAACACTAATATGCAAATCTCTATATATAAAACCCTAATATGCAAATAGACTGAACGGTAGACCAACCAAACAACCAGTCGCTATGATGTGCACTGACCACTAGGGGACATGTGGGGAGCATGGTGGGCATTGGCCATGGTGGGATGGTGGAGCAGGTGAGCGGGGGTGGTGCCAGACCAAGACGGAGTGCCAGTCGCTGTCATCGGGGCGAGCCTCTGGTGGTTACTGAAAATTCTTGGCTCCCACACACTGCGGGCCTGCCTGCTGCTTGCATCCCCTGCTGGCGCCCAGCACCGGCCCCAATAACTCAGCACTGTCAGCAGGTACAAGTGGCAGCTGCCAGCTCTGATCATCCCTCAAGGCTTCTCCACCTCCCCCTGCTTCTGAAGGCTGATCATGGCTGGCAGCCACCTCTCACACCCTCTGCCAAAGACGGCCCCACTTGCACCCTCTGCTGGCACCAGAGTCACTGCTCGCCCCCACTGTCGGTGCTGGCCCCAATAGCTCCACGCTGTCCACAGGTGTGAGTGGTGACAGCAGGAGCAGGGCTGCTGGCAGACAAGGGAACTGAGGCTATAGCAGGAGGGGCTGGATGGGGGTGCAGAGGATGGGCCAAGACCCGCCGCCCCTGTGACCACTACAGTCTCAAGGCCCACAGTTCCTTTCAAGGGCATGAATTTGTGCACTGGGCCCCTAGTTTTATTATTTTTGATCAATGAGGACAAAACTGTTCAGCTATTCATTTATGAAGCAAAGAATGAGAATTGTAGGAGATATTTGGCCTTATCATGTTTAAGCAAGGGAGTATCCTTGAGCCTTACTTAAGTCATAATGAAAGAGTGTTTATTTGCAGTAAGCCTTTTCCAAACACAAAACAGTAGAGGGATTTCATTAACTTTTCCTGTTTTCCAGAATCGCAAGGCTTGGGTAAACTCCAATATTGTCATTCCCTCCTTTTTTCCAAGACTAATGATATGCCTTCATTGCTGAAAACTCAGAGGCATAGTAGGTTTCCCAAGTGGGGCCCAGTCTAAGAAATGGTCTCCTGAGGTTTATGGTTGACATTGTTTCTGCAAAATCAGTTGAGCCAGTTACAAAAAGAGGGATACATTTGTTTCTGTTCAAGGACATCAAAATATCCTAAGGTCCCTGAGTTTGCCAGGAATTTACTTTTCTTAATCATCTGTAAGGCTGTGAATTCTGTAATCCAGGTTCCCAGCCAGTGTTTTCAAGAGAGCTTTATAAGCATTGACTCCATGAAGTCAACCATGGTTCTTTAAAAGTATCTAGTTACATTTGAATCAAATATCATTATCAAATTTTGAATTCCACTCACAGCCTTGGTTACATAACCAATGTTTCCAATTTTGTTCTGTTAACAAGGAGTCCTAATTCTTATTGAACCTATGCAAATACTTATATTGCCATGTAAATAAAAATATAAGAGGTTTCAAATTCTGGAGGGATCAGTCAGGGAGAAAAAAAAATCAATGTTTCATTTCCATTTGCAAAAGCACATTATCTTAAATCTGTATGAATTATAGCTTTAGAAAAGAGAGAAAGGTGTTTTTTATTATTTCCAGAAAATTGAGCATTAAAACATGAACAATATTCCAAACGAAAGCCATAATCATCCCTCATCAGATATTTTAGTCTTGTGCAATTAACTATTGCTTCAACCATCTTGGGTTGGCAGTCTAATGAATTCATCAGCTTTTCCATGAGATTTATAAAGATCTTGACTCTGTCCAATGGTAGGGTCTCTGCTATTTAAATAGTGCCATCAGGAACCTGTGCTTACAAGTACCTGGCATAGTCCTTACTGTGTTTCTCTGACAAAGTCCTTTCTTGGTTGTTGTTGAAGGTGAAACACTCTGGCTCTGGCTGATTGTAAGCACCATCATGGAAGTATCAGAGTTAAATATCAAGTACCTAGAAATTACTAAAGAGTTTAAATCTATACTAATAATAGAGGAATATGCAAATTGGCCAGGCCACCTTCATGCAACTACCAGACAGGAGGCTGTGTGGGGCGACCAGGTGGGCAGAGGGGGCAGTGAGGGGTGACCAAAGACCAAACAGCAGGCTGTGGGGTGACCAGGCCAGCAGCAGGGGGCAGTTGGGGGTGATCAGTCTGGCAGGGGGGCAGTTAGAGGCGATCAGGCTGATGGGGGGGGGGCAGTTAGGGGCAACCGGGACTGCAGGGGTGGCAGTTAAGGGCAATCAGGCCGATAGGCAGAGGCGGTTAGGGGCCATCAGGCAGGCAGGCAGAGGCCATTATGGGCAATCAGGCAGGCAGGCAGGTGAGAGGTTAGGAGCCAGAGGTCCCGGATTGTGAGAGGGATGTTTGACTGCCGGTTTTGGCAGTCAGACATCCCCTGAGGTGTCCTGGATTGGAGAGGTTGCAGACTGGGCTGAGGGGACTCCCCCATGCATGAATTTCATGCACCGGGCCTCTAGTATCTAATAAAAGTTTATTACAAACAATAAGGCAATTGACAAGGAAATTTAATTGTTTCCGTGGCATGTAACATTTAGAAAATAACTGAATTTATGACTGAAAACACTATACTGTTATCTAATATCAGGCAAAACAATATCAGGACTTTGATAAATAAAAACATGGGAAACAGGCCTTTGTCAGATCTATAGGAATCTCATACAATTTCTGAAATATTTATATTAATAACATTTTACCTATAAAAATTTAACCTAGGGAAAGTTGAGCATCTCTTTTGATATGATACTTCCCATGCATCTAATAACATAGCCAATAAACCTAATTATTTTCAGCACCTTCCTGTTTTTTAAAATATATTTTTATTTTTTCATAGAAGAAGGGAGAGGGAGAGAGAGAGAAACATCAATGATGAGAAAGAATCATTGACTGGCTGCCACCTGCACTCCCCACTCTGAGGGCCAAGCCTACAACCTAGGCATGTGCCCTGACCAGGAACTTAACCCTGACCTCCTGGTTCATAGGTCAACACTCAACCACTGAGCCACCAGCTGGGCAACACGTTTTCTTTTAGAAAGTGAAAGAACAAATCCTGTGTAATTTTCCAGGAACCCTCTAATTAATATTAAAGACAGTATTAGGTACAAAAACTCATTTACTATTTGATTTTGAAAATGCAAAATGACAAAAGTTTTTAAATAGGATCACCAAAGTGACAATAGAAAATATTAAAAACTTTTTTAAAAGTGGTAACATAATTGTAAAAAACACCACATATATAAAGAAAAATAAAGCTTTACCTGCTGAAGGGCTTGTATGCATGCATATGAGCATAACCAATGGACATAAGACACTGGGGGGTAGGGGAAGCCGGGGTATTGTCAAGGGCGGGGGAAAAAAAAAAGGACACATATGTAATACCCTTTGTAATGCTTTAAGCAATAAAAATAAATAAATAAATAAATAAAAATAAAAAATAAAATAAATAAAAAAATAAATAAAAGTGCAAAGACTTTGTTCTTCTAAATAATCAAGGACAAGATAAAGTCAACATAAAGCACAGGAAACTGTTTTATAAGACATAGAATCTTTGCCTTCAGGGCAGATGCCTCAGAATGTTTTTTACAAAATCTCATTCAGAGGACATCCCTAATCCAAGAAATTTCTGTCATTTTCAACAAAAAGAAAACAAAACTCTTATTTCTTATGAATATAATATTTATTATTAAATACCATTTTAAAATCTTAGAAATAAATCCATCAACCTTAGCTAGCTTTGACTCAGTCAAATAAAATTTGCTTTCCGCAAACCCTCTATCACTCTCCATATTAGTTCAGACATTTCCCTAAACTTTCATTTTTCTTATTCTGGAATAAATAATTATTTTACCTTACCAAAAAATATACTCTTTTTATATTCTTAACTAAAACATATCCTGTATACTGTGTACATTTAATTTAGCATAAGTCTAAGCTTTTAAATTACTAAAGTCTAGGAAACTATCTGTAATTTAATTTACTACAAACAGAATTACTGTTGAAATAAGTTTGTTGTGTGTGGTTTTTTTTTCAGAATAATTTTAATTTCATTACTTTCTGGGAATTTTAAGAATATTATTATATACTAGAGGCCCGATGCATACAATTCATGCATGGGATGGGTCCCTCAGCCCGGCCTGCACCCTCTCGCAATCCAGGACACCTCAGGGGATGTCCAGCAGTCAAACATCCTTCTCACAATCCGGGACCTCTGGCTTCTAAATGCTTGCCTGCCTGTCTGCCTGATCACCCCTAACCACTCTGCCTGCCTACCTGATTGCCCCTAACTGCTCACCTGCCTGACTGATCACCCCTAACCACTCTGCCTTCCTGATTGCCCCTAACTGCCTCAGCCCCAGCTGCCATGGCTTCGTCCAGAAGGACGTCCGGAATGATGTCCAGAAGGTCATTTGGCTGTCCGGTCTAATTAGCATATTATGCTTTTATTATTATAGATAAGTGTTTAATGTCTCTTTGAAGGGCATATACAATCTAATTTGGTAATATCACGTAAAGATAGGAAAATACTACATATGCATATATACATACATATATACACATACAGAGAAAAATAGAGAGCTTATAGCTTCAATTCTAGAATTCTAGCTATGTTTTAGGCATAAATACAAAGGACAAAATTTTCTGGTTTATAAAAGAGGAGACCCTTGTCCTTTCTCTACCATTACATTTATACCAGGAACATTTTGCCAGTATGTGGAACAGTTTATTTACCTACCAATAACTGTGAAAGAAACATATAAGAGTTCTTTTGTCATTTTGTATAATCTTATGAAGAATATGGACTAAATTTTGGGCAAAGGACTAAGGAGAAACCAAGAGGTCATCTGAGTGTCTGCAAAGCCCATCCAAGGGGGTAGAGAATCTGGCCTGTTTTCAACCAGCTTATTTAGCCTCTGATGGATACTCTTTGGATACAGAAAAGTAGGTCGGAATCGCTGTCAGGACCATGAATAGCTGAAGATTCGGAACAGATGGCACATCTCTGCACAGTGCAGTCCAAGAATGACCATGATCAAGCCAACCTTTGGTGTTTTCTTTATGAGTTTGGATAATAATTACTGTTTTCAAAGGTAGTCATATTTTTCATTTAACCTTGATTACAGAGAAAGATAGCACAATGTAGGGGAATATGTATGATTATCAAACTTCCATTTTTGCATATTGTTTAATTATTTGCCTTTTATTTTATAGACACTTATTTCTTAAATTCTCAAGTAATTAAAAGTCGCCTGACTTAACACAGTATCAAGCAAGAGTATTTGAATGCAATGTGTTGCTAAAAAGGTTGTGGTTTGATTGTTTGACCCCTCTTAAGAAGAAGAGTACCACCCTATTAGTTTCCCATGAGAAAATGATCTGTCCACAGTTCTCTGATCCATTGTAACACTGTAAAGCTTAGAAAGTGAGGATAATCCATGATCACATTCCCAAGTATCATGTCCTAATGTCCTCTCTGTTCTCTCTCTCTCTCTCTCTCTCTCTCTCTTCCTCTCTCTCCCCCTCTCTCATCACATCCTAGCTAGAAAATAAATTGAACATAAATATACTAAGCATCTTCCATCTGTCATGCATTGTTAACAACTGCTGAATAAAGATAAATTGTGAGAAAAAGGACTGGTCTCCAGCAGTTTGCAGTTCAATGTGTAGTATTGTATCCTTTTACTCGATTTTCTCAAAGTATCTACCTTTCCCATAACCAAAAATAATCTGCACAACAAGCTTTTCCTACTTTTACTATTGGAAATTATCATCGTCATCATTATTATTATTAGAATAATACTAGTGAATCAGCCTTTAGTGTGACGTGTTATATTACTTTTACAAGGGAATTTGATGGCCAGAACAAGAGTTCAGAAGAAAGCAGCAACATCCTAATGCATCCTGATCTTTTCCTGTCCTGGTAAAAAAAGCATATTCTGGTGTCTGTTCTTACATCTTCAGCAGCTTAAATGAGGAGTCACAGTACTGCTTGTCTACCACCTACTGATGATAGAAGGAATCAAAGGAAGGGATGGGGTAATATGATTGCAGAGCACACACCCAGGAGACTGTAGAGTGACTGCTGTCACACACACAAGGCTCTACTCTATTGGGGGCACGGGGCCTCAAGGAGAAGAATACTTAAACCCCAAAGCATAAATGAAATTGTTGGAAATGGAAAAACCTAGTAAGCCAAAAGGCTGAGTTAACCTGCCTGGCGGAGTGTAGGAAGTGTCCGCTCTTGACAGAAGCAGTGAATGCGGGGCTTTATGTCAGTGTTATAAATTTTACTTCCCTTTTCATATCTCTATCAAATCCTTGCCCCAGATAAATTGTAAATCAATTGACCAAGGTAATTGACTTATCCTGTGCATGGTAATTTTGCCTCCAGAAGAGGAACCAGCCTGCTTGTGGCTTCCTAACCATTTGGCAGGCAGGAGAAAAACATCAGGTCACTGGCCAGTAATGCAGTTGCCACAGGAAATGTGGGGCGGCAATTTAGATTCAGGAAAAAGGGATGAGGAGCTTCACCCTCGCAGCGGGGAAGGAAGGTGGCTGGATTGGCAGGATTTTCTCTGAGGATTAATAAAATTTGTTCTGATGACAAGCAGGTCACAATAATTATCCCCACCTCGTTGTAGGCTTTTCAATTACTACTGCCCTCATGTGGCCCGCTGATGGAGGGAAAGCTGGCATAAAAATTAAGGTTACTGATTATTATAACTAGATAAATGTAGGGATACAATTTTATTCAATTAAAGGCTTTCAAAAGTTGGCCTAAATTAAACCTCAAAGAGAATCAATACACAAAGCCCTCTTGTGCAAATATCTGCGTTTGCTTTCAGAAAGATGGATTGTGGTCATTTGGGCTAAATCAGAGCTCTGCAGAGGCAGTGGAAGAGCCATGCTCATGAAAGTAGACACGGCAGGAGGGGGTGACAATTCTAAATGGCAAGCAGAGACCTGAAACTTTGTACTCTTAATTTGATCTTCTTATCAAGTTTGATATTTTAGTTACAAAGAGCAGTTTTATTTAGTAGGCAAGGACTTGGACCATTTTGTTCACTGACCTGTCCCTAGCATCTGGCATTATTCCTAAATTCACAGGGGCTCATAAAATATTTCTGAATTTTGAATGGATGAATTACAGAATAGATGAGTAAATGAATGGGTGAATTAATGTAAGCAATAATTAATAGCACTATTAGAAGTGTCCTTGAAAATCCTGGAATATGAGTAAGAGATACCATCCAATTAAGTCTGGAAATTACATTCCTAGGTGGTGGTTTTCTAATGATTTATCTTTAATAAGAAGAAACATTAAAATAAACATGAGACATAACCACATAGCTGTTTCAGATTAATTGCTAAAAACACCTCGTGAAAGTGTAAATGATTTTTCTCATGTCTGCACACCTGACTCTTCTCCCCTCCTAGCTTAGATCCTTTCATTTCCACTTGCTCACTCTCCAGTTAGTCTACTTACTTTTCCTATTTCTTTCATTTCATCTTTTTTTCTGTTTTCTTCCTCCTTTCCATTGATATTCCATCTCTACCTATTTCATTTGGAACTGCATCAAAAGTTTTTCCTGGAAAGGAGACATAATATGGGACTCACTCTTCCTCTACAGGACCAGAGCCTGTAACCATTCTACATCCTTGGCTTGAGGGATTCCTGCCACTCTTCTCTCCTCAGGCTTCCTACTCAGGCTGGAAGGCGTGACAAAATTTAATTGTCTTTAAACAACATCTGCCAGTCCCATCAGAGAGAATGGATCATTTCTTTGCTTTGAGCCTTTCCCATAGAGTGAAAACATCTATTCTAGCACCTATCACAAGGTGCTAGAACACATATTATGAACACAGATTAACATTCTAATGTTAATGTGTTCCTGTGCCCCTTTTCAGCTTGTAACTTCCTAAGACTAATTGTTATAACATGTTCATCTTAGTACCCACAGTTCCTCGTATATTGTAGGTGCTCAGAATTTGAATAGATGAATGAAAACATTAGGGAATTAAGACAGTTGAGATTTTGTGGCTATAAATACCTTATATTGTTATTTGAATACATTACTTAAATGCTAAATAAAGAAATACAGGATTAATTTGCTAAAATTCAAATGAGACAAATCTAAAGGGAACATCTTTTCCTCTTTTTTCTCCTAACTTGCATTACTTGTTCATGGAAAGAAAATTATATATATACTGAAATCTACATATAAAAGGCCTTATAGAAACTGAAATAATGCTTTCACACTATTAAGTTAACTGTGACCATGTGTATGTAATGTGATGGATTAAGTCGAATCCTGACTAGAATTTATTTTACTACATAGCATTATCCTCTTTTTGTATTCATTTCAACTTCTCTTGTATTTTCTAGAATCATTTCATTCAGCGCCAGCGCATCTGATTGGACTGGAAAACATGAAATGTGTAGCTTCAAAACACAGCTGGAGCCAATGCCATTCTTCAGCCAGCTGGCACGAGCCATTGCTAAAGAAAGCAGCTGACTTCTGTTTTGATAGAGTAAGCATTCCAACGTGTGCTGCTTGTAATTCACTCACCATCCAACAAACAAATTGGTCTAGAAAAGAAATATATCAGCCCTTGAGAGGAACAGGATTGATTGATAAAGGGACTGTCACTCCCTCCTGCTTATGGTGCATACTGTACTTCTGATGCCGTTAGCAAAGCAGTTTTCATCACGTGTAGAATTTTCATTCCAAGACAGAACATTTGACATTCAAGGAAGGGGAGGGTAGAAAAAACTCAAGACAATTTATTTTAGCTATTATGTCATCTATCTATCATCTATCATTTTTATCTATCTATTCCTACCTATCCCTCTCTTTATCCATCCATCTACTTCTTCATTTATCCAGCCAATCCTCTAACTATCTGTCTAATTTCTGTCAATCTATCAATAGTTCTATCTGTCCCTTTATATATCCAACCCTTTCCCATCTCTCTCTATATGTCTACCTATCATATTTCCATCTATCCTCCTATCAATTGATTTATCCGCCCATTATCTATCTATCTATCTATCTATTCTCTAATTATCTATCATCTATCATCATCTTTCCTCCTTGTAATATCAGAAATAGGTTTTCATTCAACCTTTGCTTAAATTTCTCCAAGAACAAAATACTACTATTATACCTGGTAGTCAATTATTTAATCACCCACATCTACTTAGAAAGGTAACTGTATTTTTATAATCCATTCATTAGTATGGCTTCACTCTCCAGAGCAGTACAAAATTAGTCTAGTGCCCCTCTCAACTGAAAAATCTCCATATTTTTTATGAGAGCATATCTCTCTTATTTAACCCTTTTATTCACTAGGTTAAACAAACATCCTCACAGGATGTAGCATGCTAATGTTGTATATAATTCTTTCCAACACAACCACAAAGCTCATCGCTCTCATTGTACTTAAATTACTCTGCCAGATTTAGAAACAAAGAAGTCTTAGAAACGTGGGTTATGTTACTGTAGATCTATTTCCTAAATATTGATGTTAATACACACACACACACACACACACACACACACACAAGCTTGTAATTGACAAGCTTGAAAATGTTCCTTTTCACTTACCCACTTATATTATTTGTTTATTGCTATCTAATAAATTATAGCAGCTTAAAAGACCATACTTTTATTATTTCATAGTTTCTGTGAGTGAGGAATCTGGACTCAGCTTAGCTGGGCCCTCTGCTTAAGATTCACAAGGATGCAATGTTTGACACATGACTCATGATTTCCCACTGAATAGAATTAGAATTCTAAACCTGTTTTAAAAATGTATAATCTATTTTATGTTTCCTAAGCATTTAGTTACATTTTAGCTTAAATTTTCCCCCACACAGGGTTGTTGGTATAATGTAGATATTGCATAATCTTACCTTATAGAGTTCTTAGGATGCCACTGATATTTACTGATTTTTCCATTTGCTTAGGCTCACAACGTGCATTAATACAAATTTAACACTAATGCACAACCCTGATTCTTAACAATATATGCAGTATAGAATTTTAATAAAGAGATTAACATTTTAATATTCAGAGTAGACATGGTTTATGCCAGGGAAATGCATAGCAATTCTAATATGTTTTGCCTTATCTTCTGGCAGCATTTTGGGTTACTCAGGATAATAAGTCTTCATTTCCATTAGATCTACTTGGTACTTGTCTTATCTTTATTGAGTCATTTCTACTTGTCCTCAATATACAATAACAATCTAATTTCCCTTCCATAATCAAGACTTATGTACTGAGTGTTTGGGGCCCATATAAATGGATGAAGGAATTGGAGCTCTCTCTACCATGTGAGGTTCCAGCAAGAAGAGGCTGTCTATAAACAAGGAAGTCATTCCCGCACCAAGAGCATGGCTGGGACCCTGATCTCAGAATCCCTAGCCTTCAGAAGTTAGAACTAAATGCTTGTTGTTTAAGCCATCTACTCTCTGGTGTTCTGTTACTGCAGCCCACACTGATTAAGACATAAATTAATCACTCTGGCCAGAAAAGTAACTCCCTTATTTGCATCTTTGATTCATGAGAAACCCAATGTATCCAGGAGGCAGTTTAATGAAATGATGGTTGTATTTCCTAGTGCAAGTCTTTCTTCCTTGGGAACTAGAACCTCCAAATTCACTAGGTGATGGAGAACAAGAAAAAACAACCACCACAAAAAATCAAGAACATAAATAGGTTATTATGTACTACAGGCCCAGTGCACGAATTCCCTCGGCCTGGCCAGTGATTGAGGCTTATTGGGGGGCCGGCCGGCCAGGCGGAGGGACTGCGGGAGGTTGGCCAACTCAGGGGAGGGGCTGCAGGAGGTTGGCCAGCTGGTCGGGGGAGAAAGGGGCCACAGGAGGTTGGCAGGCCAGGGGGTGGGAGAGGCTGCAGGAAGTTGGCCGGCCAGAGGGAAAGTGCTGTGGGAGGTTGGCCAGCAGCGCCCCCCCCCCCCATCGGGGCCAATCAGTGGGTCCAGCGGGTGGGATGGGCTAGGGAAGGTTGGCTCTGGGAGCGCACTGACCACCAGGGGGCAGCTCCTGCATTGAGCGTCTTCCCCCTGGTGGTCAATGAGCGTCATAGTGACTGGTCAACTGGTTGTTCTGGTTGTTCCAGTTATTCGGTCATAAGGATCACTTAGGCCTTTATATATAGAGATAATTAGGGCCATTTCTACATTCACTTGTTAGTACCCATTTCCCTCAATACTGTCTAAGGAAAAGGGGCATATATTGGTTGCTAGCTTAAAATCTATACCATATTCTATTACGTAGCACCCCATCCTCTCAAAATGGGGTCATCCCACCCTTTTCTCAGATTGACAGCTTCTGTGTGTGGGGTACATGGTAAGGCCAATTGCATGAGTATGGGCCCATTTCCTCAAAAATATCATGGTAAAATGAGCTCCCTTATCAAAGGCAATGTGGTATAGGGTTAACCTGGTAATGAAGGAAACAATGTGAAAGTGTATAAATGATAATAC
This sequence comes from Myotis yumanensis, assembly GCF_028538775.1. Lineage (NCBI taxonomy): Eukaryota > Metazoa > Chordata > Mammalia > Chiroptera > Vespertilionidae > Myotis > Myotis yumanensis. The sequence goes on along the minus strand of NW_027223752.1, from coordinate 219,980,206 downwards.
TAGTGGAATTGTTTAAGACATGGAAAGAACTATATATATACAAATGAGTTATTAGAAAGAGGATGAATGGGTGCCTTTCCAGAATAAAGTATACAATATAATCATCCTTTGCCAAGTTAACAGGTCTAACTGGGCCATGGTGCAAAATGAAGAACTCCGTATTGCCTCTGTCATTGGCAAGTTTGGCACTCAACAAGGACAGTAGGTAGTCAGACCAGACTTGGTTAAGTGAAATACATCTTGCTGAAACCACACTTATCCTTAACCCCATCGCTTTGGCCACTTTGTAAACAAGTTCATTGATCAAGCTCCAGGGTAGATGGGTAAAAAGGTTGGAGTACAGAGAATTGTTCATCTTGTCTAACTGATTATTAAAAGTGCAAAAGCCCAGTAGTTCATCTGCATATCTCTTTTCCAGACCTCATTGTTACCAATCTGGTAGGCTTATTTTAAATGAGTCACTGAATGGCTATGCATCTGTTTAACCATTACTCACGAGGCAATATATATCCATTCCTCAGGCCATCTTTTCTCTCAATCACAGGGAAAAACAAGATGTCCTGTGTTTAAGTTTTAACTTCAGGGACAATTTCTCTTCACTACTGGCAGTACACCACGCAGATGCATCGGGAACTCCATGTTTATTCCATTGTTTCCTTTTCTGTTAAAAGAAAGAAACTGTAGTGTCAGTGTAGAAGGAGATTGCAAAATGTCAGGACTAATTATTATCGTAGTCTGAGGTGCAGACTTAGGGATCTGCATTGTTCTTTTTGACCTGCTTGCGCCTGGTGTCACAGAGACTGTGTCCTTTTACTAATGGAATGCTGTAGCATAAGCCCAATGAATGATTTTATGCATTAGATACCACCCGGCTCGTGACGGACGGTACTTTGTGTGTGTCCTACATGAAGCATTGAATTTCTGTCACAGCACAATTATAAGTCCTGGGCTACTTCTAGATAAAGATAGTAATTGGCAGAAAAGGGCATGGCTTTGCTCCCAAATCCTACAAATATGTACTGTGATTTCCCCAGTGGGGCTTCAGAAAGGCTCCATGCAGCAGCCTTATCTGCCACAGATTCTTCAAGTACCATTTGTCTGCTATTAAGTACAAGGGCAACACAGCTTGCATCACAGGCTGGACCAGCCGCAGAGGCATTCCTTCCTCCATCTTTATGCAAAACTGACATCCGAGTGAAGTACCTGGTGGGTAAGTGAGAGACCCTCATCCCAATGGGTTATGTGTTACATACAAAACCCGAAGAAGCCCACCAAGCCTCTTTGTGATGGGTGGAGCAAAGTGCAGCCATCTGTCTTTTACTTAAATATATTTTTTATTGATTTCAGAGAGGAAGGGAGAGGGAGAGAGAGAGATAGAAACATCAGGGATGAGAGAGAATCATTGATCGGCTGCCTCCTACAGGATCCAGGATCAAACAAAAACCTGGGCATATGCCCTAACAGGGACTCAAACCCTGACCTCCTGGGTCATGGGTGGAGGCTCAACCAATGAGCCCTCACAGCCAGGCTGCCTTTTACTTTAGAATGAAGAAGCTGAGAGACCACTGAGCTCCTATAAAATTTAACAATAATGCTCGCATCTAAAGTTTTATGAATTAATTTTCCGTTCTGCATAATTAATGTGCCTTATTAAGATATCTAGGATACTTTGCTTCTCCTGCTCATAAGGGTATGAAGGAAACTGAGGTCTCTTCAGATTACATTATGATAAAGAGCAATAGACTCACCATAGCTTTGAATAAAGGAGTAAAACCATCATGCCCATGGAAGGAGATCTATTTTTAATGTTTCTTACTAAACGGTTTAGAAAATAAAAAAAAAAAAAACAATTGAAAAGAATTTCCAAGATAAGTTGCTTTATGCCAACTACCACAAATGTGCTTTTTTTTTTTTTTTAATAAAGGTGTAAGCATCTTGAACTTCAGTAGTGGGTAGTATTATCTTATCACGTTTATGGTAATGCACAGTTACTCTCCAAGAGAAATCAAACATTTTTCACTGGACAAAGGAAAAAGAATACCAACCATACTTGACCATTGGTGTTTTGTTTTTTGTTTTAATGTTGGTATCCTCTGCAGTTTCCTGTTGAAAGTGGGATACATTTTATTTTGACTTATTATTTTAGTAAAAAGAGGTTATAAATTGGGGAATGTTCTGATGGCTTCTATTTGTTTTTGTTTTTTGTGTTTTTCTTTTCCTAAAACAAGGGTCAGGGAACAATTACAGGGGTCTTACTGGTTGTTCAATGTGTCTCTTTTAACTACACATTTAAGAACCCAGGCTCTGACCACAGGAAGGGTCACTGACTGCTGTCAGTTCCATTTTGAATGGCAGATCCCAGCATCTATTCATAGCCCATAACAAATAAACTAAGAAGATCTTTGTCTGTCCAATTTCAAAGTGCCCAGTCATTCTATAAATGGCCACAAGTACTTCTAGAGAATGTTTGGAGAAAATTTCAACGTATATATCTGTGGCTAACTTTTCAGGACTTTCTTAAGAGGAACCTCTTCCCCTTCTTCAATATATTTCATGTCTATGAAGTGCTTAGGTTTTAATAGTGTGTGAAAGTTTCAAATTCTTCCTTTGTAACCAAAAGTCAGGTTTCTGCCCACCAGACATGTTTCCCACTTATTAATGTTAAATAGCACATGAGTAAATTGCTTATTTATTTCATTCTTAAGGCCTTAGTTGGGCTCCTTTGTAGAACCCACTAGGCTCAGATAATCTGATTAAAGCTAGCTCCAGGAGGCTTATTATGGTAATTACTCCCACCTGATCTCCGTTAAATGGCCTCCACTATCTGGAGATTCCATTGTTCCCATTGAAATCAGGGAGCCCAGTTCTGTGATATTATTACCTATTATCATCTCCAATTTATAGAGGACACTCATTACAGATTTCCTCATGGATTCTGGTATTCCCCATGAAAACATAATTCTTAACATTTTGGGACACTCAGATCAGTTCCAACATGCCAATCTCACTAAACCATTGAACTCCTTCCTGTATAGTACACCAATAAGTCTAGCATCTTCGTTTCATTACTGTAGGTCATTGTTTCCCTTACACTTCAATATGCTAAGGAATCAAACTCTTAAGTACATTCTCGAGTGCTTGAGCCAACATGCCAAATGCAAAACAACTTTTTCAAAACAACAAATTTAGCCCTGTTAGATTTAATACCCATAGAGGTTATAGCACTTTTGATTTTATTTTGTGTACTAGAGGCCCCATGCACGGATTTGTGCACGGGTAGGGTCCTTCAGCCTGACCTGCACCCTCTCACAATCTGGGACCCCTTAGGGAATGTAGGATTGCCAGGTTTCGGTCCGAATCCCCCAGGCCAGCCATGAGCCTGGCTTCTGGCAGGGCGGCGCTCCCACTGTGGGAGTGCACTGACCACCAGGGGGCAGCTCCTTGTTGAAGGTATGCCCATGGTGGTCAGAGTGTGTTATAGCAACTGGTTGACCAGTCATTCTGGTCATTCTGGCCATTCAGTCTTAATGGTCGCTTAGGCTTTTATATATATACTAGAGGCCCATTGCAAGAAGATTCCTGCAAGAATAGGGCTTTCTCAGGTCTATTCCTGCAAGAATAGGGCTTCCTGCAGTCGGAGTGAAGCAGAGAAGGGAGCAAAGCCCGCCCTTCTCCACTGCCTCACTCCCTCCCGTCTCCGCTGCCTTGGGTTTGCTCCCATGTCTGCTGCCTTGGGAGACTCCATTGGTGGCCGAGCAGCAAGTGGGAAGATTGTGCCTTGCTGCTAACCCCCACGGCCCCCGGCCGGGTTGACAGACCCAGACACTCCAGCAGTGATGGAGTGGCGAGGCTGGATCTGCCCCCAGAGGGGGCGAATTCAGCCTCTCCACTCGCCCCCCCCCCCCGCCTCCCCTGCCACCTGCCTGGCCAACAGGCCTGGATACTTCAGCGGCGAGGCTGAGGGGACTGGGTGCTGCCATCTTGTGGCTATGGGCACTGCCCTCTTTGTGATGGAGTGATGGTTAATTTGCATATCACTCTTTTATTAGATAGGATACCTTATATCCTGTTGAGACTGCATTTCTCAGTCTAGAGTTTGCATCCAGAGGCACTGACAAATAGTGGGGGGATCATCTTTAGGAAAATAAGCATCTTCTTGAAAACAATTTCCCCAGCTTAAGTAATTAATTCATTTTTATAACAAGAAATGTTAGTTTCCTGAGAGAGTGAAAGAAGAACTTTCACTGGAAGTGGATTTCAAAAATATTTTAGGAACAAATTCCCAAGTTTGTTTGTACCTATCAAAATTCCCCCAAACCAAGTCTTCTAATCCCACTTAGTGTGAAATAAAACCAATTTCATTTTGATATTACTTTTAAAATGAATTGTATAGGAAGAAGTCAGGGAATATGCACATTTATAGATCTTCATTATGCCTTGATTTTTAAAAAGGCCCTAGTATTTTCAGGATTCTTTTCCCTACTGTTCAAGTAAGTAGCAAATGAGGAGCTCATGAGAGATCATGAAGTCTTGCAGGCAATGAGAGCATCACAAAGACTAAGAAATGCTATCAAAGAAAGTGTGGTATCCAGTGCCTTCCTGTGTACTCCATACACTCACTAAAAAATATGGAAGCAAGATTTTTTGGGTTTGTTTTTTGTTAATCATATCCAAAGGATATTTTTCAATTGTTTTTAGAAAGAGTGTAAGGAAGAGGGAGAGACAGAGAGAAAGAAACATGGATGTGAGAGAGACACATCGATTGATTGCCTCCCACACGGTCGTGACCATGGCAGGGAACAAGCCTTAAAAGGAGGTAAATGCTTTTGAACGGAATTGAACATGGGACCCTTCAATCCAAAGGCCAATGCTCTATCCACTGAGCCAAACCAGCTAGGGCATATGGCAGCAAGTTTTGATGAAAACCAAAAATTACTAGCCCCAATTCTTTTAGAAAGGAAAAGAACATCCTAAGTGAGTGACTGCTATAGAAGCACAGAAGGTAGAGGTAAACAAGACTGACACACCAGAAACAAAAGAGATCATGTTTCTAAGGACAGATGGGGCCACAGTGCTCTGGGTGTGACACCATTGGAACAGTCCTATATGGTCCTTGCTGTTGTGAGTTGGAGATGGCTCAAGTAGCCTTAATCTGGCAATATTGTGGTCAAATATCTCACATGTCATCAGAGAGTGTTTTTTTTTCATTTCTTCATTAATTAATTTAATAACTTATAACTGAAGATATGCTTTTTGCTGAGCATTTTCCTGGGTATGGGAAAAAACAATAAAAAATTACCCGGAGTCTCTTTCTTCAGACAACATAGGTTAAGTAAAAAGAAAACTATAGCTTTATTTAGCAAATGTAATAAATTCAATTCCTATATGAGTATAAATCACATTACCTCTAATAAGGAGTTTTTCGAATTCAATGATAACCTAAAGAAGTTGATTTAGATATTTTTCCTGACATAAGAATCAAGGCAGTAGCCCTGGTTTCTTTCTTTTTGAAAAATTGATTCAGTTCCCTCTTGAGCTGATTTATACCACTTTACATTTGTTATTGACTTTGGCAGTTTGTTACTTATTTGAACTACTCTTTTGTGTAATGAAATTCTTTTGAATCGCCTATAGGCTATGCTTGTACTTAATTTCAATGCATGAACTTGTGTTTTTAAATGAGGTACTCCTTCAAGCTGCAGATTTTTTTCTCTTCTTCTTTTCTTTTTTTAAATTTCTGCAAGGTCTCACATATTAACTTCCTTTATTTCTAAGATGTTGTAGGCTTTCAAAGAGTGAGGGTTAAGCATGCAATTAAGGGCAATGAGGCACAAAATTACTCATGCAAAAAATATCATCATTTTTCCTGAGCATCTGAAAATAAGAGATTGATGCTATACCAGTGGGATGAGGGCACACAATCATGCACAACCTAGCATTACATCTTAACAAATTTAGCAGAAAGTTTGGTAGCCACAATTATAAACTGATAAACATCCACCTGCTGATAAGCCTTCCTCCTTACTACATATCTGCTATTTTTCTGTACAATATTTATCGATACTCCATATGTCACAGTGCTTTTTCAAAGGAGGTTAATAACATTTGAGAGCAGACTTCTAGTTTTTTTTCCAAGATGCAGTGAAAGACCAAGGACTATGGAGGAAAGAAGTTAATACCTTTAAATTCCTAGGCCCCTGCAATCTGTTTTAAGTCTGCCAAATTCATCGCTGAACTGGGAGTAGAGCCCAGTCTAGACTCTGGCCCACTAGACCATGGAATTTTCCACATCAAACAGCTGCATCCTTAATTGTTCTTCATTCAAGTAGACAATTGAATATATTCTCATTCTCTATACCCAACATTTCCTGTATTTTTTGGTTATTAGAATTTTATTGTCACAATTATGAAATATCTGTGACCACTTTTTGTCCTTTCTGCTTCCAAAAACTTCACTTCTTCACTTGGGCTCACACCCAGCTCTATCCCTGACCTCTCTTTTCTTTCTTCCTTCCTTCCTTCCTTTCTTTCTTTCTTTCTCTCTCTCTCTCTTCCTTCCTTCCTTCCTTCCTTCCTTCCTTCCTTCCTTCCTTCCTTCCTTCCTTCTTTTCTTTCTTTCTTTCTTTCTTTCTTTCTTTCTTTCTTTCTTTCTTTCTTTCTTTCCTTTTCCTTCTTTCCTTCCTCCCTTCCTTCCTTCCTTCCTTCCTTCCTTCCTTCCTTCCTTCCTTCCTTCCTTCCTTCCTTCCTTCTCATGACATCTCGTGGGCTGAATTGATGTTTTTAACTTTCTTTCTTTCTTATTCTATTTTCCCCCTATACTTGTTGGAAAGCTATATGTACTATGTCTATCTCAGGTGTTGTTACTCTTGCTACTTTAAGAAGTACTTATAGTTTAAAGATATTTATTATCTCTACTGCCCTTCCTCATAATAAAAGGATCTTGAAATAAGCTTAAGTTCTAGAAAGACCTTTCCTGCTTATATTCTGTTCAATATATTAATTCTAGCTTATTTTTACCCAATAACTCCAAATTGGACATTTAAAATTATTATATTGCCAATTGGCGTAGACTTGCTCAATTATTTACCATTATTTTTATCTATCCATACTTTTTGTCGTTCAGTCCACATCAGGAAAATGTTTTCCTTCTGCTTGAAATACCTCCTTTAAAATTTCTGTTAGTGACCATTTATTTATTGAGGTTAACCTTTGTTGCCTGAAAAATTATATTTAACTCTCATTTTTAAGGAATAATGCAGTTTAATATAAAGTTAGTTTGCCAGAAATTCTCTTTTGACTCTTTAGAGATATAGTTCCACTGTTTTCTAACTTCTATTTTTATACAGATAAGTTATTTTAAATTCATTTGCCATTCTTTGGTTACATTTGAAATCATATTCTTTGGTGTTCAGAAATTTCACCATAATAAATTATGTAAAAATAATGTGTTTTTTATTTTATCTCATTTGCAATTCCCTGGATTTTCTAGATCTGAGCTTTGGTTCATTAAACAATTCTGGAGACATTTTAGCCACTACCTCATAATATAGTGTCTTTCCTATTATTTCTCCTTCTGAAACTCTGATTAAGTGTCTGTTGTAGCTCTTCACTCTAGCTTCCACATCCTAATTGGGTGAACCCTTTAAAAGCAGGTCTCAAGTTCTGAGATGGAGGAAGTCAGAGGTAGTAGAAGAAGCAAAGACACTTCCCTGTGGGCCTTGAAGAAGCACACTGTCATGTTATAGGGGGAGCCACATGACAGGGGACAGCAGGAGACCTCTGAGCTGAGGGTCTGAGTCCTACAGTCAAAAGAAAGGGAACTCTACCAACACCCTGTGAGCTTCGAAAAATGCCCCAGCCTTCAGATGAGATCGCAGCCAGAGTCTATACCTTAATTACCTGAACATAGGACTTAGCTAAGCATTGCCCACACTACTGACACACAGAAACTGTGAAATAGCTCATTTGTGGGTCTTGTGCTATGTTTGCGGTAATGTAATTGTTATGCAGCAACAGAAAACCAGTGCAACCCAGCCTGGCCTGGATCAGTGGTTGAGCGTCAACCTATGAACCAGGATGTCAGGGTTCAATTCCTGGTCAGGGCATATGCCCAGGTTGCAGCCTTAATCCTCAGTGTGGGGCATGCAGGAGGCAGCCAATCAATATTTCTCTCTCACCATTGATGTTTCTATCTCTCTCTTCCTCTCCCTTCCTCTCTGAAATCAGTCTATATATATAAAACCCTAATATGCAAATAGACCAAATGGCAGAACAACCGCGAACAACTGAAAAACCAGTCACTATGATGTGCGCTGACCAACAGGGGGTGTGTGCAGAACATGGCGGACATTGGCAGCAGGCAGCAGAGCATGGAACATGGCAGGCATTGGCCACGGTGGGATGGTGGAGCAGGTGAGCGAGGGCACTGGAGCAAGGAGGGGCACCGATATCTGTCATCAGATTGAGCCTCTGGTGGTTACTGAAAATTCTTTGCTCCTGTCCACCACAGTAGTGCCAGGTGCTTGCATCTGCTGCTGGTGTCAGTCCCAATTGCTTGGTGCTGTCAGCAGGTGCAAGTGGTGGCTACCAGCCAATCACCCCTGAGGGCTTCTTCACCTCCCCCTGCTCCTGAGGGGTGATGGAGGCAGCAGCTGCCACTCACACCCATTGATGACACCGGCCCCAATTGCTCTGTGCCATCAGCAGGTGCAAGCAGGGCCAGAGCCATCAGCATGTCAGAGCAGCAATGGTGGGAGCAAGGCTGCTAGCAGACAGGGGTCTATGGTGGGAGGGGCTGGGCAGGGGCATGGAGGATGAGCCGAGACCCACCCCTGTGTCCACCTCAGCCTAGCAGCCCATAGTTCCTTTCAAGGTGCACAAATTTGTGCACTGGGCCCTTGGTGTGTGTGTGTGTATTTTTTTTTAAGAAGACCAATGCCCACATTAATTAATTAATGGGGTGGGGCACACCAATAAGGTGCTATAACTGATTCAAATGAGAATTCAAATAACATGTACACAGTGATCAGAAATGCTGAAAAGTGTTTGCAGATAGATGCAAAACTGGTCAATATCCACAGGGTTGTAGTCAATTATATTCACTGGATAAAACTCATTTTCATTTCTATGGATGAGTATCATTGACATTGCTGTTAGTGTTTTTCCTACAACTTACAGAGTTGTAGAGATCAAAGACAAAAGCAGATTCGTGGATCAACTAATCCAGATGGATACACTAGACAGGACACTCACTAATCTGTTTTTCTCGTTTGAACATTTTTTCATAAATTTTGCTGACCAACAAAATAGGAATACGATATTTACTCAATACATTTCAAACATTATTAAAAGGATACAGAAATATCATGTGTTTGGAAATGTTACTCATATAGAAAGTGTAATCATGATTAAAACCATCCAACAAGCCCTTCCTGGTTTGGCTCAGTGGATAGGGCATTGGCCTCTGAACTGAAAGTTCCCAGATTTGATTCTGGTCAAGGGCACATGCCTGGGTTGTTGGCTCAATCCCCAGTGAGGGGCTAGGAGACTTGGGGGAGGCAGCCGATCCATGATTCTCTGTCATCATGGATGTTTCTATCTATCTCTCTCCCTCTTCCTTTTTCTCTGAAATCAATAAAAATATATTAAAACAAACAACAACAACAACAAACTGTCCAACAAATGAGTAAAAGCTCCTTGAAGCTTTACTGTGAATCCTTACTAACAAGGGCATTCATAAGGAGGTGCTAGGCATCCCTCTGCCCAAATGAGCCCTGTGCTGTTTAGCTACGCAGGAATGCTCTATCATGCAGGGCAGATGTCTCCCAAAATGCATTCAGTTGATTATCTGTTCCCCAGAAATTCTGTTGGAGAAGCTCAACAAACACCCAGCAGCAGAAAGAAAATAGAGAAATGGGCTGTGCATGGAAAGAAAAATTCTATGTGTACACATTTAGCTTAGAAAGTATTTGCCAATAAATGTCAAATGCGTACAACTGAACCAATAACCATTGCAAAAATAAATCATTCTACTAAGGCATTTCTCTGAATATCATCTAAAGGCATGTTTAGTTTTTAAACTGAACAGAGTTTAAGTTTAAGAATTACGTACTTTCTAGAGAAACGTATTTGTTTTCTTGAGAATCCATTGTTCAAACAGTTGGATTACCTGCTGCAATATAGCTATGTTGGTTTGTTGTTGTTGTTTTAATGATAAGATTAACTCATGAAAAGGTTCATGGCTTTGAGAAGTGTGTGGGAAGATTGTAATTTTGCATGCTCTGAAGCTTGGCAAGAAATCATTACAATGTGGGATACAGACCATCACATGCTTTCTCTTAGGTTTTCCTTCAATATGAGCCAAAAGGAAGTTTAGAGGCTATTTTCTACTTAGGCTGTAAAGTATAAAGAGCTGTTGCCAGAATTAGGATGTAGAAACTATTAAAATATAGTTAAACCTGGCCTGCATAGCTCAGTGGTTGAGCATCAACCTATGAACCAGGATGTCACGGTTCGATTCCCGGTCAGGGCACATGCCCAGGTTGCAGGCTAGATCCCCAGTGTGGGGTGTGCAGGAAGAAGCCGATCAATGAGGTTTTTATCTCTCTATCTCCCCTCCCTTCTTCTCTCTAAAATCAATAATATATATATATATATATATATATATATATATGGACAGAGAGAGAGAGAGAGAGAGAGAGAGAGAGAGTTAAAAATTATGTGTATAGACTTTGGTAAATCCAAATAGCTGATTGTTTCTATGTCCTATACCGGGAGTAGATGAAATAAACTTTTAAATTGAAAGGTCTTAGTATTGGGCTTTGTATTTAAGACTCAAATAATACTAATGCTCAAGGATTCTCTGGCTTCTGAAGATTCCTGAGGTTCAGGGATGGGCCATGTGGGATAAAGTGAGGTTTCTGTGTAGATGTGTAGAGTTGAGCAATCCAAGAAATTCTGCTTATACAAGTTTTGAATTCTGACTTTCTACAATATTGCATTTGAAAAATAGGATCTTCCCACCAAATTTTGAAAATAATCAATTAGACTATGTTAGTTTTCTATTGCTAGGCAACAAATTACAAATAACTAACAACTTAAATTAACACCCATTTATTATTTAAATTTGTGTAGGTCAAAAGATTTGATGGGCTCAACTGAGTTTTCTGCTTATGTTTGAAATCAAGGTTTCAGCCAGGCTGGGTTCTTAACTATAAATTCTTCAGATAAATCTGCTTTCATACTCACTTAGGTTTTAAGTTGCTGGTATAATTCAGTAGCCTTGTGTCTGAAAAAGAAAGGGGGTAGAGGGGCTCAAGTCATTTCTTTTTTGCTGTCTCTTAGCTAGTAGGGGCTGCTGTCAGCTTCTTCAAGCTGCTAGCATTTTTTATCTGGAGCCTTCTTTCAAAGCGATCAAAGGTGAATCAAATCCTTCCCATACTTGTAATCTCTGACTTCTTCTACCAGCCAGAGAAAACTCTCTAGTCTTAAAGGGCTTGTTGGTTAAATTAGGCTCACCTCAATTATCTCCCAATTTTAAGGTTAATAGTACCATCCTAAATAATAAAAGGCTAATATGCAAATTGACCCAACGGCGGAACAGCTGGTCACTGTGACGCACACTGACCACCAGGGGGCAGCTCCTGTGTTGGCACCTGCCGGCTGGTGGTCAGTGTGCTCCTGCAGGGGGAGCGCCACTCAGCCAGAAGCCAGGCTCAAAGCTGGCAAGTGCAGCAGTGGTGGTGGGAGCCTCTCCTGCCTTTGGGGCGGCATTAAGGACCCCTCAGGAGATGTCCGCCTGCCATCTTAGGCCCACTCCCCACGGCAGGCGGACATCCCCAAGGATTCCCGGATTTCGAGAGGTTGCAGACCAGGCTGAGAGAACCCCCTCCCCCCCCCCGCCCATTCCCAGTGCACAGATGTTGTGCACCGGGCCTCTAGTATAACAGAATTATGGAAGTGATATACCATCATATCCACAGTTTTTAGGATTGTGTTCAGAAATGTTCGGAACATTTTAGGAGTCTACCAAACACATTGAGTTATATTTGTAGTTGAAATTGTGTCAAGGGTACATATGAGGGGAGGTGTTTGATACGCAATAACCCAGAATATGTGGAGATTCTTTTAAATGACCCTTGAGATGGTATCTTCATGGCTAAAAATTGCTAATAAAATAAGTGTTTTAATGGGCTCTGTGTAAGTAAATGGCATGATGGAAAACATAATTGGTTACTACCACATTAAGGAAAGTTCTCAAGTTAGGACAGAGCTACATGACTAGTTTCAATAGAGGTCAAGTTATTTTAAAAAAGAGAGAAAGCCCCCTGTATTATTATTTATATTTCTTTCAACATTTCTAAGATTTGTATACAACCAAGTGCAGTCTAATTAATCAATTCAAGTTTTTTTTTTATGACTATTGCTAGTATAAGAAATGAATATTGTTTGGCTATGATTTAAAACACATTTTAAAATTATTTTCACAGAAGTGGACTCCTGTTTTTTCCCCAAACACAAACAAGTCTCACTGTACGTAGCATTAATGATGTCCTCTTGCCTCACTTTTTCCACAGGGGCTGAGGAATTTATAAAAGTTAAATCTTAAAATTCCAACCTATGTCAACTTGGAAAAATTTCACAGTACTTAGAAAGGATTAAGTATATGAAAAAAAAGACTATTATTTTTTTTACCTAATCACATTCCTTAAAATGAAATGAAATAGTGTGTTTTTAATATGAATTCTTTATTTAGAGGAACTTTTTATAACCATTAGACAAAATACTTAATGTGATACTTAAGTTTAAAAAAATTATTTCAATGCTACTTGTTCTTTTCTTTCCTCTTTACAGCATTAGAAACGTTGCTTGCTATGCTAAATAAAAGCCAGTTGTGATAGAACATTAAGGGAGATGAAAAAAAGGCCGGGTGGGTAAACAACCAGGGAGAGTTAGGTCATGCTTTTTGATGTGCAAATGAACTGCTTTAAAACAATCTAGTTTAATGCATAAATTGGAACCTGAAAAGGGGGAGTACATATTAATGGGAAAAAAATACTTAGACTGTATTTACTCAAATGCTGTATAATGTATCAGGAAGAAGGTCAAGCTCAGGTTGTGCTAGGAATTCTGAAGTAATCCAATATGCTTACATCTTCGCAATAAATCTTATATCTTTAGCATAGCTATATATAAGCTAATGAGCTATTTTGAAGCATAGAATTCTTAGTGAGGTTCAAGAAATATTTACCACTAATTAATTGATGTAAATGCTTACCTTAGTGGAGTTCACATATTGTCAAATAAGTGAAGAAAGGGGAAGGCCTTACTTAGCTAAGTGTGAAGAGGTCCCAAACTTGAGAATGAAAAAAGAAAAAAATTAGTGATCTGATCATGCAGGTTACCAATGGTAACAAATGTACCTTTCTGGTGGGGGGATTTGAAAATGAGGGAGGTTATGCATGTGTGAGGCAGGAGGTATGTGCTATATCTCCACACCCTCCTCTCAATTTTGCTAAAATATAAAATTGCTCTAAAAATATTTATTTAAAAATTAGTGATGGAGTCTTTTAGAAGGAGCATTATTTCAAGGTGTCAATAGATAATAAGAGCTATTTAGCAGAACATGTAAGAACATTTTTTAGCACTTTGCTACTATTTGAAGTGAAAAAAGGAATAGTTTAGTTTTTAAATTGATGCAGAGAAGAATGGCACCAGCAGAAAACCATGAACTGATGAATTATTTTTCAGTGTCCAGTTTTGGTTTTTTAATAGAATAAGAAAGCCAACCTAATGTTAAAATTTATACTACGATTAAGATATTAATGGTATAGGAAAAAAAGTGTCTGATTTTTAATTATTCTTATTTCAATTAAATTAACTTTGAAGGTGACTATTGGTAAAATACCATATCTCTACTAAATATTCCATAATAAACTTTAGTGTGTATTGTATACAAACAAAAATAATTGGCACAATACAAGAAATTGGTATACTACAAAACTAAATTATAATTGTACAATACAAAAATGGATGTTGTTTGAATTAGTACAAACAATATGGTTAACGTGATACTCACACTTATCTACACTCTTTCTCTTACACTGTTTCTTAAAAAGAAGTGGAGTTACAGATGATGTATCAGAGAATTATACACTTGAAAACAATATAACTTTATTAACCAATGTCACCCTAATAAATTTAGTTTTTTTAAAAAGTGAAGATTCTTACATGAATTTATGTTATTGTCAGACACTTGAGTCAGTAGATATTAGTATAGTAATTACACAAATTGAGGACATAATTTGCCCCAAGTCACATATATAGTTAGTGGTGGTTCCAGTATTAAACAGTTTGCCTGACTCTTTTGGTTTAAAATGGCAAGAGTATAAAGATTATAAAAAACCTTACTGTGCTACCCATTTGCATGTTTTTAGACTTTATATAAAAGCAAATGGCCAAAATTATTTAAATGATAACATCAAGATAATAGAGAATCTTTCAAAATCCGAAGTTATAGATTAGGAAAGGGGTCCTCAAATTTTTTAAACAGGGGGCCAGTTCACTGTTCCTCAGACCGTTGGAGGGCCGGACTATAGTTTAATATTCAACTATTTCTTCATTCAAAAATTTAAAAAAATTATAGAACATGACCATACAAAAATAAATGAGGGTTGCATATCCAGAAATATAAGAAATACTGACTGTCCTTCTATTCATGCCAAATGAAAGTAGGCACTCAAATTATGAAAATACACAGTGGCCATTGAACAAAAGCATAGAAGAATCTGGGCTAGGGGAGCTGATAATTGATTCAGATAGGGAAGCAAGTGAATTTTTCTGGATGAAGAGAGCTATATCAGAACTTGATGAACATCATTTGGTCCTGCACGCCAAGCTTGGATGAGAATTTTCAGTCTTCGAATAGGATGAATATAATTTGCTTGTGGAAGGAATGTGAATGATTATTGCCAGAAGGAGAACTGTGAGAGATTGCAAAAATGATCACAATTTTCTTCTTCAATTTCTACCTCTTGTATTGGCACTGCTCATGTGATTGGCCTTAGCCAATGGGAAATTGGCAATTGTGAAACATGCATCAACTCGAAGAACATTGTACCTGCTACTTTTGGAACATTTTATCATCATAGAAATGAGACCAAGTTAGAATGCTGTATGAGAGGGGGCGTGTGACCAAGTAGCCCCTGTTACCCAGCTGTCATCCAATCAACCTCCTGAAACAGATCTGTCAATTGGACCAGAAGCTGACCACAGATGAATAAATGAGGTGAGAGAATTACCTAATGGAATGCAGTCCAAATTAACTCTTAGATTAAGAGCTCAATAAATGGTTGTTAATTTCAAGGGAGGAGGTTTTGAGTGATTTTTTACCCAGCATAAACAGATATAATGCTTGAATTTGTCAGTGTGTATCTCATCATGGTATTAAGAAATTAAGGGATGCATCACACTACCAAGACAATGATAAAGTGAAAGATATTATAGAAAATTGCTGACTTCCTTTTCCCTTTGTCTTTTATTCTTTATTGTGTGATTTCTTCATTGGGGCTTCAATCAACACAATCAAATCTTTGTGTGGTTTTATGGCTCCGTTGCCTTGGAGATCGTCTCTCTGCATATGTTGTTAGACAATTAAGTGGAATGGTTAGCATCTGCTACCAGTCCCCAGGTTTGACTCCTCTTGATTTTAGTTTGACATTTGATGTACTCACAGAAAGCACAGTTTAACAAATTTAATAAATGATTTGAAAGGCATAGTCAAAAAGTGATCAGATATTCTAAGTCTGTTTCCAACTTTTTGTAACATGACACAGATAACTTACAGAGTCAATTATATTAATTGAAATAATATAATTGAATCAATTAAGATAAAGTGAAAGAAGAACATGTCAGGAGCCTGGCCGGTGTAGCTCAGTGGTTGAGCATCAACCTATGAACCAGGAGGTCATGGTTCAATTACCAGTGCAGGCACATGCCAGGCTTGCAGGCTCAATCCCCAGTGTGAGGAGTGCAGGAAGCAGCCAATCCATGATTCTCTCTCATCATTGATGTTTCTATCTCTCCCCCTCTATCTTCCTCTCTGTTATTAATAAAAATATATTAAAAAAACATGTCTCGCCCTAGCCTGTTTGACTCAGTGAGTAGGGCATCGGACTGCTGACCAAAGGATCCCGGGTTCGATTCTGGTCAAGGGCACCTCCCTTGGTTGCAGGCTCCTCCCAGGCCCACGCCCTGGTCAGTGCTCTTGCAGGAAACAACTGATTGATGTGTTTCTGTCATATTGATGTTTCTCTCTGTCTTTCCTTCTCTTCCAGTCTCCCTAAAAATCAATGGAAAAATATCCTCAGGTGAAGATTAACAACAACAACAAAAACATGTCCAAAAATTAATGATTCAAAAAGTTGTAAAAATAGCCTACCTTATTATTTGACTTTAAGTGTTTTACATTGTATATATATAGATATTGTAGTATAAAGTTTGTATGTATATATATACATATATATATATATATATATATATACATATATATATATATTATATGTAGTATATTATAGTACATATCTATACTTCATTATCAGGAATAAATTTCTAATTTCAAAGGCCTGTCTGAGTATTCACTTAGTGAAGTTACTATAGCAAAGTTCCTAACAGAAAGTGCTAATTGATCATTCTCAGTCTTTGCTAGACATTGGAAATTATCAGGATTTTTTTTTTAAATGCTGATGCCTAGGACACACCCTCCAAGACTCTAAGGTTTGGGATGGGGCCCAGTTTTAGGCATTTAAAAAATTCTCTATTTGATTCAAAAAGGTAGTCAGGCTAAAAAACAACTGGGCTATAAAAATAAATGATCTCCATTATCTCCTTTTGGTCATGATGTAATAGAAGCGGTATTCTCTCTTAAGTCAGAGAAAAGGAGAATGAGAGGGGGCAAAAAATTTTATACATCTCCTGATTAATAATAGTCCCCATAGAAGCCACAGAAGCAATTCTGAGACAGCTGCTGAAGCTCCTAGAACAGCAAAGTCAGAAAGAGAATATTTCATGAACTGATTTTCCTCTCTGTAGTAAAGCAGTTTATTCCATATTAAATAATAACAAGTATTGAGTACTTAGTATGCACTCATACTTTATATACATGATCTCTTTTGATCTTTACAAGCAGTGTAAATGACAACATTACTTTTTACTGAGATGAACAAGGCTAAGATAAACTGGGTAATGAGCAATTTTGTTTTATATTTTACAGGCATACCTTTTTTATTGCACTTCACTTTACTGTAGCTTGTCGATACTGCAATTTTACAAATTGATGGTTTATGGCAACCCAGCATCAAGCAGATGTGTCCACACCATTTTTCTTACAGCATTTGTTCACTTTGTGTCTCAGTGTCACCTTTTAGTCATTGTTGCAATATCTTTAGATTTTCATTATCATGTTTATTATGTCCATCTATGATCAGTGATCTTTGATGTTATTATTGTAACTGTTTCGGGGCCCCATAAACTGTGCACATATACAATGGCAAATTTAATGGGTAAATGGTGAATGTTCTGACTGCTCCACCAACCATCTTTTCCCCTATTTCTCTCCCTCTTCTTGGGCCTCCCTATTCCCTTAGACACCACAATATTAAAATTAGGCCAGTTAATAACCCTACAATGGCCTCTAAGTGTTCAGTGACAGGAAGAGTTGCAAGTCTCTTATCTACACTAATAAAAGGGTGATATGCTAATTAGATCAGACAACATCTGGATATCCTTCTGGACAAAGCCACAGTAGCGGGATCCAAGGCAGAGGCAGTTAGGGGCGACCAGGCTGGCAGGAGAGAGCACTTAGGGGTGACCCGGTTGGCTGGGGAGGGCAGTTAGGGTCAACCAGGCCAGCAGGCAGAGGTGGTTAGGGGTGACCAGGCTGACAGGGGAGGATAGTTAGGGGCAACCAGGCTGGCAGGAGAGAAGTTAGGGGTGATCAGGTCGGCAGGCAAAGGTGGTTAGGGGTGACCAGGCAGAGGTGGTTAGGGGCTATCAGGCAGGCAGGCAGAGAGGTTAGGGGTGATCAAGCAGGCAGAGGCAGTTAGGGGCATTTAGGCAGGCAGGTAGAGTGGTTAGGGGCGATCAGGAAGGCAGGCAGGTGAGAGGTTAGGAGCCAGCAGTTCCAGATTATAAGAGGGATGTCCCTGTGGGATCAGGCCTAAACCGGCAGTAGGACATTACCCGAGGGGTCCAGGATTGGAGAGGGTGCAGGCTGGGTTGAGGGACCCCTCGCCCCGTGCATGAATTTCATGCACTGGGCCTCTAGTCTATTATATAAAAGCCTAAGTGACAAAATGACTGAACGACAGGTAGAGCGGTTGCTATGACGTACACTGACCACCAGGGGGAAGTTGCTCAGCGCAGGAGCTACCCCCTAGTGGTCAGTGTGCTCCCACAGCCAACCTTCCACAGCTGGCCAACCTCCCACAGTTCCTCCCCATTCAGCCAACCTCCCATGGTCCCTCTCCCTGGACAGCGCCCCATTGGTCTCAATTGCCAGCCAGGCCGAGGGACCCCACCGATGCATGAATTTGTGTACTGGGCCTCTAGCTTTAAATAAAAAAACTAGAAATGTTAAGTTTAGTGAGGAAGGCATGACAAAAGTCATGATAAGTCAAAAGCTAGCCAACTTGTAAATGCAAAGGAAAAGTTCTTGAGGGAAATTAAAATCCTACTCCAGTGAACACATAAATGATAAGAAAGTGAAAAATCTTCATTGCTGATATGGAGAATGTTTTAATGGCCTGGATAGAAGATCAAACCAGCTACAATATTCCCATCAGCCAAATCCTAATCCAGATCAAGGACCTACCCTTCTTCAGCTCTATGAAGGCTGAGAGGTGAGGAAGCTGCAGAAGAAAAGTTTAAAGTCAGCAGAGGCTGATTCATCACGTTTAAAAAAAGGAGGTGTTTCCATATCTAACAGTTGCAATGTGAAGTCATGGAATGCTGATCTAGAAGCCACAGCAAATTACCTAGAAGATCTAGATAAGTAATTAATGAAGGCAGCTACAAATGTTCAATGTAGATAAAACAGTCATCTTGGAAGAAGATGCCATCTAGGACTTTCATAACTAAAGTGAAGAAGTCAACTCCTGGCTTTAAAGCACAGGCTGACTCTGTTGTTAGGGGCTAATACAGATGATTGAAGCCAAATCCTAAGTATATTCACACCACCTAGTTTGGAAAGTTCCAGAATCACTTCTGACACCTTAGCTTTGCTATAATCTGCTAATTTACTTCTCACAGAATTTTTTTCTGAAATGTTTTTATTTTCTCCTCTTTGAATTGGCCTGAATATAGGATTTTATTACTTAAATTTATAAAGAGTCTCCTACCTTGCTCCTCTGTCCACTTGACTCCACTGTGCTTTGTATTCACAGCTATATAATGTCCCTCTAAGTTCCACAGCATTATTTCTAGGAAACACTCTGTAGTCATTGCAACTGTTTGTCTCTCTCCTCCCAGGGTCCCCTTGTTGTCAGAAACCATGTCCTTCTTGTGATCCTCTTAATACCTGGCCCATATAAGAACCTATAATTTTATTGTTGTTACTGAATGGAAGGATTATTCAATCAACTTCTGCATTCAAAGACCTTAAAAAAAATCTAGAAATAGATTTCTATTTGTTCACTAGAGGCCCGGTTCATGAATTGGTGCACCTGTGGGGTTCCTCAGACTGGCCAGCAATCGGGGCTTATCAGGGCTATCTCGCCCAGTCCCACTGGGGCCGATCGGGGCTGGCTGGCCAGGGAGAGGGACTGCAAGAGGTTGGCTGGCCTCGGGAGGTTGGCTGTGGGAGCACACTGACCACCACGGGGCAGCTCCTGCATTGAGCATCTGCTCCCTGGTGGTCAGTGAGCATCATAGAGACAGGTTGACCAGTCGTTCAGTCGACCAGTCATAATGGTCGCTTAGGCTTTTATATATATATAGATGCTTCAAATTCTATATGATTAAAACAACTGCCTTAGAAATATAACAGATGTAAGCCTTTCACAATCTGCAATTCTTACTTATCTGATTGCTTTTCACTATTCCCTTATTTCAGCTCAAGCCCAATGGTTGGTTGATATGTATGTTTTCTACACTTTTTTTATGAGCTTGTGATTGGAACACTCTCACTGTAAGTTTTTTTTTTTTTTAATGTTACCATTGTCATTACATATTTTACCTCCTTTTTAGTTCTGTCCAAACACCAATTTCTTGCCCATGCCATTGCTAATCACTCACTTTGGCCAAGAACTTTCTTCTTATTCTCAGAGAGCACATGAGTTCTACCTCTCAAATGTAGTTATAACATATAACCTTATTTATTAATTATTTATTTTTATCTCCTGTTATAGGTAGCAAGTGCTTAATGAATGAATGAAAGTGGTTTTTAAAATGAACTTTAGTGGAAATAAAGCTACATGTAATTGAAGAAAGAGGGAAATGAACTAAGTGATTGAAAAATAGGTTACATATTTTCAATTATGTGTCTTTAAACTTTCAAAAACATTCCTAGAACAAAAGAGGAGCATGTTAGCCTCACTGTGTAGGCAATATCACACAAGATGGTCTGCTAAGCTTAGCTACAGTTACATTCCAAAAATTAATGTTAATATGGTAGGAATAACCCTGCTAAAAACCCCAAATCCAAGTTTTAATGGGGTATTTATAGTAATGTCTATTATTTGGAAGACCTGGGAAAATGGAATCATTTGTAGTTTCCACACTTACTCTACCTCTAGGTCTCATGATTGAAAAGATTCTCTTTACACAAGTAATAAGCATTACAGAAGTTCTCCTCTTGCTTCTGTACATAGCACATTTACATGCCAGTGGAATGGCATTCTGTTTGTTACATGCCATGTTAAAAATTTTGTCATAACATGACTTCAAGGTCTTGCTCAATATCTTATTCTGCGTCAAGCCTTGCAGAAGCTCATCATTATAACTTTACTTCAGCAATGATAAAAAGTACTACTCGCACTTATTCTTCCTAGTCTGCTCTCTTTCTTTATCATCTGTAAAGATTGACATAATAAGGAAATGCTCTGAAAAGCTAATGAACATTTCTGTTACCACTGTTACAGCTTCTCAAAAACTTGTCAAAAATATTCCCAATTGATTTGAATACTCTGAGATCACGTTTATTTACCCATTTTTGTCTTTGTCATACTTATCTTATGAACCATATTTCTTTGGTGGAAGGGAGCTAATATATCTTTGCAGCAATCTAGAGAGATTGGATAATTTATTTTCTTTGCAACATGAAAAAGACACAATTTTGCTATCAATGTATCCTTCCAGTGAGCTGTGTTGCTATGGCACAGATGATTTGGAGCAAGGGCTAAAAACAGTTCCCAACTCATTCCTCCTAAGGCCATCAAAAGGCTTGTCAACAGGAAATGTGGAGACTTGATTAGACTAGTGTTATTGTATTCCCATAACATTATTTCTCTGAGCCTCATTTTTCTCATCTGAAAAAATAAAGCTAAAAATACCTACCCATGAGGATTTTTTGAAGATTAATGATGTAGGTTATGCATAAGTGCCCAGCATGTAACATGGGCTCAAAAATGTTTGCTTCTCTTTTCTTTTTCTTCATATTTTTCTATGTATATGTAGATAAAGCCTGTTCTTGAGACAACATAAATTGTTTTTAAAACACCTATGCTAACATTTTTAGAATAATTTTATCCCAATTTGCTTATAAACATCTGTGAATAAAAATTGTTGGATAAGTTGAGAAATAAAATTTCTTAAATATTGTATCAGCCTCCAGTTGAGACAAAAAATTCTCTATCAACAGGCTGACCATTAAACCACTATATATCCTCAGCTAATTGGCAATGGGATGATGGGTTGATGGACTATAAGATAATGGAAACACAGTAATATTTATGCATGTATTCATTATTTATTTCTCATATTTGCATTTATTAAATATGTAAATCAGATATTGCTGGGTTCAAGAGTTAGACCAATGACCAAAGGGAAAAAATACTTGCTTCAACTGTCTAAAATATTATGTGGTAATTGTATTGTTTGCACTATTTCATTTTTCTCTTCTTTTAAGAGCATTATACATTCCCACTTATTGCCATGTGACTTACCCATGTCCCCCATGAAAGGAATTGCATTGATTTTGATTTTGGCATGTGTGTGGATGTGGTAGATAGCATGTCCAAGCAGTTTTAAATGCCACAAATTTCTCCTATTATAAGAATACTTATATCTGCATAAGTAGAATGGTTTCAGCTTGAGACCTGGGGTGAAGTAACTTGTGAAACAAAGCTACAGCCAAGCCACAGACTGGCATAGAGCCTTACCCTGGAGCAGAACTGTAACCACCAGTAACATACATGTAATATGATGAAGAAATAACCATTTGTTGCTACAGCTATTGTGACTTGGGACTGTTTGTTACCGCACCAAAGCTGACAAGTATAGAAAAGTGCACCTTCAAAAAGTGTTGTCCTTCATGCAGACAATTAGAATGCTAAACTATTATAAAATGTGAATGAATGACACTTTAGATTTGTTGGTCAGGAAATGTCTCTCTGAAAGGTGACATTTAAGCTGAGAGCTGCCTGGTAAAAACTCATCAGTTAAAGATAGAAAGAAGATCAGTTAAAGGGGAGGAGGGATTTATTATCCGTATCCTTGAGCAAGAGTGTGATATAAATGAGTATGATGAATTCAAGGACATTTAGAAGGGCAGTGTGGGCTTGTGAGTATAGTGGGTAAGAAAGAGGGCTAATGAAGGCAGGCAGACACCAGGTCATGTAGGACTTTATAAATCAGATTCAACAGGTGGCATTTTATGAAAAGTTATTGGAAAAGTTAAAGCATATAGGCATGTGACATGATTTACGTTTTTAACAGATCACTCTGACAGCTATTTTGACTGGTGATTTTAAGAGGGCAAGAGTCAAAACTGGGATATATTTGATACTTAAATTAACTCAGGGTAGATATGCTGGGTGATAACATGGTTGGAATTGGTGAATAATTTAAATTTCTCTTCTGTATATTCAAGTAAGTATGTCCTCCTCAGTCCTGGGCTCATTACTTTTTTCTCTGGGCCACATTATAGCTTACTCTTTATCTCACCATAGAATAAAATAGAAAAATAATGTGTTTATGCAATTTTAATTTTTTGTACTTAAAAAAATAGTTTCAGATTTTAAAATAAAATTGAAAAAAGATCATTTTGACTGTCAAGCTTCTTTTGGCTATATATGCTTTCTTCTGATAACTCAGTTATATATATATATATATATATATATACACACTAGAGGTCTGGTGCATGGATTCGTGCAGGAGGGTGGGTCTCCTCAGCCAGTCCTGCATTCTCTCATAATCTGGAACCCCTCAAGGGATGTCTGACTGCCGGTTTAGTCCCGATCCCCACATGCCGGGCCTAAACCAGCATTTGGACATCCCCCAAAGGATGTAGCATTGCGCCAAGCAGCAGGCAGCCAGGGAGGAGCCTGAGCTGGGGACAGGTGCCACACTGCTTGTGCTCATCTTGGCCTGACACTCCTGCTGCCACGGCTCAGTAGCATTGTCGTGGAGTTGGTAGCAGCACTGCCACAGCTGTGCTCACCAGCCGTGAGCCCAGCTTCTGGCTGAGTAGTGCTCCCCCTGTGTGAGTGCACTGAATACCAGGGGGCAGCTCCTGCATTGAGTGTCTGCCCCCTGGTGGTCAGTGAAGGTCATAGCAACTGGTTGACTAGTAGTTCTGGTCATTCGGTAGTAATGACCATTTAGGAGTTATATATATATATATATATATAATGCTAATTTTATACAGAGAGGAAGGGAGAGGGATAGAGAGTTAGAAACATTGATGAGAGAGAAACATCAATCAGCTGCACGCCCCTTACTAGGGATTGAGCCCACAACCAAGGTACATGCCCTTGACCAGAATCAAACCCAGGATCCTTCAGTCCACTGGCCGACACTCTATCCTCTGAGCCAAACTGGTTAGAGCTGATAACTTATTTTTCAAGTAAGATTGATAACTCCTGATTTTCACTTTTATCAAAAGATAAATAGCAAAAATAGAAAAAAAAGAGTCATGAGGCACATGTTATCAAGTGATGCAATGCAATTCCACATTTCTATGTTGCTTTGGACTGAATTGTGTCCCTCTCAAATTCTTATGTTGAACCCTTAAGTCTCAATGTGACTGTATTTGGAAATAGAAAATATCTGTGAGAAGATAATAAAGATTAAATAAGGTCAAAAGGGTGAGCCCTTAATTCAATAGGAACAGACATTGGATCTCTCTTTGTGAGGAAACAGTGAGCAGTCAGCTTTCTACAAGCCACGGAGAGCTCCCACCAGGAACCAAATTTGCCAGCACCTTGATCTTGGACTTTCTAATATTCAGAGCTGTGAGAGATCAATTTCTGATGTTTAAACCTCCCAGTCTATGGTACTGTGTTATGGCAGATTGAGCTGACTAACACATATGTGTTCTCAATATTTAATAGTTTAAACAAATTTTTATTTTACTGGATTATTTTAATGACAATCATGTTTTGAAGGCTCAGAAAAAAAAATTTGGTAAGCCAAGACTATGGCGACAAATTTATTTACTTTTTGATTATTTACATAATATATTTACATTTGTATTGTGTTCATAATAATTTTAGAAATGTTAATGGGTTTTAGTATTTAAAAACTTTTAAATTTGTTACATTATTTAGAATTTGATATATTTTATTTTGTTTCTAGCTAAAATATTCTTATTTTTTAATTTCTTTACTTTTGTTTCCTACTACTCTTTATTTGCCTTTTTTTCTATTGTTGTTATATATTATCATGTTACATTAGTTTATTATTGGAGGAAACTCTTTATTCCTTTATTTTTTTAGTGATTTTCATCTTACTGATTCTTCCATCATCTCTTCCACAAATTTTGTAATGTTAACTTAGCTTTTAATGAATTCTAGTTGATTTTTCCATAAGATTTTTAAATTAAATTCAGACAGTTTAAGTTATGCACAAGCTTAAGGTTGTATTAAAAAAAATAGATCATTTAACATTAATCTAAGCATAATGGTTTTTCAATGTATCATTATCTTTTATTCATTACTATTTTCCTGAATTATTTTCATGCTTCTAATAACCTTTTTTATTCATTAAAGTAGAAAGCTTCTAATAGTAACAAACATTAGTTTCTTTCTTAGACTCCCTTTCTTTGTCATAATCTAACACATTTTTACAAAAACAAGAATGGCTTCATCAGTGTGAATATTTCTTTTTCTTTTATTATCATTATTTGCTCTTAAACCAAAAACATAGAATTAAATTAACATAATAGCTTCAAAAGCTATAAGAGACAGAACACAAGTCATACAGTATTTGCAGTTTATGTCTTTAATTCATTCATTTAATTCATTGATTCAGTATTTTTTCCTAAATAGCTCTCAAAGCTCATTCACCCCATTTTCAGAGAATTGCTTACACTGGAACCAAATGAATTAAGTAGAATCTCCTAAATCATCTGATGGTTGAGTGGATATTTCTTTCATGAACCCATGCTTCTTCATATATATCTACTGGAAGCATCATAGATTCATTAGATTGAAAAGTAAGTAAGTTAATACATGTAATTAATTTAGCACAGTGCCTGGCCTGTAGTAAATGCATATAGATAGCAACAATAATTGTCTCTACCACAATGGTGAGTAGAGTGCCAAGTATATGGCAGGTTGTCAATAAATTTTGTTGAATTGAGTCCCTACCTTTTATTATAGAAGACAGTTTCATCTTTGGTTTTACTTTATTAGTTAAAAATGTTAGAAATACATGAGGAATTGCTTTCAAGTTTGCCTTCTTTCTACCTAGTTTAAAGATCATCTGGAAATACATTTAATTTTTCATTTGAAAAAAAAATTCTATAAAAGCAATTC
This sequence comes from Myotis yumanensis, assembly GCF_028538775.1. Lineage (NCBI taxonomy): Eukaryota > Metazoa > Chordata > Mammalia > Chiroptera > Vespertilionidae > Myotis > Myotis yumanensis. The sequence goes on along the minus strand of NW_027223752.1, from coordinate 219,954,236 downwards.
TATTAGGTACCTTCTCATCCAAGATATCACTTGACTTAATAGAATAAATTCCAAGATCAGAAATGAACTCAACATATTCCTGAGCATTCTTTTCATCATAAGCTCTCAAAGTCAAAAAAGAAAGAAAGAAAGAAAGAAATACTGGCAGAGAAACTAGTTAATCAAAGAATTTGAACCTGAAAATCCTAACAAGTTGTGTCAAGGAGTCTTTCCTTAAAGCCCTCACATTTCCATATCACTTTGGCTGCCCCACTTCATTTAGGTATAAATACATCAAATTAATAAAAACAATAAATACTGGAGATATACAAGTTCTTAATATGGTATAATTTCATTTTTTAAATTTTTGTAAACAAATAAACTTATATTAATAGATTTGACCTTTTACACTCAGCTAACGTTCTAGCAGAACTAGAATACTAGAACTCCCGACTTTGCTTCAGAGTATACTGACTAATCAATACTCCCAAGTCAACAGTTACTGGGCAGAACTTGATTTCATGATGTAGAATTGCATTTAATTGGTGCATTACTTAAAGTAGAACATGTGAAAAGGTACCTAGACATTCTCTAAGTTTAAAAGTTCTTTTTGTGGATAGAAGATTCCCATCCCCCCCCCCCCCCCCCCCCCCCCGCTGCACACATTATTTTCTATCTAGTATAAGTGTCTGGTGCACAGATGTTGCTCAAAAATATTTATTGAATAAGTAAACAATTTAAATGATGAGGGTCAGTTGGCTTTGTTGCATCCTATTTTAGAGAGAGGCCCTGAAAGACAGAAGCATAGCACACAAATACAGATCTTTGTGATTCGTGTGATTTCCTTGCTTAGTATGACATCAAAATCCACAGGAAGAGGACACTCATTAAATAAAAGAAATACATGTTCAAGGGATGCTCTCTGTGTGGGTGTGTGCATGTTCCTGCAAGCCTACAAGCATGCCTGCTTTCATTTGGACTCTGCATTCTCGAGGCTCTGAGAGCCTCATCCTCTCCCCACAGCTTCTTGACTTATTGGGAAAAATGAAGCAGCTGTGCCAGAGAAATCTATAGTCCCTTCTAGCTGTTGCATTCCCGGTGATTCTCGTATGCTATCCTTCTAATTAAACTCCTTGATGCTAATTAAAAATGAGAATAGAACAAATGCCACTAGCTGAATTCAGACTCTCTTCCGTTAAATTTACTGAGCTCTTCGGGCTGGGCTTTTGGAGTTTTCTCCTAATTAGGATTTCCTTGGAACTCACACCCTGTCCTGTGTACTTGATCATCAGATCCATAAAAATAATTCCAGGTAGGAGATCAGAAAAACCTGTCTTCTCTAAAGTACTCAGAATCAGGAGACTTTTTTTTTTTCTTTTCTGCCGTGCTGTGGCGTCCTAATCTGGTTTGGCAGATGTTGTGATGCAGCGTGTAATTTGGCATGCGATGTCTATCAGCCTGTGGTAACCCTTAGGCATTTTATTTCTGCAGGAAACAATGATGATGGCAAGGACAACATGTGGTGACCCACAGGAACATGATCACGTTAGCTCCTGAGTCTGCAGAAACTTAACACGTGGCGTTGGTATTAGCATTTTCCAAGAAACCAGCATCCATTAAACAGACGGTTGTTTGACGGTGTTAGATTGCTTCTGGTTGGTTGGTTCTTTCTTCCATTAAATTGACCAAAGAGTGTACTGTAGCGGCGTGAAATTGGAGGTCTGTCAGCCGATCAGCATTGCCTCTGTGTTCATGCACTAATAATTTCAACTCATACATTTGCTAGTTTTTCTGTTCTCCCCTGCAATTAGAAGACAACTTTTTTCTTAATGTGTTATATCAACTTTCTGTGGAAATATTAAGAAGGCAAACTTACAAGGCTCCTATTGGGTGGCAAGAATGAGGTATGTAGTAGAAATAGAGATGTATGCTGTGAATATCCTGAATAAGGAAAGGTTAACCTTTTCTATTTTGAAAAGCTAGCAATATTTTAAAATGACTCAAACATAGTTTTATAAACATATAAATCTTATATTTAAAGAAAACAGTGTAACACTGTTATTCCCTCTAATTTTTTAAAAGAAGGGAAATACACCACCCTTTTGTCAGGGGAGGGAGGTCACAGATCAACTACTAATTTTAAGACATTTAAGTAAAAGACAAAACAAGGTATAATACATAATGAATCTTTGTGTTGCCACTTTTTAACAGGAGATGATTTATTGATTTTTCTCTCCTTCCATGATGATATATATAGCAGCATCTTAGAAATGAAGCAACTTCGAAGGTTTTATTTTCTCTATCCTTCCAGTGAGAAAATTAGTGACTGAACAAATCACTTAAAATCATTTTAATTTCTTGGCCAAATCATGGAAGTACAGGTGAACACGGTTAAAACAGCAATAAGAATTTAGCCAATTTTAACAAGTAGAAGGATGACTTATATATCCTAACAACATGAAAATACTTGTAAATAATTACCTATAAACAAATATGTTGTTGCATTCTGTATAAAGTCCATAAAAGCTTTTAAGTTAAATGATCAAGACTTATTAAATACCAGAGTTTAAGGAGATAAAATTTAAGTCTTGAATTTATATTCCCAGCCCACTTGAGTGTTATGACTCTGTGCCATTTCCATGGAGTGGTTTGAGGCCTATTAAGACATTTTCCAAAGGGAATAACATTCCTTACAAAACTCCCTCCCAGAAGCGGGAGTTTGAACACCATCAAGCGATCGATCACACCATCACACAGATTCAGGGCATGAAAACTTGAAGCAGCCCTCAGAAGCCTAAGAGGAGAAACACAAGTCCCTTCTAACCTTTATTAATTCCAGTGTTGCCTTTTATGTTTAGACCGTAACGGACACTTGCTATGGAAGACTAAAACTTATAACAGAAATTCTTAAGGCTTACTATTTATTCAGAATCCCCAGTTGCTCAAGAGCCTCTCTTCAAGTAGATGTTTTAACAGGAGATTTAGTCTGAGAGCCACAGAGTTGTCAAAAATTCCTATTTCAGCCCTGCCAGCCTGGCTCAGTGGTTGAGTGTGGACCTATGAATTAGGAGGTCAAGGTTCTATTCCCAGTCAGGACACACACCGGGTTGCGGGCTCAATCCTCAGTAGGGGGCGTGCAGGAGGCAGCCGATCAATGATTCTCTCTCATCATTGATGTTTCTATTTCTCTCTTTCTCCCTTCCTCTCTGAAGTCAATAAAAATATATTTAAAAAAAATTGTATTTCATTTATTTGTCCTCTTATAGCAAGTAATCACTTATTCATGTTGCCTTCTTTTCCTGATTACCTCTTATCAGGAGAGGGCTGTGGGAAGTGTCAGAGAGACAGAGTTCAGGCTCATTCGGAAAAGAGTTGGCTTCTACATTCAGTCTCTAATGCTACCTAAGCATAGCCAAGGGTAGGTTCCCACTAAGGCAGTGATTCCCAAAGTGGGCGCTACCGCCCCCTGGTGGGCGCTGCAGCGATCGAGGGGGGCGGTGATGGCCACAGGTGCATTTGTTTTAACTTTTTTTGTATTACCTTTCTATTCTGAGTTCAATAAATAGTTTCATAATTTCAAACTTCAATGTTTCTAATTTACACCTTTCTTTACTATATTTTACGAAAAAGGTAGAAACATATATATTTCTGTTTAATTGCTATTAAAATAAAAAAAATAATAATTTCCAGGGGGCACTGAGTAATATTTTTTCTGGAAAGGGGGCGGTAGGCCAAATAAGTTTGGGAACCACTGCACTAAGGCATGACCTTTTAGGGATGACTGAGGAGGCAGAGATCCTTGAGAGATTATTTGGGATGACCACAGTGCTCAGAGTCCTAAGGAATGGCGGAGAGCGCCCAGGGATGGCAAGAAAAGGTGGTGTCGGAGAGCCAGGGTCAGTGGCTGTGTCCTTAGAAGCTATCACTCTGGTTGCCTTTTTTTTGGCCTTTCCTACCTAAGCCAGATTCTTTCCCTTCCTGTGATCTTCCTGATGCCTTTTCGATAAGTTCCTCTTAAGTTAATCAGAGACAATTTCTTTGTTTTGCAAACTGGAATCCTGATGAGTAGAGTTGATATAAAACAACCTTAACTAGGTTAGTAGAAGAAAAACTATGGAAACTTCTTTATGAAATTTCCTGAAGTGTGTTTGTTGCAGCCTGAAATGGGACAGTTGAAAAGACGTATTCCATAACTCAACAGAAAGTAAGCAGCGTGTCAAGCAGTGAGAGACTCATTCAGGCATGTTTAGGAAAGGGTCACATGTGATGTCTCTGAATTCATGAGAAGACTGACAAAGAGATTTACTCAGTGACTTCACTGCGCCACTGAGAGTGTTTTATGGAAAGATTAATGGTTGTAATTAATTTCTAACTTTTGCCCTTTTCTGTGTACATTTGGGAACAAATTCTAATTGATAAAGTGGGATTGATTCTACAATAACTCGCCAACTTTACAGGAATTAATACAGATAAATATAATTCTAAATTGTAAATGCATACATGAGACTTTTTTTCTTACTTTGCTGCTTTAGCATTCTTGGTTTTATTATGTAAGAAGAAATAAAAAATAATTTACAAATAGTGAATTAACAAATATTTTATTTCATAATAAGCAAACATACATTTTGCCCTGTTTATTGAAAAATGAATCTCTAAATATCACCTAGAAAACCAAATAAGGAATCAGTAGAAGGAAGCCAGTTGTATTGTTCTTATAATAAGGGCCTTAAAGTCAATAATAGCTTTTTAGAACGCTCAAAAAGCTTGATTTTTAAAAATGGATCAAAATTCTTAAGTTGTATTTGGTCTCTTTCTCAGCGCTCTGGGGCCTTAGTTCTGCAGCGACATCTTATGGAATTGCTTAGCTTGCACAATCATTGAATACTGTCTGGCAGAAGGGATCATTGTTCTAACAGATTTGATGCAAATAGGATTCCTGCTTGTGCTTCGAATGTGGAAGATGCCACACAGCCTTTTTTTCTTTTTCTTTCTTCTCTTTGTTGCTTATATAAAATTTCCTTATCATGGCAACTGTGTGTGATTTTTAAAACATTCCAAAATATGCATTGAGAGCTGAAATTCTCAGTATATATTTCCAAGCTAGGCTAGGAAGGGAGAAAGAAGCTGTTGAATAGTGAAATGAGACAGCAGTAAAAGATCACAGTGCAGCTGGGTTTGTTGGCAAGAGTTTCCACTGAAAATCTGCAGCGGTGCAAATGCCTCTATTATTATTGACACTTCACTGATTGTGATCACTAGAGGTGACAAAAAAAGGAAATTGAAGTATTTGAAACTCAGAAAAATAAACTGTGAAATTCCCTTTAGTACATAAATCTAGCCATTACCTCTTCCAGGCATTTTTTTTTAACAGAAAAACATACAGTTTTAAACTCTCAAAGAGGAAAAGTGGTTCTCATTTCATATTTTTATGATTAGATTGTCATTCCTAAAGGAGACTAGATTTGAAATCCAGTTTATAACATCTATTCACAATGGCTTCTAAATCGTCTCTAAGTTAATCATTTTTATTTTCATGTTGTTTAGCATTTACTATTAGACATGTTAATGGAGAAAAAAATGTACTTGGAGGAAGAAGCCTTGGATAGAGTAAGATTTCATTTCATATTGTTTAGTATATGTAAAAAAAAAAAAGAAGTTTATTGTAAGAATACAAACTCATATGTAATTTCCATGTGGATACAGAAAGTGAGGCCATAATGAAGAGGAACAATTATAAAATACATGACACTGGAAATTCTATTGAATCTTGATCAGTCAGTGAATGAAGCAATACTTTTACCAACCACTACATTTTACCTGAACAAGAAGAGGAAATTCCAGTATGTTTCTCAGAGCACACAGTAGCTCTTCTATGCCATTATAATCACTTGTGAGTAAAGATCATGGAGAATCTTTGTCCAATAGATTGCTCTTGCCCACATATGAAAATTGCCAGTGCTCATGGATAATTATAATTGCTTCTTAAGGACCCGGGACATTTTCATGTGTACTGTAAGCACTCTGAAAATAATAGACTTTTCAAGAACCGTGTGCACAGTGACAAGATAAATCTCTGAGATTCTATATTTCAGAAATTTTCTGGAGAATGAAAATTGCATGCCTAAATTTTCCAGGTCATCAATTAGAGAAAAAAATGTGACCGTATGACTTAAAATTGTATGCTGCATTATGACATAGATAATACATTCCCTTAGAGAATGGTTTGCGCCTTACACATAGCTATGCCCAATAAATAAGGTGCATTTACTTTAATGTAATATTGGTAGAATTTCTAGAAACAGAAAAGTTCAAAGTTAGATTGTGCTTGTTGGTGGTAGAAAATATGATGACTTTGAGGTAAGTTCTGTGATCTTGAGGGAACAATTATTCGCTCATCCAAATGGATAAGTGGAGAAAGCAGCTAGCAATATGAAACTGAAGGTAGGGTATTGTGAGACAGTAGTTATATAGATTTGAGAATACCTCAAAGAGAATGTTAGGTGAAGTGTACTGTGGCTAATTCTTGAAGAATATATTAGAGAAAGAGATGAGTACACACCCATAGCCCAAAATAGTGGACTACGATAGACATGCAATGTTTGGGTCAAAATGCCATATAAATCTCCTTTGTGAAAGTATCACACCATTAGTTCATTAGTGTGAAGATAAGCTTTCTCCAACTTGAATTAGACTAAATATCTTACAGAAAAGTGGACCTAACCCTGAAATGTAAGGGTATCTAATAGGAGGAATAGAAGCTGATGAATACTTAAGGGCAAAGTCACATCTTAGAGAAAGTATAGAGAAAATGAAGCCAAATTATAAAAACATGCTGAGTATATGATACCAAATGGGCAGATGTCTCCAACATAAACATTATAGACCTTAAAGATCTATAGATGTTTAAATTTGAAATTTTAAGATATAAATTATTTCATTTAAGCATATAATTGTGGATAACTAAAAATTTTTGACCACCTACGATTATAAAAATCATAAGGAAAACAAATTTGTTTAAGATGGCAGATGGGGAATGTGGAAAGGAGGTATATCATCACTTGCATAAAAATAAGGCTTTACCACTAGATTCCTTTTTAGGGTACAGCTAGGATGGGGCATTTAGTTTCATCTATTTTTCTGAGAAGTAACATAAGATTGAATCAAGTGGAAGGAAATGACAGCTTTTTCTAGGCCAAAATATTTTTTTAAAACAAGCAGGAAGGCAACTGGAAGCAACACATATAAACTGATGGGTTCCAACATTCTGTTTCTAATTGGCTAATTTCATATTAACAGTTTTACATCTTTTCTTCTGATGTGAATCATCATGGGGGAAGAAAACAAGGCAAATGATTTCCTGGCTGAGAAAAACATCTTTGCTTCATTATATAATTTTAATTTGCTCTGGTTTCTATTCTGAACGCTGAGAACTCAATAGAGAAAATGTTGCTTTTTAACACATAACTATGTGCATTTACATAACTATGAACATTTAAAATGTTAGAAAGCCAACTTCCACTACATCCATTTGTCAAATCCTGCTTCCCTACGTCTTTCAAAGCTGAAATCTCTGATGCCTATCAAATGCAGATTCAGTCCTACCAATCATTGAGGTGGTCTGCTCCAAGGAACAGCCTTGCCTACATGGCTCAGTGGTTGAACATTGACCTATGAACTAGGAGGTCAGGGTTTGATCCCCAGTCAGAGCTCATGCCCAGGTTGTGGGCTCCATCCCCAGTGTGGGGCATGCAGGAGGCAGCCTATCAATGATTCTCTCTCCTCATTGATGTTTTTATTTTTCTCTCCCTCTCCTTTCCTTTCTCTGAAATCAATGAAAATATATATATTTTTTTAAAAATGTAAGGACAATCTCACTTCAGAAGGGCCTAGAAATAAATAGCTTTGCCACCAAAATCATAGCATTTATCTAATTAGGTAGGAGTAAGCTACGAATACTTGTGAAATGGCTGATACTAATATTAAAACAAACTGTAATAAGAGCTGCCTTTAATAAGTATTTATAATATGTGGATATTAAAAAAAAATCTTCCTTACCAATAGGGCTGGGAGAACAAAAAGTTATGGATAAAAGTCCTTGAAATTTTAAATTGGTCTCATGAGTACTAGATGCTGGGAATAAGGGAGAACTGGAAACAGATCAGTCTTCACAGGGACTAACCCTCTAATTCCAGTTACTTAATCCTTTACTTGATTAGCGTGATTATGGCCCTCAGGCTAACAGTCTGGCAAAAGCAAATTTAATTAAACTTCTGAGAAAGATAACATCATACAGAACCTCCAGTTGTCTCTATTATTTTACATTTACAGTGACTGTCACTCAATAGAAACTAGTCAAGCATAGGTAAGAAGAAAACATTCAAATTGAATAATGGGGGAGGGAGGAGAACTAAAATACTATAACATACTGCAAGAAAAAAAAGAGTTATCTACTTAAGAATAAAAGAAGTATGACTCTGAAAACTACTTTATTCAACATTTTTTTTCTGAGCGCTATAGCCTGTACAATAAGAATAAAAATGAGGACTGATAAAGAAGTTATAAAGCTGTCATTTTCAGATGATATAGGAACATCCATAGAAAACACAAAAAGCCCTAGCTGGTTTGGCTTGGTGGGTAGAGTGTTGGCCTGTGAACTGAAGGGTCCCAGGTTTGATTCTGGTCAAGGGCACATGCCTGGGTTGCAGGCTGGATCCCCAGTAGAGGGCATGCAAGAGGCAGCCAATCAATGATTCTCTCTCATCATTGATGTTCTTATCTCTCTCTCTTCCTCTCTGAAATCAACAAAATATATATTTTTTAAAAAAACACAAAAGAACCTATTATTAAGGTATTAGAATTAATACATACATTATAACAGACATTGATTGCATGGGCAATAAAAGAAAACAGCAATAAGTAAAAAAAACAATAAGTTAAATTAGTTACCTTCACAATATCATAAAAACATTAAATATTTAGGTATAAAATTAACCATACATATGCCCCACCTCTACATGGAAAATGTTTAAACAATAATGAGAGAATTTTTTAAAAAACCTTAATTGGACACTTATAATCATAGATTAGAGAAGTCAATTTTGAAGATGTTAATTTTTCACAACCTGATCTATGGGTTCAATGTAATACTGATAATAAGTCCAGCAATCTATCTATCTATCTATCTATCTATCTATCTATCTAGGGAGCCAGGGTCCATAATGTCCAAAACGACCAAAGGCTTAACTAAATGCCAGTCTGTGCGCACAGCAGGCTCTGGTGGGTGGGGACTGGCGAGCAGGCTGAACTGCTGACCTCTCAGAGAGAGAGAGAGGCGGGGCTGCTGGCGAGGCCAAGCCTCTCTCTTTCAGAGAGGTCAGCAGTTCAGCCTGCTCTCCAGCAGTCACAGCCTCATCTCTCTGATCAGGCCTGGAGATAGGCCCAGAGACGCTGACTGGCATAGAAACCAGCCAATCAGAACCAAATCTGGGTGAACTGTGAGGAGCCAATGGCTGCCTAAGAGGCGGAGCTTTTGACACTTGACTGGCATAGAAACTGACCAATCAGAACCTAATCTAAGTGAACTGCAAAGGCAGAACCTAAGGGGGGCACTGAGGAGGGGGTTTTAAAGGTATTAGCTGTTTGGTGTAAGGTGTAAGAAAGTGGTTCAATTTTTTAAGAACCAGTTTGGCAGTATAGTGCATATGGCTGTCTATCAGTCCAGATATAAGGATTATGTTTTTGTCTGCGAAGAACATCTCCTCCTGCTGAAAAAGGCTTCCCCCTCATATAACCAATCCTATCCTATATAATCTATACTAATAAAAGGATAATATGCTAATTAGACCAGGTCAACCAGCCATCTTCCAGAAGTCCGACTTCCTTCCGGACAAAGCCATGGTGGTGGGGGCAGAGTCAGTTAGGGGAGATCAGGCTGGCAGGGAAGGGCCCTGGGATTGGGCCTAAACTGGCAGTCAGACATCCCCCAAGGGGTCCCCAATTGGAGAGGGTGCAGGCTGGACTGAGGGAACCTCCCATGCACAAATTTCGTGCATTGAGCCACTAGTTTTTAAATAAAAACCAGTTTTGATTTATTTTTTTCTAAAAATGTAAATTATAATAGGGCCAACATAAACTGAAAGTATAAAATATGAGAACTTAGTCTGCTAGATCTCAAGACTTCCTAAGTATACACCCTAAAGCAGATTATTTAACCATCACATGATTGGCATTTGGGGTTGAATAATTTTTGTTTTGGGAGGCTGCCTTGTGACTTAGAGAATGTTTTTTCAGATCCCTATCTTCTACCCACTATAGGTCAGTAGCAACCACCCTCGCCAGTTAGCTCCTACACAAATATCAATAGACATTCCCACATCACCCTGGTGGGTGATGGGATATCTCCCTTGTTAAGAACCACTGCCCTAGAAACTGCATGTGTTTATGCAACAAAATCCGTGTATAGAAACGTTCAGAAGATTTTTGTTTATATTTAGTGCTAACATTAGCCAAACACTGTAAGCAATTCAAAAATCTATAAACATTACAAGGCAAACATCACCAATAAATAATCTCCATATCCAGAGAAAACAAATGCTAACTTTTTAGTATGTATTCTTTTCATCTTTTTAATATTTATTTTTCCAGTTTTTACAAAATTGGACTCATTATAATTTGCTTTTTGTTTTTTCTTTCTCTTAAATTGAATTTATGAACATTTCCTGCACAGTTTTCAATATTAAAGTCAACTGAAATGAAATGTTTTTTTTCCCCATTTCTTGAACAATTCTTTATGGGATATTTTACCACATCATAGAAAATGGTCTTCTTTTTTCTAGAATAAAGAGAAAAGAGTTGAAGCCAACTGCAGTGATTTTAGAAGAGCAGTCTTGTAGTTCTCTCAAGTTACCAGAATCTTTATGTTTTGTTTTATATTTCATTGAAGAAATAAGGCATTTTTCTTTAATAAGAAAACCATTAAAAATGGTTTTCCTTCTCTAGTCCAGCGATTTTCACCCGGTGTGCCGTAAGAATTTTTAAGACATGCAATACCTGGCTATTTAGTCAGGGGCACTGACCTCTTTTTTTCCCTTAGATTGTCAAATAAAAAAAGGACAGCACAACAATAGTCTTCTGGTGTGAATCAAAATTATACCTATTTTTTGTTGTTGTCATATCAGCAAAAGATATAGTTTTTGGTGTGCTGCAGAATTTTAGTAATTAGTTTATGTGTGCCGCCATGTGATGAAAATGGTTGAAAATCACTGTTATATAGCAAAATGAAAAAAAAAGAAAAATTAAAATTTATAGTTGCATCACTGATTACTAATGTCTATATTCTTGCAGTGCTGTTCCTTATTCAAACAGATAAATTATGAGGACTCTCATCAATGTAGAATGAATCTGTAATTTAGAAGAATACAGGCTAATGGAATGAAATACAATGCTAAGTTATAAAATTTCACAATGAAGTTCTCTGGCAAAAACTACCCAGTTATTTTTAGTAATACACATTTAAACATTTATTTATATAACTCAGTTTCTCAAAAACTGATGTGCAAATCTTAAAGGGCATTAAAGACATATAGTAAAAATCCTTTACCTTGAAATAAAATAAATTGTGTCTTAAATAAATGATCCATTGGCTAGACGACCACTTTGTTTCAATTGTTCAGATGACTCATTTTGAACAGTGCTAGAATACATAGCTAAAAATGAGCAAAACTTATTTTATATAATCATACCCCTCTTTTCAGATCTGTTTCCCAGTGCTTTATTTTATTTTAGTTTATTTTTTTTGTATGACTTTATAGATGGAGAGAGAAAGTGACTCAAAAGTTTTTCAACCCAGTGTTGTATATATTCTGGGAACCAGACACATGAGCTTCTATGGCCCTAAGGATAGTGTAAATAATGACAATGACTTTCAAAGGCGGGAGGATGGGAAGTTTTATGGCACATGACCTTCCCTGTGTGGTATGAATCAAGCAAAAGCCCAAGTAGAGTTAGAAAGTTTCACAGAGATTTTAGAAGCCACATTTCCTCTCCAAATTATAATCCCCTTCTACTGTGACCACCTTGAGTAAGGTGAGGTGAAGGGAACTTCACTTGAAAGACCATGAAAAATCACCTTTCTCTATTTTTATCTTTGATTCTCATGCCTCTCACCCTTTTTTTACATTGGAATTTTGCATACTTTGGCATCTGGATTTACAGAAATCATGACAAGTAGATTCCTCCCTCAAGTCTGGCCTCTAGTGGGAATACTAAGGACCCACTAAATGTAACATTCAAATAGGGGAACATATAAAATTACATCTTCACTAGGTAAAGCAATGCAGAAGGACGAGATAACCTTGTCTATTGCAGAATAAGATGGAGCTGAACTATTGTTTGATTTTGGAATATCTATAGTTGGATTATAGATGCTTATCTGATGAACCAAGAATGCACTCTCTATTATTCCAAGGCCATCGAAAGTATTATAATGAAAATAACTACTTGTCGGAATAGTGCTATTGTAGGCCTGTACAACATAGTGTAAAGAAAAAGCACTGAGATAAAGTGGAAGAAACAAGTTTACTATCAACCTATCATTATGCAGGCTGTATGACCTGGACAAATCACTTAATCTTTATGAACTATAATTATATCATAAAATGAAGTCAGGGAAAGAACTGAGTAAATTTTGGGATCTAAAGCTCAAAATCTTGCCAACTTCTCCTTTTCCTCAAGTTGCATTCTATTTTATATTTTCTTTTTTCCCACCAATTTACCGGAGACTTTTTACATATAATGGGGAGGGAGAAAGTAAACACAAAATTTCTAGCAATATGTTAAATATTATGATAGAGGTTTAGAGAGGATGCTACTATCATCAACAAGAGTCTTCATTGTATGCATTATATTTTCTAAATTATTGTAATTAGAAGTAGTGGTATTGACAGGCACCAGAGTAATCAGAAAGGTCAGAAGGGGCAGATGGAACAAACAACTTTTATGGGAGACAGCTGCAGCCAGGGAGGTTACGGGAGATGGCTGCAGCCAGGGAGGGAACTGAAGGACAAACGACCTGATAAGAAACCAGACAGGCATTAACTCACTTAGAAAGCCAGATCATTAGTGAAAAATTCCAAACTACATTCCCTCCCCACCGAAAGCAGATAGATGTATGTTGTATGTTGACTCACACGGCCCGTGATCTCCAGTAGAATGACCCCAGGTTACTTCCCCCGTTTGCTAAAAAGTATATAATGCGTGTTTAAACTCTTGATCGGGGCTCACAGCCACTGCTCTGTGCTCAGAGTAAGCTGTGAGTCCCAGCATGCTGGTATCAATAAACCCTTTGCTTTTTGCATGAGAAGCGTCTCTTGGTTCTTTGTGACAGCGGCTTGCGTCCAGGGCGTTACAGTATGAATGTGGATATTTAATAGCAGGAAGAGTTCAGGCAAATAGCAATGAGAATGGACCTGAAGACAACCACAAGGGACATCCTGGGGTAAACCTGACACGTGCAACCCTGAATGTGAGCCATGAGCTACCATCATAACTTTTTGCCAGAATGATTAAGACCCTCCAGTACTGGTGAGCCCAGTAACTACTCTGTATAATGTAACCAAAGGCAGTGCTAAGTACAAAGAAGGTGATAGGCAAATACCCATCAACCGTGCAAAATAACTATTGACTTTACCAAATAGCAGTATCTTTGATTTTGTGTGAGACTAAGAATTCCATTGTGTTTAAATTCCTGTAACTCATTACTCAAGTGAGAAAGCATAACTTATGCCAAAACAAAGTGGCTCACCATTTCACCTCTTCTTCATTAGTTATTAGTTGTCTAGAGATAATGTTATTAATCATATTATTATAATATATTAAATAATTTCAGCTACAAGTCAATCATCTGAAACATAAGCACTTTAAATATCCTATCATTAATACCTCATCGAGTTTCTCTTGCATCATCTCTCCCCTGGAAACTTTGCTAGTATGTTTGCTTATTGGTTTTGTTTGATAACATAGAGAGTGGGTTTTAATAAATAGAGTTTGGAATTATCATATGACTCTACCCTTATCAACTGAGCATGTTGCTTGATCAATATGTGCTTCAGTTTCTCCATCGACAAAGAAGGAACAGTGGCCTCAAAAATTAGAAATGTTTTGCCACTCACATGTGGAATCTAATGAACAAAATAAACTGGTGAACAAAATAGATCCAGAGTCATAGAAGCATGGAACAAACCACGGCATCTCAGAAGAAAGGAGGGGGAGGTAGAGTGGGTGGGAAGAGATCAGTCAAAGAACTTGTATGCATATATGCATAACCCATGGACACAGACAATAGGGTGGTGAAGGCCTGGGGCAGGGAGTGGAAGCAGGTTAGAAGAGGTCAATGGGGGAAGGAAAGGGGACATAGACAATACTTTTAACAATAAGGATTTTTTTTTTTAAAAGATGAGGCTTTCAATGTGTGCATGGCTCATAGTAAGCGTCAAGTAGATAGATGCTAAGAACTATAACTTAGGTTTTTTTGAAAGACATTTTTATAGGGATTTTTAAAATGGGGCTTACCGAAATTGTTTGCATATGTTAACATTTAGTGTTTCTTAGGTTTAATTTATTTCTGCAACATAAACAATTGTTACAACAAAGAAAAAAATCCTTAGGCGCTTACCTCTTGGCTTGTTGTGGACACACACACAGAAATCACTCCTCTACCTTAGGAGAGCTGGCGGAGATTAATGAGCTGTTTCTTTGGGTTCAAGTTTTCCACATGCACCGAGTCCACTATGGTGATGTAATTAATTTCACAACACCAGGGTTTTGTCATCCCACATTCCCGGGCCATGCAACTATGATAAGTATGCTTTAATTAAACCTCAAAACGTGCCACTGTTGTTACCGGGTGCAGCTGGAGCACAGACAAACCTCTGTGGACCACAATCATTTTAATATGCAGTTAGGGAAGCTGAATAATAGAGCATTTACATGAAAGCCGCCTGAGTTGGTGTGCTGCGTTCTTAAAACTTTTAATAAATACTTATATGTAAAGAAACAAAAACAATGCGGGTGTTAATGAGCTTGTGTTTCTGGTTATAACTCGCAGAAGGCAATGAGGTATGTCCCCAGGGTTACGGAGGGGGAGGGCCTTCCTTAGTGATTCTCCTGGGCTCCCAACTTTAGACCTGGCAAGCTCCTAGGGCGTTGCTTTCCTCTGAATATGGCTGAGAATGATCTTTCTCTTAAGACTTGGGGACAAAAAAGCAGACTAAATAGAATTGCTTTGATTTGATGTGCATGATTCCAGCTCTATAAACATAGGAAGTGTGTATAGTCTGCATCTGGCTGAAACTGTTTCAGTGGTTGTTTTAATCGTGGTTCAGTAACAAAGCGAATAGGTATAGTTATTCCAGGGTTCACAGTTATGAATGTAGTTGTCTTTGACTCAGCATTCAGTTCAAATCTCTACTGGTGACTTGATAAAAAATTAGGTTGAAATAATGTAAGTCGGTGCAGTGGGTAAGACTCCCATCCTCAGCATTTATGTCTTACACATTCGTAGATAAATTACCAACTACCCCTTGTCCTCAGTTTCTCTTATTTAATAGGAGTAACTGTCATATTTATCTCATAGACTTGTTCTGAAGATGAAAATAAATAATAAAACCTTCTTAGTAATGTGGGAAGCATGGAACAAGCCTTCTGTTAGTGGTAGCGATGAGCATTTAAAGGGTAACTAATTGTGAGAGTGGTGACTGGGCATAAACCTAAGATGAACCACATAAACCTTTTTTGTAACAACCCAATATATTAAGAAAATGGTAAAATGTGTTCAAAGATCATATCTATATCCCTGATACTCTGGAGAAAGATAAGATAAAGGGTAGCTTTTTCTCTATCATCACACACCTGTTCCCTTGCCTCAGAGCAGTGTTGCTAGATGGAGGCAGTGAATTCTAGGCTCTGTTAGGGGAAGGATGCTGGAAAGGAAAAGCGACAGATACTCAGCCACTGGCTTTTAGGTAGGAGGAACACAGTTTGTTAATAGCAGAAATACGGGAGGATATGTTTCGGTTGCTTCTGAAAGCCCCGGGGAAAATATTAGACTTCTGCATGCCTGTGAAGAGTAGGGATCCGTGGTCCCTCTGTGAGAGATGAAAACTAGGAACAGTGTCTTCTATCTCAGACAAAAACACTTCTGGCCACACTGGCTATGTGCACAGAACCATTTTCTGCCAGGACTGTGAAGTTTGGGCATGGAGCATAACAGAGGTGACTGAAGTGAAGACAAGTTTGTCTTTCTAAACTTTCTGGATTTCATATTACCATAACTATAGAGGAACCCTTAAAATAACTTAGAGGAAGCCTGGGACAATCAAAGCAAGAAAAATAATTGGAGCCAGCTCTGCTCCCAAAATAAATTAGACTCGGGATTTTTTATCCTGCAACAAATATTCAGGATCCCAGAAGAGAAACGTAAAACCTTACAGCAGGGAATGATAACAATAATGGTAGCTGCTTCCTACTATTTGAGTTTCCAATTTCCTGAATTTTTTGGATCAAGGATGAGCTCAGTAGAATGAACAAGAATTAGTCTTTATTTAGTTTATATTAAACCAAAGATAGTTGCACTCCAAATTATTTAATGACAGCTAAATACTTCTCTAGATTTAAAAAAAAAAATCATTTACTCCTGGGCTTAATATTCTGGGTTTCATTAAATTATTTTTGAATGAAGGAAACTTTCCAAGTGAACCTTCTCTTGTATAAAAGAAGTGAAATTATTTTCCATGTACACAGCTCTTAGATATTCTCGAGAGACTCTCATTCCTACAGGCCTAAGAGCTTCCATGTGAAATTGTGTTGGTGGAAATCTGGCTCAAAATAAAGACTTGGTCAGTTGCGCACATGCCTTCTTCATGGTTAGGAGGGGGAATTGTGATATAGACACTGGAACAGAGGTCACTTTTTAATTCAGCTTCCATTGTTCACCAACAAAAGAGTAATACATTGAGATTTCAAATTCTGTTGTGTTCTGTATAGCTGTAGAAGCCTAGAACACGTGAGAAATGTACTTCAACGTATATAAACCTGGCTTCTGTTCTCCTAACTTACTAATACCAGGCTATCATTTTTTTTTAATTTCAGTTAATTGAGGAAAATAATAAATAAGATTTGAGAATAGTGTGAAAAACTCAAAACACCAAAAGTACAAAGTAGAAATGTTATCAAATGCAATAAAACATGTTATTACAATCTCAGTGCTTAGATTTATCTGAAGCTTAAACATAGCTGAGACATGACTTCAATTATTAGTAAAAATTTAGAAAGGTAAAATTAAGAAAGGAGAGGCAAAAGAATAAACTGGAGAGTAGGATTAAGAGACATAGAAGTCTTTTTGGTGGCACCTCGGAGTCTATGGGCTGCTCCAGGATGAAGCTCAGCATCTCTTTCCCAGCCACTGGCTGCCAGAAACTCATTGAAGTGGATGATGAATGCAAACTTTGTATATTTTATGAGAACTGTATGGCCACAGACTTTGCTGCTGATGCTCTGGGTGAAGACGAGAAGAGTTCTTATGTGGTTCAAATCAGTGGTAGGAACGACAAAAAAGGCTTCCCCATGAAGCAGGGTGTCTTGACCCATGGCCGAGTCCGCCTGCTGCTGAGTAAGGGGCACACCTGCTATAGACCAAGGAGAACTGGAGAGATAAAACGCAAATCAGTTTAGGGTTGCATTGCGGATGCCAATCTCAGTGTTCTCAACTTGGTCATTGTATAAAATAGGGGGAGAAAGATATTCCTGGTCTCACTGATACCACTGTGCCTCAGGGCCTGGGGCCCAAGACAGCCAGCGGAATCCGTCGTCAATCTCTCTAAAGATGATGTCCGCAAATATGTTGTGAGAAAGCCTCTAAAGAGAGAAGGTAAGAAACCTAGGACTAAAGTACCCAAGATTCAGCGTCTTGTTATCTACGTGTCCTGCAACACAGACTCAGGCATATTGCTCTGAACAATGTACTAAGAAAAATAAGAATGAGGCCGCAGAATATGCTAAACTTTTGGCTGAGAATGAAGGAGGTCAAAGAAAAATGCTAGGAACAGATTGCCAAGAGACATAGACTATCCTCTCTAAAAGCTTCTACGTCTAAGTCTGAGTCCAGTCAAAAATGAAATTTTGTAACTAACAATAAAAAAGAGCAAATAAAAAAAAAAACAAGAGAGACATAGAAGACAGAACAAAGTGTAACATACATACAGGTGGGCTCCCAGATCAAAGTATGCAAGTAGTAGACATTCAAAATTTAGGTTATTTGTCTTTCTCTGTCTGACATTTCATTTAGCGTAATACCCTAGTGTCACAAATGGTAGGACTTGATTCTGTTTCATTGATGAGTAATGTTCCATTGCATATATGTACCACCTCCTTTTTATCCATTTGTCTATTGATGGCTTGCTTCTATATATTGGATATTGTTAATAATGCTGCAATGAACATAGGGGTGCACATATCTTTTTGAATTAGTGTTTTGGATATGTACCCACAAGTGGAATTGCTGGGTCATATGGTAGTTATATTTAAAATTTTTGAGGACCCACCATACTGTTTTCCATAGTAGCTACACCAATTTATAATTCCCAGTGTTCCTTTTTCTCCACATCCCTGCCAACACTTTTTGTTTGTTGATTTATTGATGATAGCCATTCTGACAGGTGTGAGGTGATATCTCATTGTGGTCTTAATTTGCATTTCCCTGATGATTAGTGATTTTGAGCATCTTTTCATATGTCTGTCAGCCATCTGTGTTCCCTCTTTGGAGATATGTCTATTCAGGTCCCCAGCTCATTTTTTAATCTGATTTTTGTTGTTGTTCTTTTGATTTCCTTATATGTTTTGGATATTAACCCCTTCTCTGATGTATCATTGACAGATATCTTTTCCATTCAGTAGGTTGTTTGTTTGTTTTTTCATTTTGTTGATAGCTATATAAATGTCTCATCACTATTGTTACACTTGACACTAATATAATATTATTTATCAGCTCTAATTGAAAAATAATTTTTAAATTATGTTAAATGAATAAATTAAGTAGAAAAGATATACAGTGAATTTCCAATTAACCAATCTTTGTTAAATGTTTATTTTACTTCACTAATAAGTGGCTCAAAGACATATGATGCAGTACTTTGATCACAAAAAAATCTTGTGATCAAACAAAATGCTACCATACTTAGAATGTTTTAATACTCTGCCTTTATACTTGCTGTAGAACAGCTTATATGACAAGTATACTCTTATGTATTCTCCTATTTTGTGTCAATATCCTGCCTATTAATAGCATCTGCATGGAGTCTAAAATAAAAATATTGACAATCCATACAGTAGAAGTAAGAAATGTCATCCTAATAGGAAAGAGTTTCAGTTTTATTCAGGAGTGTTTTTAAAGTAAATTAGAGTTATTTAAATGAAGTAAATAAAACCATTGCATTTATTAGAGAAATGTTTATTCTCTGAAAAAGAACATGTCTAGTCCATTTTAAAACCAAATGCCCAAATGATACTCATGACTGATGTCTTTGATCCAGAATTTATTTCCTCATGAAGCATGCGATTCTTTTTTCTCCACTTCCAGATCAATAGGGCAATATGACACTTCCAAACAGTACTTAATTTGTAATCAGGACTAATATATTGCAATAAAACCCTATTAAATAATCTCTGCCTTTCCCCCATTTCTGTTACTTTTCCAAAGTATCTATAATAATAAAAGCATAATTAGACCGGACAGCCGAACGACTTTCCAGACACCATTCCAGACATCCTCCTGCACAAAGCTGCTGCAGCAGAGGCTGAGGCAGAGGTGGTTAGGGGCTATCAGGCAGGCAGGTGAGCAGATGGGGCAATCAGGCAGGCAGGCGAGCAATTAGGGGTGATCAGGCAGGCAGGCAGAATGGTTAGGGGCAATGAGGCAAGCAGTTAGGAGCCAGCAGTCCCAGATTGCGAGAGGGATGTCCGACTGTCGGTTTAGGCCCAATCCCTGGGATCAGGCCTAAACCAGCAGTCGGACATCCCCTAAGGGGTCCCAGATTGCAAGAGGGTGCAGGCCAGGCTGAGAGACACCCCACTCCCATGCACGCATTTCATGCACCAGGCCTCTAGTTATGTATGAAAAAGTGTATGCTCAGCTGGTTTTCTTAAACTCAATTTCTCAGGCAGAAAGACAAATTCATTCTCTCTCTCTTTCTCTCTCCCTCTCCCTCTCTCTCTTTTTGCCTCACTTTCTTATGACCTGACTCTACCTGCCTAAAAATAGATCAGAAAGTATGTTAAATTAACTTGTGGTATTTTATTTCTGGCTGTTTCAGGAAATGAATGATCAAGCCTGAAGGAAACTTAGCTTCTTCATCTTCTTCCCTTAATACCCTTAAGGGAAACCTGCTGCAATACTACTTCAGCTGGCAGGGCTGCAATCTTCACCACTGACTTTAAACTTCATTTTGAGATGAGCATTCATCACTACTTGAATGTTCCTGTCTCCTTTGTCCAATATCACTTCTAATTAAATACCGGTTATTGAAGACTAAACATGTACCAGGCACTTATGGTTACTTTTTTTGACATGCTTATATATATATGCATGTCTTTTCATTTCCATTGCAATGCCTTATAAAACACTTCAGGAGTCCTTAAAATATTTTACCACAAGAAGAGATGGAGAATCAGAGTATCAAGGAATTTAGAAATAAAATGCAGTTTTAAAAGAGAGTTTTATCTTTCAGCGAAATTCTCTCATTTTTACTAAGGAGAAAAATAGTGAAATAAATAGCTTAATAAGTGAAATAAAATTATCAAAAGACATTAAAGTATACCAGGATTTTCTATAATCAATCTTGGATATGAAATCCTTCCTGATATTAATCTCTGCATCCATTGCGTTCTTTCTGTTTTTGATACATATTTTTATTGTTTTTTGCATTCACTTATTCTTCCAACCAACATTTCTAAGGACCTTTACTGTACCAGTATTGTTCTAGGCTTTGGGGCTACAATGCTGGGAAAA
Source organism: Myotis yumanensis (assembly GCF_028538775.1). NCBI lineage: Eukaryota > Metazoa > Chordata > Mammalia > Chiroptera > Vespertilionidae > Myotis > Myotis yumanensis. The sequence continues at coordinate 219,933,199 of NW_027223752.1, read as the reverse complement.
AGTAAATATTCTTTATCATCTGGAGTTTATATTCTGCTAAGGAAGACAGATAGTAACAAAATATATTAATTAATTGTATAGAAGAAGAGGCAGTTGGCCATGAACTCTAACAGCATAAACATTAGCCCCTCACTTACATACTCCCATTCCAAGAAATGGGAGGGGCACCAGTAGTAATTTACTCAGTCATATCATTTTGTAATATTTTCCAATTAAGCCATTCTCATGACAATAGATTAAGATTGTTACATCTTTCTGCTTCAACTTTCCTTACCTTTCCTTATTGTCTTGGCTAGAGTTTGAGTCTGCAGGCATTCTTTGTTTCCAATAAAGGGGAGTTGAGTAAAGGATAATTTACAAATACAAATTTCTACTCATCATACAAATTATTTTAGATAGTAAGGTACAAGTGTATTTAAAGATACAGTGCATCTCTGTCTCTGGATCTGTTTTTGTTCATCAGTTTATGTTGTTTATTATATTCCACATGTGAGTGAGATCATGTGATATTTATCTTTCTCTGACTGGCTTAATTTGCTTAGCATAATGCTCTCTAGTTCCATCCACGCTTGAGAGAGACCACACTGAAGAGTTCTCAATGCAATTTAACATCATAAATACAATCAGGTTCTGTTTTGGGTCAAAAACAGTTTCTCCTTGCAAGATTGTCTTACCATGTCCTTTCTTGCTATCTGCTGATATTACAATTTTAAAACTAATACTAGAGGCCCGGTGCACAAATTTGTGCACGGGTGGGGTCCCTTGGCCTGACCAGAGATCGAGGCCTATGGGGGCAGGCAACCAGATGGGGGGAGGGACTGTGGGAAGTTAGCAAGCTAGGGTGAGGAGCTGTGGGAGTGCAGTGACCACCAAGGAGCAGCTCCTGAGTTGAGCATCTGCCCCCTGGTGGTCAGTGCACATCATAGCGACTGGTCGACTGGTTGTTCCAGTCATTCAGTCGTAATGGTCACTTAGGCTTTTGTATATATAGATGTCTACATATATGGCTTATATTTATTTTAAGCCAACTTTTATTTTTACTAGAAAATTGAATTTATAATATCAACATCCAAGTTAGAGACACAGGGAAAATCATAGTAATATGCAAAATTCTAAAACATTACATAAAATATTTTAGCTTATCAAAAGCATGGGAGTCTGGAAATTATACTAGTAGTCTTATTTGTGACCTTTAAAGCACTATCTATGACTCAAGTACAAATGAGAATAAGGTGGTCCCATTAGTAAATTAGAAAGACAAAATTGAACAGATGCTTAAATAAGCTGCAAAAAACAACAACAACCCCAAAACATGTATTCTTAGGAAGACCTTGGTCAAAAGAAAAAAGAAAACAGGTTCATACACCAAGAAAGGACAGATGTAACTCCAAGTTAATGACTTATGTTGTTTTTGTGTTGTTTTTTTAATCCTCACGCTAGGATATGCTTAGAAAAAAAGAATGAAACATGGATGTGAGAGAGTAGCCTTCCACAGGCACCCCCTTTGGTGCACAGGACAACACTCAACTGAGTCACTCTGGCAGGGCTTGACTTAGGGTGTTCTGTTCTAGCTTATTCATGAGTTGAGATATGTTGCATATATATATTTGCTGTTTTCTTTTTTGCTTGTGTGTGTGTGTGTGTTTCATCATAGCTGGTTTCACATTTACCTCTTTTCTTATTTTACTTTCTCTTAGACAAGTTTCTCTAAACACTTTCCTTTCCAAATAACAATTGCCAGGATTAGAGAATTAAAACTCAAACTTTTATTTTTGTCCTAAGGTTGAAGGAATTGGGTCTATATCAAATAGGTCCTTAATTCAAATTTGTGAACCAAAATACAAACATCCAATGCAGGCTATAAAAGATTCCAAATTAAGTGTTCTTAGGAGCAAAGGAGCCGACAATAACCAAACCCATCCATTAATGACAAGAAATTGTTTCATAGCCTCTAGGATTTATTGAATAATTTCCAGTCTCATTTGAATTTAAAATACCCCAAAAAAGTTTGGTCATAATAGTTTAGCAACTACAGTATGCTGAGTAGTACATGTTAAAGTTTTATAAATGTCACATTACATCTTTTAATAGTTTAAAATACTGCAAATTATTTATTACACCTCTATTTTACAGGTGAGAAAAGTAAACATATAAATAGCAAGTGTTTTGTTCAGGTTCACATATGAGTAGGTGACAGAATGCAAACCCACAGCTGTTTGATTTCACAGTCATAAACTTCTCACTGGGCCAGGTTACCATAAAACTTTTACAAAACACTAAGGGAACACTTTTTGGGTTTGATTTTTGAAACATCTATATTAAGAACTTGATTTTGGTTTTGGGCAAGATTTTGATATTAAGATGCAAATACAGTCAAGATGATTTATGGGGTGTGTGGTATTTTTTTTTCTTTCCCCCAAAACCTGGATGATACTTGTTCTCTAGTTTAGGGGAAATTTCAAACACACAGTAGTTTATACTTCTAGAAACAAACTCTTGTTGTAGTTGCTCTAATTATCGGCTGAAATTATAGCTTTGGAAGACACAGAATCTGTTAGTCCTCTTCTCCCTGGATGTTCTTACCAATAACTAGTCTGCATCCACCACTGCACAGCCATATGTTGTTGCTTAGTCTATTATTGAGCTCTTGATTGAGAAGCCTCACGGGACTGTGAACAGCAAAGGAAAGAGAAAATAATTAGTAGTAATAATACTAAGATTGGACTAGAAAGGCCGAATCAGCAGATATCAGAGCCATATTTCACATTCTCCTATGCCAGCAGCAAGGGAACTAATTACATGGCAGACATTGTGGACTTCAGGTACATTTTTCATTTCACCTCAGTTGAACTTAAGTCTTTTAAAGAATTTACCATATAAAACGATGTTTTTGCTGCCAAGATGCTCTAATATATATGCCAAAAATGTAATAATAGACTTTCCATGTAATAAAAATTCCCAAAGCTATTAAATTACTTCTTTCTTTTCCACTAAAAAGGGACTCATTCTCAATCTATGCATTACAACATCTTTGTTCATTGCAATGCTATAGGGTGCACCTTGTCCAGGTAGTTGTACATTTCAATGAGACTTATTTTCTGAACTTTGGAATGTAGAAAAGTGTCAAGTTTGTATTATATAATTCCTTGTTTGCATTTTTAAAATATTTAAAAGGAAATGCTTTTCCAAAATATATAAAATGATAGCATCAATGACTATCAGATAAACACTTTCTTATTCTTTAAGTGATATGCTAATAAAATGCTAATTCAATCTTTATATATTTACTTTTTGTCCATTATAAAGATATATTTTTTTATTCTTGCTCAATCTAAGATTTTCATTGAGTACACACTATATACAGGAATCTAAAATAGCCAGTAAATAGGGTTATATAGAGTTGCTTTTTTGGGAGGGGTATTGTTCATCCTCACCCAAATATATATATTTTCCATTGATTTTATTTATTTATTTACTTATTTACTTACTTACTTACTTACTTATTTATTTACAGAGTGGAAGGGAGGGAGGAAGGAAGAGAGAGAGAGAAACATCAGAAACATCGATGCGAGACACATTGATTAGTTGCCTCCCTCCATTGCCCAGACCGGGGTGGGGCTCAAAACCGCAACCCAGATATGTAGATGTCCTTGACCAGGAATTGAACCCCAGAACACTTCCACGCACAGACTGATACTCTAACAACTGAGTCATCTATACTAATAAAAAGGTAATATGCTAATTAGACCAGACATTTTCCAGACATCCTTCTAGATAAAGCCATGGTAGCCGGGGCCAAGACAGAGGCAGCTAGGGGCGATCAGGTCAGCAGGGGAGAGCAGTTAGGAGCGATCAGGTCAGCAGGCAAGAGCAGGTAGGGGTGACCAGGCCGGCATGGGAGACCAGGTAGGGGCGACCAGACCGGCAAGGGAGAGCAGCTAGAAGACACCAGCTGGCAGGCAGAGTGGTTAGGGGCGATCAGGCAGGTGAGCTGTTAGGAGCCAGCAGTCCCAGATTGCGAGAGGGATGTCCGACTGCCAGTTTAGGCCTGATCCCTGTCGGACCTCCCCCGAGGGTTCCTGGATTGGATAGGGTGTAGGCAGGGCTGAGGGATCCCCCCCATGCACGAATTTCGTGCACCGGGCCTCTAGTAATTATATAAAAGTCAGGTGTGGTTTCTGCCTTTACCAAAATTACATTCTAGATGATATGACCACCAGAATAAAGCTTACACATTTCAAATAAATATCTAGAACTTATATTGTGGAAGAGACCAGATAATGGTTCACTAAACCCTTCTTGTGTTTACCTTGCACAATCAACAGATCAATACTTCTCAGCCTCCTTTGTCTTTACATATAGTCCTATGGCTGAGTGGCCATATTACTGAGTTCTGGTCAATGGAATATGAATAGAAGTGGTGTGTGCCACATCTAATACTGTCCATGTATGTTACCTCCCATGTATGGTTTCCTCTCACTTTTCCTTTTACTAAAGAGACCATACCTATTAAATGGTAGAGCTTTAATTGGAAATCCTGAATCTCTGCTGAGAAAAGAGCAACCTGCTGACCAGAAACATACTTTTGCTGTGATGTTACTTTCAACTAATACAGATCTAGGTGAGATGAGGCTACAAAAATCACTTCAGAAATATGTGGTATTGACTTCATAATAGAGAAGACAGCCAGGAAATACATTAGAAGCCAAGGCGATAGAAAACCATCATCTTCAGTGATGCAACATTTATTAAAACTGTTACCTGGCATGACAATAAAAGACACCATCTAAGAGGCTTTAGATGTTAAAAAGAAGGTAAAAAGGTATTATTTTTAAAATCTTACTCCAGTAAATTTGAAATCTTTAAATAAAATGGACAAGCTCTACTTACCAAATCTGGCATAAATAGTAACATTCAATTTTAACATGCGTAGAGATAATGGAGCAGTTTGATCTTTAATTAAAAACATCACAAGAAGAAAAATCCAAGCCAAAATGACTTTATGAATAAATTCTACCAAGCATCCAAAGAGAAAAAAAAATCTAATATTACATACATATTTCAGAGAAAAGAAAAAAATATATACTGCATCTCATTTCAGGAGACTACTATAGTCATTTTTTTGGTGGGGGAGGAGGGAATCTAGCAAGAAGAAAAATCACTAAGAAAAATAGGTTTAAAAAGCCTTTAAAAATTAGCAAATCAAATACAGGATTACATTAAAACGATAAGAGAAGGCACCATAGAGTTATCAGGGTAGTTATAAAACAGAAGGTGTACATGCTAATAGAGAGGGTCAAAAAAAGCCAAAAGATAACATGCACGTTTGGTTTCCATTCTAAACACCCAAGCAATTTGCATATTAACAAAATAAAGGGAATACATAAGTGATGAAATCTATATCCTAACAATGACCTTTAAATTGTTCACACTCTACAAACATTTTTGAATGAATGAATGATTGAAAAAATGAACAAAAAGTTGACAGTTTGATGTCTTATTCTGTTTGGGCTACTGTAACACAATTCCATACACTGTGTGGCTTATAAACAACAGGCATTTCGTCCTCATGCCTGAGGAAGCTGGGAAATCTAAGACTCAGCTGATTCAGTGACTGGTGAGCACCCACTTCATGGTTCACACACTGCCATCTTCTCTTTGTATGGGCAGGAGGGGCAGGGGCATTCTGGAGTCTTTTTAGAAGGGCACTGATCTCATCATGAGGTTTCCATCCTCATGACCCAGTTACCTCCCAAAGACCCCACCTCCAAATACCATCACATTAGGAATTTTAAACATATTAATTTGGGGGGAACACAAACATACAGGTCAAACATGCAGTGATTGGTAATCGGGAAAGAAACAAGCCTAGACTGAAACATCTTAGGCTTATAAATCCATTTAAAGTGATGCTAAAATCTATGATTCTATTGTTTAGAAAATAGAATTAGTTACAGGAATCCTCCTATTTGCAATGACCTGAGGGTTTTCAGTGCATTTTGCCCTGTGACAAATATGTGGATTTAATGAGTAAGGTACAATGGAATTAACTTTTATCTTCTCAACCACGTGTCCTGGAATGCATAGTGTATGTGGATAAGACTCAACATTCTCATCCAAAATCTTCCTCGGCAACTATGGTTTTACTGCTTACTAAACTTGCTTCTGCTGCTTGTAGAGTAAGAGCATACACATTAGGTGACCCTGTCCAAGAAATAAATATGACAGATAAAAAGATATAAATATGAGCTACAGGACCAATACAGGAGAACAAAATGCTTGCAAGAGGTGCCTAAGTAATAACATTTCATTTTGATAATTTTCACTTAGAGCTGAGGACAAGGGCCTTTGTTCATTCCAGGAAATAAAGTTAGTAAGAGAAGTTCAGTTAAATGCTTCTTTTCAGAAATAAGGATCAATAACTCCTAATCTCCATTGGCTAGTTTTCTAGCCTGATATGGCACTGAGATTTTCTGGCAAGAAGATTGTCCTTATATTGAATTCTGTGGCACTTTCTTTTTATCATACTATATATAGATATTTCTGAAATCTTTCTCACATAAAAGTAACTATTTTAAAAGGAAAATAGCAATATTCAAGAGGAATGTTTTATTTGAAGAAGGCATTAGAAGTTTTTTAAAGAAAGAATCTCTGTAAATACGCATTCTTTGAAAGCATTTACACAATAAAATATAAATTAATTTGTATTGTCCTTGGAGATTTGTGGTTGTGGTGTGTATTAGAGGAGGATAAAAGAAAATGCGTCAATTTGGCATAAGGATAACAATAAGAACCAAATTTAGATTCTAGTATTGTGTTGCTATTAATTCATTATCCTTGATGCAGAGAAAAAATACCAACCCAAAATGGCATCAGTTGTGCTAAAGCCCATGATACCAAACATAGATTTAACACATGAGCTATTGCTGTTTCAACCTTTCCCAGAAATGTAATATTAATCAACCAGTCCGCTGGAATTTTCTGATCAACAACAATGAGGTAATCTGTCATGCTGTCCAGCTCCACCCATCCTCTATAAAAGAAGAAACAAACCACATGATAAAAACCCACTGTTTCCTCTCCCCATCCTAACCCCCTCCCTCCCATGTCATAGTCTAAAAATATTTTTTTCTTCACTTTTGTTAATAGCTCCCTTGACCCACCCTTCTTCTTATAAAACCCACCCACTTTGTACAACTTCTTAGAGTGCCCTTGCTCTTCTGGTTCTGAATGAAGTGCTTCCCAATTCGTTAATCATTTAATAAAGTTGATTAAATCTTAAATTTTCTCACTGAATTTTGTTTTTTAACACCCTCAACTAGTACTTTATCTATTATGAGCTTCAAATCAATTAATTCAACTTATTTATCCATCACTGAAAGTATGTATAATCCTGTTAGTAGTCATTCTCCCTTGCTCAGCTCCCTCCAAGGGTTTCCCATCACCTCTGGAGTAAATAGCAAAATTGTGAAAAGGAGACCTCTCCTACTGCTCTTCTCTTGCTAACTCTGTTCCGCCTCCTTGTCCTCACTGTCAATCTACGTTACCCCTCCCAGCCTCACACACTTCCCATAGCCATTGACTGCACACACTTGTTGTACTGCTTGTTTTTAGAATACTCTTCCCCTCCCCACCCAAAAATGTTTTCCTGGCATGCTCATTCCCCTTTGTAAGGTCTTTACCCAAATGTCACTTTTTTATGGAGACCTTTACTTATGACCCTATTTTAAATCGAACCCCCTCAACATTTCTTATGCTCATTCCTGCTACTGCTTTCTCTTTAGCATTTCTCATTATTTAATATGCTGTGTATTTTTTTTGTTTTGATTGTTTTCTATCTCCCCCAATAGAACTTAAGTTCTGTCATGCTAGACTATTTTTTTTTATGTTTTATTGACTGTTGTATGCCCTAAACCTAGGACAGTTCATGGCACAGAGTAGACATTATTAAATATTTGTTGAGCAAATGAAATGAATGAGTATTTTGTACTGGGGATACAGCTGTGAACTGTATGGAAAAAAATTGGTGTCAGTTTGGCTGACATTTTAATTAGGGATGTAGGGTAGAAAACCTTCCATTAAAGTAGGTCTTACAGTACTTTATAAATGAGTAAATATTAGTGAAATCAATCTAAGAAAAACAAGCCTCTGATCAAAAAGCAGACCAAAAAGTATAAGCACAGTTTAAAATCAGGTAGGTCTAATTAAAGTTATCATTATTCAGCAAGTCATCATGGGAAAGGTCTGTGTATTTATAGTTTCCCAGATGACATGATAAGGAAAGATGACCTAACAGTCCATGGTGGAGGGAGTACTGGAAAATGCTCTATGGAGATGCTAGGTATAAATCTAGTTTCATATTTTGTATAAATAAGTAAAACTGAACCTCAACACACATATAGTGTCCCCAGCATCTGTAGCCCTTGAAAATGAATATATAGCAGTAAATTAATAATACCTTAACTTATCCATTGGTATTCATCTGTGCCTAGTTTCCAAGATATGGAGATACATCTTTGAGTTGAATCATGGGTGCTAAGGAAGTCTGCTGGGTCAACTGTCCTCCCTTTTCCTTATATAGTTGATAGATAGATAGATAGATAGATAGATAGATAGATAGATAGATAGATATAGATAGATAGATATAGCTATAGAAAAGATCTATTTATTAGTATAAGGTAAAGAGAAAATTATAAACAAACAAATGAATGAATGAGCATAGTAATTATAGAGTATTATATGTTTAATGAAAAAATTAGTCAAAATAATTGAAGGATAAAGGAAAGAGAACATGTTAGGTATTTATTCTTTTTTAGCTAAAAGTCTCATGCTCTTCACATGGACAGAGGAAAGATGTCCATTTGGCTTTAAGACAAGATTAAGAGTATGAGTCACAGGAGAGAAGGAAGAGAGGTTAAAGAGAATCAGAATTTATAGCACTCATAGCATTGTTATGAGTCATTGTAACATTTTGTGCAATAGAATGTTTTTTTTTCTGTTTTATAAGAATCACTTTGGCTGCTGAGAAACTAGGTCAATACCAAAATATCACTCAGGGAGCTATTAGAATCATCTTGGTAGAGGTTTGGACCAGGATATGAGCAGGGAAGGTGGCAAAAAGTGGTTGGATTATGGATTATAATTTGAAGTTAAAGCCAACATAAATTTGAGATAAACTAGATATTCAGTGTGAAAGGAAAAAGAAGAGTCAGGGATGACTCTAAGATTTTGGGCCTGAGCAACTAGAAGAAGTAGTTATTAATTAAGATGAGAAAGACAAAGCAAGAGAGGTTTCCGAACAGATGATCAGAAAGTTAGTTTGGAACACATGAAGTTCAAAATGGCTGTAAGATATCCAAGTGGGCAGGTTGATTAAATAAGATATAACAGTCTGGAATTTATAAAGAACGTTCTGAAGTAGAGACCACATTAAAATGTTCTTAATTACATGGGGCTGGCTAGATTACCATCACTGTGGTGCTAAATGAAGAAATATACTTGTGAGTGTGAAGTCAAGAAAAAGGCCTTTCTTTTTCTTTGCTCTATCCTTTCACAATTTCTGAAAAGCACCTGGCAATTAAACCCCAAGATTGTTAGCTTCTCTGATTCAAACATCCCCTCTGTTCAAATTATAAGACAAGATAAACTATTTCAAGTCTATATTCATACTTAACTGGTGATGTCTCCTAACTGGGAATCAAACCGCAACTTACTGGTTCATAGGTCAACTCTCAACCACTGAGCCATGCTGGCTGGGTTGTTGCACCAATTTATATTGTGTTATTCATTCCACCAATGTGCCATGCCTGTCTCATGGGCTTTTACTTGCTTTGCTCTGAAGAAAAGCAATCTGTTTATTGGTGAACTAAACCATTAATTGCATAAGAAGATCTCTCCTATCTGATATTCTGATAAATTGCTATAAAACAAGAAATAAGAATTTTCATAAAATATTTGTTTTTTGAAGTCATTTAAACTTAGTGTTTTTCCTTAAAAGGCTTTATGAATAATTAAACTCAGACTAACTTGCATGGAAAGCTCTGTCTGAACTCTAACATCATTAAAAGTGTAACACGGTCACAATGAACCCATTAAAGCCATTTAAAAACTATGCAGAAGTCAAAAGAACTGCTTACTAAGAATGATGATTTAGCTTTATATATATTTTGAGTGCTAATGTAAGGGAAAGCCTAATGTGCTCATTAGAAATTTCAAAAGAAAATGCCTTTTAAAAGGGTGAGGAGAATGGAAGAGATCAACCAAAGAATATATACATACTAGAGGCCCAGTGCATGAAATTAATGCACAGGTAGGGTCCCTAGGCCTGGCCAGCAATCAGGGCCAATTGGAGCCTTCTTTCCCCCAGCTACCACTGCCTGCTGGGGCCTTCCTTTGTTCTGTGCCACTCCCTGGTGGTCAGCACACATCATAGTGAGTGGTCAAACTCCCAAGGAGACAATTTGCATATTAGCCTTTTATTATATAGGATATGCATAACACATGGACACAGACAATAAGGTGGTAAAGGCCTAGGTAAGGTGGGCATAGGGTGGAGGGAGGTGAAGGGGGTAAAATGAGGGATATCTATAATACAGTCAACAATAAAAAGGGTACATTTTAGAGTTTCAGCATATTTTTAACAAATTATTTGTGGTTTCCTAGTTTAAGAATCCACATTCATTAAATAGGTAAATAATAGTTACTATTTCATTGCATGCATTTTTAATGTACATGAAATGTGCAAATTCTTGTATAGTTCTCAGCATTTTACCTAGAATAAAAAAATCATTTTTGTTATTATTAATATTTATATTAGTATTTTCTATCATTTTTTTGTATTGGGAAATAAAATAAATATATTATTTCCAACTCCTGAAACCAACAGGAACCAACAATGAGATAGTTTTCAAGCTCAGAGAACAAACATACCACTAGTTTCCTCTAGACTTTAATTTGTGTTGAAATAGATGTTAAAAATGTATCCATAACTAATGTTTCAATTAAGATTAACTGAAGTAATATAGGCATAAGATCTTCCTAAACTATCAAGTTCTTGTAAAGATGAGAGATGATTACTGATGTTACCAGGTTCTTGTACGAGCATTGCTATTAGTATTCAGGCTAGCAAACATCTTTTGCAGCATAATAAAGAGCTTTTTAAGAGTTAGTGTCTTCCCCGAAAAGCATATATTTTCTTTCCTAGGAGTAATTTTCAAACTTTCAAAAGTTACTTGAATTTGTATTATCAATTATTTTTGAGAGATAGATCCATTTAAGAGAGTCCCTTTTGTAAAATTCAATAATCTTGTAAAATATTGCTGCCTTGAAGTGGTATAATTTCTAATATTGAATTAATATTTTAATATTATTAAATTTTATATTGCCTACTACTGCTGTCTTTTCTAAGTGTAACTTTTTGTGGACAAATATCTATACATAGTTAGAAATCAGTTTCAAACTTAGAATTCATGGTGGTGGAATATATTAGAGGAAAAATGTAAGAGTCTACTTGCCAACTCAAAGCAATATGAACATTGGTGCAGTGAATATAAATTAACTCTCCAGGGGAAGTTCTCTGACAGGAGTGCTTATATGACTCATACTATCTCTTGATCCATGAAATGCATTGAACACCATCAATTTGGTCCTTGAGTTGTCCTAAGGGGAAAAGGCTGTCATTCACTCACTGAAGTAAATTAAGGACATGATAAATCATTTTATTGGCTACATTATTACAATTTCATTACTTATGCAAATAGCATGATTTTATACCACTTTTGCAGTAAAATATTATTAAATAGTTACACAGTCAATTCTATTAATGCACTTAAAATACTAAAGAGACACTATATCTTTGTCATATTTTGCCCTTAAAATTACGATGGGTAACTGAGATTTAAGAATCTGAATAGGTGGGAGTGGTCAGCCTTTGCAAGTGAAACAAATCCATTTTATTCTATTCTTTCTTCTACCATATTATAAGTTGTTCATGATTCTGGTATCTCAGATGAAGACTATTAAAAATATAAAGTACCATAGAACTATACTCGGCCCTTTACAAAGGGCCTACATTTGAGTGAAGGCTGCGACTTTTCTGGCTGGCCTTTGTCATGAAGTGCCTCAGAATGCAAGCCAGAATCCATTCATCAAAGCAATTCTAGCAGGCCACATATAGGGAAAAACTAAACATGAATTTTTAGTAAATTAAATTTGGACTTGTGTGGCAATTGCAGGAGAGGAGTGGAGTGGTTGGAAGTGGAAGAGGGCATAGAGGGGATAAATGGTGACGGAAAAAATAAAATAAAATTAGATAAAATATAAATAAATTTGGAATCGGTCATTTAAAAATACAAATAAAACTTTTATCAGTTTGAATTCTTAAGGAAAAGTGGTTCATGCTTTACTCCTTGAGATTATTGGTTAGATTAAGGAAATGTAATAATGCATGAAATTATTTAGCTGTGTGGAGCAGGTTTCCCTTAGAGCCATGTTTGCATCCCTACCATTGCCCTCCTAGAATATTACTGTAAATGCAAATTTACTTTCTATCTTCTACCATAGATTATGAGCTATTTAATTATATAGGCAGTATATTATTATTCTCTGTGTTTCTACTGCAATAGCATTTAAATGATATAGTCACTCATTCTACCATTAACTCTTTCATTCAACTGTTGACCAATACAGAGGAGAGGTTCAGGCTATAATAAAGAACAAGAGGCATCTATTTGAACAAAAGGATTGCAACCCCTGAGACACAGATTTCTGTGGTACCTAAAACTGCACTCTGGGGAGTGTTCATAAATGCAGAAACCACAAAGTATAATTCTTTCAGGCAAATGGAGGATCCTGGTTATATTAATGGGGATTGGTTAATTCCAATATGCCAATGAGGGTGGGCAAAACTAGAAGTCCAAATGTATCCACGTAGCAATTATTATTCCAGGATATTTGTGACTCCAGGATGATTATGACTCCTGGTTGTTGATGGAGTGGCCTTAGTTCAGTTTAGCAACAGGTTTAGCAACTTAATAACAGCTGTGAGAACTGAAGCACAAGATGTGCATTGGTCTTTAGACTCATAACCAAGTCAAGTGCTAGGATCTCCCTGGCCCTACAAGAAATCCAGTGCCATGGGAATGAAAATCTATTGAATTAAAGACTTTGAGCAAGGGAAGAGCTGAAGGCAAACAGATTTAAGAAGACAGAGCTAACAATGATGTTTTACAAGAACTGAGGTGGGAGTTTGGAGGTGGTGATCTTAGTATTGCACACCTACCAGAGTTAGAGACTCATTATTTTTACTTAGTTGTGGCATCTAAAATTGTGATGAAAAAGTCCCAAGATACTATACATGCCAACAGCAATTGCTGTTTAGATTAGTTGCTACCTGACTTTTTTTTTCTTTTTCCATCACAAAATTACTAGAGAAGTGGAGACTTTAAATAAGTTCAGGATCATATTATTATATTATTGTAATAGCTAGTATTATTTGTAAATGGGATTACTATCATGTAAATCTCTCTCTAACATGTAAACTATAACCATTTCTTAAATAAACAAGTTAATAAAAATAATTCATTAGTCATGAGAACTTTAAGAAAAAGTTACATAACTCACAATAAAGGTATGTAGAAAGTGATGTTCCTGCTATTAGGGATTTAATTAGCATTATGCTTTAAAATGTAATTTGTGAGTTGTAGTTCATGTCAAGTTTAAAAATGAGAAGATATTTTATAAAGACAAATAATTATGCAAGTAATTATATACATAAAAAGTCAGAAGAACAAAGTTTTTGTTTTCGTTAATCCTCACTGGAGGATATCTTTCCATTGATTTTTAGGGAGAGTGGAAGAGAGAGGGAACGACAGAGAAACATACTTATTTTGAAAAGAGTTCTGGAATGATGAATTTCAGTGATCTCAATCAGCATGCATTTTCAAAATACAAATCCAACTGCAAGTAAAAATCATAACTTTTCTTAAAGGCTGGGACTATTTCAATAGATAAAATTTGTTTGATGAAAATTTAAACAGGATATTATTTCAATGGAAAACTGATTTTCTAAGAAGCAATAATAAGTGGTCTCATAAAGTTATGAACAACTAACATCATTCCTGGTATAACTTTCTGAAATGGGAATATGTTAATTAATTTCATGAAACAGAGATCTTGAATTAGCCTTCTCCACATCATGGCTATACCTAAAGGCCAATCTAATAGTGTAGTCCAGAAAACCAAGTTTTGAATTTGATATTTCTACTGAACATTTATCTTTCATTCTTTTGAATATTTTATTATTATGTTAATTATTGGAAACATAATTTTGATTGGTTTCATATATTATCCTTTTATAATTTTCATCTAAAAGTGGAAAGTAGATGTGCCTTGAAAAATGTTTTCCAAATATTCTTTTATACTTGATTAATATATGACTTTATTTGTAATATTGAAAAACTGAAGGAATTGTGCTGAAATAAACTCCTGCTGTCATGAAGGTCACAGGATAATAAGGTTGTTCTGATGTAGATAATAACATAATCATGGATTTGGTAATCTGTTCTAAATTATCTTAAGGAACATTTTTTTAAATATTTAAATTATCTATCAATCTATATGGCTATCACTCCATTTCTATTTCTGCTTTTGTTAGCAAAACTAGTGAAGTTGTATATATGCTAATGTGGGGGAAATAAACTTTCCTTTAACTTGAAGGTTCTTCCGGCTAATAATCAAATAGACATGAGACAGATGAACAAGGGAAAATAACCAAATTTAATTCTCACTTATGTATGGGGACCTCACATACATGAGAGAGTCAGAGACCCCACATGCACCAGAGGTTCAGAGAGAGAAGGGAAATTGGGGTATATAAGACATCCTGAGCTAGCCATGAGCTAATGCACCTTGGGACCTTACCATTGCAGGATGGTAAGAACAGACATTTAGTCAGTAAAAGTTTGCCCCGCTATATAGGTGTTTCAGAAAGGTTATTGCTGATAATCTCTATGGGCAAGGAACCCAATTCAAGTCCTTTTAGGTAAAGAGAGGGGCAGAAGTTTCTTTTGAGCCAGAAGCCAAAATTGCCTTTACCTCAAAACAACTTGCATACCATAAAAGCACATCTTGGGGTGAATTATTCTGGACCACCACTAATATTATTTCCATTAAAGAGGGACTTGGAGTTAGAACATCTGAACTTAAATCCCTCCTTCGCTCTTTGATAGAGAAGGGATTTTGGGACTATCAATCCAACCACTCTCAGTTTTTTTTCTTTTCTTTGTTTGTTTGCTTTTAATGTAAAATGGGAGATACTGAAACTTTTATTACATTATGGATGTGACATAAATGAGATGGGCATGTAAAACATTTATACAAGGAATGCCATTTGTCCACCATTCACAACTAGATCTGCCTGATTCTAAATCCCATTTCCTTCCCACTATACAAGACAACTTCTAGTAACACATCTCATCAATGAAAGGGTCCTCTAAAAGAAGTTTGCTGAAGGTGGTAATATTAAATTTGAAAGTAAAACGTTCATAAGCCACAAAATTGAACAGTTTTGTCTTCCTAGTAATCACATTTTTAACCAAAGACTCATAGAGTCTGTTTCCTCTGTGAGCCAGGTGGGTTTGCTGGAGAACAGAAGCGCCGATGAGACAATGTGCTGACCCACTTTGTCTCCTCACAGATGGTCCCACCTGGAGTGGCGTGCACTCACTGTTCAAATAAGATCATATTTTTTGACTTTTCATTATATTTCTCCAAGGAAATAAAAATATAAACGTTGTTGCTTTGTTGTCTGCAGGGGGGGGTGGGGCGGGTGGGAGTTGGGATCTGTTATTTTAAAAAGCCAAATCCCATATGAACTTATCCTCAAATTAAAATAGAAGCAATGATTTATAACTGCAAATATGAACCAGGTGCCTGGCATCATTTTTTATCATAACCTCATTGTATTACAGACACCTGGAACTTTTTTGTTATTGTTGTTAATCCTCACCCAAAGATATCTTCCCATTGATTTTTAGGGAGAGTGGAAGAGCAAGGGAAATATAGAAAGAAACATCAATGTGATCGAAACACATTGATTGGTTGCCTCCTGCATGAGCCCTGACCAGGGCCAGGGCTGGGAGGAGCCTGCAACCAAGGTACCTGCCTTTGACCAGAATAGAACTGGTCTGCGGGCTGATGCTCTATCCACTGAGTCAAATTGGCTAGGACCACACCTGGAACTTTGAAGTTTATCTTAATTATATAAAACAAGAGAGAAATTTCTTAAATCTATTTGTAGGATAAACATTTTCAAGGAATGTCTTACTAGGAGAAAGAGTGACAGAATTGAAAAAACAGGGACATTAGAGAGAGAAGCACTTTCTCTTACTGATATTGATAATATGCTAAAGAAAAAAACACCCTCGATTTCAGATCCTGGAGGCTATGTTGGCTTCAGAGGCTAAGAAATGATCTAGTGCATACCCACAAGGCTTTTTTGAAGGAAGCCCTGGATGATTCTCATTAATATTTCAGTACATGTACTTGAGAACTTGACCAAGCACTCAATAAAAATTAATAGAATTTTACAACTAAATAAAACAATATTTTCCTGTCAGAGATATGAACCATGGTGTGGTCAATTTTCATAGCCTTTTTGTAAGTTCTCAGCACATACTATATAGAAGGTAAAGAAAAGAACATGGCCTTGAGGATCTTTGACAAGAGGATTTGAAGGTCAGTAACCCACCTGACTTGTTTTAGGCAAGATATATTATTAACTCTCTCATTTGTCTAGGTATTGAGAGGAAGTAGAGGAGAGAGATGAAGGTATGTAATTTGTAATTACAAAAATTAATCATTTCAGCACAAATTTGACTCTGATATGAAGATGAAAAGACAAAGAAGAAAGGTGTGACATGAAATATCCTTGGATCCAGGGAAAGGTGCTCTGCTTGTCATACCTGCCTCTAAACCTGCATATTTACTCCTCCTGGTCTTTCAAGGAAGTGAAAGTTAATGCTAATAGTTTGAAAGTATTACATCAATAAATTTTTTGGTTCTACACTTATTCAGTTTATTTATATTCAGATGGCATAAAAAGGGGGAATATATTACCAACAACAATACATTCAGAAGTGCAATGCACAGTACACAGATTCATACAGGGGTAACAAAATCAACAAACGTTTTGGAGAAAAATCACAAAGAAGGAAATAGTGGTTAATATTATCATTGAATGAAAGTGTCATTGGGCCCTGCCCAGTTTGGCTCAGAGGATATAGCGTCGGCCTGCAGACTGAAGGGTCCCAGGTTCGATTTCAATCAAGGGCATGTACCTTGGTTGCAGGCATATCCCCAGTAGGGGGTGTGCAGGAGGCAGCTGTTTGATGTTTCTCTCTCATCAATGTTTCTAACTCTCTATCCCTCTCCCTTCCTCTCTGTAAAAAATCAATAAACTATATTTAAAAAAGGAAGTGTCATTGGGTAAAGCATACAGCTGAAGCTATGTGCATAACTTTTTTTTAATGTATTAAGTCTTTCACTCAATTTTTAAAAATAAAATACCTTCAATGTCCATTCATAATATCTATGTTGTAGACCCAATTTGGGTTGGAATACTTACACTGCCTTAGACATAAAGCTATAGTTATGTAGCGTAAACACACCTATGCTCAATTTCTTTATTGGAAAAATAGGCATAATGGCATTTCCTCGCAGGACTGTGTAAGCATTAGAGGTACTCTATGTAAAGAACCATCAATATCCATCATGCAAAGAGTGTGTTGTTGGTGTTGTTGTTGCTGTTGATGATGATGATGATGATGGTGTGGAGAACCAGGGTGAAGAGGATGCTGAATCAGTCTTAGCACTGAGTAACATATATTTGCAAGACAAGGTTCCCAACCTCCATAGGGCCATCATTCATGATTCAATGGTTTGTGCGCACACGCGCACACACACACACACACACACACATAAATTTAGAAATCTCATACTTAAATTTTATGTGCAAACTGCTAGAGGCTAATAGAAAATGAGGTACCTAACTCTCTCAAACTGAGGTTGACAATTTGTTTCACAGATATAGTTACACTGGAACTATAAGGGAAAGGCAGATAAATAAGTACACATTTACATACTTGGTGCATTTTCTATGACTCCTCAGGAATGCCATTTTCTTCAGTAAACTATCCTAATTCCTCATATGGGAAAATTTTAAGTTCTCTTACAAATCTTGTCAATTCCTTTTGAATATGTTATTTTACTTATCACAGAATAGTCCTCACAATGGAGTGCAATATTTAAATGTCATTCTAGTGAATAGAAGAAATTACCATAAACCATCTTTGTCTGTATACCGTTCTTCTATTATTGCAGGCAAAGAAAGTAACCCATGCTAATTCTGATAGATAATAAAATCTTACAGAAATTTAGGACTATTTTGAGCTTAATTTACATGATGTGAAATGAATAAAAAGAAAAAACGTATGTGGGATCTGGATCTTTCTCATGCAAATGAACTGGAGTGAGAAAACTCAGAACCTGAAATTATTAAGGTGAAATCTTTTTTTTTCTTTTAAAACATTTATTTTATTATTTTTAATTTTATTTTTCCCCATCACCATTTATCCCCTCTTCCCTCTTCCACCTTTCACCCCACTACCTCGACCCCCAATCACCACCCTGTTGTCCATGTCCGTGAGTTTTCTCTCATTTTATTACCTTTTTGCTCACAGTGCTTTGAAAGAAAAATCTACAAATTTCACTAATAGGCTTGGGAAGAATTAAGAGTTGCACTGTGTCCAAATAGGGAACAATTTAAATGTGACAAGTTTGTAGAGTTTCAGGATTCTAAGATGAAGCCTGCTATATAAACTTCAAAAAAAAAAAAATCAAATTTTGCCAAAACCGGTTTGACTCAGTGGATAGAGCGTCGGCCTGCTGACTAAAGGGTCCCAGGTTCGATTCCGGTCAAGGGCATGTACCTTGGTTGCGGGCACATACTGTGCAGGAGGCAGCTGGTCGATGTTTCTCTCTCATCGATGTTTCTAACTCTCTATCCCTCTCCCTTCCTCTCTGTAAAAAACCAATAAAATATATTTTTAAAAAAAATCAAATTTCTATTCTTATGTAATACAGTCACTAGAATGTAATCAATCTGTACACGATGAGGATTTTTGCCATAACTGAAGTAAACAAGACTCCCTTTCAAATAACCCAGTTTTCTGCTCAGGGTGCTTTTTCATGGTCTAAGGACAGGTTCTCGGGAGCTTCAGCTACAGATGGGAGGTTTTCTGCTCCCTGCACCTTCATGAGAGCGTTACTCCCCTGAACACGGTCATCTCTACAAGTCTCCCCAGGCTGTTACTTCTATTCTAGACTCAAGTAAGGAGCGCTGGGTCTCCCCTACTACCACTCCCAGAAACATGTTGGGGGGGTTTAGGTCTCAATTCCCCTTGGTACAAAAAAAAAAAAAAAAAAAAAAGACTGCTCAGAGATAACAAAAAGAACTAATAACTCAAAAATGGTTTACAAGCACTGATATGTTTGCACAGGTCCAGAGGGTCTGCTCAGTGTAACTGTAGATGCCTCCAGGCTTCTTCTCATTCAGCACACCCCCCACACCGCAGAGTAGAACTGTCTGTAGCGCCCCCAACTGGCAGCAGTGCCTGAGCCAGCCAGCTTTTATTAGTTACACCTTGGTCAGCAAACTGCGGCTGGCGAGCCACATGTGGCTCTTTAGCCCCTTGAGTGTGGCTCTTCTTAAGCCTTAGGAGTACCCTAATTAAGTTAATAACAATGTACCTCCCTATATAGTTTAAGTTTAAAAAATTTGGCTCTCAAAAGAAATTTCAATCGTTGTACTGTTGATATTTGGCTCTGTTGACTAATGAGTTTGCCGACCACTGTCATTCCCAAGGAAACCTCCGCTCTCTCCCTTCCCTCCACCTTGATGGTTGATCCTGTGGATGCTTCCCCTTTTCCAGACTGATTTCTAGGACAATTGGCCATGGAGATGTCCTCTGTCACCATGGAAAACCCTACTCTTGGCCGCCCATACTGTGACTTGGCTTGTCTTTTCAATTCAATGCACATAGCATATGAGTTACTTCTTTAAAGTAAAGGTCAGTGAAAAATGTCACACTTTTAACAAGTTAGTGGTGTAAACATTGGGAGATCATTTTAGCTTTTAGTACTATTCACGTATTATATTTTAAAACTTTTGAAGAATTCACTCTGAGATTAAATTATTATTCACAGATCTTTTATCAGATATAGAAGACTAGAATATATACTATTTTAAAATTTTAACTCTACACACTATAAGAAATGCAATCATGTTAAGAGTAAATCTGTCTTAACATTTTATATGCTTACTATAGGCCTAGTGCATGAAATCCATGCACTGTGGGGGGGGGCCCTCTGCCCAGCCTGCACCCTCTCCCAGTCCAGGACCCCTTGGGGGATGTCTGCCTGCTGACTTAGGTCCAATCTCCCCAGGGATCAGATTTAAGCTGGCATGCAGACATCCCTCTCTTAGTCCAGTTCTCTCGCAGTACAAGACGCCTACTCTTTACTGCCTATATGTTGTGGAGGTGGGAGAGGTTCCCACCACTGCTGCGCTTGCCAGCTGTGAGCCCAGCTTCTGTCTGAGTTAGAGGGAGCGCTGCTCAACCAGAAGCTGGGCTCACTGCTCCTTAGTGCTGGCCCCGCCCCCCCACCCACTGGTGTGGGGGTTGCTGATCGGGGGCTGGACCAGCAAGGGAGTGACTGTGGGAGGTTGAGGTGCTGTGGTTATACTTCATCCCACCTCTACAGAGGTGCCGGGACCGCACTGCCCCCTCTCCCGCTGCCTCTGCAGAAGGCAAAGTGCCAGGACCAAGACTGCATTGCCATCTCTCCTGCCGCCTCTGCAGAAAGGGAGGTACTGGGACCGCCATGGCTGCCCTGTGGCGCAGGCTTGCAGGCCCTACACCCCTCCCATTGGTTGTTCCGGAAGGTCGTTCTGCTGTCTGGTCTAATTAGCATATTAGCTCTTTATTATATAGGATGGGTGGGCTAATGTCTTAATATTCCCATAGACATATTCACTATTTTTTTTAATCCTGCAGTATGGAAATTTTCTAAGAAATTTATTTCTGAATAGCATATCAAGGTTGCTTTGACACTGTCTCTATGGAAATTACTCATACTAAAGCAATGGATTGCATTTATATAGAATGAAGAATTATAAAAATGCATATAATATATCTTGTTAAATATAATTGCTGAAAGGAAAAGTATAAGCAAAAGTACTTTAAGTATAAAATAATTTTATTATAAATCTCTAACAATTTTATCTAATTTAGACAACAAATTTTAAAATTTTAGTAATTAAAGGCAACCTTTAATGTCATATCTTTTCAAGCTAAAAGCTCTGCCTGTGTATGAAGATAGCCTTCATAAATCTTATTAGTTTCACCAGTATTTCATTAGTCACTGTCTCATCATGTAAGTGAATTTTATCCCTGTTGACACAAAATATGTAACAATAAGGCTCGCCACATTTATTGCAGCCTCCAAATTATTTTTTAAAAGTCATTAAAATTAGAAAATAAATCTAAAATAGTGTAACAAATTCAAATCATTGTATTGAATGGGAATGTGGATGCAGTAGCTAGTCAGTTATCTAGATTCTCCAAGCTAATATCAAAAAATATGAGCTAGCCCTAACCGGTTTGGCTCAGTGGATAGAGTGTCAGCCTGCAGACTCAAGGGTCCCAGGTTCGATTCCAGTCAAGGGCATGTACCTTGGTTATGGGCACATCCCCAGTAGGGAGTGTGCAGGAGGCAGCTGATTGATGTTTCTCTCTCATTGATGTTTCTAACTCTATCCCTCTCCCTTCCTCTCTGTAAAATAATCAATAAAATATTTTTTTAAAAATATGAGCTACCTTTTTGTAAACATTTGTATTTCACATTTAGACCAGCTGAATGGAAATTAATTTCTTCTTGTGCCCATGTCTTTAAATATTTTTAGTTTTAGTTTTTCTTGTTGATTTGAGACAGAGAGAGAGAGAGAGAGAGAGAGAGAGAGATATCATATGAGAATGAAACATCATCAGCTGCCTCCCTTACGTGCCCCAATCAGGGGATCAAACAGGAAAGTGGATATGTGCTCTGACCAGAAATCAAACCTGTCACCTTTACATGCATGGGTTGATGCTTCAACCTACCAAGCCACACTGGCCAGGGCATGCCCATGTATTCAAATGAAGAAAATAAATGTATAGGAAATAATGTACTTATAGCTGATGACTATGCACTATTCCAACTTTAATAAATGTCAGATTCCAGCAGGGTAGAGATGGGGAGATGAAAAATTATGGTTTTGAGTGTGTATCATAAACCTAACATTTCTCAACTGTGTAGGGTTCTTCTCAACAAAAATGAGATCAATCTTTAGAAGTCTGAGCAATATAAAATCGTATTTAATACCATGTATACCTTCAGTGGATGCCCTGGTTGTTTTTGCATTCTTGTGACATTTCTCCTTCTAATAATTTGGAATAAGGAAGAAAGTTTCTGCCCACCAACTGCTACAAAACAAGTTAAGAGATAATTAAGTTAACAAACATAATATTAATAAAAATATTAGCTATGAAAACTACATAGCCAGAATGAAAAGTGAAATTTAAAAATTGATTATAAGGTAGTATGTGCTAAAGCAATTTTTAAAATTTTGATGAAATCAAATTCAAGGTTTTTTTTTCCCTCACAAGAGTTTGTTTACTGAAAACAACATTGCTTACTGTAAAGATAAGGAAAATTATATTTGTCAAGAATGTAGCAAGAGCTGGGGGTTCCATTATGTGTTTTGGATATATTATATCAATAATCCTTTAAATAATTAAATTAATGATTCAAGGGGAGCATAATTATTAGAATTTTAATTTAGAGGAGAGAACACAAAATTCAAAAAGTATAGTAAAACTAGTAACTGGAGGAACTGATATTCAACTCTAGAGTCAGTTGGCTCAGTATTGTGCTTTTTGTGATGTTCACAATGTTTATTCAAAATATCAAAAAGTTTATTTAGCAAGAGTAAATGTGACAGATGTCTTTTATATTTCATTGGCAATTCTTCAAAAACCCTGAGCAGCAAAATCTGTGACCTTTGTCTTACCAACCAAGTTCACCTCAATATTTCCAATAATTGTGGAGAGAAATAGACTTAGGAGATCCTATCATTTCCAGAAGAAAATTGGACATCCATTCTTAACAAATGCCAATAGTAAATATGGATTTTTCAGAATAGCCAGGCAGAGATAATAGATGGCTATGTCAAAGAGTGTTTATCTATCTGAAAGATACAAAAGGAAGTCAGCTCAGCATGTATATGCAACAGAGATGTCAACAACATTCTCCAATACCACAGGTTAGCTTCTCTCCAAAGTCTCACAGGCAGGCAAATGTCAGCGTGGAGTAAAGGGTAATTGTAGGGCGAGGCTATAGGGTTAAGCCTCAGACTGACCTGTTGGCAAAGCCATAAACAAGTCCCAGCTTAGAGGGCACAGCCTTCTTAGCATAATTAGGCTTGACCTTATGACACTCCCTAGATCTTATCTGGGTAGCTAATGGGCTGTGGGAGGTGCAGCAAGTGCTGCCAAAACAAGTGAAACTCACAAGAACACTGTAACTATGGTGACCACTACCTTGTTTACCTCTGGCTATAAAATAAAGGCTCAGCTTGCCTCTGGATCTCTCTCTGTGGCCTCAGCCAGGCACAGGAAGATCCACCTAGGCCAGGGGTGGGCAAACTTTTTGACTCGAAGGCCACAATGGGTTCTTAAACTGGACCGGAGGGCCGGAACAAAAGCATGGATGGAGTGTTTGTGTGAACTAATATAAATTCAAAGTAAACATCATTACATAAAAGGGTACGGTCTTTTTTTTTTTTTAGTTTTATTCATTTCAAACGGGCCGGATCTGGCCCGCAGGCCGTAGTTTGCCCACGGCTGACCTAGAGTCTAGACTCCCAGCTTATTCTCTTTGTCTTTTCTACATCCTTCGCCGCCCCCTCTCAGGCTCATCGAACCCTTGGCTGTGCTGGCACGGCACAGGTCATATACTAACTTCTAGAATGATAGCCTTTCTGCCTACTGTTCCACATATATCATGTGAGTTGTTTTATAAATGCAGTGGTGGCCACCTCATTTTGTTTAGAAATAGTTCCTCCAATCTATTAAATAAAACAAAAGGGAGAGAAAAATTGATAAAGATGGAAGGAGAGTTGGAAACAATGTGATATATGGAATAGGGTACATGATACATGTAGCCAGAAAGAACACTTTGCACATCCATCAATCTATCATTCTCAAAAACTCCAGGCTAAAACAGACTGATTCAGGTACCTCCTTATCCTGACGCTGAGAAATAGAACAACAGACAATCATGCCCAGGACCTCCTGGAGGTAAGCAAACTAGAAACAAGGCTTAGAGTCATAGGCCTCATCCAGCAAAAGAAACGTGGAGAAGAGAGGTGAGGGATAGAACTATGACCACATTTTTATTGGGGCCATAATAATTTGTGGTGTGACCCCTTAACCAGTGATTCCCAAAGTGGGCGCTACGGCCCCCCAGTGGGCGCTGCAGCAATGCAGGGGGGCGGTGATGGCCACAGGTGCATTTGGGGGCAATGAGTAACTGCTATTAAAATTTTTAAAAAATTAATTTCCAGGGGCTGAGTAATATTTTTTCTGGAAAGGGGGTGGTAGGCCAAATAAATTTGGGAACCATTGCCCTAAACCATGGTGGCATCACTACTATTTGCTAGATTTCCTCAGCCAGACATCTGGTGCCCTCCTGCTGATACTCCACTCATCACAACCCCTGTGAGCTCCTCATCTCTGCCCACACAGTGGCTCACTACCTGTTCCTTAGAGTTATTTCTGCAAATAAAGGAACTTTGGTAAACATTTGTTTTTGTAATTGAAATCACCCATATTTCTTATCATTTAGTAAGACATCTAGATGACTAACTCTTTATTACATATGTTTGGTCAGGTTTACTGAGTTATAGTATGCATCATGTGAAATTCACCATTTTTAGGATATATATATATATATATCCTATGTTATAAAAGGCCAGAGGTCATAAGCGTCATGACCAGAATGACCACTCGACCAGACTGGGATCCATGAAGAAGCAGGTGGGTGGCGGCGGTGGCCAGTGCAAAGCAGCCTGGGTCCCTGGTGCCAGAGGGAAGCTGATGCCAGCAGCTGGAGGAAGGAAGGCCTACTCTTGCACAGATCTTCATGCATGAGGATATATATATATATATATATTAGTTGCCCAGTGCATTAATGCATGCATATTGAAAGGAAATTAATTAGAAGAAATATTTAATATCGCTATTCACCCTTTCTCTATAATAGAAGTGTCAGTCAAATTCACAATCAACAATGGCATAGTGAAACACACTAGTGTGATTGGCACCAGTGAGAGCTTTATATGGATCACACATGTGCGAGTCAACTTAGCATTTTATATATATAGAATAAACTTGCTTAATTAGACCTGCTTTCTGCTTTAGCTAAACTTTTTCCAGCCCAGTGAAGCACCCCAACTTCTCCTTCAGGTAATTGTCAGCAACACAGTAGTAATTACTAACACGAAGCAGATTATTATTATAGATCATGCAGGAAGAACAAAGAGTAAAATATTTAACTGCAACAGTGTTTGACTATATTCTGCCCAGTGAGAAAACCTGAAGTCATTTTCAAGGTCCACCATTTCTTACTTCTTTTCAGTTGGGTCAAGTTTCTAAGCTTTCTAATCTCCATTTTCCGGCTAATGAAAAGAAAATAGGATTCCACCTATCTACTCCAGGACTTCTGTGAGGATCAAATGAGATGAGGCATGGGAAAATACTTCACAGACATTTGGTTCAAGTGTAAAATGTTTGCACCTGACTGTAAAGCAAGTCATGTTCCTGGGCTGAAGAAACCCCTAGGAGGCTAGTTGCTAGGGAGAGGAAGCCAGGCATTGCTATGTGACATCATACCCGGAGCCCACAGCGACCGTTTTCAGGCTGGGCTGGGCTGTGGGCTGCATTTTGTGCCATGGGGTCTTGGCAGTGTTGGCTGAGATTTGGTGGGGTGTTGCTCTGGGGTGGTGGTGGGTCCTGTGTCCCACTTGAGGGAAGTTAAGTGTTGGTTTGTTGGTGCCAGGTCCAGTACTGGCCAGTGCATGTCATGGTAGCTCCTTCATTGAGCATCTGCCCCCTGGTGGTCAGTGTGTGTCATAGTGACCAGTCGGATGGAGGGAGGGACACTTAGCATATTAGCCTTTTAGATATATATTTGCACAAATTAACACGATCATGTAACCACCATCACAGTCAAAATATACAACAGATTCATCACCCCCAAGATATTCTCTTGTGTCTCTCTCTTTCTTTTTTTTTTAAATCCTCACCTGAGGATATTTTTCCATTGATTTTTAGGGAGAGTGGAAGAGAGAGGGAAAGAAAGGGAGAAATATCGATGTGAGAGAAACACATGGATTGGTTGCCTTCTGCATGAGCCCCAACCAGGACCCAGGCCAAGGAGGAACCTGCAACTGAAGCATGTGCCCTTGAACGGGGAATAGAACCCTGGACCCTTCAGTCCACAGGCCAGCGCTCTATCCACTGAGCCAAACTGGTTAGGGCTCACTTGTGTCTCTTTTATTCAATTCTCTTCAATCATCATCAGCACCTAACCACCTCTGATCTGTGTTTCCTTCCTATAATTTTATCTTTTCTTAAATGTTATGTAAGTATCATACAGTATGTGCCTTTTTGAGTCTGCCTTCTGTCACTTAGTGTAATGAGTTTGACATGCATTCATGCTGTTGCATATATCATCAGTACATTCTTTCCTTGTATGGCTGAAAAGTATTCCATTTTATGAATAAAGAGCAGTTAGTTTAATCATTCAAAAAATGAATGACATTTGGGTTGCTTCCAGATATTAGTTATTATGTATAATGTGGCTGTAAACATTTGTATATTGGTTTGTATGTGTGCATAATTTCTCATTTATCTTGGCTAAATGCCAGGACTAGATTGGATTGGCTGTATGGAAAGTGTATGTATAACTTCATAAAAAACTGCCAAACTGTTTTTCAAAGTAATTGACAATTTTGTGTTCCTTCAAACAATGTCTGAGAATTTCAGTTGATTCATATACTTTTTAACTTTGGTTTCATGTTTTCATTCTTCTGATTACATAATAGGTGTGTATCTAATTTTGGTTTGAATTTTTATTTTTCTAATGACTAATCATTTAGTTTAGAGGAGAGTACATTTTTTATGTTTTTATTTTCCATCTGTATATATTCTTTGTAAAGGCATCTGTTCAAAACTTTTGTGCATTTTATTTATTTTCTCTCTGCTTTTTATTCAGTATATAAATATGTATACATATATTTTATATGCATCCTTTATTAGATTTTGTTGTGTAATGTTTTTCTAGTTTGTATCTTCTATTTTCATCATGTTAATAGTAACTTTTGAAAAACAGAAGTCCAATTTGTCAATTTTTTTCTTTTATGGCTTATTATTTTGGTGTCAAAAATACAGAAACATTTGACAGATCCAAGGTTGAAAGATATTTTTCATACGCTCTCTTCATGAATCTGCAGAGTTTTAGATTTTTGCTTGGACCTATGATCCATTTGAATTAATATGATTTATGAATTGAGGGTCTCTATTCTGCATATGGTTGTCCGGATTTTTTCAGCTCCATTTGCTGAAAAGGCTATTCTTCCTTCCTCCAATACTGTTGATATTAAATTCACCATATATGTGTGGTTCTCCTTCTGCCTTTCTTTTCTTTTCCATTGACCTGTGTTTACTTTTTCCTAGTACCAAAATGTCTTGTTCACTTAGCTTTAAAATAAGTGTTGAAATCAGATAGTGTGAATTCTGAAATCTTATAAACTTTAAGAAGAATAAAAAAAGAAAGTCATCTCCAGGTACATTATAATCCTGTTGCAAAAAAACCTTAAAACAAACAAACAAAAAAAACAAGAAACAAAAAATAAACAAAACAACAGCAAAAAGAAAAAAAAATCTAAAATACACCCTAAGTAAAAAAAAAAAAAAAAAAAAAAAAAAAAAAAAAAAAAGGCACAATGTGCAGATGAACAAAGATATGTATGAATAACAGAACACTTCAGGGCAGAACCTATTCAGTCCAGAGCCAGGAGGATGAAACATTTAACATGCTGGATGAGGCTTTGTTTTTCAAATAAACAAAAATTGAAAAAATTATTATCAGGAAACATATTACTGGAAATTTAAAAATATTTTTTTGAGAAGAAAGAAAGTGACACTAAATAGAAATCTGGCTCTACATAAGGCTAGGCTGACCTATGGGAATGGAAACTATTTGGGTGAAGAGAAAATACATTTAATTATTTATTTAAGCTCTGTAAAACATAATTTACTATTTAAAGCTGTATACACACAGGGGTGGGCAAAAGTAGTTTACATTCGTGAGTAGGTGAAACAGAGTTTATTTTTGTATTGTTTGTTTATTAATTATTGTATTATTAATTTTATTATGTATTCTTTTTATTGTTATTATTGTGTATCCAAACTGAGGATATATTTCTCAAGCTATGTTGATTTGATTCAAGGAAAAAATATTTAGATAAGGTCAAATTATAGAGATTGCTATGTACATGCACAGGAAACAAAAATGATACAAAATAACACTTCCCTTCCCAATACACTAAGATATCTGCTATCCTACTCTGCCCTATTCTATTGTGTTTATTTATATTTTAATGTTGGGAATAACCCCTAAATCTATTTCATGAGACTAATACATGATAACTCAAAATAAGAAAAACACAGAGGTACTGTGGTTTGATTCAGTTACTCTCAACCAGGCAATTGAATATGGTTCTTCTCATTTTCCACCCACCTTTTTATTCTGGACAGTATCATGAAAGCACTAACTATCTCATTACCATAAATTCATCTTAAATAATTGTTACTGTTACTGAACATTATTGACTTAATAACAGTACAAATATTTTAACAGTGATGTCAATACATGTTAAAGGCAAAATAGCCTCGCTATTTCTGATAATCAAAATCTTGGGGACATATGATAGCATATTTTTACTGCAGTATTTTGGTATAATGAAAACATTTGTATTTCACACCTTTTAACAGTAACTTCTTTAATAAAACAGTTTGAAAAAATGTCTTCTAGCAAAATATAATTGCTTCAATGATTTTTAAGCTAAATTCAACATACATTTTATTACCTTTAAAAACATCTGCATTTTTTCTAGGTGATTAATAAGCAAATATCATTAAATCATTAGTGGTTTGTGCATGTTGAACCTAATAGAGCATCCATTTTAACCTATTGTGAAAACCAACACTATCTGACTAAGAATATGTAGAACATTATTTGACATATCTCCTAAGTATAGATATATTCAGAAATTCAATAATAAGTATTTAAAACCATATGGTTGTATATGAATATCTATTGAGTATTAACGAAGACTTGAGAATAGCAAAAGTCCAAAGAACACAAATACATCAAAGCTTGGATTAATTTATGAATATGAAAATGTGATTCCCAGGTGTAATTTTTTTTGGCATTTTAGCTCTGTATTTAATATAAACAGCTCTCACTTGGAATCAGAATCAGGCCTTCAGAATACTAAATATCAATTCCCCATGACTCAAGTATGTCAGTAAATTGTGTAGACAATGCATCTAATTGAATTTAATTACTAAGTTAACTTTACAAAAAGTAAAGAAGAAAGATAAAAAGATAGAAATATACATAAAGTTGAGAAAAATAATGAGCATGCTTACTGTCGTCCCACACACGCCGCTTCTGCATCACTGCACATTTGGAGCAGTGTTACTCCCAGGCCATGAAAAGGTCTTTGCACACTCCTTTCTCACCTTCAAAGACATGAGTCATTATGAGCCTGATTAATAAAATGAGCATAAAGAAAACACTTTGGGCAGAAAGAAGTGTCATGAGAAAGGAGAAAGCCTAGGGTTGCAAGAGGTCAGTGGGCCTAACATGAACACAATGTGTAATAAAGGGAATCCAAATGCCTTCTATTCTCACCCTTTCTCACAAATGGGACCTTCACATAGTTCCCAAATGCATATCTGACTCCTATTGTTGGACTTCTTTGTCGCGGAAATGATCCTTGATTCCTATACCACCCTAATAAGCAATCACATGGAGAGTTCATGTAAGCAGTTGTTACATACATCTGGAGCTCAGACATACGAATTTGGGTTACAAAAGTATAAATAGTATTTAAATTCAATGGATTTAATGAGATATTTTTGTCACTGAAGATAGAGAATAGCTTACAATTAACGCCAGTACTTTGGAACACTGCCAAGCGAGAGGACAAGTCTGCAACTGATATTTGGACGAAATGCCAATGAGTAGGAGAATATGTAATCTTAAAGGACCATGATGACAATAGATCAAGAAGGAATCAAATGTGTTAACTGCTGAAAGTTCAAATAAGATTAATATTTAGGCCCTAGCTGATTTGGCTCAGTGGATAGAGCATTGGCCAGTGGACTGAAAGGTCCTGGGTCCGATTCCCATCAAGGGCACATGCCTGGGTTGCAGGCTTGATCCCCAATAGGGAGAGTGCAGGAGGCAGCCAATCAATGATTCTCTCTCATCATTGATGTTTCTATCTCTCTTTCCCTCTTCCTTCCTCTCTGAAATCAATAAAAATATATTTTTAAAAATATGTTTAAAAAGATTAGCGTTGAGAATGAATTATGGGATTGGCAAAAGAAATTTCAGTGGACCAATGGGCATCAAGACATATGTCTGCAATGCTTTTTAAAAAATAATAGAAATGGAAAAGCTGTCTCAGGAACTTAGACTTCTGTCCCAGGAGTGTCTTTGTAAGGGGGAGCAGAGATTTGGGGATAAGGTTGTAGTTTTGCAGTACTCAGTATCAAAAGAAAAAAAGATAAGGATGCTTAATACCTGTATATTCAAGAGTTGACAAATTTTAGCAAATAGTAGATTACAGATTTTGCTTTATTTAGTTGGGAGCCCGTGGTGAGCTGTTACACACTCTTCTGTAAATGCCTAATCTGACACACTGAGCATTACCACTCTATCTTACATAAAGACTCTACCAGACTCATGATGGGTTATTGTATAATGGCTAATTGCTGGCAATTTAAGATGGCTATCATTTTACTTGATAGTTAGTAATGGATTTTTCAAAGTTTTCTTAGTGTTCAAACCCTAATTGTGAAAAGAATATATTAGTTTTAATGAATATGTGCATAATATGCATATCCAAAATCTACATGATTATAAAAATATTTTTATTTTAATAATGGTATATTCCATAAATTGTAGTTAGATGTCCTTTTGAAGTCACACAGACATGGAAATAGTTGGTTTTCCTTCCTGCTAGCTGGTTTTAGCTTTCTAACCACACTCTATTGCCTACTTAATCTGAGTAATGTCCACCATGGACATGCTCTTATTTACCTTGCTCCTTATTGCATGTACATCTCATCAGCTTCTGGGTAGAGAAGATTTTTAATGGGTTAACTTACTCCTATGAATCTGTTTGAGTTGTTGTAAAGAGTTATCTAGGTTGGGGCCCTCTGCATCTTTCCACCATTAACATACTTGGTATCTGCTCCAGTTGATTAAACTATAATTCTTCTCTAAAGGAAAAGCTTCCATGTCAAGATTTGTTTCTAGATATAGGCATTATTTAATACAACAGATATTTTAATGAAGACTACCTGGGTGGAAACTGAGACGGCACATGCTCGTATAAAATACCATGGCCAGGATAAATCTTATTGACAAGATAAGATCTGACCAAAGGCTTGAACGAGGTTAGAAATCTAGCAATGTCAATAGCTGTGGGTGAGGGTATTTGTTCCAGGGAGAAAACCTGGCATTACTACAAAGTCCCTAAGGCAGAAGTATCCTCTGTGCTCAAAACAGTTCAAGGAAGCTAATGGGGCTGAATTCAGATAAGTAAGTAGAGGTGCACTAGGAGATGAACTTCTCTGAGTTTAGATGTGGGGGCCAAAGGACACTTTGGGCACCTTTTCATTTTTTTGCTATTCTCACCTTTGCTGTGATTGAAGTGGGGAGACACTGAAAAATTTGGGACATAGGGTTCTGTGCTGCTGAGAATAAACTATAGAGACAAAAGAGTACATGTAAAAAGGCCAGTTATTATAAAAAAATATAGGAGAGAAAACTTGATGAGTTGAACGAAGGTGATAAAGGATTGAGAATGGTATTCCATCAAACTGGATACAGGATATGAGAGAAAGAGGACATAAAGGTAATTTAAAGTTTTTGGCCTGAGCAAGGGCTTGGTTAGATTTGTTATCAACAAACCAGGAAAGCCATTAGAAATTGCCCTAGGGGTGTGGGTGAGTGGAAGACCAGTTGAATTTTGTACATGTTTAGTTTCAGATAACTGCTCAATGTCTATGTAGGGGATTGTATAAATGAAGCTAGAATTTAGAGGAGAGATCTGATGAAAGCCATAAAATTATGAGTCATAGACATGGAAATGGTATTTGAAGCCTGTAGTCTCCATATAATCACCAAATGAGGGATAGTATACAGAAAAGTGTACCAAATACTAGAACACTAGTTCTTTAATATTAAGATGCTGGGAGGAATGGAAAGAGCCCCAAGATATCCAGGAAAAATTTTAAGAGATTATTTTTTCCTCCAACTCAAATTTAAAAAAATTATCAAAATTAACTGTCAAATTCTGCTGACAGATTGTATAAGATGAGTACTGAAATGTATGCCACTGAACTTAGCAATCTGTACAGCAATGCTGACCTTAACAAGAATAATGAGAGTGAAAACCTCATTAAAATGTGTTTAAAAGCAAATGGGAATAGAGGAATTAAAGACAGCAAAAACAGATGATTCTTTTGAGGAGGTTTTCTTGCTGTAACCAATAAGAAGAATACAGAAGTTGGGTGGTAGATAATGGAAAAAAAAATTTAGTTTACATAACAATTCTGTTTATGTGCTTATTTTAAAACTACATAGTGATAATGCTGTTGTGCACTGTTATTTTCCTATTGCTTCAATAACAAATAACTACACACTTAGTGTCCTAAAACAACAAAAACCTATTCTGTTACAGGTCTGAAGGTCAGAAGTCAGAAATGAGTCTGACAGGGCTAACACTAAGGTGTTGGCAGGATTGGTTCTTTCCAAGTCTGTAGGAGAAGATTCATTTGTTTGCCTTTTCCAGCTATATCCCTCACATTTCTTGGTTCATGGCCTGTTTCTTCATCTTCAAATCAGTGGCATAGAATCTTCAAATATCTCTCTACTTTCATCATCACACCTCATTCTCTTCTTCTGCTCTCCTGCCTTCCTCTGATAAGGACTCCTGTGGCCCTGACCAGTTTGGCTCAGTGGATAGAGCGTCGGCCTATGGACTGAAGTGTCCCAGGTTCGATTCCGGTCAAGGGCATGTACCTCAGTTGCGGGCACATCTCCAGTAGGGTGTGTGCAGGAGGCAGCTGATCGATATTTCTCTCTCATTGATGTTTCTAACTCTCTATCCCTTTCCCTTCCTCTCTGTAAAAAATCAATAAAATACATTTTTTTTTTAAAAAAAAAAGGACTCCTGTGATTACATTGGGCCTTTCTGAATAATCCAGGTATTTCCACACTTCAAGATCATGTCTACAACATCTCCTGACATCTAAATTACTATATTCACAGTATTCAGGAATTAAGAGCTGAACATTATCTTGGTGTGACCATTATTCAGTCTTCCCCATACTCTGACAAAAAATGATTCAATAGGGGAATTAATTGTTGGCAAAGAGAAAAATGGAGAGTACCCTAGCTTGTTTGGCTCAGTGGATAGGGGGTCAGCCTGCAGACTGAAGGGTCCCAAGTTTGATTCTGGTCAAAGGCACGTACGTTGGTTGCAGGCTCCTTGCCAACCTAGGCCCTGGTGGGGACTCTGCAAGAGATAATCAATAGATGTGTTTCTCTCACATCGATGGTTCTCTCTGTCTTTCCCTCTCTCTTCCACTTTCTCTAAAAATCAATGGAAAAATATCCTCGGGTGAGGATTTTTTTTAAAAAAAGGAGAGAATTAGTGGAGTAATATCTGAAGTTGACTCATGTAGTACCCAAGTGGAATGTTTGGCACTAAATAGAAGTAATTCATCTACAGTAATAGGGAAGAAGGCAGATTACATAGAAATTGGTAGTGGTAGATAAATTACTGTGGTGGAAATCATATCTTTTTAGATTAGCAGGATCTTGCTGATTACTGATCTGCCTCTACCATAGGTTGATGTAAACTGAACCAACTCTAAGCTTTTAATCAACACTTTCCAAATAGATGGAT
Source organism: Myotis yumanensis (assembly GCF_028538775.1). Taxonomy (NCBI): domain Eukaryota; kingdom Metazoa; phylum Chordata; class Mammalia; order Chiroptera; family Vespertilionidae; genus Myotis; species Myotis yumanensis. Next base: position 219,898,767 of record NW_027223752.1, on the reverse strand, counting down.
TTATATACTTGTTAAGAATAAACTGGCTGAATATTAGGTAATAAATATTAGGTAAAAAATCCTTTAGGTGATGTGATAGAACACCGCGAATGTTGCTGGCACCCCTGCCTGCTTTTACACATCTCTTCCAGCTTCCCTTCACATACCACTTTCTGTGCACTTAATAGTAAATAGTGGATTCATCCATAACAATGCAGAAATACATCTAATTCAAATTACAGCACAGATGAGACAATAAATGAAGCAAGAATAATTCATCTCTGTAGATGTTTTCTTTTGCTTTAAGGACTTGGCATGGTTTTCCTTTGTCAACATCATACAGATTTCTTTTGGGGGAATTTTCTCCCCAACATTGTATGTGGTATTGATGGAACAATAAATGAAGTGACTCTTCCTGACCATTCAGAAGCCTTCTGGAGGCCATATTGGCCAGAAATGTCTTCTCATCATCCTGGTACAGCAATCAAGAGAATGTAATCCAAGTTCAGCTAACCGAACTATTCCCATATCTCCTCCCCACAGAACACTGACTGTAACCAAGAGATTGAAGGGAAGATAAAAACCAAACAAAATGAAACAAAACCAGGCAATAGTGTGCATTCACACCACAAAGGGAGTCAGGTAGTACATGTTCTGTTTTCCAACCGGTTTCTGAGTAGGAACCTATTCAATAAATCCTATATGCACCCCAATATATTTCCAGGAAACATTTTTTTTACCTTAATTGGATAGAGCTTAATTTTTATTACTTGGGACTAAAGGACCCAAACTTAGACTAATTTCAGGGGACGTATACTTCAGTCCTAGAGGAAGAGGACATAACATCAGAAAATGTTTAAATGAGTATCAGTAGGTTCTGGCAGTCAGGCAAAATGGAATTTGAGCTGCACCCTGAGGCAAGGCAGAATTGAATTTTTTTGGGTAGAGATGGGTGAAAAACCAGAAGTATGCAGTGGGAATTGAGAGTGGCAGCTTGAGGACTAAAGAGAAGACTGGATCAAACAGAGGATTCCCTCTGAGAAATTGACAAGCCAATAAGATAAAAACTCTTTTGCAGCTTCAGTGATGACATTTGAATGTCAAGAGAGACTGGACAAAAACATGTCTTCTTTAAATCATTGGTTCAATATAGACACAAGTGGCAATGCAGATCTTTAGGCTTGTATTAAAACTAGGCATGAAATATATCCAAATGTGCCCAAATATATTGTGTCATGGTGTTGTAGGTGTGTGTATAGAAAGGGCTGAGAGAGAGAGAGAGAGAGAGAGAGAGAGAAACAGGAGATTCTTGTCTAAAGTCACACTTTTCATAGAAAAGAACCATCTCACAGAGAAGGATGGGAGGAAGATATTTCTCAACTAGAGAAATAAGATAGTTAAATTATTTCTCTTATTTTTTTAGTTTCATTAATTCTAGTAAACATAATTACTCTGTACTAAAAAAACAAAAACACAGAAAGATTAACTAACTTGGTAAAGTTCATGTAGCTGGTAAGTGGCATAGCCAATATTTCCAAGGTCCAATATTTATTAAGATGCTTAATTAGTTTCTACTGTTGGAAATTTTGAAGGATATCACATTTAGTCATATAACCTTGAGTTGGACCAGGTCTTAGAAATAAGATTATAATATAATTTTTTGTGGCTTTCTTATTCTTTTTGCTTCAAGTATTCCTCAGAGTATATATGGGAATAATTAAGACTAATGCTGGAATATAAAATTTCTAGATCCATTAGTAAGATAATTAAGAATGAATTAAAAAACAAACAATTTTGTATGTTTCATTAAAAATATTGCTACTATATACCCCAAATATCAAATATCTGTTTTATCCATAGGTAAACAAAATTATTGATTTCTTTTTGTTTAAATTAACCTGCAGCTTTTACTAAAGGCATGTATGACTTTGTTATTCACTATAATGTTTAATTAATTTCAAACTGTTCTCTATAGATATTTCTTTATGATGTCACTTGAAGGACACAGTGAGATTTTTATTTTAATTAAGTCATGATTCTATTGCAATTCTAAACTTGGGTATTCCCACTCAATTAATTTTTATCTTGTTCCCTAGATCAAGTATGTACATTATTTTTTTAAAGTTGCAAGTTTTATAGGATTTCCCTTTGAAATACTTCATATTGAAATCATGCTTGTGATTAAATTTTTTTACATTACATCAAATATTTTATTTTATTGATATGATTGTAATATACTTCCATTCAGCAGCATAACATTATGCCTGGCTTCTGCAATAAAATTTTCATTTCTTAACAAATTATGGATTTAATTAAATAAATTCAACATTTAAAAAAGGGTGTGTATGTGATTATCAGTGTTGCTGAAATGGCATTGTTGGTTATTATAGTGGAATAGATGATAATTTGAAAACTAAAATAATTTTATAAAAATGTGCTGTACCTTGCGTCCTAGCCAGTTTGATTCAGTGGATAGAGTGTTGGCCTGCGGACCAAAGGGTCCTGGGTTTGATTCCGGTCAAGGGCACTTACCTTTGTTGCAGGCTCCTCCCTGGCCTGGGCTCTGGTCGGAGCCATGCAAGAGACAATCAATTGATGTGTTTCTTTCACATTGATATTTCTCTCTGTCTTTCCTACTCTCTTCCACTCTCCCTAAAAATTAATGGGAAAAATATCCTTGGGTGAGGATTTTTTTAAAAAATGTACTATATCTCCATTAGCAGTTATAGTGCTAAGTACTAAGTCATTTAGGAAAATATGAAATGACATTTTCTGATTGATTTGTTTCCTTGCCTTTTCCAGGTTCTAGAGCAGTGATGGTGAACCTATGACACATGTGTCAGAGGTGACACACGGACTCATTTTTTGGTTGATTTTTCTTTGTTGAATGGCATTTAAATATATAAAATAAATACAAAAATATAAGTCTTTGTTTTACTATGGTTGCAAATATTAAAAAATTTCTATATGTGACACAGCACCAGAGTTAAGTTAGGGTTTTTCAAAATGCTGACACGCCGAGCTCAAAAGGTTCGCCATCACTGTTCTAGAGGCTACCCACATTCCTTAGCTTGGATCTCCAACAATTGTATCACTCATGCTTCTTTTTCCATGATCATATCTCCTCCTCTGACTTTTCTGCCTCCATCTTTCACTTAGAAAGACTCTTATGATTATACTAGAGGCCTGGTGCATGAAATTTGTGCATGGTGGGGGGGTCTCCTCAGCCCAGCCTGCACCCTCTCCAATACGAGACCCCTCAGGGGATGTCTGACTGCCGGGATTGGGCCTAAACTATCAGTCAGACATCCCTCTCACAATCCTGGACCATTGGCTCTTAATCGCTCACCTGCCTGCCAGCTTGGTTGCCCCTAACTGCTCCCCCCACCCCCCCGCTGGTCACCCCCAACTGCCCCCTGCTGGCCTGGTTGCCCCACACAGCCTGCTTGTTCAGTCGTTTGGTCATCCCTCACTAACCCCCTGCTGGCCTGGTCGTAGGCAGCCATCTTGTGAGGGCATGAGGGTTAATTTGCATATTACCTCTTTATTATATAGGATTGGGACCACCAGACAACCCAGGGCAATTTATCCATCAAGATTCTAACTTAATCATATTTGCAAAGTTTCCTCTGTTGTTTATAGAAACATATTAACTGATTACAGGGATTATGATGTAAACAAATTGGGGAAGAAGGTAGACCTACATATATACATTTCCAAAAAACATGTGAGTATATTTCTAGTTTCACTCTTCTATGGCTTTATTTTTCTATCTCTGCTTAAATACTATCTTCTTTTTTTTCCCCTTATTTATTTATTTATTATTTTAGTTGAATTCATTGGGATGACATTGGTAATAAAATTGTATAGGTTTCAGGTTCAAATACCTCCTTTTTTAATATTTTATTTCATTGTTGATCTTATAACAGATGTCTTCCATTTTCTCCCTTTTTGCTCCCCTCCACAGAACCCCACCTGACCTTACCTTAGGCCTTCCCCATGTTATTGTCTATGTCCATGGGTTATGCAAATATGCAAATATGGTCTTTGTTTAGTCTCTCACCCCATCCCCCCATCTGTTATTCTGTTCCATGCATCCATACCTCTGGACTTATTTTGTTCCTCAGTTTATTTTGTTCATTAGATTCCACATATAAGTGAGATCATGTGATATTTGTCTTTCTCTATTGGGCTTATTTCCCTCAGGTCTCTCCAGGCTGTCTCAAGGGGTAAGAGCTCCTTTTTTACAGCATGCTGTGGTGAGAACACTTCATGTGGACACTGGTGGATGTCCAGTGTCTAACCAAATCTAAAACATGATTTAGGCTTTGTTTCTAATATCAAAGTAGGAAATGGTAGCTGCTTAGAATGGATTGTAGTAGTGATGCTTATAAGAAGAGGTCAGATACAAGATACATTTTATAATCATTTTTATATTGTTTCATTATCTTTTGATTCTGAGAATTGCAGTGCTAATTTTCTTGTTCATTTCTTTTACTGATTCTGGCTCATGTTGGGTTGAAAATTTCTAATGTGAATTCATTTTTGACAGATATTTCTCTTTCATGAGAAGAAAAAATGCAATTCAGGATTAGATATGTTTTTTCACAGATTTTGTTGTGTTTTTGTTTTGTTTAGCTAAATGCCTAAAATGTCACTGTCTAGTTGAATTTTATGTTAATTTTTCCCCAGGTAGTTTAATGCATCAGGATGGTTTGTAATTTAGCCCAGCTAGCATTGCTCAGTGGTTGAATATCAACCTAGGAACCAGTCAGGGCATATGCCTGGGTTGCAGGCTGATCCCCAGTGAGGGACGTGCAGGAGGCAGCTAATCAATTATTCTCTCTCATCATTGATGTTTCTATCTCTCTCTCCCTCTCCCTCTCTGAAATCAATAAAAATATTTTTTTTAAAAAAAGATGGTTTGTAACTTAGACTTAACCACCTTAGAAAAAACGTTTTTATTTATTTGTTTCTCTCAGATTTTTATTTGTATACTCGAGGCTCGACGCATAAAATCCGTGTAAGGGGTTTGGCCCTCACAGCCCCAGCTTTGTCCGGAAGGTCATCTGGAAGGACATCCGGAAGGTTGTTCAGCTGTCCAGTCTAGTTAGCATATTATGCTTTTATTATTATAGATGCAGAATTTGGAAAAGACAGAGTTTGTGCCCACTCCCTGAATCAACAAGTAAAATGTTGCTGATTCTATTTTAATTGAATGTACAATGTTTTTAAGGTCCCACATCACAGTCACAAAACCTAGTCTGTTTCCTTAGAGCTTAGATTGGGAACCTACCCCATTCAACGCTCCCACTCTGATCAGTGGCCCTGCATTGCCAGCACATAAACACAGATCTGTTGTTTGGTTCACTCCTCTTTTATAACTCCGAGGGATTTCTTTTCCATTTGTTTATTATTTTTGTAGGATAATGAATGTTGATTTTCTAATGTTTATAAGAAAGGTTTTTAAAATATGCCCAGATCGAAGTGGTGTTAGAATGTGGTTTAATTTTATACACATCTATCTATCCCTTGAATACAGTATAACTATAGAAGAGTGTATATCATTATTCCTTGTTTTATTCCTCAGTCATTAAGTACACACACACTCTCTCACACACACATACTTGTAAGCAAATTACTCCAGAAATACAAAATACCTGTATGAAGAATTACCTAACTTGAAAAATGACACAACACAAAGCCATGTGTGTGGCACCAACCAAAGACCCTTGCAAAATAATCAAATACAAAGAAAAATGATAAATATTTATACTTTACAGATATTCTTGTCTTTTTTGATATCAACAAAAGCGAATAAATGGATATGTGTGTTCATGTTGCCTGATGCATTTATTTTAAAAGACAGATGTTTATGTAGAAGCAAGTTCCATGGCAGAAAGTTTGGGGAAAAGATGCTTCATATTTTTAAGATGATTCAGCTGATGCTTTTTTTATTGCCTTTGCCGAAAGCAAGGTAGGATGTAAACGCTGAAAAATATTGTCAATAACAAAATGCTATCAGCAGAATCAGGTTTTGGAGAAAGTTAGATAAAAAAAAAAGTGAAGTAAAGCCATTTTCTCAAAATGAAACAAGGTAAATAATGATCTACGCTGAAAACTCCTGAAAAGAATGATAATTCTATAAAGACCAGATAGTTAGTTGTATATCCATCCTATCACTGAGATGAGTCTCTGGATAACATTAGACATTCAATAAATATTTGATAATGAATGGATCTTGTTTTATTTAGAAAGACTAAGAGTGTGGGTGTTCATCATGCCTTGAGTGCTGAAAAGTGAGCTTTAAGTTATCTTTAATATCCAGAAATTTGTAACTATTAAAGAATAAAAGGCAGAAAATCAATAATGTTCACAATTATCAACTTCTTTATAAAAAATTTTATTGATTTTTTTAGAGGGAGAGAGAGAGAAAAAGAGAGACAGAGAGAGACACAGAGGGATTGGTTTGTTGTTCCACTTATTTATGCATCATTCATTGGTTGATTCTTCTCTGTACTCTGACAAGGTAAGGAACCCGCAAACTTGGCATATCTACAGGGATCTTGACAGCCTGGTGAGCCATCACCATTTCACCAAATGCAGCCTATGAACAGTAGCCAAGAGCAGAGATGGAGAGACTGCAAAAGCAGTGTATGCAAGGAAGTGTGACTTTTCCTTAACTGAATTTGAGCTAAAGGTCATTTCCAGGCAATATAAGTAAATGAAGGGTTTTTTTCTACTATCAAAATTGTAGATTTTCATGAAAGGAATGCCTGCCCATCACTGGAAATTGGGAGTGAAGTTGTACAAACTGTTCTACTCTCTAGCAGGGTGTGTGAAAGAGAAAATGTTAGAATTCCCAAGTGCATTATAAACAGAGATAGGCAATCCTCGTCTTGTCTCTTAAAAAAAAAATCACTTATAGAGAAAACTCTTCAATAAATGATAAGCAAAGAAATAAATAGGACATGAGATAAATAATAATTACTAAACACAAGAAAAAATAACACAGACAGAGTACACTTCTGATTATAATTGCAAATGACAAAGAAAACATCTACATGGACCTCTGAATAGTGCTCCATGACTTCAATTAAGATAAAAACAAACATCATTGGAGAAGAATACAATAAGATGCCATGACATCAACTACATTCCCATTGAAGCCAGAGTTGATGCAGGGAAGTTCCTCTAGGTATCTACAGTGTAATAGCAAAATTAAAATTCAATTCTGAATCCAATAAAGAACATAATTGAAACTTCAGAAAATCAAATTATTGGTGTGAACATACATTTGAAAAGTTCTGTAAGATTGTAAGAGAAAAGTATGAAGAGATAGGAATCATAACAGGTGATCATTTTATAGCCTAGATAGCAAAGATTCAACATCTGAATAATACACATTCTTGAAAGAAGATTTTTTAAAAGAACAGAATCTATGTAATATAAAAAATTCTAATCCATACAGGTAGTAATCACCCTTTCACCTTTACCTTCTCCTAGCCCTTGGCTGGGCTGAGAATTTGGCAGGTACTGCTCTCATGTTTATGGGGTATATTGGGCAGGGCCCTAACTGAGGTGGAAACTGAATGGTTATGGCCAATGGGCTAGGACTATGAACGTAGCACTTGTGTTTGAAATATTGGTCTGGTACAGAATGATAGAGTGAACATTTAGTTTGAAGAAAAAGGGGACATATTTTGCAGTGTTGCAGAAGAAAGTGCAAATGTAGAAAGATGGAAGGCTAGAATGAATTCTGTGATATTGGAACAGAATTAGAGTGATAGTGATACACACACACACACACACACATGCACACACACACACACAAAAGAGAGAGAAAATATAAATATGATAACAGGGAACCCCTGATATACAGCTTCTTTCATTGAATCTTGCTGCTTGTCTCTAGTTTTAAATTATTTCAAAATGTTAAAATAATTTCAGATTCCTGAAATAAAGATGTGTAATTAGGAGAGATTAATTGAAAATATGTTACCATCCAGAGAAAACTGCTTTTGATATTTTCCTCCTGTACTTTCTGATTTTCCAGTGCTGTGTGCATGGATTTAAAGGAAGAGCTTCATGGTCACAGAAAACAACTGGAAACCAAATTCTGCTACTTGTAACCAGCATAGACTTGTCTAGTTATTTCAATTCTCTAAGTCTCACTTTCTATATATAAAATAAAAATAATAACACCTGCCTCACGGAATGATAAGAATAAAATATATAATAAAGTATGCTTAAAAATCTCTCTTATGACCCTTTTAAAATCTGTTCCTCATAATCTTGCATATATAATAGCCTGGTCATTTGCTAAAATTTTGAACTTTTGGTGAACTCTTTCATAAAGCTAACTATTCTACTTTTGGAAAATAGTAATTATTAAAAATACCTTTCTTATTCTGATCCAAACTTATTTTCTTTTATAACTTTCAACTATTATTCTTAGTATGTTGTTACCTAGAAGTAATAGAATGGATTCACTAACCCATCTATAGAACAGCCATTCAAATATTTGAAGACTGCTATTAACACCACTTAAGTGTGACTTTTTCAGGTCAATATTCCCAATCTATCAGTCATTTTTTATGTCCTCTTCCAGAAACTTCAATATCTTTCTACCCCTCTGGACACATTCTAATTTGTTCTTTTTATTTTTTTCTTTATTGATTAAGATATTACATATGTGTCCTTATCCCCCACATTGCCCCCCACCCCACCCCCACTCATGCCCTCTGTGTCCATTGGTAAGGTTTATATCTAATTTGTTTATATGTCTCTTCAAATTTCTATCTCAACTATCAGAAAGTTCATTAGTACTGACACTTCCCTTGGTAAGATTATGAAAATTCTCTTAATTTATTTTTAGGAAATGAGCAGGTACTTTAGCATTTCTGTGCCACTGAGTCATAAGTAATATTAGGTGAGGAAGTTCACACTGGGCTGGATGCAGGAAGAAAAGATATTAACTGATTATGGAGGAGAGAAGTATGGGAATTTGAATGGGGACACATGGCTGGGCTGGTGAATACCAGTTGCAGAATTGTCAGGAAAATTATCACAAGATGCCAATAATTGCTTACCAGCCTCCTAGACCTATGAATTCTAATAGGAATTTTTAAAGAGCTTGGGGATGATTGTACTTTGTCAGAACAATCAAAGCAATATTCCAGTATTGAAAGTTCAAAGGAAAGGTGCATCTCATATGTACAGCCTCATTCATCTTGGTTCTTGGGGTCATCTGAGTAATCAACTCCACTGGACTTCAAATATTCTTTTCCTGCTCTGCAAACATCACTTTCCCGCTTGTCAAACTCAATTGGAACTGTGCAAATATATCCAACTCCATTCAATTCGGTAATATGTCAATGCCTTCCTTCAAACATGGTGCCCAAAATTAAACCTACAGCTGCAGATAACTTTTAGGACAGAGTAGAATGAACTGGAATGATTACTTTTCATATTTAAGAAAGTCTGCTTCTCTTAATTTAGTCTTATATATGTTTTCTGTTTTTATAATTTATGCTAAAGTACTCCAGGTCTTTTCAGCAAGATCCCATTTACTGCTACCTCTCAATGGGGTTCTCATCAATTTTCTGTAATGTGTTTTGCATCCTCTCTCCTTTTTTTTTCTTTTTTAATGCACACAAAACTCAGTTTGAAAGTGTAAAGGATGATGTTTTGTGGTGAGTGTGCACTAAAACCAAGACAGGAAGCAAGACCATAGGTTGGTGTGCTCGTTCATTTATTTAGACAGGAATCCGTTCAATAACTATCATGTGATTGTGGCTGGTAGGCATTGCAGCTACGATGATGCACTGCACATCTGTGGTTCCAGCTATTTTAGGGCTTTAAGTCGGTGATGCTCAACAGTGAGTGGTTCCAAAACATAATAGCAGTGGTTCTGTGGAGATCTCTAATTAAAATGAGATTAGAAAAGAAATATAGAATAAAATAAATATTGTGAAGTTAGAATAGGATAAGACTCAGTAACAGGGTAAGTTAACACTAAAGGAATACAGCAAGAGGGGAAAAGTCAAAACAGTATTATCCTAAGAAAATGCTTAGGCTTCAAAAATTCTGACAGTTTTATCTTGTCTGGTATATTGATATCAAGCATGTTTTAATAATATTTACAATATTAATGTTTAAAAATAAGCTAAATCTATTCTGTACTTATTCACTTAAGATCAATTCTCTATTCTCTTTAATGCTGCTATAACTTTCCCTCACTTAAAATAAAATTCAAAATCTTCACCAAGGTGGGGGGGGCAGGCTGAGGAGGGGTGCAGGAGGTTGGGGGCGCTGATCAGGGCCCCAGTTGGGCTAGTTGGCTGCCACAGTGCCTGTCATAGCGACTGGTCATTCCAATTGTTCCAGTTGTTCTGGTCATTCCGTTCGTTCTGTTGTTCCAGTTGCTTGGCTTTTATATATATAGATGATGTTTTGAAATGTAGTAGTTATCTTTTAACAGTACCATGAAGGCAAAACAGACAAACAACAACAACAACAACAAACTCCAATATGTGAGGTTGGCAGAAAATATCTGGATTCTTAATGATGATGGTAAGCATCTGAACCAATTTGAAATTTCTTATAACATAAAATTAAATAATTTCTATTGCTTAAGCTATTGTATTAAATATCTATAGCTGAATAATAGATCACCCTAAAATTTAATGGCTTTAATAATAATTTATTGTTGCTCAAGATTCTACAGTTTGGCTGTATGGTTCTGTTGATCTAGATTAGGCTTGGTTGATTTTGGCAGATTCAATCAATCATTCATGGTCATCTAACAAGTCAGCTGCAGTCAGCTTAGCTGATCTTAGCTCTTAACTATGACAAATAAGATGAGCTCTTCTCTGTGACAAATGAGATGAATCAATAAATTTTCTTATCCTCCAACAGGCTAGCTCTGGCTCAGTCTCATGGTATTAACAGGAGTCCTGTTAACTGAGTTGTAATGTCAAGGCTAGACTCAGAACTAACACAGAGTCACTTCTACCATGATCTTCTGGCCAGTGAAAATCACAAAGGCAGTCCAGATTCATGTGGTGGGGAAATAGACTCTAGAATTTGATGGAAAAGTTGGAATATAATATGACAACAGACAAAGACAAGAGGGTGCAGTATTATGAACACTTTTTGTGATCAGCTTACTAAGGTTATTGTTGCCTGTCACTTGCCACAGAATATAGCCTCATACTAGCAACTTTGCATTTCTTCCCTATTTCTGGAATATTCTTTCCTTGGCTTTTTCCATAGTTATTCATTACATTTTTAAGTTTGCCATTAAATGTTATTTTTTCAGAAAGACTGTATCATTTCTCAAGTTGCTCTGTTCTTTGAATCACCAGTTATTTTACTTCCTTCATTAGAAAATAAGCTTAGTGGAGGTGCGGACTTTATCTTTTTCATGTCACTGCTTATGTATTTCCTATTATATGGCAAGTACTCAATGCCTTTTGATTAGTTTAATGAATAAAAATAAATGTGCAATCACTGTAATGAGTGACTGATCTTTTTTAATCAACCTGTTTTATGTATTCAGGCAAGTAGAGAATGTTATATTAGTGTGGGAAAGCGTACTTAAGGGGGAAAAACACATACACACACGCACACAAAGTGGCAAAATATATATGTATATACATGTACATACACATATATGATTAATATTTTTGACAAATTCAAATAAATATATTCTGTGCTTTTCTACTACTGAAACTTTGTTTAAATACCTTTTCTTTCATAGATTTTGTGTACACCATTTCTACTTTTCAATATTTTGTCTTCTTTTATTGGCCATAGCAAATGCCATATTTTCCAAAATAAACTTTCAGGTTCCTACTGACATATTGACTTCCTCCACTGGATCTCTCAAATGCTCCCTATTGTGGCACTTGGATTACATGTTATTTTCAGTGACCCAAACCTTTATTAATCCCTGGAAATTGGAATGCAAGTCCCTGAAAGTCAGAATCTGTCTTATTTATTCTTTCATTTACTGTAATTTCCTACATTTATCTAATAGGTTGTTAATAAATATTTCTTCACTTGAATTAAAGCATGAGAGTAATCTGCTTTATAAAATGGGTGTCTGGATCAATCTGAAACTAAGTTATAAGATAAAGCTAGTTATAAGATATCATTTGAAGTCCCTATGTGATCTCTAAAGAAGCTGCTTACCTTTTATAATTCTGCAACAATATTGCATAGGCTTATCAGTACACTAGCTAGCTTGCTTTCTCCTAGCAATTGTTCAAAGCTTGTTTCATGTCCCTACTTTTGTTGGCTTTGTCTCCTTCATTATGTCTTATTTCTCACTGTGCTACCTCCCAATCACTGAAGTCCATTCCCACTGGCTCAGTGCTGGGAATTCTTCTTTCCCAAACTCCCAGAACCTTACAGAATAAACACCTTCATTACAATAGTCTTTCCTCACCTCTTCACCAGAGGCCACTAACAACAAACAACCAACTCAATAGGTCAGTGAAGAATGATTCTCAGATGAGTTTAGTGTAACAAGGAACTGGGATGTACTGTGGTTTTTACTCTTGAACTCCCATTAGTCTCCACATTGTAGAAGAGACTGCTTAACATCGCCCCATACATGTAACTTCAGCAGTTAAACTAATATAATATACTAGAGGCCTGGTGCACAAAAATTTGTGCACTCCGGGAGTCCCTCAACCAGGCCTGTGCCCTCTCGCAGTTTGGGACCCCTCAAGGGATGACCACCTGCTGGCTTAGGCCTGCTCCCCAGGGGATTGGGCCTAAGCTGGCAATTAGACATCCCTCTGGCAGTTTGGCAGCCCTCAGGGGATGTCCACGTGACAGCGGAGAGCAGACCTAAACTGCAGTCGGACATCCTTAGCACTGCTGAGGAGGCAGGAGAGGCTCCCACCACCACCGCTGTACTGGCAGCCATCAGCCTGGCTTGTGGCTGAGCAGAGCTCCCCCATGTGGGAGCACACTGACCACCAGAGGGCAGCTCCTGCATTGAGCATCTGCCCCCTGGTGGTCAGTGTGTGTTATAGTGACCAGTTATTCCCAGTCTTTCTGCTGTTAGGGTCAGTTTGCATATTACCCTTTTACTACATAGGATAGAGGCCTGGTGCACGAGTGGGGGCCGGCTGATTTGCCCTGAAGGGTGTCCTGGATCAGGGTGGGGGTCCAGCTGGGGTGCCTGGCCAGCCTGGGTGAGGGGCTGATGGCTGTTTGCAGCTGGTCACACCTCGTTCAGGGTGGGGGTCCTCACTGGGGTGCCTGGCCAGCCTGGATGAGGGGCTGATGGCTGTTTTCAGGCTGGCCACACCCCTTTAGGGTTGGGGTCCCCACTGGGGTGCCTGGCCAGTTTGGGTGAGGGGCTGAGAGCCGTTTTCAGGCTGGCTGGTGACTGAAGCTCCCAGCGTTTCCTTTTTTTTTTTTTCTTTTTTATTCTGGGATTTATTTACCTTCTATAATTGAAACTTTGTTGCTTTCGGAGCTCAGAGCCGGGCCACTGCAGGTGGGGAACCTTGGTTTCCTCCATCACTGGAGCAAGCAAGCCTCCTGCTCGCTTCAGCTGCGTGGCTTCCAGCCGCCATCTTTTTTGGCAGTTAATTTGCATATCACCCTTATTAGCCAATGGGAAGTGTAGTGAAGGTACTGTCAATTACCCTTTTTGTCTTTTATTAGATAGGATACCAAAGGAACAGCAGTGTGATATGTAGGAAAGCAATATTGTATAGTATTAAATATATTTCTTATTGAATGGAGGGAAATGGGGGACATCTATAATACTGTCAATAATATAAATAAATTTAAAAAATAAGTAAATAAATAAATATAGTTCATCATGTACTATAAAAACTATCTTCCATAGTACAATAAATGAAACACCCCTATGGTGTCAATATAAATGAATTAGCAAACAACAAACACTTACAATATTAGAGAAATGCCAGAAAATTTTAGATTTTGAGTCACTACTTACAAAATGTATTTAGAAAAATGAGTACTGATGTCTTTGTTAATAAGCTTTTGCTAGGCAAAACTGTGGTATCAAAGAATCAGGATGTTAATAGGGGAAATGTTTAATTCTTTTCCTCTTTATATGTTAGTATAAGTAGGCTACTGTTTATTCCATGTCCTCTTGAGCCCAGCGTGAAGAGGCAGGACCTTCTGAGTACATGCTGGCTTAGTGGCAGAGTAAAGAGAGCTATAATGGAAGTATGAAATGGCTCTTCAACCTTTTATTCAAAATTCCTATTACATTCAGCCATGTCCCATTAGCTCAAGTGTCATGGACTGATTTGTGTTCTGCCAAAATATCTAATCCCTAACTCCCATTGCGATTGCATTTGGAGATGGGTTTAAGGAGAGATTTCAGGAGAATGGGGAAGGTGGCTCTGATCCATTATGACTGGTGTCTTTATCAGGAGAGACACCAAAGATGCACACAGGGAAGAAAGACTGGATGAAGACACGGAGAGAAGGTATACAAGCCAGGAGGAGAAGTCTCACCAAAAACCAAACCTGCTGTCCCCTTGATCTTGACCGTCTAGGCTCTGGAACTGTAAAAAAAATATGTTTCTGTTGGTTCAGCTTCCCAGTCTATGGTGTTTTGTGACGGCAGCCTGAGCAGATCAATGCACCACGGAAGTAACACGCTCGAGCCTGACAGCTGTGTAATGGGAAAGCCGTCCTCCCCCGCAGGGAGTCAGGGACTGCTACCTGGGACTGGGCAGAAGAACACGAACCGCTGTAGTGGAGACCAGCAAGCATTTTGGACAGCGGTGAGAACAATTTTAAACTCGGTTCTAGTTTAAACTTAGTCCCTAGTATCTGTGATCTTTCTAATGGAGTAAAAATGATTGCAACAAAACAAAACAAAAAGGCTCTTACAAAATAAAAACTGAGAGATTATAATTTTAATGATTCAACAGTCAAATTATTTTTAAAAGTAAAATGATTAAATTATCAAAGTAAAATTATTTCAAATTTGTCTTTATTGATGTGGACCATTAACTGTGGAAACATAAGTTGTAAATGCATCTTTCTTTGACTGATAGGGGCTGTATCTTACATTAAAGACTCATATACTATGTTCGTATTTTAACCCTTACTGTGCTGTTGCCTGTTAGTTAACATAGGTATATAAATATCAGTCATGTGTGATTCTGTCTTTCATGAAAGGTTAAATCTTGAAGGAAAGACAATAGTGGAAACAAATACATTAAATTAAGAAATTAGGGGTTAGGGGGTAGAAGGGATTAACTGGGGAATTTATATGCATATATGCATAACCCATGGACACAGACAATAGTGCGGTGAAGGGCTGGGAGGGGTGGGTGCAGGTGCAGGGTGGAGGGGATCAATGGGGAAAACAGAAGACATCTATAATACTTTCAACAATAAAGATAATTTTTTTAAAAAGAAGATTGAATAATAAAAGCAGAAACTTTTACGGATCTTCAGAGATGGGTATTTCAAGAAGAAAAGAATAGCCCATAGCCCAGCCAGTGTGGCTCAGTGGTTGAGTGTTGACCTATGAACCAGGAGGTCATGGTTCGATTTCTGGTCAGGGCACATGCCTGGGTTGCAAGTTCAATCCCCCTGTATGGGACATGCAGGAGGCAGCTAATCAATGATTCTTTCTCATCATTGATGTTTCTATCTCTCTCTCTCCCTTCCTCTCTGAAATAAATCTACACTAATAAAAGAGAAAAATGGTAATTGGCGTACGACCGCTACCCTTCCCATTAGCTAATCAGCATATCCTTATGCAAATTAACTGTCAGCCAAGATGGCGGCCGGCAGCCAGGCAGCTGGAAGCGAACATGAGGCTTGCTTGCTCCCCTGACTGCAGACTCCAATGTTCCCCACCTGCCTTGCAGGCCTCTGAGCTGGCAGTTTGAAACTTTGTAACAAATATAGTCGGCTGGGATCTCAGAGCTGAAGTTATACATTGTTTCGATTACAGAACGGCAAACAAACCAGCAGTGGAAACCTCAGAGCTAGAGCCAGAGCTAAAGCTGGCCCAGAAGAAAAAAGAAAAAGAAAAAAAGGAGCGGTTGGGAGCTTCAGTCAAAACCGCCAGCCTGAAAGCAGCCCTCAGCCCCTCACCCAGACTGGCCAGGCACCCCAGTGGGGACCCCCACCCTGATCCAGGGCACCCTCCAGGGCAAACAAGCCGGCCCCCAGGCCTCTATCCTATATAGTAAAAGGGTAATATGCCTCCCAGCGCCGGGATCAGCGGAGCCAAGAGGTCTCCTGGCACCAGATCGGCATGACCGGGTGCAGCGCCCAAACCTCCTGATCGCCCTGCGGCTCTGTGTGTGACAGGGTGTGGCATCCCAACCCCCTGATCGGCCCTGCTCTGTGTGTGACAGGGGGTGGCGCCCCAACCCCCCCCCCCCCCCACGGGCCCTGCTCTGTCTGTGACGGGGTAGAGCCATAACCTCCCCATCAGCCCTGCCCTGAGTGTGACAGTGGTGGCGCCCCAACCCCCTGATCCGCCCTGCTCTGTGTGTGACAGGGGGCGGTGCCCTAACTCCCCTATCGGCCCTACTCTGTGCGTGATGGGGGAGCTCCCCAACCCCCTGATGGGCCCTGCTTTGTGCGTGACGGGGGGGGGCGGGCAGTGCCCCAACCCCCTAATTGGCCCTGCTCTGTGCATCACAGGGGGTGGTGTTGCAACCTCCGCATTGACCCTGCCTTGAGTGTGATAGGGGGTGGTACCCCAACCCCCCAATCAGCCCTACCCTGAACGTGACTGAGGGTGGCATCGCAACCTCCCAATCCGCCCTGCTCTGTGCATGACAGGGGGCGGTGCCCCAACTCCCCAATCAGCCCTGCTCTGAGCCCGACCAGGGGCTGCACCTAGGGATTGGGCCTGCCCACTGCCACCCAGGAGCAGGCCTAAGCCAGCAGGTCGTTATCTCCCGAGGGGTCCCAGACTGCGAGAGGGCACAGGCCGGGCTGAGGGACCCCCCCTTCCCCCCCGAGTGCACAAATTTTTGTGCACCGGGCCTCTAGTAAAATATATTTTAAAAAGAAGAAAAGGATAATGAAAACTAAAATAATTGAGGTTTTATTTTCTTTGATTTAAGAAGATATAACAGGGTGCTATTAACTACTCCCTCTTCTTAAAACATTTTGTACTTCTTAATTCAGCCCTGCAAATACTAGGGCAAGGGTGGGGGGTGATGAATGGTACTTCCTTCTCTCCCTCTCATCCCCCCCTTAATTAGGGATCCTAAGTACCACCTCCTTCCTTTTTCTCCTGGCCTTACTGGCATCTTGTGGTGCTATGGTGGTAGCTGGTTGAAGGCAAGGGGTATAACAGGGACAGGTATGGTCTGTGTTTATATGGTCTGAACAACACATCTTGCCAGATCAAGGTGAGAATGTACATTTGATTATACCCCTTTGTTTCTTCATTGAGGGTATAGTTTTAAAACTAGCGTTATATGAATTCCTGAAACTATTTTGGCCTCCACTGAGGTTTGGTAGAATCTCCAGATTCCCTATTGCTTCTCCACCTGGAACTGCACCTCTGTGTATCCCATTTCCATATTAAACTTCCTCAAGAGCTTTCTTTTTAAAAAGACATCCATAGCTAACAAGCATTTGAAATAATCCATGAAACTCTTTAGCTTAACATACAGGATTTCTGTGGATTTCTTATACTCATCTAAAACAATATGCTACAGTTTGTTGATTTTATTTGAATTATTCCCTTTGCCTATATGCTTCCTTACACCCAAACCCCTACATTTGACATCACACCACCTATCACCTGCCTTTATTCATTTACTAACAGTATAGAGAACAATGAGACAGGTACACATTTGATAGTTGGGAATGTACCTGATTGATATTAAAAAGCGTTTTAGTGTCTAGATAATAAGGAAGAAGCAAATGTGTCTTCCATGGCCAATTCTCCACTCAAAGCACTTAAACCTGGATTCAATTATGAGCTATAAGTGACAGTTCTAAAACCTTAGAGCTTAGCTTTGTCTTGCCTTAGCTTATTGTCCTCTATAGCACATGGGTCCAAATAGCTGGAAGTTTAAGCCTTGATCTGTGTGGTATTTTATAATTGTAAATCAGAGGGACTCTGAGAAATCAGGATAATGTGATACTTGAAAAAGAGGAACCCTTAAAACATACATTGATCATTCCTCCTACCTCTAAATTGAATAGTCCCTAAATTATCTCATATTTCTCTGCATCTAACAAGAAATAAAATTCTATGGATTGCATGGTTCCTGACTAGAAATCTCATTAGAAATCTGCAGACAGAAATCTCTTCTTCATGTCTCTCATTTTAAGCCTAAGTTATTTCTAGCTTCAGTGAAGATAGCAAACAGCGCTTCATCTTCCTTAAGCTCTCCATTCATTTCACAGCAACTCTATTAAACAGTCCTTCCTGTCTCTACCTTGAGGTGATATCCGATTATATTTCTTTATCATTTTGGGATTGGTATTTATCTGACACAATTAGGCTCTTTTTCATGTTAATGCTGTATCTCTCTCTACAAGAAGTTTTGTGGGTCATAATGTATGTCAGTGCAAAATGGAGATAAATTGCTAAGAGTAGGGAAAAAACAAAGCAAACTGTGGGATTGATGAAGAGGGAAAAGAAGGGAGTTAGGTCGGGTGAGCTAATGAGCCAAAAATTTGATAAAATATATTTAGAGACTTTTTTTTTTTTCTTTATGCATCTATAAAGCATCTCTGTTACACAACCTGGGCTTGCTAATGTGTAACAGGAAAAAAATCCGAGGAATAGTTTACTTTCCCTAATTACTGATTTTACCCTGGCAACCATCTACTAAAACTAATAATAAAAAAGAGCATGATTTGTTTTTCCTACAGTTGGCTGGATTTAGTTAAATTAAAAATAAAGTGTTATTGACATTAGCTTTGGAAGATAAAGATCCAAAGCAGTGATTTAACAAGAAAGTGATTAAATATTTTGACTATATGTAATGGGTCCTGTGTTTGAAAGGTTTTTATATGGACTCTTCTTAGGGACCTCATTCTAAAAGCTCTCTAAATAAATCACTAACAGTAATCTAAAGCAATGACTAATGGAGATGCTACTTTTGCTGCTCAAGGGTGAAATATTTGTTTAAGAAATAGGTGTGCTAGACTTTCCCGAGACTCCTTTTCCATAATTAATGAGTTGATTAATTATATGTGTACTATGAATGATGGTGTCTGGATAGTGATTACTGACCCATATGCAGCTCCCAAACCACAGTGAACTTCAAAAATTCAATTACAAGGTCCAGATGCTGTATATTGCATATGTAAACTGTTTCAGGAAGGAAGATTGCATATTAATAACATCATCTATGTGGGTTATCTCTGCAGCCTGTGACTATTTTGCAAAACTAGTTCTTGACGAAAACTAAAGGTATGTAGAAACTGGACTATTTCAAATTTATTTTAACCTCCAGGTACATTACACCTTTGCTCATATTATCACTAGTATTTTATTTCTGTTATTAAAATAGCTTAGATGCTTTTGTCAGAGGTTTCTAATTTGATTAATATATTTTAAAGAGAAAAACAAGTTGCTAACCATGTATTTTTTATAATCTTAAAATAGGCCATTTTTTTATATGCCCAAACTGATTTCCTGCGGATTCTAAAGAGTCCAGAGCAGCAACTAGTATTTTTAGAAATATTCTAAAGCCAACCCTTTGTTAAAAAGGGAAAACAATCATTCAGATCGAGGAGTTGACATGTCTAAATTATTTTTAAAACACTGAAATGGTTAAGTTCTACTGTTCATGTTGTGCATTAAAGCCAATCATATTTGCATCACATATTACTGAGTACCTCCTGGGCGCTGGTGTCTGCACAAAGTATCTCAGATACAAAGTGAATCAGTGTGGCCTCCCTGTACTCACGGAGGCAGTTAAACAAGTGATAAAAAGAAATATGCAGAAATCCGGGCCCTATCTATAGAGATATTGATTGTTATATTGAGACAATCCTGAGCATAGGGCTGCTCACCTGCCTCGTGATGTTGAGGTGATCGTCTCGTAAATGTATTTTGAGGCAGGCTTGCCTAAAGAATGGAGACAAACTGAACTCGGATGCAAACCCAGCCAGCCTTTCTCATGTGGTCGCTGAGAAATGTACACATAAGGAAAAACTATCACAAACAAGTTCTCCTCTCTTGTTCGTCCTTTTGTTTTCTACCATTTTAGTTCACACCTTTTCTTCTTCCTTTTTATGTTGCTGGTGTTGTTGTCTGTCAAGAAAGTACGATATTTAAGGTCTCATCCCAAACACACTGAATCAACGCCTCCAGGTGAAGTGAGGACCTAGGCCAGTGATGGCGAACCTATGACACGCGTGTCAGAGGTGACACGAGGACTCATTTTTTTGGTTGGATTTTTCTTTGTTAAATGGCATTTAAATATATAAAATAAATATCAAAAATATAAGTCTTTGTTTTACTATGGTTGCAAATATCAAAAAATTTCTAGATGTGACACGGCACCAGAGTTAAGTTAGGGTTTTTCAAAATGCTGACACGCCGAGCTCAAAAGGTTCGCCATCACTGCCCTAGGCCCTAGGTCTTCTTTTTATTCTTTTACTCTTCCTTTTATTGATCTGTGGTTGGAGAAGCACCAGTCTCAGAAACTGGCCTGTCTTTGAATTACAGTAATATTGTGATCTTAGGGAAATCAATTAATTTTGGGGGGCTTTGATTTGTTTTGTATCAATATAAGGGAATTTCACTAAAGGTTCCCTAAAGTCTTTCCAGTTCTAATATCTTATTATTGATTTTAATTTCATTTCAGCCTTTTACTTCATTTTATTTTCTCTCCTGTATCACCACTCTCCGCGCAAGTTAAAATCAGCTCAGCTTGAAAAGTAAATTAAAGCCCTTTTCTTTTTAGTTTGCATTTGATTTTATTACAGAAGTCCAGAAAAATTGAAAAATTATAAAATTCTTTGTAATCATTATTTTATATTCTGAGTCTAGGTTTTGTGATTATTCTTCATTGATTGGAGAAGCTATTTCCAAAGATGCCAAACTCTGTAAATGAAGAGGATAGAACTTCCTCTAGATGGAACTTCATTTCGTGAAAATGCTGTACCCACAGATCCTGAGGATTATTCAACAGGCTAAAAAAAAAAATCTCTGTAAAACTTGGGGACGGAGTTAGGGGTATTGCAGAATCTTTTTATCAACATGGGGTGGCAAGAACTCTAGATTGCATAAATAAATACAGATAATAGAAAAGATACTTTATTTGAGGAAAGGTAAGAACTTCAATTTAGATAGATTAATAAAAGAATTAAGATAATGCTAATTAAAATGGTATATTCCTAGATCCCTTCAGATCTGAAAAAATATATATATAAATAAATACATCTAACACCAATAGATGTAATACATACAATCCAATCCATTGGGTGCGGTGCCCTAAAAACATCTGACTTTAAGGATGCCCTTATCTCCAAGGGCAACTGGCCTCCCTAAGGCTGATATAATGCCATGAAGCAAATGAACCTTGCTTGTCTAAGTAGGATATTTTTTAGCAATCCAAACTGAGTTTCCCAAAAGATATCTGATTTCTCAATAAGTAAATCTATTTATAATCGATAATTAACCCAAACTCAGCAGCAAACACTTCTCAGGAATACATTGCAGTTCATCCACGGTGTGTAAATGACGCTTCCAAAATTGTTTTTATGAGTGTGACAACTTTATCTTATTTTTCCCTCTTCCTCCATCTACCACTGACTCACTCTCCTTACTCTTTTCCTCAGGGATAGCTCTTATCTGCTTTCACTTCCTGTAACTATGTCATAATCTTTGTGCATTGATTCAATTTTCCTAAAGTATCGTTGCTCTAATTAATTTTACCTAAGTTGACATTAAGAGCCCTGGGAAAATTAATAAGGATCTTATGTATGAATCCTTCATAATGTTATGAAATGTAATCAGATTCACATCAATTTAGAAATTCCTTTGGTCACTGTAAAGCATGTGTGTAATATGCCTTTGTCATTCAAGGGAGTCACCCGAATGATAACCAAAAACGGAGGAAATTAGTTTTGATGTAGGATCCAAACACAATTAAAACATTTAATTCACACATATAACAATCTCTTTGTCTCAAACAACTGCTGATTTTCTGTGTTACACAATGAATTTTCTTCTTGAAAGTATTTTCCAAGCAGCATTTGATTTTTGTCATACAATATTCATTTTCATAAACAAAAACTCATGAAAGTACATCCTAAGTATGCTTACAATTTTAAATCTACTTATGATTTTTGAACAGGGGCTATTAATTCTGGCTGACTTGAGAGAACAAGGAATTGTTTGTAACATTAAATGTTTTTAAACTGGTAGAGTCTAAATTATCATATAAATATAAATATGTATATGCATATGTATGTATGTATTTTTATTGTTATTTTTATAATGAGAGCAATGGGCACCTATACTATAGCAAGATAAACTAATATTATACAGAATAAAGAAAATAAGTTTGTATAATATTTGAAGTTTATGATTGCATAACTTATTATAAATGTATAATTAAATGTATTTAACATGATAAGTAATTATTTATGTAATAAATGTCACCCAAAATTTTTCATAGAAAATTATTTTCTCTTAAATATGTTACCGCAGTTAATCTATATCTTTCCCATTGAAGCATTATTGCTATTTGTTGGGTTGCTTATTTACTTGAGTGCATTTTACTTGAGTAAACTGTTTGACAGCCAAGATCATACCTATGTTTTTTATCATTTTATCTCCTACACCTAGTTCAGTACATGAACACAGTAGTGGCTTAATAAAACACTCTAAAGTGAGTAAGTAAGATGCCTATGTTAGGCTGTAGTAGCCCTTTGCACAGTCATGCTTAATCTCAACATCAACAACCTGGCTTTCATTTGCTGTATGTTTTTTGTTTTGGGTGTTTTGTTATATTTTGTTTTGTTTTGTTTTGTTTTTGCCATTGGATAGTATTCCATGAATTTCATAGCATTAATGGTCTAGTTTACCTTGCCACTTCAGTTGGCTTTATGAGCACCATTAGTTATATGTGTCACTGCAAGACAAGGTTGAAAGAGAGGTTATCTGCTCCCTTAGAAAGTCACTTGTGCAGTAGTTAAGGCAATCTCTGGGGATTTTCTTTTTCCTTTTGTAAAGTCATTCAGTTATGTCATGACTCTTTGGAGGGCCGCCCTGCCTCTCAAACTACTCCTTAGCCCAGGGGTCCTCAAACTACGGCCCGCGGGCCACATGCAAATACAAATATTGTGTTTGTTCCCGTTTTGATTTTTACTTCAAAATAAGATATGTGCAGTGTGCATAGGAATTTGTTCATAGTTTTTTTTTTTAAACTATAGTCTGGCCCTCCAACGGTCTGAGATACAGTGAACTGGCTCCCTATTTAAAAAGTTTGAGGACCCCTGCCCTAGCCCCTGTCTAATTCTGTATTCTCTTAGTCTTTGAAACTCACCAACACTTCTAAGCATGACATCATTTCCTTGGGTTTCATACTGGATCTGCTTCAATTTATACCATTTGTTATAAACCATTGTGATTAACTGATCAGACCTATCACATTGGGTGCTGTACAGTGGCATAATTTTGACTTTGACAGATTTTAACTCTTCCTAAACAACTATGCCTCGAAACATTTAAAACTTATCTGTAGTATTTACATAGTCTTATATATTGCAAAAAAAAACTTTTTACTTTTATAGACTCAATTAATTATTTTTAACTAGTTGAATACAAAATGAAAACTTCTCATTTCCATTTCTAAATATGCTCTTCTCACCTGGATGAGTTAGGATAAAGCATTATGTATTAAAAATCAAAATAGTAAACTTGCTATCCATTAGCTTACCTATTATTCTTGTGGGGTATTTCTGTTTCAAACTGTGTGAGATGCAATGAGGAAATAGATGAAAAATCTCATTTCAGAAACATTTTGGATCTGAAGTTATTCCGAATGGAAAAGTGAAGCAGTTAATGTGGTAAGCATTTCTAATACAGTTATTTTTTATGAGTAGAATAAGATTCTAAAGGAATGTACTAGTAACCTAATTTTCATATTTACACCAAAATAAAGAATGTCATACTTATGAAATCATAACTGGCTTTTAGAAAGTAGAGCAGTGTTGAGAGCTGGTTGTTTACTCATAAAGCTTTTTGTCTGTTTCTATTCAGTTAGGCTTGAGATTGTTAAAGGCAGTGGCCATAGCAGTATCCCCCCTACCAGTAGCATATCGAAAGCTGTTTGTTCTTTTTATTGAATTAATTGGGGTTACATTGGTTAATAAAATTATATATTTCAAATATATCTATATCCTATCTAATCAAAGACAAAAAGGGTAATTAACCATACCTCCACTATCCTTCCCATTGGCTAATAGGCGAGATATGCAAATTAACTGCCAACAAAGATGGCGGCTGGCAGCCACGCAGCTGAAGCGAGCAGGAGGTTTGCTTGCTCCAGTGATGGAGGAAGCCAAGGTTCCCCGCCTGCCATGGCCTGGCTCTGAGCTCCGAAAGCAACAGCTCCAAAGGCCACAAAGTTTCAATTATAGAAGCTAAACAAACCCCAGATACCTGCTTTCAGCCAGCTGCGGCCTCAGAGCTGGGAGAGCCAGTGACAGCAACAGAGTTTCAATTATAGAAGGTAAATAAATCCCAGAAAAAAAAAAGAAAAGAAAAGAAAAAAAGGAGAGGCTGGGAGCTTCAGCCACAGGCCAGCCTGAAAACAGCCCTCAGCCCCTCACCCAGACTGGCCAGACACCCCAGTGGGGACCCCAACCCTGAAAGGGGTGTGGCCAGCCTGAAAACAGGCATCAGCCCCTCATCCAGGCTGGCCAGGCACCCCAGTGGGGACCTTCACCCTGAAGGGGGTATGGCCAGCTGCAAACAGCCATCAGCCCCTCACCCAGGCTGGCCAGGCACCCAAGTGGGACCCCCACCCTGATCCGGGACACCCTTCAGGGCAAACCAGCCGGCCCCCACCCTTGCACCAGGCCTCTATCCTATATAGTAAAAGGGTAATATGCAAACTGACCCTAACAGCAGAAAAACTGGGAATGACTGGTCCCTATGACACACACTGACCACCAGGGGGCAGACGCTCAATGCAGGAGCTGCCCTCTGGTGGTCAGTGTGCTCCCACATGGGGGAGCTCTGCTCAGCCACAAGCCAGGCTGATGGCTGCCAGTACAGTGGTGGTGGTGGGAGCCTCTCCTGCCTCCTCAGCAGCGCTAAGGATGTCTGACTGCAGCTTAGGTCTGCTCCCCACTGGCAAGTGGACATTCCCCGAGGGCTGCAGGGCTGCCAGAGGAATCTGATTGCTAGCTTAGGCCCAATCCCCCAGGGAGCAGGCTTAAGCCAGCAGGTGGTCATGCCCCGAGGGGTCCCAGACTGCGAGAGGGCACAGGCCGGGCTGAGGGACCCCCTCCCCGGCTGAGTGCACAAATTTTTGTGCACCGGGCCTCTGGTTCTATATAATAAAAGTCCAGTGACCAAACGACAGAACAACCAGAATGACTGGTGGACCAGTCGCTATGAAATGGACTGACTACCAGAGGGCAGATATTCAATGCAGGACCTGCCTCCTGGTGGTCAGTGCACTCCCACAGTGGGAGCGCTGCTCGGCTGACCCGGATGATCGGTGCTCTCACAAGAGGAACAGCCTCTCAGAGGGCGAGTCCACAGCTACTCGGCTGACTGGGATGAACAATTGCTCCCACAGCTGACCGATCCCACAGGCCATGCTGCCCACCAGTGCATGAATCACAGCACTAAAAGCTGGCGGATACTAAGCACCTTCCTTCTGGGGAGCAAAGGCTGTGTATTCTTCCCCGAATCTCAGATAATCCCAGAACCTGCCTCACAAGGTTGATCTAAAGGTTTCTATTCATAGCTTTAGAGTGGAATGAGATCATCAGCTTTTAAGTAGTTGAGAGAAAACACGCACTGCTCCTTGTTCATTCTCTTCATCCTGCCTTCTTGCGAGAAAATGAACACCTGGCTCCCACAGCCCTGCCCCGAGCACTGAGCTCTCCTCCAAGTGAGTCTGCCTTCCAATGGCCTTTACACCTAGTGCTGCTGCCTGAGCATCTTATTCAACCCGTATCACTGACTGAGCACCTGCCTGTCCCTGAGGATGCCTGGGTGCTCACAGAGCAGCAGGGAGCCAGCCGCCCTGTCCTGAGGAGTGAGCATTCTGCCAGAAGAGGACGAGGGTGTGGGGAGGAAAGAGCCTCCGACAGACGTGAGGTGCAGCCATTAGAGGGCATGGGCACCATGAAAACATGGCAATAAAGCCACATAGGGGCTCCATGAGGGAAGGAGCAAAGGGAGGCTCACTGAGGGAAAGTGGAGGGATGGAGGAGAGCCAGGCGACGCCTGGAGAAGGGCATCGGGCAGAGGGGACAGTGCACGGAGCAAGAGGCCAAGTGGAAGGGTGTCGAGACTGAGTCGGGAGCACATCCTGCAGGGATCAAGGGCCCATGAGAACCTGGCATCCCCTGAGTGCAGGGGGAGGTGCTGGGGCTGTAGGTGAGGGCCCGTTGGGCTGACCCAGGGGGGAGGAGGAAGAGGAAGCAGGGAGACAGAAGGAGGCGACAGCACTCTCCCCAAGGGTGATGCGAAGACAGTGGAAACTGTGGCAGCTGCGGTGGTGGCTTTGAGGTGTGCTGGAGGAAAGCCAGAGAGTGAGAAACGATGTGGGGGGAGGGGAGGAGGAGGCCCCATGCTTGGCTAGACCTCTGGAAAGTCAGGGTCTCTGGCATCTGCTGGGGCAGGGCTGGGGTCAGATCTTGGGGTCAGAAACCCAGACCTTAGTTTGAGTTCCACACAAGGGACATGGAAGCCTCCCACCATGACGTCCAGGCAGCGGGTCATTTCTGTCTCTCTGCCTTAATCCCTCCACATCCTCCCGCCTCCCAAGCTCTCTTCAGGGATGACAAGTATTTTTTGGAAACAAGCAAATGATTTATTGTTGGTACAAAAAACAACAAAACGGAATGTGTAGTATTATGGAAAGCAAACTTTGAAAACTGGGAAAATGAAGCCCCCTTGTGGACACAGATCAGCTGTGCCCAGAACCCAGGTCACGTGTGACACAAAAGGGCTCACGGTCCAATGCAAAGGGCTTGCCCTGGTGGTCCAACTCCAATCCCCGACTTCAGTTTCCAGGACAGAGAGGATCCCGTACCACAGAACAGAACAGTGGAGACCAGCCCCAAGCCCTTCGGCCTAAGTCAATGCTTGCAGTGCTTCCAGGGAAAGAAACACTCCTGAGATGCTGGGACAGGGTGGTCAGCATCCAGATCGCTGCCTCTAACTCCCACCCAAGGTCTGTGGTGCTCCCAGCTCTGCCCCTCCCTCCTCATCCCACATGCCCTCCCAGGTGAACTGAGGATGGCTCTTCCCATCAACCACTCTCCTCAGCTCCGATAGCAGGTAGACAGGGTGGGGGGTCATGCAGGGAATCTGAGGTCCTCGAGGAAATGCTGCTTGAAGAGCCAGAGACAGTGTCTGTCCACCTGCCTACCTGGCTGAACAGCTTAACACAGAGGCCTCATGAGTGCATGTTTAGAACCGGTCCCTCTCCCTCCCCCCGACTCTGCCACTGTGTAACTTGGCTATTTTGGGCAAGTCCACCTCTGGAGTGTTAATTCTCTCTCCTTTAAAATGAGAACAAGAGCCCGGTGGGTGTGGCTCAGTGGTTGAACATCCACCTGTGACTCAGGAGGTCAAGGTTTGACTCCCTGTCAGGGCACATGCCCGGGTTGTGGTCTTGATCCCCAGTGTGGGGTATGCAGGAGCCATCCGATCCATGATTCTCTCTCATCATTGATGTTTCTATCTTCCTCTCCCTCTCCCTTCCTCTCTGAAATCAATGGGTGATATCCTATATAATAAAAGCCTAATATGCAAATTGTCCCCTTGCCCAGGAGTTCCACCAGGAGTTTGACCGCTGGCTATGATATGTGCGGACCACCAGGGGACGGTGGAACATGGCAGGTGTGGGTGAAGAGGCGCTGGCAGCGGGTGGCAGTGGAAGCACTGCTGGCCCCAATGGGCTTCTGGGTGAGCCGGGTCGCAGCCATCAGGACTGCAGGGGCCAGTCAAGATCCCCGCGGATTTGTGCAGGAGCCGGTCTGAGAGGCTGGGTGGAATAGAGTGCAGCACCGCTGGGCAGCCCAGAGAGCCATGCTGCACCCCAGCCCACGGCATCTGGCCATGCTCACTGCATCTTTGTGTGGGGACTCAGGTGCTGTGACTCAAAGTCTTATTTCAGATATTGTGTATACTCAATATTTTATGCACTCAATATTACTTTGTATGTATTTTCATTTTCTCTCACTTTTGTAGAGCTCATCTCACAACACTTATATATAAAGAAACAATAGTAAAGCTTCAGATTATTGCAGTTATGCTAATTAGCATAATCATTAATATATTATTTACAGAAATTTAAAAATATGACTCTCTCACAAACATATTATGAGCACTTTTTTAAAAAATATATTTTATTGATTTTTTTACAGAGAGGAAGGGAAAAGGATGGAGAGTTAGAAACATCCATGAGAGAGAAACATCCATCAGCTGCCTCCTGCACACCCCCTACTGGGGAATGTGCCCGCAACCAAGACTGGAATCGAACCTGGGACCTTTCAGTCCGCAGGCCAACGCTCTAGTCCCTGAGCCAAACCAGTTAGGGCATATTATGAGCACTTTTAAAGACTGTGTTTAACTCAATTAATGGAGAAACCAAAAAGTAGGTAAAACTGGTTCAATTGATATTTTGTGGATTTGCATTTTGGGGGGAAATGTTAAAACAAGACAGCTGGCTAAAATACAAAACCAGGTAATGTCCTTCAGAGCAATGAAGTAATTTGGAGCATGTCCTTTTCTCAGAGAGAAATCTACAAATTCACATGTAACATTGAAAAATTCACATATCATATTGCAAAATTTACATAGATAATAATTTCTCTGTGGGTGCATTTATCAGGCAATGCCCCCAATCTAACACTAAAAGTTCCTTCAGGATGTCTTGACATTTTTTCAAAGTTTTTAATGATTCTTTAACACAGTCAATAAACTCTTAAATTGGGCCTGATAAATACAATACCTGCCTTTTCTACAAGTGTTTCTATGGAATAGATCTTAACTTTTATCTAAAAGAACATAACTATCATGTTTGTCTCTCAGGACTGTGAATGCTAGACTCAACTCTCAAAATCAAAAAGGCCAGACAGAACCTGAAACCAGAATGTAGACACACATCATGAAGACATTTACTTAGGAACTTTACAGAATTATCTCTGTGGAGATGTGCCAGATAAGTGTTTAGCCACTACAACGAAAACTGGTAAATACATAGTAATAGAACAGATGGTATATAAGGAATCTGGAAAACATAAATAAAAATTTCTATACCAGAGACTTGGTGGAGAAGGGAAAGGGTGTATGAACACAGTCTTACACATGAAGTATTTTCATCTTATCATTTCAATACAATATTATGACTGGCTTCCTAGAGCATCCTATATAATAAAAGCCTAATATGCTAAGTGTTGGTTGTCTGGTCATCCATTCAATCAGTCAATCAAAGCGTAATATGCTAATGATATTCTAAGGCCGCTCAACTGCTCGCTATGATGTTCACTGACCACCAGGGTGCAGATGCTCTGACTGACAGGTTAGCTTGCTGCTGGGGTCTGGCCGATCAGGACTGAGCGAGATGGGCTGGACATATCCTGGAGCCCTCCCGCGGTCCCTCCCCAGCTGGCCAACCTCCCATGTCCTTCCCCAGCCCCGATCATGCATTGGTGGGGTCCCTCGGCCTGGCCTGCACCTTCTCGCAATCCAGGACCCCTCAGGGGATGTCAGAGAGCTGGTTTTGACCCGATCCTGCAGGCCAGGCCAAGGGACCCCACTGGTGCACGAATTTGTGCACCAGGCCTCTAGTGGATAATAAAAGTCAAACATTTAGGCTGGTGCAAAGTAATAGCTCTCCATAACTGGGAGTTGCTTTGTAAATCAAGCCCTCCATAAAGGTTGTATTAATTAATATCTTTTAGAGATTGTATTAATTAATATCTTTAAATGTATCTTTACATTTAAGGATAGATTGTCCTATTAGTTAGTTGTTTCAAGTCCTTAAACTTTGTGCCAGGAATCTTAAAAAAAAAACATATTTTTTGTGTATTACTGAATAGAGAAAGAAAAGATGATAAAAATTATAAGAATTGGAAAAAAAATATTTTATAACATAAACTAAAAGGAGGTATTTTATGTATTTGATGTATTTGGGGTCTGACAAGTCATATGTAGTTTAGTTGGAAGTCCTGTTATGCCTCATTGACTACACGTTACCATAATTAGAGGTGACAGTTTGGAACATTTTAAGTCTTAAAAATTTCATGTCAAAGTAAAGTCTTTCCAATATCAAGTAGGGAATTCTAAATCAAGTGGTTTGGGTTATCAAATACAAAGGAGAAAAGTCTTAAGTGCATAGGAAAAGGAAAAGCTTCCATCAAAAAAATGTGCTATTGGTGCAGTTTAATTATGTCAACAAATTGTAGGTCTAAGAGGACTGATTTTTTCATTGTTAAAAATATACAAGAAGGTCAAGGAATTATTTTTACTATAACAGGCATAGGTCCTGCTACATGACCTCACTTGGGCCTGATAAAGTATAGATTTCGCTGTGATGTTGATACTAAGTTTTTTTCCCCCCCAAGGCTTTGTCTGCAATTTTTCTTGCTTAGGACTTCTCATAGTACACAGTTAAGTAAGCATTTACCATGTTTTCACTTGGTATAATTCATTCTTATTCTCAGACTCAGTATGTGTGCAAAATATGCCTATCTATTTTGACACTACCAGAGTGAAGAAATGTTTATATTAGTCAAAGGCAAAGCTTCATAAAATCTTTGTTTCAAACACTTTGTGCGTCACTATGCATTTTCTTGTTCCTTTTAACTTAAACTGTTGTACTATTTTGTGACATGTTCAGTATAAAAACATACCTTCTATCCTACAGATTCAAATAAAAGATTACTATAAATCAGAGCAGTAAATTAGTGGTTAGATGATCTATTAGGTTATCTGCCAATTATAAGGTTAGTTCTATGTCCAGAGTGATTTTACATGCTGAAAATCAAAACATTACAATCCTTTGTATTGGAGGGCAGTTTTAAAAATAAATGTATTCTTTTGAGGTTATTAGTTAAAATATTAATTTTCAGATTTAACAAATCATATCTGGAAGAACTACAGAATGTTAGAGCTAGAGAAAATTTTTAAAAGCATTGAGTCTGACTATTTTTTAGTTTATTTTATACTGTAATGGATTTTTCTTAAGCATGGACAAATAAAGAAAGAAAACTTTTGAAACTGAAAATTGAAAAGATATGTTACTGGAGGAATTAATAAGCCAAATTTCTCTGTCACTAGTGGGCATGGGATGGCTCTTGCGATAGCTTCAGAAAAAGAATGATCTAAGATTTGCATGGAAGAATGAGATGAGGTAGAAGACTTTATTTGCATGGAGTTACATTCCTGATCATAATTGAACCATGACCTCCTGGTTCATAGGTCCATGCTCAACCACTGAGCCATGCCAGCCAGACTGGCTCTACAGTTTTAATCCCTGATTTAAAAGATTACATGTTTTTAAACCTTATTTAAAATGTCTTATTTTTTTTTTTTACTGAGAACAATATTTTTTTTAATTTTAGTTACACTCTGATAGCCTTTTAGATACTTTTCATTCAAATACCTCCCTGTTTGCCAGTGCCAATCCTGAAATATCTAAGACAGAAGAATTTTAAATTTTTCATTTAGAATATTCACTTGGTTTTATGTTTTAATGTCCCTTTTAAACACCTAAAACTCATTGCTCAGTGAATTTTTCCATGTAGGATCCAAATGCATAATACATAGCTAAGCCTCCTTTGGGCAGGTAATGCTTTCTTTTTGATTGATTTAAAGGAAGGAATGCAAAGTATTAAGTAAAATGTTAATTGAAATATAAATATTTTATATTATTAGATTATCCTCATAAAAATTATTCATACATGAATTGAATCTATGAAATTGAAACAATTTTAGTGCACATATTTCAAAGTGCACAGATTTTTGCAATACAGTTTTGTCCATGTAAAGAATAAGAATATTATCTCCCTCAAAAGTCTGACATGTCATTGAGAATTTCATATAATACAAGGTGGGGCAAAAGTAGTTTTATAGTTACTCATATGGAAAATAATACAATAATTAATCAATACTAATACAAAAATAAACTCTGTTTTGCATACTCAGGACTATAAAACTACTTTTGCACCACCCTGTATGCTGCCTGAGAAGAAGTAAAATCACCTGACATTGTCAAACATTGGCAAAGACAGAAATAACAGCTTGTGCTAATTCAAATTGGCCCAAGTTTGTTGACATAGATGAACATGGACAGATGGTTTTCAGTAAGCAGAATCCATCATTGGTTTCTTATTTAACAGGAATGAAGGACTTCATATTTATGATGGCATACATGAAGTGAAGCTGTTCGATTTTCTTCCATCACTTTTCTCTATCAAGTAGAGAACTCTACTACAGTGAGTATTGGGTACTTACATGACCCATTATATTGTGAAATTTGTCCATTCTGACTATGTGATCTTGCCCACAGTCATTATGCACCATAGCTTTTGATGGTTACAGTGAAGTGTGGTTGCTCTTAGTTTTTAAAAGTTTTAAGTCCATGTCCTTATGGGGTGATAGAAACAGCAGAGGGTGCTGTGTCATTTGAAGTTTGTGGGAGCAAACTAGGGAACACCACTGTACTATATGCTAGTGTCGTAGAGTTATCTGGTGGTCATGAAATCAGCACAGTTACTCAGGAATAAGAAGTGCTTGGAGGAACAAGTGTCAGTAAGAGAGTCAGAAAACATTTCCAAGGACATCAGAAAGCGAAGGGACTACAAAGAGCTGTAGTAGGAACCCAAGATATACGACCTAGAAGAGAGAAGAGGGAGAAGTGAAACAGGAAGAACTATATAATGATAGTTCTGAGAAAGGCTATTTTACCCTAAACTGACTTTTAAGTATTTCCTCGCACAAAAATATCAGATATAATATAAAAGATTTGATAAATGTACAATTAACATTGTTCAGATATTTTTTAAAATTTCAGTTTGAGGTAGAATTATCTAGATTCCCACCAAGTCTGTAAGAGATTATTGCTATTCATAAAATTTCAGAAAAACAATAATTTAGATGTACTTTCCAAAAAACAAACTAGAAGTTTCTGTTCTACAGTTCAGTAGAGTCTGCTCCAAAGAATTACACAATTGTAAACAGAAAAAAAAAAAACTGTTATAGTTTTAAGTTAATTTCAATATATTGGTATATTCTGAAAGATACTAAACATGCAAATAAAACTCCTAGCTGTTATTTAAACAATGATATAGATCCATGTAGGTGATATTCCCCCTGAAGGATAATCATAATAAAATCAACTAATCCTTAGCCCAAAGAAATATGAAGAAGATCATCAGAGTGTGATTATATTTTCTTTTATAATGACTTTAATCATGATGTAACTACACTACTGAGTGTAACTAAAATTGCATTATATTACAATTTACTTAAGAGTCCTTAAATTTTCAAAATATAAATAAAATCTAATTCAATATCAAACTGATTTTCAACAGAAACTATTTTAGAGTGTATTAAAAGGATTAGAGATACTACAATTAACCAATGTACACCTGCTCTAATTTTATTTCTCTGAACAAAACCAGTAACACATAACATTTCTTCATACAACATCTCTAGAAGATCATTCTAAATATGCCATATTTAAAATCACTTAATCTTAGTCTTATTACTAATGGACTAGTGAAATTAGAACCATATTCTCATTTTTAAGTAATGAATCATCAATTTTCATAGTAAATTTAAGATTGTGCTACCATCCATTCCATTTTTTTTTTCCATTTCCATTTTTCCCTCTCTGAATCCAGAGTAACCTTATAGATGGTTACTTATTCTAGAAGAACCTAAGGAGGAAATTTATGGGTGATATTGGTGAACAGTTATGCTTGTTCCTTTTATAAAATTAGAAGATTTAATTTTTTAAACAATTGCTCCAAATCTTATTCATATTTGAATGACTTTTCAATACCTTGGACAGAAAAAGTTATATTTTTTCTCTTTTCTAAAAACTAATTTTTGAGTTGCCTTTGTAATTTATCCTATTGATTGACCAAAAAATATAAATAGGTTACATATGACAAGAAATGTGAGAATCAGTAAAACATAGCTCTTTCCCTTTCATACTTTTTCCAAAAATATTATGACAGGAAGATGAGAAAAATGCATGTGTAGCAATTAGCAAACTGAGTTCAAATCCTGATTCCACTGCTGACAGTGATATTGGTATCTCTTTAGGGTGGAAGATAAACCCATAGTTTTCACTTATGGTCACAAATACTTTGAAAGTCCTCACATAAGGAGAAAGGCACCAGGTCTTTTTACCTAAAGGAAGGTCGGTCTGTGATTGTTGCAGCCAGTAAATATGGCCAAATTAATTCTATGTGAATTCC
The DNA here is from genome assembly GCF_028538775.1 of Myotis yumanensis. Taxonomy (NCBI): domain Eukaryota; kingdom Metazoa; phylum Chordata; class Mammalia; order Chiroptera; family Vespertilionidae; genus Myotis; species Myotis yumanensis. The sequence continues at coordinate 219,864,141 of NW_027223752.1, read as the reverse complement.
GAGGCTAGGGCATAAAATGCCATGTACCTACTACCTGGAACACTCACTCTTGGAGCCTATATTCAAAACTGTCCCAAGTGTAGCAGAAAATTCCATAGCAATATTATATTCAAAGAGATTCTGGTTAATTTTTAAAAAATAGCATATTGGTTCACATGAAAATTATTTAAAGAAGAAAACATTCAACTAAATACATATGTTATGGTATAACATCTCATACTGACTTTAGACACAACATAGGAGAGTCTAAAAGCCTCTTCGTCTTGAGTGTTATAGTGAAAGTGTGCCTCTTTGGAATTTGGCACTATTGTAGACTTCAGTTCACATAAATCTTACTTTTTTGCTTCCTAGCAGGTACCTTCAGGACCCGCAAAATAATAAATACCCATCCTATATCCAGGGCCCAGATATTATACTTATCTCTTTCTGACTCCATCTCTAGAATGTGTGTATCCTCCTGGTATACTTCCTATGAGTACACTATTCTTCCTGAAAACAACAATAACAACAACAAAAAACACCCACTTACTACTTACTCTCCTGGCTCTGTTCCCTGCCTTGGCAATTGAATTTGCTGGTTCTTAGTTCACAAGAGCTTGATAAACTAACACAGTACTTGGAACTACAGTGTGTCACTGCTTTCCATGTGACTGGAGCCAGTTATTGTCTTTTATCTTCTGTTTTAATTTATTCTGACATTATCTTTTCTTTTCAGCATACTTATTACCAAACTCCATTAGAATTAGTGTAGAATCTGTAATTAAGCATAAACATGTTAGCTATGTGAGTTAAATGAATGTTAAGTACATTCGATATGTATAAATATTGGCATACAGTATAGCACCCAAGGACTCCATCTTACATAATAATTAAAGTACATCGGATATGTGAAAACTTGTTGTGAAAATTAAACCCTACACCTACATGCAAAAGTAGCAGAAAATATTCCAGTTGGTTTCTCAGAGGAGTTTCCTACCACTATCCTGAGAGTTGGATGTCAGGAGCAATTTATTTATCTCATACTTTTAGTCAGAAATATATCCTTTGCTTAGAGAGTAGAAATTAAGGTTTTAGTCTGTCTGGATATAAATCTGAAAAAAAAAGTCAAGTTAGCAATCTGAGGTTTTACATATAACTAATATATATTTTTTAAAAAATGCAATATGAGGTTTTACATATAAGTAATATTACATTTTTTAAAGTTGGCTTTATTCGATAGTTTTTTCTGTCTTATGGGTAATTTTATATTTGATAGTGAGTAAAATAGTGTTTTCTTATGCTAAGGTTTTAAGAGGAAATAATGAGAACTTCAGACTCTCTCTCTCTCTCTTTCTCTCTCTCTATATATATTTGTTTCAAAGTAATTTTGCATTTTTAAGTATAATAAATGGTGACTTCAACTCTAAATATTAAAGCAAATTCCATTCAATATATATATAAATAATGACATTAATAATATAAAAATATGAATGACGCTGGCTGGTTCACTCAGTGGTTAGAACATCGGCCTGCAGCCAGAGGGGTCATGGGTTCCATTCTGGTCAAGGAAGTGTATCTCAGTTGCAGGCTCAATCCCCAATACTCAATCCTAGTCAGGACATTTGCAGGAGGCAACCAATTGATGATTCTCTCACATTAATGATTCTCTCTGTCTCTACACCTCCCTTCCACTCTCTCTAAAAATCAATGGAAAAAATATCCTTGGATGAGGATTAACATCAAAAACAAAAGCAAAAAGAAAAAAGAAAAAAAAATGAGTGGTGAGTCCATCTCACTTCTTCAGTGACCACAACAGTCGTTTTTGGGGGAAAGTAGATTAATCAGTGAGAAAAAGGCTGGTAGATTATTATTTCTAAAGCAAAATAAGGGAGATTAAAATAATCTTTGATGTTGGGATGAAATTAAATACAGCAATTTATCCAGAAAGTGACCTTAAAAAATGTAAGCACACAAGAATCTGCAGAAATCCAGGAATGGGCATTTGACCTCCCAAACAATATATTAGCAGAGGGGAATAAATACAACTTTATGTAAACATCATGTAAGATAAGCCTATGTGGCAATGATGTTATCTCAGCTTCTTTTGTATGGTAATCCATATATCCAAAGCATATATGTATCCTAACTATGCATACCTTTATTTCTTGTATACAGCCCTTAAAGTAATTTTTGAAATCTCATCTATCGAAGATTGACAAAAGATACCTGAAACTTAAAAACTTTCTCCCTTAACTAGATTTAAATGTGAATGAAGCCTTAAAATTATAACTAGATATTTTTAAACACCATTTAGATATTTTCAAAGCATTCTAAAATATTCAGGTTATGTTTCAAATTAATAAAACTTTTAATCTCGTTAATTTAAAATGGGATAGAGCCATAAGTTAGTTAAGAAAGAAATAGATGAGAAGAAATAAAAGTAGGATAAAAGCCTGGAGGAAGAAAGGGAGAAATTGGTGGAGGAAAGGAAGGGGGTTGAAAGGAGTAGAAGGGAGAAAATCATGAAAGCAATTAATTGAACTAATGTGAAAATACATCTGCTCTTTCTTTCAGAGAGCAAGCCCTTTAATATGAGTAATTATCATGGAGTGCTGCAGGCTATTGCATAGCTATTGATTTAATGAATGCTGTTGATTGTATTTTCTCAAAAGTTAGAATTGCTAGGACTATAGGAAGTTTAAAAGCATAGAGTTCATTTTCTTACCCTTGGGCAGAAATATAACAGCCACTCAGAAACCAAACAATTTAACTTATTTTTTAAATGTCCAGAAAAAGAAATCATGCTACTTCCTTCAAAAACATATCGTAGGCTCACCAAGAACACTTTCTCATAAGCACAACTTTTACTACATACACAAGTAGCTCTGAGGTAATGTTGAAAATATAAAGATATTCTGGTTTTAAGATGTGAATAAGAGAGAGAATTCCAGGAGGAGACTGGGCTAGGTGATAGAGGCATCTTTAAAATGTAAAATTTTAACAGAAAAAAATTATTGGTATTATAGTGAAGTAATTTTATGATGTAATGTTTTGAAATTTAATGTAAGCTATGTGTGTTATATAGTGAATGTATATTATCTATCTATATAAAAGCCCAGCGACTGAATGGCAGAACAATCAGAATGACCAGTCACTATGATGCGCACTGACCACCAGGAGACAGATGTTCAACTCAGGAGCTGCCCCCTGGTGGTCAGTGTGCTCCCACAGTGGGAGCGCTGCTTGGCTGAGCAGGATGAGCAGCCGCTAGTAGGCCCAGGGTAAGGCTGAGTCTCTGTACCTATCAAATTCCTGAGACAATCCAGACTCTGGCCTGACCCCAACAGCTGATGCTGGCCCTCTAAGGTGTGTTCTAGAAAGAGCGCAGGGAGCTGGCATAGGCAGATGGCAAGAGGGGACGTGACTGTGGACCCCCTGGGGAGGCTGTCCTGATGGCTGAGGATCCTGGAGCAGGGCTGCCCTGAAAATCCCCAATGATGTCACCGAACTGGCATCACACATCAAGGACATTCACCGAGTGGCTTTGGGGTGCAAAGCTTTCCGCCAGGTTCCTCCAGGACACAGAACACACCTTTACCCAAGACATTACCCTGAAATATCAGCTCAGACTAATTTCTTCATTCAGCAGCCGCTCAGAGGGAGGGTCCACAACCGCTCGGCTGACCAGGATGAGTGGTGCTCCCACAGCAGGCCAATCCTCACAGGCCATGCCCCACACCAGTGAACAAATCCATGCACTGGGCCTCTAGTGTTATATAATGTGTATGTGTGTTATGTAATGTAATGTTATGGTATAATGCTATAAAAGGAAATATGGATTTCAAAGGGAATAAAGGTAATATTTATTACCTAGACTAAATCCAAGCAAAACAATTACTACTTAATGAAATAAAAAAGTGTACAGGCAGACATAGAGAAACAAACAAAAAACATTACTACAAATTCTTAATTCTTACCTGCAGTATAAAACCTAAATAATTACAAAGATCTTTGGATTATTTACCTATACAAAGGCACATGTATAAATTTTAAGATTGACAAAACAACTGCTTTAATTGGTTATTTGTAATTCATAAACCTGGTATAGTAAATTTAGATCTATTTTTTATTGACATGTGGCCATTAAAGAAAGAATATGGAATCATGATATACAAAGGGAAATACTAAAAGTACAATTTCTTATGTGCCAGATTTGAAATGCAAATTCTATTGAGAGAAGGCTTTATTCATTGGAACTAATCTATAATAATAAAAGTGTAATATGCCAATTAGACTGGACAGCTGAACGACCTTCTGGACATCATTCTGGACATCCTTCCAGATGAACCCACAGTGGTGAGGGCTGAGGCGGAGGCGGTTAGGGGCAATCAGGAAGGCAGGCAGAGTGGTTAGGGGTGAACACACAGGCAGGCAGAGGCAGTTGGGGACAGTTGGGGGCAGTTGGGAGCGATCAGGCAGGCATGCAGAGTGGTTAGGGGTGATCAGGAATGCAGGCAGTGTGGTTAGGGGCAATCAGGCAAGCAGTCAGACAGAGGCGATTAGGGGCGATCAGGCAGGCAGGTGAGCAGTTAGGAGCGATCAGGCAGGCAGGCAGAGTGGTTAGGGGCAATCAGGCAGGCAGGCAGAGGGGTTAGGAGCATTCAGAGAGGCAGGCAGAGTGGTTAGGGGCTATCAGGCAGCCAGGCCAGCAGTTAGTAGCCAGCGGTCCCAGATTGTGAGAGTGATATCCGGGATTGGGCCTAAACCTACAGTCAGACATCCCCTGAGAGGTCCTGGTTTGTGAGAGGATGCAGGCCGGGCTGAGGGACCCTCCCCCTCCGGTGCACAAATTTTGTGCACCGGGCATCTAGTAGTAAATAAGAATTCTATTTCACTATTTGAAACAGGCCTTCCTTTAAAATGTTTCTGCTTACTTTTCAGGTAATCATCCTTACCATTTCTATGAACAATGATCTTAATTACATGACAGCCTGAATTTTTGCCTCTTTCACATCATATTTTAAGCAAATTAGTATTGCAATAAATTTCTGTGACAAATACTTGAATTGCTTTAAGTAGTTGTTTTGTCATTCCATTAATTTTTTTAGTTTAATCCATAGCTTTAAAATTCAATGGAAATGTTCCTTTATGGATATTTATTGATTGAGGAATATAATTCCTGATAAAGATTTCTTCTTTTAACTAAGTCATTTAAAAATTGAATTTCTAGACCATAATTCACTGAATTATATAGGACTGAAAGAGAATTTCTACATAGATCTGTAGCATTACAGAATCATAATAACGTGCATAATTTTGTCATAATGCAGGTCTCCTCTTAGCAATTTTTATTTCAACAAATAAGACAGGGTCTTGCAAATAAATATGTTAATGCTTGCCTTCAAAGCTTTTTATAATCAGATAAATTCTCATAATTATCATTTGACATACAAATGCACCTTCAAAGTTTAATAAATATTATTTGGGGGGTATATGTTTATCTGGTTGAAAACAATTCTAAATTCCATTGACAAACATATTTTTCCAATAGCATTTAAAATTTATGAAATCTTGTATTTCTTCATTTTTAAAAATAAAATGTAATATTTTGCAATATTCTGGAATAGTAAATATTACACCTCTTTCCCAGGGCAGTGTGGCTCATTTGGTTGCAGCATCGTCTCATGCACTGAAGGGTTATGGGTTTAATTTCTGGTCAGGGCACATACCCAGTTCAATCCTGTTTAAAAATGGAAAACTTAAAGCATGAAATAAAAGTCAAAACCATAGTTTAGAAATATAGATTAGCTTTTGCAATTGATTCATTTAAAGTTTTTACATGTATTCTTTTGCATGAATTTATGTCTTAAAATTGAGCAAATACAATCAACCATCCATGAAAAAATCCATAATTCTAAAAAATATTTATAAAAATACTGATATTAGTTCCTACAATTGCCAATTTAAGCATGATTAGCATGATATATTTTAACTACCTTCTGTTGTGCGAAATGTGTGATGATGATATTAGATTTTACTGTGAAAATGTTCTATTTAAAACCTCAAAACTTTTCACACATTCCATTTATTTGAGCATTTTTATTTTGGGCAGGAGGGGGGGGGGATCGATTTACATTTCCCCTTATTCAAAGAATCCACAAAGTGATGAGGTAAATTGGATTTTTCTATAGTACAATGCTTTTAACTAGAAAGCATTTTTATTTATGTGTGTTTACTGAATCCCAGCAAGTTATATTTACCTACCTTTTAAACACCATGCAAACTTAAGTGATGATTACTGAAAATCAGTTTAAATTCATACTCTCCTCTAAATTAGAAAACATCTAAAAATTGCTGTTTATCCCAATATACATTAATTACAGTTTGATGAGTTTAGTCCATTCCATTACAATATGCATAACAAAATCTAATTTAATATGTGAACAGTAAAGGTATTATACTTGGATCATAAAACACTTCATTGATATAAACATAGATCTGGATAATACTGAGTGCTTGTTATGTGCCTGAGAATATCTGGTACTATTTAAATTACATTTATTTATGGAGGACCTAATGGAAATTATATATAAGTGAGCTGACCAACTTCATAATGTTATGCCCAGATTTCAAGATTCCCAAGAAACCACACCAGGGAGCCAGCCATGTCCGATGCAAAAGTATAAGAGTCTATATTCAAGCTAGCTCGGCTCCCCTACCTCGCCGACACAGCAGCAGGAAGCAGAGAGAGAGAACTCTGTGTGGAGAGAGGTTTTATAGGGGGGTTGGAGTAAGGGGAGGAGAAAGGACTGTGGGCCCTGCCGATTGGCCAGGCGCAAGTCGGTGTCTTGTTCCTGGGTCTGGCTAGCAGAGGCTAGACTTCCGGGAAGAAGCTCCTTGCCAAGCACGTGGCTGCCCCAAAATGGAGGACACAGGGTAAGATGGAGGGCGTAGTCCTCGCCCTTTCAATATGTGTAGTAAGAGCTAGAATGTGGACCTGGTTATTTGAGTTTAGCAGTCACCATATAGAATACTGGATCTGAAGCATATCTTCTTTCAGGATATGAACTCTGGAGTAAAAGACTCAGGAAATATGAAAGTTAATATTAAATTACTGTGTCAACTTAGTTTTGGGGAGAACTGTTGGAGATATTTGGCAAGTGTAGTCATCGTAATACTAATACAAAAAAAGAAAATTTTCCTTACTCTTTTATTCCGGCAGATTTGGCTTTATGCCAAATTTCCTCTGCAGAGGAGAAGAATGTAATTCCTTCTGGAGATCTTCAGATGCCAATTTGCTCCTCCCATCCAGAGCTGGAATGAGTGATTTATCATCATCTTCCATTATATTTATCCAAAGCGCTGAGCAAAAAACATCTACTTCCATTGTCCTTATAATTACTATCTCAGCCACATATTCATAACACGGAATACAGTGCAAGTTGTTAATACAGTTCCTTTAACGAGCATGCATTCCAGTTCATGACTATGAATTTTTTAACAATTGCACTGTTACCTATTCCCAGTGCTGTGGTCATCATAGCCAGCCAGCTGGAGGACAATCCAGTTCTGAAAATCAATTTTTACCATCGTTTGGGGACCCCTGATTGTGCAGATATAGTTCTCCAAAGACTGGCTTTGTTTAGGACTGTATATTCTGGTATTCTTGTACAGAAAATAGCCTTGGATGATAGAGATAGGGTCTCTCTGGAGCAAACGGGAGGCTCATTTACTGTCCAGTACAATAAAGGGAATTTCTTCCTCTGGCAAAGCTTGGGTAGCCTAACTGTCCATTATAAGGTTTGGGTACCCTAAACTTAGGTTACCTTCCCTGTAATGCCCTTCACTGTGAAGGCAATACATCATCTGACACTCACAGTGTAGCCTTGTGGGAATGGAGCTTGTGGAATGAGCACCATGTTAATCTGGCTACTGTTATTGCTCTGAGTAATAAACATCCCTTTGTGTGTGTCCGAATAGTCTTGTCTTCTGCCAACACACATGAAACTTTGGCAGACTAAACTGTTGATTGGCATGTGGGGGGGAGAAAAAAATGACAGAATCTTCACAGCTTTTATTCTGGAAACAAATGTTGACATTGAGGTTCCTAGGAAAACAGGCTGAGATAGAGATGCACGGAGGGATTTTATTGGGAGATAAAATTGGGGACGATCCTCTTCACATCAGCACTTGTGGCAGAGACGTGGGAAGTATGACCTGTCAGGTGGAGAATTTGGATGTGTTGCAGCCACATCTAGGCAGCTCGGACAACCATGCATACTTACTCCAGTTAAGGAAAAGGCCAGGATTCCTGCCTATGCACAGGCATCCCTTGCTTTATTGTGCTTCACAGTTGTTGCATTTTTTTTTTTTTTTTTTTTTTACAGATTGAAGTCAAGGCCCTCCACTAGCAAAAAGAGCACAACTCACTTTATTGAGGTGGACTGGAATCCAAATGACATCAGAGACAGCCTGCCTTGGGGTGGGGGGGGGGGGGGGTGGAGGGTGGTTATAACCTTAAGCAATGCAGTTCTTTCAGCTGATAGTAATCCCCTCGCCCAGAGAGGGCAGACAGCTGGCCTGCTGGAGGACTATGTCCTATAGGAGATGCTGGATGGTCCAGTACAGCCTTGAGTATAAGGGAACATCCAGGAAAAATATAAATCGCTCCACCCAGAACCTTGACATCAATTGAGCTTCTGAATTCTTAACCCACAATCTTTTTTTATGCTAAATTTTCTTGGGTATTGTTATCTGCAATCTGCACACCTAACACACCTGCTAAAAATTCTCCCATGTCATTTTATTTTAAATCTCAAGTATTTTAAATTATATTTAAATCTCCACTGTTGCGGCTGCCTTTAATATCTTGTGGATTACTGCCTATGACACATGAATCTTATCTCTTATTTACATTCAACATCCCCTCAACCCTCCTTCATGTGTATTAGATTTCAGATTAAATGTCATTTCTTAGAGATATTAGCTAAAGTGGCCTCTCCGCCATTATTTCCTAACAATAACTCTCTTCTTTAGCATCATAGGACTGTTATCGGTGGGTGTCCTCCACGTCCCCACCCGTTACCAGTGGAAGTGGGCTCCTTGGGGAGCTGCTGGAGTAGGAATTTCTGGAGGCCCCGCTGCAGGATGAGGTGTCATGGACATTTTTATTTTGGTGGGATTAAACCCCTGAGATTTCAAAGTCCCGATTCCCTCCATCCCATTTCATCTTCAGCAGAGCTAGTGAAGCAGGAATTTTGGGGAGACATAGGCAGGCTCAGGCATTTTTTTAGAATTGGGGTCCAAGGAGAAGTGTTAGGGCTCCAGACTGGGAGAAGATACATCTCCATAACACAAGGAAGCCAGGTGCAGTTATATCTCCATAAGACAAGAGAGCAGCAACTGTCGCATTTCCATAAGACAAGGGAACTGTAAGTGGCCAGGAAAGGTCTATATTTACAAAATAAAGAGAAGGAAGCCCTTCATTCAGATAGAAAATAAAAAAGCCCAGAGGAATGAAGGGACGATGAGGGAGGAGGACCTTAGGAGTCACTATAGTAACCAATTTGAAGGGGAATACTGACCAATCAAAGGGGATATCAGGACACAGGGACTGCAGCCTTTATAAACCATAGGGAAAAGGAACACAGTGGGACCCCTTTCCCCTCCCTGCTTGGGAATCAGTTCTGTGGGACTCTTTCAGTCTCCCCATGTGGGAGTCTGTACTTGTTCTTCAATAAATCTCCACCTTTGCTATACCACTTTCTGTCATGGATTCATTCTTTGATTCCTGCGGACAAAGAATCCGGGTTCCAGTCCAAAAATTCGGTATCATTAGGATTAAAGCCACTGCCAGAGACTCTGCTACCTACTGAAGCACAGTCCAGTCCAGCCAGCTTAGGGTGTGTGACCAGCTGCAGTCCATTGCTTGTGGAATCCGCATAGTCATGGGCCTCATGCTGTTTCTAGGGCCACACGGCTATGGAGGGAGCACAGGCAAGTGCAAGGGAGCAGGACCTAAGCAAGAGGAACAAGAGAGCGAGAATTCCTTTGTCTGCGGATTTTAACCTTGCAAGATTTCACGGGCTTGCCTTGTCTCCACCTCCTCTTGCCAATGATCATTGTTCCCAGGTTCCACTGACCAGCCAGTATTTTCCCAGCATCACCCTCGCTTTACTGATATGCTTCCATCTTCCCCTTTGTTGGACCTCTTCCCCCAGTGACCCACAGGGAATGGACCAGTGGTTCCCTGAGGAGTGTAAGGTTGCAACTTCCTGGTTATGTGATCATGCTTACAGTGTCTGGCCTTCCCTTTGCTATCTTCCTCTTATTAATATTAATGACTAACTAGTTACAATGGTAACAGTACCTGCAATAATCTAGAATTGTAGCCTGATTTGATTACATGTTTATTTTCTGAATTCTCTAGTAGAGTGTGCATTTCAAGAGGCAGAGATCAAACCCATTTTGTTCACTCCTATTGTGATCATCCTGAGAGCTCTCACCCGAATATTCCCAGTTTCTTCCCCCCAGCCCAATAGTAATATTGCATCTGTGGTGTCTGTGGCCATGTGATTAATTACAACCAATGCCCTGCGAGCAGATGTGATGTGTGACACACCACTTAATTGCCAAGGTGAGGCTCCATGTAGCACTTTTCCCTCTGGCAACCCAATGGGTACCATTTATGATGAAGGCTGCTCTGTCAGCCTGCTTTCCTGCAATCCTACACTGAGGTGTCCCCCTCTGGCTACTTTTGATGGACATGCAGCTGGAGTAAGCAATAAACTATTGTTGTTTTAAACCACCCAGATTATTTGGTTGTTTGATAACAGAGCATCACCTAGCTCAGTGATGGCGAACCTTTTGAGCTCGGCGTGTCAGCATTTTGAAAGACCCTAACTTAACTCTGGTACCGTGTCACATATAGAATTTTTTTGATATTTGCAACCATAGTAAAACAAAGACTTATATTTTTGATATTTATTTTATATATGTAAATGCCATTTAACAAAGAAAAATCAACCAAAAAAATGAGTCCGCGTGTCACCTCTCACACGCATGTCATAGGTTCGCCATCACTGACCTAGACTATTCTGGATGATGTACTGGTATCAAACTAAGTCCAGAGCCTTGCATATAGTACAAACTAAATAAAAGAAAGAGGGATGCTATGCTCATTTAGCAGCATATAAGCGAGGCTGGTGGCTTTTGTTTATTTGTTTGATTTATCTTGTGGCTCATCTTTTAATAAGAAATGTCTCGCCATTTGCCTCAACCTGGTTACTTCAAAACAGAGAACACTCAAAAAAGAAAAATAAGGAAAAAAAGTAACTGATATTTGTTTATTAAAGAGTCAGCTGTGACTACAGAAGAACATGGTTGGAATACAGAGCTTCTTCATTGCTTAAAACATTGGGGGGATGGAAAGAGCTAAATGCCTCTAACTTTAGCAGAAGCGGTGCCTGGTAAAACCTGAATGTTAAATGCAAGCAGAGAGGGTCTATTTGGTTCTGCCTCTTAATGAATGAAAATCCACCAAAGAATTAGTGTGAGTTGATTAGAGGAGAGATTGCATTATCACTGTGCCAAGAACTACTGGTGAGATTTAGTCTTTTCATTGTAATTCAGGCACTTAGAATGTTTCAAGAAAAACATGTTCATTTCTGTGCCAACATGATTCTTTTATCCCTACCGCCGGACAGGTTTGTAAAGCACACAGACAAGGGTGCCTCTGCTTTAGCAATCCTTGCAGGGCTGCAATTCTGCGATTGTGCTGAAAATTGGCCGCAGTCTCAGCTAAAGGCTTGCTGTGACCCTACTAACCTCTACTCCTTTTCTCCTCATGGCAACTGGCCACATGGTGTTCACAGTTATGAGCATCTCTTGTGGTAAATCAGAGCTATTTAGTTTCTATCAGTGACATTTTGAGATGGCCATCACATCTTGTTTGTAGGGAAAGATCTATGTGAATTTTACACTATTTGCTTTATTCAAATGAATTGCAAAGTATTTTTTCTTTCTCTTTGAATATGATCAGTGAATATGTGTTGTTTCATTCAGCTACTTTTGGCATCTTTTAAAAAGCATGGAAATAGACATCTCTAAGACTCCCCAAAACTACAAGTTTCCTTCCTTCCTTCCTTCCTTCCTTCCTTCCTTCCTTCTTTCCTTCCTTCCTTCCTTCCTTCTTTCCTTCCTTCCTTCCTTCCTTCCTTCCTTCTTTCCTTCCTTCCTCCCTCCCTCCCTTCCTCCCTCCCTTCCTTCCTTCCCTCCTTCCTTCCTTTCTTCAATCCTTCCTTCCTCCCTTCCTTCCTTCCTTCCTCCCTCCCTTCCTTCCTTCCTTCCTTCCTTCCTTCCTTCCTTCCTTCCTTCCTTCCTTCTTTCCTTCCTTCCTTCCTTCTCTCAGTCTTTCCCTCCCTTTCCCTTCCCCTCTTTTTCTTATTTAACCTTAAATCTAAATTCAAATTCTTCTTTCTGTTACCTTGGTGCAAAGTCAGTGATAATGACAGAATTAGATAGGAGGGTGTCCTCTGTGTTCCACTGGTTGCCTGTGGAAGTAGGTTTCTTGGGGTGCACCTGGAATAAGAATTTCTGGAGGCCCCACTGGAGGATGAGGTTTTGTGGAAAGTGTTATTTCTGTGAGATTAAACCCCTGAGTTTCCAAGGCCTCATCTCCCTCCATCCCGCAAAGAAAAAAGTCCCATTTCATTTTCAGAGCTAGGATGAAAGCCACTGCCCAGAGCCTCTGCTCCACATCGAAGCATGGCACAGTCCAGCCAGCTTAGCTGCTGTGCCCAGCTGCAGCATACTGCGTGTGGGGTTTGCATGGATTGTAGTATTTGGTAGTTACTGACTAGGTCACATTAGTCAGAAAAAGTTTACCCAATTAATTATAGTGTTATCCTATATAATAAAAGGGTAATATGCAAACTGACCCTAACAGCAGAGCGACCGGTCGCTATGATGCTCACTGACCACCAGGGGACAGATGCTCAACACAGCAGCTGCCCCCTGGTGGTGAGTGCACTTCTACAGGGGGAGCACCGCTCAGCCAGAAGCTGGCTCATGCCTAGCCAGTGCAGTGGTGGTGGCGGGAGCCTCTCCGGCCTCCATGGCAGTGCTAAGGATGTCCAATTAATGGCTTAGGCCCTCTCCCCGTGGGAAGTGGGCCTAAGCTGGCAAGTAGACATCCATCAAGGGGTCCCCGACTGCGAGAGGGTGCAAGCCGGGCTGAGGGACCCTCCCACCATGAGTGCACAAATTTTCATGCACTGGGCCTCTAGTATTAGAATGATATTAGGATACACTTTTTCAAATCTTTATTTTATTACTCTTTAATTTAACAGGATGCCAGATCTTTTATTTTATTGTTTCAAGTACTAATCTAGGCTTAATAAGTTAATTTGCCTTGCAGTATTATTTTTTCTTACTAGCTGAGAATAATTTATCATTTTTTAGCCAAACTTCGATGAACACTCCCAGGAGTCATTTCCAGGATACGGCTGGTGAAGGTCCTGTTCATAGTTTAAGATATAATTTTACTTCCAAGAGAATTTGACTGCAATTTATTTTTTGTGTGAAAACAATACATTTGCATAAATTAGCAAGACCCATATATCTTTTCATAATTTGTAGTTCTGAACAACTCTATTTTATCTTTGTTTTTCTGCATCATTAGTATTATTACAGAACAGAAAGACTTTGTCTACCCAGCACTAACAGAACCAAACACTAGACAAGAAGAATTGTAGTGGAGAAATATTGACTATTTTACTATGAAGAGAGTCATCCAGGAGAATGGGAAACCAAAGCTCAAATGCCCAAACTCTCCGATGACATATGTGTAGGTTACGATTCTATAGGGCAAAATCTTAAGACATCTTGGTTAGAGGGTGCTGGTTGTGCTGGGACTGATTGGTCGGGGTGGGGAAAGGGTAATAAATTATTTCTTTGGGTCTTGAGGACAGCTCTGAGGTCTGGTCCAGGGTTCTGTCTGGTTTCATGGGAAAGTAGCCAGGATGTCATTCCACCGTAGGGCTCAGGAGCTGAAACATAACTTAGGTCAAGATGCTATCAGTAGCCTGTGTGACCACTGGTGAGGTAAAGGCTGTCTTCTGGGGCCTCAGCGGTTGCTGACTACTGGGGTAAACACTAGGACTATGATGAGCATAGACATGGTAAGAGAGATGATTTCTAGAGCAAGACTTAAAAACTAAATTTATCAAAGTCATAGGAACCCTTGGTTTTCAATATGAACCCTATTGGAAGAGCAGGGTACCATAATAACTGTGTCATCCTCATAGTTAGAAAAGCAAAACAAAACAAATTCAAACTAACAACATAACATAACACAATTTGATCAGAAATATATTCAGATTGTGCCATAAAAGCCAAAGTTCTGAAAAGAAACTCATTTTCTTTCCCCCTTTCTGCATTTTACCGCCTGCTCTTAAGATAATTTACTAATGGCGCTGTGCTATCCTTAGGGCATAGGTATGGGAGGTAAGGGGAATGTGAGCTGCTAGGTTTAGTGATACCTCACTCAGCAAAGGAAATGATCATCGTCAGCTGTGATAGAGGCAGGCAGCCGGTCCTGACCCTAAGGATATCTTCTCCTCAGAAAAAAAAGCCCAAGGCAAACCTGTCATTAAGGAATACAGACAGACAAACAAAACGAAAACCTCCCTTTCTTCTCTCCTGTCTAGTGGTCCATCATCATGATTGGCTGCCACCATCCGGGCAGTCCATGACATCTACAAGAACAACCCCAACAGGAAGTGAACCTGGCCTTATTCTCACTGTTTCCAAGCATGTCAGATGCACAGATCTTCAAAAATTTCTGGGAAGGAGGGCTGCTTATAAGATTAATTTTGGGTGAAGCATTTAATATTTTTAAAAATCTCTTTAAACTCCCAGGGATATAGAAAGTGAAAAATTGAAAAACTGTGCATGAGTTCTCATATTCCTTCAGTAGGTATTAATAAAGCTTTCTCAGTTTCCTTTGGCCCCACTTCTTACAACACCTTGTGAAATGGTGGAATTTAAATACAAGTTAGAGAGCTCTTCCTTTGAAGACTCTGTCTGTAGAAGGTAAGGGTAAGCAACAAACTAAAATATTAGAATGGAAGGGTCAGAGGAAAGTAAAAAGATACAGGTTTGTCATAAAACATAAAAAAAGGAAATACCAAGAATAGATGGGAAACAACAATGTCAAATGATACAGTTTTTGAAAAGGGCAGGATTCCAAAGGTCAGGTAACTAGAAATCATCGGTGCCTTTTCTTAACAGCTGCACTGAAGTTGACTAGAAAAGAGATTATAGTTAGATTAGCAAATACAAGGGGAAAGAAGAACATAGGGAAAACCCTGTATTTATTAAAGATAGTCATACAAAGAAGGGAAGGTGAACTTTAGCCAGTTTTGCTCAGTGGATAGAGCATCAGCCTGCAGATCAAAGAGTCCTGGGTTCCATTCTGGTCAAGGGCATGTACCTGATTTGTAGCAGCCTGGGCTCTGGCCAGGGTGAGTGCAGGAGGCAACCAATTGATGTGTTTCTCTCACATTGATATTTCTCTCTGTCTTTCCCTCTCTCTTCCACTCTCTGAAAATCAATGGAAAAATACCCTCAGGTGAGGATTTAAAAATAAATAATCTTTATATATAAAACCCTAAGCAACCAGTCGACCATTCGACCAGTCAACCCTTTGACTGGTAGCTATTATGCGCACTGACCTCTAGGGGGCAGATGCTCAACACAGGAGCTTCCCCCTGGTGGTCAGTGTGCTCCTATAGCAGGGTGCCACTCAGCAAGCTTACTGAGCAGTGGTGGCAGCAGGAGCAGCAGGGCCTGGATGAGGGGAAGTGCCACTACACCCGGCCCTGGCTCAGGCTTCTCCCCAGCCACCTGCCACTTTGTGCACTACTACATCCCTCAGGGGATGTCGGACTGCCAGTTTTGGCTCGATCTTCGGCTGGTGAGAGGGCACAAGCCAGGCTGAGGGACCCCACCAGTGCACGAATCTGTGCACGGGACCTCTAGTAATAAAAATAAAAGAAGGGAAGGGGAGGAGTGATAGCAGGGCTAATTGTAAAGCAATTGCTTTATTTTATTATTTTTTTTCTTTTTAGCTGGATTTAGTCTAGAAGAAAGTACTAGCCTGAAAGAAAATGTTAAGACAGAGATCTTTGAAAAAGTACAAAGAAAAAGTCTTCAGAGGAGAAATAAATTTAGTTTTCTTCTCAGAGTCAATAAAAAAATGATTAAAGAAAAGGGGGTGGGGAACGTAGAGCTCATTAGGAGAGAAGTTCACACCTAAAGGTTCCTGTTTCCTCAGGAAAGTAGACTAGGTCAGGGGCTGAGCATGGATTTAAGATTGGGTTCGGGGATGTGAAGTTAATTTGTGCATCTCATTGTCTAGTGCAAGTATAGAAGAAACATTCATTTTCTTGGTTCTTTTCCTTTAGATCTAGTATCTAAATTTGCCACTTTTGTATTAGAACTGCTGTTAGGAAGCAAAATACTTAAAGATATATTTATAACACAGTATGGATTACAATATTATTTAATTATGAAAATTAGAGAGCCAAGCAGTGACAAAGCTAAGAGCAGGGTACTGAAAAAGTGAGAAAAAAGTTAGATATATCATTAAAATAACACTCAAGAAATTCAGATGGAATTGCTTACAGTATTTAGTAAACATGTATTTAACCTATTGATACAGCAATTCTAAAACATCTGTGGGAAACAGGATATGAATAGAGAAAACATTAATTCTGTTAATTGGAAGGCTACAATATAGAAGATACTTTGACAAAATGTTGGAAGTTAGAAATGAATAAAACAGTAACTTTGCCCTCAAGTAACCTGCAATTTGTATCCATTTGTTTATTCATGTTTTATACTAAGGTCAATCAAAACTATTGATAATACTATTAAAATTAATGCAGATTTTAATATAAAAGAGTTTTCTTTTTCAACTGAAGTCACAAGAGAGGAGTCTACTTAGACTCTGAAAAAGTCAAAGAATGTATTATAGGGCCTTTTCACCAAAGGGAAACACCATACAATGATCTGTAAAGAGCACAAGAAGAAGAATTACTTCTTATAATGTTTAATTTAAAGGTTGCTCTTCAGTCCATTTCCTGGAAGATGTGAATTTGGGCCTTGAAGGAGAGGTTGAATTTGGATATATATGTAGCTGGAAGTGGAATATTTTAGTTGGAGGAAATGTTATAATTGAAGTTAGAGTTCTGGGAAATTATTATGGCCCATAGAGTTGATTTTATGCAATCCAATTATGCTGCCTCCAGGGTGTGAGAAGGGAAGCTGATGTCAGACTCAAAGGTATCTTAAAGAGTTTGCACATTTTAGGGTGTAATATTAATGGATTTTTGAGCTGAGTGTGATAGCATTAGGGTGTTTTGCAGTGTTATCTGCTATTGAGTGTCCTCTCTGATCTATCCTTCTCCCAAAGTAAAAATAAGTTAAATAAGTTAACAGTATATGCCTATATCTATCATAACATTTATTCATTATACTATAACTACGGGCTCAGTGCACGAATTCGTGCACCTTAAAAGGAACTGCGGGCCATGAGTCTGCAGTAGGCACAGGGGCAGGTCTCAGCCCATCCTTCACGCCCTCGCCTGGCCCCTTCCACCACAGTCCCTGGTCCCCTGTTTGCCAACAGCCTCACTTACGCCGCTGCTGCCGCTCCCATGCACTGATGGCGCTGGCCCTGCTCACACCCGCTGATGGTGTGGAGTGATTGGGGCCCGTGCCAGCAGTGAGTGCAAGTGGTGGCTGCTGCCCCGATCACCCCTCAGGAGCAGGGGGAGGTGGAGAAGTCCTCAGGGGCAATCAGAACCAGCAGCTGCTGCTCACACCCACTGATGGTGAGGAGTGATTGAGACCAGCATCGGGCACCATCAGTGGGTGAGAGCCGTGGCTCTGGCGCCAGGTGCAGGTACAAGTGGGGCTGGAGCTGGCAGTGGGTGCAAGCGATGGCTCCAGCAGCGGGTGTGAACAGGCCGGCGCCGGCAGCAGGTGTGAATGCCGGGCAGGAACACACGCATGGGAGCAAAGAATTTTCTGTAACCACCAGAGGCTCTTCCTGATGACAGCGACTGGCGCCACGCCTTGGTCTGGCGCCTCCACTCACCTGCTCCAACATCCTACTGCCGCCAACGCCCGCCATGTTCCATACACGCCGCTGGTGGTCAGCGCATGTCATAACGACCTGTTATTCAGTTGTTCCAGTTGTTCCATCATTTGGTCTATTTGCATATTAGCCTTCTATTATATAGGATTACCTGTCTGCCTATGGGATTCTTTACACTGAATTATACACTGCTCACATCTCTCTGATTTCCAAGTACCCAGTGCAGCTCCTGGCATATTGCAGAATTCAACATATTCGAATTAAGGTAAATGAAGATTTATCTATATATAGGATGGGCATTAAATCCAACAGAAGTGAGAAAAAAATGGGAATGGGAATCAAAAAATATTTGCCTCTAGGATGGTAACTTTTATTGTTGTCCAGTTCAGGTCAGGCCTCTTTCCTGGTTGTAGCTTCCGCAGTCCCTGACCTCAGGGTCACGAGTCCTTATGGTATCCAGGTAGGTTAACCACATTAGTCATCCTCTTCTTTTTCTTAGAGCATTTACTTTATAAACCTTGGTGCATTATTCTCATTGTAAATTATGTCTTTGCCCATTGAAGATGAATTTTTTTTTATAAAATCTCCAGCCAGTTTTATAACCTAGAATAGTCTTTCTCAGTTCTGGGAAATATCCCTCTGAAATATAATCATCAAGGAAGAGGATGCCCTTACCTCCCAGTCTCTGTGAGAGGTCAGGAGCCTAACTTGAGTGAGGATTTCTCCAAGTTGTAAAATTATCTTCTGTCCAAAGATTGGAGAAAGTTTATTTTCTCTTTGGGTAAGACCAATGAGCAAGTGCAGATGGTCTATGATTTCCCTGACCCCTGCCCTTAAAAATCCTCCTATTCTTTGTTTCAGCAGAGCTGAGCTCAGACAATGTTCTGATCTCTCTGTCCCCTATGGCAATAACTTTGAGCAAAGCCTTCCTTCCCTGTTTAAATCTGTCTGGTGCAATTGTTGCTGTGACACTCACCTGAAACATACCTGGAATAAGAGTCCTAAACCAATTATATTGAAGCATTGGGACTAACATTCCTACTTCCCCTTTGACTCCTAATTTTCACTCTCATCTTTCCATACTTTGGTTATCTTGAATTGGTAAAATGCCATATTAAACTTTGAGATTGGATTGAAAGTGGGCAAATTAAACATTTCTGTTGGCTTTGATTCTAGTTAATTTAGACAGTTCAGTTTAAGAAGAAAGGGCTTCTTCACGTAACTCAACTAGCCTCACCAAACCTCTATATGTGTTTGGATTCAGAGCCTTGTGGGTAACAAAATATTTCTTTGCACTGCTTTGTGTTGTTTCTCAATAGAATTTCTTCAAGTTGCTCAGGAAACAAAGTTACATGTTAGAAGACAGAGATTAAATATTCTTAATCCTTGGCCTAATCATATCACTTTATTTAGATATGGCAATAGTAAACCCCAAATTTCTCTATAATCCAATATTTAATTAAAGAAAGTTTGCTTTAGGGTTATAGAAGTGGGATGAAAATGCAAAAGGTATTTTAGTGATCAAAGGAAAATGATTTTTCAAAATATGCAATATGGGAAAAAATTAAGGGGCTATTTTTTTCCTTCTCTAAAGTACATACTAGAGTTATACTGACAGGATAAATATAGATATGTCTAATGATTGATCTATATGATTTGATAAAACATGGTAGATAAAGCCCTTTTTGACACAACATTTTCCTACTTAGAAAAGCCAGAAATGATCAGAAAGTAGCCAATTCATTTAAACTCATTTGGAATGCATAAGATGATAAGAAAACAATTGGATTTACTTTGGTTTATAACAAAGAGCAGAGATTACATAAATAACATATTACCAAGTTACAGCATATTTGGGACTGAAGTGGAGAAGAGAAATAACAGAGTATTTTGGTTGCAATGAGTCTACTACAGTGAAAATCTGTTGCCAAAATGAAACATGAAAATTCTGAAGAAGGAAAGGAATAAGGACACCCAGATTTAGAGGTAGAGGTTTTAAAGGTAGGGTGAAGATAAAATTCTCTTGGTAGCACAGTAGGTAATGACTTCACATAAGATTTTAGAGAATAAACTTAGCATACTTCTTCAATGTGTTTTATTCAGTGTGTACCACTAGTTAAATATCTATATATATAAAAGCCTAAGTGACCATTATGACCAGTTGACTGAATGACCAGTTGACCGGTTGCTATAAGGACACACTGAGCACCAGGGGGCAGACACTCAATGCAGGAGCTGCCCGCTGGTGGTCAGTGCACTCCCACAGCCAACCTCCCATGGCTGGCCAATCTCCCATAGTCCCTCCCCCCAGCTGGCCCCAATCGGCCCCCATCACTGGTCAGGCCGAGGGACCCCACCTGTGCACGAATTCGTGCACCGGGCCTCTAGTAAAGATATAAAAAGAGTGTAGATCCTAAATGATGGTGTAATTATACTCAAACTCCCAAATGTCCCAGCTTTATTTTTTATGTATTTTATGAGTCTGTGGTATTCTTATCTAAGGAAAAATTAGAATTTATGACAAAGGCCAATTCTCATGAGGAATGGAGTAAACTCTCTGAAAAGCAGTTCCCAGAGCACATGTGAAACAGCTGTGCCTTCCCCCTGTGGCCCCATTCTCAAGAAACTCACAAGGCTTCCCAATTCTTTGCCGCACATTTCTGAGAGGTGGCTAGGATATCTGAAGGTTTGGTTATAGAGGAGCCATCCAAAAACCATTCATGGATGACCACATAATCTCAGTCTTACCTTCAGATTTGGGTATCCTGTTAAGTCAAATTCACCCACTTTTTTTTTTTGTTTACTTTCATGTAAAATATTCAAAATGAATTTTAATGGAAATGTCCTCAGTTTGGCAATTATTATTTTAACTAGACACCCGGTGCACAAAATTCGTACACAGGGGGTGTTTCCCTCAGCCCAGCCTGCACCCTCTCCAATCTGGGACCCCTAGAGGGATGTCCGACTGCCCGTTTAGGCCCGATCCCCACAATCCAGGACTGCTGGCTCCCAATCGCTCGCCTGCCTGGTTACCTGATTGCCCCTAACTGCTTCTGCCTGCCAGCCTGATCACACCCTAACCACTCCACTACCAGCCTGATCAACGCCTAACTGCTCCCCTGCTGGCCCAATTGCCTCTAACTGTCCTCCCATGCAGGCCTGGTCACCCTTAACTGTCCTGCCCTGCAGGCCTGGTCGCCCCCAACTGCCCTCCCCTGCAGGTGTGATCGCCCCCAACTGCCCTCCCCTGCAGGCCTCATCACCCCTAACTGCCCTCCCTTTCAGGCCTGGGTCGCCCCAACTGTCCCACCCTGAAGACCTGGTCCCACCCAAATGCCCTCCTCTGCAGTCCTGAGTCCCTCACAATTGTCCTCCCCTGCTGGCCTGGTTGCCTCCAACTCCCTCCTATGCCGGTCCGATCACCCCTAACTGCTCTCCCTTGCAGGCCTGGATGCCCCCAACTGTCCTACCCTGCAGGCCTGGTCCCACCCAACTGCCCTCCTCTTCCGGCCCAGTCATCCCTAATTGCCCTCCCCTGATGGCCATCTTGTGGCGGCCATCTTTTGTTTTGGAATGATGGTCAATTTGTATATTACTCTTTTATTAGATAGGATGCATTTCTGAGTCTCAAACCTCTAAAGATACTATTAAAAATGAATATTTGTTAGTGACTGTTCTCTGAATTTTTTTTTTCAGTAGTACATCAAAGTCAGAAAATGCATGAGGTCTGAAACTTGACTTTTGAAAAACCAGTGATTGTTGCTATCAAACTCAGGTTATGACCCAGGACTGCCACCACCAGAGAACTCTCACATAATAGCATCATAAGACTGAATGCTACAATGATCGGGGAAGGGCAACTAACCATAGGCACTACTATCTGGTTCAGAGAAGCACCAATTAATTTGTCTGCTCTCTGATCCACTTGAAGAACTCAGCTGGAAACCAAACAAAGCCAGCTTTTAAGGAAAATCTAACATTTCAGTTATTTTATGTTCTCTTTCAAGTAGACTATATTTTAGACTCTAGAACTAAGGGTCACAACTCTTGTATCTCTCTTCATAGAATTAGAGTTTGTCAAAGGTGTTAAAAATAAAATGAGTGTGAAAGCTCTATGAGGGTTATGAGAAGGGTAAGGAAAAATTAAAGGAGGACTAAGGTAAGACTTTTAGATAAGAATAATAATGACATCAATAATAAAAGTGATGTATTTCTTCTCGCCTTCTTTGCTTCTCACTGTTCCTTTTGGGAATCAAATTTTTATGTAACATTTCAATAAGAATAACTGTTATAAAATTAATATTCAAATTTTGAGGAAAAACTGGTAGAATTAAGAATTAACATAAGAATTAATTTTGAGCCTGATCAGTTTGGCTCAGTGGATAGAGCATTGGCCTGCAGACTGAAGGGTCCCAGGTTCGATTCCGGTCAAGGGCATGTACCTTGGTTGCAGACACATCCCCAGTAGGGGGTGTGTAGGAGGCAGCTGACCGATGTTTCTCTCTCATTGATGTTTCTAACTCTCTATCCCTCTCCTCTCTGTAAAAAATCAATAAAATATATTTTTTAAAAAAGAATTAATTTTGAATATCTACAGAAATCCCAACAATCTCTCCATTTCCTGAATTATGAAGTATAGATCAATATACATGACCTTGAGTTTTTGTTTAATACTAAACTGTGAATTAAGAGGAAGAATTTCCACAAGGCTGGTCAATGAAAAACAAAAAAGGAGTTATAAGCTGAACAATGCCCAAATCTCATACACAGGATTGCATAAGCATTTGCATTTCAACTAAGCAGCCTGGGGGGAAAATATATATTGAATACCAAGGGAATTCAGTAGAGTCTGTAGAAGGGTTATAATTTCAGAGGTTAAACTAGCCCAAGGGGAAGTTATGGCCCCACTAAAACAAACCTCACAAACAATGCTTTCAAAGGCTGAGGCTGATCCACAAGCAACTCAACTGGCTATCAAAGCAAAAGTCAACAGTTTAAAGAAAAAAAAAAATACTTCCCAGACATTTAACAGCATACATTTACAATTTACAATCAATTATAAAATTATGAGAGGCTCAGTGCCTGACATTTGTGCACTGGGGGGGAAGTTTTTGTGCCCTCTCACAGTCAGACACACAACCCCCCCGCTGAGGGGTCCTTAGCACTGCCACAGAGGCTTCCACCACCGCCGCTGCGCTTGCCAGCCATGAGCCTGGCTTCTAGCTGAGCGGCACTCCCCTGGTTGTTAGTGCCCATCATAGCAACCGGTCATTCCACCATTAGGTCAATTTGCATGTTAGGGTTTTATTATGTAGGATAACTAGAAAACTCCAAGTCTTTAGAAATTAGACAGCATATATTGAATAACTCACTTATGGTAAAATATCTTGGCAAGTAAACAATATAAGGGCATTATATTAGCTTGATAAAAGGAAACTATTAAAACTCTTCAAGTTATCCTATATAATAAAAGGGTAGTATGCAAATTGACCCTAACAGCAGAATGACCAGAACAACCACTCAACCAGTCACTATGAGGCGCACTGACCACCTCTCGGTCTCTTTCTGTGGCCGGCAGGCTCTGATCGCCTGATGGTGAACAGGGAATCGGGGGTGGGTGGCAGGTGACACGGGTGGCACCAGGCCAAGGCCACTGCTTCGCCAGTCACCCCACACACAGAGGGTGACCCATGGTGGGGGTGGGGCTGGCGAGGGGGAGGGAATGGCTGATCTCTCGGTCCCTTCCCCCAGCCGTCAGGCTCTGATCGCCTGATGGTGAACAGGGAACTGGGGGTGGGTGGCAGCGGGGGGCAGGGCCAGCTGTGGGTAGCTGGAGAAGAGGGCCCTGATCACGGGCCAGGCCTAAGGACTGTACCATGCATGAATTTCATGCGCCGGGCCTCTAGTTATATATAATTAAATGACTTAACCCCTTCCCCATAGGACTTGAAACAAGCCAAGTATATTCCCTCTCACAATTTCAAGTCAACATTAGATGCCCTAACAGGTGCAATAAGCAAGAAAAAAAAAATACAAGGCATACAGCTTAGAACGGAAGGGGAAAATTGAAATTCATAGAAATCAAGACCATTATTGCCATTTAGGTTCCCTAAGAAGCAGACTCTGAGATGGAAGCTAATAGAAAGGAATTTTATTTAGAAACTAGAGGCCTGGTGCATGAAATTTATGCACAGGGGGAGGGGGGCCCCCTCAGTCCAGCCTGCACCCTCTCTAATCTGGGACCCCTCGGGGAATGTCCGACTGCTGATTTGTGCCTGCACTTTTAACAGATGACAGCTTCAATGTTGCTTTTTTCTTTTCATGCTTAAACCCATTGGAATTAGTAGGTATTCAAAGTGCGTATACATTTTGAGGGGACACCCTGTATATCGCTAGTCAGCAGTGAAAGGAACCAACAGCAGATTTGGAATCCCCAGACAGGGAACCTCGCTCACTCCCGGCATGTCTCCCCACTCCACTTTCCACCTTTGGAGGCAGCGGGAGAATCAATGTTTTCTCTCATTAACTCGGAAAAGCATGTCCTGTCACCCGCTGCCCAGCAGGAGTGCGCTAGGCCCCCAGCAAGCAAGGCTCATTCAGGGCAGCCTTCGCTCATGGGTGCTGGCACCCAAAGTGCACATTCCTCCTCTGCAGTTGCCCCGACTATCCTATCATTTCACTGAGAGGATGGAAATCCTTGCCTCCTCTGGGTTCCTGATCTTGAACGTTGATCAAAGGCACCTCAGCAAGGGCCAGCCACACCCACCAGGTATGTCTGTCTGCACCTGCTCCCGCCTCAGCACCTGCATTAGCCCCACAGAGATAATCTTGTCACTGCACTGACCTCCGTGGGAACAAGGCATCACCACTCTGCCCTCTCACTGCCATCTCACAGGTGCCCACCCTCAGCACCCAGAACACCCAGACACTCTCCAAAGGACATGAGCGTGCTGGAGAGGATGTGCACATGTCCTGTGGGGGATGTAGGCATGCTGGGGTTGATGGAAGTGTGGCGGAGGGGCAGGAGGAACTTGCACGTGCCATGGTCTGGGACTGTTGCAGGTGCTCATGGGTGACAACACGCGGGGGGACATTTGCACGCCAGTTGGGGATGAGAGGATGTGTGCACCGGAGGCCTTTGGCTTTGCAGATCCACAAACCCCCATGGTGCAACCAGGAGGAAGTCAATCTGGCCTGCCACGGTGGCTGTCCTTGCAATCACACACCTTCTGGTCCAGGAGGTGGGACTTGCACAACTACTCCTTGGCGCTGATGGCCTGCAGGAGCTACTTCAGCTTGGCCTGCAGGCTCCACTTGGCGTGCTCAAGGCTGCCACCACCACTATGTGGGGAGTACAGGCCACCCTCCACCGGCCTGCCTCCCCTGCCCAGAGGCTCTCCACGCATGCTGCCCACAGGCCAAAAGCGGCCTGGGTAGGGTGGGACGCCACCCCCAGCCACTTGGCGCCTGAACATATGCTTGCTGCCCACAAGCCCGCCATCTTTGTTGGGTTAATTTTCATACTCACTCCTGATTGGCTGTGTGCATCATGGAGGGAGGGTCAATTTACATATTTGTCTATTATTAGTATAGGCAAGTCTAGGTATCAATCTGTATAGAAGGGAAGGGAAGGATAGAGTATTGGGTAAAGGGAGAAGTGATGCAGAGATACAAAATCAGCAAAGCCTCATATAATCCTGTGACTTCTGTGGAGTTAGAATGGCCAAATACATACTGCTTCAGGAAGTGGTTCACCTTTTAGCAAATTGGCTTCATTCAGCAGTCTCAGAAGGAACCGATAACCACACATTGACTACCAAGATCATTCCTAGCATCTAGATAAGGATGTCTTTACTCAGTCCTAATAAGGCAGCAATACACAGTAACCACAGAAATTAAATGTATAGAACATCCAAAAAACCTATTAAAAATTAATAGAAATAAAAACATGAATTTAGCTAGGCCAAGGGCTACATGATTTATGTATACTGATCAAGCATGTTACTATATACTAACAATGAACACTTGGAAACTAAAATAAAAAATAACATTTACAATACCATCTGAAATTAGGAAATACTTAGGCATTAATTTAGCAAAATATGTATAAGACTTCTACACTGAAACTATACATCTTTTAAAAAACTACTACTAAATGGAGAAATGCATGCATATAGATTGGAAGACTCAATATTAAGTCTTCATTCTCCTCTAAATGATCTGTAAATTCAGAGCAATAAAAATTCAAACAGCCTTCATTTTGTAGAATTTGATAAATAATTCAAAAATTTATATAGCAAAGGAAACAATATAGAATAATCAAAACAATTCAGAATAAGAAAAACAAACTTGGAAAACTTATACTGCCTGATTTAAAGACAGTGTAAAGCTACAGTAATGAAGAGTCTAGTGTTAGCATAAGGAGAGGCCTACAGATTAGTGATATAGAACACAGAGTTAGAAATAGACCCATGTGTGTGTGGTAGCTAAATTTTGACAAAAAATGCTGACATAATAATAATATGGTGAAATGCTACTTGCTTCTACAAGTGGTGCTAAAATAATTAGATACAGGTATGGAAAAAACTGAATCTTAACCTTTATCTCATAAAATTTAAATTGAAGTAAGTTTTAATCCTAAACACAAATTCTAAAAGTATAAAATGTCCATCATAGGTCACAAAAAGTAAAAACCTAAAATAAAATCTTCATAAACTGGCCTTACAAACCATTTAACAACTTCTGCTGTGTGAAAGACACCATTAAGAAAGTAAAAAGACAAGCCACAGTCAGGGAAAATTGATTTACAACTTGAGTATCTGTCATTGTACTTATATGCAGAATATATAAATAACTCTTACAATTCAGTAATAAGACAACTGATTTTTAAAATATATATATAAACAACTTGAATAGTCAGTTCACTATAAAAAATTTACAAATGGCCAATAAGCACATAAAAGGATGTTCACTATAAATTATCAAGAAAACACAAAATAAAACCACATGCCCTGACTGGTTTGGCTCAGTGGATAGAGTGTCGGCCTGTGGACTCAAGGGTCCCGGGTTCGATTCCGGTCAAGGGCATGGACATCAGTTGCAGGCACATCTCCGATGGGGGATGTGCAGGAGGCAGCTGATCGATGTTTCTAACTCTCTATCCCTCTCCTTTCCTCTCTGTAAAAAATCAATAAAATATATATATATTAAAAAAAAAAAAAAACCCACAGGGAGATACGGTGCACACCAAACAGATTGAAATAAAGGCCTAAGTTGAGGGTAAGCATTTCAAAATACATAGAGCACTTTGACAAAGTAATTTCATGTCTTCTTTTGAATCCAGTGCCAACAAAATAGAGCTTGTATTTTGTATGCCTTTGTAGTCTCCCCACTTGGTTATGATAATATATTGTTATTATAATTCATAAATGTATCTATTTCTGAGAGATGGAATTTTTAAAAAATGCTTTATTGACTTTTAGAGAGAGAGGAAAAGGGAGAGAGAGATAGAAACATCAATGATGAGAGAGAATCATTGATAAGCTGCCTACTGACATCCCCTACTGGGAATCCATCCAGCCCGCAACCTGGACATGTGCACGGGAGTTGAAACATGACCTCCTTGTTCATGGGTCGCTGCTCAACCACTGAGCAACACCAGCCAGGGGAATTTTTACTAAGGTTCTTGACCACAGATATTTTGAGAAGCATTGCCCTAACGAATTGAAAATCAAAGTGTTCAGCCCATAGCAGTATATCAGCAAAACGACCTTTGAAAAATAACCAGGAAGCTAAAGAAATGTACGCTGGGGAGGTAGCTTGATCTTTAATGTTTCCCACTCCCCCATGAATTGATTGCCCATAAGGACAGAAGCCACAAATAATTGCTTTGACTATCATGTTTTCCCCCATATGGTATTACACTGTATGCAGACAATGAGAGGTGAAAAGCTTACAGGAAGTGTGCATGTCTAATTCCCTGTGAGAAGTTTAGAAACAGAAAACATGGCTGACCTTTGCATTGATGTCAACGTGGAGACCAAATTTCACGCTGATACTCCAGATGGCCAGACCTTTCCAAAACCTAGTCAACAGTGTATTTTCCCCCCTTATACACTGCTACGTTAGCACATCAGATATTTAGCTTTAACATGTCATCTTTATGTGAAGTGATAATCAGAACTTTAGTAACTTTAATAATGAAGAAAAGAGCAACATAAACCAGAACAATGCATTGATTGTGAAGCCTGGGCTTTTTAGCCAAAGAAAACCTGCGGGATTGTTTTCTTCCAATGTAATGTTAAAATAAGTGCATTTGTTGGGCTATTATTTCATTTAGTACATATTTTTAGTTAAGGGGGTAGCATCAACTTTGCACACACCCACATTGCAGTGCGCTCTGCTAGTATGTGTTAGACTTACTGAAGTATTGTGATAAATGTTATCTATATTCTTTTCATTGCATGTAGACTAAATGCATGGAAAACTAAGCAGAAATAGAGAATTATTGTATCCTCAATTGGTTTTATGAAATGACAATAATTAGTAGAAAAATAGGAAGTCTAATAATTATTTAGGATAAGTAACTTGATATAAAGGATTTGGCCTTTAAATGGTCCCTGTAACCTAAATCCTTAGCATAGAAGGGTGTCAAAGATACTGTTTTATTTCTGTGTCTAGTCTAAAGACTGATCAGACTTAGAAGAATATGTTTATGGAGCTATGTTGAAAACTTTCCAACTATCATGGAAAACTTTAAAACTCAAAGAACTTTTTTGAACCCTACTTTGTTTATAGAATCAATATGAATCCAGAAAACAAATTCAATATATAACGCTTTGCTTTGGATTCTTCCCCAGCCCATCCTTCCCACTAAAGAAGTTAAACTGACTCAATACAGCAGCAATAATTTTCTTCTAAGATAGTCATAGCAATTACCTTTAATATAGAGAGTTTTTGCTCCTTTTCCTATGCCAATCCATTACTAATTTGGAGGTATAGAAATAAACACACACACAAATGGTCACATTTCTGACTCAATTTAATGTTTAATCATTGAGTAGGTTTTATGTCAGAAAAAAATACGTTGGTAAAAATAGTACCTACATAATAAAATGTAGATATTGGCAAGCTGCTTCTACAAGTTATACAAATAGACAAATAACCTAAAGTAACCAAATTTTTAAAAATATATAAATTTAAAGTTTTCATACTATCTGAGTTAAAAAGTAGTCAATCTTCAGTAATGTAGTGTGACATTAGAATAAAGATAAGCAAATACATCAATGGAGCAGAACATAGTTTAGAAATAGGTCCACATATATTGATTTTCAAGAAAGGTACAAAGATAATTTAGTGGAGAATGGATAATCTTTAAATGAATGGTCTTATTGGAAATCCATATGTAAAACCAAAACAGAACAAAGCAGTAAAAAAACAAACTTTGATTCTTCCTTGAACTATAATTGATTGCTAACTCCCAAATGGATCAAAAACATAAATATAAATCTTAAAACTAAACAGCAATGAAAAAACATAGTGGAGAATAATTTAGGATATTGGGTTAGGCAAAGTATTTGAAGATAAAACACAATTTTTAAAAGAACAAATTGATAATATAGATTTTATGAAGAATTTTTAATCCTGACTTGAGAATATGAGGATGAATTTTTTGTTGCTGATTTCTTTACAGAAAGAGAAGAAGGGAAAGAGAGAGAAACAGAGCGAGAGAGACATCTATGTGAGAGAGAAACATCAACTGTTTGCCTCCCATACAAAGAAATTGGCATGCTTGGCTCATGACTCACACTTGGCTTCCTGGCATTCTCCCACGTGGCCCACAGCCATGGGGATCCTCCCACACAATGGACTGCACCTCCCCTGATGCTGTACTGGACCTGTCTCCCACATGGAAAGGAAAGTCTGGACCCTGGCTCTGCTTCTAGCTTCACTGAAAAGCCAGCTACACTTCTATGACTGGACTAAGGGAAATGAGCCTTTAGAAACAGGGATTCAACTCCACACAAGGGAAAATCACTCATTCTCCCATGTAAGTCTCAGACAATTCCTTTTCTCAGGATTTCATAAGAACTCTACTCCCAATAGTACCCAGTGGGGAAGAGGACCCCACAATTCATCTGATAACAAAAGGAGAGCAGAAAGGAGCAGGGGGAGGGATTACTAAGGGGCAGAAAGAATTTTTGTAGGTGATAGACACATTCAATTACTTGACTGAGTTAATGATTTCACACATATATATTTATGTCAAAACTTAAACTACATACTTTAAATATGCTCAACTTACTCTATGATATTATGTCTCAATTAAGATACCAAATACCAAAATAACAGTGTTATTTCACTACTTTTTGCCATCATAATCACCAAGTTTCATTATTTTTTCTGCATCTGCTGTTATCCATATCTGTTTTTAACATATTCACTAATAATGTGTCATTTTTGTTCAATTTTAATTCCTATTACATTTCTAAGGGAGGGAATGCAAACATTTCAGTTTAGAAGATGTTTCCAATGCTCATTAATTTCAGGCCTATTTATACCCACGCCTTACAACTGAGATGCATAAATTTAGTAAATTCATAGCAGGGATGAGAATCCATACCCAGATATTATATAACAACCTATTCTGGTATGAGCATACCAGGTAACTGGGTTAATAGTTTCTAAAATAATTTTTTATTTTTTACTTATTCTAAATTCTTTTATAATTGTATTATATTATTGCTGGTTCCTCATACTTAAAAAGACTTCTTGAACAAATCAATTCCCAACTTTATATACAGAAGGGCTCTTTTTAAATTAAATATCTATCTATCTGTATATATATATTATTGATTTCAGAGAGGAAGGGAGAGGAAAAGAGAGATAGAAACATCAATGATGACAGAGAATCATTAATCAGCTGCCTGTATGCCCCACACTGGGGATTGAGCCTGCAACCGGCATGTGCCCTGACCAGAAATGAACCATGACCTCCTGGTTCATAGGTGGACACTCAAACACTGAGCCACGCCTGCAGGTAGACGGGCTCTTTGTTGTTGTTGTTAATCCTCACCCAAGGATATTTTTCCATTAATTTCTAGGGAGCATGGAAGAGAGAGGAAAGACAGAGGGAAACATCAATGTGAGAGAAACACATTGATTGGTTTTCTCCAGCATGAGCCTGACTGGGCCCAGGCTGGGCTGGCGTGGGGAGGAGCCTGCAATCAAGGTACTTGCCCTTAACCTGAATCGAACCTGTGACCCTGTGGTCCACAGGAAGACACTCTATCAACTGAGCCAAACTGGCTAGGGCAGAAGGGCTCTTTTTTAAACAGGAGAAGAAACATGCTTGAGCAATGCCTTTGATGTTTATAGTCCCTCAAAGGACAATGTCTGGCCATCGAAGTAAAGGATAGCGCTTTCCTTCTGTGAGAGCAAGAAAAGTCCAAGTTCCATTGAGATGCCTTGTTTATTGCCTGGGTTAGATTGCTTTGGGTCAATTTCCCTGTAAAAATTAAATCATCACCTAATGGAAATTGAGGGGTTAGGAACCTCTCAAATCTACAATTTATTGAATATGTAAGTATAAGTAAAATAATGGCTCTCAGTGCAACATTAAAGCCTATATTATAGAGCCACTAGAGGCCCGGTGCATGAAACTTGTGCACTGAGGGGGGAGGTTGTCCCTCAGCCCTGCCTGCACCCTCTCTAATCTGGGACATCCCTCTCACAATCCGGGACTGCTGGCTCCTAACCACTCGCCTGCCTGCCTGCCTGATTGATGCCTAGCTGATCCCCTGCCCGGTCCCCCCCAACTGCCCTCCTCTGCAGGCTTGATCACCCACAACTGCCCTCCCCTGCCGGCCATCTTGTGGTGGCCATCTTGTGATGACATGGGGGTGGCCATCTTGTGATGACGTGAGGGCCACCTAGGCTTTTATTAGTATAGATACTCTGAGAGGGGGATACTTGTTCCTTTAAAATGTGAATGTATTTTCCTATATAATTTGTTTTTCATGTTTTTACATTGGAAGATTATCTCTAGAGTGAGGGAGAAGAAAACATCCTGTTTGCCTTCTTAGTTTTTCTGGCTGGCCAAAGAATTAAATCCACATCAGGAAGAATAACAGGAGAAATTAACCAAATTTAATTAAATATTTACATGCAGGAGCCCCATAAGAATATGGGGCCCAGGAAAAACCAAGCAGTTGAGGCTTCTGTATAAGCCATCTCAAGCTAAGGAGGAAGGTGGGTAGTAGTTTGACTTCAAAGGGGAAGAAGGCAATGTGGAGATGGGAAAGCAGATGTTTGATGAACAAATCTTTGCTGGGCCATCTTTAACAATGAAACCCAGATGACTTTGATCCAAAGGGCCTTGCTAGGTTCTTCCCTGTCTATCGCACCAAGTTCATATTCAGCTCTAGTTATCTATGATGATAGCTCCCTGTCTGGAGCAGGTCCTCTGCTATGTAAATCCTTTTAGGCAGTTATGGGGAAGGTCAAAGATTTTTCCTGAGTCTTTTGTTTCTTAAAAACACCCCCCTTAAAATAAGCAATATCCCAAAGAGGCATAGTTTGGAGTGGCAAATTTTGCTCCCCGACACCAGCTCCAAATGTCTATTTGAAGATCTGCAGAGGAAAGGAGGTAATTGAGGATAGCAGGTTCCAGTTCACTCACCTGCTACTTGTGCCTGTTTACGGAAAAGTTGTATTTTTTAGTTTATATTTTCAGAGGCTCCTGAAAACCTTCTGGTTGTGCAGGTAAGCATCTTTCAGAAAAAATATACCCTCCCCTGAGATGCTTGCAAATATCACATCTGTTGTAGAAGAGGGAGTCCTGTGCACTAATTAGAGAGGAAAATTACTTGAAATGTACTGGTGGATCCCTAAGAGTGACTGATGCAAATGACTGGAGGAAAATAGCTCTTTCTGAATTGAAATGATGCTTTTTACACAATCGGTATGCCCATAACCGGTAAATCAAATGATGTCTTTTCTCCTCCAGGACTGTAGATTAACAGTGAGGAAGTGGCAAGACATTAGTATTGTACTTTTCCATAGCAAAAGTGTAAATGTTCATCTGAACCTCCTGAGTTTGCAAAATTTGGCTGGGCATACTGTTAAAATATACTTTTTCGATAGAATGGTCTTTGCTTCCAGCCTCCAGAAACAAAAACAAACAAACAAAAAAACTGCAAATTCAACAGCAACAGCTTTTCAGGGCAGTATTTTGGAACTAACTCCACCCTGCAGGATGTGGGATATATGCAAAGGTCTGCAAAACGAAAACTAAATAAATAAATAAAATACTGCTGTTTTAAAATAAAATTCAACAAACTTTGGTTTAACTTCCTGCAAAGGTCACATCAGGATTAGTTTACATTTGAGGTCAAGAGGCAGCTTGCTTGCTATTTGATCTGCAGCAACTGAAGCATACCTAATAGAAGCACTATTTTAAACACAAAGGTTAAACACTGTTGCATTTTGACGAAGGTTAAATGCCTATTTACCAAAGTTAATGACTTAATAGCACTTTGAATACCATTCTCTCTATAAAGGTTAACCTCATATTTTTGACTTCATGTTTCCTTTCTTAAAAGGAAATACTCATTAGGACCCAAACAATTATCTAATTGTTAATTTGTTTTGATCTTATTTATACTTCCTCAACCAGAGCATTACTGTTTTGATTGCAAGAGAATTCATTTAAAGCATTCAAGAAAAGAAATATGACCTTATTTCTCTCTTTTAGAGAATTATTGCTGTCAAAGGATGAAAAAGAAGGGCATAAAGTTTTAGCAAGAAAATGAGAGCAGAAATATAACCCATGGTGGGGACATATACTTGCCAAGGATGTACATGAGACCTGTCAACCAATTTCTTTTAGGAATAAAAACAAATAATTTCTTAGGTTCAGTAGAAAAATCACGATTGTGCAGGAACTATTTCTTTAACATGACCTTTTCTCCTTTTGATTCCACTGGCCTCATTCAGCACCCTGACTTACCTGCCTCTTTCTCCCTTGCACATCCATTCCCTTAATCATTAAGTCTCCAGGACAGTGAGGCCCCGGGAAAGACAACCATGTGTGTGGTCTAGTGACCACAGAGGGAGATAACTTCTAGGCCTCAGTTGTGTTTCTGCTCCAGACCCAGAAAAGTTATGACACCAGGTGAGGCGATGCCATGGCTGACTTCATGAAGAGATGCAGTGATCAAAAACCTCTATCCTAGCACTAGCTGATGTGTAGAGACCATGACCCTAACTCCCTTAGTCATCATGATTCATGATTTTCCCCCTATATAACCCATCCTCTGAAAGCCACTGGGAGCCAGGTCTTTGAGCATTAGCACAACTATGACTCTGGGCATGGGCCATTTTCTTAACTAATAAACCCCTACTTTCTTTGCTGTTTGTGTATTATTGGACTTTGATGCACACAAACAAATGAGCCCTTTAGTCTTGTAACACTATCAGATCAGAAAATGTGAAAAAAATGTAATGCACGAAAGAAAGGCATATAGCCAATTTGGCATTTACTTTGGATGCCACTTTTAGCTAATATAATTGCAATAATTTACGGAGTGCCGTTGTGCATTAGTTAGAAAAAAATTCCATAATATACCATCCATCCTTTTTTAAATATCTCTAAATTACTAAAAGCACCTCACCTCACTTACTCCTCAGAAATTACCCTGAGAATCCAAGCATGGCAGCTTGACGCTGAGTTTTGAAGATGTATAATATACATTTGGGAAAAAATACTCATATGTGCTATGAACTTGTTGCTTTATCGGTAACATAGCAAACTTGATGCAACATTTTAAATTCAGTGGCAAATAGGAGAGGCATAACTGTGGCAAGGCTCATGCATATTACATGTAATTTATTTCAAGGTTATGATATAAATAACAAAATGGAGTAAGGGTAATATCAGGAAAACAATTGCGAGCATTGCCCTTCCTTTTAAGGAGAACTCAGTTGGGCAAAGGAATGCCATCTGATCTGTCAGGTGAAGATCAGTGAAGAGCAAAAGTCACATTTCACTCTTAGAAGAGGTGAACAGATGGGATCATGTAAATGGGGGCATTCAGCGGACAGTGGAGGGCTTGCTAAACTCACACGTAGTTCATAAAGATCCTTACGGTAAAACTAGGGCTTCTCAGGGTAAAGAAATGGATAAAATCAAGTGGTACAATATCCCAACAGATCCACGTATCAGCTTGTATTCTATCAGTTTTGTTGCTATTCTGAAAAACGTGCTCTGTTTTTACTTCTCAACGATAATTCTCTCTCTTTCATTTTAGCATATGAACATTTATTTTTTCTTTCCAACCTCAGTGTTTCTTGGGGGATGTTCAATTGTCATGATATGAACCTGGTGTCTCCTGCCCACTTTGTCTGTATTTTAGTAAAATTCATTTTTTTGGTGACAATGACCTAAGACAAAATAGAATGTGTATAAAGGCAAGAATTCATTGAGAGCCAGTTGCAATGTTGTTCTCCTTTTGTGACTGTCAAACATTATAATGCTATTATTGTAATTTTGCTTTAAGTAGATTCCAAGTTTATCTTGATAAATCTTCCCATAGTGATTCTGAATTGATTGAAAAGATATAGCATGTTATGGTCAATTTTCTGGCTACAACTCATGGGCATACTAGCTGTAAAAATCTAATTATTAAAGATTTGATTCAAGTAATATGTAAAGGTTTCTTCAGTTTAAGAGGATTATTCATTAAAGAGGAAGAAATCATCTGGTTTAAATGGGGAGAAACAATTTAACTTATTAAACTTGTTAGGCTTAACATGAATAAGGCAACAAGTTCATTTATGAAGTCATTCCATTTCATATTACAAAGTCAATGAAAACGTACCTGAGCATACCAGTGTCAGTGTATTATCTCCTAGTGCTCTAGTTGAAAGAGTCAACCTGTCAAGGAAAAAAGGTAAATTTTGGAATAAATAGCAACAATTCATAACCATGCCTGTAGGTTAACAAAAATAGGTATTTTCATAACAATGTATCAAGTTGGTCACTAGAAGAATTAGTGTTATATCTATTTCCACATAAAAACATGTAAGAGTTCCAATATAAAGTTCAGATTTAGAAATGAAAGAGGTATATATCAAACTAACTAGTGATAGTCAAAAGATTTATCATTCGTAGATTCAAATTATATACTTTAGGTTAAAATGAATTATTTCTTTTCACACTTTAATATAAGAGAAGTGTTCTTGAACTTTTTGTGGGGTCATAGTGAAACAAAGTCAAGTTGTGTTGCCTGGAACTCTGGTGACTAACAATGGGAGGAGAACAACATGCCATTAAGTGGGTGCCCAGGAAGGTCCAAGAGTTGCCAAGTTTTTCTGAACATCTCCAATTCTAATAAAACATCTGCTTAGATCTCTACCATGGTGCTCTCCACTTTTGTCTCCCCTACTTTGTGGCATTCCATGTTAGAAATAAGCATAGTC
Source organism: Myotis yumanensis (assembly GCF_028538775.1). Classification (NCBI taxonomy): domain Eukaryota; kingdom Metazoa; phylum Chordata; class Mammalia; order Chiroptera; family Vespertilionidae; genus Myotis; species Myotis yumanensis. The sequence continues at coordinate 219,827,519 of NW_027223752.1, read as the reverse complement.
TTTCTATTCTAACCAATAAGAGTTGTCTCATTTCTCAATATTCAGTGTTGCACTAATAAATGAGCTATGATCTTGTAATCAGGAGCTTTGGTTTTAGTTTCTGGTTCTCCACCTTGTGGTCTGTGTGATCTCTTAAGCTCTGCAAATGTGAACACTAATGCACAGTGAGTTGTTTTAAGTAGAATAATATTAATATGATCATTTACTTGAAACAACATAAAAAATAACAGCTAATGCATAGTAGATTCTGAAGATATTGCAAAGGAATTTTTTGGACTGGAACCCGGATTCTTTGTCCGCCGGAGTCGAAGAATGAATCCACAGACAGAAGATGGTTTAGCAAAGGTGGAAATTTATTAAAGAACAAGTATAGACTCTCACGTGGGTAAGGGAAAAGGGTCCTACTGAATTCCTTTTCCCTATGGCTTATAAAGGCTGCAGATCCTGGTGCCTTGATATCCCCTCTGATTGGTCACTATTCCCTTAGATTGGTTACTATAGTAACTCCTGGCTCTCTCTCCCTCCTTCCTTATTGTTTTCCTATTATTCCCTTTGGGCTTTCTTCTTCTCCTTCTGGATGAAGGGCTTCCTTCTCTTTATTTTGTAAACATAGACCTTTTGCTGTTCCCAACTCTCTCATTCTATGGAAATGTACCTGTTGCAGCTTTTCAGCTCCCCTATTCTATGGAAATATACCGTCTACTGCTCTGCAGCCCTGTGCTTCCTCCTCCATGGTCCCCTTAATTTCCAAAATTTCCTAAAACCTGTCCTATGTTAATCATAAAATTCCTGTTTCAATATCACTTAATTCTAAATATAACCTGTTTTTGGAGTATTTATATGCATTTGATGAAGAATTATTCTAAATAGGAAATACTCTTAATAATACTTTTCAATGGCTAAAATTTAAGGTAAGGTGTCTGGATAGTGGAGAAAAAAATTAGGGAGCAAACTATCATTGCTCTCACATCACATCAAGAAGTGCATCTATTGAAAAACTTAGCAGTATTATTATCATTACTTTTATTATTCTAAAGCAATAGATGTATATTAATAAACCAATTATCAGGAATGTTAACTAAAACACCAGGTAAAATTCATATTACCTAATTCTATAGTTGGGTGTGTATTTTTTTAAGTAAAATGTTTATTTTTACTGTCAGCTTTTTATGTATTAAGTAATATTTTGAATCATATTATTTCATTGAAGTGCATTAAGTAAACATAAGTGTAATACTTGAAAGGGTAATCAAAAATGGAAATTGAGTCATAAAAATCATCTTTACATACAGGTAGGTGTTCACTCACACAACAAATATTTTCAGAGCTCATAATTTCTGATATCAATAAGGAAATATATTTTTTAATAACTGTGATAAATCCACATGACATTTACCTCAGAAAAAAATGATTAGTCTCTACTTAGCTTTGGTAGTATTTTGTTAAATTATAATGAATAGTAGAGGCCTGGTGCACGAAATTTGTGCATGGGTAGGGTCCCTAGTCCTGGCCAGAGATCAGGGCTGATCAGGTTCTTCTGGCTGCCAGCCAGGGCCTTCCTTCCTTTCTCATCGTCCCCTGGTGGTCAACACATGTCATAGCGAGCTGTTGAACTCCCGAGGGGACAATTTGCATATGAGGCTTTTGTTATATAGGACTAAAAGCCTGGTGCATGGATTTGTGCACTGGTGGGGTCCCTCTACCTGGACTGTGCCCTCTTACATTCTGGGATCCTTTAGGAAATGTTGGAGAGCCAGTTTTGGCCCAATCCCAGCAGGCCAGACTGAGAGACCCCACCAGTGCACAAATCCATGCACTGGGCCTCTAGTATGCATATATGATCTTTGGTTAATCTCTTCCTGCCCTCCCCTATCTTCCTCCCCTCTGATATTCATCAGTCTGTTTCATGTTTCCATGCCTGTGGTTTCCGCTCCTGCGTTGAGCATCTGCCCCCTGGTGGTCAATGTGCATCATAGCTACCAGACAGCCAACAGGTTGGCTGGTTGCTTAGACTTTTATATATATAGATATTAGAAGTATTTAAAAGCAAATTTCATCCAAGTAATAATGATTTATCAAATCTACAGCTGTCATTTAAGTAAATTCAAGATCTCAAGTGGATCAGTATGGTGTACCACATAAAATCCCCCAGGATTATAATTTATTATCCAAAATTGTTGAGAAATATTTGGACTAATGTCATCAAAGTTATTGACATTCAGTGGAAGAAGCAAAGTCATTCACAGAGCAATCATGAAATTTGTAGTTCACAAACGAAAATAAACTTCTCATTTTCTTACTAATTATTTTATGTTGATATAGGAAATGCTCCCTGAGTAGGTGACATTTACATTAAGACCTGAAAGATGATAATGAGATAGAAGAGCAAGTATGCATTAGAAGTAGAAAAGGGGCTTGGTGCAGTAGAACTGAAAGGAAGCCATTGTAAATTAAGAATACTGATTGAGATAGAAGTGACAAGGTAGGTGCTTTGAAAATTGGCCAACAAATTAATCACATAGATGAAGATGAAGGTTTTAAGGTTTTATTCCAAATTCGATTGGAATTCTATTTTCTTATAGCATAGTGACAAAGTTGCAAGCGATTGATTAGAGGCTAACAGGAAAGAGAAAACACCCAGACATCCTAAAAGTTTCAAAGTTTCCTGTCACTATAAAGCTAGACAATAAAATATTAATCAGATTAAATTAAGTTCATTGGAATAAAATTTGAAAAGCATTAACTATAAAACTTTAGCATAGAAAGAGATTACTTTTAGATATAAATCTTCATAGTATTATAGAATGGGAAGAATTAATATAATACAATGTAATTCAACTGTTATGAAGAAACTAAGGCCTGAAGGAGTTAAATGTGTTTTTCGTTTTCGTAAAGTATTCCAGATAAATACTTTACCTAAATTAAATTATATAAACTGGTATATAATTTATATATAAATTAAGAATTTAATTAGTTTTAAGGAGTTTTAAGACTTTTTTTAAATACTCAGTATTATGGAGGAGAGATTTTTGTGATCTTAAAAGAGTATATGTCTTCCCTCTATGAGTTTACACCAGAGTACAATTTAACTTTTTCCTTCTCACATCCTATTGATCATTACAATTCAGTGATCTTTGTAATAAATATTCAGTTAAACTCTGTGAAAAGAAAAAAAGATATAGTCTCTTAATTGAATCAATTATGCCTTGAGCCATTAATGTGGAGAGATTAGGGTGGTGTATAGTTAGAATGGCTGCTGATAGATATTTGAATGTGGGAGACAAATGATTTGACACAAAAGAATAATTAGAGATAAGACATGAAAGGTAATTGAGAATGTAAAAAGAAGAACAATAGAGTCTGAAGAATGAAGGGATGCAATAATTTTTAGGGTAGGAATAATCAAAGAATGATCTCTGGTGATTTCAATACAAAATCAGAAATTATGTCAGCATAAAAATCTCTGCTACTGCAAAACCAAAAACTAAAACTTAAAACAAAATCCTAACTGAATCGACTTGTGACTGTTCTTGTGGAAAAACAGCATAACTATTTTTCAGAATTTCTTCTAAGTGTATTTTCTAGTAATTCAATGTAGTTTATTTTCACTTATAAATGGATCAGGTTACTTATTCATTTATTCTACATTATATTAGGTAGGTCTACTAAATTCAGGTACTCCTCAGTTCCATGAGGACCTGTTTTTGTCCATATAAAGCTAATATGCTAGTGAAGGAAATAAGACATAAATAAAAATTACAAAATAAATAGTTACATTGTGATAATGGCTATAAAGCAGAAGTATGCATTGTTACAGAATGTTTAGTAGTGGACATTCTATTCTGTAGGGAGTTTTTAATGACTCTCCAACCAGATTTTATTAAACAGACATGCCAGCCAGTATATGATTCCTTATAGCAGATAAAATGTTTTTAAATTTGTATATTGAGCTTGCAGTGTTATGGAAAATTTTGTAAACAACGTTGTCTATAAAAGCAGGTGTAGATACATATCATATAACTTGAATGACACAAAAAGATATCCAACTTCCAACTCTCCACATCCATTTTTAACCTCATTCATTATAACATGATATATAATATGTAATATTGCATTATTTATTATACTAAAGGCCCAGTACACGAAATTCATGCATGGGTGTGTGTGTGTGTGTCCCTCAGCCCAGCTTGCACCCTCTCCAATCCAGGACTGCTGTCTCCCAACCGCTCGCCTGCCTGCTTGCTTGATTTCCCCTAACTCAGTGGTTTTTAACCTTCTGGCCCTTTAAATACAGTTTCTCATGTTGTGACCCAACCATAAAATTATTTTCGTTGCTACTTCATAACTGTAATGTTATTACTGTTATGAATCGTAATGTGAATATCTGATATGCAGGATGGTCTTAGGCAACCCCTGTGAAAGGGTCGTTCGACTGCCAAAGGGGTCGCGACCCACAGGTTGAGAACCACTGCCCTAACTGCTTCTGCCTGCCAGCCTGATCACCCACTAACCACTCCCCTGCCAGCCTGATTGTTCCTAACTGCCCTCCCCTGCTGGCCTGATCACCCACAACTGCCATCCCCTGCCAGCCATCTGGTGATGGCCATCTTTGACCACATGGGGGTGGCCATCTTGCGTGTTGGAGTAATGGTCAATTTGCATATTACCCTTTTATTAGATAGGATAATAAGAGAACATTCAACATAAAATGAAAATATTACTTTGACACATTTATTTGCATGATTCATGTTTACTTTAAATTGCAGATGCAATTTTAACTTTTATTTAATAATTATAGGATGTTTTTTGCATGTTTTTCTCCTAGATAATTCTGTTATCTGAAGCAAGCTCCTGCATTGTATAATCAATGTCTTGCCACATTCATAACAGAGTACATAGAGATAGATATAGATAAGATGTAGACATAGTCATAGAACTGGACATAATTATAGATATGTTCTGTGTACATGTATATGCATGCATGTATATCTTTATATATGTAGTTATGTATATGCACATAAACACATATGTTTCTTATGCTTGATTTATTAGGCCTGTCACTGTATCAGAAAACAGACTTGTAATGTGACTAATTATACTAAGTCACGTGAGCAGCTTCTAGATACCTTGATCTCTTAAGATACTCAAATTGACCTGGGAATTTATTTCCAGTTATTTGCCTAAGCATGTAAGCATTGACATTAAAACTATATTACAATAAATTTTATTCCAATCTCCCTTTTGGGTTAGTGAAAATAAATTCCAACTTTAATTTATTTAGCTGGCTAGTCATTACTTTTGCTATTTAATCCCTGTGAGCCTTATATTAAAATTTGAAAAGTGACAAGAAATTCTATAAAACGATTCAGATTCTCTTCCAATAGTAAAATTCTACAATTCTTTTCCTATTCTTAAGAATTCTCCTCTATTCTCCACAAGTGTTTCAACACTGATCAGAGGTAGGTTCTGCTCTGACTGAATCAAAACATGTTATGGAATGAGGCAATCTGTAGACAACAGGTGTATCAGAAATATAGTCAGTTAATTCAATCCCTGAGTTCAGTAAAAAGACATTAAACATATAGTCTATATTCTTATTCTTCTTTGAAAGGAAACTAGCTGCCAAAATATATTTATTTTCAACAGCTTAGCTTATAAGGTGGGAAGCAAATCCTTCTATCCTTAATAAGCATTGGGTGTACAGATGAATGTGGTGTACAAATGGGGGAAAAGTACCTCTGAGAAACTAGAACTCATTTCTCCCTGAAATATAGGTTTCAGTCTGCTGTAGTAAAACTAAATTCAATAAATGCAAGCGAACAAAATGATAAATTCCACAGATATCTGAGTTTTGTGTAATTAAACTTCTAATTTTATTAACACTTCTTTGGGAAAAAAATTGAAAATAAAACATCTTTTTTATGGGATGTATTGACTCTAAGGGAGACTAGTAAATTTCAGACATCAGTTTTAATTGAAGAAAAGCTGAGTAATAGAAACAAAATGCACTGTGGCATGAAGTGAAGGCCGTTTTAAGTGGAATGAGTGTGTCCCTGTTTATATGAATTAGAAATAAATAATTCATACACATTGGAAGTTCAGCCAAATGCTTCAATGCTAATATTTTCAAGGTGAATGTCTGACAATTATATAAGCAAGTACTTATTTAAGTTCTTCTGAAATACAACTTTGGCCAGATTCCTTGTGTTTGCTATCCTTGTGTTTCCTTGTGGATTAGTCATTCACAACTGGGAATTGCTTTGCCCATGCGGGGACTTTTGGTACTGTCTGAAGATATTTTTGTTTGTCACAACTGGGCTGGAGACAAGCAAGGGACTGGCATCTATTGGGTAGAAGCCCAGAATGCTGCCAAACAATGCATAGGATAGCTTCCCCAGCAATAAACAATGTTCCAGCCCAAAATATCATCAGTGCTGAGGCTGAGGAACCTTGACTTAGATTAATTATTACCTCACCATCCATTTTACTTAAAGTATGGATTTTGTAAGCTAAATTTATTAAATTTTATAATATAATATAAACAGAAAAAGAGAAGCAATTGTTTTTTTTAACCAGGATAGAAACTTATGTAAATATTTAGAAGAGCACATCTATAATAGGGTTCCAATTATATAACCATTATTCTCAAATTGCATTGAGTCTTTTTTGGTTTATAATATCTTTGACTGTAGTCTACCTTTGCCACTATCACTTAAAACAGAGGTTCTCAGCCTGTGGGTCTCGACCCCTTTGGGGATCAAATGACCCTTTCACAGGGGTCGCCTAAGACCATCAGAAAACTCATATATAATTACATATTGTTTTTGTGATTAATCACTATGCTTTAATTATGTTCATTTGTAACAATGAAAATACATCCTGCATATTAGATATTTACATTACAATTCATAACAGTAGCAAAATTAAAGTTATGAAATAGTAACAAAAATGATTTTATGGTTGGGGGTCACCACAACATGAGGAACTGTATTAAAGGGTCACGGCATTAGGAAGGTTGAGAACCACTGACTTAAATAGAATCAACAGAACCAAAGTAACATGGTAAACTATACTCATTCAAATCTAGAATTAGCGCACACTTCTAAAATTAAGAAATATCACAAAATAACATTATTAAGATGTAAATAAGAAGACCAGACATACTATCTAAAGAAAAGTAAGATATATGTTTGCTTTATTTTACTTAAAGAAAAATAAGAAAGGATTCTATCTTTGCAACAGATTAATTACAAAGTAGTGGGTTGCCTGACATTACAAGACTGGTTATAAAAGTTGCAACAAATATTTTAAGAACAATTTAATAATCAAAAGTATACATGTGTTATTATAAAACTAATAGATGTTTACTGAAATTCTAGTCAATCCTTTCATGAATATCTGATACCCTCTATCACTTGGCTCTTATATTATTACTAAGATGCATTTCAAATTAAATGCTATTTTTGAATTATGTAAATGAGCGAACAATTTTTAATCACTTAAAATGTGTTACCAGTGTCGACAATTGCTTATTCCTTGGTGCTAGATGAGTGAATCATTGAGCTACTTCATGTTTAATAATGTGTCCTACATTCTAATGAAGCTGAAAATCAGTGAAGTCAAAGAAACTCATGCTACTTTTTAAACAGCTATCCCAACTGAAGCTTTGGTTTCATAGGTGCTTAAATCAAAATTATAGTAAAAGTGAAAATACCAATTGCATTTTGAATGCTTGCTCACCAGCATCTACCGTATAAAAAGCATTGCATGTATATCACTTTATCTTTACAAATCCAACAGGACCTAGACATAATTTACTCCATTTTATTAATAAGGAGCTTAAGGTTCACTGACTAATCCACGATCATGCATAACTAACAAGAGTTGCATTTAGGATTCTAGTCCAGAACCACTTTCATTTCAAAAGTTGCATGTTTACCGCCAATACTAACAGGTCTTTATTTTCCTATGACCATATTATAGTTGGGATTCAATTAGGTTTGGAAGATTAAGTTAAATTTCTAAATTTCTCCAAATATTATCTTGTATTGATACTGGTATACCTTAGACATGGTGCGGGTTTGTTTCTAGACCACCCAGAAAACTGAATTGCAACAAAGCGACACAAAATTTTTAGTTTACCAATGGATATATGTTTATAGGATCATATAACCTAGTAAGTGTGCAATAACATTGTTTGAAAATAATATACATAGCTTAATTTAAAAATACTCTATTGTGAGAAACACTAATAAGTATCTGATCAACGATCACTGGCGACTGATCACCATAACACATATAATAATGAAAACGTTTGCAATATTGTAAGAATTACCAAAATGTAACAGAGAGGCACAAAGTGAGCAAATGTTTTTGGAAAAAAAATGGTGCCGATAGAGTTGTAGAACATAGGGTTACCACAAACCTTCAATTTGTAAAAAACAAGTAAAATGAGGTAGTCCTGTTCATTTTAGACCTCTACACCATGTCATTTATGTTGGAAAGGAAATCTGTGTTGGCATAAATATTAGTAGCAGCTAAGCACATACACACCTTCCAATGTCTTAGATAGACTCAGATCTGAATTGATTAACTGGTCCTGCAATGAAGAAACATTTTCTATCCAGAGTTACATGTGAGCAAAATGATTTTCTCAGATACTTGGGTTGTATTAGTGTAGTGAACATGGTTTGATCCTTATTCCTAGATTTTTATTCTAGAACTCCAACTAAAAAATATAAGAATTTAAGGTTATGTATCTCAAGAAGGACCCTGTATATAGACTTGTCTATATTGTCTCCCTTACAGGGTTAGATCAATTTTAGACTAAATTATACCTTTTAAACTTCAAAAGTTGGGTATAGCAATAAACATTTATTTCCACAAGTGCTTACTACTCAAATAATGAATACATATGCGGAATCACTGGATTTTAATACCTCACATGAAAACAGTTGAGTAGAGAATGCTGTGTAGTTTAAGATCCCTCAGGGGTGAATAATTTTAAATCAATAGCTTCAGATATTATGCTTCTGAAATACAACCCCTCACAGGAGTTTCCCTGCAACACCAGTAAACATTATGCCATCTGTGTAATTGCTCTGTGTAGTTCTCATTCCTTTAGCTTAAAATGCAATGGGGAAAGGACAATCTTAGAAAGAGATTACTCTGAAGAAAACTGACAAAATTTATCGTTAACATTATATATCAGATCAAAAATTAGATTATGGACTTTCAGACCCTAAAATACATTGGGCTTGTTTTCCTGATTTTTGGTGGACGTCCCTGGGTAGCTTCCCTTTACATAGCCATCCAGGTCCTCAGGATCCTTCTGTGTCATGACTCCACTATTCATTTGAGTCCCACTGCAGTCTGCATCTGGGTGGAGTTAGAATACAGGATATTGTGATGTGCTACCTTCTTAGGACTGGAGGACTCATTTCTCCAACTGACAGGAATGTTGGCTGCTGAGGGCTCAAACTGAGTACTTCCCAGGGATTACCCTTGGCTAAAGAAGTGTCTTTCCCAAAGTTACTCTTCTCATCAGAGTCTGTCGATAACAAAATGACTGGTCAATACAGAGTTACAAAGGGTCATCTCTTTGCTTCAAGAGTTGCTATCTCTGAAATGTTTTTCCAGCCTTATAACTCAACATGGTGTTAGCTGATGCATCCCTCTGATGTGAAGCAAAATGTTCAACTTCTCTCCCTCTTTCATCCTGCTTCCTTTACTTTTCTACAAGCATTGTTCCTGAGTACTCTCCAGAGTAAACTACCTGTGTGCAAACATGTCAATCTCCTGGGGAACCAATTAAAAGACAAGAAAGAGAAAATGTAGAAGATGCAACCCTATTTCTTCAAATGGCCTGGCCTGGAAGACATACCTCTTTCATTCACTTTGCAATGGCCAGAGCCAGTCTCAGGACTACATGTAGATGCAAGACTCCTGAGAAATAAATACACGGCTTCCCTGGTGCACCTCCTACAAAAGAGAAAGGGAACAGAAATCACTGCCACAGTGATTTCAATAGTAACTTTTAGGAGGTAGGAGACTTAGAATGAATTTGGATTTGAATTGTTAAGATGTTTCAAGTACAAAAACGAGATTTCTTTTTTTATTTATACTTGCATTCAATCCAAGTATGGACATAACAGACTTATATTTCATTTCCAGGTATACAATTTATTTAAAAAATAAATATAAAATATATATATTTTCTGGTCAAATGTAGTTTGATCATACACATCTTTCATTCATCTCACAAGTATTTTAAAACACAGACTATATGTTTTGCTAGGAATCAAATATGAAAGACCAAATTCATACTCATACAATGCTCACACATTGGTGAAACTAGGTATATATTTCTATACTGTGGAGGTAAATTTTATGATGAAGTCTATATTAAGAGCCATGGGATTGCAGAGGAGTAAGTGGAGAAACCAAGAGATGTTCAGCAGCATTTTTACTATGTTTGGGTGTACACGTTGTAGGCAAATGGAAAATATCCCCTTAGTTATGAAGAACACAATCAAGAATGCTATACTAAGGGCCTCTATTTAGAAGATGATACAACATGTATCATGTCTTTTATTCATAGTCATTAGGCCAGCTAAGTAGATGAAAAAAAATCAAGTTTAAACAATTGCAGGGGTACAAATCCTGTCACTTAGTATACATTTCATATATAGTTAATGAATGCATGTATGTATGAATGAGCAATTGTGTAAACACATACATTTATTCCAGATTAAGTAGGCACGTTCACAAACTACAACAATTTGTGTGACTAGAGCAACATTTAAGTCATTTAGTAGAAATTATTATACTGAAGGGGAAATTTAGAAATGGCAGCAAATGTAGCCATATATTTTTAGAAAGGACAATTGATTATGCATGAGCAACTACAGTGATTAACCAAATCTTGTGAAAAGAATATGACAAAACAGGTAGGTAAAGCAGAGAGAACTTAGTAATGATTTGCATTTTTGCAACTACAAAAGGCATAGCACAATAGACCAATTTATTTATTAAAAGCCTGTCAACTACTTTTTATGTGCCAGGATGAATCACGCAGACAGTCTTTTACCTCAGGGAACTTATATTTTAGTGGGGGAGGGAGGAGGAATGTAATACAGAAATATATTTTAGATAAAGCTATTGAATAAGACAGACAGAGAGAGAGAGAGATTGATGGCTTATTTAAGTCAGAAAAAGCTAAGAACCATAAGATTTCACTCATATGTGGGAGCTAAAAATGAAACTCATGGACATAAACAGCAATGTGGTGGTTGCCAGGGGGGTAGAGGGTGAAGGGGACCTAATATATAAGGTAACAGAAGATGATTTGACTTTGGGGGGTGGGTACAGAGTGCAATATACAGATCTTGTAACATAGAAATCCACACTTTAAAACTGTATGATCCTACGAACCAAGGTCAGCCCAATAAATTTAATTTAAAATATCATAAAATATTTAAATAATAAATAAATAAATAAGGTAATCAGTGAAGGCTCCTATGAAGGGGTGACATTGGACCAGAGAGCTAATAGAAACAAGGGAAGGAATAACTTGGGTATCTGAAAGAAGAGGGAACAGTAGGTGCAAAGGCCCTGAGTTGGGAGCATGCTGGGCATAGTCAAGGATGGAGAGAATACAGGCAGTGTGGCTAGAGTCCTGTGACAGCTGGACTTGCTGTGCCTATTGTCACAATTTCTGGACTCTAATAAAATAGTCAATAACAAAGGCAAATGCAGTACCTTCTCTGACTTGTACTACTAAACAGCACCTCAGGATAATCTTAAAAGGGCCTTCTATTAAAGTTTTGGATGCTTTTTGTTAACAACTTTATATCACATGTAGCCATACTATATAAAACATGATTTAAGTTTTTAGAAATAGCATAAAATATTGAATGTCTCTAGCATTAACTATTTATTTTGCAAAATATATTTTAACCTCAACCTTTGTCTTTACTGCTGTCAATTCTGTTGATATAATACATTTAAATTCTTTTTTAATTTTGAAAAGTTTGCAAATACATACATGTACAAAAGAAACATGATGATGAAAACTGAGCAGATAGATTTGATTCAGACATGCAGACTTTAAGGAAAGGTAATTTGCAGATATCTTAAGAATATAGAAAAACCTTAATCTGAAATATTTAAACATGGGACCATGATGGTAACGTTAGCTTAAGAGGAATCTAAGGCAGATTCAAGCCACACATCAATAGTAACAGACCTAATAAAATGTAGGAAGTTGTGCCAAAGAAAGAAAAATCAAACACCGGTGTTAAGAAAACTAGATAGAAATGCCTTGGACATAGTAACAAAGAACAATACATCATTCTATTCTTGTTAAATATTTAATAGAGGATTCTAAAGACAATTGCCAATCCCATAAAAGGATCCACTAAACAAGCAAAGTAATTTAACAGCAATCACCCCAAATTTATGCAAACATCTGCTTCATTGGTCATTTTTGAAAAGTGTTCAAAATGTCCACTTTTATTTTACCTAATCATCTCTATGAAAACCTCAGTAAAAAACACCATGAATAAATAAAATTTACATCATTAAATTCATGGGAAAACTTAAAATGTATTGATAGATTAATAATGTGAAAAACCAAGCAAGTATTATACTCAAGAACTTTTGTGTATTGCATATGTACTTCTGATTTGCAACAGATAATGCAAAAGGTTATCATTTGAATTGTAAATTTCATATAAAAATCCTGAATTGGATTGATTTTTTTTAATATAATAAAAAGACAAAAGTATCCCAAAGCATGCTCTCTGGTAAACAGAAAGAAAATGTTTCTCATTGACATGTTAAGAGTTCCTGTACGAATTTCTGTGTGAAGAGCTGAGAAACTAACACTGTTGTAAGAGAGAAGCTGGGGGAGTTCTCCTGAAGAAGATCCATTTGAATATCATGCGCGACATTTTTACTTAGATTAATTTAAGTGGTTTGGGAGTGGATGAATGATAGGGCTGTGAGAGGGCTAAATCTTTCCCCCCGGAGCCATCCATTGGTTGTGCCACTTTGCTAGACACATAAATCAAATGGCATTATGTGGCATGCATTTACAATGAGGAGATAAGAAAAAAAGAAGTGGCTCCTGATTTCTTGAAGCTTAGTAACTTTGAGTGAAATAGAGGTTTTCAAAATAACATGAAAATGACTGGATTACAGAAATGCATAAAGTACAATAGCTTCAAATGAAATGGTCCTGGGATATTAGGAAAACATTTATTTGTAATATTTTGTTTCTTATTTTTCTCTGTTGCTCATTACTCAGTTTGTTTTTGCTTGACTTCCTGCAGATATCCGAACATTTTTAAAGACTTCATCTTAATTTGTTTATAGTGTTTTTTTTCAGTATATTATTTAGTACAATTTTCTTAGTAGTTGCACTAAGTAATAAAATACACATTTGTAACTTATCATTGTCAGCTTTGCCTTTGCTTATTCACATTTACTAATATTCTATTGGTCAATAAAGGCACCAGGTTGAGCCCAGAGTCAAGGAATGAGGCAGAATATCCTACAAGGAGTTGTGAGATAGATGGCAAAGGGGGAAGATATCAGGAGGGGAGAAGATTGAAGGCATGAAAGCAATCAACCTAGAAGAGTGGTTCTCAACCTTCCTAATGCTGCAACCCTTTAATACAATTCCTCATGTTGTGGTGACCCACAAGCATAAAATTATTTTCGTCGTTACTTCATAACTGTAATTTTGATACTGTTATGAATCACAATGTAAATATCTGATATGCAGGATGTATTTTCATTGTTACAAATTGAACACAATTAAAGCATAGAATTAATCACAAAAACAATATATAATTATATGTTTTTCGATGGTCTTAGGAGACCCCTGTGAAAGGGTCGTTTGACCCCCAAAGGGGTTGCGACCCACAGGTTGAGAACCGCTGACCTAGAAGAACCATTTAAATGTATTGTATATTCTCACCCCTCTATTTTATTTAACCATTTGTCCAATATGTATTCAACTTAGTTCTAGCTGCTGTGAGTTCAGCAATGATTAAGACAAAAATCCCAGTGCTTACTTACCAGTGAAGGAAAGAGTCGTTAAGCAATAAACCTGGATAAGATGTTACCAAATAGTGGACTAGGTGGTTGGGACAAGTTTTCTGGAAGAGTGAAATATGAAGACTAAAAGTAAAGGAGTAAGCAGTGTAAGGCAATGGAAAAGATTGGGGAAAGTGCCTTTCAAATGGATGGAAGAACATGTGTGAGGCATCTGGAGTGAGAACAAGAATATATTTTCCACCTTAACTGGTTTGGCTCAGTGGATAGAGCGTCAGCCTGCGGACTGAAGGGTCTCAGGTTTGATTCCGGTCAAGGGCATGTACCTTGGTTGCAGGCACATCCACAGTAGGGGGTGTGCAGGAGGCAGCTGATTGATGTTTCTAACTCTTTATCCCTCTCCCTTCCTCTCTGTAAAAAAAAAATGAATAAAATATATATATATATTTTTTTAAAAAAGAATATATTTTCCAACTATACCAAGTCAGTCTGACTGGAGCGCAATGAGTGAGGATGGCAGTGTGAGGAGAAGCAGTAAGAAGGCTCATGAGGTAATTTCTTGGGGCTCTAGAGCCTTGAGTCGAGAGTATGTGTTTATCTGGGGTGTGTTTAGAAGTCATTTTATCATTGAAAGTAAGACAAATTTTTATAAGATAACTCAAGGAATGAGTTGCTTATACCTTCCAGTTATAAAATTATATATATTTACCTTTACTTTAGAGTTGAGAAAACAGACATATTAATGTAATTTCTTTATTATACAGGTTTCAGAGTCAATTGTGAATTAATGTTGCAATGTTAAAAATAGAAAGGGATACATTTTAAAATGAGTAATTAAAATACATTTCATGGCTTATAAAATGCTTTCTTATAGTGGACAGAGGAGAGGTGACATTTTTATGATAACATATAGTACAGTGTATCTGGGAATTGAAAAACTACAACCCATAAGTTGAGCATTTGTTTAATTAAGTTGTACTGAACATACTAGTAAAGAGTTCATTTTATACTATGGCACTGTTGAAAAGACATAAAATATTCTGTCATGGTTTCTATAGATGGACAGGTTTACATGGCAGAAATAGAAACTAGTTGTCCTCCAACAATGGTGACAAAGATGAAGTGACTTGACTGTGGGAAAAAGGAAACAAATTCTTTTGGAAGACTAATAAATCTGACTATATTTCAACTAATCCAACTTCAGGTGATAAAAAGGTATAAAGGAAGCAATTAATAATTAATCATCTTAATTAAGAAGAGAAAGTGACCATGGAACATTCAACCTCTCTTAAAAGAATATGGTATTTAGGGCTAGATTGAAACCTGAAAAATAATGTGAAAAACTGTATCTGCTTCATGAAGGAATCTGAAATAGTCCAGATTAATTAAATAATACAGTTTCTTCAGTCAACACTAATGAGTTCTAAATCTATGCCAATCTTTGCATTAGGAAAACACACACACAAAACACCCCACAGATGTTTAGTAAATTTATAATAGCGAAGACCTTGGAGAGTAAATTTTTTTACCAGTGTTCTAGATTATGATGCCTTAACTCTGATATTATAAAATGGAGGCCTTAGGTCTCTATAGCTCCATGCTAAAGCTTGGAAAGGGGTTGTATCATTTAATTCTTAATGGAAAGACTCCTTTACTCTTTATCATGTTTAGTCTACAGGCTTACAGCATGGCCTGCCCAGTGCTAAGAATAAGACACTGTTTCCAAAATTTCATTTCTTCCAAACCAAGATCTTCATGTTTTTTGCTGTACTTACAATCTCGCCTAATGTATTAAACCTGATGTTTTAAAATAAAATGTATCTTGTCTCTCAGAGATTTTGGATGGACTGAATCCAGCTTTGCAGTCCTCTAGCTGGTCTCATTGAATAACTTGGGCACTTTTGGCAGAGCCAGATACTTAAGCTAAAATGTGGCTTTAAAAATTATTCAGAATTTAATGACAACAGCAGAGAAGTGAACCAAATCCATCTAAGCCCAGGCCCTCCTGTGAGTGAACAGGTAAAATGCCCATGAAAGCAGTCCCGGATGTTGAAGAGCCCACATCCTGTCATCTTTAGTCTGCACAGGGATGCTAAGATAGTTGAACCTCGCTCTCTCCCTCTCTTGTAATCCAGGCTTTCTCTTCTCCACATGGCCTTTACACATAGTCTTTTTATGTGGTCTCTTGACCTAGATCAAAAGACTTCTCACACGGCAGCTCAGGGCTGCCAATGACAAGCATTCAAAGAGAGAAGAAAAGGAAGCTACCGGGTTTTAAAAAGCTAGTGTCAGTATCGTCATTGTTGTGTTCAGTTGGTTAACACATTTGTAGTCATAGGCCAGCCTAGGGCCAATTCAAGGTCATGCACACTAGAAACTTGGCTCATTAGAGGCTGGATATAGGAGAGGAGCTCTCATACTTCTCATTTAATAACTGGCAAGCCTTATTCTTCGACTCTTTCAGGTCTATATGCAAATGTTATCTGCCCTACAAGATAGTTATGGTCATCCTAACTAAAATAGTCATCCCTCCCTAATAGTTAATATCAATAGTCAGGTAGATTTTATTTTCCCTCAGAACAATATTTTTCTTTTCAAAAATGTATCTTTATTGCTGAATGTATTACAGATATCCCTCTTTTATTTTTTCCCATTGACCCCCCTCTACCCAGCACCCATCCCTCCCAGGCTTTCACTACACTATTGTCTATGTCCATGGGCTGTGCATATATGCATATAAATTCCCTGGTTGATCTCTCCCTAGCCACCTCCTACCCCTGCCTTCCCTCTGAGATTCATCAGTCTGTCCATGCTTCTAGGTCTCTGGATCTATTTTGTTCATTAGATTCCACATTTGAGTGAGATCAAGTGGTACTTATCTTTCTCTGGCTGGTCTATTACACTTAGCCATATTTTTCTATAAGAGTAAGAGCTTTTGTTGTCTACTGCTGAAAACCCAGTGACAAATAGAATGCTTTACACATGTACAGAAGGCAACCGATTGATGTTTCTCTCTTATGTAGATCTATCTATCTATCTATCTCTCTGTGTTTTTCTCTCTCTCTTTGTAGCATGTTCTCCAGTGAGAAATTAAAAATAGTAATAAAATAAAAGAGTGCCTTACATAAAATAAGTCATTAACACTTGTTATATGAATTAATCAGTAAATCTTACATACTACAAAATATGTGTATATGTGTGTATATATGTATTCTATCATCTATCTATCTACCTATCTATCTAACATCCGTCTATATCTATCTCTCACTTGGATAATGTAGATTAAATAATTTGGATTTCATTAGAGTAGTGGTGCTGGTCTGGAGGGCAGGAGTATACTCTGGAAGCTTTTTGAATCTGATTTTACATACTATATGGGGCTGTGCAGTACCTTATACTCTGAGTAGCTATAACAGCAGGCATCACAAAGATGGCTTTGTGATTCTGTTTATTATCATCCACATAAACAGCTCTTTCTTGCTTTCACATAACCAACTCCCCCATTACATACTGAAAGAGTCCAGGTTCTCTGTGTATTTGTTTGTAGTGGTTGCAAGAGTGACTCGTACTGAAGGAAAGACAACAGCATTAAAGGGAACAAGTGCACTTGATGGCCATATACATGCTCTTAATTTTCCTCTTTTTCAGGGCAATGGTGTGAAGAGACAATTAATAAACAACTTTATGTATAAGGACATAAAATAATCATGGTAGGGAAGAAGAGAGCTTTCCCTATCTCCCGGGTAGAATGAATAAGTAGAAAAATTACAGAGAAGAGGCAAACAACTCACACAAGCACAGGTTAAAGCAGTTCGCATATGGACACCCCTTCTAAAGATATCTCCAGGCGTGACTGTGCTCCTGGGCAAAGCATTACTCAGGGATGTTAATTTCATAAGAGTCAGAGCTTAATTGATATGCTAGACTGGGCTCTCTGCATTCATTTCTTTCCTTAGTCTAACAATTAGAATAATTCTTTGACTAAACAGACACTGTTTTCAGTCATCCTGTATAAAGCATCTAGCATTGTCTTTGAGTGAATGTTGTTTAAGTATCACAATCAGATTCTGAAATAGGTAGGTATTTAAAAAATACTTGAGCAAAAATATTATTCTGAAGGATAATGATAAATAATACTATATTGTTCACTACATTATATTCCAAATAAAGTTGACATCCAATCATATCTCCCACTTTCTTACCATTCTCAAACCAAACCAAAATCATTATGCCATTATGCTTTGAAACTTTTCCCAAATCACCTAGCACAGCCCAAACCTCGTAACAAGATTATGGACACACACACACACACACACACACACACACACGCTATACTAATGTACACATTTGTATATGTCAGGAACAGTTTATAGTAATTCATCATTTCACACTAAAAATATTGTCCTTAATAGTCCCTGAGTGGATATAAATTTTGGTTATAATATTCATATCCATTATATTTCTACATAGACTTAAGGTATATTTTAGATGTTTACATATATGTATATAATATATACTTTTAGTATATTTTAGACAAATACATATTGTCTTTATCATAATATATTTCAAAAGCTACATGTTCTATAATGAAAAACAACAAGAAAGAAAGATCAGGGATGAACCCTATTAGTTATTTAAAAAATTTTAAGATATTAACTTTTTTAAGAATAAATATTTTTTTTATATACGTGAAGTTATTTTTTAAGCAAGAAAAAAAATAAACTATAAAAGAAAAGTTTGATCGAATATAAAAGTTAATACTTAAAAATCAGGAACCCCAATGTAAGACTAACTCATTCAAAACTTTCATCATTTCCCTTTCTCCCTCATTTTAGAACTTTGGTCTCTCAAATGATGTTTCTATAAGAATCTACCATGTATATTCATTCTTTTAATATTCTCCTTTCGAGCTTCATTTAGCTAACACATCAAAAACAGACATAGCCCTGGCCGGTGTGGCTCAAGGGCTTGTACCTGGGTTGCCGGTTAGTTCCCTGGCTCTGGGCACTTGCTGGAGGCAACCAATCACTGTATTGCTCTCACATGGATGTTTCTCTTGCTCTTTCTCTCTTCCCCTCTCTTCCTTCCACTCTCTCTAAAATTCAACGGAAAAAAAAATATCCTCAGGTGAGGGTTAACAACAAAAACAACAACAAATGAGGAAAAAAATACACATAAAAATATGTCCACTGAGCACACACTCTTCATTAATGAACCCACATAACAAACTTTTATTAAATACCTTTATTTTGCAGAAAACAAACTATAATTTGTTCTTAGTTCTTAATAATTTATGGCATATGTATGCCATATGCTCATATGGCATATTAAAATGCTGTACATATACAATGCAAGCTGATCACACTAAATGAGTTGAAATATCTAAACAACTAGTTAAAAGCTATTATTATTTAGGAATTTTTCAAAAAGTATCTATATACAAGCCCCTTCTTCAAAATAAGAGCTATTAATTAATCAAAGACTGAAACTAGACAATGTGTTTAAAAGTTTTGATTTTCAATAAAAGTGCATGCGTGAGTCAGCTCATGGCAAATCCTGAGACTAAATGATTGAAGGGAAGTGAAGCTTTGCCTTTCTTCGTTCTTTCTGGCATCCATATAAGAAACTCCTGGTGATCATGAGAAATCCTCATGGAAATTCAGTTCCCGATTCACAAGCTTTAATAAATGATCTTGCTTTTTTTCTGAAATGAAGATTTGTTCTCATACGATAAATGAGTTTGAGATATTGTTGCTTTTATGGAAATTGTAGCCATTTCATCATGACACTTGGAGGCAATATTTCTTACCTATTCATATTTATCTTTGGCTCTAAAGATCTTTCTAAGTTTGTAAGTGATAGATAAGAATCCTTCCAAATTTAATCAGCGGAATTCTCAATACTATTAAGAATACACCTTACCGCATAGTGTTGATGTATTGCCTAAGAAAAGAGGATTATATATATAGCCTGGTTTGGTTTAATATGCCTTTTCAGAAGAGCATTTGAATTGGCTAGAAACTGTTTTGACATAACTGGAAGACTATAAATGCTGCAAATGGCAGCTTTTAATCAATGTGATAAATAGCAAAGGTCTGTAAATGCTATCAAATAATTTCTAAAAATGAAAACTAATTTTCTACTGCCACTGCTAGCAAATTTGTCAACCCCCGTTTGGTAGGACCAAAACATCTGCTCTTTGAAGCTCTGTAAACTCTCACAGTAACATGATACATTATTTTGTTTTCAGCTATACATTCACCTCATTCCCAATTTAGTATGTTTATGAAGCACTCAGATAAGTTCCTGATTGAAAATTGTGTGCAGTTAGATTAAAGATAGGAGTTTTATTGATTAAAGTTTTAGCTTTGGTATTGCTGTCTTTCTTCGTTTCCTATTCCTTTCTTACTGTGCTCTAGAAGAACAGGTATCATTTGTTCTTTCCTTTCCATTTTTTACTTTTGTTTTGAGGTTTAAAAAAGCAAATACATGTGAAGAATATAAAACATCAAATTAGAATATACTAAGTATTCAATAGATCATAGAATTGCATTTAGCATGAGTAGGTTTTAATTTTATAATTTAAAAGTATATAGTTTTTGGTAACTCATGATTTAGCATACATTTAGTTAGTGATACATTTAGGTACCTACTATGTGCCATGTGCTGGGTATACCCAAGATACTACAGAGGGCTATGGATGTAAAAATGAATAAAACACAATTGTAATCTTAAGGAGCTGAATGGTATTTTAAATATTATTTTCTTGTTTGAATTCTAAGAAGGCTTTTTGGAGAAAATAGTTTGAGGACTGCAAGGAAGACCATTCCAGATAGGAAGAACATTCTGAAAAAGGGTACAAAGACAAGAATACAAATGATAATATAAAATCTGGTGTTTCTGAAGCATACAATGTACAATGTGATGTAATGGGGCATGGATAAAGAATTATGTTGGGCCTGTCTAGCTAGCAAGGCCATGCTTAGGGCCTTAGTAATTATGGTTTCCTTTTACTGCTATGTTCTTCATCCATCTATCTTTCAGTTCCTCTAGCTCTCTGTTCATTTATCACCATTTTCGTTGTTGTTGTTATTCCTCACCAAGGATATTTTTCTATTGATTTTTTTTGAGAGAGAGATAGTGGGAGGAAAGAGAGAGAGAGAGCTACCCCTGTGAGAGAGACACATCCATTGGCTACCTCCCAACCAGGCTGGGGATTGAACCTGCAACCCATGTAGGTGCCCTTCACGGGAATTCAAACTGTGACCCTTCAGTGCGCAGGCCTCAAAACAACCTTATGAGGATATTACAGATAGAGAAACTGAGGCAACAGATTATATAACTTCCTCAACATCACACAAGTAGGATCAGGTACAAACCTAAGCCATCGGTTCTTGACCACAGCGAACTGCCTCTCCATGTGACATATGCTGTTCATATAATTTGGAAGTTTACTACAAAAACCCTCAGTGATTCTTACTGCATGATTTGCCTGATTCCTGAAATATAGACCAAAAAGACACCGCGAGTTTGCAAAGCCAGAAACAGAGAGATGTGGCTGCTCCCTGGCATAAATGAGAAATGCTACTCTCAGGAGGTTAATTATTGCAAATTAGGAGTTTTCAGTTGTCTGGAAGCATCAGGAAAGAAATAGTAGATTAGTACTGATACAGTCTCATGAGCCATGATGGGAAGCACTTTATCTTGGCGCTAATGAAAAAATCAGAAGCAACCATGCTTCAGATGCTTAGAAATTTCAGTTTTCAGCATATTAAGAATTCAGTCAAATAAGACTCAAAAGAGCTTTAGGATTATACTAATTGAGTGAAAGGAGACTCTTGAATATGAACTATAACTTTTGGGAAATCATTGTCTTTTTTTCCTTTGAATCCTGTATTCACACCTAATTAGAATATATATATTTTTCTGTTTTAAAATTAAAGTTTGATTAGAAAAGAGTGCTGCCCTGTATAACTAAGCATACATTATATGCCTACACTTTCTACCAAAGTCAGTCACAGTGAAATAAATGTGTGTGCATGATTCTCAGGTACAGAGAAGGCTTTGCTAATCTCTCACTATAAGCATTCTGTCCCCAATATGAACAAAGCAAAACAAACACAACTTGCTTCACACATTGCTTTATGGAACATTACCAGCATTAGAAGGTTATTTCCTTAATATCATTTTTTACTACCCATGTTTTAAATTTTGATGGCCTTAAATGTAAAGTTTTACACATTTTGGATAGCTACAAATTCAGCCATAAATGATAATGAATAAATTGTTTCTAAACTACAAGAAATGAAAAAACACTACCCCATTGATGGCGCTAATCATTTCTTTAAACATTTTTATGCCCTAGCTGGTTTGGCTCAGTGGATAAAATGTCAGCCTGCGGACTGAGGGGTCCTGGGTTTGATTCTGGACAAGGGCACATGCCTGGGTTGCGGGCTTGATCCCCAGTAGGGAACGTGCAGGAGGCAGCCAATCAATGATTCTCTCCCATCATTGATGTTTCTATCTCTCTTTCCCTCGCCCTTCCTCTCTGAAATCAATAAAGATATATTAAAAAAAACACATTTTTTTCCTAACTTCAGAAATATTTATTGTGATTATTGTTAAAGTATAACATCATTCATGCTTTTTTATAGAACAGGAAGAACATATATAATAGGAGCACGTAGAGGAAATTCCCAGCAGAAAAACAAGATCACTCTTTTTTGTATAAATGTTACATTCTTATCAATTCTATTTGCAAAAAGTTTACACATTTGAAAAATTTTCTTAATTCTCTTTATTTCAACATATAATTTTTATGTGTCAATCATGTATTCAAGTGACTTGTATATAAAATTATTTCACTTTTTAACATATTTATTATTTAACTAGAGGCCCCATGCTTGAAATTCGTGTAAGCACCGCTTCCCTCTGGCACCCAGGACCCGGGCATCCCTTGCACCCCTAGCTTCGTCCAGAAGGTCACCCAGTCTAATTAGCATACTATGCTTTTATTATTATAGATATTCAATTAATTGAGTAATTGTTAGCTTTGCTAGTAGGACCCCTGCATAGAAGCACAGAATCTCTTTCTTTGATTTCTTTGGAAGACCCTGTGAATATTGGTTGGAGACCATGTCCTAAGCTGCATTTAAATAAATCCACTCATAATCATAACCATACTCAATATTTAAAAGAATCCCTCTCTTTCCTAAGATCTTGAGACTTAATGTCATAAGGATCTGGAAGGATCTTCCCATAGACTGTGAAATTTTATCTACAGATAGATATTCTATAGGAAAGGTAGACTGTCACCCTGTTGGGAAGAACCCTTTCAAGCATGGTGGATCATACATTCAGCTATCATGGTAAGAACATCTCAGGTGGATTTCTGCTTCCCAGGTGAAGCCAGAACCACAGGACATGACCGTGGTTCCCACACGGACTTGAAAACTAAAGTTTTCAAGAGTAATTGAAATTGTTACTGACCTCAAATAAAAAGAGGTTTTCTAGAGAACACACTTTCTTGCTATCATAATCACAGTGAGGTTATTTCAATTATTTAAGGATCACATTTTTCTAGAGAAACATTATTTGTTATATTATGTTTTCTTTCTGACCTCCCAGTAATGGCTCTCACAATCTCATTTTTGATTAGCTGTAAATTTTCCTTCCAGTGTAAACAGGGCCTGGCCTTATAAGTCCAACAATATGATTAATGACAGAGTCAAAGAGAAGCCATCTTCATTAGTCATTTTTTATAATAACAAACTAAAAGGAACTGATAAGCATCCAGTTACTCAAGCTCCAAATCAGAAACAATGGTTTAACTGGACTGAATGGAAGGATGTTGTAAAAATACTTATTAAGAGAAAAATAAAAATCTGGTATTATAAAATGGAGATTGCAAAATTGGGTCTAATTTTTCTTCATTAACTGCAAGATGCAAGTTCTCTCCAGTCCCAGGACAGGATGATGAATAAATGTGAATGCCTTCTATTCATGGAGATTTAACTGTTCTAATAGTATAACTATTGATAGAACTGATGCCAAAATTTTAAAAAAAAAATGTCAGTAGATTGGGTTTGTCCTAAAGACTCAAAACAACTAAAGCCATATACATTAAACATTAAAATTTCAATTTTTGCTTTTCAACATGTGCCTCACAATAAGATTTGTATACTAGGTGACAGTCAAGAATATCATTGCATTTCATACCTGGGAAAAATAATTTGAAAAAAATAACAATTATTACAGAGCCTAGAGTGTTATATAAATGTGATGGTACTTTAATTCTCTAAAATTCAGAACACATTTATTGGGCCTTACTCAAAAACTCATAATTAAAAATTTAGATTATCAGGAATTAGAGGTAGGCTATTCTTTTAAGCTTAGATAGGGAAAGACTTAATAAGGATCCTCCAACTAATATTTAGATAATTAATCATTGAAAACATAAGCAACAAAGATATCACAAGCTGTAAAATTCATATATGACTAAGAAAAATTGTTGTGCATTGCTAAGAATCTTATTTAACCGTTCACAACTGGTATGATTGATTATTCAAAGATTATTCCCACAAAGCACATAACATACTGACTTTTAAAAAATATTTTATTGATGTCAGAGAGGAAGGGAGAGGAAGAGAGAGATAAAAACATCAATGATTAGAGAGAATCATTGATAGGCTGCCTCCTTCACACCCCCTACTGGGGATGGAGCCCTGAACCTGGGCCTCTGCCCTGACAGGGAATCCAGGCAACATATTGACTTTTTAAAAGGTAAGTAATTCTATCATAATCCTGATAATTGCTTTGTTTATATTTTATTATGGACTTAATGGATATTTAGATGGCTGCAATTTGCCCAGAGAAAGAGAAATAGCAATGGAGATAAATATAAAATTAAAGTGTTACTACTTTTATAGTACCACAGGTAGGAGATTGTAAGGCAAATAAGAATTAAAAATAAGAGGCTTAATTCTCCCTTTTGAAAATAAGGGAAACGACTCCCCCCAACCACTATCTTTTTTCTTAGAGTATTTGCTTGAGATAACTTGTAATTAGAAGATTTTTTCTGTCTCTTTTGAAATTCATTTAAATTGTTTTTAAAACCAGGCCAGCATGGCTCAGTAGTTGAGCGTTGACCTATGAGCCAGGAGGTCATGGTTTGATTCCTGGTCAGGGCACATGCCCAGGTTACAGGCTCCATCCCCCGTGGGGTCCTGTAGGCGGCAACCAATGATTCTCTCTCATTATTGATGTTTCTATCTCTCTCTCCCTCTCCCTTCCTCTTTGAAAACAATAAAACATATATTAAATAAAATAAATAGTTTTAAAGCTAATTAAGCTTCCTACCATCTATAAGACCCAGGAATGGCTTTCTCAAGGACCTGGCAACCATCTCCTGGTGAAGGAATCAGCAAGGAAGAGAGATAGCATCCTTATTTCCTGGTTTCTATAGAAAGGGAGGGACCCTAACTTAGCAGGTGTCTCTCTCCAAGTTGCAAAAGTAGGTCTTGTTCTAAGACATGAGAAGTTTATTTTTCTTATGAATAATGCCAAATGAGTGTAGGGTGAACTTGATGTAACAAATGGTGTTGCTTATTGTTAGGTCTGGGGCGGGGGGTGGCGGGGGGGTTGTGGGGAAGTCCAGGAACCTATGCATGCAACCACAAGGTAGATGGTGACGCAGATACTGGTCCCTTCCTGGAACCTGTAACAGACCAGTGCACCAGACAGATGGCGACAAAGATGCTGGTTCCTTCCTGGAACCTGTAACAGACCTGTCCACAGCGGGAACTCCCACAGCTCATGCTCCCCCCGCCCTCACTGAACAGCTGTATTAAAAAAGTGCCTCCGCTCCCTGTTGGTGCGACTTCACTGGCCCCGCCCTTGGACCAGTGAACCTCACCCGGGAGTGGATTAAAGCTCCTCCTTTTTGACTTGCCTGGGTCTCTTACTTTGTCTCCTGCGCCAAGAACCTTACATTTATGGGAGGTATTGTTTATCTGAAGAGCATGGATGTAATGGCGGGTATCTGATTGGTTATACCAAAGGGTGTAATTTCTTCCTTCCTAAAACCCCTATGATGTGCACCTCATTCTGGTTTAGAACTCGCTCAGTAATAAAATTATTTGCTTTGCCATCTAATATTGTGGAGAGGCTTTAAAGGATATTTTTAATTATTTTTCCTCAACACACCTAAATTGCCTTAAGATATCAAAGTTTGCTATTCTGATGTTCACTCCATCACAGAAATTAGGGATTTAGATTTTCCTTCATCTTTCACTCAAAAATAGTTGCAAATCGAAAAATGTACCTCAGAATGACTACCTTATGATCTTTGAACATAAGACTGCTTTTATTCATGAAAAATAATATTTTTCAAAGCTAAAATGCATTTTTCTCTGTTATAAGGATTTTAAATCACTGTAATGTACTACCAGTAATGTTCTCTATTTCCAATAAATTAAATCATGAAGGAACATGGTTGATTGTAAACTTGATAAAAGATTTCATTTGAATTTTAAAAATGCATATATTTCAATATAATATTATTATTCTTAAAAGCTTGTAACCAAACATAATCTTTTATAGCAAATCCAATAATAAAAATTGAACAAAAGTAAGAAACACTAATAGGAATAATAGAGGGTGATGGACAGCATTGTTAACAAATGTAATTGAAATGTAAAAAAGAAACATTCTCATCTTGTATGATCTATTAAAATATAGTTTATGTTTTAAATTAGATTTTCACTTCTTACTTATTTATCCAAAATTACTAAGTCTGTCCTTATAAATCCCATTTATCTCTTGTAATTTCATAGTATGCTCTGAAGAAATACTGACAGGAAAATGTAGGCGAAAAACCATTTGGTAGATTATATATTTGACTTAGATATGTGCATGAATAATATTTCTAATGTATTTCAATGTATTATAAGTTCTGAGAAAAGTGTTCCAATTTTAAAAATAAATAGCTACTGGTCTCAGCATAATTTCATATAAACTTGTGCTCCTTTTTTCCACTTTATTTTAATTCTTTCTTTTATGCTTTCAGATAACTTTTGGCAAGTAACTCAATTTTCTGTGCATTTTCCAGTTTAATCCAGTAAATATTTTCTGCTCCTCTTGAAAGCAAAGAAATATCATGCTAAATGTTTTCTTTATTCATTCATTCATGTATTCATTTTTAACCTAATATGTATTAAATGCTTAGCTTATAAAATGCTGCATGTTGTCCTACATACTTTCTCATCTCCATCTGGGTATATAATGGCATTTCAAATTCAAACTGTCTAAAATTTATATTAAAACTTCTTCTCTAACATTAATTTTGTAAATAAAAGGTTATCCTCATTTTATTGAATGGTACTTCCAAAAAACCTAGTTTTCCAAACTATAAACCTCAAGTCATTATTCCTCTATCTTTCTCTCATCACAGCCTGTGTTCTATGCATTTTCAAGTACTGTCTATTTTAATAATTTAAATCTCTTTCTTTTCTGTGCATCCACTCACAACAACAGACTATTCTGCATAGAGTCTCTCCAAAGAGATGCATTTTTTACTTGTTTCCCTAACTGCATTCTTCCCTCATTCAATTTACTTTTTTTTTTTTCATTCCTTTTCAGGTGGTTTTTTAAAAATTTTGTTTTATTGCTTAAAGTATTACAACGAGTATTACATATGTCTCCTTTTTTTCCCCTTGACATTTCCCCAGCCTCCCCTACCCCCCAGTGTCTTGTGTCCATTGGTTATGCTTATATGCATGCATACAAGTCCTTCAGTTGATCTCTTACCCCCTCCCCCCGCCCCCCAACCCTTCCCGGCCTTCCCATTGTAGTTTGACAGTCTGTTCAATGCTGTTCTGCCTCTGTATCTATTTTTGTTCATCAGTTTATAATGGTCTTTATTATCCATAAATGAGTGAGTTCAGGTGGTATTTTTCTTTCATTGACTGGCTTATTTCACTTAGCATAATGCTCTCCAGTTCCATCCATGCTGTTGCAAATGGAAAGAGTTCCTTCTTTTTTTTCAGCAGCATAGTATTCCATCGTGTAGATGTACCACAGTTTTCTAATCCATTCATCTACTGATGGGCACTTAGGCTGTTTCCAGATCTTAGCTATGGTGAATTGTGCTGCTATGAACATCTGGTTACATATATCCTTTCTGATAGGTGTTTCTGGTTTCTTGGGATATATTCCTAGAAGTGGGATCACTGGGTCAAATGGGAGTTCCATTTTTAACTTTTTGAGGAAATTCCATACTGTCTTCCATAGTGGCTGCACCAGTCTGCATTCCCACCAGCAGTGCATGAGTGTTCTCTTTTCTCCGCATCCTCTCCAGCACTTGTCGTTTGTTGATTGTTGATGATAGCCATTCTGACAGGTGTGAGATGATACCTCATTGTTGTTTTGATTTGCATCTCTCTGATGATTAGTGACTTTGAGCATGTTTTCATATGTCTCTTGGCTTTCTGAATGTCCTCTTTGAAAAAAGAGATAGAGGAAGACATAAACAGATGGAAGAACATACCATGTTCATGGATTGGTAGAATCAACATCATTAAAATGTCCATACTACCCAAAGCAATCTATAAATTCAACACACTTCCCATTAAAATACCAATGGCATATTGCACTGAACTAGAACAAACTCTCCAAAAATTCATCTGGAATAAAAAAAAGACTCCAAATAGCTGCAGTGATCCTGAGAAAGAAGAACAAAGTTGGTGGGATCTCAATACCAGATATCAAGCTGTATTACAAAGCCACTGTGATCAAAACTGCCTGGTACTGGCAAAAGAACAGACATATAAATCAATGGAATAGAATAGAGAACCCAGAAATTGATCCGAACCAATATGCTCAATTAATATTTGACAGAGGAGGCAAGAACATACAATGGAGTCCAGACAGTCTTTTCAATAAGTGGTGTTGGGAAAATTGGACAGATACATGCAAAAAAATGAAACTAGACCACCAACTTACACCATACACAAAAATAAACTCAAAATGGATAAAGGACTTAAATGTAAGACAGGAAACCATAAAAATACTAGAGGGATCCAAAGGCAACAAAATCTTAGACATATGCCAAAGCAATTTCTTCACTGATACAGCTCCTAGGGCATTGGAAACTAAAGAGAAAATGAACTTAACAAAAGGAAGATAAACAATCCAATCAAAAAATGGGCAAAAGAACTAAATAGACACTTTTCAAAAGAGGACATTCAATTTACTTTTGATACTGCAGCCAAGTATGCAACCAATAAAGATCTGTCACACACACACACACACACACACACACACACACTTAAATTTTTAATATTTTTTCTTGATATAGGATAAAGACTATAATCTTTTTTTTAAATATATATTTTATTGATTTTTTACAGAGAGGAAGGGAGAGAGATAGAGAGTTAGATACATCGATGGGAGAGAAACATTGATCAGTTGCCTCCTGCACACCTCCTCCTGGGGATGTGCCTGCAACCAAGGTACATGCTCTTGACCGGAATCGGACCTGGGACCTTTCAGTCCGCAGGCTGATGCTCTATCCACTGAGCCAAACCGGCTACGGCAAGATATAATCTTAACACCAATTAGAAGAATACGCATGATTTGACCCTTAGGCATTTTATATTTTACATTATCTATAATACTGCCCCTGGCCCATTATTCACCCTACACTCTTCCTGACATTTTTCACTGCTCAGTGATTGATACCCCCTCCTGCCTAAGGATATTCTGCTATGCCTTTTTCTCTTCCTGCAGTGGACATTTCCCTCTTTTCCTCACCTACCTAACACTCACAAATATTTTAAAGTTAAATCCATGTGCAACCTCACTGACAAAGCTTTATTCAAATCTCTGGACTTAAGTCATGTGCTGTGGTACATGCTCTCATAGCAACTTCTATTTTCTCAAACATCATTAATGGATATTTTAATAAAATAGTTAATTATTGTAATCAGTACTTTCATTTCTGAATCTTTTTCTAGACTAGAAGCACAAAAAAGTGTTTCCTTGTCTTGTTCATAGCTATAAATGCAGTCACAAGTTTAATGCCTTGCATACAAGTAGTCAGTAAAGGTATTTGTAATAGATAAATATATATTAATTAGAGACCCAGTGCACAAATTTGTGCATAGGTGGGGTCTGGCCAGCCCGGCCCCAATCGCAGGAGACAGTGTGAGGTTGGCTGGCCAGCCTGCCCCAATTAGGGCCAGATTAGGGCTGAGCCAGCTGAGGGGAGGAGACACAGGCAGTTGGCTGGACAGCCCCACCCCCTATTGGGGTAATCAGCGGCGGGGCCAGCAAGGGGAGGTGCCACAGGAGGTTGGCTGGCTGGGCCCACCTGCTAATCGACCAGTTCATTGCCTGCAGTGGGCATCATAGCTACTGGTCATTCTGGTTGTTACAGCATTCCAGTCGCTGGCTTTTTTATGTATAGGTAACTAGAGGCCCAGTGCATAAAATTCATGCATGGGTAGGGTCCATAGGCCTGGCTGGCGATCAGGGCTGATCTGTGGGGTGATCAGTGTGCCCCCACTGGCACCCGCCTTGGCTGGCCTAGAGGCACCCGCTCCCTGGCCCCACCACCCACTGCCTCTGCCAGTCACCTCCCTCTGTGGAGCAACTGGTGGGGCGATTGGGGGGCCCCTGCTGGCACCTGCCTTGGCTGGCCTGGGGCCTGTGGGATGGGGGAAGCTCCTGTGTCAAACGTCTACCCCCTGGTGGTCAGTGCACATCATAGGGACTGGATGTTCTGCTGGTCATTCTGCCGTTCGGTTGATTTGCATATTAGGCTTTTATTATATAGGATACTTAATTTATTCTTTTACATTTTCAGCCAGACTCCTGAATAGTGTTCTTCATTAGTTTTGAAAATGCATTGAGGAATATAGGCAGGTAAAACTATTAAAATAGTAATATTTTCTCAATTTTAGGTTTGTGTTTCTTATAATTTTCAAATTTGCTAGCATCTCTCTTGCTTTTCCCCCATCTGTCATAATGCCTATGTTTATGGTGCACATCCTCAGGAATATAAAGGAGAATGAGATTATGAGAGTGAATAAGACCTTTACCTCTGAGCAATTAAATGGGTGATCTAACACCATCCAGTTATATAGGTGAATCTACATGCAGTAATTGGTTTATTTTATTTTCTAAATTGAATGTATATTTTACCGAGTAAATCATTTAACAAAGCAATGAAGTCAAAATAGTTAAACAATATTTTAATGCAAGCAGAATCTAGCACAAAAAAAGGCTTTTTTTCTCCCACTTGAGAAAAAATGGCCAAATATTGAAATAGGTTGTTCTTCCAACATAGCTGCTTCAAGACGTTTAAAAACACAATTAATTACAAGCATGTGCAATGTGACCAGGTGGTAGTTTAAAAATGCCAAAAATGACTGTGTTGGGCAAAATGTTTACGCTCAAATTCTGCCAAGGCAATTTTTCTTTATGTGAGAAAAGTGTCCCTCTGTTCTGAACTGGACAGGATTTTGAAGACTTCCTGGAAATGGTTGATGAAATAATGCCATTTCATTTTCCTGATCATCCTTGGTACATCAAGAGCTGGATTGAAAGTCAAAAGTTAAGAGAGGTGTGGTTGTCAGCTGAGACCATCTATCCACTGATGTGTCTTCTACCTTATGTTCAAATTTTTTCATTCTGAAAGAACTTGGTGGTTCCTTCCTTCATTCCATTACTTTAAAGATATTAAATAATATTTTTCTTAATAGTATCATATGCTTGATCACAAAATGTGAACTTGGACTTAAAAGAGGGTGAAGGGTGCTATGGATTGAGTTTATTTCCTATACCCTAAAAAACAAACAAACAAAAAAAAAAAACTCTGAAATTTAAATCTGTACATATCCTTCTAAGTTGTCTAGAAATATGCAAGGGGTCATGCTCATGCTTCAGAAAAATCTTCATAAAATTAAGTTTAAAAATACAATCAATCCATTACACTCAGAATAAAGAATTAAAATGAACTTTGGGACCCAAATACTTCAAAGTAACTTTTTGCTAAGTCTTGTATCCATGTTTTGAACCAAGTGAATTGTCTTCATTCAGATGCCCTCTTATTTAGTATCCCCACTATGTTACTGTAAATTATTTCACTAGAATTTTTCAAATTAAAGTAAAAATATGTGGTTCTTCCTGGAGTGAAATATCATGGTATTTTGAAGTTATGTAATCTCAGAGTGTATAGTTTTTAAATTGAAAAATAGCCCTTGTGTTTTTAAAAATTTAAATATAAAAATGAATTTTATTGTATTGTCTAACAGAATTCTAGGTTATTTCATCAAGATATGTTAACTGGTAAAATATTTTACATTGCTTAAATATCAAAATGCAAGTATAATACCACAGAATGTGAAATTTTGAAGTTAAATGTCTATTTTGTCTGTAAGACTTCAAAATATGAGCTCATTTGAAATGTCTTGCTGAATTGGAGAAACCAAATGTTGCAATGTAAAACGTTCTTTTGTGGGAAAAAAAAAGCTCTCTGTTTACTGCCCAGGCTCATTGTTTAAAATAATTTGATGATAGAAAATGAAAAAACGATGTATTTGCAATAATGATAAAAAAATAATTTCCTCTAGCCACCTAAGCAGAACCATATTCCTATTGTGCTAATGTGGTTATTGTTTTCCATACTGTTTATCTGCCTTCACAAAAATTTCATTAGATTGCTTTGAATGTACAGATTTTAAAATCAGTCATATTGTTATTATCTCTGCCATGGCATATGTAAAATTCTGGCCTTCCTTATACTCATCCTCATATACATGACTATTGTAACACATAATTAAAATAACATATATTGGTTTTGGAATATGGGGAGTCATCAGCTGGTACTTTCTTGGTAATTAAGATGACAGATTTTATTGTTTAACTTAAGTTTGACTTCCTCTAGCGCTTGTTATCTATATGGTGTCCACAAGTTGCATCGCCTACGGAAGCATCAATGTTCTTATAGTAAGCCTTAAATAAATATTGGTATTAATTATAATCAGAAGACTGGCAAGACTGGCATAGCAAACTCTGGTTTATAAAATCTTCCAGAGCCTTCAGATCTGAAATTCTAGTTAAACTTTAAAGTCCCTTCAAAGTTAATGAGGAGATTTGGATCAAATAATCTAAAAATATGTCCATCAGATAAGTATAGAATGAACAGGACTAGGAAAAGGAAGTAGAAAAAATCTTTGGAAAATAGGCTAAGTCTAATTTTACTGCACAGGGGAAAGTGCTCTCAACTCTGCTGAAGTGTAGGTTATTAGCAGCCTTTTCAAAGGTCACAAGAATTAACCTGTATAAGGGAAAGCAAAGCAAAGCAAACAAGACAGTGCAGCTAATGACCTTTCCAATGGCCACTTTCCTGGTGGCTAGAATAGACGAATGCTGCTGTCTCCTGACTCACTCATTGACAATTTTTCTCTTCTCCATTTCACTTCAGTCGCTATTGCCTGATTGAGTCTCCTAATCCATAATTCCATTCAACAGTCCATCAACTGTGCTCCATCACTTGCACAATTAAAGTTCTCTATCCCTGCTGTGCCAGATCCTTTATCAAGTGACTTCAAATGTTGGCTTGGAAACAGTTCTCAACATTTCTCCACTTCTACCCTACGATCCAACTGAAATAAACCCCTTTCATTTAAAAAGTGATCTCCTTCTCTTTGTTTTTTAAACCATTAACTAATTCATTAACCATCAAAAACGTATAATGACACTGTGCTGGTTCAATACATAATTGCTTGCCTCCAGTGAGCAATCTCTGAATATATTCTGTCAGGTGGGCAAAGGAGGTTTACAAAAATTAATGAATGATAATTCAAGAATAAATTCTTTAGTGTATTCATAAGTATAAACCTACTTCTGCCTCACTCTATATTTAAAATGACAAATACATGAAGATAAATTTTTCATTCTTAGAGAAAGTCCCCACGTTAAAAAAAAATTAGCAAAATTTTATGTCATTTGCAATTTAACCTCTTTTGTTAATAAAACTTAAATGGATGAGATTTGCAACAGTTTGCAACATTGATCGTATATTACTTCAGTAATTCAGAATATTCACTGAATGTTGATTTTTTTAGCATTCATAGCTAAAACTTTGAGTGTTTCTACAAAAATCATATAATGTAGCAACAACTTATTTATTGATTTGACTAACTATAATATTACTAAAATGAGAAGAATAATATTATTAATTATGTAATAAATTCCATTTAAAATATCCTTTACTGGGCAACACTCACCACTCTATGTTAATATTATTAAGTATATTAATGAATTCATCTAATTCTCAAGACTGGGACATTACTCAATGTCCAAAACCCTACACTAGGCACTTTAAGTAATATATTATTCATTTAATCCATTTGTGAGTTTTTAAAAATCCCACTAAGTCTATTAAAAGAATAAAATATCAAAAATACTTTTAGACAGAGTTAGCTCCAAGGACATGCAATCTGTGTAGTCTCAAGGGCCCTGAACTCATGTTTTCTAGGTCTTGAAATAGCACTGAAAAATAAGAATAGAGTTTTGAAAAATAATGAACAATATTTTCAGTGAATAGATCCTCTTTAGAGTTTATTTTTTTTAACTTACCCTATTAAATAAAATAATAATTTTCCACTATATAAGGGGTGGACAAAAACATATCTTGGGGCAAAATCCAACTATGCTCATTAATTTCTCTATTGTTTATGGCTGCTTTTGTGCTACAATGGCAGACATGAGCAGTTGTGACAGAGACTGTCTGGCTTGCAAAACCTAAAATATTTACTCTGTGGCCTTATACAGAAAAAGTTTGCTAGTCCCCCTACGATAGCAGAAGAAATATTATTTTTTGTATGGTGGTGAATAGTATAGCAAGAGTTTTGTTCATTGTAGAACATCACAGAACTGGGGAAGTCTGCCTTAGCACTTACCTCAACACTGATATTTCATGTTTGCACTGGGTTGAATAGTGACCCCCCAAAAATTCATGCCCACCCAGAATCCATGAATATGAGTATTATGGATGAACATTGGTTTTCCCCCAAAAGTGGTGCGTTGATACCCTGCCCTCCAATAAGATGATATTAAAAGGTGAGACCTTTTTGGGAGGTGACCAAGTCATGAGTGTAAAACACTCATGATGGAATTTGTGTTGTTATTTAAAAAAAAGAATGACTGTGGATTATTCTCTTACCCCTTCTGCTAGGTAAGGACACTGAAAAGATGTCTGTCTGTAAACCAGGAAGCAGACTCTTGCCAGACACTGAATTAGCTGGTGCCTTGGACTTACCAGCCTCCAGAACTCTGAGAAATAAATATGTTTTTTTTCAACCACCCTGTCTATTTCACTTTTGTTATGGCAGCCAACACAGACTAAGACAGTCATCGTATGTGGAACTGGGGCCTTTGCAGCTGCAATAAATGAAGATGTAGTCATGCTGGATTAGGGTGGCCACAAACCCCAATATAATCGGTATCATGTAAGATGAAGGAAATTTAAACACAAGAACATACACAGAGGAAGGATGATGTGAAGATACACAGACAGATATACAGGGAAGAAGGTCATGTGAGAAAAGAGGCAGAAGTTGAAGCAATGCATCTACAAATCAAGTAATGCCAAAAACTGACAGCAAATACCAGAAGCTGGTCGACGTCAGACAGGAACCGTGCCTAGAGCCTCTGGTCTAGAAGAGACTTTGATTTTACATTTCTAGTCTCCAGAATCTGGATAGTTTCCGTAGTTTTAGGACACCCAGTTTTGTGCTTTGTTACAACAGCCTTAGGAAACGAGAAGAGTATTTTAAACCCTTTTTATAAAATGATTAAACATACTCAAACGATTGAAAATGTTTTCTAACACTTCCCTGGTTTTTATTGGAAGACTAATAGTTATTAATACTATAGCAAAAGACTTATACTCTGAATAGGCTTGTACCATATGGTAATTTTATAATATACGTAAGTACTATGTTTCATTTTAATAAAAATAAATTGCATTGCGTTTTAATTATTAATTATAACTTAGTGGATCAACAGAGTTCTCTGAAGATAAAATGGGATATATGAATGTTTATCCTAATATTCATTTAATAAAAGACCAATCCTTTTTATGATTCTTAAGAACACATAAATTAACTTTATGATGAAGTGTAGCATAATTTCTTTCTTTTATTACTTATCTCTGTTAATTTCACAACTATTAAATTCTATAAAGCAATTACTGCCAATCATTGCAGCTCAAGAGCAATAACTGCTTTATTTTTTAATTAAAAACATATTTAGGGCACCTCATTTCAAGGATTAACAAATATTTACTAATTTCTCACTAAGAATGACAAAAAACTTATTTGTAATTTAGGAGGACAGCCTGGATATCTAAACTACTGGATATTTAGAGTAAAATAATTTTGACAGAAGTATATAATCTAAGAAAGAACACAAGAGTATGTATAACTATGAGTATCTTAGTACCCAGCATTTGCAGTAATTAATCATCTTTACTTCTCCATAACCACCCTGCTACATTCCAGAACAATCTACCTATTTCAGTGTTTTAAGGTACCATCGAATGTGTGCCATCACATTTATCATGTAATTTGTAGATCCAAGTGCCGTTTTCAGAACCCCAAACAACATTTATTAAATTTGCTAAGTAATTATATTTACTCAGGATAATTTCAGCTCCACCGTGAAAATCATAGCAGGTGTGACTGCCAGTTCTATTTCTTCATCCACGGAGGCTGCTGTATATAAATCACTCATTAGGAATATTCTTTAGTTCTCCTAATTGCTTGGGGCAGCCTGAGCCACTCTTTTCCCCTAATTTGATGTTTTCTGTTGTGTTTCATAGAAAACAAAATAGTTGGAGAGGAGCCACTTATAATTATAAGAATTGAAATACAAGCACACTCGTGTCTGATTTAGACTTAGAGTCAACCTTGAAACATTGACACATATGTCTATTTATGTGACATAAGCAATTCAAGAAACTCTAATGGACCAGACTCAGAGAGAGGAAAAAATAAGAAGAAAAATAAAACATATGATTAATTTTTTTAAAAAAACATGATGAAGCATACTTTTAAAACAATGACACTAAAAATAAAAGCAATTTTATAAGTCTATTTTTCCCTTGATTTGGGACTTTATAATTACATTCACTTGTATTCTATTTATTTTTCACAGAATCAGGTATGAAAGCACATTCTAGAGTTGTTGAACCTTCTTGAATTCATCAAACAGGTTGTGTTTTTCTTGATAACCTTACCTTTATTTTATTCCTTTTAAATATAATTTTATTGATTTCAGAGAGGAAGAGGGAGGGAAAGAGAGATAGAAACATCAAAGATCTTTTGTCTCCTGCATGCCCCCTACTGGGGATCAAGCCCACAACCAGAGCATGTGCCTTTGCCTGGAATCAAACCTGGGATCCTTCAGTCCAAAGGCTGATGCTCTATCCACTGAGCCAAATTGGCTAGGGCCTAACCTTACCTTTAAACATCCTGTTTCATCTAACTAACGTGCATGGAAGCAGATTTATCTTATGCTTTCAAACATGCCCAGTCTCTGATAGGTGTATTTAAAATAAATGATTTGCTGGATGAATATTGCTTTTAGTACATTTAAAATGCTAAAAAGATGACCACTCATATATTTTGCAATGTAATATTTTAGCTTTGCATGCCACAATTAAATAAGAATTATTTAATGAATTCAGTTTGTTAGATTTGGACAGCATATGCAAAAATGTTTTAAAGTTTTAAAGAAACAGAACTCAATATATTTTGCACAAGTTTTACTCAAGGAAACAGAACAGAAGAAACAGCTTGCTTCTGGAATGTTCAATTACCATAGAAAGTAAAATGCTGTTACTGAAAAAACAGGGTCCCCTAGAACAAGGCAAGTAAATACATACTCTGAAATCTAGCTAGCACCTGCATGAGTGAGAGGGAATTTTTAATTCCATTAGTCACTCTCACTCTTAGCAACATTGTGAGTATTATACAAAATTAAGTGAGGAAAGCAACATTGATTGATGGAAGGCAAACACCTGTTTAATAAAATCATTTTTTACTGTTTCCATTTGCATTTTTAGCTCATGATATTTAGACTACTGGCCAGCATTTACCAGAAGCGGTGCATGCACAGAGGAAAGGCTTAAAATACCTTTATCATTATTGGAGTAGTTGTAAAAGCATCCTGGTCCAATGTGAGAGAGATACTCTTCTGTTAATTCAAATGTGCTTGTTCCTAAGATTTTGGAGATTGTCAAATCTTTATAGGACCTGATTAAATCTAAGAACTCCTTGACTTGAAAAGTACATACAGATACAAATTTACATGTTATTTTAGAAAGGCATGGCTTTTTTTTAAAAAAAAAGAAAGATATTTTTATTGATTTCAGAGAGGCAGGGAGAGGGAGAGAGACAGAAACATCAATGATGAAAAATAATCATGGATCAGCTGCCTCCTGCACGCCCCCTACTGGGGATGGAGCACACAACCTGGGTATGTGCCCTGACAGGGAATTGAACTGTGACCTCCTGGTTCATAGGTTGAGGCTTAACCACTGAGCCATGCCTGTCAGGCTTGCATGGACTTCTTAAAGCCCTCTTGGAGAGAGGATGGAATCCAAGTACAGATTCCTCATTCAAAAAGGTGCATCATTAGCAAAGCAGTTTATTATTGTATCCCTAGTTTACTGATATCTCATATCCAGGTTTTGCTCTTCCTGAGCCTGCAAAATC
Organism: Myotis yumanensis; assembly: GCF_028538775.1. NCBI lineage: Eukaryota > Metazoa > Chordata > Mammalia > Chiroptera > Vespertilionidae > Myotis > Myotis yumanensis. Next base: position 219,788,673 of record NW_027223752.1, on the reverse strand, counting down.
ATTCTCTGCTTAGATAATTCCTTTTGGGATGATTAGAATATGGCCATGAAAATCTCTTTCTACTCGCAATTGGCACTAAAAGTACTAAAGGATAATGAATGTATACTATTAAATATCATTCCACAATGTTATTTGATGGCAATTTTATCTTTATAACAACTTCTTCTGCATATGCCATAATGTTCTTAGCCATTATTTCAGTGTTCAGCATTTAGGAATTCAGCAATTATTTTAATAAATAATTGTACAAATCTATGATTTTTCCTTTAATACAATTTCATAAGACTGGAATTACTTGGTTTAAAAATGTGCATGTGTTAAAATTATTAATGCATATTACTAAACGACTCTCCAAAAAATAGAAACAATCTATACTCCCAGAAATGTTTTAAGATAAATACCAAGTAGTCTTTCAATATATCATCGATAACTCAACATATTCCATTTTAACATTGAAAAAACCATAAATAAAAAATAAAATTGACTGTTACCATCTTATGAAAGACATTATCAGCGATCCAAATAATAAACCAGGTTATAGATTTTGTATTAATTACGTGGCCAATGAAAATACAGTTTTATATGACTATTTTTTTCTGAAGACCTTTGTCAAGGCAAAAATTGTACCTGTCAAAGACAAACAGGCAAGAAAGACTTTATTCCAGGTTACAGGTGAGAGTGACCATAACTCAGTCTGAGCTCAGGTCCAATAAAACAAGAGGCAATGGATTTCTACGCACTGGGTAAGCTAGAGAAAAAGTACTGAGACATGAGGAGGGAGGTTGATCAATGGGATGTGTGGAAAGATGGAGTTATTCTTGGGTTTGAAAATATTTTTCTCTGGGATTAACTGTGTTTGCTAGTTGGCAGCCACTGGATTTAGGCTCCTAATTTCCACAGCAACGGGGAGGTCTGGTTGCTGTCTCTATGCTTCCATTTCACAGCGATGGACCCCAGGTCCATTAGGAAGGCATCCCTGGGTAAAGTCTTATAAGAAAAAGATTGACTTCAAAGGGTCAGAGGAAGAATTTAGAGTTACAAGTTTTCTAATGTAAATTCTCTAAGAAATGAGAATTGGGTGTGGGGGGGTTACAATCAGAGAAAAGCCTGTCTAAAGTTTAGTCAAGCTTAAGACCCTGGTGATCACCTTCATTAATAACTTAAGGAACAATATAAAGGAGATCATTTTTAAAAATTAAGCCAATCTAGTAAAGCGTTGAGCTTTACAGTGGAGGACTGTGATATGTTCTTAAAATTAGATTAAGAAAGGATGTAAAATCGCTTCCTTGGATGACACTTTCATCTGGAAGGCTCTGTGGCAGGATGTTGAAAAACTCAACTTCTTGCTACGTCTTTTATTGTGCGCACTTCCTTGAATGATCACTGGGCCTGGGGACTCAGGTGTGTAAACAGTGGAAATCCATCAGGGAGGCGGACAGGAGCCTTTCCTCAGATGTATTCTGACGTCCGGAGAACTTCTAAGTGACAGCCAAGGCTCAGTTAAGAAAGTATCCCAGACACGTTATAGTTGTGGGATCTGAGTGCCCAGGCAGACTTTAGTGAACATCTCCTGTCCAATATGTTTCTGAGCGTTTAACTCCATGCTAGGTATTTGAAGAGGTGCTGGTCATCTTAAAATGAGCATATCTCACACTCTCCGTCAGAGGAGATAAGATGTGCATAGGACTAAGTCCATTCAAGAAGCGTGTGCCCTGCAGACGCTATATGTAGACATGTATTTGTTTACAACTTTAACAGGTTAACCACCTATTTTTCTTATTTGCTTCCTTTCCCTTTTCTTTTTAACTCATGAACTTTCTTTTCATTTCTCAGCGTCCGTCACTCAGTTTCACAGTAATTGCTTTTCTGAGTCTATTCTATTGCTCCTCTCCTCAAGGGAAAGCATGCTGTTGTCTATTCATATATTTTTGTCCTTTCCTGTAGTTAATTCCCTCAGCTCTGTGCCTGTTCGCTCCCAAGGTGAACTTTCTACATTCGGAATATTTACTCTTTATTATAAAGTGTCACCACACAAGTATTCAACTTTTCTGGGTTACACAAGACACCTATATTATGCTATTATGAGGCAAGTGTATTATGCCCTTTGGCAAAAATGCATGCTTTCTTCCTCGCCAAAGATGATTGCTGCCAATATATATATAAAAAAAGGAAAAACACTGTAAAAATATTTTTTGCATGTAGTCTATTTTGAAATATGCAAAGGATAAGATTCTGGTATCATGCTTTGTTTCATATTTTTTTTATTTTCCTTACTAACTTCCGATAACATTGGGAAGTAATGTATACTTATTACTGTATATTTATCCAGAGATAATGGCCACCACAGATATGTTTCAGTCCTTCTGTTATCAATGTTCATTGGTTAATTTCATTATAATGCATGTATCGTGAAACTACCTTATTATTAATATAAAGCCTACCTAAAAGAATGTGCAGTTTGCTAGATGGTGTGAGACATCATGGGTTCCTCAGGAGGAGACTTGAGCTGTGGCCAGAAAAGATGAGAATGTGAATCTGGAAAGAGAGTCAAGCCAAGACTAGTCAGCCTGCATCTCCCTGTGCAGAGCAGACAAAATTGGCTGTCACTGCGTTGAGCATACGCCTGGCTAAAGGGGGACCATGCAAATATGCGATGGAGGGGTCTTTTTTTCCTGCCAAGTGGGAGAATGTTTCTAGCTCCCTCCAAATATAAAGGAAAGAGTCGAGTTAAAAAATAATGCCTGTCAAATCTCTAAAGCTTTCATCTTGTGTGGGTTTTAGAAAAGAATCTCCAGGTGTAAGGATGATTAATGAGAGAAGTCTGAGCACTGAAATACAGAGAAGGAGGTGAGCGGCATATGTATGCTTAACTGGAATATTACGGAAGAATTGGAAAATGTCAAATATTGAGCAGGTACAAGATCAATTCCGTTTTCCCTGAGAGCTATTCATATGACATCTCTTAAGTAATAAAAGAAAGATAGAAGAAAGATATACAACTTATAAATAAGATTGGTGACAAAAGGAAAAGAAGAAAACATGTTAGCAGTATATATTAGAAGTTTCCTTCCTAAAAACATAAATATAAAATATAAGATAACAATTATTGTTTCTATCATAAATCCTTCCATCAGCTTTGAATTCAGAATAGGAAACTTGAGGAAACAAGGAAGAAATAAACCCCCACAACTGTGTGAAAATAACTATTCAGTCTACATGGCCTAATAGGTTTATTAACTACTTTTTATTCAATCTGAATATCGAAATCTTTCACTCCGTTGAATCTCTCCAGTTCACATATTAAGTGCTGCTCTCATTCCTCTTCCGTCTGCCCTGGACCTCTCTGATCTGAGAGGTTGAGTCATGAAGAGATGAAGAGCAAAGGGAAATGCACATTAGATTTGGATCCAAACCAGTGATTTTGTGCCCCTCCGTTTTCATGAGAACGTGTGTTCCCTAAATTTGTATTCTATTTTTGTTATCCTTGTATTTCCTGTACTATTTTCAAAAGCGAATCAAACAGAAGTGAATATAGCCAAATGCCAAGCCAATTTTAAAGTACAATAAATAACCTAAATGTATAAGCACTTTATTAATATAAATATTGATATATTTTTCATATGAGCATAAGCCTGACTAAAGGGGAATCATGCAAATAAGCGTAGATCTATATCTATGCTTTCTTCCTATTATCTTTCTGTTGTGAATGCATATAACACTTTTAAGCTATAGTTTATTTTAAAAATTTCAAATCAAATGTATTTCCTGCTGCAACATCATGGGTTACTTTATCCACTTTTAATAGAAAAACAGTTTGACTTAATATACAACAAGCTATGGTTGGAAATAGAGTAAAGCTGTATGTAGAAAGCTGTTAACAAAAATGCCCAATGAATTTAGGAATGAAAATGCACCCAAGGAGAAATAGGAAAACTTCCACTACTTAGGCAGCCCAGTGCTGATTTCCTTCCTGTACCAAACAATCTGGATGATTTCTAAAATCTCCGCAGCAAATGGCAACAAAATTATGAGGCAGAAAAAAGATAGGAAATAATTAAACAAGCACATCTGCTAGTGTAGTGCATCACAAAGTACCTTAAAGAAGTTAAAAGGAACTGAAACCAATGTATAATATTATGACTGAAAAAAAAATAAGAGAGTGGGTTGTACATTAATACTTAGACACAGGCCTTGCATATATATTTAATTTTGAAAATATTAATTATGATAAATATGTGGAAATATGAAATAAAATGCACCATTTACATTAAGTAATAGGAGTAAATTTTATTGAAATTCATTTTATCTACTGATGACCTATCTAGTTAAAATCCTTCTAGTTTTATATTGATTGGTACAGAGATTCCTTGAATCATATCTGGAATGTAGAGGGGTGATATTGAAAATACTGAAACAATATCATTTATTGAATTTTAAGACAGATATATAGTAAAAAGTCATTTTAAGGAAAGTGAATTCCAGGCAAAGAGGATTGAATTTATATCATCAATCAGAAAGGAGAGGGTGAGTGGAGGAGTGGATATTGGAAAAATTGAGTCACTGAACTAATTGCTGGATTTTTAGTGAAGGACATCAATAATTAAAATTCCTTCTGTTATCCTAAATCCAAATAACCTAATACCAACAAAATACTAAATTAATACAATTAAACTTCCTTTTATTTCTTTAAAAAACTACTTGATTGAGGTATGACTGATATGTATAAAGCTGTACATATTTAATGTATACAAGTTGATGAGTTTGGGGATAAGTATACCCCCATGAAGCTATCAGCACCATTAGTCCATAAACATATTCATCACTTTCTACTATTTCCTCCCATCACCTTTATTATTTCTTACATGTGTGTGATAAAAACACTTGCCATAATACTTACCCTCTTAACAAATTTTAGGCAATATGCTATATAGAAGGTCTCCAGAATTTGTCTTATAAACTGAAACTTTGTACCATTTAACCATCATCTGCAGCCATTGGCAACCACCATTCTATTCTCTGCTTCTGAGTTGAAATAATTTACATTCTACATATAATATGATCATATAATATTTGTATTTCTGTGTCTGGCTTATTTCACGTAGCATGACATGATGCAGGTAAAATTAAATTGTTCTGCTCACCCTCTTCAGTGTGTCCGTTCTTACACTGTGGGCTTCACAGGGTGCTGGCACCTCTCAGCAGGACCCATAGGTTCTTATGAAGGTGTTCTGTTCTGTGGGTGGTTGTGAAAATTGGTGTTTCTGTCAGGGTATAAGTGCTGGAAACTCATGTAACACCATCTTGCTAACAGCACTCCTCCTAAACTTCCTTTTATTGATTTCTTATACATTAAATGATTTTCTGGTAAGAATTTTGGTCCTCATGTATCTTTATATAGAGAGAGCACTTTTGTCAATTTCAGGTAAATATTTTCGTTTCCATTGCAATTAACTTTGTTTAACAGATTTAAATATCGAAGTCGGTGTTAGTCAATGTTAGTTTGTCCCTAAGAAAAACTGAATGATGATCAGCTATCTAGGCAAGAAATGCTGACACTCAGGCTCTCCTAGTAGTAAAAACATTAAAGAAATGATTCCTGTGTTTTTGATAGGTGGGCATTCACAGCTCCTCTTTTGCAAAACATAATCCTAGCTTCCAGGATTTTGGAGCTATAGATTCAGTGAGAAGCTATATTTATGTGTACAAATATTAAGTACAAAGCCAATAGTTTCAGAATTATTATTTTATTTTTTGTCATGATCACATTTCTAATTAAATTGAATTTACAAATATGGGCACATGCAGCAAAAGCAAATATTTTCCAAAACCCCTAAATTTGTATTCATAATTTTCCTTTTTTAAAAACCAAACTGGTCTCATTTCATAAATATTTTATTATCGGCGGCATGCATTGTTTCTTTATATTCCTAGAATCATCAGTCAGGATGCTAATTACTATGGTGGACATTTGTGTCATTAGAATGGCTTATAGCTTAACAGATTGTTGTAAAATTGGGCCTAATCCTTAAGCTCCAAGATCTGTATGGCCCTGATAATTTTGAAAATGTAGTCACCATTGTACCTAACCCGAGGAAATGAGGAAATGGCTATCTGCAGTCCTGGCTTCGTTTGTGCTTTATATTTCTGAGGGCATGGCTTTAGCATGGTTCACAGGATATGTCAAAGACTAATTGTAAAATATTTGGCTGAAAGGTGATTTGATGTCCCTGATTAGACAATATTTGTATGTATAGCATTAACTATTTTTAATTATAGTTGTGTCTATATGCCCTCATTCATTCGGATTGATTTTGAGTGTAAACATGTCTATGTGCCAGCATAATATCATTAAAGCTATTCTGTTACATTTACTCTGCATAGTAGACAATAATATTGATTAAAAGTTATTGGCTTTTTGCATATTTTAGAAATGCAAGATAAAATTCTATGGAAGTTTACTTATAAATATGCTAGATAGTCATTTCTGGGGTTTTAAAAGATAGTGAGAGGAAGGGAGGAGAGAGAGAGAGAAACATCAATGCTGAAAGAGAATCATTGGTCAGCTGCCTCCTGTACGCCCCTTACTGGGCATCAAGCTCGAAACCTGAGCATGTGCCCTGAACCTGGAATCAAACTGTGACCTCCTGCTTAATGGTTGACACTCAACCACTGAGCAACACTGGCAGGGCATCTCACAGGTTTTAAAGTGTAATATTCTTCCCTAGCTGGTTTTCTCAGCAGTTAGAGCCTTGGCCTGTGGACTGGTCCTGAAATTAATAAAAATATATTTTAAAAAATAAAGTGTAATATTTTTTTATATATGCTTACAGAATGGTAAAGATCATTCTGGTACTCATATTTCCTATAAAGTATCAGTACCTATACTCTAGTTATATTCAGTGAAAAGCCACATGTATGTTACTGTATGAGTCTGTATATGCACATTGCTTTTTATATTTTCAAAGTAGAGGAGAGTAAACATGTAGCTTATGTGATGTCTGCCTAACTTATGTAAGTATAATCATGAAGATATCGCATCTTTGATATCCCCTCATTGAGGAGTTACTCCTTTCTCACTTCACACTTAAGATGCTAATGTCAGAGAAGATTATAGTATCTGCTTTCATGTGTCAATTTTTGATTCAAATAATATATGCAAAATCTGAGGTTAGTCACAAAACTGTATTATGACTTTTACAGTCATAGTACATAAAACTGTATTATTTAGACTTTTTTGCAAAGGAGTTGGATAATGTTTTTCTGTTGATAAAGATGGGAAGAATGAGTCCATATCTGTGAGTACCTACAAAGTCTTGTGTACTTTTTTATTTTCTATACTTATAAAACCTTCCTTTTTAGCTTAGGTAGTTCAAATTAGACTTCTGAGCTCTCAACTGTAATGAGAGGTGCAAAAATCACAAATATTCAATTGAACAGTATCTTTCCTATCTAATAAAGAGGGTATATGTTAATTGACCCTCACACCATCACAAAGATGGCAGTGCTCACGGCCAATAAGGAGGGAATATGCTCATTGACTGCCCCGCCCTCAAAGATGGCAGAACCCACAGCCAATAAGGAGGGAATATGTTAATTGGCTGCCCTGCCCTCAAAGATGGTGGTGCCTACAGCCAATAAGGAGGGAATATGTTAATTGACTGCCATGTCCTCAAAGATTGCGGCACCCACAGCCACAAGATGGCCGGCAGGGGAGGGCAGTTGGGAGCAATCGGGCTGCCAGGGGAGAAGTTAGGCATTGGTCAGACTGGCAGGGGAGTGGTTAGGGGGTGATCAGCTGGCAGATAGAAGCAGTAAGGGGCAATCAGGAAGGCAAGTGAATGGTTGGGAGCCAGCAGTCCTGGATTGTGAGAGGGATGTCCGACTGCTGGTTTAGTCCCATAGGGATGAGGCCTAAACCAGCAGTTGGACATCCTCCAAGGGGTCCCAGATTGGAGAGGGTGCAGGCTTGGCTGAGGGACACTCCTTCCCCCCAGTGCAAGAATTTCGTGCACCAGGCCTCTAGTATATATATATAAAAGCCTAAGTGACTGATTGACCAAACAACCAAATGACCAAATGACCAGTTGACCAGTCTCTATGACATGCACTGACCACCAGGGGCAGACACTCAATGCAAGAGCTGCCCCCTGGTGGTCAGTGCACCACCATAACCAACCTCCTGTGGCTGGCCAATCTCCTGCAGCCCCTTGCCCCAGCATTCTTCCACCAACCAACCTCCAGCAGACCCTCTCCCAGCCAATCTCCCACAATCTGATCAGCCCTGATCACCAACCAGGGATTCTAGTAATTAAATAAAATTATATGACCACAAAAGTGTGTCCCTTATCCTCTCAAAGGTATTGCTCTGAAGCTGGATTGATATTTGGAATAAAATAGATCAACTCAAAATGATACCATTTTACCCACAGCTGATTTTTCATTATTTCTTCCTGGCTTTTACAAGTGTTAAAAACATCCACACTGGAGATGTTACCTTTTTAACATTGCTTTTAGTCTTGATAGCTATCTGGAGTGGGGTTGAGGAGGAAGACATGTTGGGCAAGCTAAACATAGTTTGGTTCAAAAAAGATACTTTAATATTTTGAAGCCCGCCCTCAATGTAACAACTGAATATTATAATGAAAAAAAATAAATTATATTAACAATATGACAATGACATGAAAATCAATAATTGTGCCAATCACAAAGACTAAAAAAGTTGAGAAAACTCCCAAAGTTCCATAGAGTTAATTTCTTTGGTCTTGTTTTTCTTTTCTTTTTTAATACTCACAGGGAGGATATCTTTTTCTGTTGACTATTTTTCTTTCTTTTTTCTTTTTTTAGAGAGGGTAGAAGGGGGGTTGAGGGAGAGCAAGAGGGAGAGGAACATTCATGTGAGAGAGACATATCCATTGGTTGCCTCCTGCATGCACCCAGACTCGCCTGGATACGTGCCCTTGATTAAGAATTGAACCCGTGACCCTGAGGTGTGCAGATCAATGCTCTAACCATTTAGCACTCCAGCCAGGGCTTCTTTGTCTTTAATAAGATCAAGTGCATATTTCAATAGAAAAATATTTATATAGGGAATTATTGAGAGGCCACTGTTCCAGGATAGCACCACCTTTTCCCCAGGATCCTTTTTCATTCTCACAAATCTTCACAGGATTTCAGATTATGCACTCCCTAGGATTGAGTCAGATATTGTGGTTTCAAGAAAGCTCAGGCAGATACTTACAGCAGGATATTTCAGACACAGCTGGTTACATACGCCATGCTGTGCAGACCACCTGACTGCACATCTCCCAACAATGTAGAATACACTGTTACCAATTTTTAGTAGCATATTATGAATCACACTAGAGGCCTGGTGCATGAATTCATGCACGGGTGGGCTCCCTCTGGGTGGCCTGCAGGGATCGGGCCAAAATCCACAGTCATCCAATGCCACCTGCACCTCCTACCTGCTGCTCCTGCTCATCCCGGCCCCACTGTGCCTGCTGCGGGCTCGCGCCCAATCAGTCCCAATCGGGAGAGGCTTTTCGCTGCCACAGCAGCACTCGCCAGCCATGAGCCCTGTGTCTAGTGCCCTCCCAAAGGGAGTGGCCTGCAGGATCAGGCTGAAACCTGCTCTCTGACATCCCCAGCGGGGTCCTGGGTTGAGAGAGGGCACAGGCCAGGCTAAGGGACCCCAACAGTGCACGATCGGGCCAGGGAGGGACCCAGGGGGGCTCCAGGGCATGTCTAGTCCATCTCACTCAGTCCTGATTGGCTGGACTCCAGCAGTAAGCTATCCTACCCGTTGGAGTATCTTTCCCCTGGTGGTCAGTGCACGTCATAGCGAGCGGTTGAGCAGCCTTAGCATATCATTAGCATATTACATTTTGATTGTTTGTTCGGTTGTTCTGCCATTAGGTCTATTTGCATATTATACTTTTATTATATAGGATGTCATTCAGATCTTGTTCAGTGGTCAGTACATCACTTGCAATACATCTCCAGAGACAAGTATCAAGTTGTTCCAGTCTGGCTATCTGATTATCCCATCTTAGATAGCCATGAACTAACATATGTGAGAATATCTAAGGAAGAAATTTAAAAGCAATGGCAAATCTATATTAATTTAAGAAAGAATGCAGAGATGACCAGGTTATACTTGATGTCATTAAAGACAATTTTCAAGGATTGACATTAGTTTTTCTTCCCTTTCTTTTTCTTTTGACTGCTCTCCCATAGGTCTTATTTTAAGTCTGATCCCTTTTCAGTTATTTTATGTTAGTGGTGTAAGACAGTGATTTAATTTCATTTTCTGTATGTGGTTACCTGTTTTTCCAGCATCATTTGTTGAACAGCTTCATTTTTGTCCATTGGATGTTTTAGCTTTTTTCCCCAAATATTAATTGATCATATATGTAATTTTAATTTTTAATTCACACAAGGTTTTAAAATCAACATAAAATGTAAAATAAGATTCAATTTATTTTGTTTCTTATTCCATTTCCTTTATGCACATTGATAATGACTACTTTAATACTTTTGGACATCAAGAAATTACAAGATTTGTAATGCTTAATGTTTAATATCTTCTTAATTTTAAAACAAAAATTCAAGTTACACTATTAAAGAGTATTTGGACAAGTTTGAAGTTGTAATGCAATTCCTAATGGAAAAGTAATTGGTGAGGACCATTGAAAACAACAATAAAAATATGCTTGATGTGATCATATATTTTTTTAGGTGTCCCATGATAAAGAGAATAAAATATTTTTGAAAGAGAGAGAGAGCCCTTGGGTACTGGATTATTAAATCAGTAGCTTAATGTCATTTGTATAAGATGTCTCATGTGTTTTTATTGTCTTGGGTGCTGGCAATACTAATGAAGTTGTGATAGAAGTATTTCCTCATAAATGTCAAAAAGGCAGTACAGAAAGAAGACACACATCACATCATGAAAATTTTCTGCCTTAAAGATAATTACATTTTCTTATTGTGAAATACTCAATTTTATGTGGCATGGTGATTAAGAAATTAAGTTTTTCTATGGTCTTGTGTAATTTATTTCTTACCTATTTGGACCTTTAACAAACAAGAACACAGTGTGTGAAAATGATTGATAAGACACTGTCAGGCACTCCCTGGATCTTTTTGGATATGTACAGTACTTGGAGTGTAGTAATAACTGATTATCAGTATTTGCCGTTGGAGAGCCATGCCGTACTTCCACACATTAAATGAAAGCTTACCTTACTAGTGTGCTATGTAACTTGCAAAAACTAATCAGAAATGGTAATATATCTCACATTTAAGCTAAAATTTAAGAATAATGGTCTAGAGCAGTGGTTCTCAACCTTGGCTGCACATTAGAATCACCTGGGGATCTTTTTAAAATCTGATTTCTGGGCCTCATCCTCCGGAAATTCTGTTTCTTTGTTACTAATGTTGTGGCCCGACCCCATAACAAAGAAACAGAATTTCTGGAGGATGAGGCCCAGAAATCAGGATTTTAAAAAGATTCTCAGGTGATTCTAATGTGCAGCCAAGATTGAGAACCATTGGTCTAGAGGAACAAGTCAAGTATAAAAAAAATGTTTCAAAGTTTGTAATTATTTTTCAACAAGTAGACTCTTACTGACACCTATATTAACAATAGCCTTTATTTTCTAGGGATCTCATAAACATCTTTCTTAAACAAAACAAAGCATTTTATAAATATATTTGTCAGTATCTATAAAGTTAGGAAGTTGAGAGCTTCTCTTGATATAATTGATTTTCATATTATACATATTGTCGAATAATAGCTATGTTTTCAGGTGATATTTCACATGATCTATGGCAACGTTTTAGGGAAAAGTGAATTCCCTGTCATAAAATAATCACCTATAAATAAATTGTATTATTAGCCATATGTAATATATAAAATAAGTTTATGATTATTTTATTAAGTCAAGATGATAAACAGATGGCAGCTACTAAGCACACTTACATATCAGCAGCTGTAACTGATCTCCTCAGAAGCATTAGAAGCCAGGTGCTATTTACCATCCCAATTGGCAGGTGAAGAAATAATTTATCCAAAGTCACACTGTTACAATTCACACCCCAGGTCAGCGTGACAAAAAAGCCTGTACTTTTACAACATGCTGAACGACCTCTCATAGCCAAATCTTTTATAGTATTTTTTTTTCATATGCCATCTAATTAATATAATATATCTCATATGGGATCTAAATTGTGAAGAGTTTAATTATGTGTTTAAAGCTCATTACGGGAAAAGATATTTCTTTAGAAGCTTTTATTTCTTTCTGTAAAAGATTGCGATTATAACTGTGGGCGTTATTTAGTCCCTTTGGGAATAGGAGGACATTAGTTTTGTGACTTTAGGCTTAATTTATCTTTATTATGTTGGTATTGCCCACAGGAAAAAAAATGCATTTATCTATCAAGTCATTGTATTGATAGGGCATTCCTGGAGAAAAGAGACCATATCTCATTAATTTTTCTTTATTTCCCTCTGAGGGCTAGCATAGTGTCTATCACAGTGGTTCTCAACCTTGGCTGCACATTAGAATCACCTGGGAATCTTTTTAAAATCCTGATTTCTGGGCCTCATCCTCCGGAAATTCTGTTTCTTTGTTACTGATGTTGTGGCCCCACCCCAAAACAAAGAAACAGAATTTCCGGAGGATGAGGCCCAGAAATCAGGATTTTAAAAAGATTCCCAGGTGATTCTAATGTGCAGCCAAGGTTGAGAACCACTGCAATAAAGGGTTAAATTGTTTGTTAAAAAAAAGTAAAGAGTGGGTAGGAGACCTGCAATATGAACCTGGTATTTGCTTTTAGAATGAGCAGTTCTACCTCTTTGGGCAAAGAGAAGGCAGTGGGCTTGGGATGTTTGACATTCCCAAATACGAATTCCTCATCTCATCCTTTTTATGATATTAGTCTTAGGAGAGCCTTATTGATAAAATAAGTAAGGTTGCTGCGTGATGGGCCTCTCTCTGGAAGACACACAGTCATCATTAACCCGAGTGCTCTGAGAAGTGCTTTTACAAATTCGGTTCAGCCCCGTGTTTCCTTTACTTTAACCGCAGCCCAAACTCCTTCTCTTTCATACTGTGGGAGATATGATTCATTACTACGGAAAGATTTTCAGTAAAAATGGTTTTAGTTACTGATCATATTTATGTATCATCATAACTTAACTTTTATATGTTAGTCATATCTGCTTATCATCACAGAGTGAATAATTACTAGCTGAGTGAATAAAGATTTGTCTTTCAGACCTTGCTTTTCTTGGACAGCAATGTCATGACTTATTTTTTCACTTGGAATTATGGGATAAGACATTATTGGCTAAAGGTTTCCAAGAAGTACCTTAGTCATATCATCAGTGATGGTCAATAATATTTCAACTATTAAACTGAAAAGTGCATCCATACATATACAGGGTATCCCCCACAAAAATGTATAAACTTTGAATGATTATAAAGTCAGTGTTTATTAGCATACAGTTCATTTTCAAAATTTAAAAGAATCTACAGAAATGAGTGTATATACATTCTTTGGGGTGACAGCCTGTATATATCAATTGAATATTCAAAGGAAATCTACTAACATCTTTGAAATTTAAGCTGGTTTATTTTTATGCCTTACTTAGAGTATTCATTAGAATTTGGGAAGTTGGAAAAAATGTGAGAATCTCTGATGTAACTTCATGTTTATATTTTTATGTGTTTTATTGATTTCAGAGAGAGAGAGAGAGAGAGAGAGAGGAACATCAATGATGAAAATGATGAAAGAGAATTATTGATCGGCTGCCTATATGCCCCACACTGGGGATAGAGCCCCCAACTCAGGCCTGGGGATTGAGCCCCCAACTCGGGCTCCAACCTGGGCATGTGCCCTGACTGGAAATCAAACCATAACATCCTGGTTCACAGGTCGACAATCAACCACTGATCCATGCCAGCTGGGCTTCATATTTACTTTTATCTTCTAGTAAATTGTACAGACTTCCATTGTGGAATTAGCACATGCTGAAGTGTTTTCTGATGAACAACATTGATAGACAGATTTTCCACTCTACTTTCCAGCAATGGGCTCTGTAGCCCATAGTAACACTTTATTAAAGTGGATTTACTACTGTCATTAATTTAGAGGCAGACTTTTATTATTAGAATTTTGACAACATTGTGACATGTTATTGAGACTTTCTAAATAGCATTTTTCCAGCAGATAATTTTTCATTTTTAATTTACATATTTTCACAATTCAAAAATTGTTAAAATGTCACAAACATCTTTATTATATATAAATGGAGGAAAAGGAGCTATTGCACATTCATGTTTATCAAGAAAATTTGAAAGCAAGCAACACTGGTGATCATGAGCTATTGTTTTCCCATCACACCGTGTAAAGAAATACGACTGCAAGTTAACTTTTTCATTTGCAAACCTTTTTCTTTTTCAATAAGCTCTTTAATACCAGACTCTGATAGATAGTAACAATTATAAAGAACACTTCTATGATGTGGACTTAGCATTCAAATCCTTACAAAGGCATTATTCTTAGGGAATGGGGATGATAAAGCTGAGCTAACAGGAAGAGTTTTTTGTGGAATTGGTGATGTATTTTTCCTTATCCTCTCATAAACTCTCTTCCGGTATTGCTCATGGCCACTCTCCCACTGGTGTTAGCTTCTTCTGTTGCATGGTCACTGCTCTCACAGCTATAAAACTCAAGTCCCTCACATTTGGATCTCATTGCTGAGTACATGGCCTATCTAGTCAAGGTTATGCTTCTGTAAATCATTAGTCATTTTCAGCTTGTAGCTCCCTGCTGGATCTAAATTCACTTAAACAATTCAACTACACAGAACTGCTCATTTAATACCATCTTTTGTCTTAAAGGCATTCAAGGCCATTCTTTCCTAACTTTATGATCTGTGCATACATTTTTAAAATACCTCTAAATTACAGGCCTACCCAACATATTTCACCTAAAAACATCTCTATACTGTGACATGCTTCTTCTTTATAATTCTTTGAGTAAGACATTGGCAGATTTGATGAACCAGAATTTATTGGGCACTGAATTCTACCCAGATTTGGCTAAGCAAGGATCTCAGATCATTGTAGTGAACACAGAACAGGGAAACACACTTTAAAATGAAAGGTGAAGTGCTGGAAGAAAAATACATAAAAGCATAGAGAAATGTGAACTTGACCCTGGGAATGGATCAGAAATGGGGCAAGGAATGTTTTTTAAAAATGGCCATGCTTTAGCACGGTATTGAAAGATGATTATATATATTTTTTCAGATAGGCAGGATGGGCCAGAGTTTTCAGGTATGACAAACAGTTCAGGTTAGAAGAAACAAAAATAATTATTAGTTAGATAGTGTAAGATCATAGTGAGTCAAAGCAGAGGAATAAGCTAGGGAGGCAAGATGAGGCAAGAGCATGGAGGACATGTTGGGGAGTTTGAGATTTTTACTTCTGGAAGCAAGAGTCCTTAGTATGTAGAGAACATGGGAAAATGTACCTTTATCTAGGTCATTCAAACGGTAATGAGAAATTTACTTGGAATGAATACAATACATGAGAGAGTACAACACTTAGGCAGCTGGTGGGAGAACAAAAATTACTTTAGCATCTACTCCTTGCTTTCAGGGACTCATTTTGAAACATCAGTTTTTTGTTTTGTTTTGATCTGCAAAGAGCACACTGTGTAACAGAGCCATTCCAACAGTACCTAAATGGTAACACTCCTTCTGCAGATTCTCAGTGTGTGATTGCGCCCTGTAGATGATTTATGGCAGGAAATTTTCTTAATACTAGCTTCCATGTATTGAGCACTAGCCATGAGCTAGAATCTGCTATAAATGCTCTTCTTGCATTAACTAATTTAACCCTGAAAAAAATACAATGAGGAAGATAGAATGGTTACCTACATTTTACAAATGTTGAAACTAAGGCCTAGAGGCTAAGCTTAAATAACCTGTACAGATTCAAAAAACTAGTAAGTAAATAAATGTGGCAGGATTTTAAGAGGTCAAGCTCTTAACCACTACACAGACTAAACTTCAAATGTTCTAATACATGCATAGACTAAGCTATAATTATAGACATTGGTTTCTTTCAAATTGCAGGGAACGAGATGTTCCTTTCTACCTTTTTCAAAACCAATTTGTGCATGATTTGTGGTTCAAATCAAGAGCCAGCTTTTTTAGAAAGTTTCTTTGGCACTGGCTTCTAAAAAAAAATCACAATTAACTTCTGCTGCTTTCGCAGATTGCAGTGCTTTTCTTTGTAGTGCTGTTTGTGTACTTGTGCATTGCAATGGCTATGTTACTTATTTATTAAATAAATTATTTTGTACCTTTTATATCTTTGCTACTGTGGTAGATTCTAGCTTCTGTGGAAGAATTAAAGTTAGTATTAAATGGGAGGTTTATTTTTCTCTGTCATGGGAACGGAAGTCCCATATTTTATCTTATATTCCCTTTAGTAAGAAAAACTATGTGCACTAATAAATGTGTCTATAATAAATGTTATTGAATAAATACATTCCAATCCTAGTGGGTAGCCTGGTAAAAAGGGATAAGCGTATGGTGGCCTTGGATTGACTTGTAATAGATAATGTTGCTTCCCCCTACCAGACTGTTATAGGAGAAATGTACAGCAGAGAATTGTAGCTACTTAGCTGTATCCATCGTCTTATAAAATACTGATTTATTTCTGGATATAATTCCTATTTGTAGGAGAAACTTTATGGTGCATGAATTTCTTCAGTTCTTTTTTCATATTATGGTGAATAATGAGGTACTATCTTGTATTGAAACCATTTCTAACAGAGATTTTAAAGCAGGTCAGGCATGTATACTCTACCATGATTGCTTCATTGTTTTATCAGACCTATTTAAATTACTGTAATTTACTATAAAATTTTCCTAGGACCTGTCTCCTTAAGAGAGCTCGCAGAATATAGAGAAACGAGTACACAGAGTTTATACTTCATTTACTTACCCACAGGAAAATTACCTAGTAATTTTTCTAAATTAGCACATTAATTTATGCTTGGCTCTTTTTAAAAATTATTTATTGATTAAAGTATTACATGTGTCTCCTTTTCCCCCCATTGACCTCTCCCGGGCCACTCCCACCCCCCAGCACATGCCCTCACCCCACTAGTGTCTGCGTCCATTGATTATGCTTATATGCATGCATACAAGTCCTTTGGTTGATCTCTTACCACCCCTCTCCCCTGCCTCCCCTCTGCGGTTTGACAGTAAGGTTGATGCTTCTCTGTCTCTGGATCTATTTTTGTTCATCAGTTCATGTTCATTATATTCCACAAATGAGTGAGATCATGTGGTTCTCCGACTGGCTTATTTCACTTAGCATAATACTCTCCAGTTCCATCCGCAAATGGTAAATGTTTCTGCTTTTTACAGCAGCATAGTATTCCATTGTGTAGATGAACTACAGTTTTTTAATCCACTCATCTGCTGATGGACACTTAGGCTATTTACAAATCTTAGCTATTGTAAATTGTGTTGCTATGAACATAGGGTGCATTTATCTTCTCTGATTGGTGTTTCTGGTTTCTTGGGATATATTCCTAGAAGTGGGTTCACTGGGTCAAATGGAAGTTCCAATTTTAACTTTTTGAGGAAACTCCATACTGTTCTCCACAGTGGCTGCACCAGTCTGCATTCCCACCAGCAGTGCATGAGGGTTCCTTTTTCTCCACAGCCTCTCCAGCACTTGTCCTTTGTTGCTTTGGTGACGATAGCCATTCTGACAGGTGTGACATGGTACGGCACTGTCATTTTGATTTGCATCTCTTGGATGATTAGTGACTTTGAGTATGTTTTCATATGTCTCTCAGCCTTCTGTATGTACTCTTTTGAAAAGTGTCTATTGAGGTCCTTTGCCCATTTTTTGATTGGGTTTTTTATCTACCTTTGGTTAAGTTGTATTAGTTCCCTGTATATTTTGGAGATTAAACCTTTATCAGGGATAACATTGGCATGTATGTTCTCCCATGTAGTGGGCTTTCTGGTTGTTTTGTTGACATTTTCTTTTGCTGTGCAGAAGCTTTTTATGCTTGGCTCTTAAACACTAACAACTTTTAATAATAATATTATGAGGAGATTAATTTATTTTACATAATTATTTTTGTCAATAGGTGAATCAGTCTTGTGAGCATGTCTGTATGTATGGTGTGGTGAGGGGGGGAAATGTAGGCTGCCTTAGGTTAAAGGGAAGTTTGCCCCAACTGCATTAGCAATTAGGGCTTGGAATTAATGAAAGAAAAATGAAAATGTCAAACAATTTAAGGACCCTGCTATTACATATACCAAATATAGGGTATCCCCAAATATGTACACAAACTTTAACAGCTGATAGCTCAATTGATGTTTATTTCTTTTCAGATTTAACCCATTGTAATTAAAAATTATTCAAGAAGTGTATACATTTTTTGGACACCTGTATACATAAACCATTCACTAAATACAACTTTATCACCTTATAAATAGCCAATACTATCTCTCTGCTACATGTGCTACAACATAGGTTAAACGATGAATAACATCTGGCATTTTATGATTAAATTTGTCTACATAAAATAGGGAGGAAATGAAGTTTGATGTGTTGAAATAAAGGATAACAGCCAATAGTTTCGTCATAAATGAAAGAGGGCATGATACAAACACACTAAATTGATCATGGCTTTTATTCATCTATTCACCTGAATTTTAGGCAACTACAATGTTATCAGACACTCTGAGAAGTATTGTGACAAATGAAAACATATGACATGTTGATGACAATCAGTGCTCCCATTAGGAGCTGGGTAATACAAATGAAGGGATTCAGAGCTAAAAGAAATAAATTTTAATCCTCCATCAATTTTACAAGTGATAGGATATGAGACTTTGATAAGTTACTTGTATATCTTTAGAAAAATCTTCCTTGAATGATATTAATCCCTTCACCACCCATTTTAAGCACCTATAGTATTAAAAAATACTGTGATAAATTTTGTTGACATATAAAACTTGTAAAAGTTTGAAGCAAGTAGTGAATTATTCACACTGGAAGAGATGTAAAAAATTCAAGAAGTAGGGTATTTCAGTTCAGCTGTGAAAGGTGAGTGGTAATTAGAAAGAAGAGAGGAATAGAAAATTCCATGATAAGGGATCAATATGAATAAAGGCACAGAGATTGTCCTGAAAGTTCACGTCATGGTCAGTGTGATGGAATCACAGGGTACATGGATGAAAGTAGCTATAAATGATATTGGAAAAAAGTTTGGGTCCAAATCATGGAGAGCTTTGTATGACATGGAAGTAATTTTGAACTTTTTTTGTAGATAAAGGTAAACCTAATAAGATTTTTGAAATCAATGTAATATTTATTAACTACTTTCTGTGGATCAAGGTCATAAGATTAACACATAAATATAAAGTCAGATACTACTGCACATAATAATAGCATCAGGAAATTGGTTGTGATACTATGGGATGCTGTCCTGAATTTCTGAACCAATATGTCAGTTCCTTTCTAGATCTGGACTTAATCATACAGAATACCATGGTTATTGCAGTGGTCAGCACATTTATATGTAAGGAGTCAGATTGTGTATATTTTAGGCTTTGAGGGCCAGAAATTCTCTGTCATTACTATACTTTTATTGTAATGCAAAAGAAGCCATTCTATATGTAAATAAATGAGTGTAGTTTTTTATCAATAAAATTTTATTTACAAGAATAATCAGAAGGTTTTATTTGGCCTGCAGGCCATACTATGCTGATTCCTAATTTAATCAAATGAGAAGATTTCTCTGGAATTTTTCTTCACCCCATATTATAAAAAGGCCTACCACAATGCATGCCTCAGTAGATTTCAGGAAATCTCCAAAACCACCTGCACTTCTGACACTGTTGTTAGTTGAGGGATTTTGAGACCACCCTTCCATTCAATAATTCACTAGAAGAATTAACAGAACACATTGAAAGCTGTTATACTCACATTCATGTTTTTGTTTTGTTTTGTTGGTTTTGCACTCGTGTGTGTGTGTGTGTGTGTGTGTGTGTGTGTGTGTGTTTACAGCAAAAGCATACAAACTTACATTAGCCAAAGGCAGAGTCACATGTGGCAGAATCCAGAAGAGTTCCCAGTGTAAAGCTTCCTTCTGTCTTCTCCGGATGGAATAACAGACAACACTAACTCTCCCCAGTCCTGATATAGAACGACATGCAGAGTATTGTCATTGCTCTCAGGGAAGCTCACCTGACTTGATGTCCAGAGGTTTTGTGTTTGTTTGGTGTTTTTAATTGATTTTAGAGTGAGAAGAGGAGAAAGAGAGAGAGAGAGACAGAGAGAGAGAGACATTGGTTGCCTCCTGCATGTGCCCTCACTGGGAATTGAACCATTGAACCCGCAACCTTTTGGTGCACAGGATAACACTCCAACCAACTTTACCACAGGATGATGTCCAGAATTTTGATTGAAGCATGGTAATGTAGACATTGTTGACTGCTCACATAGCTGATTTTAACTTCCAGGCTTTCCAGAGGTTGAGCTGATACTGTGGGGCCCCAGAAGCCCCAAAGAAGTCACATTACTAGTATTAACTACCTTTAATGCCCCAAGACTTGTTATTAAAAAAAGGATAGTTTTATCACGTAAGGCATTTCGAGAGTTTAGAGATCACCTACAAGGAGTAGAGGACAAAGGACAGACCTCTCTTTGAGAAAGGTTAAATTCTTTACTACAGACTAACTTTATTAGCTTCCTAGATCTGCCACAACAAAGTACCACAAACGAGGTGGCTTAAAACAACAGGAATTTATTTTTGCATAGTTCTGGCTATTTTGCATAGCCAGAAATCTAAGATTAACATGTTGACAGGGCCGTGCTCTCTCTGAAGGGACTTGGGGATAACTGATCCCATGGCTCTCTCCTAGATTCTGGCAGCTTCAGTCATTCTTTGGTTGGCAGGTGGACATGTTTTCCCTGTATCTCTTCACTTCATCTTTTCTCTGTGCGTGCCTGTGTGTTCAAATCTCCCCTTTTTATAAGCACGCCTGCCAGAGGCTAAGACCAATAAGCAGTTAACATATAAACATGAGAAGTCTGTTAGAAGGCTGATGGACTTTGATATTCAGCAGGGCTGAAAATCAGCATAATATTGCTTTTGGCGGAATGGCTAAAGGCAATCCCCTAACCTGATAATCCTTTTATTGTTTACCAAACTTTACCATTGATATGCCTGTTTGCTTTGCTATAGGGCAAATGTGTATTCTAGTAAATAAAAGCTAATGGGTCCAGAGAAGTCAGAGAGCCTCTCTGCTAGAGAGTAAAGTCTACGCTTGGCTCCCCATGCCTTCTAAATTTATATTTCTTGTCTAGTGTATCCATTTGTGTGCAGCCCCTTCTCCAGACCTTGAATCCTAGCCGCAAATGGGTGCAGTGTTCACACATGCCAGACATGTTGCATTAGAGCCAACCTAATGACCTTGTTTTACTTGGTAAACTCTATAAGGACCCTGTTTCCAAATAAGATCATATTCTGAGATAAGAAGGATTAGAATTCCAACATATTTTTTAAAATATGTTTTAATTTATTTCTGAGAGAGGAAGGGAGAAGGAGAGAGAGATAGAAACATCAATGATGAGAGCGAATCATCAATTGGCTGCCTCTCGCACAACTCCTATTGGGGATCAAGCCCACAACCCAGGCATTTGCCCTACCAAGAATCAAACTGTGACCTCCTGGTTCATTGTCTAATGCTCAACTATTGAGCCACACTGGCCAGGCTCAACATATTTTTTGAGGGGACACAATTCAACCCATAACAATCTCATCATTTTGTTGTGAGGATTACATGGATTAGTATGTGTAAAATAGAAAACAATTTATCATTGAGATCTTAGAATTAGAACAAATCCAAGTGTACTTGAGGCCTTAATTGTTATGCCCAGATTTCAAGATTCCCAAGAAACCACATCAGGGAGCCATCCAATCCGATGCAAAAGCATAAGAATCTGTATTTCAAGCTAACTTGAGCTCTCCATCCACCAGACTCACCGACACATCGGCTAGCCAAGTGGCCAAGAGAGACCGAACCCCTCCCAGAGACCCGTTATATAGGGGGGGGGGTGGAGTAAGGGAGGAGAAAGGACTGTGCTTTGCCGATTGGCCAGGCACAAGTCGATGTCCCGTTCCTGGGTGTGGCTAGCAGAGTCTTAGACTTCCGTGAAGAAGCTCCTTGCCCAACACATGGCCAAGGTAAGATGGAGGACGTAGCCCTTACCCTGGGGGAAGGTGGAGGGCGTAGCCTTCGCCCTTTCATTAATTATATTAGTTTCTCAGGGAATTGAGTGGAACACAATTCAAGATAATAGAAGTTCATGGATTGATGAAATAAATGATAAGAAGTGCCTCAGTTTTTGAAGATGGCATAAGTGCCCTGGAAATATATGGATAATAATACAAATAAGGAAAGTATGTCACAGATGACATTAACTTAAACAAAGCCAAATTGTTTTACTGTGGCACTGACTTCTTCAGTTATATGGACATTCATCACACTTTGTTGCAATGCTATGTTTGTTGCAATGCTCTGTCATGGGATAGACTGTTCCATGAGCATCAGGAACCAGATGTGTAGGGCAGGTGATGTGCCCCAGTCCCTGGTATATTATTGTCACTAAAGTTGGCTTTTATGAATGATTGATGGATTGAATCAATGACAGTCATAAAACCATGGATGTGAGAGACAGTAGTCACTTCCCTTTTGTAGATAAGAAGTTAAAAAAAAGGAATTAATTGCTGTAGCAAAAGGTTTTAAGGTAAATTATAGAAAAGTCAAACTTTCCTTAGCACAACATGGAGGTGGGCAGTTTTTTGTAGAAAAAGTCAAAGAAAATCATGATATACAAAGAAAAAACTGTTACCTGTCTTTCAGGTCTTTAAATTTTTAAAATCTTATTTGACAGATGCAGACATGTAGAATACAGGACTTAAGGAATTTACTCATATTTATTCCAATAGTTGAAGGTCCCAGGGTTTCGTGCTTAGTATTAAATAAAATAATTTTATAACTGACAAAAATGTATGCAAACACAGTTTATTTTTTTCCTTTGTGGTATTGACCTCCTATTTAATTTTGACCATATGCTTTGTTTACATGGTTTATAATAATCATTTCAATTGAGTAGCTTGGAGCAAGATTTTCCTGCTGACTTTTATTTTTCAGGCTATAACTTTAAAATTAAGACTAACACAAGTCAGTTAATATTTACTAAGTATATAGTATCTGCAAATCATTATGCAAAACTATTTGATGGGATAATCAGAGGAAAAAATAGTCAATCCCTCATGTAAAAATTAATATATATATATATATATATCATACTCAAAGTAGATAATTTGTTTAATGTCAATCTAAATAGAGTGAACAAGTGAACAACCACATGCTTTTTGATATGTTCCAATATCCCTCAAGATCACATAATCCTGGACCTTATTCTACCTTCATAAATAAATTAAGCAAACTTCCTAAACCTAGATTTGAAAGCCCACAAGACCTGGTACTTTTTCTCAGTCTCCAATGATAGTGATCCATTGTATTTTTGAACAAGACAAAAAATTGTACAGCAATTTTTATTGTACAATAAATAATATACATATGGTAGAGTCAAATAAGAAAGATTTTAAGAACAAAACAATAAAAGGACTAGCTTTGCAGACTGCAAGGGGACACACAATTTTTAGTGCAGTTAGTATAATGATTTTCTGCCTTATTTTTTCACCTAAAAGTAGAGGAGTCTGATTACATGATGTCCCAAGCAAGAGTCTTCAAAGTCAAACTGGGGTGTATATTCCTGTGAGTATTTAGTCTCTCTAGGAGATACACATGCATAAATAATTTTTAGGAAATTATTTTTTAGATATCTTACTGCCTATTTTTTTTTAAAACTGTGGTCTCTTGGCTCTCCTTCCCAATATTTCTTTTTAAAATCACCTGTCTCCTCTCACTTGACAAAATTAAGTCAAATTTCCCATCTTGAATCATATTACAGAGCCATCCTAGCAATGAAAAAACCTTGAGGACTCATGAAAATTTGAGTGTCTTGCTGAATGGAAGGTCTGCTATGAGCAAAACAAGATATATTGCAGGGTCAGTGCCTTATTTCACCCCAATAATATACTATGAGCAATTTCCCTCGAATCTATCTAGTGCTCTATCATAGAAATACATTCAGAAGACGTGAGATGGCTATCATGGGAGCATACATTAGCACAGTGGTTCTCAACCTGTGAGTCGCGACCCCTTTTGGGGTCCAACGACCCTTTCACAGGGGTCGCCTAAAACCATCGGAAAACACATATATAATTACATATTGTTTTGTGATTAATCACTATGCTTTAATTATGTTCAATTTGTAACAATGAAAATACATCCTGTATATCAGATATTTACATTATGATTCATAACAGTAGTAAAATCACAGTTATGAAGTAGCAATGAAAATAATTTTATGGTTGGGGGTCACCACAACATGAGGAACTGTATTAAAGGGTCGTGACATTAGGAAGGTTGAGAACCACTACATTAACAGGTTCTTTCGAAATAAAAACACAAATTAGATTTTTCCTGACATAAAGTTTGATTTGGTTGATTGAACCCAAGAATTGGTTTTTCTGCCCTAACTGGTTTGGCTCAGTGGATAGAGCGTTGGCCTGTGGACTGAAAGGTTCCAAGTTCAATTCCAGTCAAGGGCACATGCCTGGGTTGTGGGCTCGATTCTAAGTAGGGGGCCTGCAGGAGGCAGCTGATCAATGATTCTCTCTTATCATTGCTGTTTCTCTCCCTCTCCCTTCCTCTCTGAAATCAATAAAAATATATTTTAAAAAAGAATTGGTTTTTCTAATTATGTTACAGTCATTATTGTTATAAAGAGAATCAGCTAAATCTGCAACTCTAAAATTTGATGAAAATATATGTAAAGCACATAAAAATGTGGATTATGCTTTTTACAAATATCTAAACTGATGAAAATATTCAGATTTCAATTTAAAATATGCTACAACTACATATTTTCCCAGAATTATTTTAAGGAGTACAGAAACAAAAATGTTTGAAAACCACATCATCCTGCTAATATTAATGCAACTGTTACTATATTAGGCAAAGAACATACTAATATCATTTACACTGAAAAGAAGATTGAAATGTAGCAAACGTTTGAACCCTAAGACCCTTCTTTACCTCTCTCAATGCATGTGATCCTTTTCAAGGTGAGAAACCGCAGTGAAATGTTCATTTTCTGGGTATCTTTATATTTTAGATATTTATATTTTCTTTCACTAAAAGATTAAAACTGGCTTTTAAAGTCAGCATTGTAATGAGCACAGGCAGACAGCTGTGGTTCAGAAGGCAAGGCTATCCCCCTTGTGATTTATAATAAAGTGGATCAAGACTAATAATCAGCCCGTATCGATGTGGCTCAGGAGTTCACATCCTGGTTGCTGGCTTGATCCCCTGTAGGGGGTGTGCAGGAGGCAGCTAGTCCATGATGTTTCTCTCTCATGGATGTTTCTATCTCTCTATTCCTCTACCTTCCTCTCTCTCTCTAAAAATCAATCTAGAACATCTTTTTAAAAAAGAATAATAATCAAACATCAGACAGAAACATGTCTTTGGGGAGAGGGAAAATGATTTAAAAGTTTTTGTGAAATAAAACTAGACCAATCCACCTATGTAGAGACCCAATCTAAACAAATCCTTCCATTTCCTTCCGCAATGCATTAATATAATGTGGGCTTAGAGTAACAGTGATTATATATAATGTTTCTGAAAGATTGTGAACTCTGTCACGCAGGCTATCCTTATAAAGAAGCGGTAGCTACTCAGGTGAACTCACCTAACGTATATGAGATCCTTCATATAAACAACCTACCAAGAGAGATACACAGACATGCAAATATTTGCAGGGGAATTTATTATGTTCTCTATGGGAAAACAGATTAAAGTGGAGGGAAATGTACATAAGCCTTTCAACAGTGAAAAATATTAACTAAAAAACAAAGCCATCAAAAACCATATTCCCAAGAAGGTGGAGGATGATTACAGGTTCTCAAAGCTGCACAGTGAATCAAATAAATTTCATTTTGTTATTTAGTTGCTGAGAACGAACTCTTTCTAGATGAGCCAGAACTATTTCCTTCCCTTTTTAAATGTTACCTGCGCTTTATTTATTTGAGGCAGCTGCTGGGAAGCAATGAAACTTGGAGCCGAGTTGAGGAGAATAGATTTTATTAATCACAAATTTATTTGCATATACCAGCATAACAGACTCACAAGGAAAAGAAGGGAAGTGGAAAAGCTTGCACAAAAAAAGTGCGTGTACAGACCGCATGGTCTTGAGATAGTTTATTTCTACGTAAGAAACTCAGCTTTGTCATTAAGTTTCGTGCTAATATAATTATCCGATTTGATTCTGAAATTTCAAGTCAGGTAGCTAATCTAACTGAGCTGGTGATTTCTCTCAATACTCTGAAAGACAGCCCTCTGCTTGTGGTGATCAATTCGGCTACATTTTCTTAAATCCACATTTGCATGTAACATCCAATGCCTGGTGCATGTCTGTACGTGTTTGATCATTTCAGGACAATAAACAATATTTCACTGCCTCACTAAAACAGATTTAATTGCTAAACAAGAATTCAAGGAACTGAACTTCATTTTAATCACAAACAAGCTGCAAGGCAATTTTCAATGACAGCAAGCTTTCTCTTCTCCTCCAGCTGCGTGTCCCTGCTGATTCCTGAAATCGAGTGGAAGTTGTCCCAGATTCTGAAGTGGTGTGTACCTACTGAAGCTTTTCTTCTGTCAGTTGATGACGGATCTGTGATTAGAACCTAAATAAGTTGGCATTTATGAGATGCATTTCCCCACCCCGAATATTTCAGGACATGACCATTGAGCATGAAGAAGGTCTGAGGTATCCTCTAGCCACAGGAGTGTTTCTAATTAGGCTGCTGGTGTTGTAAGTACTCACCTCTTCCACTGCAACATCAAAAGATAACGTGGGAACTAAGCCCCAGAAAAAGCAATCTGTTGGGCATTAAACAATCAGATCAATAATACATTGTGTTTTCAAAGTTTTTCGAAGTCCCAGCTCTTAAAGAAGTTTGCTATGTGAAGCCCAGAGTTTATATCACATAATTATCTTACTACAAAGCCTGAGTGTGGGGAAGTTGACACAGAGTCCTTAGCTTTGGAAGGTGTGAAGAAAATCTGGCTCTTAAGGGAAATCAAACATAGTATCATTTAAAGAAACAATGCTAATGGAACACAGAAAAAGAAAAAAAGTTATAGTTCAACTTGCGGGATTGCTTTGTTCATTTTTTGTTTTGTTTGTTTTTACTACTGCCATTCTGTGAGCCACTGTAGCAAATTAATCCAACTCAAGGAGGGGGGTCATGGGATGTTCGGTTCCATGAGACACACAGATATTTGTTATTTGCATCTTCAGTGGAGGGTGAGGAACAGCCTTTGGGACAGACCTGTAGCCTATGTGATATGATGCTATCTCCAGGTAGATAGTAGGAGAATTAAGTTAAATTGCAGGATATCCAATAGTGCAGCAGAATTGTTTGATGTGTAGGAAACCCACACATCTGATGTCAAAAGTGAAGTAGTATTGTAAGTACTGAAAGTAGAGGACACATACAGAAGTATGTTTTTCCTTTACATCTCCAATCCTAGTACCAAGTACATTATGATTAGTTTTCAACAAAAATTGTAAGTGATGCTAAAAGGCAGGGAAAAAATAGTTTGAAGACGCAAAGTAAGCATGAACATTGGACTCACATATGATAGATTTTGGAATTACTGGAGAGGCATTTAAAAATAACTATGATTGATGTTAAGGACCCAAGCAAAAAAAAAAAAAAAAAAAAGTAGAATACACACAAAAACAAATTGGTAATGTAAACAAAGAGATAGAGATTCCAAGTAAAAATTCAGAAGGGAGTGAAAAACAACAAAAATATACCTTAATGGAAATGAAAAATGCCCTTGATGTGGCATATCAGTGGACTGGGCATAGCAGAGGAAAGAATCAATGAGGCTAAAGGTAGGTCAATAAAAACTACCAAAACTGAAAAGGGGGGGAAGCAAATATCTTTATAAATCAATGTTTTCAAATGTTTCAGGTAGATACCCAGAAGAGGGATCACTGGCTTATATGGTTGTCCTATTCTTCTTTTTCAGAGGTTCACCATACCCCTTTTGAATGGTCGGATAAAGATGTGGTACATATATAAAAAGAAATACCACTTGGCCATAAAAAATGAAATCCTGTCAGCAACAACATAGGCAGATCTTGAGAATGTCCTGCTAAGAGAAATAAGTCAGATGAAAGAGTACAAAACTCATATAATTTTTCTCAGATGTGGGATATGAAACAGAAAGCCACAAACAAATAAACAAAAAACAAACAAACTCATAGGCACAGGCCACAGGATGGTGGTTGCCAGAGTAGAAGAAGGGTGTGAGAAGGCTGAAGAGGGCACAGGGGGTCAAATATATGGTGACAGAAGAAGACTAGACTTTGGGTAGTGAGCACACAAAGCAATAGATAGATGATGTATCATAGAATTTTATACTTCAAACCTATATAATCTTATGAACCAATGCTGATGCCAATACATGTAATTAAAAAGACAAGACAATAAATAAAAAGAAATAAAAATCCAGAGACTATGGGACAATGCCAAAAGATAAGTCAAAAGTACAAGAGATGCTAACTCTCCTCTTAACACAGCATTCCCCTGCTTTAGTAAACAGAATGTCATCTGAGTCCTCTCTTCAAACAGAATAGGTGGATGGGATTCATTGGTAAATGTATTCTAAAGTCCCACTTTTTTAGCCTTATGATTCTTCCTTCTACCATCTGCCACACATTTCTGCCTTGTCGATTGTACTGTGGAATATTGCTTATCTAAGTTTCCTAGACTCATCCTAGCAGCATGCTAGTACATCTTCCAGAATTCCTGTCAGGGTGTTAAATCCTGTGTTCTGACAGAGTGCTGCCATATCGAAGAACATCTCCAATTTTATCTTACCTCCTAGCATCCACAGGACCCAATCTCATATACGGTGTCCTAGTTCTTGCCAGAACGTTTTGGCTGTATCTTACAACTTCTTTAGCATATAGTTCTTTCTTCTTTAATCACACTGAGCACTGGCTCATCCAGATTATATTGTGGATGATCCCAGCTCTTCCTCTGGTAGCCAGGAGGGCAATTGGGAATGGGGTGGTACATGTTTGTTTGTTTTTGTTTAAATATAGTCTTTGCATTGCTTTTAAATAAAGGAGATTTTATAACATGAAGGAGTTGGCCACAGTGGTAGACCCAAAGCATTCTGTGAAATTTACGAATTCATGACTTTTTCGTGTGTTGATCTCTTAAAGTTTCCACCATTCCCTGTAACACATCGGCATAACAGATTGGATGGATTTGAGAAGTTAAACTGCTTTGACACTCTGCTACCCTTTTAACTAAATCTTAAGACTGCTTCTAATTTTTGTTCTGTCCCCTTGCTGAAGAAGGAGATGATATAACTATATGCTGCTAGTTAGACCTCTGGTTTTCACATTGGGCCAAAAATGGGTGATGATTTACTTTCAGTCATTCATTGTCTTTGCCTAATGAATCTATCAACAGCAGCTACATAGTCTTTATAATCTCTAATTCTTCTATACCACTCCATGTCCTGAGATAGTGGCATCTGACAATGCACACACTTCCACTGGTATCTGACCCCAGTTCACCCCCAGTCACAATTTCAATATTGCACCATGACAGTAGACCTGAAGCTTTCCATATCCACCTGCCACCAGCGACAGGCTCCTCATTGCCAGCCTGCTACAAAAATTCCTTTTTATAATTTGGTTCCTCAAATCACACCAGACCACAATCATCTAAGTTTGAGTTTCTCAGGGCACAGACACTTAGGTAGAGATTAGCAAACAATAGCTTATTTTGAAATACTAATGGGAGCAACATCTCTAAAAGACTGAGGAAAGCAGATATTGTTAGGAGATATTGAACTGTGATGATTTTGCCACTGAGAAGAGCCAATCCTATCGGTACCTGTGGAGCAGGGATAAGCTTTCACAGTTAGATGCAAATAAAGGCAAGAAGTCAGGTCTTACAGTACACCCCATTGATCAATGTGTGAAGAATGTATTCATTATGTTAATGGCTAAAGATACAACATTCTTAAGTTTATTCTACATTAAAATTTTCCATTTTTCTTAATTTTAGAAAATTATTTTTTTAAAATATCAAGCTCTGATTTGTAGTGTTTGCAGATTTCTTTGGCATATACACTAGTATTTTTATCATAGCCAATTTCAAGCTTCAAATGTAACATGGCCTAACATAAGTTGGGAAGAGGCGTGTAGTAGCACAAAATTGCATAAATGCAGCAGATGTAAATACAAGCACACAACTAAGAGAAAATGTGGTTAAATGATTAGGAAGTGATGACTATTGAGTTTTTAATACACTCTTTCCAAATAAAATTTGTGCACTGGCGGGGGGTGCGGGTGTCCCTCAGCCTCACTTGTGCACTTTCACAGTCTGGGACCCCTCGGGAGATAATGACGTGCTGGCTTAGGCCTGCTCCTGGGTGGCAGAGGGCTGGCCCAATCCCTAGGTGCAGCCCCTGGTCAGGCTCAGAGCAGGGCCGATTGGGAGGTTGGGGCGCCGCCCCCTGTCACACTCAAGGCAGGGTCGATGGGGAGCTTGCCACACCACCCCCTTTCATGCACAGAGCAGGGCCCATCAGGGGGGTTGGGGCTCCTTACCCCGTCACACACAAAGCAGGGCCGATCAGGGGGTTGGGGCACTCCTCCCATCACACTCAAGGCAGGGCCAATGGGGAGGTTGTGGCTCCACCCTGTCACACACAGAGCAGGGCTAATCAGGGGACTGGGGAGCTCCCCCCTATCAGGCACAGAGCAGGGCCGATCAGGGGGTTGGGGTGCCTTCCCCTCTCATGAACAGAGCAGGGCGGATAGGAAGGTTGTGGCCCCACCCCCTGTTACACACAGAGCCACAGGGTGATCAGGGGGTTTGGGCTCTGACCCCTGTCACGCTGCTTCAGGGGTCAGGAGGCCTCACGGCTCCACTGATCCCGATGCCTGGAGGCCTGGCGGCTCAGCTGATTCCGGTGCTGGGAGGCATATTACCTTGTTACTATATAGGATAGAGGCCTGGGGGCCCACTGGTTTGCCCTGTAGGGTGTCCTTGATCAAGGTGGGGGTCCCACTGGGGTGCCTGGCCAGTCTGGGTGAGGGGATGATGGCTGTTTGTAGCTGGTCACACCCCCTTCAGGATGGGGGTCCCCACTGGGGTGCCTGGCCAGCCTGGGTGAAAGGCTGAGGGCCGTTTTCAGGCTGGCAGGGGACTGAAGCTCCAAACCTCTCCTTTTTTTCTTTTTTCTGGGATTTATTTACCTTCTATGGCTGTCACTGGAACTGAGAGCTGGCTTTTTCTCTGAGGCTCGGCTCCAGCTCTGAGACCTCGGCTGCTGAAAGCAGGTATCTGGTTTGTTTGGGTTCTATAATCGAAACACTGTTTCAACTCCAGCTCTGAGGCCCGGCTGGCTGAAAGCAGGTTTCTGGGGTTTTGTTTAGCTTCTATATTTGTAACAATATTTCTTAAACTGCAAGCTCAGAGGCCAGCAGCAGCAGGTGGGGAACATTGGCTTCCTCCGTCACTGAAGCAAGCAAGCCTCCTGTTCCCTTCAAGCTGCCTGGCTGCCGGCTGCCATCTTGGTTGGCAGTTAATTTGCATATCACCCTGATTAGCCAATGGGAAGGGTAGCGGAACATGGCTAATTACCATGTTTCTCTATTATTAGATAGGATAATTGTAACTACATAATTTCTAAACATAGTTATGTCTAAAAATTGACTTATAAGTTTTCTGAGTATTGAAAAACTAGAGACCCAGTGCACAAATTTGTGCATGGGTGGGGTCCAGTTGGCTAGCCCCGATGGGGGCCCATCGGGCAGGCCAATGGGGGGGAGGGGCCATGGGAGGTTGGCTGGCTGGCCTGCCCTGATTGGGGTTGGGGAGACCAATCAGGGGCAGGGCTGGCTGGGGGTAGGGCCCCTGATCACTGTGGGGAAGGCCTTTCGGGGATGGGGCTGGCCAGGGGGAGGGGCTGCAGGTGGTTGGCCAGATGGCCCCACCTCTGATCGGGGTATTGGGCACTGATTGGGGGCAGGGTCAACCAGCGGGGGTGCGCAGGCAGCTCCCTCTGTGGTTGGTGTGATTCTCTTAATTTGACCTCTCCTTTCTGAGTCTGAACCTGGGTTTTCCTGTCACTCCTTGACTTCATTCATGTGCTTTTGATTTGGGCATGGTAACCTCACTCAGACATTTAGGGCTCCTGTCTTTGAGCTGCTGTGTCAATTACCACCTCCTTCCCCCACCCCTTCCTCCTTCCCACCCCTTTCTTTCTTCCATCCCCTGCTTCCTCTGGCCAGGTTTACTGTGTCGGTAGGTGACTCAACCTGAATTTTGACTCACCAATTCTACATTTATTAATTTGACTCACAACAAAGGTGTTGGGGGCTGATGGAGGGCTGGGCCACCCGGGGGGTGGGTGGCAATTGGAGCCTGGATCAGGCCCATTGGCTTGCAGTGCATGTCATAGCCACCAGTCATTCCAGTCATTCTGGTCATTCCACCATTTCAGATGCTGGATAAATATATATATATATATATATATATATATATATATATATATATATGTATATTTGCTCTTGTATGCTACTACAGCTGGCTAGAGCAAACTTAAATGCAACATACTAATTTGTGGTGTCTTCAATTGGCCAGTTGTACTAGAAAACTAACAAGCTATAAAGCCATTCCAAACACATTTTTGAATTCCCCTATGTAATTTAGTTCTTATGGGTTTTCCTCTGGAATGGAAGTGGCCTGGTATCCAAAAACTTTGCCCCCCCCCCACCCCCCAAAAAAGCATGTTTTATTACTTCTTTTTCCTATTTGAAGGTGACACATGGTTATTCAAAAATTTTAACTTCATGCTTTCACTGTTTATATCTTAGCAGTGGTGGTCACTTGTAGTCCATGGGTCAGAGTAAAGGGCAGCCGGGGGTATGGCCTGGAAAATGAGCATAATAAAAACAAGTGTTTGTACTTTCCTCTGATCTGTCTGACACTATAAGAGCTCACATTAATTAAGCAACTAACAAGAACTGCATAAAGCACTTTACATGCAAATTATAATGAATGCTGTTATTACCCACATTTACTTATGAGAAAATAGAGGAAACAAAATGTTAAAGCAAATTTTCCAAAAAACACAGTTCTCATTGAGCAGTGGAATCAACATTAAGCCCAATTTCTATGAATTCAGAAGCTTACCAACTTCATGTATTGATTACTTTAATTAAATATATCATATATATGGTCTTCACCAAGGAAAAATACATTTTGAAAAATGTAGATGGCATAATTAACAATATGGTTATGCTTTAAATACAAGCCATTATTAGTGGATTACAGCTGGTTTAACATACGGTATTAAGAAAAAATAGCAAATGTAGTGATCACTTCTGCTGCTAAGCATTTACAAATACACAGGAAAACAGCAGAATAAGTAGCATTTCTATAGCTGCTATCATGGAAACCAAAAAGGAAACCTCAATGTTAGGACCAGGAAGCTACTCACTAACCATTGTCTGGGACCTTTTAGTCTAAATAAATTCCTGTTGATTCTTTAAAAGTTGCATTAATATCAGTGCTGGTTTGCTCAACTGTGTAAATTGCAGTGATTAATCTTATTTTGAAAAAATATTCTTTGACAGTTTGAAAGGTGGGGTTGGGAAGGCACACCTTATGAAAATGAGTAAGACAGACATCACTTATCTAATAAGGGGTTGCTAAGAAGTCCTTTTGCCCTGGATTGTGTATCTGTTGACATATTTTCAGGTACTCATAAAAATGTAAACTTTAATTTAAAAAGCAATATATTATCCTTTGGCAGATAAAGCAGGACAACATTTTACCATAATGCCTGATCAATATGGTGATGACTTTTGAAACAAGTAAATAAATAAAATTAAAATCACACCCTAAGGGGGGGAAAAAAAAAACAACTAACCTCAAGTTCAACTTTCCAAGAACTCTGTTGAAGATACTTAGATATATGCTGAGTAGTGAATATTAAATAACACATGGAGATTTTTTTAAACAGCGGTGTTATCTTATTTTATCCTTTATTACCTATCTTGCTAGCTAGCTAGCTATGTTTATGAAATGCTGTGCTACAAATTGATCAAATTTCATCAACAATTGTCATTATATCAAATCTATAATAATAAAAGCATAATATGTTAATTAGACTGGACGTCCTTCCAGACATCCTTCTGGATAACCTTCCGGACAAAGCCAGGGCTGCGAGGGAAGCCTGGGTCCCCGGTGCCTGTCGGCAGCTGAAGAGAAGCCCAGGTCCCAGGTGCCAGAGGGAAGCCGGTGCCGGCAGCTGGGGGAAGGAAAGCCTACTCTTGCACAAATTTTGTTCATCGGGCCTCTAGTACATACATAAATGTCCATATTATATATACATATATGTGTGTGTGTATGTTTGTATGTATATCTTCATCCATATACTTTAAAAGTAATTATTTGTACTTTTCTTATTAAAAAAATAGAAGATAATGTGTGGCATGGTATGATGAATGAGGTTTTATTATCTTCCCAGATCCCTTTCTAGCCAAGCGCCCAGATGCAATTCCTTGGATGTGGGTTGCCATGAAATGGGTCTCATGACCAGAAGGATTGCTTCAAACCTGATTGGACCACAGATTGTTGCCTGACCAAAACTTACATTAAACATAAGGGAGAACAGTGGCTTTATGAGGAAGACATTTAAAAATTCTGTTTACCTTCCCAAAGTTCTTTTTTGAGTAATTAATATAAAATATACAAGGAATTTCTGCAGGCAGTTGAGTGGGGCAAAATTTAAGTGATACATAAAGTATTCAGAACAAACTGTTTCACAGCAGAAACCAAGAATACAGAGAAGTGTGAAGACAAAGATAACATGAACAAAAGAAAATAGGAAAATGAGAAACAGATGCAATAGATACCACAGCAACCGAATTGCACGAGCGGAGCCATGAGTTATTTTGGTGCTGTTGGACCGATATAGTATCATAAATGACATTCACTTGACCTTGATGCTTTCATTTCATTTGTTAAAGCATGTTCTTGAATTTCCTTTTTATCATGCACAATTTTAACATAAAATGCCCACGTTATTAGAGGTAAGGTAAACATATTCCTGTTGCTTGAATATGCATCAAAGCAACACAATATGAATTTAAATACTTAAAATACATATATATATATATATGTATGCACAGAATGCATATACACACAGATTTATTCAGAGATGTACATACTTCTATGTTCATCCAAAATGATCTAGGGTGCATGTCTTATGTTACTTGTTCTTTTTGTGTCCAGAAAGAGCTTTGAAGTCTCTTTTGAGAAATTACGGGGATCCCACTTTTTAAATTTTTTCTTAAAGGAAGCAACAGGCAATTATGTTTCTCATCACCAAATAATTATACAGGCATACCTCAGTTTACTGCATTGCACTCAAAGGCAAACCCTCCAACAGCAATGGTATTAACTTTTGCTTTATTGCTGTGGTCTGGAACCAAGCCCACCATATCGCCAGGTATCTCTATATTCAAAGAAACAATATAGGACTTTATACTCATGATCTATTCCATACATGTCCCAGAACGTGGTATTCTTGCTGAAATTTCAGTGGTGATTTTGCTGGAGAAAGAAACAAAAAATATGGAGAGCCATTATAAGGGAAACTTTTTAAACTTCATTTCATCTTCATGGCAAGAAAGATGAATAGCTTCTTTGGTGAGTGAAGCGAAAAGCAATATTAAAAAGCAGAATGAACCTTACCAATGTGAACTGGCCAAGGGAATTCAGAGACTTATTACTACTGTCGTGTGTGTAGGAGATTTAGCATTCTGCTTGTGTTCTCGTCTACCCGCAAGCTTATGGTTTATGTACATTCCAGGATTCATGGGAGCAGCACAACCCTGCTATTATATCAAGTAACATAATGGGAAAGTGTTCCAAGAACAATGTTTACAAAGCCTCTCATTTGGAAAATATTTGTGTCATCAGAATCCATCTAGCCCAAACATCTCCTTTTTCCGCCCCCTCACCTAAAACACAAGGCTTAGAAACATTCAGTAACTAGTCACTCAAGATCGCAAAGTTGTTTCTAATCGGGTTCAGGACCACAACGTATTTTTTTCATTTTCTATTTCAGGTTTTGTTCCATGTTTCCTGCACCAGTGCCTAGATTCAACCATGCCTGCCTGATGTTATAACTCTTCAACTGATGGTCACAAAGTTTCTGCTTGTACTTGATTTAAAATCTGGCCTACTGTGAGACTTGCTGCATAATAGTAAAATTCGTGTTTAATGAAATCTGCTTCAAGAATGAATATTATATTATAATGCATCACTTTGTGCAATCCTATTAAAAATTAAAACACACACACACACACACACACACACACAATGAACAAACAACAAACACTCAGAGGCAACTACTACCATTTATACCATTTTAGAAAACAATATAAATTGAGTTTCAAGATGTTTTATATAAATGACCCATAAAACAGAGATTAACAAGGTAGCAAATTTAGACTCATGTATCTGATTCTTGAGAACTACCTCAGTTTGTGCTAAGTTTTTGCTAGTCTATATTTCTGCACAAAATTCAATTTCATTGCTTAGATTCTAAGTATTGCCGCCTTAGTAGATTCCTCTTTATTTCTTATTCTGTATGTTTCTGCCTCGGTGCTCTCCCATGCCTTGGATTTGTGGGAAGTGCAGGGCAATAGAACAATGGAAAGTCTCTGCCAGCACTAGTCCTCAGCTTGGAACTGGAGCATCCCTCAATGTGATCTCTCCTTTTGTCATGTACGATCTTGTACATCAATAGTGTTGAAGGGGTTATAGAGTCTTTTATGTCCTTAATAGTATGTCTTCTGAAGAATAAATAGCGAGTTTAGAATATAAATTCGCGCAGCATGCTGGAGAAGTCATAATTTTGTGTGTTCCCAGGAATAAATCCTCCGAAACGACTGAAGGATTAAATTTGTGACAAAAAGGAGAAAAAGTTTCTCTTGTACAGAGTGTAGTATTGCTTCTCCCTGTCTGTAAAAAATGAATACATGAATAAATAGACTAATAAATAAAATAATCAATCGATGAAAATATAGCAAAGCTAGTTTCAATTATTTTATGTACTGAATTATTTATTCCATAAATATTCTCTGTACCCCAATATATAAATGATGTTAGGCTGAATTCTATAGAATAGTTGAAGCATTGGTCTCTATGCAACTTACTTAAGAGACTATACACATGAATAGTAGTGATAATGGTGATATGTGTGATAAGAGAATGTAATTTTTACTGCTACCCACCAGAGAAACAATAGTGTAGATAGAGCAGATAGTCAACCATTATGACCAAGCATGATTGCAATATTCTTCCATAATATATATGGTCATTAAAAGTAGAAAAGTAAACATCATAAAATAGTAAAGCAGTATGAAATTAAATAGAACCATGATTTGTAAAGGTTTCTAGAATATTTTTCACTAGTGTTCTATTTTACTTTCTAAATGATGCATTTAGAAATTATGCATTTCATTTTCTAAATGATATTAAAATGAATAACACTTAATAATAACTTAAAGGTATTAGAGATATCTTTATAATACTGCAGCTAAAATGATGAATTTACTAGTTTAATAATGCAACCATGATTGGATGGTTTATAACTTTGAGATAATTCACACAATAGGGATAAAAATAAAACAATTGTCCTCACAAATAACTAAAAAGTTATAGACCATTTAGAAAAAAATAGATTATTATGTATTGATAATGTAATTTCCACCTACAATCCTAAGGTATTTTATATATCCTCGAAATATAGGAAAAATGCAATTTCTAGAAATGGTAGTAGTAAAGGCTGCTTGTATCTTAATTGAAAGTATTAAAATTATCACGCAAGTAGTTTAAATTAGTAGAGTGTGTCTACAGGAGATATTGATTCAAGTTCAAAATGTTCTATTAATAAACATATTCAACTAAAATTTTTGTCAGTGAAATTTTATAAATTCAAA
Source organism: Myotis yumanensis (assembly GCF_028538775.1). Lineage (NCBI taxonomy): Eukaryota > Metazoa > Chordata > Mammalia > Chiroptera > Vespertilionidae > Myotis > Myotis yumanensis. The sequence goes on along the minus strand of NW_027223752.1, from coordinate 219,750,355 downwards.
AAATTCTTACTCTCTGATTCTATCTAAAATGTCACTGTTGAAGCTTTTGTATTTGTCTGTAAATTCCCATCAATTAGATAACAAGAAAAAAGGGTAGGCAAATTAATGTGAATATATTAATATAACTTCACGTGTATTCTATATGTTCTGTTAACGGTTATTCATCTAGTTATATTTCCCATTTGAAAATATGTTTCACTTATCATTTTGTCTCAGATACATTTTTTTTCTTTAAAACAGTGTTATTCTGTTCCCCATAATTGCATCTGGGAAGTATAATAAAATGTTGATAAAATGAGAAACACAACATTCGTTGGAACCACACACACATCCAGTGTTCAAACTACTGAATAAGGATTACTGAGCAGATATATAATTAAACACCATAACAGCTGTGTTCCTAACACAGGAAGAAAGATGAGAAAGTAATCGTGGTTACTCATTTAATTTTTTTCTTAGACCAAATATGAATGTAATTAGAATTCTGTGATGTAACTTAATTTTAGAAATACCTTGAAATTTGATGTCAGCTTAAATCTTTTGAGATAGAAAACAAAGATTTCAAGAAATCTTTTTTTCAGATTTATAGAAATTAAAAACAACCCTGAATATCTGAGAACTTACATAATTTTGAATGTTAATTCATTCATTTTTTCATGTACCCATACCTTCAATATTTATCTAATTCTTTATTGGAAAACATACTAGGTTTTGGGATGGATAGGTACAAAAGAGGAATAAGACATGCTATCTGAAATTTAATGTTTTTTAGTTTGGCCTTTAATTAATTCAAAAATTTTATATTGATATCTAGATTTAATATCTTATAACATCTTGTATTAAAAAAAACCTCTTCATTTTAGTATTCAAATATTCACTTAATGTGTTACAGAGTTAGGTAACTTTTAGTTAGTTTGCATTATAAGCTGACCTAAAAGATTTGTTTTATAGATTTACTAGAGGCCCGGTGCATGGATTTGTGCACCAGTAGGGTCCCTTGGCATGGCCTATGTGGATCCAGGTTGGAGCCACTCCCACTCATCCCAGCTCTGCTCATCCCAGTCAGCTGAGTTGCACTCCCAATGTGGGAGCGCACTGACCACCAGGGGGCAGCTCCTGCATTGAGCGCTTGCCCCCTGGTGGTCAGTGCGCATCATAGAGACCAGTCAAACAGTTGTTCGGTCATTTGGTAATCTGGTCGCTTAGGCTTTTATATATAAAGATGAGACTTTTGAGTAACCATTTGTAACTTCCAATATTTAGAAATAAGTTAGAGCTAAAATAAGTTATTTCTCTACAGAATAGTGCCATCATGAAGGAAGTTACAATAAAACAAATCTTAAGCCCTAGCTGGTTTGGCACAGGGGATAGAGCGTCAACCTGCAGCCTAAAGGGTCCCGGGTTCCATTCTGGTCAAGGCCACATGCCTGGATTATGGGCTCAATCCCCAGGAGGGGGCATGCAGGAGGCAGCTGATCAATGATTCTCTCTCATCATTGATGTTTCTATCTCTCTCTCCCTCTCCCTTTCTCTCTGAAATCAATAAAAATATTTGTGAAAGAACAAAACAAGTCTCAAATCAAATTCTGCCACATTTATTACCAACCAAGTACCTATGTGCACATAATCACATGCACTCACACACACATACAACCTTTGTTGCAAACCGGGCAGTTTCTATTCTCTGCCTTTTAGACAATCAGGTAAGTCCTTCTTATGGAAGGTAGCTTTTGATCTCACTTATATGTGGAATCTGATGATAAAATAAAATGACACACAAAACAGAAACAGAGACATGGATACATAGAGAAGACTGACAGCTGTCAGAGGGGAGTAGAGGGACTGGATGGAATAAGGTAAAGGAATTAGCCAAAAAACATATGTATGTAACACACAGACACAGACAACAGTGTGGTGAAAGCCAGAGGGAATGGGGGGTTGGGGCTAGGTGGACAGAGAGGTTAAAATATTTCTTGCAGGTCATCTAGTTAGTACATATCTGGGCTGGAATAAACACTACAGAAAATTGTGAAGTCAAGATGAAACTGAAGTAAACTTAGGAATTAGAAAAACACATCCTATATAGTGAAAGCCTAATATGCTAAGTGTCCAGTTGTCCGGTGACTGGTTGACTGTTCAACCAATCAAAGTGGAATATACTAATGATATGCTAAGGCTGCTCAACCGCTCACTATGAGGTGCACGGACCACCAGGGGGCAGACAGTCTACTGGTCAGCCAGTTGCTATGATGTGCACTGACCATCAGGGGGTGCTGCTGGCCTCCGGCTGATCGGGATTGCAAGATGGGCTGGACATGCCCTGGAACCCTCCTACAGTCCCTCCCTGGCCCTAATCGTGCACTGGTGGGGTCCCTCTGCCTGGCCTGTGCCCTCTCTCTCCGGAATGTTTCGGCCCAATCTCGCAGGCCACTCCTCTCGGGAGAGCGCCAGACTCAGGGCTCACCACTGGCGAGTGCTGCTGCAGTGGCTCGGGCCTCTCATGAACAGGACTGATTGGGCGCGAGCCTGCAGCAGGCACAGTGGGGCCAGCAGCTAGGAGCTACAGGTGGCACTGGACTGCAGGTTTTGCTGTGATCCCTGCAGGTCACCCTGAGGGACCCCACCCATGCACAAATTCTTGCACCGGGCTTCTAGTAGTAATATAAAATATACATATAAATGCTCTAACATTTGTTAAATGAACTACACATTACACATGTCCTTAAAACACAACTTCCTTGAAAAATATCAGAAGAGCCCACAGAACTTGAATGTTATAAAATATTTCCATATAAAAATTAAAGTAACATCTATGTAGTTATCATTCTCTTAGACATATGTCATCCTTAACAGAATTAATAAATGAATTCAATGTGTTAAATAAACAGAAAAATGAGTTAGCTGAGGATAGAACTTTGTGTTCTTTAGTTAGACACAGAATTTGCAGTCAAACTATTTGGCTCAATGTGTTGTTCTTACAGCAAAACTATTCTGCTGGATTTGATGTCCCTCTAGGAGAGAATCTTAGCTGGTGTGTTTAATCTACTGCACAAAGCAATGTATTTTATATTAGAATATTAATATTGATAATATATAAAAACAAATGATGTACTTGGAAAGAACAAGTAAAACAGAATCTGCGCAAGCAGACTAGAGCATTGGAGGAGGATGGGAAAGCGGGGCTGGGGCCTATGAGAGAGAATAGCACCAATCTGAGAGAGAGCTCTGGGGTAAGGAACAAATGGGCAACCTGCCCTCGCAACCACTGGCATCCTCAAGGACACAGGGATTCCTTTGTTTCTCCCGTTTTAGAAAATGGAGTTGCAAGGTATTACTGAGAAAGTGTGAAATCCAACAGTGTAAACAATTCAAAGCACAGTAGAACTCAGTATAAAATATTATATAATTAAAAACACTCACACACAAACACACGGACGTACACTTAAGATTGCAAGCTTTGAACTTTGAGTTCCAAGACTAAAGAATAAAACAAAAGAGAGACATTTTAATTTTGTATAGAATATATAGTAATGGTGAAAAAAATAAGGAAATAAATTAAATCCAAGTATTTGTCTGCACATGCATACACACATTCATACCACACAATCACACAAACAAATACACAAAACATATGTGTGCATGTACATACACACACACAGAAACATAAAAATTCTTTTTGAAAACCCCTATATATTCAAGACAATAGGGGCTTTCCAAGAACATTGATTTTTCCTAAATAATTTTGGAGCCAAATGAGATACAGAAGTATGAGAGAAGAGATCAGATTATCAGCTTTATTGATGGTCAATGTTAGATTTAAATACATGGATAGCATGCCCTCCAAATGGACTTTCTAACCCATTAATAAGTGGTAGACAGCAGACAGTATGAAATACTAGTGCTTAGTATTTCATATAGGTCGAATTTCTTTAAAAAGAAAGAAAAGAGCTGGTTGATCTGAATATGTTCAGTTTTTTCATCCAATGACATTAACCTGGTAGCCCATGTCCTCTCTAGTGAAATAATAGAATACAAGTGAGGAAGGCAGCCTGTGATAGGGAGTTTCCTTACATGAGACATGAGGAATCAAGTCTAATTGTAGGTTAGGACAAGAGGTTTTAACATGCTGTGATTTTGAGTTTTTTACCTGTTTTAAAAACACTATAGATTAGGGACTGTTAAAAACTTGCCTGTGAAATAATAAAGCCAATAGTTTGAGTGTTATTAGGCTTCGTCTTCTTTTTATATTAGTTAGACTTGAACATGAATCAAAAGAAAAAAAATGTGACTGCGGGGTGATGAAAGTTAACTAGACTTATTGTGGTGATCATTTCACAATGAATACAAACACTGAATCATTATGTTGTACACTTGAAACTAATAAATGTTATATGTCAGTGATGTCTGTAAAAAAAGAAGACATCATTAATGATTTGTATCAGAAACTGCAACATACTAAGAGACAGACTTGAGAAGGTGTTTTACTGAAGACTCAGCTTTGAAAACAAGAAGTATCTGGAAATGATTATAGACCTTGAGTGGCAGGCAAGGTATACTTAATTATAATGATATATAGAAGATATATAATAATACTAAGAATTAATAATTAGAGAGTGCTTTCAATGGGCCGGGTTCTATGCTAAATGATTTACAGGGTTTATCTCATTTGTTCTGCACAACACCAAATAAGCAAATATTTTAACAAATGTTTCAATGTTCTGTCTATTCTGATATATATATATATATATATATATACACACACATTATTAGATTTTTCCTACAAAAAGTATGTGCAGAAAATTCTATTTTGATGTTCATTTAGCAGGAGGGACACTGGAACATAGAATATTAAGTGAATTGCTAAATATCACCCAGATATCACTTCTAAGATGATCTTATGCCAAAGAATCTACTATAGAAAATGATTTTTTACAAGCTCTTATGAAGAGATTACTATTACACAATAATTAATCTAAGCTTTAGGAATGACATTGAGAAAACCAGAGAAATGTCAGAGAATGAAGGAAGGCAGGAAGCTACTTTGAGAATTTGAAGACCAAACTAGTCTTACGTGAAAGTAAAGAGAAATGGAACCAGAACTAAATATATCTAGAACTAAGGGCTTTAAAATGTGGAGCTAAGAAAAGATATTTTATTCATGACAAAGTCAGCGAGGAATATTGGAGCTCAGAGAACTCTAACTGGGAAAAAGGAAGACCTCAGAAAGCGAACGAAATGTTTCCCAAGGGAAGCTCTCTCCAAAAGTTGAGAGACTGTTTCTTAAAGTTAAAATAGGAAGTCAGTAATGGAGCAAGTGACTAGAGAAGTTTTATTATGTAACTGGAATAGTTACATTTAGATTTATAACAGATCTGAACAAATATGTGAAGGGAATGCAGTGTAGAGTATCTCAAAAATAGTAAGTCAATATAAAAGTTGGTGATAGAATATCAGATTTAAAAAACTTAAGGTGAACTAAGCAACTACATAAGATGCTAACTCAAGAAAGTTCCTACTTTATTGTGGGAATTTTTGCAATCATTTAAAAAATCATGTGGCATTATTTAGAAAATTGAACATAAACAGAAATTTAACTCGTAGGTTTATGCCAAAGACCTGCACTGTCTAGTACAGTAGCCAAGAGCTACATGTGTCAATTTATTCAAGCAAAATCAAACTAAAATTTCAATTTCTCAGTTACTTTAAACACATTTCAAGTGCTATTTATCCATATATGACTAATGGCTACCATTTTGAAGTGTACAGATAGAAGATTTTCATCATATAAACTTTTACAAAATTAACCTTTGCAATATTGCTTGTGATAGTCATAAAGAAAAAGTAAATCAAAGATCTAACAATTTTAGAAAAGAAAGAATAGCTGCAGTACCTTCATACAATTCTTAACTAAAAAGAAAATGAAAGATTTAGAGCTACACCCAATAAACTGGATACATATGAAATGAATACACTTGATATGATTCTATTTATGTAAAAAAGTCAACCAAAATAAAAAACCAAAACAACAAAATCCTATCATATTTGGGGTGACACATATATTTAAAAAATCATAAGAAAAGTCAAGGAAATGACACACCTAGCTATGTATATACACACCATATCCATAGAGGAGAGAAGTAGGGAATGAATGAACGAATGAATGGTTATGAGAAAGATCAATATTATCTTAAATTTTTCAGGGTCATATCTTTAAGATAACCATGATGAATGGGAATGGAAAAAGAAATTAGAAGCTTTTTATTATATATTTAGGAAAGATTCAAGTGTTTATGTAAAAACATTCATCAGACAGTTAGGAATTTAAGGCTGAAATCATAGAGATGGGTTTAAGCTGAAATGACAGAAATAAGAATCATCTATATTAGGATAACAATCAAAGCTGGGTGATTAGGTGAAAGTCTTAGGAACGAGGCTAAAGGGAGAACAAAATGTAAAAGGAAAGGAAAGGAAAGGAGAGATAAGTCCTCTTTAGCGGACCTGTAGCCGCCTGCCCAGAGAAGCTAACCCTGCATGTACTCAATGCACCCCTGCTCTAGCTTTCCCATGTTGGATTGGAACAAATTAATCTGGATCTCCCCTGATTCTGAAAAGAAATTCTGGCATTAAACCTCTGCATGTTCAGCTCTTACCTGTTTTCAAGACAAAAGAAATAACTTCCAATCTTTCAAATGTCAGTTGAAACTTTAGGTCTCCGGACAAGCCTCTGCAGTCTGCTGCTCCATGGCCTAAATCAGGCACATTGGTAAACTTTCATTCTCTACTTTCTTTTGATATCAACAATTACAGATTGAAATTATAAACCTACTGTGTGCATATGGCTGCTTTATTATAATTGCCTCCTCCATTAAATTCTACAAACTCAATAAACATGTCATTTTAACTTAGCATTCTATCTCTAGTTCTTATGCAGAGGAGATACAAAATGTGTATTAGTTAAACAACTGATTGACTGAATAAATTAATGAGTGAATTAGTTAGAATCTTGTCCATTTGTACTTGCAGGATATCTCGATGTATGATTCTTTCATTATGTGTCAACTACTTGACAAACATGTATAGATTAAGGACAAAGATGAAATGAATTAGACACTTCCTTTAATTCTGAGTTCTTGCTAGATATTTTCCAAATTATAAGAATCCTAGAGGCCCGGTGCAGGAATTTGTGCACTGGTGGGGTCCGGCTCCGATCAGGGCCCATAAGGCCAGGCCAGATGGGGGGAGGGGCCCTGCCCCTAATGGGGGTGAGGGGCCGGTCATGGGTGGGGCCAGCTGGGGGAGGGGCCACAGGGGGTTGGCCAGCTGGCCCCTCCCCCTGGTTGAACTCCCGGTTGAGGGGACAGTTTGCATATTAACCTTTTATTATATAGTATGTATATAAAAATCATCTTTTTACAGGACACCAAAACATGTACATAAATACGTGTGTCACAAAGAAGAGAACCAAGTCTGGGTAAAAATGTAAACTTTCAAGAAATTGAAGTTAGCAGCCCATGTCTTCTCTTTCTTTGCACCTTTCTCCACATTTCAAAGGTGAATAGTCTCCAGTTTTCTCAAATTATATTCCAACCATTTGATTTTCATAAAATATTTGATAGTGCCTTCAAGTTAATTTATTTTAAGGTGCCATCATTCTTAAAGGCATTTTAACTTATGTCTTTAATCGTGAAATGGATAATGTTAAAAGTATCAAGCATCTATGATAAGTGGGCTTTAATTCACACCAATAATTCTTTCTCTAGAAATAGGGAAAATAGTATAGATACATTTGAATTCATTCATTATTTTGTCAAAATGGATTCTGAAAAGAAAGGACACTGGTCTTAGAATTTTGAAATGTTCTTTATTTTTTTTCTTTCCTTTGCATTTCCAGGGTAACTATTGTTAATTGCTTTGCTAAGCTCTAATCATTAAAGATTTTACACAATTAAATGTGAGGATTAGGCATTTTCCTATTCCCAAATTTATATATTAATCCAGGATATACATAAATTGAAATTGGCATAGACATGCTTTCAACTCTAACAGATGTTGTGAGAAATCTTTGGAAATTTAGGGATTACCACTAACATATTGATATGGTGGAACTCATTTGGCTAGATATGTCAGATAGAATAGGTTTATCTAGTTTTATTTGACACAAAAAAAACATAGAAAAATTCATATAAACTTGCACTGCATGTCTTATAAGGCACTTTGAGTTCAATTCTTTTGAGAACAGATAACTTTGAGTAGTATATTTCTGACTTTAATTTTGGGGGGAAAATACAGTGTTAACAAACACTATTTTCTTTGAGATTATATTATTCAACTTAAAAAAAACTTTCAGAAATCTCTTACCAAGTTGATTGAAAAACATTTACATTTTTTGTAAAAGTCTGAATTATGTTAAGGCTGGCTAGGCAGGCTCTTGCGGGAATTAATATTCTAAGTTTCTACCAATTCTATTAAACCTTGAACTTTTAGATAAAGTAAACTAAGAAAAGAGTCAACCAGGTTATGTCTACGGCAGAATAATCCATTGGATATGCCTGTTTTGAAGTGAGAGAAACACATCTGGATATTTTCTTAGATGTTGACTAAGATAACGAAGCTAAATAATGCACAGTAATTTTACCTCCTGAAGTGAAATCATGGCCTAGGCAGTTTGCTTCTGTGAGCCCTGCTTTGAACTACCAGATTAAGTTTTAGGTTCTTTTAATATTTAATCTCTCATTGTTTGGTTACCAATGGTAACAGAAAATTGCTAAGTGTTTAGACTTTTCATTAATCACAGATAGCCATGTCTGACTCAATGTGTTATGTCAGCACCAGAAGTGAATGTAATAATAATATAGGGTTTTCTAGTAAGCCTGTTTGATAATTGTTTACTTGCTTTGGCTAAATATTTATTATTAACTAGTCATCTATTTATTGCTGAAAAGGATTTGAGGCAAAGTAAATGTAAAGAAAAGCTAATTTTATAAAAAAAGAATTATAAAGAAAAGAACAGGAAACTGAGGCTAAAAAAGGTTTATTCTGAGCTCACTGGTATACAAGTTAAGATACAAAAAAAGGTTTAATTTAACATAAAAAAGTCAGTCAGCTATTCATATGAGGCTATTATTTCAAAACAATGTTAAGAGAAAAGTCCCCTTTATATCTTTACTTGCAAAATATTTTACAGTAGTCCTTCTCTTATCCGTGGTTTCACTTTTTGAGGTTTCGGTTGCCCATTGTCAATTGCAGCCAAAAATATTACATGGAAAATTCCAAAGATAAAAATGAGTGTTTTAAATTACACATTATTCTCAGTAGAGTGATGAAATCTTGTGCTGTCCTGCCCTACCCTACCCAGGGTGGTAATTTTCCTTTTGTGCAGCATCTCCATGCTCTTTATGCTTTCAGCCCCCTTAGTCACTTCATAGCCCTCTGGGTTACCAGATCAACAGTCCTGGTATAACAGTGCTTCTGTTCAGGTAACCCTTATTTCCTTAATAATCTCTCATTCATCTCACTTCATCTAATCATGTAGACATTTTATCTTCTTACATCACAAGAATAAGAGGACAATAGATATTTTTAGAGACAGAAAGAGAGACTGCCTCCACATAACTTTTGTTTACAGTATGTTGTTGTAATTGTTTTATTTTATTATTAGTTATTGTTGTTAATCTTTCACTGTGCCTGATTTATAAATTAAACTTTATTATAGGTAAAAATGTATAGGAAAACATGGTATCTATAGGTTTTAGTACTTTTTGTAGTTTCAGGCATCCACTGGGGTATTGGATATGGGTGCACTACTGTTTTAACTGTGTTTTCTAGAACGGTGTTAGGTAAGATGCAATAAATACTTAACTTTGTATGATGGGAGTACAAACAGGATAGTTACAAATGTTGTTATGTGTGGTTCAGGCATTTCCAGTGAAACGAGTTCTAGCACCTGATATAAGGGAGATGTAAGTGCATCCACTGTAATTTTGGGAGGGAGGATGGGTTAACAATGGTGGATAATTTGTTTGGTGAATGACAACACTTTTTCAAAATGTAATTTGGAAAAATAAAGATAGATTTTGTTTTTTGAGTATACATTTTTCCTGCATAAATATTGCATATTTGAAAAATCACCTAATATGTTTAGAAAATTGTGGGTCTTTGCTATTATTTCTATTATAGTAGTATTTAAACTAATTATTCTTATTTGAAATAATGCTTTTATTCTTAGTAATGAGTAGGTAGAGATTGATGAGCCCATGTTGACATAATATACCTGCTGGATAAAATAATGCAAAAGAAAATTGGAAGAAAAACGCATCGCTCTAATTATTTAGTTGGATACAGCTACAGGCTAAACTGTAGCTAATGTATTCTATTGGAATGGCTAAAAAATAGATTCACACATAGAGAAGCTGAAAGTGACTTTCATTCACCCTGTCTTATTTACTCTTCATCTCAAATACCTACTTGTTAGAAACACATCTACACTAATAAAAGAGAAAAATGGTAATTGGCGTACGACCGCTACCCTTCCGATTGGCTAATCAGCGTATCCTTATGCAAATTAACTGTCAGCCAAGATGGCGGCCGGCAGCCAGGCACTGAAGCGAACATGAGGCTTGCTTGCTCCCGTGACTGCAGACTCAAACGTTCCCCGCCTGACTTCCCGGCCTCTGAGCTGGCAGTTTGAAACATTCTAACAAATATAGCCAGCTGGGATCTCAGAGCTGAAGTTATACATTGTTTCGATTATAGAACGGCAAACAAACCAGCAGCGGAAGCCTCAGAGCTAGAGCCAGAGCTAAAGCTGGCCCAGAAGAAAAAAAGAAAGAAAAAAAGGAGTGGTTGGGAGCTTCCCGCCAGCCTGAAAGCAGCCCTCAGCCCCTCACCCCGACTGGCCAGGCACCCCAGTGGGGACCCCCACCCTGATCCAGGACACCCTTCAGGGCAAACCAGCCACCCCCCAGGCCTCTATCCTATATAGTAAAAGGGTAATATGCCTCCCAGCACAGGGATCAGCGGAGCCGCAAGGCCTCCTGGCACCAGATCAGCATGACAGGGTGCAGCGCCCAAACCCCCTGATCATCCTGCGGCTCTGTGTATGACAGGATGTGGCGTCCCAACCCCCTGATCAGCCCTGCTCTGTGTGTGACAGGGGGTGGCGCCCCAACCCCCCCCCCCCCCCACGGGCCCTGCTCTGTGTGTGACGGGGTAGAGCCATAACCTCCCTATCGGCCCTGCCCTGAGTGTGACAGTGGCATTGCCCCAACCCCCTGATCAGCCCTGCTCTGTGGGTGATAGAGGGTGGCACCCCAACCCCCTGATCCGCCCTGCTGTGTGTGTGACAGGGGGCAGTGCCCTAACTCCCCTATCAGCCCTACTCTGTGAGTGACAGGGGGGGGCTCCCCAACCCCCTGATGGGCCCTGCTCTGTACGTGACGGGGGGGGCCCTGCTCTGTGTGTGACAGGGGGCAGCGCCCCAACCCCCTGATTGGCCCTGCTCTGTGCATCACAGGGGGTGGCGCCGCAACCTCCCTATTGACCCTGCCTTGAGTGTGATAGGGGGTGGTGCCCCAACCCCCCAATCAGCCCTATCCTGAGCATGACTGAGGATGGCATCGCAACCTCCCTATCCACCCTGCTCTGTGCATGACAGGGGGTGGTGCCCCAACTCCCCAATCAGCCCTGCTCTGAGCCCCACCAGGGGCTGCACCTAGGGATTGGGCCTGCCCTCTGCCACCCAGGAGCAGGCCTAAGCCAGCAGGTCATTATCTCCTGAGGGGTCCCAGACTGCGAGAGGGCACAGGCCGGGCTGAGGGACCCCCCCTTCCCCCCCGAGTGCACAAATTTTTGTGCACCGGGCCTCTAGTTTAGTATAGTCTTGTTAGAGTCTTTGACAGAATTTTGAAATAGATTATTTTGTTCCTGGGGCACACCCTCAGCCATTGTGACAGAAAGTAGAAACAAAAACTGTTACACTTACTAGGATATGGACAATTATCAAAACTCCTCTCTCACTGCCACACTCAGAAGTAAAAGCACACTGTATGGCATTAACTGTCGGGAAGCTTACCAAACAGGAACACGTTGTTAAGGCCAACACTAAGGGATGCCCATTTGCACACTCCGGAGTATACATTCTTTTCATTTATCACTACACACACACAAGCTGTAACACTGCAGACAGTGTCTTTCTTTCTTTTTAAATATATTTTTATTGATTTCAGAGAGGGAGGGAGAGGAAGGGGGAGAGGGAGATGAAAGAGAATCATTGATCCACAACGCGGGCATGTGCTCTGACTGAGAATTGAACTGGTTCATAGGTTGACGCTCAACCACTGAGCCGTGCCACTGAGCCAAGACAGGGTCTTTCTTGTAGGGCAGTCACAAAGATCTTCTTTGTCCCCGCATTTCCACTTCCTACTAATAAAAGTTAAGGAAAGCTTTTGTGTTATTTTGTTATCATCTATGGCTCTGGTATAGTTGGGATTGTATTTACTATTCTTTCTCTCTCTATGCTTGTTCAAAGGCCAGTAGTTAGCAGATTTTATTTGAGCTGTAGGGCCTTAGCAATGAACTCTCTTTGGCTGGTGCCCCTTTTGACATTTATGGCATGCCAAGTCAAACTGGAGTTTTATTAAAGCCTTCATGCTCACTGCTTTTATTTTATTCATTTGCTCCATTTTTTTTAATAATTTTGATATGTACACACGGCACCTATTCAGTAGAGTTTCTTGATCCATATCTAAACTGTTCAGTTTTATGCTTTATCTTCTGATTTTACGTGTTTTTATGATCCAGGCTCAGGTGACAGATCACAAAAAGTTTTGCCACCTCCCCACAGTAGGATTTTCAATTTTCTGTCATTTTGATGAAGTAGAATCACATTCAGCTACTCTGAAAATGCCCACCCAATGAGTACCCCGGACACTGTGCCAAGGAATACAACACCCAGTAGCTTTCTGTTCTTGTAACCAAGGGAGAATGAGGCTAATGCAACTGGGGTACACTATTATTGTTTGTGTTTTTTACTAAGTATTTGCAAACCAGCCTTCTGTCCCTCTTCCACCCTCTCTTCCTATGTCTCTCCCTCTCATTCTCTCTTTTCCTCCCTCCCTCTCAGTTTTTAATTCTGTGGATTACAGTTCCACATCTGCATTTGCATGTTAGAGATTTATAGCAAGATGCCCTACAAACCTGGCACAACCTTTGCTAAGCTGCTAAATTGAAACTCATTTATAAATATTCCCAAGTCTATTTCTAAACTTGTGTCCTATTTCAGCTGATGGAAACCATGCCTATGATTAAAATCTCACTGCTAACCTTGACTTCCTCCTTTACAGAGACTTTTAAAATCATCTCTGACCTTATCTTTCACCATCTTCACATCCCCACCATTTCACAGAATGAGTTTTGCCCACCTAAACACTACTACATGTGATCTAGGTATGTGGGCATAAGACAAATTGTAAATTTTTAATAAGGCACAGCAGGTTTTAATAGAAATTTTCATGATTTATTAATATTATGATAAGTAAATTTACTTTGCCTCATGTAAAAATATTTATTTAATACACTGCTATACACTAAACCTATGTCCTGTTATGAGACATCCAATGAAGAGAAAATGGGGAAGATTATTGCCTTCTTGGATCTTACAGATAAGGGGTAGAGAGATCTTAAATGATCCCATCAAAGTAATTGCAAAAGAATAATAAGTGCTATGCAGTTGAAGTATAGGATGTAACAAACACATGCGACATTTAGATTAAGACTAATTTTGGGAAAGGCAGTTCAATTAAGGCCTGCATGATTGGATGGCACAGGTCAATCAGGTATACAGCATGTAAAAATGCCACAAGACAAGAATTTCTTGGCACCTTTTCAAAAAAATATATTTTTATTGATTTCAGAGAAGAAGGGAGAAGGAGAGAGAAACACCAAAGATGAGAGAAAATCACTGATCTGCTGCCTCCTGCACGCCCTCCACTGAGGATTGAGCCCACAACCTGGGCATGTTCCCTGACCAAGAATCGAACCATGACCTCCTGGTTCATAGGTCGATGCTCATCCACTGAGCCACCACTGCTGGGCCCTTGACACCTTTGATGGCTGACATGTCCTGTGACTGGAATAATGGAACTCAAGTAGCCCTACTATGTCTGGAATTTTGTTCTTTTGTGTGTGTGTGTTTTTTTCTTTTGGAGTTTTAAATTTTCCTGTGATGAGTGCAAATTATCTTGGATGATCTGAGCCTAAAAAAAAAATAATAATTCAGTCCACCCCAACAAAGCAATTAATTAATCTAAAAAAAATCCTACTTAAAAATGTGCAGGAACTGTGCTTCTTTAGATTTTTAAAAGTATATTACATAATTTAATGTCAATTTACAAAGATTTTGCTAAATGTATTCCTGAGTTGTGACACTATTTTGGAGATTCTTTTAGAGTGACTAAACACATATTAAATTAGTGTACTTTGCAGCACCTAAACCCAGTTCACAAAAATAAGTAAGTTTCAAAAAGATAGTTTATTTATGAATCTGCGATTCCAAAATAACTAGTTTTCTGTGTTTATCTTTGTAAAAAAAAAAAAGATGGGTCTGTGCTAAATGTAATTCTCAGATTATTTGAACTTGTTTTGTCAAAATGGCTCATGTACATGACCCACTAATTAAAACTATTGAAAAATATCTTAATACCTTGCACACTCACACTTCAGCCACGGGCTAATCATTCTGACTAATAGTTTTAGAAACCAAGTTGTTCAAGTGGATCATCAGGTTCTCTACATTGTAAAACCCAGTTTGAGACAAATGCAATGTTTACTCTTTCCCTTTGGTTTCTTCATTTTCCTAAATGATTTTTGTTAATGACTTTCAAATTTCTCCTGTAAATTTGCTGCAATTATATGTATTAATGATACCTTTTGACATTCCTAATTCTTGAGTCTCAATATCATTTACATTTGGTTTCTAAAAATGTATAACCTATTTTTTTGGTTACATTTATTTCATCTGTGATTCGCCCTTTTTAAATTCTTGTACATATTGGAATTTTTAGATTTCTATCTTTATTTCTAAATATCCTTAATTCTTTAAATATGTTTGCATTTTATAAACATGATATGTACAAAAATGAATAGAACACTGCAGCTACAAAAATCGTATTTCTACAAACTGTGTGTGTGTGGGGGGGGGATATTTTCCTTTTTTCTTACAAGGCAAATATATTTAATTACTTAAATGCCATTGGTTTGCAATTTTAAAAATAGAATAACTTAATAATCTTTTTATCTGAATTTCTAAGCTCACTTTTAAAAGTACTAAATTTGAAACATGCTATCATTTAATAATATTGCAGTTTTATTTGATAGAAAACTAGATTCCTATTGTTCTTTTTTGACATTCCAGGGGACTAATGACGAATACAGAGAGTGAGGAGTCTGTCTCTTTGCTTATGCAATTATCCAGGAGGATACAATGCCTACAGCGCCGCAGAGTGCTGAGCCATCAGTATTTGTGCCTTTTATGCAGGATCAGATACATAAACTAGCACACATAGCCTCCCATAGAACTGGCCAGTTCTTCAAACGTCCTGAGATTCCCTACACAGAGCAGTGGATTACGTTTGAAGCTGCTCAGGCCTTCATCCAGGATTTACCATCCTTGCTCTTTGTGTGATACAGCTCAGATCACAACGCACATCCACTGCTATAGAAAGTCTTCTTAAGGGTGCTTTCTACACTAGACAAACATTTTAGGATGACAATGGAATCAGCACATCATATTTACAACATATGTAACACTAAAGTAATACTTCTGGTAGAAATTTATATAAACTCTTTCGAGCCTATATTTAAAAAAACTCAATTAATAAAAAGCTTGCTTACTTAATATAAAGACACTAATCTATAAGTGACTTTCCTTTGAAAGATATGAATCTTATTAAACTATAAATAGAATTTTATGAATTATTTCAAAATTTAGATGAAACCTAATATTGATTGCAATTTGTGTCAAGTATTAGGTTAATGGTTTAAATATGAATAACCATGTTAAATCGTTCTCATGAAGAAAAATACAAGTGTGGAGCATTTATACATTTTTCCTATGATCGCATAGATGGAAAATTATGAAAGGAAGAATTTAACCTTAACACTTTCTGGATCGAGAGCCTGTGATATGCAAACTTCCCCCATTGTTACTAGTTAGGGTTAACTTAAGTTGGACAGACTTCCTTCCTTTGCCACATAAATATATAAGCCATTCATAACACTATTATTTAGTGTAGATTTAAATTTGCAAGGTCTAACTGACATGACTTAGACATCATATGTATTTTTCAGATTTCATTAATAACTTAATTTTTGTGATCATTAATATGTATTTAAATACCACAGCTAATATTTTCAGAATTTCTTCTTTTCTACTATAGTGTATCAATTGATTTTCATCCTCATAACAGGGCCTACAGGTTGCCAAAATTTCCTTTTAGTATCAAATTTAGTATAGAACCTGTACACTGCTCTCAGATTTGTTAATATAAACAAGATCACACCTACAGAAGTTAAATTATTACTCTCCCCTCTATTCCCATTTTGTGTGCTTCCCACTAATCCCATGGACTACTGTGTAGGATCCAACCTCCTCATGTGATGTAAAAAGCCATTCATTATCTAGTCTATGTCTTTCTTTTCATACTACCTTTGCCACCTTCTGCCTTATAATTTAACAAGCTTAAATTCCCTATATTTGTCCAAAGATTCCTTCATGTATTCTATAAACTGATCCATTTGCCTTCACTCAAATGTCTTTCTCTCCCCATTTTATTCTTTAACTCAACTGTTAGGCATCATCTCCTCCAAGAATTTTACTTAACTTCTTGGCTTGGGTCAAGTCTTCCTCTATTCTCCTTTATAATTTTTTTTTACCACAATATATTAAATCCATCTCCTTTTGTGTCCCTAAGTACTGGAATATAGACTTCATTTAGATTGGGAGCATTCCTTAATAATCTTGGTGTAATCCTGCACATAGCAACTACCTAACAAGTGACTCTGAGTGAAAATGAATTAACTCATTGTGAGACTTTAATATAATTAATGCCTTTAACATATGGTTTAACAAAACCATAATTAATCAAAACATTTTATTAATTGAACTGTCTGGTAAACCAAGGCTAACTGAACAACTCACTGTTTCATTCTCTTTAATGAAAATATTTATAAGAAATATAATTTATTCAGATGTCTTAGTGTGCATGTATTATGGACATAATATCGTCCTGACGATTTACTATTGATATTCTATAAACAAATACTATAGAATTTTATTACACAAGAGTTTATGTTGTTTGCTCTGGTCTTCATTTTGTTTGCCCCTCCGATTATAAGATATTTAAGGAAATAAAATGCCTCCTATATTAATTTTCCATTGAATCAGCAGGCTTGGTCAAGAATGGCTCACTATCAAGTTCATATTCTAAATATAAATAAGAGAGCAAAGAGAGAGCATGTCTTATGAGTTGTTGGCCTGAGGATGCTCTCAGCTCCCAGGGGTCCTGGTTTCAAGGCCTCTGTAAAGCATGGCAGTTTTCAGGAGGAGGGTGCCCACTGATGCTTCTTATACCTTCTAAGGCTCACTGAGAAAGTCAGGTCCACTCAGAATAATTTCATTTTTTATGAGATCAAGTCAGCTGATATTCTATCATAATCACAGGTCTACCCATATTCAAGACAAAGGGATTATTTGGGGTGTATTTACCAGAGGATGGAAATTTTGGCAACCATGTTAGAGTCCTGGCTACCTCACTTCTCTTAAACTTTACTATTATTGAATATATAAGATGAAATAAATTATTCAATCCAGGGTAAATCTTAGTCATTTTTAATATATGCATTTAAAATTATTTTTTGTGATGGTCAGGCTTCTCTTAAATGTGATTTTTCATGTACAAATACAATCATTTATTCATTTTTTTAATTTACAAATTTCTTCTAATTTTAATTACTTGGATTTTTGAAAATTGAATTGAAGGTAATAGTGACTTTGGTGACATTTAATTTAATATCAAAAGGAAGGTAGATTCTTTCTACTTACTATTTCTTTAAAAAGGGCAAAAGCACCCCAGAAATATCTAATTTTCAATTCAAAAAATATAATTCTTATGAAATAGATTTGAGCTTCCAGTGGGTAGAATGTTTAATTAAATTACCTGAGTCATTAATAAAATTTCACCACGATTTGACCATCCCCTTTTATGTTTTCGTCTCAAATAATGCACTTCTTTTCAATACTTCAAATGTCTCTGAAACGAATAATCTTGTAAATGTCCTCCTCTTTTGCACAAAGATGTATTGCAAAAATATAACATAGGTCAGGTATATTTAATATCTCTCAATGTGCATTCATGTTTTCTAACTCTAAAGCAAATGCTACCATTTTATTTATTTTGTTATATCAACTAATTATTTGTAAAGTGTCAATGTATGATTTCAAAGTCAAATGGAAACTATTAGTGAACATTTCAAGATTCACACCTATATGTTTGCTATTAATTTTACAAGTAGTTTTATATTTCACTCTTTTCCACAGAAATATTCAAGTATTATGGTAGGGATAAGATGTAACATACAAGTAATTATTCAAGTGTTCACCTAAACAATAAAAGAACCCTTTTAAAATCTGAGTATAATAATTTTACCTCAAATGTAGAAAAGAGTATGAATATAAAGCAAATACTGAATTCTACAGTTCAGAAAGACTGATAATGTCTGCCTGGGATTTAAATTGCTATATTATACTGCATAAAATGTCCAGAGAAAAGCACAGTGACATTCTTTAAAAAAAGGGAGTGGGTGATCATGGATTATTTCCTGGGACCTTATTCAAGTGGCCTCATTCATGTTGATTTTTAGTGCAAGCAGTCATCTTAGATCTAGTTGTGATTTGATGGTGCTACATATGCTAAACGTAGCCAGTTAAATATGAGTTATGGGTCAGATATTCTGAGCACATGGGCTTGACATTCTTAGCATTAACTTAATGCTAAATTAATTCTGTCAAGCCAGCCTTTGTGGAGAAGGCTGACTGTCTAACCATGTGACTAGAAATATCCAATAAGCTAGCATTTACTGAACACTTATAACCCAGCGTTATATTAGTGTTTTGCATGCACTGTCTCATTATTACACAATTCCACAAGTGAACTACTGTTATTATCACTTCAGGGGTAAAGACTGTAATGAACAAAAGATCATTCAGTCAGTGTTAGAGCTGGATTTGTTTTTTTATGTGTTTTTTAATTGAATTTATTGGGGTGACATTGGTTCACAAAATCATACAGGTTTCAAATGCATAACTCGACAAAACTTGGATCATCTCCCTTCTAAGAACATGCCTGGACTTTCTACAATAAGCCCATTTGTGCAAAGCAACAGATTAGAGAATGTCTAGGGATATATTTTGATTCCATTTAACAAGATAAATCCTGAAGCCTATATTCCCTGCAGAGATCAAAATTCCTTCTGCAGGATACAGAGGAAAAATCAGGTGTCTTGGGAACCCTGCAACTTCCCCCAATTAAAACACAGAATGAAGACACACGAGATTTTCCTTCAGCTGCATCAGAATAGATTCTTGAGCCTCGTAAAGACTTACACCCTCAGGGAGGCACAGAGGCATGTGTTTGCTCTGTTCTGAATTACTTATTCAATATTGGGTTTTTATCTTCTGGAGTTTCATTTGACCAGGTTGGAGTTTTTCACCAACCTTCTCACAGCTTCTATCAATATTAGGCTCACCTGAAATTAAATTTTAGTATTACCTGGAGTGGTCCATATGGTGCTATATGGATTTTCCCTCTTTGGATATTTGAAAATCCCAGTAAACTCTATATAGTATATTCATTCAAGGAGTTTATTTAAGTGTAAAATGTACAGAACAGCAAGAGAAGTAAAATTCAGGCAAGGATCAAAGGTTTGAGAGACAATCTTTTGCACTTGAATTGTACTGAGTCTCTGACTGAACTGCCAAGTGTGTGTGAGGAATATTAGCTTTGGGAGACAACCTAGAAAAACTCAAAGTATTTCTTTTAGTGGTCAAGCCAGGCATGTTAAACTGTTCGAGACAGCTGAGCCATCAGTAAAGCTAGCCCTGGGTGGGGTGGATTACCAGGAGAGTTTCTGACTTTAAAAAGTACATCAGCCCAACCAGTGTGACTCAGCAGTTGAGTGTCGTGGACCCAGGAACCAAGAGGTCACCAGTTCGATTCCGGGTCAGGGCACATGCCTAGGTTGCAGGTTCAATCCCCAGTATTGGGCATAAAGGAGTTAGCGATCAGTGAGGTTTCTCAAGTTTCTCATCATGATGTTTCTATCTCTCTATCCCTCTCTCTTCCTTTCTCTCTAAAAATCAATAAAAACAATTTTTTTAAAGTACCTAATAAATCCCATTGCTTTTGTCTTAGAAAAGATTAAAAAGACAGACATTCAGGCATCTCCAAACAAAAATAGAGCTTTACTATTTGGGCTGTAAATCATTTCTCTCATGTGCCCAGCCCTGTATTCTGGAGCCATTTCATTAATCACTTAATTAAGGCTAGTCTGCATCTGAAACATTATTAAAAAATCTCCACATTTAAGACTCTTGAAAATTCCAGGCTTGAATTTGGAAAATTACAGGCTTGAATGTGGAAAAACCTTCCGGTTGCCTGGTTAACAGAGGGACACAGACATTGGCATGGGTGATCCTAATTAAGCAAAGGAATTGAAATATAGTTGCCCATTGTACAGCACAGGTTTGTACTGTGCAGGTCCACTTACACCCTGATTTTTTTCAATAAATAATTGTGTATGTATTTTCTCTTCATTATGATTCTTTTGGTAAACATTTTTTCTCTAGCTTACCGTATTGTAAGAATATAATATATAGTATTGCATATGATATACAAAATATGTGCTAATTGACTCTTTATATTATTGATAAGGTTTCTGGTCAAGAGTAGGCTATTATTAATTAAGTTTTTGGGGAATCAAAAATTATTGTAAATTTTTGACTGTGTGGGGGTTGGGCACACCTAATCCTCACATTGTTCAAGTGTTGGAAAACACATTCAGCTCAAATTCTCCTTCCACCTCCCAGGAAAAATTCCAGAATTAAATCCAAATATGTCATCAACTGCTTGCTTTGTGCATATCATCTCTTCCTTTTAAACATCAATATACTAGGAAAATTATCATGTGGTCATGTTGATCCAAAACCAACACAAACCTAAAACTTAGCATAAAATATTCAAAAGTAGTATAAATAATTATATTTCCCCTAAATATGAAGTTACTCATACCAGGTCAAAACAAAAAGTGATCTCATTGCTATTTGAATAACATTTAATTATACATCAGTCTTTTCAAGCTATCAATAGGCTGACATTTAAAGTAGGGTGCACAATATTCAAGAAGGGAGTTACAAATATGGAAAGGGATAGAAGTAGAACACATTCCAGTGTGTGTGTGTGTGTGTGTGTGTGTGTGTGTGTGTGTTATGCATTAAAAGGATCAATGTATACCTGTAGGTTTTAATATAATTGATAGACATAGAAACAGATACAGTTGTATGCGTATGTATTGATTTCATCTCTATTTGCCAAGAATACTTGGGAGTGAAGAAACTCTGTTACATTGAGCTTATGTGGCCCACAGATCTTAGTTTCTACACACCATTCTCCAGGGCTCCTTAAGGACAAGAAATATATCCACATGTAAATTAATTTAAAAGGGAAGAAATAAAGGATCAGGGAGATTATGTCACCTATATACCATCACAGGCAAATAAGTGTGGGAGAGAACATTGATTTCTGGTTGAAAGCATAGTCATAATTCTGTGGGCCATAATGCTGTGTTAAGATACCAACATCCTTTGCTGACCAGTTTTGTGACATTGGGCAGTTCTATCAACCATTAAACATCAATTTCTTAGACATTAAATCTGTGTAACAATAATAATAAATACCTAACTAGGGTTGTAAGGAAGGAAAGTAGATAATATATGTAGAGTACAAAAAACACTGCGCATTGTAGTCACTATATAAGTGTTTTCTTTTTATGGTTATCATAATTTTTATAATTACATTAGTGTTTTAATGATAGGAAATCATGCCTATCTGACTTCCCAATGCATCTACTTTTTGAGAAAATACACAGAATTGATGGAAGTATATTACCAATGGTGAAAATCATGTTAGAAAATGGATTTTTAAACCACAGGGTGTATTTGTGAGAAAGTGAGGCAGGACACCTAGATAGCATGGAGTGTGAGAATTGGAGAAGAGGGGGGAACATGGTTTGACAGACATGTTGGGAACAGATTGTACTGATCTTTGAGAAAAAATGAATATGGCTTTTGAAAGAGTATTTGGGGGTGGGATTTAACTTTGCATCTGTATGCAGGATGTTTTTGGTGTGAGACAAAAAAGCTATTTATGAATCATTCATAAATAGCTAAATTGTAGTGTAAAAAATAAAAGAAGCCATCATATATCCAAAATTATTAGACATGAATTCATAAACTTATACAAAATAAGAACATGTCATAACTATAGGTCATATACATTTCATTAACTTAGATTAGTCTAATGATAGATTTCACACTGAGACACTGTAGAGAGGACTTCAATTAATACATGTCTAATTTGTAATTATTAGAAATCTATGTTTCAAATAAATAAGTGATGTGTTAAATTTATGTAAGTTTCCCTTACTAGGTATTTTAATTATCTCCTTTGAAATTTTTATTCTGTTAATTTCCTTAGCCATTTTGTTTTCCAGTGGCAATACAAGGAAAAACCTACAAAGACAAGCCAAATGATCAAAAACGGTTGACATTTTTCAGTTTCATTTCATTTATTAAAAGCTAGAAATAACAACACAATATTCACTTGGATTCTGTACTTCATCATTTTTCCTCTGCCTTTTCTGCTAGAACAATGCATAGTCCAAAATGTTAAGGCAAGGGGAAAGGAAGAAGTAAAGGTTAGAAATAATGAGCACAATGGACAAACACTCCTAGATAATTGAGAGTGAATTCCCTATCACTGTTAAAGTAAGGGGTAACATCATTATCCCTATATTCATGGGAAAATAGGCAAGGGTCACAAAGCGGTATTGCTACCCTTACATGTTAAAGATGAACACTGGTCTCTAGAACAGCATCCCTAAATTGGGGGTTTAATGAAGGTTTAAATGGGAATGAAATCTACCAAACCTTCATGTGAAACTTCACTTGGCCCAGAAGTATTACTCCTCCTTCTGCAAAGTCAAGCAAAGTCATGAGAATGGGAAGGAATGTAATGCTAAACAAAATATAGTCCATTATTATTTTTTTTTCAATCCCTATTCTCTTATTTCAATCTCCTTTTTACAAAGGCTGGAATATTGAAAGTGACACTAATTAAAAAATACTGTGGTTGCCAAATCCCTCAAAAGGACCATCATAAAGTTAGGAGAAATAAACCTGAAAGATGGGGGTGGAGGTGGGGATGGGGAGAGATTAACCAGGGGATTTATAGGCATAGATGCATAGCCCATGGATGCACAGACAGTACTGTGGTGAAGGCCTGGGAGGGGCTGATGCAAGGTCAAGGGGAAAAAAACAAAGGGGACCTCTATAATACTTTCAACAAAAAAGATAAACTAAAACAAAAAACAACAACAAAATGAAACAACAAAAAACTGAAAAAAATAAGACAGCTGTTATAATACAAACAAAACCTATTTATAAAAACAAAAATATTGCAACTAGTAATCAAGTAATATAGCCATCCCTAAGTATATTTACGGTTCCATGAGTGTTATGGCGTCTATTACTCATCTGTGTTCTAGCCTCTTATTCTCATCCCATTGCAGTCCTCATAAAAAAGAGGTAGACCTTTTCCATAGGTCCAGCTATAAATGCAAATACAATGTCTGAAATATAGGATCTGCTAGACATTTTCAGCTGCCCTTGCAAATATGAATTCTAATCACCATTGATGTGTGTGTGTATCTCCAGCTAAGATGATATAGTTTATATAAAATATTAAATTGCTTCAGGTAGTCTTCTTTCTACTTTTTTTTTTTAATATATTTTATTGATTTTTTACAGAGAGGAAGGGAGAGAGATAGATAGTTAGAAACATCGATCAGCTGCCTCCTGCACATCTCCCACAGGGGATGTGCCCGCAACCCAGGTACATGCCCTTGACCGGAATCGAACCTGGGGCCTTTCAGTCCGCAGGCCGACTCTCTATCCACTGAGCCAAACCGGTTTTGGCTTCTTTCTACTTTTAAGTATCCCTTTCTGTCATATTTAATAAGAAACATTAAAAAATCACCTGCACTATAAACATATTTTAAAAGAAGTTCATTGAAATACAGAGGGGAGTTTGCTTAGATCTGTGTGGAACTGTGGAGCAAAATAATAGATACAATGCAAAGCAGTTGAGAAATTCAACCTAGGAAAAATTAGTTTTGAACATTTTGGAATAAAAGAGGATAAATTTCCACTTGTAAAATAGAAATGAATATGTTGCTTAAGTCATTTCCGGCTATCCAACTGTTTTTGAAAGATTCAACTCAGACCATAAACCCCCTCCCATCCCAACTTGGCCCGCCCCACTGATTAAAAAGGGATCCAGATGCTGGGATACCTTTGGGAATATTAAATCAATAAAGTCTTCCTTAGAAGAACAATCTTGCAAAATCTTCTGAAAAAACAACAACTACAATAACAACAACAAAAAGCCACACAAAATAGGTAATTATGAAAAAGTAGGATATGCAAAATGCTATTATTAACTACAGCGTGTCTGGGAGCATGGAGTGGGCAGGTGGTACCTACTGAAGTGTCATAAAAGACGTCCATGGGGAAGGGTAGACCTGAGACTCGATGGGCAAGTAGAAGTCAAAAGATGGGGAAGAGACAAGAAATAATTAGGCAGAAAAGCCTGTTTGTAAAAGCTCTAGGACACGAGAAAGCATGTTATGTTAGAACATTTAAAAAGGGTGTTTTGGCTGGAGGATAGAGTGTTTTCACATATATTATCTTATGCGATTTTCAAAATAAACTCACCAGGCAGAAAAGGTGTTTTTCTTTTAAATCCATTTTTCAAGGATAACAATTCTGGGAGAGATCTGAATGTTGTAAACTCCTTCAATGGCAATGGTGGAGTTTGAATTTATTTTCTTCCATTACAATAAAACATGTGAAGTATGGTAATAAATACTGAGTCACATCGAAGAGGATTCTATAACACAGAACAGGACACAGTGATAAAATCTGGTGCTTACATGGTGACTATTTGATGTCAGGTGCCTATAAGGACTTTTCATGTGTTATTAGACTCTTCAAGTCCTCACCACCTATGAAGGAAGGACTGTGATTATTATCACTTTGTGGATCAGGAAACCAAGAAAGATAAAGCTTCAGTAATTTCTCATTGCCAATAATTGATGAAGTGAATTTTCCAAACAGTTTAGCTCCAAATCCCACACTCTTATCAGATGAACCCACTGCTTCTCTACTTTACTAAATTACTTAGATAAGAAGTCAATGATTAGAAAGTAGTGCAAAATAATTACAAAACAGGAGGCATTTTTGTACAGATGTGATCTATGAGATTCAAAGGGTAGGGGCTTATTATGTTAAGTTGAAATGTTTGGTTTTGAGAATAAAAGATTAGCAAAATGACACCCTTTGAGAAAAGAGGCAGTGATTCCATCTTTCACTGCTGAGAACGCTGCCTGCTGAAGGTTGGTGTCATCTCCTCCTCATGTCTTTATCTGAAGGGAGCTGATCTGCCTGAAATTAGACTCCCTTCAGAAGAATTGCCACAATGACAGATCAGTGACCTATACAGACAGGTCATGTGACTTACCTCAGGTAACAAAGATTTCAAAGGCAAGAATATGGTCCCATACTTGTCAGATTCAAACACATCTTCCTTTTACCTCATGTCCTGTTGTAACTAAATTTTACAGATCAAACTAGGGACTGACAGATTTATGTATGTTCGTTTCATACAATCTCTAGATCCCCATCATTTCAATGTGCTCTCAAAACTAAGTTTGTTTCAATAACTTTAACATAGAACAAAAATATAAAAAAAAAACACAACAGGAGCACTATAAAAGAGGCAAAATATTTGACATTGAAGCACAGGATTGTAAGTGGTATCCTGCGCTGTATATTCAGTATCTTACATAAAAGGTACATCTATTTTGTAGCCCAAGAATGTGTTTCTTTGCATTGAATGGAAAATACTATAAATCTGTGTTCTAGAGATGAGAAGAATCATTCTTGTTGATTCCTGAGCATCTAAAGTGCATTTGGTAAGTAGTAGGAACCAGTAGCATTGCAATCTAGGTTTTTATGTGTCATTGGATCTTTTATGGTTGTCGCAAATGCTGGAATGTCTGTTATTGGAAATACTGTGTATAATAAAAAGTATATCAGTTGTGCTTCAATTGACTGTAATAGAAAATCTTTCGAATACTTTCAGGCCTTTAAATTCAGCTCCCTCCTCCCCCAAATTTTACCCACAGTTGATTCAAGACATTTCCTTGTTATATTCAACAACTAGTTAGGTTCAATAAAGTAATAGTTTGAGGACTTGAAACCCCATATGTTGTGTTTCTTGCTGACAGCGTGAATTCTGGCTTGAGGGCACTGATCTATTAAGCCCCACGTTATGATCAAAGCGGTACTCACTGGCAATCATGATGGGAATCCCTATTTATAGCATCACAGCCTTGTGCTACAGTTGCTTAGTCAAAGATGATTAAAGGGGCTCATGTCAATGAGGACTACCTTTCAAGACCTGTTTAAATAGAACTGCACACGCAGGAGTGCTGGGCTCCTCCATCAAGGACACTGTAGCATTGGGCTGCAAGTCTATAGAAAGGCGTATAAAAGTCCTAAAATAGCCAAGCTCTGATCCAAGTTTGGCCTCAAAGGAACATCTTCCTTAATTACAGTGAACACAACTTCTAAAATACTCATTAACTGCCTCCTGACATCAGTCAACTTTGGAAACTTAATTTATAAGTCACATATTTATCTGATATATTCATTGTGTTAAAAAAAAAAGTGAATAAAAGCTACCTTCTCCCAAAGTCTTATAACCTTATAAATGCTCTCTAGTAGTAAACACTATGTTTGGAAGTATGTCATATGTAGTTATATAACCTAAGAAAATACTGTGTGCATCATTGTCCTTGGAAAACAAATGCTGCTGCAAGCTTTATTTATTTGTAGAGAAGATAAAACATATGACTGCACTATCACGGGCCTTTTAGACAATGCGTATATAAATAATTGTGCTTGTTTTAATGCTGAGTTTGATTCTGTAACTATTTTCTTGAAGGAGATAACACATGACATAATTATATTATAGTTTCCTTGTCAACAATGTTGTCATTGCTCATATCAACCAATATATACATATGCAGTTTGAACTGATTTTCACAAGAATGATATTAGTGCATATGTTGGAAATGAGCATTGTTAGTTTATAGGGACACATAATTATACACAACAATCCTATATCAACATCACAGCAACACAAAACTTTTAGCAATGTAATTCATTAAGTGATTTTTTATCTGAAAAGTAATAGCAACTAGTATTCATTGAAGTGCTTTCAATGTAGTAGGCCTTAAGTATTGTATATAATTAAACTTGATTCATCTTCAATCTGAACTATGAAGTAAATATTAGTTCCCAGTTTTAAGAGATGGCAGAGACTTAGAAAGATGGAGAATTTTTCCTAAAGACGAAGTAAAAGCTAATGAGTGATGGAGCGAGGGTAGAGATGTGGCCTTCTCTCTCTCAACAGACCCAGGCTCTTAACCCTCTATTTTGGTGCTCTGTTGATTTTCAATCCCAGAATGTGTGGGCACACATAAGGCATAGTCCTGTCTCTAATGGATTGATCTTTAGTTACCTTAGAGGACTCATATAGCCCAACAGACTTTGATTTTATCAGATGTCAAATAAGAGAATTAAATTGGATACTTTACCAGGCTTCTTTCTCTTACAAGATTTTAGAGTTCAGAAATATATGAATCTCTAATCATGTTAAAATCTATGACTAAATATGCCAATAAAAACTCTATGTTCAAGACAACCATGTTGCCATAGTAGAAATTCATAATTAATGTTCTTGATATGTATGGAATCAATATAGATGCTAATGGGGAGAGAAAAACAAAAATGTAAATACTTTCATTACACTCTATGCTAGACACTGTTAAATATAGTAGTGGAAATAAGATAAAGAAGGAATAAAGAAGTGTAGGGTGGGGATGAAGGTTACAATTTTAAATAGTGTGGTTAGGGGAGGCTGAACTGTTAAGGTTCTGTTTGAGGATAAAGATGAAGAAGGTAAGAAAACAAGATATGGAAAATATGTGGAAGAGAAGCATGTTAGTAGAGGGAAGAAAAACTTAAAGTTTCCAAGGCAGGAGCATGTATAGTGTATTGCAGGAACACTGAGGAAGCTAGTAAGTACATTTAGAATGGAAGGAGGACAAGTAGCAAAAGTTGAATTTAGAGAAGTTATAGGGGCTAATATGGGATCAAACCTTAACAGTGAATGAGATGGGAGTTATTACTTCTGAGTTTCTGAGTAGAGCAATAAAATATTTTACTTCAGCCCGGCCAGTGTTACTCAGTGGTTGAGCATCTAGTAATGAACCAGGAGGTCACCGTTTGATTCCTGGTCAAGGCACATGCCCAAGTTGGGAGCTTTGTCCCCAATGGGGGACATGCAGGAGGCAGCCAATCGATGATTCTCTCTCATCATTGATGTTTCTCTCTCTCCCCTCCTTTCTGAAATCAATAAAATCTATATTTAAAAAAACATTCTTCAGTTTTGAAAATATCACTCTGGATGCTTTGTCGAAAATTGATGCAGACCTTTTTGGAAGCAGAACTACCTAAAATCAAACATAGTCCTATCCTGAGAGTCTTTAACACTGGCCCAGATTATGAGAAATAAATCTCTGGCTTATGTAAGAACGTGGACCACTGAGAGGCATGCAAATGCATCTTCTTTACTATAGTAAATGTGATTTGTATGAAGTATACAACATCATTGTGCAGATATTACATATAATTATATGTTCACATGTTACATGCAGCATCCTTAAGATGCTGTATTTTCAAGTGTTGGCTTAGAAAAACATCAGCAATTGTTACAGACCTTGTGAAACATAAAGCACGAAATATTTTCCTTCACCACCAAAGAAGACACCTCAATTCACACTCTTGTAAAAATGCCCTGTGAACTGTTGTCTGGCTTAAACAGACCCCAGGGGAGTTCCGACAATAGATGGGGCATTTCACAAACCGTGTTCAAGGTCAATCCATTGGAAAAGTGAGACAGCACTTTTAGTGCCTGATACTAAAATAAGTGATTTTTAACTAATGAAGAAACCTAAACAGTGAAGCGACGTGGATGTAACAAGGGCTGGGAATGTGAAGAAGTTTGTATAAAGGGGTATGAGTATGTACAGAGAGAAATAATCAGCTTTGTTTCTGAATGAGCTTTGCCTTTAGCCTTGTTAGCTCTAGAGCCACCTTTGCTTTCTATCTGACACCACCATGTAAGTGCAACAAATCAAATTTGTCTGATAGCACCGCCTGACAGGAACCATCAGTGACTGCCGGGAGGCCTGGCTACAGCTGAGGCTCCCCCGTTGCACGCGCTACTGCTGTGTCATTTGAATTTGCGCTTCAATGCACCTTTAAAACATTTCCACCGCATAACCTGATTAGAGTTGTGTCCCATCTGTTCACTTGACTGCCGATGCTTAAGAACCCTACTGCTAGCACAGTCCACAAATTTAACTCCAGCAGATTTTTTTTCCCCCAGAAAGAAACACTTATGAAAATAGGCATTTCTAGCAGCATTAGCCCCCAGCAATTTATTGCCAATATCCCAGATACGTCGATCTACTCACTTTGTCTTCCAAGGGGCTTTGTTTATTGAATCAAACTGATCGTGGTTTTTTGCTACACTCGTCCTCTGCCCCATTTGCTGTTTATAATATTTTCATATTTCCATTCACAGCCTTTTGATGGTCTTTGAAAGTGTCCTTAGGCAAGTTCATGCAGTTCCAGTATATATTTTTAATTCTCAGTTCCCTAAGGAAGACTAACATATTTGGAAAAATATTTGAATAGTTGGACATATACTGAGGAAACTCAAGAATGACATGGTCAATATATTTCATTCACTTCCATAGACAGACACCGATATTGGTATAACTCAGACTTTTTAAACGTATTACATGGAGGATTGATATCTTGCAGAGAATAATGTTTCAACCAAAAAAGAAGTTATCTCTCACCTCCAATTTCCTTTTCTGGTGCTATTAGCAATTCTCCCTATTACCACTCATTCCAGCAATAACTAGCCCTTCAATTTCTTGCTCATTCTCTACTAGTTTTCTATCTCATTTCAAATTAGTCTTCTTTTTAGTATGCTGAGCAATTTAGCAAAGTTTCTTTTAAATTTAAGCTCCCACTCAGATTACTTCCACCACGTCAAATAACTCACCAAATTAGTTTTTCCAGATAAATAAGGTGTTCTATTTCCTTGTGAACTAGCACATCATCAAACAGGGTGCATATGTTCTCAGCAGCTCCATACAATTGCTTGGATCAGAACTGCTCCTTTTGAGAATGTTCTTTAGTCTATGAAGCTGAAATAATCTTTTAAAGCTGCTGCTTTTGGAAATGATTTTTTTTTTTTTTGGTGGGGTGGGGTGGCAGGTGGGGTCCAAGTTAAAGTTCCAGGCATTAAAAGGCTTTGTTTTTTAAAATAAATCCTTTCGAAGCTTCTTGAAGTGAGAAAAAAAGATTGAGAAAAGTGACATGTCTTAATTAAATATTGAAGGCAACAAATTACTTAAAACTTTAAAAAATGTTGTAATGTGATTGATTATGCATTAACATTAAAAAAGAAATCTTAGTACCTGAGCATAGCCATGTTTGAAAAATCATTTGGCAAAATGGTTGAAGAATCATTTCCTGAATAAGAGCAAATAGCCCTTCCGTCCTGGTTCTCCAAGGGGCCTGAGGGAGGATGCCTTGTGAAACAAGCCTACAGGAGGAGCCTTCAGAGTGGCTGCCCCAAGAAGACTTCTAATGGAGTTGCCTTATATAAAGACTAGAGGCCCGGTGCATGGATGTGTGCACTGGTGGGGGGCATGGCCTGTGGGGATAGACCTGCTGTGGGAGCGCTGCTCATCCTGGTCAGCCAAGCGGTGCTCCCACTGTAGGAGCGCACTGACCACCAGGGGGCAGCTCCTGCATTGAGCGTCTGCCCCCTGATGGTCAGTGCACATCATAGTGACTGGTCGATTGGTCGTTCTGGTTGTTCCACCGTTCAGTTGCTGGGCTTTTATATCTATAGATGAGAAAGACTAAGAGTGAAGGAGTTCTGGGAAGGGAAGGTCAGTTCAGTTTCGGACATGTAAAATTTGAAATACCTGTTGGTTATTCGAGGTGTCAAGGAGACAGATATATAATACAGACATAACTTTATTTGTTCTTATAACATCAAAGTACTTGTATACCAATTTAATGTTTTATTCACTCAGTGAAGAGCTAGTGGATGGCTATATGTATAAGGGATAATTACAAATATCTAACAATGATAATCTAACTCTGGTTATGCTTCATACAATATTCTGCATGTTACCAGCAACCAGTGAGCACCGTTGTAGGGTCAGGAGACATCATCCAGCTGATTTTGTGATCCCGGGCAAGTATTTTCACTTATGTGTGCCTCCGTTTCAACTTTAAAATGGGTGCTTGTGCAAGATGATATCTAATATCATCTCTCAGCCCCCCCCCCCCCCCATCGCCCCCTGTGCCAATACACACACAAACAGCCCTCAAAATCCTTCCACTTGCTTTTGTTAATTGAAACCTAGTTTTCCCCAGGTAACATCATTTCCTTGGAACTTTGTTGGGGAAGGCAGTCACTTTCTTTCTCCTGATAATTTACTGGGCAAAGTAAAAGGACCTGTTCTGTATATTCCCAAGTCTCCTGGCCACTTCTATACTTTTGTTTCTCTTCCATAAACTTAATCTCTATCCTTTACAAAAAAAAAAAAAAACAAATAAATGAGTCTTTTTTATTATTACTATAAGAGTAATATCATTTCAATATAGACAAAAATAAAAGTTATGTTGACTCTCCTTTTTCTATGCTAAATTACTCATAATACTGTACTCACACATCTGCTGTGGCATTTATAACGTTCCGCCTGCTATTAGAGTTATGTGTATGTTTGGAGATTACACATTTCATAAGATCAGTGACTGTGTTATACTCATTTTTACAGTTCTCACAGTGTTCAACTCAATGCCTTGTCAATAACAGACACCCCCAAAATGTACACTGAATGAATAAGCAAGTCAATAAACCATTACAAATTTTTACAGCAAAATACTAACTTGCATTCCTAAACAAATAGAGTAAAATGTGTTCTCAAAGAATGCCACATATTTTGCCATTTAAAAAATATACTAAGTAATATAAGAGTTTAAACACTGGATTAAACTCTTACTTTTCTTCTTACTGGCTATTTGCTCTAACTTTTCTATTAGATCATCTGTATTTATAGAATACATAAATGCTCCATAGCCCTAATTTTACTAGAAGTAGTAATCAAGATTTGTTATTCATGTGGCCTTATTTATACACCTCAGCTTTCTTTTAAGGGGTAATTTTGGAGAATGCTTTTCATATATTTATTACAAACAAAACATTTTATTTAATAGTTCACTAGAGTTAACTAAAATTCACAACATGCTTATCATTACCAGAGCTTAGAATTTTATTATAATATAAACTAAGGGGAAATTTACCTTTGTGTTCACCAAAGTAATTTTGCAACACTAAATAAAAAATAATGTGGTTTTAATAACACCCAAAATACTATATTTTATGAAAGCAGTGTTGGCATATACAAAATATTTTGTGTTAAATACACAGAATTGATAGGACAAAAAGTTAAGAATGAGTTTGTTTGTTTTTTTAATGAGAACACTTATGCTTTCCAAAGTATTATATTTGAAAATTAAAGACTTACCAAAACATTGGTTCATAGAAAATTAATATATGCATGCATATGTCTATATGTCAATGCATCTGTATATGCATATATATGTACAGTTACAAATTACACATTCATGCCCCATCCCTGGAAGGTGAGCTGACTTCAGGAAAGTTGGTTTATAGCTGTTAAAACAACTGTTAAGTTTTTTTTGTAAGTTTCTAGGTATTGTCAAGACAGGGGGAAAAAACCTTACATGTAAACTTGATTTGTAAAAATCACATATCTATTCTCATATTAGTCTAGTTTTGTAATGGTTTTTTTTCTTTTATGATTGTTCTTTAAGTATTGATGTCTCTATATTTTCAATAAAGTTTCTCAGATCCATAACTGCTAATCAATAGACTGTTGAATAGAAATACAAAATTACATATATATATTGATTTCAGAGAGGAAGGGAGAGGGAGATAGAAACATCAATGATGAGAGAGAATCATTGATCAGCTGCCTCCTGTATGCCCCCTACCGGGGATTGAGCCTGCAACCCTAGCATGTGCCTGTGACTGGAATCAAACCCTGGACCCTTCAGTCCACAGGCCAATGCTCTATTCACTGAGCCAAACAGCTAGGGTTGTTTTTTCTTTTATCCCTTGTTTCTATCAAGCAGGAACTGATCTTTAAATAAATAATGACACTGGTGGGATGATATGGAAGTATGTAGAGAGAAACCTCCTAACTGATTTTTAAAGCTTTACTTTTATATATTATTATATTTAATAACTGTGGCTTCTGATTCCAATGTTCTTAAGATCTGTATTAACAGGTAACTTAATATTACACTATTTTTAACATTTAAATCATTTAACATTATAAAAAACACATACAAATATAGAAATAATATAAAGCACAACATTTTGACCACACAGCTTTGGAATATATTAACAGTTTGATTTATTAGCTTTGAAGCTTTTTTAAATTATTATTATGAAAAGTACAGCTATTGGTCAAATTCATATAACTTACTTCTCTCACCCTCTTATGGGTAACCTCAACTTTATATATACTTTATATATACAATTTTTAGATACTTTATATATACAATTTATATTTATATAAAACTGCTCACATATGCACACAAATCAGTATGTGGAGTTAGTTTTGCATATCTACAAAAATCAAATATTAGTATTTCTCTACCTTTGTAAAACATTTTTTCTTCTTTAAGATCATGTTTTAAAAATATTATTAATCTATTTAGCTCTACTTGAGTAATCCACTATAGAATAATTTTTCTTTGTATTAATTAGCCACATTTATTTTTCTTTTATCAAAAAACTAGAGGCCCGATGCACAAAATTCATGCAAGAGTAGGCCTTCCTTCCCACAGCTGCCGGCACTGGCTTCCCCCTGGCACCCAGGACCTGGGCTTCCCTCTGGCCCCGGCTTCGTCTGGAAGGACATCCGGAATGACATCCAATCAAATAAACACATTACACTTTTATTATTATAGATTGCACTTTCGGGCTGTTTTGGTGTGTTAATTATTACACAGGAATGGTGCCGTGGACACTAATGTGCTTCCTTCCACACAAGTCCAAGAGCTTCTCTCAGGCCAATGACTGACCGTAAAGTGTGTGCATCCTAAACTTCATTACATAATGCCAATTTCTCCTCACATTATATTCTCAATAGCTATGTATTATGTTCGCTTTTTTTCTACTTTCACCGATACCTTTATATTAATTCCTAAGAGACTTTTAACCACCCCTCCTAAAAATACTCTGAAAGAGGGAAACTTGCATATCTTTTGTTGGGTAAGTGATTTATCTGTTTGTGTTTACAATAGCTCTCCTTATCTATTGCTTAATCCCCTCCACCCTCATGTCTTTATCTTCCTCTAATGTCAGCCTCGGCATATAATTTTTTATTGCTGTAATACTTTTTCTTAAGATATCATCTTGATAATTTTTTTACCGCCTAATCTTTGCTCAAATGTTATTGTTTCAGTGGAGCTCATCTGATCACCCTATAGGTTGTCTGTGATAACTTGTTTTTTTTTATGCATGAGTATTAATATCAATGCTTTTTTATACATTAAGTTTAATCTCTTACTATACCCATTTCTTTAGATCATGGCTTCTCTTTAACTTTGGAAACATGGGGTTTTATCACTTATTTGTAAAGATAGCCACATTCCCTTTTAGTATATTTTGGTATACTTTAGTAACATTTGTGTGTTGTGAGTCATATTTCTGGCACACTAATTTTATAATGTACTTTTTTCACTTCCCCTAAAGCATGAGACATATAGTAAACAACATTTTTTTAAGTTTTTCCTGGGAATTAGCTATAAAATTTTACATTTGTAGGAGGGAAGTAAAAAAAAAAAAAAGAGCAGTTAATGGAGGATATTTATTCCATCATGTATTATACTAAGGTGGCAAATACTTTGGGTTATATTGAGATTAAAACTAGTGGCTGCCAATCAACTATCAATGAATAGTTTATATGATGATAGTCTCTGGGTTATCATTAGTAAGTTAAAAATTCTAACCTAGAAAGTACTGTAAATTATTTAAGAAGACAATGTTATGATGACTTACCTTACACACAAAAAAGTCTAAATATTGTTCATGATAAAAAAGGGACAATAGAAAAAGCAACAAACCTAACCTTATCCTATCTAATAAGCCTATCTAATAAAAGAGTAATATGCAAATTGACCATCACTCAAACACACAAGATGGCCTGCAGGGGAGGGCAGTTGTGGGTGATCAGGCCAACAAAGGAGGGGAGTTGGGAGGGAACAGGCCTGCAAGGAAGGGCAGTTGGGGGTGATCAAGCCTGCAGGGGAGGGCAGTTAGGGGTGACCAGGCTGGCAGAGGTGAGCAGCTGGGGGAACCAGGCCTGCAGGGGAAGGGAGTTAGGGGAATCCAGGCCATCAGGGAAAGGCAGTTGGGGGGGGGGGGGGGCAGGTCTGCAGGAGAGAGCAGTTATGGGTGACTGGGCCTGCAGGGGAGAGCAGTTAGGGGCAACTGGGCCTGCAGGGGCAACCAGGCTGGCAAGGGAGGGAAGTTAAGGCTGACCGGGCCAGCAGGGCAGGAAAGTTGGGGTTGACCATGCCTGCAGGGGAGGACAGTTAGGGGTGACCAGGCCTGCAAGAGAGGGAAGTTGGGGGCAACCAGGCAAGCAGAGGAGGGCAGTTAAGGGTGACCAGTTTAGCAAGGGAGGGCAGTTAGGGGTGACTGGGCCAGCAGGGGAGGGCAGTTGGGAACAACCAGGCCTGCAAGGGAGGATAGTTAGGGGTGACCAGGCTGGCAGGGGGGCAATTAGGTGTGACCAGGCTGGTAGGGGAGGGCAGTTAGGGGATACCAGGCTGGCAAGGGAGCAGTTAGGCATCAATCAGGCTAGCAGGGGAGTGGCTAGGGGGTGATCAGGCTGGCAGGCAGAAGCAGTTAAGGGCAATCAGGCAGGCAGGCAGGAGAGCAGTTGGGAGCCAGCAGTCCTGGATTTTGAGAGGGATGTCTGACTGCCCATCGGGATTGGGCCTAAACAGGCAGTCGCATATCTCTCCAGGGGCCTCAGATTGGAGAGGGTGCAGGCTGGGCTGAGGACACCCCCACCCCATGAATCAATTTCATGCACCAGGCCTCTAGTCTATAATAATAAAAGCATAATATGCTAATTAGACTGGACAATCTTCCAGACTACCTTCTGGACAAAGCCTGGGCTGCAAGGGAAGCCTGGGTCCCAAGTGCCTGCTGGCAGCTGGAGGGAAGCCTGGGTCCTGGGTGCCAGAGGGAAGCTGGTGCCGGCAGCCAGGGGAAGGAAGGCCTACTCTTGCATGAATTTTGTGCATTGAGGCTCTAGTTCTTAGATAATACTATATAGTAGGCACATGTGGTGTACTTTGTATAATTCTGGTTGCAATATCTTAAAAGTATAATAACAAAAGTAACTTAATAAAAGAACTACATTTTACAAAACCTTTCAGGAGGCAGTCCCAAAAAATCAAGGTAAAATGGTCAGAATTCTTAGGCATAAAAAAAGAGTGCAAGAAGGAAATATTCCCTGTATGAAACCATGAAAAAGATATGTAAGTGATACAATTGTGAGTTCTCTAATCTCAAACCTAGTTTAGGAATATCTTGATACTTGATGGGTTATAATTGGGTAAAAAAGATAATAAGTAGAAAGGATAATTTCATGGACTTCCTTGATATAGCTAAAGGCTAATAGATGTTAAATGTGGTTTTTAGTTATATATCAAAATAGATATCAAAGAAACTATTATCCTACTATCAGAAGTTAGAAATCTAGGAATGCAATATCTTTGAAATTCATATTGCCTATCAGTACCACTATAAATGATGCATATAATTGTAAGCTAGTTTATAAATATAGTTTGTTTAGCCTCAGTGGAGTTTTAATATATCTATATGTATATTATAATATTTGGGTGTCTGTCTGTTGTAGACGTAGCCTCATAGGAAGAAATATGATCTCTATGTCATAAACAGTTATACAGAATATAAATTTATCTCTGAAAGAGATGAAATCTTAATTTTGGGGAAACAAAGCGGTAACTGGGAGCCAGGGCATCTCTACATGAATTAATAATTCACTGATTTATAGGTTCTGGAATTGGTTTATTTTAGGATATCAACTTTTAAAGAGGGAAGGATAAGGAATATTGCAAATATAAATGATTACAAAGAAAAACAGATACTGAAAGCTGAAAACTTGCTGTTTTTCAGACATATTATTTGACTCTATTTTTGGTTGATTCTGAATAACTGATTTAAACCAAAGATCTATTTGAGAGATTATAAGGCTTTGCACCCAGCTGTGAGAGTGTGATATTAGCATGAATGAAAAGCATAACGTTATCAGCACAGCATTGGCCAAAAGCCTCCCAACGGAAAATGTATTTAGAGAAAATGTTTAAACCTATATTCTGTTTTAATTGCCAGCTGAGGAATTATTGAAAGTTTAGTATTTTTCTGTTTTCTTTGCTTCTTACAGTTGAGGCATTCCACTTGTATTTTAAGATCAAAGATGAAAAAGATTAAACTAGGCATTATCATTATACTTACTTCCCAAAGAGCTATCAGTGAGAAATATTAATCCAAGGTATTAAAAGTATAATTCCTCCACTTTGAAAGTTTTAAATGCATTGAAATAGTCTTATAAAAATTAAGGAGAAAAATTAATAAATGGAGTTTTCAGATAGAAATTTTCCTGCATTATGGGCAGCTAAACATAACACTGGTTCTTCTTAGTACTTTAATAAAGGTATTATGACTTGTTAATATGTATTTTATACTGAAAATTGCATGCTTTTATAATTAAAATACTCTGATGATAGGGATTCACACTGTTTTATGTTAAAAATAAAACAACATAGAAATGGACATAATACAAAGCATCATTATATTATCACTCTCTATAGTTAGCTAATAGAACCTTAGACATATTTCTTTAATTAAAATATTAAAAAGAACAACACCCTGTGAACTTTAATCTGATCAATACATTTTTAATGGAAAATGAGGCCTTCTTATCTGGTTTTGCACTTTGTACTGAAAACAACAATAAGATACGTTTAATAAAAATGTACATGTATTAACTATATTTATTCAAATGATTAAAAATTCAAAAACATTACACTGCATATCAGTGTGCATTTCCCTTTGCATAATTTGGCAAATTCTATGTGTATTAGGAAAAAATAGCATAAATATTCCTGATATATCTTCAATCTAAAGTAGCAAAGGATTGAACAATGTAGGCTCTTTTGTTCTAATGAAGAACAAAATTTAGCTCTTGTGTTCTAATCAAGGCAATATCCAAAATGCTCAGACAACGTTGTGATGCTCTATTTCTCATTATCCTCTGTCTCTTACCAGACCCAGAAAGAGTCTGATCGAGTTTGTGTGATTGCCTCTCAATCCCTTAAAATAAGGAAGGCCTCTGATGATGCTCTCTCTTGTCATGTGGTTCTCAAATTCAGGAATTCAATAATCTCTTTCTAGGAAGAATGAAACTAAACAAGCTTTGCTTGTTCTGTTTTAACCCATAACCTACCTGGGGAAGAGTAACTTATTAATGTAGTAACCAACAAATCTATCTATATAAAACCCTAATATGCAACTAGACCAAAAGACGGAACAACCGGACAACCGGTTGCTATGATGTGCGCTGACCACCAGGGGACGCACTCGGAAAATGGCGGCAACAGCAGCAGGTGGCAGAGCACAGAACATGGTGGGTATTGGCTGTGGTGGGATGGTGGAGCACATGAGCAGGGGCGCCAGACCAAGGTAGGGCACTGGTCGCTGTCATCGGAGCAAGCCCCTGCTGGTTACTAAAAGTTCTTTGCTCCCACACCTAGGTCCTGCCTATTGCTTGCACCTGCTGCTGGCACAGGCCCCACTCACACCAGCTGCTGGAGCCGGAGCCACCACTCACACCTGCTGCCGGTGCCCAGCGCCGGCCCCAATCACTTGGCGCCATCAGCGGGTGCGAGTGGCCGCTGCCAGCTCTGATCACCCCTCAGGGCTTCTCCACCTCCCCCTGCTCC
Source organism: Myotis yumanensis (assembly GCF_028538775.1). Taxonomy (NCBI): domain Eukaryota; kingdom Metazoa; phylum Chordata; class Mammalia; order Chiroptera; family Vespertilionidae; genus Myotis; species Myotis yumanensis. Next base: position 219,710,670 of record NW_027223752.1, on the reverse strand, counting down.
TGAGGGGTGATCAGGGCTGGCAGTAGCCTCTCACACTTGCTGCTGGCAATGGCCCCACTTGCACCCACTGCCGGCGCTGGAGGCACCACTCTCAACCACTGCCAGCACCAGCCCCAATCGCTTGGCGCCATCAGCAGATGTGAGTGGCAACTGTTGGCCCTGATCATCCCTGAGGGCTTCTCCACCTCCTCTGATCCTGAGGGGCAATCGGGGCAGCAGCTGCCACTTGCACCTGCTGACAGTGCCAGCCCCAATCACTCTGCACTGTCAGCAGGTGCAAGTAGGGCCGGTGCTGTCAGCTTGTGGGAGCAGTGGTGGTGGGAGTGAGGTTGCCGGCAGACAGGGGACCCAGGGCTGTGGTGGGAGGGGCCGGGTGGAGGTGTGAAGGATGGGCCGAGACCCGCCCCTGTGCCCACTGCAGCCTCGCAGCCCACAGTTCCTTTCAAGGTGCACAAATTCGTGTGCTGGGCCCCTAGTAGAGTATATTACTTTTGGATTGATAAAGTGGAATCAAGTTTGGATTAGAATAGACAGAATTTTTTTTCCCTTAAACCTTATATCTTGAATGTGGCATCCACTAGTTGCTTAAGTAGAAAGAACCTGACCAATTACACAGATAATATTTGTGTTTACATGTCAGTGAATTATGAATCAAAGGGAGAGGATGGTGATGGGGAGGGGGAGGTGGCAGCGACCAGCGGCGGTGGTAGAGGGACAATGGAGGGGGGAAGGCATGTGCTGGCTGGTGCTATCCTCTGATCAGCCACCTGGTCACCTCCACAGGGGGAGGCCAGCAGCAGTAGCAGTGGTGGGGTATGGGGGCAGAAACTTCCCCTGATCAGGCTGGTTGCCTCCTGCAGAGGGAGGTCAGTGGCGGCGACCTAAGCCATCAGTAGGACATCCCCTGAAGGCTCCTGTGCTGTGAGAGGGCGCAGGCAGGGCTGAGGGATTCCCCCTCTCCAGTCCATGGATTTTTGTGCACTGGGCCTCTAATAATATTCATAAAATAATAAAAATACATATTTATACAACCTTGAATAATTTTATTAATGTTTTCCAATTCTTAATTTTCAGACTTTTCTAGTTTCTTTCTTAATAAATGTTAAAAAGTTATATTAAAAAGTTAATTTTGACAAAGGAAAAAATGTCCTAAACAGAGATCATAGTATAAGAAAGTAACTATGAACTTTGAGATCAAACAAATTTGAGGTTTATTCCCATTTGATTCCTTAAGAAAAAAAATGATCTTAGTAAAGTCACTTACTGAATATTTCATTTTCCTCTTTCATCATTAACAATAATGCTTGTTTTCCAGTATATAAAACTAATCAATTTTTAAAGTTCATTATTATGTCCTCATTAGAGGCCTTTGCAGCTGTGGGTGCTGCCCGGATCCCTCCCTCGCAGCTAGGGGGAGGGTGGGCGCGGGGAGGGGGGCTGCAGCCCAGCTTCGTCTGGTCTAATTAGCATATTATGCTTTTATTATTATAGATTGACTTTATTATAAAATCCAAATTCTTTAGAATAGAACAAAAGGTCCTTCATTAATGAGCCCCTTAAAAATACTTGCCTTTAATCATGCCTTCTGGATTATTTGTAGATGACAAGTAGGCTTCAAAACACTGATATAAGCTCTTTATTCTACTAAAAACATCCCTTTTCTTCCACTCTTCACCAGGTTAGTTCATTCTTTTTTTTAGAGAGAGAGAGTGGAAGGGAGGAGCAGAGACAAAGAGAGGACACAGAGAGAAGCATTGATGTGAGAGAAATGTACAAATGCCTAGAAATAAATTTAATAGAGAGAAATTACAACATGAACTTATACTAGAGATAAAAACTGAATTATAATTATGGAGGAGATTATTCACCATGATAGTAAAGAACAATACAAATGAAACAGGTGCGTCTTTAAGGTTAGAGGAACTTTTTCTATACACTTTTGAGCAAATATGTGACATGATAAGATGGATGTTTTTTTAAGTGAGATCTTTTTTTAATATATCTTTATTGATTTCAGAGAGGAAGGGAGAGGGAGAGAGAGATAGAAACATCAATGATAAGAGAGAATCATTGATAGGCTTCCTCCTGCACGCCCCACACTGGGGATGGAGCCCACAACCCGGCATAAGTCCTTGACAGGAATTGAACCCGGGACCCCTCAGTCCCGTAGGCCGACGCTGTATCCACTGAGCCAACCCGGCTAGGGCTAAGACAGATTTTTAAAAGATATTTGAGATGTTGTCTAGAGAACTTATATACTGCAGATATACAAGAATGAATGCAAAGACTGATTAGGAAGTTACTACACACTTCGGTTAAGAAGTGATAATGAGCCGAAACCGGTTTGGCTCAATGGATAGAGAGTTGGCCTGCGGACTGAAAGGTCCCAGGTTCGATTCCGGTCAGGGGCATGTACCTGGGTTGCGGGCACATCCCCAGTGGGAGATGTGCAGGAGGCAGTTGATCGATGTTTCTAACTATCTATCTCTCTCCCTTCCTCTCTGTAAAAAATCAATAAAATATATTTAAAAAAAAAAAAGAAGTGATAATGAGTTGAACTAGGATGTTAGGAGTGGAGATGGGAAGATAGGGGGTATATTAATTTTGTATTTTATTTGATAGTGGAAATAAGAGAGAGGAGGTCAGACTTTGTTTACTCCAGAATGTTTACTGGCTCCCTCTAATCAAGGTTAGTGCCCATTTATACACATTACCTCAGCCTTAGAAGTGGCCACATTTTATTATTGTCAGCATTCATCTCTCTCCTGAGTGTAGAACCTATTGAGCGCAAAAATGTATATTTTTATCTCTGTAGTTTCAGTTTCAAATACAATACCTAAACTATTCTTTGCTAGAAAAACATAAACCATTTTTGGAGGAGAAAGGCATTTTGGAAACTCCAGGTGAACTTTGACTTTCCGGGTGCTCCTAAAAGTCAACTTTTTTCTTTTCTTCCTGTTCTCCAGAACACATCTGTGTGTGAACGTACAAGAAGCCATAACCTACGGTTTTACATACAGTATATACATGACTAGCTGAAGTAAAATAGACTCAGTTAATCATGGCTTTAAAAGCTCATATTTGGAGAGGGTTTGACTCAAGTCATAGTAATGATAACGGTGAACAGAAATATGTTTAATAACAAGACTGTGGACTGTTAGAAAGAGCACTAGATTTATAACCATGAAACCTTGGTTTGATACTGACTAGTTGCAAAGAACAGAATAAAATGAAGGGATTGCTTGACATTTACATGTAGACAAGTGTGCCTTTCCTTGTACTTCTCCATACATATGCAAGTGCTCTGCCTCTCTCATTAGCTCTCCTCTGCTATTCCTATGGCTACATCCCACAGAGAGTTGCTAGCACCTCCCAGGCATAAATAAGAGAATCAATTTCCATAAATGATACAGCCTGAGTAAATTCCAAGACTTGGCAAGCAGCCATTTCTCGAGGTTTACAGCAATGCTTCCAGCATCACAAATCTGCTGTGCTGGGGCATGTGAAGAAGTGAAACAGCAGGCCCTTTAGTCATCCGCAACCTGCAGGGCTGTGGTGAGCCCTCCACAGGCAGAATAGCTAGAGGATGTGCTTTAAAAGGCCCCTGAGGTACGTCTGACCATATGGCAATGCTGTGGAATGCTGGGAAACAGGGGCAGCCGCAGAGCTGCCTGTAGAGCCCCCGTTAGAAGCCCTGTGGCTTCTGCATTATCTAAAAGGCCCAGAGTAAACAGTTTTAATGTTGTAATAAAATAATGCAATAAATAAACGCATAGTTTGAATATTTTAAGCAAATCCATATTTGTTAAATTTTAATTTAAATAGTATTAAAGTACTGATTACATCTTAATATTATATAGATAATGTCTCTTGAGAAAATTAGTACTGTAATACTTTGATAGCTCCATGATTTCCTTTTGGGTGACCCTGAATTGATAATGCTGTCTTATGTTTAAGAAGGATCATCAATCTTGGAGCATCTCAGTGTCATTTTTTTATCACATTAGATATATATCCAAAGCACTTACACTTATGCTGAATTAAGAGACCCTGGTGGGTGACACAAATAACCACTAGCACAGAATAATAGTATCTGAAATGAGTAAATTAAATTAAAAGTAAATTAAAAGCCATTCATTCTTTAAAGAAATAGACACAATGATCTCAATCTATAAAAAAAGTGATTGAAACAAGTAGAAAAGAAATTTGAAACTAAAGTGATGATGAATTTTATTTTACATTATGGAAAGCAGAAATATTTGTTACTCTATAGATAATAATTCTCAAATTCCATTATAGTTTTCATAATTATAAGAGCTGTTTTTTCTATCAATGTGGTAAATTTTAAATTGCTAAATCTTAATCATAATATTAAAGAAAAAGCTGCACATTATGATGTTACTAGTTTATAAAACTAGGCATTATGAATTTACCCTAAGTATTTCTATAAATCTCAATTCACACATTTAAAGATTATAATCTCTGATGAGAGTTCAGATTATCTATATATATAAAAGCCTGAGCGACCCTTCCACCATTCCGCTGTTCCACCTTTCGAACAGTAGCTATGATGACCACTGACCACCAGGGGGCAGATGCTCAACACATTGGCATGGAAACATGGAACAGACTGATGAATCTCAGAGGGAAGGGAAGAGGGCAGGAAGTGACTAACCAAAGATCTTATATGCATACTAGAGGCCCGGAGCATGGATTCATGCACCAGTGGGCTCCCTCAGCCTGGCCTGTGGTGATTGGGCTGAAACGGGCAGTCCAACATTCTCCAAGGGGTCCTAGATTGTGTGAGGGTGCAGGCCAGGCCGAGGGACCCCGCCAGTGCATGAATCTGTGCACCAGGCCTCTAGTTTTGTATATTTTTAAAGTCAACTTCAATGATTATTTGAAATATCTTATTTAAAAAATTAGGAGTATAATTGCCTGTTTTGCTTTGAATCATACAGGGTATATGATTCAACTTTCTTTTAACTTTTACCCCATTTTAAAATGTATAAAATTATATCTCTGACTTAGGCTTGTATGAGCTTCAAACCTAATATGTGAATAACTCATAATATCTTTCCTCTTTGTTGCCTCAGATCAGCATTTTCTTAAATCTCATTTTTGTCTAGTATTACTTGAGTAAATGGGTTGTCCATCCCTCCAATGGCATAAACAGTTAGAAACCATTTATTTTCACTAATTCTCAATATCTAAAGCATTACCAATACCTTATCAATTTTAACTCCAGACATTTCCCAAATACGTAACCTACTGTCATGCATTTTCAGAATATAGCACCATTCTTTACGTGTATTGTTTGTTTGTTTGTTTGTTTATACCCATGGCTTTTTAAATACTCCTCAGTTCTTTAACATGTGTTCTGCAAATTATTCACCTTGAGTGTGGCATCTTTTTCCTGCAAGTATTATGATTAATGAAATAATAGTATTTACCTCATAAGATTGTTATGAAGAATAAATGCATCAATATGTATAGAATATTAACAATAGTGCTTGTAGGGTAAAAAAACCCTCAACATATATTAGGTATTTTTATCAAATATTTTACTTATAGTTAGATATTAACACTTCAAGCCTATGATTTTCCAAAAATATTAAAACATCTTTAGGTTTCTTTTAAAATAAGACTGCTTTATATTCATAATCATAAAAGCATATAGGTAGACATATCAATGGATTGGTAGATAGATGATAGATGATAGATATATAGATGATAGATGATAGATAGATAGATGATGATAGATAGATGATAGATAGATAGATTGATAGATATGTGTAATACAGACCCTTCAACTATCCTGACCAGTGCCACTCCTGGTGGAGGAGGTCATTGAAAAGACATAACCATTGGTTGACCCTTGAGCTGGACCTGGGCAATCAGCGTCTCCCCACCCACTCCAATGCCGTTTGAATATATGTTCTGCACACCATTCCACACTAGGAGTAAAATATTATTGAGACAATCTGCTTGGTATATGTGACTGAGCCCAGTTAATTCTACCTCTGTTTTTGGCTCTTTTCTCTCTTATCAGGTTTACCACGTCCCTAGATTAACTCTAGTTTGTTGGGTGCAGCCTCTGAGAGAGGCAACTATTTCCTAGTGGTATACAGGCCTCTTAAGGTCAACAAGCTGCGAAGGCTGCTAGTAAATAATGGGGGTACTTCTGCAAGCTCTGAGGGTTCAAGGGACTGTGTAGTATCCTCAGGGGTTCCACACGAATGTCCCCATCCCAAGTGTTATGGAGCCATGTTTTCCCAACCAGGGCCCTGACTTTAACATAACTGATGCGCTTTGGATGATAACTCTGCTTTAAAATGCTTCTGGACACCTGTGATTCTATCAGATGTTCAGTCTGATCCTCTGCAGTTTCTGCTTTTGACCAGAGACCCTGTGGCTTTCACCATCAGTCTCTAACTGCTTATTGAACACCAAGATTTTTCATCATCCCTCTTCAATGACTTAATTCAAGGTAACAGTAACCACCCAATTTTGCTCTTTTGCTAGGCCTTTCACCCACCAATTATTTTAAATGCCTGAATCATTGCACCTGCTAGGGTAGCGGCTTCTACCATCTCCCCAGGGAGCACAAGAGGAATCTTTAGCAGTTGGGTCACCTTCTTGTATCATGTTCAATTGGTGTCCCTCATACCATTCAGGATTGTGTCTTCTTTTTCTTCTAAACAATAAATGACCAAGTTCAAAATTATATGTATATATGTTTTTATTGATTTTTTTAAAGAGAGAGTAAGGAAGAGGAATAGAATGATGAGAGAGAAACATTATCCATCGGCTGCCTCCTGTATGCTCCTAACAGGGATCAAGCCCACAACTCTGGGCATGTGCCATGACCGGAATTGAACCTTAAACCATGACCTCCTGGTTCCTGGATCAAAGCTCAACCACTGAGCCACACTGGCCAGGCCAGAATCTTCTTTTGCCATGTGTTTTCTCAAATACCTTAGCACAACTTGACCACCAAGTGACAAACACCAAGACAGAATTAGACATTGAAGACATTTACCATGGGAAGGAGCAGGAAGGGGAGGGTTCTGGTACCACAACCCTGATCTGACGCCTGTGAAGGGGAAGGAGGGAAGGAGCATTGTGGAGAAAGATTCTTGGATGCAGCATTGTTCCAGAAAAAGCTCGTCCCAACTAAAAAGGAGTCCTGGAGCCATAGTGTCCTGTTGAAAAACTCCTGCCTTTCTCTGGATTGTCTGCTTAAGCATCCACGTTGTGCCAAGTCATTAGCTCAGAGGAGCCTGGGGGAAGCATAAACTCGGTAATGCTGTGCTGGATAAAGGAGCGGCAGCTGGGGCCTTGGGTAAAGCCCCCCTGCAGACCTGAGCTGCACCTTCCCACAGCTGTCACATACATGTGCTTTCACATTTTATATTTACTTTTATGAACTTCCTATGTGTCTCTGTTCGAGGGTATTAAGTGACTTGTGTATTGAAACTGAGGCAGGAGGATGGCAGCGAGGACTGCAGGTCAGGAAGAAAGGAAGCCAGGCAGGGACACCGTGGGACGAGCTTAGGAAGGAGAGGCAAGCCGTCCTCGCAAACATTTCTCTTGCATCACAATATTTCCTGGAATCCACCTTGCCTGTATCTGAAAGTCATGCACCTGTTTAAAATGTTCCTCAAAGGAGCACTTTGTCAGCCTGGAATATTTTATGTGAGAATTGGGAGAGAAAGCCACCGCACAGTCTGAAGAAGTCTTTGAATTTAATCTGTGTGAAAGGGAGTATGGTCTACGCATTTTCCCCTCAGGAGTTGTGGAGCCCTCAGCCTTTTTTTTCTTGCTTTTTGATTGTTTTATTTGACTCTCCCAATATTTGCCATCTATTTTAACTCTCTTTTTGCTTCTTTTTTTTCCCCTTTGTCTTCCTCTTTTTACCCGGAAAACCTTTCTCTTTTCTACATTTCTTTGGCACATGAGCAAGAACAGTGAAATTTACTAAGACTGGCAAGAAGCTTAAGATTCAGGTACTTAGAAATTTGTCCTGATGTTGACAGAAATGCTAAGTTTTCCCGAGTGATGACCTTTGGGATTGTGTTCTATGTTCACATATTCAGTGCGTAAGTGGTTCTTGAGATCAGTCTTTTGAGATTAGTTTTTATGTTCCGTGGGAAAAAAAAATCCTAGCAGCAGTGGTTGCATAAAGCAAACTTTTTTTTTTCTTCTAATTGTCATGTTGAGACATGAAAATTCCTTTGTGGAACTTAATTTCTGACTTTCAAACAAAACAAATTTTGGTTCTTATCAATGTCAGTTATTAAGAGAAGCACATCATTAAAATCAACATTCTTGCACATATAAAATTATATTTCACTTGAGGGTGAACGTCTTTGCAAAGAACCAAGTTTTAGTGTGTGATTTCCAAAATCAACTTTTTCTCTACTAGAAAAATAGAATGAACTTCATTGGTAGGCGGGAAAAGCAATAGCAAAAAACTTAGTTATAATAGATAGCTTGCTAGAGGCAGTAGCTCAGATTATAGAATCAAAGAAGGTTAGAGCCAGTGGCTGTATAGTAACCTACCTTTCCCTGCAGGTAAATTTGTTCTGATGCAGGAAGTACAAGTAGATTGGACTGGTTTCTGGCTGATACATTCTGTCCAATGGTACAGGTGAGAACAGGACTGAATGCAAGGGTCATCTTGCATAAAGAAAACCTACGGAGCAGAAAACAGTATTGAACCCACTAAGGACCCCTTTGGCATCCATAGGAAAGGATTCTAATTGCAAACAGGTAAAATGATGGATCCGCATTGGTAATGAGAGTCTGCGTCTTTGTGGCCCGAAGTGAAACGGAACAGAAAGTTTGCCAGAGTTGTATTTTGTAGTTCAGCAAATAGAAAGCCTGAGATGTTTCTCGAAGGAGGCTAAAGATAGAGGTGTTCATATGAAAGAATTTGTCTTTGAGCTGAAAACCTCTTTTCCTGGCTTGCTGTGGCAGCTATACCCGAGCTGTGTTTTTTCTCTTACACCTTTCCCTCATTAGAAAAAGCTGCAGTGATGCTTGCTATAGGCTCCTTTCTAGGGCATCCTTAAACTACGCTAATACACCCTAAGCAACATGCTTAGCGTGGTTGCCAGAATTGCTGAAGGATGTAGAAACACTGACTCAAAAATATACCTGTAATACTTGCAACAATAAAGATAAATAAAAAAAATAAAGTTAAGGAAACCGATTTAATTGACTGTGTAGAGAATACCTCATGTTTGGGGAGAAATATCTTAGAACATCCTCCCAATTTTATCTCTTTAGTGTTATGTACAACTGTTCTCACCAATAATTTATTGATTTAAGTTTAATTCAATTTGGCATTCTCATTTCCAAGTTATTTGTGGTGGCTTTTTCTACCCTCCCCCTACAGTGCACACTAAAAATTTGTTTTAGCATCTCACATATCACTAAAGATACTTGTTATTTTATTTAACAACATTATTTTTATCATGTCTAAGAATGATATGATTTGGCATAATTTGAAACTCAGGCTAGTGTAAAATGTTGATAAAATGCTTGAGCTTTTAAATTAAATAAATCTAAAAATAGAAACCAAACTTGGATTTTTTATGTTAACAGTAGTTTATTTTATCATCCTTAGTTTCTTCATTCAATAAAAATAATAGTATCTTGCCGAAACCGGTTTGGCTCAGTGGATAGAGCGTCGGCCTGCGGACTGAGAGGTCCCGGGTTCGATTCCGGTCAAGGGCATGTACCTGGGTTGCGGGCACATCCCCGGTTGGGGATGTGCAGGAGGCAGCTGATCGATGTTTCTCTCTCATCGATGTTTCTAACTCTCTCTATCTCTCTCCCTTCCTCTCTGTGAAAAATCAATAAAATATATTTTTTTAAAAAAAATAATAGTATCTTAAATGAGTAAATTAAATTAAATGTAAATTAAGTAAAAATTTTCTTTAATTATTAGTTTAAATAAAAGCCTATAATAAGGACTCAGATAATGATACTATAATTATTCTTAGTGAAAAATAATTATGCATTTTTATTGTTTAAGACTAATTGGTTATGTTTTAAATTTAAAAAAGAATCTAAGGGTATTATGATAATTGATGTCAGAACTCAGTATAAATCAATTTGAGATGTTTCAGAATCACTGAGGAATTAAATATCACATTAAACAATAGTTTGAAGACTGTAGCTTATCTAACTTACTTTGTTAAAATTTAAATTTTCACTGTCTATTTTAATTAAATAATTATAGTTACTCTATGCCCTTAAGTTATTCTTGCATATAAGCTATTGTTTCCTATTCATTTTAATCGATTCTACCTTGGTCATGCACCTCTTATCACCAGAGGCAAAAGGATTCAGTTATTCTCATTTTGGTTGCTTTGCAATTATTAATGTGAAAATATTTGAGCCATTCCTCTCCCTTTTAAGTCACTTCCAATAAGCTACATGATCACTACTTTATCTAAATCCTACAATAATTATAGCTAATATCTCAAAATTTAATGTTTAATCATTCAATAATTACTTCATGTAAGATAGTTTTATCTCTCCTCTTGTGGATGTACATTTCTTTAGTTCTCACAAAGTCATGTACTTCTTACCAGAGTGTCTAATACATTGCTATTTATATGCTCATTATTGTACATGTGATTTGAATCAAAATCTATTAAATATACAGTCTTTTTAAAGTCTTGATTTCTAGTTTTCCGGAACTAGAAGGTATAAAAAGAAAAAAACCTTCACTATTAAGGTCACATAAATATATTATCAAATTATTATTTTCACTAAAAACACAGTGTGGAATGCAACTTATAAAGCAGGGTTTCCTCGCTGGGAAATGAAGGAAGGAGTAAGATAACATTTTCCAATACAGGGATGTTTTACAGTAAGTTCCTAGACAACAAAGTCTGAGGCAAAAGCTTGTGACATGCTTTTTATTAGAGATGCAATTCCTGGGAACCAACAGTCAAAGCAAAATAAGAAAGCAAACACAGGAGAACTACAGAGCCCATCACAAGTTTGCAACAAATACATTTGGTGGCTGTGTCATGTGGGAAGTCTCTAGAGGTGGTAATAGGACACTAATCCAACTTGTACAGTCCTTGGGAGGAGTAAGCACATGCAATTATCTGATGCCGCCTACGTGACTGGTGTCTTTAATTGGTCAAAGACCACCAACAAGGCAATACTAACGCTCCCACATTTTTAAGATGTGTTACCTGGATTTCTGAGTACCACCAGGAAGCCACACTTGCAGCAGTTATAATGTTGCCATGGTGCAGGGTTAGCAGTCTTTATCTGTATAAATGAATGTAGAAATTCTTACATCTCTACAGAAGGTGTCCTGGACTATATGAAGAGTGAACAGTTTCTGTGAGAATATAAGCGAGAGCTGTATATCCTATATAAGAAAAGCCTAATATGCTAAGTGTCTGGTTGACGGGTCGGCCATTCAATCAATCAAAGCATAATATGCTAATGATATGCTAAGGCGGCTGCTCAACCACTCGCTATGACATGCACTGACTACCAGGGGCAGATGCTCCAACCAGTAGGTTAGCTCGCTGCTGGGTTCTGGTCAATAGGAACTGAGCAAGATGGGCTGGACACGCCCTGGAGCTCTCCCACAGTCCCTCCTGGACTGGCCAACCACCCACGTTCTACCCCAGCCCCAATCCTGCACTGGTGGGGTTGCTCAGCCTGGCCTGTGCCTTTTTGCAATCTGGGCTGAGGGACCACCACCCCGCCCCCACACCCGAGTACAGGATATAATAAAAGGCTAATATGCAAATCGACCAAATGGTGCCAATCGCACGTCTGTGTGTTTCCGTCGTTCATTGTTGATCGTGAATTTGGTTGACACTTCTATTATAGAGAAAGGGCGAATAGCGATATTAAAATATTTCTTCTAATTAATTTCCTTTCAATGTGCACAAATTCGTGCACCAGGCCTCTAATATAGGTATATTTAAAATAAATATTTATGTGCATAGCATATAACATAATTAGCACAATTTACCCTATTATGGCTAGTGCTACACTATCACTTAGATTAACTTCATGGAAGCTATGGTTGGCAGTTCACCAATACAAGGTATAACAAGGAAGTAACCTTACTAATGACTTGGCCTGTTTGACATCAGTAGCCTCTAGCTTTTATATTTTAGGAATAGAATTCAAATGAAGTTGCCTCTATCTCTAATGCAATTTAATTTTATATTCTCTGATGAAGTTTGGCTGCATTTAAAAATATATAATTAACGTTATTTAGTAATTGATTGAGATAACTTTACACTGAGAAGAACAAAGACATACATATGTAATCTACCAGTTACAGAAGACTTTTAATTACTTTTTTTAATTTTTAAAAACACAGCAATATTAGTTACTTTGAGATTTTCTTCTTTTATTTTTTGCATTTTCTTAATGCTAAGATGATGATGATTTGAATAATGGCCCAAAGTTAATAAGCTGAAGGAGAAAGTAATGGATAAAAAAATAATGAATATTTTACAAGCCAAATAATGTATCATTAGAAAATTTACACAGAAATCTTTGGCTTTTGTAGTGTGGAATTAAGCTTTTAGTTTTATTTTCTAAAGGAAATCCACAATCTTTTTTCTTAATTTTCTTAAACACAAGTAAGTTAGACTGCTTTTTAAGAACTTTTTCAGAGAATTTTGTTATGGTTAATTTTATGTGTCAACTTGCAAGACAAGAAATGCCCATATATTGAGCTAACGGTTATTTATGGTAGGTCTTTGAGAATGTTTTCAGATAAGATTAGTATTTTAATTAGAAAGAATAAAGCAGGTTGACCTTCTCAATGTGGGTAGACATCATCCAAGTTGTTGAGATCCTGACTACATCAAAAAGGTAAAGAAAGGAAGAATTTGCTGTCTTTCTTAGTCTTTCAATTGGGACATTCTCTTGCACTTGAACTGGGACTTACACCTGGCTGCTCTGGTTCTTGGGCCTTTGGACTCTGTCCAGGATTTATATCATTGCTTCATAGGTGTTCAGGCTTTCAGACTTGGACTGGAACTACACCATCCCCACTTTCTTAAATCTCCAGCTTGCAGCCTCTATATCCATAGGAACCAATTCCTTATGAAAAAAAAAAATCAGTCACTTCCTCTCTCTCTCTCTCTCTCTCTCTCTCATCTCTCCAGATAGATGATAGATAGATGATAGATAGATAGATAGATGATAGATAGATAGACAATATCCTATATCCTGGTTATTCTGTTTCTTTGAAGAACCCTGATGAATACAGGATTTGATACTGAGTATAGTTTTAGAGGAACAGAATTTAAAAGATGAGTTTTCTGAATTTCTGTTTTTGGGGTTTTGGGAATTTATGATCTGATTAAATTTGAAGATACCTATGATTCTATTTCCAGGAGTATAGGTGCATTGACACAACTTTCCAAGGACTATCAATAATCCACCTACCATCAAAGATGGAGTCTTTATTGCCATATGGCCACTGACTGGTCCAGTTCCAGAATCTTATTATTCGAGTCAGCTTCCTAGGACTATTCCTGTCACCAGCTGCCTGAGGTTAAGTTTCCTAGAAGCAGAGCTTGAGAAAGGAGTTCCTGGAGGAAGTGGTTTGTTGAGGAAAGTTTCTCATAAGAAGGGGATAAAGGGAAGCAGGGCAGAAAAGGAAAGAGAGCTAAGGAAGTGAGCTTGATTAGCTTCCCTTGTTTCTTGGGAAGCTTTGCTGCACAAACTACACTACAGAGTTAACCTCACCTTAAAGTTAGACAGCGGAACTTTTTTATTTTTTTAGCACTTTCTCAGTTTGGTCATTTTTAGCAGTTCGGTCATTCTTAGCAGATTTCACAAATGTCTGAGCAAAGACAATACCATAAAAAAGAGCCATTGGTAGTTGGTATTGTTTACTTAATGGCCCAAAGCTTTCATTTCTCCTTTTAATAACCCATCAGTTTTCCTTTTGGGATGACATATGCAGGCATGTGCATCCCACTATGTTCAAAGGTGGGGCAGATTCTTACTCTTACCTCCTTGGTTCTGCCAGTGGTTAATTACATATTACATAACTCAACTGCAACCAGAAAAAAATGCCACTTTTAAGGGACTCAGAGTCTTTAACGAGGCTTGCAAGAATGACATGATTGGGTTAATGTTGCACTCAAAGTTGTGAATGACCCTAAAGGCGATTCCTATCACATCCACTTTTAATTCTTTCATTTGACCAGGTGGAGGAATACATAAAGTAAGAATAGCTTGCTGTTGTTCCAAATGTACTACCTTTATTGCACTCAGTCAATTTAGTTTATGACAAGTGGGATACAGCTGGTGAACAAGGAAATTATGTTTTTTCTACCTTTAGCTAGATTGAAGCTATACTAAATAATTTTGTTTTCATATAGCACAGATAGCTTATACCTTAAACTTGTTACCTTAGACATATATGAACTCTCCAACTTTCTTCTATAATTTAGTCCATAGAGATGATAAACATTTTCCAATTTCAAAATATATTATACTGGTCCACTGAATTCTTGTAAAGTACTTAATATTAGATATGGGAAGTATGAAGAAAAAGGTACAACACTTTCCATGGTAGACCATATGCATGCCAGTGAATTGGAAATTAATCCCACAGAAAGTTCCAAAGCTACTAGTGAAAAAAGTAAGTATGGCTAACTCTAGGAAGAAACCAAAATTGAGGGTAGTTGTCAAAGGAAAATTTAGCTCCCTTCAGATGTGATACCCTTTGAATTTTACTTTTAAAGAGGATAGCATTCATGTATGATTTATATATCCAAAAGTAACTTTTAAATAAGAGAAAATTTAAGTGAATGGCCCAAGGTGAAAAGCTAATTAGTGCCCAAGTCAAGATAAAAGCCTGGGAATTCTAACACTTACTATATTCACTAATTTCCTTATGCTACATTCCAGCAAATGACCAATTTTCATTAAGCATTTCAATGAGAAAAAAATTAAATATGAATTACATCCAAGTTAAGGTGAAGACACAGTCTTCCATCTATGCCATATTTGGTATTAATTAAATGATTTTGCTAATGTTAAAACTGGTTTTCGGAAGCAGGTTAATGAGGCATTCCCACAAATTAGTTATAAGCACAGGACAGGTAGCTTCAGTCTTCCTCTAGGCTAGAGGTTTTCAAACATGAATATACATGAAATCATTGAAGCATTTGTTAAAATGAGAGGTTTCCAAGTCCAATCCCAAGAAAGTCTGAAGTAGTTGACCTAGGCATTTGCAAAGAGGCCACAAGATTATTTAAAAGTCTATAGCATTCTGAGCTGGCTTACCAAGGACCCAAGGTCACATAGGCACAGAACTCATCATTGCTGCCACCTGAATGAAAGGGAAGCTATGTCTTCCTGGTAGAAAGTGAACAGAATTAAAGACAGAGGAGGAAGAGAGTAACATTTCTCAAAAATGGTAGATTCCTAGTGATCCCAAATTGTTTTTTAGAAATTACTACCTATATAGTGCAGCATTACCTTTTTATGCAATCAACTTTAATTGGGGCATTATCACAATAGGTTAAAACAAGAAAGCTCTTTCCAGAGGCACTCTACTGTTTCTTTATTTCTTTGATTTTTTTTTTCTCTGTGGTGACACACTTTTATTTGTCAATTCACAAACACTTTAAAGAAGAAAATGAAAATGAAACAGTAAGAGCTACTGTAGCATTAGTAGAACTCTAATATGGTTGGCTCAATTCCACTCCTTTATGATATGAATATGTGAACCAAGGAATCCTTCAAAGGAATATTTTCTTTGTCATTCATTGAATATGTTCAATGATTTTTTCCCCCAAAAGATTGTCTCTAAAGAACTTCTGTTTACTCTTATTTATAATCATTGTGATTGAAAATATTTTATTTTAGATCACTTTTTTCCTCTTGTATCTTAATTCTCTATACATCTTCTACTCAGGGTTTGTGCAATGGAATTATAGCCATTCTTTGCAAATCCATTTGAGACCTATCAATCATCTGGATGAATATGTTTTATTATAGTACAGATTACCACATTTCTCTCAAAGATGTATTGATTTCCCCCTCTTTAAAAAAAAGTCAAGTTTATTTTCCAAAGCACTTGGATGTAGTAATGGCAATGCTGATTTGATGCAGCATTGGCCACAACCTGTTGCCTACTTTTGTATGCTCTGATGTATTTATCTGGAAGGCAAATACAAGAAAGCCATTTTTAACACTGTGTGATTATGTTGCCATTATATGCAGTTAAATATACTATAGCAATCCATACCAAATAATAGAAAAATTTACAATTTTACAAAAAAGTTTACAATGGATTTATATAAGACATGAGATCCACATATCACTGAACATCATGGTTAGAAGATAGTTATTGAAATAGTTTCAAGTCAGTAATATGCATGAAGAAGGTTATCATTGAATACCTCTGTTCCTGTATCTATCCTAAATTTCCATACCATGAGGGGTAAAACAAATTTTAGTTATCATTATTTTTAGGGAACAGAAGCATAATGTTTCCCAAACTTGAATTGGAGCTTTTATTTACTTTCTACTTATCTCATCATCTTCCCTACAATTTCATAAGATGAAAAATGAAACCCTCCCAGAAATAAAACACAGCTGTGGTGATTACATACAGAAAGTTCAAAATAGATATTACCACATTTATTTACAGTAAAGGCTCAGCAATGTTCCCAAGAAAGTTGTGAGGAGGAGAAAAGAAAAGAGCACTATTAGTGTCAAAATTATAAAAAAAAAACTATGAATTAATGTATTTTACAAAAATGATTGACATGTGTACATTAATTAGAAAACATGCTAATAATATGTTTCTGGCTCTATATTAAGTTAATGATAAGAATAATGAGATAATGAATTATACTGAGATAATTATTGATTAGACTAGTAATTTTAAAACATTAATTTATTCCTGAGCACCTACAATGTACAAACAAGTCATGGTAGAGTTGACTTTTCTGAATAAAAATTTAGAAGATGTTTTTAGATTACTATATATATACTTTCAATGATAACAAAAGAGACCACTTAAGGGCACATAATTGCATTCAAACCTTCAAGAGAAAACATTTTCCTAGGCTTTTTAAACAGTTTTAGAACAAAAAAAGAAAGTAATGTTTCTATTTATTGTTACTATACCTGTGATATCAAAACTGCTAAAAATGAAGATAAAAAATGATACCAATAAAATGCATGAGATAAATGGGTATTCCTTCTCTCAACCTTCTCTCAACCTTTCTGTTATTTTCAATAACACAATAGTTTTATACTCTGAAAAACAAATGTAAAGTTACTTGCAACTTGAGAATAAACAAATAAATAAGAACTAGCACAGGAGAATTTGGAGTGTTTCCAAACTCTAAAAATGAAGGGAATGATGACTATGAAAGGCAATTATTAACTTTACAAGGTAGTATGGAAACATTTACAATATATTTTATTAATGCCCACCTATAAATCTTCATTATCTTCTCAGTATTTAAACTATCTAATAGTATTTTATTTTAGTATTATTTAGTAGTATTTATTAGAAAATAAAAAGTAACCTAAATCCATGTAAAAATGCTTTTAATTTAAAATCTGCCCAAAACATGTTCTTAAAAGTTTAGGTCAGTGATGGTGAACCTTTTGAGCTTGGCGTGTCAGCATTTTGAAAAACCCTAACTTAACTCTGGTGCCATGTCACATATAGAAATTTTTTGATATTTGCAACCATAGTAAAACAAAGACTTATATTTTTGATATTTGTTTTATATATTTAAATGCCATTTAACAAAGAAAAATCAACCAAAAAAATGAGTTAGTGTGTCACCTCTGACTCGCATGTCATAGGTTCACCATCACTGGTTTAGATTGTACTGTATAGAAATGCTGAATTCTGTCATTTATTTTTTTTTCTTTTTATATAAAAGGCTTCAATTCTGTGTAGTGACTTTTTAGAAATATTCCTATTCTTTCATTTTTCCAGCAGAATACTTGGTTGCTCAATATTTAAATAAAAGCCTTTGACTTTCAATTTGAATTTTAAAAAGTTAGCTACCTCTAGTAAGCCTTTTTTTTCTATGTTACTGCTTTCTATCTCATTTTTATTTATTGTACTATTCCATAATATGGAATGCATATGTGATGAGTAATATATTAAACAACATACACATCCGAATTATAGCCTGGTTTCATTGTCTTTCCCTATTCTCAACATTTAATAATTCTGAATGGCAATAGTCAACAACATACCAGTGTTGTACATAAATAATGAATAGAAAGCCTGGGATAGGAATAACAATTTGCTTTACAATCACTGTGCTTCTCTTTCCTATTTGACAGTTCATTGACTAAAGCATTAATCACACCCCTCTTTCTGTCTTCCTGGGCAGTGGTTGAGGATAATAAAGAATCAGCAAGTGAGGGCTAGTCATTTGAACCCATAATGGGAAATATAAAGGCTATTCTGGGTAATAAAATGTGATTATCAAATTCTTGTGAAAAGGATAATGCTCTGATGAAAATGTATTATATTAGTTTAGGCTACAGACCATTGTCATAGATGTTAGGCGACATGAGTATATATGCACCTGGGGAAATCAGTAACCATTTTAATGGACCATTCTTCTAAACTCAATTTTCTGCAATAATGGCTAAGATATAGTTCTGCTCATCATGGTCTTCTTGAAAAGTCTGATTAAATATGCTTTCAGTTCTTTTTCCTAAACAAATTCCCTTGTAGAGTCTGACTTCTAGAGAGCAATAGCATTCCTACATATATATTTATTTATTACTTTAATAGGTTCTACCTTCCCAAACACTTTTTGAAATTAAAATTAAGGATATTCTCATCCCTTAAGTTACTGGGAAACTTCTCCTTGTTAGTTTTTCTAAGGCAAAGCCAGGAAGTAGAAAGAGAGAAAGACTTTCCATTATTTAGCAAGTTTGATTAATATTACTAGCAAAATGGATAAATTCAAATAGCTTAAATGATGTGTGTTGGTAATTTGTGCAAGTGTCTAATATTTATCGAGGACTTATTTTGTGCTGGGAGTTATTGTTTGGCAGTAGTTGATGATATTTGAACTCCATGTATTTAGCTGGGCACGTAAGCAACCAGACAAGGATCACATTTTCTAGATTTCTTACAGAAAGCTGTACCATGTGACATTTTGGCCAATGACATGTGGTTGCGCAGAAGTCACATGGAACATTTTAGGACCCTTCCTTAAAAGACAGCTGTGTGAACCTTTTTCCCCCTTCTTTTATCCCTTATTCCTTCCTTCAAACTAGAAGGTAGACACAATGGCTGGATAATGGGCAGATGTGTTGGTACATTTTTGGTTCTTGAGGGAAAGGTTTGAATGCACAAGTACTTCATGAAGCAGAACTATGACATCAGCATGGACTGCCTGATTTCAAACTTCTACACAAAAGATAAATGAGCTTTATTGTATGTTCACTCGTTTTTAAGTCACTGTCATTCTGGATCTCTATCATGCTCTGCTGGACACAGTTCTGGGTTATATTATATGTATAGCATCTCATTTAATACTTAAAACACAACTATAAAGTAGTAACTATCAGTATGCCTACTCTACAGTTGAACAGACAGGAGCATATGGTATTAATTAACTTTTTGGCTATCTTATATAGAATACATCAGACAGGTAGGTTTTTATGTCCAGGAAGTTTAATTTCAGAGACCATGGTCTTAAAAAGTATAAAATAATCTCTTACTGATTGAACCACACACCTATCAGCATCATGAAGTTGTAGACTCATTCTTTGATGTCCTCTAACATCACTATTTCAGTTTTCAGAAATTTCAACACCTAATGAGAAAGCAAAGGTGTTTCAACTGGGAAATTTCCCTTCAGATACTTCAGGTTTTGTTTTGTTTATAGTTATATGAATAAGTTCATGGCTGTCAACTTCAGCTTTAAGGAAATAGTGTTGTTTAGATTGCCTTTGAGCTTGGAAATTTGTACCTGAATATCTATTAATAATCATTAGTCTTTTCAATACTTCGATTCTTTTTATTTTAGCTTGTTATTTCTTTTTTTAAATTTAAATTCTTTATTTTAAAGTATTACATGAGTCTCCTTTTCCCCCCATTGATCTTTCCCCGGCTGCTCCCACTCCTCACCCCCCTACTGTCTGTGTCCATTGGTTATGTTCATATGCATGCATACAAGTCCTTTGGTTGATCTATTACCCCCTCACGCCCCGCCTTCCCTCATAGGTTGGACAGTCTGTTCGATGCTTCTATGTCTCTGGTTCTATTTTTGTTCATCAGTTTATGTTGTTCATTATATTCCACAAACGAGTGAGATCATGTGATATATATCTTTCTCTGACTGGTCTATTTCACTTAGCATGATGCTCTCCAGGTCCATCCATGCTGTTGTAAATGGAAAGAGTTCCTTCTTTTTTTCAGCAGCATAGTATTCCATTATGTAAATGACCACAGTTTTCTAATCCATTCATCTGCTGATGGTCATTTAAGCTGTTTCCAAATCTTAGCTATTGTAAATTGTGCTGCTATGAACATAGGAATGCATATATCCTTTCTGATTGGTGTTTCTGTTCTCTTGGGATATATTCCTAGAAGTGGGATTACTGGGTTATTACTTCGATTCTTAAGAACAAAAATAAGCAACCAAATTAAGGTGCTTGAAATCCTGAAATAGAAATGCTAATCTATATTTATAAAAAGCCAACCTCCTGCGGCCCCTCCCCACAGCTGGCCCTGCCCCTGATTGGCCTCTCCCACCTTGATCGAGGGAGGGGCAGCTTGCCAACACCCCCATGGCCCGTCCTCCCGGCCAACTCTGCCCCTAATCATCTCCCCTACCCCAATAGGGGGATGGAGCTGGCTGGCCAACCTCCTGCAGCTCCTTCCCCTGGCTGGCCCCACTCCAGATTGCCCCCCCAACACTGATCAGAGGCAGGATTGGCCAGCCAACCACCTGTGGCCCCTCCCCTCAGCCAGCTCCACTCCCAATGGGCCCTCACCACCACGATTGGCCCATGACCCCTCTCCCCAGTCACCTCCATCTCTGATCGGCCCCCCCATTCTGAACAGGAGCAGGGCCAGCCAGCCAACCACACATGGCCCCTCCCCCAGGCCGCTGGCCCCCAATTGGCCACCCCCACCCCATTCTGGGACATGGCTCACAGGCCAATCACCCTCAGCCCCTCCCCCAGCTGGTCCAGCCCTGTTTGGGCTCTGATTAGGCTCTGATCAGAGTGGGCTGGCCAGCCAACCTCCTGCCATCTTCTCCTCCCAACAGGCCTGGCCCAGATCTGCCCCAGTTGTGCACTGATTCACCTGTGCACAAATTCGTGCACTGGGCCTCTAGTTTTAAAATAATGATTTAATTGGTTAGTTTTTTAATACTACTTTAACATGTGGCCTTTTATTTTTTTTTTCATCTGAATTATTAACCAAGGAGATATATATTTTATCTATGAGCTTAGACTGCAATTTATCATCTCACTTGAATTATTGTTTGTCCTCAGGTGATTTGCATGTCTTTGCTTTAGTACCTTAAGAGTAAAATCACTTATTTTACTATTGTGTCTGAATCTCACATTGGAGATAATGAAAAGGATATCTGACCTTGAAGAGCCACACTTACACTTATTAAACTAATCTAGAATGTGAGAACGCTTCTCCAGCAATGATTACACTAGATTTCTCATCAGTTGCTATCACTGTCCCTGAATGCTTTAGACAAATATCTCCTTCATGTCCACAATAGCCATGCTTCTCTTGGAGATTGAGAAGGATATACACATGAGAGGAAGAAACCAAGTTAAAAAATTTAGTATAACCAGAATAGAATCTCATAGAAGGGGAATAATTAATTAATAACTTTTCATGTAGCAAAATAAGAGGATAGACTCAAATTATATGTACTGAAAATGTTTAACTTCTACTTTATAAATTCTTTTTGAAATTTTCCAATCCCTATATTAAAAGTACTTCCTTTATTTGTGCAATACAATGTTATAGCCACAGTAATTATTAAAAGTCAATGTGAAAAGGGGGAATAAAGTTTTACCACCTCAAATTCATGTGAGTTGATTAAGAAATAGAATCATTTAATAGAATAGGCTGCAATGCAGTAAAACTACAAAATTTCTAAGAACAGTCATTATCCTTAATATTTTATCTCCCTTATTCACAGAACAGAAATCCAATAGGCAACCTAAACATCATGGAACAGTGAGCAAAACCTGTATTATCTGTCTTCCTAATACTACTGGTATGAATTGGGAGTCCTTCACTCCTTCCTGTACTGGTCTTCTCTGCACTGAACGAATTTTTGCCAATAAATGCAGGCATGTTCCCATGTGGATACTAGGGCATAGGTGTTTGGATTTTAATTCTATAGTTAGGTGGAGTATATCCTGAACTTGGTGACATCAAATCTCACATCCAACTTGATTCTAAGAGAAGTTCTTTCTCATTCATTTCCCAAATATTCAAGTACTTCTGGTATTTTTTCTGAACTTAGATGAGGTACTTATATCCCAGTTTTCTGGTTATAGGTTCTAAAGTAGAGAATCTAGGCTTATTGATAGTGATTTGCTGTCTTGAATATTCTCCCAGTAAATTGCCATGTGGGCAAGTTTATCCTTTGGATATATGTGCACAGAGTTCACATTTAGACTAGACATCTCTGCCATTGAGGCCATAAACACTAGGTTCAATTTGTAATGGAATCTATTCTTTCCCCAATGACCTAAGACATTCTTATAAATACCATTTATCTCTGCTCTCCTCCAACTGTGTATTACCAATCCTCTGTACAGCACCTCATTAATGAAACAATTTCTTACAGACTCAGAGCAAAATCTGACTTACTTACATATAAGAGATCTAGTCTTTTTCCCTTGCAATTCCAGGTTTGTAGCCTGATCTCATGCTTCTATGAAGAGAAGGAAAGGTGCATTCCATGAGGTCAAATACTGCAGGAACTCTTCCACATTTGCTCTAATCCCTTAGTGTCTCCTCCCAAGAAGAAAAATGAGCTCATTCAGCATCCACCTACCTTCAAGACAAATGCATTTTTTTATTTTATATATATTCCACTACTGATGAGAAACCTATATTTTCAGTCTGTTTCAAAATTCAAAGGGAAAGAAGAGGATTTTAGAATTGACTTTCTAAAATCCCAACATTGGTGTCTGGAATCCCGCTTAAATGACAGACCGGTGAAAAATATTGTCCTACATACAGAAAATGAAGTGGTGAGGGAGGGTATCCAGGGGATAATTGGTGATGGAAAAAAGAAAATTAAATAAGATGATAAAATTTAAAGAAGAAAATGAAAGGAATTTAAAAATATCACCAAAGGCTAAATCAAGAGTTTGCAATTAGATAATTTTTCAATGCCTCAAATGCTAATCACATATTTTTCCAGTTTTCACACACATAATTTTAAGTTTAAAAAATAAGTTCCAATGGAAAAAATTGATTATTTTCATACTCTTGAAATGTATCATCATAGATTACAAAACTTTATGTTTTTAACCTACAATGCCGAGGGCTTTAAGGGGTCATTAATCCTATGTTCCAGGATTATGAAGTAAGAATTTGTAATCAAATTCATGTTTTCAGTTGCTTTATTATGAAGAGAGTATCTTAGTAATATAAAATTCTGGAACCAAATTAGGATTTCTCTGCTATTATCTAGTTTGTTATTTTTTCGAAAGTCAGAATTTGGCAAATTTCCTCATTTGTAAAATGGCAATGATAATAATGCTGTTTTATCTCACTGATTTCTTGTGAGTATTAAATGCATTAATATGTGGAAAACTAATAACACTGCCTGGCAAACAATACTTGTTCAGTAAATGTTAACGATTATTATCATCTACTGAAATATTGTAGGAATCCCAGAAGCATAGTTGGACATTCTTTCAAATGAATGGAAAACCACAAGGCATATGAAAGCAGTTAATGCTTTTCCACATCAACTATAGTTAGATTTTTCATAACATTTATTCTTTAACTCAATACTGAAAACATAATACTTTCAAACTGTTCAAGGTATATTGAATGAGAGCACCTATGCATTTATTTCAACTACTTGGAATGTGAAGATTCAAACTCATCTCTTTGGCCAGAGTTCATTAATACTTCTTTAATAAGGAAAACTGAAAATTTTATTATTAGTAGTAACTCTTCAGTAAGCTGTTTTAATATTTTAATTTGATAAAATGCAATTTTTCTAGAATTCTCTGAGAGAAGATGAGAACCATCTTGCCAGTTATATTTTATATTGTTCAAAAAGAATCCTATCTTCTTGTCATATATGTGGAGGAAAATAATGACCCTTGGCCTTAAATTTCTTGCCTAAGTTCTTCTTCTACTCTGCTATAAAGAATCTCCAAAATCAAAATTCCCAAATTTTAATTTGGAGGATTACATTGGTGAACTTTTCTTTTACATTTGCATCTTTCTATGGTTAATGGTGCTAGGAGCTCTATATTCGACATGTCCAGTACCTACCTGATACAAACTTTAGGTATCAAATAGGTTTTATTCTTTTCAATCGCTGCTGACATTTTGTGTGCATATCTAGGGCCCAGATATTTTAGCATTATCGTTATCTACTTAATTAGTGGTATAGTTTTAATCTATTGCCTCTCAACTCCAAGTTCACCCTTCATTTCCTGGTCTGCAATGATTGAGCTGAATCTTTAAACATTTGCTTTGGCCTGTCAGCATGATATTGAACTGTCGGTAGAGGCCACTGGGGGAACACTGTGAATAAAATGTTCTAGTCTCCATGGTTCCAGTATCCCTCCTCTGGTCATGCCCCCGCAGGGTGCTGAGCAATGCAAGGCCACCCAAAATACATGGCACCTCCTGTAGGCAGTTTCTCCTAGGACCATAGAGGGCACCTTGCAAGCTATTTCCACTGTGTAACATGTAAAGGAACTTCTCTTATCCTCTGGTTAAACCTTCTGCAAGGTGGTCAGCATCTTAGTTTGGGGCAGGTAGGGAAATCTTCCAGGTCAATTCCTTCTTTAGATGTTCTATCTCAGGCCTAAAAAGAGTGACTGCACACTTCATATGCTATTCCTGATTTTGTTAAGTTAAATAACATTTCTTTATTTATTTTTAATTGAATTTATTGGAGTGGCATTGGTTTGCAAAACCAGGCAGGTTTCAAGTGTACAACTCAATGAAACATTATCTGCACACTGCATCATTTGCCCATTGCCCCAAGAAAAGTCCTTTTGGCCACATTTGCCCTCATCCACCTACTCCTACCCCCTTTCCCTCTGGCTATAAACACACTGTTGTCTGTGTTGTCTGTATCTATGTGGTATGTGTATATGGTTTTGTTATTAATCCCTTCACCTTCTTTCTTCTCTTTCCCTATAACTCCCTATGAGAGTTTATAAAGTTCTAGCAAAGTTAATACAGGTACACCTCATTTTATTACACTTCACAGATGTTGCATATTTTACAAATTGAGAGCAAGACCCTCTACCAACAAAAAAATTACAACTCGCTTTATTGTGGTACTCACTTTATTGCAGTGGTCTGAAACCAAACCTGCAATATCTCTGAGGTATACCTGTATGTGGTTTCTGCTTCTTGATTGGACAGTATGAGGAAGTGGGGTACTATCCAGAGATGGATCTGAAAAGATAGAATTTGTTAGTTGGTTCAGTCAAACCCTTAGGCTTGAGCATATTGGGGCGATTCACCAAAAGGAGACAAGGTACTAGTCATTTCAGGCATTTAACGGTGCAACAATCAGACAAGATGTCACCTGTGGTTGATGGTGATAGACAATTATATCAAGTTCCATGGGAGCTTGTATGGCAACTGTATATGGCAATAGTAGTGATTACAAGGACTGTGTCAGAATTTCTTGAGAGCATAGGAGCATTTATAGAAAGAAATGACAAGCTCAGGAACTAACTCCAGCTAAAGTCATAGTTCAAGATCCAACAAGCTTCCATGACAGCTCTAAAAGTATGGCTTAATTCTTAGTCACAAAATCAAAATTACAAAATCAAACACAAAATTTAATTGTAAACTTTGCTAAATTCCAAACTCTACATAATCCCCATCCCTTAGAGACAAGTTATATATTCTAACTATGAACTGGTGTTCAGTTGTAGAAATAAGGTTTGGTTTAGCTACCTCATTTTATTTCCTGTTATATATATATATATATATATATATATATATATATATATATAGCTAATATGCTAAGTGTCCATCTGACCAGTTGCTATGATGTGCACTGACCACCAGGGGGGCAGACACTCAATGCAGGAGCTACTGCAATGCACACTGGCCATTTACAGAGAAACGGTAATGCAGATCTGGTACCCACAAAGCAATATTTGGCTTCCCCCAAGTGGGAAAAGGTCCTGCCACTACCCAGGAACTATACCCCACCAAATCACAGCCTATGCTGCCGAGACCCCATGGCACAAAATGCAGCCCACAGCCCAGCCCAGCCCAGAAACGGTGGCTGTGGACACCAGGTAATGACATCACATAGCAACGCTCTGCTTCCTCTTCCTAGCGACTAGCCTCCTTGCAATTTCTTCAGCCCAAGTACATGACTTGCTTTATAGCCAGGTATAAACATTTCACACTTTAACCAAATGTCTGTGAAGCATTTTCCTGTGAAAAATATTGCATAAACAGATATAAGTTAAAATGAGGAAAAATGCTATTTCCATATTATTTACTTGATTATGTTATTTCTATGGGCAGCAGAATAATAATGTAACAATCATGGAAGAAATTAGAATATATCCTTTCACTTGTGATTTGTATTTTTTTTTCATTGTTGAGGAAAAGTACAGAATATATATATATATATATATATATATATATATATATAGTAAGAATGAAAAAAAGACCATAGATAGTCTGATAGGAACATATTTTGTTCCACACTAATTACACAAGGAAACAAAGAAATAAAAACCAGCACCTTCTTGATTAGCAGGTGAGTCAGGGTACACTTTTGTTTCTGTAAGTATAGAAGGGTCATGCTCAAAACAGGAGGACTGACTAAAACATTTTCAAAGGGTGAGATGACATATTTCATGCCCCATTCTCCTGTTACACATCTGATCTTCCCTTCTTTGAATCAGACTGAAAACATATTTTAGAGAATGTAAAATAAAGGCATTTTGTATTGGGAACACTAGCAATAACTGATATTGTGGGAATCATATTGATAATAGGAACTAAGTAAGAAGTTGAAAGACAAGCAATGCATTCAAAATTCAAAGGGAAAATAAATTTCAACCTAGAATTCCATATCCATCTATGAAATAGGGGCAGACATGTAAGATATCAAAACATTTTCCAAGCCCAGCCAGCATGGCTCAGTGGTTGAGTGTCCACCTATGAACCAGGAGGTCACAGTTTGATTCCCAGTTGGGTCACATGCCTGGCTTGTGGGCTCAATCCCCAGTTTGGGGTGTGCAGATGGAAGCCAATTGATGATTCCCTCTTATCACTAAGGTTTCTATTTCCCTCTTCCTTCCTCTCTGAAATCAATACAAATTTATATTTAAAAATTTTCAATTTCAGGAAGTTACAGGTGAATATATACAACACAATAAAAGAATATGAAATGAAACCACATGAATTATAGAATTAGGGGATGAAATATAAGAGACCAATAGAAGCAATTCTAGATGGATGGTAAAGGGACTAAGGAGAATGAATGTTGTGAAACAAACCTAGGGAGCAACCTGTTCAGCAGGTCAGAAGGTTCTAGAAAGGATATATTTGCAAGGTTATCCTATATAATAAAATCCTAATATGCAAATCAACTGAACAGCAGAATGACCGGTAGCTATGACACGCACTGACTACCAGGGGGCAGATGCTCAATGCAGGAGCTGCCCCCTGGTGGTCAGTGCTCTCCCCCATAGGAGCGCCGCTCAGCCAGAAGCCAAACTCAAGAATGGCGAGTGCAGCGGTGGTGGCGGGAGCCTTTCCCACCTCCACTGCAGGTGGGTGGTAAAAAGCAAGGGGTCCCAGACTGCGAGAGGGTGAAGACCAGGCTGAGGGACCCCCCCCTCCAGTGCATGAATTTTGTGCACCCGGCCTCTAGTAAAAGTAATAATTCTTTATGTTTTTGAATGTGTTGTTTATATTACATTGAAGGACAGGGTGTGACTTAATGTTACCTGTGGAAGAAAAGAAATATTATCCCAATGCAGTACATTTCTGTGTTGCAAACAGTCATAATACAGAGAATGTGTACACAGTTGTAAGTTATGATACAGCTATTTTTGTGGAAATGGATGAGCAGAAGCATGTTGAATAATGATGCAGGTGGAATAGGGTTGTTAAGGAGTGTTAAATCATTATTTTTCATAAAATGAACAAAAATAATGTTATTTTAGATATAGACTTACAACACAAAAAAAGTAAAGCTAAATTTGTTCAAAGCGGTTGCTTTTGGTGAGCAGGAAATGAAAGGGGACCACAGGAGATTGCTTTACCCATTAAATCTTTGTAGAATGATTTGATTTCTCAAAATGCATACTTCTATACTATTGATAAAATGTTGCCTAAGTTTTTTTGAAAGTTGACTTAACTAAAGAAAACAGGGCACAACAATATTGTAAGGGATGGTCAAGCCTCTGTCCCTAGACAGACACAGGGTTTATGAGAGGCATAATGGGGAGAAACCCTAGGAAGACAGTTTGGGGCCTCATTGTGTGAAAATTTTTCTCAGTACTAGAAAATTCCACAAGCAATAGATATCACTGAAGGGCTTTGTGTGGAATTTATTTTAACTTCCCAGGCCTCCCATACTGTACTGCCTGAAGAGGAGAAACACTGGTCTCTCATCTCAGCAAGTATTGATTACGCAGGCACCATTGTCCATTCATATATTATGATTTTTTATCTGGTTACTAATCATTTTATGAGATGAGGGGTAGGGGGAAATAAAATAATATTACAAAAGAATATTATATTGACCGAAATATTTACAATAAGTCTTTGTAGACATTTATGGGAAGCCCCACATATCTTTGTGTCATGGTGTCTCCGTTCAATCCTTTAGTCTCTGATTATGTGTGCTTAAAAGTACTGTGAGTACAGAATCAATTATCAGTCTTTGTTAACTCAAATGAGCTCTGCAATTTACAGCTGCGTATTTAAATTAAAACCCTCTCTGGACTTGCACAGAAATAGCTGAATGGTGCCCTGAATATTCTCTTTAGCCAGAGGTTCTCAAACATTAAAGCACACAAGAATCAACTGGAAATTTTATTTAAAATGCAAATTGCAAAGCATCATCTCAAGGAATTCTGATTCAGTAATTCTGCTCTAATACTCAGGAATTACTCTTCTCTCTCTCTCTCTCTCTCTCTCTCTCTCTCTCTCTCTCTCTCCTCTCTCTCAAAAAGCCACTACCTTTTCAAGTGGATAGAAGACAATGTGGGGAGAACACACACACACACACACACACACACACACACACACACACACCACTAGATCTCTGTTAAATGCTTTGGTACTTTCTCATCAGCATTCTCTTGTTCTTGTTCTCCTGCCATGATAATAGGAGGAATATTATTAACAACTTTGGCAGATGGGTTCTTTATTTTGACTGTAAATTGAAGCTGGATGTCCTTTTTGGGAGAACAGTATCTAAAAAACACTTTACTTGTTACACCAATAAACAACCCCCCAAAGAAACAGCAAATGGACCATACAATTCAGTGAATCCTTGCTCGATATTGTCTGGGTTACAGTTATATATCAATGTTCTATCTTTAAAAACCAACTTTTAAAATATGTACATAATTTCTTAAGGAGAGATTGATTCTGTGATATCTTAAACCACAGTATTCCTTTATATTATCAAATCCTTACAGTATAACTAGGGAACTCATAACTCTAAAGTTATCTGTAAAGTTTGAACAATCTCAATAATAAAAATGTCACATGAACAGTCTATTTCCTCATGCAAAATAATTGACAACTGCCAAGAAAATATTAGAATATTTTAGAAATATTTTAGCAAACAACTAAACTTGAGAAGAAATGAAGGGAATGTGGGAGATGAATTCTCAAGGAGCAAAAATAAAGGGGTTGGAAAATACTTCTTTGCAAATATAATGAGACATTTCCTTTGATTTAAAAGAAAAAAAAGACAGTCATGGAACACTGTAGAGTACTGGACTCCAGATGATTTTGGATGAACTAATTACATTGCAATTAGTAACTTCTTAGCAAATCTCAGTTTCACTGGGGCTTTGTTTCTCAGTAGTTGACTAAATAATCCCCCAGAGATGACCCACAATCCAGAGCAGAGCTCAGGGGAACTCTGTCCATAATTCCAATTTGTGGTGATGTGGCTTAGGAGGCAAAGGGCATGTGGCTAGTCCAGCGGTTCTCAACCTGTGGGTCGCGACCCCTTTGGTGATCGAACGACCCTTTCACAGGGGTCGCCTAAGACCATCCTGCATATCAGATATTTACATTATGATTCATAACAGTAGCAACATTACAGTTATGAAGTAGCAACGAAAATAATTTTATGATTGGGTCATAACAGGAGGAACTGTATTTAAAGGGCCAGAAGGTTGAGAACCACTGGGCTAGTCCAAAATGAGATGTGGTCTGAGTATAAAACATCACAGGCTTCGAAGGACTTTTCTCTTTTTTTTGCCCAAAGTCACCTACCCTCTACTTGAATCCTTTCTTCTTAAAATTTTTTATTTCTATTGATTTCATAGAGAAAAGGAGACGGATAGAAACATCAATGATGAGAATCATTGATTGGCTGCCTCCTGCACACCCCCTCCTGGGGGTTGAGCCCACACCCCTGGCATGTGCCCTGACAAGTAATGGAACCTCGACCTCCTGGTTCATGGGTTGACATCCAACCACTGAGCCACACCAGCAGGACTGAAGGACTTACCATTGAAAAATCCAGAATGTATACTATGTCATTAATAATCACATGCTGTAAAGCTAACACTTCCAGGCATATTGAATTAAATATAATATATTCTTAAAATTAATTTCTTTTGTTTATTTTTTCATAGGACTACTAAACAGCATAAAGTTACAGATGTGGTTTGCATTTTATTGATATTAGCAGTGGCTTTATAAAAACTATGCAAAAATTAGTCTCTTTTATGCTGCAATTTGAAATAATATTAACAGCTCCTCCAGTCACATTTCACTCTTTTATCTTTTTATCACAATAGTGAAGTTTTTCAAGAAGACAGCGGCATTGGGAGAGATGCAGGTAACAGTAGTTTCTTCCTCTACTTCCTTCTGTCTGTCCATCTGTTCCTCTGCCATTGATCAGCCTCTGCTCTGCCCTTGTCCTTGAGAGAGGGCCCCTTCTTTGTCTCTGCTCTTGGAAATGACACCTCTGCCCTGGCTTCTCTCCTCAAATGACTCATCTCTCTGGATGTTCTGCAACACCTGCTTCAATTAAAAAATGAAATTATAAACTTGGTTTTCTTTTGCATCCTGAGCAAGATGCAAATAAAAAGGCAAGGAAAACATCAACTATTCTTAGTCATAATTGCAACAAATTGGTATTTTGTTTGCATATCTTTATTGTCTGATATATCAGTGTATCAGGCTTAACCGAATTGGCAGAATAGCCGGAACTCCTAATTGCAGGGAAAAGGAGAGTGAAAATCTGAGAAGATATTTTTTTCCTTAGAAGAAAAGTGTTTTGCTAAGGAAATTAATAATGTAAAAGTTTTACAGAGCTAATTACAATTCTTTTTTACTTGGTCATTAATGCAACTGCCTTCTGCTTGGCAGTATTTTGTTAACCTAGTTTAGCCATAAGTGTGCAGCAATCAAACTGAATTTTTTAAAAATATGGCCTCTTATTCTGTCATTGTTTTTCTACTCAAAATGAAACTTGCTAAAAACATAAAAAATTAATTAGACTTTTAAAAATTACCTGACTATTTGCAAAAGGTTATTTCAAGAAAAAAAAAAAAGAAAAGAAAAAGAAACACCTCAGAATAAAATTGCAAGTTGTAAGTTTTGCGGAGTACTTAACTAAAATTTGAATATCTTGTCCTGGTATAGCCTGAGGTTTGGGCAAAAAGTGACTTCAAGATATAAAACTGGTTTGAATAATTAGATTTAAATATACTTTTAACTTAATAGAAAATATAAAGAACTGTAACTCTGGTCCAACATGAGTTTTCCAGGATCTATTTTTTCAGTTACAATCCAGATTAACATGCAAAACACATGTTTAAAATACGAAATTGTCACACTTCAATGCATACAATAATTTCTTTTCTGCTGTTATAATGGCTAATCCCAGAAGAATCTTGCTAGTCTCTCAACACTGCTCAGAATACAGTGGTTTGACAATAGAGAGCTACAGAGAAGCCTAAGAAACTGATATGAGCATGAAATTCCCTGACATGACTCAGGTCAGGCCGGTAATTTATCAGTGAAGGCTGGCCTGGAGCTTAAGGACATGCCACCGCACGAGGTGAGGTATGGAAGGCCACCACTGGGGGTGCACAATTTCCAGCTCTTTGTATTACAAGGGCATGCAAACTTGTCAAACCAGTTATTATTGTAGAGCTCAGCAGTAAGATCACCAAAGTCCTGTGTCATGGTGAAATGGGCCCAAGCACTTAGTCCACCCTGAATCGGAGAGCTGCCTATTGCCAAGCTGGAGAAGCAAACTCAGTTTCCAAGGAGAACTGGGCCTCAAATTCCAGACAAGCAAAAAGCTTAAATCCTGTCGGCATTCACCATTGTCCGTTCCCTACCCACGGACTTGACTTGACCAAACTGTAGCCAGGACTCTGAACTCTGGCTCACCCCCAAATGTTGGCTTTAAACAAGCACAAAGGCGCAGAGCGTAGGAACATTTCATGCGGAACTGCCCCAATCAGTGTGTCCGCTGGCTCCTACCCCCAAGCCATTCCTGACCATCCTTCTTTCTAAAAGAAAAGCCCTTATCTGTGTGTTGCCTGTTTGATTGTTTGTTTGAGATGCTTGCAGATGCTGAGATTAGAGTGTTTTCACTACTGCAATGGTGTTTTGGAATAAGGTCTCCTGTTACCTTGGTCTGGATTGATTTTTCTTTGACAACCCCAATCATGGGTCTGCCTCATCTTCCTTCCCCCCTGCTATTCTCTTGTCTCACTTGCCTTCTTATATTTTATAGCCACCCTGAATGTGCAGCCAATCAGAAATAAATTACTTCTCTTCGGTCTGTTGTATTACTGCACATGCTGTAACTCTGCCTGAAAAGCCTTCCAATTCATTTCTCCTTTTTTTTCGGGGAAATTTCTCCTACACCAGAACTCAGATTATACTTCAGAGAAGAATCCTCTGTGGTGTGTGATTGGATTACATATCTGATTTTTTTGTCATTTTTGTTCCTCAAGCTCTGTGTGCTTAGCCCTGCTGTCGTTATTTCAACACTGCAGGACAAAACCTGTTTCCCTATGTCTGCAATCCTGTCTCCCTAAGGGCACCCCACTGTCTTGTTCATCATTATCTCCCAGCACCTTTACAGAGCCTACTGCATAGTAGTTGCTCATTAATATTTGCTCAGTACATTAGCAAATAAATAAAATAACAAATGTCAGGACTCTCCATTCACCAGAGCACCAGCATGGCCCATTAACCAAAGCAAAGACCGATTGTACCGGGAAAGTCTGTACATCCATGGCCCCGCAATGTTGCCAAAGCCACCCAGTGCAGTGCTTCTAGGTGCACAGCAGCAAGACTGTGGCGAGATGAGCTCTATAACTTCATTTGCCTAGAGCCAGGGAAGCACTCATTGCCCAGGTTCATCATGGCTTAGAGCAGTGGTTCTCAACCTTCCTAATGCCGCGACCCTTTAATACAGTTCTTCATGTTGTGGTGACCCCCAACCATAAAATTATTTTCGTTGCTACTTCATAACTGTAATTTTGCTACTGTTATGAATCGTAATGTAAATATCTGATATGCAGGATGTATTTTCATTGTTACAAATTGAACATAATTAAAGCACAGTGATTAATCACAAAAACAATATGTAATTATATATGTGTTTTCCGATGGTCTTAGCTGACCCCTGTCAAAGGGTCGTTCGACCCCCAAAGGGTTACGAACCACAGGTTGAGAACCTCTGGCTTAGAGACTAAGTGGTGCCTTAGTTTTGCAGGCTAGGGTGGTAGCAGATGAGCAAGTCAGAGGAAAGCGCAGAGATGACAAAATCCTGCTCATTTTCACTAGTAGCTTACTGTGTTTCAGGCTGTTTTCACCATAGAGGCTTTTGCTGTATTGTTGTTGTTGTTATTTTGGGACAAAACAATCTCCCAATATTGTTTGTGTTAGTATGAAACATTTACATGATCTGGGTTAGCTATGATGCTTCATGTTATACATACAATCATTGGTATTATTAATATATCTTCTCTTTCTTTCTTCTGAATTCATGCATCAGCCTGTTGGCTAACAAACTGCTCCTTGTATGTGGAGGGCAGGGAGAGACTGAAGAAAGAGGGAGACCATTCCAGATTGTTTGATGTCGGGTTTAATAAGCAAGGGAATTTACAAGAATTGTCTTGGGAGGCCTGAAGATCTGTAAATCTCCACATCCACCCATCAGAATAGTAAAAGTTTATGTAATAGAAGCCTTAATCGGGTTCAGTCATGTACACCCTCTTGATGGTTTCAACAACACATTGCTCTATCAAGGACATGCTTTTATCATTAATGTGGGGAAGCATTTCAAGGACAATGGAGAGGATGAGGAGCTCCCAATTGTCCTGGTCCAGCTCTAGAGTCAACCAGAAGGCATATCTCAATTGCTTCCCTCAACACTGCCATGTGCAGATTTTATTTTTAAAATTCCTGCATGATATCTGCTTTGCTCTTTGGAAGATACCTCCGTGGTGGAGTGGGGAGGGGCTAAAAAATGTATGCAATTCTGATCTTCTTTTCTTAACGTATGTCTGGCAGTCAAAGCAAATATTCAAGCACAACCCTGGGTTAGAGGGCCAGAGGTGGTATGTTAGGGGAAACACTGCAGGGGAAGAGTAGGGCGATCCTGCTGAAGAGAGATAACACTATTGATCATGCTTTCTACTCTTGCTCCTTATTCTAGCAAGAACAAAACAGAATGGATTGGTGATTTAGTCCATGTACGTTATGTATTTATTTAGCCAATACGCATTGAGTGCCAACTATAAAGGAAGCATTGATAAGCAGTAGGAATATATCATAGGGAAAATAGAAAAATTACATCTGTCTAATGAAGGTTAGATTTTTGCCACAGCACAATTAGAGCTTTGCTAAGCAGCACTCCCCCTGATTCAGCCCCAAAGCTGAACTATAACAAGAAGCAGTGAATATTTAGCTTTGCTCCATGAGACATTATAACTTCGCCTTGTGGTTCTACACCACAATGTATAGTTCCTCTGCAGTCAGTTAGCAGATTTTATATTTTTGAATTATATTATGAGAATGTATGCCACATATTCTCTCTCTTTATAATTTCAAATTATAAATCATGATAAGATGACCTGATTTCCGGTCATAATTCTAGAAGTTGCTGTGAGCTTCTTAATTGCCCTTAAGTTCCTGCATCTATAAAATGTAAATGCTAATACAGTAAATTTCAATTTTTGCCGAGTGGTCAAGATGAAGATCACTTTATAAAAATGTTTCTTCCCCAACAGTGGTGATACATATGGGCCACTTAACAATTGTACTGGAGAAGGGGTTGGGAAAATCCTGTTTTACTTTAATAATGAAGGGGACAATAAATATCTGGTTTTATTATTTATTTTACCATCTACACTAATAAAAGAGAAATATGTAAATTGTACCTTTGTGATGCCCACCAGCCAATCAGGAGTGTGTGTGCAAATCAACCCAACAAAGCTGATGGGTTAATTTGCATATTCAGACACCGAGTGGTGGGGACAGGGCGGGATGCCCCAGCCACTCAGGGCCTCTGGGCAGCGAGGGAAGGTGGAAAGGCGGCTCCGGCCGGAGCAAAGGTAGTGCCGGCAGCCAGCGGAAGGAAGGCCCATTCTTGCATGAATCTTTGTGCATCGGGCCTCTAGTTTGTAAATAAAATATGATGCAAAATAACTCAATTAAAAATAAAGGTCCATTATGCGTTTAAATTTTGCTGTCTGATCATACATCTTGTCAAGATGTGATTTGCATTATGAGTTGACAGACAAATTAACTCCAGTTCTACTCTTTCTTCCCTCCCTTCCTCTTTCCTCCATTGGTATTCCACTTTCTATAGGTGCTGCAGGTTCCTGAGCCACCTCAGGCTTACTAAGCCGAATTTCATGAGACACTTGTTAAAAGGTTTCTCCCCACATCTCTCAGAAAGGGAAAAAGCCCCACAGATCAGATTCTATTGTAATGCAACTTTGACATATAGAAATATTTTTAAATATTAATTTAAAAATGAATAAGAAAGCAAAATTAATGAATACATAAAGACCTTTTCTGTAGCTGAAAATTATTTTGTTAGAAGCTAACACTAATGCATCTTCAGTTTTAATTAATCACCCTCATAAGGCTGTTTTTAATGGGGTCTCTAATCAAAATTAATCTCCTAAATTTGCATAGAACACCAAAAGGTGCAGATGTATGTGTATATTTGCATATATATGTATGTTTGTACATGTGCATGCATTTGTATAATATATATTGCATATATAATATATAATACACCTGTGTGTGTGTATATATATATATATATGTATGTATATATATAAAACAATATTACTCTTTAGTTTTTCTTAGAATTCTTTGCCTTTATTTTAATAAAGGAACCATTGCAGGTAGTCCAAAATACTCATTTTTAAAACTTCATTGAAATTCTACTGTTTCTGATTACTCTCATTTCTCTATGCCAAGGAAGATTTTTAATTAAGGTTATATGCATCCAAGGTCATTAATAATCTTCAGATTAATTGCTACCACATGATTGCAAGATGGCTACTCCAGAAAGGTTATAAATTATCTTTGAGTTCTAAATGCTAGGGCATTCAAATGATAAAAAAAAAAAGTGGGGGCTGATCAGCTAAGTAACTGGAAGGAAAATGAGGGCAAAAAATAAATAGTTAAAAAGCAATGCTATTTAAGGATTCTAGGTTAACTATGCCATTTTATCTGTTTTGGTGGACTTACAGTTATGAACTACTTACTAAATATACAAGTAATGAGTCAACTTAGTTCACTATTGTGGCATTTTATTTATTTTTTTTTTTTAAATATATTTTATTGATTTTTTACAGAGAGGAAGGGAGAGAGATAGAGTGTTAAAAACATCGATGAGAGAGAAACATCGATCAGCTGCCTCCTGCACATCTTCTACTGGGGATGTGCCCGCAACCCAGGTACATGCCCTTGACCGGAATCGAACCTGGGACCTTTGAGTCTGCAGGCCGACGCTCTAACCACTGAGCCAAACCGGTTTCGGCAATGTGGCATTTTAATATAACTTGTTTTTATAAAGTCTTATAGATTATAAACTATGTTACCATCTTTAATTTAAAAATCAGGTATATAATAAATATATTTAATATAAGATTTTCCAGTGGCATGTATGTGTAACTAATTATCTTATCCTCTTTAACACTACAAACTTTCTATTTACAATAATATAGAATGAGCCATTCTATTCTAATTCCTTGAAATCTTACTTTGTCACATCTCTACATAATGAATCATCAATAAAGTCATTTTCTAAGTATAAAACCAAATAGAAACTGTTCAGGGTTCGTAAACTTTGGTGTCTTCATATATGTGCTGACCTGTATAATGTGATTTGGTTAGACTAGAACTCTGTTCCCCAGAAATCTCTTCCCTGAATAGTTCCAGGTGAACATTAGTCTATAGAGATACTCATAAGACATTTGGAAAATAGAAGTGATACAAAGACAGTTGCTCCAGATCACCTACAGATCACAATTGCCTGTGTTAACTGTCAACCAAAGCACTAATTATATAATCTTTATCCTTGGTCTGTGTAACACTATATTGGTGTGTGTGTGTGTGTGTGTGTGTGTGTGTGTTTAAATATATTTTCATTGATTTCAGAGAGGAAGAAGAAGAGAAAGAGAAACATCAATGATGAGAGAGAATCATTGATTGACTGCTTCCTGCATGTCACCTACTGGGGATCGAGCCCACAATCTGGACATGTGCCCTTGACCAGAATCGAACCTGGGACCCTTCAGTCCGAAAGCTGACACTCTACCCACTGAGCCAAACCAGCTAGGGCTGTTTTTGTTTTTATTTTGTGACCTCTTGAGCAGCTTTGACTCTCATCAATTGCCTATTTCTCTTTCTCTTTAAACCCTCTGAGTGTAAATGAATCTTTGACTTGTTGTTTATCTTTAAATTTTCTTCCTCAAAGAATTGATTCATCCTCCTGGTTTTAAGTTTCAATTTTATGTTAATGATGTTCAAATCCAAATAAGCTCCACTTTTATATTTCAAATTCCCTTCTAAACATTACCACTTAAATGTGTCACGATTCTACAACACTTGCAAAATGAAGCAAATTAGCCTCTCTCACTTCATTAGCACAGCATCTCTTCTTTCTAATTTAAGATGTCAACTGATCAATCATTGTATTTTATTTATATTGTTATCATTGCCTAAGTCACCCTCCGCACTGAGATTAGTATGATAAACTTAGTTTTCTTGGTTCTATTTCTTCCCTTTTCTACTGGTAAGTAACCCTGAATAATTTTAAAAGAAAATGTGAAGATAAACAAAAATTTATTTCACATTCTTGCTCAGAAATCTTATACTTTCTTTCTATCTTAAAATATTTTATCTACAGCTTTCCAAATTTACATACCAATATTCTCCACAACTGATCTTGGACATTTCAATGTCCTTCCTGAACTTGACATTCATTTCTACCTTTCAGTATTTACTCATACTACTTCCCTCTACCAAAATTCATTTACTTTCCTCTATTGGTATTTTATTTGTTCTTCATTCGACACAACTTTTCTACTATAGCTTTATAATTCCATAATTTAAAAAATATCAATTTTTTAATTCTTTCATATTTTACTACACTTAATTAGTAAGTATTACCTTTTGTTGTTTAAAGAAGAGCTTGTAGGTTTTCTATTCCTGAGTTAACAAACTGGTCCTTGTACATGGAGGGCAGGGAGAGACTGCAGAAAGAGGGAGACCACTCCAGATTGTTTGATGTCGGGGTTTAATAAGCAAGGGAATTTACAAGAATTGTCTTGGGAGGCCTCAAGATCAATAAATCTCCACATCCACCCATCAGAATACTAAAAGTTTATATAATAGAAGCCTTAATCAGGTTCAGTCCTGAGTGTTTTCAAGTTTGAGAATGTCTATATTTTTGTTTGAATCGATAACATTTATGGCATAACTTCTTGCATATTTTTTAATGTTATAATTTTGTTGAATGTTAACTTTTGTAATTAGGTTTCTATAAAGAAACTTGGAGAAATTGAGTGTCTGCCTTAATTTTTTTTTCTTTTTATTTTTTTCTTCATTTCCCTCCAGATGTCTGTCAATTTTTTTAATGTTTAGTAAAATCTTGACAATCATACACTCTAATGTTAAAACTTTGAATTTTTAAAATGCAGGAAGAGCTCTCTATTGTCAGCTACAGTGGACTCTATGTTATCAATTATTTGATAATATTTCATCATTTTAAGCGTTTGTTATATACTTTAGGCCAAGGATATATTTATTCATATGGGACTATGTATATCCTGTTCCAATAGGTAATTCATGACTCTGAATTTACAGCATAACTCACTACATAGCACTGGAGTTTTGACTTATAAAAAAGAGTTGTCCCAGTTACTTACATTCCATGTTTCACCAGTTTCTTCCACTTGTTCATTGCCTGAGGACATCCATGACCATGACTGATTTTCAGATTTGAGGCTATTAATATGAATTTTCTTCTACACACCAACCAATGTGGCTTCTGGGCATGGGCAAATGATTAGGGACCTTCTCACAGTGTTAATATTACTCCATTCCATCTCTCTCTCTCCCTCTCTCTCTCTCCCTCTCAGCTACCATCACTTACTGAAGTTGATGAGACCTTTCTTTGTTTAGGTAATAGTGATGAAAAAAGTGTGCTTGTGTGCATTTAAGTTCAAGTAGCAAGTGAATACATTATTTTCTGTAGTTTCATTCTTTCCTCTGAAGAATATTCACACATTATATTAATCATTGTTGAGTATATCATAAAGTGTTTTTAAGGTATGTGTGTGCTTATAATATTAAATTAGCTCATCTGTTGATGCCAATCATAAACAACTACCTTAGTGATGTAGTTGTTATATTTTAGATTTTTATGCAACATTTAATTAAGTTTGAAATGGTTTATTTTTCCTCTCAGAATAATCTATGCTATGTTTTGGCAACAAGAAATACCAGAATCTCAGGGGATTTCCAACCAAAATTTATTCTTCCTTATGTTATGACATGTCAAGTGTGAGTGGCTCTCTGGACAGCTGACTTTCATTTTATGGCACAGTATTCTGGATTGCTTTAACCTCGTAGCAATCCTCTATCAAGATATGCTGCCAGGATCACTGCAAAGTGGAAGAGGGAAGGTTGTGACTTGTAGGCAGACTTCATTGCCCATTGGAAAAGGTGGTAATACTTCCTTCTAGGGTGAGAGGACATATAATATCCCCTTATGCCCAGGAAGAGAGGGAAATATAACTTATTGGTGAGCAGCATTAAATACCACATATAAAACAAATAAAGTTTAAAATGTATTCACAGTGTTTTCATCATATAACTAGGACAACAGTGAATATGCAGTAGAATTATTACAGTTTCAAATATGCACCTCTTATCCAAAGAGAAAGAAGAGAACCATTCAGATTCCTCTCAAATGTATTTCCTTTGTAAACATGGAAGTTTAAAATACTGACTTATAGTTCACTAATCCTAAAAATAAAAAAAAAAACAACAACTCAATTTTCTCAGTTGAAAACTGAAGAAGCTACCTTATTAAACAAATTGACTGATATTGTAATAAATGCCCAGGTTCTGCTTCCTGCTGCAACAAAAGCCAAACCAGTGACACAGGTGCTGGTGAGGAGGAAAGAGGTTTATTCAAGTGCTGGCCACCTGAGAAGATGGGGGACTCTTTTCCCAAAGCCCATCTTAACATCTAGAGCAGAGGTTTGATAAGGAAGGAGAGGGAAAGCTAAACAAAGAGATCAGGGAGAGGAGCTGTAGACATCCAGGCAGTGTCCTTGCAGGTCCCAATGTGGATTCTTATGGTCAGCGTCCTTGAATTGGCCATCTGTGTGTTTTTTTTTTGTCAGTGAATTCCTGTGTCTGAATGGTTGCTCAGCATTAACCAGAGCCTTGAAGGTCAGGCTGTTCCTTAGGTTCACACAGGAACTGAAACTGCTGATTCTTATAAAGTATATTTAGAAAAGAAACTTTTCACATATAAGTTCTAGTTTCAAGAGAAAAATATCAAGTTAGAATAACGAGCTGGGTTTAACATTTACTAAGATTAACATGGATAGCTTTATATAAGTATAGTATATTTATTCACCATTACAATATTGTTTCATTTACTATTTTCTCAAATTTGTATTGTTTAGTACAATAACGATCCATGGATGCTATAGATAAATTTTCTTCCTCCAGTTTTAAGCAGTTATACTTCTCTTGGTTAATAAATCACAAAGAAAAACATGAGGCATGATTTAGAGAGCTCTTAAATGCTGAGCAAAAGTCCTTAAATATCTGTAATTTGGCTGTCTAGTAATTATAAATGGAGAAACCTGCCAAGTATCTCAAAATTATAAGTATATTGAAAGAAAAATGAATATCAACTTTTCAAGAAGAAATTATGTTTTATTTAAAAATCTTAAATGTGTATATATGTGTGTGTTTTCAGTTTCATGACATGGCACTCAAATATAGATTGATGATTTAAGTACCAAACTAATAAAAATAGAAGTAGAAGGATAAGAGGAAAAGAAGGAAAGATAATCTCTGAGTTGCAGGGTGTGCCAAATGTCATTTTCAGTCTTGTCTTTGAATACTATACCTTTTATTGTTTCTTTGTCTTAGAAAATGTCATGTAGCATGAGGTGCAGCTTTGCTCAAGTTTTACTGCCTGTCATAGTCACAGCTGAAAAGCCAGTCTTTTTAACCACCAGTCTGAGTTCAACTATACTGCTGACTTCCTCACAGAATGTGGAAAATTTATTGCAAAGCAGGGTGCACTTTATGCTTACAGCTATTGCTGCAATGCTGGTAATAATACACTGACATAACCCCAAACAACTCCTATATGTGACAGAGAAGAGTAAATTTCTAAACCACAATGCATCCCATATTGTATGTGAGAGTATAG
Source organism: Myotis yumanensis (assembly GCF_028538775.1). NCBI lineage: Eukaryota > Metazoa > Chordata > Mammalia > Chiroptera > Vespertilionidae > Myotis > Myotis yumanensis. The sequence continues at coordinate 219,668,257 of NW_027223752.1, read as the reverse complement.
TTGAGAAAACAGCCCTCTATTGTTTGTGGGAAATCCTCCATTAGCAGCCATAATTTCCAAAGCTTATGTTATTTATTATTTATTCATTTTAACAATGAAGCAAACAGAGATTTTGTGCATGTATGATTTGGAATATATATCTAGATGTTAAAAATTATGAAAGTAATGAATTTTTCCAAGGTGTAGGGCTAACATAGTACATGGAAATGTATGTATATTTCAGTTTTCAATCTTAAGAAGAAAAAAAAAACAACTTTGGCTATAATAGAAGGAAGTGAAACTTCTTTTTAAATTTTGATAGTTATATATCTATATAATACATTTTATAATATATAACAAAATGCATTTTACATTGTTACTATTAAATATATCATTTATCCTATCTAATAAAAGGGTAATATGCAAATCAACCGAATGGTGGAACAACCTGTGGCTATGATGTGCACTAACCACCAGGGGGCAGAAGCTCAATGCAGGAGCTGCCCCTGGGTGGTCAGTGCACTCCCACAGGGAGAGCACCACTCAGCCAGAAGCCGGGCTGACAGCTGGCGAGCACAGCAGCAATGGTGAAACTTCTCCTTCTTCCGTGACAGCATTAAGGATGTCTGACTGCAGCAGGCCTAAGCTGTCAGTCGGATATCCCCTGAGGGCTTCTGGACTGTGGGAGGGCGCAGGCAGGGCTGAGGGACCCCCCTACCCCCCACCACCCACCCGCCACTGAGTGCACGAATATCGTGCACTGGGCCTCTAGTGTGTATGTGTGTGTGTGTGTGTGTGTGTGTGTATATATGATATAAGAGAACTATTTTAATTAACAAAGGCATAGGTAGTTAAAAGTTTCTTTCACAAGTAGCAAGGGGCAGTATTCAAAAAAAAAATATTTTCAATTAGACACTTTGTGTTTAAATCTCAGCTCTAAAATTTACTACTTGAATGATCCTGAGCCAGTTGGTCTTCTGCATGATCCTGAGCCAGTTGGTCTTCTGCTCTGTACTAACTTCTCTAATCATTAAAATGGAGGAAATAAAAGAGTTGTGGCAAGAATGAAAGGACTTAACATGCATATTATAACAGAATGCATGTGTGTAATAAATGCCAAGTAAGCTTAGTTCTTCCTATTAGAAAGGTTTGTCTAATCTCTTATTTTAATGCCCTGTAGAGTCTGGCTTTGTGTTTCCTAGTGAAAGGCATTTGAGCCAAAGTCCCACATTCTGGTACTTAACATCGTCTGTGATATAAACACTATTAGTTCTTGACCTTTATGGTCTTGAACCACTTTGGGGATATTTGAGGTCAGTTCGACTCCAACTTTATCTACTATATTGTGCCTACATTCAATCACTAAAGAAAGAAAAGCACCATGTCCCCTTTATTTCATCTGTTATTCAGTGCCATAATCTCACCACCTGACTGCCCTGATTTATTCAGCCCTGGTGCATTGGCCATCAAAGCTTACTCCTATCCCTTTCTAATATATGCTCTGGGAATTTCATGAAAGTATCTATATATATAAAAATCCAGTGACTGGAATGCCAGAACAACCAGAATGACCAGAATAACTGTTCGCTATGATGCCCACTGCAGATGGCCAACCTCCTGCGGCCTCTCCTCCAAGCTGGCCCAGCTCCCAATCGCCGCCCCCCCAAACCCCAATCAGGGGCAGGGCCTGCCACCCAAGGCCCCTTCTCCCAACTGGCCCAGCTCCAATTGACCCCCATTGGGGCTGGCCGGCCGGATCCTACCCGTGCATGAATTTGTGCACTGGGCCTCTAGTTAATAAATAATTTAAACAATCAACTATGTAGTGGAAAGCTTTCTGCACTTGTGGATGTAACTGGAACTTAGTCACTTGAGAACAGACTATTCATGTATTCTTCTTTTTAAAAAAGATATATTTATTGTTGAAAGTATTACATATGTCCCCTTTTTTTTCCTTCTAGCCTGCCCCTACCTCCCACCTCAGGCCTTCTCCACACTATTATCTGTGTCCATGGATTATGCATATATGCTATCAAAGTTTTTTGATTAATCTCTTCCCACCCACTCACCCACCTCCACCTTCCCTCTGAGATTCATCAGTCTGTTTCATGCTTCTATGTCTCTGGATCTATTTTGTTCATCAGGTTCCACATGTAAGTGAGCATGTCTTTCTCTGACTGGCTTATTTTGCTTAGCATAATGCTCTCTAGGTCCCCCCATGCCATCTCAAAGGGTAAGAGATCCTTCTTTTTTACTGCTGTATATAATTTAACGGTATAAATATACCACAGCCTTTTTTATCCTCTCATCTACTGATGGGCACTTGGGCTGTTTCCAGATCTTAGTTTTGTAAATTGCACTGCCATGAACATAGGGGGCATATATTCTTTCTGATTTGTGTTTTGGGTTTCTTAGGATATAATCCCAGAAGTGGGATTACTGGGTCAAATGGGAGTTTGGTTTTTAATTTTTTGAGGAAACTCCATACTGGGGCTACACCAGTCTGCATTCCCACCAGCAGTGTATTAGGGTTCCCTTTTCTCCACATCCTCACCAGCACTTGTCATTTGTTGATTTGTTGATGATGGCCATCTGACAGGTGTGAGTTGATACCTCATTGCCGTTTTCATTTGCATCTCTCAGATGATTAGTGACTTTGAGCATTTTTTTTCATATGTCTCTTGGCCATCTGTATGCACAGCAAAAGAAACCATCAACAAAATGGAATGGGAGTCCACTGCATGGGAGAGTTTATTTTCCAATGATACATCTGATGAGGGGTTAATTTCTAAAATGCATAAGGAACTCATTCAATTTAACAAAAGGAAGACAAACAATCCAATTTAAAAATGGGCAAAGGACTAAATAGACACTGCTCTGAAGTAGACATACAGAAAGCCAAGAGACCTAGGCAGGTTTCTTTTTAACTAAAGGCCTCTGACCTCACTTTTCTTAGAATGTTTACATTAGAAAACTTATAATTACAAATTCTCTCTGCCCCTTTTGGATGCAAATCTTTTGCAATCCAGAAATGTCTTTCTCAAGATCTTGGGAGACATCCCTTTGAAATATAATTAGTAAGACAGGGTTCCTATTTCCCTGACTCTGTGGGAGGGCAGGAGCCAAACTATAATAAATGACAATTAGCAAACACAGATGGTCTATACACACTGACTAATCGCCCCTTAATATCCTCTAGTACTCTTCCATTACCTCATCCTACCTTTAAAAATTCACTCCACCATTTGTTTCAGTGGAGTTAACTTCAATTTCCCTGATTGCAGTCGTCTTAAATAAAGTGTTCCTTGACTGTTTAACTTGTCTGATGCAACTTTTCTTTTAGAGTTCTTAGGAGGTGCAAGGCCAGTAGTCTAAGAATGGTACAGAATTCTGTTACCTTCCTACTCTTTTTCTCACTTGCATTATCTTACTTCATATTTTCCTAATTTGGGATGATTAGTATTCATCTTATCTAATTTGGGTTCCTAGTAAAATATGTGGAAAAACTCTGTTTTTTCTACTTCATCATTATTTTAACTAAGTTCTTTAAAAAATTATCTTTAAATAAGGCTATGGTAGTATAAATTTATCAGGAAATACATATAAATACATGCCTGAAGGCAGTTTAAATGAGGAAAGCAATTTGAGTTTCTCAGACCTGACCTAAAATTTGTTGCATAAAATACAAATTAGTTAACCTACTTAGAAAAAAAAAAAAAAACTTATTCAGAAAAAAAAACTTTTCTCACTAAATCTGAGAAAAACATGAATCTAAAAGTGTCTTAAGGTGAGGCCTGGCCTCACAGACAGATCTTGGTCAGAGTTGTCAACCAAATCCAGAATCTACTTTAGGTTAAATTGCCAAGTGGTGGAGGCCAACTTTGCTCTCTCTGTGTTCAAAATTATTTCCTTACCTGCTCCCCTTTATTATTATTTTTTTATTATTGCCTTTATTGCAAGGTCTCACTCATAAACATATTAAATGAGCTTACTTCTTCATGAAGTCCCCATTCATTATTCTTACCAAGCTTCTCTACTCCAGACCAAGGCTTACCTGTTCTACATTCCATTCTTTCAAGTCTCTGCTCACTCATGAGTCACTCTGATGAGTCATGTGAACAAGTGAGCAAATCAGGTTGGCCTCACAGGTATCATAGGTGTGTTTTAACACAAACCTCTGAAGAGAGAGACTGAATCCTGGGGTGGCCATATCATATATATTGATTTCCCCAGGGCCATTATTAGTCCCAATCATGTCAGTGTAATTATCCGTAAGATGCCATTTTGCTTCCCAAAGTGCCCTGCATGGACATCAATTTAAATGGTCACCCTTTCTCAAAAAATGTCTCTAATGACGGAAGTTTCAGAAACAATGGTAAATTGTTGTGAGAGAGAAGACTGCCAGTTTCTGGGACCTTATAAACCATAACATAAGGGGGATTTTTGCTCACATCTACATGATGTTTGGTCCTGGAGAGTATGATTTTCTGGTGGTTGATTGTCCTAAAGTCATTGGGCCTAGGCAGTGTTACTTGTTACTCTAAATGATTGTCCAGGCAGCATATTTAAAAGAATTTGTCATGAATACTCAGAAATTCCAAATATGAAGGGGAAAATAAAAATCAAAACCCACACAAGCATCCTAGGCATTTTTTGCTCAGTGGTTAGTGTCAGCCTGCGGACTAAAGGGCACATACCTAGGTTGCAGGTTCAACCGATATATGTTTCTCTCTCTGTCTCTCTGAGTCCCTTCCACTCTCTCTAAAATCAATGGGAAAATATCCTCAGATGAAGATTAACAACAAAAATATTAATTAATTAAATTAAATAAACACACACCAGAAAATGTAAAAACTTCACAGCATATTAATTGTAATTTTTAATAATGCTTATAATATCCAGACATTGTTCTAAAAATTTAACTAATATTAACTTATTTAATCACAGCACCAGCTCTGTAAGTATGATATCATCCTACCTGTTTTATGGATGAGAAAACTGAGGTAAAGAGAGGTTATGTACTTATAAGTCACCAAGATGTAGTAAAGTGGGAATACAAACACAGATCGTTTTGTTTTAAATTTGCATGATGGAAAACATAATTTTGTGTTTCTTCCCAGGAAAAGAAAAACACAGAGAGGGAGAAGGAGAGATTAATTCAGCTTTTATCCACAGTAGATGGTAGGCCTCTGCATGACTCTGTATCTTCTAATATCCATTCTGTTCATATGCTACCTGTCTTCTCCCACCTTTAAGATCTACCAGTTTATTCTGTTCTTGAACTGCCTTCTCCCATTCTCTACTCAGCTCTTGTTTCCATCGTATCTTGTTCTCAGCTTTCAGGGAAGGATGTCAGAGTGTCAATTCCTTTCAGTTCCACTGATGTAGATCCTAAGGAAGAAGAAAAAGGAGGTCATCATAAGGCTATGGTCTCATGGTAGACTATCAGATCATGATAAGAGCAGGGTGATCATCACAACATCAATGCATTATTTTAATAAAATTTTTGTCATCTCCTATGAGGTGTATTTTTAAAGGTCTCTTCTGGATCTATCTTGATAATCTGGGGGCTTCAAGGAGGAAGTGATATTTGCATAGAGAAGGAGATAATATATAAAAATCCATACGATGAAAGGAAAAGGCACACAAATACATACCATTAGAAACCATCTCAACCATCTGAACTCTGTTTCTGTTGATTGGAAATTGGTATTCTGCATTTTCCTATGGAATAGGTGAGCTTGTCTCATTTAGCCATCCTTCTTTGGCACTTCTATTATATTTTCAGTCTATATTACTAGTCCACTCTATTAATATACTACCAGAACATATCTGGATCTCTATAAGATAATGCAAATGAAGCACTCTATGAACAAACTGAAATCAAGGAAATCTCAAGATAAAATGTTCCTAAGATTATATTTCTGTAAATCACACATTAGTGGCCTATATTTATTTCTTATAATTTAACATAGTTATAAACATAGATGTATCACACTGTTTACTGGCATCCTTGCTCTTTAGCTAATATCCCAAAATGTAAACTGTAGAGACAGAGAATATTTACCCTCTTGTACCTAATCACATCTGACACCTGAATTTCCAGCCGAATGGATAAGGACTGGCAATGAATGAAACTGTTTCTAAAGTTGTGAAGTTCTCCAAGATGCCATGGGATGCTGGGAAATGTTCAGATCAATACCCATTAGAGAAAGGGTCAGCTACTGAAAGATGAAAGTGATTTGAAGTCTCTCTAATTTTAATAAGTATCATGTGATCTCACCCATATGTGGAATCTAAAGGACAAAATAGATCCAAAGATAGAGAAGCATGGAACAGACTGCAGAATCTCAGAGGGGAGGCATGGGGTGGGGTGGGGAATGATTAACCAGGGAATGTCCTATATAATAAAAGAGAAACATGCAAATTAACCATCACTCCGTCACTCTGCCACTCCGCTACACTCACCAGCCAATCGGAGCGACTATGCAAATTAACCCAATGATGACGGTTAATTTGCATACACAGGCATGGAGCAAAGACTGAAGACAACTGAAGATGGCAGCAGGCATGGAGCTGGAGCGAGCAGGAGGCTTGGGCTGCTCCCAGCGATGGAAGAAGCCAAGCTTCCCCCTGGCCCTGGACTCTGCTCAAGGAGCAACTGGAGACCTGGGTCACTGTCCAGCCAGCTCTGGCCTCCACTCAAGGAGCTGGAAAAATAAAAAAGGAGGGTCTGGGATCAGCCGGAGCAGAGAAGCCAAGCTTTGCTGCTGCGGCTGGACCAACGGCCTGGGTCCCGGGTGCTGGAGGAAAACCAGTGCCAGGAGCCAGGGGAAGGAAGGCCTATTGCACAAATTTTTGTGCAATGGGCTATATATATATATATATATATATATAATCATAGCCCATGTACACAGACAATAGTGAGGTAAAGGCCTGGGAGAGGTGGGTACAGAGTGAAGAGTGTCTATAGGAAAAACAAACAAACAAATGAGACATCTATAATACTTTCAACAATAAAGATAATTTTTTTATAAAGTAGAAAAATGATATCTAGAATAATGACATTGAAAACATGAACTAATCCAAGAAATCAATAAGGAAACAACATTGAGCCACAAGAAAAGGAATTATCAATATATAGACAAAACAAACACAAAAATCCTTTTGACTTAACTTTTTTTTAGTACTTTCTATAATTTTAAAATATATTGTCTCCCAAAATTAGACTGTGGAAATATAACCTGATTATAGCAATAACAATAGTTTTATTAATCATTAAAAATAAATACAAATTAATTAGTATTTACATTTTTGGTTTTTGACTTTTAAACTTATCATTAAAATTCTCTGAATGGGATTTAGTACAGGGGAAGTACTTTAATAGTTAAGTATCCAGACTCTGAAAATGTGTCAGACTGGAGGTTGAATTCTGCTTCCATCATTTACTAGCTTACTAAACACTAATTTCTGTATTTTTAAAATAGAGTTAATAACAGTTCATCTTTGATAAAGCCCTGCAAGGGTTAAATAATACAATACATTCAACCAAGAGCAATATAAGTAGTACTGCTCTTCTTATTATAATAAAATATTAAAGTTTTAGTAAATAATTTAAAAGTTTTAATAAATTAATATTATTGTTGTTGCTATACAAATATTTAGGCTTAAACAAAACATTGTCATTCACTCAGCCTCAAGGCAGTAATTTGTTCTTGGTGCTCCCACCAATTCTTCCTGCCCCCTTGAATATATCAATTCTTTATACTGTGGTAGCTTCATGGTTATTTTATATCATTCTTCACCAAAACTTTATAAGTACTTTTAAAACCTTTCTCCCCGACCAATTCCCATGCCCATCTTTCATCACCAATAATTTATCCTGCATATTCCTAAAATGATAATTGTATTGCTTTTGACTAGAAGATATCTTTGGTTGACAACCGTGTAAAGTGTTTTAGCATAAGCTATTAGTATACATATTTAATTTTCTGGTACAAATTAAGTATGTTATCTCAATTTAATTCTCACAACAATCTATGACTTTCAGAATATTGTTTCCAATTACAGATGACAATATACTCAATTTGCAAGTAACACCTTGGCAACAGGGGCCAGCAAAGGTCCCTTCCAATCACTGCTTATTTCAGATCTTCCTGCCACTGCTTCCTTCCTCCTATTTTCCCCAAATCAGGAACTTGGTCTAGCCATATGGAGTATCTTGCAGCTCCTAGAATCTTCTATGGCCTTCCAGATGTTTGTGTCTTTGAACATCAAATTCTTTCTCAGAATGGCTGTAATTTCTTTCTTTGGAATATTTTACCTTGTGTTAGAAGAGTTCTTAATGCATTGCAGAATGTACATATCTTTACTATAGCATATTTGTAGTGTGTGTGTCTTTCTGTATCTCTACGTAGTTTTTATTTTTCCTAGACCACTAGACTAAAATTTCTTCAAATATAGTCATATAGTCAAAGGTCTTATTTTTCATTTATTTTTTAATTTTTTTCCACATTTTATAGCACAGTTTCATGCACATTATAGGTGCTTAAAATGCCTGTTTTAATTAGAGAGTGAGTGATGTTGATATTTGGTGTTATGAAGTCAAAGTATTATGCAAATCATTGCCATTAGAAAATATCATTGTATTTTCATATAGCCATTGCTCTGTGGTAACCAAGTTTTGATTTGATATTTTAAATTCTCTGACCTGTAATCATAAAGAGAATAAGTCAGAATTGTGTTTTCTAAATTTATTTTTTCAATTTTACTTTAACCACACAAAGTAGGAAATATTAAAAGTGTTTTTTTCTTAATAGATTCCAAGTCTCTTTTTCATAACATTACATTTTTGGCAGCTGATGATTATGGAATAAAAATGATGTGATTCTAATAATAAAATGTAAGCTAGCCAACTCTATTTCCTACTGAATACTCTATAAAATAAATTATAATAAACCAAACTTTTCTGGACAGTAATGATGGATCATTCCAATTTATCTATGTCACGAATAAAAATATACCTATCATAAATCCTTTCTTTTAACATAAATTATTGCTGTTAAATTTCTGATGATGATACCTCCCACAAATTATCACCTGAGGATCCTTAAAAAGAAACTGAAATATATTATAGATGATTTCATTCTTAGTATTCATATTGATCCATACACTGCATCTGACTTATTGAAATAATTTATCCTTCTAAAACATATTTTATTCAATGATGTGATACTTTATATGAATTCATCATCATTTTGCAAATTCCAACTACATTTAGATGTAAAAGAACTCTATTAATCCTTAATCAATAAAATTTATTGGTGTTAGCAGTATCAAAAATGTGTGCACAAACTATAAGGACCAAGAAAACCTTATTTTAATTGACACAGAAATCAATAATTCTATTTTTTCTCTTTTTCTTTATTTTCTCTCTGTTTTGCCTTGCTGTACCCCTTAACTTTCTGGTTATTTATATCACTTTTTTTGCTGCCATTAGTAGAGTTATATAAGATAGAAGAAAGGATAAGGACACTAACATTTTTTTAGTATTTAATATAGAAAAGTCACTATACTTGACAACTTACAATACATTGTTCCAATTCTAAGATGGATATTATTTCCCTCAGTTTACAGGTGAGGAAACAGAGATATCATAATGTGTACACAATGCCCAGTGTGATACCAATAGATGATATAGTACCTCAAAGGAAAAGTCATTGTAAAAGACTGACCTAAGTCAGAGAAGGCTTCATTAGAAAAGCAACGTGATGGAAGAGGAATGTGAGAATGACATGTTAGAATGTAAAAGACCTAGTGGAGAATTTGTTTAAGTGAAAAGCTGGTGACAAACTTGAGTTAATTTTATTAGGAAGCATGAAGAGTATCAAATACCAGATGAGTATGGAATTTATTTTATTATAAATGTAATATTTTTATGGTCTTACATGATGGTTTAACATGTGTTAAACTTTGTTTAAGAATGTTATTCTGCCAAAACCGGTTTGGCTCAGTGGATAGAGCATCGGCCTGCGGACTGAAAGGTCCCAGGTTCGATTCCGGTCAAGGGCATGTACCTGGGTTGCGGGCACATCCCCAGTGGGGGATGTGCAGGAGGCAGCTGACCAATGTTTCTAACTCTCTACCTCTCCCTTCCTCTCTGTAAAAAATCAATAAAATATATTAAAAAAAAAAAAAAAGAATGTTATTCTGACAACCATAGGGAATCTAATGGAACAAGAATAGAAAGGTGGCAAATTGACCAGTTGAAAATTTTTGTTGTAGTCTACAAAAGAGAATTAGTGAAGGGATGAACTGTGGCCTTGTGAACAGAAATATATAAATGACTCGGAAAAGATGATAAGAATTTAAACTGATATACTATGTACAAAATTTATCTAGAACTGGGAGGAGAGGCAGGTGGAGTCAGGGGTAACTTCAAGTTTCAGAAATGGAAGATAGAAAGAATGGTGGTACCTATGGACTATCGAGGAAAGCAATAAAGATGATACAGGAGAATGGAGAATCTGGTTTCAGCTTAGTGAATTTCAGATTTTTAAAAAAATCTTCATGAACAGATGCTTAATGTTTTATCAGAGATGCTCAGAGTCTAGTCTTAAGGTTTATTTCTACAGAGGGGAAAATCAAGGTCATGCGATTACCTGAGGTTTCTGAGACAGAAAGCAAATGTGACGCCCTAGTCCCTTTCAACACACCCTCATTTAGAGGGAAGGTAGTGCTGGTCAGCTCCACAGGCACGCAGTATGCACTGAAGGGCTAAATGGGTGAGAGCAACAACTTTTGGGGATGACTAAGTTCATTCAGGTCGTGTTGGCAAGCCCACTTGGCTTTACAATTAACTTTTTGAAAACAAAAATAAATAAAATTTTATCTCCTGTATGAGACTCATATTTTTCTCAGTTTTTTTTTAACTTGGGCAGAGAGAAGTTATGACTACTGACTCTTGATCTCCAATCTATATGTTATGATGGACATGGATATGTGGCATCTAAATCCTCTGGGTAATCTCACCCGTGGCTTGAAAATACTGCAGAAGCCAATTTCTTAATAAAAAATTACTATCCTGTTCAGGGCAAGGGGCATTTTCCTGGTGTTTAAATGTGGCAGATTATATTAAGGTGCTCTTAATGAGTTACATCTTAGTTTAATCTCCTGCTCTTGAATGCAATTAAAACCTGCGACTTGCTCCTTTAAAAAAATTATAAAAATGATGAACAGCTACTTTTTTTATTATGTTACTAGAGGCCTGGTGTATGAAAATCGTGCACTTGGCAGTGGAGGAGGGGGTCTCAGCCCAGCCTGCCCCCTCTCACAGTCTGGGAGCCCTCAGGGCTGCTATGGAGGCTGGAGAAACTCCCACCACCATACTGCGCTGGCCATCCGTGAGCCCTGCTTCTGGGCTTCTGGGCTTCTGGGATTCTAGCTGAGCAGCACTCTCTCTGTGGGAGAGCACTGACCACCAGGGGGTAGCTCCTGTGTTGAATGGTCTTTCCGCCATTTGGTCAATTTGCATATTACCCTTTTATTATATAGGCTACTGTACAGCAGGGGTGGGGGACCTTTTTTCTGCCAAGGGCCACATGGATATTTATAACATCATTTGAGGGCCATACAAAATTATCAGCTTAAAAATTAGCCTGCTATATTTGGTCAAGCATTTAATTAACTCTCCCCTAATGCCTTGGCAGAACCAGACCAAATGATTTCATGGGCCTTACCCCTGCTCTACAGAACAGGTATATGGATGTCACTCCCTTCTGATCAAACTGAGAAGAGGCACTTACCCACAAACTTTGAAGAAGTCAGCTACAATACTATGTGAATGTGAAGGCTTTAAAGAGGTTCACATGGCCAGAAACTGAGGGTGGCCTCTAAGTGTTGATAGTGGCCCTGGACAAACAACAGCAAGAAAATGAGGACCTAAGTATTCAACCACAAGGAGATGAATTCTGCCAGTTAGCGGTGGATTATTCCCCAATCAAGCTTCCAGATGTGAATTCAGTTTGATCTACATCTTGATTGCAGCCTTGTGAAATTCTCGAACCAGGCTATTTCTGGAATCCTAACCCATAAAATGTTTGCGATGATAAGTGTGTGTTAAATTAAGCCACTAGATTTCTGGTCATTTGTTATGCAGCAATAAGAAAAAAACACTAATATGCCAAATGTATAATTGGGATAATCATACTTGTGATTTGGTACAACCTCCTACAGCACCAATTACATAATCTTGTTGCACAAGAGCAATGATAGTGGTGAAAGCCAAGTCACAGCCTTAGGAGTTGCTTCCTTCAGCAGCCATGATAGGGAATAAGAAAACAAAAATTACATCATGCTGGTGTGGGGGCTTGTGAATCTAAACGCCATCCTGAAGTATAAAAAGAATGCAAGGCTGGGGGTCCCTGCGATATCTCCACTTATTTCACCAGGCTGCTTCCTACAGTAGAGCTACAAATCCTTCCACAAACCCAACTTAGGAGCACCAATTTCATTCACTATGCCAGATGCCATGTCTTTGCTAGAGCAGATTTGCATGATCTCCAGGACATGATATATGGACATTGATTGTGTGAGTGCATTATCTTCTATCTCTATCCTCAGAAAAGGATAAGGAACAGTTTGCAATCCCATGGGACAGAAACAATATATATTTCCAGCTTAGCAAAAAGGACTGTGTTAACTTTTTAATTATATCTATAACAATTTTGTCCAAAGAGATTGAGACCACTTAGATATCCTGCTGAACATTAAAATGACCCATTACATCAACAACATCATGCTATTAGAGACCTTGGCTTATGCCGCCACACTATTGGGTGGAGGGTGACCCCTATGAAAATCACTACACCATATGACCACTTTATTTACCTATTTAGGGGTTCTGTGGTTAAGAACATCTTGGCACATGGCATCTGAAATAAAAGATAGTTCAGTCACCTACACTATCAGATAAACAAAGGCACTGCCATTTGCCATATTTATATGTATTTGTAAAAACCAAATGTTTGCTTTCCTCCTACTAGGACAGTCTTTCTTTGTTCAGCTTGGGTTTAAAGAAACCTCCATTTTTTCATTTGTGGCCTGCAAAGACTGATTGTACTTTCTAAAAATTAAATGATGTTGAGATTATTTAAAGATCTGTTATGTGAAGTTTAGAAGCTTAAGATAATTGTGTGCCCTGAAGGAATCTCATCATTAGATGCCTTTGAAAGCCCTATTTGTGTTTCATTCTGTCTTCATATGTCTGTAGTTTCTTTCATCAATGAACACAACTGCTCCACACAGACCCTCAGGCAGGAGTTGCAGTAAAGAGTCAGTTTTCTGTGTAAGAAAAAAGCAACTTAAAGGGGTGTTACAGAGTGTACTTACTAGTATCTCTCACAGAGTTTTGTTTTCAGTCATCCTCTGGCCACCACACACTGTGAACGGCAAATGCATCTTGTCAATAGAATCAGCGTCCTCCATATTCTCTGGTAATTAAAGTTTGGCGTCAATTTACAAAAGTAAATGACGGAAGCATTTTTTTTTATATTTGATTGGTTAGGCAAGTACAAAACTCCTAATGAGTTTAAAAATTATTCCTAATTTATATAGATTTTCTTCATCTACTGCTTAAATAATTAAATAAAATCCCAGTTTCTTTAATGTATCAAACAAAATCTAGGAAGGATAGAAGAAAAAAATAGAAGACATAATCATAGACTAGAGAGTAATTCTCTATGTGGCAAAGGATTATTGACATTATAGTATCTAATTTAAGAATGTGGCTTGTTAATGAGAAAATGCTGGAATGCTGGGTAAGGTCTACCATTCATTAATTATGTAACTTGATTAATGACTACACACTGCTCACTTCAGTTATTCCTTATAAATGGGGGTGTTAACAGAACTTACCTCCCAGGGCTGTTTAGAGTATAAAGAGAAAATGCACAACAAGGAGTTGGCAATGGGTTAATATGTGACACATTTTACCACTTCTCCTCGCCTTTCTCCTCCTTTTTCTTGACATTAGAATTTTATGATGGAACTAGAAATCTGAAAATGTAGCAACTTTCAAAAAGATCTCCCTACACTTTTGTTCTTAACCTTGGGTATCACCTTCTGAAGAGGCCTGCCTGTGCTACCAATCTAAATTAGTTCCAACAAATAGTTCTATTCTTTACCCTATCTTATTTTTCCTAGCACTTAAAATGATTGTCTTGCTTATGTACCCATTTACTATTTTATAATGAATTTGTAATTTCAATGTCTGTGAGAAGAAAATCCTAGTCCTGTCATACTCTGGCATCTAACAGGCACACTGTACATGGTCCTTGAATTAAGGAATGGATGCCTTTCCTTTTCTTGCTTCTTCATCAGAAGTGTGGACTGTTTATTCTGAAAAAGGCCCCTTGAAAAATCTGTAGTTCATCTCTTCTTATGGCTGAATAGTATTCCATAGTATATATGTACCACATCTTCTTTGTCCAGTCACCTAATAAAGAATACTTTGGTTGTCTTCATGTCTTTGTCAACTATGAACAAATGCTGCAATGAACATAGCAGTGCATATATCTTTGCAAATAAATGTTTTCAAGTTTTTGGGGTAGATACCCAGAAGAGGGATTGTTGTATCATATGGTAATTCTATTCTTAATTTTTTGAGAAACCTCCATACTGTTTTTTTTTTTTTATAATGTCTGTACCAGTCTACATTCCCACCAGTAGGGAATGAGACTTTCATTCTCCAAAACTCTCCCATACTTGTTATTATCATTCTTGTTGATAATAGCCATTCTAACAGGTGTGAGGTAGTAACTTATTGCCGTTTGCAACAACGTGAATAGACCTTGAGAATATTACTAGTATGTTAAGTGAAATAAGGCAGTCAGAAAAAGCTAAGAACTATATGATTTCATTCATATGTGGGATATAAGTGAAACTCATAGACATGGGTAACAGTATGGTGGTTACCAGAGGGAAAGGATTGTGGGGGGGGGGGGGCAATAATAAAGGGGACAAAATATATAGTGATGGAAGATGATTTGATTTTGGGTAGTGGGCATACCATGCAATATTCACCTCATATATCACAGAAATTTACATTTGAAACCTAGATGATCTTATTCACTAATGACACCCAAACCATTTAATAAAAAATAAATTTTAAAAGGTAAAAATGCTGATAAAAATGAAAAATCTGTTGATGAAATGTAACACAATTTATTAGACTGTTACAGCAAGGGAGAACAATGCCTTGATAATCATTTTTATTAGCATCTCAAAATAGAAAATGGGTTCTGATAATCATTTTTATTAGCATCTCAAAATAGAAAATGGGTTCTGATATAACTAGGGCTTCATAGCTTGAGGTGAGTGATATTGAGGTGAGAATTGTTTATACATGGAAATATTACTGGACCCAATTCTGTTTAACGTAGGGATAAAAATTATTTTGTTTCAGTTATTAAAGTTTTATCTGCTTTGGACACAGGAATTCCTTTCTTAGTTCTGTCCTGTCATTACAACTGCATATTGCAGCTTGACTCAATTTGGATTGGTTTTGATTTGTGTTTTTTTGCATTAAGATATTATTACTTGCACATTTTTCTATCTCCTTTATGTTCATGCATATTAAAACTCAGTCCTAGGCTTTCTTGCAATTTCATTCATTCAGATATACCCCCATTGTCACATCTTCAAGCATAATCAGTTTTTAGTTGACTCTTAAACTTTTACATTCTCATTATGACTTTTTTCCTAAGTTTCAGTCCACTTTCATATACAAACGAATTCACATTTATAAGATTTTGTTCCATCATCACAGCCTTATCTACATATCTAAACATTGACCAGTGGGCATCCTCTTAAAGAGTTTTTACAAAGCTCCATTAGAGGTTTTATTATTTGGATGGATTTGATGCTTTGGAAATGAATTTAACTCTATCACTGCTGACTCCTCACTCCCATCCTATAATAAACTTTCCATCTCATTCCAGTGGCCAAGGATATAGTTTAGTTTCTTAACAACTGATGTTTGATTTTTACAAATACATTTCTTTATGAGCTCTTAACTTCTTTCTCTTCAACCCGACATTCACATAGTGGTCTGATTAATTTTTCTAAAAATATACTTTGACCTTGTTACTTAAAAGTCTTCAGTGATATGGAATTGCTGATTAATTAACATATAATGCTTATAGTTAACCCCTGAACAATCTTAGGGAATTATAAATCGTAATATAGTAGTAAACATTATACTTAGGTTTTTCTATATCCCTGAACTAGTCATACTGGTCCATTTACTGTGCCTTAACTATGCCATGCATTTATCTCTATTCCTGACCATATGCTCTCCCTGCTTAGAATACTATTTATCTCGGTCCTATTCATCTTTTAATCCCACTTCAAATTTTTCTTCCATGAAACCTTCCCAAATTAATATAATCTGTGGGATTAGCTAAATGTTGGAAAGCAATGGACTCAATGACAAGCTGTTGAGTGTCATTGTTTTAGAGATTTGACATTTAGTAAGGCATGGGCATGGTTCCTAGGCAGCTCTCTGAAGAGTAGGACCATGAAGTAGAAATGCAGAGATTTGGGCCCTAGCTCGTTTTTCTCAGTGGGTAGTGCATCAGCCTATGGACTAAAGGGTCCTGGGTTCAATTCTGGTCAAAGGTACATGATTGCAGCCTTGATCCCCAGTAAGGGGCAGGCAGGAAGCAGCCAATCAATGATTCTCTTTCATCATTAATGTTTCTATCTCTCCCTCCCTCTCCCTTCCTCTCTGAAATCAACAAAACATATCTTAAAAAATTAAAAAGAACAAGAAATGCAAATATTTGGTTCACTGGTTTGGTTAACAAACAAGTAAATTAATAAACAAGCTAGAGCATCAGAGGACTGTTCTGAGATAAAAAGTGCCTTCAGGTTCACCAGGCAGCACTGAAAATATTCTCATTCAATAGGGTGTAGTACTGCTCCGCCTTTCCTACATAATGTATTGTCTTTGTTTCTATCCTATTAAATGTGGTAAATATTTTGAAGTCAATTTGTTTCTAGTCTCTTCATGTAAAAAATATACATACATATATATACACACATATACAATTTATTATCTCCTAGGACTCTTCAAAGTTATGAGACAAAGAAATTACATTTTCAAGTATTTTGCACATAAAATTGCTTCCAAAGTAAAATCCAAAATACTTTACATTAGCACCTGAGTTCCAACCAAGTTTCCTTTAGGGATAAATATGTTTATTTCTTTATTGCATCAATTGTTGTTCTTTAAATGGATGTGACTTAAGATTAGAAAATAGTACATAATAAACCTTCAAGAAGTCCATATTCATTGAATTTAAAAGTACAAGAAAATTGAATTCAATTTTTCTCTTGTATATTTTAATACCTTACTATTATTTAGTTAACTAAATAGAATCTTTTATTTTCTGGTATCTAATCGACTCTCTCTCTAGAAACTGAAACACTTAGGGAATTTCTGGAAGAAATTTCTGTAAGACACTTTGTGTCTTGTCTATGTACTGATTCAGATGACATTTCTCATGCATCATTAATTATATTTTAAAAACTGTTTCCCAAGTGATCTGAGGAATCCTAGTCTCATGGGATCATAAGAAGAAGTGTAAGAAAAAAAATCTGTATTCAAATACATTGGGGAAAATTGTCTGCTCAACTTTCATCTGGAGATTCACAGGGCATATTTCAATTTTAAAGGCTCTCCGGAGTCTGGTAGGAAATAAACTTGTTTCTTTTCTACTTAATGTAGTTTCCCCAGCATTTTACATAGTGTTCTTTAGAACAGTATTTTTCAAAATATTTCTGTTAAAGAATGGTTTTTCTTGGTCTCTCAACTGTCAAGATATAATACTTTTATAAAGCACAGTAAAAATGTATAATTAAAAACATGAAATGTAAAAAATATAAGATCAGGTATTCGTTTGTAGCTTCAATAAAATAATAGTGTCAGATTTCTAGAAAATTGAAAATGCACTTAATTTTTTTTTGTGTAGACTGTCCCTGGTTCATAGATCACAGTTTGATTAGTATAATTAAAAAATATATTGGTTGCCAGAGATCTGGAAATGTCTTTAGGTTTGTTAAAGAATGGTTGATAATAAAATAAAATTAAAATTACTAACTTTAAACGTTTCAGGAAACTCTACTCACTTGGATATATCACGTTCATTATTTTTGAATAAAATATTTTCCATATAAAAAAAACCAACCCTGGTCTAGTTGATTTCACATTCTTTCTCCAGTCTATTTTCCTTTAAATTAGCTTTGCTTACATGTAAATTTATTTGTATAAAGTAACAGAACACATGATTTTGTTGTGTTACTGCTACAACTCACAGATAGACCTCCTTGTATATTATAGTTTACTAGAGGCTCAGTGCATGAATTCGTGCACGGGTGGGGTCCGGCCGGCCCACCCTGATGGGGACCAATCAGGCCAGGCTGGGGGGGGGGGGGAGAGGTTGCAGGCAGTTGGCCAGCTAGCCCCACCCTCAATCAGGGTGAGGTGGGCCCATCAGGGATGGGGCTTGTCAGGAGGAGTGACTGCAGGAGGTTGAGGGGAGCTGATCGGGGCACCAAATGGGGCCAGTTGGCCTCTGCAGTGCATGTCATAGTGACTGGTCATTCTGGTTGTTCTATCATTCTGGTCACTTGACTTTTATATATATAGACTAGAGGCCCGGTGCACAAAAATTTGTGCACTCAGGGGGGAGAGGGTGTCTCTCAGCCCTGCCTGTGCCCTCTCGCAGTCTGGGACTGCTCAGGAGATAATGACCTGCTGGCTTAGGCCTGCTCCCGGGTGGCAGAGGGCAGGCCCAATCCCTAGGTGCAGCCCGTGGTCAGGCTCAGAGCAGGGCCTATTGGGGAGTTGGGCCGCCGGCCCCTGTCATGCACAGAGCAGGGCGGATCGGGAGGTTGCGATGCCACCCCTAGTCACTCTCAGGGTAGGGCCAATTGGGGGGTTGGGGCACTGCCCCCTGTCACACTCAAGGCAGAGTGGATAGGGAGGTTGTGGAGCCGATCAGGGGGTTGGGGAGCTCCCCCCTGTCACGAACAGAGCAGGGCTGATAGGGAGGTTGTTGCCCCACCCCCTGTCACACACAAAGCCGCAGGGCGATAATGGGGTTTGGTTGCTGCCTCCTGTCACGCTGATCCTGGTGCCGGGAGGCCTCGCTGCTCCACTGATCCCGGTGCTGGGAGGCATATTACCCTTTACTATATAGGATAGAAGCCTGGTGCACAGGTGGGGGTCAGCTAGTTTGCCCTGAAGGGTGTCCTGGATCAGGGTGGGGGTCCCGCTTGGGTTCCTGGCCAGCCTGGGTGAGGGGATGATGGCTGTTTGCATCTGGTCACACCCCCTTCAGGGTGGGGGTCTCCACTGGGGTGCCTGGCCAGCCTGGGTGAGGGGCTGAAGGCCGTTTTCAGGCTGGCAGGTGACTGAAGCTCCCAACTTGTCCTTTTTTCCTTTTTTTTTAATTCTGGGCCAGCTTTAGCTCTGAAGCTTGGCTCCAGCTATGAGACCTCCGCTGCTGAAAGCAGGTTTCTGGCCTCTGTTTACCTTCTGTATTTGAAACAATGTTGCGGTCCTGCTGGCTGAAGCCCAGAGTTTTGTTTAACTTCTATATTTGTTACAATGTTGCTTAGAGTGCAGCTGAGATGCTGGCAAGGCAGGTGGGGAAGTTTGGCTTCCTCCGTCATGAAGCAAGCAAGCCTCCCTGTTCGCATCAACTGCCTGGCTGCCGGCCGCCATCTTGGTTGGCAGTTAATTTGCATATCTCCCTGATTAGCCAATGGGAAGGGTAGCGGCCGTACGGCTAATTACCATGTTTCTCTTTTATTAGGTAGGATTAATCTTTTAGGACCAAGCCTAATATCAGTGGGTGCCTAGGTCCAAGTTTTAAAATGACCTCCTACCATCAAGATACAAACATTTCTTTTTCCTTTGGACAAAGCAATCAGCCAACACAAATGGCCTATAATTTGCCTCACCCCACCGCTTTTACAACAGCCTTGAATAAAGCCTTACTTGCCTGTTTAACTTTGTCTTGCACAATTTTTGTCTTGACAGGACTGCTTTTGTCATATCTTAGTCTAAATATAGAGATTATTATGACATTCCACTACTACCATAAAATTTACTAAATACATATAAAAAATATTATTTTCCATAAATCATTGTTTACTTTATAGTGGTTTTACATTATTTTGTATCTGATTACCTCAAGCCCCCTTGTATCACTTAAAAAATACATATTCCTCTTAATAATTTATATCAAATTATAGGATATTCTTTATAACTCTAAACCATACTTATTTATACACATGATGAAACATAATGAAGCTTGTATGTCAATTAAGCAATATTTTGACTAATTTACTAAGCACTTCTCCCTTTTAAATGCTCACATATCTAGCTTAATAGACCATGTCCTGATTTTTTTTATTTCATATTTGCTATATTATAAGGCATTTGTTTTTCCACAGGATTCATCTAAAATGGTAATCATTATTCTCTGACTACTCCAATGTTAATGATCCTGGCTCAATTTATAAATACCTTTTTGAGTGTTGTTTTGAGATTTTTAACTTCTTTTTATATTTTCTAAAGTGAGAATTGAAAATAAGTCAAGAATTTTACAAAGCTCTTATTGATGCTTTTTCTTTGTGAAAGTTTATCATTTTTATTGGCTTTATTTTTCAAAAAGAGTGCTCATTGCAAAATAAAATAGAATTATAAAATGTTATACAAACCTTTCAATAACCACCTACTGAATGATATGAGCTTTTTGTAAATATTTTTTTATTATTTTTTTACAGAGAGGAAGGGAGAGGGACAGGGATAGAGAGAGAAACATCGATTCAGCTGCTTCCTGCACACTCCCTGTTGGGGATGTGCCCGCAACCAAGGTACATGCCCTTGACCAGAATCGAACCTAGGACCCTTCAGTCCGCAGACCGACGCTCTATCCACTGAGCCAAACCGGTCAGGGCATGATAGGAGCTTTTTATAATATTCAAGAGAAATTATAGTATTTATCAGTCATTTTGGCATATTCTTACTGATTTGCCAACAGAATGCTTTAAGGACTGTCATTTACTAGTAATTCAAAAATATTAAGACTTACATGTTATACTTTGAATTATTAAGTATATATTGTTTAATGTGATTTCCAGAGTTTTGTTTTGTCTTTTTCTTCATATTCAGCAACAAGCTGAAGTTTGTTTCATGGGTATTAACTCTTGTCGATGCACTTTTACCAAGTTCATCACAAATAAAAGTTTTGGTTCAAAAAGTAGACAGATAAGATTGGAGATGAGGACTTTTAACTACATTGTGTCATTAAAGACAATTCAATTGAGTCTCATTTTTCGGTTAAAGAAATAGGAGCACAGAGAGGCCAAGTAGCCCAAAGTTGCATTGTTAAAAGGATGCATAACAGGGACCTGATTCCGGGTCTCTGTGCAACAAGGCCCAAGCTTCTGACCACGAGGCAAAACTTCCTCCTTAATAAACTGCTTGCGAGTGAGTGCATATTTCCCTTCTCTGATCCCTAGATATTTCTAGCACATCCTTATGAATTAAGGTACAATTTTCTATATCCTGTTGGTCATTTTTTCCACTACTAAAATCCATTGATCTTAGGAAAATGTGTGATAGACAATGCTATAACCCAATGTGAAATATCGCAGCTCAGTCGTTTGTCATCAAAATCAGATATTCAGTTTTCAGTTTAAAGATTTGATGTGCTCAGAAGTGACTCTAAGCCTGATTTGGAAGTAACAGATTTCATGTATTTTTTAAAACTCTTTTTTTCCCCCAATTTCTCCTTAACTTTACATAGTTTGATGTGCTCTCTGCAGCCCTCTCTCCCCATCTCAACGTACAGTGGATGGTAAGTGTCTCTTGGAGCTAGTCATATTCCCAGGCTTTAAATTAGCTGATTATGGGCTGAGGTAGATGTCATTCTCTCTGAGGTGTGGAACTTCTCTCTCCACAGACCAATTAAGCAAGAGAATGCTGAGCATGCTTCTGGCAGGTGAAGCTCTCAAAGCACACGGCACCTGTCAGCCTTACCTTTCAGCGATTTCTGTGAGAGAATTTTTTGAAAGGTTGAGCTAATGGGTTTGAGTACAGCTGTGCACAATGTTTTGCAGAGCCAGCAAAAAGAAGGAAATGTACGTTTTTGCCAGTTTCCTGAAATAGCGGCTCTCTGCTTTCATAAACAAGATGGTGTGGAAGAGCAAAGTTTGCCTCCCTTCCAAAGATGCTTTTTGTTGGGGATAAGCAGCCGTCTTGAACTCGTACCACCCTATGGCCTTCAGCTGCTTAAACATAAAAGGGCAAGTCAAGTTTTATTGAGTAGATTTGGCTAAGCTCATACTTTCATCCTTTTCCCTAAGCTTTTATCTTCTTTTCAGGGAAATTTCTCAGCAGTCTTCTCTGCATAATGATATCAGAAATGCTGTCACCACTAATCCATCTCAGGCTTTTTTGAAGGAGTATTGTATATTACTCGGGTATCAAGCTGCATACATTTTCTTTATTTAACACGAACTTTATTTCAGCATACCATGGAATGGATAGAACCTAGGCTTCGGAATTTAGCAGATCTGGACTGGAACTTGGAATGTTCCTGGGTTCATTCCTTAACCCTCTCCCATTAGCCTTATTATTCTCAATCCTCCCCTCACAGACCACGGTTAACGGCACCTGTTTACATACCTGCAGTGCATCTAAAACATGCCTGGCACATTGTGCATGCTCAGTGGGTCAGTCTCCCTTACCCATACCCCATACTCTGCATACTTTTAAAGAATAAACTCATTTTGATTTATTTTAAATTATACTTTTTAATAGAAGACTCCACCGAGTTTCCCAACCATACTCCTATGTTCACCAGCATTATGGTTGTCTTTCATCAGGGAAGAGCAGTGTTTTGGAACAATTGGGTTCATGAACTAATTTTCTATGACTCACAAGCTGAGAGTTGTTTTTACATTTTTAAATGTAGCATAAAATAAAAACGAAAAGGAGAATACTATTTTGTGACACATGAAATGATATGAAATTGTAATTTTAGTGTTTGTAAATAAAATTTCATTGGAACACAGACATGCTTATAGGTTTAGATATTGTGTACGGCTGCTTTAGGGCCACATGGCCCCGTTGAATAGTTGCAACAGAAACTGTGCGCCTGCAAAGCCTAAAATATATAATATCTGGCTCTTCACAGACCCATGGCCTGGAAGATTGGGTGAGATCATATAATTATATGAAGAATATCTCCATTCAATAAATCACTGATCAAAAATTAACTCAAATACTAAAATTTTATATGGAAGCAATCAACATGTTTAAGTTGACTGTGTTTATTGTTGCTTGTTTGTTTGTTTTGTGGAAAGTGAATCTCAGAGATGGGGGAATGAAGTCCAAACATGTGATTTATTCCAAAAAAAAACACCATATTCTCCAGTCAGTAGTCCCTAAAGTCCTAGTAAATTTCTTTTGTTACTTTTGTAATTCATTTTCTTGCCTAGGAAGACAAGTTTCCTATTTGGGGATCAAATAATCACTAGCTTTTAATCATTCTGGGAAATTCTAAATTTTAAACTGAATAGGTTCTTACTACCTTTTCTCAAAAGTTCCCTATTATTCTTGAATTTATAATTTACTTAATTCCTGATTTAAAAGTATATTATCTATCCTATATAATAAAAGGGTAATATGCAAATAGACTGAATGGCAGAACAACCAAACAACCAATTGAAGTGTGATATGCTAATGATAGGCTAAGGCTGCTCAACTGCTCACTATGATGTGCACTGACCACCAGGGGCAGATGCTCTGACCAGTAGGTTAGCTTGCTACTGGGGTCCAGCCAGTCGGGACTGAGCGAGATGCATTGGACACACCCTGGAGCCCTCTCATGGTCCCTGCTTGGCTTGATTGTGCACTGGTGGGGTCCCTCAGCCTGGCATGTGCCCTCTCGCAATCTGGAACCCCTTGGGGGATGTCGGAAAGCCGGTTTCAGCCTGATCCCGCAGGCTACTCCCTTTGGGAGGGTGCCAGATGCAGGCCTCATGGTTGGCAAGTGCTGCTGCGGCAAAGTGAGCCTCTCCCAATCGATCGGGACTGATTGGGCGTGAGCCCATGGCAGGCACAGTGGGGCCAGGATGAGTGGGAGTGGCAGGTAGGAGCTGTAGGCAGCATTGGACTGTGGGTTTCAGCCTGATCTTTGCAGCCCACCCAGAGGGACCCCACCCATGCACAAATTCATGCACTGAGCCTCTAGTCCTATCTAATAATAGACAAACATGGTAATTGACCATACCTTTGCTACGCCTCCCATTGGCTAATCAGCATGATATGCAAATTAACCGCCAACAAAGATGGCGGTTAATTTGCATACGTAGGCTCCAAGCAGTGGAGCGAAGCCTGACAGCCTGGGCCTGACTTTTCTTGGGCCGGCAGAGCAGCCAGGCTTCACGGCCTTGGAGCTGGCGGAGCAGCAAGGCCTGACGTTTCCAGGGCGGGTGGAGCAGCAAAGTCTGATGTTTCCAGGGCCAACTCCGGCCAGAACTCGGCCAGAGCGAAGGCCTGGGTCCTGGGTGCCGGAGCCAAACCGGTGCCAGAAGCCAGGGGAAAGGAAGGCCTATTGCACGAATCTCTTCATGCAACAGGCCTCTAGTATATATATAAAAGCCTAAGCGATCATTTCGACCGAGTGACTAGAATGATCGGTCAACCAGTCACTATGACGTGCACTGACCACCAGGGGCAGACGCTCAATGCAGGAATTGCCACCTAGTGGTCAGTGCACTCCCACAGCCAACCTCCCATGGAGCCTCCCCCCTTTTGCTGCTAGGCCTCCTGTGGGCTCCTGCAGATGCTCCTACTGATAGGTTAGCTTGCTATTGGGCTCCAGCCAATTAGCACTGGGCCAGACAGGCTGGACACACCCTGGAGCCCTCCCACGGTTCCTCCCAGGCCCTGATCATGCACTGATGGGGTCCTTTGGCCTGGCCTGCACCCTTTCACAATTCGGGATACCTTGGGGGATGTCAGAGAGCTGGTTTTGGCCCGATCCCCTCCAGAAGGCCGAGGAACCCCACCAGTGCATGAATCCATGCACCGAGCCTCTAGTGCTATATAAATACTTTTGAAAGGCCTACTTTTGAACCCTTTGAAGTGGTATTTCTGACTTCTAAATTCAGTTGCCCAGATTTTGTTTATGGAAATATTAAAAAATACAGTGCATTAATTTATTTACTCTATGTTCTCTTGATCTATAAAATGATTAAAAGGCATATTCTTTTTTGCTTTGGACTTCAGAGTTTCCATAAGTATTCTAGACATTTTAAAGTTACCGTACTTTATTTGAAAGCTCTGTAAGTTTTATGCACTTCATTTAAATAATAAAATTCGGAAAATGTTGAGGAAAGGTAACACATATCATATTGTCTTGTGTCCTTGTAACTATTTCATGTTCTTTTCAATTTTTGATCCCAAAATAAATGTGTGCATGCACCTACACATTCAAATGAAAAGACGGATGAAGGACAAAAGGATTCACATCCAAAGAAACAGGACAGTAAAATAAGCTGTTGGAAATTAGGGCAGCATGATAGGCAGGAAACAATTAGGACACTGCAATTCAGAGATAGGGAGTAGAGGGCAAGGAATAACATCATATGACAGGTGAAGAATGAGCTGGGTCTTTCCATTATAAAGGAGGAAGATGGAGAGCTTGGATAGGGAGGAAAAATCAGATGAACATCTGCTGACTCAAAATAAGGTGTCAACACCCCAAAGGTGAGATAGGAAACTAAACAGGAAAAATGTGTCCATTAAGGGTTCCAGATTGTTTATGAGAAATTAAAAAGATTTCTTGAAGATAAAAGAGATTTTTTTTTCTGTTCCTGTAAGTGTAAACATATTTTGTCTTTGGGTGTTTCCTTTTTCAATATGTATCCAAGGAGCTATGTGTTTTGTAAACATTTTTTAAAACATATTTTTATTGATTTTAGAGAGGGAGAAAAAGGGAGAGAAAGAGAGATAGAAACACCAATGATGAGAGAAAATCATTGATTAGCTGCCTCCTGCATGCCCCACACTTGGGATCAGGCCCATAACCTGGTATGTGCTCTGACCAGGAATCAAAATGTGACTTCTTGGTTCATAGGTGGATGCTCAACCACTGAGCCACACTGACCGGGCTGTTTTGTAAACTTTTTAATAGATTTAAAAAAATCCTAATACGTAGTACACAGTGGATTTGATTTTTTAAGTACCATAGTTGAAATAGCTCTAGTTCTACTTAACATAGGTATTATTTTTAAAAGTTCACATGGTATGACTCTTATGACTGATTACTTTAAAACCTAAGTAACCCATCGATATTTTGCTACATAACTAGATATTCAAATATTTACAAATAAGAGTACAATTTTTCATATAAGAGAGTAAACTATAAAATCCATAATTAACTTTTATATTGTTCCAATTTCACTCTGATTTTTTTTCCTAAAACTCATATTTCAAAATATAGTGACAAAATTAAACAAATAAGCAAACAGTAATCACCCCTCCTCCTCGCAAAAAAATAATAATAGAAGCAAGAGCATAAATAAGAAGAATAACAAGAATAAAAATAAGGGCCAGATAATGTAGGATATTTTAAACAAGCAATTTCCATGTAAATATATATGAGTGCTGCACAAGGAGCAGTACTCTGAAGGGATACACATTTTCTCAGTGTGAGACAAACATTATTTACCAAAACCTAATGGACCTCATAGCTCTTGATAAGAAAACCAATAGAAACCAGCATAGTTTAACCCCATGCCATATCCTGTATCAGCAATGTGCCCTGGATGCTGTTATCTACTTTGGGATATTTTGTGTCCATATGTCTGGGAATTATCCAATAATATCAGAAAGGTAATGTGTGTGTTTTTCTCACAACTTCAGAGAGGATACAATTTCTTTATTAATTTCTGGAGGCACGTTGACAGTTTAAATGTGCAAACTGACTCCAAATATTTAGACTCAATTACACATGTGTGAATAGGCACTTTTTTTTAAAAGAACTAATGACAAATGCAAGGATATTATGCAGTTAAGATCAAAAAATAATTTACTATGATTTGAAAAAGAGGAAATAGCAAGATGTTGTGTCTCTTGTGGAAATGGAAACTCACTCTTCTTTTGTTGTTCAAGGACAAGCCCAAAGGGAAATTCACCAGTTTTATCTCCTCAGATGAATCTCTCAAATGTATCCTATAAGTAATAAAAGTTTCTTAACCACCATGTGTATCTATTGTTTAATGTAAGTCCTCCTCCCTAATCCCTGACATTAATCATCCTTCTATTTGTCAAGACCCCTTTTTCAGAACTCACTTCTTTGACACAATTTATTGCTAAAATCCAATCTTAATTGGTTGTCAGAAGACCAAAACTCTCAAGACAGTACCAACATTCTATAACAGTTTGTAACCATTGCAGAATTGTGGTATTTGTTCTGTTACTCCCCATAGACTGAGATATTAAACTTTTTCGAGGTAAATTTTATCATAAATCACTGAACTCATAGATATTTTACACAGATAAAAAGGAGATTACATTGTACAAAAATTAGCACTGTTTTTTAGAACTTGAAATGAATATATTTTGAACCAGATGTTTTTTTAACTTATGATCAGTCCTATGTAGAATATAGATACCAAATGACACTATAATAATTTCCTTTAAAAGAACGCATAATCTGTCAAAATGATAAATAAGCACTTGCAAGTTTTGGTGGCTAAATTGTGTGCAATCTCTCTCAAGGGTATTTATGTCTTTACATCCCAGGAGCCTAGCCATTTTCTAAACCAAGTACCAAAGTCACTTACACAAACCACCTGCTCATTACCTGATCCCCAAACTAAGCTCTAGCCTCCCTTATAGCCAATAATCTCTACTCTATCTCTTGCTTTGATCAAGATTTCATATTTGTTGCACTATTATCATGAGTGCACATGCCTTCTTGGTCCTGAACTAGGTATCAAAGAGCAGATTAAGCAAAATTATATTCCTGGAATCTGTTCCCAACTCAGAATCACAAATTCAAGCCACAAGCAACAAAGTTCAGTGCTGCTTCCAGGAACATGGACACACGGACATGGCCCTTCAGGAAACACTGCCTCGCTTTCAGTGACTGATGCTTTAACAATTCCTTGGTTGGTGTTTCAGATCACATGTCATTCTTTCCTTCCTTCATTCAGTTACTTGTCATTGAAGGACAATAATTTTAGTTCCCACTATATGCTAAACACAGTCACGAACCTGGGAATAATAATAACAGCCAGTTAAAAGCTTGACACATACTTGTCATGATATAGCTAGCAAACATTACACTGTAGAGGAAAGCAAATTGACAGCTACATAAGTTAAATAACTTACTTAAGCAGGCTGACGCAGCCAAGCCAGGAAGAGTACAATTTGAACACACACTAGAACTCCAGAGACTACACTGTTTATCATGAAAAATATGGTTTCTGGTGTATGAATTCTCATAATCTAATGGTAGAAGTCAGGCATTAAACAGATAATTGTATGATAATTAGACTAACATAGAACTGTGCATAGTTGTTATGGTAGGATATAGAAGGTGCACTAGCACGTTTGGAGGAAAAACATTTTTTAGTTAATCACCTTAATTCATTCATTACCATGTTGCTTCCAGTGCCTTTAAATAGGTTGTTATACAAGATAATACATGGAAAGCGTCAGCATAACTTTTAACATATATATGTGATTTTGTTTGTCTTTTCCATGTATGTCTATATCCATGGCTAGCATTTTACTCTATTAATTCACTTCTCAGTGTCTTTTTTATAACAAAGTAGAGGAATTTAATGTCATTTAGTAGTTAATATTGATTAAAAAAATTAACTTTTTGTTTCAAGTTATTTGACTTAAAATGTGTCATTATTATGAAACTAAGAAATCATTGGTCCTAATTTACATGTTCTATTTCATATATATAGACAGAGAAGCATATATATCTATTTATCATTGGTCTATATCTGCCTTCAGTTACTGCCCTATTTTCTGTTGCTTTTCACACAAAATCTCAGTTTACTATAATCCATTTCAACTTTGTGAATTTCATTTCTTTACTGAACTTTTGCCCCAGCACTCCACTGCTGGGGTCCAGATATATCTCCACTGACCTCCCTATTATGAAGAACAATAGTCCTGTCTCTCCTCATCTAATGTGCTCTCTCTGAAGCATTCAAAAAACCAAGCCCCTCTTTCTTCAAACACTAAATTCCCTTGAATTCTGTGATACTGTTGACTCCTGGTTTCCCTCCTTCTCTGCCTATGTGTCCTTCTGAGTTCAATTTCATTGGTTCTACTCCTTTTATCAACTTCTAAATATAGGTTGCCTCAAAGAGATGAATTGTTTCTAGTCTATTCTTTTTTGTAACTTTGTACTTTTCCCACTCTCACTGGTGACCTCATCCTGCATGTAAACAGGAATCTATCTATCTACATATGTGTGACATGATTTGTCTCTAGTCCTAAATACTATCTTGAATGAATTTCAGTCATGAACCCACATCCTACTGATTAATTAATTCATCACCCATTCATTCATTTTCTCATTCTTGCAGCAAACATTCTTTTTTTTTTTTAAAAAAAAAAAAGTTATATCACTTTTGTAGATACAGGGAATTTAATTTTGAGTGAGACTAAATGCTTACTTGGAAGGTGATTTTTTGGGGGAATATTTTTGAGGGACTGAATGTTCTCTTTGATTCTTAGGACACTTTAGCTTTAATATAAAACTTCAGGCGATAGAGCATCCTAGACTCCCTGGAGGGTACTTCTAATGCAATGTTGCCATATTTTTCTCTTAACAAAATGTTTAAAATATTGCAAATAAAAACTTGATAGTTAAATCATTATTTTACTTAAAGTTGTAATTTTAGTGTTTATGTATTTTAAATATCTATTTCTTGCTAATGATATATGTGTTTATTGCACTCCAGATACAGGACCTTATTCAGTAAAAGGAAAAAATTGATAAGTAACTGATGTTTGCAATTCACATAATACAGAACACACACACAGAAAAGTGACATGCACAGCAACAAATCTGGCATAGTTGGGTCCTCAATGAACATATAATATAAAATCATAATATCAACACTGTCAGATAAAAAAGTGGTTGTTCCAAAATACATCTTAAACACAAACATGAAAGGAATACTGCATTAATAGTATAATATCCATGTACATCATTGAGCATAAAAATTGTGCATTTAAAGGGTGAAGAGACCCTGCCTGGTGTAACTCAGTTCATTGCATGTCTTCCCATGTACCAAAGGGTCACCGGTTTGATTCCTGGTCAGGGCACATGCCAGGATTGTGGACTCAATCCCCAGTCAAGGGGATGTTTTGGTGTGTGTGTGTGTGTGTGTGTGTGTGTGTGTGTGTGTATTTTCCTCTTCCCCCCCCTCCCTTCCTTTCTCTCTAAAATCAATAAGAACATATTTAAAAAATAATATTAAAAATAAATGGTGGAGAACCAAGGGAAATTTGCTGCTAAAATGATGTTCAGCCCCAAACTTTATGTATATATTATATTTTGGTAGTAAAATTATGAGTGTAATCATATTATTAAACTTAATAAATAAGGAACGACCCAATAGTGACTAACACATTGGAAACATGCCTATAAATTTTAATCATTCTCAAAAAAAATATTTTGGTTCCTGGGACAACATATAGCATAGTAATAATTATTCTACTTTGTGAAGCACAGATTCGGCTGAATTTTCATCTTCCCAGTAATTAGGTACAATACTTCATGATAACTGAGACTACATCTTACCACTATATTAGCTCACCTGCATAGCAACTGATAATTCCCACATGTACATTCACTCAAAATGACAAGAAAGTAGCCTCCTTCTGATGGATAAAATAAGTGGTAAGAGAGAGAGGGTATAGATTTCAGATTTCTCTTCAGAGTTAATATACAAATGATCTGAGTCTGTTAGAGACTCCAGATTTTTAAAATATATTTCATTGATTTTTTTACAGAGAGGAAAGGAGAATAGAGAGTTAGAAACATCAATGAGAGAGAAACACCGACGAGCTGCCTCCTGCACACCCCCTGCTGGGGATGTGCCCACAACCAAGGTACATGCCCTTGACCATAATCGAACCTGGGACCCTTCAGTCCACAGGCTGATGCTCTATCCACTGAGCCAGTTAGGGTGAGACTCTAGATTTTAGAGCAAGTTTTTCTCACCCTAATAGAAAATAAACTTTAAAAAATATATCTATAGCCCTAACTGATTTGGCTCAGTGGATAGAACATCGACCTGTGGACTGAAAGGTTCCAGGTTCGATTCCGGCCAAGGGCATGTACCTTGGTTGTGGGCACATCCCCAGTAGGAGGTGTGCAGGAGGCAGCTGATCGATGTTCCTCTCTCATGGATGTTTCTAACTCTCTATCCCTCTCCCTTCCTCTCTGTGAAAAATCAATAAAATATATTTTAAAAATATATATCTATGTACAGGTCCTATCCTGAGAGATTTTAATTTAATTGGTAGCAGTAGGGCTCATAATATTCTCAATATATATTTTAATAGCTTTATCATTTCAAAGCTTCACAAATGTTTCAAATGGTGTTGGGAAGCACGGGAGACTTGGTTGGAAAGTTTTTAAGGAGGACATTCTGAAAACAGAAGTTCTGAAGATGACCTGCCCTGTTTAACGGAATTTTGACTTAGGGGAGTGCCAAAGGCAACACCCCTAATTATTCCTTGGCCTTTCCAAACAAGTCTGTGCACTTGCAGACCCCTGGGTATTTACTGAAATTCTTATGCTTAATCTTTGGGTGTCCTTGCTTAAAGGACACTGCAAACATATGTGTCCTCCAAGATTACTTACCCTACTGATTATATCTAAAAGATAAACTTTATCTCAAACTGCTGTTACAATAAAAGCCTAACGAGGCAGGCTATTGAGGCTGTCTGGTTCCTTTAGCCAGGCAGTCCCTTAGCCCCCTCTTTCACAGCAATCCTGTGTCAGAGTAATCATTCATCCATCACTGAGGGTCTGCTAGTCAGCCCTAGCAAAATGGCAGCCATGTTGAAGAATCACCCATCCAAGTATGACTCTATTGCTCAAAATACTGATGGCAAATGAACGACACATTTAAAAGGTTAATAGAAAAGATCTTGTCACAGAGATGTGAGCAGAGTTCAGAGAACCAAGGAGAATGGGATCAGTAACATCTGGAAGTTGTTAGTCCTAGGAGCACCAGGAGGGTGGAGTTATTAGAACCTGACAAACACTGTTGCCACTGAAGAGGAGTTTCAGGAGAGGAACCTTGGCCACAATTTAAAAACAAAAAACAAAAAAACAACTCACCAAAAAGGAGAACTATGAAGAGAAAGAAGACATGTTATGTATGTGAAGAGGAGTGGGATAAACAGCTTTTTCTCCCCCTCCAGCTGCTCTGCATTCTCTGGCCAGCACCTCCATCTAACTAAAAGTCAAGGACAAGAGAGCATAAGACTCAGGTCATAGTAGTCAGTTGGATACAGACAAAGCTGTGAGGGTATGACATGAAAATTATGAGCATATTGAAAGACTCTCCAATTCAACACATAAACATTCTTTTGTTTAATCTTTCCTTGTAAGTCATGATTTCATAACTACATTATATCACTATATTCTCAAGTCCTAAATTTAAACTTGCACAAAATATGCTTTGAGTCTTTATACAATCCTTTTTTAAGCTTATAAAATTGAAATTTGAAACATTTATTTAAAAAATTATTGCACTGATTAGCTGAACTCTAAACCGAAAAAAAAGTACTACAGATTTTGTGATAATCTGATAGGTAATAGCAATAAAGTTGTAGAAATCCCATAGCTTGGTCTAGAAAGGGTGGTAAGTCTCAAACATACTTCAAAAGATTTTTATATGCAAATATTACCAGTCACTTAAAATTACTTTGTAATAATTATAAAACCCTTGCTTTCACATTATTTGGTGACCCCCAAAGCAGGTTTTCCAGTTAGCTTTTAAATAACTTAAATTCCAGTTAGGAATGAGAACTCTAAAGCTCAGAACTATTGCTAAAAACTTAGGAGATCCCAGCATTTCTTGCACATAGCAGTTTTCTCCATATTCCTACAGGTCTACTAGCTTTGAGATTCTGGTTTGGTGTTATAATGCTTTTACATCTATTTTGTAATCTAGTGCCATCCTCAGCTAAAAAACAAAAACACCAAAATTGTGGGACAATCATCTTTTTTCCAAGATCTTTATTACTTTTCATCGTAGGTATTTCAGCCACCATGGCCTCATGGTTTTTCTTGAAATATGCCTGTTATACGTGAGCCTCCAGTCTTTGCACTATTTGTCCACCACCCTCCACACACACACACACACACACACACACACTGAATTAAATAATCGCCACTCATATAATCAAATGGCTTGCTCTGTCATCTTCACAGATCATATCACCTTCTCAGCAAGGTCTGCTCTGAGTACAATAATTACAAACACATCTTCTTAGCCAGCATGCTTGTCTTGCTTACCTTGTCAATTTGTTTATTTCATTGAAAGTATTGCCTTCTAAAATGGCATATTTTATTTCTTATAGAATTTTTACTTTATGTTACTTTCCATTATAATAATCCCATGAGGGCAAAGATCATTGTCGTCCATTAAACAATGTAGCTCACTGTTATTGCCTCAGAACCTAGTCAGTTGGAAGCAATATAAATATTTGTTGAATGAAGCTAGGTATATCCACCATGATAGCAAGGTATTTTCACACTCAACATAATTGACTTGCAAATAAATTAGACTAATTTCTGTAATGGATTTATAAATGAATTCTAAAGATAACAATAGATATCACAACTTGTGTGGGATGAAGCTGAAGCATTATGTACTGAGAGCTCTTATCCTTAAATGTTTAATTTTCAGAGAAGACAGGATAAAGATAATGAGCTAAACATATGAGTTACAAAGTTGAAATACTTAAGGCAGAGTATGCCAGCAGAAAGTAGAAAACAATTATAACAATCAAATGAAAATTCAGTTATTTTATAAAAGAAATTATACAGGCAAACCCTTGTCAAGGTGATTGATAGAAAAAAAAAGAGAGAAGGCAATCGTACAACTTTTACAAATGGGGATATGGCCCTAGCTGGTTTGGCTCAATGGATAGAAAGCCTCAGCCTGAGGATCGAAGGGTCCCGGGTTTGATTCTGGCCAAGGGCACATACCTCAGTTGCAGCTCCTCCCCAGCCTGGGCCCTGATCAGGGCACATGCAGAAGGCAACAAATCGATGTGTTTCTCTTACATCGATATTTCTCCCTGTCTTTCCCTCTCTCTTCCATTCTCTCTAAAAATCAATGGAAAAATATCCTCAGGTGAGGATTAAAAAAATAAATAACTAAAATAAAAAGGGGATATGACTATAAATGTTACCAAAATTAAATTGTAAGGTACACATGATGAATAATTATAGGTAATAAATTTAAAAATTTAGATGGAAAATTACTATAAAATTACAATTTAATAAACAAATTCAAGAAGGATAATAGAATTTAAGCAAATTTTTAATAATTAAACAAATAGAATTAATAGGTAAAATCTCTCTGTCAAGAAATATCAGGTTCCCAGAAGGATTTCCAGGTGTATGGCATCAAACATTTAAGTAACCACTAATTCCACTTGTATACAAACACTTTCAAAGGGTTTATTCATAAACTCTCTTCTAGAGATAATTCCACGTGTACACAAGTTCTTACAATGGAAAAATCCTCACCTTCTTGAAGTATTTTATGAAGCTAGCCTGCCTGCTATTAAAACCATTAAAGGACATTATGTGAAATAAATATTTAAATTTACTCATAAAAACAGACATTAAAATCCTGAATAAGTTATTTTATCAAAATATATATTTAAACACAAAAAAGACTGTACATCTTAACCATATAGATTTTTTTCCCAAATATGTAGTGGTATTTTAGAAAACATGTTATTACAATCTCTACATTATCTTTATTATATGTATTAAAATGTTTTAGTAAAATCAATAACCTATCATAATAGCAATTACTAATAAAAAATAATGGAATAAAGTACATATGCTAACTTAAAACAAAGTAACTAAATATATATAAAATTTGTAACTCAATATATGCAAGACTATTATGGAGAATATGATCATAAATAAAAGCAAATGAAGAAATATACCATTTCTGGATTAGAAGTATCCATACTATTAAATGTCTGTTCTGAGAAAACTGTCTTTAGAGTCATTACAATACCAGACAGAAGCACAACAGATCAAAAAAACAACAACACAGGAAAGCTGAATCTAAATTTTTATAGAAAAGCATAGTCAAGAATGCTTGACACATTCCTAAAGAAGAACATGATGGCTAGACTTTCCTTCTGGCTATTAAAACTCATCATAAAGAGTTAGCAATGGAGATTGCATGTTTTTGTTTTTGTTTTTGTTTTTCCCCTCAGGATAGACAAATAGACAAAGAACAAGATGAAAATTACAAAGCCGTTCCCTGGCCCTGGTAAATATGGGAACTTGAATTATGAAAGAAGACATTGCAGGTTATGAGTTAAAGAACTAAGTATTCAATAAATGATTCTGGAATAATTGGCTACCAATACAGAAAAAAATGAAATTGAAACCTTCCATTATACCAAACTTAAAAATAAATTCCAGGTATATTGAAGTCTTTAGTATAAGATTCAAATCTATAAAACATTTAGAAGGTATTATAAGGCAATTTCTTATGATTGTGAAATAAGGGAGAATTTCTTCAGCAAGACACAGTGCAAATGATAAAAGAAACACTTGATTCATAAAATAAGATATTAGTTGGTCAAAAGTCAAACAATATACAGGGAGAAGGGTGAAAATATTTGTACCTAAGACATTGAGATTATAATATAAAATATATGAAGAAATTTTTTAATAAGTAGAATATGCAATAAAAAAGACCTATAGTTAATATGACATTTTACAAAAGAGATAAAGACAAATGGACCACTAATATTTAAAAATTTACTCAACTTATTAGTAGTAAGAAAATACAAAC
The DNA here is from genome assembly GCF_028538775.1 of Myotis yumanensis. Lineage (NCBI taxonomy): Eukaryota > Metazoa > Chordata > Mammalia > Chiroptera > Vespertilionidae > Myotis > Myotis yumanensis. Next base: position 219,632,083 of record NW_027223752.1, on the reverse strand, counting down.
AATCTACGGGGAGATGCAACCCCATTTCTGTAAAATAGGTAAAGATTGTAATTTCCAATTACATCAGAATCTATATAGGATGTGGAATAAATATAAATTGAATCTATATTTTGGCACTAAGATGAAAATGTTGAATTCTATAATCCAAAAATTATATTCCTAGGTTATTTCTTCACTAAATCACAGGAGATTGAATCCTTGTTCAGAAAAAAAAAGGGTGGGGAGAATCCAAACGTTTATGGACGGTAATATGGGTAAAGTTTATACGTGTCTAATAAAATCTTAAAATGGTGGTTACAATAAATAAACTATAGCTATATTCACTTATATGGATAAATCTCTTAAATGTGAAAAGAAAGTCATTGCATATGTATATAGTAGTTTCCAATTACATAAAGAATAAAATTAAACACCTTATGGGATGGATTCATAAGTAATAACATTGCAAACTGAACAGAAATAATTAATAAAATTCAGTATACATGTTTTCCTTGGGAAAGTACGTCCCTAAACTACTTATTGTAGAAAACTGCAAGGCTACCTGGTTTAAATGATCTCAAAATTTGGAAAGACACTCCACTGGTCCTGTATTCATAACAAGCAGCACTATCACTTGGCATTTGAATCAAAATGTGGCAAATTCAGATGCTCTATGGAGTCACTAGCAAGGTTTAATTGGAGAATTACACTGAAGAAGACCTCTATGGTTTTGGAGCCTAAACATGCTGCTCTTTATAAACTACATTTCTTTGGACCTTTCAAGCCATAAAGTTATGTGTGTCCATCAAGATTTCATTATTGAGTAGAAGTGGTATAGCTTCATGTAGGGCAAGCTCCTAGACCTCCTGAATGCATACATATTTTGCCTGAGCTGGCAACTGATAGTTTCATGCACGGCTTTGTTTATATTTCCCAACCAACAGTTTGAATGAGTAAGAGAAATTCAAGCTTAGTTGACTCTGCAAGTTATGTTGGCCCCCACCAAAACTGCAAGTCATTTTGGTGGAAGTTATAAAATTATACACAATTGCTAAAATTTACCAAACAATATTCTTAAAATGAGTGGATTTTATATAAGCCATATCTTAATAATTTTGGGGAAAATAAATAGCTAACTTATTTGAAGCAAAAATATATATATTTAATTAAATATATGCACGGTTATACAAGTGAACTATTTTATCTCTGCAAGTGTAATTTTATTTGAAAAAAATAGGCTTATTAGTTTTAAATATAAATTTTTAGGTGTTAATTATTACAATTTGAGAGGATTTTCATAAATAATTTTTTTGTTTTTACATTTTTCAAATTCTGGTATTTAGCTATGGTTAAGTAGCTATTTTTACTTTAGGGAAAGACACCAGGGACCGTACTTGCAACTGTCAGATTTGTATTATTAGGACAATAATTAGGAATACAGTCAACAGTGAGAAAATAATTTATTATTTTATTTCAAATTCTGTAGCATCGGTGATCTTGCAAACTTTAAAAAGCCCTGTAACTATGTGTCCTTGACTTCTGAATGTAACAATGGCGATGGGTTTAAAAATTATAATGCTGGCAGTCTCAGGACACTACATGTATGATGATGTCATTTTTATGAAACTCAAAAATAAGCAACACTAAATATATACTTTACCTTATATTTTACATATATCTTTTACTCTGTATTCAATATTACTTTAAAATAATAATACAATACAAATAAGTAATTTGAATGCATTTTTATTTTCATGTTATTTAAAAAGCAGGTCTGGGATAGTTTGCTCATTTCAAACCTGACCACTCTGTCTTAGCACTTCTCACCACCGACTCTTCATTTCAGCAAAGCATTTCTAATTATATCCCTTACAGCTAATCTGCTTCTTTATCATAGTAAGTCAATTTTATCCTTATAGACTGAATAAAATAGATTTTGTGATTCTAAACCATATGTAAATATGTGTGACTACAATACAATAGACTTTTGATTTTGATTTCTAAAACAAACATTTAAGTTAAATATATGAATTATTCTAGACAAATTCATCTTCATTTAAATAAAAATAAAAATTCAGCTAGCTTCAAGGGGCGAAAAGGAATCTATTGTTTTAGCTCTGAATACCTCTGGGTTAGCATCATTCTGGGGTAAGTTTATCCATATGGTGTGTGGGATCTCCACAAGCAGATCCAAACTCCAAGGTCTTTTCATCTGTTATTATGGAAATAAAGTTGACTTTAAAAGACTGCCTTGTTCTTTGCAATTTGCTTGCTCACGGTTAGAACAATTTTCCCTTGTAGTTAATGGTCTTAAATCTGCCTTTAATTTTTTTCCCCTGTGGATAAAGCTTGTTTGGACAGAGACGTCATGTGAAATAAGAACTAGAAAACTGCATCTGGTTGAATGGGGGCTGTGCATATGTCTAGTCACAGAGTAAGTGGGAACCTCAGCGGTAACCTCAGAGAAAAAGATACCTTTGCTTTATCCTCATGGACACATGAAATGCCACCAATGTCTTAGGCCTCAGCAGGACATTGTACTATTTAATGATACCTACAACCTCACCATTGTTTAAATGCCTCGTGTTCACTTACCACAAAATAGCAAGTAGGGAGTTGCTTAATCCCCATTCCTAGTAAAGGTACCAAACAGTTTGGGCTGTTTTCTGTAAATCAAATATTCAATAGGCTCGGATTTCCAAGACGAAGGTGAAGGTTAAGAAAAAGATGGAGATGTTCTTGCCCTGGAAATGCCTCATTACCCCCGCTCCACAAAACTTAAGTGAAATATTATGAAAATCATATTGTAAAGCACTACCAAAATTTTCCTGTAATAAAAGCAACAATTAACTCAATTGCATAAAATTTCTTTTAGCAAATATTCTAAACTTAATTTATTATGATTGAGTGAACATTTTCATCATCTATAAAATTATCAGGAACCTTTTATTATTATAAATGGTGTAATTTTCCCCAACCTGCCAATCATCCTTACTTAAAAATTGTTTTTCAGTATACTGTTAAGACAAAAACACAACTGGAACAAATTCAATGACATCTTCACTGAACAGCAAATTTCTCTTATTAGGATGATTGCATTATAATATTTTCAGCTGGGAAGAAATTTCAGAGATCCTAGACTATTTTTTTCTTGGTGCTTTTAAAACAGTATGTCTTAGTACATAGTAAAAACATGTATGTGCTTCTGAATTCTTACCAATCATTTATATTTGGGCTGCAGGTGATTAGATGTCATTTTATGCGTGTTGGCAGGACTGTTGAGATGAGTGGGACATACCATGGTGTTACAGAAAAACCGGACCAGAACCAAACAGCGCTCTGAGAGTTTGGAGTTACACTTTATTCACCATGGCTGGCCTAGGGAAATGAATCCAAATCTAAGCAAAGCTACAAGCAGAACTTCCCTTTTTATAGAAGAGCCAGCCCTTTGTGTGCTTGCTGGTGGCGGCCTTGAAAACTATACAGTTCTATCCAATTAAAAAAGCACCTGGCATGGCATTGGGTGTATCTAGTCTCTGGCCTACAAGGTCAGATAGCTAAGTTTATCTCCCCCACTATTCAAGCAGGCTAGAAAGCAAAGTTACTTTTAAAGAATAAGAGGTCGTCCAAAGAATAGCAGAGAATTCCAAACAGTAGTTTTACAGAATAGGGGTTTTCCTTCACATTCCCCCGCCTTGTCCCACAAGCTTTTCAGCCTTGTGGTACAACAACCACAAGATGTTAAGGTGAACAGGGGCATTGACCAATCTTTTACTACTTCCTGCTGAAAAAGGGCAACGTCCAAGGGGTTAACATCCTGTTTCTTCCTCTTGGAGAGGTTTGTAGGGAATTCTTCTGGCTTGGAGGACCATTTGAAGTTTAAAGGCATCTAGACGGGATGAGATAAAGCGAGTTAACAGAATTAGAAGACATGGTCCTGTCAATGGAAGGAGTTATTTCCAGATCCCCCCCATGCAGCCCAGGTCTCAGATAACTCCTGTTTTATTCATTTTGTTCCTTTTCTGTGTGGAGGAAGTAGTAATTTTATGGTGCTTCTGTATTCCAGCAAGGGCAGAAGAGTTCTCCTCCTGGGACTAGCCTTGAGTTCCTGCGGCACTCATAAAAGGACAAAATGAGAATTACTAGAAAGATAAAAACAGTGATTATCCAGAAATACTAGAGCATTTTGCCTTTAAGAGAAGATAAGAAAGAAAGTGTAAGGAATAATTCAGCAGGGTGTTCTCTGAATCCTTTGGAGCAGGTGGATTGGCCAGGTCCGTTGTCTTCTTGAGGGTGATCTGCAGCAGGTGTGTCTGGTCAGAGGTCACCTTCCAGTCAGGCTCCTTGCTGTCCTGGGCACAGAAGGAGCTGGGCTTGTGACCTGGCAGAGACAAACTATAACAAATGGTCCGGTGGAAGGGAAAGAAAACATTTCAGTTTTAACAACCTCTATTGAAATAGGATTTTTCTCCTTAAAATTCCTCTATGGTTATCAAAAAGCCAAATCAAGACTAATTTATCTACTGTATTAAATTTGGCCTGATGTTTGCATAAATACAACAAGAATGGTAACTGACTACCTTTGCAGGAATTTCATGATTGAATCTTAATGTGCCCCATAGGGCCAGGAAGCCAAGCCATCCAGCTGCTATCAGGCCTGCCTGCAGTATCTGTTGAGTTAGGTGAATCCTTCACCTGTAGCAACTCCATCTGAGCCCACACTCTAGGCTTTAAGCCAATCTCAGTAGCCCTCCTACTCGTTGCGGCCCAGAGTGTGTGGGGGTTCTGCAGGGACACAGAGGCATCCTTACTTCTCCCCTTCTACTCTGACCAACCGCCAGTGATGGTAGGGCATGGGCCTGACACTCCAGCGCCACCCATCTTCAGGGCTCCCAAGCAGGATACCAGGCTTTTCCCGTGGCACTCATACTGGCTTCAAGTCTTCAGAGTCTAGATAGGTTTCTTTAAAACATGATACTCCAGTCAAAGTTTTCCATTAATAAAACCACTATTAGGAACCAGTCTTATTGAATCCATGCAAAGAAATGTATTGTCATGATTTATTAAGCATTGCCAAATTTCAGAGGAATTATATAAGGAGAAAAACATACTGACCTGCTCCAAGATTTTCTGATTTTCCCTGCCAGTCCCTTTTCATGGATTCTTCAGAGTAATTTAACTGTCTTCAAATGGCAAGAAGAAAGTTACAATATGTCTATATTCAAATAGATAGTTATAGCTCCCCCTGTAGTAGGGCGCCCCTCATTTGACTTGTTTTCTCAGAATGGACTAAGGGAGCTTTATTTCCTTACAGGGTCTTACATGTCACTGGACCTCACAGGGTCTGTAATTCCTCTAACAGAGGGCTAGTACTTACCACCTCACTACTTCCTTCTGTTCCAAACAGGCCTTTCCCAGTTTCCTACAGTTGAGGTTTGTACCATTCCTGACATGGGCATGGTCACACAGGCCTGAAAGACAGTATACAGGCTGCCAACTGTTAACTGTCTCTTAATAGAGACCAAAACCTGACGGATATTCTTCTTTGCCCAGTTGGGCACCTGCCCTCTTAGCAGCTAGACACCCTTTACTTTTTGGTTCACCCCACATAGCCTCCTTCCAGGACAGCTAACACATAGCCATAACAGTGGCCCTTAGTGTGGGAGACTGGACACTTGCCAGTTACTCCCAAAGACTACCAAGGACTGTAGACTATCACCGGTCTATAGCAATTGCTGGCAGCTACAGCTATATTCAAACCTGTAAGAGAATCAAAGGTTAATAAAACATATTAATACAATGAAACATAATATTGGCACCATGGCCGCTTCAGGCAGCTAAATCTTCTGCTACTAAACATGACATATGGTAGGGCTATACAAACATCTTAGGGAGGTGGCTAAAGTCTACTCTTGACCTTCCTATATAAGGCAAAATTGTCCTTGTCTCTTTGGAGCCATGTCCATGAAGACGCAGGCATCATTTAAGTCTATTATACAGTTTTCTGCAGGTTACTGTCAGGGCTGTGCACTGCGGCCAGTTCTTTCTAGCGATAAACACAGTCTGTCCAATTTCTTTAAAATGTATTCTGGCACAGGAGAAGGTTGTTTTGCTGTATACAGGTAGCTTAACCCCTATATAACTGGGCTTGGACCTTTGCCTAGCAAACTGCAGTCTATAAGTTCAATATGCAGCCTCTGGTCCTCCTAACCCAACGAAGTTCCGGCCAGTCTCTGAGTCAGACTCCTCCTCTCTTGGAGAATTTCAAAGTTCTGATGGCTCCCAGGTCCAGGGAGAGTGCCCTTTTGTTAACTCTGTTTCTCAGTTACAGGGCCCCGCTTTTTCTGCCTTTCCACCAGTTCCCTTTGTGGCAGAGCAACAACCGGGCCTCTTCCAAGGGAGTGCACTGGAAGGGGATATTAGCCCCTCCTCTTCCAGCAGCAACAGGTACTGAACCCTTTCAGTACATTTGCAAACAGGGAGCTTTTGCTAGCTCTATCCGCAGCTTTTATAGATCCCAGGCTTGCTGCTCTATTCCTGGGGCTGTAGGAAGGCTAGTACCAGTCACTGGCTTCAGTTTTAACAGCTGTAACCAGTAAGCTAAAGGCCCAAGTCTTGCATTGCTTGTTGTAAGTACTCCTTACTCTCTGGGCAACAGAGGGGCAACTTTAGTGGTAGGTAAATTTCTGCTTTCCCCACTTCTCTCGCTGCTGCTTCTTCCTTTAGGGCCGCAGCGGGCAGCTCAGGCATCCAGCCCCCCTTCTTTGACCTGACTCTCAGGGGCTGAGTCTGCCTGGCAAACAGTTCTAAATCACCAGGGTGGCTGCATACTTCAGCTCTGTTTCTCCTCTGCTTTTCTCCTGGAAGTTTAGTTGTTTTTAATGAATTAGAATTCTTTATTCTTAGAAACCTTAATCCTTTAATGATTACTAAAAGTGAACATTCAGCATTGGTGCTCACAAAAAAACTTGTGACCTTGAAGTTTGTTGATAAGGCACCTGCAGCCAGTGACATAACTGTCAACACCCCCGCCCCCCTTCTCTCAGCCCAGGCCTGTTGCTTTCCCTCACAGATTTTCCTTTTTACTTTTGATATCTCCGACCAATTCCCCTGTCCCCCGGTCCAGTTGTTTGTCTCCCTTTAAACAGTGAGAATTTTGAAGAAAACTATAGACTGTTCCTACAGAGTCCTCTATGAGTAACTGAAAACGGCAAGTTAAATAAAACACATAACCACAAAGACAAAGACAACAGACCACACGAGACACAAATGAGGGGTTAATGGGGTCTATAGGCGGAGCTGTAAGCCCTCTGTGTCCACTAAAGAGATAAGAAAATCATAAATAACAAGTTCTTTGAAATTTACTACTTTGTTAATTTGCTAAGCAGTTACCTTGAAAAGACTTCTCTCTTGCTTTTTTTATAAGCAATCTTGGAACCTAACCAGCCTTTATTTTAGCCTTTAAATCTACCCTAGAACTTCAAAATTTCAATTTAATATAGCGAATTTACAACCCAGGTAAGAGCAACTGATAGACAGAAATTTTTGTTAGCGAAGTGGGTTGATTCCTTCTGTAATGGTGAGCAAAAGACTCTGAGAACTGCTAGAGATTCTTACAGCCCATTGTGGGTCCAGTCCAAACGTTTAGCCAGATGAATTAACAGAAATGCAAAATAAATCAAAGTAGCTTTCACTTTACACAGACCAGTTAATGAGCAGCCCAAACACTTGGATTCACACTCTCTCAGTAGACTAGCCCAGACTGGAGCTGAGCAGATAAACAAAACAATGCCCAACTCCCCAGATGGGTGTGGGGGCACTCCTGGCACCCATGTCCCAGAACAAAATTCTCTACCAACGTCTTGGTGAGAACCTACTGGAGGAGTTAAGACTGCGTCCAGTCCCCCTTCTCGGTAGCAAATTGGCAGGTCCCACACAAACAAACAGCTGTTCACTCAGAGTTTAAACAAATTCCAAATTCAAATAAATTCCAAATTCTAACAAATTCCAAATTCAAAACAGATTCCCAATTCCTGAGGGATTCCCAAAACCTGGGGGAGCTCTATGGCTTCCTGGGAGGTGATCAAGCTCCCCTTCCACTCATTCTGAGCGGGCCAGACGGTAGGGGATTGGGGCCCCTACCTTACAGATTCTGCAGACAGGTCCAGAAGTGTCCGTCCACGCTCTCCAGATGCCGGCCGGGTCCTGGGCTGAGGTCTGGGAGTGCCAGGAGTTCCCCCAGTTCAATTCTGCTAAATCAGCAGAGTGGTGCCTCCCGGGGGCCTATCCGGCTCCCCCGGTCCTCAAACCCAGTCCACACCAGAGGCCAAGAGGCCACGATGGGTGGTTCCCCAGTCTTCCTGGTCAGGGAACCAATTATGTTACAGAAAAACCGGACCAGAACCAAACAGCGCTTTGAGAGTTTGGAGTTACACTTTATTCACCGCGGCGGGCCTAGGGAAATGAATCCAAATCTAAGCAAAGCTACAAGCAGAACTTCCCTTTTTATAGAAGAGCCAGCCCTTTGTGTGCTTGCTGGTGGCGGCCTTGAAAACTATACAGTTCTATCCAATTATAAAAGCACCTGGCATGGCATTGGGTGTATCTAGTCTCTGGCCTACAAGGTCAGACAGCTAAGTTTATCTCCCCCACTATTCAAGCAGGCTAGAAAGCAAAGTTACTTTTAAAGAATAAGAGGCTGTCCAAAGAATAGCAGAGAATTCCAAACAGTAGTTTTACAGAATAGGGGTTTTCCATCACAATGGGACAAGCTGTAGAATATAAGTTGATGTAAGTCAGAAGTATGTGGATAAGAAAATAACATGGTAGATATTAATCATCATCTTATCAAGAAGTTTAACATAAAAGAACTATTAACTAATAACTACTGATTAAAAAGGGCAAAAGAGCATGCTAAGGAAAAATACTAATAATGGCAGATATAGGGATCAGCCACTAAGACTGAGGTCTCCAAGAGAGGAAAAAACTTGGAAGAGCCTTGCCCACCAAGTCTGAGACACAGACATCTTTGAAAAGCATGAGTCTTTAGTCCACTGTTTGACGGAGAAGGAACCCCAGTCCAGGGTTGAAAATCAGGAAACTGACAAACGGAGTATTGGTAAGTCTTGTTGAAGAGCTCTCTGGGGGCTGGGAAGACTCATTGAGAAAGTTCTCACTGATGTGCTGGCAAGACCTACAGGGAAGCTACTTATGGCATAACGCTGAAACTCACAAGAAAGCTTCACTCCTGCTGGCGTGCCACTAACATTCACCGGAGGGTGAGAACTAGTAGGAATCTAGCCATAAAGGGGCAGTCATGCCCCACAGGCCCAAGACAGAAAAGCTGACTGGAACCAGAAGACAAGCTTTTTCCATCAGTGTTCTTCCAAGGATGCCCATTGACAGGTTTAGCACCACTCCAACTGGCAAAGGAGAGGGATCTACAGGCTTACTCAGGTTGGTAACTGCCTGCTCAGAAGGTTGTCATCTGAGTGTTCAGAACTTCTTCCAGCAATTCCTTTTGCTGAAGAGTCACCTCCCCTTTGTGTATGCCTCCTTCCCCTGTCAGCCTGAGTTCAGTGACTGCTCAACACAAGGTATAAAGTCTCAGGCTTCTTTAGGAAAATTGGGCCAGTTCTGAAGGGCTTCCCTAGCATCAGAGGTTCTCACAGGTGAGTAGAAGTGTTGTTTAGGTTGTGCTTCTGCCCAGTGTCTCCATCTGCTCAATCTTTTTTCTTCTGTTTCCCCCCAAATGTTTATCACAAGAGCACTCACTAATGAATTTCCTGCATGCACACATCCATCTCAGTACCTGCTTGCAGGAGAACCTGTGACACGTTACAAATGACCACCCTATTGATCAGGTATCACAGGGTGCATCAAAATAGAGAATTATTACTCTGGCATGCTTGTTTAATGCTGATCCATGAAGCACGGCATGAAGATCAATGCAGGGATTTATCTATCTGCACTGTAAGTAAAGAGGCAAAAGGTAAAAAGTCTGTATGATGGGCAAGGCCCACCTTGACAGCTGTGAGAGATGCTTAAGAAATGATTCTTCCTTACCTAACTTAGTTATAACTACTCAATACATGTATGTTTATAACCCTCCTTGTTAATATAAAATGTTCTTGTTTTAATTAGCCTTTGAATCATTAGAAATTGGACAATGGTCTACCGAAGATGTTGAGTTATTGTTATTTGACCAACTATCATGCTGTCTATTATTGTTATTTACCTTTCTTTTTGCTCTAGGAATTTGTTAATTTAAAGTTATTTTAATAAGTAAATTATTGGTAATATTATATGATCCTTAGGAAATCCTCATTTGTACTGTAACACACATTAAATACAGCATTTGAAGTCATTTCTTACGTCTCATTGAGTATTTTCTTATACCTGCTTTATACTTTAAACAATATATTTAAAACAGTTTTTATGAGTTTCGTATAAACAAAAACATCTTTGTTTCAATCACAGAAAATGTTGGGTAAAAAATTTAAAAACACTAGGCCTCTGCTCAAATTTATAATACATCATTGTAGGATGGTTCAAAGTCTTCAGATTGAGAGGAACTGTATTTGAGGAACTATATCTATAATAATAAAAGCATAACATGCTAATTAGACCGACAGCCAAACGACCTTCTGGATGTCATTCTGGACATCCTTCTGGATGAAGCCACGGTGGCGGGGGCCGAGGCAGAGGTGGTTAGAGACAATCAGGCAGACAGGCAGAGTGGTTAGGGACGATCAGGCATGAAGGCAGAGGGGTTAGTGGCGATCAGGCAGGCAGGTGAGTGGTTAGGGGTGATCAAGCAGGCAGAGTGATTAGGGACAATCAGGCAGGCGAGCAGTTAGGGGTGACCAGGCAGGCAGACAGGTGAACAGTTAGAGGCATCAGGCAGGCAGGCAAGCAATTAGGATCCAGTGGTCCCGGATTGTGAGAGGGATGTCTGACTGCCAGTTTAGGCCTGATCCCCTGAGGGGTCCAGGATTTCGAAAGGGTGCAGGCTGGGCTGAGGGACCGCCCCTCCCCCCCCCGCGGAACAAATTTCATGCACTGGGCCTCTAGTTTAATGAATAAAACTGGAGGAAATTTGAGCATATCTGGACATGATTTAGATGATACAGTTCTAGACTTTGTACTGACACCATAATGGTTGAAACTTTTGGGTACTTAAAGGAAGGAACATATTTTTATGTGGAAGAGATGTTAATGTTGGGGCCCAGAAAGTAGCATGTGGTAGCCAGCCTTCAGGATGGCCCCTAATGACCCCCTCCCTCCTGTTGTTATTTATGACCTTGAGTAGTCCCATCTCACATGGTATCAGAATTGTTCTTTGTGACCAACCAGTTTGTCTAGATCAGTGGTTCTCAACCTTCTGGCCCTTTAAATACAGTTCCTCATGTTGTGACCCAAGCATAAAATTATTTTCATTGCTACTTCATAACTGTAATGTTGCTACTGTTATGAATCATAATGTAAATATCTGATATGCAGGATGGTCTTAGGCGACCCCTGTGAAAGGGTCGTTCGACCACCAAAGGGGTCGCGACCCACAGGTTGAGAACTGCTGGTCTAGATTGTCTCTATTACTGCTGTCAATCCAGTCATAAACAGTAATGTAGAAATGTGTTTATAGTAGCTTGCAAAAGTGCATTCTTTAAGAACCAATAAAATATGGCATAAATAATGGCATATGAATCCATATACTGTGTCTTCTGCAACACATTCTCTTGGATCATTCATTTTGGTGAAAGCCAGCTACAGTATCATGAGAACACACAAGCAACCTGTGGAGAGCCTCATGTGGTGAGATACTCACCTTACCACAACTGGAACAAAGCTTTTCCAGAATGTAAGTGAGCTGCCTTGGACGTGGATGGATCCTCTGGTCACAGTTCAGCTTTCAGATTACTTCAATTCTGGCTAACTTATGTTTTGTTTTGTTTTGTTTTTGTTAATCCTCACCTGAGGACATTTTTCCATTGATTTTTAGAGAGAGTGAAAGGGAGAGGGGGAGACAGAGAGTAACGTCAATGTGAGAGAGACACATTGATTGGTTGCCACCTCAACTCACCCCAACCAGGGACAGGGTTGGAGCCTGTAACCGAGGTACGTGTCCTTGACCAGAATTAAACTCAGGGCCCTTCAGTCTGCAGGCTGATGCTCTAGCCACTGAGTCAAACCAGCAAACTCCTGGCTAACTTTTTGACTACAGTCTTCTGAGAGACCAGAATCTAAAACCATTTGGCTTAATCCTCTCAAATACCTGAACCTCAGAGCTATTTAAAATAATAAATGCTGATATTTTAAGGTAATTTAGAAATATTTTATTGTACAGCAATCAATAACTGAAATATATTGAGAAGGTCTAAAGAGGCTGAGGAAATCAGAATGCTCTATTAGATACAATGTGTCAGATTAGAATATGCCCTTTACCTGAATCATTGGAAATGCATTGGTGAGAGAAGCACCACTTCTTAGCATAACTAACAAGTTCATACTGAATCGTATCTGTAGACCATAGCTGACAGTAGGTCACAGATCTTGGCTTATTCATGTCCCTGGATAATGAAATTTCTATCCCCTTCTCTAACCCATACGTAAGTAATAACAGCCAAATCTATGTGATTAAATAACAAATGAAAAGAGGCTGCAATGACCATTAAGACAAGTAAGGCTAGAGGATTGGCCAAAGCATCTTGATCCACAGGGAGATTTAAAGATGATTATTAGAGCATAACACATCTAGAGAGAAAAAAGGTGCTCTGTATTGAAATATAAACAAACTAGAGGCCTGGTGCGTGAATTTATGCATGGGTGGGGTCCCTCGGGGTGGCCTGTGGAGATCGGGCCCCAGCTCACACCCCCAGCCTTGCAGCCCCACCTGGCACCATACCTTGGCCTGGTGCCACCCCCTCACCTGCCACACCATCCCGCCTGCGGGGCCATCGATTAGGGCCAGGCCCACCGCCTGTGATCAGGCCCCCACTCACACCCACCTTGAACTTGTGCTGCCCTCTCACCTGCTCCACCATCCCAGCACAGTCCTGCTCTCATCAGAGCCCATTGAGGCCAGCAGCACCTCTACTGCCACCCGCTGTCAGCGCTGCATCACCAAAGCTCGCCATGTTTCGTGCTGCCCCCTGGTGGTCAGTACACGTCATAGCAAGTGGTCGAACTCCCGGTCGAACGACCGGTTGAACAACAGCCCAAGGGGCAATTTGGATATTGGGCTTTTATTATATAGGATGTCATGCGCATAATGAAGGAGGGATGAGATGCTAATAGCATTAAAGCAATCCAGCCTCATATGGAGAACTATCTATACCTGAAAGGATTAAACTTTCCTGTGCACAGAGCCTCATTCACTACCACTACCTGTGCACTTACACAATACTTAATACACAAGCACAGAATAACACACTGAGCATCAAGCATTAGATCCCTTGACAGTGAACCCTGGGATCCATTTGTGATATCACATACCATTTCATTCAGCAGCTTCTGGGCACAGAGACTATTGGAATGGGTTTCTAAAGGCACAACTGATGTGCCAACTGGAAACAAAATCATCTGAAATAGTGATATGACATCCTTCCCAAAGACCTGATTATGGAGCAATGTGTGCTTAATGTAAAAAACACATTTTTTTAAAACAAAGAAGAGGAAGCAGAAGTGGATCAATGTACCATTTCTCCCAAAGGCAGCTGGGAGACATTTCGTATCAGGTCCCTATAACTCTGGGATGTAGAGGATTAGAGTTCCTAGTCCACAAAGTGGAAACATTCTCACCAAAGGATGCAGCAACGGTAGCATGAAACCAGAACTCTGTGTGTTTGCAGGTCACTTTGGACTGCTCATGATTAGGACCCAGCAGGCAAGAACATGAGCCACTATTTTTTTAAAAATATATATTTGATTGACTTTTTACAGAGAGGAAGGGAGAAGGATAGAGAGTTAGAAACATTGATCAGCTGCCTCCTGCACATCTCCTACTGGGGATGTGCCCGCACCCAAGATACATGCCCTTTACTGGAATCGAACCTGGGACCCTTCAGTCCGCAGGCCAACACTCTATCCACTGAGCCAAACCAGTTAGGGCATGAGCCACTATTTTAGTAAAGTAGTTAACCCTGAGGAACAGGAAGAGGTAAGGCTGTTTGTGTACAATGAGAGCAGGAAGGGCACCATGGTTATCCTTTTTCCCATGTCTTGACACTCTCTTCCCCCATCATAATTGTGAGTGGACCCTGTGACAATCCTGTCCTGAGACATGGAGTCCTCTAATATGTTATTTTGACTTAAGGACTCACCATAGGTCCCGCTAAAACATTCTGGAAACTTCACTGAAATATGAATATTGGAATTCCTATCCAATTCTCTATTCTCCTACACTTATTTCTCATGTCTGACATGCATTGCAGTCTGAAGGCTCTGACTTCTAATAATTTACTTTCTTAACAGTATCTATTATGAGCACATCATCCCTCACTGACCACTATTCTTCTAAATTCTTACAGGGGAAGCTCTAGACCTCCCCTTTCACAATTATCATAGAATTCCCTCATAATTTCTTATCACTGAATTTTTATGCATATATCTTCTCTGCTGCTTGATTATAATCTTGGTAAGAAAATAAACATAATCTTCAAACTAGTTCTGTAGATGTAATACACATGCAGCAAATGCTTTTGATTCTGTTACTGACTCTACATATCTGAATAGGAATAGCATGCATCATTAACTTACCTTAACCTCCAAAAACAAACTTCAGTTACACTTGTATGTGTGTATATATAGATCTACACTAATAAAAGAGAAACATGGCAATTAGCGTACGACTGCTACGCTTTCCATTGGCTAATCAGCATATCCTTATGCAAATTAACTGTCAGCCAAGATGGCGGCCGGCAGCCATGCACTGAAGCAAGCAGGGAGGCTTGCTTGCTCCAGTGATGGCGAACTCCAACGTTCCCCGCCTCACTTGCTGGCCTCTCAGCTGCAACTCTAAGCAACTATGTTGCAAATATAGAAGCTAAACAAAACCCCAGAAACCTGCGTTAGTCAGCTGGGCTTCAGCCAGCCTGACTGCAACATTGTATCAAATACAGAAGGTAAAGTCCAGAAACCTGCTTTCAGCAGCGAGGCCGCAGAGCTAAAGCTGGCCCAGAATAAAAAAAAAGAAAAGAAATAAAGGAGCAGTTGGGAGCTTCAGTCAACCCACCAGCCTGAAAACAGCCCTCAGCCCCTCAGCCAGACTGGCCAGGCACCCCAGTGGGGACCCCCACCCTGATCCAGGACACCCTTCAGGGCAAACCAGCCAGCCCCACCCGTGCACCAGGCCTCTATTCTATATAGTAAAAGGGTAATATGCCTCCTGACATCGGGATCAGCGGAGCAGCGAGGCTCCCAGCACTGGGATCAGCGTGACAAGGGGCAGCGCCCAAACCCCCTGATCACCCTGCGGCTCTGTGTGTGACAGGGGGCAGGGCCACAACCTACCTATCTGCCCTGCTCTGTTCATGACAGGGGAAGGCACCCAAACCCCCTGATCAGCCCTGCTTTGTGCCTGATAGGGGGAAGCTCCCCAATCCCCTGATCGCCCTGTGGCTCTGTGTGTGACAGGGTACGGCGCCCCAACCCCCTGATCGGCCCTGCTCTGTGTGTAACGGGGTAGAGCCATAACCTCCCCATTGGCCCTGCCCTGAGTGTGACAGGGTGCAGCGCCCCAACCCCCTGATCGGCCCTGCTCTGTGTGTGACAGGGGGGAGCTCCTCAACCCCCTGATGGGCCCTGCTCTGTGTGTGATAGGTTACGGAGCCCCAACCCCCCTGATGGGCCCTGCTCTGTGAGTGACAGGGGGCAGCGCCCCAACCCCCTGATCGGCCCTGCTCTGTGCATGACAGGGGGTGGTGCTGCAACCTCCCCATCGACCCTGCCTTGAGTGTGACAGGGGGCGGTGCACCAACCCCCCAATCTGCCCTACCCTGAGCTTGACTGAGGGTGGCATCTCAACCTCCCGATCCACCCTGCTCTGTGCATGAAAGGGGGCGACACCCCAACTCCCCAATCGGTCCTGCTCTGAGCCTGACCAGGGGCTGCACCTAGGGATTGGGCGTGCCCTCTGCCACCGGGGAGCAGGCCTAAGCCAGCAGGTCGTTATCTCCCAAGGGGTCCCAGACTGCGAGAGGGCACAGACTGGGCTGGGGGACCCCCCTAGACCCCCCCAAGTGCACAAATTTTTGTGCACTAGGCCTCTAGTATATATATACAAATCTAATAGCATATATATCAAATGTAAGAGTGATATGTTTGAAAATAACATACATTATTAATTCCATCCCAACAATTCTTGGTCATAAAATAAACATAGCTATTCACATTAAACATAATAACATGGACCATAGCAAAATGAGATTAAGAAGTCATGAAATACTATGAGTGCATACTCATGAACCCATATGTTATGATGGCTGTTGAAACTTTTAAAAATATACCCATTTAAGGCAATACAGTAAAGAATTTAGAACTTGAAAGAACAAACATTTTTAAAATAATCATTATTTATTTTCATTTTGCAGAGATCTATAAAATTTAAGATTCACCAAGCTATAATGCTGATATACATCCCAACACATTGTTCAGTATTCTTACCATCTCATGGGCAACCTATCAGTCAATACCAAGGTCTTAATGACACATCACATCAAACCCCCTTTCAGAAACTAATATTCAGCATTCATAGGCATATAAATGGAAAGAAGATAGACTTTTAAGCCAGGCAGATCTGAAACTTACTACATACTAATTTCATGACCTTGGTTAAGGCAAGTAAATTATCTTAAGCTCATAGTAATCAGCTATAAGATAATAGGAATGCAGCTGGGTGAGAAATAAGTACAGTGTTCCTGGCATACAGCAGGCACTTAATAGATATTATCATTTGTCTCTATTGCTCCTGTCAACACAGCCATAAACAGTAATGTGGAAATATGTTTATAGTAGCTTGCAAAAGTGCATTCTTTTTTTTTTCTTTTTAAATATATTTTATTGATTTTTTACAGAGAGGAAGGGAGAGAGATAGATAGTTAGAAACATCAATGAGAGAGAAACACCGATCAGCTGCCTCCTACAACACATCTCCCACTGGGAGTGTGCCCGCAACCCAGGTACATGCCCTTGACCGGAATCGAACCTGGGACCTTTCAGTCCCAGGCTGACGCTCTATCCACTGAGCCAAACCAGTCTCAGCGTGCATTCTTTAAGAAAGTAATACTAACAAATGATCTACCCTTATTTACAGAATTAGAAAGGCTTAAAAAGATTATGTTAAATATGTAATGATATGACACTTCTAATGTTATTTTTTGTAACTTATTTTAAAGAAGAAAATGATATTGTAGGTATATTCATCTCAGATATTTAAGAGAAATCTTGTAGAAAAATATAACTTTATTCATCTATGAATATTTACAACTTCTCACAAACCATTGATTATTATTTTTTTTTCTATTAACATGGAGCTGTGGCATCTTATCTCTGGGATCAACTGCATTTGGCTTTTTGGAGAAGAAGAATAAGTAAGGTTAATAAAAATAATTTGCATATACTAGGTGATGAGAGAAATACTAAGCGTGGACCAAATGAATTACGCATTCTGCATTTTTTCTTATTTAAATAAAATAGGTATACAATTTTGTAAGTCTCCCTCTATGAATAATATAGCCAAAATGAGCCAAGATTGGCTAAAAAGCACTAGAAGATTATTAAAACTACTGGCTTAGAAACACAGCAAATGTACCGCAGTATCTCTTAGGGGACTGTTTCAATTTGTTTTTATTTTATTTGTGTATCATCTGTTTTGGAAAAACAATGCTATTCTGCTTACACTTAGCTTTAGTTAGTAACTTATGATTACAACAGAAAACTTCTAACTTGAAACAAAAACAACTAAGCACAAAGCATTTTTTTCTGTGTCATAGTGCTCGCTTTCTTTCATCTCTTCTCAAGCTGAATGACCAGGACAATAATAACACAGTTAAATTCTTTGAAAATGTTTAAACCAATAATAATAATAATAAATAAATAAATAAATAAATAAATAAATAAATAAATTGCGGTGGGCAATAAATGACTATGTGAAAAATACACTAACAATTCACTTATGGCTAGAGACTTATGTTTTATTATGGATTCATTTATCGATTAAATGACATCAAAATTCTCTTTCGTAATCCATTATTTTGCCCATTTTCATTTTAGTGTCACAGAACAGTTGTGCATGATATTTTTTTCTGGTTAGAAATTTTAGTGCAAGGATGACTCATTAGAATTATTTTAAGGTACTGTGTTACATTTTACATATTTCTGCATGTACAAGTAATAGAGCCTGGGATTTAAAGTCAGACAGACTGCACTTGAACTCTGGCCATGCTTTTTAAACTTGAGATTGTATGGTTGTCATAGAGTTAAATATATTGTATCAGATGTGCTCACAAACAGGAATCAATGAAATCAATGAAAATATTGTCCAAAGAGGGAATCCATATTTGCATTAATGTGCTATATTTTAATAACCATATCAAAATTTATTGTTAATATAATTTTATTTATGTGGGGGTGGAGGGAGAGGCTAGAATAGATTAATACTATTTAAAAGTTTGGGAAATTTTTTGAGATGATCCAGTAGAACTTTTTAATTTGAGCTGACCAGTGTCTTTATGATGCTAGAGCCCATCCCAAGAGGAGAAACTAATGCATTAAGAACACGTTTTTAAAAGTATGTTTAATTATTTCAACATTTGCATTTAATTCAGTTCAAATATTATTAAAATATAGTGGGAAAACATACATATGTCTGTGCATGCATATATGTGTGTGTATTTAAAATTTATCTGTAAGCTTCATATATTTAGTTATTGTTTAGGAAAAAAAAATATGTCCCGAGTTTGACTAATGAAATCAAGAACAATAAAACAGACTTGGAAAAAACCTTTTACCTACAATTTATATAGTCTCAGTTTGATTAGGAAGAAAAATGTACTTATATGGCAGTAATAGTAAAATGATCATAATAAAATTTGGTTACAAAATTAAAATTTAATAAACAGTATTGATATTCATGGTAGTTGAACAAACAAGAGATAAGGGGGTTTAACTTATTAACATATAAAATCCAAGGAAGTTGAGTTCATCAAGCTCATTTTTTGAAAGACTCATATATGATTAAATGGTAGGGAAATGAGCACAAGGCCATGGATTTGTCATAGCTGTCGGCCCAAAATGGTTAGGGTCATCTTTCACTAATCTATGACTACATAGGAAATGATCTGTTAGCTCCCATTTGTTCTGTTCACTGTCGTTAGTAGATGTTTAAAGACAGAAACAAATGGAAAGGAATACATTATTAACTCATGTAAATCTTTATAAAGAAGTATAAGTAATTTGCATTTCCCTTAAATATTTACTAAAAGAATCTCAAGAGAACTCACAAGATCTCAGAAGTTTTATTTTTCCTTTAAATTCAATATTTTGTTCTCTTTTAAAAATGTTTACCTATAGCTAAAATCAACTGGGATCTGGTGATCAGTGTCAGAGAGTACACTCTTGAATACATCAATGTAAAACATTCTTTATTGTTATATTTTATTCCAATAATTATGAACAATTAGAATTCCTTCTACATAAAATATTATACTTATATATGTACTTTAATAATATTTTAAAGAAGTCATTAGTATATATCTCCATAATTTATATATCTATACAAATCATTAATAACCTAGCAAAATGATACATTACATACTTAACCATCTCATATTGATTAAACAATAGAATAGAGAGTGTTTGTTTTGTTAGTAATTTTGTTGTATAGACCAGATCTTTCTGAATGAAGAATTAAAGATGTGATCAAAATGTTTAATCCAAAAATCATCTCTTTTCCTCACCCCTAAGCTCATTTCTTTGTTTTAGAGCATTCTTCTTTCTTCGTCATCTAGATAACTTCCTTAATTATTTACTATATTTTGCATGTTTTCACAGATTTCATATTCATGTGTGTTAGGGAAGTGAAACATGGAAAGAATGCATAACTTACTGGAAGTCTCTGATTTAGAGAGTAGCAAAACCAGGATTCTCCCGTGGTAGTGTGACTCCAGACCATGCACTCTATTAACCAACACACCTTCATGCCACTCAAGTATGTGTTATCATCCATGTAACCAATTACCTATTCGTATCTGTCTTGGTGGTTCTAAATATTTTGAAGTAGTAAAATACACCATGCTGGACATCCTGACTACAAAACGTTTTTACACATTGTTTATTATGTCCGAGGCTATAATAGTATACAATAAATTTCAACATACAAAACAACATCCCTTTATTCAAATTGCCCTCCACAAAAGTGGTATAAATATATCTTCCCCTTAAAAATGTCGAAAAGTTCTGATTTCTTTTTAGCTACAAAAATATTGTATATTCTCTTATTTTAAAAGAATTTACATTTTGCGGAGTGTCTCTCTCTCTACAGATCCCACACATCATACAAACAACTTTGTGGTTCATTTTCTTTAAGGACCCAGCCTTTTCCCATGTGGAGGGGGCACAGTTACACACGGGAACAGTATTTTCTAAAATGCTGACTTACTTGGAAAGTAATGAGAAACTCACAAAAGAAAAGATACTGAAAGAGCAGTGGAAGATCGTTATACTTTTCTATTCACGGTAAATTTAAGTATAGGACAGGTAAGGCAAGTGATTTCCATTCTGTGACTGTGTAGGAGGAAAGAAAGCAATTTAAAACTCCTTACCTAATTTGAAGAAGAGATATAGCATATTCTGAAATGCCTCCTGTGTAAGAGAGAATAAGAAAAATATTAAATATTAATAATCATCATCGTGGCTCAGCAAGGACACACAAGACTTCCTGTCAAAAGAGTAGAAATCACCAACTTAAAATTGTTTGGATAATAAAGTCACAGAATGTATAGAATCAATTTATCATTTTCCTTCTGTTTTTAAGGTGTCTTCACATTTATATCGCCACTATTGTTTCATGCTTTAAAATTTTTTCTAATGGATGAAATATAATTTGCATTTGTAAAAAGTATGCCATCTTCTCTGACACGCTACAATTATAAGGCTTTCCAGAAAATGTTATCTTCAAATGCATGCTAGCTATGCAGGCAAGTTCGGTTCAATGCTGAATGCATATTCATTTTTTTCAGTGTATAATATGATTAGCCATTTGTCTTCTGTATAGATTCTGTGAAGTTGTGGATTGTTTCTTTCTCTTAAAAGTCAGCCCTAGCCCTGCCAGTGTGGTTCAATGGTTGATCATCGACCTATGAATCAGGAGATCAAGGTTAGATTCCTGGTCAGGGCACATGCCCGGGTCGAGCGCTTGATCCCCAGTGTGAGGCATGCAGGAGGTAGGCAACCAATGATTCTCTATCATCATTGATGTTTCTATCTCTCCCTCCCTCTCCCTTCCTCTCTGAAATCAATAAAAAGATATTAAAAATATATAAGTAAAACTCAGCCCATCCCACAGAATCCAAAAGCTTTTCCAATACACACGAGTTGATGCCCTTTTTTACTCTTTTCTGAGGTCAAGCAGGGATTGATACTAGTACAGTTACATTTAGAAAAAAATATTCCAACTATTTTTATGGTAGAACTATATTCATATGATTTATTCTTTCACAATATGTATTAGATTTGTATTATGTGCAAGCCTTTATATCAGGCTTGGGATTCATAGAATAAGACCCTTAAGGATCTTATAGACGCTGATGGACACAGATATATATATAAATATATGTTTGTGAGACCAGGGTAGAAAGGATATACAGCCCCAGTTTTTAAAATGTGAAAGAAGACAGAAAGGTACATCTGTGGGAGACAGCTAAGTGACTCTAATGAGATTAGACTGAGGAAAGGCAGTAAGAAGGTTGGAGAGACATACATGTCACATGCCAGGAAAAAGAAATGGAAAAGGGCAACAAACAATAAGTAACACAAGCATATGTACTCTGTGCGTGCAACAAATGATGAAATTATATGTTTCATGGTTTATGCCTTTCATATATGTTGATGAGTAGAAAAAAAGTGCATGCTTACACATAGAAGAGGTGAATTTTTAGTAAATAAAATTCCAGGCATATATAAAATAATTGGAAATATATAATGACCCAGTTTTGTGCTGAACAGAGTAAATTACTTTTCTTAAATTCGATAGAATTTGTGTTTAACAAGGAGATGATGCATGCCCTTAGATACATCTTTTTTTTTTTTAATTAATGTAGAACATATTGCTGGGAACATTACATGGGTATGAAATTTACCCTGAAGATAATAAACTCATGAATACATACTAGACAGTAGAGCACAATGCAATGAATTTTTATTTGTGCCAGATAGAAGCTTATTTCAATATTTTCCATGCTCTGAAAAAGGCAATTACATAACAGATAACATTTCTGTGGGCCTCAATGAAAGAGCAGATTTTAATTCTCATAGTACCTGTTTAGAATTATAGCGTTCACAAATGATTTAGCACCAGATTTTAAGTGGATTGCAATTAGGTTTTTGTGCTGTTCTTCACGTGAAAATAAATGGACATTGCTTTATTTATGAGGTAAAATAAGTTCCCTGTTTAATTTCAAAGATGGTCTATGTGACATAAATACATCATGGGAGCAAAAAAAAAAAAATGATAATCAACTGGAAGGTGTCTCTCTCTTAGTTTTAGTTGACAAATCAATACTGAGCCTGACTTCTGGGGCAGTGAACTTTTTTCTTTAAAAAATTGTAAATAAACTTTTTTCTTTAAAATTGTCTTTAAATTTTTTATTGGACAGTGCTATTATATAACATATGTGCCAAATGATCAAGATATCATCACAAATTCTATAATTTTTTTTCATTTTTCTACTACAATGCTGATCAATGAATCCTTCTAAAGTTGAGGATAAACTTAAAAATTTCCACCAAATTTAATCAATATATTTTTCTCTTCTTTCCTGAAACATCATGAAACTAGAAAACAAATATAATATATGACAGGGCATACATGTTTTATGTATATGTACATACACATATTTTATTATGAAACAAGAAGGCAAATAGACTGTCATAGAATACTAGTATATATTTATACATATGTTCTGATACACATACATGTGTGCTGTCAAGAAATTAGAAAGCAGCAACAATGCCAAACTAATGTAATTTATACCAAAATTACGGAAGGACATTGGACATTTTAGGAAAGAAATAATCATTACCTCAATGATCAGGCTTGTTGCTGACATATATAATGTTCTATCATAAATTATCTATCTTTCATATACGTAGTTTTTCTTCTCTCTTTGTTCCTCTTTAAATCTCCCTCTGCTTTTTTAGGTATAGGATTGCATATATGTAAAAAAATATCATCTCTCATGAATCTAGTAAAGAGCAACAGGCCAAACCTATAGGCATGAAAAAAAATATGGGGAAATGACTCATATTCATACACATGGCACACATGCATATCACACATGTTTAGTATTTGAACTTATTTCACTGAATTTCAGGATAGAAAATGTCAAAAATATACACATTGTATCATAACTTCTTTCTAACATTCCTTGACAAATGTTTTGCTTGCCACTCTCCTATTGGGAATTTCTCATTAGGCATTTTCCTATTCAGCTCACTCGTGTCATTTTTTTCCCATTTTATAATTGTCTTTTGTCTGTTTTATACTATGCTGACTCTGATAAGAAAGTTCTTGAATAAAAGATGCAATGACTGCCTATTTCTAAACTGTACTGCCCAATATGGCAGGTACTAGTCATACAAGTCTCATTAAGTTTAAATTCAATTAATTAACACAAAAGTATTAAATATTATTTCCTTAGCAGCACCAGCCCAAATTTATATGCTCAATAGCCTTGCTATTGGACAGGATATATGTAGAACATCTTTATAATTGCTGATAGTTTTTATTGGGCAGTGTTAATCTATAATATATGTGCCAAGCGATCAGGGTTTCATCGCATAATGGTATAAAACTTTTTTTTCATTTTTCTACTGTGATGATGATCAATTAAACCTTCCAAAGCACTTCAGACAATTGAGGAGAAACTTAAATTTTTCCACCAAATTTTAGTCAATATGTTTTTCTCTCTTTCTCTATTCTTTTTTGTTGTTATACACAATCATTTTCTGAAACTATTATTTGAAATTTGCTTTAATATTAAGAATAGTTTTAAATTTGCTATAAACTGTTTTACATTGAATTGTTGGTCAATAAAAAAATCATTAACCAAAGACAACATATATCAAATGGTAGTAATAAAATAATATTTAGCCCAACTGGTGTGGCTCAGTGGTTGAGCATCGAGCTATAAACCAGGAGGTCATGGTTCTATTCCCAGTCTGGACACATGCCCAGGTTGTGGGCCCCACCCCCAGTAGGATATTTATATTTATAACCAAAATAGCCATTATTCTACTGTGTTTACATAATTTGCACTTGTAGTTATCTCAATAGCCTTCTGATATAGATATTATTAATATTACTATAAATCTCTCAGTGAGAAAACTGAGGGAGAACTAGAGTAAGATACTCTAACCACTTCTAAAATGGTTAGAAATTTTATCAGAAATCACAAAAGGATGAAGTAACAGGAGTGTGAAATTAGAAGAAAAGATTTGAACCCCAATTCTGTTGTCTCAACACAATCATCACCACTTCATTGGTTGCATGTATGACCTTAACCAAGATACTTAGTTTCTATGTTTCAATTGCTTATCTTTATAATGTATGTATACGATTATCAAAATGTTTTAAATGATGAAGGAACTACAAGAAAGGATTAATTTTTATTAATCATTTGTCCCCACACCACTCTGACTGTAGTTTAGAATGAGTCTCAATAATTATTTCCCCATTTATCTTACTTTTTTTTTTATTTTAGCCTGCCCATCAGCCAACATATCTAGAAAATATTTTCAAAGACTTCCTTTACTTGGAAACCTCTTATGTGTTCAGTGATACTGGGTATGACTGCACAGGTTGGCCACTATACAATTCCAGCGGATGCCATTCACAAATATTACAATCATAGGCTGTGCTTGGACTTGTAAAATTGTCTGGATACATTATTTAAATGATCTCCTCTTTCAATGATTCCAGTTCTGAAATAGAAATTAAAACTTATAGCATGTGTTTAGAAATTATGTTCTTGGCTATGAATGCAAAGAAAACATGACTGTATAAAATTTGGAACGCAATTTCTTTTACCGTAATCTGGAGAATTTTTGTCTTTATTCGTTACATCCTCAGGCATCTGAAACAACTTACATTCTATCAAAGTGTTAAAATTAAAAGAAAATGTGAGCTAGAACAAAGATACATCATGATATGATCCAAAACACTTGTATGTAAGCAATGTTTTAGATAAATAATAATTAGCCCAATTTTTATTTTATAGTTACCTATTATTTCTATGTTTTTAAGTACCAATTTTCTTATATGTCAAAAGAGACATAAAACAAAGAAATAATAACCAGTTGGTTAACATTTTATTAGACTGATTAATATTTCTACATCTTCCTGTGTTGATGAGCTGTGAGACACTAAGGAGATAAAATGTCATCAACACACAACTGGATGCAGCCAGGATTCTTAGATACTTTGAAAAATTCACTCTCGTATTTTTGTATTATCTCAAACATATAGTTGATTTTGGAATATGTAAATTGCAAGGGGCATAGAGGTGAAATGGTTCATTGATTTTGTTGTCCAGACTGAGAAGCGAATCTAAAAAATTCAGTGAAACTGTCCGAAGTGTGACAAACATGAGAATCTGTCTTCTAAATCCTGTTCTCGTGGTTATTTCTGCTCAAATATGGTACTTCCCTCCAGAAAGCAAACATAAAGTGCCCTCGGTTCTGGCCTTTTCTGCAGTGCTGATTGCATTTACATACAGGCAAGAGGAATTTTTCTTAGCTGTATCAGGAAAACAGAGCAGGCTAATTACATAATATAATTTATTCTATTTTTCTTTGGGGCATTCACATAACTTAGGGGCTACTTTGAATTTAAGAGAAATATCTACTGTCATGTTTCCTTGTAGATTTATTGAACCTAAGACAATTTCCCCATAAACATAACTCTATATGCAATCTGCTGTAAAATGACCATACATTTTTAAGGATGTCTTTCAGTGCCTAAGTTCTGTTGTTTTTACTTTCCATCTGTTATTTAAAAAGCACTAACATTTCCTACAGGGAAATACATCTATGTTATAAGGATAAACTTCTTGTCTTCATACAAGAAAAATTCTGTGGTCTTAAATAGTCCATGTTGAAATATAAGAACGAAAGAATTTATGTTGTGTATGGACATATTCATATGGCTTAGATTTATGGAATTTAATTTTTGCTTTGTAAATTTTAATATTCCAGAAAGGCAGTACAGTATGGTGGGCAAAAGCATCAATTCTAAAGGCAATGTTATGAAATTCAAATTCTGGCTCTATCACTTACAAACTGTTTGACCTCTGACCTTGGATAAGAAATATATCTTCTATGTACCTCAGTTTCCTTATTGGTACTATGGAAATAATACAGTAATGTCCCCCTTATCTGTGATTTTGCTATTCACAATTTCAATTATTGTTAGTCAACCACAGCCCCAAAAAATTAAATGAAAAATTTCATAAATAAACAATTCACAAGTTTTAAATTGCATGCTGTTCTGAGTAACATGATGAAATCTCCATTCTGCATGGAATATAAATCATCTCTTTGTCCAGCATATTCACACTGTATATGCACTCCACCCATTAGTCACTTAGTAGCCATCTTGGTTATCAAAAAGAAAGGGAGAGATCAAATACACATAACTTTTATTACAGTATTGTATATTGTATATAATAAAAGCCTAATATGCTAAGTGTCTGACTGTTTGACCAGTCACTATGACATGCACTGACCACCAGGGGGCAGATGCTCCAACAAGTAGATTAGCTTGCTGCTGGGGTCCAGCTGTTAGATTGGGATTGGGCGAGACAGACCAGACACTCCCTGGAGCCCTCCCACGGTCCCTCCCTGGCCCTGATCATGCACCAGTAGGGTCCCTTGGCCTGGCCTGTGCCCTCTCACAATCCAGGACCCCCTCAGGGGATGTTTTCAGGCAAGGCTGAGGGACCCCACCAGTGCATGAATCCATGCACCAGGCCTCTAGTAATGTTATAATTGTTCTATCTTATAATTAGTTATTTTTGTTGATCTCTTGCTGTGTCTAATTTGCAAACTTTGTCATAGGTATATATGTATGATTTCAATACTATTCATGGTTTCACACATTCACTAGGAGTCCTGAAACATATTCCCCATAGATAAGGCAGGATTACTGTAATAATATGTCTAACTCCTTGATTTTCTGTATATGTTAAATGAATTCCTCTATATAATGTTCTCAAAACAGTCCAGCCCAGAATAAAGGATTCAGGAAGCTTTAATTATAATTAAAGCTTATATTATGATTATAATTATAATTATAATTACAATCCTACATATAATAGACAAAGATGCAAATTGACCATACCTTCACTACGCCCACCATGGGCTAATCAGAGCTATATGCAAATTAGCCGCCAACAAAGATGGCAGCTAATTTGCATATACCGGCTGGGAGCGAAGACTGAAGACACCTTAGAAGGAAGCCAAGCAATGGAGCTAAGGTAGTGGAGACAGGCAGGAGAGAAGCGGCAGAGACAGGCGGGGTAGGAGCGGCAGAGAAGGGCGGGGTAGGAATGGCAGAGATGGGAGTGAAGCCTTATTCTTGCAGGAATCTTCCTGCAACGAGCCTCTAGTTATAATTATAATTACTGGCCTGATTGTCGCAAAAATCAAAGTACAAAGCATGTCGCTATCTTCATATATGTATTTATCTATGAAAATATATATGAAAGACACATTATATATAATATGTTTATAATTATACATTATATTACATATTAATATATGTTTAATATATATTCATTTAATTATATTACATATTAATATAATTAGTTAAATTATATGTATGTGTATGTGTTTGTGGTGTTGTTGTTTTTTTATATTACAAGTTTTGTTTGGAGAAAGGACATGTGGTTAATGAAGAGCAGGAATGTGACACATTAGACATAACTGTGCTAGGGTGAGGGACTGCGGCATGGAAGGGTTACAGAATGTTACAGAATGTGCTAAGGGGAGGAAATAAGACATGAGAAATTGAATGTGCTTGGAGGGAGGGAGATGTATGAGGAAGAATTGTGTTACCAGGATATGAGGATTGTGTATGTGCTGGGAGGAGGGACTGACGTATGGAGGGGGGTTGCAGGGTTAGGAACCATGGAAGAAAAATTGCTAGATTGTCTTAGACCAGTCAGGTGTGACTCTGTTTACCCCCCCTTTTTGTGCTTATGAACTTTCTGTGAACTTCTAAGGTAACACTGTTTTGCTATAAAAATCATAATGCACACTTGCTCTTTGCCACAGGCCGCGAGGCTTCCCAGAGGGGGAAGGTACAGGCTGTGGTCAGCTGGCCAGCTTAATAAAAGGCTTTCAAATTTAAATTCTGAGTCGGTGGTCTATCTCGTTGAGCCAACCCATAACAATAACCCTGATGATTCTGAGCTTGGTGTCCAGTCAATAGCATGTGATGCACACTCACACTAGAGAATCTAAGAATGCCCCCACAGAATCTTGACTGCATACTTTATTATGAAAATCTGAATTTCAATTAGTTTATTAAATATAAAATATATTTTATGTGGCCTTCAAGTTGGCCTCGCCTCTCCATACACCCTGCCAGATCCAGCAAATAGCCTCTCTAGGTTTGTTCATTTCTCATTAGCTAAATCTTTTGACTAATCTAATAAGTCCCTAATTCCATTACAATCCTCACAGACTACTCTCATTCTGGCAGGAGGAGAACTCCATTCCCTCTCCAGGATCTTGACACTGAGTAATTAATTATTGTTTGCCTCCTGTGTTCTAGGCAGTGCATGAGGCACTAGCAAATCGTGACATTCACTTCCCTTAACTTACAATCAAAAGGAATACCCAAGGTCACATATAATTTGATTTTAAATGTGATTGAACAAGACAATAAAATGCTATGCAGTTGATCTCAGAAAGCTTACAAAACCTTTGTAAGTAGGCTTTTACAAGACGTAGGAATCAAATGTAATCATTTTAAAGAGGAACAAAACATAACAACCTCACCAACATATGCACCTATTCAACTTTCTGACTACCCATATGACAGCGGTAAAGACAGACAAGTACAGATTATATATGTTATGATAAGCTTTTACTTAAATTATGTACAAGTGCATAAGGCCTTGCCGTTTTAGAAAATTAAACTAAATAAACTTAATTTGTTTACCAGTATTATTCTGGTTGTAAGTTAGAGAGGGAAGAGGCAAGAAAGACAATATCATAGAACTCTTATACAAAGTAGGGCAAAGTATGTTTACGGTTGTGTGTACACGAAACACGGAGTTTATTCCTATATTATTATTTATTAATCATTGTACTATTTTCCATATGAACATCTGTAAAACTATTTTGCCCTACCCTGCATACCGAGATATTTAATGTGACACTTTCATGTTATCTGAGTTTCAGCAGAGGCCGTAGGTGCAGAACTTAACCCAATACCAAGCACCCCACATCCTGAAGTGCAGTACTGCACTTACCTGTGTATGACATGCTAAGAGATTAAAGTATTGGTTTCCTCAACATTTAGAAATCCCTCACCTATGATAATTTAGAAAAGTAAAGGAGAAACTATATTGTTGAAGGGACTGGTCAGTACTTTGTACACGACTAACTTGTTTAAGCTAAAGGACAAAACAGGTGTTTCAATGTGGTAACTCAGAGAGAGTAATGCATATCCTGTTAAGTTTGGCAACTTAAGAACTCCAGGAGGGGCTGTGGCTAGAGGGCTGTTTCAGGATGGCAGGAGAACAGAGAGTCACAAGAGTCACTAGATGTCCCCTATGTTTCCATATATAATGGCAGTTTGCAAAAGCTTGTTTCCTATGTATCAAAAGTGGGCCATGAAGGAGGAAGCTGGCTGCAGCCTTCATAAAAGAATACCAACCCGGTAGTCCTTGCCAGAAGTTATAAACTGACCCAGTGTTGCAAGGACCACAGGAAGCCAAGGCCTTGGCAATGAAGCCATAATATTCCTTCAGGAGAAGATATCACTCCCATTTGAAGAAAGGCATTTGCAGTTTCCAAGCAGGGAGTGGAGCCTGGAGGAGTGGGGTGTCTAATTAACACATGAGAGCACACCACCCCAGAGAGGGTGGAGGAATGACATCTAGCAAAGCACTATATATTGTGGCCTATTTGTTCTATTTGGTTTTTTTCTGCTTCAGCGATTGAGGTGTCTCTCAACTGGAAAATGAATTGGGGAGAAGTGAAAGAGAATGGTGGAAAAATAATCTAACCCTGCCTGAGACCACCATATGAGCTTTCAGCCTATAGCAGACACAAGAGGATGGAGGGGAGACAATTTACCATTGTTAAATTTTAAGTATTTTATTATTACAATAGCTTAGGTTGAGCTTAAAGTAATGTGAATGAGGTGAGGACATTTGTATTTTTAAGAAGAACCTTGCTAAAATACCACCTAAGGACAGGGAAATAACTAGATCACAGATCTGATATAGGGACAGATGGAGAAATTCAGCCTTTTTAATTTAGGTGACATAATGTATTAGACTTATGTGGCTGCCATAACAAAGAACACCAGTCATTGGATTAGGACCTACTGCAATCCAGTATGACCTCTTTTTTAACTTAAATACTTTTGCAAAGATCCTATTTCTTTATAACCTACCATTCACGAGTTTCATGTAAACATGGATATTTGAGAGAACCTATTCAGTCCAGTACACATGTCAAATATTTATTAGTAAAAGTTTTGAAATAAACATATTCTGATTTAATGATTTTAATATTAACTTCATTTTCCAATTTATAAAATTATATTTTCTGCCTATGGGTTTAGTGTTATTTCTCCATTACCAGAATGAACATACTACTAAAATAATTGAGTGCCTGAAATTGGTAGAGGGGGAAGAGAAAAGGGTTTAATTTCCATGACTCTAAAGTGGAAATACTGATAGTGATCACTTTGGGGTAATGCTGTTAAAAAATACACATACAGAATTTAGAAAAATGTCTGGAGCATAGTAAGCATTTATAATAGTTGTTATTTAACACAAACAAGCAAGAGGAGATGATTTTTACTGATTGAAAAGTAGCTAAAGAAGTAAAATATTTTGGATAAAGATAAAAATTATTAATTATCTATCGTGTTTTCAGCCAATTTTCATTAAGCACTATAATGTTGCCCGACCAGTGTGGCTCATTGGTTCAGTGTCATGGTTTGATTCCTTGTCAGGGCACATGCCCAGGTTGTGGGCTCAATCCCCTGTAGGGGGTATGCAGGAGGCAACTGATAAATGATTCTCTCCCATCACTCCTTCTCCCTTCCTCTTTAAAATCGATTAAAAAAATATTTTTAAAAGCACTATAATGTTATTCTACTTAGAAAAAACTCCCATTTAATTGTGCATTTTTAAAACAACTCCTTTTTTATGAAATAAAAATTATGGACTTGTGAAAAATAAATATAATCCTTTATTTTATCCTAAATACAGGCATAGCTTGTTTTATTGTGCTTTACTTCACAGATTTTGCGTTTTTAAAAACTGAAGCTAAGACCTCCACCAGAAAAAAGATTACACACACTTTATTGTGATACTCACTTTATTGCAGTGATCTGGAACTGAACCTTCAAGATCATGGAGATACCTCTGTACAGCTTTTTATAATCATTGGAAAAGAGGAAACAAGGCTACAAGAGTTCTCTGTTCCATTATGTTCTAAAAGCAGCAGAGTCATTTCAACCCTTAGTGTTGATAGTGCATGTGAACAAGTGCAACAGTGCTTGGTCCTAGCCCATTTCAAAACAATTAAGATGTCACTTTCTGTACTTTCATTTGAACTTTTTATATAGCTTACTTATATGTCTTACCTTTATATTTAAAGCAAACCGTGTAAGGTCTGGGGCTGGGAAAATAGGGTCTTTCCTGATCCCACCAGCTGAGTTGGACAAAACAACCCAGAACTGCCGAGCCACATCCTGCTGGACAATAGCTGCCATCCTGAGACCCACCAGAGTATCCTGTTGTGCTGATGGCCAATAAATAACCACCGGAGACTTCTCAAGATGGCCAGGGTGCAGCTGCACCAACTTCCCGCTCATCAATCACCCACCACAAGCTACCTCAGATAAACCTGATTGGTCCAACAGCAGCATAAAAAATCTCTGCCAGGCATAGGCGGGTGTGACTCCCCCGGCCTGCACCTCCAGACCGTGGGACCTCACCCGAGAGCTTCCAATAAACGCGATATTTCGCTCTTACCCTGCTTGTCTTGGTCAATTTATTGGCTTTGGTCAGATTAAATCTTACATCTCAGATTAAACCTTACATTAAACCTAACAAACTGAAGTTTCTCTGTGAATAAATATACACATATTCTCCAAAGATGGAATACATTTTTCTTATTCAAAGTTGAAAGAGTACACAGGAACGTCAAGTGTATCCATTACATCAGTTAAGTTCGAAAAAGCTTTGTATTTATTTATTGTGGGTCTGTGAGGGTACAGAGTGAATTTCAAGAAACACAAAACACACATACTAGATGGTTTTGACTTATAACTTCTGTGTTTTGCCAAATATAGTTTTAAAAGAATAGATCATTTTAAAAGGTAAGGTAAAAGCTAACAATGCTCTGCAATGGAAATATGTTTCCTCTTATGCATCTTGATCTCCCAATAGTGGTTATAATAGCACTTTCCCAAATGAACATAATTGACTAAAAACAATAGTGACCTAGCCAAGTTTAGTATAATGTTTTGAATTCAAAGTGGGTCATTCAAGGTATAATTGTATCATTTGAAAATAAACATGAGAAGCTGATTTTGGGGGAAATCTAAACTAAAAGCTGATCTAAGAAAATAAGTCTATATATTTGTATTTGTTTCTGTTTTTTGGAGGGTAGATTATTTTGTTTAATTCAATTTTATTTTTATCAAAGTTAATTAGTATTCTTCATACTTAAATATACTCTAACTTATGCTTTGTTTGTCTCTATTTCTGTGTAAGGTATATTTATTTTTTCCACATTGGCTTGTGAACATCTTGAAATAAAAACATGGATTTACTAGTAAGGCTATATGTCAGGATTACTGTAGATATTAAGCATCCATATGTCACTCTTGGTAAGTACATGGCAATATAGCTCATGTTAGCATGTCTGTTGTTGCCTCTTCAACACATATCTCTCATGACCTAAATCATTCATCATTTATCCAGGTGTTCTCTGCCTATCCCTACACCTGGACCATAATGTTCACTAAATTTTACCAATTTTATGCAATCTCTTTTAGAAGAGAAATCAAATAATTTTTTCATACAGGCAGGAAAAAAAAACAGTTAAGAAATCCAATACCCATTCGTGATAAAAACTCAGTAAAATAGACATACAAGGTAACTTTGTCAACTTGATGAAGAATGTCTACAAAAAAACTGCAGTTTACATCCTACTTAAATGTGAAAACCCAGATCTTTCTCACTAATTTCAGAAACAAAACAAAGATGTCCTCTCTCATCGCTACTTTTCAACATCACACCAGAAGTCAATATTAATACAGCAAAACAAAAACAAAAAGAAATAAGGGTATACAGACTAGAAAGGAAGAAATAAGACTCAGTACTGTCAAAATGTCAGTTCTTCCCAACTTAATCTAGAGACTCAATACAACTCCAGTCAAATCCAGAGCAAGTTATTTTGTGGAATAATGTTGAGAAACTTGTTATGAAGTTGATATGGAGAGGCCAAAGACCCAGAGTAGCCAATATGTTATTGAAGGGCAAGATCAACATCGGAGAACTGACACTATCCAACTTTGAGACTTACAATAAAGTTACGGTAATAAGGGAGCATGGTATTAATGGAAGAATAGACAAATAGATCAAGGGAACAAAAGAGGGATCCAATAAATAACCACCAATTAATATAGTCAACTGACAGAGAACCAAGAGAGCCAGGAGCCAAGAGGCCAGAGAGACCAACAGCGCAAGAGAGCAAGTGCCTTTGTATAGTGGATCAAATATCTCACATCTTCCCATGCTTGCAATGGCCACACCTACTCTTGCCAATGACCTGTTCCCAGGTGTGACTGACTAGCAAGTACCTTCCCTATTTCACCCAGACTTTACTGGGCATGCATCTATTTTCTCCCTGCCTAGTTCCTTCCCCCAGTAATCTGTGGGGAATAGACCAGGGGCTTCCTGGGGAGTGTTGAACTGCAACTTCCTGTCAAAGCTGCTCAAATATATGACTATAATATTCGGTCTTCCCTTTGCTCCTTTCCTGTTATTAATAACTAGGTTCATTACAACAATATCCTGTTGATAATGGGTGAGACTACACATGTGTGGGAGCAGGGTGTATATATGAAATATCTATATCGCAGATCAGTATGCCATCAGCTTAAAACTGCCTTAAAAAGAAAGTTTACTAAAAATGTTAGATGAGTTTTAGACTATTGTTAAAAAGTGGGAATATTTATGGATGACTTTTTTTTTCCAGGAATTACTTTTTTAGTCACTAATAACAGCATTATCTCAAGTCCTTCTCATGGAAAATTCAAATTTCCCATGAATTAATTTTTTTTTAAATTCACTAACCACAAAGTAGACAAAGCCTTGAATATTTCAATGGCATTTTGTTGAAAATGATAGTTTAAGTAAATTTACAACAATAATGTTATGCTATCATGATTATATATTTTTGAAACTGTATAGCTACATCATTGTAAATCAAAAGAACAGAGATAGCTTAGCAGTTCTCAGAAATAGTGTTAAAATTTTAAAGAAAAAAATGCCATTTCTGAAACAATAAATCATCATAAGATATAATTCTCCATCAAGTAATTAGTAATTCCTATTATATTGCAGGTTTTATCAACATTTTTCTAAGATAGAAAAAAAGCTCACAATTGGATTTTAGAAATACCTGTCTTTGGTTGTATATATTTTAACATCAGCTGCCTGGTCTTGGCACATATCATTAGCTGCTGTCTCGGTGGATACAGTTAATTATCACTATTTCTTTCAGATGATGAATACTAAATAGAATAGTTGGTCTTTTATGAGGTCAGAAACTATGCTTTTGATATGAAAAATATACCGCTAACCGTACAATGAAATGTCATATTTATGCTCTGCTAATGCCTGTCTGAAACTTTCTTAGGTATTTTTAACTGTTTTATTTTTTTAAAATTAATTGTGGCCAAACTACTAATCATTCCAGAAGACATGAGTGGAATTTTAAAATTGATGCTGTCATTTAAACACGGCAAATTTCAAAGTGATCATTTTGTGACTTACTGAGATATAACAGTTTAAATGCTACCTACTAGGAGTTCTCTTTCTTCTTTGTTAAAGCCATTGCAAAATAAGATGTTTTCAATTTGATTATTTATCATTCTGTGTTAAAATAAGGACAAAGGGTATACAAGACATGAATGGGAAATCTACTTAATACCACTTTAGAAAAGAAAGAGGATAGAATCATTTCTTGTGGAAAATAAAGATAGCTTAGTAAATGGGAATTACAATGTCACTTCAATGAAAGTATACTGAATGAAAGTTCTGAGGCCACTCTTTTCATCAAGAGGGTTTTCTGTAGGTCTTGCATGATATATATATTCTACATCATATTTTATTCAAAGATATATAAAGGGAATACCTTTCTACATGACACACTAGCACATTCAGCAATAAGCAATGTAGATCCTTTTCTTGTTGTCTTACTAGAGTTCCGGTACACGAAATTCATGCATGAAGGGGGAGGTCCCCTCAGCCCAGCCAGCACCCTCTCCAATCCAGGACCCCCGGATCGGGCCTAAACCGGCAGTCGGACATCCCTCTCACAATCCTGGACTGCTGGCTCCTAATTGTTCACCTGCCTGACTGCCTGGGCACTCCTAACTGCCCCCCAGCTGGCCTAGTTGCCCCTCACTGACCCCCCTGCAGGCCTGGTCACCCCAACTGCCCCCCCTGCTGGTTGGTCACCCCAAACTGTTCCCCCTGCCAACCTTGTTGCCCCTCACAGCCCTCCCGCCGGCCTGGTCGCCCCACGCAGCCTGCTGTTCAGTCTTTTGGTCATCCCTCATTAACCCCCCTACCGGCCTGGTTGTAGGCAGCCATCTTGTGAGGGCGTGAGGGTTATTTGAATATTATCTCTTTATTGTATAGGATAATCCACATATTAAAATTGAAGTTAATAAATTCATTGTGGGCCGTAGCCGGTTTGGTCAGTGGATAGAGTGTAGGTTCACATACTGAAGGGTGACAGATTTTTTCCCCATAAGCACATGTGCCTCATACCTCAGTTGCAGCCTCCATCCCCAGCCAGTCAGGATACATGCAGGAGGCAACCAATAGATGTGACTCTCTCACATTAATTTTTTCTCTCTATCTCTCCCCCTCCCTTCCATTCTCTCTAAAAAAATCAATATCCTCTGGTGAGGATTAACAACAACAATAACAACAATGCATTGTGAACTAACTTGACCTGTTCTAAACAAAATAAGTATAAAGTACATATTTTATTACAAGTAAAACTAGAAAATATTGGCAAATATCATTAGCATTCTTTCTCTTTAAAAAAAATTGCTGAAATCTGCTCTGCTCCAACACTGGTTAAAATATGGGGGGGGGAGGGGAAGGAAGATATAAAAACATACAGAGATCAATCAAATGCTGACTAAACAGGAAATATAAGATAATAAAATTTAGGTGGAGATGAGTTTAATGTTACTATTCACATCATATTTTACCTTATTTTGGTGAAATTCCTTTCCATTCACCATATTGTAATAGGATTTAAGTATGTGAAGAATTGTTCATAATTTCAGCAACCTCTCTTTGTTCCTTTTTCTAGGAGAAAATGTTTTTCTATTTAAATTTCAAATGACTATGCATAAAATGTTATTACAACTTTCCAAGCACTCTTTGCCAATTCTTGTAAGTGTAATACATCACAAATGGTGATAAAGTGGTTTTAGACCACTAAATGATCAAATAAAATAATAATACCTTATGTGTAGTTATTGCCTTGGAGTTTTCAAAGCACTTTGAGTTATATTACCTCCCTTAATTTTTAAACCAACTCTGAGGCAAGCAGTGCTGTTTTCAGTACTGCTGTGGTACAGAAGAGGGCAGCTTCACAAGACAAATCAATGTCTTGAGGTCTCAAGCCAAGAAATAAATGGACAAGCCAACTTTTGAAGGTGTGTCTTCTGAATGCCAATCCCAACACAGCAGGCTGTCCTTAAGCAGAGACTAGTATGTTCATCAGACAATGGAGACAATAACAATGGACTCTAATGAAATGGGCAATCTATGACTGATGATGATAAAGGATAAAAGATGAGGGGAAGCACAAATAAAAATGGGAAGGAAAGTGACTAAGATGGTTCAAGGAACAGTGAGTAAGAAAAGTTGTGGTCTGTAGGGACCCACAAGCATTCTAGAACATAGGGGAACTGGGATAATTACTTCACTTCTTCAAACCCGTCTGCATCTGTCAACTCTACGTATGCCCTTTACTAAGAAATGGCATTTGGCAGAAATCAAATGGTCCAATAATGACAGGAGAGGCTGGGGTTCTGCAGTAATACGGAAGAACCAAGATTGTGATGATGTGACTCTTGACTGGAGTGTGACCAGAATTAAGGAAACCAAAAGGAGAACCAGTAAGGGGTGTTGAAATACTCAAGGACTAACAACAGCAGAACAATCACCCCCCTCGGGCCAATGACAGCTGGGGTTATTGAAAAGGCTTCACCTGTAGAGAAATGTAGCTTTTTTCATAATCACAGAAGTAAATCGGGGAGGAAGAAGGGAACAATTCTCTGTGTCCTTCTGCTCTTGAATCACCTACCCTTTTCTCGCAGTGATTGAACCTGACCAGAGGTCTAAAGGTGAGAGGATACAGCTGCTGAAGTCCTTAGGGTTACAGAGCAGGACGCCTACAGCACTAGATAGATTTGGGTTAGTGTTTTGTCAGTTTCTTAACAAAGTTAGTAAAGTTTGACTTTTCTGTGTTCCCACCTCCAGGCAGCTCTCTCTTTCCCAGGACACTAGGCACTCATTATACTCACCATCACCTCCTCTCACTGTTTATCCTCCCTCAGGTGAATTTCACCCACCTAAGTGGACTTTCACCCACTGATTAAGTCACTCCTGGGTAGTAAAGAACAATGAGAATTAACTCTCAAGGGAACACAAGCAACATAAAAGAGAGACTTTAAAGCAAACACATCTATAATGAACTGATAGAGTCTGTTGAAGGAGAAATGTATATTAGAGAATAATACCTTTCCTATGCTCTTTGCCAATGTACTGCCTCTTTTTAAAGGAGATAAGCTATGACTAAAAATAAAATCATCACTGGCATTCAAATCCAGCTCTTCATTTCTGAATGCTCTTGTACTAAATCCACTCTGAATATTTAAAAGATCTGATCCAGCCCTGACCGGTTTAGCTCAGTGGATGGAGTGTTGGCCTGAGAACTGAAAGGTCCCAGGTTCGATTCCGGTCAAGGGCATGTACCTTGGTTTCGGGCACATCCCCAGTGGGGAGTGTGCAGGAGGCAGTGAATCGATGTTTCTCTTTCATCGATGTTTCTAACTATCCCTCTCCCTTCCTCTCTGAAAAAAAATCAATAAATATATTTTTAAAAAAATGAGAATAAAAGATCTGATCCATTTTGCTGAGATAGCTTTGGTTTTCACAAGTAGGTGTTGATTGTGAGGGGAGGCAAAAAGACCTAATTACCATGCCATTATTTAGTATTTTTATTGCTCACAGACATGCCCTTACTTTTAGAGCCTCCCTGTTGATTTTTATGATTAATGGGTATGTGTTTCTCTCTGGCAATTTTTGCATAAGTTGTAGCATGAATGGTTGTAACTGTAGGTCATTCTTCCAACTTGCCTTATGTGTCTCAGAAGGCTGGTATGAACCAAACAGAACATGGTATGTGGAATAATTATAAAGTGAAATATAAAACTAAATTTTAACTTATTCACATTATTTGTTTTCAAGGTGAAATATACACTTGAAATTCATAAATGGTAACAAAAAATTGTGACTTGCCTCCACACTCATAGGCTACTTGAATGTCTTAAATATTTTTGTCTAGTGAAAAAAGAAAAGATTGCCATGTGCAGGTGCTCTGTCAAGAAATCGTTTAAAAGGGCTCATTCAGCATGAGCATATGTTGGCTGAGAATCAATAAATATATTGCTTAATGGTTTAGAAATATCTCCTTATTGATCCATGAATCTATAAATTTTTAAATATTGTCTGTCAGATGCCTACATCTTATAAGAACTGAGATCAGGAAAGCAGAAATTATACCTGTAACATCTTAAAAGATCATATGTGAACTGAGTCTCTATTATGAAAATAAAAAGTATAATAAGACTTGATCTGCCATTATGAGGCTCATCATAATAATGGAAAGCAAACTTATAAAGATTTAAGTTCATAATATGAGGTACTATAATAGAACTCCATACAAGGAGTTCAAAAAGAGACAGATCACAGCAAGTTTCTTAGGGTAAGTGAATAGGATAGTGCTATATTTTTCTCATTAAAGATTTTATTGAGCAAAACTGAGAGGTAAAATATGTGTTCATGGTAATGTTGACTATTAGTGAAAGGAGTGAAAAAAAGAATTTGGCAATATAATTGGGATGTTCTAAAATTGCTGGCTAATTTACATTTGGTAGCTATCATCAGTTATTGTTAATTAAAATTTATTGGTAATTAGTTGGGGTTGTCACTAAGGAAATTTTCAATATCTAAGTAATGGGAAAAAATGTGAGATCATAGGAAGAAAGTTGCATAAGAAGACTAAATAGAAACAGGCAGATATCCAATGTAGCTGCTCTAAGAAAACACCAAGGACAAAAATCCCATCTGTAATAAAAAATACTTGGGTCCAGTCCTGGCCGGTTTGGCTCAGTGGATAGAGCATCGGCCTGCGGACTGAAGGGTCCCAGGTTCGATTCAGGTCAAGGGCACATGCACAGGTTGTGGGCTTGGTCCCCGGTGGGGGACGTGGGGGAGGCAGCCAATCAGTGATTCTCTCTCATCATTTATGTTTCTATCTCTCTCTCCCTCTTCCTTCCTCTCTGAAATCAATAAAAATATTTTAAAAAATATTTGGGCCCTAACCGGCTTGGCTCAGTGGATAGGGCTTTGGCCTGTGGACTCAAGGGTCCCAGGTTCAATTCAGGTCAAGGGCAAGTACCTTGGTTGCAGGCACATCCCCAGTCGAGGGTGTGCAGGAGGCAGCTGATCAATGTTTCTAACTCTCTATCCCTCTCCCTTCCTCTCTGTAAAAAATCAATAAAATATATTGATTTTAATATATAAAATATATAAAATAAATAATATAAATATATAAATAATATAAATATATAATATATACATATATATATATATATATATATATATACATATATATATATATATATTTGGCAATAGAAGTTCTGTTCCAAAGATGTTCCTTGATTGACCGACAGGAATAAGTGCTATTTTTCTGTGAAGCTCATGTGTACTGCTTTCTATGCCTCAGAAAGACAAAAGACTTGAAAAAGAACAACTCTATACACCAGTTTAGAAAACAGGATAGATGGATCCTAAACAGAAAAAAGGAAAAGCTAAGAAAAGTGAACCAGGAATTGTAAGATGTGCAATGAAAAGGAATTAATGCATGGAATGGCTTTGGATACAAATGTGAAAAATATCACAAAGGAGAGAAAAAATTGCAATGTTTAATACAGAATACCTATGTGGCTTTTTCTTCATGTGGTTAATCTAAGAGTTTTGGACAATTTGCACCCTGTGACTTCTAAACTGCCGGTATAAATGTAAAATAGTATAACATTCAGGAAATGTTCATCAATTTCTTAAAAATTAAACATAGACCTATCATATGACCTAACCATTTCACTCCTCGATTTTTACAAAAAAGGAAAGTATATGTC
Source organism: Myotis yumanensis (assembly GCF_028538775.1). Lineage (NCBI taxonomy): Eukaryota > Metazoa > Chordata > Mammalia > Chiroptera > Vespertilionidae > Myotis > Myotis yumanensis. The sequence continues at coordinate 219,590,895 of NW_027223752.1, read as the reverse complement.
CATTTAAAGACTTGTGCACAAATGTTTGTTGTAGCTTTATCTGTAATAGCCTAAAATGGAAGCAGTCCCAATGTGCACCTCAAGATAATTAATATCCAAATTTTCCATTGGTTATCCAAAGGGTACCTAAATGATGGTTATCCAAATTATAACCATAATATCCAAATTATCCAATAATAGCCAAGTATTTATCAATAGATAAATAATTGGGGTATATCTATAAAATAGAATGCTATTAATTAATGAAAAAGATATAACTATTGATACATGCAAAAAGATGTATGATTCTCAAAACAATTATGCTTTATGAAGTAAGCCAGACAAAAAAATTACATACTGTATTAATTAATTTTACATGAATACCAATAAAATAAATACTAAAATATAATGAAAGAATCTGAATCAGTGGTTTGTTAAAGATTCAGGTAGAGAGAAGTGTGTGAGAGGGATTATCAGAGGCATAAGGAAACTTCTAGAGGTGACTAATCTATGTGTATTTATTTATATATATTCTCTCTTGATTGCGGTATTTATCTTCAGTATACATGTGTCAAAATGTACATTTTCATTATGTGTTAAATATGTGTAGTTAATTGAGTATCAATTATACCATAATAATTCTGTTGAAAAAATGATAGGACCCTTTACTCATGGGGTGACTCAGATTTTTCGAAGAGGCTGCGGTATGTCATTCTCTGCAGTGCAAAGGTAAACATCCAAAGGTTTATCGTGCTAAACAATATCTTTATGTAACCTGTAGCCTCAGAAGTCTAAGAACATTTTCCACTGGAGTATTTCACATTCATTCATTTGTTCATTCATTTATTCTTTCATTCATTATCTCATAAACAAATATTTATATCTCTCTGTCAGCCTCTCTCTCAGATACTTCACTCTCAGAATGTCTTAAATTCAACATATTATTTTCCTGTGCTCTTCACAAGCCTTCTCTTCTTCTCAGCTTCTTAATCTCAATTAATTACACCATTACTTAACCATTTACCATAAAAGCTACTTTTTCTCCAGAAAACCTTAATAAGGAAATATAGTGCAATGCAAAAGCTGAATATCAAAAGATGATTAAGATTCAGTCCAGGCTCTCAAGGATATTAAAGCCATGTAATAGAAGATTATGTCTAAAAATATAGTAATATAATGTCTTGGTATACCAGGCGATGGGGTAATCCAACCTGTGCTGTCTGCAGGAGTCCAAAAGTTATAAAAGAACGAATATTTGATGCACAATTTAGAGATTTTGCACAAACTCATTTTCCAAACAAGAAAAGAGAAATTCCTCTCCTCACCCACAGGTGGAAATGCTGCTTCCACTGGTCAGAGAATATCAGAGTCTTAAATATTAAAGGGTTTCAACTTCTATCAAGGACATGCAAATTTTAAATTCCAGTATCACACACTCATCCCTAATTCTACTCCTTTATATCAACACTAGAGGCCCAGCGCATGAAATCGCGCGAGACCCAGGACCTAGAGTCCCGCAGCAGGGCAGGACCCAGAGAACCACAGCATGGTGGGACCCATCAATGCACCTCCTGGTGACAGGTCATTTGGTCATTACAGTGTTATGGCATTACGGCCCCTGGCCTTTAAAATATAGAAAAGTGATAAGGATATAGAAATTCAACTTGCATGATTAATTTGTATTGAACATAATTAAATTTGGGATATAATGTTTGTTGCTATCTGCTCAGCCTTTATAAGATATATTTGATTATTTCAGGACCACAATAGCACCTCTTTGGTCATTTGACTGATTGGTCAAAGAGTTTATAACCCCAAGCTTGCCATTTTCTCTCTGGAAGACTTTAAGGATAATCAAAAGCCAGCCTCCCACTCTTCATTTTTAATATCATTATTAATATGATAATGTTCAATTACTATAATCACTTGATATCCTGGTCTACAACAGACTGTTTAATCCAAAAAACTTCAAGTGTTAATCTAAGTCAGTGGTTCTCAACGTTGGCTGCACATTAGAATCACCTGGGAATCTTTTTAAAATCCTGATTTCTGGGCCTCACCCTCTGGAAATTCTGTTTCTTTGTTACTAATGTTGTGGCCTCACCTCATAACAAAGAAACAGAATTCCCGGATGATGAGGCCCAGAAATCAGGATTTTAAAAAGATTCCCAGGTGATTCTAATGTGCAGCCAACATTGAGAACCACTGATCTAAGTAGTCTGATACCACTGCATGCTACAGGTGATCAGATTCTAATAAGACCTCAATATCGAAACTAATTCTAGGATTCTACATTTAAAGGCATGGTTCCTGTGACCATTCTTGGTACTACTTATAGCATCAGTTAGGTTCATAACAAAAAAATAGAAATTATGCTTGGTATGGCACCAGAGATCATTAAAACAGGCAATTTAGTCACACAGCTTTTGAAAAGCTGGAACTCCTTGGGCTTGGGAGCCTAATGAAAGAGATGATGTCATAAAATTTAGGAGCTTGGGACTGGGGGTAAAGCATCATCACTTCATCTCTGTAGGATCAGGAAAAGGATTCCCTGAGGCTCTTGATTCAGAGAAGGTGCTATTCATAGTAGGGGTGGGGTATGTCACCCTGCAGTGTAGCCGTGCTGACATCTCGGATGCGGTACAGATGGCTGTGCTAGCAGTGATGGAAAACCTGAGACTGGGCCATTACGCCCTCTTGCAGTTAGAGAAATGAAGGCCAATCTGGAAGCCAGAAGAGAATCTTTTCTTCCTTCCCCCTCTTTGCAGTCTCTCACAGGTGCCTCCCATTGATTCACATTAAGAGAAAACCATCTGGCAAGAGACTTTGGGAAATTCAGGGTGTAGTCTCTCAGGCCCAGATCACACAGAGCATATAGAAGAGTAAACTTGGGGTTGAATGATAAAGGGTAAATATCTTGCCCAAGGATGCTCACAAAATGAAGTTATATTAAAAAATAGATTCATGTAAAAACGGAAACACACACACACACACTAAGCAGAATGATGGCTATGCTGTGCTCAGGGGAATAATTTTAAGAAATGCTTTACAGGAACTAGGTCCAGTTAGAATATCATGAGAAAAGCCCATGTTGGAGGAAAGAGATTTTTTAATGATATGGTTTCTTTTTTTCCTTTGTGTTAAAGGAAGTGGGAATCAATGAGAAATAACTGAGTAGGAGCAAAACATTTTGCCACTACTGTCCAAATAGGTTTTTGATCTGTTCTCTAATGTGGACAATGTTATCAGTTGTTCCTTTTATCACTTCTGAATGTTGAGTTGTACTATAGTTAGAATGGTCTTTCCCATGCCAAAGCATACAAGAATTCAAGTTTTCCTCAAATAGTTTTTGGTCCATTTTAAAATATTTGATCTATTTTGGAATATCCTGGTATACAACGTAAATGACAGACTCATGAGAATAATAGCATTGATTATGGTAATCTACAATTCTGGGAGCCGTATTGCATGATTACATCTGTGAAAGAGTTATCTATCACTGTATCATCCTAACCCATTCAGTCATTAGATTTTATTTTAACACAGTCAATAGGCCACATACAGGTGAGCTTGTCATTTTTAACCATGGCTTATACACTTGGTCCATGATTGCTCTTCTAGAATACAAAGCCAGAATCTTATATCAGGAGCTGGATACAAGATGTGCATATTTAGCCTTGCTGGCATGGCTTAGTTGTTGAGCATAGACCTATGAACCAGGAGGTAAGGATTGGATTCCAAGTCAGGGAACATGTCCAGTTGCAGGCTCAGTCCCCACTGTGGGGCGTGCAGGAGGCAGCTGATCAATGAATGATTCTCTCTCATTATTTATGTTTCTACCTTTCTTCCTATCCCCTCTTCTCTGAAATCAATAAAAATATATTTTATAAAAACCACACAGATTTAACTCTCGGCTTACTGGAGGGACCATTTTTTTTACAACCTTAAAATTGGCAGTCATGTCATTTAGAGCAGAAAATGAAATCCTCCTCATACCTTTACAAGGTACATTTAACACCTATTTGTCAGCAAACTTTTCCATGATTAATTTGATTCCATCCCCTAGGCAAAGATTGCTTTCAAAACATGTATGGTATGATTAATTAAATTTTAGAAAATTAATTAATACTTTGACTTCAGAGCTTTTAAAATACATTATTATTATTATGCATTGTTAAATGAATTTGACTTGAGTTTTAATCATTCCATTACTGTTCCTTTTGAGCCATTGCTTTGCTTTGGATTTAAAATTCAGTAAGAAGAAAATTTACGATCAATAGAACTGGGCAGTGTTGAGCCTTTTTCCTCTGGAAATGAATAACATACCTGTGTAGAGATGACAGTGATTTAAGGCTGTGGGAACAGGTCTTTATTTACCTGCTATTGAAATCAGACACAGTTTCTGGCCTTGATGCAGTAAATATTTTGTAATTTTATTGCAAACTATAATATTATTTCACTCACAAAAGCAAGCTTTCTATACAGTATTACATGACATCTTCACAGCAATAATAAATTAGATTCAACCTCCAAAATATCCAAATATAACCATTTATAAGGAAAATGGATACCGAAGCAATCTTACTTCTCAAAATAGCAATCTTCAAAATTCTGGTCTCCTGCCAGAGTAATTCTCTTAGGAATATATTGTTTGTTTGTGAGAAAAGGGAATGTATCACTATAGAATTTATCAAGTGCCTACTATGTTTTAAATACTGCTCTGTGCAGTTTTTAAATTTTTTTTTTATTATTGTTTAAAGTATTACATATGTCTCCTTTTTCCCACATCCACCCCTCCCCGCCACTCCCAACCCCCAGGACAAGCCCCCACCGCCCCAGCGCCCGTGACCATTGGTTATGCTCATATGCATGCACACAAGTCCTTTGGTTGATCTCTTAACCACCCCTTTCCCCGGCCTTCCCTCTGAGGTTTGACAGTCTGTTCGGTGTTCCTCTGTCTCTGGATCTATTTTTGTTCATCAGTTTATGTTGGTCATTATATTCCACAAATGAATGAGATCATGGGATATCTATCTTTCTCCGACCGGCTTATTTTGCTTAGCATAATGCTCTCCAGGTCCATCCATGTTTTTGCAAATGGTAAGAATTCCTTCTTTTTTATAGCGGCGTAGTATGCCATTGTATAGATGTACCACCATTTTTTAATCCACTCATCTGCCGATGGGCACGTAGGCTGTTTGCAAATCTTAGCTGTGGTGAATTGTGCTGCTATGAACATCATGTGCTGTGCTTTTTAATGTTACTATCTGGTATGCTCCCCACAATAACCCATGAGGTAGACAGTGCTGTCCCCATGTGACTCCTGCAGACAGACTCCTCAGAAAGGGCTGTTTCCCAACTTCACACAACGACTGTATGGCCTTCAACTCAGATCATATGGCTCTACTGCCAAAATAGCAATCTTTTCTTTAAATTTTTATTGGGGTGACATTTGTTAATAAAATTATATAGTTTTCAAGTGTACAATTCTGTAATAAAGCATCTGTATATTGAATTGTATCTTAATGAAATCACCAAACCATTTTTTCCATAGAACACACATTTTCAATAAAAATATCATACACACACATATCTATATACACACACATACATTTAGTTGAGATTGCATGCAGGGAGTTGCTATAGCTTCAAAATGAATGGCGAGTTTATGCATCTCCAATGATGAAACATAAAAAATCATAATATATTTGTGAATCATTTTAGAGAAAAGAAACTTGCATTTTACCAAAACCTTCTAATTTTTAGCATATGCATTGAAATGCCAAGATTCTTTCTTAATAAACATCTGCTTTGTATTACTTTTATTAGATATCTGTATATCTGTAACAAATTACCATAAGCTCAGTGACTTAAAACAACAGAAGTTTATTCTCTCATAGTTCTTCGGGCCAGACGTCCAAATCCATGTCACTAGGCTAAACTCAAGGTGTTGGCAAGGCCGTGCCACCTCAGGGGGCTCTAAGAGAGAGTCTGCTCCTTGCTCCTTCAGCCTCTGGTGGCTAATGATGTTCTTTGGTTTGGGGCCATATCGGTGTACTCTCTGCCTCTGGCTTTGCGTCACCTTCTCTTCTACAGTTGTATGTGTAAGTATGCATGTGTGTGTTTATATATGGGTTTTGTGTGTGTGTGTTTGGGGTGGGGTAAATGTGTTGAATCGCCCTCTGCCTCCTACTGATAAGGATTCATGCTATGTAATTTTGAGCCCTACCCAAATAATCTAGAACAACCTCTTTATCTTAAAATCCTGCATTTAGTCACATTTACAAAGACTTTTCCCAAATAAGGTAACAGTTTCATGTTCCAGAGATTAGAAATGATATATTTGAGGGCCATTAGTAGCTTTCTACATATATACTTGATATTTCTGTAATCACTTTGCTTACACTTTCACTATTTATCCTCTAAATTTGTACTGTTAGCTTCATTTTATTATTTATAAAATAATTTCTCACAATGTGGCTTTGATTCGAGCATCCGCCAAACAGCAAGATGCTGTTATTTTTGTTGGGCAGTGATACAAGGCAGCAGATTGAGATAATAGTGGCAAAGTAAAAATTATGTCAGTTTCAGCTAAAACAGAGAGAATTTTTTAAACTATTGCATAAAATTTCACTTGCTTAAACATGCCTACTTCACCAAGACTAAATGGTGAACTGGTCATTCTCTCTTTTTCCAAACCTTGTTTAAAACAGACTGTTATACTATACAGTTCATATTTCTACCAGTTCATATTTCCATCACATTTTCCTTGCCCTGTTTCAGTTCTACCTCCTTTTAGTGACCGCACCTACATTTAATGTGGGCTATTCAATCCACATATTTGAAATGGGATCATACAACATTTCTGTAAACTTAAAATTGTTCCAAATATAAAGTTTACTGAAAAAAATTTTCAAGGATAAAATATACTTTCTAATGACAAAGGAGAGACAATAAATATGTAACTGATTTCCCTGAAGAAGAGCGGCAATATAAAAGAACAGAAATAATGAGAAAATTTAGGAAAAATTGACAAGAATAAAAGAAACTTGAATCAACAGCTTTAAAGAACATAAAATAGTCCATAAAAAATTGACACAAAATGATAAAATATATGTCAGGTAGATATTCTAGTAAAGACAAAAAGTCACAAAGACAAAGAAAGAATTCCCATTGGCTGTCTAGACAAAAACATCAAGTCAAGTTTAAAAGGAAAAATAAAAATCAAGCTACCTTCCCACATCTCCTTCACAACAGTGGAACAATGATAAAAAATTTTTTTTCATGAAAATCAAGAATGACTCCAAAATTCTACATCCAGACAAGCTAATAATACTCAAATCAGCTTTGAATATGAAAGCTAATTTTAATATGAAAAATAAAGTCAAGGTATATATGAGCCTTTATTGAAGAACTATCAGATGACTAGTTTCTGTTAATTAAGAGATTAATGGAGAAATGGTAAAAGAATTATTATTGAGCAACAAATCCAGTTATTTATATGGCTTAAACTAAAAAATGTGAGCATTATAAATATGGAGGAGAATGTAATGTTATGAACTATGACAATAGAGGAATAATATATTATATGAAAATTTGAGGAGAAGATGGAAAAGGTGGAAGCCATGGTGGTTTTATTTTATGCATATTTTAATATATTTAAAGATAATAAATTAAGAGAACTATAAGCAATTTAAAGTTATAAAGCTAATCAGTATTAAAATAATAGAGCCAATGAAAAAGTGGGAAGGAAAAGTGGAAAGGTAGAAAACCATTTTTCTCATTGTTCATAGTAGGAAGTCAGTAGACATGGAAGAAATAGCTGATTACGAATGTTATATAAAAATATAGTTGTGAAGTAACCATTAGAACAAAAATACAGTGATTTCCTAAGAGAACATAAAAAAAGAGATTTCCTAAGAGAACCAAAAAAGCAATGTAAAACCTAGGAAAAAAGTTAAAAACGTGAAAAGAAAAGAAAAATTCAGACCAGATTATTGAGTATGCTACTATTTATATAAAAGAAATATACATAAAATGATTATATATTCATAGATTGAAAGACCACACAAATAACAATGATGATTGCCTCTGAGAAAGGCAACTGGTTAGATAGGAAAAAAAAGTGGGAGAGAGACTAAGTTTTTACTTTGCTTCCTGTTGTATTTTTTAAATTTTTTACTCTAAATATACACTGAGTGGCCAGATTATTAAGATCAGCAGATTATTATGACCACCCCATCAGAACAATGAAGTGAATTAGTTATGCAAATAATAGTAATAAAACATTGAGAGTATTTGCTTAGGAAGTTTTCAATATTCAGTATTTTTAGAAGTGTCAATGAAGTACTGATGGGGTGGTCATAATAATCTGGCTGGTCATAATAATCTGGTGTATATATATACACACACACACACACACACACACACACAAACACTCTAGAGGCCCAGTGAACGTATTCCCTCAGCCTGGCCTGCACCGTCCCGCTATCTGGGACCCTTCATGGGATGTTGGACTGCCAGTCTCAGCTTGATTACTGCAGGCCAGGCCAAAGGATCCCACCCGTGCACGAATCTGTGCAACAGGCCTCTAGTATGCATAAAAAATCTTTGGTTAATCTCTTCCTACCCTTCCTCCTCCCCCCTTCCCTCTGAGATTCATCTGTCTGTTCCATGTTCCCATGCCTGTGCATTGAGCATCTGCCCCATGGTGGTCAGTGCACATCATAGCTACCGGTCGAATGGTTGAACGGCTGCTTAGGCTTTTATATATATAGACTAGCACTAGAGACCTGGTGCATGAAATTAGTTCAGGGTAGGATCCCTAGGCCTGGCCTCCCTGCCTCCCCGCCTCCTTCTACCCTCCCTCGCTCCCTCAGCATCTCACCACTGCCACTGGTCACTCACCATGTTCCACACCACCCCCTGGTGGTCAGCACATGTTGTAGCAACCAATTGAACTCTCACTCTCCCGGTTGAACTCCCCAACAGACAATTTGCATATTAGCCTTTTATATGTATAGATTGCCTATTAAAATGTATTAAGTCTATAAGTTAAAATGAACAAATTATCAAAGGAGTTGTATGTGAAATGAGTGTGTATTTGGGGACAGCTGATATGCTTTGTCTTAGTTCACACATCCTCACCCATATATGGATGACCTTGAAAAGTGTGGGAATTATATGATTATTGACTGAAGAACATTTCAAAATGTATAGAATTTTTAATATTTATCAATAGTTTTATCTACTAAAAACCTCTTTTGGCTATATTAAAATTATGCTATTGTTGATTTGTGCTCTAGTATTTTTTTAATATATTTTATTGATTTTTTTACATAGAGGGAGAGAGATAGAGAGTTAGAAACATCGATGAGAGAGAAACATCGATCAGCTGCCTCCTGCACACCTCCTATTGGGGATGTGCTCACAACCAAGGTACATGCCCTTGACCGGAATCGAACCTGGGACCCTTCAGTCCTCAGGCTGATGCTCTATCCACTGAGCCAAACTGGTTACGGCTGCTCTAGTATTTTTAAGTTGAGAAAAATAAGTCAACAGATATGAGAAAGAAGCAAGAATTAGGTGAGACTTCCAAAGAGCAAATGATTGATGGCAATAGGGAGGGAAGGCAGAGATGATACTGCAACCTCGGCCAGAGGGGACAGGCTAGATTAATGAGATGCATCCATGCCCAAAGCTGCTATCTCTTACTTTCAACTGTTCTCTGCTCTCCTAAGGAAATGCTGGTTGACAAACATAGTTATAAGTGATAAATGACATCGGTGAGCATTTGAAAAAAATCTTTAATGCAGACGTATTCTATTAAATGCAGAAGTATTATATTAAAAGATAGTCAAATAGATAAATTTTTACTATAAAGAAATTAGCAGCTGTACTTTAAATCCTAAAACTATATGTCATATGTCCTTCTCCAAAACAATAATGTAAATTCCTCAAATTAAATTTGCATAGATATGGTCATTTCTATAGGAAATTCTGTACAAAAAGCCTGCAGATTCCTTATGGTAATGTGGTCCAGTAAAAAGATCATTGAACCTAAAGACAAGGAGGCTACATTGCAATTCCTGGATTTTCCCCATTTGATATAATGAGGATGGATACTAAGTTTAGATTTGGGTTTTCAATTCTGCCTCTACCAGGTACTAATTGATGTCTATTTTAGTCAGACAGAAGCCACTCTACATATTTCAAGCATGAAATTATTTAATTCCCAGAACTTGGTGTTTATACAACCACTAGAAAGGCTGAGGTAATATAGATTAGACAAACCAGAGGTAGGTATTTTCATTGTAAATTTACTCATGAGAGGAGAATTAATAGTAAGCATGAAAAATCTGTTGATAAATCAAGAGCCTGGCTTCTACATTTACTTTATCTTATTTTTTGCCATTTAAATTTTTTATCAGATACAGTAATTTACAAAGTGTTCCCACTGATATTTCCAGTACCCACCTGGCACCATACATAGTTATTACAATACTAGAGGCCTGGTGCACGAAATTTGTGCATGGGTAGTGTCTGTAGGCCTGGACGGCGATCAGGGCCAATCAGGGCCTTCCTTCCCCAGCAGCTGGCTGCCAGCCAGGGCTTTCCTTCATTCCGTGCCACCTCCTGGTAGTAAGCGCACATCAAAGCAAGCGGTCGAATTCCTGGTTGGTCAAACTTCCAGTTGATCAAACTCCCGAAGGGATAATTTGCATATTAGCCTTTTATTATATAGGATTTTTGACTATGTTCCCTATGCTGTACTTTCCATGTAATTACCAATTTATACTTCTTAATCCCTTCACCTTTTTCATCCAGTCCTTCAAACCCCATTCCCTTTGGCAACCATCAGTCTGTTCTCTGTGTCTATGAGTCTGTTTCATATTTGTTTATCTTGTTCATCAGATTCCACATATAAGTGAATTCATATTCTATTTGTCTTTCTCTATATGACATTTCATTTAGCATAACACCCTTTATGTCCATCCATGTTGTCAGAAATAGTAAGATTTCATTCTTTTTTATGTCTGAGAAATATTCCATTGTATATATGTACCATAGCTTTTTCGTCCACTCGTCTATAGCTTTCTACTTTTACTTTGTTTCTTTCTTTATTTTTTTCTCTCTTCCTTTCTTTCATCCTCACCCAAGGATATATTTCTATTGATTTTTGGAGAGAGTAGAAGAGAGAGGGAAAGACAGAGAGAAATATCGATGTGAGAAAAAACACATCGATTGGTTGCTTCCTACATGGCCCTGGGGGGAAAAGCCTGAAACTGAGGTACTTGCCCTTGACCGAAACCAAACCTGGGACCCTTCAGTCTGCAGGCCACCACTCTATCCACTGAGCCAAACCGGCTAAGGTAGCTTTCTACTTTTAAATTCCTCATTTTTGAACAGGTTGCCTCAAAACAAGCACCTTAAAAGCCAATGTTCCCACTCCTTGTTCAGCAGATTTCTTTAGGACCCTCTCTCTGTTTGTTGTTCTTTATATTTAGGACCAATAGTTACAGAGTAGCTTTCAGCTGCCACTTACATAGACTTATTTATTTATTTATTTATTTATTTACTCAGAAAAATCTTTTAAATGGACTGATTTTAGGTCAGTTTCTCCCCAAATTGCCTTATCAGAGATCCAATACATAAGATAGGCCCTAAAATCCAGTGTGTGATTGTCCTTATGGCAGCAGTTGGGATTACATTTTGCTAAGGGAGTCCAAATTATAGTTATTTAAAGAAACATAAAGTAATAGTTCTCTTTGATAGATTTTATTAATTTTATGTGACTTTAAAAAAAACCACTAATTGAAGAGGTTAAAATTTTCATATATACATAAAATAATTTCCCCTGTATTTATTAAAGCATAATGCAGCAATTAATGTAAAAACAAGAAATTTTAAAATAGTTAATTTTTCAATTTAGGTAATATATGAAAAGTGATTAATTGAATTTAAATTATCATCTAAAAATGGACACTAATTTGTAATAATATTCTTCAAAATGTCTATGTTATACATTATATCTTGATTAATCTGATGATGATTTATCACACTGAATGAAATGTTTCCTCAAAATATTAGAAAGAAATTAATCATCATAAAATTAACATTTTATTAGACCACTAAATCAATGAATACATCACTATATCAATAACTAATCTTCACCAAATAAATACACAAATGCTCATTAAGATATATCTATCTCTCTATATATCTACTTAACTATCTATATAACTAACCTGGTACAATCTTTTGACAAATTGAAAGCTGTAGTTTGTCCTCAAAGAATTTATTTTAAAAAATAATTGCTATGTAACTATTCTGGAAAATCATAGATTGCACATCGCCATAGAGTTGGAAGAGACATTAGAGAACTGTGGTCCACCTCTCATTTTTCTATATACGGTACCTAATACTCACAGAAAATGGAATTATTGACTCAAAGTCATAAAGTTTCCTTATAACAGCAGAATGACATAGGTCTCCTGAGATCTGATTTCTTGCTTTTGAAACACTCAAATGTAGGAAAAGAAAAAATAAATTTACTTGTGAAATACAGCTGAAATAGAAAATGCCCTTATCATTACCTCCTTTTCTATATCAAAGTATATAAAAATAGTGCTTTAGATAGGTTAACATATACTAAAATATGGTATAGTCTGATAGAAATTTCAAAGAAGTTGTGCTTTTCATTAATTAATTGAATTACTGCAAAATACTTAGTTCCCCATTTATAAAATAACTAGAGGCCCAATGCATGAAATTCATGCACTTAGGAGAAGGGTCTCTAAGCCTGGCCTGGTCTCTCTCACAGTCCAGGAGACCTCGAGGAGCGTGCCTAAGCCAGAAGTCAGATATCCTTAGCACTGCTGTGGAGGCAGGAGAGGCTCCTGCCACTGCCAGCTGTGAGCCCGGCTTCTGGCTAAGTAGCACTCCCCCTGTGGAAGCACACTGACCACCAAGGGGCATCTCCTGCATTGAGCTCCTACCCCTGGTCCTGATTATCAATGTGCATCATAGTGACCAGTTATTCCACCATTAGGTTGATTTGCATATTACCCTTTTATTGTATAGGATTATGTCCAGTGATACATTATTCTACAGGAATCACATTTTTATTTAGAACAAATTTTGTTATCATAGTGTAAACTATTCATTACTCTTTGGCCTAAAGACATGATTATTATATTTGTTGCTTATAACATTGTAGATAGTTTGAGAAATATCAAAGGAAATACAAAGAAATGTTTATATCAAATCATCATCTATTAGGTCCACATACCCACAAGAATTGCCCACCAACTAACTAACTTAAATGTTAGCAAGATTTTAATTACACAAGAGAAAACCAAAACTATACATTTAACCATAAATATGAATTGGTTTTGCCCCAAAAGTAGAAGATTAGGATATTTTGAAGTCTAAGATATTTTATTGGCTACTGATGCAGAAAATTTATCTATAGTGGAAGAAATCAGAACAGAGGTTACCACTACAGGTAAAGAATTTGGGATTAACTCAAAAAGGATAGGAAGGTGTGGTGGGCTGTTTCTGTTTCCCGCGACCCGCACGGGAAAACGACAGGTTCTTGAGCGGAGGAGCTGGGGATTAAGAAATTAAAGAAAGACCAAGACACAGAAATAGATTTTAAGCTGGGGCCAGGTGGGCGCCATCCTCTCTGATGGAGAGGAGGCAAAGGCGGCTGAGCCTCACAGCAGGTTTATTTTAAAGGCCTATATTTACATATCTAGTTCCGCCCCTGCCTGATTAACATGTCCAGCCTTATTGGGGAAGCATGTTCCCAGGGCGTGGCTGCCTATGCTCTGAGTTCAGCTGACAGTAATTATAAGAAAATGCCTAGATGCCTCCCAGGTGGCCCTCTACAGGAAGGAATGTGTTTTTTACAATATCTTTTCTAATAAAAGAGAACGATGCAAATTGACCTTACCTCCGCTACACCCACAAGCCATGCCCACGAACCATGCCCACGAATCATGCCCACCAGCCAATCAGGAGTGAATATGCAAATAAACCCAACCAAGATGGTGGCAGCCACGGAGCTGGAGCAAGCAGGAGGCTTGGGTTGCCCCTGGCGATGGAGGAAGCCAAGCTTCCCGCCTGCCCTGGCTGGCTGTGGGCTCTGCTCAAGGCTACAAAGTTTCAATTATAGAAGATAAATAAATTCCAGATACCTGCTTCCAGCCGCTGTGGCTTCCTCTAAAGGAGGGTCTGGGAGCCTGGGTTGCCCAGGGCCGTGGCCAGCCTACAGCCTTCAGCCTCTCACCCAGGCTGGCCACACCCTCATGGGGTGAGGGTCCACGCTGGGGGGCTTGGCCAGCCTGCAAACAGCCAGCAGCCACTCACCCAGGCTGGCCACGCCCCCCCAGTGGGCACCCTCAACCCATGGGGGTGTGGCCAGCCTGCAAACCACCATAGGCCCCTTGCCCAGACTGCCCCACACCCCAAGGGAACCCCCACCCTGATCCACGACACCCTTCAGGGCAAACCAGCGAGCCCCCACCCATGCACCAGGCCTCTATCTATACTAATAAAAGGGTAATATGCTAATTAGACTGGGAGACCTTCCAGGAGACCTTCCGGACATTCTTCTGGACAAAGCCATGGTGGCGGGGCCGAGGTAGAGGCGGTTAGAGGCCAAGAGGGGAGGGCAGTTGTGGGTGATCAGGCTGGTGGGGGGCAGGGCCATTGGGGGTAAGCAGACCAGCAGGGGAGCCAGTTGGGGGCAAGCCATCAGTGGAGGTCAGTTGGAGGTGATCAGGACAGTGGGGGAGGGGGGGCAGTTTGGAGTGAACAGGCCAGCAGGGGGGCAGTTGGGGGTGAGCAGGCTGGCGGTGGGGGGAAGCTGGGGGTGAGCAGGCCGGCAGGCAGAGTGGTTAGGGGCAATCAGGCAGGCAGGCAGGCAGGTGAGCGGTTAGGAGCCAGCAGTCCCAGATTGCGAGAGGGATGTCCGACTGCCGGTTTAGACCCGATCCCTGTAAACCAGCAGTAGGACATCCTTCGAGGGGTCCCAGATTGGAGAGGGTGCAGGCTGGGCTGACGAACACCCCCTCCCCCCCGCATGAATTTCATGCACCGGGCCACTAGTCCTATATAATAAAACCCTGATATGGAAATCGACCAAATGGTGGAACGACTGGTAGCTATGATGCACACTGACCACCAGGGGGCAGACGCTCAATGCAGGAGCTGCCTCGTGGTGGTTAGTGCAGTCCTAAAGGGGACGCGCCACTCAGCCAGAAGCTGGGCTCATGGCTGGCAAGCAGAGTGCCAGTGGTGGTAGCCTCTCCTACCTCTGCAGCAGCACTAAGGACTCCTCGGGTGATGTCCACCTGCCAGCTTAGGTGTGAGAGGTCACAGACTGGGCTGAGGGTCCTCCCCTCCCCCAGTGCACGAATGTCGTGCGCTGGGCCTCTAGTACTACTGATAATTGAATGAAAAGGAAAAAATAAAAAAGAATGCCAAACTGTGATACCTTTCTACAATAGTAATACTAATAGAGATCATGCTGAAAAGAGATACACCATCAGGGAATTTAGGGCGATTAAAATTTGTATCAACTTCTCCTTAATTACTCTCTAAGGTTTCTATTATGATCATGTATTATTTGGCAAGGTTATGCAGGAGAAATAGAAAGAACTTTGGTAAATTTCAAGATAGGAAAACTTTCCCTTTGTTGTGCATGTGTGATACTGAGCAGTTACTTTAAAATATCCACAGACTTTGACAGAGTATAAAGCATGATTAGATTTCCACCAGCAGCTCATGTGGCTGAGAATAACACAAGAGGCATAATTGACCTTCAGACTAGAACTGAATGCCTGAAGAAATGTTCATCATACAAAAAATCCTTTGAAGAGAAATTTCCTGGACCAATAGCCAAACAAAATTTTAGTTATCAAAATATTCTAGTCTGTTCTTATTCTAGAGGCAGACCTAAATCATATCTTGAAATACAGCTGTAGCTTTTATTTTCCTATATAATTTCATCTTTATTAACATTGTCAATCCTTTTAAATTACATTTTAAGTGGGTGTATACACAGCGTTTAGCTTTCCATACCATTCTGTCTGTCTCTGTTTCATTCTTTCTCTTCTCTCTCTCTCTATAAATAAATAAATAGATAAATAAATAAATAAGGGACATGCTATGGAACAGGCTTTTAATATGCATACTTGTGGCTTCTATTTATTAGATATTATTGTGGGGGGGCATTCACAATGATACCTTTGAAATTATCCTACTTATTAATAACAGAAAAGGAGCAAAGGGAAGGCCAAATATTATAGGCATGTCATTTAGACAGCTTCACCAGGAAGCTACAACTTTACACTTCCAAGAAATCTAACAAAAGGAAGATAGATGCAAGCCCAGTACTTGTATGTCAGTCACACCTGGCAACAGACCATTGGTCAGAATAGGTGTGGCACTGCAAGAGGGCAAAATTTGTGGGATATTTAATCCCCTAAACAAAGGTGTTGCCTCTCTTGGGCTGTTGGTTGCTCTTATGCTCCAAGCTCTCCGTATGTTGCACTTGACTCCTCGTTTGCAGGGCTCTCTTGCTCTTGCTTCCTGGCATTTGCCCATATGGCCCACAGCCATGAGGACCCCTCAAACAATGGACTAATGGACTACAACTAACCTGATGCAGGACTGGACCCAGCTACACTTCTTATATACCTGGATTAAGGGAAATGGGACTTAGGAAATGCAAAGATGTAATTTAACCTGAAATAAAAATCACTCAATCTCCCACGTGAGTCTCAGACAATTCTTTTCCTTGAGCTATCATAAGGGCTCCACCCCCAGCACTCAGTGGGGAAAGGGATACCACAACTTCCCCAATAATAACATTTTTTACTAGATGCTGCTAATGTAAACCTCTACCCCAAGCATGTCAAACTCTCAGCCCGCAGGCCACATGCCTCGTTTATTTTGCCCATGTTAGCCTTTGAGTTTGACAGGCCTGCTCTACCCATTGCCAGTATAGGCAGTAGACATGAGCGTGAGGCAGCTAGAACAAAAGTAGAACCATGTGATGCTGCAGCTGACCTAACAGTGTGAGGTGTGCTGAGAATGGTTGACTTTCAATATCAAATGAGCTTATTTGTCCAGAGGATGAAACTGAACAAAAGTGTAGTTGATTGTATTGGTTGCTGATGACCACATATGTTAAGTTACTAGGATAATTGTGTTATAATAAGGAAGAATAAAACAATAAAAACAGAGTAAAATAGTCGATAAATGTGCAGACTTGTATGTTTGTAAGACGTAACTGCTTCTCATCTTTAGTCAGGAAAAAAATAAAATTGAGGAGTCCTTTGAGCAATAAAGGTAGATTAGATTCATCTTGCAGCCAGAATTAAGTCATGGCACAGCTGTCACATTCATTCTTAGAAGTTCTGACACGATTTAGGTGTCTCACATCAAAGATTCAATCCACGTTTCACTCCCATTAAATTCTCTCTATGAGACATATTGGCTAAGAAAAAGTAGAGTGAAAATATGTTTCTTCCAAGAAACCTGATATATTTAAGGTACTAGTTATTAAGTGGGAGAGCAGAGTAAAAAAAAAAAAAAAAAAAAAAAAAGAGCAGAGTTTTGTCACAAATCTACTAGTGAGAACCATGCATAGAAAAGAAATGTGAATAAGGTTATCAAAACACGTTGCTGGCTAAATCAAATTGATAGAAAGCACACTATGTTTTTAAAAGCTTGTTCTCTCAATCGATGCACGGCTTACACCGAAGAATATCTGTGACTGTTCAAGATCAGAATATACCAGAAATACCAATACCAGGAGAACCAGAATTCAAAATCCCAATAGTCTAAAGCAGCGGTTCTCAACCTGTGGGTCGAGACCCCTTTGGAGGTCGAAGGACCCTTTCATGGGGGTCCTCTAAGACCGTCCTGCATATCAGATATTTACATTATGATTATAACAGTAGCAACATTACAGTTATGAAGTAGCAATGAAAATAATTTTATGGTTGGGTCACATACAGCCGTCGGCAAACTACGGCCCACGGGCCGGATCCGGCCCGTTTGAAATGAATAAAACTAAAAAAAAAAAGACTGTACCCTTTTATGTAATGATGTTTACTTTGAATTTATATTAGTTCACACAAACACTCCATCCATGTTTTTGTTTCGGCCCTCCGGTCCAGTTTAAGAACCCATTGTGGCCCTCCAGTCAAAAAGTTTTCCCACCCCTGGGTCACAACATGAGGAACTATATTTAAAGGGCAAGAAGGTTGAGAACCACTGGAAAGGGAGAAAGTAGTCTGAGAGAAGCGGCTAGATCTCCAAGGAGGGTATATTTTCTACTCTTCATTTCATATGAGGCTAGTAGAAAAATAGAGAGCAGAAAATTACCCAGAGAACAAAACCAAGAAGCACAGAGAACAATGGACTGAACATCCCTCATAGTAACTGTCCAGGTACATTTCAAAATTGACGTACAAATCTTTAAAGTTTTGTTCTCTTTCTGAATGAGGGTGTTTGCTGATATAGCCAGTTCCCTAGATATACTGTGTAACTTATCTATTTAGTTTATAAATGTCTGAATCAAGAAAAACATGTAGGATAGTTGATAAATGCAACCTGTGTTCTAAGCACACAATTTCAACTTGTTAAGGGAATGGGGTTCCCCACACCACCAAGCATTTCTCCAATAGCAGCCGAGTATCTAAAAACTCAACTTAATTCTCCTCAATTCTGACACTATCTATATCTGAGGGTAACATTCGATTCCACAGGTTAAGGGCTCACTAGCACAAGAAAGCCACCCACACACACCCAGACACTTCAGATGCCAATTGCAAACCTAGATTGCTACATGTACTTCTGAAAAACTGGCTATATAAATCACAGGTCCCTATGACCTCCTTCTTGGGTTTAATTAATTTGCTAGAATCGTTAACAAAACTCAAAGAAACATTTTACTTTCTAGACCAAAAATGAATTACATAAGGATATTAATCAGGAATAGCCAGGTGCAAAAATGCATACCGCAACTCATGGGGAAAGGGCATGGAGCTTCCATGCCCTCTCAAGGTGTGTCACTCTCCTCAAATCATCCAGCATCCTCGACCCAGAAGCTCTCTGGACCCCATCCTTGTATGTTTCTATGGAGACTCATTGCATAGGCATGATTGATTAAATCACTGGCCATTAGTTACTGATGCAACCTCCAGCCCTTCTCTCCTCCTCATAGGTCAGGGTGGGATTGAAAGTTCTAACACTCTAATCACCTGGTTGGTTCTCCTGGCAACCAGCCCCCATCCTTAGATGCTCTGCACAAGTCACCTAATTAACATAACAAAAGACTAATTTATGGCTCTTGTCTCTTAGGAATTCCAGGGGTTCAGGGAGCTGTGAGCCAGCAACTGGGAAGAAGATCAAATACATGGGAGAAATATATTTTGGTGATCTGAATGACCAAATGTTTGTTTACTATAAATCACAGTATTGTAGGAATGATATAAACAATGAGATAGCGATTTTTGTTGATATGATATAAAAAAAACACATAGATATTGAACATCAAACTTGATGCAGAATGTTGTGCCCAGATTTCAAGATTCCCAAGAAACCACATCAGGGAGCCAGCCAATCCGATGCAAAAGCATAAGAATCTTTATTCGAGCTAGCTCGGCTCCCCCACCTTGCCGACACAGCAGCAGGAAGCGGAGAGAGAGCAGTCTGCTCGAACCAGGGGTTTCATAGAGGGTTGGAGTAGGGGCGGGAGAGGGGGCTGTGCCCCCCGCCGATTGGCCAGGTGCGAGCTGGTGACCCATTACACAGGATGTGGTCATATCTATGGCGCGCACTTCCCTTGATTGTCATTGGTTAGTTTAAAATCCCGGGCGTGGCCAGCAGAGGCCTGGGCTTCCGGGAAGAAGGCCGCATGTGGCCCCAACATGGAGGGCATGGCCCTCGCCCTTTCACAGAAGCCAATGGCAATTTAGTAATCCCCTTGGAAGGGGAAAAGTCCTGTTGAAACATGGGGTTCAGGGTACTTCTTCTCATGAGTTCTTGTCCGAATAAGATGAAGAATAAATTCGTGGACTAACAGATTTCTTTAATGAAAATGTAGAAGTTTATTGGAAGCATATACAAAGTCCATCTGGGCAGAGGTGTTCCCAAAGGGGACCCCCTAGAGAGGGGACCCCAAATGGGAAAAGACTGCTCTCTCTCTCTCTCTCTCTCTCTCTCTCTCTCTCTCTTAGTGGGAAAAATTTAAAATCTGTCTCATGTCCCTTTGTCTCGGGTTTATATATGCCGCAGTTCTTTGTTTTAACCTGAACCTTCTAATTGGACCTCTCATTAATTTAGGACCTCCGTGCTTCCCTCGTTGGTTATTTTGTCACATAGTATCAGTTTCAAAGGCCAAGGCCCACATTGCGCCCCCCTCTCTCTCCCCTTATCTTGCAACATTCCTCTATTCTCTGTGAAAGCCTGCTTCCTTTTTCCCCACACCCTGTGGCTCTTCCCTATCTTCTGTGAATGGATGTCTTCCTCTCCCCTTATCCTGTGGCACCGTTTTTTACTCTCTGTGACTGTATGCCTCTGGAGGCTCCGAGCCTTCACCTCTGCATTCCTCCCCCATGGGCCCTCTGTTTCTAAAACTCCCTAAACCTGCCAATTTTGTCCCTAAAATTCCTTTCACTGTTAGTGTGTAAAATGAAAGGAGAACCAAATATTGGTGACTAGAAGGGGTATACAGAAATCATTAGTCTGTTCATATATCAATAGACTCAAATCTGGGAATAGGTGGTATTATGCTTCCAGGCCCATTTGTTGCGGGAAACGAAGAGACACATTCTGCCCAATGTGTTGTGAGATGAAAAATGTCAGGTGTAAACTCTAGAAGACATTGTTTAATTGGTAGATCAAGACTTTTCAAATCTTCCTTTCCCTCTGACACAGTGATAAGCATTCGGCATAGTTCTACCAATTTGCCTCTCTGAGTACATAATTAAGGACAGCATACTTCATGGTAGTCTCTGATTACCCCATCCTGTGTGAGAACTTAGCTTTGTGGGTTTGAGTCATTGAGGTGTTTTTTTTTATTATTATTATTAAATGCACCTTCACGATTTCTACTTAGAGGCTTCTAGTGGCATTATTTCTCACTTTACGCACAGAGAAACAAGGGTTGGAGAAGATGTGTGATTTGCCTAAGGATTCAGTCATCAGCTGCTACACACAAAACTGCTATTTGAATCCTTGTCAGCTTCTAAAATGTGCTCTTTTTTGGGGGGGAGGGGGGGGTGGAGGGGTGTTAACTACACTACGAGACATATCTAATCATCTTAAATACCATAAATGCAACAATCTGGTACTGAGACAGAAAAAAGTTAGGTAGATGGGGGCAGAACCGTGGGAGGGGAGGTGAAACAAGGAGCCTAGCTAAGCAGGTACTAAGGCACCCCCACTGGATGGGGAAGGAAGGGGTAGGGCAGAGGCTAACCAATCAAGAACTAACAAGCATATACAGTGGGGCCTTGACTTACGAGTGTCCCAACTAACGAGTTTTTCGAGATACGAGCCGTCTCTCGGCCGATTTTTTGCTTTGAGTTGCGAGCTAAAATTCGGGTTACGAGCCAGCTTCAGATACCCCACCGCTAGTTGGCACAGCGAACGTCACAGTGAACACCACAACATCAGCCCAGCATCACATGTCTCACTCGTTCACTGTTGATTTGACATACGAGTAATTTGAGTTACGAGCTCCGTCACAGAACGAATTAAACTCGTAAGTCAAGGTCCCACTGTATACAAAAAAAGTGCTTCCTTCTTTTTTCTCCCCCTGACACAGCTCACAATGGACACCTGACATTCCTGCTGCGGAGGAGCACATCCCCTCATGGCCCACGTGGCTTATAGCCATCCGGGTCTCCACACAGGGACCAATAGACTCTCCACACGTAGACTAATAGACTTTAATCAGCTTGGATGATGAACTACACCTGACTGTAACATGGAAAGGAAGCTCTGGACACTGGGCGGCTCCTGAACCCCAGCTGCACCTTTTCCAAGACTGGCTTCTCTCAATAAACTTCAGTCCCATTCATTGTTTTTGTCCGAGACTTGACTTCATTCTTCGATTTTCGCAAGACAACAAACTCGAACTCAAACACCCACATTTTGGTTTCAGTACCATACATCTATTATCATTCTGAAGGCACTTCTGTTCCAATCTATTGCTGTGAAAACTGCCATGGGCTACTGTTGTTTCATCAATGGATAGATTTCAAGTTCAAGCAAGGGAGATCATCATTTCATACTTGTGTTCAGAGGTCCCCTTTGGGGACAACCAGTGTGTTTCCTCCAAAGTTTTTTTTTGTGTGTGTGTGTGTGTGTTTGTGTGTGTGTGTGTTTAATTTAAATAATAAATAAGTCATCTTTCAGAAGCAAAATCAATTAGAACTATTTGCAGCCCAACTTCCCTCTTGTTTAGAAAACTTGACTTTAATGAGATAGAAGGATGGCACTGTGAAGGGAAGAACCATAAATGGGAAGTGAAGACAAAACTCCAGTTCTTCATCCCAGTTCTTCTTGAGGCCCAGGTACAGCCTGCCTTTCCTGAGTTATGAAACCATTGTTGGCTTTGGTAAGTTAGTGAGTTGTCATTTTCCTACGGTAGTTCCTTTTTCATTATGTTATTTATACCAAAGAATTACGAAATGTATGCACAAAAGCCATGGCATTAAATTTCCAACAATTTTTAAGTTTTCCATATATTTTATATTTAACAGCTAAGTGTTTAGGTACTTAATCAGAAAATTTCAGGTTTTTCTCATTTTATACTAAATTTAAAACAGAATATGTTGCGGCCACTCATAAACTTCTGAAATGTTTGAAACTTTAATTGACCTTTAATTCAGTAGTCACATGACACACAAAAAAAGGCAATTGGACAAGTAAGAAAATCGTGAGTCAGTTCCTATCATTACCAGGTCCAAAGATAAGATTCTATAATTTATTATTGGATTATTTTATTAACATTGCATCATCAAATAAAATTTTTTAAAATACATTTTTATTGAAACAAATCATTCAATTTCCAGTTTCCAAAATTGTCATTGTCAATAGGGTAGAACAGGTTAAATAAGAGAAAGAAAGCTGACTGTATCACATTGATGACATTATTATTGATTTTATAGAATAAAAACATCAATAATCTCATGTAGATTTCCACTAAGTTTGTATGAACAAAAGGATAACTCATTTTCTGCTAAAATTTATTGCTTAAAAATAAAAATAGCAAATAATCTGAACCTGGTAAACTTGAATTCAATTGATTTTTTTCCTCCCTCACTCTCCTGTGTGGATAAATGAAACCATTCAAGAGACACTTTGAACCAAGTAGAGAATCTTTATTTTATTATCCATAGAGAAAACAGTATTATGCTTCAGATGCAATTATACCTGAGCTGTTCTCAGCTAAGATTTAGTGATTTTGATTTTAGAAAGAAAAGTTGCAAATTTGGTGTGTATGTGTGTGTGTGTGTGTGTGTGTGTGTGTGTGTAGTGGGGGAATAATGAAATAAAATACTGTATTTCTTTTAGCTTTAAATTTTAAACTCAGAGGGACTGTTACTTTTATCAAGCCCAAATATGTCTTCTATTTGACTGATATCTCTCTGTAGATACATTTAGCTATTACGTATTTTATTATCATTATACTAGAGGCCCGGGTGCATGAAAATTCTTGCACTGAGGGGGGGGGGGGGTCCCCTTGGCCCGGCCTGAGCCCTGTAGCAATCCAGGACCCCTTGGGTAGGGTCCCTAGGCATGGCCAGTGATCAGGGCCTATTGGGGCTTTCCTTCCCCTGGCTGCAAGCAGCTGGCCCTGCCCCCGCTGCTGCCACTGCTGGACATATGTGTGACAATGCCCCGCCTTCCCTGCCACTGGTCGGCTCCCTCTGTGGGCAACAGGAGTAGGATGAGATTGCTCAGCTGGCCTGGGTCTCCTTCTGCAGAGTGATTGATCTGTGGGGCCTGCAGATCGATTGCCCCTCAGAGGAAGGCCCCACCCACAACCCTGCAGCACCATCGGCTGGGTAGCCTGGAACTCGCTCTTTTTTTTTTTTTTTTTTTTTTTAAGTAAGAGTAATGTTTACTGAACAATACAGGACTGAGTACTCTGAAGGGTTTACCAGGATGGAAATGCACCCCACCCCCGCCCCTGCCACCCCCAACACCCAGAGACTACAGGACTTCGAAGTTACACGCAAAGGCCATAACTGCTGAATATCTGTTCGTAACAAACAAACCATAGCATATTTATACTGTATCACATTGAGTGATTATAGAAATCCATTTATATATTGCCTGTATAAAATCTTTTTTTTTGTAAAAAATATTTTTAAAAAAGAAAGTATAAAAAACATGTGCAGTTGAAAGCCCTGCCAGGACAGCCAGTCTGTACACATTCAGTGAGTATGTGCTTTGGAAGGGCGCCTCGTGCACACAGCAACTCCAGCAGGGCCTGCGAGGGTCCACCTTGGCTGCCACTCTGGGCAGGACTGAGCTGGACCACGGTGGGTGGGTACAGCAGGGCCTGGCACTGTGCCCTTCTCCGGCCTTGCATCAGGGTCAGGGTCAGGGCTGGGGGCAGGCAGATTGCAATTTCACTCTGAATTCCAAATTCAGCCTAATTTTGGTTGTAACTCATGGCTTTTCCTGGCTGCTCAGAGGTCCTTTGGGTGGGTGCCCTGGTGGAGAAGCTGGAGAAGTGCCCACAGCTGCCTGGTTGGGCATCTCTCTGGCCCAGAGCCTCTGTCCTGCCTCCTGCAAGCCTGGCCCCAGGCAGAACAGGCCCCCCTCGGGACTACTTTGGTCTCAGCACTTGGTCCTGGGTCTCATCAGCCTGGGTTTCTTTCCCTGGTGTGGCTGATCGGAGTTTCACAAAAAAGCCGGGTGGATGCTGGCTGTGCTGAGCCTCATTGAAGAGTTTTTCATGCAGCAAGGAAGAGCCCTCTGGGACCCTCCTCCTCCTCCCTTTCCTCATCTCCTCCTCCTCCCCCTCTCCCTCCTCCTCCTCTTCCTCCTCCTCCTCCTGGTCACTTCTTCTCCAGCTGCCCCAGCAGTGAGTTGCCTTCTGAGTCAGTCGGGGGGTCTTAACTGTCGGTACTGACGATGCAGGTGGGGCGATGCCGGTTGAGCATCAGGATGAGCTGCTGCCGCTCCTGCTTCAGCTCCTCCATCTGGGTTTTCAGCTCCGCATTCATGAACTCCAGCCACTCAGATTCCCTTGGCTTCCCTCTGCCAGGCAATTGTGGGGTGATGACGTGCCGACCAATCGCATCACACCCGCCTTGGCTGGCCTGGCGCCAGTGCTTGTCATAGTGTGGTCATCTGGAAGGTCGTCTGGAAGGTCATCTGGATGGCCATTCTGCTGTTTGGTCGTTTGGTTGGTCGATTTGCATATTACACTTTCATTATTATAGATTTTTAATCTTTTAATTATCAGATTTATAAGATATATACATATAATTATAGATATATCTTATTTTATTTATCTTTCATTAATAATTTCTATTAATTTGAAAAGTCATATCCTTTATTGAATAGTTATCACCATACACTCTAATAGCAAAAGCATTAAATAAAATGCACTTAATAATGAAAAAGATTATTCTAAAACCATATTTTCAGGGCTAATTTTTAAAAACATATTATAAAAGAACATATTCAAGGAACATATGTTGAAATGTTCATATGATCAGATTCACTAACAGTGAATGAAGCATTCTTAGAAAGACTGATAATAAATTCAGACTTTGCATATCCCAGAAATCTGCACTGGATATTCTTTGAGGTCTTGTGGTTAGAGAAAGTATTTTTAAAAAGGCAGTCAAATGCATGCTAGTTCTCAAGGAATATAAATATGAAAATGTGCTGAGAGAATGTAAATTATATAAAGAATTTGAAAAATCATTGCAATCTTACTTTTTTAGCAAGTATCACTGACTGTACTGTTGCATTCACACCTCTCTTAAAGGGATGTGTTATTAGCTATAATGGGCACAGTGCGAGCTTCCACAAGTCATTAATTGTGGAACATCTTCTTTTCCTCTCCTATAAATCCTTTTATTAAACCGTGCCTCAAATAAATCAAGAAGCTAATTATTAGCAGCTGTGGTGCAACTGCGATGCTACTCGTATTAGGGGAACAAAGAGAGCAAGGACTTCTCAAGGATCCAGAAATACAACTTTTTATCAGTTTTGGTACTGAACAAGAGAGGAGCAATCAGCTCATGACTGCATCTGGTAAAACTCACCTTGCAGCTTGCACTGTGTGAATTTATAAAATCCTTAGACCACACTTGATAATTTAGAAAATTTCCTTTACTATAAAGATAGGGAAGATAAAGGTAAGAGAAACTAAGTGAATTTCACATTATCACACAATTAGTTAATCATGGCAGACTCCAAAATATACAGAGCACTTTCTAAGTCCAAGATCACGGGCCTTGACCTTGAATCCTCCAACCCCATATCCATTAATTCAATATTTGTTTATTCAATATTTATTCAGTATACAATATTTAAATATCACTGTGTCTCTTAGTTCTCATTTGTCCTTTTCAATTTACTGCAGAAATTATTCCAAATATATGTTCAGGGAACACAAGTTTTGTTACATAGATAGATGTTTTTTTTTTTTACTTATGGTGGAGTTACATCCTGATAAATAGTTTATAAAAACTTGCAGACTTTATAAGTCCAAAATGAATTTAATATTCCTAACCTACTGAACATCATAGCTTAGCCTAGCCAACCTAAAACATTCTCAAACCACTTACATTAGCCTATTTGGGCAGTTTTCTTGAGTTTCATCAGATGCAGGAGACATAGAGGGCCATTTTGTAAGAGGGGATGCAAGAAAACAAAGCACAATACCCAAAAAAATGCTGCCAACATATTACTTTGTGGAGTTGTTTACACACACGGTCAAGTTCCTGAGTGGGGCCCATGGCTCATTGTCCCTGCCTATCATTACAAGAGTAGTATCAAATTTTGCTATCACACACAAAACTCAAAATTCAAAATTTGAAGTATTGTTTCTACTTAGCGCATATCCCTTTTGCACCATCATAAATTGGGAATTAGCTGTACATATATGTGTACACATACATTGAACATAAATAGATATATAGATAGAAAAATAAATGACAGATAATATTAGCATTTTCATGCTTGGTAATATTCCCTATCATATATTTTTGTATTTTATGTATTGTTATTATGTATGGCACCTGCAATCCTATATCATAAAAGGGCAATATGCAAATCGACTGAACAGCAGAACAACCAGTAGCTATGACTCACACTGACCACCAGGGGGCAGATGCTCAACTCAGGAGCTACCCCCTGGTGGTCAGTGCGCTCCCACAGAGGAGCATCGCTCAGCCGGAAGCCTGGCAAGTGCAGCCACGGTGGCAGGAGCCTCTCCTGCTTCCAAGGCAGCATTAAGGAGCAGTGAGCAGGTGGGTGGTAAGGAGTGAGGGCTCCTGGACTGTGACAGGGATGTCTGACTGCAAGCTTAGGCCCGCTCTCCTAAGCCGGCAGACGGACATCCCGTAAGGGGTCCCAGACTGCGAGAGGGTGCAGGCCAGGCTGAGAGACAAATTTTCGTGCACTGGGCCTCTAGTTTATAATAAAATCTCTTTTTTCAAGGCCTTCAACATTTATTGAGGCAATGTACCACACACACACACACAAACACACACACACGGTGTTGTAAAGGCTAAGTAAAGATATGCACCAAATATTAAAATACTAAACTATTTGAAATGAGATGCATAGAGAAATATATACTGTTAAATAGAGATATTAAAGGTCACATTTTAATAGTATTTTTTCCTATTTACAGACTTTTAGAACTCATGGATAGTATAACCATTTCAATAAATTAGATCAATAGGATCACTTCTGTTTCCTAACTGTAATAGCTGGGATATTTCCATTTAAAACAGAAAGTTGAAAAAGATACGCATTACTCATACACACTTAATCCCCCCTCCCTAAATAAAGCAATGATTAGATCTTTTGAGGATCTTTGAGCATGGAGGTAGGGGAGCAACTCCAGACAGTTTGAGTTTGTTAACTGCACCACACACAGCAGCAGGTGGCTCCCAGGCTGCTTTCGGGGATAATGATCACCTCTGAGGGAGCAGTGTTTCCGTAAATGATGTTCATCAGGAGATAAAAGGGGAGGGCCTCTCACAAGCATTCCATTCCAAGCTACAAAGTTCTTTTGTTTTCAGAAGAAGCAGTTATGAATTAAGGCCCACTGCTGTTCAAATAATTAGGATTTGTGGTGTTTAAGAATTAACTCCATTAGAGAAGTAAAATGGTATTAATGGCGTGGCTACAAGCTGTGAAACATAGAAATATTACTTCCTAAGACAGCTGTTCAACTGCTGTTAACATATGCAAACTTCACAAGAAAAAACCTTTTTTTTTTTCTAGGAAATCAGTGCCTGGCTAAACAAACAACAACAAAGGAGAGATATAAGAGCTCCATTGAAATGAGAGTTCTTTTGAACTATTGAAACAATTATGCACAATCTAAATCACTAAGGGAGCAGAGAATCATTTTGGGGTCAATGAATCAAAGAGTGTAAATTAAGGGATCAACCCACAAAGGTGTTTTAACAGAATGATAAAAAAAAGTAGTAATTCACAAGGTAAGTTTACTGAAGAATCGGTGAGTTTTAACATGATCCTTGTGATGCCATTGTAATCAGGTGGTTATTAATAACAGCAAAGAGCAAAAGGGAGGCCAGACATTATAAGCATAGCCATTTGGGCAGCTTCACCAGGAAGCTGCAATTTCACACTCCTCAGGGAAGCACTGACCCATTCCTTGCAGATCACTGGGGAAAGGGATCCAGCAAAGGGGAGATGAATGAATGCATGGGCAATGGGTAGGGTGACACAGGGAAATTGCCTGACAGTCGAACCTGTGGAAGGATGGATTGGCTAGGTTAGGCAGGGCCTTTGCAAGCCCATGAAAATATGGGGATACACAAAGTATGGGAATACAAAATACTCCTAAATAAAGAAGTTTGATCTCTCTTGGTGCTCTTGGCTTACTGGTTCTTTTGGTTTTGCTCCTGCTTCCTTGCATTCACCCATGTTCCCTCCATGGCCATGTGATCATGTGGACCTACATGCAATGGACTGATGGATTGCAGGGAGGAACACAATCTAATCTAGCCTGATGCTGGACTGAACCGTGCCCTAACATGGAACGAAAGCTCTGGACACTGGCTTTGATGTTAGCCCTGCTGAAGGCAAAACGGGACTTCTTCCTTGGCAGGACAAAGGGGAATGGGACCTTACAAACTCAGGGGTGTGATTCCACAGAAATAAAGCTTCCTATAGTACCCCATCCTCCCATGGGAGTCTCAGAAAATCCCTTTTTTCAGGAGATCACATGAAGCCCACTCCCAGCAGCAGGGGCTGAGGAGCTCTCCTCACCCATAACATTTGTAGGAATAAATACTAGTAGGTGGATAAATGAAAATGTTTTGCATAGTGAAAAACCTTAATTGGGCTTCTCATGTAAAGCTTTGAACATACTAAATAAATATGATGATATTGAAATATTTTAAACTGAGAATTCCACTTTGCTCATTTACCTGTGATAATGAAAACCTGAGGCAATAGTGGAGCAAAAATGCCTAGAGAATCTAACGACTTATGTTTGCCTATTCCCCAACCTTTTCAGATACGGAATGCAATCGATACATAACTCCTTAGGAAGGCTTTCAGTGACTACAGTGTTTTGTCAGGGAAGCACAATATCAGCCATACTGTAAGATTAAAAGGCTATTTTTAATGTGGTAAATTTCAAATCATGTATAAAATGATTATGAAAGAGTAAGTTATCTTGCAAAAGCACGTCAGTGAAAGACACAGTAGAACTTGAAAGTTATGTTAGTGACCTGCAAATTCAAACTTATATAGAGCCCTTGGAATAAAATTCCTGAAAATGAACTTCTAAAAATATATGTGCATAGTAGAAAGAGGAAAAATGCTCTTGTAAGAGAGTCTGGCCTAGTGAGGGAACATATTAACAGGAAAGAAAATGAGAGCCTAAACACCTCAGCAAAGGCAAGAAAATTAAGGAAACAGGCATAATAGAAATTCAACAATTGCCCAACGGGTAGTATAAGAACTGTCTAGATAGGTCAGTCTGTGCTCCTGAGAGAACAGGAAGAACTGTTAAGCAGGTAAGTATATTTTAAAAGAGTCCAAGGCTTGATTGACTCTTCAGATGATGCCCCTGGTATAGCAGCACCAAGTAGAACAATCTCTTTCCTGATTATACTTCAAATCATGGTGGACCTGGATGAGTGGGCATCCCAACAATGCCAAATCTATACTATGTTTCCTTAGGCAATTTTAAGGCTCAGTTTCTGTATCTGAAAATGAGAAATTTGGAGATGATGGCTAAGCAACTGGTTTGCTGGTAGGTATACACTTCATTACTTTTAGCATCAGAAAGTGATTTCTGGCACACAATCTAATAAATTTCTTCTAATAACTGGTCTAAGTTATTAATATCACTGTAACTATAAATAATACAGTTAGTACATAACTGGGCAATGTAAGCCAAGCTACATGAGTAGAAATATTTTCAGAAATAGTAACCTCCGAGAATTTGAATAACAGATGAGATAGTATATCTGTAATGCTATTTGTAAAGAAATGAATGTTTATGAAGCAAAGATACTTTCCAAATATTTTTAAAATTTTAAAAAAGGTAAAGAATATTCTTAGCGAGATTTCACTGGAAGGTGATATGACAAATCACTTCTAAACTACACTTTTGTATTTGAATATCCATTAAAGTGCTCTTTTTCTGATACTAAAAGTACATTTTACATGGGATTTTTTTTAAGCCAAAAATTAACATTTGCAATTATTTATCCTATTTTCTGCAGTTCCAAGTCACATTGCATTTGGAAGATATTCTTATTTCAGTTCCTAGAAAAACACATTCAGACATTGGCTATTTAAACACTCATTTCCATAGTCTTTACAAAAACAATTCTTTCCTATGCCCTAATTCTTTCATCTCTTAAAATCACTTGCATTTATTTATTTACTAGTGGCCTGGTGCATGAAATTCATGCATGGGAGGGGTTCCCTCAACCTAGCCTGTGCCCTCTCCAATTGAGGACCCCGCAGTGGTTCTCAACCTTCCTAATGCCACAACCCTTTAATACAGTTCTTCATGTTGTGGTGACCCCCAACCATAAAATTATTTTTGTTGCTACTTCATAACTGTAATTTTGCTACTGTTATGAATCATAATTTAAATATATGATATGCTATATGTGTTTTCCTATGGTCGCGACCCGCAGGTTGAGAACCGCTAGGGGGTGTCCGACTGCCAGTTTAGGCCCAATCCCACAGGCAGGAGGACATCCCTCTCATAATATGGGACCGCTGGCTCCTAACTGCTCACCTGCCTCCCTGCCTGATTGCCCCTAACCCCCCTGCCTACCTGCCTGATCGCCCCTAACGTCCTCTGCCTGCCTGCCTGATTGCCCCCAACTGCCCTCCTCTGCCAGCCTGATCACCCCCAACTGCCCTCCCCTGACAGCCTGATTGCCCCTAACCGCCTCTGCCTCAGCCCCGCCACCATGGCTTTGTCTGGAAGGACATCCAGAAGGTCTCCTGGTCTAATTAGCATATTACTCTTTTATTAGTATAAATTTATTTATTTGTCTACTATTTTATTTTTTTAGAAATCTTAATGTCTGGGACAAAAGTGTATGAAATTAAGTCCAATCAAAAAAAGATCCTTTTGCAAATGATTAAATCAACATTCTTGCGTATATTTTAAACATTTATGAATTTGTTTTTCTGAATTGCTACTAGAGACATATCTAGAAAAAAAAAGTAAATCATTTCTGAGCCCACAGAACTGAGGATTGCAATATAGGGATTCTAATCAGCCTGCCTGTTTTCTCTCATTTTAAATATATGGATATATTAATTTCATTTACTTGAATGTTTATTTTTTCAGATTTCTGGTTCTAAGTATGAAGACTTTCATTTAAATGAGCATATTTCACAAAACTTCGATTTGACTGATAGTTATCAGCTGTCTTGTACTCAGTGCTAGAGATAATATCTTTGTTAATTGTGCCAGAGTCAAATTTGATTTGGGGGGGGTCTCTGTCTTTCACATTAATGAAGATCATTATTTGCTATTTAAGGATATTAGATTGTAAATAGGATTTCTAAGGACATGACTCAATTGTAGAATTCTTTTTTAGAAAATAATTTTAAATATCATGTATATATGCTCTACAAATACTTAGTATCTTTTAATGTATTTGAAGTAATTACGTTTATAAAATTATTTGCATATCAAGCTTTCTTTATGGTAGAAAATTATTCCAAGGAAATCTTATTTATTTAAACATATTTAGGTTGATGTGCAGAATCATAAGCTTCATTGAGAATCTATAGGATCTTAATTTATACTACCTGCACCAATGTTGGTCTACATATCAGAATATTGCAAGTATAGATTTGGTTTTGCTTATATTTTTCTGATTTTATATACTTGGTCACAGAATTTAGATATACCCAGTCCCTCTCTATTCTCAACATTATGCATATTTACGAAAAATGCTATCTTCTCAGCCAAAGTTTTCTATCTGCATTGGCTAGAAATTCTTCTGCTTCTGGACATTATGATCTCTTGGAGGATTATTAAATTCCTCAAAACCTCAAAAATCTGTTGAAGTTAGAAAAATAATTTTTCTCAAACACACATAAATCAGTTCACTTGAGGATGCCCATACTGATGCAAATAGTTGTTACTAAATAATTTCATACACATTTCTAGTAAGAGTTACCATATCTGCATCTGAACAAAATCACTAAGATAAAAAAAATCTTTTAATATCTTGTAAAAAGTATGAAAAGTAACAAGAGTGATAGTAAAATAAAAAATATTTTTCTCTCCTAACTTGTTATTAAACATCCCTGTGAATATATAATTTACATTTTATTTAAACTCACTGTATGTAAAAGCACTCTGTGTTTTTTTTCTATCAGAAGCATTGAAAACAAATATATTTTTTCTTATAGAGGAATATTCAACATTGAAACTCTGATGATTTTTACAACTTTTCAAGCTCTTTGTTGTTCTTGTGTTTCACTTACAAGAAGCACTTATAGTTATACAGGGTATTTTCATTTGTAAGCTTATAATCTAATAGCATTTGCTTCTTACCATTGATTTTATTCATAGTCTTGCATGCAACAGCAACCCTACTTCATAAAGGTATAAATGTTTAATGCAAACTCAAAATCACAGTTTCAGTATTCAATCTAGTTTAAAGACTTCTGATTTTCTATGACTATTTAAAAGGTCAAATTAACTTTGAATTTGCATTTCAGAATATATCTACAGTACTGATATTTGGCATTCTAAAATTTCATAAAAGACAATAGTTAAGTAATTAAATAAGTGAAAAAGGTCAATAAAATATTGATGAAATAAATTACAAAAACTTCAAAGTTTAAAAAGTAACTCAATATACATTTTACTAAAAATTCTTGGAACCTATCAACTGACAGACCTATGATTGAAATAGATACTCGCTTTAGCTGATGTTGACTGAATTGCTCTATAAAAAACATAATTACATGAGGAAAGTACATTTTAATTTTAACCCTAAGATTTTATTTTATATTTTTTAATCCTCAACCAAGGATATTTTTCCATTGTTTTTAGAGGGAATGGAAGGGAGGGGGAGAGAAGAGAGAAACATCGATGTGAGAGAGACACATTGATTTGTTGCCTTCAGTATGCACCCCGACCTGGGGCAGGGGATTGAGCCTGCAACCAAGGAATGTGTCTTTGACTGAAATGTGCCCTTGACCAGAATCGAACCCGGACCCTTCAGTCCCTGGGCAGACGCTCTATCCACGGAGTCAAACTGGCTAAGGCATAACCATAAGATTTTAAATTCTCAATGAAGGGAATATCTTTATTAACATCTCTTTCAGCATTTAAACAGGATACTGCAGAGATTTTTATGTTAACAGTAAAATATTAGCAATTTACTAAACATGATCTATATTTGTTGACATTTCTGCTATGTCCAAAGAATGTGAATGTCTATTTTTATTTAATTATTATCAGAAAACAGGACCTGATTTAAAGTATAACATCAAATTATTTCAAAAAATGGATAATTTTTGTTGTTTTTTTCAACATACTCTCTTATAGTTTATATTTATTTTCTTGTTTTTATTAAACTTACTTAGAAATTTATGAGTGAGTGCTTTACTAAAGGTTATATTAAGGAATTAGTTCTGACTATTTTATCGTTACTTATTTATTCACTATTCAAAAACTATTAATTTTTCTCTCCTAACTTGTTATTAAACATCGCTGTGAATATATAATTTACATTTTATTTAAAGTCACTGTATGTAAAAGCACTCTGTTTTATTTATTAAGTCTACAAATTGCCATCATATCTACCTCTCTATCAGTAAACATATACATACTCTGCTCTACTGCTTATCTTTTTCATTGTTGTCTCTCCCTGGATGGAATAAAAAGTTTATTAGGGCAGAGTTTTTTTCCTGTTTTGCTCACTGATGTGATCCAAACATCTATAATAATAAAAACATAATATGCTAATTAGTCCGGACAGCCAAATGACTTTCCGAACGTACTTCCAGACGACCTTCCAGACTAAGCCGGGGCTGCGAGGTCTGAGTCCCTTGCATGAATTTCATGCATTGGGCCTCTAGTATACATATATAAGTGCATAGCACTTGGCTATAGCTCAATACCATTTGCTGAATGAATGGACTAATGAAGTACCACCTATATGCACTGTTCTAGGTTCTTGACATGTGTCTGTTAAAAAAAAAAAGTCCTGTAGAACTTACAGTCTATGGGGTGGAGAAAGCCACATAGACAATGAATAATAGTCATAAAAATTGTATATAGAATATTAATGATGTATTCTATAAAAAGCAAAGAGCATGACAAGTGCAAAATAAAACAGGAGTTATTTGCTAGGAAAAGGGTTTTGGAGATAGTAATGTTAACATGATGGTCATGGCAGGATGTATTAAAAAGGAAATGATTGCCCTAACTGGTTTGGCTCATTGGCTAGAGCGTCGGCCTGCAGACTGAAGGGTCCCGGGTTCGATTCCGGTCAAGGGCATGTACCTGGGTTGAGGGCACATCCCCAGTCGGGGGCGTGCAGGAGGCAGCTGATCGATGTTTCTCTCTCATTGATGTTTCTAACTCTATCCCTCTCCCTTCCTCTCTAAAATATCAATAAAATATATTTTTTAAAAATTTAAAAAGGAAGTGATTAAGCAATGTCTTAGAGGTAGATGAGTTAGTCAGGCTAAAAGGTGGAAATAAACTCAAAGATGAAGGTAAAGCCACCAATATGAAAGGGGGATCCTATGAGGAGCAAAGGGTAGAATTGAGAGAGGGAGAGCCAGGTGGAGAAGAGGAGACCAGAGTGGTGAGGAGAGGATGAAAATCATGGTGGTCCCAGAGGCTAGAGAACTAACTTTGTTGTATGTTAAGTGCAATAGGAGGGTTGAGGAATTGTGAGCAGAGAAGTGTTGTGTAAACTGGTTGGTTAGTTGAGAAGAAACAGTGTGCTGGTGCATTTAGAAGGAAAGGCCAATCAACTGGACGTCCAGGCATCAGCGAGCAATAATAATATGCTCTTCCATATAGAACTGTGGAGAACACACATTTTAAACCTGCCTAAAACAATGATTTCTTATAAATTAGGGAAGCTGGATTAAACCTTCCTTAAAAGGAGAGTAGCAAATATTTTTAAGTATATAAATAAATGCATTTGTAATTTATTTAGTCTCTGATAAGTGTGGCCATTTTTTTTGTTTATTTCTGAGTGTTATATTTCCAGGGTTCTTTACATCTAGTACTTAGGCAAACTTTATAATATGCTCTCTCTCAGATTCTCTCAGAATCTATTCAAGATATATCCTGTACACATAATAGAAGTCATTACAAGCGTATGGTAAATAGGGGTTAATTAAAACAGAGTGCCCCCAAAACAGGGTGCCCCCAAACTGAACACAATGCTTTCTCACCAGAGCAGAAGAAGAAAGACAATTTTTTTTCTTGTGAATAAAAATAGATATAAATCTAGTATGTGTTTATTAAATATTTACTATATAAAAACTTCAATTCTGTGTACATAGCCCAAACAAAAAGCAATCCATCAAACATACTGTTTTCATAGAACATTACTTATAAAGAGACATTCATAGTTTCCACTCACATTTCTGATGCATGAAATGCTTTTTCATTATAGGTTGGTCAAATATATTTATGATACACTTGAATGATAGTAATGACTATGAGACAA
This sequence comes from Myotis yumanensis, assembly GCF_028538775.1. NCBI lineage: Eukaryota > Metazoa > Chordata > Mammalia > Chiroptera > Vespertilionidae > Myotis > Myotis yumanensis. The sequence goes on along the minus strand of NW_027223752.1, from coordinate 219,554,458 downwards.
TTTTATTGGTCTCCACCACCCTCACCTTAAGGAATGGGTAGCAGGCTGCAATTTAATAACACATGAAATAAAGAAAACTAGAATGGGGTGTCCCCTTGCCCGTTTCCAGTCAAGTACAGTGATAATAATTACTCTGGTCATAATTACAATGCTCTTTTCAGCCCACATAATTCACAGATAAAGGAAGCATTAAAATTTCTAAAATGCTATGTGGAGGGATCATTTTATGGTGTCCCATAAATTACAAAAGCTAAGCCATTAGAAATATTGTCAAAGTCACCTCCTCATGCAAAATATGAATGAAAATAAAAGGCACATTTATTTTCATAACATCAGTGTATCTGACATTTCTCTAAGGTCTAGAGATGCCATAGCTAATGAAGAGATGTTAAAGAATAATGAGCTCAAGGCTCTCTTCTTTGAATGATGAAGAAAATTTATGTCTCAGATCACATACGCCCAAAATTGTGTATTGCACACAAATCACTGCACAAATGATGTTTGTAGTCTCTATTCTCATGCATGACCCGTGCATACAAATTTCCAACCCCTTACTGTTGTGGGAATGTCAATATTTGACAAGTGAGCTTCTTCTATGACAATTAATCTCCTTTTCATTTACTTTCCCAGATTTTGAACATATTATTGAAATTTTAAGTACTAAGTCATTGAAATTCATTCTAGTATTTCTACATATTTCTGAAAGGATGTTGGCTAGCACACTAGTTTTAGATGATTTCTAAACATAGCATTGATGCTCTTGCTGACTTAGAAAGAATTTCCAAAGGTACACTTCAGAAAATCATTTCACCGTTAATCTAATTGGCAAAGGAGTATGATAATATTTTACATTTATAATGTAAACAGCTTTAAGGATAAATACTTTCCAGTTATAAGGATAAATGCTGTGGCAGTGGTCCAGTCTTTGGAATGCTCATGAATGTGCCTTGCTAGCCTGCCTAGTAAGCAGATTTATCTAGGAACACTAATCTTCACAGGAGAAGGCATACATACGTGGTAGCAAATTATTGTGTTTTAAAAATATCAGTTGAGCCAAGGAAAAGAAGGTGAGCAAACAACTCCTTTTTTTCACAAATTATGTACATATCTAGGATTGAAACAAAGATGAACATTTACTTTGATTTATATATGGAAGCAGTCATGTAACAATAAATTTCAGTAGTTAAGAATTTCTTGACTGTATGTTGTGAATGTTACTGTTCTTTTTTGAGCAAAAATTACATACATGAAAGTGTTATCATTGACTAAAGAGGGTTGAACAGATAGATTAGATAGATCAGAGGATCCCAACCCTTGCACCGTGACAACAATGAAGATCCTACTCTTGGTAATAGAATGTCAGTGATATGTAAGATCTATGCCACAATTTAACTGACTTAAGTTTAATGCCATTTATACATTAAACAAATTAGGGACAGCTTCTTCATGCCTATCACTACAGCCTCTTGGTGTTATATACTAGATCTACAATAATTGAAAATATTGAATTATTCATATAATATACTGCTACATTCAGAAAAATATTAATAAATGCATTTAAATCTATGATAAATAGGCCCCAATTGTATCAAGTTATTTAACTATGTTTCAATAGCATGATAAAATGAAAGCAAATAACATTGATTAACATTTAAAATTTTGAATTACATACTTAAACATTTTCTTGTATTCATAGATTTCATAAGACTTCTTGCCTCCATGTCCAAAATACTGTTCTTTATTTTACAGAATCCACAGGTTTTTGCATTTCACAGGATATTTTTATTTAGAAGAGTTGGGGAGAGGGCTAGATCATGTATATAGAGGCCATACGTTTTGACCATTTGATTTGAATTGTTTCAACTTTTATATGCGACACAAAAACAATGTATTGGGCATACATACTAGGTACTAACCTATGGAAGCATAGATTTTTTTTTACAGAAAAGAATTCCTTATTAAAATTTTAGTTTCAACCTCAGCAAACATTCATTTCATTTCTTGTTATCTGAAACTTTCTTTAGGAAACCAAATAGTTTCTTCACCTATCCATCCTAAAATTTTTTATTTTGCTTGTCATTTGTTTTCCCTTCAGGTTTACTGTACCATTGTGAAATTTATTCTATTTCTTCTTCTCACATTTGCACTGTCAGACATACATTGTCAGAAGTCTGTACAAGTGAGTAATATAAGATATGATGAAGATCTGTAATTTGCTCAGGCTCTCACAGAAAAGGAAAGGATTGAAATATGAGCCAAATATTGACTCCTAACATTTTTCACTCTACCAAGCTCCTTTTGGGTAGCTTCTTTGCTTACCAACTCTACGCATTAAAATTAATATAGAGTCAGTATTTCTAGCATCTATCTGTAAAGTCTTTGTAGACATGTGTCATTGACTCCCTCGGGATCTTTCTCATTATCCTCTCCTATTTTATTTATTTGCCTACGCTAGGTTAAGTTTATGCTATACACAGAAACATAGACAGACACCCATGTGTACATGTATCCCAAACAAAATGCTCAATAGAGATCTAGTTAACCTCTTGCCCCAAGGACTTTTTAATCTAAAATGTGTATGTACTTTTGTTTCAGCATAAAATATATTTCAGCTTACTGATATTTTTTATTTTTATTATTTAGGTCAGAGTTACGGCTTGAAAACATGTTTGATTTAAATGAACATTGGTAAAATTAGTGTTTCCAGTAAAATGTCTAAGAGATAAGAGAGCAAAGTAGAGTGACTGGTTATATAATATGAGCTTATAAATGGAGGTCAAATCAATAGCCACATCCATTTTGTCTGATTTGCTTTTGCCTTTGTAATTAGGCACTAGGCTCTGCCACATGTTCACTTGCACATAAAATTAGCATAGATTCAATGAAATGGAAATTTCCTTCTCAGGTAAGGTTTAACTGAGTTGTTTTTCCTGCTCTAATTCAGTATATATATATATATATATATATATATATATATATATATATATAGTTTCTAACAGTAATAGCATGGCTACCATGTCAAGGGAGGATATAAGCTACAGGAATTTAATTTTAGCATTTTAATTAACATTAGTATCATCTTTAGTAAAAGTTTGCTATTTCTTTTCTTTCTTCTTCTCTTCATTATTTGTAAATATAATTGCTTGAGGTGGTAAATTCCTGTGTTTTGTATATATGCATAGGGGTGCAAATCTTATTAACACCAAAGGAGCTTAATGAAGATTAAAGTATGTACATATAAAAATTCTTGATTTCACCCAAATCAAGTTTTAAACTTCCACAAAGGACAGCCTTAAAACAACAGTAATAAAAAGAAACAAATATGCTTGGTTAAATTGATCCTCTCCCACTGAGCATGCACGTTTGTTAGATTTGTGGTTGGTTTATGTTTCAATCTGATGTGTAATTTACAGACACTTGAGTTAGCTAACTCTTTTGGAAATGCTCAAGGAACTGGGATATAGTCGGTGAGCTTTAGTCATCTAAAGACCCATCAATGGGATTTTGGAGCTAGAGTTTACCACATACACTTAATTTTATAAGTAAGATTAATATAGAAGCAACACAGTGATGTAATATAAATCCTATGTAATTGTTAATGCATTTTTAGCATTTTGCTATTAATAAATCAAAATCCATTGTGAATTTTTATTTTTAACTTAATTAAAATTCATTTGTATTGAATTGAAAACCTTAAAATTAGAGCTTGAGGGAATCTTTTCATCATTAGAGTTCTTGTTTCTTGTTAAGTAGCTTCAGGATGAATTCACCTATTGAATTCATTTTAATTAAACATTTACAAATGACAAGAGCAATGTGACTTTTTCTAGGTGTGAATTCAATATATGAAGGACAATTAATTATGCACTAAGTTTCTCTTTCTAGGAATTGCTAGATTTTTTAAATTCATTTTTTGTGTATGTGTTAACTTTGAAGCATTATTGAAGAAAAAATGAACTAGTATAATACATTTTACCAGTAAACATCAAAAAAGTACGACAGAGTATTGCTAGTTAAAATATGCCAAAATTATGCTTCCTTGATTTTATCTTATCTTGTTCTTATGTCAGAAGAATTGGGTAAGAGATTTTACCCATTCTCAGTTTTAAGACATTTATCTAAAATAATAAAATTTAAAACATTTTTCTTTGAGAAATATGCTTACTTTCTTAATTGGTTTCCTGCTTCTGCAGAAAAACCTTCACCAAGGTTAGGGGCAGCAAGAACAGATATGAATTTAAACCCATCCTCTTAGGATCCCAGGGTGTGCTGAAGGGTTCCATCATGCCACTGACCTTTCTTCCTTTTAATATATTTATCTATTATACACACACACACACACACACACACACACACAAACACACACAAACACACAGACACACACACAGAACACAGAGACACACACAGACACACACAGACACACACACTCTCTTTCTTTTCTGGCTTTACTTCTCTGGTTGTACCTCAAATGATACAATCAACAAAACAACACTAGAAATGGTTCAAATATATGGGACTTACAGCACAATGTTAATAGGAAATGTAATTAGTACATTTTTTAAAAATGCCAGATTACATTGTTCCATTGTTCTTTTCTACTCAAACTACAAGTTCTTAAAGTGACCTACATGATCTGATTCCCAGTAGCCATCTCAGCTCACCTCCTACAACCCTTCCCTATGCTCAGTCATTGCCAGTTTTATTGAGCTCCTTCATTTCTTCAAATATGACATAGCCCCCTGGCTCAGAGCCTTTACATTTGATGCCTCCTTATCTCTGGAATACAGTTCTTCCAGAGACCCATTCTTATGGCTGCCTCTCTCCCTTCCTTGAAGTGACAGCTGAAATGTCATTTATCTGGGAGAAATTTACTGACCACCTATATAAAATAGCAACTTTGGCATCATTTCATTTTTCTCCATAGCCTTTATTTCTGTTTTATAAATTATGTCTATTTGTTTACTTATTTATTTTTTGTCTAACTAGAATGAAAATATGGATATTGTTATTGTTTGTTTTATATCTTCAGTGGCTATAGCAGTATATAATATATGGTAAATAATAATTATTTTATTGAATAAATAAATCAGTAAATGAATGACAATATGAATCAAAACTATAATTAAGGACATTTTTGAGGGTATAGTTTTGCCTGTATGACTTTGACCCAAGATATTATACATACACAGATATAATTGAAGCACATTTTGCAGTAGAAAAATTAAAAGGAAAATACTAAATATTCATCAATGAACTATTGTGTATCTGGTCCATCTATGATGGGTTTGAAGTGGCTGTTTAATTATACAGAAATATTTCCTTTCTATTTCACTCAGTAAAGAGAGTCATTTATATAAAACTAGAGGCCCAATGTTTGAAATTCGTGCAAGTGGCTCGGCCCTCGCACCCCACGACTTCATCCAGAAGGTCATCCAGAAGGTCATTGGGCTGTCCGGTCTAATGAACATATTACGCTTCTATTATTATAGATTGTGTAAGGATATTAAAGGTGTGAAAGTGAGAAATTTCCTTTTTTATTTTTTAAAATTCTATACTGGTTAATCTGATTTTTATTATGCTCTCATATTGCTTGTGCAGTTGAATTCTTCATGTGGACTTATTTAAAAACACACACCCACAAAATCTATTGGTATAACATGAATGTCAATAACAGTAGTGCTGACGATAATTATGAGATGAATTCTGAGAACCGGACCAGGTTTTATTCATTGCTCTACCTCTAGCACTCAGAATTCTAATACTTTATCTCAAGCTAGGTATTTAACAAATATTTATTGGCTGCATTATTGAAATATGAGTCCTATATATTATGTCATATCACCGAGAGTTTCTTATCATGCTTATATTTTGCTTTTATGTCTCTTTTCATTAAAATGTAGCCACAGATGATACACACACCGAGCAGTTATCCATTCTGTTCTCCAGAAAAGAAATCACAAGCTTGTGGAGGGGTCCCAAGAGATGAAATGCAATGACTACAAATACAGCAACGCTCCCAGGGGAACTTTTGACTCTATCTTCCAAGAGTGGCTGTGAAAAAAGAACAGAGGTCTGTCAAGTTCCAGAAAAGAACCAGCCCAGCCGGTCCCTGGAGAAATGCTGAGAAATTGGGCATTACTTTTGCAGTGTTTGAAGCCTGCCACCCCCAATCCACTACTGCTGGCACTGCCCGTTTAACTGCACCATGACCCACTTTGAAGGGAGAAATTCAAGGAAGGCGAACACCAGCTTGAAGTCTCCAAACACAGGATTCGTGTGGGCCTGATCAAAAAGGAAATAAAATCATTTCAGGTTTGAGGGACTGCCACTGAGCTACTGAGACTGGAGTCTAAAATGATGGTGCATTTAAATAGCAGAAGTTATACTTTTCTCCTGTCTTCTCCATCTTTGCAGGGAGATTTTATTTCGGGACTGCTCAAAATATTTCACATCTTGTAGGTCCTAAAAGCCTTTTACAATCAGATTTTATTATTCTTTGGAGCCTTAAGATGCTTGTACAAGGCTTCTGGGTCGATGCTGTAACCATTTTGATAAAATAAAATGAGTTTATTTGCTGTCAAATTGTCAGAGAAATTATAGAAATTTACTAAATTAAAACTATATAAAATATCTTAGTAAATCAAATACTGAGTAGTACATCACTGTCTTGTTATTTTGTTAATAAGAACTGTCAATTATCTAATATTTTTAACAGAATTAATAATTCCTCTGGGTAAATAATAACATAATGACTAGCCCTAACCGGTTTGGCTTAGTGGATAGAGCGGCGGTCTGCAGACTGAAGGATTCCAAGTTTGATTCCGGTCAAGGGCATGTACCTTGGTTGCAGGCACATCCCCAGTAGGGGGTGTGCAGGAGGCAGCTGATGGATGTTTCTCTCTCATCGATGTTTCTCACTCTCTATCCCTCTTCCTCCTCTCTGTAAAAAATCAATAAAATCGTTATTTTTAAAATCATAATGGCTAAATATTCTAAAATTTACTATGTTTGTATTCAAATTAAAAAATGTAAATATTTGAAATTAAAATCCTGGGCATTAATTATTTACTTGTTGAAATGTAGCTCATAAATGTAAGTATATTAAAGAATTCTATTGGCTATTTAATAAGGACACGTGATTTTTGGACTGGAACACATGGTGTTCCCCTGGGCAGGATGGTTCCCTGGATTCTTTGTCTGCTGGAGTCAAAGAATGAATCCATGGACAGAAGATGGTATAGCAAAGGTGGAGATTTATTGAAGAACAAGTACAGACTCCCACGTGGGGAAGGGGAAAGAATCTCACAGCACAGACTCCCAAGTCGGGAGGGAGAAAGAGTCCCACAGAATGGACTCCCACGTGGAGAAGGAGAAGAGTTCTGCTGACTTCCTGTTTCTGCAGTTTATAAAGGCTGCAGGTCCCTGTGTACTGATATCCCTTCTGATTGGTCAATATTTCCTTTTAAATTGGTTACTATAGTAACTCCTGAGCTCAAAGGTCAAATGTTACATGGGACAAGAGATGCCCTCCTCCCTCATTGTTCTTCTATTCCTTCTGGGCTTTCTTCCTCCTTCTTTATTTTGTAAATATAGACATTTTGGCTACTCCCAGTTCCCTTGTATTATGTAAATGTAACTGTTGCCTCTCCCTTGTCTTATGGAAATGCAACTGTTGTGGCTCCCTTGTCTTATGGAAATGTAACTTCTCCCAGTCTGTAGCCCTGTGTTTTTTCCATGAACCCCCAATTCTAAAAATTCCTTAAACTTGCCTATATTCCCCTAATATTCTTATTTCAATAAGTTGAGAGAAAATGAGATATTTCACTATGAATTAATAACTAAGATATCAGAAAAATTATATTATTTTTCTATGTTTTCCAGATGACTTTATATTAAGATCAAATTATATGTAACAGAAGTATCTTTAAAATATTTATTTATATATATTTTCTTTTATTAAATTACTAAATATTTTATCCATTAAAATTTTTTCATTGGATGGAATCTTAATACTGAAACTGTTTCCTTTCTCAGTATGATGTCTATTTGACTTACATTTTCAGCTATTTTGTGCCATTTCCACTTCATCTCCTTGATTACCATATGATCATTCTCTTTTGTTAGCAATAAAGCATATGTATTTGAATAAGTTAGAGCTATATGAATGATAAAGGCTAGAACATTTTTTTTCTAATGATACCAATTTTCTCACATCTTACAGTAGTCTCATTTATAAACATTCAAATCCATATCACATACACCCACAATTCAATTGATATTAAAGTAAAATATAATTTTAAATAAGTTTCAAAGTAGTTTACAATTATTGAATATCAAGATATTTTATTATTAATACTTTTAAGATTAATAATTAATTTAAAAGTTCAATTAAGATGAGGTAACTTTCAATTGATATTTCAACACAAAACCTATCACGAATTTCTATGATAATATTTATCCTAAAACTGAGAAAATATTTGATATTTGGTTTATAGTAATAAGTGATATCTTAAATCTTTATTTTTTCAATTAATTCAGTTAATTCAACCTAAATTTCAAAATATTAAAATTCAGTGTTAAAATTTATCATAATATAGATTTCTCACTCTTCCCATTTCCTCAAAACATTATTAATACTCATGACATGTCTTAACTGGCAAAAACTAGGTGAGGCTGAATGTATTATCTGTGAGAATGAAACAGAACAGAAATGATTTGTGAATGATGAAAATGTGGTTATTATATTAAAATTTCATTGCCATTCAGCAGATGAATTTGGGCTGAAGTTATATTGCCTCAAGTACATAAAGTTACACACACCTTACAGATTGTGCCTCTCTGCTCTGATGACTTCTTAACATTTCTCATTTTTAACTTGGCCTTTTATCATCAATGCTAGTCTCCCAAATGAGCATATAAGACATGGAATTTAGAATCATCTCACTCTCATCTTTGTAATAATATTCTCTCACAGTGAGAGCATATAGATTGCATGCACTCAATAAAACAATTTATATAAATACTTGTTAAAATAAGTTAAGGGTGTTAGGGTAAGTTCCTGGGTAAGAGACTGCTTCAAAAAATAATAAATGTGTATAATAAAAAGAAAAGGACTTTAGTAGGGAATAAAACTTTATATTATTCTGATTACTAAATAGAATTAGAATAAAATATACTAACAAATTGATAAAAGGAATTCACATGCTGACAGTTTCCTTATAAACATGTTGTAGGCATCAGCAGTTCTAGTTCTGTTTGTACAATAAATGCCTTGACCACAACTTCAGCTGATGCAGATCGCCAACTGCAGGAATCTAAGTGACCATTCGACCATTCGACCAGTAGCTATGATGTGCACTGACCACCCAGGGGCAGACGCTCAATGCACAGGCATGGAAACATGGAACAGGCTGATGAATCTCAGAGGGAAGGGGAGAGAGGGAAGGGTGGGAAGAGATTAACCCAAGATCTTATATGCATACGAGATGCCCGGTGCATGGATTCATGCTCCGGTGGGGTCCCTCAGCCTGGCCTGTGGGGATTGGGCTGAAACTGGCTTTCCGACATCCCTCAAGAGGTCCCTGATTGTGAGAGGGTGTAGGCCAGGCCAAGGGATCCCACTGGTGCACCAGGCCTCTAGTTTGTCTATAACTGACCAGTTCCAGTATGCTAACATTAATGATCTATATCGGGACCAGCATGGACATTGCCTGAACATCCACAGCCCCTCTTCCTGATCACATTGTTTTGCTTTCCTTCTCCCATGCTATGGAAACCCCTGACTGCACTGAGATTCTAAGAAGGCCTTTGGACAAGAGTTCCCTACTTCTCAGTTAATGGGCACTTGAATAAACCTATTTCCTTTTTCTTACCAGCACCTGTCTCAAGCATTTGGTTTTCATGGCAACAGGTAGGCAAACCTTGGTACCAATTACAGGACTACCCTATGTTTACTGTCAAGATTTTAAAGTATCATTGCCCCTGCTTTCTTTTCCAAAATCTATCCTTTGCCAGAAAAAAAATTAGAACAAATTCTGAGAAATCCTTAGGGAGACTGAGAGTAGACAGCAACTTAGCAAATGTAGCTGGAGACTGAGAGTAGACAGCAACTTAGCATATGTAGATGGTGGCAATGGTAATGTATTGGAGAAAATTTATAAATTCTGTTCATACTTTCCAAATTTTCATGTGAGAATTACTACCTGACTCTTTGAAAATTAAGTCAGGAGAAACCAGACCACAGATTTTGGTGGGATTCAGGAGCTAAAATATCCTGTAGAGTGCTAATGGAATGAGAAACTGTTGAAAATATTTGGAATGGCAACTAAGCAAAGACTAGTGAAAATTAATCCTACCCTACCTCACTAAGTTCCTAGGGTAGGTGGAATGAAAGCTGGAAAGAATGCCACTTTCCAGTTCTGATTTTAAGACTTTTCATGCAACACATCCTTCTGGCCATCTCAGAGTAACAGGGACCAAACTTATCCCCCACTAGCCAAAAATATAAATATATTAAAATATAGCCAAAACCGGTTTGGCTCAGTGGACTGAAAGGTCCCAGGTTCGATTCCGGTCAAGGGCATGTACCTGGGTTGTGGGCACATCCCCAATAGGAGATGTGCAGGAAGCAGCTGATCGATGTTTCTCTCTCATCGATGTTTCTAACTCTCTATCTCTCTCCTTTCCTCTCTGTAAAAAATCAATAAAATATATTTTAAAAAAATAATAAAAAAATAAAATAAAATATAAATATACATATATAATACTAGAGGCCCAGTGCATAAAATTCATGCATGGGTGGAGGGGTCTGTCAGCCAGAACTACGTCCTCTTGCAGTCTGGGAGCCGTTGGGGGATGTCCAACTGTCACAGAGGCGGGAGAAGCTCCCACCACTGCCACTGCGCTCGCCAGCCATGAGCCCTGCTTCTGGTGGAGTGGCACTCCCCCTGTGGGAGCAAACTGACCACTAGTGGGTAGCTCCTGCATTGAGTGTCTGCCCCCTGATGGTCAGTGCGTGTCATAGTGACTGGTCATTCCGTCATTTAGTTGATTTGCATATTAGCCTTTTATTATATAAGATAGGAATATATGTGTGTGTGTATATATATATGTATATATATAGTATGTAGACATTTCAACCCAGGAGAGTGATCCTTGAAAGAAAAGAAATAAACAAGGTGAGCCCTATAATTGCACCAGCTTATCCCATTAAGAGAGAATTTCCATGATGCAGCAAAAGAAGGTAAAACCAAATAGAGCCCCAAAGTAGCCCTAAGTTGAGGAGGCAGAGAGAATTTTATTGAATTCCATTAACAACTACCAACGCCAGGGAAAGAACGACCAGAAGGAGGCAGTGCAACAATCCTTCGAGTTCACCTTAAGCCTGGAATAGTTTGTGGTTCCAGCAGCCACATTGGAAAGATACCATAAGAAAAAGGAAAATATATGCCCACTTAAAGACTTGTATTCAAATGTGGATAGCAGCAATTTTTTTTCCCTGAAAGCTCCAACCAGATAATAACCCAATGCCCATTGATAGGTGAACAGATAAAAAATTGCAATGGACCCATACAATGGAATTCTACTCAGCCATAAAAACGAACAAAATATTGATACACACTACAACACTGATGCAACTTAAAGTAATTATCTTGAGTGTAAGAAGTCAGACAGAAAGAGTTCATAATTTAAAATTTCATTATAAGAATTTTCAGAAAATGCAAACTAATCTACAGTGACAGAAAACAATCATTGGTTGTCTAAAACATGGGTTTTCAAGGAAGGAAGAATTATAAAAGCTCATTAGGAAATTTAGGAGTTGATGAAATTGATCATTATCCTAATTCTTTTTTTAATATATTTTTATTGACTTCAGAGAGGAAGGGAGAGGGAGAGATAGAAACATTAATGATGAGGGAAACTCATTGATTGGCTGCTTTCTGCACACCCCCTACTGGGAATTGAGTCCGCAATCTGGGCACGTGCCCTTGACCAGAATGGAATCGGGGACCCTTCAGTTTTCAGGTCAATGCTCTATTCACTGAGCCAAACTGGCTAGGGCTATCCTAATTTTTTATGTGTTTAGGTTGTATATATGCATTAATATTCATCACTCCTAATAATAATTTTAAATATATGCAGTTTATTTTACATTATTTATTTATTAGTTGTTTTTACAGTTTTATTAATCATTCTTAAAATTATACCTTTAAAAGGTGTAAAATATAATAGATGCAACAGAGGAAGACTATACTTTATTTGGCATATATTTGTAAATTTCTGACGAAAGGTTAAGATTATTTCATTATTAAAGTATTTGTTACCGGATATATATATATAGTCAATTTCTATTCATGAATGCCTTACAATTTATCTCCCTTTTATGAGGTTCTAGAATCGATCAATATAGCAGGCACCATTACCCACAAAATAGAAAATATAATATTTAACCTGCTAGTAATGAGATTTCACAAGCACATTTAGTTCACATGAAATAACATCAGTAAAAAAGGAAATATTGCTTTTAAATTTTTGTGAAAAATTTGTTTTTTTTCTAAATACCTTTCTATCTATCACATTCTTATCTTTAATAATATCCTTTATAAAATAAAAAAAAGTAGAATTGCTGATGTACTTTCCAATTAGAAAATGTACTGGCGACTTCTCTGTTAACATTTTTCTAACACTGCAAAGATAGTTTTTTCTAATATAATGATATTTCTGCTGACAGCAGCATATGCAATTGCAGGTTAAACGATTATTTTGCCGGCTGATATTCTGCTTCTAACTGTTGTAATGTACCCTGCGAATGACAGAAGGACGCCTAGAGAAGTCGAATTAAAGAGTCACATTTATTGCAATCCGGGACTATGAGGGGACATTCCCAAATCTCATAGCAGTAAGATGGTGGCAAAACCAGACTTATATAGGCAAAAATCACAAAGGTATTGATTACATCCCAGGGTTTGGAATGAGGCACCTGGCTCGCAAAAAAGCAGATTACAGAAGCAGAATTAAGCATGTTAATTACAGTTTCAGGTCTCAGGGTCACTGAATTGACAGTAATACATTATCTAGAGCCTTTGGGTAACCTGGGTTAAACTTAGGCATGTTATCTAAATTACAGTTCTGGGTCTCCGGATCACTGAGTTGATAGAAACACATTATCTAGAGCCATCGAGGCAATTTAGAGTAATTGCACTGTCCTGGTCTTAGGACCACTGAGTCAACTGGAACGCACCACCTGTGGCCACTAAAACAATTTAGGGTAATTGTGCTGTCCTGTTTCCCAGGTACAGAAAAATGTGCTTCGATAACCAGTAAGATCACAATCAATGGGATAGTCATTCAATCAATAAGGCATTCAATCGAATGGGATGATTTATACAATTCAGAAAATCAAAGTAACCTGTCCATTGTTAAACAAAGCAAAAAGGTACCATACTTCATAACAAAGGTGTAGCAACTTTGATAAATCATTAGTTAATAAGAGTGTAAAATATAATTTTATTTGAATTCAAATTATCCTCACAATATTTGTTTAGAAAGTCATTGCACTTTGTTTATTATTTTTGGTATCACAAATTATGATAGTGTTTCTGATGAGGCAAAACTTCTAGAAGGGGCTTCTGAATTGACTAAATAAATTGCATAAAAAGGTACATCTGACTAAATAAACTATTTAATAGAATTTAGTGCAAATAACTAAAAAAAAAGAAAATGAACAGAAATATAGGAACACTAATAATTGAATTGAATCATTTGGTTTTTACCAGAAGAAGCAAAATCTTTACCCTCTTATTTCCGTTTTTAACAGCTAGAACTGTTTCCAAATCAGGAGAGTTAAAAGTTAAAAATCAAACATTGGGCTTTTCCACAAAGTAGCATCCAAGAGGACACAAACAATGATCAAAGTTTGATCAAATTATTACCAATTTGAGGGAAAGCAAGCTGTCTTCATCACTGTGGTACGAATTTATTAAACACTAAATTCATACTTTTAGCTGCCTGACCAGTTTATTTATAGTACTTGATTATATGTCATGTATGCGCCAAGATGTTTTTTTTCCCCCTAATTCATATTTTATCTATATAATGGACTTAGGTCAACCAGATATCTCTCAAATGAAACCAGAGCCAAACAAAGTCGTTTGGAAATAGACACAAATCTTTTCAACATGTTAAGGGTCTTCCCTTTCCCCCGAGTTTCCGTCCGTTTTTCTCACTGCAAAACTACAGCACAATTCTGCATTCTATAGCTCCATCTTGTGTCAGGCAGCTATTTAAACTCATTCTCTCTCTTCTCTGGGCTGGGTAATTAAATTTCTGCTCTTTGAGGACACTGGACGATGACAAGGTAGGCTCAATGTAAATGCTTGGACGAATATGCTGAGCAAGTGTTAATAATAGCCAGATGGGAGCTGCGACTCACGTGCAGTGCGCCGGCTGCTCTCTCAGTCAAGCTCACTGGTAAGCGGCTTCCCGTCGCAACGCAGGCATAACCTTGATTGTGTCTCCTTTCCTCCCAGTTCATGCGTGACAGGCACTATCGGCGGTGCATTACCCTGGCCAGCTGCTTTGGTCTGCAGCTGTGGACCAGACTAATTCTTTCTCTTCTCATTCATTCTTTTAAATCAAAATTGCTCTTGACAGTGAATCTTTATAATCTGCCTGTCCATCTTTCAGTGTTGCCAAATTGTTCTGTATGTGAAATGCTGGTTAGTTTGAGAAATTGATATCGTGTAGAGACTTTTCTTTTTGCTAGTGAGTTTATCGAGTTAAATAAAAATTTAAAAACCTATGCAGTTTTGGAAATCTATCCTGAAAGTCCTTGAGATAGGGAGACTACAGAGGAAAGCTGAAAGCACAGATTTTTGTCAGTGGAGCATGAAGATGACGAAGAAAATGACCTCAATCCAGCATCTTAACCAATCCCACTGCAACAGCAATAGAAACTGCTACAGGCAGATTGTGCGCTCTCTCCTTAATATTCAATTTCCCTTTAATTGCATATAATTGCATTTGCGTTCCTTAAAAAGCCATTCACTGACAATTATGTATTTATAGAATGAGTTGGGTTTTTAATAAGAATAATATAATGCTATTTTAACAGTTAAAATATGAACAATGCTGCTACCAAAGCTCAAATAAGGTTTGCACGATTTAAAGCACATTCTGAATACTAAACTTTTTAATATAAAGATATCATTATTTCACATAGCTAATATAAACTGGTAGCAAAAACTAAGACATCCCAATAAAATTTAATTGCATTTATCAAGTAGGCAGTGCTATTATTTAAATGTGCTTATATGTCTTATGCGGGAAGACAGCTAATGGTTTTAATTCCTGAGAGAATAATGAATTAACCCAGATACAAAATATTGCTCATTTTTTAAATTTTTTTGTACTTCAAAGTCTGAGCTGTATTAAACGGTAATTCTTAGTATATAAATATGTCATATATTAATCTGTTCCCCTTTTCATTCTTTCAGTGACAAATTAATAAATAACCCTTGAACACCATGTGTCTCCGGGGGCCTGTGGCTAGTGTGGGTATGTGGATGTGTGTGTTTGTGTGTGATTGTGTGATTCTTGTGAAATGTTTATTTCCCATGATAAGTCATTATCTTAAGCCACGATTCATTGTGAATGACTACTGATAACTTTGGCATAAACTATTCATTGAATACTCCTGAAATTCATTGCTTGGAATTACATTCAAAAAATACTGCTTAGTCCTAACTGGTTTGGCTCTGTGGATAGAGTGTTGGCTCACAGACTGAAGGGTCTCGAGTTCAATTCAGGTCAAGGCCACTTACACTGATATTTCTCTCTCTATGTCTCTCCCCCTTCAATTCACTCTCTCTAAAAATAAAAATGAAATATTGCTTATATTATAATTAGTTTTACTTATATAAGACTGTTGTTTAAAATACTAATTTAAATATTTACAGTCAAAAGTTTAAAACTATTATAGGTTATATTCTATATACTAGTAAGAAGTGTTTAGTAATAGTATTAAGGCAATAACATACTTCAGTGATTTATTTCTTATTTAAAATTTGTCTCTCATCTCTGTGCAAAAGCAATGGAAGGAACTTATTGCAGTGCCAGACAATCACATTAGATAGTAAAACAGCACAGATATTATCTCTCCAAAGAATAATTTAGTAATCAAGAATTACCAACAAATGAAATGCAATTTAACTGTGAGAGAGGAAGGTTTAATGTGATTCTTTGGGATACTTGCAACATTTAAGGTGTATATATGCTTCTTAATTTTGTTTTAAATTTGCCAGACATTTATAGAAACTTTACAATAATGATTATAACAAAAATGTATGTAAAATTTTGAAGTGTGGAGAAAATGGCAATAAATTAGTAAAAACTTTTATAACTGGCCAAGGCAACAATGCAGACAAAGGAATGGGAATTGTAACAGGGAAAAAAGTGGAGCAATCACCTCTATGCAATATGAAGGGAGCTCTTAAAGCAGTCTCCACCAAATTTAAATAAAACCCACAAAGTGACCATCCTTTTCCCTTACTAGTATCCTATATAATAAAGAGGTAATATGCAAATTAACCCTCACACCTTCACAAGATGGCTGCCTATGACGAGGCCAGCAGGGGTGTTAGTGAGGGACGACCAAAAGACTGAACAAGCAGGCTGTGTGGGGCAACCAGGCCGGTGGGGGGGCTGTGAAGGGTGGCCAGACTGGTAGAGGGGAAAGTTGGGGGCAACCAGGCCAGCAGGGGGGGCATTTGGGGGTGACCTAGCTGGCAGTGGGGGGCAGTTAGGGGCAATGAGGCCAGCAGGGGGGCAGTTAGGGGTGATCAGGCCGGCAGGGGTGGGGGTAGTTAGGAACGACCAGGCAGGCAGGCAGGTGAGCAATTAGGAGCCAGCTGTCCAGGATTGTGAGAGGGATGTCTGACTGCCAGTTTAGGCCCATTCTCTGGGATCGGGCCTAAACCGGCAGTTGGACATCCCCTGAGGGGTCCCGGATTGGAGAGGGTGCAGGCTGGGCTGAGGGGATCCCCTTCCCCCCACCCCATGCAGGAGTTTCAGGCACCAGGCCTCTAATACTTTAATAATGCTGATAATTCCCACTGAATTTGATTTACTTTTTATTTCTTTTGTAAATTTTCTTTTTCTTTTCATATTAAATTTATTGTTGTGAATTTGGTTAATAAGATTATGCAGGTTTCCAGTGTACAATTTTATGATACAGTATCTCTGTATTGTATTGTGTGCCCATTATGCAAAGTCAAATTTTCTTCTGTCACTATATGTTTGACCCCCTTTAACCTTTATTATCCCCCCCTGGGGTAGGGGTCCTCAAACTACAGCCTGCAGGTCACATGAGGCCCGCCAAAAACATTTATCCGGCACGCCGGGTGTTTTTGTCGCCGCTGCCTGTAGCTTAGCAGCCGACTTGTCCTAGGCCTGCAGTGCGCATGTGTGGAATGTGCGCCGTGCTCTCTGACTCCCCTCCTTCTCTCTGTCTCTCGACTCCTCCTCTCAATCTCGGGTGTGATCGGACGAGTCACGAGCTTGCCTGTGCAGAGCCTGCTGCTGCCTGAGGACCGAGGTAAGAACAAGTTAGGATTTATTTTATTTTTGAAGTTAGGAGGTCTATTTTTTATTTATTTTGCAGTTAGTAGGGCCTTTTTTTTGAAGTTAGGAGAGCCTTTTTTTTTTAAGTTTTGTTTTTTTTACTTCAAAATAAGATATGTGCAGTGTGCATAGGAATTTGTTCATAGTTTTTTTTTAAACTATAGTCCGGCCCTCCAATGGTCTGAGGGACAGTGAACTGGCCCCCTGTTTAAAAAGTTTGAGGACCCCTGCCCTACCCTCTAGTAATCACCATACTGTTGTCTATGTCTATGAGTTTTTGTGTGTTTGTTTGTCTTGTTTGTTCATTTGTTGTTTTTAGTTTTATATCCCACATATAAGTAAAGTGATATGGTTCTTAACTTCTTCTGTCTGACTCATTTCATTTCGTATGATATTCTCAGGATCTATTCATGTTGTCACAAATGGCAGTATTTCATCTTTTCTTATGGCTGAGTAATATTCCGTTGTACATATGTACCACATCTTTATCCAGTCATCTATGTAAAGACACTTGGGTTGTTTCCAAGTCTTGGCCACTGTGAATAAAAGAAACCCCTCATTCACTGTTGGTGGGGATGTAAACTGATATAGCCACCATGGAAAACAGTATGAAGCTTTCCCAAAAAATTAAGAATAGAGTTACCATATAATCCAGCAATGCCTCTTTTGAGTATCTACCTGTACAATTTGAAAACATTTTTTTATAAAGACATATGCACCACCTCCATGTTCATTGAATTTGATGTCATCTTTCAATTTCACAGAGAAAATAGCACAACCATAAAAAACATGGACAAACCATCATGTTCTTCTGATATTTTCTACTCAATCCATACTTGTTTCTAAATCTAAGAAAGAAGAGCAAGCCAAATTAAAATATTACAAAATAATCTCACAAATAACCTTCTGAGTACCTCATGTAGGTGACAGTGATTCTTGGGAAAGTATGCTGAGCTTTTCTTAGGCTGGGTTATGTCATTCTGAGGAGGCTAATACTCGTTCTAACCTTCCTGTGTTGTGCAGGAGGAGGAAAATGTAAATTATCTGTTTCTTCTTTTTCTTCCTCTAATATTCTGAAATATTTTGGTTTCTTATCTTGAACCTATCATTCAAACATTTTTTATGTTTTTTTTATTTATATTGATTTCAGAGAGAAAGGGAGAGGGAGAGAGAGATAGAAACATCAATGATGAGAGAGAATTATCGATCAGCTGCCTCCTGCACACCCCACAGTGAGGATGGAGCCCACACCCTGGGCATGTGTTCTGATCGGGAATCAAACCGCAACCTCCTGGTCCATAAGTCAACATTTAACCACTGAGCCACACTGACCAGGCTATCATTTACATTTTATCAATTTTATAGGGAAATAATTTGGAGAATATAGTATAATGCATAACACACTTAAAAGATACAGAGTAACTCCACAGTGCAAATAACTCAAATTATTTAACATGTCACAATTTTCTCAGTACAATTAATATTTTAATTATTATTTTTCAAGTAGCATGTCATAGTGCCTGCTGTTTGTCAGGCATAAGAATCAAAATAAATGAATATGTAATACAGGGACACACAATTTATTTAGAGAAAGAAAGATGTATGCATACATACATAGATACAGATATTTGGTGATTTACAAAATTTTTCTGTGTTTAAGCAATATGGTAATCTCAGAAAACAAGCTAAGCTCTGGGTGAGAAAATTCAGAAAGGCTATACTGTAAAGATTCCATTTGAAGTTAGGTTCTTTATTTTCTGTATTTTACAGGATTTAGAAAAACTCATCTTATTAATGAGTATGTATAAATGAATAACTAATGTAAAACATTCTCAAATCCAAATAAATTGAGACAGATTTATGACTTATTTGTTGCAAATAATATGAGCAATTTTTTCCAGTTCTTTAACTTGAGGTTTGATCATTATTATAAAAGTATCAATAGTGACTCCTCTCTATCAATTCAAATATATAAGGAATACCCCAGGATTTTAAGGTAACTGTTTAATCACAGCTCCAATAATCAATAAACCATACACACACACACACACACACACACACACACACACACACATTCAAACTCCACTATTAACCATGGGATTGGAGAGTATTCAATGGTTTGGAAGCTGATTTCATATAGTTTATCATTTGCTAGCAAAGAATCACTTTCTAGTGATAATCTTATTTATGTAGTCAGAGCATTATAAACTAAATTCTTAGCTTAATAACATGTCTTGTGTATTACTTTAGAGTCTGTAGGACGTAATTACCCTTTTCAGTTTTCACCGGGAAATGTTTTTACGTGGGTTGTGAACATTTCTTAAGCTAAACAACTGCTGAAACATTTTTTTCTTTAAAGTCAGCTTTTTAGCTTTCTTTTATACTAAACATAGCATTTTCTTCTGAGGTTGAGTAAAAAAGTCATTCTATTTGAACATTTTAGGTTTCTGCTGCTTCTTGACAAATAAAAATGAAATAATCAAAAAGTTTTTCTCCTGTTTTAGCTATATCTGTCCTGCTTTCCTTACAAATGACTTAAAATACTTCAACTAGATATTATGACAAAAGCCCATTTTTGTAAAGTACCCATTTAAGCATTCTTAAAGTATAGACTTTCTTGGGTTCCAGTCCACATATGTGACATTTCTGATTTAATTAAATAATTTACACACTCCTGATTTATTTTTTCTTTGATTAGTGTAACAACATAAAAAAATACAGAACATAAAGGGGCATAGATAGCTCAATAATTTTGGAAATTTAGCCTTAAACTTTTTTTTCTGCTATCCAAATTAAATATAAATCCAAGAAACCACTTATAAAATATTTTCTAAGAACAATAATTTGCAACATAAGCTTAGCTTTGACAAAAAATAGAACCTGATTAAAAATGAAAAATACTATTTAATTTGAAATATGAAATTTTGAGCAAATAATTACTTTTTAGAAGCATATAAGTTGCTTTTATTCTCCATTGGATAATTTATACAATATCCAGAGAGTTAATTTTGTTTTCCCTGCACTTTTTCACAGTGACTAAAACAAAGTAGGGATTCAATAAAAATTTCTTGGATTTGTACTTACTTTTAAAAAAAATTAATAAACTTTGTTTTTGAGAGTTTTTGCTTATAGAATAATTGAGCAGAAAGTATAGAAAGTTCCCACCTATTGGCCACCCCCATTTCCCTTATTAATATACTAGTAGCCCTGCACATGAATCCGTGCATGAGTAGCTCGCTGCAGCGCCCTCCTGTAGCTCTCCGCCCACTGTTCCACCCTCCTGTAGCTCTCTACCACTTGTATATTGGTCGTGACATTATGGTGTAATGGATAATTAGCATAATCCTCTCTTATTATATAGGATTATTTTAGTGTGGTACTTATGTTAGAACTGACCAGCCAGTATTGATCTATTAACTAAAGTTCATAGTTTACATTAAGTTCACTTGTCCATCCTATGAGTTTTGTAAAATGTATAACGGCATGTTAGCTACCATTACAGTATTATATAGAATAGAGTCACTGCCTTAAAAACCCCTTATTACCTCTACCTCACTCCATCCCAAACCTTGGCAATGACTCATCATTTTATGATCTCCATAGTTTCCCCTTTACCCAAAAATCATATAGTTGGAATCATAAAGTATGTAGTTTTTTTCAGATTAACTTCTTTCTCTTACCAATATGCATTCAAGTTTATCTAGGTGTGGTTTTTGTTTATTTGGTGTTTGTTTTGTTTGCTTGTTGTGGCTTGGAGGCTCACTTCTCTTTATTGCTACACTAGAGGCCCAATGCATGAAATCTGTGCAAGAGCAGTCCTTCCTTCCCCCAGCTGCTGTCACTGGCTTTCTTCTGGCACCTGGGACCTGGGCTTCCCTCACAGCCCTGGCTTCATCCGGAAGGCCATCCGGAAGGTCATCTGGAAGGATGCCCGGTCTAATGAGCATATTATGCTTTTATTATTATAGATAACATTCCATTGGATGGATGTACCCCAATTTATTTATCTATTCATCTATGGAAGGACATCTTGGTTGCTTTTATTTTTGAGCAATTTATATAAAGCTGCTATAACCATTCACATGTAGGTTTGTGTGGATATAAGTTTTCAGTTCATTTGGGTAAATACCAAGGTGCACAATTGCTAGACCATATGGTAACAGTATATTTAGTTATGTGAAAAACTTCCAAACTGTCTTCCAAAGTGGCTGCATCATTCTGTATTTCCTTCCAAATCTCTTCTATTTCTTTACTTATAGATATTTATATATTGGACACAACTGTACACAGAATAATTTATACTGTTTATAGTTTTATATGCTTTATTATACTTTTATTATATAAATATGTTTTTAAAATCTTGGCCAGATATGGGATTCTAGGTCTCTCTCTCTCTCTCTCTCTCTCATCTCTGACTCACCTTCTCTCTTTCTTTCATACAAGTTATATAGAAGAAAGATATCAATAGCAATTCTTCCTAAATAATAAGCTTTAGTAAAGCATTTAGTTTTTCACAAAGACAGCTCTGATTTCTCATATGTTCTATGAGTCCATTTGTTTCTAGTTTTCATTTTTGTTAACATTAAGGGAAACTTTAAAAGTGCAGTTTCTTATTTTAAATTATTTGCAAGTTGATAAAGTGTGTTTTTTTAAAAAACTAATCATATTTCCTTTATATTTTGAGGTTCTTAGTTTATAGAACTTAGTCATTTTGTTTTGATTGAAATCAAAATATGTGGCAAAATCAACTTTTTCTTTGACATTATGAAGATATATAGGTAGCTCCAGATATAAAAAAAGTATATATTTTTGTTGTTGTTAATCCTCACCCAAGGATATTTTTTCCATTGATTTTCAGAGAGAGTGGAAGTGAGAGAGGGAGCAGGGAAAAGGGGTCTGGGGGCAGAGACATCCATCTGAGAGAGACACACTGATTGGCTGCCTGCCCCAGGGATCAAACCTGCAACTCAGGGTATATGCCCTTGGACTGGGAATTGAACTTAAGACCCTTTGGTTAGAGTCACCTGACACTCTAACCACTGAGAAACACTAGCCAGGGCTAAACATATTTTTAAATAAAATGTAAAAAGTATGTCAGAAATTCTGGCATTGTAATAATAAATATTTGCTTTGAAATTTTTGAAGAAAATGTACCAAATAGCCTAAACCTTCTAAATACAACTTTTTCATATAAGATGAGTTAATGACTCTTCACTAGAGGGCCTGTGAAAAGATAAACATATAATGATATTGACAAAGAGGATTTATCTAGAATTGTAAAATATCCTGCATATTCACAACTTTGTATACAAAATTTCACACACAGCTTGCATTAAGAGCTTTATCTGAACTTCCAAGTAGGTTGAATGTGAGGAAAGGCAAATAGGAGGAAGTGCATAAGATCTACAAGAAATAAACTTAAAAAAAAAAGATAATCAATTATGAAAGAACTTGAATTTTGAATTTGAAGCAAAGAACATGTAATTTGGAATTTCTATTTTTTAAACACGACTCACATTGTTTTAGTCAGCTCAAAGCTACTATACAAAATACAACAGACCTCGTTTCTAAAGCAAAATAAGTTTATTTCTCACAGTTCTGGGAGCTGCAATGTCCAAGGATTAAGGTGTTGGCAAGGTAGGTTTCATCCAGAGGTCTCTTTCCTTGGCTTATAGGCAGCTTCCATCTCACTGTGTGCTCACATGGGTTCTTTGTTTGCACCTGAGAAAGAGCTTTCTGGTGTCTCTTTTTCTAAGAACACTCATCCCTTTGATTGGGGCACCACCTTGTGACCTCATTTAACCTCAATCATCTCCAAATACAGTTTCATTGGGGGTTAGGGTTTCAACATATGAATTTGAGGGAGATACAAATTGGTCCATGGCACACATCAGATGCCAGTTGAGGTAAAGTAGAAGGAGGTTGTAATTTGTTATCCCATGGTCTACCCAATGCTTATCGACACAGTTGGAGCCCATCTGTTAGAATGTAGGCCAAATGGTTCCTAGGACAGACAGAGTGACTTTATTAGGGTGTGACCCCCTTCTGAGCTCCAATTCAGTTTGACAGTCGTTTTCATTGGCCACTTACAACTTACTGAAGGCCAACCAGGAGAAGCATCTTATTTGCCATCCCTAGTGTAGTGAAGCACAGAACTATGTAGTTGCATCCTATAGGGTGGTAATGACATAAATCCCCCAAAAGAAAATACAAAAAAAATATGAAATGACACTCCCCCTGGTTTTGGAACGAGCATATGGTTTACAGAGCTGGTAGTACATTGTAATCCAGGTGAGCTCAACTTCCAACCTTTGGGTTTTGCAATGCATTAAACAAGGGAGCCGAAGTGTGGATTTTAAGTAAAACAGAGTCCACATTTCAAAGCAGAATCCACATCTACTCCAGAGAATGAAGGATCCTACCCAGAAATAGAATGATGTCAGAACATGACGTTCTCTACTTAATACTTAATATTTAATTGATATTTTTTTCTGTAAATTCTTACTTGATGTGTATGAGAAAGTAAACTACATGAGATGAATTGCATATAACTTTGTCTCTGTGGCGGAATCTTTCTGCCTTTCCCAGGAGCTGTGATCCTTGTGAGCACAGCATGCAGAAATAAATATAATTCTAATAATATTGCTTTTCATTTTTTCCTTCACAGAAATTAGCGGGCTTCTAGTAGACTGAGCACAGCTGTAAGGTCGTATAAAAAGTTAAAATGATTGCCCTGGCCAGTTGGGCTCAGTGTGAGAGCCTCAGCTTGTGCACGCAAAGGTCACTGGTTCCATCGCTGGCCTCCATGCGAAGGCAAGCAATCAATGTGTCCCTTTCACATCGATGTTTCTCTCTCTCCCCACCCCTCCCTTCCACTATCTCTAAACATCAGGGGGAAAAATAATCTTGGGTGAGGATTAACAACAACAAAAAAAGTTCAAACGATCATTAGTCAAATAATGAATCATTTCAAGTTGTTAAATTTTACTATACACGCATCTTGGTACATTTATTTAACTCCTAATATGTACTAGAACCGTGCCATACATTTTTTAGGTTTATTGCACCTGCCACATTAAAAATCGTATTTAATGGATATTGACACCATCCCTTCCCATGGCAGTCTCAACAAGGATGGCATAGCTTCAGGGAAATGCTTGGTACTATTTTCCTTGTGCCCCTCTAATGCCCAGTGCTGGTAAATGACCAATAAATGAAAATAATTGCACATATTCTTCTTTGCTTTATTTTGCTCCATAGACTCAGGGCTTCTGAAACTTTGTACAGTTTTTTCATGATCTTTTTAACCACTATACCCCATTCTAGGATATAAGCTCTGTGAGGTATGGGCTTTTGCCTGTTTTGTTACAACTTAGCAATACTTGGAATAATGCCAAGCACATAAAAAGGCAACCTATATATTTAAATTAATATAATAATTACATTCATACATGTGTGATCTGGCATTTCAAATGAATACATGAAAATATAATACTATGTAGATTTAAATATTCTTTCATGTATAAAGAATTAAATATGGTTTTGATAATTATATTAGTCATTTAAGCAAATAATACTATATATCAGGACCTTTCCAAACCTTATAATATTTAATATCCATAGTAATTATATCAATTAGGTGCTACTATATCCATTTTATATATAGTAAAACTGATAATCAGGCATATTAAATATTTACAAAATGTTTTCATTATCTGTGAAATGATTGTGCCATGCCAGAATCTAGGTTATTATTATTATCATTATGATTATTTGTCATTGTCTTTATATCCCTTTCCCTATGAAACACTGCCAATAGGCTAAGGTAAAAATTAATAATAATGAAACTTATTTGTATAAGACTCTAGTGTGGCTCATGTGCCCTTATATGACGAATATAGGACTAAGTGAATATGTGCACATGATTATGTTACTGAGATTGGAACTCATCTTGCTAGGAGACTCTCTCTCTTTCTGGTTTTGAAGACACAGACTTTCATGTTGTAAAGTACCATATGCAGAAGGCCACACAGCGAGGAACGGAGGCCCTGAGTCCAGTTCCTTTTAGTTACTTACTAAATACTCTCAAGAACCACATGAGTTTGTGGAAAGATACTTCCCCAGTTCAGCCTCAAAGGAGATCTCAGTCCTAGCCAACACCTGGATTACAGCTTTTAAGGCCCTGGAGCCGATGGCTCAACTTAATCTTATCCAGGCCCACTGAAAATGGGAAATGACAAATTTGCCTTGTTTAAGTTGCAGAATTTGTGGTTTTATTGTTATGTCAATAGATAAGTGATATAATCTCATTTATTGTATTTATACCTTATCATTTGCTTTCTGATTTACTAGAAATTTTAATTAAAAAATAACTGCCTTGCCAGACCCGTTTGGCTCAGTGGTTGAGCATCGACCTATGAACCAGTCGGTCACGGCCCGAGTTGCGGACTTGATCCCCAGTGTGGGGTGTGCAGGAGGCAGCCGATCAATGATTCTCTCTTATCATTGCTATTTCTAGCTCTCTCTCTCTCTCCCCTCCTCTCTGAAACCAATAAAAATATATTTAAAACAAAATTAATAACTGCCTTGCCCAGGCTGGTGTGGCACAGTTGGTTGGAGTGTCGTCCTGTGCACTGAAGGATTGCAGGTTTGATACTGGTCAGGGCACATACCTAGGTTCTGAGTTTGATCCCCAGGTCAGGGCACCTATAGGAGACAACATATAGATGTTTCTTTCTCACATAGGTCTCTCTCTCTCTCTCTCTCTCTCTCTCTCTCTCTCTCTCTTTTTCTCCTGTCTCCCTTCCTGTCTCTATAAAAACAAAACATATCCTTGAGTGAGGATGAAAAAAATAACTGCCTTCATACACACATAAGCAATCGTATACAATACATGTGTGTGCACACATCCACACAAACACACAACATATATCCACATAAAGTATTTGACTCAGAGAAAGGTATATCTGGCACTTAAGTAAAATACTTGTGTTTAAAATATTCATTGTCCAAATAATGCACGGTTGAACAAATTTTGTCTTTAAGTTTCTGCACTCAAAAAAAGAATTGAATTTTTGTAAGCAACGAGAAACCTGAATAAACCTCTCCAAGTAGATTGGTCAACTCTCCAAGTTGAGGGCCTGAGGCTCTGCCAATTACTAGGTTCCAGAAAATGCCAGCTTCAGAGATCAGCACTGTTATTACAATGAAAATGTAAAAATGTTTAAAACCCTTTCTGTGTGATGAAAGGTTAAAAGCTGAAGTACATGTTGCCATGGCAGCACTGTTTTATTTACAGAACTTGTATTTTCTAAAACCTGTCCTTTAAGTGGCAGGAGAGAAACATTTCAGTCTTAACATTGTATTATGCTAAGCTGTTTTCATTACTGAAATAATACATGTTCATTTTTTTTTCAATAGGAAGCATAAAAATGTGCCATTGCTCATTTTGTCCATTTATTTAATGGCATCGGTAGGTTTGTTACTTAAATGAAATATATCTAAAGAAAATGAATATGCACTGGTTAATCCAATTAATCCACATAAACACATGACTGTGGCCATAAACATTGGCAAATAGAACACATTCTCAACAATGTGCAGGATGGAAGGTTATAGACAATGTTCTGCTTTATAGTAATTTACTATGGTGCACGATCTATTTCATTTGCCAGTTTCTCATATTTCCTGATAAACTGTTTTAATTAACTCAAGATAGACTTTGCAATCGTGTTACTATTGATAGTCAGTGAGAGGCCTGGGCCTCACAGGGGCTGCACAGAGGGTACTGGGGTCCGGTATCCAAGGATACCCTGTGGACTCCATCTGGCTCCCCAGATGTGTGGGCACTGTCCAGCGTGGGGAGGTGGGCTGAGGGCTGCAGTCAATGTTTCAGTTCCATTTAAATAGAAAGGCTTTCCTTGTCCACCAGTTCCCTTGTCTGTGCTGCCATGATACCATGTGCTTTGAGAATCTTTATTACATAATATATCAGATTGCATTATTCCCAATTGCATTTTGATGTTTCTTTCACTCTCTCCCTACCTCTTTCTTTAAACTTTCCCTGCGACAAAGAACATAAAATGTAAATTACCTGCTATGACTACCTGTGCTTCAGAGAAGACACAATTAAATGTTGTCATAACTAAAGAGTTTAGCATAGTTTATGCACAGTTTAGTGCTCATTAAATGTCAGTTTTCATTACTATTATAAGAAAATAATATTTGAGTATAGAACATATCCTAACTTACAATGGTATAAACTTGGCATGTTACTTCAGTATATTTTTACTTATTCACAGGACTATCTTTTAAATACTGTAACTCATTTGAATAGACAATTCTTACAACGTTAAAATATCAGACATAACAAATACAAAAGTTTAGGTTTGTGATTACTTGTTTTTGATAATTTGTCTACTAGGTGAGGGACACAGTAAGAACAGAGGAATGGAATTAGAACTGAGAATTCTTTTCTGGCTAACAAGTTGAGAACTTTTGTGAAAGGCTGTGTTATGTAAAATAATTACAAATAATAATGTAAAGTGACTAGATACCTGAGCCTTTTTTTTTAAATTGGTAGGCTGCAACCAAGAGCTGCAAGACCATCCACAGACTATTTCCTCAAAATACAGAGCTCACAAGTTTCCTAAGCTCCCTGTGGTTTGCAACCTTTATTTCAGCTTAAATGTTCTCAAATTTTACATCAATCATCTAATGATCTAGATTGCCCATTGCTTCCAGCTCTCTTTTCATGTTTTATTTGGCTAAATGAAAATCAGCTTTACATTGTAAAAATGCATACTGTTAGTGAATTGTGAAATTCTGAGGAATTGTCCTGTAATTACTGAATATTGGCTCTCTAAAGACATGTTTCCTCAACTTGGGGAGATCTGCCAGGGAAATTAAGGTCCCATCAGTAGCCCATTGCTACAGCAACAATTGTGGAAATCAAGTGAAATGTGGAGCCATTTTTGATTGCCTTAAATGGCACATTTATCTATGCCAGCAAGAATCTCTGCTTCTACATAAACGGAAAAAAAGAAAATGAAATAGTCTGTGGATGTAGAGTCTCTGGGGTTGAATGTAGGTGGATCAGCTTGTACTTAACATCTGTTCAGGCTGGAAATGCAGTGGAAGCTTAATATGTTTACTCAATCATACTGATTACTTGGGTGCCAACGCAGAAATCTAAAACATATGACTTCTGTTCACACTATGAGGGAGCTATTTAGAATGAAGGTAAAAAAAAATAGAATAAAGGTGATGATCCTGGAAGAAAATGTGGAGATGCGATCTTGGGAGCCAGCAGTTAGAATTCTTTGCTGCCAGCAATCAACAGCCCTTACACATCAACATTGCAAGCTTTTGTCAACTAGTGTGAAGGGCAACAGCTAAAAATGTTTAAAAGGGAGTAGGAAACAAAACTGGCATACTTTTTAACACATCAAGAAAATATCAATATATGGTCTCCAAACCTTTTCATCTTTCTCTTCGCAACTCAATACAAAATTATAATGCATTTAATGTAGCATCCCAATCCAGATTGTTGTTTGTGAAGCTAAATTTCAGACCCTGTCTTGAAATTTTTCCTGAATTTATGAAACATTTGCTAGCCAGATAACATACTGCTACATCAAAAGAATGAGTCATAATATTTGCAATTTATATACAATGCTTTCATCAAAATGTTGTAAAAATCATAAAATAAAAAATAATATAAAAAGAAAGTTTTGTCAGATTTTATATAATTTTTTTTTACAAATATGCTTTGTTTCTCTTGGATTAATAGTAAGATTGTACAATGCCCAGGGTCTTCATCTTGTGGCTGTTATTGGAATCATTTAAATTTCACCCTCCCAAATTGCTGTTGTTCTGGTTGGTAAGACAGAAAGACAGTAGTTATAATTCATTGGGATGAAGTGCTTTACTCTATTCCATACATATACTGAGAGGTCTGAGGGAGGAGCAAGTTAATTCTGCTAGGAGGAATACAGAAATGTGTCACAGAGTCAGCATTTGAATTGGATCTTAAAAGAATGATGGAAATCCACTAGCTGGGGAGGGAAAGAAGATAACAGAATGAGGGGAGGGTCTTTGGAAATGTCAAGGATGCATTAAAAGGCATGGGGCTTTCAATAATGGCATTCAGTTGGAATTAAAAATAAGTTAGGTGCAAAAATAAAGTTGAAAGGCCATATGGATGAAAGATTAGATGCAAGATTATTGTCAAGGCCTGCTGACATAAAATAAGATTAGATTTTATTGAAAGGTCTGTGGTCTACAAAGAGAAAATTCTTTCCTCTTCCCCTTCCTGTTGCCTTCCTTCTATGGCCTCTTTTACCTTGTGAAAATCCCATCACCCTTATCTTTTACACCTTATCAGAAGCATCCTGGTTCCTTTATTGGGGGTGCTGGGAATAGCACCAGGATTAGACCCGTGGGGTCAGATCATACCTGGTTTCAGCCACAGTGGTACCTGAGTTCTGGCTAGGAAAGAATTCAGGGCTTAGCCTCAAACTGTAAGAGAACATTTATTTTAAAAAATCACAGAAGTAGAAGAAGTGATTCATAGAAAAGTGGGCTTAGGAAACAAGTTATAGAGACAAATTAAGGGCCATTGGAGCTTGGGAGTGAGGAAGGTAATGGTGATGAGCCTACGGGGAAGGAAGAGGGAGAGAGGAAAGGCCCTGTGTGCTCCTGGTAGGGAGAGCAAACTGGGTCCTACATCCTAAGGGCTGGGTCCTCTGTCCTAAGGGTTTTAAGAGTGGAGATTTTAGGGGAGGTTCTAAAGCAAGATCTCAATAGAATGTTCAGCAGCATTCCAGGTGTGTCTTTTCTGGGTCTAGGTCTCTAGTGATTGATTGGTCAGTGCCCCTAAATAAAATATAGGGGTTCATTATCCAATACAGCTGGCCTTGAGGGGTTGCTTATCTGGTTTTGCTGCTTTTCTGGGCCTGGAGCTGAAACACAACTGAGACCTAGATGTGATCTCTAGGAAGAGAAGGTCAGGGGGTCATGATCAGTTACATGAAAGGCCGGGAGAAGGGGAAGGTTCCAAACCGCATGACCATGGATATGGTAATGAAGGAAAAGTCCCCCCTACAACTGTCCCTTACTAGATACCTGAGGCTTTTACCCTGGTAACCTTCTGTATTTGGCCCATCATCCTTGCCTTGCTCATGTCTACCTACCACACTTTTTCTCATGAGAAACATTACATGAGAACATTCTGATAAGTACAGTCAAATAAACATTCCATACTAGAGGCCCAGTGCACAAATTCGTACAGGGGTCGGGTCCGCTTGCCCGGCCCCAATTGGTGGATCGGGCTGGGCCTTTGGGAGGAGGAGATGGCAGGAGGTTGGCCGGCCAGCCCGCCCCGATCAAGGCCCAATCAGGGCCAGGCTGGCTGGGGGGAGGGGCCGCTGGCGTTTGGCCAGCTCCACCCCCGATTGGAGTCTGGGGGCTGATTGGGGATGAGGACAGCTGTGGGGAGGGCATGTGGGCAGTGGGCTGGCCAGTTGCACCCTCGAATAGGGTGAGGGGGCCGAGTGGAGGTCAACTGGGGGTGGAGCTGGCTGGGGGTAGGGGCCGCGGGCCAATCGGGGTGGTGGGGGCCCATCGGGGGCAGGGCCAGCCAGGGGGAGTTGCCACAGGCAGTTGGCCAGCCGGCCCTACCCCCTGATCGGGTTGGTTCGCTGACTGCAGTGGGCATCATAGCAACTGGTCATTCCAGTAGTTATGGCGTTCCAGTTGCTCGGCTTTTTATATATATAGATGTTGCATTCTAAATGGTAGACCATGAATGGCTCCCTTTGTAGTAATGCATCTTAATTGGTGAGAGTGAGAGAATACAGTAGGTGGTGCAAAGGTAGCCAAAGTGGGTTTTTGCTTCTTTCAAACAATACTCAGACTTTGTATTTAATGATCACCTACTAGGGCTGGTAAAGGGCATTGCATTTTAGTAATAGGGCTTAGTGACTATTTGATAAGATAGACATACTGTATGAATAAAATATAATATTAATATAAGGCAACAGTACATCACATAGGAGCTTTATATGATAGTTGTTGTTGTAAAAGCCTAGCATTTTAGGTATTCAATTGATAATTTGATAAAATTACAAAAAAGAATGACATCCTTTAAGGACATGCTTTGTATAGCATACTGTTTTTCTATTTATATATTTAAACATGAATAGTGTAAATTTGTATAATAAACAAATACTAAAAAGTTAAAATTTGAATTATAACATATGCGATATCTTTACCTATGTAGCCAAAGAATATTATGGGTTTTATAAATTTGGGAAATACTGACCACAAGGTTTAAGATTAAAATCAAGCAGGAATTTTCTAAAGGAGTTTCAGTTTGAAATTTGACCTCATTTGAAATTAATCTCAATGAGAGACAGGACCATAATCACTTAATTAACAGACAACAGCAATGGACCATTAATTGTACCCTTTGCACTGTGTTGAGAATTGAGGAAGGCACAAATTAGCTTAATTTGGATTTTCCCCCCGCAAATTACATGTGCAATTAAGGTAAATTCTTACGACTATACATAGACCTCTGTTATTTCAATATAGTTAATGTTTTAAAAGTTTATTTTGTAGAAATTTTAAACACTAACAAGATGAATGAAAGCCTCTTGAACAATTTTACCCACATTGGGTTATTCTGCACTCTACAAACTCCATAGCACACCCGGGAGCCATGCATTCTAATGCTGAATCAAACTATATCCCAGTATACTATCACAGTCTTTAAGATATGGAGGTGGTGGGTGGCTAATATTTAGGGCCTGATTATTAACATTAGCATCAACGGGATCTCAGTACTAACTGTAGTGCTTGGAAGACATCAATTTGCTACAATAAGTAGCTAAAGAAAATATCCCGTGGCAACAAAAACAGGATGTGCCATGTGGCTTCCACCCACATACAAAGAAATGCACACAAGGCAATTCAAATGGAAGTCCTAGTTTTAAAATGTGCACATATACATTAGGTTTAAATGTTCTCACTTCTCATTATGAGGCTAATTAGATCATCAGGCTAGGTACACGTGATATCTCAACAGACAGAAAACCTCATAGC
This sequence comes from Myotis yumanensis, assembly GCF_028538775.1. Classification (NCBI taxonomy): domain Eukaryota; kingdom Metazoa; phylum Chordata; class Mammalia; order Chiroptera; family Vespertilionidae; genus Myotis; species Myotis yumanensis. The sequence continues at coordinate 219,521,734 of NW_027223752.1, read as the reverse complement.
AAGAATCCAAAATTTAAAAAAATGTTTCATTTTAAATGGATGAGTAACGTTTCTTTGAATTTATACAATCTATATGTTTGAACTCTAATTCCGAAAATGGCTCTAATTTTAAATTAAGAAAAAGGGTCTGCATACCCCCCCTAGAATTACATATTGCAATAGTATTACACCATATTCCTTTAAAAATGTATTTCTTTATACAACAAATAAGTTGTATTTAAAGATGTGTTCCCAGGAGGAATACTTATTTGTAGGTACTTCACAATTAACAGGGATAATGAATTAGAGATGAGAGGGAGACACTGAAAGAAAGAGAGAGACAGGGAGACAGACAGAAAGGGAGATATTACCATGGTAAAAATATTCAGAGAGAAAAACTGAACTGTAAGCCTCCCTCATCAACATAGACTGTCTCATGACTGCAAATGAAGAACTACAGGCCATCTTTTAAATCCAATAAAAGCCAGTGATTGAAAGGTAGATTTTAGATCACCAGTGCTGAAGCATTGCTACATGACACTTACATTGAATTTTTGGCATAAAAACATGTTGAACAGGACTTATACTGGTGTAACCCTTTACCGATTAAAATTTAAATGTTAAATTGAGCTCTTCATTCAGATTGGAACAAAGTATTCCCCAAACACCTCTGTTCTTCTATTTAAGTAGTGACATGGAAAACATGAGACTTTTTTCTTAACCAACTTAGCTCAGGTTATCATTTTTGTTAAGAGATATTCCCTTTCAGCTCTTAAACAGAAGAGATTTGCACTGTTTTGACAAAAATCCTGGCTAATTTAAGCCCATGGCAGGAAGCAGGTGAGGGTCAGTGAAACGGCATTATCATACATTGTCTTGTTGGGAGAAGAAACCCTTAAAGAGAAATGTCTGCGGAAAAGCCAACCAAATCACTGTCCATGCCAGAACTGTCAGGCTGTTATTCAAGTTTCCTTTTGTTATTTGGGGATTTGCAGGCTAAATAAATGCCTTTCAGAATAAGTAAAATTTCAGAGTAGTGTCCAGCTCAATGTTCCCCTTGCATGTAATGATCATGGTTCAGTGGGTAACAGCAAAATTGGAAATGAAGAAACGCTCTGTATGGTTAGGTCTGTCCTGCTTTCAGCCTCTGACACTGTCAAGGAACTTTTCCAAGGAGCTTTAATTACCTCACCTATACACTGGGGGTAGTGAAATGTAAGCTTCCTTCCCAGAAAGGAAGGCTGCATTGGGCATCATATTGAACACATTTTTTTGAAAGTGCACTTAATATAATAATACTAGAGTCCTGGTGCACGAAATTCATGTATGGGTGTGGGTGGGGGTTCCCTCAGCCCAGCCTGCACCCTCTCTCAATCTGGGACTGCTGGCTCCTAATCACTCACCTGCCTGTCTGCCTGATCACCCCTAACTGCTCATCTGCCTACCTGATCACCCCTAACCACTTTGCCTGCCTGCCTGATCGCCCATAACTGCCTCTGCTGTGGTGGCTTCATACGAAAGGACGTCAGGAATGACGTCCCAAAGGTTGTTCCATTGTCTGGTCTAATTAGCATATTATGCTTTTATTATTATAGATATGGCAATGTTTAATTTTTACAAGAGTTTTGAGAATCTTATATGTAAAATATTGATATGTATATATTAGTCTCTTAACATGTCTCTTGCTTCCACACTTGCAGGTGTTCTCCTTTGCAGAAACCGTGATGAGCCCTGCTACTATAATCCCTGCATTGCTTCTCATGTCGTTCAGAATAAAATCTACATCCCTCCAGTATTCCTGAAGTCATCTGTGATCACTCCTCCGCTGGCCCCAACCATACTGTTCTCCTCAATATGAATCGGATGCCCTTGCAATAACCTGGTTATTATTTAACAGGAAAGAAGTAAAAGGGGAGACCAGTTAATATAGACATGCCATTGATACAGCCTTGCCAAAAGGCTGCTCTAACACTTTCAAAATATGTTCCCTGATGATTGTTGGGGGGAAAGACTAGACAAATACAGTTTAGGCTCATGCCAATAAGGTCCGAGTGACCTGCTTACTTATCAATCACACCTGAAAGCAAGTCAGTGGCCAGGGTGGGCACGGTCACTGCAATTGCAAAACCTGAATATTTAAACTTCCAAACAAAGGAAGCTCTCGCTCTCTCACAGGCACTGGGCTCTCTCAGGACTCCTATTGCAGGGACATGCTCCCATGGGGCCACATGGCTCTGAGCCATGTGGAGCTCCACATATAAACCAATAGACTCTAATCTGACCCAAACCACACCCAGCTACAACATGGAATAAAGCTCTGGACAGTGGCCTTACTTCTGGCCCTGCTGAACTCCCAGCTGCACCTTTTCCAGGACTGGTTTAAGGGGCAGGGGACTTTGGAACCCGAGAGACGTAACTTCACGCAAATGAAACCTTTTTCCACATTCCATCCAAAAAAAAAAAATTCATTTTCTGAAGATATTGCAAGAACCTCCCTCCCCACTCATGGCTGGGAAGTCTGGCCCATGAATTCCTCCGGCTTCGGATCCAAGGCCCCGAGCATGCTTCCATCACCCTCAATGCATTTGTGTGAGTTATTTTCCTGGCTTAAAACACCTTTTGTCCCAGAAAGGCACGTACTTGACTCCTTCACTTCCATCTGTCTGTGTTTAAAGAGGCCTTCTTGGACAAAGTAATATAAAATAGCATTCCCTCTACACTGTTTGTGTTCTCTTCCACATTTATTCGCCATCATTTATGCATTGCCACTTGAGTTATCACATTTTCTTATTTATATTTTAATTTATTAAATAGTTTTCTCAGTACATACCAATCCCTAAAATAGAACCTCTTTTAGGAAATAATGTTGTTTTATTCACTACTATATAGCCAGAGGCTGGAGAGATGACTTGTAAAATGTACACGATAAATGAGTATTTCTTGAATGTTTAAGAATCTTTGTTATTAAACATGTTAAAAGAATCTTTATTTTTAACTTAAATGATTCTAATTCAAAAACTTTTTTTTTAAATCTCAGGTAAGGATGACATGTTTATGTAAAACCATTTACTAAATAAATAAGACGTTTTATATTCCATGTTTTATTCACTGTGAATAAGTATGCTTCTGCACATGTACAAATGAGCTAAAGTGAAATATGCAACACTATAGCCTCATGTTCAATGGACTAAATATTCTTTTCTAAGGATGAAGTTATTATTTCATTGTGTGAATGTCAAAGCTTGTTAGAAATACAAGTCGATTTCACTAGGAATAGTAGATATATAAACTTCATGTTTTCTAGCTGTGCATATATACACACCTGATAAAGGGAAATATTATAATTTCTTTTTTTAATGTTAAAAAATTTCTGTTTTGATGTTAACTTTAAATATGAAGTAAAACAAATATAATGTGTGTAAAAGTAAATCTGTCAAGTGAGGGAGTGTAGGTCATACTTTTTCTAATATTAGTTTAATCTCTCCAATTTTGTGAATGAATAACTAAGTTAATAGTTAAAATTATATTAATATTAAATTACAGGAACAAATAACTGTATCTGTGAAGTCTTGAACACTAATTATCAATTTATTAGGGACACACTTGTCAGTGACATTGTATTTCCCAGAATTTGACTGGGATTATATACTTTGAATAAAGTAAAATAGAGAGTTAATTTTTTTCCCTGAGTTGCTAGAAATTAACATGAAAACTAATCTACCATAATATTTTTTAACTTTTTTATTTATGAAGAGTAAAACAACTGCTATTGTCATACAATTACTATTATAATGGTATCAATTCATCATCTAAAATTAACTCAACGTCCACTTTATAATTTTGTGTCCATAATTGTTTGAAAGCATTGCATATGTGATAAAATGTTAAGTAATACAAAAAATACACCACCTTGAAATATTAAGAAATGATTAACAAGAAAAAAATAATAACTAAATAACAAGAAACAAAAACATCCAAAATTATTTTAATCTCAAATATTCCTAATACACTAGTAAATAATAATATCAGTGTCTGAACAGCAGTCAAAATACCATAATATATGCATTCCTTATTGAAAAACATATATCTTCATTTTTTCATGGTATAGTTATATAGAACAATCATGTTTTTATTGGATTATGAAGGTGAATGGAATTTCTTGACTTAGGCAATTGAAAGAATGAGTAGGAAGCCTAGCAGTAGAAATATCAAAAATAAAAATAAATTGGGAGCTTTATTGTTATATCTGATCAAGTTTAGTATATAGATATGTAATGGTACTATTGATAGAAATAATGGCGAGAATAATTAGACAAATATAGCATCAGATACCATGAAATTGAGAATATCTCTCCTAATTCATTGACAATTGAATTGATCAATTTTTGAGTACATGTTCATGTAACAATACATAGGTGAATGATATAGAATACAGAATCACATATGCAGAAATCTAGTTTTTCTATAAAAATACTATAATTAATATAGAGTTTCCTTTTTGAAATTAGGACCTTAAAATACAGATTATTGCTTTAAACAACTAAGATACCTTTTCCGAAAAAAGTAGAACTGGCAAAATTACTAGTAAGTTTGACATACTATATTGGTCATGGCCAACAGTTATGACTGACAGACCACTGAGGGCCTCAGGGAGAAATTTATAGAAGAAAGGCAGTGTCCAAAGGCAGAGTTCAAAGAAAAGGTCTGGAACAGAGCAAGACTAATACCTCAGAGGGTAACAAAAGCTGCCAAGGTCAAATTAAAATCAATCCATCAGTTCCTAGGAAACTCAGGTGACAAAGACAAGACCAGAGCTCTATGATTCTACTCCACAAAACCAACCAAAAAACATTTTTAAAAATTTTATAGAGAGGATCAAGATACAGTATCTTGTGATAGTAACTGACAAGCTCTCAATATATCTCAGGTGTTTCAGATGTTCTATTTTTTCCTATTCAAGGAGGACGTTCATTCTAGTAGAATTACATTTTGTGTAAATTTGATGTTCCTTGGAGATTTTTTTTTCACAGTCATCTTTAAAAATGCCAATCCCATATTTTGTAATCAATATTGTGTCATGATGTTAGAACTGTATGAAGGATATCATTGACTTTAAGAAAAGGCTTTGGTTTGAATCACATCTCTGCCAGTTACTAATTAAATGACCTTGAGCTGTTTATTTTATATCTCTGTGCTTTGTGGTTTTACTGATCTCTAAAATGATTATGATAATAAGTGGCTTGCAATGTTACTATGAAGATGAATTCAGAAAATAATGGTAAAATATTTAAAAAGATACTGGAAAAAGCTATCATGGATATTATTTTATTGTATATTTCTCTGATAGCTTAGTTCAGAGACTAACATACAACTACCACATTCCTTCTGTTAAGATGAAAATATAGAATTGAGATAGCATATTACTTTCATCTCAGGTGTTTAAATGCCAATATATTGATACAGTACACATGGTTGCATAGTGAACCGTATCAAGAAAACTTTTGAAGTTCAGCAAAGACTACCAAGAAGCACTTTGTATAACTGGCAACAAAGAATTATGGCACAATATATATGCTTATCTGTATATAAGAGAGTTTGAGTAAATTAGTCTAATTGAGGAAATAAAAAAAATGATTTTGAAACAAAGAAATACATAATTTTCAAAATTTATAGAATGCAATAATCTAAATTTTTCAATCTAAATTATCTTAATTTGGAGTGATTACAATAATTTTGAATGATCATATAAATGATAAGTAAGCTATATTTGAAGGAATCATGCAAGTATATAAAGGAAAAATAATGGAAATATATTGCTCATCAACACTGTCAATATCATTAACATATCAATCATTTACATATATATTTTTAAAAATTGAGAATCAGTTTATTGATTAGATATCTTTGTAGCTTCTTTGGATATAAGAAAAGGAATCTTTAGAGTAGTGGTTCTTAACCCAGCCCTAACCAACAATGAAGTAGTAGATATGATTTTTGAATGTTAAAAATGTAGGAAATCACTCATAATAACCTGATTCACCAGGTTAAGGTGAGACTCAGGCTGTGTTTTTCAAAACCCCACAAAAATTCTAAAGCCAAGGTTGGCTAAGAAGCATTGCCCTAGAAAATTGGAAAGCATAACATTTTTATTATCAAATTGATCCATTAGAGAAAATATCTGAAGTCATACATTTCTTTCCTAATTTGATGCTGACCAACCTTCTTGCACATTACAGTCACAATTAAAAATTAGCCCAGCTGGCATGGCTCAGTGATTGAGCATCAATCTATGAACCAGAAGGTCACGGTTTGATTCCTGGTAAGGGTGCATGCACAGGTTGTGGGCTCAGTCTTCATAGTGGGGCGTGCAGTAGGCAAGCAATCAATGATTCTCTCTCATCATGGATGTTTCTGTCTCTCTCTCCCTCCCTCCTCCTCTCTGAAATCAATAAAAATATATTTTAAAAATTAAATTATAAGCTTCATTTTTCACTTTCCATTATAATTATACATTTTATTATATTTGATTATTTTATTTTTATTAATTGTATGGCTATCTTAAGGCTCTGTTATTCTCTGTCATTCTTTCTGTCTGTCTCTCTCTTTTGTTTAACCCATGGTATATACAAGCTCTTGGTCATGTTAATAATGAATGTCAAATCAAATATGACTTGACATGGTGGACTAGCATAGCTAGAAAGGGGAAAACATCTCTTCCTAATCTTTTTTCTTTTTCCTCAGCCAGTGGCTTTTATGATATTCCTGCCATATCACAGTGGGTTTAGCCTGGGGCATCAGATGCTATTTAAATCCCTTCTTTTCTGTCCTGTAAATTCATAATCTGTGAATAACTATTTTCACTTTGCACTGGCAATCAATGTTTGCTACCAACATTTTGAACCTAGAACTTCACTTATGTTCTGTAGTGCTTGTAGAACTCAAGTACAACTACACAGTTTAAGGTTAAGCTTAAATTTGAACAGCCCAAGCCACCCTAACACTCTTTGGAGCCAGTGTTTCTGCTTAGCCCACTCTGTCCTTTATTGCTACTTAAGGTCAAGAGGTTACACAATTTATCTGTAAACAACAACATCAATAAAATAAAATAAATAAAATAAAATAAAATAAAATAAAGATAAACCAAGGACATGACCTGAGTTTGTAGTATTCTTAAACTATATCCAACATTTAAATTTAGCCACTCGAATTCTACTCCCATTCTCATTGCTTCCCCTGAGAGAATGCTGTGCTAAAGCATCTCCTTTTATATAAAAGAAATTATCTGCAATGATTGAAGTTTTCCTTCCTTATCAGGAGTTAAAAACCACGGTTTTGGTTTTACTTCTGGGATGAGAATGTGAAGAGCTCCATGGGTTCAACCCCAATAAACCCAGTATAACTACTGAAAAATATTAAGTGTCATTCACTCAAAGTCTCTAGAAACTGTCCTAAGGATATTGAGCAAATAAAGAACATTTATTCAAGAAAGCTTACCAAGTGATGAGAACGTTTAGAGTCTGCGAATTTCTTGCTGTGATCTCTTCTCTCCCCACCACCTCACTCACAACTCAGCGTAAAGAAAGCTTCACTCTGTGTGGTTGTGACCAAGACGATGAGGCGTCTTCTCTCCTCAGTTCCCAATCAAAGAATACACCACCTTACACTGGGGAGAGATACAAGCATTTATGAACCTTTCCAATTCAAAGATGAAGAGGTATGTGATGAATAGTTGAGTAGTCCCTTTCTTTACCCAATCCAACACACAGGATATAAATATAGCCCAAGTAGGACAAGCTGAAAACTCTGGGGTCCCAGTCTCCCTCACATCAGCAAACAAGCACCTAAGACTCTCAGTTCAACAACCTTCCAGGAACTGAATCATGTCAATAAGCTGAGTTCACTTAGAAATGGGTTCTCCTCCTGTAGAGCCTTCAGATGATACTGCAGCCCCAGTCAACTTGTACTGCCACCTCTTAAGACAGCCTGAAGTAGAACCATCAGCTGAACTCAGAAGATGTGTGAGTAGTAAATGTCTATTGTTTTAAGCTGCAGATTTTTAGGAGAATCAGAATTGTTATAAGAGAATCAGAACTGTGGGGTTGTTGTGAGTGTAAAATTAGATAATGTACCATAGGAAGCCTCTGGCACAGCATAAGGGCTTAACCTACATTATCAATTTCTTTGTATTAACATTTACTAGAGGCCCAGTACACAAAATTTGTGCACAGGGGGAGGGGGGATCTTCTCAGCCCAGCCTGCACCCTCTCCAATCCAATACACCTTGGGGGATGTCTGACTGCCGGATCCCTCACAATCCGGGACCTCTGGCTCCTAACCGCTCACCTGCCTGCTAGCCTGATTGCCCCTAACTGCCCCCCCTGCTGGCCTGGTTGCTCCCCAACTGCTCCCCCCGCCGACCTGGTTGCCCCCAACTGCCCCTCTGCCAGGCTGGTTGCCCCACGCAGCCTGCTGTTCAGTCGTTTGGTCGTCCCTCACTAACCCACCTGCCAGCCTTATTGCCCCACACAGCCTGCTGTTCAGTTGTTACTGTGATGGAGTCCCGTATAATTTGCATATTCCTCTGTTATTAGTATAGATTATATGTAATGAGATTTCCCATTTATTAGCATATTCCAAGAATATTAAGAGGATGAATTTTATTTTATCTACCTTTCAAGAACTTCTAAATAGACTGCAACACATAAGATGTACTTCTAGAATAAAGCATATCTCATTTGACTTCCTGTATTTTATTCTTACATAAGTCCCTTTGGTAAGTTTACAATAGCTTACTTTATTCATCCATAAAATGTGAAATAATTTCCACCTACACTCCTCACAGGATATTATGAAAATTAATGAGGTAATATGTATAAAGCACTAGAAGCTTTTAAAGAGTGCTATAAAATGAGTATTTATCCCTGTGGGTGGGTCCTATCTATTTTTCTGAATGGCTTCTAACATGGTGTTGGAAGAGATGATGGATAGATAATAGGTAGGCAGATGGAGAAAGAGAGATACAAAAAATTGAATAATAGGTTATGGTAGAAATTATAGCGGTTTTGGAATTTTAATGAAAGCATCTTTTTTTACTTCTTGATCACAGGTACTTTCAAGTAATGCAGACACCCTATATTTGACAGCTATCTGGTTTCTTTTGGTATTTTTGGACTGCTCTAAGGAAACACTAGTTATATCTTCATAATTAATTTAACACTTTTTTTCTTTCTAATCTATATATGATTGTTTCTTATACTAAAAAGTGAATTGAAAATATTCTGGTTTTCTGTATACTTTATCAGTAGTTTTCAAATTACTAATGCTTTAATATTCTGTTCCCATACATGTGTATGTGTGTGTGTGTGTGTGTAAATAAAAGAACATGTAATAGGACATTAAAATGGAATGTTTTTTGGCTGATGTTCATGGCATATTTTGATGTCCTTCTTTCTGACTACATCTGGCTTACTCCAAACATTAGAAAACATGACTGTTAAGGGTAATAAGGTCTACATTTCACAGTTGAAGCGACTGAAAAGAGACTGATGTGCAGCATCCTTTTGTCTTTTGTTCAGGTCCACAGTTCTTGGGAAAGGGATATTGTCACAACTTGATCACAGATTAATCAACTTGTTCCAGGACTGGCTCTCTGGTAAATCAGAATGAATGCAGAGAGCAATGGAGAAGTGTCTGGAGAGGCCCTGCTTTGTCACAATTTTGCATGAGTTGCTTGTTCCTGGTTGTCCATGGGATTTGTGAGAATGGTCATATCAGCCAGGAACTAAGTAGAAAACTGTGGAAGCATTGAACTTCAGGATTTCATTCCATAAAAATAACCATATTTCAGAAATTGGTATTAATAAAATAACATTAATCCTGGGGTAGAAAGTAATGGATTGATAAAATGCATTTTATTGGATATCTGAATAGCAAGCAGCAATGAATATACTGTATATGTATATACATATTGTAAAATATATATGTATTTTTCTAGGAGATTCACTTCCTTACATATGAGATTTGTTTATTTTTAATAGTCACTAGGTGGCAATTCTGAGACCAAAAGGCACAGTATCTGATTATGAGTGTAGTTTTATGATCTATTAAAATTTCTGTTCAAAATGGAAAGGTAGCATTATCTGGGGAAATTAGTTATATGGGCTTGTTTTTTGTTTGAAAAAATATTTGTTTTTACAAGGTTGAATGACTATACAATTTAAATGCCGACAACTTAGTGTCCTTTAAATGCTACTTGACTAATGCCAATAAGTGAAAAGCTTCCTACATTTTCTCTTAAATTCTTCTTTTCATGGCATTTCAACAGCCTCTTTTGATCACTGAGAATACTGTAGCAGAGCTATGGAAAATGTTTGTCTCATTAAAATATACCCTACCGCAAGTTCAGAGGATTGTAAGTATATGTATAATTTTATTTCCACTGGGTGATTTTTGTAATGCGTATGAGCCATGCTCTCTAATGGAAAGTGCAATGTAGTAAGGTACTTTAAATAGGCATTAATCCTCACAATACATTTGCAAGTTAGGTAAGCAAAATGAAGCGAAGAGCCATAATAAGCATTATCCACATTCATCTACCTTCACAGCCTGTAAAGCTAGAAATCACACATCATGAACAAAGGACATTTGCAAAAGAAACAGCAGGGATACTTGTGGCATGTTTTCTTCCTGGTTGCCATAGAAAGATGAAGCAAAAGGGGAGCACAAAACAAACTGTATTTTTTAGAAAAAGAAACAATAACTTAAAATAAAATACAAATCAATGCAAGATAATTATCACGTGAGGGAAGAAATAAAGTCTTAGGCTGCTCATCCAGATAATAACATTCAGATATTGATACTATAAAAAATATTTACCACTTTCAATCCTATTGCTACAAAACTACTTTTCTTCCATAGTTTAATTGACAGGCTGACTTATTCTTGCCAAATGAATCAATTGAAATAGAACATCAATTTATTTAGGTGGAAGCTCAAAAATCAAAAGTCAAAGCAAACAACAAAAAATGCCTTTTTACATTGCCAACACTTCATGAAGAAAGGGCTCCTGCATGTCTTACGTGCATATAATAAAACAAAAATTCCACTGAATTTTCTAAAAATGACTTTATCTTGTTGAATAACTTATATTTTCCTCCTTGGGCACGGAAAAAATATAATAAGCCTCATGTAAATATTTGAAATCAAATAGAATATACTTTTAAAACATATATGGTTTATAGAAAGGGACACATCAATACTTATTAATGAAAACAGGAATATAGTAAATTAGGTTGTATTTACAGTAGGCAATAATAACTGTAGTTTATAGCCATCTTCCCTTCTCAATCGAATAAAAGCTTTTGACAATGAATGTGATTGGGCAAAAATGAGGCATTAAGCCACAAAATTTAATGTTTAATCTAAACTTTTTATTTATCTACCATGTGATTTTTGTTTATACAGATTTAGTGCCTGAATTTAAACAGTATCTTTAGGATGTTCTATAATATAAAATAATCTTAAATGGTAGTGATTGTGCATTTACATTCTTTTTAATTAGCCCACATATGAAATTTTGGAATCATTACCCCATACTTTTTTATAAAATAAGGGTTAAACTTCCAGAATAAAATTTTCTGTAAATCTTTTCAGTGTTAGAATTAAATAATAAATGATTCAATAGCATGAAAAAATGTGAGTCCAAAAAATCTTCACTATCATCACCTTGCCCTGGCATACTGTTTTTGCTATTTCAACAGAGCTTTGGTTTTCAATGAGAAATTTTAAATCTCCATCACATATTTCAAAAGTAGAAAATAAGACTTTTGGATCATCATTCTTTTATAATAAGACTTGAAACTTCATGCCTATATAAGAATATGGCCTAAAATACTGTAATATATACATATATATCGGAAACACTCATTATCAGAAGGGAAAAAGTCTAGAAACATGAATTGAATAAAGATAAAATATTTCTGAAATATTTTTAAAATTTATATCTTCTGATAGATACGTAATTTTTCACTTAAAATCAACTTTCCCACTATAATTTTTCTGTTTATATTTTAACATTGTGGAATTTTAAAACCTCATCAAAATATTCCTAAAGTCGCCTTAACCGGTTTTGCTCAGTGGATAAAGCATCTGCCTGCAGACTAAAGGGTCCCAGGTTCGATTCCGGTCAAGGGCATGTACCTTGGTTGCAGGCACATCCCCAGTAGGGAGTGTGCAGGAGGCACCTGATCGATGTTTCTCTCTCATTGATGTTTCTAACTCTCTATCCCTCTCCCTTCCTCTCTGTAAAAAATCAATAAAATATATTTTAAAAAAAAGATTACGGTTGATTTTCAGAGTCCTCAGAATGTTTCCTTATCTCTAAGCAACATCTCTTTAAAAAAAAAATTCCTAAAGTCATTAATTTCCTTAATATAAGAAAAAAGCATATTCATACTAGCATAAAAAAAACCCATGCAACTTTTAACACCATCAGTATGAAATCTATAGCTATAGATATAGCCATATGGTTTTGTATGTTCAATTTGGGATTTATTTATATAAGGATCCTGTTCTTTTGTTTACCCCTCAGAAATCATTTGAAAACATTAATATAGTTGTCTATATTTAGTCCAAATTGAGTTTTGGAACAGTACGATATATTGTGACATGCAGAATCTGTCTATTTCACTTAACTATGAACCTTAATTTTGTATACACTGCTTCTTGGCTGGATGCAAAAGCAAAGTGGTCTTCATATGCGTGGAACAACCGAGGAAGAGCCATCAAGTCTCGAGGACACAGCTGTATTCAGCCTGAAGGGCCAGAGAACCTAAGTGAAGCTTGAATATTAGGGTCATGTCACGTGGTGAGATTGCTGAGTGATTGGATAGCCAGAGACCCGACCTCACTTCTCCAATGAGACTGCATGCTGAGCAAGAGAACCAATTGGCGTTTGTCCTTTTCTGAGAAAAAGAAGCTCAGTGCATTTGAAAACACATTTAGGTTTTTCTAATTCCAAACTTTTGCAGAATGGGTAGATGGGTCAGATGGAGATGACTTATCATAGCTCTTTAAATATGGATTACAGCCCGACTTGGTTTGGCTCAGTGGATAGAGCATCGGTCCATGGACTGAAGGGTCTTGGGGTCCATTCTGGTCAAGGGCATGCACCTCGATTTCAGTCCCAGTCCCTGGCCCTGGTCGGGGTGTGGGCAGGAGGCAACCAATCGATAAGTCTCACATTGATGTTTCTCTCCTCCCTTCCACTCTGTGTAAAAATCAATGGAAAAATATGGTAGAGGGAGGATTAACAAAAATAAAAATAAATATGGATTACAGAGCTGCCACCTGAAGGCCCTAGGGCAGTGATGGCGAACCTATGATACGCGTGTCAGAGGTGACACACGAACTCATTTTTTGGTTGATTTGTCTTTGTTAATGGCATTTAAATATATAAAATAAATATCAAAAATATAAATCTTTGTTTTACTATGGTTGCAAATATCAAAAAATTTCTATATGTGACACGGTACCAGAGTTAAGTTAGGGTTTTTCAAAATGCTGACACGCTGAGTTCAAAAGGTTCGCCATCACTGCCCTAGGGGATGGAGGTGAAGATGCCATCAGATTTAGTGCTAAAGAGGAGGTCAGGAATAAGTCAGACTCTCTGAACAAGGTTATTAAGCAAACAAATACAATGGCTGGTGAATGCTAGATCAAAAAATTATAGTGATTGGACATAAATTGGAAAAAAGATATAATTTAACAGACTATTATGATAAATATTGTGAGAGAATTTACTGAGATTTAGCAGGCAAGCAGAGAAGGGATATAAATAAGAGAATATTACAAATATTTTTATGATATCAAATAATTATGTGCAAAAATTATAGAGAATTTTGAATGTTAAAATCATGTGGGACTTTATTCCTGTGTAAATAAACCTTCTTAGACCTATTTTTTTTTCCCCCCATCCAAATTAGGTTCTCTGTTCTCCCAACATCCAACAATTCTCCCTGATGTAGGGTATGTGGCCAAATGGCTGTAACTGATAAGAGCCTATCAGGGTACTATCAAGGAAATAATAAGACCAACCCACAATGGATTTTTACTCAAAACTAGCAGAGACCAGTTCATCCAACACGGCAACTAATTGCACCTTCCAGTAACAGCTAGCCTCATTATGCACTCATTCTAATACATTAGTGTATTAAACTCTCCTGTGATGCAATGGTCTGAAATGGTAAGACCATGTAAGGACAAAAAATGGCCACCAGGCCCAGCCTGTGTGGCTCAATGATCAAAACATGAACCAAGTCACTGTTGATTCCAGGTCTGGGCACATGCCCAGGTTGCAGGCTCAATACCCAGTAGGACATGTTTCTATCTCTCTATTTCTCTCTCTCTAAAAGCAATAAAAGTCTATTAAAAAATTTTTTTTAAATAGCCAAGGACTTTTCTGTGAAATCTCCACCCCTTTCCCTGGAAAAATCTGGAATACTCCTCTCCATGAAAGAAGTAAATCTCATCAGGAAGGGCTGCTGTCTGTGGAGTGGCCCACTCTCTCACTAATAAACTCGCGTTCACTTTAAATTCTCTGCTGCCATCCTCTTTGAATTCTCTCCTGCACGAAGCCAAGAACCCTCAGTGGGAGGCAGCCCATTGGGTGCCTGGACCTCTGAAACGTCTGCATCACTACCTCTGAATCTTAACTCTAACCACTCCGTTCTTGGTAAGAATCAAATAACTTTCTGTCAGTTTACTCAAGCTCTGTTCTTTAAATGTTACTTCAAAATTGTCATTCACATCAAGCCCAGGCCAACCACTCCAGTCAGCAGAAATTCACCTCTTTGAAAATTTTAGTTGTCCCTTCCTGCCCTCTATCCGGAACATTTTTCCTTACTCCCCTTGGAATCGTTCGTTATCTTTGTATGTGTGAGTTCTGTTTTGGACATGTTTGCTTAACATGTGTGTGTGCCATCAGGTGAAGAAGATGTCAGCAAACAACCTGAGATGCGAGTGTGACACTCCGGAGGATGTTTAATCAGAAATGCAGTCTGTGGCTCATATTCAAGGCTTAAGGGGAACTGTGCGGATGAGCCAGATTGCAAGGAAATAAATTCAGAGAAAGGCAGCAGAAAGCTTGGACTTACTGTCCTTCAAAAGATGTTTCTCTGAGCTGGGAAGAATCAGGGTAAGACTGCAAGAAGTCGTAGCGATGAGGATATTGGAAATCTTGCCTCAGGAACCAGAGCTTTTGGCCATTAGCCATGTAAAAATCCTGCCTTCGCCCTAACCGGTTTGGCTCAGTTGATAGAGCATCGGCCTGTGAACTGAAGGGTCTCAGGTTCAATTCCAGTCAAGGGCATGTACCTTGGTTGCGGGCACATCTCCAGTAGGAGGTGTGCAGGAGGCTGCTGATCAATGTTTCTAACTCTCTATCCCTCTCCCTTCCTCTCTGTAAAATAATCAATAAAATATATAAAAAAATAAAAATAAAAACCCTGCCTTCAAAGAAGGGGTAGGGGTGAGGAGTGGGGGGTGGGGATTGGGAGGTGGGGAGAGAACTTGATTCATTACTTGGGAGAGCACAGCACTGGAGCTGTTTCATCTTGAAGATATCACTGAAGTTTCAACAAGGGCATAAACTGGCCTTTGATCTTACCTGCGACTGTCTATTTGTTATGTTGTAATATCTCTGTTAGAGGATAGAAGAAATCAGCTTCCCAGTTGTTAAGTGAGAAAATAAAATAGACAAGGACAAGACTTTGTCCATGGAACCTGTTTATTGACGTTTCTATTTGTTGTTGTTGTTGTTGTTTTATTTTGTTCTGTTATCCCCTACTCAGACCAGGGTGGAGGTGGAAACGAGGTTAAATTCTTCAGTTTCACATAGAAGCCAATCTCAAAATGATTCAAGGGCAGGAAGTTGACCAGCAGAAGCTGCGAAACAGTGCCAGTCATGTGTTTATTACGTGGTGTTACTTGAAGTAGAAAATAATCAAGGGGTTTTCAAAATGATTCTGACAACTCATTAAGCTTGAACTTCCTCATGAAGCTTGAACTTCCCATATGCTCCCTATAGAGCAGAGCCTATGAATTCATAAGGATGCATTTAGAATCCGGCCACTAATAAGACATCCCCTGGCCAAGCCTTCACCTATAATACCCCTTCACCTAAGCAAAATGGACAAGCACACCCCTTGGTTTGTCTTGAGTGAGTGCATAGCAAGACTGGGAAACATGTGAAGAATGAGAATAAACCTTTCCATTTTCTAAGCGCTAAATATTTGCCTGACATTGTACTTACATCATCTATAATGCTCACAACTAACTGGCAGGGTTGATAGTATCTTGGATTTATGGATAGCAAACCATAAGTCTGGAGGTTAATTAAGTTGCTGGAGGTCACATATTGAGTAATTAGCAGGGCTTGGATTTGAACCCAGGTGAAGAAATAGATTTTATCCAGGTCTAGTCCTGCCCTGCTGGGGCTACGAAACATCAGGAATGCTGACCCTGTGAAATCCTTTGATCCACCCTTAGAGAAATCTCTGTAAAACTTGTGCCTGGATTTCCATCATTTCTTTTCATGGGGAGCAAGCAGGTGCTTAACCAGATGCTCCAGAAAACATGGGGGGCTGGGGGGTCAGAAGGATACTAAACCCCAAAGTGAAGATTTTGAGGTGAATTATTCGCAGAGCAGCGGCGGTGATAACACACAGCACACTGAGGAAGCGAAGGAGAGGCAAGGCTGCTCCTGTAAGGGCGAGAACACTTCAGAGACGTGTGCTGTCTGCTGTCTCTCTCCTTGCACATTATTCTGGCTTCCTTCGCTTCTGGTTGCTTTTCCCTAAATTATTAGTAAGTGCACTAGTTCCCTGTGACGGCCATAGCAAATCAGCATGAAGTCGGCACCTTAAAACAAAGGAAGTTTATTCTCTCACTGTTCTGGAGACCAGAAGTCCAAATCCCTCATCAGAATAGCCAAGTTCAGGGTGTTGGCAGGGCCACATTCCCTCCAGGGACATAGGAGAGGATCCGTTCCTCACCTCTTCAAGTTTCTGGGGGCTGCCTCTGTCTTCCCGTCACCTCCTGTTCTGTATATCCCTTTTGTGTCTCTCTGATAAGACACATGTAATGGCATGTAAGACTCACTGGGATAATAGAGAATAAACTCCATTTTGTTTTTCAGGAACCTTAACTTAATTACATCTTTTGCTATATAAGGCAGCATTCATAGGTTCCAGGGATGGGGATGTGGATATGTCTTTTAGGAGAACATCATGCGGTCCACTATAGTAACCAATAGTAACCAAATAGCAAATAGACATGTGGTTAGTATGATTAGAATAACATCTCCACTATATCTTTTTTGCCACCTGCTGCATTCTTTTGATTGAACAATGTGGTAGTGGTACAGGACTGGTGGACAAATATTTGGAACAAGATATCATAATTTAGGGACAATTTCATTGGGAAATAAGGGTTGAAAGTGGGAGGAGCACAAGACTCTTTCAGATGGCGGTCCTCTTCCTGAGACCCAAACCTTCCATGGGACAGAGACCTGTGTGTTAAGTGTACTAGTATTCACACATGTGTGCATTATCCAATAATAAGGGAGAAGACATCTTCAAATAATGTTTGTTCAATGAGACTCAAATAAAAATAATCATTTCACATAGTTTGGGCAGAAAAGTAAGCATTGTGAAATACTAGATCCAGGCAAATGAGAAAATGTAATTATTACATGATTCAGGGAAGGAAAATATTCTCAGAAACCCTAAAAAATCAGATTGAAAAGGTTTGGCAATTGATTCCCTCCCCCCAGACTTTTAATTTATAAACAGTTCATAATAATATTCTTTCCTACATCTGTCAAAGGCTCACAGAGAGGGTTTCTCTAGCACTCATTCTTTTATAAAACTGTTATTAACTTTTTAAGTAATTGCTACTCTTTCTGTTTTTGCCTGAATTCCAGCAGGTAATTTGGCACAGACATATCAGCAGTGAACAAAGACAGTGACAGGGGGATATGTACAATAACACTGCGGAATCCCCAGAGCTTTGTTACCGGGAAACTACAGCTTTGCTGGAGAGAAACACGAGAAGAAAGTAAAGTCTGTAACTCCGTAGGGTAATGATTGCAGCTCCAGGAGTTTATGGAGGGAAATTATGTAGATCTAACATGAGCGGCGCTAACTTGGTAGAATATTTTATAAACATTAATTCAGATTCAACTCAGAACCAAAGTACAAGGAACTGATTGGAGGCAAAGAAGCACATTTCTGATGTTCCCACCATAAACACAGACAAGGGTTCACAGAAATCTAGCCGTTCCTAGTATTTTCATATGCCTTTCAATCTTTTGAAGTGTTACAAACGACACTTCAAAATGCAAATTGTTATTATCTTTTTAGAATCCCTACAGGAATACTATAAAAACTTGTCTTATCCAAACTTACATAGAAAGAGGAATAAAAATGAGGTCTGTATAAATTTTAAAGAAAACAAATCACAAATACAACTTGGGACACTCTTGTTTTAACATATTTGGTTCTCTATAAAAATGTACATTTCTATGCCTCATTTTTGTTTTACACACATGCCTAGGAGGCTGGATCTTGATCACATTTTTTTCAATTAAAATTTTATTTTTACTGACAGTTTGATGTGGATGCCTGCGAAGGTAGATCTTGTATACTCATGTTCCTACAATCAAATAACAGTAAGAGTGATAATAATAAATCTAGCACAGATAGTGCTTACTATGCACCAAAGTCTATTTTAAGCCCTTTATATAAATTAATTTGTTTAATCTTCAAAGTAGCCCTCTGAAGTATGATTATGTCATTTTATGAATGAGAAAACTGAATGTTTATCTGAATAAAAAACATTATTTATGAAAAATGGTTTCCAAGGTTCACTATAAAACCAAGTCAATTGATCTTTGCTTGTGTTATAGCTCCTTGCAAGCTCCAAGTTGTTCTGGATATTTTATAACTAATTAATGTAATAGTGGAATTGACTCATCTACAATATATATAATTTTGAATACATTATTGCTAGTGCCAGCTTGACTCTTAAATTATATTTTGCATTAATATACATTTGGTAATTTATACATTAATTATAATAAGAAACAGTCACTTCTGCCAATTTTTTCCTAAGCAAAATAGTCAAACAAATTCTGATATATGGAAGGACTGAGTAGATTTTTATATTTATGGGATATATATTAATATTTATATCTATCTATCTAGACCTAGAAAAAGAAACAGAAAGATGGAAAGAAACACACAAAAACAGAGACAGAGGCCCCAAAAGACCAACAGAGATATCAATTTTTGAGCTGCTAATATAATAGCCATTTTTAGCCAAAGCAAGCAATTATAGTATTTAGTTATCAACTGAAAGATCAAGTAAACATAAGCCATCAAAAGAAGTGATTCAAAACTGCCTCATTTTTTGAAAAATTAATACACAAGTAATCTTCCTGTGATGATCTATTGATATAGGTCCAAGTGTTTTCCTTTTATGTTAAGTCACAAATTGAAGTTCTAGGATGTCTTTTCATTTATAAACTACTAGAGGCCCGGTGCATAAAAATTTGTGCACTCGGGGGGGGGGGGCGGGGATCCCTCAGCCCGGCCTGTGCCCTCTCACAGTCTGGGACCCCTCAGGGGATAACCAGCTGCTGGCTTAGGCCTGCTCCCCAGGGGATTGGGCCTAAGCTGGCAGTCAGAAATCCCTCTGGCAACCCGGGAGCCCTCGGGGGATGTCCACTTGTCAGCGGGGAGCAGGCCTAAGCTGCAGTGGGATATCCTTAGTGCTGCTGATGTGGCAGGAGAGGCTCCCACCACCACCGCTGTACTGGCAGCCGTCAGCCTGGCTTGTGGCTGAGCAGAGCTCCCCCTGTGGGAGTGCACTGACCACCCGGGGGCAGCTCCTGCATTGAGCATCTGTCCCCTGGTGGTCAGTGTGTGTCATAGTGACCAGTCATTCCCAGTCATTCTGCTGTTAGGGTCAATTTGCATATTACCCTTTTATTATATAAGATAGAGGCCTGGTGCATGGGAGGGGGCCAGCTGGTTTGCACTGAAGGGTGTCCCGGATCAGGGTGGGGATCCCGCTGGGGTTCCTGGACAGCCTGGGTGAGGGGCTGATGGCTGTTTGCAGGCTGGCCAAGCCCCCCAGCAGGGACTCTCACCCCATGAGTGTGTGGCCATCCTGGGTGAGGGGCTGATGGCTGTTTGCAGGCTGGCCACAGCTGCTTCAGGGTAGAGGTCCCCCCCTGGGGTGCCTGGCCAGCCTGGGTGAGGGGCTGAGGGCCGTTTTTAGGTTGGCCACACCCCCTTTAGGGTGGGGGGTCCTGCTGGGGTGCCTGGGCAGTCTGGGAGAGTGGCTGATGGGTGTTTTCAGGCTGGCCAAGCCCCCCAGCAGGGACTCTCACCCCATGAGTGTGTGGCCATCCTGGGTGAGGGGCTGATGGCTGTTTGCAGGCCGGCCACAGCCCCCAGCCACCCAAGCTTCAAGTGGAGGCTGGCTGGAAGCAGGTATCTGGGCTTTATTAATTTTCTATAATTGAAACTTTGTTGCCTTGAGCAGAGGCCACAGCCGGCCAGGGCAGGCAGGAAGCTTGGCTTCCTCCATCGCCGGGGCAACCAAGCCTCCTGCTTGCTCCAGCTCCATGGCTGCTGACCACCATCTTGGTTGGGTTAATTTTCATATAGTTGCTCTGATTGGCTGGTGGACATGGCTTGGGTCATAGCAGAGGTGCAGTCAATTTGCATGTTTCTCTTTCATTAGATTAGATACCTATAAAACATGCTCATAGCACAATAATAGCTAAAAGATGAGAACAACAAATAACAGGTTAGTAAGAGAAAATACAATTTATTTTTATGTACATACTCAGGAATTCACAGAAAAATTTGACTCAAGATGGTGGTTGAAATCTGAGGCTCATACTCCATTTACTAGTGGTAACAGAGTTGGATAAAGGCACTTATGGATAAACAAGTGACTTTTTGAAAAGCTGACTGGAGCACAGATGGGAGATATGATTTGTGGCAATGTTTGTTTAGGTTTGGTGATGACTTATCTTTGGTGATGAGTGATCTTTGCTAGGGAAACCTCTGGGGAGAGATGTATGACCACTGCATTCTTTTGGGAGACTCTGTTATTAGGCCAATAAGGGGGTTTTAAAAGAGTCCTATTCTCAAATTCTTTCAGCTCCAAATAATTTTTATGCCACAGTTGTGTCTTCTGGACCACTTCAATATAGTGGCATATTATTCAGCCTTGAAAAGGAAGGCAATCTTATCATCTGATCAACATAGATGAATCTTGAGGACAAAATATGTGAAATAAGCCAGTCACAAAAAACAAATATGATTCTACTTATATAAGGTATCTAAAGTTGTCAAATTCACAGAAACAGAAAGTTGAATGGCAGTTATGAGAAACTGAGGGGACCGGGGGCGGGGGGGAGAAAAAGTTGTTGTTTAATGTGTATAGATTTTTCAGTTCTGCAAAATGAAAAAATTCTGGAGATCTGTTTCACAGTGTAAATATACTTAACACTACTGAACTGTTCACTTAAAAGTGGTTAATTTGGTAAATTTTATGTTGTTTTTGTTTTATCACAAATAAAAAACAAACAAACAACCTTATCAGTTAGTTAACTTTGACTAAGACACATAACTTCTTGCAGCCTTAATAACTTTCATCTGTTAAATGGTGATTATAGTAATAGCTATGGCATGTTTGTTTATAGAAAAAAATGAGATAATAAATGTGAAAGTCTTCACACAACACGTGTCACACATAAGTATAATAGAAAACAAAAAGAATTATAGTCAAAAAAGCAAAATAAATGATACATTGGTGTAAAATGGAATTTAAAAGCTTACTCAGAGCATAATGTGTACAATAAATGACCTCTGTGCTTTCATATAGTTGTTTAATTCCAGTATGAGAAGGCAATGAATCTCAGGAAACTTGTGAGGAATTACTTAATATCCAATTATATTATGGAATTGAGATCTTGATTTCTGTCATGATTTAGTCACCCTGACCAGCCTTTGATTGCTTTCCTTACAACACAGCAAACTTTGGACTGAAGATTTCACCAATATTTGGTGAAATAGAAGCAAATGGGCAATGTTTTCCAGGGTAACCCTGGTTTAGTTAATCAACCTTGGAAATGGCCATTCTATTAATAAAAGCCTATGTGGTTGTGACGCCCTCATGTCGTGATGCCCTCACACCGTAATGATTGATCACCAGATGGCTGCGCGCGGAGCAGGTATGTGCAGGTGGGCAGGGGCTTGATGCTGTGTGCACGGCACGGAAGTGGGTCCCGCGGCTCCATGGCGAGGCTGGGGGTCCCGCAGCGCCACGCAGCTCAGAGGTGGGTCACATGGCTCCGGCCTACCTCTTTGAGGCAATCCATCAAGGAGCCTTGGATGGGTGGGCGGGGCCTACCTCTTTGGGGCAATCGATTGTGTAGCTCCCTCACTGTGAGAGGGCACAGGCCAGGCTGGGGGACCTCCCTCCCACAGAGCACAAATTTCATGCACTGGGCCTCTAGTATTCAATAAGAATACATTTTTTAAAGAGGTGTGGTGGGGTAGGAGGAGTTAAATGGGAAAAAAGGGAATAAAAGATAAAAAGATTAAAATTCTACTTGCATAATTTATCCATCTTCTCACCTGCTGTTTTTATCTTTTAATTTTTTATCTCCCTCATTATAACCTCATCAGGGAGCATTCCATGCTTCATTGCTTGACACTATTAAAACTTAAGTTAAAAAATAATTTTAAATCGTTTCCACATCTATTCTTTTACTTTCCAATCTAGATCCAAAGGTTGATTGATATAGAAGATAGTATAATGTGTGTGTGTGTGTGTGTGTGTGTATTTGTATGTGTGACTTTTTAGAGATCATATTGTTTGTTACACCTGCCCTCCGTTCCATAACTGACACAAATGATATATTGGCGGTAAGTTATGAATTCAATTTATCTCTTTAAATATTTGGGAATTGATAAGAAAGGCAATTCACTGGAAGGGGAGAAAGTCCATTAGGAGTTGATCTCATTTACCTGGTACCTTCATTTCTCAGACCATTTGAGATGCTAATTACAAATTGTTTTTTATTGTGCTTATGACCCAGCTAGTGACACGGTGAAAAGAAATCACCATTCGAATATAGCTCTGCTTGAATGAAGGTTACCCACTCAGGGACCCAGAGCAAGGAATAAATAGAGCAGTACATAGGCTGCTTTTCTTTTTTTGCTTAGTACTTAAACATAAAAGAAGTGCATATATAAAACTTACAGTTATTTCACTTTTATGACTTCTTAAATAGATTTTCATAGATTACAAATACCTTGCTTAGCAAAGACATTTGAAGATGTCACTTAAAAGGACTCTTATTTTCAGAGCAAGAGGGTAAAAAGTGTGCAATGTGCGTCACACCACGTCTCTCCCTGTTTTGAGGCTCCCATTGTTAATGTAATATCTTACTCTTTCAGCTTACTCACTGTAACTCATAAAATTCCTAACACAGATCTGAGTTTTCCACTCAAGTCCCCAAAACACGGTTGCTGAAGGGGTAACTTAAAATTTGAGAAATCTTATACATTAAACAAAAAAACTACTATGAAAGAAGCATTTGATGTTTTTGTGGGGTTTTTTTTTCCTGATGTCTCATTAACTCCCAGGTATCTTTCACCCACAGAAGCAACTGGCTAATCATCTAATATCCTTGATACCTGATGTGATAGTCTAATGTGTTTCTGCTTTTAAACACGAGAAGAAATCTTTCAAAAAAAAACCAACAATAGGTAAGCAGATGTCCAATAAATCCTTCCCACCACTGGGCTTGGGGGAAAAAGAAGCCCCATTCTCATTACCCTTCTATCCTTTTAGCATGGCTGAACAAAGGCGCCAAAGCTCTGCCGCTGACAGCGCTGTCATCTCTCTCCAACTCCGTGGAAGCATACATTTTCCAGGTTTCCTGGCTGTGCATTAATGAGGAATCGTCAGAGGGAAAAAGGAGTGAGCTCATGGCTCTCAATTCCATATGTCAATTCTTCAGCGGCCAACCCACTGTATTATGGCTTCTAGAGAATATGCTCCAGTTATTAGTAAATGGAGATTTAGAGAATGTTTACGTTTTCACTATATTATCTTATCGACCCTCCTTGGCAATAGTCATTTAGGTTTTGGGCAAGGAGTTGCTTCCCTAATATGCCCAACAGCTTCTCCTCTCCTCAGATACAGACACGTGCTGGCAAAAGGCCACCTCTAATTATTTCCCATTACTTTCCTTCTTCGGTTAGCATGTCCTGACTGTGTGGAGCTTTGCCAGTGCTGACAAAAGCCAAATGGAAGCAAAGAGGAGGGTACCTGGATGGGTAATCGGCTTCAGCAGCATCCCTCCAAGCTCTGCTGGAGTCTGCTGGTGTCCGAAGCTCAGACCTGCCGCTGAGATGTCAGACACAGGAAGCTGCCGCTGCTCCTGCTCTGCTAACTCTGGAGGCCGCGATGCCCCTTAAGAGGAGAAAGGCCAGGCAGAGACACGCCTCTTTATTTAAGAGCACATGTAAAGAGACGATTGCTCCATCAGTTCCAGAGTGCTGCAAGTCTGAAACTGTTAGGAAACATTTCAAATGAATTGTTTTCCCTTTATTTTAACACGCACGTTGAATGCTTTCTTCATGCAATGCACTGAGTCAGAAACTTGGAGTGGCTGAAAGAGTTTGTGCCACAATATACTTAGGAGCTCAAAGAAAAAGGAAATCAATTCCAAGATAGTGTTTAAAGAAAATATTTTTTTGTTTGTTTCTGTTAATCCTTACTGGAAGATATTGTTTTCATTGATTTTTTTTTTTTTTTTTTGAAAGAGTGGAAGGGAGCGGGGGTGGGGGAGAAAGAAATATCAATGTGAGAGAGACACATCTACTGGTTGCCTTCCGCAGGTGCCCCAGACGGAACCTGCAACCCAGGTATGTGCCTTTGCCTTGACTGGGAATCAAACCCATTATGCTTTGGTGGCCCATGCTCTAATCACTGAGAAACACCTGCCAGAGCTAAGGAAAATGTTCTGTGAAACAAGGGGAATATAATCTAGATCTGGAAGGATAACTAGATTTCAATGAAAGTGAAGCATAGAATGCTTGGCCAGTGAAAGAGAATGGAGGTGGCTCTGTAGAGGTTATATTAAACCTAATCAAAATCTAGGTTGATAGAAAATATGTTGTTGGAAGATAGGTCTGAAGAGTTAAGTAGAAACCAGTTTATAAAAGGTATCTCTCACAATACCAAGGGGCATGGATTTTATTCAGAATGTATGAGTGTTTCTGTAGGGTAAGTAGTACTGAGCAGACATGCTCAGCACTTCAGAAATATTAATAATAATAAAAATAATGAGCAGTTTTAATGACGATGAGGAGAGGCGTGGATATACAAGACACCATTAACAGCCATAGGGATAACAGAGGGATGCTAGTCTACTTGAGATACTACAACAGAACACCATAGCGCTGGTAGCTTAAACAACAAACGTTTACCAGTATTTCTCATAGTCTGGAGCAGGGGTCCTCAAACTTTTTAAACAGGGGGCCAGTTCACTGTCCCTCAGACCGTTGGAGGGCTGGACTATAGTTTAAAAAAATACTATGAAAAAATTCCTATGCACACTGCACATATCTTATTTTGAAGTAAAAAAACAAAATGGGAACAAATACAATATTTGTATTTGCATGTGGACCGCGGGCCGTGGTTTGAGGACCCCTGCTGGAGGCTGGAAATCCAAGATCAAGACAGTAGTATATTCAGTGTCCGGTGAGGGCCTAATTCCTGATTCCCAAACACTGCCTCTTCACAGGGTGGAAGAGGTGGGAACTCCCGTGGGTCTCTTTTATAAGCCCTAATCTCGTTCATCACCTCCCAAAGGCCCCACCTTCTAATGCCATTACTTTGGGGATTAAGATATCAACATTGGAATTTTGGGTGGACACAACCATTCACTGGAGAGCAAGAGGCAAGTGTTCATAATTGTGTGGTGGCATAATTACTGATGGCGACGGGAAAGGTAAGGTTGGGCCTGATTGGACACAGGAGGATTCACTAGGGGCTGGTGAAAGTTGGATTGGAGACAGGAAAGAGTCCAATGTCAGCCTGCCCTACAGGGAATTCGGGCCTGTGGGTTATTCCCAAAGAACTCTGCACTCTGAAGCATTCTGATGGAATATTTATCCCGGCTGCTTGTCTGGCAGCCTCTAGGTGGCCCAACCGGAAGCAGAAAACAGAAACCGCAGGCCCTGAGTCTCTTACCCCTTGTTTCCCAGATCTTGGCAAAGTTCTCTCTGAGTGTGTACCTGTCCGGCCCTGGATCCAGGTGAGGACCTTGAAGATTTCCAAAGCAAGGCCTGAGGTTGGTTTCCTGGTGCGTTTGTTGTCACTATCCCTGGGTGCCTTCTACTCTCAAAGCATTTAGGGCTGACAGACCCTTGTTTTATACCGCACAGGAGACATTCCAACGCAGACCTTTTTCAGCAGGCTTCCATGTCCACCCAACTTAGACGCTCGCTCTCTGGGTCCGGTGGGGCCCTGGGCTGGGAAGCAGGGTGTGCAGAGAACAGCAAAAGACATAGGGAATCTTGCTTGTCCCTTCAGATGATCACTGGTGCCAGGCAGTTAGGATTCAAAATCTTGGGTGTTATTCTTTTTTCCATTAGGAAATCGAACTGGTCATTCATATTGATTTATATCCTGAATTTGTGGGAACTGACATATTTGTAATGTCTTACGGTAAGAGTGATGGAGGTAAAGAGTTAATTTCAGAGTACTATTTTGCCTTAATAGTTTTTAAAAAAGGAACTATTTTTAAAAATTAAAACAAAGTTTTTTGCACCCCTTAGGGAAAAAACAAATTTAGTTCTACTAACTGAACTGGAGAAGAACTTGTCTGCCTACACAGAGCCACCTCCCACACAATTTTCCTTTTGTTGTGGTAAATGGCTCCAGGAAATCTGAAGATTTTCTGCATTACCAGAAACTTTGGAAAGAATCTAGGCTCCCCGCTGTTTTCTGATCCCAAAAGCTACATGGGAATTCTGTTTCTATCCATGACTCTGAGTGATATAGGGGTCAGGACCCCTTCACAAGAACTTGCCAGCACCAAAATTCTCCTCTTCACTGTTTATTCATTGCATTCTAATTTGTGTCAATGAAACCAATTTAAAACAACTGTATCTAAAAGGTCACAAAAAGGAGAAGGGGGGGGAAGTAACTCTGATTGCATATCTGCTAGACATTTTATCTTTATTTTTAGACCTTTACTTTGAAGGACACTGTCCATAGTGTAATATGTCATAGTCTCGTTGCCAAAAGAGGTCACAGATGATTAGAATTTGGGCGTGGGTAGAGAAAGTGGGTTGGGAAGGGTTAACTAAAGACAGTGAATTAACCTTTATTATTTGAACATCATTGTTGAGAGATGTATTTGCCAGGTCAGGCTTTTTACATTTTCTCCATCTTAATTCTGATCCTCTTCCTGCTACGACAGTCCTCCCACTGGTAAGAGGAATCATGGAAATGATATAGTGCAGTATTAGCAGAAAAACTCAAAACTTTGGCAGTTAAATTATGTGCGACACTCCAGGTGTCCTTGCATGGTTTGGAGACGATCAGCCTCAGGGTCTAATCTCACAGTCTTTCATGTGTAGTCCTCACAGAAGCACTGCTCATAATGGAATATCGGTAGGCATTTTCTTTTTACTGATGAAATAAACCAGGACCAGGACTCAAATCATTTCATGCATAGTACATTCTTTTTCCTTTCATATCATCTATGGTCTGAAGATGTGTCCTTGCTGTTTTTCAGGGGAAACATTTTTTTTTATTTGACCCAATATTCTCTTTTCCTTTATCTCCAAAAAGTAGAAAATGCTAAAAATGTATTGCAGTGAATCTTTTGCAGTAATATCAGCTCCCAATTATGCAATGTTATGATTTAATCAAAGCAAAATCATTGTATGTCAATTAAATTTGTTGGAGGGAAGTGAAAAATATCAAATGTTAAAAAGAATTAAGGTAAATACATTTGTAAAATCACAGTAAATACATTTTATTATAGTACCTTTCTGATTTTTTTAATATAATGATGTTTCATATATATATTTTAAAAAAGGGGAAGAGAGAGAGAAACATTGGTGTGAGAGAGAAACTTTGATTGATTGCCTCCCATACCTGCCCCAACAAGGTACCAAACCTGAAATCTAGGTATGTGCCCTGACAGTGAATCAAACCTGAGACCTTCCTGTGCATGGGATGATGCTCCAACCAACTGAGCCACACCTTCCCGTGCTGTAATGATGTTTCTAAAGAATTGCAAACATTTCATTTCATCTCATAGAGCTTATGTGCTTACTTTAAGTTTCCTCATCCACTTTTATTTGTATTCATTCATTTCTCAACAGATATTTTAGTATTTACACCAAGCCATACAGTGTTCTCGGTGCTGCAAAACCAAACGCATAGGCCCTGCCCTGACAGAGTAGAAAGACTGGTCAGAGATAAGAGATTTAAACAAATAATTGGTGTCAATATCGTTAATCCTGCTACACATAGGTATAATATTGGTCAAAACAGTGGGTGTTTTAGTATTAGCTCAAGGAAATAAAAACGCTATTTCTAGAAAAGATGCCCGGGTTGTATCTTGGATGGCAATGAAGACATCGCTAAGTAAGAAGAATGCCTTCTTACTTACACAGACAGAAGAGCCTTCATAATGTAGAGGGAGGGAGCTGGCAAGAGGAGTAGTGCCATGAAGAGGTGGTTGTGTCTGGTCCTGGCTGGAACATGGAAAGCAGAGATAGTTGTTTCTCCTTCTACTGTTTATTGTTGCTTGGGGATAATAAATATTGCATTTACACATGAAAATGAGTTTTTGGTTAGAAATTTATAAAACACTAAACATACTCTCCTGAAAATGGTTAATGTTATCATATTTTTAAAAATATATCTTTATTGATTTTAGAGAGGAAAGGAGAGGGAGAGAGAGATAGAAACATCAATGATGAGAGAGAATCATCCATTGGTTGCCTCCCGCACACCCCCTAGTAGGGATAGAGCCCACAATCCATGCATGTGTCCTTGACTGGAATGGAACCCAAGACATTTCAGTCTGTAGGCTGATACTCTATCCACTGAGCCACACAAGCTAAGGCAATGTTATCATTTTTGATGAGACATGCATAACTGACATCAACCTCTTATATTGAAAGAAACTAACCTCAAAAGCATTTTATGATTTATTTTTGCTTGTTTTATCATTTTAAATAAAAATTATCAAATCGAGTCACACTTTTGAAAAGCCAAATTCAACATTAAACCATTCATGAAGTTTCCATAATTTTATATTTCAAATTAGGAGAAAAAGTATATTCTTCTTTCTAGGGTGGTGATATAATTATGACAGTAGTGCCATTAAGTTTACATGGACACCTGTATTATTCGTCGTCTTTCTAGCCAGCGGTTCTCAACCCTTTCACAAGGGTCGCCTAAGACCATCGGAAAACACATATATAATTACATATTGTTTTTGTGATTAATCACTATGCTTTAATTATGTTCAATTTGTAACAATGAAATTGGAGGTCACCACAACATGAGGAACTGTATTAAAGGGTTGCGGCATTAGGAAGGTTGAGAAACACTGATCTAGATTGTGCCTACTTCAAATTAAGAAAGAAATTGGGAGAATTGCTATGTCTTTTACATATTACCATGCTGTGTGTGTGTGTGTGTGTGGTATGTGTGAGAATTTGCATGTGCATAAGTGCAAGTGTGCCTCATTTTGGCTAGAAAAATTAGGCAGCCTAGCTAATTGTTTTGAGTGTACTTACCTATAAATAAGAAGAGTTTTAGTTCACTTTTAGCATGATTATCCACATCAAAAATATTATGGTCAAGAAAAAAACAATGTAGCTAAAAATAATTTTAGGGAAAAAGACCATGTTCACAACTGAAAAGAGGAAAAGAAACTCAGTGATCTGTAATATCAGGAGATTCTTTCTCTAGGAAAAGTTATGGCATTTAATTTGGCAAATTGGCTTTGCATGTTGATGCATTGCATTGGCTATTATTGCCTAGTGCATTTGATAGATGGGATTTCCTGTTTGAATATAAGTTCTTTGAATCCAAGCTGGTTCTTTTCTGCTAAATGATTCCTAGTTCCTAGTATAATAGTGGAAGAGAGGGGGAAAAATTGCCCTCTACTCTCCTAGGTTCTACAGCTGGGACTCAGGAAATTAAACTGACAAAAGAGAAATTAACAAGAGAAACAAAACAGCACTTATTAACATGTGCAGTTCACATACAAGTGGGAGAAACTGAAAAATATCTCAAAGGGGTGATTAGAACATGGGGCTTATATAGCATCTTAACAAAGAACAGTAAATTTATAATAAAGTGACAAAACAAAGAAAAAAGAGTCTAGGCCTTTAGGGGCAGCAAACTATGGAAAGGTAAATATATGGGGCATGGAAGTAATGGAAAATAAGGGTTATTTTAGTAAAATTTGTTATGCAGATTCCTCTCAGGGTTGTGTCTGGGATGAATCTAGAGTTTTCTGGTGATTAAGAGTCCAATCTGCTTTTAGGCCAATGGTGTGGGAAGGCAAAAGCTTTGGTGTTTGTGGTTTTTCTACTGTCTTCAGCTCAAAATAATTCCTATGTCAATGTAGCATATTTTGGGTGGCATGTGCTGCTCCTCTACACTGGAATTCCTCTTGGATGATAATGAAATGACAGTGGCTTTATTATTTTTATTTTTTTAATATATTTTATTGATTTTTTTACAGAGAGAAAGGGAAAGAGATAGAGAGTTAGAAACATCATCGATGAGAAACATTGATCCGCTGCCTCCTGCACGCCTCCTACTGGGGATGTGCCTGCAACCAAGGTACATGCCCTTGACCAGAATCGAACCTGGGACCTTTCAGTCCGCAGGCCAATGCTCTATCCACTGAGCCAAACCGGTCAGGGCGACAGTGGCTTTATTGTGTTAAAAACACATACACAAAATTTCCTAATACACTCAATGCCCTGATAGAATTGTGTTATTTGTGTATTGGTAAACCATGATCCTATGACTTGGTCAACAGAGAGGTACAAATGGGAAGAATTAGCACTCTCTAGACAGGTATTTTTAAAGATGAGTGGAAAATGTTTGCCATCTGTACAGTATGCATGCTGGACATTAACAATCATTGTGTGGTTATATTTTTAGGAAATTAAAATTGGAAGCAATTAAAAGTAAAATATTGGCCCATACATTTTTATTGTTTGTGGATTATGTGCTTCTGTGATCCTTGTAAGACTTAGGAGTGCTGTGACAATGAGTACAATCATAGAAATGGTTCCATTAAATGCTTTAATCACTTCCATCTTGACTATTGCAATTAACTCCTTTATTGTCTTCCTAAATTCTTACTCTCTGAGCATCAGGGGGTCCGAAATGTTGCAGAAAAGAATAGCGCTGTTTCTAATTGTAGGGCACGGAATCACAGCATTCTTTTGCTTGTATCCTCTTATTAATGCAGTGACAGAATTTGAACTTAAAGTTTTCTCATTATATGACTTAAAGAAGTAACTCCCTTGCAGGTAAACTGGGGGCAGAGGGGCTCAGGAGATTGTGAGAGAATAGAAGAGCCATAGGCATCAAGGAATGAAAAGACAAAGATTATAAGAGACATACACATGCATAGAGTTTTATACAAGAAATGCACAAAAAGAATACTTCAGCTTGAAAAGATAAAGGTGGAATATAGACTTGTTCAGCATATTCTGCTATATTAGAACTTGAAGTTTGAAAAATAATTTGTAAGAAAAATGAATGGATTTTTAGAGTAAATGTTAAGATATTTAAGGTATTCTATTTACTACACATTTATAATGTACTTAATATATATTTGTAAATGATTCATTACTATTTATAAGCCACAGGTTACCAAAGTCTGTGCAGTTTCAGACATATATTAAATATTCAGACGATAATCTTTATTTCTTTTTTGAGAACAGAGAGCAATAGTGACTTTAAACCCACCATTAAGACAATTACTTAGTATTCTTTTGATTCCTTAGTGCATTTGCTTTCCTAACTTTTAATTTCTACATGTCTACAGTAAACATAACACTAATATGAATCTTCATTTTGTGTTCAAAGTATTTTATTCTTATGATAATATATAAAAACTGATGTAATGAGTATCTGATTTTAAAGTTGCCTTGTGGATGCAAGGATGGTACAATATCCGCAAATCAATAAACGTGATACATCACATAAACAAATTGAAAGAAAAAAACCACATGGTCATATCAATTGATGCAGAAAAAGCATCTGACAAAATCCAACACCCATTTTTATAAAAACTCTCAGCAAGGTGGGAATAGAAGGATCATACCTCAACATAATAAAAGCCATATATGGCAAGCCCACGGCCAATGGACAAAAACTAACACCATTTCCACTAAGAACAGGAACAAGACAGGGATGCCCACTCTCACCACTCCTGTTCAACACAGTACTGGAAGTATTAGCCATTGCAATTAGACAAGAAGAAGAAATAAAAGGCATCCAAATTGGAAAAGAGGAAGTAAAACTGTCCTTATTTGCAGACAACATGATATTATACATACAAAACCCTAAAGACTCCATCAAAAAGCTCCATCAAATTCATGTAAGTCCTCTACACTGGGATTCCTCTTGGGTGATAATGAAATGACAGTGGCTTTATTATATTTATTTTTTTAATATATTTTATTGATTTTTATACATACAAAACCCTAAAGACTCCATCAAAAGACTCCATCAAATTCATGTAAGTCGAATTAATACATGAATTTGGCAATGTAGCAGGATACAAAATTAACCCCAAGAAATCCGAGGCATTTCTATACACCAATAGTGAACTTTCAGAAAGAGAGATTATAAAAACAATCCCATTTACCATCGCACCAAAAAAATTAAGATACCTAGGAATAAACTTAACTAAAGAGGTAAAAGACCTCCAATCAGAAAACTACAGTACGTTGAAAAAAGAGATACAAGAAGACATAAACTGATGGAAGAACATACCGTGTTCATGGATTGATAGAATCAACATCATTAAAATGTCCATACTACCCAAAGCAATCTATAAATTCAATGCACTTCCCATTAAAATACCAATGGCATACTTCACAGATCTATAACGAACGCTCCATAAATTCATCTGGAATAAAAAAAGACCCCGAATAGCTGCAGCAATCCTGAGAAAGAACAAAGTAGGTGGGATCTCAATACCAGATATCAAGATGTATTACAAAGCTGCTGTTCTCAAAACTGCCTGGTACTGGCACAAGAACAGGCATATAGATCAATGGAATAGAATAGAGAGCCCAGAAATCGGCCCGAACCAATATGCTCAATTAATATTTGACAAAGGAGGCAAGAACATACAATGGAGCCAAGATAGCCACTTCAATAAATGGTGTTGGGAAAATTGGACAGACATATGCAAGAAAATGAAACTAGACCACCAACTTACACCATACACAAGAATAAACTCAAAATGGATAAAGGACTTAAATGTACGACAGGAAACCATAAAAATTCTAGAAGAATCCAAAGGCAACAAAATCTCAGACATATGCCGAAGCAATTTCTTCACTGATACAGCTCCTAGGGCACTTGAAACTAAAGAGAAAATGAACAAATGGGACTTCATCAAAATAAAAAGCTTCTGCACAGCAAAAGAAACCATCAACAAAACAACAAGAAATCCCACTGCATGGGAAAACATATTTGCCAACGTCATATCTGATCAGGGCCTAATCTCCAAAATTTATAGGGAACTCATACAACTCAACAAAAGGAAGATAAATAATCCAATCAAAAAATGGGCAAAGGATCTAAATAGACACCTTTCAAAAGAGGACATTCAGAAAGCCAAGAGACATATGGAAACATGCTCAAAGTCACTAATCATCTGAGAGATGCAAATCAAAACAACAATGAGGTAGCATCTCACACCTGTCAGAATGGCTATCATCAACAAATCAACAAACGACAAGTGCTGGAGAGGATGTGGAGAAAAAGGAACACTCGTGCACTGCTGGTGGGAATGCAGACTGGTGCAGCCACTATGGAAGACAGTATGGAGTTTCCTCAAAAAACTAAAAATGGAACTCCCATTTGACCCTGTGATCCCACTTCTAGGAATATATCCCAAGAAACCAGAAACACCAATCAGAAAGGATCTATGCAACCCTGTGTTCATAGCAGCACAATTCACCATAGCTAAGATCTGGAAACAGCCTAAGTGCCCATCAGTAGATGAATGGATTAGAAAACTGTGGTACATCTACACATGGAATACTATGCTGCTGTATAAAAAAGAAGGAACTCTTTCCATTTGCAACAGCATGGATGGAACTGGAGAGCATTATGCAAAGTGAAATAAGCCAGTCAATGAAGGAAAAATACTACATGATCTCACTCATTCATGGATAATAAAGACCATTATAAACTTATGAACAATAGTAGATACAGAGGCAGAGCTGCCTCAAACAGATTGTCAAACTGCAGTGGGAAGGCCAGGGAGGGTTGGGGGGCAGAAGGGAGGGGGGTAAGAGATCAACCGAAGGACTTGTATGCATGCAGATAAGTATAACCAATGGACATAAGACATTGGGGGTAGGGGAGGCCAGGGGATTGTCAAGGGTGGGAGGAAAAAGGAGACATATGTAATACTTTTTGTAATACTTTAAGCAATAAAACAATAAAAATAAATAAATAAATAAATAAATAAATAAATAAAAATAAAGTTGTCTTGTGAATTTTCTAATGGGTGTATTTAATATTAAGCATTGCTTAATTTTGTTTTTTATTATAGTACCTTTTATTTCCACAATTTTAAAATAAGCTATGTTTAATTAAATGCACATTTAAAAAATGTAGTTTATTTTTTCATGCAATAGTTTAACAAAGTAAGATAATTGATATAAAACTTTCCATCTAAATCCAATGTTATAATTTTAAAATGTTTTGCATTAAGTGATCTTATTTAATTGCTCTGTGGTTAGCACTTACTATGTGCTTGTACTTATATTCTTGTCATCTATTTCCTTTAGATTAATTATTAATTTTTCAATATAGAAAATATTTAGAAAAAATTTACTCTAATTTTTCTGTACTGATTTTATTCATGAGGTAATACTAAAAATAATTAATTTGTCTTTAGTATTGTGTGTATATATGTATGTATGAATGTATATATATGTACATATATGGTATATATAGCATATAATTGAGAATTTGCATTTATTAAATAATTGTGAATTGAATTTCTTTTCTATATAAGAAGAATAGGAATCATTCATAAAATATTAGGTTTTGAAAAACTGAGTGAGAGCTTTGGACTCTTTTGGTTGTGATAATCTCTCATTAGTTGTTTACCTTATTCTCTGTTGCCTTATAAAGTACTCAAATTGCCTCATGACATCTGAGATAGGGAAAGGGTCCAGTATGATGGTCCCCAGCCTGAAGCTATTCATTTAGTTATTAATACTACTTCATACATAAACTCCACTTCATTGAGGAGGAACAAAACAAAAGGATAAACATCTTATGAACTTGTAATATACATAAAAGCGCTGCCAGTAATTAATTAGGTACATTACTATGTAGAGAGAGGAGAAATCAAAAAATATATGTCTAAAATAATTATTTAGACATTTGTGGTCGGGCAGGTTTTCATTTGGCCTTCCAGATAACAGCAGAATTCTTGTTCAAAACATATGCGTTGTTCTCAGCCACATGTCAGTGACTGGCAGTAATAAAAGATGCCACACAATATGGCTTGTGTCACTTAGTGCAAACTAATTTGTGGTCAAAGGGGAGTCACAAAGCATCCAGCTGGAATACAATTACTTGGTGATGATTATATAAAGAGTCAGTTAAGGCTGTCTCTATGCAACCTAAAGAGAAGTGAAGAATTTATTCTTATCAAGCTTATTAGATTGTTCTGAGGGTGGGGCGGGGGGAAAGAAAGAAAACCCATATGCTATGGATGGAATTATCTTTTGGGCAATTATCTTTTGAATAATCTAGTTTAACTGACCCATGCTCTGTTATACATTTTACTCAGCCAACCAAACTTATATCTATATATAAATAATTGGGAGGCTCTTTGTACTGATTTATGCACATACCACTTCTGATTTAAGACAGATGAGAAAAATATGTGGAAATTCCCTTATGTATTATTCTATTGATTCATTCAAAAATTGGTATTGAGTGAATAATATGCGGCAAGCCCATTCTAAGTATTAGGATATGAAATAAACAAAATTGAAAGAGATCCTGCATGTATGAAGCTTATTATTCCTACTAGAGTGCCATAAATGACAATAAAGGAGTCAAGGTACTATAGGAAGAGGTGGAAACACAAAATTTTTGAAAGGAAGGTTTTCTAATCTTATTTTCACAAAATGCCAATATCAATTGATATAATGATAAATTAACCACTTTTACTCTTTTAAATTTTATTTATCAAAAATTTCCATTATTTTCCTGGGTCAAGGGCCAGTGTCACTGACTTAGGTTTACATAGTCACATATTATGGGTCCAATTCACTAATAGCTATTTACTTGAGATGGACATGAACTAGTTCTAGGAAAAGGTATCAGTTCTCACCAAGACAATACCTTATGGGATCAAGGAAAGTAAACCACTGTCCTTCCTGTGCTGGAGCGGACAGAAGCAGAGGTTTCTCCCAAGGCCAAAATAAAAATACTGTCCAGCTCAACACTTACCTGGAGGTGCTGGGGAAGAATCACATCCATGCTCCTTCGAATTGTTACTAGAATCCAGCCCCTGTGGCTGTAGGTCTGAGGACCCCGTTTTCTTGCTGACAAGCAGGTAAGGGTTGCTTGCAGCTTTAAATGCCTCCTGCCTTCCTCATCACCTGCCTCTCTCAGTCTTCAAGTCAGTGATGTCACCGCAAATCTCTCCTATTGTTTGAATCTCTAGCTTTTGCTTCCACCTTCTTCTGCCATCATTCAGAAAAAAATGCTCAGCTTTGAAGGGAGAGATTAGGCCCACTGGATAACCTCTCGGTTTTAAAGTGAACTGAACCATGCAACATAAAATCACAGGAGTGTCGAGAAATTGTGAATATGGGAGCAGAGGATCTTAGAGACTATATTATTTTTAAGGGCTGTAACAAAGTACCAAAGACCAAGGGATTTAAAATAATAGAAATTGCCTGGCCAGTGTTGAGTGTTGTTCAGTGGTTGATCATTGACTTATGAACCAGGAGATCATGGTTCAATTTTCTGGACATGAATCATCCTTTTGTCCAGTGTATGCACATTTCCATTGCATATGTTGCCTACCTGGTGTTCACTTAGTAGGTATCTTAGTTATTAGACCAATTGTGTGTGTGTGTGTGTGTGTGTGTGTGTGTGAGAGAGAGAGAGAGAGAGAGAGAGAAGGTAGAATGTAGGAGAACCAAGGGACTCAGTGGTGTAATTTCCAGTCTGAGGCCAAAGACCCGAGAACCAGGAACTCCGATTTCCAGCAGGAAAAGATGGGCTTCTGAGATCAAGAAGAGAGAGAGAATTTGCCCTGCCTTTTCTATTTTGTTCCATTCAGGCCTCCAATGGATTGGATGATGCTCATTCATGTTAGTGAGGCTGTATCTCTCTACTTAGTCTATTAAAATAACTGCTAATCTCTTCCAGAAGCACCTTCACAGACACGCTAAAAAATAATCTATCTGGGCATCCCTTAGCCCAGTTAAGTTGATATATAAGATTAACCAGCACATAGCTCATGCGAAGGAAAAACTGAATTGAAAGGCCCAACCATGAAGAACTTTTTAAGGTAAAGAAGGAAGTATGTATAAATAGGTGACCAAGAAACAAAGAAAAAGAGATCATATAGGGCTTAATAAGTGTGAATGAGTTTTTATTTTACTCTAAATGCTATGAGAAGTGTTAGAAAAACTTTAAAGCATGGGATTGACATAATTTTTTAAATATTTTTTAAAACTCACTTTAGCAACTTTAGAATTAAAAATTGAATATTCACTCTAAAGATTCTATTATAGCCTTAGAAATAAATTCCAATAAAAATAAATTATAAGTTGAAAAAAATGATCAATTTTTATTCACCTACAGTGAATAAGGAAGGTAAAAGGGGGAGAAGGAAGACTACTTAGAAAAACATTTCAGTAGTCCAGACAAAAAGTAACTAGACCTTTGGTTAGAGTAATCATGCAATTGACCAGATGGCCTAAATATCCCCTTAAGTCTGTCTTAACTTTAGACAGGCTTAGTCCTGACTACATACCCTGACCTCCTTTTTCTTAGAACATTAATTTTTTGAAAACTTGCTATTGTAAATTTGTTCTTGGTCTCTTTGAGATGCAAATGCTCCTCAACTTAAGAATGTTTTTCTCAAGGAGCTGAAAGCCATCCCTTGGAAATGGAATCATCAGAAAAGATAAGGCTCTCTCATATCTCAGATATGTCTGTGGGAGGGTAGGAACCTAACTTCTTGGACAAACTAAAATAAGCAAACACAGATGGCCTAATCACATTGGCCAACCTCCCCACCAATGTCCTCAGGGACTTTTCCATTAGGTCATCCAAGCATTCAAAATGCTTTTTTTTTTTTTTTTTTTTTGCTTCAGCAGAGCTGAATGTAATCTCCCTCCTATTTCAATAGTTTTGATCCCTATTGCAATAGTCTTTGAATAAATTATTTCCTGTCTAACTGGCCCACTGCAATTTTCTTCGGTACCACAGATGAAGAGATATGATTAAACTCAGAATATGGTTTGGATTTAGAGTTGCTAATAAATTGGATATGAGAGTTGATCACAGAGAGAAATAAAAACTATAACCTAGATTGCTGAATGGCTCAACTGGGTGAATGGTTGCTCATTTACTGTAATGAATAAAACTTAGAAAGTAAAATTAGACAACATAATGAGCAATTCTATATTGCCTATTTTCATTTTGAGATATTTATTAGCCTTCCAACTGTTTCCATCAGATGGATAATTGAATATGTAAATCTTGATTTAAGGGAAGAAGCCAGAGATGGTGGTACAAATTTTGAGTTATCAGTATATGGATAATTTGTAGCTGAGAGATGACATCAAGTCATTTAGAAAGAATGTTTAGATAAAGGAAAATAAAAAAAAATAGGACTGAATACATGGGGTTTTCCAAAGATTTCTAAACAGAAGCACATCTTTCATAATATGTCCAACATTTTCCTCAAGTAGATGAGGAGTCCAGAGGCATAATAACATAGGACATGGGAGTTTGCTCTTGGTCTATAGCCCCATTTATGCTGTCTTTATTCAAATGCCTGGCATTCAATACCTCAGTCACAAGAACCCAGCAAAAAGTCAGGAAATAATATCTCTTTGATTTGTCCTCATGCTTTTGATTCATATTTCAGATAGAGTGTTTTAAATTTTCTTATCCAATTAATTTTTGCACTAAAATGTCCAACCCTGGACAATAATTAATGGTTTAATTTTAGATATTTATATGCATTAGTGCTGCATCAGTCCCTTGTTTTATCAATAAGTCTTTGAAGGGAATGTGTCAGTACAAATTAGTCCCTATAAGAGTTTGATTTGAAAGGCAGGGGGTTGAGAAAGAGAAAATCTGCATGAAAGGGGCTCTTCAGCACAAACTGGCCCTAAGAGAAATTGTGCTACAAAGTCATTAAAATAGTAATAAACGGGGAAAGTGTAATTCAGACACATGGGACACTTATTAAGGAGTAAGAAGCTTATGAGTTCTAGGAAAGATAGGTGGGAGGAAAAATCAGCAGATCAAAGTTTCACTCTTGGACTTCATGCAAGTAGACCTCAACGAAACTGGCAGTTTGCTAATCTTGGGAGTGGAGCGGGGGAAAAGAAAGCTCTGCAGATCAGCAGATGATTACCCTCAGCCTCCGCCTCCACATTCTTCGTTAATATTCTAAGTTCCATTGACAACACTCACCCCCGCTGTCCACCTCCTCTGTTCCTGTTCATGCTCTGTTGAGTGTTTCTGAACAAACCAAACTTTAGGCTGCACTCCTTAGAGCACTAAATTGGTTCTCTTCCTCTTAGTTCAGCGCAAATTCTTTCTAAGTGATAGTATTGCCAGTCTGTCCAATGGAAAATCTCATTATCAGCAAATTCCTAAACTTTCAGCACACTGTATGTATTTCATGTTTTATTTGCACAGTTTTTTTTTTATATCAAGTGCATTCATCTCCAAGGATTTTGATCATCTTTCTTTATCTCCCAATCCTTGCTATTTACCATTTCTGTCCAAATTTAATTTAGCAGGGCTTGCTATATTAGAAGTAAGAGTCATGAGTTCTGGTCTTAGTTTGAGCAATTTTATCCTCTTTGCCACTGGGCAATAATGGATCTATGTTTTCCATTTTGGTCTGAGAAACTACATAGTATGGGCAGAATTGTGTCTTCTCAAAATTCATATGTTGAAGTCTCAAACCCTAGTAACTCCAAATGTGACTACACTTAGAAATAGGCCCTTTGAAGAGCCAATTAATGTAAAATAAGATTGTATGGGTAGGTCCTAATCCAGTCTGATTTGTGTCCTTATAAGAAGAGTAGATAAGGACATAGAGATACACAAAAAGGGGAAAACATGTAAGACAAAGGGAGAAGATAGCCGAAAGTCCTTTGAATAAAATGAATTCTGCTGACATTTTTATTTTGGACTTCTAGCCTCAAAAGTATATAAAAGTAAATTTCTGTTGTTTAAGCCCCCTACTCTATGGAACTTTGTTATGGCAGCACTAGAAAAGTAATTCACTATAATACTTACTTCTGTATGGTGTATATTCTAAAAATGTATAATCTTAAATTGAGACTATATTTATTCAAATTTTGTCTTAGTCATTTACTTATTGTGTGATTATGAAACAGGTACTTACTATTTGTCTTAAGCCTTTATTTTACAAATGATAGAACAATTGAAATAATCCATGTCAAGTTCATAGCCCACATGAGAGCTGAACAAGTTTAAATTATTATTGTCATTTAGTAAAAAGTGTGTGTGGTGTGTGTGTGTGTGTGTGTGTGTGTGTGTATGAAATATGTCCAGATGAAGGAAGCAGGGCATGAGTTAAGGAATGTGGGTATCCTTCTGACAAGGTCAAAACAACAACATTTCTCCCCTAAAGTCCCTAGAAAGAAACATAGTCCTGCCAACACTCTGATTTTAGCCACTTACCTGTATCCAAAATACTACAATTTCATCATGTGACCAATACAAAGCATTAATGAGATAATTTATGTTCTTTTTCCATTGTACATCTTTAAAATTCAATTTGTATTTTACAGTCATAGCATATCTAATTCAGACAAGTCCTAGTTCACATGCCCTGTAGCTACATATGGCTAGCAGTTACCACATTAGACAGCACAGTTATAAATACTGTCTTAGAATGACAATCCAACTACTTTCACTGTGGTATCTGTAGGCACTATTTTAATATGGAAAATACAGAAGTCATAGAAAGAGGGAAGGCCTATTCTAAAAGACAGATTCTCAACTGATGTATATTGTATGTGTGTAGTAAAGTCAAAATCACTGCTGGTGAGTGGTAGAATGATTGACTGCATGAATAAACCCAATTAATTACTTCATGTATCTACTCCCTTCTCCCTAAAATTCTGTAGCCTCCTCTCACCATGACACTGGGTTTGGTTGTGA
Organism: Myotis yumanensis; assembly: GCF_028538775.1. NCBI lineage: Eukaryota > Metazoa > Chordata > Mammalia > Chiroptera > Vespertilionidae > Myotis > Myotis yumanensis. The sequence continues at coordinate 219,479,938 of NW_027223752.1, read as the reverse complement.
TTAATTTTGTGCAATGGGGTATTAGCATACATGACAAAAGCTTAAACGTACATGTATATTTCTGCATTCCTTTTTGCAAAGTTTGGCCTGCTAACTCTTGCTCCTCACCACAGCTATCAGAACAGGGCTGGCCTAACACAAGATACATGCTCCTGAACATACTCCCCTCAGTTTTCCAAGCCAAGGACAATCTAATCACCTGACAGCAAGTTTACTGGCAGACATATGAAAGTACATTGAAAGAACATAAAAGAGCAGTGGACAGTAGATTTTATAGGACTTGAGTTGATATGCCCAACTCTCCCATTCATGTCCTAATGTTGTCCCAGGTAAATATTCTACATGTTATATCAGTTGGTAGAATGAAACATGTTCCGTTTTGAAGACTGACAAAGTGAACTATAATCTCTGACTTTTAGGCAGCATCTCTCAATCAGTTATAATGAAGAATCACTCGTTTTCTTGATCACTATTCCCATGAGTTCCTCTGAGTCTCTTTTATACTCTGAAAGACAAAACTCATATTCAAAGTTCACTTTAAAACACCAAAGGATGAGTAGGATAAGCTGGGCAGAACTTTCCCAAGAGAAAACCACATCTATTCATCTCTCAACAAAGAGAGAATAGTGCAAGTCTACTCTCACTAGAGATGGGACATCTTTTTAGCTAGGCTCACTATTTCCAGAACCTTGTTATTACGTGTTAGTGTAAGAGACAGGTTTGAAACAGCTGCTATTGAGTGTACCTCACAGCTAAACCCAGGTGTGTAATATCAGCTTGAAGTTGTAAACTAGGTCTTCCTGGGTATTTGCGGACTTAAAGCTTGGCCCAGGCACTTTTTATGGAGGAGTAAATAATTAATCTCCCTTGTCCGGAAGAAGCGGTGTGGAATCCTGGAATGCCGTTCCTAAACTCCTCATTTCAAAGGAGAAGAGGAACATCAGTCTGAAAAGCAGAAGAGGACATTATTTATTTAACATATATAAATAATTATAAGGTGAAAAGAAGTCGTCACTCTCTAAAGGGAAGACGACACATGACTAATGGATGCCACAGGAGCACGTGTGAATGTCAAGACATCACTCCGGAACTTTGGCCTATTTTCTCCACCTTCTGCATTTATCACTTCTTTAGAGATTTATAGTCTCTGAATTTCAGATTTTGGAAGTGTAGTGGCTATAACCATGAATAAAATATGCTGGTGTACACGTTATTAATCTCCCCTGCTATTCTGTGAGGTCTAGTTGAATTTAGATGATACTGTATTCGTTCTGTACTGCTTCCATTTAAAACCCTTTGTCACAACTTTTAAAAATAAGCTTTCGGGTTTGTTTGGATACCTGATCTGGAATTTCAGTGAATCCATCCATTTTCTCAGTTATCGGAAAGATTGCAATGGGTAATGAGAAATGTTCACTTTTGCGGGGAAAAAAATGTTTTTATTTAAAATGTTTACAAACTTGTGTTCATCTGAGATGGGGGAAAAGATTAGCATCAAATGCAACAAAATGCAGTAGTACACATTAAGTCCATTTTAATATATGGCAGATGGCGATATATAAATTCTAAATTATTTTAGGTGTAGTGCCTGAAACATAACACGCTTATATTTTTCCAGTAAGATTAAATTTTAATAATATTTCTTTATAAATATGCTAGAATCAAACTGATTTAGATTCTGGTACTATCACAATGATAGTCTCAAGTTTCCAACTCATTTTTACTTATTGTCAGTTATGAGCTACATATTTAAATATCCCTCTTCCAAGAACTTTTCATTATGCAAAGGTAAATACACATTTTTAGTACTATAAGATAAATGCAGAATTATATGCAAATTTGTTGCATATTTTGAAAGTCTATAATAATAAAAGCATAATATGCTAATTAGACTGGACAGCCAAACGACCTTCTGATGTTATTCCGGATATCCATCCTGGCGAAGCCATGGCAGTGGGGGCCAAGGCAGAGGTGGCTAGGGGAGATCAAACAGACAGGTCAGCAGTTAGGGGCAATGAGGCAGGCAGGCAGAGTGGTTAGGGTGACCAGGCAGGCAGGCAGAGGCGGTTAGGGGCAATCAGGCAGGCAGGCGAGCAGTTAGGGGTGATCAGACAGGCAGGCAGAGGGATCAGGCAGGCAGGTAGAGTGGTTAGGGGCAATCAGGCAGGCAGGCAGGCGAGCTGTTAGGAGCCAGCAGTCCCGGATTGTGAGAGGTATGTCCAACTGCCAGTTTAGGCCTGATCCCACATGGACATCCCCCAAGGGGTCCCGGATTGCAATAGGGTGCAGGCCAGGCTGAGGGATCCCGCCCCCACCTTGTGCATGGATTTCATGCACTGGGCCTCTAGTATGACATATTCCTTGATAGAGTTTTGGACATTTGACCTAAAAGTATCTTTCTAAAATGCTGTTTCCTCATGCATTTCTCTAATTTAAATGTTTTCCATTTTTGGTAACTAAAGTGGCATCTAAATAAAATAAAATCTATAGAAATGCATAAGAGTTCATGAAAATATTGATATATATTATTTCCTGCATTACAAGTAACATCTATGTGTCAGGGAGCTAACAGGTAGTTTTAGTTCTATGACTATGTGTAGATTTTTTTAAAAGTGAAGTTGGCTGGTTTATTTTCATCCCTCTTGAAAAACTTCTGAATAGACTTTAAATCAGCTTTTGAAGTAATCCTGCTTCATTTATTAAGAAAATTGAAACCATCATGTGAAAGTATTTTCCATCCTATTGTTTCTTTTGTTTAGACACTAAAAAAAATAAGAAATGCTGCTATGGGAAAATATCCATATTATGAACTTAAAAAAAACATCCTGACCTGCTACAAAATATTTTAGAACCTCCTGTTTAGTGGCTTTTAAAAAAAAATTATCTTTATTGTTGAAAGTATTAAAGATGTCCCTTTTTCCCCCTTCCACCAACCTCCTGCCCCTTCCCCAGGCCTTCATCGCACTATTGTCTGTGTCCATGGGTCATGCATACTATATGCATATAAGTTCTCTGGTAAATCTCTTTCTGCCCTTCCCCTGTCCCTCTGAGATTGTTTTTAAACTCACTCTTCTATATTCTATTTTGTGATGTGAGATTGGGGCCCTGCAAACCATATTTCTTCTTTTCCAGCTGGTAGGTCCACACAGCAGGGGCAACAAAGATAAACTGGATGTCTGGAGGAAGAAGAGGGGACTTGATCCTTTCTGTTTGCTTCATTTCCTGTAGCATCACCCCAGCTGTGTTCTGCAACTCAGCTGGGTGTCCGTTACAGTAATAGCAGTTAATTTCAATTTGCAGTTTTCCCTATACTTCTAGAATTTGTCTTACTTTAGCCCTTTTAATAACTACAAGCCAACCAGTTCCTCCTCCTCCTCAGAGGTCTGGCTGAGTTCTGAGCTCCACAGGCACCTCACTTGAGCACCTGAAGTTCTATCAGGTGAGGTTGGAGCAGCAGCTGACCAAGGCTCTCCTGGCAGAGATCTGAATCCCTATTTTGCAGGTTTCCTCTTCCAAACTGTAATAATCCAAACCTCCTCCCTCTCTTTCATCTCTTTTTCTTTTAAGATTATTTTAGAGACAGAGGGAGGGAGAGGGAGAAAGAGAGAGAAAACATTGATGGGAAAGTGAAACATTGATCAGCTGCCTCCTGCACAACCCCCACCGAGATGGAGCTGGAAACCCTGGCTTGTACCCTGACTGGGAATGGAACCAGTGACCCTTCAGTTCATGGGACGATGCCCAAGGGTATCCCCTCTCTTTCTTCAGTCCTGTTGCCTGAAGTTGCTACTTCTGTAATTCTACTGTATACCCTCTTTTCCCTCTTCAGCTCTCCAATACCTAGCTACCAATTCTTCACTTTAAATTAAAATTTCATTTAGCATAAATGTGGAGAGGATTCTGACTCTTGACCTTATTGGAAGGTGCAGAATTAAGAAGCACTTACCATTCAGTCTGTTTCTCACCCTTCATTGTAAGATTAAGACTTCAATCTTAAGATAGGTATTTACCTTAGTTTCAAGAACATTATCATAAACACAGCTATAAAAGAACATGAGTTAAAATATAATTAACTGTTTCTGTATGTGTGGCCCTGTGTTCTAGGCGTTTCCTTACTATATTATCATACTGAGGGGGAGGAAAAGGTTACTCACAGATTATAGATAAAAGTATTTTAAAAGTTGAATTCCTCCTAATCTCAGGACTCTATAATTTAGATAAAAATATTTGTTTAACCTTTAATACAAGTATAAATTCAATAATACTAGCAATAATTACAAAAATATTATTAGCTACCACATATTGAGCATTTATGTATTTGTAAGCTTTGTATTAAGTGCTCTGCATACCTTATTTTGTTTAATTTTTAAAAACTACTTAAGATCATAAGAAACATTGTTATCACTGTCAGGAGGTGAGATATCCTATATAATAAAAGGGTAATATGCAAATTAACCCTAACGGTGGAACTACCAGGAACGACCGCTTGCTATGACACGCACTGACCACCAGGGGGAAGACACTGCATTCAGGAGCTGCCCCCTGGTGGTCAGTGCACTCCCACTGGGGGAGCTCCGCTCAGCCACAAGCCAGGCGGATGGTTGTGAGCACAGCAGTGGTGGTGGGAGCCTCTCCTGCCTCCTGGGTAGCACTAAGGATGTCCGACTGCAACTTAGGACTGATCCCCCGGGGAGTGGGCCTAAGCTGGCAGGTGGACATCCCCAGAGGGGTCCCGAACTGAGAGAGGGCACAGGCCTGGCTGAATTTTCGAGCACTGGGCCTCTAGTACGAAATAATTTACAGATGATCACACATTAATTGACTGAGTCAGGATAGAAATCCCAGGTTTGTGTTATTATTGTTTTCTCCTGCTGTTTTTTTTTAAAGTGCAAAGACTATGTTTTTGAAAATTGTATTTAAATTTACTTTTAAATTACATGGCTTAGGATAAATGGCTTTTTACTTAGTTTTCAAAAACATTGGTATTTATTGTTCAATCTTTATCCAGTAGCTGCACTCATCCCAGGAAAATGACCAGGATCTCTGGCAGGTGGTTTATCTGAATTTGGACCTGTTTTTAGTCCTATTTCAAAACCTCCTTCTCATTTTCTAAAGCTGATATTCAGGCAACTACTCTGAAGAATCCTACCTTTAATTATGTCCTTACATTCAGAGAAGTTAACAGCTATTAGAGTAGCTACAGTCTTCTGTGGGATCTAACCAGTGAACTGAACTGGGGTCATCCATTTATATTTTGGGTCCAAGGTCCCTAGCAGGCTATGGACTACAAACTAAGTTATTGCCATTCTATACTGTGTGAGAAATGAGAAACCTCATATGATTCTTTCAATGATAAATGATATAAAAATCAATGTAATTGAGGGTGCCCAAGCTAGCTTTTATAAGTTTGCTTAGCATAGATTTGTCTGTGTATCAACTATACATATTTTATCAATTAACATCAATACCTATAGGTGCAGAGTATTTTAAGGTAAGAAAACATTTTAAAAACCCTCACAGACACATACAACAGTATTACCAGAGGGAGGGGGAGGTAGAAGAGTACAAAGGAGAGATACATGGTGATGAAAGGAGACTTGAGGGGGTGATCACACAATACAATATACAGGTCATGTATTCTATAACTGTACATCTGAAGTCTACATAATTTTTAAACCAATTTCACCACAATAATTTCAATCAAAAGTAAAAAACAATATGCCACCCCAACGTATGCCACTTTGTCATAAGGATTATTTTGAGCCAAAGACAATTGAGAAACAGCAGATAAGGGGAAAAAAAAAAAGTTCTCTGCCCTCTCCTCCCATTTGCCAAAGAGAAGATTAGACTCTTAATCACCTGCAAAAACTTGACACTCTTATTAGCCTAGACACAGCCCGGAGAGGAATCGACACAAATCTTATTAAAATAACCCTCACCTTCCATCAGTTTCTTCTCCTCTACTTCCCCACAGTTTGCCACCCCTAAACGCTTAAATCCCTTTTCCTTTGTCTTGTTTCTTTTCTACAAATTCATTAAGTACTATGTAAACTTTCTATGAGTTAATTTGTCAAGACACTATCTAAGCCCCGTATTCTAACCCTCTTTGAGACACTCCTCACTGAGTTTTCCCCACATGTATTCAATCAGCGCATGCTCATAAACTCTGTGTTTTTTTCTCATTAATTTGTCTTTTATGAGTGTGATTTCTAGGCCCTACCTGAAGAATCCAGGAGAGTAGAGGAAAAAGTTTCCCCCTCCCCCCCACCAGTACAAGTGTTTAGTTAAGCAAAAAAGCTTGAGCACATATTGTCTTCTGTCTGGTTACAGGGGAATATGTCTGATTATGGATGTCAGACATATTGTATAGAGATGAAAAGTACTATCATTTGGCATAATTTGCTAAAATGTTAAAGAGTCTTTGGTAATGATCACAGAATACTCCTAATGGAAAAATAATAAAATATATTTTAGAATGCTTTTGATATGTATTGGCTAATAGAACAGGTAGTCCAACTTTTCTAAGATAAAAAAAAATAAATAAATTTATCCTTCTTGGAGAAAATGGCCATGAGTTATTATAAGAGCTAGTAATTGCCTGGCTGGTGTGGCTCAGGTGTTAAGTGTCAAAAGAACGTCATGGCACTTGCCCAGGTTGTGGGGTCGATCCCCAGTAGGGGGCGTGCAGGAGGCAGCCAATCAATGATACTCTCTCATCATTGATGTTTCTATCTCTCTCTCCCTCTCCTTTCCTCTCTGAAATCAATAAAGATATATTTTTAAAAAAGAACTAGTAAATGATGAAAGAAGTGATAGTGGTACTCCCAGTATGTACACATTATCCACAGGCAATTCAGAGAAGGACTACTTCTGGGCGGGAAGGTAAAGCAGGCATTGCTCTGCATGGAGCATGTCAATCCTTGATGTCTTACTCTACTAGGAAAGGAGGGGAGAAAGCTGTCTCAGAGAAGCAGAGAATAGGGGTGAGGATGTTTCAAAGGCAGGGTGGGGTGAATGATATTTGAAGAATACAGTAAAAAGCTGTGGAGAGGAAAAATCACCAGTACGGGTTTTATGAGGTTGTAGTTAGGTTACAAAAAGGAAACCACAAGGGATCTGGCTTCAAGTTTCAAGTGTATGATTATATGGATGATTGTGTCCTGCTGTTCATCATTTTCACAAGGTTCAGTATAAGAAGAAATGGACTTTTATTGGCGCCAACAGGGACCAAGTTTTCATCTGAGACAGAATAAATTGATAGCAGGCATTAAAACTTGATGTATGTGGCAAGCGACATCGTGTAACTAAGTATAGTGCATGCAGTAGAGAAGTTTAAGGAAAGATAAATTACTTTGGGTTAATACAAACAAGGAAGGCTTTATATGGGCCATAGAATGGGATCTCGATTGTACAATAAAAGGTGATCTGAGAATATCACCGAAATAAAAATAATCAGGGAATAAACAAAAGACAAGAAAATGTTTAGAATGTGTGCTAACATTTATCATTTTTCACATCTTAACAACTCTGAGTGGTTTTTATGTGCCAGGCTCTGTTCTAAATGCTTTACATTTATTAACTAAGTTAATTCTCACACCAGTGCTATGAGAGTAGTCAAATCCTCATCACTTTGAGGAGGAGAAAACAAACACAAAGGAGATAGTCAGTGACTAAGTCATTTGACTTCTGAATCGTGGAAGTGATATTGGAACAATCTGCCAATTCGGTTTCAGAGGCCACGACTTTAACCATGACACAATGTGCTCTCATCTCCCAAATCACACTTGTTCACATCCACAAGCCAAACCAGACAAGCCAACTTCCAGAATTTAGGATTTGCTCCAGGATGATTTCCAATTTGAGAATGCCTTTGTCATCCTATAAGTATGATTGCTTTAAATATTGAACCATATACAGAGGTTTGTGTTCTTGTGGGGGTTTTTTGGATCTCTTTGTGAAAGGTCTTCAGAGATTAAGAAAGCAACTGAGCCTGAGTTAAAACTATTATCCTGGTAGCTAAAGCAGTGTGATTATGAAGACAAATTAAAAAGTGACATGAGCATTTGTTTTTTTTCTCCTTTGCCATTGTCCTCTTTCCCATTTATACATGTATTATTTTGGCTTTCAGTTTACACATGTAGTTATTTTGGACAATTTGACCTTTTTTGTTTAACTTATTTTTCAAATATGGGCTTATAGTTCCAATGGCCATTTATCTTTCAATATGTCATCCAAATTAAAAAAAAACACTTTAAAAGATATTTTTATTGATTTCAGAGAGGAAGGGAGAGGGAGAGAGAGATAGAAACATCAATGATGAGAGAGAATCATTGATTGGTTGCCTCCTGTATGCCCGGATCAAGCCCGCAATGAGGCCGCAACCTGGGCATGTGCCCTTGACGGGAATCAAACCTGGGAGGGACCCTTTAATCTGCAGGCTGGCACTCTATCTACTGAGCCAAACCAGCTAGGGTCCAACTAAAACATCTTTAACATCTTAGTGCCCAGTTAATATTTAGTCCTCAGAAAACGAAATGATGCTAGAATTGACATTGTAGCTACTGTAGTAAATGGATGCACAGAGGGAGACAACTTTCTTTGACTACTTGCTACTGGTATACCTTATATTTGGCCTCCTTTATAGTAACTCTCTTGATTGTATATCTAAACATGGTTATCTGGTTTTGCCTTCAAGTACTACGGTTAGTTTTGCACTGCAAGCCTAATAGAGTAGAGCTTTCAAGAAACAATTTAGATCATCATTCCTTTCTTTGTCTTGAATTCACAATTACAAATTCCACTTAAAAGGAAAGTGTTGATCCAAATGTATATACAACAGCCATGGAAACTAGAAGCCTAGTGGCAAATGTCTAGAACAGACAACTTATACAAACACAAGCAATCAAGCATCTGCATGCAGCATCACAACGTACTCCTCAGTCCACCAACAAACAAACAAACACACAAACAAACAACAACCCTTTCTTAATAAGACCTTCCATTTGGAATCACTATCTTTGTCATTCTGGGTAAAGTCATTAAAAAGTAAAACACTCACTTAACTCTTCATCCCAGCTAGATTGCAAAATTCTCTGGTGGAAAATTAGGTAATTTGGAGAGTGCATTGACTTGTGCAGATGAAAAGGCACCCTAATAGTCTGAAGAGTTAATATGTTCTAACACCCTCCTGCTGCCAATGGCTCCAGGATGCCCTAGTGCCCCAAAATAGTCCACGCTGAAGTGCATCTTTTAACACCTAGTGTGGGAAGGAGTAATTTAGCCACTGAAGAAAATTTAAATCACAGACTGTTTCGTTGTCTAAATCATCCTCAGGGGGGCAAAGGACAATTTTGAGAGCTGCATTAACTCAGTAGAAAACCTTACATAGCAATCCTCTAATGGCCTGCAGGAGTTAACGCTCAAATTTCGGCTAAAGTTGAGTCAATCTCTTTAGGCCAAAGAACTTATAAGGAGCCTTTACTGCAGGTCAAAACGCACAAGGGCAGTCAGTAACAGTGGGTGAGGAGGCACCAGATAACAAGGAGACATGTTGATAAAAAGAACGGTTCCCTTCAGTACCATCATCAAGCTGAGGTTCTTAAAGTATGAAGACTCTGTGGCTTAAACATGTTGGTATGCTGAAGACTTTTAAATTCAAACCTAGAATAATTTGGTACGGTAGGGAAAAGAACTAGTTTTCCCAGTTTGAAATATGTAAAAATGAAACCAGCAGCTCTGTTGATGCTACAGCTTATTAAAGATGCAAATTAAAAATATCAAAAAGCATGGAGATTTGCTTAACCTTTTACCAAGTGTAAATCTTTAATCTGATCTTAATGTGAACTTTGCTGATTTACTTTAAGTTGAATAACACACTAAACTCATGAGGTGTTAACAGTACCTTTAGTGGTCAAGTATTACATTTTAGAATTGGTAAAAAAAGGTTAATTTGAAATCCAGTCAGGAAATCATATTATATTGCACAACATATATCTGCTTTAGTGAAGACCTGACAAACTGCAAATGCTTCAGAGGAAAAATTCCACTGAATTAAAAGCAAAAGATTAATGTACTTGGAAATGAATTTGCATTCAACTGTAAAACAATACCATTATGCCATTTTTTCTTTCTATATTTTAAAAATGTAACCAGTCATTTCTGAGGCTCCTGTTACTAAATTAGAAGATTATATAATGCAAAATGGAATTGAGGACATGGATTAAAACAGAAATTCAGTAGAAAGCTTTATTTATAAATACCAAGTCTCACTTAGTATTTTATTGTTGGGTTACTTTGGAACTTTTTTTTTCATTTTATGATAAGCTTAAATTAACCATGTTACATTAAAAATTTAAATTATACCATGCAGGAATACAGCCACACTATAGCCTTTAGAAGATGATTTAATTTAGCAATTTCAGAAGGAGCATTAATAAAAACAATATTATATCCAAATGACAAGAAAATAAGGCAGTCCCTCATGCTTATAAAGAGCATTTCTTTTATCTTTTCTAAAAATTAGACTCACAAAACATGTTATAATTGCCTGAAATTGTCTGCAGTATCAGGAAGAATACTTTAAAATCACTTTATCACATGCCAATCACAGTCTATTGCTGACAATGTAAATTAGTCACTACTAAAAATAAGGGATGATGATTAATTACCTTAGAGAATACCTGCTAGAATTGCCAGTCACTGGAACCAGATTTCCTACTGAAACATACTCGGCAATAATTTACAGACATGCTTTATCACTTCACTTAGTCCAAGACAATTTTTATAACCTGAAATAAGCGAAATATTTCTGAAGTAAGTCTTTATTGTGCTGAGTAAACAGATAAGTGAAAAATTGCGTTAATGAACATCTGGTAATATCAAATGTTAATTTTACCCATATCTTACACTAACTCAGGGATGGCTGGTCAGGGAGGTTTAATATCATTGTCAAGTCTGACTTCCATCTTGAAACTCTAATTTGATACCTCCTCCCAACCCCCATTACTTTTTAATTTTTGTTTGATTGTTTTGTTTTGTTTTTTGGCATTCAAAGAGAATTCAGTCCTTCTAGTGAGATCATAATATACTCATTGGGTGAGTGTATTCATGTTCCAGGATGATATCTGGAATATGGAAGATTAATTTCCTGAAGATAACTCTTGAAATTTAAATAGACTTTATATTCTGATAATTAAGTCATTATTTACTTGTAATCCTATCTAATAAAAGAGAAACATGGTAATTAGCTGTACATCCGTTACCCTTCCCATTGGCTAATCAGGGCGATATGCAAATTAACTGCCAGCCAAGATGGCAGCCGACAGCCATGCACTGAAGCGAACAGGGAGGCTTGCTTGCTCCAGTGACAGCGGACTCCAACGTTCCCCACCAGCGGACTCCAACGTTCCCCGGCCTCTCAGCTGCAACTCTAAGCAACTATGCTGCAAATATAGAAGCTAAACAAAACCCCAGAAACCTGCGTTAGTCAGCCAGGCTTCAGCCAGCCGGACTGCAACATTGTATCAAATACAGAAGGTAAACAAAGGCCAGAAACCTGCTTTCAGCAGCTGAAGCCTCAGAGCTAAAGCTGGCCCAGAATAAAAAGAAAAAAAAAAAAGAAAAAAGGAGTGGTTGGGAGCTTCAGTCACCCGCCAGCCTGAAAACGGCCCTCAGCCCTTCAGCCAGGCTGGCCAGGCACCCCAGTGAGGACCCCCACCCTGATCCAGGACACCCTTCAGGGTAAACCAGCCCGCCCCCACCCATGCACCAGGCCTCTATTCTATATAGTAAAAGGGTAATATTCCTCTCAGCACCGGGATCAGCGGAGCTGCGAGGCCTCCCGGCACCAGAATCAGCGTGACAGGGGGCAGCGCCCAAACCCCCTGATCACCCTGCAGCTCGGTGTGTGACAGGGAGCAGGGCCACAACCTCCCTATCCTCCCTGCTCTGTTTGTGACAGGGGAAGGCGCCCCAACACCCTGATCAGCCATGCTCTGTGCCTGATAGGGGGGAGCTCCCCAACCCCCTGATCGCCCTGCGGCTCTGTGTGTGACAGGGTGCAGCGCCCTAACCCCCTGATCGGCACTGCTCTGTGTGTGACGGGGTAGAGCCATAACCTCCCCATCGGCCCTGCCCTGAGTGTGACAGTGGTGGCACCCCAACCCCCTGATCGGCCCTGCTCTCTGTGTGACAGGGTGCAGCGCCCCAACTCCCTGATCCGCCCTGCTCTGTGTGTGACAGGGTACAGAGCCCCAACCCCCCTGATGGGCCCTGCTCTGTGCTGACAGGGGGCAATGCCCCAACCCCCTGATGTGCCCTGCTCTGTGTGTGACAGGGGGTGGCGCTGCAACTTCCCTATCGACCCTGCCTTGAGTGTGATGGGGGCGGTGCCCCAACCCCCCTATCGGCCCTACCCTGAGCATGACTAGGGGTGGTATCGCAACCTCCCGATCCGCCCTGCTCTGTGCATGACAGGGGGCAGCACCCCAACTCCCCAATCAGCCCTGTTCTGAGCCCGACCAGGGGTTGGGCCTGCCCTCTGCCACCCGGGAGCAGGCCTAAGCCAGCAGGTCATTATCTCCCGAGGGGTCCCAGACTCCTAGAGGGCACAGGACGGGCTGAGTGACCCCCCATACCCCCCCAAGTGCACAAATTTTTGTGCACTGGGCCTCTAGTATCAGATAAAATATTTCATATTTTACTGATTCTGGGCTTAGCTGAACTCTGGTTTCCAATTCCTAATGAACTCATTTTGTGGACATTTTATTTCTATAGATTTGCAGAGTTGTTTTTAATAAAGAATTCTGGTAACAACAAAATTATACTTTCTAAAATCTCTATGAAGAATAATGAACAAATTTTTGTAGAAAAGGCTTATCTATCTGGAAATTATTTAACTCCTATTAATGGAAATAAATTCAAACTATGTTTTAAATGGCTTTCCTCCTTCCCTATCCTCATCCATTTTCACCTAACATCTATAAAAATTATTTTGTGATGAATAAATCAGTTCACTCCACCAATTAAAGCTCTTTAAAATTCACCTCTGATTCCATTTATAATAAACTACAAAATTCTTAACATAGATTCAGTGCCCTAGAATGATCTTTCCCATGCCTACCTCTGATATTTGGTTTTTAGCACTATCTCCCCTAACTGAATAAAAACCATATAGATTTATAATGTGTACAAAATGCCAGGCCTTATAGGATATTTAGATTTGCTATTTATTTTCTTTACTTGATTGCTGAATTATCTTTCAATATCCATCCAATCTTGACCTATATAATTAATAGGTCTCTCTTCATTCTCTAATATCCCGACCCATAGCCATCACCATCACCACTAAAATCCTTCTATTATATTTTACCACAAAACTTTTTCTATGGCAGGTCAAAAAAATTCATCAAACATAGAAATGTATGCAACATCTATATTTATTTCGGTCTTTGCTATGTGTATCATGTTTTTATAGATTTATCACCAAATTAACATAATTAGAGAAGAGAATGGAAATATGAAAGGAAAAAGACATGCATAAAAACTTAAGATCACTCACAGAAGAAGAAAAAGACAATCTGAATAGCTTTTCATCTATTAAAATTTAAATCAATTATTAATATTTTTTAAAATAGAAAACACCAGGCATCAATGAGTTCACTAGTAAAATCCATCAAACATTTAAGAAAGAAATTAGACCATTTCCCTACAATCTTTTTCAGAAAATAGAAACAGAGGGACTATTTCCTAACTCATTCTATAAGGCCAACATCACCCTAATACAAAACCTTGATAGAGATATTACAAGAAAAGAAAACTACAAACCAAAGACTCTCATAAATGTAAATACAAAAATCTTCAACAAAATTTTATCAAATCAAGTCCAATAATGTATAAAAATAAAGAAATATGACAAGTAAGTGGGATTTATTGCAGGTATGCAAGGTTGGTTCAATATTTGATAATTAATTAATGTAACTCATTATATCAACTGACTAAAGAAGAAAAATCACATATCAGTAACTACAAAAAAAGTTTGAAAAAGTCTAATACACATTAATGATAAAAACTTTTAGTAAACTAGGAATAGAAGGAAACTTTCTCAACTTGATAATATCTATGAAATACTTAAAACTAACATCTCAGTTAATCCCAATAAATTTAGAGATTCCATTAAACTTTATTTATAATTGACAAAATTTAGATGGATCTGAAATGTCCTTTAGTAGGTGAATGGAAAAACAAACTATGTTATATCCGTACAATAAAATATTATTCAGCACTAAAAAGGAATGAGCTATTAAGCTATAAAAAGACAAGGAAGACATTTCAATGCACATTATTAAGTGAAATAAACTAATCTGAAAAGACTAGATTAGTAGTTGCTAGGGGTTAAGGAGGAGAGAGATATGAATAGAAGGAACCCAGACAATTTTGAGGGCAGTTGGACTACTATGTATGACACTATAATGGTGGATAATTGTCATTCTACATTTGTCCAAATCTATAGACTATACACTAAGAGTGAACCCTAATATAAACTACGGGCTTTGGATGATAGTGATCATTGTATCAATATACATTGATCATGTATCAATATAGGTTCATCAATTGTAACAAACGCACCACTGTGTGAGATGGTAGATGTCCAACATGGTGGAGACTGCGCATATGCTAGGGCAGGGGTATATGTGAACTCTGTGTTTTCTGGTCAATTTTGCTGAAAACCTAAAACTCTCTAAAAATAAAGTTTATTAATTTTTAAAAATTGACCATAAGGTGGTCTTATTTTAAGAACAACAAAAAACAAAAGTTTTATTTAAAAAGAGAAGCACAGGAGTATGTTAGCAGGATTCTCCCCAATTTGCAATATATATAAAATACAAAAATAATGGTAGAGATCAATACCAGAATTCAATTACTAATGCAGATACTAAAAACAGAGCAGTTTAAATGGGCATAAACATGACGAAGAATTGATTAAAGTAGATATGCTGATAAAATTATAGAAATATAATTAGGTAGTTAATCTTCCATCAATCTTTTTATCCTTAAAAATAGTCATCAACCTTCCCAGCCTAATAGGTAAACTAAAGGGATGAACTAAATAATCTCCAAGCACCCCTCAGGTCTACCCAAAATTTATAAAATCTTAAACAAATGTTCCTTAAAACCAACTAAGTTCCCAAGGTTATGAAACATAATAGAAATATATGACTAAAAGTTAAGATAATAGGGGAAGATTGGTCTCAGAATAAAGGATCTAGAGAAAATAAGATATGTGAAGACTATGTTGAAAGAAAAATGAGAAAGAAAAAAGGCTTAGAAAAAAAGATGAAAATAATGCCCTTAAAACAATGAGAAACAGAAACGTAGATTGAGACAAGGCACAAAGGGAAAAGGGAAAGAAGAAAAATTAAAGAACAGTTCTGTTAAAGGTCAATTTAACCTTCACACCAAAGTTTAACTCAATTTCCTGGATACATTTTGAGGTTAGTAATGTCTTATTAACTTAGTTTTCTCTGACTGCAGCTAGAATCTAAATGTGATTCTTATGAGTTCTGAGCACAGAAAGGTGTGCATCTGGCTCACAGGTCTTTGAAGATTTACGGTCACATTCAGCAAGCAATTGCCACAGCAATCTCATCAGATTTGGAGGACAAGGGCACACCTAAATAAAGTCTCGTGTCTCTGGTACATTAGAATCTTTGATGTGCCATGAGAAAGTCTTTAATTTGTAACACCTCCCCCTTCATTCACAGCACAGCAGGTTAGAAATTTCTAGGATAGTGACTATGATTTATAAAAAGGAATCCTAGCTTGGAAATTTCAAGTCCAAGTCATGATTTAGCTTCTTATTAGCCATGTAAATTTAAAAAACATTTTAGCGTGGTAAAAATAATTGACATGAGATCTACCCTCTTAAATTTTTAAATGTACAACGCATTGTTGACAATAGGTACAATGTTGTACCACGTCTCTAGAGTTTATTCACCCTGTTTGACTGAAAATCTATTCCCATTGATGAGTAACTCTGCATATCCTTCTCCCTCCAGTCACTGGCAAGCACCACTCCACTCTGATTCTACAAATTCTAGACACCTCAAATAAGTATTTATTTGTATTTAAATAAATAACTGAGGCATGCAGTATTTATTTTTCTGTGACTGGCTTATTTCACTTAGCATAATATTCTTAAGGTTAATTCTTGTGAATCAACGTTAACCGGCCATCTGCGAAGATAGGGACTTGTATCACAAAGCCAATCTTAGCATCTCAATTGATTTAAATTCTTTTGAATAAATATCCAGATGTGAAATGCCTAGGTCAGGTTATATAGTAGTTCTATTTTTAATTTTCTGAGGAACCTTCATATTGTTTTCTATAGTGGTTGCACCATTTTGCATTCCCAATAAGTGTGTAAAGATTCCAATTTATCTACATCTTTGTTGTCCATATATTTATATATCTATATATCTATATATGTATATACTAGAGGCCCAGTGCACGAATTTGTGCACAATTTGGGTCCAGTCGGCCCAGCCCCAATCGGGGTGGATTAGGTCTGCGCTTGCTGAGGGAAGGGGCCACAGGAGGTTGGCCATCCAGCCCCGCCCTCCATTGGAGTGGGGGGTCGGTTGGGGACGGGGCAAGCCGATGGAGTAGGGAGGCTGATTAAGGGCCAGGCTGGCCATGGGGAGGGGCCACAGGAGGTTGGCCAGCTGGCCCCGCCCCCTATTGGGGTGGGGGGTGATCAGGGGTGGGGATGGCTGGGGGTAGGGGCTGCAGGAGATTGGCCGGTGGGCCCGCCCCTGATCTAGCTGGTTCACAGGCCACAGTGGGCATCATAGCAACTGGTCATTCTATTGTTCTGGTCATCACAGCATTTGAATGCTGGCTTTACACACACACACACACACACACACACACACACACACACACACACACACTGAGTGGCCAGATTATTATGACCACCTGATGTTTGAAGGCAAATTAGCTATAATTTTGCGCTGAAGTTGCTAGAAGGCCCTTCCATTATAAATAGGGAAGCAGGTTGTTTACCACGATAGTAGAAGTGATTTTTTCCTGGAGATATAAGTAAACAACACAATTTAACAGCCTTTGAAATGGGATGATTGTTGGCGCTCGGAGCCATAGAGCAAGTATCAGCAAAACAGCTGAAGGCCTGTTCGAACACCTTTGCTGTCTGCAGTTACCAAGATAAAACGTCTCCAATTCGCACAGGAACACAAGGATTGGACAGTACAGCGTTGGAAAAAAGTCATGTGGTCCGATGATATTTCATTATCTCCTTCATGACTAGTGCTATTAAGCATTTTTTCTTGCATATGTTGGCTATTTGCAAGTCTTGTTTGGGGAAATATCTATTCGAGGCCTTACCCTTTTTATGAGAAAAGAAAACAACAACAACAGTTACTCTAACAGGAAGATACAACAATTATAAATATTAGGTACCTACTGCTGAAGCACCTAAATATATAAAGCAAACATTGAGAGCACTGAAGGAAGAAATAGACAGCAATACAATAATAGTAGGAGACTTCAATACCCCACTTTAAATAGTGGATAGGACATCCAGATAGAATATCTGTAATGAAAGAGAGGACCTGAGCAACACTATAAACCAAATGGACCTACCAACCTATACAGAACCTTCTATCAAAGAGTAGCAGAATATAATCTCAAGCATCAGGGATCTCGCTCCAGGACAGATTACACATTAGGTCGCAAAACAAGCCTTAACAAATTTGAAGAGAATGAAATCATATCAAATATCTTCTATAATAATAAAAGCATAATATGCTAATTAGACTGGACTTCCTTCTGGACGAAGCCAGGGCTGCAAGGGAAGCCCAGGTCCTGGGTGCCTGCCAGCGGCCAGAGGGAGGCCCAGGTCCTAGGTGCTGGTGGCCAGAGGGAAGCCCGGGTCCTGGGTGCCAGAGGGAAGCCGGTGCCGGCAGCCAAGGGAAGGATGACCTACTCTTGCATGAATTTCGTGCATCAGGCCTCTAGTTAATGGAATGAACTAGAAATCAAATGTAAAAGGAAAATGACAGAATTCACAAATATGTGGGAATTAGGACATGCATCTTTTTCCTATTCACCTAGCTCCCACAAACTGTTTCTTTATCTGTGGGAAGCAGTTATATCTTATATGATTATATAAGAATTTAGAAAGGATAATGAGTATTTTACTCTTCAAGGTAGGTGTACTTCATTGGTCATTTCAGTTTTTCAGGAGCTAGTAGCTATGTCAATTTCACTCAGTACTAAAAATATCCTGCCCAGGAAAAAAAAATAAGAATATTAATTAAAATTTTTGGTCCCTCTTGGGCACTTGTAATGCACTTCACATGGATTAGCACATTTCTTTCTCACAAGAATTCAATTATATCTGTTCTACAGCTATACCAGTTTACCAAAGAGGGTAAATGGAGATTTTATAAATGAGGACATGAAGCACAGGTGGTTTATGCAATTATATGCCCAAGGTAACAATACTAATAGCAATGATGTCATTAGGATTTCACTGAGGCCATCCAACTCCATTGATTCTTTACTTGACTACAATTTTACACTTTATTTCTATATATTCCCAGGGGGAAAAGTATTGTATTTCTTCTTTCATAATGTTTTTTCAGTCATTCGCTTAATTCTCTTCTCTTAAAATTGGGAGACTTATGCTAAAATAAATATTCTAAAGATAAAATTCTGCCCTCTGTGGTTAAATTTGTTTATGATATTAAATGAGTTATGTGAATGAAATGGAGCTACTGAGATAAGGCTAACACCTGGATCACTTGTTCCAGAATGCATACAGGTTATGAGAATTATCTTATTTGAGTCCTTTCTTGGTAGCCTCATTTTCATATGAGGACATTCTTTTAGAAATGAACAGATTTATGCAGTCTCCTATGTGATTGTGTCAAAAACATCTAAGTTCACTAATATCTAAGTCAAGCAATTTTAACTTTATTTTTTTAGCTGAAATCTACATTCCTTAACAGCAAATAAATTCTTAGGACAGCTTATAGAAAGGTAGTAGCCATGGATGTCTACATATGAATGAACTTCTTCAAACACTCTCTGCTGCTAGCAGGTTTTGAAGGTGGGCTAAGCAGAATAACCTTGGATGACAGGCACTGAGGGAGACAGGTGAACAGGTATCATCAATGTGATCAAGTCTATGACAGTGGAGACTGGTGACAGCAACAATAGCCATTCCCTGCATTCCAGTTTTACTGGTGGCTTGCCTTGCCCTCTCCGCTTTCTTATCCTCCCCAGGAGGTGACAGGTTCAATGGAAACGGAAGTGTTTTAGAAAAATTCTAAAATAAACCTCAAATACTTATACTTGTTTAGAGAATCAAGTGATTTAAGTAAGATGTGACAATGGATGAAAACCTAACTGTTGAAAGTGGTATCAATTCCCCTACAAGAGCTATTGAAAGAGACTACTTTTATCTCAGGAAGCAACCTTCTCAAATGTAATTCCTTAAATCAGGGCTGCCAAATCCTGGCTTACCCGTTCAGTTCCAAAGGCAAGACAATATGATACAGATATAACCCAACTAAGTTTCAAAATGAATCCCTTCAGGTTCATAAATCATTGATATAGGATTTTTGGTAGTTTTTTATATTTATGTAAAGATATTAGTGAACAGTTCATTTTTGTTCTATTTCCTTAGGCTGCCTGAAATTTTGTTCTATTTCATCTGTATTTCATATTTTAGCCCATAATTTGAAGCTACTTTCTGGTCATATTGCAAATCTATTGGGTTATTTTGATAATTCACCAAATCTGAACATATTATCATATGTTTCGTCTATATCAACTCAACCAGGAATTCAGGAAAACTATCTCAAAATTGCTTATCCCAAAAAGCTATACAATTTGCAGCAAATACTCAGTCAACTTTATAACTTCTGAAAAGTGAAATAAGCACTGACATAATGGTGGCAAGATGAAAACTAATGGAAACACCTCATTATTATGTCATTCCTTCCATAATAACATCAACCCTAGTTATGTACAATATAATTATATTCACTATAAATTGTTGATCTTGATATCATTGTTTTACCTCTAGTGCAATCTTGTCTAAGAACTATTTATTGCAGATGTTTTGGCTGCTTTAAAACTTTGTTGGGCTGATGGTCTAACACATAACTCTGTGACAGGTGCCTATGGACTTCTGTGCTGACCCATAAGTGATCTTAGCAGCTGCTGAATGCCTACGCATAATGAAGGTAAATTTGGACAGTTTAACTGACACAATTCCTTAAAATTGCTCTAAAAGGAAACTCTGTGTGTAATACCCATAAATAGTATTTGCTCTCAAAAAAGAAAAATTAGATACTGACATATCCATTCAAGTGAGAAATACTATTTGATTTCCAACCATGAGTCAAGCAATGTGCCAAGCACTAAGGACAATAGTACAGGTGTAGTCTCACAGAAGGAAATATACATTAAATAAAAAACAAATAAAAACAAATAAAATGTATGTCTTGGTATTCTCCAATCTTTGTTTCCACATTTCTCTCATGAGCTGTATACTTTTTAAGCAATGCTATCTCTAACACAACTCTGCTCTTTTTGCTAAGTAATGACAGCCCTTTGTTTTTTCTAAATTGTATTTTAAGTGTTTATAATAAAATGCAAAGCATATATACTTTTTAAAATTTTAACACGGACAAATTACTGAAAAGAAGCTCTATGTTCTTTCTTAATTGCCTTTCTATTCTGGAATCTTGTGTTATATTGATTTAAATTCATTCAATTTTTAAATAAAAAACATACTATATAATCTACATGTAATAAACACATATTATTTAAAAATAAAAGCTAATGGATATTGCCAAATATACATCACCACCACAATCAAAATATAGAATATTTGCATCAACCCAAAATGTTCTCTCAAGTTCCTTTATAGAAAGTCCTCACACCACCAGCCCCCGGTAACCACTGATCTGTTTTTGTCACTGCAGATTGGTTTTGCCTTTCCTAGGATTACATACAAATGGAACTATCCAGGGAGTACTTCTTTGTGATTGGTATTTTCACTCAGTATAATTTTGAGAGGCATCCATGTTATGTGTATGAATCAGTAGTTCATTCCTAATTATTTGGGGGAAGCCAACCAGTTTGGATTTAATGCAATCTGTTTATCCTTTTACTTTGATGTACATTTGGAATGTTTCCAATTTCTGGGTATTATTAAGAAAATTTTTTGCACAAATCTCTGTAAGGACATATTTTTATGTTTCCTTGGGTAAATAATTAAGAGTGGAATTGATGGATAGTTTATTAAGTGTATGTTTATAAGACACTAGATGCCCAGTGCACAAATTCGTGCATGGGTAGGATCCCTTGGCCTGGCCAGAAATCGGGGTCAATGGGAGGGACTAGCCCGGGAGGGGAGGGGCTGCAGGAGGTTGGCTAGCCAGGAGGGACCATGGGAAGTTGGCCAGCTGTGGGAGGTTGGCTGTGGGAGCACACTGACCACTAGGGGGAGCTCCTGTGTTGAGCATATGACCCTGGTGGTCAGTATGCATCATAGCAACCAGTCAACCAGTCATTTGGTCGTTCAGTCCTTTGGTCACTTAGGCTTTTATTTATAGAGATTGCCAGACTATTTTCTAAAGTGAATGTACTCTGTATTCCCACCATCAAGTAATGAAAATCTCAACACTGTTTTCAGTATTTTAATTTTAAAAGGTCTAGTGGATGTACAGACCTTTTTTGATGGTGTTTTTAATGTGCATTTTACTAATTTCTAATGATATTTTGAATATCTTTTCAGTTACTTTGGGGCCATCCATATATCTTACTTTGGAAAGCATTTCCTCAACTATTTTTGCCTATTTTTAATAGACTTGGTCATCTCTGTTTCTAACTGGAAAACAGATCAATTTATTATCTATCTATCTATCTAGCTAGCTATCATCTATCTATCTAGGCCCTAGTTGAGAAGAGAGTTCAGAAGAGCCTAAGTAAAGTTTGATCAAGGAGAGAATCTTTGTCAGTTTCCTATGGATCCTCACCCATAGGGAAATGTGAAGAAGGCTAGGTGAACTCAACACACATGGTGGGTTGCATTACAGGAGAAGGAGTATGAATCTTTACAATGGAAGTTAGGGACTTTGAATCTTCATAATGGAAGTTAGTGTGTCTATCCTTTTCTCTAGAGGGAGATAATATGATATAACAGATAGAAAGTAAACCTGCTTTTGGCTGCAGAGGTAAATGCTATTTTCCAAGGCATTTTTTGAAAATTGTTTCTTGTATATTATCACATATTTTCACTTGAAATTTTATTTCATTTTCCATTAAGATGTTTTTTAAAACCAAGCCATATTATTGGAACTAGTACCTTAAGTAGTAATAAATTACTTAAGTCCAAATCTTGGACATTTCTGAGTTCTGCCTGCGTAGTAAGTTACTATTATTTGACTAATTGCTCCTCAAAAGGTTGGGAAAGACTCTTAAAGTCAAGGTGATGTATTTGTGGAATTCAGAAGACTTGGTATAAGCCTACATTCCAATTCATCCTCTTATCACTTGGAAGTAGTCATTTATTATCTAGTTGATCAGGCTGTTTCTAACTTTCTAGGAAATCCTTTAAAAACCTATGCTTAAGTATCCACCCAAGAGACTTTGATTTAATTGATTTGGGGTGTGGCCTTGCTATCAGGCAGTTATAATGTGCAGTCAAGGTTGAGAATCACTGCCTCAGAGAGTTTTTGTTTTGTTTTGTTTCGTTTTTCCTTAGTGAGCAAATTGAAACAGCTGGGAGTGTTTTTAATTGTCTCCTTGGTTGGTTGACTAAAACTTAATACCACATATGGCACAAAGTAAATTAAATTGAAATGCCAAACATTCCTTGATATTAGTAAAAGAAAGAATACAAAAAGTATGGGAAATGGGAATTCTGGAGTGATTTTTTAACACATATGACATTTTCAACCATTTCTCAAATTAATAACTTTCTGCAAGTCATTATAATTCCTCTTTATAAAATGGGTTAATAACAATGCTTTTCTCAGAGTTTTATTCTGAGAATTAAATAAGCTTATATCATTAAAAAGCTAATAAAATATCCTGAAACATATTTACCTGTATATAACTATTAGCAACAATCATGAAAATACTCATGATAACAAATCACAAAAGGAGATATGAACATATTTACTCCTTTCTGCAGATCTAGACTTCCATTTCGCATCATTTTCTGCCAGTAAAATTGCATTGAATATTGCTTGTATTGTGGAACTACAAGAGATAAATTCTTTCAGGTTGTATGTTTGAAAAAGTCTCTACCTCATTTTTGAAAAGTATGGTTATTGGTATAGAATTCTGGATTGACAAGGCTTAAAAATCTTGATTCACTGCATTAAAAAATTTAACATGCTCAAAGAGAGGTCTAGCCTATGCCCTCAGCAACCAGGAGGTAATCTCTACACCCTTGGAATAACCTGCAAGATAACAGTGACTTTGTTTACTTGAAGACATGGGGCCGTGCCCAATCTACACTAATTAAAGAGAAACATGAAAATTGGTGTCACTCCACTATGCCCACCAGCCAATCAGGATGAGTATACAAATTAACCCAACAAAGATGGAAGTTAATTTGCATATGCAGGTGTGGAGTGAAGACTGAAGATTGAATATTTAAAGAGGCTTGGCTTCTCCACTGCAGTAGGACCAAAGGCCTGGGTCCCGGGTGCCGGAGGAAAACAAGTGCCGGCAGCCAGGGGAAGGAAGGCCTATTGTGCGAATCATCCTGCAATGGGTTTCTAGTAGTCTAATAATGTGATTTATGGTGGAGAGACTTTGAGTCATTCAGTATTAACCTTGACCTCTGGAGGAGCTAGAGACTAAAGTAAATCACATGGGCTGTTAATCATGACCATATGACCATGTTCCATTAATATCTCTGGACACCAAGATTCTGGGAGCTTTCCTGGTTGGTGATACTCCATAGTGTTTCATATCATTGTCAGGAAAATGAACCCTGTTCACACATCTGCTGGCAAAGGACAATTGAAATTTCCATGTGTGGAACTTTTCTGGGCTCCACCAATGTATCTTTGGCTTAACTGATTTTAATCATTATAGTTTTTTGCTTTAATACACAATAACTGTGACTATTACAGCTTTCAGTGAGTTTTGTGAATCCTCCTAGCATATTATTAAAACTGAGGGTCATCTTGGGATTCCTTACACTAACAATTGGCTTCAGAAATAAGGGGGGTCTTGTGGAATGCTCCCAAACTTTACAACTATCTCCTCGTTTGCATTGTTCCTGAGGAAAATTTCCTGTCATTCTTGTCTTTTGTCTTCAGTACATCATATGCCTTTCTTTCTTCTCCTTTTTTTTAAAGATATTTTCTTTTTCACTGGTTCCCAGCAATAAGATTATGTATTTTTCATCTATGCTTCTTGTGCTTGTGGTTAACTAACTTCTTCGATATGTGAGTTTATATAAATTTGTTTTCTTTTCAGGCTTTCTAAATGAAATACATTTTTTCATGCTCCAGCTTCTTCTTGTGCTTGGGGTTAACTAACTTCTTTGATATGTGATAAAGATGACATTTGATGAAATTTGTCTAATCATCACGGCAGGCACAATGCTCACTTAGCACTCAAAAAAAAATTAATGCAGCTATTACAATCACCATGTTCTAACAGGGTCCTCACTAGAAGTCAGTAAGTGAAATAACTGGACAATGCTTACCAGTTCTGCAGTCTGACAGAGGAAATCTAGTAGCCAGGCTGGCAAGCAAATGGGTGGCAAGCATTGTATTTCCAGTAATAAAACTGATCACGATACTTCTTTTATACAGCTGTTATTTAATAAATAGAATTGCCTCTTCTGCATAACTTTAGCTTTCAAACTGCTGTATGGACAGGAAGCAACATTAGAGGAATTATTAATGAATTAGAGGAATTACTAATTACTATGGAAAAGGCTTTATGCTCAGTTTTCAATTACAGCAAAGGCAGGGAGCCTAAATTATCCCTTTCATTATTGTAATGTTCTTTACTACTGCCTGGGCGAAACCTCTCACTGTGGTTTGCTTCTGCTGTTTCTCCTAACAATAAGAGCATTTCAAATCAAAGGTTATAAGTAAGGGATCGAATTAAAGTGACGTGATGTGTGAATGTAAAACTTTATATGAAAAAGACAAAATGGTGAAGAAAAATAAAATAAGTTCTACATTGACTTCTAGAAGCATTTTAGGGGATCAGGAAGTTTAAAGAGATTTAGTCAATCTTTGTTTAAATTTTGATTGTGATAATATTGTAAGTTAGTCATTTAAGATTTTTAAATGATTGTCTATTAAATTAGAATATTTTCATCGATTTTTTTATAAACAGCTAGCATTTTTCTACATTCTGGTATTTGTCAACATTTCTCATGGAATTTATACCAAAGGCTTTTATTTAGCTACTAGAGGCCCACTGCATGGATTCGTGCACATTGAAAGGAAATTAATTAAATATTTTAATATCGCTATTTGCCCTTTCTCTATAATAGACGTGTCAACCAAATTCACGATCAACAATGACAGATCGAAGCACACATGTGCGATTAGCACCAGCGAGACCTTTATATGTATCACGCAGGCGCAAGTCAACTTAGCCTTTTATATAGAGAGAATAGACTTGCTTAATTAGACTTGATTTCTGATTTAGCTAAACTTTTTTCAGCCAGTGAAGCACCCCAACTTCTCTTTCAGATTATTGTCAGCAACACAGCAATAAATAACAACATGAAGCAGATTAGTATTCTAGATCACACAGGGAGAACAAAGGGTACAATATTTAACTGCAGTGGTGTTTGACTATATTCTGCGCAGTGAGAAAACCTGGCTTCTATGCCAGTCAGCGTCTCCGGGCCTATCTCCAGGCCTGATCAGAGAGGCAAGGGCTGATCAGCAGCTGCTATGGAGGCTGCAGATCAGACCCTGCTTCTCTCTCTGGGAGGTCAGCTGTTCAGTCTGCTCGCCAGTCCCCGCCCGTCTGAGCCTGCTGCATGCGCAGCCTGGTGTTCAATCATCCTTTTGATTGTTTTGGATTTTATGGACCCTGGCTCTTTATATATATCGATAGTAGTATCCTTAGAATAAGGCTTTTAAACTTAATTTAATTTTAGGGTATAAAATAACCTAAGATGAAGGATTTTTAAAAAAAATATTTTTATGAAACAAAGTTTCCAATTAAATGAGAAAAACATCATCAAGAACAAAAGAAAATCAAATATCCTCTTGAATTTTCGAGGCCTCTACATTCAATTTTTCATTGCCTTATCTGATCATCAGAAATCCACTTAACTGACTTACATTGCAGAGAGGATTTTGTAATTATGAAGAAAATCACAGGTAATAGACTGGAAAATACATCTCTTATAAATTTTTACTGATTACCTCCATTGTTTTCTTAAATCCTAAGCAGATGAGCACCCCCATAAGACCTATTAGAAATTACTCATTAGACTTTATAAAGGTGTTCCCATGGTGAAATCAAGACAAGTAGCCTTAAGTTCTCAGGTGAGAAAGAGGACCCTCTGGTTTAACTTATATTCCATATTTGTGAATTGTGATTGTTTTACCATTTTATTTATATCCACTACCTTCCTCTCTCCTGTGGGAGAATTAAACAGCAATTTTACTCACTGGGACAATTAGATCATTATTCACTTAATTTTAAATGAAATGTTCACATTAAAGAGGACTCTGCGGCCATTGTAGTGATCATACTAAGCATCAATATTGTTCTTGAAAAAAGGCTTCTTTTCTCTCTGGGGTGCGATCATTATTACAATTAATTTATAATGGGAAACCAGCATCAAGGTTTCCATTATAAATTAATTGTAAGTCCTGTTTTTGTCATTCATTTTTTATTCTTCAATCTAGATTGATGAGAATAACTCAAAATTGTGGCTTACTTTCAATCCCGGTAGTTTTCATTGATGCAGTATAAATCTATGTTTCCTGCACGTACAATTTATGTTTTATCATGTATCCTACTATTTTTTATTTCTATGCTGGATGAATGACACAAAGAATAATACTACTTTTTAGTAAGAAATGGCCACATTGTTGTGCTACTTTTTCATAATTTCCTCACTATATACTCTTCCTAAAGAAGTTATCTTTATAGTTGTAATGTTTGGATAGTGATTTGAGATGAAGTTATAAGAAAGGGGCAAAAAAAATAACACTAATTGCATATATTTCTATTATTGTTTCACACACATTTTCCAATTTGTATCATACTCTAAGTTTTTAATTTTATATTTTTCTTATTATATTAAAATTTATGAACTAGAAAAATCAAAAGAAAAACTTAAAAGTCCCTAAATTTGATGCCATAAATGCTAATAATTCTGTAAGAATACTGATATCTTTGCATATTGTTTACCAATGAAACCATTTAAATATTCTGTGGCCAAGAAAAAAACTGAAAACACAATCTTATTCTCTTATTCTTAATTGTTTTTTAAAATTTGTATTTGAACAGAATTTTACTCTGGCTATTCCAAAATATTTTTAAATACTCAACAATGAAAATAGCAACATTTTATATTTTTTAATATAAATAACTATAGCAAAATGGAAAGCACAAGTTTCCTCTCTGATGAATCAGTTTTGATTAGTTCTCATTAGATCATTTTTTCAGATATTTCTTCAGATAGCTTAGAAAGTTTTTTTTTTTTTTACTGTTTTCTCATAGCTGACGAAAATTTAACCTGCCTGTAATTACTTGCTGCATTATATGTCCTACTTTCTGAATAATCATGTTATGTTTGCTTG
Organism: Myotis yumanensis; assembly: GCF_028538775.1. NCBI lineage: Eukaryota > Metazoa > Chordata > Mammalia > Chiroptera > Vespertilionidae > Myotis > Myotis yumanensis. The sequence continues at coordinate 219,452,093 of NW_027223752.1, read as the reverse complement.
AAATGATTCACTAGAGCATTTCTAAAAATAACCAAAGAAAATGTATTAAGTTTCTTCTCATTATTTTAAAGCCTAGGTCTATGAATTGATGTCACTAAATTTTAATGTAGTTAGCTTTTACTAATTTTGTATAGTTGTCTCTTAAATCATACACTCTTATATGAAGCACACATCCTACACATAAACTTATCTTGATCAGATCACATAGTTGGTTTGCATTAAATTTCAAACAGAAACACAACTATTCTGATTAAAACTCTAGTTATTTAGCATGACAATGCACTTTCTATTCAGTTGTCCAACAAAACACAGACTTAGAATATATAATAGCTCTATGTATCTCCTCTAAATTATAAAAGTCACTTATTAGATAATATGAGGAGCCCAGTGCGAGATTTGAAATTGCGTGGCACTGCCCACCCTCCAGTCCGGCCCTGCCTCCTGCTCCGGCCCTTGAAGCAGCTGCTGTGCTGCTGATCAGGCCCTCCCCCAGCACAGGCACATGGAGGCCCCTGCCGCGGCCCCTCCCCCCCCCCCCAACGCTGTGTGTGCAACCTCCTCCTGTCGGGTCAACCCGTTACGGTGTCCTGGTTAATTAGCATATTTCTCTATTATATATATAGATGGTAATCAGCTCAGATTTTCCTCCTTACAGCTTCCATGTGGTACTCTGTGTTATAAAACCCTAGAGTCTGGGTTCTAATGTTATGCTTATATGAAATGAAACAAGAAGGTAATTATTTTTACAAAACTAACAATACAACACACTGGCTGTTAAACAGTGCAAATGCTGATAGTTTTCAAGCCCCACTTCACTCTCCCCTTCATGGCCCACATCTGGGAAGGTTGAGAAAATAAGTTCAAGTGCTCTTTCTTCTGGTTCTGGGGGACATTTCAAATCATGCAAGCACTGGCCTAAAACACAAAACCTAACTACAGGCTCACCCCCTAACCATTTGCTCTACCTTGCTCTCTCTAGCACCTTCAAGCCAGTTTGAGAGTCTTCCCCATTCTTCACAGAAAGCCTACTGATATGAGTCATAAGCCACTTGATGTTGTTTTAGTGCATGAGTGGCATCACTCTTAATATCTACATTACATTTTAGGAGGGGTTTGACTCCACCCTTTGTGGGCAACAGTAAGACATGTAGCAAGTAAAATGGTTGATCTATCATCTATCTTTAATTTTACCAGGGTTTGAAAAAAAAATCAGTAGAATCTATTGCAGGGATCGTAAGCACAGATTTCTAGGAGACACTAAGCTTTAGTAAGCAAGTGAGGTAGAACAAACCTGATCACCTAAGAAATAACATCTATGTGTCTCTAGTGAGTTGTCATCTTCCATGTATGAAGTTTAATGCTAGATTTTTTTTTCATTTTTCTCTTTATTTGACAGAAAAATTTGACAGAAAATGAGAAAATATAAGATAAAACACAATATCATCCACTAACTTGACATTTATATAACAATTCACTCAATAATAACAGAATACATATTTTTTGACTCAATGGAGCTTTGGAAAAGATAGTCTATATGCTAGATTTTAAAAAGAGTCTAAAGAATTATTTAATTAACATCATACAGAGCGTTTTTTTTCTAACCACAAAATGATTAAATTAAAAATCAATAAAAAAGATGAGGAATATCTCTGAATAGTTGGAAAATTATTAACACACTTTTAGAAATCCCATGGGTTAAAAATATTAAGAGGAAAATTAGAAAATAAAATATATCAAAATTGACTTAAATGTTATTGTTTTAGACATATTTTAGATATATTTCCTTCACAGAGAAAAGAATTCAAGTTACAAATATATTTCACAATAAAAAGATAATTTTTCAAAAGTTGCTATAGTCCTTAATCATATCCATGTTAGATTAGAGAACTGCATAGAATAATTTAAAACCAGAATGACAAAATAAACAGTGGCTGATCACTTTGGTGTTGCTACTGAGTAGCTCTCTGTGTGTTCCAATTTAAAAGAAAGGAATTATATAATTAGTCATGAGAACAGGGTTTATGAAATTTATCTGTAATGTATTATGTTGAGCAAAATAAGCCTGTCAGAGAAAGACAAGTATCCCATGATCTCACTCATATGTGGAATCTAATGAACAAAATAAACTGATGAACAAAATAGATCCAGAGACATGGAAGCATGGAACAGACTGTGGAATCTCAGAGGAAAGTTGGGGATGAGTGGATGGGAGGAGATTAACCAAATAACTTATATTCATATATGCATAACCTGCAGTGTGGTGAAGGTGGGTGGGTTAGAAGTGGTCAATGAGGGGGGGTGGGGGAGGAGGGGCATTTGTGATACTTTCAACAATAAAGATAAATTTTAAAAAAAAGAACCAACCAAGGAGGATAGAGCAAATTAAGCATGGGTAGGCGCCTGCATCTGAAAACTTTTCAGCTCAGTTTTATAGTCAATGTCCATCATCTGTAGTTAATACAATCCCTTTTCATCTCCAACCACAACAACAAAATACCTTTCTGCGGGGTTGCCTGTTGCATGCTCCAAGGAATGCCTGGTGCTTATGTGACCAGGTGTGCACAACAGGAAGGAGTTAAGATGAAGCCGTCAGATGATAACAATCGTGCCTTGATGAGTTCTTGTTATTTTAAGACACACCTGCTCCAAGTCAGCAGGATTTCTGAGGAAAATCAGAAATGTGTTGGATGTGTCCCAAGGCACATAAAAGATTGAATTCAATTCTGTCTAGCTGATGTTTAGAAATTTACAGCAGTGCTGACTGGGCTAAATGCCTTTCTTGCAAAATTCCAAAAGACACAGTGTTGTATTTGTCAGAGAAAATTACAGTGCAGATCCCTTATTAAAAATGCATAACCTCCTCCCTGCCCTCCCCCTTCCTTCCTTCTTCCTGAGTAGGTGTGTTCGACTTGACCACAGGAGAAATGTGACAGGAAGATATACCACTATTTATATGAAAAGATTGGCATCTCTTCACAATCTCAGGGTTAATTGATGATTCTTTATTATAAAACAGAAAGATTAAAAAACAAATTAGTGCAGATATAATGTATGTAGGTTTAGGTGTATATTGACACATATAAATATGCATACACAGAAAATCATTGATTGGGGGCAAGTTAGATGTATAAATCAAATATATAGACATATATATTATTGTCACATTGTTCTTTATCTCCACTATTTATCTAATTTTCTCCAAAGAAGCCAAAGAAGACCCACTAGTCTTATAATCAGAAAAAGGCAATAATGGTTTATTTGTATTCCTTTATTTATATTTCTATAGGAAGTTTCCTATAGAAAAATATAGAAATTAAAGACAGAGTCAAACATTTAGGTAGGAAATGTAAATAACATAATCCATTGTCTATCGTAATTTAGTAACATTTAAATATTTGCTACAATATCCCATATTCTGCTTTGCAATTTTCATCAGGGAAATAGTGACAACATGATAATTGTATGTCACATTTTGATATAATCCAGAGCACTATGTTCATCCAAATATGGCCTGAGAGAAACCAATTTACCAGATCCTAACCCCCTGAGGTAATGTCAGAGTCCAACTAACCTGAGGGATGGGAAATATCCAATTCCAGCCAATTCTAGCCATGAGAGAGAGAGAGAGAAAAAAAAGAAAGAAAACCCGAGAAATCCTTGTGAAGTACACAATCCAGAGTATAGGCTCAATAAAAGACATCAAATCATCAAACTATAGAATATTTCCCCCTCCACCAACGCCTCACCACCACATTGTCAAAGGACTATTAACAAGAGTTGTTTGTTTGTTTGTTTGTTTTGTTTTGTTTTGTTTTTACCCCATACATTATGCTTGAATATCAAGAAAAATTTACAAGGTACAGAAAAAGTGGAAAACACAATTTGAAGAAAGATAAATCATCAAAACTAGACATGGCAGGGATGTTGGAACAAGTATGATTAATATACTAAGCGTTCTAATGGATAATGTGGAAAGCATGAAGGACAGATGGCAATGGAAGCAGAGAGATGGAAATCCTAAGAAAGAATCAAAAGAACTTCTAGAGATCAAAACACTGTAACAGAAATAAAGAATGCCTGTGATGGAATGATTAATAGACTGACACCACTGAAGGAAGAATCTCTGAGCTAGAGAATATATCAGTAGAATCCAAAAGCAAAGAGAACAAAGACTGAACAAAAGCAGAACAAATATCCAAGGACTGTGGGACAACTACAAAAGGCGTACCATACATTTAATGGGAATATCAGAAAGAGAAGAAAGAGATAGAGGGACAGAAGAAATATTTGAAGCAATAATGACTGAGAATTCCCACAAATTAATGTCAGAAAGTTCAGAGAACAGCAAGCAGGATTAATACCAAAAACGAACGTGGCTAGCAGGTTATGTTTTAATTTGAGATAGCCTAGAAGGTCCAAATGAGCTCAGCCTCCCTCATCAATGTTCTCATCCAGTGGCAGCTCTATTGAGCCATGAGAATCTCTAAAGTAGCTTCAGAGCTCAGCTTAAAAAATAACTTATACTTTGACAATTCATTTTATAGTAGAAAAAAACTGGAAAGCATATCTATTAAATCATGTACTAAATTCTCCAAATTTACAGGAGAACTGATATTACACATACAAATCTCTTCCTATGTAAATTCATATACATCATGATGTATAGATGTTGCTTGTTTTAACTAATGACAAAATGGATATGGCAATTCTAATATGATCATAGTATCACAAAAATTGAATATTCTTAGTAAAATAGCAAGAGACAATGCAGTGGACCAAGCAGCCATTTAATAAATATGGATTAGTTTTAAGTAACACATTCCATGTCATTTTTCAAATTATTTGATATTGTATTTGCTGACTTTATCAGGGTGGCATTGATATAAAATCTGATTTTACATTAATGCATATAAATACCTTTGATAATTTTATTTTGGAAGTCAAGTCCTCCATAGTAGAAATATCCTATCTAATAAAAGAGTAATATGCAAATTCACCCCAACACACAAGATGGCCGCCCCCATGTGGTCAAAGATGACCACCACAAGATGGCCGGCAGGGAGGGCAGTTGTAGGTGATCAAGCCAGCAGGGGAAGGCAGTTGGGAGGAACCAGGCCTGCAAGGGAGGGCAGTTGGGGGTGATCAGGCCTGCAGGGGATGGCAGTTAGGGATGACCGGGTTGGCAGGGGAGTGGTTAGGGTAAATCAAGCAGGCAGGCAGGAGAGCGGTTTGGAGCCAGCAGCCCTGGATTGCGAAAGGGGTCCCAGATTGGAGAGGGTGCGGGCTGGGCTGAGGGACACACCCCACCCCCGTGCATGAATTTCATGCACCAGGCCTCTAGTGTATTTTTAAATCAGAGTACAGAGTTGATTTATTACTGTTTAACTAATTTTGCTAAAGAATTTTTTTTATTCACACTTGCAAAAACTAATTATTATCAACATTTTTCCTGCAAAATAGTATTTGCTGGTGAAGATCTCTGCTTGTCATTGTTTCTTCATTTAATAACTCTTCCATGCAAATAAGATAGTTAGGCTGAGGAAAAGAATAGTTAGGGCACAAAATTCCATGTGAGATAATCCCCATTATATTTCTTATTAAGTGAACCCCCCCAATTAATTTAGTGTGATAATACATTGTGACTCAAATATCCTTCCAACATTATCAAAATGGTTTTCATGTGGAGGGAAATAAATATTTATAATTAAAGAATCTAGACCTTAATGGTTTCTTAAAAAGCATTTCAAAATATATTTTTATGTAATTTGCAAACTTATAAACTTTTTTAAACAAATGACATTGGAGGACTTAAATACAAAAATGTAATTAGATGAATAAAATTATAATATTAACTTAAGATTTAATTACATAAGTGAGGCTTGAAAATTTCACACAATAAAACTATCATTCACACTTATATAGGGTCAAAATATCTGTAACATTCTTGTTCAGGTTTATAAATGACTAAACATTCATTAATCTTCAACTGAATATAATTAAATTCCATTATTATATGCTTTTAGAAATTATCAATTCTAATTTTGTAAAATTAAATAATTGTCTATGAAATTTTATAGTCACACAGTTTACATGATATAGAGAAATAATCTTTTGTAAAATTACAACTACTGTAAAGAAATATTAGTTGTTAAAAATAACACAATTATTTTGATGAGAATAAAATTGAATACACAGCAATATCTTGCAGCATACCTGAAACCCATTTGCAGCAGAAGTATAAATGTGCTCTTGAAAATAATTCACTCTAAAATATTAATTTCCTCCTTCTGTTTTCCTTTATTAAAGAATTGAAAACCCCAAATATTGTGAAATATATTAAAAATACCTACTATTTCCAGAGGTTCTATTATATGTTAAGCACCATTCTGTAAGGTGTGTATATTTGACCCCATTTTAATGAACATGATATTGGTCAGGGGTTAACAAAATGCTGCGGGAGGGTAGAGGGAGCAATCCGGTCTGCCACCTTTTTTTGTAGAGTTTTATAGGATCTCCACCCCCTCCATAATTTGTATTGACTATCACTGCTTTTATGCTACAGTGGCAGAATGGAGTAGTTGCAACTGACCATATGACAAGCAAACCCTAAAATATTTATTATCTGGTTATTTACCAACAAAAGGTTGGGGGTCAATGATGCAGTTAATAGGATTCTAATTTTCAATAAAACTGAACATCAGGATGGGAGACACAAACTATAATCCCCGGAGTCAGAGAGGAAACCCAGTTTTGATTGACTTCAGGTGATTATGTTTCTTATATTACACAACACAGAAGCTCAGAAAAAAAAAACTACACAAGGATAGGGTGTAGATTTTTTTATTAGTTGTTCACCCATAAATGTCTTGAGGTTTTATGTGACTGAAGCTCAAAAATAAGTTCATATAATCATATGCTGAGTTTATAGAGTAATAGAATCCAGCCCGGGGCTTTGGTATGTACACTCATCTGCTTTTCGGACAGTTTTCCCAATATTTTTGATTCTCAGAACCTCACTCAGTTTTTTTTTCTTTTTCTCCTCATTAGAACAGAAAGTATCTTTTTCCAATTTAAAGCTATTCCATTGACTCTACTTTGGTCCCCATTTCTTCTGATACTCTCAAGTCCTTCCTCTGCTTCTAGTCTCTTTTTTCACAGATATACGGGGGGGGGGGGGGGGGGGTTGGGGGGGGGTAGGGAGAATCAATTGTATTTACCGGGTCTATTTTTTTTTTAAATATATTTTTTATTATTTTTTTACAGAGAGGAAGGGAGAGGGATAGAAAGTTAGAAACATAGATGAGAAACATCGATCAGCTGCCTCCTGCACACCCACTACTGGGAATGTGCCCGCAACCAAGGTACATGCCCTGGACTGGACTCAAACCTGGGACCCTTCAGTCGGCAGGCTGACACTCTATCCACTGTGCCAAACCGGTCAGGGCAACCGTGTCTATTTTTTAATCTTTATTCCTCAGCTCACTGTGATCTGGCATTTATCTCATTCAATCCACTGAAGTGGTTATGGTCAAGGTCAGTGAGGATATCCTTGCAGCAGAGATCATTAGGCACTTTTCACACTTTACCTAGTTTGACTATATTTTACACAATCGGACACTTCACTGATATTGAAATAGTTCATTCCCTTGTTTCACAAAACCACTCTCCTTGCCTTGCCCTATTTTTCAGGCTGCTGCTCTGTTCTCTTTGAGATTATCTATTCTCTGTGCACACCTCAAAGGTCCATATTCTCCATATTCCATAACAGAATCTGTCTTCTTATTCTGTGTAGTTTCCATGGTTAATCACGAAAAATATTTTACTTTTTATTGGTTATTTATGGCTTATCATGTGTTTTATTAATCTATATATATAAAACCATAATATGCAAATAGTCTGAATGGCGGAACAACGGAACAACCGGTCGCTATGATGTGTGCTGACCACCAGAGCACATGCGTGGAACTTGGCGAGCATCAGCCATGATGGGATGGTGGAGCAGGTAAGCAGGGGTGCCAGACAAAGGCGGGGTGCCAGTTGCTGTCATCAGGGAGAGTCTCTGGTGGTTACTGAAAATTCCACGCACCACGTTCCCACTGGGCGCTGGCACCTGCTGCTGGTGCCGGAGGCACCACTCGCACCTGCTGCTGGCACCTGGCACCGGCCGCAATTGCTTGGCACCATCAGCAGGTGTGAGTGGTGACTGCTGGCCCTGATTGCCCCTCAGGAGCAGGGGAAGGTGGAGAAGTCCTGAGGGGTGACAGCCCCACTCGCACCTGTAGCCGGCTCTGGTGCTGCCCCTCACACCTGCTGCTGGCACCTGGTGCCGGTCCTAATCGCTTGGTGCCATCAGTGGGTGTGAGGGGTGGCTGCCGGCCCCAATCACCCCTAAGGGCTTCTCCACCTCCCCCTGCTCCTGAGGGGTGATTGAGGCAGCAGCCGCCGCCACTCACACCCACTGAAGGCACCAGCCCTGCTCGCACCTGTTGCTGGCGCTGGCCCCAATTGCTCTGTTCCATCAGCGGGTGTGAGTGGGGCTGGTGCTGTCAGTACATGGGAGTGGTGGCGGGAGCAGACAGAGGACGGGGGGGGGGGGGCATGGGAGGGGCCAGGCAGGGGAGCAGAGGATTGGCCGAGACTTGCCCCTGTGCCCACCACAGCCTAGCGGCCCACAGTTCTTTTCAAGGTGCACGAATTTGTGCACTGGACGCTTAGTATCTATATAATTAATAAATGTATATATTAGCCTATGTTTTTCTCCTAAATTCTAGCATTATATATCTGGTTGAATTTGTTATGTATTCAGTTACTACCTTAAGGCACCTGAAAATTAACCTGTGTTAGTCTAATGAGATTAAAGCTTCTGTGAAATGTATCTTCCTTTACCCCCTGTTCTGGGTTCTCCATCACAGTAATGGCATTTTCCTCTACCTGGCTCAAAGCAGGCATATATCTGGATAATGCACACTCAGGTTGTATAAAATTTTTATATCAAACTATTAATTTAAATGACAAATATAGGTATCAAACAGAATGGCATGTTCATGATTGTTGACTGATGCTTTTGCTCTAAGGAAGATCAATATTTAAAAAATCTAAATTCAAAAGTTTTTTGGGAGCATAAATTCATAGCCAACTTTATTTCCGGCCTTTATACTGCTGAACGAAATAAAAGTGAGGATGAACATTTGCACAAAATAAGCAACTCATATATCTAAGTAAAAATATCTGTTAAATTAAGTTTCACAGAGATGATTAAGTATTCTCTAGTTATTTTATTTCATAATAGTGATATAGGACATGCTCACATTTAATTAAAATAAAGGATGCTTCAAGGAAACATATATATGATAACCTTGTATATTATATTCTTATATGTCTCTACAGGGAGAGATAGAGATTTTATATATATATATATATATCTTTCCTTTTTTTATTTAGAGCACTGCCTAACAGAAAAACTAATATCCACTTTTCATTCTGGTCAATTCTCTTGAAAGAGTTAATTTAGGTATTTTTTATTTTTTTGAAGGGGAGGAATTTTGCAGAATTGTATCATCACTGACATTCTGATAAGATTGTGGTGAGAATTTGTTTAAAAACTCAAATATATAGACTGGTATATTGTCCAACATGAGGTAGGCACTCAGACATCAGAGCTGATCCTTAAACAGTTAATATTTTAAATGATGGGAATATAGATATGAATATGACAGTAAAATCCTTTTATGGTAGAACTTACATGGTTTGAGTTGGCATAAAATAAACAAAAATGTACAATTTCAGGAAGTGATAAAATATAGCAGAGTTGGACAGGGTGTCTTCTAGGGACTTTGTTAGATGTATCGAGCAGTGATGGCTTCTATGAAAGGCGGACTTGGAGCTGAGCTCTAAATGAAAGCAGGGAGGAAGCCCCGGGTGGGTCTGGGAAGGAGCAGTCCTGCAGTGGGCCATGATGGCAAAGGCCCTCAGGCAGGAGGACCGGACAGCAGGTTGAGGAGGAGCAGAGTGGAGGCTGGGGAAATATGAGAACAGCAGTCTTGGACTGAAGATGTAGGCAGGAAACAAAGCTCGGTGAGTAGTCTCACATTTCTGCATGGTTCCTAGGCAAGGAGCGCTGACATCTGGGTTAAAGTTGATTAAATAGCAACCCTACAGATAGAGATCTCCAAAAAGATATTGTCTTATCTCTGGAGAAGAGGAGGGACCGATGTGTCTGCTTCCAGTTTCATAATTTTGGGATCCCTCACCTGTGGAGCAAACCTCATGGGAACATACTTACAAGTACAAGTGACTTCATATCTTCCTATCATCCTTTGGGGAGCTGTTGCATAGATGACTGGAGCTAAGGTGCTCTGTGCGAAAATCATTAAGATCTCATGTTTCCTGCCTAAATAAATAAATATAAAGACAGAAAAACTTTGTACCTCTCTGATGGATATTAGATTTTTATTTCAGGTGAGAGATCAATGGTTACTTTGACCAAGATGGAAAGTATGGAGATTTTGATATGAAGAAGAGAAATGTACTTTGATTGCAATGCTTATGAAAAGATGAAAATGCCAAGACTATTGCAACTAGAAGTCGAAATTGAACTCCCTACTTCTATTCCTGCCTATGTAGAGTTCACTGGTTGTACAGTAGTATGATAATGTTCTTTAAAATCATAATTTAAGTTATATTATTTTTCTGCTCAAAACTATTCAATGACTTACTTTCTCATGCCCCATAAAATCCAAAGTCCTTACTTCTTAGCTTACCTTAAAAAGTTCTTCATGAATTAGCCCAGTCCCCACCCCACCACCAATATCTCTCTGATCCCATTGCCCACCATGGTACGCCTCCAGCTGCTATCAACCACAATGGCCTCCTTGCTTTTCTTCTGGCTGATGATGTGCACTCCTGCCTCAGAGCCAGTGCATACTTACCTTTGTGTGGAAAGTTTTTAACTCAGACATTCCTATGACTTTCTCCCTCACTGCATTCAGGTAAAGTTCAAGGACTACCTCAGCAAACAGACCTGTCCTTGCCACTATCAAAATCATATCCCACCCAGTTAACAATGTCCTTATATTAGATTTTAAAAACTATTTATCGTGCATATCAGTGGTACCAGTCACATTTTAGATATTTATGTCTGTTGCTTGTTTCTTTGTTTTCCACTGGAATGTAAACCTATAACTGAAGGGATTTATTTTTTCACTGCTGAATTTTAAAAATCTAGGAAAGTACCTAGTACAAAATAGATTCCTAATCTATATATAAAAACCCTAATATACAAATAGACCAACCTGTGGAACAACTGAACAACTGGTGGCTATCACGTGTGCTGACCACCAAGGGGGTGCAGGAGAAACATGGCGAGCGTCAGATGCGGTGGGATGGTGGAGTAGGTGAGCAGGGGCGCCAGACCAAGGCAGAGGGCTGGTCGCTGTCATCAGGGCGAGCCTCTGGTGGTTACTGAAAATGCTTTGTTCCCATGTGCCGTGGTCCTGCCCGGCGCTGGCCCCGATTGCTCCGTGCTATCAGCAGGTGTGAGCGGTGGCTGCCAGCCCTGATTGTCCCTCAGGGCTTCTCCACCTCCTCCTGCTCTTGAGGGGTGATCAGGGCTGGCAGCCACCTCTCGCACCCACTGCTGGTGCCAGCCCCAATCGCTCCACTCCATCAGCAGGTACGAGCAGGGCTGGTGCTGTCAGCGCATGGGAGTGGTGGGATGGGAGCAGGGCTGCCGGCAGATGGGACCAGGGGCCATGGTGGGAAGGACAGGTGGGAGTTCGGAGGATGGGCCGAGACCCGCCCCTGTGCCCACCACAGCCCTGTGGTCCACAGTTCCTTTCAAGGTGCACGAATTTGTGCACTGGGCCCCTAGTAAATGAATAAAAATGTATGAGTGTATGAGTGAAATTATTAAATTGGATTGTAGAAAATATAAAATGAAGACATATCCAAGACATGAGTTAATCAGCTGGGTATATGTGATGCCAGTAAGATGATGGCAGGAACAAGTTTGAGGGAGAATTTACACTGATTCGCACCATGTCAAAAAAGCATATTTACAGTAATAAAAATGGTTTAAATTTAAATTCAGGAAAAAATGTAAAGTATTAGAAAGGACACTGATCTTAGAACACAAATATCTGAATCTAAAGTGTCACTAATACTCATTGAATTGCTCTCATCTCTCCCCACCAGTTTCCTGGCTCCATTCTTTTAGCTTTTACACTATTCTTTACAGCTCAGACTCATCAGAAAATAATTAGTTAGATCATTCACCAGCTTTTACCTTATTCCCTTTCTGAGAAACAGTCTTTCCACTTGAAACCCTTTGCTTTCTCCAGAAGCAAACTCCCAGGACCTGCTACCCATCCTCATAAAATGCCTCCGTTATCATCTTCGTGAGCACAGCAGTGTTCTCTTCTTCTTTATTAAATGAGAACAGCTATTGACTAAGTTATGGATCCATAGTGATATTTAAAGTAAAAAGCGCACTATTCTAATTGGAGATGAACTGGTACACTGAAACACAGTCTAATTGGAATTAATTTAGACAATCAATCACAACCGTTGATGCTGCCAACAAGGGTTCAAAGTAAGTGCCAACACTGATTGTGGTTCTCTCTGACAATTGTTTGATGGGTATTAAACGGAATGCATAATAGCATGGAGCTCAGAGGGATTCTGCTGCTTCCCTCCTTCAAACACAACTTACCACCATTTACTGAACGTCTCTGCATCCACTCATCTCCTTTTCCAGCCTGTTATATAGCATTGATTCAAAATCCATGATTTTACCTTCGTTGCACTTTATAGAACAATTTGTCAAATGTCTTGCTGAGATCAAGGTGAAAGGTTCCCACTGCCCTTGTTCATTTATTTCCTTACTCACTGCAAACCCGTGGGCTCTCTCGGGCCCTATCCTTTTCTTTTATACAACATTGGCACACGGTACACCTGGTGTTCTCCTGAAAATTTACATTTGTTTATTGTAATTGAAAAACTTACTATTTATAAAATATTGGTTTCCAGGAGGTTTTTGCTTATTTGTTTGTTTTACAGTCAATGTCACGCATCACTGTTTCAACTCAGGTTCCCAGAGGGATGACTGAGATAGTATGCTTTGGAATGTTTACCTCTTTTGTCTCCTTTCCCCTCATACTAGTGCAAGGACTACTGGCCACTCTTTTTTTGAAACTCTATTCGGAAAGCCTTTTCCATACCATTTTCAATGGATCCTCCTCTTATTTATTTCTCTGACCATTTGCTTCTTTACTTCCTTGTTAATCTCTTCCTCTAGCAGTTATTTGAACACTGGTATTCATCAGGGCTTCACTACTCAATCAACTATTCTTCTCCTACTATATATTTCACCAGAAGATCTCATTTATTCTTGTCTAAACCCTCTTCTTTCCTAAAATTCTATTGTCCACACCTGCTGAACATCACTCATTTGTCTCTCCATAAGAATGTTAAATTCAACATTTCTATAACCAGCCTCATTTTTCACTCCATAATAACCCAGTCTCTTATTTTATTCCCTCTTTATCTACTGCTATTTTCTTCTACCTTGTTACCCAACCCCTCAAATTGAGTCATATTAAATCTCTCCTTCCCCTCTTTCCAAATGTAGCGAATTATATCTACTGAATTTTATCTTATAAAAGTTTCTAAATTCTGTTTCTTTTTCTTTGAAGGTCTCATATTATTGTTTCAGAATTATACCAGGAACCTTTTGGGTACCCTTGCTGGGATGGGCCTCCTGAAAGCCATCTGCACAATGCGGGTAGACAAGTCCATTTCACGTTAACTGTGAAAACCTGTCAGTTTTCATTGTTCTCCATAATGTAAGTAAGGTGTACTTTAAAAGCTTCTTGGCTTTGAGGATAAAGTCCTACACAGTGTGACCTAAGTATGCAAATTCATTATCTACCACTGGCCATTGTAATCAGTTATAGTGCCTTTGCATATTGATCAATGCTGATCCTCTTGTCTAGAAACCATGTTCTTCTTCATCTGAAGTACACTTTATTAAATTTCAAAAATCATGTTGTCTTCCTCTTTAGTCTGGGCAATTTGTCACATATTCTGCACCCACATGGCATCTGATTTGCAAAACTTCCCCTTAGTTGTCCCTTTATGTTGAAATTAGTCATTTCAATAAAACTCCTCCCACTAGCCTGAGTTAAATAAGGTTTTAATGCCTTTTTCATTATATTTTTATAGCTAGTATTGGTACATTTGGCTCACAGAAAGTGTTATGTAGAATTTTCCTAAAGAAAGATTCTTTCTAAGGCAATTTTTCAGTTGTTACCTCACTTGAACTTTAAAACATCTCATATTCTTGATGTCTCTCTCTTTAAAAACCACCACCACCACCAATAACAAAACAAATTTAAAAAGCAACAAAAAAAACCCCTCCATTTCCTGGTTTTATTCAATAATTCTGCAAACTATTAACAACTTTTCACACTTCATATCCCTCAGCTCCAATATGAAAGCTTCATAGTTGGTGCATGTTCATTCTGGCTTCCCTCAATTCATTCAGACTGCAGTCAGAGATGTTTCTTAAAGTATAAGAATAATGTCCTTTCAAAGATGTCCACTTCTAAATCTGTGAAACCTGGGTATAGGTTACTTTTTATGGCAAAGGGGAATTAAATTTGCAGATGGAAGTAAGGTTGCTAATCAGTTGGCCTTAAAATTGAGGAATTGTTCTGGATTATACTGGTAACCCAAATATAAGCATGAAGATCCTTAAAAGTGGGAAGAATAATCAGAAGACAGAATCAGAAAGAAGATAACATAAGAAGACTTTGGCCTAATGTTACTGGCTTTGAAGGTGGAGGGACGGAACCAGGAGTCAAGGAAAGCCGGCAGCCTCTAAACACTACAAAAGACAAGTGGGTTCTATCCTCCAGCTTCCAGAATGGAAGAAGTCCTAATAGCACCTTGATTTTAAAGAGGGATATCTGCATCAGACTTCTGTCTACAGGCCTATCGGATGATTCATTTATGTTTTTTAAGCCACTCAGTTTGCAGTAATTTGTCACGACAGCAATTGAAAAATAACACATTACCTAGAAGCCAAACAAATCCTCCATCATGCTTTTCCTTACTCACATTTTATCTTCTATAAATTGTCATTTGCATCCTTCTAATTGCTGATTAATTATAACTTGCTGAGTGTAATCATCTCTAATTCAAATCTTTATACTGTAGTCTTCAATTTTCCTAATCTATTATCTAACACTTTACCTAACTAGTAGTATCATATCAAAATCTAAATTAAATAATCCTATATAATGAAAGCCCAGTGACCGAATGGCAGAATGACCAGAACGACCAGTCAACCAGTCGCTATGACTGCACTGACCACGTGGGGGCAGACGCTCAACGCAGGAGCTGCCCCCTACGCTCAGTGCACTACCACAGAGGGAGCACCGCTCCGCTAACTGGGATGAGTGGCTTCTCCCGCTGCAAACACCAGGCCCACAGGCAGGAACCCGGGCTGTGACTGTCGCTTCCTCGCCCCAGCCTCCTCCTCCTCCTTGCTCTCTGCTACCTCCTCCGAACGTCCACAAGCTGTGCAGCACCACCTCAGGGCTCACAGAGCTGACCCTGGAGGCTGGGAGGCGGGTTCGTGGCCACGGTGGGACTGAGGTCTTCTCCACCACCTCTCAGTGCTATTGTCCCTGGACCTAGCCCTGACCGGGTCCCCTGGAGAGGTGCGTGCTTCGGCTCCACGGAAGATGCCAAACCAGGGAGCAGCCACTCAGAGGGAGGGTCCACAGCCACTCTGCTGACCAGGATGAGCGGCCCTCCCACAGCAGGCTGATCCTCTCAGGACACAGCCCCCACCCAGTGACAAATCCCGTTCTCCCAGCCTCCAGTCTGTTACATAATTACATATTGAATCTCTGCATCCTTAATGAGACTGTGAGTCTAGGAGGGTAGATATCATTCTAACTTCAACAGTTTTTCTCCAGAGCCATCATGGTACTTTGCATTTAAACAGGCACTGAAGAGATGAGATGAGTGAGTATATAAATGTTTTTATTGACTATCTTCTCAGTAATATCAGTGTAAAACTTTTGATATACATTATTTTCTTGACATCTCACAACATCTCAATTGTGTTACTATTATATCTATTTTGCAGGCAAGAAAATGGTTGGCTAGAGTGACTAAAAATTTCTCTACAGGCCATATGGTTAGTAATGGCATAGCCACAGACAAAACGAAATCTTTGAGTGTTCACTTAAGTTCTTTTAACTACACACCATAGTCTTTTGATTGATACTACTATGACCATTAGCAAACATCATGTCACCAATCCTGCTTGAGTATGCTAGTAACTGAAGGCTTCTAGAAATACTAAAATAGGTTGAAATAGAAGACTCTTTGCCTATAATTTTGTATTCAGCACACAGTATAGAGTAGACCATAAGTAATCTCTTAATAAATACAATTTGAATTAAAAAGTGAACAAATGATATATATGATGAGTAAGTAAACAAATATTCCAGGTGTCTACCTGATTTTAATTAGGGTAGAAAGAATGGCTAGGCAGAAAAACTTGGAATAAATAAAAATCTTAGCAGATAAATTTTTTAGTCATAGTGTTTTTTTTGTTGTTGTTTTTTGTTTTTCTGAAGCTGGTTCTGATAACTACCTTTTTTCTCCCTAGTACCTTTAAGTATTTGGGATAAGTAAAGGAAACAAAACCCTTCTATCATTTTTATCATTATCCTGGACAGTAAGAAAAGTGATCTTAAAGTAAATAGAATCTATCTAAATTACTATAACTCTACTCATGTTAATATTTATGAAAAAGAAAAAGAAATGGAGAAAAGGTACTTAGTATTTGTAGTAACAGTGTCAAAAGAAATAATGAATCAAAAATAGAAAGAGAATAGAAAACAGCAATGTATACTCTCAGTTTGAAACAAATAAACTTAACATTAGATTGTGAGGATCACTTTTTAAGAGTCCCAGGAACTATAATGTACAGTGCCATCCTCTTGCCCTAACCTTCTAGTAGTTTTATATTTGTAGTGGCATGGCAGCGTTCATCTTGATTCATGATACAGCTGAATCTCCCTGTGATGTCCTTAGCAGCTTAAAGCCATTTAAAAGCTACAACTATTTAAAGACAATACTCTCCTTCTTTGAGATCTTTCAAGAGTTAATCAAATGTAGCTGGTATGTTATTTGTGCTAATTTTTCCTTATTTCTTAAAAGAAATGTGAAGACACTGTAGCACAAGGGTTAAAACAGGGGCTCATAGTCAGGAATTAAAAATAAATCCAACTTCCAACTCTACTTAGCTCTGTTTCATCATCTGTTGAATGTGAATTATAAAAGAAGCTGCAGAAACGGAAGTGGGGTGGGGATGGTGCAATGGAGGGATAAGGAGATATATGTAATACCTTAGTCAATAAAGAAAAAAAGTAGAAAAAAATAAAAGTAAATAAAAATAAAAGAAGCTGCTGCACAGAAGTGTTTGAGAGGCAATGAGGTAAGGTATGTAAAGTGCTGTGTGCAATATCTGGTTTGTTTTAAAAGACAAATATGTTGAATATGAACTATCATGTTACATCATAATTTAAATAATATTCTCATTACTAAATATAAAACATTCTAGAAATCTCATTTAAAAATTCTAATGGTTTACTTACTAGTCAAATACTAAAGCTTTGTAAATAGAACTTTAATATCTCTTGTCCTGGACAAGGCTATACCTTTTTACAGACTCCCAGTGATGGAGTGGACATATGTGACCTCTTTCAAACATATATTATCCGTATTCCTTCCAATAGCCATTAGACGTTTTCTTATTTATGATGTGAAAGTTTACTTTCTTATATCCTGCTGAGTAACAGCATGTCTCACCTTCTCTGAGAATCCTGAGGTGCATCCTCTACTACTGATCAGAAAATAAATCTTAGAAGGGATTTTGGGCTTATGTAAAAAATAAATGCCTATTATTTTGATGTGTTAAGGAAATGTCCTGGGATGGTTCCTAACTAGTTAACATTCTCCCCCTTTATTGTTAAACAGTGTTTAGAAACAGTCTTTTAAAATAAATTTTGAGTCTGCGCTTCATCTTCCTTTCATAAATAATCATGTATTCTGAAATAAATGGTAAATCCAATCTTGGAGAGAATCTAACACAAGGGGTTGACATATCAACAATCCATTCCAATTTTAGAGCCACTTCATTCAACATGTTTTGTCATTTACTCAATTATTCACAAAGATGTATGAAGGACTTACTATGCCAACTACTGTTATGTTAGATATATAAAATTATTAAATCAGAGAGACAGTATCCCCGTGAATACCTTCTTGACTTCTGGTTATTGTTACATCTAATGACTTTGCTTCCTCTCAAACAAAGACAACTGCATTCATGGATCAGCAGTTATAATAAAACACACAATAATTCTTGTAATAACCTCAAGTGTGGTGGTTCAAGTAATCATTTCTTAGTACTTGTTTTATATTTTCTATGTATGTTTCAATATATTCAAGATATTTTTCTAATATACAATACCACTTAAAAAACAAAGAATCCCAAATATAAACACACATACTTGTTATTTGTAACAGTCTATTTGTCATCAATTCAGTGTTAAATAAACTTCAATTTTATTTGATTGATTGCAAAGTAAGCACTTAACAAAATATCTTAAGTAAAAATATATTTTAAGAAGATTTGTTTCTGACCTATGAAGAAGCAGAATATTTAAAATTGGTTTGTACCACAAACACCTATTTCCAGTACCTTTGTTTTCTTTTCATAAACCACTGTGCAGAACAGTGAGCCAATTTATTAGTCTCATTGATCCTCTCCACTGATCTTACATGACTGCAAAGAGTTTTGTCAAAGGATTTCCAAACATCTAAGTTTAAAATCCTCTTTAACTCCCTTCCCACATTTGTCTACCTGGAGTGAAGTCCCTGAAGAATTGCACAAAAGTAGTGAGTGATTCCTTTTATTTCCTAAATGTGTGTTGTCTGTTCTTAATCAAGCTGAGCTTTTTAAAGTGGTCCCCCTTTGATCTCTAAAAATAGTTTCTGAAAGTTTTCAACATAATAGAAGTCAAAGGAAAGTCTCTGAAATATCTAAATGGGTTTCTCAGACTGGCCTTCAGTTAGTATTTTGTTTTGGTCATACATTTAAAGGACTGCTTCCTTAATACAAAAATATGTGAATTATTTTAATACCAAGAGCTACATTCTAATTTATCTGAAACTTAAATTTGCAGATTAATATTTTAAATTATTATTAATTTTGTATCACTGTGTATTATTTTTTCCATTGACATCAGGGAACATCAATTTTTCTCTGGCCAAATGTTGGGTCATTAGAGCTCTTTTGAAATCTGACAGCTGTTCTTAAAAGCAAAGGGAGGGAATGTCAATGTTTGTCAGAGATTTATCTTGAAACTATTAAAAAGCTATTATTGTTTCATAGCAATTTACTGTAAATTTCTATTCAGTATTGGATGTACACCCACAGTAATCCTGTGAGATTTTGTTTTGAAGTATCTGATAAAAAATGATAACGCTCTAATTGCCTCTTCACTCGGGATAACTGTGTAACTTTAGATGAACAGCTCAAATTTTCTGAGCCTCAGGTTCATCCTGAAAAACAGGTACCTGAGAAACTTTAGAAAGAGGAGCAGGATAGAGATAATAGGGTCACAATGAATGTCTTTCTTAAAATCACTGCTTTTCCCTATCCCATAAGTTATAATGTACTTGGAAGTTCTTTTCAGATACGCAGTCACACATATTTCTCACTTTTCAGCTCTGCAAGGATTGATCTGATCCCACCCCTCACCCTCACTGCTACCCCAAACTGCTTAAACATAGTGTCCTTTTTTTTTTTTCAAAACTCTGCCAACAATTGAAACTGCATTGGTAGATGATTTTATTTCTTTAAGGTGAACCCTCAATCTCAAAGTGAGTTTCTGAATATTAAACGTTCTGTTAAGAACAAACAAGAGCCCCTTCTCCCCTAGACAGCTTATAACTCACTCAGTTCTCTTAATGAAAAGTTTGGTCATCTATATAATAAAAACCCAGTGGTCGTAACACTGTAATGGCCAAAGACTGGTCACCAGGAAGTGCGTTGATGGGTCCTTCGGTGCTGGTGGGACATGACGCTGGGTCCCACAGTGCACCGGGTCTGGGTCTCACGCAATTTCTCACACTGGCCTCTAGTTGAATAATAAGTCCATAACTTGAGAGAAGAGCCAATAATTACACAGCACTCCTTGACGTGACAACTTTGGATACTTTCAGCCAGTAAAATATTAGAATAGATTTTCTTAATCAAGAAATTGTTCTTCTCTCCAACATCCCAATGATTCCAAAAGGTGGTACAAGAAAAGGATTTCCTGATATACAATCTATTGTTTTTGTGTGATTTCTTTCTTTTTCATTTGTTTATTGAATTTATTGGGGTGAAATTGAATAATAAAATTATATTGGTTTCAGATATACCATTCTATGATATTGTATTGTGTGTTTAACTCTCCAAGTCAAATTTCTTTCCATCACCATTTATCTTCCCTTTACCCTTTTCTACTTCTCCCCTCCCCTCTTCCTCTCTGGCAGTCACTATACTGTGGTCTGTGTCCATGAGGTTTTGTTTTTTCTCTTTGCTTAATCCCTTCACATTTCTCACCCAGCCCCAACCCCCTCTCCTCTGACAGCTGTCAGTCTGTTCTCTCCATGTGTCATTTTCACTTTGTTAGTTTACTTTATTCATTAGATGCCACATATAAGTGAAATCGTATGGTACTTACCTTTCTCTGACTGGCTTATTTCACTTAGCATAATATTCATCAATGTTCATCAATGTTGTTGCAAAGGTAGGATTTCCTTATTTTTTACAGCTGAGTAGTATACCATGTGTAAATGTACCATAGCTTTTTTATCCACTCATCTACTGATGTAACTTGGGCTGCTTCCAAATTTTGGCTATTGTAAATGACACTGAAATAAACATAGGGGAGCACATATATTAAGTGTTTTGGGTTTCTTTGGCTATATTCCCAGAAGTGGAATTGCTGGTGCATAAGGCAGGGTTCCTGGGCCCATTAAACTTTCAAAATAGGTTTTAGATAATCCACACTCTTGCTAAAGTTGTATGTAAAACTGTAAGTACAAGCGACTTTTAGATTCTCTGGGAAAAATGATTCCTGGTTCAAATAAAATGTACCATGGATTTCAAAATACACATATGCTAAAACACTGATTACCAATTTCTTTTACTTATTATTAAAACTAGAGGCCCAATGCACAAAATGTGTGCAAGGGGCTCAGCCCTTGTGGCCCTGGCTGCCTTGGCCCTTGTGGCTCTGACTGCCCTGCCCACTGGTTGTTCCGGAAGGTCATCTGGAAAGTTGTTCCAGAAGGTCATTCTGCCATTTGGTCTAGCATATCAGCTCTTTATTATATAGGATATTTGTCATCAACTATAATAGAAAATAAACTTTTAAAAATATTTAATTGTCTTTAGTTACTAGCAAAACCAGAGAGAAAACTAAAGCAAATATAATTTTACATGTTTTATAGATAAGAAAAGTATTACTGATAGTCTTAACTAACTTTTCCCAAAACAAACATACAAATACGAGGGAGGGCCAGATTCTGAATAAGATTTATGACCTCTCTACCACTATCTTATGCTTCCAACTATTTTAATTACCCATTTACATTTTAAATGCCCAGCATAGGTACTAAAAAATCATAATTTACCCAAATTGTCTGATTCTCCTCATTTAGATACATTATCTCATTAGATATGTTGATTGCCCTACTTACCAATATTTCCTTCATGCATCTCATCAAATTCTATTGTATTCTTTCCTGTATTGAGCTTTGTCAAGTTAAATTTAATTATGTGATTGTCCTTCAAGTTTTGCCCAATTTTCAACTTTCTACCATATACTGGATTGTGTTATAGTTTTCTATCTATTGGCTAAGAATTGTAGGTAGTAGAAATAGAACAAAGCTAGCTATCTAATTTTATTCTTTCATGTATCAGTTGGTGAGGTTGTCTACTGAGCTATAAGGCCATTTAATTAATTTTTTTTCTCATTTTTCAGCTGCTAATATTTCACCAGATAAGAATTACTGGCAGACACATTTGCCATATCAATAAATAGAGTGAAATGTATTTCTCATTGATTAGAATGCCAGTTACTACATTCAGAATAAGCAAGTCTGTTGGGAATGATATGGGCAAAGTAGACTAAAACTTACAGAGAAATTGCAAACTGTTCGTTACAGCTGGAAGAGGGGAAGTCATGTGCATGAGAGTAATAACATGAACTCTATCTCTAACACAGAGGGCATAAATTGCAGTAAGTGAGGTGCTCATTGGCTTACTAACTTCCTGTTCCTTTTAGCTCAGGTGCTGCAAGGAACTGTTACTCCACATTTGAGGAAGAAATTTAACTTTGTTTAATTATTATCAAATTCAAAAACATGGAATCAGATAACAGATGGTAACCTATTCCTTAACTGAAAACTGAGTGAATATATCTTCACTATAGGATAGTACAGTCATCACTGGTAACTCAAATTGTGAGATAGCTGTTGGAAACCATAGCTGGTAGAAACACAAAAGTAGTAATTTTGATGAATTGCTGGGGAATGACTAAGGTCAAAAGTGAGAGTGAGAAGGTCCTGTGAGTGTAGTATGTTGGTAAGATGCACTTTTCCATATTTCCTTTTGGGAACCCCGCCAGATTATGACAGAGAGAATCCTAGAAATCCTCAAAAGATCACTCAATACATGATTCTGATGGAGAAGAAATACAAAGTTTCCCTCCCCGCCAAAAAATATTGAAATCCACATACCACCTCCAAACTGCCAAAAATTAAGTACAGAGAGTCTTGAATGAATCCAGTATGTTGGGGTAGATTGAAGGAGGAGAGAACACCTTATAGGCAGAGGAATGGGGATAATAATTATAAGAAACTTCTCATTAGTCAGGCAAGCAAGAAGAAATTAGGGTGAATAACAATACAGCTTCTGAGCACACTTTGTGGCAAACATTTCCATGATGTAAATAAGTAACTCATTATTATTGAAATCAGCTGTTTTTCAATCCAGAATAAGTTGTTATATTTTAGCAATGTTTTAAAAGGTTTTCTTGATTTCTCTTATTTGGGCAAAATGTCAGTATTACAGACTCTGAATTAGTAAGCCCATTTATCCTTTGCTTTATCACAGACTCAGAAGACTCCTTTTTATATTTCAGTGAAATATTTGACATATATTTTATATCTTTGCTATTTCATAATTTACAGATTTTGAAATATATTTGTGCATATGTGCCTATTTGTGGAGAGTATAATTGAAAATCAATAAAAATAGTCTAGATTTTTGCTTTGTAAAAGACCAATATGGTTAACTTATAATCATTTGAATCTAAAGAGTATATAAAGAAAAAGACACATGAAAACATATTGCTTCAATTGTTCCCGCAGAAAACTACTCATTAACATAATTTCAGAATATGGGGATATATACTATTTTATGAAATATACATCTATGTACTAAATTATATATTATATACTTTATTATATATTATTTCTAGTTGAAAAGAGTTTTTTTACACATGCCAAGACCACTTGTTCTGCATCCATTTATGTTTTGTTTCACCAGCTATTATGAGATTCTGCATAATTTTAGCATCTCCAATTTCATCTTCCTTCCTTATAAATGTTATTTTTCACTTAATAACTGTGTATCAAATGACAAAACATTGCTATTAAAATTGTAAATTTGGCATTACTAATATAATTGTCAGACGAAACTATAAAGACAAGAAACAAAGGTGAAATAGACTAATTCTTAACTTATTAACACCAAACTGATCCAATAGTAATTTCTATTTTTGAAAATCCCTGGTTTCTTTGTGTATCTAGGGACAACATCATGAATTCATATCAATTAACAAGGTACACCAGGGAGAACTACTTCGTTTATGCATATGAGCAAGATGATTTAATTTCATAATTTTACAAATAACTGGTTTATAGAGGCCAATTTTCAGGAGTTTTACTATTTTCTATTGTTCTTCCATTTTGTACTTTGTAATTCTCAAAGGAAAGTTAATTAAACATTTTTTTTATGAGATAAGTTCCTTCTGGGGCAATTCACAAGTTACTTTTATATTTCAATACTCACTTCCAACACATAAAATTGTTTTTTAAAAATTATTGTCAGATAAAGTTAATAAAGAACTAAGAGTAAAGAAATAGATACCAATAAAGCAAATGTTTATCATGTACTGTTCTTCTATGCCCTAGATATCAATTATCAGGTGTCTGCTGCTCATCCTTTCTAAGCATCAATATTATTCCAAATAATTTTAAATCAGTTAACAATTTGTATTTTTTCTCACAAGATATTTCTAATATCTGCATCTTATATTGCCATTTTATGTATATAAACTGAAATTGTATATATAATTCATTTATAATGAATAAAAATTTATGAGTGGCATTTCCTTATTCAACTTTTTTACCATTCCATCTGTTCCTCACTTTTATAACTTGAATTTTCACACATGAATGAAAGATGAAGTTATTCTGTATTTTGTCATTTTCCTAATATAGGTCTAAGCTTATTTTTGAACTTAAGAAATTAATCTATTGATTATAACAGAATATTTAATTACTTAATAGCTAGTTTACTAATATTTTTATTTAGCAGGAGAAATTTTGATTTGAATTTAAACAATTAATTGGTAAATTTCATTCTTAAAAAATAAAGACATTTTTAGATTATTTTAAATAAATGTAAAACTAATCAACTTGGTGAGACTTCAAAAGGAAATATTTTTCTAGTTGCATCAAGGATTTTTTTTAAATAGCTAAAGATTCTATTTTAAAATGTGTGAATGTTGCCCAAGGAAGGTTTGCTAATTTAACCATTTTAATTTTCACTGAGGACTTGTGAGACATATGGCTGGCAACTATTATTATCTGCTTTTTCTCTTACTCATACATTTGCGCTGCACTGCAATAGAACAAAGAGTATGATAACAGAAAAGATCAAAATATGGTCATTATACTATTGTTTACAATTTAAGAATAGGTATATATGTATATGCAAACATGACACACATATTTATCTTTAGGCACAGGGTACATATTATATTATGCAATGAGCAGAGGATACTTTTGCCAAATGTGTCTGTTACATACACAATAGCAGTGGTTCTCAACTTGTGGGTCGCGACCCCTATGGGGGTCAAATGACCCTTTTACAGGGGTCGCCTAAGACCATTGGAAAACACATATATAATTACATATTGTTTTTGTGATTAATCACTATGCTTTAATTATGTTCAATTTGTAACAATTAAAATACATCCTGCATATCAGATATTTACATTACGATTCATAACAGTAGCAAAATTACAGTTATGAAGTAGCAATGAAAATAATTTTATGGTTGGGGGTCACCACAACATGAGGAACTGTATTAAAGGGTCATGGCATTAGGAAGGTTCAGAACCACTGCACTATAGGGAAGTTGTCATTATCCTTACTTAATTAGTGAGCAAAAGTAGAGAGAGAAATATTTAATAATTTATGCAATGTCATAAAGTTGTGATTTGAATTCTGTTCATCTGACCCTGAAGCATATATTCTTAGCTGTTGCATATTCTATTCCTCCCCAATTTTTTCAAAATTGTCTAATTTTTAGGAATGTTCCTGGGTGTTACTTGGGGGAAGAAAAAAAGTTCAGCAGTAGAATTTTGGTAAGTAGTGTTTAATCAAAATTAGTTAATTTTCTCTAGGCAAGATTTCTTAGAAATATTAATATGCTAATGTAATTTTGGGTGTTCAAGAAGTAGGCTATACTGTTAAGGTTTTGAAATGTATTTTGTTCATAACATAGTTTTGCAGGTAGATTTGGCATACCTCTGTTCTGCATAACTGAATTTATAATGTTGCTATAGAATACAATACTTGCAAGTGTCACCAGACAAATAAAATTTGTATGAGTCCATAACTTCTGTAATTTATACCGAACATCATATATATCACATCCTGTTGGAGAACGTTGACTTACAGGACTTAAAATTCCTTAGTGGAGGACACTCTCCTACTAAATAATAGAGTAAGATTCTAAATAGGATTTTCAATAGGGTCTTTTTACTAGTAATTCATAAGATAATATTCCCAAGTTTACAGCCAAAGAGTTCAAAAACTACAGAAAGGATAAAATAATATTGTCCATGCAACTGTGGCAAGATAGCTATAGTTCTGCCCTGTCCTAATAACCAATATGCACCAGCATGTTATAACAAATTATTTCAAATTGCTGATGTAAATTAGTGACAAATACTATTTTTGTATTTTTAGGAAATAATCTACACTAATAAAAGAGAAACATGGTAATTGGCGTACGACCGCTACCCTCCCCATTGGCTAATCAGCGTATCCTTATGCAAATTAACTGTCAGCCAAGATGGCGGCCGGCAGCCAGGCAGCTGGAAGCTAACAGGAGGCTTGCTTGCTGTGGACTCCAACGTTCCCCGCCGGCCTCTGAGCTTCAGTTGGAAACATAGTAACATTTACAGAAGATAAACAAAACTCCAGAAACCTCCTGTCAGTCAGCCGGGATCTCAGAGCTGGAGTCGCAACATTGTTTCGAATACAGAAAACAAAGGCCAGAAACCTGCTTTCAGCCGAGCCTCAGAGAGAAAGCCGGCTCTCAGCTCCAGTGACAGCCATAGAAGGTAAATAAATGCCAGAATAAAAAAAAGAAAAAAAGAAGAGGTTTGGAGCTTCAGTTGCCCACCAGCCTGAAAACAGCCCTCAGCCCCTCACCCAGACTGGCCAGGCACCCCAGTGGGGACCCCCACCCTGAAGCAACAAGATGGCGGCTAATTTGCATACTGAAGGCAGGCGGCAGCAGGCAAGGCTGTCTGCGGTCTGGGCCCCGGATCTGTGACCCTGCCGGGCGGGATCAGCGGAGCCTCGAGGCCTCCCGGCACCGGGATCAGCATGACAAGGGGCAGCGCCCAAACCCCCTGATTGCCCTGCGGCTCTGTGTGTGACAGGGGGCAGCGCCCCAACCCCCTGTTCAGCCCTGCTCTGTGGGTGATAGAGGGCGGCGCCCCAACCCCGATTGCCCTGCGGCTCTGTGCGTGACAGTGGCGGCGCCCCAACCCCCCCACGGGCCCTGCTCTATGTGAGACGAGGTAGAGCCATACCTCCCCATCAGCCCTGCCCTGAGTGTGACAGGGTGTGGCGCCTCAACTACCGCCCCCCCCCCCCCACGGGCCCTGCTCTGTATGTGACAGGGGGCGGTGCCCCAGCTCCCCTATTGGCCCTACTCTATGCGTGACAGGGGGGAGCTCCTCAACCCCCTGATTGGCTCTGCTCTGTGTGTGACAGGGGGCAGCTCCCCAACCCCCTGATCAGCCCTGCTCTGTGTGTGATGGGGGGAGCTCCCAAAACCCCTGATTGACCCTGCTCTGTGCATGACAAGGGGGAGCTCCCCAAACCCCTGATGGGTCCTGCTCTGTGTGTGACAGAGTACGGAGCCCCAACCCCCGATGGTCCCTGCTCTGTGTGTGACAGGGGGCAGCGCCCCAACCCCCTGATCGGCCCTGCTCTGTGCATGGCAGGGGGCAGCGCCCCAACCCCCT
Source organism: Myotis yumanensis (assembly GCF_028538775.1). Classification (NCBI taxonomy): domain Eukaryota; kingdom Metazoa; phylum Chordata; class Mammalia; order Chiroptera; family Vespertilionidae; genus Myotis; species Myotis yumanensis. Next base: position 219,424,398 of record NW_027223752.1, on the reverse strand, counting down.
GATGGGCCCTGCTCTGTGCATGACAGGGGGTGGCACCGCAACCTCCCCATCGACCCTGCCTTGAGTGTGACAGAGGGCGGTGCCCCAACCCCCCAATCGGCCCTACCCTGAGCGTGACTAGGGGTGGCATCGCAACCTCCCGATCCGCTCTGCTCTGTGCATGACAGGGGGCGGCGCCCCAACTCCCCAGTCGGCCCTGCTCTGAGCCCGACCAGGGGCTGCACCTAGGGATTGGGCCTGCCCTCTGCCACCCAGGAGCAGGCCTAAGCCAGCAGGTCATTATCTCCTGAGGGGTCCCAGACTGCGAGAGGGCACAGGATGGGCTGAGGGACCCCCTCTCCCCCCCGAGTGCACAAATTTTTGTGCACCGGGCCTCTAGTACCAATTATACAATACAAACTAGAGGCCCAATGCACGAAATTCATTCAAGAGTAGGCCTTCCTTCCCCCGGGCTGCTGGCACCAGCTTCCCTCTGGCACCCAGGACCCGGGCTGGCTTCCCTATAGTTGATGGCAGGCACCTGGGACCCAGGCTTTCCTCCCGGGACCCAGGCTTCTGTCCCGGGACTCGGGCTTCCCTCCCAGCCCTGGCTTAGTCTGGAAGGTCGTCGGGAAGGATGTCCGGTCTAATTAGCATATTATGCTTTTATTATTATAGATATCAAGACATGCATCCCCCACTCCTACTCAGAACATCCTCAATACATACACATATAGAAAAGTGAGAATAATGAATATGTGTTAATATTTTAAAAGTTATCTCTGGGTGAAAAGGTAAAAGGTAACTTTTTAAATGCATGTTGTTCCCAAATTTTCTTTTACATAACTTGTTCCATGTAATGGAACCCTAAAAGACTATCAGCAGATATTTCAGCAGAAACTTTGCAACCCAGAAAGTAACAGCACAGAATATTCAAATTGCTGAAAGAAAAACATTGCAACCAAAAATACTCTACCTCCAAAAAATTGTCATTCAAAATTGAAGGAGAGATCATTGATAATAGTTAATTGATGCTAAATTATATAGAGATTTTTAATGCTATTATTTGGAAACAGTTTTTTAATCAACAAGATGAACACTTACAGTATTAAGTTGAAAGAGATGAAATTCCAAATCAATTGCTGGAATATGTATATTTTGAGTCATCTGCCAAAGGCGATAAACGTATTTTTCTGGCATTAACCATGATCAGTGTGCCCGATACATCCCAACCTCTCTCAAGATTTTGTTTTCAAGTAACTTGATAAGTAAATTATCTTAGCTTTCAAATAAGATATAATGATCTTTCAGGTCTCTCAGAAAATAAGTCAAGATATGGTTCATAAAAAAAAAAAATAAGTAGTTTAAGGATTTTTGCAATTGTTGACCATCAAGTCACATTAACGAGAAAGTATTTAATATTTTAGCATGTTCTGAAATGCTCTAAGATCTCTAAGATCAGGGAAGTATAAATGTTTGTCTTTTGGAGCTGTAATTTTAATATTATAATATAATCATTATTTAATTAATATAGCTATTCATTGACTTTCTGTGGTTCAGTCATAGATAACGAGGAGTATAACATACCTTTGAGACCAGGCTCCTTTCCATTACTGCTCTAGTATCATGTCTGTGGGGGGCATGTTAGAAAATTGGCTGGTGTATAAGAGGCTCATTAGGAGTCACTGGATATGTTGACTAGTTAAATTCCTCCATTGCATGTGCATTGTAAACTACAATAAAACAGGGGACTGCCATATTTGGAAGGGTAGGAAGTAAAATTATCAAATTGGAGAATAGAAGATCTTTGTTTGAAGTCAGTTATTACCTAGTTAAATTGTCAATGATTCTCACATAAGGAAAATTAGTTAGCAGAATCTGCATGTTAATAAAATTCTTCTAAAGCTCCAGATGTATATTGGATAAATGTATTTGATAACTAAACTGCTAAGTCATTTATTCACTGAATGCTGAAGTTGTGCAGATGAAAATAGATGTCAAGTATAAATAAAACATAGATTCCCCTGCATAAAGCCTACAGGCAGGACAGGAAGATGATCCAACAACAAATGCAACTGTAAAGTTATATTGCAAAGTTAAAATGGATAAGTCAAGTAATATGTGTACTAACATGTACTTACGGGAGTTTAGGAAGAGTAAAACAGTTACTTTCATGGAAATCAGTAATTAGTAGAATTTCAGTATCATATCTTTGTATTGAATCAGTCTTCCTTGAGGGATTAAAAGAATAGTACTTAAAATTCCAGAATGTGATTCTGCGGACAGACAGGAAGACTTACAGAGCAAGTATGAGTTTCTGCCAAGGGACTAATAGAGACATTTATATAGACACAGGCAAAGATATAACTAACAATTGCCTGTTTTGGAATCACTTGCCATCCCCAAATTCATGTGTTGGAGCTCTAACCATCAATGTGACTGTATTTAGAGATGGGTTCTTTAAAGAGGTCATTAAAGTTAAGTGAGGTTAAAAGGGTGAGGTCCTAATCCAATAGGATTGGTGCATTTATTAGAGAAAGAGACTGGACAGCCCCGGCCACCACCTTCCACCCAACCATGTCAAAGTGCAGCAAGGGTCTGAGGGCAGCCGTCTAGAAGAGGCCAGAACCACCTGCCCAAGTCTGGAACCCTATTCTCTAGCATCCCTTTCCCCAACTACCCAAGTGATTACAGCCAGAGCTGATGTCAAATCTGAGAATGTCTTTGCAGGCCACAGCTCCTGCAAGATATCCTGGTCATTTGGAAGGGGGTACAGTGGTCTCTTTGGTCAGGGGTATGTCAGTTCCTCCAATAGAAGAGGAGGCTTTTGTTTTTGTCTTGGTTTGTTTTATTTTAAAGGCACCTGCTTGTTTAATGTAAATAATAGAAAGTCTTAATATCTTTCCTGCAATGTGAAGCAATAGTTTAATGTCATTACAATTATTTTTAGTTTGAGACCAAGCACATATGCCCTTTAGATAAATACATTTCTGAGCTGTGTCCCATAGGAGAAGTTTATGACTTTAATAGTCTTTTCGTGTCAGGCGAACATCAGAAATGGTTTTGTTGGGAGACTTTCTCTTAAGAGCTCAGAATCCTTGTTTTCTCTCTGGCCCCTTAAACATAAAGGTGTAAGGATCCCCAGCAGGGCAGCATTCTCTTTCTCCAGTCTCCCCAGGGATTTGGCTGGGACTGGGGTTGCTTAACTAAGGAATATTCAGGAAGGTTTCTGAGGACTTTGGTGCTCCCAGCCAGCGGAAGTGGAGGATGGAGTTTCTCTTTGGAAGCGGATTTAGAAGCTTAGAAATGTCTTCCTTACTAAAAGCAGCTACCCTTCCCTTCACAGAGATGCCTACATACAGGAGAAAAGCCTAGAAAGAATACAACAAGAAGGTGGCCATCTGCAAGCCAAGAAGAGAGACCCAAGAAGAAACCCAACTTGTCAACACCTCCATCAACCCCTCCAGTCTCTAGAAATATGAGAAAATAAGTTCTACATGTTTAAGCCGCCTCGTCTTTAGCTATGGCCATGCTAACTAACTAATACCCTGTCCTGATTCTTCTCAGCCATTTAAACAAATATAAGAAGAAACTGTAGGAAAAGAATAAAAGGATAAAATGATGTGAATATGATTTACTTTTTTGGGGAGAAGCTAAACAAATGCAACCAAGATTTAAAAAAAATACTTAGCGAACAACTATTAATATTTTAATAAATGTAAATAATTAAAACTTATTAAATAAAGTTTCTGCATCTACTAGTTAAGAGCCAAGATTTAAACCAGTCTGAACTGATGAAGTAGACATACTAAATCCCCAAATGCAAGGCCTCTGATTTGTGAAGTTAGAGTTCAGAGCTAATACAATAGAACTATTCAGCTTGCACTTCTGGGCACTTTTTCACCGTAGGGAACGATCAACAATCTGTTTGTAGGCATGCACAGATGTTCACTCCTGTGAAGTCCAAAGCATTTCTATCGAACAAGGTCCCACTTCAATTCCATTTTTTAAAGCATAAATGTAATCAATGCTCTAGAGTTATTAGGACTTGATGAACTGAATTAAGCTATATCAGTATTTATATGCTAATCAATTATTTCACATTATTTACAATCGTTCCATGTCTGGTGATTTATTAAAATGCAATATTCTTAAGACATAGAATGAGGCAGAGAAGGAGCAAATCATTCAAAAAGGAACCTTTTTGCTTATGCAGAAACATATGTGGGCCTTGATGCTAGACAGTGTGATTCATAGAGATTTGTAAACAAGCAGATATATTAAGGTTTATAGGGAGTACTAGAGACTTAACTATTTCTATAACTGTTCAAAAGAATAGCAATTGAATAATGGTTTGTCCCACATTTCTTAGACAAACATGAATAAATAAAATTAAGACTGAATTTCAACAGAACTGGAAAACCTGGATTTCAATCTTAATTTTATATGCATATATAAAACTCTATATAATTTATGTCTGTCTATCTATCTATCTATCTATCTATCTATCTATCATCTATATAAGGAGAGAAGGAAATGGCTAGATATAGGTATGGATTTATCTTATAGCTATTAAACTAAAGCCCAACTGAGTAAAATCCCTTTAACTTGAAAATGTTTAGAATAAATTTTCTTTTCCCTCTAGAAACTCAACATTAGAAATAATAGCAGTGGCAACATTAATTTTAAAAGAGTATACTTGATCAGTCTGTTACATGTTTCTATGTCTCTGGATCTATTTTGCTCATTAGTTTATTTTGTTCTTTAGATTCCACTTATCAGTGAGGTCATGTGATAGTTATCTTTCTCTGACTGATTTATTTCACTTAGCATAATGCTCTCCAGTTCCACCCATGCTGTTGCAAATGGTAAGAATTCCTTCTTTTTTACAGTAGCATAGTATTCCATTGTGTATATGTACCACAGTTTTTTTTATCCACTCATCTGCTGATGGGCACTTGGGCTGTTTCTAGATCTTTGCTATTGTAAATTGTGCTGTTATGAACATAGGGGTGCATATATCCTTTCTGACTGGTGTTTCTGATTTCTTAGGATATATTCCAGAAGTGGGCTCACTGGGTCAGATGGCAGTTCCATATTTAATTATTTGAGGAAGCTCCATACTGTTTTCCCCAGTGGCTACACCAGTCTGCATTCCCACCAGCAGTGTGCGAGGGTTCCTTTTCCTCCATATCCTCACCACCACTTTTCATTTGTTGATTTGTTGATGGTAGCCATTCTGACATTGTTGTTTTAATTTGCATTTCTCTGATGACTAGTGACTTTGAGCATTTTTTCATATGTCTCTTGGCTTTCTGTATGTCCACGTTGGAGAAGTGTCTATTTAGGTACTTTGACCATTTTTTAATTGGGTTGTTTATCTTCCTTTTGTTAAGTTGTATGAATTCCATATATATTTGGAATATTAACCCCTTATCAGATGTATATCAGAGGAAAGGTGGGGATGGGTGAGTGGGTGGGAAGAGATTAACCAAAGAATTTATATGCATACTAGAGGCTTCGTGCATGAAAATTCATGCCCTCGGGGGGTCCCTCAGCCTGACTCATGCCCCCTCAGGGGATGTCCACCTGCTGGCTTAGGCCTGATCCCTAAGCTGGCAGTCAGACATCCCTCTGGCAGCCTGGGAGCCCTCAGGGGATGTCTAACTGACAGCTTAAGCCTGCTCCCTGCAGAGAACAGGCCTAAGCTGCAGTTGGACATCCTTAGCACTGCCGAGGAGGTCGGACAGACTCCCACCACCACCTATCAGCCCAACTTGTGGCTGAGGGAATCTCCCCTGTGGGAGTGCACTGAACACCAGGGGGCAACTACTGCATTGAGCGTCTTCCCCCTGGTGGTCAGTGCGCATCATAGCAACAGGTTGCTCCTGGTCGTTCTGTTGTTAGGGTCAATTTGCATATCACCATTTTATTATATAGGACTAGAGGCCCGGTGCACAAAAACTTGTGCACTGGCGGGGGGGTGGGGTGGGTGTCCCTCAGCCCGACTTGTGCCCTCTCACAGTCTGGGATCCCTCAGGAGATAACGACCTGCTGCCTTAGGCCCGCTCCCGGGTGGCAGAGGGCACGCCCAATCCCTAGGTGCAGCCCCTGGTCGGGCTCAGAGCAGGGCCGATTGAGGAGTTGGGGCGCTGCCCCCTGTCATGCACAGAGCAGGGCGGATCGGGAGGTTGAGATCCCACCCCCAGTCACGCTCAGGGTAGGGCCGATTGGGGGGTTGGGGTGCCGCCCCCTGTCACACTCAAGGCAGGGTCGATGGGGAGGTTACAGCACCACCCCCTGTCACGCACAGAGCAGGGCCGATCAGGGGGTTGGGGTGTTCCCCCCTGTCATGCACAGAGTAAGGCCAATAGGGGAGTTGGGGCACTTCCCCCTGTCACACTCAGGGCAGGGCTGATGGGCAGTTTGTGGCTTCACCCCATCACACACAGAGCAGGGCCCATGGGGGGGTTGGGGCTCCACACCCTGTCACACACAGAGCAGGGCCAATCAGGGGGTTGGGGAGCTCCCCCCTATCAGGCACAGAGCAGGGCTGATCAGGGGATTGGGGCGCCTTCCCTGTCATGAACAGAGAAGGGCAGATAGGGAAGTTGTGGCCCCGCCCCCTGTCACACACAGAGCCACAGGGCGATCAGGGGGTTTGGGCGCTACCCCCTGTCATGCTGCTCCAGGGGTCAGGAGGCCTCACTGCTCCGCTGATCCCGGTGCCGGGAGGCATATTACCCTGTTACTATATAGGATAGAGGCCTGGTGCATGGGTTGGGGCAGGCTGGTTTGCCCTGAAGGGTGTCCTGGATCAGGGTGGGGGTCCCGCTTGGGTGCCTTGCCAGCTGGATGAGAGGATGATGGCTGTTTGCAGCTGGTCGCACCCCCTTCAGGGTGGGGTTCCCCACTGGGGTGCCTGGCCAGTCTGGGTGAGGGGCTGAGGGCCGTTTTCAGGCTGGCAGGCGACTGAAGCTCCCAACCTCTCCTTTTTTTCTTTTTTCTTTTTTTAATTCAGGGATTTATTTGCCTTCTATGGCTGTCACTGGAACTGAGAGCCGGCTTTAGCTCTGAGGCTCGGCTCCAGCTCTGAGACCTCGGCTGCTGAAAGCAGGTATCTGGTTTGTTTGGGTTCTATAATTGAAACACTGTTGCAACTCCAGGCTGGCTGAAAGCATGGGTTTTGTTTAGCTTCTATAATTGCAACATAGTTGTTTAGAGTGCAAGCTCAGAGCCCAGTAGCGGCAGGCAGGGAACCTTGGCTTCCTCCTTCACTGGAGCAAGCAAACCTCTTGTTTGCTTCAGCTGCCTGGCTCCCGGCCGCCATCTTGGTTGGCAGTTAATTTGCATATCGCCCTGATTAGCCAATGGGAAGCATGTCGGAGGTACGGTTAATTACCATGTTTGTCTATTATTAGATAGGATATGCATAACCCATGGAAACAGACAATAGAGGAGTGAAGGCCTGGGGCGAAGCTGGGACTGGCTAGAAGGGGACAGTGGGGGAAAAAAATGGGACATCTATAATACTTTCAACAATAAAGATAAATTTAAAAAAATAAATAATACATAATAAAAATAAATAAAAGAATATGCTTTATATATCACTGGGCAATAACAAACTCCTTTATTCTTTTCACTGAAGAAAAGAAAGCTGGCATTGCTATTGCTATAGGTTATCAATTGTTTTGTGTGTTTTTTCTTGATTTGGTCTTTAATATTCATAACCGTAAAGTTTTGAGATTCAATACTCTCTACATTAAACTCACTAATGAGTATGTTTTGAATTTATTTCTCTTATTTAGAGACTACTTAGAAAAGTCTCTGCTCTCAATGCATTAAATCTTAAGAAGTGTTTCGCTTCCCTCAACAATGGAAATTCACCACCACCTATAACTAGAGAAACTAGTTTATTGACAGTCTGCCTGGTTTGGTAGGAACATAATTAAATAGCCTCATTATACTTTATAAGAAGTTAATGAGAAAAGAGACTAAATGTGTCACGTTTGAATATCTACATAATATGACTTTACATAATTCATCATAAGATATATATTTTTTTGGTTTATTTGATCATTAATTAGTTTTTGAATTTGAAAGAGTTTCTTTAACAAAAATTATTTTACTTTTACCATGACTATATTTCAAGAATAAAAAGACAGGCTGAAAATTGATTAAATAAGTAGAATATGGATCAAGTACAAAAGGTCAAATGAGTTAAAATTAAACAATTTAAATTTAAAGCAATGCTCACTTTTGGGAAAACTGAAAGGCCCTGAGTATATGAGGCATTATGTGAGGTTTAAAAGTTGATGTTCTTCACCTCTAATTAGTACCTAAAATTTAACTTTCTCTCTCATAGAGTTTTAAACTTAAATTATATATGATTATGAACTCATTACCAGAAACAGGAAGAAACAAGAGTAAATCATTCATCCTTGTATTTGACTTTCCTTGGGTTACTAGCCCTCAGCCCAAGGGGATAAATTAAATCAGACTTTATTTGAGAGCTTGAAAGGCTTACTGAGGTTGTCCACACAGAATAGAGTTGTAAGATTCCTATGCAGGATATTATCTTTAGTAGTTGAAGAATAATTATTTTCTCTATGTCTTAAAACACCCTTAACCTAAAGTGAATGCATGTGGTATTATTTAAATAGGTCTCAATAAGCTGGACATTTGTGATCGAGGCCATGTGGCCTCTGAGCATTCTTTACATTGCCTGCCTCAATGATTGATCAATAGTGTTCCTCTTAACCATCACACTATTTGAGTCCTAAGCCTGTGGCCCATGCAGTCCCTCCATTGTTGTTAAACTTAGATAACACTATATATTTATTAAATTAAATATTATTAAAATTGGTGATCACTAAAGTGTCATCTTGAGACTTCTCTGCTTGTGTTTTTCTAATTTTGCTAATTTTTATCTCTTTGTCCTACTTCACCTTGTCTTTTACAGTTCTGCCCTGGGGTTTTTACCTTCTTAATTTAGTACTTGTATTACTGTTTAAGATGACACTCAAACTATATGCCATCAAATGCTAATATCCCATTATAAATATAGTATTATTTAAAGTTTTATTATTCTACATATTATGTATGCTGAAATATTATGTATGCCTGCTACACTTGTTAAAAGGAATATTTATATGCTGCTTCAGTTCTCTATCTCAAAATTGGATATGAATCCTCTCTCCAAAAATTTTTTAAAATAACCCAATAGCTTTCACATTCTTAGGGACAGAGATTAGTCTCCTAGCAGAGCAAAATAATCCATAATAGGAGTAGAAAGCACTGGGAATTCGAAGGCTCAAGAAGTTACAGCGAAGAGCAGATAATAATTACTTTGGAGTGTCTATTTAAATAACTGCATTTAAAATATATTTTTCTCTGTCAAGACAGATTCCATCTTTCATGTCTTAAATGCCTCTTTCATTTGCCTTAAAATATCATGCCTACTGTAACACTTAAAAGTATTTAAAGAGTAGTTTGGTTTGCAAAAAGTATGAAACTTTAATATAATTTTCCATATATTCTGTCTGATGAAAAGATAAATGCTATACAAAGTGATATGTGTACATTTACATGTGATAGTTCTAAAATTGGGTTAAATAAAGATATGCTAGAACTGTAACTGCAGAACCAGGTCAAACAGGCCTTATCCTGTTTTGAATAAGATGCAGAATTGTTTTCCAGGAAAAACAGAGGTAAACTTTAAATGATGCAACTCAAGCATGCACAGAGTGGAGAATTTTGACCTTCAGTAGCACCAGGAATCAAAGTTTTGCCCTCCCCTCTCCCTGCCCTCCCCCCTACCTCCTGCCACACACACACACACACACACACACACACACACACACACACACACACACCATGGAATCACAGAGCTGGGACCTGACTGGAACCTAATCACTGGAATCCTTGCAGAAGGGGATGGTCTTTTGTTCAGGCAGATGTTGCTAAAGCCTCTAATTGAAATTTGCCCTGCTATCGCTTCTGCATACCAGCCTGTCCTTCCCCAACCCCTTAAATGACACCTCATCCCTGATGGAGAGGCAGATTTGAACCTTGCTTCCTGTCTCCTTGCGAGTCAACTTTGCAGTAAAGCCTTTCCTTTTCTAAAAAGCCTATGTCACACTCTAGCTTCTATGTGCGTTGAGCAGCGAGCCCTTGCTGGGTAACAGAACTCAGATGACTTTATCTCTTGATGTATCTTGAAATATTAAACTAAGCAATATTATCATGTGCAATCCCCACTGATGTCCACTGTTTTGAGTAAAGTTTTTCCATTTCTACACAGATTGTCCCATATTTAAAAAAAAATTAAAAATCAACACTTGGAAACATCTCAAAGTGTTTTAAATAAAGATAAATACTTAAAATATATGCATATCATGATTTTTCACCTTCAGGCCTTTACAGAGGCTCCTCTATTTACCAAAATGCTCCTCATAAAAAAAAATAGGTTTATATTTTAAGTCAAGCCAAAGAATTCCTGTACAGAAACTTTGACGAACAGAAATTTAATTCCGCTCTGAGCTAACATTTTCTCAACGATTTCTATATTTCAACAATGACTACTACACTGTATCGAAATAAAAAAAAAACTTGTCAATCACTTTATTATTCTGCTCATTATATAGCAATTGTTCTTCAACCTTCCTGTGACCTATGCTGGCCTGAAGATAATCCTTGAGCCGAGTGGCTACCAGATTGATTTAAAGAGTTGACACATAACCAAGGTTAATTATAATCTCTCTCTCTCTTTCCCTCTAGTTTTGAATGGAAGAAGGAAGATACCCTATTTCCTCGTGTCACTAAGAGCTTTAACCATCTCTTTTTTTCTACAGGCTGACAAGTAGGAAACCCTACTCAGCAATAAAAAAGCAATGCATTTGCATACACCGAAAAACTAATGTGAAGAGAAGAGGGGAAAAAGCCTATTAGGGACAAAGCCCTAGTTCTTCATAATTGTGCAATCCCATTAATCCCATTTACAGTGAAGCTAATTTGAGGTGCATTCATGTCACCTGTAATGAAAGATCCCTGACTAACATACATACCTATGTTAAGATTAAAATTTAGCTTTAGTACTGGCAAAATTTAATTCAGTCGATCAACAGTTGATTAAACACATTTTAACCACATGTTCTGTATGATTACATTATAAGGCACTAAAGCAGAGGTTATTCTGCTTTGGGTTCCTTTGCATATTAAATAGGAAATTAAATTATTTGACTATTGATAAAAGAAAAACATTAGAGGAAGAATTATACAGTATGGGGCAAAAGTAGGTTTACAGTTGTTCATACAAAAAATAATACAATCATTAATAAATCTCTCTATATAAAAGCCTAATATGCAAAGTGTCCCCTCGTGAGTTCCACCAACCGGGAGCTTGATCGCTTGCTATGACATGCGCTGACCACCAGTATTAATAAGAGTAAACTCCATGTTTCACATATTCACAACTGTGAACCTACGTTTGCCCCACCCTGTATAGTTCACTACTGAATAATTAGGGTTCTAAGTTTGTGATGTTAATATTCTAAAAGTAAAACATCATCAAGAAGGAAAAGTATTCATGTTCCTTCTGTGTACTCCCTCTCCCTCTGTAATTATGTACATAATAGGAAGTCCCATTAAAAAAACAAGATGCCAACAAAGAATGTACTCAAGTTGTTGGTGTTTTTACATGTTTAATTAAAATAACCTTGTCGTTATCGTTGTGAGAAGAATATTTTCAATTTCTTATATAATAATAGTGGATAGGGAGTTACAGACGGTGAAATCAATTACTCTTGGCTTTACCATATGGAGAGCTAAGTAGTTCAGAGTTAGTTTTTTCTGGCATATGCACTTTTGTATTTTACAAGGCACCAGGATCCTATGCATTATGCAGAAATAAAAAAGAGAAAAACGTTATTGTATTGTTCCTCTAGGGTCTAGCCAGCATGAATTCTTCTCAAGTGGGTTCATATTTTCTTCTAGATCAGTAACAGACATCATATTGTCACAGAATAGGGACTCATCACTAAGGAGTTAATTTCAATGTAATTTTTAGATTAATTTTTTTGCTCTCTTAAGGCCTAATTTGCAATCCCACTGTCATCATACTGTAAGAGTGAACACCAACACCCCAGGGACACAGCAAAACAGAAACACACTGTGTATTCTTGTTGAGAAGGAAGAAATCAGGGAGACACAGGCCCACAGAAACATCCACACGGTTGCACACACAAGCTGACTAAGATATTTTGTTTGTACTTCAAAATAGATTTTGCATAATGTGGCTGTCTGGGCAATGGAGGACAACAGAACTTCACAAATAATCAAAGTGAAGGATAGCCCTGCATGTACAGAGAAAATAAAAGTCACTGAGTGAAACTGTAATGGCATAAGTTTGGCATCTACAGAAAATTCTTTTTAAATTGACTCATCTTTTTATCAACCGTTCTCATGCTAACCATATGTGATTTGCCTTTCCATCAGCCTGAGGGTGTCTTCATCAGTAAAGGGAGAGGGCCCACCAGAAGGGACGCTCTGGAGAGAAACCATCTGGGATTCTTGTCCGGATTCCGCATGCCACAGATTAGGAGGAAGTTTCCAATAATTCATCACTGCTTCTTCTACGCTCTATTATCTATTTTGGTCTTATGACTACAGGTTTTATTAAGTGGCAGAGAAGGCATGTAAGTAATTGCTCCAATTCATATTTTTCTAAGAGTTGTCTTTAGAGTGGGTAATATATGGCAGTCCGTCTATATATCAATAATATTTTGATCAACCATACCAAAGCCTGGGAACTGAGATACAGGTGACCTCCATAAACTCCTGGCACTGTAATCCACTGAGATTTAAAACAGGAAAAATACTCTACTGTGAACACTGAATAATTTGGGACCTAACATATTCAGAGGCATTTTCTGTTTTTTTGTTTTTTGCCAGAGGAAATAATATGGCTGTTTTCATTGACGCTTTCTAGCAGACAATCAAACATATTATACTTGCTGAGGAGCCAGAGTTTGTAAAAGTTAAAGACTTGACAGTTTGGGTTCTGTAACTGAGATGAAATTTATAACTTGGGAATCAGCCATAAGATTTTCAAAAGGTTTACGTTTGAGGCTCTGCTGCCTTTCAGTGTTGACAGAATTCTGTGAAACAACCTGAACCTGATAAGACAAGATGAAATATACATGCAGGATTCTGTCATTACTTTGTGTACTTTTGGCCAAGGTTGTTGAAAGTTAAAATCTTTTTTTTAATATATATTTTATTGATTTTTTACAGAGAGGAAGGGAGAGAGATAGAGAGTTAGAAACATCGATGAGAGAAACATCGATCAGCTGCCTCCTGCACATCTCCCACTGGGGATGTGCCCGCAACCCAGGTACATGCCCTTGACTGGAATAGAACCCAGAACCCTTCAGTCCGCAGGCCGACGCTCTATCCACTGAGCCAAACTGGTTTCGGCGAAAGTTAAAATCTTGAACAAATGCAACCTTTCTTCTTATCTATTATTTTTGACTCCTATTACTCCACTTCCATCACCAATTTCCCTAAATCTCTATATTAAAAGCATTACGCAGATAATAATTTGTCAGGTGTTTTTTTCTTCTTCTTCTTCTTCTATAAAATGGGGGGAGGAAAAACCTGGCTCTGAGAATTTACACAAACCATCTACATCATGTTGAGCATATTTTCTGAGGAAAGTGTCAAAAGGAAACTCCACCAGGGAAATGAAAATTCTAGTTCGAACAATCTCCTATAAGGATATTTTTGGCAGGCAAAATAGTGGTTGTGCTACTCATGATGCAATTGAATCCACATGAGCAGCTTATTAATGGAATACTGGGTTAATTGACATGACAAGCATATAATCAACTAAAAAATGCTTATCTTTTTCTGACATGGTTTGGTGGTTGGCTGAGTTCTTTCAGTCCTTTGTTCTAATTTGGCCGTAAATCAATTGGATTTTATGGTGCTGGGGATTTTACATTTTGTGAGCTTGTCGTGGTAATCATAATAAGGTATTGGAATTCCAACCCAGTCCTCATGTTATATGAGCTGAAAAATGCTACGTATTAAAACATTCCAAAGGCAATCTAATATGCACACCCCTCCCATTTTATCTAGTCCTTTAAAAAGTTGATGTTTCTTATATGATTATAAATTTGAAGCACATTTCTTAAATATAAGAAAATAGGAAATATTATTATTAGATAGTAAACTAGAATATAAACATGATCCAGAATTAAATAAACCATAATATGTTATAACATTCAGACAAAACTTATTTGAAATGAATAGTTGGAACCAAATGCTGAAAGAGCTAATGGGAAAGTGACTAACCATAGCTAGAGCGACAAAAGAGGCAAACGGGAGAAAAAAATGTTTAAAAGAGGGATAGTACCTAGAAACAGAACTCCAATTAACATTTTAATATCCATGAAAATGACAGCCAATCAACTTTGACTGGGGGAAATGAATTATAGCCTAATTCGTGTATTACACAAAAATGCTAAGTGCATGTTATGTTTTAGTCACTGTACTAGTTATGGCTATCAGACAAAATACAGAACGCCCAGTTAAATCTGAGTTTCAGATAAACAACAAACTTGTTTTTAGTATATGTATGTCCACTTGCAGTAATTGGGACATAATTATACTAAGAACGCATTTGTTTTTAAACACCTGAAAATGTTTAAATAGTTGTCTTTTTTTTTTTTTTTAATATTCTTCATTGATTTTCCACAGAGAGGAAGGGAGAGAGATAGAGAGCTAGAAACATCAATGAGAGAGAAACATCGATCAGCTGCCCCCCGCACTCTCCCCACTGGGGATGTGCCCGCAACCAAGGTACATGCCCCTGACCGGAATCGAACCTGGGACCCTTCAGTCCGCAGGCCGACGCTCCATCCACTGAGCCAAACCGGTTTCGGCAGTTGTCTTTTTTATTTGCTAAATCTGGTGACCCTAAATAGATTTGGAGACAGAGTGATGAAAAATATTTAATATCTGAAATACAGAACTTAGAAACAGAGATGTAAGAAAATAGACATTTTTAAGTCACCATAACAATATACTTAAAATATGAAATGGAGGGAGAAATATTTAGGGAATTAATAGGCTTGATTCACTACTTTAAATTTTATTTAAACTTTCAAAACAAATTTTTTTCTGACCATCTGCAATCACAGACTGCCTTCACCACTGGAAGAGGCAGTCTCAAATATAATCCATGCAATAAACCCACAAAAGTAGTTCTTTATGAACACCATGGTGGCTTAAAATGAGAAGCATATCACCACTGCATATTGTAACAGCCTTCCTTATAATCCACATTCAAAATTCTGAGTGTTTATGCTCATCTTACTAGTAATATGAATAATGAGCTAAACTTGGTTTAATAAAATCATTTTCCTATAATTTAAAAAAGCCCAGGACTCTTGCTAGGGTGATGCTTTCTCAGAAAACCACATATATATCAAGTGTCTCAAATTGTACATTTTAATATATGTAAAAATTTATCTAATGTACTTTAAAAATTTGTAAAAATTTTGCAAATTCCAAAGGAATAAGCCTATAAAAGCCTCTGTATATAATACATACTATTTATATTACAAATATATTTCTACTACCAATTATTTAGTTTTATGTTGTAGGCTGTAAAAAAATTGTGAGAAATTTAAAAATCTCCTTTCATTGAGCTTTCAATATAGTTAGGTAACTATGTAACTTTCAGTAATAATTCAGATTAGTAATAATAAAAATTAATGTATTCATGCCAGTTGCTATGGGAAGGCCTAGAAAAGACAACTAGTATTTGTAACGCATTATAAATCATTTCTCTAAAAAAGTGTATTTAATTCATGACCTGGAGATGAGAATGATGTAGTAGTTAGCTACATCATTAGTTCCAATGTCAGTTTTAGAAGGAATTCATAGGGCAAGACATTTATTCGTCAATCTTTTAGCATTATTACATTTTATTGGTGAATATGTTTAAGGCTGCACTATCGAGAATAGATCAAAAGAGGATAAGAATATAAACATTGTTTCCAGTTGTCAAGTCTTTCCAATATTATAGGTGAAAAGTGGTGGTGTCTTGAATTAATTAGCATAGGGTATAAAGAGAAAGAAAAAGTAAATGACATGAAAGTGGTAGTAGGGTTTGTAAGACCAGTGATTGATGGACTGTGGGAAGTGGGGGAGAAAACAGAGTCATGGACTAAGGTTTCCAGTATTTCCAAAGGAGAGGAAATTATGGGATGGATGGATGGACAGGGGAGAGAGGGGAAGTAATCGGTTTTAAAGTGATAGAGAATCCAAATGTGATGTATTAAGTTTAAGATGCATTGAAACTACTGAACATGTATTTGGTAGCTGACTATTAAGGATTAGAGTTCACATGAACATGAAAAAGACAGAGATACATTGGAAAACTTCAGAGCTTATGTTTCAGGAAGTCAAGGAATAAGACTCTTTTGTAAGAGAGTTGTTAAGAAATACTTAAATGGATTTTGTTCTGTGGTACAAATAACTCCTGTGTATAATCATATTTGTATATATCTGAACCAACTTGTGTGCAAACAGGTTGATATCTATTTATTTACCAAACAAAAAACACTGCCGGGAGCCGGTCCATCCTTGCTGTTTCAAGGGACCTGGCATATATGGCATACTGTTCTTAATATGTTTGCTCTCCTTCTTGGCGCTATGTGTTTTAACCAAGGTCACCTCTCCGAGAAAGGTTGTTTCCCCAGGTGGGGATTTTTCCCTGAGGTTAGGGAGGGGATACAACCCCTTAATTAAGTGCCAGGCGGGTAGTTAAGCTACATAATCTTTACTCCCTGGAATGGAGATAAGAAACGCCCCAACCTTTGTAATAGAAATTGACAGGATTAAAATCGGCTGGTATAAATACGGATGTAACAAGACAATAATCGTCAGATCCTAACCAGAACCTAGCCAGAGAACATGGCAAAAGATCCTGGACAGAACCTGGCTACAGAACTTCACTGGAGAACCTAGACAGAACATGGCAAAAGAACCTGGATAGAACCTGGCTAAAGAACCTGGTGACTGAACCTGGCTGGAGAACCTGGAGAACCTGGCTGGAGAACCTAGCGAGAGAACATGGACACAGCACCTGGCTGGAGATCCTAACCAGAACTTCGCTGGAGATCCTGACCAGAACTTGGCTACAGAACCGCTGGTGGGAGAACCTTGCTATGCTGATCAACTGACATAGCCTCCATGTCATTCCTTCTTCGCCGACTCTGTCCACACCTTTGGGGATCCCTGGACCCGCTGGAATTGGACCCCAACAAAACACAACAATTTTTACAATTAAAATTCACATTTTAAAACAAAAATATTTGTTTCCAGTCCTTCATAGAATTCTATTTCCTCTCTTCACCAAAATAATATAATATCCTAATTTCATTTCAACTAGAGGGTCTATAGACACAGGCTTACTGAGCCCACTTCACAGGCAAGACAGATACTGATTCTTGAAATGGTCCCACTATGGATCCTCTGGTCATCCAACTCATGATACCCTCTGCTTGGCTTTATCTTCACTATATTGTGTGGCCTCTTCAGCAAAAAGGCCTTGAAGTTGTTAAGACTGACAAAAGCTGATTGAGATAATATAAAAGGAAGAGATGAAATATGTGTAGCTAATGTATATAAGATACAATGGGATTATATTATTTTTAACACTTTAAAATGTTGAGAATGCTTAAATGTTGATGAGAAAAGCCTAATTGAGAGTAGTTAATATGAATTTATCATATCACAAAGCTTAGCTTTGTGACTTTTTTTCCAGCAGCTTTCAAAGGTCTGCAATAAAGGCCTAGAAAAAGCAAAATTCTTAATGAAAGTTGTGTGTGTGTGTGTGTGTGTGTGCATGTATATATGTTTTTCTAGAAGTTGTGATAGAAACAGAGGGAAAGGCAATTGAGAAAACTGTCAAAAGAATCATGGAAATTTTGAGTTATAATATGAAGGTACATCCATCAGACAGAGATCTTGATTATTAACATCAGAACTGAATCAGAGAGTTACTGTATTTTTCCATGCATAAGACACTATTTTTTTCTAAAATCGTTAGATTGAAAATCAAGGGGCATCTTATACACGGAAGTCAGCCAAGGAAGGGGCCATGAGGGTATATAGTTGCCCATACCTTGTCAAACAGGCTTCCTCCAATAATGAGCCTTATTGTTACTGATATCAGTTGATGACGTAATTAGAGGTGGAGGTGGAGATGGACAGTGCGCAGATGCAACAGGGACCGGAGTGTTCTGAGCCCATAAAGATATCAAAAAATAAAAAGGTAAATACCAGTAAGTGATTGTTTTACTCTGCAAAATTTAAACTGAACGTAATCAGCTATGCAAAAGAGCATGGAGATAGAGCTGCAGAGAGACAATTTGGACCTCCTCCCACTGAGTGTATGATCAGACAGTGGAGAAAACAGGAAGAACAACCCCTTAAGATGCCAAAAAAGATCTTAAGAGGAAAACCAGCAAAATGGGCAAATTTGGAGCAGAGGTTTAAGACTTAGATTATGGAGCAGCGCCAGAGTGGCTTATGTGTGTCAACCAAGCTTATCCAATGTCAGGCAAGAAAGTTTACGAGTGAAATGAACATTGTTGATTTTACAGAAAAGGCAAAATGGTGCTTTAATTTCATGAAGAGAGAAGGGTTGGCCATGAGAACACAAACAAAGTTAGCTCAGAAAATTCCACCAGTTTATGAGGATGATCTCACATATACAGACAGTGACTCAGAAGACAGCAGTGATATAATAGAAGTTGAAGAAATTGATATGTCTGGAACTAATAGTGATGAAGAAGAGAGCAGCGATGCAACAGAGGCTGAATAAAGTGATATGCTGCATAATATCATAGTACTGGTATGTAAATATTAGCTGTGGTAATTACTAAATAAAAATGTGTTCTGGTTTGTGTTTAAAATATTGATTTCTTAATTTGGGGTTGGAAAAATGGGTGCGGGTGTCTTATATACGGAAAAATATGGTACGTCATATATCATAGCCTTTCAATCCAACCAGAAAAGCACATAGAACAATATGGGGATTGCTTTAGGAAAGAAACTACTGCTGCTACCATTCTGCATTGGGTAGTTCATCAAATACATCATAGCTTTTATGATAAATCAAGGCACTGGATAGCAAAATTCCTGATTCTGTTGTCCTCCTAAAGCTGCACATCTCCAAGGCTTCTGTAAGAAAAGATGAATTCTGTTGCACCTCTGCTTTCTCACTTTTGAATTACAGACCTGTGTATCTCTGCTCTGTGACTAGAAAAGCAAGTTTTGACTTCTACACTGGTAGATGTGTATCGCAGTAGGAGAAATTTACAAGCCTAAGAAAGGAGTTCAGAAGATACTTTATGATCACCACATGAAAATTTTCTATTCTACATGACTATTCATATGTAATTCTTTGACTGTACTCTTATTTCTTCAATGATCAATAGAAAGCATTGCCTTCAGAGTGATGAATTGATACATTTCACTGTTCCCATGATTTGCCTCACTGGTCTTTGCTAACACCAATGTTTGAAGGACATACTTTGGGTCCCTTGTTAGTAGAAAGATGCACAGATGCCTCTATGTTGACTCAGCTGTTTAAATACACATTTTCCAACAAAGTATTTGCAAGCACTGATGCCAAATTCCTCATGACATTCACAATAATATTGAATTTGACTCAACCAAACAAGTGCAATCATATCTGGAACAAAAGTTTCATGTAGGCTTTATCTTGAGAGTGTTTAATCCTCCTTTTTTTTCTAGTTTTCTGTTTGAAAAAGAATTTGACAAAAGTATTGGTGATTGAAGTTGTACAGCCATTAAATTCAAAAGGCATGCTACTACTATTTAAAGCATCTCCTAGCTTAATGTTAAATTGTCCTTAAAATAGTTCTGGCTTAAGCCTGCAAAAAGCTTTACAATGTGCTCAGCCTCTGTAGAATATTTTTGTCAAAGGTTGAAGCTACATTACTACAACAATATCTTTAATATTATTTAAATAAAAAGTTTGACATCTCAGAGGATGTATGACAAGTAATTCCTGATCTTTGTTGTATAATTTTACTTAAAAACAGAAGTAGAGTTTATCGAAAAAAGACAAACTCAGTTCAAAGTAATTGAGGTAAGCACACACACAAACATATATGTAGAAAAAAAATAATGAAATGCTAATGAAACTTAATTTTCCATTATTTGTATATATTTTCAGCACAGCATTTAGAGAGGAATGTATCACAGTCTGATGTCTCTCCAATTTGTACTCTGTGTGTCCTGATCAATTCCCGTCTTCATATTTGTATGGCCTACCGCCTAGTAATACTAGTATACCTCATATTTAGTAGATGTAAAAGGAAGAGAAACAGTAAGAACAGAAGAGAAGCAAAAAGGAAAAATATATATAGATAACATAGACACAGAAGGAAAAGGAGGGTGGGGAGTAGGTGGAGGTGGGCAAAGGGAGGGAATGGGGATGGAAAGAGACTTTGCTTGAGGCAATGGGTGCATGATGCAATATGCAGATGATGTTTTATTGAGTTGTACACTTGAAACCTGTATGGTTTTGTGAACTAATGTCACCCCATTAAATTCAGCTGAAAAATAAAATAATGCAAGCAATCTGGGAACAAAGACATGTAGTAATATTTTCTCCTGGTCATGATATATATAGTTGTGTATGCTAGTCACATCATTGCAAACACCAATATCACTGTTATTATGTTACTGGAATGAACACGTGTTGCTTCGAAGGAAATAAACCTGTGACACATATTACCATATTGATATATCCAAACTGAAACTGATATTTGATATATACACCCACTTTGATTTTGGGGGACAGGCTGTAATCATTGGCTGAATTTATAGACTAAAGAATGTGATTAGAGTGATGAGAAAGTAAAAAGTATATGAAAAAACATGGCATTTAGACTAGAGACTAGATATGAAAACTAGAACATAATAATGTTTCTCCATGGGAAATGGAGGGAATAAAGTTGACAATACTGCTCCAACAGTAGTTGTGCCACTTTCTGAGTGTATGACCTTGAGCATGTTCCTTAATTTTTCTGAAGTTCTTATTCCTTCCACATAAAAAAAAAACAGTAATTTAAACAACAGATAGTTTTAAAGACTACATTAAAAAACAACCAACCAATGCTAAATAACATTTGATGTATTAGTTGATAATTTTAAGGTATTTTGCTTTATATCCTAGACTCTATGTCATTCAATCAGATAGACCTAATGATCCCTCCGACCTCAGAATGTGATGGTACATGGGGAAAAAAATTTTACACTTCAAACAGATATGCCATTAGGACAATTGTGCCAAAAGTGATAGAATTCTCCCTTGCATTCTTTAATTTAATAGATATTTACTTATTGCCTACTATGCTCCAGATGTTTTTGTTAACTAAGATATATCAATTATAAAGCAGTATTGGCATTTGCCCTACTGAGCTTTTAATACAATTAGCAGTAAATATAGTAAAGTAAATTATATTTTAAAAATTGAAAAAGAAGCAGGATAAAGGAGATTAAAAATATAGTATTAAGTAGGGTAGGCAAGAGTAGACCCTAATTGGAAAGATAACATTTGAACCAAAATTTCAAGGAAGTAATGGAATTAGCCAAGTGAACACCTGGGGATTGAGTGATCCATTCAGAGGAACTATCCAAACAAACTATACTGAAATGGGAATATTTCTAGCATAGTTTAGTTACAGAAAGGAAGCTGGTGTAGGTAGGGTTGAGTAAGTCATGAATGAGAAGTAGATTAATTTGGAGATAATGGGGAATTAACCCTTTAAAGATAATGGAGGAATTTTAGAAGGAACTTGTAGACCATTTTAATGAATTTGGCATTGCATTCATGGAATGTAGAGCCATTATGAGGTGCTAGACAGAAGAGTGACGTGATTCACTTACTTTGGCTGAAGAATAAAGAACAAACGGTAAGAGTCCAAGAATAGATGTAGAGGAATCTACTAGAGGCTATTTGTACAATCCAAGAAGGAAATAATGGTGGTCAGAGTGATAGTTATATAGTAATGAGAAGTGACAGTATTTTGGATGCATTTTGAATGCTGAGCAAATAAGATTTGTAATATATTTGACACAGGAAATAAAAGAAAGAGAAAAATCAAGAGTGACTTCAAAATTTTTGCTCTAAACAAGTGGAAAAATAGAGTTGTCAACCAATTGAAGAAAGGTCATTGGTGGAGAAGGTTTAAGGAGAAAGAGCAGCAATTCTATCTTGGCCATGTTGAGATTAAAATACATATTAGATATCCACATGTAAATGTCAACAATGGTGGAATATCAGAATATAGAAGTGTTCTAGGAAAAAAATGGGAGTTATCAATATATAGATATGGTATTTAAAGCCATGAAATTTGATTACAACACCAGAAATTGTTACTCTGACATTAAATTGTTGGAGATAATATGAGTATGGTAAATTATAGTATGGTTCCAAGGTATGAGATCTAATGCCCAAATAAAAGGGCCGGTTTGAGGGAGAATTATGGATCACTAAGCACAAAGAGTTTGCTGGCATTTTTTGAAGGTAGGTGTGTAGACATGATGATAAGTGTCTATGGAATTTCTTCCAATTTTCCCAAAGCGAGGGCATCATCTGAAGATGAATGTAAAAGAAAAAGTATAAAACAGTGATTCTTGACAGTGTGAGAATACCTGAATTAGCAGAGTATAGCTAGAGAGCCAGGAAGCTCTAAAAAACCATGAACATGTTGGCTGTGTGATTCCCTTCTAGCCAGTGCAAGAACAAAAATAGAATAGAAAGAGTTTAGGATTTAATTCTGGTTTGGTTTAGAAAAGTATGCAGTATAAATGGGGCAGAAAACTTCTAGTGAGGGACTGAGCAAAAGAGGGATCATAAAAATTTGCTATGTAATTATATTGGGTAAAGAGCAGAAGATATCATGAAGGGGCAAGGTCACCTGTATCATATCCATATTTATGTTTTCTATCTCCATTTTTACCACTATGTCTATGTCAACTACATTAACCCATAGGAGTAAATAATATGAAGGGAAGGGAAGAAACTATGGGACCCTATTGTAGGTCCCTCACACATCCAGCTTTTCCCACAATGGTGGAGCCAATTAGTGGTAAGAAGCAGGGCAGAGTCAGGGCAGGAAATGAGAATACCCTCTTAGAGGTTTGAGGCATCCAAGAGAAGAAACAGGAACAGATGTTTTTCTGTCCTAGACATTCTTAAAAAATTATTGTAGCTTTCAGAGTGAAGAACTCTATTAATACTTATAGGCAGGTAAGTCTTAGACACCTCACCAACTTTTCTGTTACTCATGGTAGTAGTAGAGTAGCAAGATGAATTTCAGGGCATCTGAGAGGAACTTTATCATTGTTATGAAAAGCACTTCAATTGAAGCAACCTTAAGGAAAACAATTGAGAGCTGACACAGAACAGCAGGGTCTGATGAGTGAAAAACATAAGGAAGGGCAGACATTTCTAACTGGATAAAACTTCACCATATTTCATTACCCATATCTTTCATTTTCCATTTTTATGGTATTATATAAGCTTTCAGAAACTAAGAGGTAGTGCAAGGGAAGATTAAGTTTCTGTCAATTAAAAACACTGGCACTTGGGATGAAGTTTACGTTTACTTATAGAAAAAGAGAAATAAAAATTCTTGCATATCTTAATTTATATAATGAAATCTATATCCATCACGATAAAGTACAACACCAAGCAATGTCATGTTCAGTGTAGCTGCTCAATAATCCTCCTATTAAGGAGGGTAATGACTTGGAAGAAAAAGTGGCAATGATAACTAAACCTCGTACCAAAAATGCTAAATAATTTAAACATATATTTTACCATTGACTCTCTCATCAATATTGTATGGTACTAAGAGCAGCCATTAATTTCCTCACTTTACATAGTGAAAAGTAACATTACGATACAAGATCTTTCTTTCCATCTCACCACTTACAACTAATTAGTGACAGGAAGTTAGAGAAAATGGAATTTTCACTCCCACTAACTACTCCCCCCCCCCCCAAAAAAAATAAGAGAAGATAAATAAACAAAACAAAAAGAAATTGCAAACAACCAAATCTACCCCAGAAAGAAAAATATTTCTGATGAAACAAAATCTTCTTCATAGTAATACTTCAAGCAGAAATAGGTAGGCTTTCTGACTGGGATGTTGTAACAAAGATTTTCACATTGGTTGTTGTATTAGCCAGGGTTCTCCAGAGAAACAGAACCAATAGGATATAGATAGATAGATAGATAGATAGATAGATAGATAGATAGATAGATAGATGATAGATGATAGAAGATGATAAGTAAGAAGGAAGGAAAGAAAAGGAAGGAAGAAAGGAAGGAAGAAGGAAGGAAGGAAGGAAGGAAGGAAGGAAGGAAAGAAGGGAGGGAGGGAGGGACGGAGGGAGGGAGGGAGGAAGGAAGGAAGGAAGGAAGGAAGGAAGGAAGGAAGGAAGGAAAGAAGGGAGAGAAGGAGGGAGGGAGGGAGGGAGGGAGGAAGGAAGGAAGGAAGGAAGGAAGGAAGGAAGGAAGGAAGGAAGGAAAGAAGGGAGGGAGGGAGGGAGGAAGGAAGGGAGGGAGGGAGGGAGGGAGGGAGGGAGGAAGGAAGGAAGGAAGGAAAGAAAGGAGGGAGGGAGGGAGGGAGGGAGGGAGAGAGGGAGGAAGGAAGAAAAGGAGGGAGGGAGGGAAAAAGGAAGGAAAGAAAGATTGATGATGATGATAGGTAGATGATAGATAGATAGATAGATAGATAGATAGATAGATAGATAAAAGTAAAGTAGAGTAAGCATTACTAAGACAGTCACCTAAAAAAAGAGTCAGAAGGGAGTGGGGCCTGAGCACCCAGTACTCACCTTGAGATTCAATTCTCACAGGTGCTATTAAGTTGCCAAACTCAGCTCAAAACATACTGGAGCCATAAACATCCTGAAACAACGGATACATGGACACATATGGACTTGACTTCATTCCTTCTGGTTCTCATCCCCCCCCCTGTTTGCATATTGGAACTAACCAATCCCTGTCAGCCTAGTCAGCAATTCTTCATTTGCATGAACGAATTACATTTTGTGGTTAATGCTTTTATAAACTCTGCCTCTCTTTGTCCTCTTCAGAGCACAATTGTGGTTGTCACCTGAATCTGCATCTCTTGGATTGCAGTCTTTTTGGTCAAATAATTGCTTTTTATTGTTTATTATGGCCTCATAATTGTGTGGGTGGCAGGCTGGAGATTCAGGTTGAGTCAGAAGGATAGGAACCCAGATAAAAACTGGATTTTGCAGTCTGGAGGCAGAATATCTTCTTCAGGAAACATCAGTCTAAGGGCTTTATCTGATTGGATGAAACCCATCCACATTGTGAACGATTATGTGCATTACTCAAGTCTACTGACTTCAATGTTAATCACAGATAAAAAAAAAAAATATTTCACAGCATCTTCTAGATTATGTTTGACTAAACTACTGGGCATCATTGTCTAGCCAAACTGACATGTAAAATTAATTATTACACTTGGGATATTGAACTAGATGGCGTTTAAAATCATTTCTGATTTATTATTCAACATCTTACTTATTGTAGAATATAGTACATAGGGTGGTGATTATACAGATTAAGTATTGCTCCCCTAAACTGTAGACTTACAGATGCCATCACTTTTATTGAATGTACTGAAGTACAAAATTAACTCAAAAATCAGAAGTCAGGAAGTCAGAAATTAATGAGTCATATTTAAGTCTTCCTTCTAATTCAAATGTCTCATCTAATCAATGACTTGTCATGGCTTTCTGCTTTATGGCTGTTAAATCACCCCTATTCTCTCAAACCCCACTGACCTCTAAGTAACTTGGGAACTACTATTATTTTCAAGGATAACTGGGAACACATTTGACTTCCTCTATCTGCCTGCCATCTAATGCAATGCCCCTATTAACATTTTCTCAGCTCTAAGGCAAGAATGTTATAAGATGAAATCCCATCACTCTAGGGAAAAGGTGCTGAACCCCAGTGCTTATTATCAACACTCTGGGCCTATATTTTGCCACATTTCCATTAATACTCAATATTTTCCCCAATATAGAATTTTTGACCAGTCCTTATGTGACATACCTTCTCTTAACTCTAAGCTCTTGTGCAGGGCATCTCTACTGTCTGGACTATCTATCAATAGCTTCCCCCAGGCCCACTTTGTCTTTGTCTGGAAACTCTGGTTGGGTAAGCCCAAGAAGTTGCAAAAAGTTAAGGTATGTTGTAATCTAGGAGTTGATAAGGTTTCTGCTGCTTTCCTCTGTGGTCTGATTTATTATTTGTTTAATAACAGAAAAATAGCATTGGATTTGCCAAAAGATCTGCTGAGTTCAGGAGGAAAATATCCACTAATATCAAGATATTAATCAGAAGTAAATGTCTGTGATGAGGTTCAGTTGAAGACATTTCCTCCTCTGTTTTCAAACAGATGTATCCTCTTATAAAAAAAAATGAACTGAAACCCAGTCCTCAATTAGGAAATTATTGCTTGAATACACTAAGTTATTTTAACTTATTTTATGTCATTATATGTGAAAATTATGAGGGAAAACTTTGAAAATAAAGTGTTCCTTCTGGATGGGGAAACATGATTTCAATGATAATGCTTTTGGTGCATTTGAATTTAATGAAAACATATTCATTAATTCTGATTGCTATTACTTAAATTGTCTAACATCATTTTCCTGTAGCAGAATCAAATGGGTAATTTCAAACTAAAAATGGCATACAACACTGATCTGAGGCTAGAAATATTGCTCAATCAATTTCTTCCTATGCTTTCAAAATTTAGTGAGCTCTACCATCTTAACACGATTCTTTCTAAATCAGATAAGAAGAATGGATTTTTCTTCTAATGTGTGAAACAAATGAGGGAATAAAGATTTTGTCATAGATTTTTCTGTACTGATACAAATTTATGAATTAATGGACAACATTTCCAAATCAGTCTAAGCATTTGCAGTTTCAGCAAGTTGTTCTGTAGTTGTAATAAAATTATAAATGTTTTGTCATCATATTTTATTATTTGGTACGATACATTTGAGGGATTTATCTATGAATACTCATCATCTAAGAATGTGGGCCAGTCAATGATCTATTTCCTCTTAGATGCATCCCTAACACTTTCTATTCTTGCTTTGCTTAGTACTGGAGGAATAAAATTGTCCAAGTGCCTTTGCCTTCTGGCCAATGGGAGGAATCATAAGAAGATTATGGGTTAAGTTCATAAAAGAAGACTGTTACTACGCTCACTGTCTGCTTCCAGTGGACTCACTGGCACCAGCTGCTTCTTCCCATTACTCGCTTTCCTACAAAGTAGCCCTTGCCTCTGTGCCTCAGTTCCTGATGAGCTGTAGCCTTGCTATAGATAACCAGCTTCAGAGCTCTCAGAACATCACTCTTTCATGTGTCTCTCTAGTTTTAGGACTGGTAGGGCTTCCTCTTGGTTCTAATCTCTTTACTTTCTCAGACATTGTGTTCCTTTGGTCTTCAAACACCCATGTAGCCAATTCCCCATATTAAATTTTCTTTGACTGGAACATTTAGATTGTTTTGTTTCCCTATATACAAATAGGTTGTTGATTCTTTTCCAGTTATAAAGAGATAAAGACTAGAGAAACTCTAAGGTGATTTTTTTCTTTTTATGAGAGTGGATAAAACCATACTTCCAACTCAACCTCCAAGAAAAAAAAAAGTCCCATATTCTTGGGAATTAAAACTCAAAGAAATCTCATTATGATGTCTGTGAATATATTTTTCTGCTAAGTGTTTGAAGTTCATGCCATCAACTAATAAATTTCTAGTGCCTTCTATGCACTTCATAAGACCATTCTATGTACTCAGAATCCAAAGATATATAACACACAATCTCTTTTTCTCAAAGATGTAATGGGCTGGAAAGACACATGAACAGAAAATTGAAAACAGAATAATGAAAACATGGCAATATGTATACGGCAATACAGGAACATATAAGACAAGAATAAAACTCAGCCAGTAAAACCTTGTGGAAAGCATCATAAAAAAGTTAAGTATAATTTCAAATAAAATTCTGCAATCATTATCTATAACTTAAATCTCTATTTGTTAATTCCCTAGAATGCATTCCTTATACATTGCATATATTTCCATGGAACACGATAATGATTCATATGTCTGTACCTTAGTTACAATAGACAGAACCCAGACCCTCCTTAGCACACTATCCTGTATAGCCAATTATCTGATACAAATTCTCACACTTTCCTCTTTAAAAATCCCTTATTTATCAACAAATTTTTCCGTATATTCAATTTTTATATGGTCCTGCTATCTTTTCTTCTTATTGTAACTTCACTGCTAGCAGTCTTCTAATGACTGATTTCCTTGAAGCCATTTTATGTGAATACTGTATTTTCTTTTCCCTTGCACGTCTATATTTCAGGGCCCTGGGTTTGGGCTGATTCTTTTCTGTGTCTCATTGTTTCTAAATAATTTCTTCTCTTGTCTCAATGACAATTTTCTACTAATTCTCCCTACAATTCCATTCAGGTTTTTTCTTTTTAATGGCATCCTTTATTTCTAGCGTTCTAAAACCAATGATCAGTTATCTTTACAAAATTTTTAAGCATATACATATGAGAAAAGTAATAGCTAACTTTCTAAAAGTAATAGCTAACTTCCTTTTTTTATCCCATACTTCATGTTTGTTTTTATTGTTGTTTTGTTTTTCTACTTCACTAACAGCTCCTTTTCTTTCTTTTCTGTTAGCAACTCCCTGTCTCCGGACTTGGATGCACAGTGGGTTGCCTCTCATTACTGTATCTGCATGTTCTCTGGCAAGTATACAAGAAGGCTCTTGGATTTTAAAAAAACAACTGTGTTCTTTAATTCTATTTGGAATCGTCAACACTGGTTGAATTTTCTACAAAATTCCAGATATACATAATCAAATGCCAACTTGATTTCTTCTCTTAGATGTGCAGCTTGCATCTCAAACTTAACATGAGCCCCAGAGGCTTATTGATTATTTCACAAAATTTGCATCTCTCCCAGTCTGAGAATGCCTTCTCCCTTAGAAAACTCTACTACTCATTCTTTGAAATACTAGTAAGCAAGAATGATCTTTTATAAATAACTATAGTCATAGTATATAATAACTGAGCCACACATGTGACTGAAACAAAAAGCAAGTCCTAACATATGCTGCCTCTAGGAGACTCACTTCAGGTTCAAGGACATAAAAAGCTACAAAATTAAGTTTAACTTTACAATTCTATGTGTCAATTATATTCCAGTAAAGCTTGAAAATAGCCTCAGCAGGACTGACACATCTATCTCCTAGACCTGTGGTCGGCAAACTGCTGCTCGCGAGCCACATGCGGCTCTTTGGACCCTTGAGTGTGGCTCTTCCTAAGCCTTAGGAGTATCCTAATTAAGTTAATAACAATGTACCTACCTATATAGTTTAAGTTTAAAAAATTTGGCTCTCAAAAGAAATTTCAATCGTTGTACTGTTGATATTTGGCTCTGTTGACTAATGAGTTTGCTGACCACTGCCTAGACAAAGGAAATATTAGCTGCACTAGGTCTTGCCCTCATCCTCACAGAGCCTACCCCAAGATTGCAAGCCATCCCTCTTTACCCCAACAGGGAACATGTGGTCAATATCTGAATGGCAAAGGTACAGAATCAGGCCCACGAACTTTGAAGGAATATCACAGCTCCAGAACTTCCTGTTGTGTTTGGCTGAGGCCTCAGCTGCATATTAATGGATAACCTCTGTCCAATGTTTCTTTTCTTTCATACAAGTATCTCTCTTGTGCCCTCCTCAGCAAAACATCTGTGTGGAAATCTTTATTTCAGAGTCTGTCTCTAGGGAACCCAATCCAATAGACACAGCTTCAGCAATACTGCCCACTAGACCCCATATGACCAAAAGAACACACAAGGCTAGGGAGTGTTAAGTCTCTGTATCAACTAGCAAAGGATCCCGATCCATTGTTTCCCAACTCCCAAACTATAAACAGAAGGCCACCCAAGTGGACTCATTCCTTCCCTGCCCACAAACAATACTATAGCTGTGGGGCCCCAAAAGAGTTATCCCATGATAATAAGTACCCAACCTGGTAAGTGTTCTTCATCACCCAGAGGAAGAGGGGAAATCCAACAACAAATAGCCTGGTTCTGGAAGCCTTTTGTCTTCATAAGCCTGATACACTCCTCCTACTGCCAGACCCGGGGCTGCTGGGGAACAAAGTAGTGGGTGACCCTACCACAATACGTGCCTAATGGAGAAATGTTCTTGGTCCTCCACAGGCAGATGCCAAATTGACTGCTATCACTTGGGGGATCGAGGGGAGGTGAAAAAACTGTACATGGGACCTCTATATTTTTTGTAAGAACTACATGTGAATCTATGGTTAAATCAATAATATACATTTTAATTAAACTTCAGTAATAAAGAAAAAAACCGTTAGCAGTAAACTAAAACTAAGAACTAGTTCTTTGTGGAGACCTATACATTTGATAAGCCTACTGTATAGCCAGACTTTTAGGGGAAAAATATTAGATATACTAATTACCAAGATTAATAATTAGAAGTGATGTAAGCACAGTTTCTAAAAATGTTAAATGACTATTAAGGGAATATGAAGGCAATAACAGTGGTTATGTATAGTCACAGAAGAAGAATCCATAATAGCTAATCATATGTTGAAGTTGGTACAGCTGACAGGAGAAATGCCTGACAATAGATATATATTAAGGGCCATAAAGGTCTTATCCTTGTGTTGACAATAGTAATTGTCATGCCTGAACTCAAAGTTTAGTTAGGAAGACTAATATGTAAACATGGGGTGTCAAAATGTAACTTTCCTCCCCCTTATTTTTCTATTTAAGACCTGGAATACATTATCTAAACCCAACAGAGAAATGGACAGGTTTTGTCTGAACATGTTTTAAAGCAGGCCCATAATTGTACATGAGAGTATGCACTGCTACATACAAACTAACTGATCAGACCACAATTTTTCAGTATTTAAAATAGAATAAGCTTTCTTGTAAAAGCAGTACTTCAGTGATCTTTTAGGTTTAGTATCCCTCTCCTTCTTCCTCACTCTCTCTTTCAACAGAATCCTCACCACCTCCCTCATAATCTTCCCCAAAGGCAGCCATGTCCTCATGGGCCTCAGAAAGCTCTCCTTCCTCCATGCCCACACCCAGTGAACAAAGGCATGCTTGGCATTCATCAGGACAAACTTGTGGTCCAGGTAAGCCCAGGCCTCGGCAATAGCTGTGGTGTTGGCCAGCATGCACACAGCTTGCTGTATTTTGGCCAGGTCTCCACCAGGTACCACAGTGGGAGGCTGGTAATTAATGCCAACTTTGAAGCCAGTGGGGCACCAGTCCCCAAACTGCATGGTACACTTGGTCTTAATGGTGGCAATGGCAGCAATGCCATCTTTGGAAACCACATCATCATGGTCTAACATGCAGCAAGTCATATATTCACCATGGCAAGGGTCACATTTCACCATTTGGTTGGCTGACCCTAAGCATTTGTTGCTGATCTCTGGTACAGAGAGTTGTTCCTGGCACGCTTTCTCTGCAGAGATGACAGGGGCATATGTGGCCAGAGAGAAGTGGATTTAAGGATAGGGCACCAGGCTGATTTGGAATTTGGTCAGATCAACATTCAGGGCTCCATGAAATCTGAGGGAAGCAGTGATGGAGGACACATGTGGACTTATCGACCTATTTAGGTTAGTATAACTTAGGAGCTCATTACTGAGATTTCTACAACAGATGTCCCACATGGCCTCACTGTCAACCATGAAGGCATAATCAGAGTGCTCCAGGTATGAGTGGTGAGGATGGAGTTGTAGAGCTCAGCTACAGCTGTGGAAAGCTGCAGGGCTGGGTAGATGGAGAACTCCAGCTTGACTTCTTGCCATAATCGACAGAGAGACATCCCATCAGCAGCGAGACGAACCCAGAACCAGTTTCGCTACCAAAGCTGAGGAAAAACAAAAAGCCCTGAAGACCTGTGTCCTGGCTGGCCAGGTTCTGAATTAAGTCCAAGACCAGGTCCATGATCTCCTCGCCAAAGGTGTAGTGCCCATGGGCATAGTTATTGCAAGGATCTTCCTTGCCTGTGATGAGCGGCTCATGGTGGAATAGCTGGGGGTAGGTGCCAGGGCAAACTTATCAACGACTGTGGGTTCCAGATACTGCCTTGGTCACATGCTTGCCAGGTCCTGTCTCACTGAAGAAGGTGTTGGAAGAGTCAACTTCCTCTCCCCCCTCCCCCCATGGTCTTGTCACTTTGCATCTGGCCATGAGGCTGGATGCTAGGTTTCAGGCAATAGAGCTCCCAGCAGGATGGGGATACATTCACGCATGGTTGCTGCTTTGTGGGAGCTGAGCAGATAGCAGGGAGGAAAAGGAGAGGTTGTTTCTTCTTACAGTGCAACACTTAGGCAGGTGATGTAAGAGTACCTCCTCCCATCTTCTAAATCCTTCTAGTGGGGCTAATCACCAAGTTAGCATGAAACAGATTAACAGGAGAAAATATCCAAAATTTATTATGGATGTACATGCAGGGGTGCCATGAGAATATAAGGAGGCACTGGGCAGTTGAGGCTTATAGGCCATTCTGGACTAAGAAGAAGGAGGCAGGGGTCTGGCATTTCACAGGGGAAGCAGGTAATTTATAGAAAAATGAGAAAGAGCAAACATGTGGCAAACAAATTCTTTCTTGGTCACCCAGAAACAATAGAGTACAGGGAAGTCTAGTAAGCAGGCTTTGCTATATTTCTCCTTGTCTGCCACATTGAGTTTATATTATGATGGTTAAGATGCTGCTCTCATTCTCTAAACATATTTTTTTTTTTTTTTTTTAAATGTATTTTATTGATTTTTTACAGAGAGGAAGGGAGAGAGATAGAGAGTTAGAAACATCGATGAGAGAGAAACATCGATCAGCTGCCTCCTGCACATCTCCCACTGGGGATGTGCCAGCAACCCAGGTACATGCCCTTGACCAGAATCGAACCTGGGACCTTTCAGTCCGCAGGCCGACGCTCTATCCACTGAGCCAAACCGGTTTCGGCTCTAAACATATTTTTAATCTAAATTCTTTAGACAGATAATGGGGGGAGGATCAAAGGTTCTTTCTGAGTCTTAAAATTAATACACCAAAGGGCATATTTTGGGGTGGCAAAACTTTGGTTCCCCTCACAAACATATATGCACCCCTAATATTTACATGAAAGCCAGCAATAAAATGATATCTTAAGTCATCAGAAAAATACCTTATGAAAAATAGTGAGAATTATCAATAACTATTCTTACATGAAACTCAACAATGCATTTTATTTAGGCTTTTTTCTTCATATTCTATAATATATAGCATTTCAGATATGATTGTTATCAACTGACATCTTAGAATCTTTGAAGTGTGTTAAGTTGTAGAATAGTCAAATTGAACTCTTGGGAAAAAAAAAAGCAAGACAAAAACAACACCCAACTGAGGACTGTGTAAAGTGATAGATTGGATGAGAGGAGGAGATCAAGAAGTGGACTGTTACAGTAATTTTGCCAAAACATTATGGGTGCTTATGTGGCAAAATTATAGCTAGCTATAAAGGATGGGCTTACTTATACTTCAAAGGTGAATTCTAAGAAATTTAGTGATGGATTAGATAAGGGAGCTAGAGTTCAAAAAAAGTAGAAAAGTTGATGCTTATTTTTCTTTTTTATGGGACTGGATGTATGTTGGTACTAGGCTCTCAAAAAGAGATGAGGAATATTTTCAGTTATCTAAAAGTGATATTATCAAGACAAACTTCAAAAGAGAAGTGCCAGATAAATAGCTTTATTTTATTTTAATAGATAATTGTTTCTGAACCTAAATAAAATGGACCTTGGTTAAAATGTCCGTGGTCATTGATTTTTGCCAATCATAATAATTGATACTATTGGAAAAATAGTAAAAATTCTTGACAAATTTGGCCTAGAAAAAATGGCACATAGGTATAGCTCACAAGGAAACCTAGAATGGCAGAGGGGTATAATTAGTAAATAATCTATAATAATAAAAGTGTAATATGCTAATTAAACCGGACAGCTGAATGACCTTCCGGATGACCTTCTGGACAAAGCCAGGGCTGCGAGGGCCAAGGCCCTTGCATGAATTTCGTGCATCAGGCCTCTGGTTAGATAATAATAATATTATTGTCTTTTCTGAATGCACAATTAAAGCCATTGTTCCCATAAAAATAAAATAGGGCAAAGTGAAAAAGTTTAAGTGCATAAAATATGATTGAGAATTAAATTGTTTAAGAGTGTGCTTCGAGAATTATTTCTGGAAGAAAATTAATTCATGTGGATATAATTCTTATTAAAATGTTATTTTCGTAAACATGTAGTCTAAACATTTATTAGAAAAAAATCAGAGTGAAAATAGTAGTATTCTTCATTCACCACACATATTTTGACTGTATTAAGGATTAAACATATACTGGGCCTTCAAAAATTAACACCACATCATCTGTCCTATTTCAGTTGGCTGTCAATTAAGGAAACAAGAAAATATATAGGTAGAAAAGTGTATTATAAGTGCCATGATGATAGTTTGGAAGGCTCCTCAGGGATGTATTAGAGAAGAGGATAACTCCATGATATAGCAATTCTTTTTAGAATCTCATTGTCCTTCACCTAGAGTACTTTGAGGATGCTCTTAAGGTAGTCTTTCTGGTTGCTACATAGGTCCATGCTTCTAGAATACTAGATAAATTCGAAGCTACCAAAACCTGCATGCTGCAGTATAATTGCTGTATTGCTCCATCAGCTTTAAGCACTACTTCACAACAACTTTTATCCCTGTGTGCTCAGCTCTAGCTCATACATGTAAGTAAGTACATATCACCAAAGTCCTAGTTGCATCTTCCAATTTGTCTAGTTCAGTATAAGTGCACGGTAAGTTCCCAATAACTTTGAAGAAATTAAATAAGTGTTTTTACTCATCCCATTGAATTCACTGAAATGCAGAAAACAGTACTTCATTTTCTCTCAGCTAATAAAAACATCTAGTGTTCTTTGCAATTCTAAAGCTCTTGTCCATGCAAGCAATAATAATAGGAAGATTCCATCTTCTCTGGATGCCATGAGAAAGAGGAGAATTTTGTTACAAGCTCTCCCTTGCAGGCTTCTTTGTGGCTAGAAATCCCAGCCCACAGAAGAGCCAGAAGAACAATAGGTAAATCGCAAGTCATTGAACCTTTAGTAGTTGGTATAAGACAGAATAAACAATAAAGAAAACACTGACATTATTCTCACACTATAACTAGCTATGCAAACGTGGACTTCATCTCTAAAATGATACCTCAGGTTCCCGGCCAGCGTGGATCAATGGTGGAGCGTTGACCTATGAGCCATGAGGTCACGGTTCAATTCCCAGTCAGAGCACATGCCTGGGTTGCAGGCTCAATCCTCAGTGTGGGGCATGCAGGAGGCAGCCAATCAATGATTCTTTATCATTGATGTTTCTCTCTCTCTTCCTCTCCTTTTCTCTCTGGAATCAATAAAAATATATTAAAAAATGATAATAAAAAATAAAATGATACCTCAAGTAATTTCTGGGGTAAGAGATTCTGCTTCTAGAATATCAAAGAGGATTTAGGAAAATGCATATAAGCATTCCTCTAATATTTAGGGGAACTATAGGAAGACATTGTATCCTCCCTTCATATCTTTGCCTTGCCGTACAATCGCTCTGCCTCAGGAGTGCTGCTAAATATAGTCAGACATGGCGTTAGCCATGAGTAAGTAGAATGCAGTTTGACTTTGGCTTGTCACTGCAGCTTTATCTTCTCTTCTTATTGTCCCAAGTTTCTATGTGTGTGTTTTTAATCAACAGGTTTGTGTTTGTCCCACCTCTATTTTTCAAAGCATGTAATGCTAGTGATCTAAATTTAAAAGAAGGA
The DNA here is from genome assembly GCF_028538775.1 of Myotis yumanensis. NCBI lineage: Eukaryota > Metazoa > Chordata > Mammalia > Chiroptera > Vespertilionidae > Myotis > Myotis yumanensis. The sequence continues at coordinate 219,388,323 of NW_027223752.1, read as the reverse complement.
GTACATTTCTGCTACTGGTGTTATGAGTCTAATATTTTTACTTCAGTACAAGAGAGTTCATATGCTACTTTATTACAATGAAACTATACCAAGAAAAAAACTTTAAAATCAAAGCACTCTAGCCTACTTTCTTTTGTATTGTCAGCAGTTAGTTTTAAAGCATCCAAGCACACTTATCCTAAACCAAGCCTTCAGAAATGCTCACATCAATTTTCTATCATCTTCTGACCAAAGAGCTTCAGTAAGAATGATTCTACCTGTTTCATCATATGGATGAACGGCTTAAGTATGGAGAGAAGTATTTTGACCTGGGTTGCACAAGAATCTAAGAGAAAGGATAAGAAAAAACTCATGGGCCTTGCATTGTTAGTTTATTTTTTATCTATAAAACATGCATATTTCCCCAAATTGCTGATAATTCTTCCAATACCAAAGCAGCTAAAGACTAGGAGTACTAGTGCTGTTACCAGGGGAAGTGGGCTTCTTGTGATATCCTGAGAAAAGGAATTTTCTGAGACTTGCAAGGAGGGTGAGAGGTTTTAGGAAGCTTTATTTCTGCAGAACTACACCCCTGAGTGTCCAAGGCCCCATTTCTTTTTGTCCCATAAAGGAAGAAATAGAGCTGAGACTTCAGTAGGGCTAGAATCAAAGCCAGTGTCCAGATTTCCCATTCCATGTCTGCACAGTTCAATACAGCTTCAGATTAGCTTAGTGTGTGTTCCCTGTTGTAGTCCATCAGTCATTGCATAGGGGTCCACATGGTCATATGGCCATGGAGGGAACATGGGGGAATGCAGGAAAGCAAGGACAAAACCAAAGGAATGGGGGGCGGGGGGGAGAGAGAGAGAGAGAGAGAGAGAGAGAGAGAGAGGAAGGACTCCTTTGTATAGGGGATTAGGCATTCCTAAATTTAAAGAAATTTAGAATATAGCATTAGACATCTCTCTGCAGGTGGAAAAACTCTGGTCCATGAAAGTCAATTACTGCTATATTTCCTGAAATCTTCATTAATTATATACAGACCTATTGGAATTAGCTGCATATCTATGAAACAGGAAGAAAGTATTAACCCTGTCTAGCTTTCATGCTAAGCCTTAATGAGTTTTTTAGGTAAAATAGGAATTTTGGGGGGTGATATAGGAAGGTTTAGGAAATTTTAAAAATTAAGGGGTCCATGGGAAAAACAAAAAACAAAACACACAGGGCTACAGAGTTGCAAAAGGGTACATTTCCATAAGACAAGGGGGCAGAGAGCAGCAGAAGTTACATTTCCATAAGACAAGGAAGCTGGGAAAAGTTACATTTCCATAATACATGTGAGCAGCAGAAGTTACATTTCCGTAAGACAAGGGAGCTGGGAGTAGCAAAGGGTACACATTTACAGAATAAAGGGAAGGAGGAAGAAAGCCCAGAGGGAATAGGAGAACAATGAGGGAGGTGAGCCCCATGCTTCCCATGTGAGATTCAACCTTTAAGTTCAGGAGTTGCTATAGTATCCAAATCAGAAGGGGATGGTGACCAATCAGAGGGGATACCAAGGCATAAAGATCTGCAGCCTTTATAAACCATAGGGAAAAGGGACCCAGTGGACTCTTCCCCCACCCCCCCTGGGAGTCTGTGCTCCTTTCTCAATAAATGTCCACCTTCACTATACCATCTTCTGTCAGTGGTTTCATTCTTCAACTCCGACCATCAAAGAGCCCAGAACAAGCCATATTGCCCAGGAGAACACCGTGCGTTCCAGTCCCAAATTCCCATAGTATAAATACTTTTTAAAAAATAGCTTATGGGTCTTAGAGAGTAGACCTATTTTTCTTCTGTAGAGAGCTTTTTTCCTTTATATCACTGCATAATCCTTCAGGAGAGAGATTGTCTCTTATTTCCCATTTCAGTGCTAGAATATGTGAGTGTATGAATGAATGAGGTTTATGTAAATGGGGTAGAATGACCTTAGATAATAAAGCCTTAATAAATAATCAGGTTTTCAAAAATTGTGTTTTTCAACATGAGATGCCACTTACTGTCCTGCATCTAACCATAGCAAGAAAATTTAACCCTTAGAAAATTTCTCTTAGTAACACCAAATTATTTTCTCATCATGAAAGCTTTTATATAATTAAGGCCAGAATTCATATGAAACTAACTTTGCTTTTAAACCTAGACCATATTTCAGATTTTTTTTCATATACCTAGTTGCATGCAACTTCATGTAATTTATTGCACTGCATACAATTAGGGATAAATTGATGATGTATGAAACTTAAAATTTTTTGAAGTTTATTGAAAGAAACTGTATGGACTTTAGATAAAAGAACCTAGCAAGCTATACATACTCTAACACACAGACATAAACAGAAACACACTCCATCACTACAAAATATTCAATTCACAAGTTTGTATCTGTATTAGAATATTAACTAATTATTGAACAACTTCTTGTTCTATCGTCTTGTTTAATGTTTGAATGACATTCTATTTAACATCATGTAGCATAACTATGCAAATAAATTACAGCATCATTTACCTGTTCAGACTTGTCCTTTCCTATTCAGAAGTTAGCAGTTTTCTTTTAATCCCAGAAGTTAGAAGCAATGCCTTGAACCAAGCATATACTCCTAAAAGGAAAAAGGAGCAAAGGATATTTTTAACAGTGATTGAATCAGACAGCTTTTACAAAATCACGGGAAGTGTGAATTCTAAAGAGGAAGATAATTGTACAAGCATATTCCATAGAATACATAAGTGGAGCCCTGGAGGTCAAAACGTAGAAGCAAACCAATTAAGCTAAGTATCCACTAAATTGTTTTTCATTGTCTAATTGAAAAGTGATCACAAGGAATCAGAAAGGTTTAAATTGAAAGGGCTTTTAGTTTAAATCTGACCTTAAGCCAATGTTATTTAAATATGCTAAATAATGTATTCTGAAAGGAACTTTTCTAGAAATTTAAAATCCCACTTGGGTATATATCTGAATCTTTTCTGGGTTTCTCTTGCTGTTATTAAAGCATATTTTCCAAACTTTAGTTAAAGAAAGGAGCAAAATGACATCAAATGTGAACATAATTAATTTATTTGGAAATCGTACCTTTATCGCAATATGTTTCCAGTGAAATAAATTCATCCATTCATTGCCTGCTTTTGGAGAATAATTTGGATCATTTGAGGAAAACATGATGCATTGGCCTAAATAAATGTATCTTATTCATTCATTGCTTTTAGTGGATAATTTAGAACATTTAAGGAAACCTGAGTACACACCTAACCTAAATCATACAGGATTAATAGCCTCCTGAGCTAAAAGACTTCACTAGCAACCAATGCTACTTATTACTTCATTCTTGAAGTAATTTGATTTATATGTTGGTCCTGTATAATAATTTTACAGTTTAGGCATTAGAATTAAGAGAAAACTATTAAAAGAAAACTGTAAACTTCTTATTAATAGGAAAGGACAAGTCTGAACAAGTAAATGATGCAGTAATTTATTTGCATAGTTATGCTACATGATGTTAAATAGAATGTCACTTAAACATTAAACAAGGTGATAGAACAAGAAGTTGCTCAATCGTTAGTTGATATACTAATATCAGATACAAAGTTGTGAATTAAATATTTTGTAGTGAAGGAGTGTGCTTCTGTTTGTATAGCTCGCTAGGTTCTTTTAGCTAAAGTCCATACAGTTTCTTCCAATTAAAAAAGAGAAAGACACTTGTTTTTCCAAGGACCTATTCCAGGGACTAAACCATGGTTTTCCCTTCTGCCCAATCATTTTTTCCAGGCACCACAAAGGCCCTTGAAATACAGACTGAGGAGATCAAGAGGCAGCATGTATGGCTTCATCAAAAGCAGCATGTTCTTGCCTGGCTGGCCTGGCTCAGTGGTTGAGCATCAACCTATAAACCAGAGGTTCCATTCCCAGTCAGGGCACATGCCCAGGTTGTGAACTGTATCCCCAGTGTGAGGCATGCAGGAGGCAGCCAATCAATGATTTTCTCTCATCATTGATGTTTCCATCTCTCTTTCCCTCTCCCTTCCTCTCTGAAGTCAATAAAAATATATGTTTTTTTAAATCAGCATGTGCTCAAACCCATAAGGCCTAAATGCATTTATGAAGCCACAACTTTCAAATTGGCTTTACAAAGACTATGCTATCTATGGATAAATGAAGCAGGACAGAGTGAATCGTGTCCAGCAAGGCCAGGGGTGAACCTGAGGAGGGGCGGTGAAGAATTAAAGAAGACAGACATGAGAATGCAGTTGGGGCTAGGTAGGTTCACTCGTGCCTGGATGAGGACACAGTGACACAGTCTCCAAGCCTAAGCTTTATTTTATAGTCAGAGCACACAAAGCAAAACAAGGGAAGTGGTCAACATGTTTATAATGTTCTTGCGAGTTTCACCTTGTTTTGGAGCATTTGCTGCACCTCCCACAGCCCATTAGCTACCTAGGAAGGAACAAGGGAGGACTATAAGGTCAAGCTTAATTATGCTAGGAGGGCTCTGCCCTCCAAGCTCGGACTTGTTTGTGGCCCTGCCATAGGTCAGTCCCAGGCTTGACCCTATAGCCGCTCCCTACAACAGAGAAGAGTAGTTTCTGTTGCACCAGTTCTCCCAGGACCCAGATTCTTTGCAAGCTTGAGACCAGGCCAGCGGATGCTGCATTGTGAGGTGTCTGGCTGCAGACAGAGGATGAGCCTCTTAGGCCCTAAGCCAGGAACCTTCCATCACATCCACACACCCTCCACAGATTGTGCTCTCTCAGTGTTTCTGGAATAAATTCCGAGAGGCCCTATTAAGAGTTTGCTTAATCAGAGAAAATATAAAGGCGTTTAATTGTTTGCAATTCTTCTGAAGTTGCAGAAACCAACAGCCAATTAGTGCTCAAAATCCTCTTTTCGGATGGGAAATGAATCTCTTTTTAATAGAAACTTTTCCTACTATTTTTTATTTCTTGGAAACACCCTTTGCAACTGAAATCACACTTAGAATACAATGAAACAGAATATGAAATGATATTTTTCTGCAAACTATCATCTTTTCTGGTTCATTTTCAAGATCTTTGATATTTACATATGACCTTTCCATTTTTATTAACAGTTTATTGGATTTTGTGCATTCTAGCCAGCAGAAGAGAAAGGTAATTTACAGAAAGATTTGACAGTTATACACAGAGCTATAAACTTCAGTCCATTAACTTATTTCTCATGTAACCTTTAGTCATTTCTACCAAAACATCCATATAAGCTTATGCCTTTTTCCTTTATGTTAAAAAGCTCTCATTACAGAGCTCTATTTATAGATTGTCAAATTTATCATGTCTCTTTATGGTTTACAGATGTTTATAGCTTTGACTTTTTTAAGGCACATAAGTAAAAGTCAAACATATTTGTGTTGCTTAGATTCTACTAGATGTGAATGGATACATATTTGACATGATTTATTACTTGATGATTATAATAATTATGGATTTAATGATGGCAATGTTGTTTTAATATATTTATCTTATATTAGTGGTTTAGAATATTCTCTTGTACTTTATTGCATTGTCTAAAGCAATACACAACGTTATTCTATACTAACTATAAAAAATGATTTCTTAAAAATGATATTTGAGCCTTAAACCTTGCTAAGCTATTTCTTAAAAATACACTTATTTTGGTAGAATCTTAAAAACCTGAAGTTGGCCGAAACCGGTTTGGCTCAGTGGATAGAGCGTCGGCCTGCGGACTGAAAGGTCCCAGGTTCGATTCCGGTCAAGGGCATGTACCTGGGTTGCGGGCACATCCCTAGTGGGGGATGTGCGGGAGGCAGCTGATCGATGTTTCTCTCTCATCGATGTTTCTAACTCTCTATCTCTCTCCCTTCCTCTCTGTAAAAAATCAATAAAATATATTAAAAAAAAAAAAAAAAAAAAAAAAAAAAAAAAAAAAAACCTGAAGTTGATAGACTTTTGAATAAATATCAGGATAAAACTGAATTATAAAAAAGTGGGAATGTATATTATTTGCTTTTTGTACACAAAATATGTTTCTAATGAAATATTAACATTTAAATGCATAACGTAACACTCTAAATGGAATTTTATACCATTATCTTCAGAGTTGTTTCTTTTTGAAAAAACAAACAAACAAAGAGAAGCTGTAAAGTAAAAAAGGGGAAATAGAGCAGAAGAAAATATCCTTTTGATATTAATTTTGTATCATCATTCCTAAAAACCATAACTTAGAGTGCATTTTCTAACACAACTGAAAACCAAATACTGTATCACCTTCACTGTAGAAAACAAATAGAAAAATAAAAAAAGAAAAAGTATTAAAATATAAGATAAATAAATGGAATTAAGTTATAATGTATATATAGTCTCAATTTATCTGCATATTCTTTGTTGGTGGAAGAAATAAGTGAAATATATTGGTGCAACTTGAAAATTAATAAGTAGTCCAATTAGGGCCAAATGAGCTATGTAAGGACGATACTAGGAATGTGAACATTGAAAAATTATTACTGGTTATACCTTGTTGATGGATTTCCACAAGGTCCATGAAGTAGTTAAAAATAAAAGTATAAGATAATAACTATTTCCCAGGAAGTCAGTTAAACTGGTCTTTCTGGAATTGTTAGGAAAACTGATTAGTATGCATATACTTATCTGTACTTATAGAGTGGCAGAGGGGAAGCCTGTAAGACGGGCAGATTCCTGTGTAATGTATTAAACAGCAATGCCAGATGACCTTAGGAAACAGAAGTGAGAGACACATTTACTCAACAACAGTTTTTCACTGTATTTCATCTCTTTTATTTTTGCTTGGCCTCTTAAGGAAATGGAAAAGTTCCATAGTGCCATCTGGTGTGAATTAAGGGGATAGCTTCCTTCAAGCAGTGTCTACCAGAATCTTCCTCCAAAGCAGCAAACTCAGACTGTTACAAAAAGTAGTTCTTTAACAATGAAAAGCACCAATTTGATTATGACATATATGTTTATGTTCATGTTTACCTTATTATTTTTAGGGTTATTAAGTTGGAATTATTAGGATATGCATATGTATTAGTTGATCTTTATGCTTTTTACTATATATATATATATATATATATATATATATATATACAAAACACTTGTTATTGGTTCATTATCAAGCTTTCTTCACACTTACATTTAAATTGTCATTACTGCTATGCTAATTTGCAAATATAAAATTAACAATAGTGATCTCAATTTTTTTCTGCAAAGTTTGGCATTGTATGTGGGGTGTGTGTGTGTGTGTGTGAATATTTGAACTGAAAAAATCAAATGTAGACATTCATGAGATGCTATAGAGTTATGAATATTGTGCTTTCTCCATCACACACCTCTTGCTCTATGTTCATGGTTTCCACTGAAGCCTAATTAAAAAAAATCTTGCTTAATAATTTTATTCTATGTTGAAGTTTTCCTTACTTTCTAACCTCTTATTCATTTACATTTCGTGTATTTTGCAAGAACTTTTATCCTTTACTTGTCACTTATCTTTCATTGCCACCTTAGTCATTTGAAGGCCAATATTTTCCATTTTGTATCTTTTGTTACTTCCTTATATGACTTGCAAAAATGCCCCAAATTATAAACTGAACGGAGCCTAGGCAAACTCTAGAGCAGTAGTTCTCAACCTTCCTAATGCTGCGACCCTTTAATACAGTTCCTCATGTGGTGACCCCCAATTTCATTGTTACAAATTGAACATAATTAAAGCATAGTGATTAATCACAAAAACAATATGTAATTATATATGTGTTTCCCGATGGTCTTAGCCGACCCCTGTGAAAGGGTCATTCGACCCCCAAAGGGGTCGCAACCCACAGGTTGAGAACCACTGCTCTAGAGGTTCCTTTTAAGACTAGAATCCAGATTTTTGTCTTTATTTAGATTGATGCAACTAGGAAGAAAGAGTCCCTTAAAGTCCTATAGAATGGAAACTGACAAAATCATATTTGACATATTTACAAAAAGCACTTTTTTATCCAAATATTATACAGTTATATATTTTTGCATGCAAACCATCTGAATTTCCATTACTGTTGGAGAAACTGTGCAATAATCATTATCTATAATACATGCTTTTGTGTGTGCGCGTACGTGTATGTGTGTGTGTGTTACAAATTTCTAAGAAAAACAATTTTCAAGGAAGTTGACAAGGGGATGGAGATCACTTTTTAAAGGTCAGTAATATCTTCTCAAAATTAACAGATCTCTGTGGAAAGGCTTCTTGCTGTTTAGTAACTCTTTAAAAATGGCCTGAGCCCTGAAAGTAGCATTAATCACCATTTGAACTTTTCTCAAACATAGGAGTAAACCTCAATAACCCATTTTTACATTGCTTAGGTAAATTCTGAGGCTGGGAAAATAACTGTATGATTCTCAAAACATTAACTCTCAATTAGTATTGCATAGAAACCTAATCAAATACTGAATACCCAAATGAATCAATGGTAGCTGATTGAAATAAGATGATCCACAGTAGGGATAAATTTGGTTTGTTTTCTTTCTTAAAAAATCCATGGATTCATGCCGAAACCGGTTTGGCTCAGTGGATAGAGCATCGGCCTGCGGACTGAAAGGTCCCAGGTTCAATTCTGGTCAAGGGCATGTACCTGGGTTGCAGGCACATCCCCAGTAGGAGATGTGCAGGAGGCAGCTGATCAATGTTTCTCTCTCATCAATGTTTCTAACTCTCTATCTCTCTCCCTTCCTCTCTGTAAAAAATCAATACAAAATATATTTTTTTAAAAATCCATGGATTCATTATGTAAACCGATTAGTAAACTCCAAATAGCTAGTAAATACCCTCAAATAATTATATATTTATTTGTGATTTATACTCAAAGTACTTGCAAATGTCAGTTAAACCAAATAATGTGAGTTAGAAAAAAGTAAGAAAAACCTATCTAAAATACTGATTTCTAAATTATATCTTGAATTAAAAGTTGAATTGGGAGATATTGGAAAGAGGTCATTACAAAGAGGTCATGTTAGGGATGGGGCGCAGTAAAAGCTAAGTCCAGTAAGTAGAAGTATGCATAGAATATTCGGTGAACCTGAGAAGAACAGTCTAATCATAGCACAGAGTTAATTTCAGCAGAACAACAGATGTGCTCACATGACAGTTAATATGGGACCCAATATGACTTGAAAAGAGGAGTGATCTATTGTCTGTATTTAAAAGTTCCTCTCTTCTGTGTATTTTCAGTAAGGTGACAAACCCTAAGCGAAAACATTCTGTCACCAAGTATCACATTGAGAAACATGAAAAGAAAAACTTAAGACAGCACTGCTCACAGATGTGTGGTAGGAGGAAGCTGAATATTGACTCATAGCTAGAGATATATTTCTTGGCATTTGGAAGTGAGCTGTGGGGAGGAACCACAGATAATGGCCATGAGTGTTACAATAGCTCACATATTAGAGCCGACTAATCTCTGTTAACATGTAGAGTTCAAGAGATATTATTGTATCAGTGTCAAGTCAGAATCCGTCTTAGAAAACCAAACTGTGAAAGAGTTATTTGAAGATGTTACGTGAATCATAAATTAATATTCACATCAGTACTTATTTAAAACCACCAAGATGTGTAAGTTGCAAGTTTTTGCCAAAGTTGCTACTTTGGAAAATAATAAAAGGCATTCAAGGACATGAGTATTGGCAATGGTATTTTTCTGCTGAAATTAAATATAAAATAACTGTTTCTTTGTCTACGCCAATGCTATTTTAGCACAAGGATTTTTTTCTTCTTTTTATGAGTACATTAAAATAACAACGGCAGAAAGAAGTTATTGGTTCAAGAAAAGGCTCTGAGGCATTTACATCTTGATACTAAGGCCTAAAATTAAGACTATATGCTAATGAAGAGGATGTACCATAATTCACTTTAATGCAGAGCAGACTATAAAACTTTGTCTCCATATACAAAAAGTACTGAATAATGAGAAAAAACAAGACTGCCTGATGGTGTTGGCTCTGTATTTATCATTGTATTCATGAAGTGAAAGTGTGCAACCTTGTTAGCAGTAAGGATCCGAGTTAATATAAAAGATACTCATGATGTAGTATAGATGGCATGCATATGTATATTAAAAAACAAAATTTTGTTCTTTGTCTTATTCAGTTGATAACATGTGTTCTTAAGGGAAACTCAATTCAAATATTTCCATGAAGAAGTGCTGTGTTTTCCACAGTTTCCTTCTGATTGGGAATATAAAGGTGACAAGTGGCAACTTCTGAATTCCAGAGAGGGTTGTGCTGTATGTGTAGAATGAGGCGGAGGCTCCAGAAATAGTCCACATCAGCTTGGAACATTAAAGCAGCAGAAATCACTTTAAGTGTCCATTATACAAAGAACATAAGCTAAAATGACAGCTGCCTAGAGAGGTTGGAAAACTTTACACTTCTCATCGCTCTCCTCTGGTCTGTTTTCTGAAATCACTCAAGGTGGAGTTAGCCATCTGAGCAATCATTTATATTCCTGGACTCACTCAGTGAATGCTCATGTATAATCAACCTAATTCCGAAGAACATTTTAAAGGCATAATGATACTGAATATTTTAAACTAGATCATAATACTGTACTGTGTTGCAATGTTACAGCACTTTTCATATTAAATTCATGGGTCACTAAAATTCATTATTTAAAGATTAGACACCTCTGTCATAGATCAGCCTTTTATAAATGAGGATATGCCATCAATCTAGTCAAAGAAAGCTATTTAAAATTTGCAGAACATTGCGAACCAAGAAGGAAAGAGTATTGGAGCTTTCAGAAATTATCTCTGTCCCTCAAAATGTATTTACAATGGTTTTATCTATGAACACTTTTCCCTCCAAATAAAGATGGATTTCCAAACATTTGCAGCTTTCACCAGCAATGACACCTGCTATCTTCCACATGGTCCGCCAGACCTGGCTTCATCACCGCTCAAGCCTCGCCTTGTGCCATGCTTCTTGTGTGTCTCTTCACTCCAGCCAGTGTGGGTGCCTCTACATTTCAGGATCAAGCCATGCTTTGGCTCTGTATCGAATTTTCTTCCTGAAAAGCCAACTCCCAAATTCTATCTTCTACATTAGATCTGGATGTAAATATCAGTATCCTTAAAGAATCTTCCTTTGACCTTTCCCAAAGGGAGGCGCCCCTCTGAAATGCACTATCACTCTGAACTGCTGCTTGGAAAACCCAGGCACTCAGCCTGGGCCCAGGACCAGCCTTTGGGGCACTGCAACTGAAGGAGAAATTCAGTTCTATTAATAGCAGATGTAGAAAGAGATCATTGGTAACAGAGCGCTACAAAGACAAAAAAAGTAACAGCGCTGTCGCTTTCAGGTGTCCTTCCTTACTGCTTCTGTTTTTGTTTCATGCTGGTGAGCTGAGGCAAAAGGGAATTTAGAGTTGAGCAAAGCGTTTCAGATTTAAAAAAAAAAAATAGTTGAGCCCAGAGTTGAGTATGTGCTTTGCAGCAAAGCCTACTGGGTCCTGCGTTGGTATTTGAGACCCCAATGGACCCATTTAATTTCAGCTGCGGATATGCCACAAAGTTCACTCCACACTAGATATTGAATCAACAATGATGAAGACCTGTGCTGAGGTTTGTGATCATAACATTTCTTTTTTTCTTTTTGCAACAGCTGGGGGTTGTAGAAATTAGACAAATGAAGGTAAAAATATTCCTTTAGTAATAAAGTTTTTCGGTGAATGCAGCTTTCGTTCTGTTCAAGGGCACTTGCTAATAACTTCACACATGAACATAATATATTTAGCCACCTGAACAAGGAAAATGGTCAAATTCAAGGCAAGCCACAAGACTAGAAGTTGTACCACTAAGCTTAAAAGGTAAAAAAAAAAACAAACAAACAAAAAACAATGGGAATACACTCTTTTTCTGCAAAGACTAGCACCTAAAATGGATTTAGGAGTTTTGAGTCACAAACACCTATTTTCTTCCAAACTTTTCAGTCAGAATTCCTTCCCAAGGGCCAAACAAGCAAGGACATCAAGTGTTAAATCTAGGGATCACTTCTTCATGAAAACATGAAAGAAATGGGTTTCAAATCATAATAGGAGCATCCTTACTGGGTAGCTCAATAAACAGAATACATACAAATTCACACCTTATGTCTCACCTTAATTTCTTTATTGGTTCTATTATTTTGTGGTTAATTAGGTAGGGTTTAAAGAACAGTCTGTGTATTTACTTGAAATGAACACCATTACATTCATATTTAAAATGGAACACACTGACTTAGAACTCATCAGTTCCATTTGAATTCTTTATTTTTCCTCACTATTACAAGGCTCTTTAGAAGTAACTATATGCTATCAATACATTTCTTACTAACATTTACTCCCGATGAATTATTTGATCAAATTCAGGCTCCAGGTTTAATTCTTTTATATTGTTTTATATTGTATATTGTTTTATATTTTTTAATTCTTTTATATTGTTTTAACTACAGTTTATTTTTCCAGTTTCAGACTATGATGCTCTCAAATTAACTAGTGTCTTTCTTTATTGTTTACATTCTCTTATCAATCTTTAAGTTAAAAAAGCACCTTTCTTTATATACAGTTTTAATATAGCCATATATTGAATTATACACCAAATCCAGTCTCCTCATCTGCCTCAAAGTATAGCTTATATTACCCAAAGCCATCAGCTTCAAAGTAATCTTATATATTATAAAATATGAGAGGTAAAAATTATTTTAGGGATTGTCTAGTCTAATTCATCACTTTCCAAGTGTGGAAATTGAGGCGAAGAGAGATGAACTGGCTTGTTGGAAGCAACGTGACTATTTAAACAGGTTTTGCTAAAATATGCAATAACAAGGATGCACCTGTATGACTTTTTTCTTTTAATTCTAAATGTATCTTAAACATTCAACATTACTAAAATATAACCTTTCCTGTCTAATCTTAAATGCTACTTCCTAATAGAAACTCTTCACAAGTTGGTTAAAATGAACTCTGTTTTTCCCCACTGATTAAATATAAACTCAGAACTTTTACAGGCCTGCTGAAATAGTTTTTGATTCTTATATTCAAATACCTTACACTGTCCTCAAATCACATTGAATTAAGATGAATTTTTTGGTTCTACCCTCCATCACGACCCAGTTGTATTGCTCTAAGCACCATGTCCTTTATGCCCACCATGTTAGACCCCATGCCCTTTTGGTAGAGATTAAATGAGCTTCTGCAAAGAATTTCCTAAAACTTGACCTACAGGATCACTGAGCCACGGGATCACTTGCCAGGAACCCTTAATCTGTACAGAGATCTGCACTCCACCCCCAATGTTGTTTTCCTGGAGAAGGGGGATGGGCAGCCCCTAAAAGCACCACTAACAGGTGGTTATTTACTCGCTTGCTTGAATGGTATCTCCTAGCAGTGGTTCTCAACCTTCTGGCCCTTTAAATACAGTTCCTCATATTGTGACCCAACCATAAAATTATTTTCGTTGCTACTTCATAACTGTAATGTTGCTACTGTTATGAATGGTAATGTAAATATCTGATATGCAGGATGGTCTTAGGCGACCCCTGTGAAAGGGTCCTTCGACCGCTAAAGGAGTCTCGACCCACAGGTTGAGAACCGCTGACCTACAGGGCTTTCACTATGTGTCATATCTATAATATATCCCATTATAAACAGGCTGATCAAAGCATAGCCATATTATTGGCATTCACACATTGTTATATAAAAATACCACTTCTTGTGACATATGGGATTATATTTCTAAATATAATTCTACTTGGAAAAACAGCTTTATAAGCGCATAAAGACAAAACTAAAACCATCAAAATATGGTCACACAGTTGGGTGCCTTGCACTGCCTGCCCCTGCACACTTTTCTGTCTTCATCTCTCCAGGGAAGGCACAAGGCTTGAAATCTCACTTTAACTGCAATTTGGAATTAGTGCCGGGTGATATGTACAAACTGTAAGGCAGGCCCTTGCCCCACAGGTGCTTGTAGTATTGTCAAATGTCAAACTGAGTTCTTGCTAAATTAGAACACAATCCAGCACCATTCTCTGCCAGCTACTACCCATTCTCTGCTTCCTTTCATAACAAAACAACTCTTTATTCTCCTGTAATTCCCTGAGGTGCTTATTGGTGCTTTCTCCCAACTTTCACAGATAATGCCATTGATAAGTATGTGAATGTCACATATGTTGCTTAGTCCAATGGCCAAGTCTAAGTTTTTGGAGCCCTTATCAGTAGTATTTAACCCAGATGACTGCTCCTTTTCCCTAGATACACCTTCTTCAATGGGCTACAAGGAAACTGTACTCTCCTATCCATCACCCTCATTGGTGCTTCCCAATACATCCTTGTCTCTTCTTATCCTCCTGATCATTTATTAGTGGAGTATCCCAGGTCCTAGTCCTAGTGTCTCTAATGTCACTTTCTTCCTGAAATCATTCAATCTCATACTTTAAATGGCATATATACACTAATGCTGATGGTTTCCAAATTTATATTTCCCACACAGACTTCTACTTTCATTTCTACACTCAAATGTTCAACAGTTGATTAATGATTGATCCATTTAACAAAAATGTTGTGTCTACTTGAATCACTAACAAGCTTCCCAAATTCAATAGGTCTAAAACCAAATATCTGATTCCATCCCCTTCCATTCCTAAACCAGCCCCTCCCAGGGTCTGCTTAAACTGAGTGAGTAGTAACTCCATTATTCAAGGAAAAAAAAAAACCTTGAAATTATCCCTGGATAACCTCTGTCTTTTGTACTCTACATGCAAATAGTCAGCAAAATCCCTGGTCTCTAGTTTCAAAATATATGTAGAAACAGATCACTTCTCACCACTAAGATCCAGCTCCAACATGTCATCAATTCTCACTATCTGTTTCACTGAGAATAATGTTCAAAATATTAAGAATGAAAACAAGGCCTTGCACAATCAGAAGCCTTCTTACATTTTTAACTTTTTCCTGCTACTCTCCCATTTGCTCACTCTGGCAGTCTCACTTCATGATTTTTATACTCAATGTTTCCTCTACCTGTAACTAGGGTTGGCTTTACAGTGTGTGTTCAGTGCACTCACAGAACTTCACATTCAGAAGGGGTCCCTGTCATGTGGCTTAATGCTTACAGTCACCCTTCTGAAATTACCATTGATTTTATATCTGAACTAGAGGCCCGTTGCAGGAAGATTCCTGCAAGAATAGGGCTTCATCGGGCCTACTCCTGCAAGAATAGGGCTTCCTGAGGCCGGAGCGAAGCTCGCTCCCTTCCCGTCTGCACCGCTTTGCTGTCTCGCTCCATCCTGTCTCCACTGCCTCGCTCCCTCCCTTCTCTGCTGCCTCAGCTCCCTCCCTTCTCCGCCACCTCGCTCCCTCCCTTCTCCGCCGCCTCACTTCCTCCCATCTTCGCTGCCTCACTTCCTCCCATGTCTGCCGCTTCACTCCCTCCCGTCTCCGCTGCCTCGCTCCCTCCCATCTCCACTGCCTCGCTTCCTCCCGTGTCCGCTGCCTCGGCTCCGTTCCCTTCTCCACCACTTCACTCCCTTCTGCAGTGCTTGGCTTCCTTCTACACTGTCTTTAGTCTTCACTCCGCGCCTGTGTATGCAAATTAACTGCCATCTTTGTTGGGTTAATTTGCATATCGTTCTGATTGGCTGGTGGGCATAGTGGAGGGATGGTCACTTTGCATGTTTCTCTTTTATTAGTGTAGATCTGTGTTCTAAAGTCCAATGGAAACACGGTGCATGTTATACACTTGGTGTTTTGGATTATGTGGGGGTCCATTCTCTTGCCACATTATGGGGAGAAAGAAAAGGCTTACTTCATGCTTTTTAAACAAAAAGCTCCCACTTTCATTTTAAAGTGCTCCCAATAAATTGTGTAACCCTCCCTGCTTATGACATTGTACCCCAGAAATCCACACGGGTGACTCATTCACCTTCTTCAATTCTTTACTCAAGAAAGACCTTCTCAGTGAGGTTTTGAATGACCAGTCTTTTGATCAAATTCCCTTCCACACACACACCTTTGGTCCCAGGAATTCAAACTATCTCTTTAATGTTTCTCCAGAGCGTTTGTTTTCTCTGGCATACTGTAGAGTTTATCTATTTATTTTTATTCATCTGTTTCCCTCCACCATGATATAAGCCCTGTGAATTGTGCTTAGTCAGTCCTACTAGTTTGAAAATAATCATGTTTACAAAATTTGGCTACCCTATTTTTATAGGGCAGACTTTGTACACAAAGAGAGTGATAAGAAACAAAATTACAGAACAATTGAACCATGTTAAAATTTATAAAGTATATTTTATAAGATATTACATATTAAAAACTATTTTTGTTCTACTTTTTAATTCCATCTCTTTCATTGAAAATTAAAACCATACTTAAAGTTTTCTTTATTGATTTCATAACAAAGGCACAGAAAGCTGTAGTGTGTTTGTAAAACTATAAGAAGCAGTAGCATAAATAAAGGAATTCAAAAGTTTTGATCAGCGTTTAGTGCATATCTTGGTAAGCCATTATAAATAAGCAAGACAATATGGAAAATTGAAATAGGATGTGGAGAATCACTTTCATTCACTGCCTCAATGTTTATTTGTTAAACACATACTACATGCTAAGTACTCTTTTATGCATTTGTGACAGAGCAGTGAATAAAACAGGAAAAGATCCCAGCCTCAGCCATCAAGCCGTGAACTGGAAAAGGTGAAAGTGATGACCAGGAGAAAGCAATATTTGGAAGGAGAGTTGCAAGAAGCTAAATACACAGCACACGCATGGCAAAAAATCTGCTGAACAAAACAAATCTCCCGACACTTCCAGAATGACTCACGGCCTTGGGGAAATACAGAACAGAACACAAAGAAGAGGGGAAAGTCACCAAAAACCGCAATTATAACAACCATGAGAGAAACGGCACTGAAAAAGAGAAACTCAGTAAAAATGTAATAGAAATCAACCACATGCAGCACCCAAATTAGATTTCCTAAGAAGCCAGGTAGGAAAAGCCAAGTGTAGGTAAAGAATATGATGAGCTAGGATCAACGTATATATGAGTATATATACATATCGACACACTTCTATACATACATGCATCTATATATAAATACACTTATGTATATATATGTATACTGTATATTAGTCACTAAAAATATAGCTTTTTAACTGCATGGAAAACTTAGTATCCCAAAGAACTTCATAAAAATAATTCATAAATACTTTCTTTTAAAGTTTCACATATATATATATATATATATATATATATATATATCATACCTTTTTCACATAGAATGGTATATGTTGTCCCAAATGCAACTGTCTTTCATAAAATTGTTTCTTTGAAAATTCAATGGAGTGTTTTCTTCTCCCTCTCTTGGTCCCATATACTCTGGAGATACAAATATTAAGTTCAGATTCATATTTAACATATTCTGGTTACAATATGCAAATTATCACACCCAAAAGTGTAGGCAAGCTATTTCTCAGGAGCTAACCTGAGCTGGAGCGAGAGCTGGACTGCCAGAGTAGCCAATTACAGCAATAATGATCCAAAATGAAAGTAATAGCGAAGCCTTTAAGCACAGCCAAATTTTGCAAGGTGCTACAACCAGTAGAAGCACCAGCTCCTCCCTGTTCACGTCCCCCGTGGAATGCAGCACTGGCCAAGCATCTGATGGATCAGCACAGATGTGGCATCATCTGATCTGTGTCCTATTTTGTTGGTGAAACCCCAACCAAAAAGGTCTTTTAGTGCTCTGGATCCTGGGATTGGGGCGAGTGGGGGGGGGGGAGAGTGAGGGGAGAAGGTGAGGAGCAGGAAAGTACTGGCTGCCGAGTAGAGTGGGGCCAAGTGAAAAGTGTCTTCAAGGTATCCCCCTCCTCTCCTCATAAGGAGGCTTTGTCAGAAGCATGGAGGATGCTCTCTACCAAAGGCCCCAGATAAAGAGACCTAGAAAGGGGCATCCGAGTGAGGAACACCACAGGCACAGACGTGACTCTCCAGGAGGGCCAGCGTCCTTGACTGCAGCTCCCTTCAGAGCCTGCGATGCATTGGCTCTGCACCAGTTCGGGTGGGAGGCGACTTTCCTGGCAAGGACTGAATGATAAAACCTTTGTAACTGCCCACAGTTGGACTTGCAAAACACACCACTGTTTTTAACCATGAGCCAGACTCCTCATTATTAAACTCAACATGAATTATGAGAACCCAAAAGAAATGTTAACGATCATGTAATGTACTTCAAAATAAACAAACATGGTGGCAACATCACTGTTTCTTAAGAAATCCAAGTGGCTGATATTTAGAATGATGGTTGCCAGAGGCGAGGGGAGCTGGGAGGCTGGGTGAAAAGGTGAAGAGATGAAGAAGTACACATTGGTAGTTTCAAAAGAGTCATGGGGATGTAAACTACAGCATAGGGAATATAGTCACTAATATTGTAATAACTATGTATGGTGTCAAGAGGGTACTTGAAATATCAGGGGAAACACTTTGTAAAGTATATAATTGTCTAACCACTATGCTGTACACTTGAAAGTAATATTTAATGTAAATTGTAATTGAAAAAAGTAAATTAAAAATAATAAAAAGTGACTGACATTTTGCCCTATCATTAGAATAATACACCTCACAATTTCAGGATGCAGTTTATGCATTTTGAGAGACAGCACTTATCTTCCTAATTCATTCTGCTGCTTGTCATAGGAATCAAGATATCCTTCTTGATAACTCTGACTTCCAACTTTCCAGGTTAATTTATGAAAAAGTACTGTAACTTTTCACTCTTTAATCTTTAATACCTCTGCATTCTATCTACTGTTAGGCATTTTTTTCACCCATCAGCATATGTCAAAGTAATGTCATCTCTCACCTATGTAACTATTAATGTCTATGGATTGATGTCCCTGGATCCACCTCTAAAGCAGTATCTGCAAAATGTAATTCTGATCATGTAATCCTCCACCTTCCAAATCCCCTGTCTGTAACTGTCCATGGTTCTGAAAACACAGTCCAAATTTCTATCTGGCACTATGTGACACACCCACTGCCTAAGTCTACAGATTTGTGAATGGGACAGTGAGTTAAAATGGTAGAGTAAGCCTTATAAAAATAGAAGTACAGTGCCCTGATAAAAATCTTCTAGGCCTGAGAGAACTTCTTTTCTGCATGAGAGGATCTTTACATTCTCGGCCTCTAGAACTATAAGAAATAAATTTGTTATTTATGAACTACCCAATTTATGGTATTTTGTTACATCAGCCCAAACAGACTAAGACAGAAAATCACTTGATGTGTAGTTACAGCATAATATATTCATTTTGTGTAATACTGTGTTTATCATTTTCATTACAGGATATGGATTAACTATTATCTATTTATTATTAACTTAATAACATTTTTATAATCATATATTCTTTGTTTTAATTAGGGGCAGGCTATCTCACCTTAACTCAGTCTTTACTTATTGTTTTCATCTCCTTTGGTTTTGACTCTTCCAAATTCCCTATTCTTCAGTAAACACAATAATTAATTTCAGCCACTAGTGTACAGTTTAATTTTGGCTCTCTGGCCTTACAAATAGAGCTATAGTTATTAATCAGCATTCTTGGAATGAAATGGCTCATAAATCCACTTATCATTTCTCACATCTATATTCCACACTTACTGAAGAAAAAGGGTACGTGTTATTAATGTAATATTTCCTAATGGTAACTGAAATGTCCATTGAAATGTGTATAGGTGAGATGGGAGCATGAGATGAGAAATTAGACTAGCTGATGCTGTGATCACTGGTTGAATTATTCCGCAGTTGCGTAGGAGGGTTGGGCATGATAGTGACTTCAGAAGAATAAATGTTCTTCCATGAATATCTTTATTAAATCAATAAAGGACATAAATACTAAGGGGACTAGAGTTCCAAAAGTTATGAGTGGCAAGACGAATCTATGATGTAGTCAATATTTATTGCAAGCCAAACACACTTTAAGATTGATGTTCGCAACACTTCCCTCAAGGCTTACACTACCATTTTAACTCACTGCCTCATGAACAACATCAGGCTGTTTTATGGATGGTAAAAGCCATTCTTCATTCGTGCTGTAGATGTCTGCTATTGAGAAATAGATCGCCTCTCTAAAAATAGGCTTCTGGTGCTGTCAACTAGAATGACATCATCCAGGTGACAAAAATTCTCAAATGATCAATCATCAATAATGATAAATTCAAGCATCATATTATTAAAATCACATCATTTGATAAGTATGTTATAAAACACAAATGTTATTAAGGCATGTGATCAAAATTGATTTTATTATTGTTAGGACAAATGATTCAGCCATTTGATAACTCAGTTAAAACCACAACTCTGGAATACTAACCTAACTTTGCTTTAGAAATGAATTATGCTTTATACTTATTTAAGCATAAAATATAATTATGAGTTAGTGATAATACACCAATTAGAGGCAGTTACATGCAAAATTTGTAAAATTTTTAATAATAATTATATACTCTGTTGAAGCCCATATTTTAAAAGCAACCTTTCCTCTCAACTATGATAACCAGGAGTATTTATTTGGCATTTTCAAAATAAAATGTGATGTTCTAGCTAATAACTTTGCCTAAAAAAAAAAAAAATCACAAAATTTAAAACACCTCAAAATAATACTTATATCCAACTAAAGGTAAAATAAATATATAATAATACAGAGAGTCCCTACAATACATAGGATAAAGAGCTATACCAATGGTATAATTTACAAACTGATAAACATACATTTTTCTGTAGAAAAGAAATACAATAATCTGTGGATAGTTCTTTACTTTCCCAGAACTTAGTATTCACCTTCCTTGCATCTGCTAAATTGTGTGCTACTTATCCATCTCCTCTTCAACTACCAAATTTTCTTGGTATTTCTTCTTGGATCCATGTTTTTTAAAAAGTCCCTGAGCAATAGTTTTAGTAAAATGTTGGAATAGACTGAAATTAAATCCATATGTTTATAATTATTTTTTTGTCTTGTTAATCCTTACCAGAAGTTATTTTTTCCACTTTTTTTCAGAGAGAGTGGAAGAGATAGAGGGTGGAGAAAGAGGGAGAGAGAAACATTGATGTGAGACATGTCTACTGGTTGCTTCCTGCACGTGCCCTGACGAGGGGGCTGGGAACGAACCCAAAACCCAGGTACAGGTATGTGCCCTTGACCGGGAATCAAACCCAGGATCCTTAGGTGCAAGGGCCAACATTCTAACCACTGAGATACACAGGCCAGGACGATAATTCTCTTTTTAGCACAGGGGCATAACTTTTTTATTTGATATACTACATATTTGATATAATGCTTTTATTATTACCAGTATATATATTTAATTTAATTCAGACATTTGCTCTAGATTCAGAATGCATTTTTCCATTGAGGCTTTATGTACTCCTTAAATCTAGAAAAATATAGACAATTAAATAATTTTTGTACCATTTTCTTCATTTTATTCTTCTGTGACTTTTATCATCAAAATGCCAGATACTAAAAATTTTCTGTGACTCTTAAGCATTTTTTTCCTAATTTACCTTTTGTTCCTTTTCACTAAATAATAAGGTCCTAAATACTATTTGAATTTATTTCTGTCTCTGTTGCAGTTTAGCATCTGTTTTTTTATTTTGGCAATGAATGCATTATTCAATGAAAGTACAAAAATGTATTGAAAGGAGTATTTTAATCAGTAGATCAATCTTTCCCTATATATTTATAATTAGAAAGTGTAATTTGCACTGGTTATTATAAAATATTGCTAGTATTGTTATTGTTCAAAGAGAATAATAAAACTGTAAAAATGACACCTTAATGGCTGAAAGGCAGACTGTAGGAGCAAAGCTTACATGTTCATAAAGTTATATGTATATGTATATGAAAATAGACTTCTCATTTAAAGGCACTAGGATAACTTAATATTCACATACAAAAAACAAATTAGGTTCACATACAAAAAACGCATTAGGTTTGAGTCTCATTTTAAACCAAATATAAAAATTAATTCATGTAAGAAAAAAATAAAAATTTTAGAACAAAATATAGTAGTCTATTTCCATGACCTTGTAATAGGCAATGGTTTCTTAGATCTGACACCAAACAAGTCTATATATATAAAAGGCTAATATGCCAAGTGTCTGACCACTTGACCATTCGACCAGTAGCTATGACACGCACTACCACCAGGGGGCAGACACTCAACGCACAGGCATGGAAACATGAAACAGACTGATGAATCTCAGAGGGAAGGGGGGAGAGGAAGGTGTGAAGAAATTAATCAAAGATCTTATATGCATACTAGAGGCCCAGTGCATGGATTCATGCACTGGTGGGGTCCCTCAGCCTGGCCTGCGAGTATTGGGCCCAAACCAGCAGTCTGACATCCCCGAGGGGTCCCGGATTGCGAGAGGGTGCTGGCCAGGCCAAGGGACCCCACTGGTGCATGAATCTAGTAAGTGATAAAGAGAAAAATATAAAACGTACTTCCCTAAAGTGGAATATGTTTGTGCTTCAAATAAAAACATCAAGAAACTGAAAGGTAAAATATGGTGAGATATTATATTAGCAAATCATATTTGATAAAGAACTTGTATTCTGAACACTTACAATTCAATAATAAAAAGACAAATAACTCAATGTTAAAAATAGGCAAAGGATTTCAATAGATATTGCTATGCATACCTTGCCAATAGCAAACACATAAAGATACATTCAACATCATTATTCTTTCAGAGTATGTAATTCAAAACCAAAATATATGCTACTTTACACCCAATAGGAGAGCTTTAATAAAAAATAAATAAAAAGAACAGATATTGACAAATGTTTGAGAGGATGTGGAGAAATTTGAATCCTTATGTATTGTTAATGGGAATGTAGAATGTTGTTCCACACTGGAAATTTCTCAAAATGCTAAATGTAAATGTACCATATAACCCAAGAATTCTACTCTTAGGTGTACAAACAAGAAAAAAATTGCACATTATGTTCATAGTAGCATTATTCCTAACAACTAAAAATTGTAAACAATTTAAATGTCCATCAACTGATGAATGGATATACAAAATGTATTATATCCATACAATAGCATAGTATTTGGCAATAAAAAGTACCAAAATAGTGGTAAATGCTACAAAATTGATGAACCTCAAAAATTATGCTAAGCAAACTAAACCAGTCTTACATTACATGAATTTTTTATATGAAATATGCAAGAGACAAATGTATAGAAACAGAAAGTAAGTTTGTGGTTGTTAAGGGCTGGGCAGGGTGTTAGAAGTGACTGTAAATAGGTATGGCATTTCTTATTGGAGTCTTGAAAAATGCTTTAAAATGGACTGTGATAATGATGTAAAACTCTGTGAATATAATAACACTTATTGAATTGTATACATTAAATGGGTGAATTGTATGTTATGTGAATTATATTTCAAAACTGTTTAAGAAATTAGAGGACATTACCATAAAATTATATTAAAAGGGTCAATAAAATCTTATAATTTCAAAAAGGAGATATTTTTCTAGTTATTTTCATAGTGAGACTGATTTAACATCAGCCCCAGCATTCTTACCAACAACTATTCTATGCTCTCCTATTTTTTAATTTGGGAATTTAAAAGAAAGTAACACTAAAATTAATCGTATATGCTTGGAGAATAGTGGGTTCCATATATTTGAATTGAAAAAAAAATGTATTTCTGAAATATTCTCCTGTGTTTAATATTAATATAAGAATATTAGCAACAATAAAACTAATAGGGACAGTCAGTAATGATTAAATATTTAATATGTTTAAAAATAATAATAGTGCTCAATAAACATTGTTACAAGTATTTTATAAGCATTAACTTCTTTTTTAAAAATCGCTGAAACCGGTTTGGCTCAGTGGATAGAGCGTCAGCTTGCGGACTGAAAGGTCCCAGGTTCGATTCCGGTCAAGGGCATGTACCTGGGTTGCGGACACATCCCCAGTAGGAGATGTGCAGGAGGCAGCTGATCGATGTTTCTCTCTCATCGATGTTTCTAACTCTCTATCTCTCTCCCTTCCTCTCTGTAAAAAATCAATAAAATATATTTAAAAAAAAATAAATAAAATAAAAATGTATCTTTATTGTTGAAAGTATTACAGGTGTCCCTTTTGTTTTGTTTTGTTTTTTTCTTTTTTTTCCCACTGCCCCCTTCCACCCTGCACCTGCCCCTCCCAGGTCTTCATCACTCTATTGTCTGTGTCCATGGGTTATGCCTATCCTATATAATAAAAGGGTAATATGCACATAGACCAAACTGCAGAACAACCAAACAACCAATCAAAGCATAATATGCTAATAATATGCTAAAGCTGCTCAATTGTTCGCTATGACCTGCACTGACCACCAGGGGGCAGATGCCCCAACAGATAGGTTAGCTTGTTGATGGGGTCCGGCCAGTTGAGATTGAGCGAGATGAGCCAGACGCACCCTGGAGCCTTCCGGTGGTCCCTCCCCGGCCCGATCACGCACCAGTGGGGTTCCTCAGCCTGGCCTGTGCCCTCTCGCAATTTGGAACCCCTTGGGAGATATAGGAGAATTGGTTCAGCCTGATCTCACAGGCCACTCCCATTGGGAGGGTGCCAGATGCAGGGCTCATGGCTGGCAAGCACGGCTACATTGGTGCGAGCGATTGGACTGATTGGGTGCGAGCCCATGGCAGGCACAATGGGGTCAGGATGAGCGGGAGCAGCAGGCAGGAGCTGCAGGCAGTGTTGGACTGCAGGTTTCAGCCCCATCCCTGCAGGGCACCCAGAGGGACCCCACCCATGCACGAATTTGTGCACTGGGCCTCTAGTATGCATATGAGTTCCCCAGTTAATCACCACCCACCCACCCCCACCTTCCCTTTGATATTTGTTAGTCTGGTCTATGCTTCTATGTCTCTGAACCCATTTTGTTCATCAATTTACTTTGTTCATTACATTGCACATATGAATAAAATCATGTGCTTTTTTTTTTTTTGGCTTAATCCCTTCACCTTTTTCATCCAGACCCCCAAACTGCTGCCCCTCTAACAGCTGTCAATTTATTCTCTGATCTCTGAGTCTATATCTATTTTGCTTGTTTGTTTTGTTCATTAGATTCTAAATATAAGTGATGTCATATGGTAACTTGTCTTTCTCTGACTGGTTCTTTTCACTTAGCATAATACTCTCTGGTCCCCCCATGATTTTCTTTTTTTTCAAAGTCCATGCTTTTATTAATAGTAAAAGTTTCTTCTTTTTTATAGCTTCACAGTATTCCATTGTGTAAATGTACCACGGATTTTTTATTCACTTATCTGCCAATGGGCACTTGGGCTGTTTCCAATTCTGAGCTATTGTAAATTGTGCTGCTATGAACATAGGGGTACATATATTCTTTCTGTTTGGTGTTTTGAGTTTCTTAGGATATATTCCTAGAAATGGGATAAAAACTACTAAATTTAATAAATGAATTTGACAATGTAGCAGGTTACAAAATTAACACACTGAAATTGATGGCATTTTTATACAGCAATAATGAACTCTCAGAGAAAAATGGACAAAAACCAACAGCAACAACAACACAATCCCATTCATTATTCATTGCAATAAAAAATTAAGATAATTAGCAGTAAACTTAACCAAAGAGGTAAAAAACCTATACTCAGAAAACTACAGGACATTGCCAGAGAGGAAGCTACAAACAAGTAGGAAGAATATACCGTGTTCATAGATTGGTATAATCAACATCATTAAAATGTCCATACTACCCAAAGGAATCTATAGATTCAATACAATCCCTATTAAAATACCAATGGCAAATTTCACAGATCTAGAAAAAACACTACAAAAATTTATATGGAACCAAAAAAGACCTCAAATAGCTGCAGCAATCTTGAGAAAGAAGAAAAAAGTTGGAGGGATCACAATACCAGATATCAAATTATACTACAAAGCCACTGTACTCAAAACAGCCTGGTACTATCACAAGAATAGGTATATAGATCAATGGAACAGAACACCCAGAAACTGACCCAAAACATTATTCTCAATTAATATTTGACAAAGGAGGTAGAGCATATAATGGAGTAAAGAAAGTCTCTTTAATAAATGGTGTTGGGAAAATTGGACAGGTAAATGCTAAAAATGAAACTAGACCACCAACTTACACCATACATAAGAATAATCTCAAAATGAATAAAATACTTAAATATAAGTCAAAAAAACCATAAAAATCTTAGAAGAAAATAGGGACAGCAAAATATCAGTCATCTCTCATAGCAATATGTTTGTGGATACATCTCCTAGGGCAAAGGAAACTAAAGAGAAAATAAAAAAAAATGGGACTAAATCAAAATAAAAAGCTTCTGCACAGCAGAAGAAACCATCATTAAACTGAAAAAGGATCCCACTGTATGGGAGAACATATTTACCAATGAAACATCTGATAAGGAACTAATATCCAAAATATATAAGGAACTCATACAACTTAACAAAAGGAAGACAAACAATCCAATGAAAAAATGGGCAAAGAACCTAAATAGACACTTCTCCAAAGTGGACATACAGATGGCCAAGAGACATATGAAAAAAATGCTCAAAGTCACTGATCATTAGAGAGATGCAAATTAAAATGACAATGAGGTATCACCTTACAACTCTCAGAATGGCTACCATCAACAAATCAACAAATGACAAGTGTTGGCGAGAATGTGGAGAAAAGGAAACCTTAGTACACTACTGGTGGGAATGCAGACTGGTTCAGCCATTATGGAAAACAGTATGGAGTTTCCTCAAAAAATTAAAAGCATTAACTTCTCTAATTCTCACCATAGCATTGTGAGGTTAAGTTGCTTAAGGTAACCCAGCTAGCCTAATATAGTATTGGAACTCTGGGTTCAGAATTTATGCTCTTAATCATTATACTTTCAAAAGTAAAGTGATAGAAAATGGCAAAGAAGCTAGTTAAGGAATCATTCTCTAGTATGACTATGACCATTTTATTTAAAGCAAACAACACTACATCAACACTATAATAAAGATTTATCATAATAAGATAAATATTTTTTCACAATTACATGATGATTGATATTATAACAATTTATATTGTAAAGAAAAATCATTCAAAGAAAGTGCGATATAATATTTATATTTGTATGATTTTAATAAGAGGAAGAGTGTTCATTTATAGTTTCATATAAAATTAGAAGATGAAAGGGGAGTCTACCATCTGAATTATATTGATGGATGTTACACAAAAACTAATTAGAAAGAGGGCATAACAGTATATTTAAATGATAAATTAGACAAATATTCTAAAGATGATAGTTAATATGCAGGCATAATGCCTAATCTCATAGGAAATTAAACCTCCTCTAATTATAATAGCCCTTACTAATTATTATAAAATACTAATGAAGAAAAATATACATTTTTAACAATACTAATAAATCAGCTCTACCTATGATCATGACAAGACTATGTCTCAGATATTTCTGGCTATACAAAAGTTAAGATATACCTAAATGATGAAAACGGAAAAGTCAATGATTTTAAAATTTACAATCTATATGAAAGATATCAGTCTAAAGTTTCTATTATATAACAAGTAAAGTTTTTGTCTGGGAAATATCAGACTTCTGAGATTTCACCATGCCACAAAATCCAGGTTTCAAAAAAGGTGACAAAATAAATAAAACAACTGATACCTAGCCAACTTACCTAAACATTAGAGACTATAAAAGTCGCAACTACACTAAGGTATAAGAAAAATAATTCAGCATCTGTACATATAATTTTAATTCATTAGCATTAAGAACACTTTAATAATTGTCTTCACATATAAATAATCTATATCTTTTGGTGGCTGAAAAGCCCACTTAGATTAACATTTCTATTTTCCAAGGATATTAATTTATTAATCAATTTACAATCAATAATTAAAGTTTTAAACAAAATAGTTGTCAATATCTTAATTAGACATAGATAATGGGGCACTGAACAAATACTAATAAAATTTTCCTCTAGTCCAGTGGTTCTCAACCTTCCTAATGCCACGACCCTTTAATATAGTTCCTCATGTTGTGGTGACCCCCAACCATAAAATTATTTTCCTTGCTACTTTATAACTGTAATTTTGCTACTGTTATGAATGGTAATGTAAATATCTGATATGCAGGATGTATTTTCATTGTTACAAATGGAACATAATTAAAGCATAGTGATTAAGCACAAAAACAATATGTAATTATATATGTGTTTTCTGATGGTCTTAGGTGACCCCTATGAAAGGGTCGTTTGACCCCCAAAGGCGTTGTGACCCACAGGTTGAGAACCGCTGCTTTAGTATATAAAAGTATCTCTGACATCAAGTGATTCAGCAATAGTATATGAAGCGGGCATACTAAAATATGAGAATGTTGGGGAATCCTAATGGATTACAAAGGTAAAGAATAGTATACTAGTATATGAAGTTTAAACCATTCAGGGAAAATAATTGGATGCACTATATATTCCATCTTTCTTTGGTTTATTCTATAAGTAATTTTTTACTGATTTAAAATGAAACATTTTCATAAGCATGTATATGTTAATATTTTAAGGTGGTATAATTAAGTTAATTATATAGTTATTAGCTATAATATAGTTGTTTCTTGGAATTAGTTTGGCTTTGGATTTTACTTTTAGTATAAATACAAACTTTGCCATATAAATATGAAATTATGGAGACTTATGCATTGTTGGCAATTGAGATCACACATAAAGATAGTACAAGCTCATAGTTTTAAGATTACAATGATTGTGTGGCTATTACTATAGAGTCTGAGTTGTATATTCAATGGGCTATTGATTTTGAAAGCCTCAGATTAAACTACAGAGTACATGGAATATCTTGTCACAAAATTATAGTTATTGAAAAGGAGCATAGGTAACCACCTTTGTTGGCAGTGTGGAGGAGTAATAAAATGTAATCTGACTTTTAAAATTTCAGTGACAAATATCTTTTATATAAAGAGAAAATAAAGTTTAATTAAGCAAAGAAAAATTGATATTTTTCAAACAGTAGGCCCTAACAATACAAAGTATAAAATTTCATTTCTAGGTAGAAAATAGCTAATGAGGTTAAAATGTTGCTTTAATGAGAATTTTAGTGATAGTCCAGAGGAAAAAAGTATTTTAAATAGAGAAACATTAGAAAGTCACTAGAATCTAAATAAAATGACTTATTGTTATAACCACTTTTGGATACACTGCATAAGAGCGAGAGAGAGCGAGCGAGAGAGAGAGAGAGAAAGAGATACTAATAAAGAGCCAGAGATGAAAGAAGAAAACTATGAGTATATGGTATTCTGAAGCCAATAACTAAAGTGTTTCAATGAAGGGAGAGTGATGTTTCGTATACCTACCAATAGGTTGCTCAAGGTTAGGATGGATAATTGACTTTTGTATTTAACACTGTGGAGGTGATTTCTGACTTTTATTAGGGCAGGTAGGGTAAAAGTTTGATTGAAATAGGTTTAAAAAAGAATGAAAGGAGAGAAATATGAGGCAGCAATATTATAAATGGCTCTTTCAAGGAGTTTTGGAAGAAGAAAAATAGGGGATAGGAAAAGGAAAAATGTGATCAACAAGGACTTTGTTTTTAACCTTGAAAAAATTGTATCATGATTATATGCTGAAATGAAGAATTGGAAAGTAAAGATGAGCCCTAGCTGGTTTGGCTTATGGATAGAGCGTCGGCCTGCAGACTAAAGGGTCCCAGATTTGATTCCAGACAAGGGCATATGCTCAGGTTGTGGGCTCGATTCCCCGCCACCACCACCACCAGAAGGGGGCGTGCAGGAGGTAGCCAATCAATGATATTCTCTCATCATTGATGTTTCTATCTCTCTATTTCCCTTCCTTACTATTGACTGACAGGAATAAAACACTAACCTCAAAGTTAACAGGCACATTCATTTAACAAATATTTACTGAGCATTTATTATGGGACATTCATTTTTCTTTAACAAAGAATTACTGAACATCTATTCTGTGTAAAGCATTTTTTCATTGAATATAGAGCAATGAGTAAACAATGTCTATATTTACATGGAATTTACCAGAATAGGAGAGAAAAAAATACTACATCTGATCTGATCTTTATTAGGAAAATTCCTACTAATTTTTTCAGATGCAGCCCATTTATCAATGCCTATATTAAGGGTTGGCATACTATAGCCTGCTGGCTAAAACCATCTCATTGTGTAAATAAAATTTTATTGAAACACAGCAACACTGCTTCGATGCTACATTGATAGAGTGCAGTAGCTAAGACTGAGACCATATGGTCTGCAAACTTGCAAATATTTACTAACCAGTTTTTTAAAGAAAAAGTTTGTCAACCCTTTGTTATATAGATTTATTGGATTTGTCAAGCAAATTCTTTTGTTGCATAAACATTATACTTGGACTATGACTTTCATAGATTCTTTTATACTATTTTAATTTTATGTTTCCTTTACCATACAAAAGTTTTTGAGGGTCATGCCTTAACTATCTTTGAATATCGATCTACCAATCCGATGTTAGATGTATTGCAGTTACTCCATTAAAAAGTTTATAGCCGTATGAAGAAATCATTGAGCTCTGTCTTCCCTCATTACTCGTTCTCTCTGGGTGATCTCTTCTATTCTTACAAATTGAGTTAATGCCTCTAAAGATTAATCGTCAATGTAAAGGTGTCCTTTATTTATTTTCAACACCTGAGAAAGAATCTTCAATCACATATGTTGCAGGTGATTGAAAATCAATATATTCTTATCAAGGCAAAGTACCTTATTCCACCAGAAATATATTTCTTTTTGTAATCATCATTTCAAACCAATGGCCTCACCATTGTACCAGGTAGTATTGCATACTGATTAAGAATACTAGCCGGAGATACAAACAGTAAAGGAGATAAAACTATTTTAATTTTATCCCTACTTATAAGCCACCTACTTATGCTAATTCTACCTCTGAAATGTTTGCTGATTATTCTTCTTGTTTTCTTTCTCAATGCCATTAAAAGTACATATTTCCCAAGGACCAGACAACTAAAGTTTTCTGACAGAAATCTAATTCTTCTAATTGTTTTACCTCTTAATTGTCCTCACCAATCCATTATTTGATTTATTTCACCCAATACATGATATAAGAGTGCTTAGGATATAAAAGACTAGGTAATAAGTATATGACAGTGAGTAATGAGTTCCAGGTCTTTAAGGCATCTATTCAGACCAAAATTAAAAATGAATTTTAAAAAGGTAAAAATTATACAAATATATAGACAGGGATGGGCAAAAGTAGGTTTACAGTTGTGAGTGTACAGAAGCTTATTCTTGTATCATTATTTATTAAGCACTGTATTTGTATTACAATTGAAAACCTGCTGTAGATGTATATATTCATATATGTGTATATATAACAATGTTATTTTCATCATTCTCATAGTGTTCTCATACACTATTAACCAAAGAAAATCAGCTCAGCACTTTACATTCTTATCCAATGGACTTTATTAACTCTGCTTACTGTCCTTGCTCTCAGCCAGGGACTGCTACACATTGTCACCTCCTGCTTTCATTGTGCTCTGGATCTTGTATCATTTACTTCTCTATAAACTCTCTTTCTGCCTTAATATTTATTTGAGAGAATATTTTTGACCCATAATGCCTAACAAATGGTCAGGAGGTTAGTTTTGTAACTCTTCCAAAGAAAAAATTCTAAATGTGAAACATATTTTACAGCTACACAAGGAATCTCTAAGGAAATCATAGCAGAAACAGATATAAATTCAGAGAAAATTCTAAATTGTTAAAAAATTTCTAAGTAATTCTTAAGAACATTTATAAACATTAGCGTTGCCTGGAAGAATTGAATCCCAACTGTACAATGCGGACTGCAAATGAGGCCGGATTTCTGTTGTGACTTATGAAGACCTACCTACATGGTATAAGGATAAAACAGTATTGTTCAGGAAATAAATCTCATTTTTGGCAACAAATGGTCCAATATAAACAGAATATATTTAAAATATTTATACCACTATAATGAAGGTGATTATCTCAAGAGAACAAAATTACAGTTGATTATATTTTATTACTACATGTAAAATTATATACACATTGAAATGTTAGCATTATTGAGGCTAACAGTTTTTAAAAAAAATTAGTTTTCTCTTCATTTTGTCCTATCATTTCAATCATGTTTCTTACAATTAGTTAAATGTCAAAAGTAAAATTATCATTTTGAAAGTGATCATTTAAAATTGGAATTTCCTACCAGAACTGCAAAATCACTATTTGCTTAGAAAGAACTATACATTTAAAATTTATTATATTGAAGTCAATTAAAAAAAAACACTAAAATTTATTGCTTTATCATAAATATAATTTATATTTACATTTTATATTCTTCTTTACATTAACAATATAACCTAAAAATGTATATCAATGTTTTAAAGCTTATTTATTCACATGCACTTTTTCTTATTACCCTAAAATACCATTTAGAGTACTGTTACAAGGTGCAAAAGAAAAACTTCATTATTGATTGGAATACATGTTTAAAGGTCAACTCTAGCAAAGCATTTCAAAACTTGATTAGGTTATGCTTGTTAAAGTTTCTGCACACCTTTGAATTTCAGAGTAATTACATTTAAACAATATTTTGGCAGGAAAAATTATGGATATGTTGCAAACTGTGACATTATTAAGTCAAATAATGCATTTCTAAACTTATGGCATTTATAGGTCCTGCTATTTCAAAGAGAACAAAAATTTAGATTTTTATTGGTTTTAAACTAATTAGATACTTTTATATATTCTATTTTCTCTAGTAAGAAAATTACATATATGTTATTTAATATTTATATAATTATCAAAACTTTCAAATATTACAGTTTAAAGTCTCTAAAATATCAAGAAAAATGTAGAATTTCCAATAAAGTCACATTAGAGATAAATATGCTTAATAGGAATGCCATGTACATTTTGTTCTGTATGCAGCCTACTGATAGTGATACTATTGGCTAGAAATGCCTGGGGCACTCCCCTAGGCCTGTACTACTTGTATGAGTCCCCACAGACATTTCCCTGACCAGATCTAATGTCACGTTTGGACCAGCCATCATGGTTGTTATTATGTTTACAAGACACCCTTCAACAAGAACCATCAGAGAACTTCTCAAAGACAAAGTTTATTACTCATAGGTCTTGATTGGTACACGGCTGCCTGGGGCCACACAGAGAGGTCCCAGGTAGAAAGAGAGAAAGCTGAGACCAGGAGTTCTGCTTTTATTGGGGTTCAAGATGGAGCACAGGTTCTCTCTTTATTGGTAAATTTAAAACGTAAGAGTGGGAATTAAAATGAGGAAAGGGGAAAGCAAGCCATCAGATAGTCAGTTACTTAAGTCAATCAGAACTGTCTAAAAAGGGGAAATTATGGGTAGGGGAGGGCCCCTGGTTCTTTATTTAGTTGTGTAGCTGGCAATGTATTTATTCAAGATAGATGTTTTTGAAGTGGAGGCAGCTTTAGCAGTCAAAAGTATAACTTCAGGTACTTTCTTCACAATAAAAAAAGCTGTCAGGTGCTTATACTACACATTGTTCTCGAAATAAGCTCAAATATATTTTTAAAAAATTGAGATACTTAGAAATAAACATAATCAAGGAAGTAAAAGACCTATATAGGTCTTTTAAAACAGGACTTTGAAGAAAGAGATAGAGGATGGTATAAAAAAGTGGAAGAATATAGCTTGTTCATGGATTGGTAGAATTAACATCATTAAAAAGTACAAAGCAATCTGCAGGTTCAATGCAATCCCTATTAAAATACCAATGGCATATTTCACAGACCTTGAACAAACTCTCCAAAAATTTACATGGAATTAAAAGAGGGGATATCTTTAATTCTTTCAATAATAAAGATAATTTTTTAAAAATTTTTTGAAAGAAGTCATAATCATCATTTGTAGTTTATGTGATAGTTCACTGAAATACCCAAGATAATCAACTAAAATCTAGGACAAATATTAATTTACTTTATGTGCAGGGAAAGAATAGTTTATTGATTGTCATCACTCAATTGGACAATATCAGAGCAAAAACAAAAATTTCTCTTTCCCATGTCATATAACAAAATAAATTTAAAAAATATTAGTTTGATAATAATAAAAAAGAAAAAAATTTCATTTATATTATACTTTTTCCATTATATTTTTTATTTAAAATTTTTATTCTTTTATTTTAGAGGGAGAAAAATGGCGGGGAGGGGAGGGAGAGAGAAACATCAATTGCTCGGTTGATTCTTGAGTGTGCCCTGACCAGGGATCAAACCCACAAACTTGGCATTTTGGGACTACACTCTAACCAAGTGAGCAATATAGCTAGGGCCTTCCCTATATAAAACATGTAAGTATGTTTAATATAGTTATATATGTTCATTATCTTAGAGCCCATGTATTAAATGCACAAGACCTACTAATGACTATGGCTTTTTTACTCTTGCAAATAGATGCTAATTATTCTTTTTATTCCCAAGGAAATATAGAGGTCATAATAACTGCACTATGTATGATTATCATATGAATAAACAAGTAATATACTACTCTTAAATATTGGTCTGAATAACACCTGAAATTACAGTTTTCCCTTAACAGCTTTCAAATGTTTAGGCATTGGTAGTTGAATAAGAAAAATACATTCCTCCAAGCAGTTTTAGGCTCACAGTAGTGCAGCTTTTACACTTCGAGTATTTACCTGACTTCCAGTGTCGATATATGTTCAAACAAATGCTTTGCACCTGCACTGGAAGAAAAGGGCCCCAAAGAAACCTAAATATCACGGCCACAGGGACAGGGCTATGTAGGGCAGGCATGACTCCTGGGCTCCCCATGTGCTCCAGAATAGATTAAACGCTTGAATATGTTTTGGCAGCATTGCTAGATCTATATCCCTAGGGCAAAATTGAAGACATAGTTGCATTCAATACAGACATAGATCTCCAGAAAGATATTTTCATAAACAAGCGTTGCAGGCACTCGGTTGTGTGTGCCAAGAATATCTCATGAAACGGAGCGCGGGCCTGGAATGAACATGCTGGACTACAGAGGAGGCTGTGGAAGCAGTAACTGCTTCAGTGACACCCACAGCAGCAGGAGACGGCAACAAGGGTGGGAGCAGCAGCAAAAAGGGGCTATTTTTCCATTTATAAATGCAATTGAACATATGGCCAGCTTAATTAGGACTTTTCTCATTAACTCGGAATAGGCAGCCTCTATTGAAGCACCCTCGATAGCGAGTCTGCATGAGTAACGATCTATAGTTTTGCAAAAAGACCATTTAATAAGTTGGAAACCAAGAAGTCAGCTATGAGCATCTGTGCAACGTTTGCTTATTTTTACCATATTTAGTTACTCTCTGCTGTGTACCAAGAGCCCTCCAGCCACATTCACCACTCCCAGTGATGAGAATGGTTCATTTAAAGCCACCCCCCCCCTAGAATCTGCCTGTAGTTAGAAGTTGGAGCACCATTAAAACACAAGAAAATATTAGCAGAGCTGTATGCAAAGAAAGCATACATTTGTATGCTGCAATTATGTTAATGTTATTGGTAAAGGAAGGAAAATAAATTTGGGATTTTCCATTAAGAAACCTCACACTGCCAGAATGGGTTCTCTTTTCTCTCCACAAATAAATAAGAGGAACGTTTAAAATGCTACTGGCCTGCAAACCTCTTATACTACGGATGCACATTACAGCAACAGCATGATTTTTAGGGTGAGGCATTCTTTGGTATTTCTTTGTGTACCTAACATTTAGGATGTGGAGTCGGCAGGGATAGAAGCCCGATTAAAGAGCTGATCCTTAGAATTATAATGTCTGGATGAACTTGGACTAAGAAGCCAAGGTGGATGATATTTATATTTTAAATTTAAAGAATTAAGTTAGTAATGAAGACAGGAATTTAAGAGCCCAGACTCCAGTGGTAGCAGAACTGGTTTGGAACATCCATTACTCAACTTTCACCTTAGACAAATTACTTATCTCCACTGAGCTCATTTCACATCAATTAGATGGCTGTGATAACACTGCCCTGCCTCATAGGATGGGTGCTAGTAGTGACCACGATAAGACATTTAAAGTATTTAACAGCACATCTACCAGAGGGGCAGAGCTTAGTAAATGGATTTTTGTATTTAAATTACTTGGATTTGAGACCCAATCCTTTTTATTTCATTTATGTAGATGGAGCCACAAACTTAGTTGCTCTGAGACAGTTTTCAAACTTGTTCTAATGATCAAAACCAGCTAGTGTACTTGTTAAAAATTCAGGTTCCCAAGGCCTTCTCTTGGAGATTTCGATTTAGTAGGAATAAGGTAGGGCATGGAACTC
This sequence comes from Myotis yumanensis, assembly GCF_028538775.1. Taxonomy (NCBI): domain Eukaryota; kingdom Metazoa; phylum Chordata; class Mammalia; order Chiroptera; family Vespertilionidae; genus Myotis; species Myotis yumanensis. The sequence goes on along the minus strand of NW_027223752.1, from coordinate 219,351,877 downwards.
TGCCAAGGTTTAGAAATACAAGCCATGTGGCTAGAAATGAAACAACCTAGGTAAACTTTTCTAAGTGCCATATAACAAAATAGGTAATAACCTGGAAAAGAAATATAAAGTCATTGTGTTTCTACTATTTTTTAAATAGTAAGTAAAAAAGAAATACTCTATAAGTGAGATTTAAAAAATCTGTAGAATTTATCAATTCTCTGAAATGATAAATTTTTATTTATTTTTTTTTTTTTATAATTTTTTTTCCTTAAAGTATTACAAAGAGTATTACATATGTCTCCTTTTTCCCCCCCATGACATTCCCCCGGCCCCTACCCCCCGCCCCCCCCCCCGCCCCGTGTCTTGTGTCCATTGGTTAATCTTATATGCATGCATATAAGTCCTTCAGTTGGTCTCTTAATCCCCCCCCCCAACCCTCCCCAGGCTCCCCATTGTAGTTTAACATTCTGTTCAATGTTGCTCTGCTTCTGTATCTACACCTGTTCATCAGTCCATACTGGTCCCCTTTATTTGTCCCAACCTCACTGGAGTAGTCTCAACCTCACCAGGGCCGTCTGAGCCTCACCAGGGCCATTTCAACCTCACCGGGGTCGTCCCTACCTCACGGGGGCCGTTTCAACCTCACCGGGGTCGTCCCTACCACACCAGGGCCGTTTCAACCTGACTGGGGTTGTCTCTACCACACCGGGGCTGTTTCAACCTGACCGGGGTTGTCCCTACCACACCGGGGCCGTTTCGACCTGACTGGGGTCGTCCCTACCTCACGGGGGCCGTTTCAACCTGACCGGGGTTGTCCCTACCACGCCGGGGCCGTTTCGACCTGACTGGGGTCGTCCCTACCTCACGGGGGCCGTTTCAACCTCACCGGGGTTGTCCCTACCACACCGGGGCCGTTTCGACCTCACCGGGGTCTTCCCTACCTCACGGGGGCCGTTTCAACCTGACCGGGGTTGTCCCTACCACGCCGGGGCCGTTTCGACCTGACAGGGGTCGTCCCTACCTCACGGGGGCCGTTTCAACCTGACCGGGGTTGTCCCTACCACGCCGGGGCCGTTTCGACCTGACTGGGGTCGTCCCTACCTCGCGGGGGCTGTTTCAACCTCACCGGGGTCATCCCTACCTCACGGGGGCCGTTTCAACCTGACCGGGGTTGTCCCTACCACGCCGGGGCCGTTTCGACCTGACTGGGGTCGTCCCTACCTCTCGGGGGCCGTTTCAACCTGACCGGGGTTGTCCCTACCTCGCCGGGGCCGTTTCGACCTGACTGGGGTCGTCCCTACCTCACGGGGGCCGTTTCAACCTCACCGGGGTTGTCCCTACCACACCGGGGCTGTTTCAACCTGACCGGGGTTGTCCCTACCACGCCGGGGCCGTTTCGACCTGACTGGGGTCGTCCCTACCTCACGGGGGCTGTTTCAACCTCACCGGGGTCGTCCCTACCTCACGGGGGCCGTTTCAACCTGACCGGGGTTGTCCCTACCACGCCGGGGCCGTTTCGACCTGACTGGGGTCGTCCCTACCTCACGGGGGCCGTTTCAACCTGACCGGGGTTGTCCCTACCACACCGGGGCCGTTTCAACCTGACTGGGGTCGTCCCTACCTCTCGGGGGCCGTTTCAACCTGACCGGGGTTGTCCCTACCACGCCGGGGCCGTTTCGACCTGACTGGGGTCGTCCCTACCTCACGGGGGCTGTTTCAACCTTGCCGGGGTCGTCCCTACCACACCGGGACCGTTTCAACCTCACCGGGGCCATCCCAGCCTTACCAGGGAAACAGGATGTTTGGTCCTCTGTCCCCTGCCGGCGGCTCCCCACTAGACAAAATCTCCAGGCATTCCTGGTGGTTGCACATCCAGCGCTCCTGCCCTCCACCAAGTGCACAGACTGCCTGTCTGCTGTCCCGCAGTGCCCCACCAGAGACTGGGACCAGTGGGCATGTTTGTGCGCTTGCTGGTACAGCAGTTCCACAGTGCCAGCAGAGTCAGGCCCAGCCCTGGCCGGCCCCGGACCCGACTCTGCCCCCCCGATTGCATCCCTCCCAGATGCAAGGAGCTGAAATCTGCAGCCTGCTGGGATGGGCTCTGTACTTGGTGCTTCAGCACATCCTACTCAGTCTCTATGCGCTTCTTTCTATGCGAGGAGTTGAAATCTGCAGTTTGTTGGGTTGGGCTCTGTACTTGGTGTCACATCCTACTCAGTCTCAATGTTCTTTCTCTCCTTCCAGTTGTAGAGCTACCACTGGGCCAAGTTTCCCATGGTTCTGTATGATAGGTGTTTGTCTGATATTTGGTAGTTTCGATGTTGTTGTGCGAGGTAGCACGCACAGGTCTCTTCCTTATGCCGCCATCCTGGTTCTCCTGGGTCTGCTTCTTGAGTGTGTCTCTCATGGCTGCGAGCAGTTGAAGTCTGCAATTTGTTGGGACAGGCTGCAAAAGCGCATGTGGGTCTTTTTGTGCACCTGGCACAGCTTGGATGGGGATGTAAATTGATTAGGGCTGAGACTCAGGGAGTCGCCATGGCGGAGCAAATAGCACTGGCTGAGTCTCCGCGGCCCCTTGACTCTCTGCCAGGGCTTTGTGTCCCCCAGTGCCGGCGAGCAGCTGTGCAACAGAGTCTCCCTCGCTTTCTGATGGCTGCAAGGCCGTGCTGCCTCTCCCCGTAGGGTCTGGTGCTTCATGATCCCGCCTGAACCAGCTCAGTGGATTTGAAAGTTTGCAGAAGAAAAGGCGCTTCTACTTGTGGGTCTGGCACAGCCCAGATGGGAATGTAAATTGCGTAGGGCGGGGTCACAGGGAGTCGCCGGGGCGGAGACTCAGCGGCCCCTTGCCTATCCAGGACTCCAGGACTTTGTGTCCCCCAGTGCCGGCGAGCAGCCGAACGCCAGAGCCTCCCTCGCTTCCTGACCGCTGGAAGGCCGTGCCGTCTCTCGCCTTGGGGCCTGGGGCCTCAGAGACCCGCCCGAACCAGCTCAGTGGATTTGAGAGTTTGTAAAAGCACAGTCATTCCCTCTTGTGCCTCTGGCACAGCCCTGAGGGTAGGGCGGGGTCACAGGGAGTCACCAGCATGGATGAAATAGCGATGGCGGCGTCTCCGCGCCCCTCGTCTCCCCGGGACACCAGGACTTCTTGTCCCTCGGTGCCGGTGAGCAGCCGCGTATCAGAGCTTCCCTCGCTCTCCGACCACTGCAAGGCCGTGGCCGCCTCTCCCTGTGGGATCTGGGGCCTCAGAGACCCGCCCCGAGCAAGCCCAGAGGATTCGAGGGTTCGTAAAAAACCGAGAATCCATTTGCAGCCCGCGTGGCGTGTGACTGCGTACCTCTGGTTTTGGTGCCTCCGTAGCTCCCACTCAGTCTCACTGCGCTTCTTTCTTTTCCTCCAGTTGTAGATCTCCCACTGGGCCAACTTCCCCATGGTTCTGAGTGGCGGTTGTTTACTTCATAGTTGATAGTTTCAATGATGCTGTGAGAGAGCAGCACACACAGGTCCGCTCCCTACGCCGCCATCTTGGTTCTCTCTGAAATGATAAATTTTTAAAGGAAAAGCAAATACCTAAAATACACCTGGTATAGTAAATTGAAGTAATTAACCACCATTACAAAAATAACCTTAACAGAGTGCTCATTATATTACTTCATAATGATCTGAAAGGCCTAGAAAATCAAATTAGTATCCTTGATTTTAGTTTATGAAAACTTAGGTAAGTTTAGATAAACATCTACTTACTAGTAGTTGTGTAGACATTGTAGGCGAAATGCCTTAGAATAATTCTGTTTTGCTGTTGTTATTTATACATCATTACTGTTCACTTCCTCTAAGAAAATTCTGCCTTTATTAATAAAACAAAACTTTGAATATCTGCATTTGACATTAGGATGTGAAGTTCCTAGTCCTGACCTATGAAATATCAATGTCTGATATTCACTTGTCCTTAGTAAATTTTATTATAATCAGTGCCAACACTACTCTGACATGCGCCTTTTGTTGATAAGGCTTCAACAGAGTTAAAATTCCTTGTCTTCACCCTTCTTCAGGTAAATTAAATGTATTGGAACATTTCAAAAATATTTTTAGCATTCCAAACACATAAAAAAGCGGCTTACCATTATTACAGTACATCCTAAGCAAGATGCTGTTTTCAGGTTTTCTCTTACATTCTCTGGACTGTCATCCATTATCTTGAAAGAGAGGCTTCCTTCTACCTTGTAGGCCTATTTCCTTAAAGCAGTCACAACCTAGCACTGTCTCCTGAGGGGTGATCATTGTGATGCAGACTCCTTCAAAAACAAAATCTACAATAATGAAGCCGCTCTCCTGCCTATCTAGGTCTTACTTCAGTCATTCAGGTATTAACTCTCCAGTAGAAAATGTATACAAAATATCTGTTAACTGTATTTTTGAAAAGATGACATAATTCTTCCCACAGAACTAATTTGCTAATTTCTCTCATTCTTTCTCTCTGTGTACGTGTATACATCTTCTGGCATTGTCATTATAAAAAAAAAAGTAATTTATTGAAGACCATTAAGTACATAATTACACATTTACAGAATTGAAGTTAGCATCAAAGCAACTTTCCCTTTGTGTCACTGAAATTGACTATCAGTGTATTTCTTTCCCACTTTTGAGATGGCACACAATTCTCTATGGGCTTTTCATGTTTCTGCATATCTTGGAGCAGAGGCACTGATTTAACTTTGTTCCAGACTATTTTTTTTCAAGGAGATTTGTATAGTGAACAGACTTGGTCTAGAGATGCTATATCCCTCCAGAACAAAGAGCAGGCAAGGTTACTACCATTATAAAAGTATGGGGTTTCCTAATTTCAGGGTTTCTCTCCTGTCGTGAAACTCACTGCATGTGCAAGTATCGTCTGGCCCTCTTTGCATGGTCCTATAGAATTTGATGGTCGGAGGACTAATGAAAAGTAGTAATGCATTGACTAAAGTCATTACTGTGATAGACAAATTGTCTCTTTTTCTGACCCAGGAGACTCATGTCTTCTACCAGCATCCATGAAAATGTGGCATACTAACTTGTTGACTTTCAAATAGAGTAAAATCTAAAACACTTTATAGTTCTTGACAGATGTAGACAATTTGTGTAAGTTGCTTTTTAATTATACTAAACTAGAGGCCCAGTGCACAAATTCATGTTCCAGTGGGGTCCCTTGGGCTGGCCTGCGGGATCAGGCCAAATCTGCTCTCTGACATCCCCCGAGGGATCGCGGATTGTGAGAGGACACAGGCCAGGCCAAGGGACCCCAGCGGTGCATGATTGGGGTCAGGGAGGGATGCAGGAGGTTGGCCAGCCAGGAAGGGACCACGGGAGGGCTCCAGGGCATATCTGGCCCATCTTGCCCAGTCCCAGTTGGCTGGATCCCAGCAACAAGCTAACCTACAGGTCAGAGCATCTGCCCTCAGGTGGTCAGTGCACATCATGGAGACTGGTTGACCAGTCAACTGTCTGCCCCCTGGTGGTCAGTGCACATCATAGCAAGTGGTTGAGCGGCCTTAGCATATCATTAGCATATTACTCTTTGATTGGTTGAATGGGCAACAGGTTGACCGGACACTTAGCATATTAGGCTTTTATTATATAGGATATGTCCTGTGCAATATGTCTTGAAAATCTAAAGTTAATGGAAACCTGATATTAATGGCATTATAAAAGAAAAAAAAAATTAAAAATGCCTTAATTTTTGTGTTGCAAAAAAATGTACTTTGAGGTGTGGCTCAGTGGTTGAGTGTTGACCTATGTACTAGGAGGTCATGGGTTTGATTCCCAGTCAGGTCACATGCCTGGGTTGCAGACTCGATCCCCAATGGGAGGCATGCAGGAGGCAGCCAATCTATGATTCTCTCTCAACATTGATGTTTCTATCTCTCTCTCCCTTTCCTTCCTTTCTGAAGTCAATAAAAATATTTTTAAATGTACTTTGATTTGAAAAATCAAAGATTTTAAAACAGTGAAATTTAACATGCCAAACAGCTATCTCATATATAATGACATTACCAGATAATGTAAATGAGTTTGAATCTGTTTGGCTGTGACCTGCTTCAGATCCAATTGCATTTCCTTTTGATTCTGATCAGATATAGTGGAGAAGCTTTGTTGACTTTCTGCTGAGCTATATGTATATTTTTTTCTGGATGGACCCTACATAAGGAGCAAATTCTAAGTCATACATCAGGCAACCAAACTGATCAACAGTAAGGAATTAAGTTTAGAAACAAGTTTCAAGAACAGATTCCTAGTTTAGATGGGGGAAGGAAGAGGAGAGGAAGAGGGAGATAAAATAGATTAAGATTTCCAAAGCTAGTCAGACAATCAATCAGTTTCAAGATAAAAAGCAATGACAGGAAGTTGATAGTTCAAAGATAAAAACCAGTGTGAGAAAGATCACCTAGCAGGGGAGAAAATACCTAAGGTTTCAGAAACTAGAAGATTACTGGCACTGTCTTTTCTTCATTTGATTTATCCAACAGCCTGAAAAACTCCTATGTCTATTTTCTTGTGGAAAAATTTCAATATAACCTCCTCTTTTTTTTCTCCTATTTTTGAGAAATATTGCCTTCCCACCATCTCCTGATGCCCTGCCCACTTTAAGCTCTGAGCAAAGCAACTTTTCCATGAACCATGATACATTTTTTAAATTTATCTTTATTTTTGAAACTATTACAGATGTCCTCCTTTTCCCCCATGGCCCCCCTCTACCCTGCTCCACCCTTCCATGGCCCCTCCTAGGCCTTTACTACACTATTGCCTGTGTCCAGGGGTTATTCATGTATGTGCATATAGGTTCTTTGTTAGTTTCTTCCCACCATCCCCCCTTTACCATGATATTTTTTAAACTTAGAGTATCAGTTAATGAATAAGAACCATTCACAACTCATCTTTTTCATCTCTCAAGCAGTGTTTTTACTTCTCATTTATGTTATTGTATTTTCCTTTCCATGTAGATTCTGCTTAATGTGCCATTCCGTGGGTTTATAAATGTGGATTTCAAATTATCCTTACTCTCTTATTTGTTACAAGCTTCTGAAGGAAAGTGATAGTGATTTTGAATTCTTTTGCACCCTCTCCCAGCATGCACTGCTAAGTTATGCTAAATGATGGAGACCTGCTGCCTTCAGTAGACTACTTCCTTGCTGCTTTAACTCTGATATCCTTCATCCCTGAATTATGATGCCATGGAAAATATGTCATGTTATTGGTGATATTTCTTTTTATTCTATTTAATTCTCCTGATTGTTTGTGTCATTATCACTAGAAATAATTTCCACCCAAGAAGGCACAAGTTACATGGAGTAGTGACATTTTTGTAACATTTCCAGACAGTATTGCCAAAGCTGAAATCAACAGAACTTATGCCAAGAAAAATTAGCATATAGCTCAATATTACCCTCCATGGGAAGAAAGCCAAAAAGAATGGTGTGGCTTGCCAAAACTCTGTAACCTTTTCATGTGAGTGCTATTTTTCAGTATTATTTGTTATTTTTTTTTTGCAGAGAAAAATAATCAAACTCACTTTTTAATGAAAACAATTTGTCACTTGCAAATGAGGTGGAGCATTAAAAAGAAAAAGAAAAAGCTTGGACAGAGTTCTACACTGTACATTCCTTTTCTACATCATTTAAAACATTTTTTCCAAATATAATTTTTTTTTTTGTAATAGATTTACAAATAAATTGATTTACTAGGTTAAGATGTATCATAAAAGGTGAAAGCATTGTTCGGGACCCAGCTCATCCTGGCTTGTAAATGCTAATTGTCCACATTTTTCCCAACTCCAAGTTTTGATGACAGCATTTGATAGATTAAAATTGGCCATTATGGGACTATTGATACCACAGAAATTGGCACATGCTATATCAGGGCTTTGAACTTTAATTAGTTTTTTTCTGATAAGCTGGATTACAGTAACACAGCTATTTACAACTAAACATATAAACACAGAATCATGGACCATTATTGAACTTCAGATGTCAGATCTCCTGTTCAAAAGGCTAACCTCTTATACAAGCTTAAGGATCTATATGAAGGTATCAACTTGTGAATTCAATGTGAATATCAATTAGTTTTGAACATTTCTTATTTTAGCAACTCTTATTCAGATTATTTCTAAGTAAAAATATGTAATAAAGAAAATATTAGAATTTACTATATTACTCTGTAGATATGTTCTCTACTTAAATTAGAAAACTAACAAAACAAGTGACTTAAAAGACTGATTTAATATCTATTCAGATTTTTATTCTTTTAAAATATTTGATTTGAAAGATTATTTTTCAGTGACAATTCATTACAGTACTTTTGAATATTGAACAGAGTACTATAGCTTGTTTTTTCAAAGAATTATCACATGTATAAAATTACTTAATCACAATTTATTAAACTGCCACATAATTTGGTTAGCAATCTATATCTCAAAGTTTTAATCCATGGTTATAAAATACTAGAGGCCCGGTGAATGTGATGCGTCCACTGGAGGAGGGGGGGCGGGTCCCTCAGCCCAGCCTGTGCCCTCTTGCAGTCTGGGACCCCTTGGGGGATGTCTGCCTGCCAACTTAGGCCCAATCCCCCTGTGAGCCAGGCTTCTGGCTGAGTGGTGCTCCCTCTGTGGGAGTGCACAGACCACCAGGGGGCAGCTCCTACGTTGAGTAGAAGGCAGGCAAAACCAAAATATTCTCTGAGACAGTCATCACTACTACTTTGTGTTTCTGTGTCTCTTTGTTAATTTTTTTTTTTTAAGTATGTGTTTTTACAATGTGCAAAAAATAGATGCTGTGGCTTTTCATTGATCATAACAGTAGTTTTGATCATAAAGGCAATGCCCCCAGGTGGTCAGTGCGCATCATAACGACCAGTCATTCTGACGTTCGGTTGATTTGCATATTAGGCTTTTATTATATAGGATAATGGTCAAGTCAATCTATGTCATAAAATCCATGTTATATAAAACATAGTTCCAATATATATTTGTGGCATATATATTTGTGTAATTTTAATTAATATTTGACTCTCACAGGATAGAGCCTGATTCTGTTTTTCTCACTATTGTATATCAAGGACTTATACAATACCTACCAAAAATAAGTATTTTTGAAAGAATGAATAAATGAGGAGAAAAATCTGAATAAAATATCTTTAATATAATCTAAATATTTTCTTCAAATATTTTTTCTCCAGAATAAATTTCCCCAAATATAGCAACTTGATGATTCCCAAGTTGACCTTCTACCTTACAATCTAAATATCTTTAATTCTAGCTACTCCTGTCTCTGCATGGAATGTTCTTCCACTGTTTAGATTACCTGGTAAATGTGATTCATTTTTAATTGTTAGTTACTTGATACCTTCATTGATGAAGCCAGCCTAAGCAAAATTCATCCCTCTATCATTTGTTTAACTAGATGTTGTTGTAAAACATCAAAAATAATAAATAAAGGTTAAAATAAGCTATGAGTATTACATACCACAAAAAATGAAATTATGTACATTGATTGAAGGGTTTATTTTCTTTTGCATGTGTCTTTGCATATTTTAATTAACAACTTAAAAATTGGATAGAGTTACCATGCCCTTCCATTTACTAGCCTAATTTCTTAGTGTTTTAGCTACTTTAATTATTGCTGATCGTTGACCTGAAGCAAAGAAGCAATTTTCTTGTAAAAGTACTAATTACCTACTAAGTGCTTGGTATTCAGGGCATAGAAAGCAGGAAAGAAAAGCAAGAGTTAAGATGCCAATAAAAAGTGCTTAACTTTGTATGCATTTCCACTTTAGGAGGCTAGATATCTTTTTTTGTATGTAAATTTCATGAAGAATCTCTCTTTACTTTAAGTGTTTTACCAAAATATAGTATTATACTGAATTAATACTCTGAGTTGTATTTTTTAAAAATATATTTTATTGTTTTTTTACAGAGAGGAAGGGAGAGGAATAGAGAGAAACATCGATGAGAGAGAAACATCAATTGGCTGCCTCCTGCACACTCCCCACTGGGTATGTGCCCACAACCAAGGTACATGCCCTTGACTGGAATTGAACCTGGGACTCTTGAGTCTGTAGGCCGACACTCTATCCACTGAGCCAAACTGGTTAGGGCTCTAAGTTGTATTTTTAAAGGTTAGACTGCTATATATAAATATAACATTGAATTTCCACTCTATTATTGGTTACTGTAGGCACTATTGCTAAAGAGATAAAAAGAGGCAAGGAAATTAAGATTTATAATCATAAATAAAAGCTCTCAAAATAATTATTACTATGAAATTTATTGGATAAGTATTTCAGAGGAGAGAGTATTTGAGTTACACCTTAGTAAGTTGGAGAGACAGACAAGAGGGAGGAAAGGCGTTGCCTTCCAAATAGAAGAAGCAACATGCTGGGGAGCAGAAGTCGTAACAGAGCAACTGAATGTTTAGCTGTGTGTACCAGTCAGGGTTCTCATGTGATAGAAACCCAAAGAAAATGAAAATTAATAAAAGCCAGGGCTTGTGGGTTCAGGTAGCACTGAATCCAGATGCCCAAGTTGGATTGTTAATATTTATCCCATATAAGCATACAATCTAAAAATATATTAATGTTATTATTGAATGGATAATAAATCAGAATATGTGAAAGGTCAGGGTTTGGCATTTGGAAATAATTTTATGTTATAACATATGAAGACCAACTTTTTTAAAATTAAAAGATACTCTGAGAGCCATCTAATTGTAAACAAAACAATTTTAAACATGAGTGCTCTGCTATTATTACCATGTACTTCTTAAATTGTTATTCCTATCTATATGCTAAATTTCACCTGATTCTCTAGAAATATATTTGTTTTTAATTCAAATTCTATGATATTTAGCTTTTTAGTTTTATAAACAATGATTCCTTTCTCTTAAAAGGCATCTTGTTTGTATTAGGGACTTCTCATTTGGAATAATTGTCTGTTTCTGCATGCACCAGCTCTCACGGACATGAGAAGCCCCTTACCTCATCTTTTTCTTCGGCATATTTGCATTTTGAATCAGGTTTTTATGCTTATCATGATTTGACCCATTCTATTCCTATCTTATAATTCATGGCAAAACATTTTATTAGCAGTTTTGTTGATATTTTCTCTAGGATTTTTGGTTTGCCATTTTTAGTGGAAGAGGAAATAAATAATCAAAACAAAACACCGCAAAACAAAAAAGACACCATTGCAGAAATCTTGTTTTCTTGTTTTTTTATTACTAGAGGCTCAGTGCATGAACTCGTGCACTGGTGGAGTCCCTTGGCTAGGCTGACAATCGGGGCCAATTGGGGTTGTCTCACCTAGTCCTGATGGGGGTCGGATTGGGGACAGCCGGCAGAGGGGAGGGACCACGAGAGGTTGGCTGTGGGAGCGCACTGACCACCAGAGGGTAGCTCCTGCACTGAGCATATGCAACCTGGTGGTCAGCGCACATCATAGCGACTGGTTGACTGGTCGTTTGGTCACTTAGGCTTTATATATATAGATTGCTTAAACATCATTCACCCACCCATGTACAGTTTAGTATTTGTGGTCCAATCTGTGTAAGTTATTTTATTTTGAGAGGTGTCAAATTTACTACTAAAGAATGATTTTTTTAAAACTATAAAATTATATATTTTCTTTTTAAAATTATAAAATTAATTTATACCCAGTTTTCCCTATGTTTAACATCCTTTCACAGACTTTTGTCATTTTTTTGGCCTACGATAACTTTACTGTATGTTTTCATTGTCCATTAGTAGAAGTCGTTCAGGGATTGAATAATGCTTGAGTGATTAACTTTATTTAATAAAATTAATATAACCATAGAAGTGACCTAAATAATTTTACTGTTACCTGAAATAATGAAAGTGATTTGTATAGCTGAATATTAACTATTGAAACATACGTTTGTTATGGTTTTTAGTTTGTATCATTACTTTTTCACAAATCACTTAAAATGACATATTGTAAACTTTGGCATTACATAATAATATTTCAATATTTTTATTGTGGTGTGTGTTCAGAACATTTTTGATTCAACAAAGACTTATGCAGACTACCATGTGCAAGGCCTTGTTCAAGAAACAATGATGAATATGAGAAGTGAGGTGTCTGTTCTAGATTGGTTATAACTATGATAAATTACTTGAATCTGGTATCAATGGGGTTGGAAAACAGAATAAATGTAATTAGAGCTAAAACATTCTTTTGACCATGATTGCTTGCATAAAAATCTGGTTTAGGTATATTTGTTGTCACTTCCATCTTTAATATATGTATCAAGAAAAAATTGTTGGCTACATTATCTCCTGACATAAACAGTTTTACTTTGCACCTGACACGTTGAATCCAATATCAGGGAACTTTGCCTTAATTTGTTCCACTTCTTCACTAAAATTCTCTTTGCTATATTTAAATTTACATTTTAAGTATTCATGGCACTTTTCTCACCAGTAACTATTTTAATGCAATTCTAAGTTATAAATTTCTTCCTGAATACATATGGATAAATTCCTTCTTCTTGAAAATGAGACTTGATACAATTTATTTGCCCTGGCATGATGGGTTTATTTATAAGAATACGATAATTACTTTTGAATGTGGTCACTTTTGTTCTTTTTTTCAGTTTCTGATGTATTAAAAAAGGATCCATTAAGCCCTCATGCACTGCTGGTGGGAATGCAGACTGGTGCAGCAACTGTGGAAACAGTATGGCGTTTCCTCAAAAAATTAAAAATGGGACTCCCATTTGACTCAATAATCCCACCTCTAGGAATATATACCAAGAATCAGAAACACGAATCAGAAAGGATATATGCACCCCTATTTTCATAGCAGCACAATTTACATAGCTAAGATTTAGAAACAGCCTAAATGCCCATCAGCAGATGAGTGGATTAAAAAACTATGGTACATCTACACAATGGAATACTACACTGCTGCACAAAAGAAAGAAAAAAACTCTTACCATTTGCAACAGCATGGATGGACCTGGAAAGCATTATGCTAAATGAAATAAGCCAGTTCGAGAAAGATAAGTAACACATGATCTCACTCATTTGTGGAATATAATGAACAACATAAACTGATGAACAAAAATAGATCCAGAGACATAAAAGGATCAAATAAACCATCAAACCACAGAGGGAAGACGGGGAGGGTGGGAGGAGGGGCCAAGAGACCAACCAAAGGACTTGTATGCATGCATATAAGCATAACCAATGGACACAGACAGTAGAGGGATGAGGGCTTGTTCTGCGGGTGGGAGTGGGCGGGAAGAGGTTAATGGGGAAAAAAGGAGACATATGTAATACTATCAACAAAGAATTTTTTTTAAAAAAGGATCCATTATTTTCATTTATTTATTTTAAATCTGTCGGAATATGATTATAGATACTAAGAAATGCTATAAAAATCTTTATAGCAGAATGTGAGTCCAGAGGATAATTATTTTGTATAATGATTTTGAAAGCCACTACAAAGACACATTTATAAATATTCTTCAAATAAACACAACTACTTAATCCTCAACAAAAAATTATGAGATCATTCATCCATACAACTTATCTATGACAACTAAATTTTTGCAAATAATGAAATTATTGTTTTATCTTTATTATTTAGTTACTTTACATAAATAATATAAAATATTGTTATATTTTAACATCTATAGTTATTTTTATTTTTGCCAAAGAAACAATTTACTTTCATTAATAAAAGTGAATGTTTTGTTTTTTTCTCTAGAGAAACACCTAGGGAAACATATAGGGGAATATATAGGGATGTTTTTTGTACCTTTTGTCTTGATTTGATTTCCTGTTTACTGAGTTCACAGGTGAGTATTTTCTATAGAAAGAAACAGAAATGAAAAAGATATATCAAAAGCCATTCATTACTTTATAGAGACATCAAAACTGTCCATAGAAACTTCTATAATGGTTTATTTGGTCATGTTTACCTTAGAACTTTATCACCAAAATGAAAGATTGAGTACTTGTGAATTGAAAAGCTTTCAGCGAATCATATTTTTTTTTTCTTAGCATTTCAGATAGGTGTCAAAAGTCTCTTGAATAGTTATTTTTCTGCATTGTTTTCATTTTGTTATTATTGGTAATACTTCCACTATTAGTTGTAGACAAGTTTTCTTTAATGAATTCAAAGCAATTTTAGGCTCAGAGTCTAGATGGCTATGTTTAACTGTTAGCTTACTGCTCACAGGCACTTATTTGTATGCACTAATGAAAAGATGCTGGAAGAGGGGAAGTCTACAATAGTTTATGGAAAGACAAAGAAGATGGGTAGGGCATGGTAGTACACATATATATATGTTTTTAAGACTTCATTTTTTTCATTTTCTTTGTTATTTCTTCTTCCTACTTAATTTATGCTTAATTTTTCTTGTTTTCTATATTTAAAATTCTAGCTATTTTTTCATATGTAAGCATTTAAATCTATGTAGAGATTTATCTTTCTTCCACAGTTTTGACATGTTTTATTGCCTCTTTATTCCATAAAATTTTTAAAGTTCATCATGTGTTTTCCTTTTTCTCATGGATGATTTTAATTATATTGTTTACTTTTTAAATACTTGAAGGTTTTTATAATATTATTCTGTTCATAGTGTCTTATTAAATTTAACTGTAATAAGATAATATATTCTGCATAAATTCAATCTCTGCAGTTTGTTGAAACTTATTTTATGGCTCAGGATATTATATGTACCTGAATAGTGTTTATTCTGCTATTGCTGGGTATAGTATTTTACAATTGTAAATTTAACCACCTTGTTTGATAATATTAATGAAATATTCTATAGTTTACTGGTTTTTCTGAAGTTCACTTCTCTTATCAATTACTTTGAGAGGGGTGTTAAAATTTTCAACTGCATTTCATATTTGTGATTTTTCATTTGCCTCTTTTTTCTTGTATATTGAAGCTTTGCAACACTATATTTCCATTCTCCCCTCATCATTTGAGGTATATTGATCTACTTCGCTATTTAATAATTTGAAATTCTCAATCTTACTAATATTTTGCTTAAATCAACTGATTATCTTTTAAAGCGTTCTCTATATAATAAAAATTATATTTACTAGCACATTTTATCTACCTATACTGTCACCTCTCATATATCTGGGTTTGATTCTATCCATAGATTTTTCTATTGCTTATGGTTCATATTGTTCTTCTTCTTCGTTTGTTGTTTTTGATACAAAATGTTTATTTTTCCATTGCTGAATGATAATTTTGCTACTTTTAAAGACTGCTAAATCATGTTTACCTGGCATCCATCCTATAGTCTACAACAAATCTGATATTTAAGCAACCAGTTCTCTATTTTCTGGCTAAAAAGATTTTGAACAATTCCCAGCTCTTCTTGAGTACTGGAAATTGCCTTATAGATCTCTAGTTTTTTTCCTTGGAAATTTTGCCCAGTCTCATGAATTTTTGGTCTATGTACCTTTAGAATGGCATATAAGACTCAGAGGTAACCCTAGACAAATTTCTGGAATGCTTTCTCTGCATAGCCACTTCTTCTATGGATTTGGTCTATAAATATTCTAGTCCCTTCAGCCTCCTTGAACTCAGATATTTGTCTCCTCAGCTCAGTGAGCATATCACGTTCTTCTCTACATCACCTACTGAAAATTGTCGCCATGAAGAAAGCCTGGACAATGGTAGAGCTCAGCTCCTATGTGTTCCTTCTCATAGTGATTACTGTTCTGTGCTAGTCATTGCCTGATACCGTCAAACTGTTTTTTAATATATTCTGTCAAGTTTTGTAAGAAGTTATGCCAGAAAAGAAATTCCAGATGCTGACACTCTCTTGTGAGCACAAGTGGAAGTGTTGTAAAATAGCTTTTACTTTTACCAAATATTGGTTTCTCCTAAGACTGACATATGACAATGCCTTCTTGAAATATGAAAGTGGCTACTTGATATCTGTGCAAAGAACCCAAACTTATCTAGTTGAAATGCCCTTCAAGATCTAGTCCCTGCTTACCTCTCCAGCTTTCAGTTTTACTACATCAACTGCATTGAAATATATTGATATATTTATTGCATAAAATATGCATAAAATATATTGAAAATATACTAAATTAAACATAATGCTCTATATGGAAAAAATGAGGGCTTCTCAGATAATAAATTTTTCTCTCAATTTCAATTCCATTTAATTTCATATCTGATGTTCATCATTTTTTCACAACTTTCTTTAGATTTCCCTTTCTTAAGCTCTGCACTCCCTACCAGATACAAAGGCAACTCATGCATAGAGCATTCCATGTTTATAGTATGGAGCTTTCTATAACTCAAGATATTAAGCTAAATATCTTTGTCATTTATCTCTCTATCACCAAGTTCCTTGCACAGTGTCTTGCAAATAGCCATCCTATTTCTTTTATCTAACTTTACGAAAGTCTTCAGATAGTATCAACATAAAAGAGAGGTCAATGCAAATGTTAAATACCTGACAATTCTCAAAGTTGAAACTGATGAAATCCTTGTAGGATGTGGACTTGAAGACTTTCTCAATTATTTTTTGTTTAAAAAACTACTACAGCTGGGCCGGCCAGCATGGCTCCGTGGTTGAGCATGGACCTATGAACCAGGAGATCATGGTTGGATCCCGGTGGGGGCACATACATGGGTTGCAGGCTCAATCCCCAGTAGGGGGCGTGTAGGAGGCAACGGATCAATGATTCTCTCTCATCATTGATGTTTCTATCTTTCTCCCTCTCCTTTCCTCTTTGAAGTCAATAAAAAAACTATTTAAAAACAAACAAAAAAGCTACATAATTTAGTGGATTAAACAGGAGCAATTTTACTATTTCTCCCAATGCCATGGGCTGCAGTCAACTACGGGGCTGACTTGTCCAGAACATCCCAGATGAATGGCATAGTTGGTCCAGTCAGCTGGGGGCTCAGCTGAGGCTGTCAAATGAAACACCTCTGCTCCTAACCACTTGTCCCCTGTATGCCCCTGGGCTTCTCACAGAGTGAGGCCAGTTCTAAGAGGCACGATGTGGAAAAGGACAGTCCTTTGAAGGCTAGGTTTGAAAGTCCATTCATGCTACTTGTGATACATTTCATTGCAAAGGCCTGTCGCAAGGCCTGCCCAGAATTGGGGCAGAGGAAATGACCTCTACTGCTTTGATGTGAAAAATGGTGTGGATGCACAAAGAGAGAAGGGATTGTTGGGGCATTGTTTGATACTATTTTCCACCGGGAATTAGAAGAAATTATATTCTTGATGTGTCCTGGTATCCTTCTTTCAACGTAGTTTTCTTTTTTTGTTGTTGGTTTTGGCAGGCCTGGGGTTGGAATGTGGAAAGACCCAGAACTATGAATTTTAAAAGTTTGTGTCAGTTTTTATGTTCTGTTGTGGCAGCCACAGCAGCACTTCTCATCTATTTGAAACATTTATATCTCTTTTCTGGGAACAAAATCTGGTTAAGCTTTATATTCTCAGATGTTATTGCAGATCTCTATCTGTGAAGCGAATTTTCCCCATTCATTTCTGTTAACCATCCTTTGCTCTAATCTTACAGTTTTTAAGAGTGTTATTTTCTATTCTTTATCACAAGGAAGAACTTTGCCAAAAGATATCAAAATGAACTAACACTAAAATAAACAGATTTAAAGTATATTTGATAGATTACGGCAAATAGCATGATTTTTAAAAGTTGTGACTTAATCCTTTCCAACATCTCTAGGAGTAAACTATAAAGAAAAGTATTACTCTCGTTTGTTTCCAAAAATAAAATCAAAGAACAAAGAACATGGGAATATTAAACAAATACATACATATTTCACTCTAGTAATTTTTAAAAGGTGATATTACAAAACAAATTACTTATCATACCTATAAAAATAGCATATCTCAGATTTCTAACAGTAATTTTCTAGGGTACAGAATAATCTTAAATACAGTGAGAAAAAAATCAATTACTCCACCCACAAATGTCAGCGATAAAGCCAAAAGGTATCTTTTTAGGTACACCTGACAATTTATTCATTATTAATATTCATCCCATCTATGTATATGTGATTACAGATATATGCCAGCTTAGATTTTAGAATATGACCATAACATCAAAATAAATTTTATCAAAATAGTAGTGATTCTGTACTTATTTCTAACCATTCTTTAGAAAGACTTTTTTAAAAGTTTGCTTCCTCTCTTGAACTCTGAGAAATTATGCAAATAAGGCTCTTTAGTTACAGACACAAATTTATATCAGGTAGAATGTCTTCTAGTAGGTTACAAAAACATAAACTAAATATGGCTTTAAAATTATGTAAATGTATTGTCTCACATTAAAAATGTAAATTAGGAAAGCTACTAGGGCTTCTAATTCTGTGTTGATGGCATCATTAAGTACACAGTTTCTTTCCATGTTTCCGTGTGCAGTCCACGGCATGTTAGTTTCCCCTTAATTTAGCTTCCATCACAGGCACAATATGCCTATTATAATTCTGGCATCCCAGCTCATGGGGTAATATAAAACAGAAAGATGAGATACCTGTCTTCCATGTGTTTCTTTTTTATAGAAAGGACATCTTCCAGTAGCAGATCTCTCCTCACTGGCCCAGTTTAAATCAAATTATGATTCTAAATAACAATCACTATTAAGGGAAATGATTGTTCTTGACTTAGGCTATCAAATTTATTCCACATCTAAAGAAAGTCACTGTTGCCCTAGCCCAGGGGTCCTCAAACTTTTTAAACAGGGGGCCAGTTCACTGTCCCTCAGACCGTTGGAGGGCCGGACTATAGTTAAAAAAAAAAACTATGAACAAATTCCTATGCACACTGCACATATCTTATTTTGAAGTAAAAAAACAAAATGGGAACAAATACAATATTTGTATTTGCATGTGGCCCACGGGC